>NC_064250.1:68281193-70747443 GCF_003254725.2 Canis lupus dingo
TCCTAGTGATGTCCCCAGTAGACATAAATATACATATTTGCTAAAAGGACAAGAATGTTCACAGCAGCACATTCATGAAACCTTAAACTAGAAACTGCCTACGTGTCTGTCAACACTAAAATCAATAAATTGATCAGCGCATCCACACAGTAAAACGGCGCTCAGCAAGAAGAAGGAAAGAGGGACACAGAGCAGGATGGATCTCAGAGAGGAGGGAGGCCGAGACACAGGAGCACGCGCGGGCATGCTCCCCAGACCCCGGGAGTAACTGAGCTCAGACTCGGGCAGGTGTCTGGCCTCCCCCGAGGACCCAGTGAACTTGGCTATTGTTGGCGTTAGAGTTCTCATGACTGGGGTTGTCCTCTGGATGCTCCACTAAGCTGTACAGATGTTTTGATTGATTTGAGCTTTTACAGTTCACATTCCTTAACCTCTCTGAGCTGCAGCACAGAATAACACTGAGCGTGGGAGGGGCGCTGGGGTGGCTCCGTGGGTTGAGCATCTTTTGATTTTGGCTCAGGTCGTGATCTCAGGGTGGTGACATGGAGCCCTGCGTTGGCCTCTGTGCTCAGCGTGGAGTCTGCTTGTGTCTCTCCCTCTGCTCCCTCCCCACCTGCTTGCCCTCTCTCTGTCTCTCTCAAATAAATAAATAAATAAATAAATAAATAAATAAATAAATAAAATTTATTTAAAAAATATTTTATTTATTTATTTGACAGGGAGTGCGTGTGCTTGAGAAAGAGCACAAACAGGGTGGCGGGGCAGAGACAGAGGGAGAAGCAGGGAATCCAACGCAGGACCCCAAGATCATGACCTGATCCAAAGACGGACACTTAACCAACTGAGCCACTCAGGCACCCACTAAATAAAACCTTTACTTTTTTATTTTATTTTTTAAAGATTTATTTATTCATGAGAGACACACAGAGAGAGGCAGAGACATAGGCAGAGGAAGGAGAAGCAGGCTGCATGCAGGGAGCCCGATGTGGGACTCGATCCTGGATCCTGGGATCACACCCTGATCCAAAGGTCGATGCTCAACCCCTGAGCCACCCAGGCATCCCTAAATAAAACCTTTAAAAAAAAATGAGCATGGGGAGTGATGTGGGCCGGCTGCTCAGGCTCAGGGCAGTGGCCCTTCTTGCCCATCACCACACCTGCTCTGCTGGGCCAGCCAGGGCCTAGGGGGAGGCTTCAGCTACTGGAGGTCCCTGACCCATGGAGGCCCTCCCTGGAAAGCAGGGT
The DNA here is from genome assembly GCF_003254725.2 of Canis lupus dingo. NCBI lineage: Eukaryota > Metazoa > Chordata > Mammalia > Carnivora > Canidae > Canis > Canis lupus. Next base: position 68,282,439 of record NC_064250.1, read on the forward strand.
TTGGGTCTCAGGGCTGCACTTGGCTTCTTGCTACTACTGCAGGCCAGCCAAGGGCCTTGAATGCTTCCTCAGGAAGAGAGGGCTTGCAGCAGGGTCCAGAGGCCAGGGTGCGAGAGTTGGGGCATCGGAGACAAGTGTGAATCCCAGGTGGGCTAGTGATTTGCAGTGTGAGCTCCAGAGCTGGCCTTCCCCCTCCTCCTCCCATCCTTTTCTTTATCCCTTCTCCTTCTCCTCCCTTCCCTTTCTCCCTCTCACTTTTTCTGCAATTTCACAGACAATAAAGAGAGGTCACTGGCCTGGCCCAGGTCACATGGACAGTAGGAGCTGGGGCCAGAATTCAGCCCTCACTGTCCCTCGTGCTCCCCTAGCCACCCCTGGGGTTCCCCACTTGGAGGCTCCCCTCCCCACTGGACCCAAGCTAAGCTCCTGGTGTCAGGCCCTTGTTCAGAAAACCTCACTGGTTCCTGCTGCCTTTTCCCCAGAGGAGCACAAAGCCTGGGTTGCTGCCCCTGTGCGTCCAGGCTAGACGGCGCGACAAGGGAATTGGCAATTGCCCCTCTGCGCTCTGGACCTGGTCTCGTGTGAGACCCTGTGCAGGGGAGCGGTGCTGTCCCCGCTCTACCCACTGGGAAGCCAGGCTCTGAGGAGTGAAGACGAGCCTGAGCCTTGCACTGTGGGATAGCCGGGGCGAGATCCAGCCCAGGCCACACACTGCCACCAGCCCTCCTGTGGGGTGGGACCTCCCAGGGGATGGGGGTGCAGCCAAGGAAGCCACAGCTCCTTTGTTGCCCTATCTCTGTGGATGACAACCCTGAGATACGCATCGGTGTCGTCCTTTGGCAAAGACACTGCTGTGATCCGTATCTAAAGGCACCTGGGTACAGGCTGGTTCTTGCTTTCTAGGAGAAAGGGCTGCAGCAGGTGGCAGCCTGAGAGGCACATTCTGCCTAATGAATGGTCTCTGCCACCCAAATGCACACCAATGTGGGGTCAGAGGAGGGCCGGGCAGGCTTTTCATTGTGCCTGGGCAGGGACAGCAGCAGGGCAGAGCAGAAGAGCCCACTGTATACTCAGGGCTCTCCAGAGAAACAGAAGCAGTGGGGTACACACAGGGGCCTTTAAGAGGTTTGTTATGGGAATTGGTTGCACCTGGTTAGGGGGGCTGAGCCGTCCCACCATCAGCCATCTCCAAGCCTGAGATTCAGGAAAGCCTGTGGTATGATTCAATCCCAGTCCAAAGGCCTGAGAATCTGAGAGCCAATACGTCGCAGGAGATGTAAGTTCCAGTCTGTGTCCCAAAGCCCCCAGAATCAGGAGTGTAGAGATCCCCAGGGCAGGAGGTGATGTCCCAGCTCAAAGAGCAAAATCACCCTTCCCCTACCTGTTCGTTATATTCGGGACTTCCGTAGTGGACTGGATGGTGCCCACCCGCAGGGGTAAAGGCGAGCTTCTTTTCTTTTTTAAAAGATTTTATTTATTTATTCATTCATGAGAGACACAGAGAGGGAGGCAGAGACACAGGCAGAGGGAGAAGCAGGCTCCATGTGGGGAGCCCGATGTGGGACTCGATGCCAGGGACCCCGGGATCACACCCTGGGCCAAAGGCATATGCTCAACCCCTGAGCCACCTGGGCATCCCTGAGGGCGAGCTTCTTTACAGAAATAATGTTTCACTAGTGGTCTGGGCGTCCCTTAGTCCAGCCAAGTGAACACATGAAATTCCCCACGACACCCACTAAGCCTGGCAGGGTGTCTGTGTGGAGAGTAAGGAGCCATGCTGTCAACGGCCCCACTGGGGCTCCCTTGGTGGAAAGCACTGATGCCTTTGGGGTGGATAAGAATACTTCTCAAAATGCATTGATCAGGGCAGTCCAGGTGGTTCAGCGGTTTAGCGCCACCTTCAGCCCAGGGTATGATCCTGGAGACCTGAGATCGGGTCCCATGTCAGGCTCCCTGAATGGAGCCTGTTTCTCCCTCTGCCTGTGTCTCTGCCTCTCTCTCTCTCCTCTCTGTGTTTCTCATGAATAAATAAATAAAATCTTTAAAAAAAAAAAAAGCGTTGATCAGTGTTAAGCCATAGAGGTTAACACACAGCGGCAGACACCTACTACGCATCCGGGCATCCGGTTCCGTGGTGCAAGCGTGAACGAGCTGTTGCCCTGCATGTAATGTGGGTGCCCTGGAGCAGAGTGGCGGGGGGGGGGGGGGAGTAGGGCAGGGAAGAGGCCAAACAAGGTGGAACAGCATCCCTCAGGGGGTTCTGCATGAGATCGGCACCTCAGTCCGCCCCAGGCCAAGGGCCAGTGAGGCCCTTGGTGCACACTCATTGGGCAGCTGTTGGTTAAGAGTTCTGGGGTGAGAGGAGGAGGAGAGAAAGGAAGGGGGGGTGCGTTTCTCTTCACCTGCAGAATTTGTTAAAGCTCAGATGCTGGAGCGCAGAGATTCTGATTCACTGGGTGGATAATTTGCATTTCTAACAAGCCCCCAGGTGCTGCTGATGCCAAGCATTCATGTTTTCAAAGGCCAGAGCCCGCAGAGCAAACAGAGGGTAAAGAGGGCCTTGGAGGGTCAGGGCAGGCTCCCTGGAGGGGACCCCAGAGGTGCTGCCGAAGGAAACAGAGGAAGGAAATGGGAGGTGGCTGACCAAGCAGAGAAGGAGAGAGGCCACCACCAGCGTTCCAGTCCAGGTATGTAGCAGGAGAAGCAGGATGGACCGCGCATGGCCACAGGAGCAAGCACGCTTGGTGAAATATGCACAGAAGGTTCTTGGTAGACCCCTGGCTTGGCCGGCGGTTGGTCTGTATCAGCAGGCGGGGACACCCAAACCACTGCCTTACTCAGTCCTCAAATGGTATTTTTTTATTGGGATAAAACACAGGAAACAGAAAAGTTACCGTCTTAACCGTGTTTAAGTGTACAGCTCAGGGGCACCTGGGTGGCTCAGCGGTAGAGCATCTGCCTTCGGCTCAGGGGGTGATCCTGGGGTCCTGGGATCGAGTCCCACATCAGGCTCCCCGCATGGAGCCTGCTTCTCCCTCTGCCTGTGTCTTTGCCTCCCTCTCTGTGTCTTTCATGAATAAATAAATAAAATCTCTAAAAAAAAGTGCACAGCTCAAGAGTATTAAGCACATTTACACTGTGGTGCAGCCGCCACCACCACCCATCTCTACTGTTTTCTGCAAAACAGAAACCCTATATTCATTATCCTGTAAGCACTGCCTCTGCCTCTCCCTCCCCCAGCTCCTGGGAACCGCCGTTCTACTTTCTCTTTCTTTGAATTTGTCTCCTCCAGGGACGTCATACAGGTGGAATCGGACAGGATTTGTCTTTGCATGACTGCCTTAGGTGACCACCTTTTGTGATTGTCACTTAGTGTAATGTCCTCAAGGTTCATCCATGTGGTAGGAGGCGTCAGAATTCATTTACATTTCTTTTTCTTTAGAGAGGAAGAGAAGTTTATTCTTCCCCATAAGCACCAGAATTTCTTTACCTTTTTTAAAAAAGCTTTTTAATTCTATATAGTTAACATACAATGTAATATTAGTTTCAGGTGTATGATACAGTGATTCAGCTCTTCCATGCATGACCTGGTGCTCATCACGACAGGTATACCCTTTTCTTTAAAAAAAAAAAGATTTTATTTATTTATGTATGGGAGATAGAGAGAGAGAGAGAGAGAGAGAGAGAGGCAGAGGGAGAAGCAGGCGCCATGCAGGGAGCCCGATGTGGAACTCGATCCCAGGACCCCAGGATCACGCCCTGAGCCACAGGGAGACACTCAACTCCTGGGCCACGCAGGCGTCCCATGACAGGTGTACCCTTAATCCCCATCCCCTGCTTCCCCTGTCCCGCTACCCACCTCCCCTCCAGGAACCACTAGTTTGTTCTCTGTAGTTAAGAGTCTGTCTCTCGCTCTTGCTTTCTCCCTTTGCTCATTTGTTTTGTTTCTTAAATTCCACCTCTGTGTGAGATCATATGGTATCTTTCTCTGATTGATTTATTCCACTTAGCATAATACACTCTAGCTCCATCTATGTCATTGTAAATGGCAAGATTTCACTCTTTTTGATGGCTGAGTACTATTCCTATATACATACACACACACGTATATATCCCACATCTTCTTTATCCATTCATTAGTCGATGGACACTTGGGCTGCTTCCATAATTTGGGTATTTTTTTTTTTTTTTTTTTTTAAATCATTTTATTTTATTTTATTTATTTATTTATTTTTTTTTTTATTAATTTTTATTTATTTATGATAGTCACAGAGAGAGAGAGAGGCAGAGACACAGGCAGAGGGAGAAGCAGGCTCCATGCACCGGGAGCCCGACGTGGGATTCGATCCCGGGTCTCCAGGATCGCGCCCTGGGCCAAAGGCAGGCGCCAAACCGCTGCGCCACCCAGGGATCCCCATAATTTGGGTATTATAGATAATGCTGCTATAAGCATTGGGGTGCATGTGTCCCTTTGAATTAGCGCTTTTTAGAATTTCCTCGTTTATTAAGGCTGAATAATATTCTATTTTATAGGCATACCATCTTTTGTTTATCCTTTCGGCTGTCAGTGGACACTTGGGCTGTTTCCACCTGTTGCTCTCATGAGTGATGCTGCTGTGAACACAGGCATGCAAACATCTGTTCGCGCCCCTGCTCTCAACTGTTTGGGGTATACAGTCAGAAGTGGAATTGCTGGATCATATGACAATTCTATGTGCAACTACTTTGAGGAAATGAATCAGTATTTTTGATCCCCCACAGATTGGCTGAGAATTTCAGGGAGGCTTAGCAACAGCGGGATGAGTCGGTCATTACTCTCTCACATTATTTAATGCCTGATTAATAGCTTCATTATCCTAGGCTTAAAAGCCAGGTTTGAACTCTTCACCATTGAAATTGCATTGGACAACGTTAACTATCCACCCAAATCAACATCCATAATTTGTTCCAGTTGGCAAGGGAAAATGTTTAAAATTCAATGAAGCCAGCAGATACCCACAACCCTGTGTTGCCAAGCAGCAACCATGCTCACAAACGGCCAAAGCTTTTCTTATAAAGAGAGGAGGAGGCCAGGGTTCGCCAGGAGACAGCGGGTCTGTCGCTAATGGAGTGAGGTTGGCCGTGGAGTTTCTATAGGAGGCAAAGTGCAATCCATCATCTTGGAGTGTTTACTTTGAAAGTGCGGCCTGTCCGCTGGGAGTCACAGTTTTCCAAGGTCCTTTTGCTGGTTCTGCTGATTCATATTCCCACAATTCCTTCACCGCATAATATTTTCCCATTGCCATGGTGACCGTGTGGGGAGAAGGCATAGGGAAAGACTTCAGAGTTTCCTTCTTATTTCACAGGACTGAGATTTGACTTCTGCTGGAGAGTGGGCTACATGCTTCTATTTTAAAGAGAAGAAGAGGTTGGTTCTGCTGAACAGAGTTTACTTGGGCTCAGAGAGAGCAGGAGTCAGGGAAAGAGAACAGCGGGGCAGCTGGTCCTGGTTCCAGCACTTTCTAGCTGGTTCTGGCGCTTTCCGGTTGTTGACCTTGGGCAAGACTCTTTCCTTCTCTGAGCTTCGGTTCCTTTCTCTATAAACTGAGAAACAGAATGGCAATTAGGGTTCTCTGTGGAATGGATTGAGAAAATACAAGACATTTACAAATTGTAAAACTTTATTTAAAAAAAAAATCACAAAAATCCCTCAAATACAAAGCCCCATCGTCCAGGCCAAGGTGCTGCCACAGGTGGTTTTATCTGGCATCACTGTTGGCTGCGTTCCTTCTGACCGCCCCAACCCTCTCATTCACACATGCAGCAGCCTTGACCTCCTCAAGGATGAGAACTTTCCTTTGTCATCCCGATTGCTCCATTTTGCAGAGCACATGACTTTTCCTAGCGCAGGCCTCGAGGAGTATTTGCGCTGAGCTCACACTTGGATCCAGCAAGTACTTGCCACGCGCAGTCTGCACCAGGCTGTGGGGCCACGGAGACGCCTCGGGGAAGGGGGCTGAGTCACCCGGATTCTGACACCTGTCTTTGATTTTACAGCAGCTTTTCCTGGGGGGAGGCAACAGAGAGGAGCATACCTACATTAAAAGGGTGCACTGAAATGGAAGAGTCAATCTTATTTCAGGAACCTTCAAAAGCAGACAGATGTGTCCTAGTGTTGAGAAATTGGTAATCACAAGGCCACGTATTCCCTGAACTTCTCAGAACTTCTCCGTTGGCAGAGGCACCCTGGAGAAAGGAAGGGTTCATTCCATGTGACGGGGTGGGGTCTCAGAGAGTTTCGTGGAACAGCTGTCGTGGCCGAAGGGTGAAGGACCGGAGCTGCCACATTGGCTGAGCTGCCACCGAGGAAGAGGTTTCACGGGCACCGGGAGAGCTGTACGCAAGGGCACGTGGCAGCCAGCGATGGTTGAAGGAGCTGTGGGTAACCCCATGTGGCTGGAGCCCAGAAGAGGAGGGAGGTGCACAGAATGTGGGCAGGCCAGAATAACATACACCACAGCCCTCCACTGATGGGCCCAAAGGGAATCTGCTCAGATCTTGTGTCATGCTCGCCAAAGGGGAAAACTTTGAAGTGTGCTTGAAAAACCCCCAGGTGATTTTGCGCCCAGTTTGGGGCTCCACAGGGACCCAGGCTGGCATTGGTGGGAGGCTTTGATGTGGAGTCAGGACAGCCAAGAGCTGCACACCCCTCCACCAGGGAAGAGACCCCACCAGAGGATCCTTTTCTGATCCTCCTTTCTCTGCAGACCCCACTTTGCCTTCGAGAGGCATAGAAGAGAGCAGCAGTAACCATCTTTTCTGGCAAGTCAGTCCAGCAGGGGTTTGCAGCAGTGCTGGGTACTTAGCTGGGGATGTCAGTGTGCTCTGCAGATGGCATCCTGGTCACCTGCGGGGACACTTGACCCAGGTTAAGGTCCTCCCATGGGAAGAATGCATCCCTGAGATGCCAAGAAAAACACTGTTCCAAAGGTCATGGTCTCAGGGACCCTGCCCTGGGTGCCAGCAGGAGGCTCTGGGGGAGCATGTGCAGGAGGCAGTCCCTTGGGAAGTGAGAACAGAGAAGCTGGAGTCCTGGCACTGGGCAGGGAAACAAGTGCCTCTCATTTCAGGAGGTCCCTTTCTCACCCACAGCCATGCATTTAGAGCAAACAACCCAAACTTCCTTGGTTTTTATTTTTATTTTTTTAGATTTATTTATTCATGAGAGACAGAGACAGAGAGAGGCAGAGACACAGGCAGAGGGAGAAGCAGGCTCCATGCAGGGAGCCCGATGCGGGACTCGATCCCAGGTCTCCAGGCAGCACTAAACCGCTGAGCCACCCTGGCTGCCCCCAAACTTCCTTGGTTTAAGTGCTCAGCCAAGTGTCCCTCCTTGGGGGGCCTGACAACTGATGAAGGCAGAGCTCTCCACACTACCCATCCCTAGTCTTTAAGACATTAGTCTGGACCAAGGACACGGCATATGTGTTTCAGCATCTGGATGGGTGTCATGATGGCCTCTAGATGCACCTGCTGTTAACACACAGGTTTTCTCAGGACAGGACTTTGGAGACACTCAATTTAAGTGTAGAGAAAATTCTTCCCAGACCCATCTCTCAGGGCAGCCAGCCAAGGAGGGGCAGACGAGCAAGACACTCAAGTCCCCTTTATTTCCTCACTATCACCTTTCTCTCTTCTTCCTGGGAATAGAAACAGGGGCTCAGCTGGACTTGATCTAGCCCCTGTCATCCCTCCAGCACATGTCCCACCAGTCCCTCCTGCCTCCTCCAAGATCCAGTCACCTGATGTCCATAAATGTCACACACAGACTTTCCTGCCTCCTCTCCTTGCTCACAACACTTCTTCTCTCACGTCCACATGGTTCCCACGACACCTGGACTTCCTTGTAACACTGTCCTCCAAAGAGAAGGGACTGCCCTCTCTGTCTCCCTATGGTCTTTTTTAAAAAATTTTTTATTTATTTATGATAGTCACACACAGAGAGAGAGAGAGAGAGAGAGAGAGGCAGAGACACAGGCAGAGGGAGAAGCAGGCTCCATGCACCGGGAGCCCGACGTGGGATTTGATCCTGGGTCTCCAGGATCGCGCCCTGGGCCAAAGGCAGGCGCCAAACCGCTGCGCCACCCAGGGATCCCGCCCTATGGTCTTTTTGCAGGAGTCAGAGCTGCTTCAAATCCCATTTGTGACACTAGACAAGTAATTTTACCTTCCTGGGCCTCAGGTCCTCTGTCTGTAAAAGGTGGATCATAATACCACCTGGCCAAGAAATGAGAATTCTGTGACTGTGTGATGTGTTAAGCACAGGGCCTGGCACCTAGTAGGTACTGAATAAACATTAAGTCCTTCCCTTTCCTACTCTTGCCTATAGCAATTTCCACTGGTATTATAATAACCTGTGTCTGCCGGACCCACTAGATGTTGAATTTTAAGGGTCTATGATTTAGTCCTCTGTGTGTGCCCTAGCAGAGTGATTTTCAATCCTTTATTAGAAATGAGTCATAGGAAGAAATATATTTTACATCATAACTCAAATGTATAAATATCAATTAGGTCAAGATGTGTTGGGATCCTCTGTCATTACTGATTTTTTAATGGTCTAACTGTTCTATAAATTGCTGAGAGAGGGGTGTTGAAATCTCTTCGTATGACTGTGAAGTTGTCTATTTCTCCCCTGTTATTTTTTTCAAAGATCTTTTTAAAAAATTTTTAAGTCATCTCTACACCAACATGGGACTCAAACTCACAAACTCAAGACCCAGAGTCACACACTCTACCAATCAAGCCAGCCAGGAGTCCCTATTTCTCCCCTTTAGAGTGGTTCATCTTGTTTTATGTATCTTGAGGCTCTGTTATTTGGCACATGCACCTTTATTATGGGTATGTCTTCCTATGAATTGATCCTTTCATTGTTAGGTGGTGTCTCTCTACTTTGAGTGATATTCCCTGTCCTGAAGCCCATTTTATCCGGTATTGATAAAGGCACTCAAACCTGGTCATACCTACTGCTGGCATTTACATTTTTCCAACCTATTCACCTTCCATCGACATGACTTTATATTTAAAGTAGGTCTCTTGTAGACAGCATCTATGTATAGTTGTGTATCACTTCTTGTCCCATTCTAGTAACCTCTGTCTTCTGATTAGACTGGTTGCCCATTACCATTTAATATAATTGTTTGCTTGGTTGGATATGAGTCTTTTTTTTTAAAAGATTTATTTATTTATTTATTTATTCATGACAGACATAGAGAGAGAGAGAGGCAGAGACACAGGAGGAGGGAGAAGCAGGCTCCATGCCGGAAGCCCGATGTGGGACTCGATCCCGGGACTCTAGGATCGTGCCCTGGGCCAAAGGCAGGCACCAAACCACTGAGCCACCCAGGGATCCCCCTGGATATGAGTCTTTAGTTTTATTTTTTGTTTCCCTTTTGTCACCTCTGTTTTTAATTTCTCTATTCAGCTTTCCTGCCCTTTTTAAAAAAGATTTATTTATTTTAGAGAGTGAGAGCTCAAGCAATTAGGAGACAGGGGCAGAAGGAGAGAGAAAATCCTGAAGCAGACTTTCCACTGAGCACAGAGCCTGACACCAGGCTTTATCCCAGGACCCTGAGACCATGACCTGAGCCGAAATCAAGAGTCCAATGCTTAACTGATGGAGCCACCTAGGTGGCCCTTTCCTGCCCTTTTGGGGGAATTATTTTATTATTTAGGGGAATTACATTTTAATCTACCCATTGACTTTTTAGATATACCTCTTTGCATTACCTTTTAGCTAATTTTTCCAGGAATTATAATATATGTTTGATTTTTCACTTATAATTAAGGCTAAAATTGGATGACTTCACATAAAATGTAGGAACTTTGCACCCATCTGGTGCATTTATCCTCATTCCCATCATCCTTACACTATAGTTACAATATGTATTATATCTGTATCTACTTTAAATTCCACAAGATGGTCTAACCATTTTTGCTTCAAATAGAAATGGGTAATTTCTTTTAAATTTTTGCTTATTTATTTAGAGAGGAGAGGGAGGGGCAGAGATAGAGGGAGAGGAAGAATCTCAAGTAGACTCCACAGTGAGCCTGGAGCCAGACACAGAACTCGATTTCACAACCCTGAGATCATGACCTTGCCAAAATCAGGAGTCAGATGCTTAACTGACTAAGCCACTCAGGCACCCCCAGAAATGGGTAGTTTTTTAAGTGAAGAGGAAAAAGATATTTGTGCTTACTATTTCAGATGCCATTTATTCATTTATGAAGACCTGGGTTTTTTTCCTGCATTATTTCCCTTCAGTTAGAAGAACTTCCTTTAGCATATTTTATAGCGTAGGCCTGGTGGAGATGAGTGACCAAAGTTTGCCTAATTTTAAAATGTCTTTATTTCATTTTTATGCTTGAAGAATACTTTTGCTGGACATAGACTTCTGGGTTGATAGGATTTTTTCTTTCAACACTTTAAAGCTGTGATTCCACTGTCCTCTGGCCTCCATGGTTTTTGATAAGATGTCTGCAGTCATTCAAATATTGATTCCATGGTATATAACACATGGTTTTTCTCTGTCTGCTTTCCAGCTGTTGCCTTTATATGGTTTCCAGCAGTGTTATTATCATGTGCCCCAGACATAGCTTTCTTTATACTATTCAGATGTTCTGGGCCTCTTGAAATTACAACCTCTGTTTTTCTTTAAGTAGGAGAAGTTTTCAGTGATTAAAATTTCAGATAATGTTTCCTATCTTATTCTCTTCCTGTCCTCTGGAACTTTTAAAATTTTGATATTGTTTTATGTGTCCTTGAGGCTCTGTTAATTTTATTGTCTTTTCCTTCTCTCTCTCTTTCAGATTGGAAAATTTTTATTCATTCCTTTTCAAGTTCAAGGATTATTTTTCCCTTCTCATTCTTAGTCCAGTGAATTTTTTTCACTTCACATACTGTGGTTTTCAGTTCTGAAATTTTCATTTGATTAATTTAAATGTATAATTCATAAGTTTTTTTGGTACTTGCACAAAATTATACAATCATCACCACTATGTAATTCCAAAACATTTCATTACTCCCAAAAGAAAACCAATATTCATTGGCAATCACTACCCATTCCCCCTTCTCCCCAGCTCCTAGCAATTACTAATTTACTTTCCATCCCTATAGATTTTCCTGTCATAGAAATTTTTATAAATGGAATCATACAATAAGTGGTCTTTAAGACTGGCTTCTTTCACTTAACAAGGTTTATTCATGTGGTAGCCTGTATCAGTACTTCGTTCTTTTTAAAGGCTGAATAATATTCCATAGCATGAATATACCACATTTCATTAACCTGTTTGTCAGTTGATGGATGTTGGATTTTTTTCTACTTTTTATCTTTTATGAATAATGCTGCCAATTGGCTCACATTTATATTTTATATCTCTTGATTGAGATATCCTATATTTTCTTTTCCTCATTGAATATTGTTGTAATACCTGCTTTAAATATCTTATCTAATAATTCCAATATCTGGGTCATCTTGAGGTTGGTTTCTGTTGATTGACATTTTTCTTGAGAATAGGTTGCACTTCCTGGCTCTTAATATATAGAGTAATTTTGGATTGTATCCCAGACATTGTGGATTTTCTGTTGTAGAAACTCTGGGTTCTGTGATATTGTTTTGAAGAGGGTTGATGTTCTTGTTTCAGCAGGAATTAAGTTGGCTACATTCAACCTTTAACTCTGTGACACTTGTGGTGGGTGGGGGCCCAGATCTTGTTTCAAGCTGCTTTTAACATGCTCCATACATGTGTGCTTTAGGGGTCAGCCAGAAACACAGGCAGAGTTCATACACAAAATTTTATGTGCTCCTTCTCTGGCTCTCTCCTTTATGGGGTTCCTCCTCACTCTCCAGCCACTCTGATTGTCCAAGTCACCTTCTTCTGGTTCCTCAGTCCAGAGGGACAATAGGCCTCCCAACGGGATTTAGCACCTTGTCCCCCCCACAAATATGGCTTCCTTCAGAGCAAGGCCCAAAAATGGGAAATCACCCCACATGGGTTGATTCTTCTAGGTTTTAAGGCTACTCTAAAATCTGCCTGCTTATGTTTATTCTCCATGACCCTCAAGATGTTGGTTTTGGTATTTTGTTCATAGTTTGTAAATCTGTAGATGTTGTCTACAGGAGGGTTGGTTTGTAAGGAATTCACTCCTCCGCCCAGAAGTAGAATATATGTGTGTGTATGTATGACTATATGTATATATTCAAATATATTAACATATATTTGACCATATATTCAAACACATGTACATTTGATGTATATCTGAAACAAAAGGTTTCTGAATCAATACTTACCCTACTCCGTGTTTACACATGTTATATCTGATATTTTCTGCTCTGCTCCACAGTATTTCATTTAAAAAATGCTGGTCTCAGTCCTCTGCTAAATTGATTTCATGACCCAAGACTGGGTCACGACCCACAGTTTGACCCATGGTGTTCTAATGCCTGGCAGGCAAGGGGCAGGTGCTCTTACTAGAAGAGCTCATTGAACAAAATGCAAGGGATTCCCCCCTCCTCTGCCCCAGTTTTCCTGAACATACTGGGAGCAGGGTGGTCATAATGACGTTCTCACAGATGGGTGAACATCTGTGTCCCTTCCTCCCCCTCCCCCGCCTAGGTGCCTGCAGTGACCAAAGCTGGAAGTAAGAGTCCTCCAGGGTCCAAGCCTTGCTGCTACATGTGATTCACAGGCTTTTGCTTGCATGTCCCTGAACCCCCAAGGCAACAACAGAAGGCTGTAAACTTCTTATTTAAATAAGGACGTTTAAAAATAATGACTTGAGCCATCATTTCATTAAAAAAGAAATCACCAAAATGTCAGATGGACCATCTCAGGACAAGGCAAAGATCTGAAATCAAATTCATTTTGTTCATTATGAAAACTCACTGCACATTTTCTTACTCCATGGTTGGGTGTTTGGGAGCCTCCGATCCAACCAGGGCCACAGGAGGCCAGGGTAGAAAGACACTAAGAGGTTCCAGAATCTACCTCCCTCCTGTGTCAGGCCCAGAGCGGGGTGGACATTAGCCCAGGGTCCCACAATGGGGAGAGAGAAGATATTTTCCAGTTTTTCCACAGATAATTCACCAAAATTCCAAGTAGCTCTGACTGCGAAGACGGGGTGCTTGTTCCCAGATCCCATCTGTGCTCTGTAGACTCCCCAGATCGCTGAGCTCATTTCACTAACTGCAGCCAGTCCCCTGGGGTGGCTTTCTCTGCCCTACTTGCCACCACCCAGATACGCAGCCGCAGCCTTGTGGCAGAGAACAGAGGCGGGGCTGGGAAGAGGATCCGCCAGGCCAGGTGGGAGTGCTCCCCCCTCCCCGACCCTCCCCACTCCCAGCAGCACTGGAGGCCCAGAGCCCCATTAGTGCCTGCATAATGGATGTCTCTCTTCTTGGAAATAACCAGCCCATCTTGCTTAATGACAACGAGAGAAGTCGGATGCAGGCGCTCCGCTCCTAAGGCTGGTCTATGCGTCCTCTCCCCGTTGGAGGAGGGGCAGCTGGGTGCTCACACCTCAAGGAACTGGCCAGGTGTCTTTCTTCTGCCTAACAAAGACTGGGTGAGCATCTTCCCCCTCCCACCCTCAGGCCGTCCTGCTGAGGGCTGGGGTCCTGGGCCTCTGAACCATGCCCAGGGTGGATGGGGTGGGCAGCAAGAGCTGGGGTCAGGGAAGAGCCCTTCGAGGGGCCCAAGGGGAGGCAGGGTGGGAGGGAGAGAAGGAGGGAAGCAGAGATCCAAGCAAAGAGCAGAGGGCTTGGAGGTGAGGGTGGGATTCTCAGGGTAGAGGACTTTCCCTCGCCCTCAGAATGACTGTGGTCACCAGAGAGCCATGCGGGCGTGGCCTGGTGACCTCCAAACTAACACACATCCATGCTCTTCACCACCATGTTCTTAGGCACCTTTAGGGCCTGGCAGGGCCCCGAGTCGGCTGGCGCACCTGGTTTGGCTATGGTGATGGTTAAGATTCAAATCTTTCTATACTACTCAGTATTTATGTAAAGCTGCCTCATCCCCAATCCTCTTTTGAATGCATCCTTTTGTCCTGCCACCCAGCCTCCTTCTGGGTTCCCTCCAACCTCCCCATGTCCAACAAGGATAGGGCTCTGCCGAACACATCAGGGGCTCCAGGCCCTTGCTGCAGTCCTGGCAATGCCAGTGATTGCACAGTTTAATAAGTCCTTTGGGGCCTTCTTTATGCTAGGCTATCCAATGCATGACTGCCTGCTGATTTGCAGTCATGGGCTTATGTCCTGCCAGCTTGTGGGGCTATCCAAGGATGTCAGCCTTGTTGATGGGTGACCTGCAAGCTTAGGGGTAAGGAGCTGTCTTGGTGCCTCCACAGGAAGCCCTGGGTCAGGAGAGGCTGCAGGGAGAAAGGGCGCAAGTGTGTGTATATGCGTGAGTATGTGTGTGTGTGGGGGGGGTGGGGGCGGAGTATGTTGCTGGCATCCCCCTGAATGGGAAAGAAAGTTGAGAGTGAAAATTCTAATTGCAAATCCCACTGACAGCTTGAGTTTAAGGGAAAAGATGAGCTAAATTTAACCTAGCCAGTTAAAGAGCCAAAAATGCAATTTACTAATTAGCTTAAAATGGAAAAGAGTCCAGGGATCATAAAGAGCTTTTCTAGTTACAACATACAAAAAAAAAAAAGGAGGCGGTTGTTCCTCTCTTCGTACTGACATGTATTTTACATTCTAATACTGTTATATAATTAGGAGTGTAGCCTGCTGGCACAGTGTTCAAGACAGGCCGAGCATCACAGCTCTCTCGAAAATTTCCAGGAAGCTGTGTGTCCGTGGCAAATCCATTTCCTAATTACAGAGCTTTGGTGGGTGGGGAGGGGGTAGGAATCCAGTCTCAGTTCTCAGGGAGTCAGAGCCCACTGGGTGCCGAGGCAAGGTCTCACACTGGAGGGCCTCCGAGGAGGTAGAGGGGCATCTGGCAGGGAGGGGGAGAGGGTCCCCAGAGAGGGTAGCATCTGAGATGCTATCTTGAGAGACAGCGACTGGGAAAATGGGAGTATATTCATCTGTTTGGGCTGCCAAACTTCCAGTTTGGTTTACTTTCTTCCAGTTCTGGAGGCTGGGAGTCAAAGATCAAGATGCTGGCAAGCCTGACTTCCGGGGAGACTGTCTCCTAGCTTGCAGACACCCACCTTCCCATATGTCCTTACATGGAGGAGAGAGAAAGCTCTGGTGTCTTCCTTTTCTTAGAAGGACACCAGTCCTATCACAGGAGGGCCCTACCCTAGTGACTTCAGTTAACTTTGATTACCTCCTCTTCAGATGCAGGTGTCTCAAGGGTTAGGGCTTCCATATAGGAAATGGGGAGACAGGGGGACATGATTCTGTCCATAACAGGGAGCAATAGGAAGGGACAACACAAAGTCTGAGATGGAACAGAGTGGGGGTATCCAGAGAATGAAGTGGTCCACGTCACAGGTGAGCAGACTGAGGTGTAAGCAGGTGCAAAGTCTGGCTTGACCCCATCACAGCAGTTACCAGGCCGGGTTTAGTCTTCAGTCATGCGCAGTGGGGAGCCACTGGGGACTTCTGAGCAGGGTAGCACCTGCATTAGAGGTGCAGCTCAGCAGACCAACCTGGCCACCCTGTGGAAGATAGATCTTCATTACCGTGAGATGTATTTTGTTTAATATGCTTCTTGGAATTTGAAAGGCGTGTCCCAAACACGGGTATAACTTCGGAGCCTCTTCTGTTTCCCACATAATGACAGTTTGGGGGTAGCAACAAGGACTTTGAACAAAACGTTTGTAGATTGGTCTAAGACATTATAAATAATCATAGCACAAAAGGTAACATTTGGGCGAAAGCTCTCCCTTAGCAAATTTGCATGATACATTTTACGTTTCTGCTCTTCCAACTAAAACAGATGGTTTTCCCAAACTGTGGCTATCTTTTAAGAATATTTCCTGCTGCTGTAATTTGGTGCAATAAAATGTCCTTTGGGCAAAAATAAAATCTTAGCAGGTAAAACAGCTGTTCATATATTTAATATGTAGAAGCGTCTGTCCTCACTGTCCTCATAGATGGAGCTGAAAGGAGAAAGTTCTATCTTTTATAAACGGAGAAAGTGTAAAAAACCTGTGAAATTAATCAGTGCAGAGTCCCAATGACACACAGATGAGCATTAGACTATCCCATTCATTAGATTTGGTTAGTTTTTAATCAGTAAATGACATCATTAAGAATGCACATAATAATGTAATTAAGGACTGCATCACAGTATATGGAATAGACATGAATTCTAATTTGTTGTCATTAGTAATATTGGTCATAAATTAATCTTCCTCTTCCCAAATGGCTGTATGTTGCCCATAAATTTGTTCTCAAACCACCTTTCCTGCCACCATATCTACTTCTCACTGGAGTGGCCAATATACGAAAATATGAGCTTACACATTGATATAATATGTGGATTTTTTCCCTAACCGATTTGTCATAAGGCTCCTTACATCAGAAGCTCCAGCCATGCTGTCCCAAGCCTTCACCTGGTTTTCAAATGCAATTTAGAGTTCTTCAGAAACCCATCTACTATACAAAACAAAGTAAAAAGGCACATAAATCTTTAACCTCCTTGGAGCTTTTCTTATTAAAAGGAAAGGTCCCTTAGGGGCAGGAGCTGAATTGGCACAGCACCTGACTTTCAGAGGAAAGTTCACCAGGAATGTCTGTAGAATAGAATGAATGAACGAATTAAAGAATGAATAAACAAATTGAAGCTCAGGAGATTAGATGAAAATGTCCGTATAGTTTTTAAATTAATTTCAGTTCATTAAAGTCACACTGCACTGGGTGCTATACTATGTGTTGGCAAATTGAATTTAAATAAAATATATATACATATTTTTAAAGATTTTATTTATTTATTCATGACAGACACAGAGAAAGAGAGAGAGGCAGAGACACAGGCAGAGGGAGAAGCAGGCTCCATGCAGGGAGCCCGACGTGGGACTCGATCCCGGGATCCCGGGATCCTGACCTGAGCCAAAGGCAGACGCTCAACTGCTGAGCCACCCACGGGCCCCAAATAAAATATTTTTAAAAAGAAAAAAAAATAAAGTCATACTACACATATTTTTAAAAATTGAGTTCTACAAAGCTTAATACAAAAAAATAGCATCTCTTGCTTACCAAGCTGTCCCCACATCCTGACCTCTCAGACACAATTGCTACTTCCAAATATTTTATCTATTTCTTGCGGTATGATTTATCTTTCTTGAAATAGCATGGGCTGCTTTCTTGAAGCAGCCCCGGTGGCTCAGCGGTTTAGCGCCGCCTTCAGTCCAGGGCGTGATCCTGAAGACCCGGGATCAAGTCCCACGTCAGACACCCTGCAAGGGGCCTGCTTCTCCCTCTGCCCGTGTCTCTGCCTCTCTCTGTGTGTCTCTCATGAATAAATAAATAAAATCTTAAAAAAAAAGAAATAGCATGGGTTTACTGATTCTTCCTAATATTCCAGGTTCAGGAACGTGTTACCTATTAGCGTCCCACCGCAACACATGAGGGCCTAGCTCTCTTTCACGTGGCTCACTACACACCCACACATGCACCCATGTTCCTCTCCCTCTTTCCAATATAGTCATGTCATAATTTACTACTACTATTATTCAAGTATAAAAAACACAGTGTTATATTAGTTTCGGGTGTACAATATAATGATTCAACAACCCTATACATAAGTCAGTGCTCATCTCAAGTGTACTCTTAATCTCCTTCACCTATTTCCCCCAACCCCCACCCACCTCCCCCTACCCCTGTGACCATCAGTTTGCTCTCTATAGTTGAGAGTCTGTTTTTTTTTTCCTGTCCTCTTTTTTCTTTGTTCATTCGTTTTATTTCTTAAATTCCACATATGAGTAAAGTTACACAGTATTTTTCTTTCCCTGACTTATTTCACTTAGCATTATTCCCTCTAAACACCCATCCATGTTGTTGCAAAAGGCAAGATTTCCTTCTTTTTTACGACTAATATTACATTATATATATTTATATATATTGGAATATTTTATATGTAATGGAATGTTATATATATACATATATATAAATATTTTCTTTATCCATTTGTGTGCTTGTGGACACGGGCTGTTTCCATATTTTGGCTATTGTAAATAATGGTGCAATAAACATAGGGGCGCATATATGTTTGCAAATCAGTGTTTTTGTTTTCCTTGGATAAATAGTAGCAGAATTACTGGATCATATGGTAGTCCTATTTTTAATTATTTTGAGGAACCTCCATATTGTTTTCCACAGTAACCCTACCAGTTTGCACTCCCACCAACAGAGCACAAGGGTTCCCCTTTTTCCACATCCTCACCAACACTTGTTGTTTCTTGTGGTTTTGATTCTAGCCATCCTGACAGGTATGAGGTGGTATATCATTGTGGTTTTGATTTGTATTTCCCTGAAAATGAGTGATGTTGAGCATCTTTTCATGTCTGTTGACCACCTGGATGTCTTCTTTGGGAAAAAAAAAAGTCCACTCATGTCTTCTTATTTTTTAATTGGGTTATTTGGCTTTTGGTTTTGAGTTGTATCAGTTCTTCATATATTTTGGATATTAACCCCTTATCGAATATCTCATTTGGCAAATATCTTCTCCCATTCAGTAGATTGTCTTTTTACACTTGTTGATGGTTTCCTTTGCTATATAGAAGCTTTTTTTTTGGTAGAGTCCCAATAGTTTGATTTTGCTTTTATTTCCCTTGCTAGAGCAGACATATTTAGAAAAATGTTTCTATGGCTGATATCAAAGAGATTACTGCCTATGTGTTCTAGGAATTTTACGGTTTCAAGTCTCACATTTAGGTCTTTAATCTATTTTGAATTTATTTTTGTGTATGGTGTAAGAAAGTGGTCCAGTTGCATTCTTCTGCAGTGTTACTGTCCAGTTTCCCAGCACCATTTGTTAAAGAGACTGTCTTTTCCTCGTTGCATGTTCTTGCCTCCTTTGTCATAGATTAGTTGACCATAAAGGCATGGCTTTATTTCTGGACTCTCTATTTTGTTCCATTGATCTATGTGGCTACTTTTGTGCCAGGACCAAACTTTTTTTTTTTTTTTTAGATTTATTTATTTATTTTTGAGAGAGAAAAAGCATGTGGGGGTTAGGAGGGACAGAGGGAGAGAGGGAATCCCAAGCAGACTCCATGCTTAGCCAGGAGCACTACTCGAAGCTCAATCCCATGACCCTAAGACCTGAGCCAAAATCAAGAGTCAGATGTCCAACCGATTGAGACACCCAAATGCCCCCCAAACTGTTTTGATTATTATAGCTTCATAGTGTATCTTTAGATCTGGGATTACAATACCTCTACTTTTGTTCTTTTTCAAGATTGCCAGGGCTATTTGAGGTCTTTTGTGATTCCATATGAATTTTAGGATTATTCATTCTAGTTCCATGAAAAATGCTGTTGGTATTTTAATGGGATTGCCTTAAATCCGTGGATTACTTTGGATAGTATGGACATTTTAACAACATTGGTTTTCCCAGTCCACGAGCGTGGAATATCTTTCCATTTGTTTGTGTTGTCTTCAATTCCTTCCATCAGAGTTTTATAGTTTTCAGAGTACAGGTCTTTTACCTTCTTGGTTAAGTTTATGTCATGTCATTATTTTTATTTGATCGGTATGTGTTTATATTATGATGATGATGAAATGCTCTCCATAGTTAAGCCATGTAGTATAGATTGGATTTCCTTTCTTCTACATTTTTTCTTTCCTGGAATGACTGTCTTCTCTTTTGTGTGTATCTATCACTAAGTCATCCCCCAGTACTCTGGCTTATGTGTCAATCTCCTCTCAATAGTTTTTAGTTTCCTCTACTTAGTGGCATCTCTCTGGCATCTCTGCCCTTGGGCTGACATCTGACTGGCTACCTACTAGCACAACTGTTACTGTACATTGCACAACTGATGTCTTGAGATCTCCCATCCCATTTTCCTGAGGATTCCTTTCACCTCTCTCCTGGATCTGATTCCTTGTTTTTTGGATCCTGTCTTTTTCTTTCTTGGCAACTCCCTCATTTTGGTGGCGCACATCCTGCAGGAGCTTACTGAGAAAGGAGACACAGGGGAGCTAAGTTTTTGAGAGCTTGCAGGACTGAAAAATATCTTTAGTCTACTCACACACTTGATGTGATGGTTTGTCTGGCCTGGATCATAGGTTGAAAACAAGCACCCCTGCAAAACTGACTCTTTGAATGTCCTTATTGTCAAGAAGACAATGAGGTCTACCCATTGCTACTTGGAAATCCAAGGCTGTTCTGATTCTTGATCCTTTGTCTGAGACCTGTTGTTCTCCCTGGAAACTTTCTGAATGATTTTCTTATCCCCCCCACCCCGTCCCTAGTGTTCTAAAGTGTCATAGGATAAAAACTTGGTTCTCTCTCTCTCTCTCTCTCTTTCATCCCCATTGTATTGAGCCCTTAGTAGGTCCTTTCAATCTAGGAATCTATGTCCCTTTGTTCTAGGAATTTTTCCTGAATTGTTTCTTTGATGATTCTCTTCCTCTAACTGTTTTTGCTTGCCGAAACTCCTGTTTTATTTTTTAAAAGATTTTATTTATTTATTCATGAGAGACAGAGAGAGAGAGAGAGAGAGAGAGAGAGAGGCAGAGACACAGGCAGAGGGAGAAGCAGGCTCCATGCAGAGAGCCCTATGTGGGACTCGATCCCAGGACTCCAGGATCACGCCCTGTGCCGAAGGCAGGTGCTAAACTGCTGAGCCACCTAGGGATCCCCAAAACTCCTGTTTTTATTTATTTATTTTTTAAAAAAGATTTTATTTATCTATTCATGAGAGACACAGAAAGAAAGAGGCGGGGGGTGAAACAGACTCCATGCAGGGAGCCCGACGTGGGACTCCATCCTAGGTCCCCAGGATCACAGCGTGGGCCAAAGGTGGTGCTAAACCGCTGAGCCACTCGGGCTGTCCCACTCCTGTTTTTAGACACTGAACTTCCCAATATGATTGCTAGATTTTTTTTCTCTTGTATTCTATATTGCTTTGTCTTCTTGTGCTAATTTTCTGGAAGATTTCCTTAACTCTATTTTATTTCTACTGTCATTTTTCAATTTCCCAAAACTCTCTTTAATCGTCTGACTTTAGCATCTTATCCTTATCTTGTGGCTGCAATATCTTAGATCTTTGAGATTGTCGATGATTGTTTTATTTCCTTCCATTGCCTGTAATGTCTGTTTCCTCTTCCCCCTCTCCTTTTATCCTTTTATATTTTCTCAAGTGTTCAGAGACTTTTTGGCTCTCCGTTCACAACATTCAACAACTGCCTGAAGCTTGGAGTCCACAGATGAGGCTCATCAGCAGGAGAACTTCCCTGTGATTTCTGACCTTCCACACCTCCAGATCTTTTCCTGGTCACCTCCTGAGTCCCCAAAGAAGGGTCTCCCATACTCTGTTCTGGAGAGCAGATCCTTGGCTGCCAGGATTCCCAGAGCTGAGGGTGGGAAGGGGTTGGCATAGTGGCTCCTCATTCAGTCTTAGGTGATCACTTCTTTGTCACCTGCAGGATAGTGCCCCCTGATATCCATTGGTTCAGAGAACCCTTTAGATCCCCTGTTGCAGAGATGAAACCTCTAACCTTCTGCATGGAGTGGGAGGGCATTGGGAAAGGGTCTTAACTGCTTCTGTCATAGTTACCTTGGGCTGTTGTAACAAAACAGCTTTATAGGCAGGGGGACTTATACAACAGAAACATATTTGCTCCCAGTTTTGGGGGCTGGAAGTCTGAGATCAGGGTGCCAGCAGGGTCGGTTCTTGGTGAGGGCTTGCTCCCTGGCTCTGGACAGCAGTCTTCTCGCTATGGTGGAGATGGAGAGGGAGGTGGGGAGAGAGAGATCTTCCTCTTACAAAGCCACCAATCCTATCAGATTAGAGCCCACCATTATGACCTCATTTCACCCTCATTACCTCCTAGAGCCCTCTCTGCACACAGCTACCCTGGAGGTCAGGGCTTTAGGAATTCAAGGACTCACAGTTCAGGCCGTAGCAGTTTCCTAAGCATACTTCTGGTCAATCCTTCTGTTTCCAGCATCTCTTCTGTCCCTCATTGCCACAGGTGCTGGTGTTGTCAGCTCTTGAATCTTTAGGGGGGCTCTGTGGTAGCAAATGGGGTGCTTCTTGGTTGCTTCAGCATTATTGGCTTCAGTTGCAGCTTGTTGGGAGCAGATGAGCCCTGACCTGTCCTGTCCTGTTGCCCAGCTTGCAGTCATGAGGAAGTCCTCTCTCTTTTTCCATCCTCTCTGCCTGTGGATATGAGAAACTTCAGCAGAACATGCTTGGTCCACTGTCTTTCCCTGGAAAGCTGCTATTAGATCTTCTTTATGAGGACTATTATGCTGCCAACAAATATCTGTTGAACAAATGAACGAAACCTTACATTTTTTGGTGGCTTTACACCCATCTTATCCTTCCGATCCTCCCTCCCAGAAGAGGTGCCCTTTCTCCTTCTGTCAAAGGAGACTCCCCCATATACTGTGGCCTCTGGAAGCCAGTCCTTGCAGCCCCCTCTGGCCTCCTTGAATCATCATTAATTTGCCTTCCTCTGACTCTTCCTCCCATCAACCATGCTTGCTCTTCCCATCCTGACAAAGTTCCCACTGGCCCTGATGCCCATGAGGTGGGGTTTCCTGATCTGTTCTCCCTTCCTGTGTGACTGCCTGATCTTGGCCACCTCCAGCCTTCAGGGCTTGCCACTGCTCAGCTGTCCAGCCTCCACATCCCCCGTGGCATCCTCATTGGCAAAGCCGTGCCTTCTCCCTGCACCACACTCACTTCCTGACAACCCTCTACCCCTGACTCCTCTTCTCTTAGAAGACATCCTCCCTCGGTGTCCTCTGTATCAGCAACCTAGTCTGGCCACCCTATTCCCCACCCAACCTGGGTGGCGGTACCCAGGCTCTCACCACCTCCCTCAGAACTATGCCAGGCATCCACTAGTTTGTTTTTGTGTCCCCAGGGTCCCCTGATCCAGTTGACACACCCTTCCCCATCAGCCTTCCTGAAGCACAGCCCACCTTCGTGGTGTTCAAGGGGCTTCTTACTGCCCATGGGCCAAGCCCAATCCCTTCGTAGGTAGGGGCTCCCAGGCCCTCCGCGTGGGGCCTCCAGCCTCCTTATCCCATGCTTGACTTCAACCCACTAGATGGCTTATCATTTCCCAGACACATTGGGCATGTATTGCTAGACTCTTCCCTGGATGTCTTTACCTCATCCTCCCACTGTCTGGTCTCCCAGGCCATCAGGGCTGGAGCTCTAGGTCCATCCACCCACGGTTCCTCTCCATCTGCCCCCTCTACTGGGGGTGCAGTCGTCCTCATGCCTTTATCTGTCCCAAGCCCACGCAGCAGAGACTTTCTGAATGCATACTATGAGTAAGGTGCAGTTGGATCTGGGGTCTGCACCCCACAGGGTGTCTGAGGCCACACCCTGTTTCGGGCTGTTCTTCCTTCCTGTGTCCAACTGGTGTCAGCTTTTATTCTTGGGTAAAGTTTTCCTTTCTCTCCCTCTCAGTTCTTATCCCATCTTCAGCTGCAGAGGGAATAGCTCTGAACAGAACAGTGAGGGTTTGGGTCTGGCAGGAACCAGATTTAAATCTTGTCTCCACCATTCACCAGCCCCATGACCTCAGGCCAGGCACTGAGCTCAGTGCCTCTGAGCTCACAGGGGAGTCTCCCTATGTGTAAAAAAATTTTTTTTAAGATTTTATTTATTTATTTATTTATTTATTTATTTATTTATTTATGAGAGAGATAGAGAAAGCTCAAGACAACGGGGGTGGGTGGTGGTGGGAACAGAGGGAGAGGGACAAGCAGACTCAGTGCTGAGCACAGAGCCTGATGTGGGGCTCAATCACATGACCCCAAGATCATGACCTGAGCTGAAATCAAGAGACGGATGCTTAACCAACTGAGTCACATGGGCACCCAGCTATGTATAAAACTGAGGCAGTAGTACCTACCCCACAGGCTTGTAGCTTGGGCTGGAGCTGATACAAGGATGGCAACTGGCACATATCCCCAATGGGCTCCTGTATGTTTGGTGTGTTCTTCTGCATATGCTTCTTCCTGGACCGTGAGACCCCCAGGGGGTGGGCTGGTGCCTTACTCCCCTTTGCGTCCTCTGCTCCCAGCACAGAGTAGTCACTCAGTGTGTGTGAGGGAGTGAACCCCATCTGTGATGAAGAACGCAGTGAGCAGGCCAGGACTGAGTGATAAGCAGCAGTGTCTTACCAGTGATCTCTAATCAGAAGACCCTTTAACCCTTTGCCTAACTCAGTGGGATAGCTGGAGTCTAAAGTCCAAAGGCAAATATTTCAGTAAGGCTTTCATGACACTTGGTTAATCACAAATGAGTATTGTGTATCTAGGCTACAGAGATATAAAAGCCCATGATAGGGGTGGTAGGAGGGACCAGGCAAACCTTAGAAACAGGTTTTTTACTTGGCTTTCCAGATAAATATTCATATTTCTGGTAACCTTATTTCTTGCAACTTTGATGCCATGAGGCAGTGTCAGGTAGCACTTTAAATATACCTGTGTGAATCTCAATAATTTTAAAATATACAATATGGATAGATTCTAAGTCTTTCCGTGCTCCCTGGAATTACAATAATTTATCATCCAAGCCCGAGTACTCCAGGGTCCCAGGGGGACTCCTGCTGATCCCCCAGGGCACAGACACAAGTCCAGCTGCTCCAGCACTCTGAGATGAATAGTCGACCTAATATTGGTGCATCTACTCTGTCATTAGTCGGTGGTGTGCCAAGAACTGCTGTAAAATCCACAGGCAACAAACACAGTGGAGAAAAATGAGCACAAATTCCTGAAAATGACGTCGTTCGGTGGAATGTTGCAATGGAGATTTTGTTTGCAGTCTGCTGCAACACCTGCACGACTGTATGAATCACAGACGATCACAACGTTGAGCTTCCTAAATGAAACAGTATCTTAAAAAGGGAAATTGAATATTATTTTTCAACTTCTGCTTCGTTTCAGACACTTCCACCAAATTATTTTGGCAGATGCAAATCACTAAGAACACTTTTGAGTGAATGACCCAAGAAGAAAAAAAAGCCATGGGCTTCTCAGATTGTGAGTTTTCATAACCATTTGGACTATGAACAAATTAAGTGTGTGGAAGGCCTCAGAAGTTCATGGTCCCGCAGTGCCAACAGTTCTGTGATAGGGTAATGAGGCTGGAGAGGCCCCTGATAAGGCCATGTGTGCTGTTTCTCAGCCAGCGCTTCTCACCCATCCCCGCCCATCCAGGACAGGTGGGGCACAGGTAGTCAGGAGCCAGGTTCACCAAGCTGCAGCTGACTCACCTTTGCGAGATGAGCTATAGATCTGCCTCCCAATGTGAAGACAGGGCCCTCGGGGGCAGGCCAGGGAGAGCGCTATGAAGACTTCATGTTGGCTGTGTGTATGTGGGTGGGGGGTGCTGGCAAATGAACACAAAGACCAGAAGCCACACTCCCGTGGTTCCCAGAGGTATTGACAGTCCAATTTCTACAGGGTTTCAAAACACAGATTGGTTGGGCTCAGATGAGCGGTCATGAATGCCTTTAGTTGTGGAGGAGGTGGGGACTCCGGCAGGACTCTGAGGTTATTGTACCCAGTTCTGGGTGTCAGGATTCAGGAGAAAAGAGCCCAGTTGAGCAGAGCTCATGGATTGAGTGGAAGGACACTTCCAGCAGTGGGAATCACACAGGGGGAGCCCCCAGGGACAGGCCATTGGGAGTGTCTGGGAAACGAGAAGTGGTGTGAGCTCACTAGGGTGGCAATGCATGAGCGAGAGAAACAGGGGCCATGGAGGACTCTGAAAGCCGTCTGCATATTTTGGACTTTGCTTTGTGGGTTAATTTTTCTCTCCTATAAGGAAAGCAGTTGCAAAACTGGAAAGAATAGGAGAAACATCCCTGGAAGAATTGTCAAGAACCCAAAGATAAGTGAGAAATGGCGGGGGCTCCTTAGTTCGCGCGAATACATTCTCTGGGCCTTGACCAACCATCTCGAACCTCACCAGATGGGCGTCGCAGAAAACTGGGAAGGAAAAAATGTCATAATTTTCCCCAAAGCCGAAGAAGTTGGATTCTGGGAAATATGGATGATAAATTTGATCTTAATCTTGGTTCCGAGTGAAAATCATAACAGATCTTTGAGGAGCTAGTGTGTACGGGCTTGGAAGAAATGTGGTCCCTGAGAGCCAAACCGACTTTGTTCTCTCTTTTTCATGGTGTTACCAGACTGGATTTACAAAGCACTGGTAAAGATCCTTCACAAAACACTGTGCGTGATAGAGAAAAATAGGCTGGGTAAGCAAACAGTTGGGGCAATTTCATATTGAGTTGGACAAATATATTTAAGGTATAGATAAATGGATCGATGGAGAAGCAGAGCGCAGAGCTCTGCCCCCTCTCGTACTGCAGGTGTGTTTGTCATTTCCAAGGATCAAGCCCCCAGTGAAGGGCTTGTCCGGGCACCTTCCCTGTCTTCAGAATGCTGATGTGTTAGACGCCAGATTTCAGAGCTTAAAGATTTGGGTTGGCTAACAGGATGGGTTGAAACCAACAAAATGACATTTAATGGGCTAAAGATAAATTCTGTCTTTAGGTTTTTTGTTTTGTTTTGTTTTTGTTTATCGATTGGCTCAGTACAGGATGGAGAAGACCCAACAGCAGTTCATTCGAAAAGACTGATAGGTTTTTAATTGACCGGAAGTTCAACAGGAATCAACAGTATATATCCTGACTGCTCAAAACGAGAAAAGAAAAATCAATATGAACTTCAGTTCCCTTAATGGAATCATACTATCCAAGCGGTTAAAGGGAAAGGCCACACAGGTCTGTCCTCTGAGGTTATTGTATTCAGTTCTGGGAGAAAAGAGCCCAGTTGAGTGAGGTGGGCATCTATTCAGACAAGGGGTGGAGGAACTGTGTCATGTGATGGCCGGGGAGCAAATGGAGAGCTTCAGCTTCTTCTAGGCAATTGAAAGCCTATTGTGCGTGATGAGCAATCTATTGATTTTGTCTAGCGGGTTCATTCATTCATTTCACTCATTCACTCGGCCTTTACTCAGTGCCAACTACTGTCAACATTATGTCCAGCATGAGGAGTGTTTGGGGCATCCAGTCTCCTGGGAGAGATGGACACACACACACACACACACACACACACACAAACACACACACACACAGTTCCTAAAAGGCAAAGCCACTTAACATAAGGGACACAGTAAAGTATCAGCAGATGTTGGAAGTGTCAGGGACAGGATTGTGCGGCTTCTATGCTGGCAGCCGGGGAAGGCTGGGGCATGGGCAGAGGTCCAGGGCATTCAAGCGCATGGCATGACCGAGAGTCATGCACGGGAGCTGCCGATGGCGTGGTGTGGCGGGAGCGTGTCAGATGCCAAAGACAGCACTGGCCGCCGGAACACAGACACACTTGAAGTCTGCGCCAAGATATTTGCACTTAATGGGGTAGGCGACCGAGAATGAAATGCCATCATTAACCCCTCTCTGGGCAAGTTAACCCTGGAGTCACAAAATAGGGCTGGGGAAACAGGTCACAGGCTGTGATTGTAGTGTCTCAGAACAGACAGCCTTCGCCAGGACCCCGGAGATGAAAATGATCGGACGTGAGTGGGACCGCTGAAGGATGCTTTGGGAAAGGCGATTTAGGATAAAAATAACCAGCAATCTTTTCAATAATTCAAGCTCTTCAACCTTGAAGTGGCTGAGAGACCATTTGTCAGGGATGTTGTAGAAAAGTATAGCTTCACCGGCAGGCGGCGGGGAGGCTGTAGAGTTTAATGTTCCTTATTGATGCTAGGAATCTCTGATTTCCTCTCATTTTATGGAGTGACAATCCTATTATTGAAAGTGTATTTTGTATTTTAATAGCAGTAATGAATGGTGTCCTGGATCTACGGGATAGATCAAGTCAATTCTTGACTTTGGGATTCTATATTAACTATGCAAGCTTGCCAGGGCCGCGGTAACCAAGTTCTACACACTGCGGAAGGGCTTAAGGGACAGAAATTGCTTGTCTCATTGTTCTGGAGGCTAGAAGTCCAAAATCAAGGTGTTGGTGGGCTCGCCCCCTTTGTGGGGCCACAAGGGAAGGATCTGTCCCGGGCCTCTCTCCTTGGTTGGTAGATGGCCGTCTTCTCGCTGTTTGTTTCATGGTCTTCCCTTTGTGTGTCTGTATCCTAACCCCTTCTTCATACGTGGACATGGGTCCTATTGGATGAGGGGCCACCCTACTGACCTCATTTTAACTGCATTACCGCTGTACAGACCCTGCCTCCAAAGAAGGTCACATTCCGAGATGCTAGAGGTTAGCACTTCAGCATATGAATTTGGGGCTGACGCAGCTTTACCCACAACACTAACCTAGGGCACCTTCTCTTTGCTCTCAGAATATAATCAGAACCCCCATGTGAACGGGCCACTCCTGCCTGGGGAGGAGTTCCTCAGTGTCTCAGATGGTCAGTCCTGGGTCCTGACCTGATGGAGAGGCCTCCCCAGCTCTGGTTTCCTCTTCTACCCTCAGTCCAGCATTCACGCTCTCTGGAATAATCTGAAGTCCTTCCTCCTGCTTCTGTTGCCTAGCACTTATCACAATTGGTTATTATGTGCCTGAATGTCTTCTCGATTTTGTGACCTATAGGGAGACACACATTTTACACCATGATCCAGCACACATTTCAAGTAAAAACCAACGTTTCGAGTAAAAATTCTTGTTTTTAGCATATTCGATGTACTCTGATATTTCCTATTCCATTTCATGTTTTAAAAAATGTTTTATTTCTTTATTTGACACACACACACACAGAGAACAAGCATGGGGGAGGGCAGAGGGAAAGGGAGAAGCAGACTTCCCGCTGAGCAGGGAGCCTGACATGGGGCTCCATCCCAGGTCCCCGAGATCATGATCTGAGCAAAAGACAGATGCTTAACCAACTAAGCCACCCAAGCGCCCCTCCATTCCATCTTTAAATGGTTTTAAGATATGCATAAAATTTGCCGTTTCAACTTTAAATGGACAGTTCAGGGACAGTAAGTAAAATAACATTGCGGTGCAACAAGCATCACTGTCCATCTCCAGAACTTTCCCCTCATTCCAAACTGAAACTTTGTCCCCATTAAACACTAACTTCCCCTCCCCCTTTGCCGCTGGCACCCACCATTCTACACTTCTGTCTCCCTGAATTTGACTCCTCTGGGGACCTCATGTAAGTAGAATCATGTGATGTTTGTCTTTCTGTGAGTGGCTTCTTTCTTAGAGCATTAGGTCCTCAAGTTCATCCACATTGTAGCAGATGTCAGAATGTCCTTTCTTTTAATTGTATGTATTTTTAAAAATTTATTTATTTATTTATTTATTTATTTATTTATTTATTTATTTATTTATTTATTTATGGGGGAGAGAGAGGGAGAGAGAGAGAGAGAGCACCCCAAGCTGACTCTGCACTGAGCTGGATGCAGGGCTTAATCTCATGACCCTGAACTGTCGGACACTCAACCGACTGAGCCACCCAGGCGCCCTTTTCCTTTCTTTTTTTTTTTTTTTTAAGACTATTTATTCTTGGGGGAGAGAGAGAGAGAGAGAGAGAACAAGCAGGGGGAGGGGCAGAGGGAGAAGCAGACTCCCTGCTGAGCAGGGAGCCCAATGCAGGATTCGATCCCACGACCACCTGAGCTAAAGGGAGATACTTAACTGAGTGAGCCACCCAGGTGCCCCTGCCCTTCTTTTTAAAAACTGAATAATATTCCACTGGGTGTATATATCACATCTTGTTTGTCCATTCGTCTGTCAAGGGACACTTGGGTTACTTCCACATTTGGCTCCTGTGAATAATGCTGCTATGAGCATGGGTATGCAGATATCTCTTCAAGACCCTGCCTTCAGTTCCTTTGGGTATATAACCAGAAGTCGAATTTTCTACTTCATTCTTTAAAGTGCACATATGACTCTTTAAATAGTCTACGCACGGCCACCTGCAGTTTGGAGAGTACTGTGTTCTGTGGCCATATTCCCAGCCCCAAGCACAGTGCCTGGTACTGTATAAACTATTTTTGGAGAAATGTTGAATTAAACAATAGATACGCAAGCTACATTTCTGGGTAATTTTAAAAATTACTTCTCTACGAGTAAAGGCTACAGAGCTCCCATTTTCCTTTCTCTTTTTCACACATTGTACAATATGCTGCTATTAATGCCACTGAATGCTATGGTTATATTGTCCTAGAGAGTGTACATCACTTATTACAGTGACAACGGTTTTTGGTCTTGGGCCATAAATTATCTCAAGATGACATGGAATAACAATCTGTTAAGATGTTTGGGCGCAAAAAATCACACATCGTTAATTAAGTGTTCAGAGATTTTTCTTGGACTTTCCCCACGGATCTTCTTCAATGCTGTGTAGATTATACCTAATTGACTTAACATGTGTATCCTTGTAATTATACTAAATTTTGCTTTTTTTTTTTTTTTTTTTTTTTTTAGAATGAGCTTTTGCCATTGTGGGAAAAACATAGCCGTTAAGTAGTTAAGAGTATAATCACAATCTCGATCATCTTGAAAGCGAGTGGACTGAGTTCTTTTTTTTTTTTTTTTTTAGGTTTTTTAAAAATTTATTTTTTAAAAGTTAATATGTGCATAAAAGGAAACTGAAAAACACAAGAAGCAAAGAACAAAGTCATCCATAATAATCACAAGCAGTTTACGGTTTGACTCCTAGGTCCCGTGTGTGTATCTATCTACACAAGTAAGCATTTTTGGACTGAGTTCTTAATCGTTATTTGCAATTGTGCTCTAGTGAAAGTAAAATTGTCTATGAAAATCTCCAGCTCAATTTTTCTCCTGCCCCACTTCTGAATTTCCTTTGTTCTTCACTCTTTTCAGTCATGGTCAAATAGCATTCCGCGAACATGCTAAATCAAGAATATTAACGCTCTTGGGTGCCTTTGGGTGGCTCAGTCAGTTAAGCGTCTGCCTTTGGCTCAGGTCATGATCCTGGGGTCTAGGGATCGAGTCTCGCATACCTGCTTCTGCCTCTGCCTCTCTCTGTCTCTCATGAATAAATAATAAAATCTAAAAAGAATATTAACGCTCTTAAGAAGAGACATCTTTTCATCATTTATTCATAATTATCATCCTCTTCCAATTTGAAGAATGCCAGTAGTCAGCTTTTTATGCCAATTATCTGCTGCATTCTAATGCGTAAAACTGCCAAGTGGAGAAGAGGTAGCATTAGGATTGGATTTGAAGGGGAGAAGGTGGGAGACGAGAACACAGACGAGGGCAAAGATCCAAGTGCACCTGCCTTTAGTCTTGCCCTTCGAAAGCCCCTTCTCTATAGCACCTGCCTCTTGCTTTAGAGATGCAGAGGGTCCACCTCTACTGGGCAGTGACAGGGGTGGCTTTAAATGACCCTTCGGCCTCTGTTGCCCTCTCTAGTTGGTGCACATTCCCTTTCCCCTCCAAAGTTCTCAAATGTGCATCTGCGTGTGCTCTCCCTTTGATGACCAGTGGCCTGGCTTCTGTCCCCACTGCTCACCGAGATGCTCCAGGCCACCCGACAAGCCTTCTGCCACCAGATGGAAGGGCCTCTGCCCAGCCTCATCCTCCTCGACCCATCCTGCAGAGAGAATCCTGTGAAAATGCCCACCTCTTTACAACTTTCTGTGCTCCTAGTTCAATGAGACAATATCCTAGGTGGCTTTCTTGCCTCTCTTTCTGGATGCTCCTTTGGAATCTCACTTGTCCCATCCCAAAGTGCTGCCCAACTTCGGTTGACTTACTTTTCTCACCTTTCTTTTTTCTTTTTTTTTTTTTTTTTTTTTTTTTTTAGGTTTTCCTCACCTTTCAATAGTTTGTTAACTACTTCTACCCAAGTCCCCTTCTTTCACTGGCACGCCATCACCAATCTCCAATCGCTCCGGGCTTTTCTAGCAGGATGCTTGCTGTCCTCTCTTGGCTTTTCCACCTGTCCAGCAGCCTGTTCTGTGATGACGAGGTTCCTCTGGAGTGTCTCCCAGTCTCTTTACCTCCCTCTGATGGTGAAGGTGCTCAGGCCCCGCCCCGCCCTGGGCCACTCCAGCTCCAGAGCCAGGCCCCTGCTGTCCAGTCCACACACAGACACGTCTCTCTGGCGCAGCTTTAGCTGCCACTTGCTTGTGTGCCAACATCCCACCTCCCTCCTCCGCCCGCCACCAGCTGTGTTCAGACTCTTCTGCAGGCCCTCAGGGCCTCTCCTACCTGGCTCCCCCCACTCAGTGCAATCTATTTCCCACCTGTCTGTGATACAAGCTGTTCATTCCTGCCAGAGCAGCCCTTTGGCGGGTCAGCAGACCTGGGATCACTCATGCTGTCCTTCCCAGCGACCTTCAAGCTCTGGGGCCCGTCAAAGCAACCCCGGTAGCCCTTCAAAGTCCCACACGCATTTTCCTAGTTGACAATCCCTGTTATCCTGTGTGTCTGGTCTCTCTGGCCAGGTGAAGGGTAAGATCTTCAACCTGCCTTCTGCCCACAACCTCCAGTGTGGGTCATGGCTAACCCCCGCCTCCCCCCCCCACGCCAAACAGGCCACTTACAGTGATAGAGCCCCCACTCTGGCAGTGCCTTCCACTTCTGCCTCTGAACCCACTGAGCCCCACACAACGTCTTGATTGCAGCTTCTCACTATTCTCATTTCACCTCCAGGGTGTTCAACCCATACAAGTGAATACCTACAACTTGAGACCATTCATACATGTAAGTGGATTAGAACACGGAAGCGCATCGCGGGTAGTCATAAGGCCTACGAATTGCGAATTGCAACTGCGGCGCGGCAGGAGCACACGTGCTGGCAGTCTCCTCTGCACCCAGCCAGGGGATCCTCCAGCGCGCGTATTCTCTCCATCGCCCAGCACCAGTACTTGGGGCCGCGCGGGGTGGAACTCCAGTCATTAATGCAGCGTGTGCGCGCGCTTGTGTGCATGTATGCGTGTATGTGTGCGCTTGTGTGCATGTGTGTGTGCGCGCGGTTGTGTGCATGTGTGCGCGCGGTTGTGTGCATGTGCGCGTGTATGTGTGTGCGCTTGTGTGCATGTGTGTGCGCGTGCTTGTGTGCATGTATGCGTGTATGTGCGCGCTTGCGTGCACGTGCGCGCGCGTGTGTGCATGTGTGCGCACGCTTGTGTGCATGTGTGCGTGTATGTGTGTGCGCGCGCGCTTGTGTGCATGTGTGTGCGCGCGCGGTTGTGTGCATGTGTGTGTACGCGTGTGTGCATGTGCGCGTGCATGTGTGTGCGCGTGTGCATGTGTGCGCGCGCTTGTGTGCATGTGTGCGTGTATGTGTGTGCGCTTGTGTGCATGTGTGTGTGCGCGCGCTTGTGTGCATGTGTGTGCGCGCGCGGTTGTGTGCATGTGTGTGTACGCGTGTGTGCATGTGCGCGTGCATGTGTGTGCGCGTGTGCATGTGTGCGCGCGCTTGTGTGCATGTATGCGTGTCTGTGCGCGCTTGCGTGCATGTGTGTGCGCGTGTGTGCATGTGTGCGTGTATGTGTGTGTGCTAGTGTGCATGTGTGTGTGCGCGCGCTGGAAAAGTTAGAGTGCTGGGTCTGGGTGTCTGTCGTGCTATGTGCTCCCGGCACAACGCACACAGCTGTCCCCGCCCCCGGACCCGGCTAACGAGTGTGTAATGTGGCCGATCTGCGAGGCAGGGGCTGATCGGAGGGGACAGGCCGCCGGCGGCCTCGGCTTCAGCGGAGGCCCGGGCGCCGCGGAGGCCGCGTGGGGAGGGGGCGCGCCGCGGCCCGACGCGGAGCGGCTCCGACGGGGGCTCGCGCTCCGTCCGTGTCCGTCCGGGGGCCCCGGGGGCGCGGGGATCGGCCTCGTTGGCCGCAGGCGGGAGCTCCCCGGGCCGCCGCTCCCTTTGTCCCCGGGCGTCCCCCCCCGCGCCGTGCGTCCCGGCCTCTCGGGGCCCCCCGCCGCCCGGCCCCCGGCCCCGGCCCCCGGCTCCGCCCCGCCGCCCCGCCGAGGCCGCCCCCTGGCGGGCAGCGCGAGCAGCGCCGGCGTCGGGCCCGCGCGGCTGCGGCGGCGGCGGCGGCGGCGGCGGCAGCGGCGGCGGCGGCGGCGGCGGGCCCGGGGTTGCCATGGTAACCGGCCGCGGCCGCCGCCACAGCAGGGCCGGCCCCAGCGCCAACGCCGGCCGCGGCTCGGCTCGGCTCAGTGTGGGGGTGAGCGGCGGCGGCGGCGGCGGCGCGGCCGGGCCGGGGGAGCGGGCGCGGCCCGGCGGCCTCAGCATGGAGGACGGCTTCTCGAGCTACAGCAGCCTGTACGACACGTCCTCGCTGCTCCAGTTCTGCAACGGTGAGGGCGGCGGGGCCGGGCCGGGCCGGGCCGGGCCGGGCCGGGCGCGGAGGCCGCGCAAAGTTGCGGCGGGGGCGCGCGGTTCCCGCCGCCGCGGGCGCATTGTGCAGGCCCTCGGGCCGCGCCCGGCTCGCCCCCGCGCCCCCGCGCCCCCCGCGCCCCCGAGCCCGCCGGTGCGCGCGGGCGGCCGGGGCCGGGGAGCCGCGGAGCGAGCGCACGGGGCGCGCGGCGCGTGGGGAGGCCGGGCGGGCGCGGGGACGTGTTGCTCGCCGCCGGGTCGGGGCCGCCGCGAGGCTGCTCTGCGGGAGCATCTGGGCGCGCGGGTCCCCGGGGAGCACGACCCTCGGCGGCGGCGGGACCCCGTGCAGCCGGTCAGCGCCTCCCCGGGGAGCCACCCCCGTGCACCGCGGGGCGCAGGCGGAGCGAGCCTGGCTGCAGAGGGCTCGCCCTGTTTTGTTTACGGGAGGGTAGATTTTACTGTTTTTTAAAAAAATTTCTATTATCCTCATTTTTTTTTTTTTTTTACAGGCAGGAAACTAATAACTAGCAATGTGGCATCCTTGGGGCAAAAAGATAAAAAAAATGTAAAGAATCCTTGAAAGATTTGAAAGCTTTCAGTCTCCTTAGCAGGATTGAAAAAGGTTTTCACATCGCACGGCGTTATTTTATGGGAACATGATGTATGATAATTCATGCACAGAAGTTAACCAATTTTTTTGTTTGTTTGTTTTGTTTTTAACGTTCGGTTTATGGCTTTCTCAGAGGGTCCCAAAAGTTTGTTAGAGTAGGAACCATGTGTGTTTCTACCGAGTTTGCCGATAGTACCATAGGAATAATTTGGGATTCTAGATGCATTGACAACTGGAGCAGTTTGTTTTGCGGTTGTAGTTGTGATTTAGGGGGAACTTTACGGCTCTTCGACACCTGTTTGCAAATAAGAGGTATTCGCCGAAGCAATAAAGATGACTGAGTGTGTCCGTTCTTCCTCTGTAATGATGTTTTAATCTCTGGCAGAATTGATCTTTGGCTTTTCTGTGGAAGAGTTTTTCTGATAGTTCAGCAGAGAATAACTTTCCTGTTAATCACATGCAGGCCTTCATTAACTTAGTAATGCTCTCTTCAGTGGAAGGGGAGAAAGTTCGAGCTCTCCAGATGTAACAGCAGCTTCCCAGAGCAGAACCCCTGTGTTTTGGGTCCTGAGATGGTGTTGAAGGCAGGCAGAAGGTATCTGGTTCTGGGCCACTGGAATCCCTCCTAGTTCAGAGTCATGGGAGCCTTCTGCTCTCTGGTGAGGTGCATAGAATTCTCAATTAAATTTTGAATGCTTTCCTTAAATGACTTACAATCAATCCTACTTGAATTACTATTTGTGATGTAAAGGTAGTACCGCCTCCTGCGTGTTTATGATAGAATCCCACCTATATTAGTTGTGAAAGGCCTGTGGCTGAGAAATCATATTAAGTGAATTCCAGGCATGAAGGATTTTAAAGACTTAATATGTGGGCAAATACGTTGACAGTTTGATTTAGGTTATGGAAATGAGCCTAGATATTTTTATTTGAGCAGTTGTTTGGGGGCCTGGTCATATCGTTCCTAAATAGCAGTTCAGTCGTGAGATTGACCTACACATCTATTCATGAGGGTTTTGGTTTTCGGCCTTTTCTTGTTAATTGCAAGTTTAGAGATGTTGGTAAGGGGTCTTCCTAATAATGATGTCTAGGAGAAAGTAACGGCCAGCTCTTACATGTTGCATGGGTGAGAGTTTAAGAAAAATCACTTTAAAATAGCTAGAATCAGACTGTAGGATCACTTCAAAATACGGTTGAATGAATCATAGCTGTTGAATTTCTTTTCTCAGAAAGTGCTTAGCTCTGTTTTTATTATGTTTTGGTTACCATATGAATAAACTTTAAAGCAAGAATAGTTTATGGGGCAGAATGGGCGTTAACTAATGATGTCTGAAGCAACAGATGTTTTGATGTGAAATTATTCATTTTAAGAGGCTTCCATTAAGTAAAAGTATAAATGAACACAATTTAGCTAATTACTATGATGATTCCATTAAAGCAGCGGCTCACAGAAACACCGTTTCACCAAGAATGAAATGAAACATGTGGGTATTTCATTAGCTGCACTGAGAAAAAATTTTTTCTTTTTAAATGAGGGATTTACATGACAATGGGCCAGACTACAGCAGCATAATATATGAACTCCTCCATTTTCATATGTTGATGAAGCCTCCTGCTTTTGATAATGACAGGAACTAAAGAGTCATAGTTCTATATTAGCTTCAGCAAATACAACCCATACTTACTGTCACAGTCAGCATCCTCCTGGGGAGATAAAGATGGAAATGAATATCTAAATGAGACAGAAGAGAAAACTTTGTGCAAGTGAATGAACTCTCCGTCTTCCCCTCATCCTTTTTTCCTCTTGCTGGGTCTCCTCCCTAATTTGCAGTGGATCTGAAATGTAAAGTCAGGAGGTGTCTAGCCTCCAGAAAAGACTATTCATTCTCATCTTTCAGATACTGGCATTCTCGTTTCAGGAGAAAACTTGTGCAGCTTTTTTTTTTTTTTTTTTTCCTGCAAAGTATTTAAAACTCTGGTCAAAGAGCGAGAAACCACAAACTTCTTTTATTGCTCCTGGAAAAACCACCATAGTTGAAAAGTGAAGAAAAGTTATCATTTATAAGCCAATTTATGATTTGGGTAATACATACCATTCTTTACTCCATATTTCCTCAAAGCCTCTCTTTGAGGTAAATCATATTACATTTGAGAAAACTGAAGCTCAAATTGATTTGGGTGCAGAGTGCCTGGGTGGTGCAGTTGGTTAAGTGACCCACTCTTGATTTCGGCTCGGGTCATAATCTCAGGGTCGTGAGATGGAGAGCCAGTCGTCAGGCTCTGCACTCAGCAAAGTGTCTGCTTCTCTTCCCCTCTGCCCTCCCCACGCTAAAACAAACAAACAAACAAATAAATACATCTTAAAAAAAAGAGAGCGAGCGAGAGGGATTTGGTGACTTTGTAAGGCCACACACACAACCTTTAAGGCTTGGATGCCAGTCTGAAGCTTTTATTTGTTTGTTTGTCTTGATAACAGCCTTGTATTGATACTATTGACATCCCATAAAAATTCACCCCTTTAAAGTGTACAATTAACTGGTTTTTAGCATGTTCACAGAATTCTGATAGTGTCACCAATATCTAATTTTAGAATATTTTCACACCCCAAAAAGAAACCCCCTAGTAGCAGTTACTGCCTTTCCCTCATTGCTCTAGACCCTAATGACCACGAATCTCCTGTTTCTATTGATTCTGGATGTTTTAATGTAAGTGGAATCATCCTAATATTTGACCTTTTGTGTTGGTCTTCTTTCACTTAGCATAATGTTTTAAGGTTTGCCCAGAGTTGTAGCATGTGTCAGTACTTCATTCCTTTCTTTATGGCCAAATAATATTCCATTTTATGGAGATATATATATATATATATATATATATATATATATATATATCACATTTTATGTATCCATTCTCCAGTTGATGAGTTTTTGGATTGTTTCCACTTTTTGACTATTCTGAATAATGATGCTATGAACATTCATGTACAGGCTTTTTTGCACAGACATGCATTTTCATCTTTCTTGGGTACATACCTAGGAGTAGAATTGCTGGGTCGTATGGTAACTCTGGCTTTAATATTTTTGAGAAACCAATCTGAATTTTTTGAAATCTAAATATCAACCTCTTCTTACATTATACCTTGCGGATGAAAGAAGAGGGAGTTGAGGTGGATCAAGGAGGAAGAGAAGTGGGAGCAAAGAATACAATGTTGCTGTTTCATTTCTGTGAATCACTTTGGATGCTTTTCATCAATTGCGGCTCACCAAAGTCAGTGCGCATCCTTGCTTAGAGGCTGTAGGTTAGAAGCACATCCTTGCTTAGAGGCTGTAGGTTAGAAGAGCTTGAGGGGACCTAACAGGCATTTCATCCTGTGGTTTTCTTTCTTAAGCCTTTGAGTTGTTTCTTCAAAGTACAGCTTACCCAGGAACCCAAAGGTAAAGCAGATGAACATGGAGCTGCTTCAGCTCAAGTAGGAGGATAGCACTCTGGCCCTCCTCGCGGGCTCCTACCCTCACACACTGATCCAGCCCCCCATCTCTCCAGGGCTGGAAATCTCGGGTGTATGGGAGGATGCCCCAAACCTTATTCAGCCCCTGCCTGAGCAGTTCCAAGGGACTGGGAAACTCACTATCTCTCCATGCAAACCATTCCTTCTGTGGACAGTTCAGACTCTCAGTTCCTATGTGCACTCAAACCTTGGCCCAAGTTCTGTCTCTTGGGCCCACAGAGAATAGGTTTAATCTCTTTTCCATACACTATGTTGTCACATGTTTGAAAACAATTACGACAGCTCTTTCTGAAGTCTTCTTCTAGCTAAACATTACCATTGGCGGGAAAAATTCCTATAAGATACAATTTTATGCCCTTAATGATTTTTGGATTGCTGGATCTACATGCGTTTCCTTTTGTCTATACGCCTTTTAAAATTGGGCACAACTGCTTTCGGTATTCCAGACATGGTTTTTAAACAGAGCGGAATTAAAAAAAAAAAAATAGATAAACAGAGCAGAATAGAGCAGGATACTTCACCTCTCTTATTCTAAAATCTATACTTCTTATAACATGGCCTAAGATGATATTAGCCCTTTTACTTATCACTTCACTTTGTTACCTCTTACTGATTTTCAGCTAAAATTCTTGTCTGTTTTATATGTATGATGGGTAAGCTATTTCTTTTCTTACTTTTACCTTTCCTTTTTGAGGAGGAGTTTCTTCCAGCAGGCAGAGCCCTGTCAAGTTACAGGTTGTGATGTGGTAAATAGCCCCGGCGCTCATATAAAATACTTCAGCATTATCATAACATGGGAATTGGTCATCGTCCTAAAGGGTTATGATTCTGGATAGCAGCCTTTCCTCCGTCTTCCCTTGGAAGGTGTCACGAGAGACTGATCAGATTCCCTCTAAAGCCTGTGCATAGTTAAACTACCCATTCCCTGATCATCTTCTCCTGCAGGTGTTACATTTTAATAACCATGGCAGGTCAAGTCTATGGTACCTGCTACTCCCAATCATCCTTTGAAATCACTATAATAATCTTTGGAGCTATCGCTATTTATTTTTTATAGTTTTGAAATGGAAAAACCTTAATTTCTAGGGCTTTATATTTTGAAAAGTAAAAATACTTTATTTAAAACCTTTGGCATCTATAGTACTGATGACTTTCCCCTAACTAGGAGTATGATAGAATTTTCAAGTTGGCACATAGTTGGGTGTAAAACAGGATCGAGGAGCTCCTGTGAGGAAATCATACAAAGTATTTTCAGCCCTCTTCTGCATTCTCGTGTGGTGACCGGGCATTGACTTAGGATTTGTATGAGAGCAAAATCAAAAGAAAATGCTCTCAGGGAAAGTGCAAAGCAAGCACCCGTACTAACTGAGAATTTCTTCTTGGTACATGGTGCCCAGCAAGGAATTTATTTTATAGCCAAACCACAAGCATTTATGACATTATAAACAAACCCAAGCGTTTTGGTGGAAAATTCACAAAACTGTGTTTTAAAAGTAACCATTAGTTGGTTGGTGTTAATTTCTGAGATAGCGTAAAGCCTTTTCATATATTCTCTTAAGAAATCAGCACTTTAGTTGAGTGGATGGTAGATAAGGAAAGAGAAATAACATCTTTGTTTCTAGTGTCACAGTCTGTTCAGGCCATAAAACCAGTAGCATGAAAAAATCATGACAGCGTTGAAAATTCTACTTTAAAGCATTGCTTTTATTAGTAAGGACTTGAAATCAGTGATATTTTGTGCTACTTATAAAAATCTCTTTCAGAAAAAATATTTTTATTTATCTTTAAAATCCTAGCTTATTAATAGAGGGTTTCTAGTATTCGCAAAATGTTTTTTTTAATAGTTTTTTGGGTTTTTTAAAAAGATTTATTTATTTATTTATTTATTTATTTATTTATTTATTTATTTATGATAGAGAGTGAGAGAGGCAGAGACACAGGAGGAGGGAGAAGCAGGCTCCATGCCGGGAGCCTGATGTGGGACCCGATCCCGGGACTCCAGGATCCCGCCCTGGGCCAAAGGCAGGCGCCAAACCTCTGAGCCACCCAGAGATCCCCTCGCAAAATGTTTTAAATGCCAGCAGAAACATTAGTAACCAAAAAAACTATGCCATAAACTATAAACTCTAAATGCTGTCTCATTATTTATCAA
Source organism: Canis lupus dingo (assembly GCF_003254725.2). Taxonomy (NCBI): domain Eukaryota; kingdom Metazoa; phylum Chordata; class Mammalia; order Carnivora; family Canidae; genus Canis; species Canis lupus. The sequence goes on from NC_064250.1 coordinate 68,323,165, forward strand.
TACAGCCCCCCCGCCCCAAGCTTGGTGATTTTCTCATTAGATATTTGACACATACATTTACTGTTCCACTGGGCAGCGTATTCGTTTGAATGCAGTCCAGGGCTAGGGGTGTCCTGGGGTTCGAGCAGCAATGAGTGCACATGTACGGTTTACTTTAAAGAAATAGCTGTTTAGGGCCGCTTGGGTAGCTCAGTCAGTTGGGCATCTGCCTTCAGCTCAGGTCATGATCCCAGGATCAAGCCCTGCATTGGGCTCCCTGCTCAGCGGGAAGCCTGCTTCTCCCTCTGCCCTCTGTGTGTGCTATCAAATAAATAAATAAAATCTTAGAAGAAAAGAAACAGCTATTTAAAACAGTTTATCCTTCTTTAAAGTACTAATTTTTATTTTATTTTTATTTTTTAAAGTACTAATTTTTAGATGAAGAGTTAGGTAGACATATTTCCATTTTGTTTCCTCTAAAGCTGTATCTTTATTGGAAAATACTCTTGGTGTGGAAAACCGCATTTTTGCAGAATACTTTGTCATGTCTTAAAACGCAGTATTTATTTTGCCAGGTTTCTGGAAAAGATTTGAACTCTCTGGGTTTAAGAAACTGCCCTAGATTGCCCTAATAATCATCGTAGACTTTTCTGTGTGCCCCATCCTCCCATCTCAGTGGACTTTGTGGATTCTGCTCCCCAAGGATCTTATGACCCATCCATTCTGCTCAGTTCAGACACCCATCACTTCTCAGCTGGGTTTTCGTTTGTGTTTTTGAAAATGGCAGCCCCAAACTAGTCTTTCTGCCTCCAGTCTCAACCCCCTTCAGCATGTTCCTTTTTTATTAAACAAGTAGAATATCCACCACGCTCTTTATTACACTGATGGTGGGGTTTGGAGGGGGGTTCCAAGGATGCACGTGGTTGACATGGCCCTTGTCTTCAGGACACCTGCATTGCTCATTGGGAGCTAGACATTCAGTGCTACCTTCATGATGAGTTACTTGACGGCCCCAGGATGGACGGTACTAATACATCTAAGGAGCACTGTAGAGTGTTGTAGGGCGTTGGACTCAAGGGGTGTGTATTGGGGTTTCCTAAGGAAGGCCTCTGTGCGCTTCTCTTTCCAGGGTGACTGGAAGTCCAACACTGCAAGGGGGTGGGGAGTGGGCGGGGTGGGGGAGAAGAGCAGTCCAGACCAGGGAAAGCAATCAGAAAGTGGGGGTCGAGGAAAGGTCTCATATGGGGAGAGAAGAAGGAGCAGAGTGGCTTGAAATGAAGCTGGGCGGATCTTGTGGGACTTCTCAGCCACAGTAAGGAGTTTGATTTTATTCTGAGGAGCAGAGAAAACGTGGCAGAGAATTTTGAGGCAAGGGAGTGACGTGGTCAGATTCTCAGGGATTTTTGAAAGAGAGCTCCCCCTGCAATGTGGAGGGAAGGCTAGAAGGGGGTGGAGGACGAAGCCAGGGGACAGTGGTGATGGTTTCCACTCGAGGATTTAGCGTAGGGCTCACCTCACCAGGACTTGTTTCATCACCAGGAGGGAGCCGGGGATGACACCCAGGCTTCTGGCTCATCTGACTTAAGGGCCATTTGCAGAGATAGAAGGAGCTAGGATGGATAGGCAGATGACGGGCCAGGTGTGAGGGACTGTGGAACATGCAAGCCAAAGAGCCGAGCGGGCTGTGGGGTCTCGTGCTGGGAGATGCCTGGAGAAGGCGTAAAAAATTTGAGAGCCATCAGTAAATAGCTAAATCCATGGCACAGATGAGCTCACCTAAGGAGAAATGTGACGTTTTTGGAATGCTCTTTCTGGAAGACAGATCTGATCATAACAGGCCCCTGATTGAAAGTCTTTCGTGTGCCCCACCCCCCGGGCATCCAAGGCGTCTTAGAGGGGCTGCTGGCTTAGCCAGCTCACAGCTCCTCCTGGCTCCTGCCTGCCCCAGTAGAGTGAGGTCTTTCCCTGGTGGCCATGTGGTTATCTCGTATAAATCTGTTACCACGATTATCCTAGAGGCCTGTCACTGTGGCTTATTTTCACATCTCTCATGGCTGTCACCCTCTTCCGGGAAGAGTCTCCTGGTGATTATCTCAGTGTCTATGCTTCAGCAATGTCTGGTACCTAATGGGTCTCCTGGTGAACACTGGTTGAGTGGGAGCAGGGACCACCTTCTTTATCCCAGAGCACCCCCTTAAACACACGCACCAGCAAAGTGGCTCACATGTAACAGGTGTGGTAGCCTAAATCGTGACTGGAGAAAGCACTCATGCCACTTCCCTGTATGCTTGAAATAATGTATATATTTATATGTTATATATCACATATGTGTATGGCTACACGGTATGCATGTATTTACATGTGTCACATGGGTGTGCACACATGCACACATCATGTGACATTTAACTCTTCCCCTCATCAAAGAACCAGTGGACATAGGCATTCAGAGGAGACTTAGGCATTCCAGGCGAGGGGACCTCATCAGGGAAAAGCCAGAAGCAGGTGACCTGGCCCGGTGGAGTCCCACTCATCTGCACAAACGTCACAGAATACCTCGAGCTGGACACTGGCTCTTGGATCAATGAGGAGAAACATTTGCAAAAAGCACTCTGCGGTTCAACAGGCTTAAAACACATTATTTTCAGCCAGGGTAATTGACACGATGGAGTAGTTCTTGGCAAAGGCGGCGTTTTTAACATTAAGAGAGATCTGGCTGTTAAATCAGCCCCCCAAAAAGTTGTTTTATGTAACAAGAATTTTACCACCCTTAGAAAAACATGCGGCAGTCGAGAAACAGTTGGGTGGACTTAGGACTTGCTTATGCTAGAGCATCGCTACACATTTTAGCCCCAATTATAGCTGAAAATCCTTAGGAGGAGAACTGAGTGCTGCTACTTCATCCGTCACGGAGCCCCTCGCAATGCTGAACCGTTCCACGGGTGAGCCGCGGAGGCTGCTCCTCGGGGACCGTATGGGAGATCTAATAAAGATAATGATCTGTTAGCATGGCTCCACCTAATTAGTCCTTTAGAAAGTAATTAAGCAGGACTGCCCACACTCCAGTGCTCTCAAAGACTAAAATCTGACTCCATGTGTGATATCTTCGCCTTCCGTGAAAATGGCCTTGTACTGAGTTGATATAATTTAATTACATAAAAATATGTGTCCATACTGCATCTTGTCCTGGATTACAGCGCTATCATGACAGGGCTGTCATTCCAGACCGGAGCTTGTGCTTTCCGAGGTAGGGCCAGGGCTCCCGCATCTCTGGCTCCCAGCGGTGTGGGGCCCCGTGTACTGGGGGGGCGGCAGGGGGGGGCAGTGCTGTCAGCAACCAGGGGCAGGTGGCCCAGGGCACCCCCTTGTTAATCTTGACTGCACCCCTTTGAGGCGATGCCTGTTATCGTCTCTGTTCTGACTGGTGAGGCAGCAGAGGCCTAAAAGTTTAGGTGATTTGCTCAAGGTCCCCTGGCCGGTGCTTTGCAGAGCTGGGGTTTGAACCCAGGCACTCGGCTCCGCTGTCCACAGCATGCCGGGTGCTCAATTATGCTCGGTGCGCCCGCCATGGGTCAGAGATGGGGACGACCGTGGACGCGGAGGGGGCTCAAGGGAGGGGGGTTCAGTCGGTGCCTTGCTTCCCTAGGGGGCTGCGCACCGGCTCAGATGTGGGTGCCTTTCACAGGCTTGCTGTGGGGGTTCTTCACCCCTGTCTCCCTTCCCATCGTTGCACTTCAGCACTTCCTGAGGCCGAAATACCATTTAGCCCTGAGTTGCTCAAAGTCCCACAGAAGCTCCCCCATAGCTCTGAGGATAAGGCCTGGGTCTGAAACGGCCTCCCACCTACCTCCCTGGCCCAGGGGCTACTTGTCCCTGCAGGTGCCCCTTGGTTTCTGCCACCCTGGCTTCTTCCAGCACATCTGAGGCTACCACCTGCTTGATGTGCATCCTCCCCTGCCAGGGCCCTGACTTCCCCATCCCTCTTCACCTGACCACTCCTGGTCCTTTAGAACCCAGCTCCATGGCCCAGGAAGCCTCCCTAGCACAGAGCTTAGAACCCAGCTCCATGGCCCAGGAAGCCTCCCTAGTGCAGAGCTGCTCAGGGCCAGCCTCCTGAGTCTCGCTGCAAACCGGCAGCCCCCAGAGGACCACACCGTGGACCCTCGGCACCTACACACTGACCCCAAGAGCGAGCCATTTCAGGCTGGTAACTGCCTGCTGAGGATGTTTCACTTCCTCCAGGACTGGCCCTGCGACTGCTGTCACCAGCCTTCATGACGCTGGTCAGTCTTCCTGTGGACAGCTCTGGTGCTTTCGTTCTTCTCCATCACCTTTTTTTTTTTTTTTTAAGATTTTATTTATTTATTCATGAGAGACACACACACACACAGAGGCAGAGACACAGGCAGAGGGAGAAGCAGGCTCTGTGCAGGGAGCGTGATGCAGGACTCGATCCCGGGTCTCCAGGATCGCGCTCTGGGCTGAAGGCGGGTGCCCAACCGCTGAGCCACCAGGCGTATCCCATCACCCTTATTCTATCATCATTCCCTTGCTTTTCTCAAAACCCTGTAAAAAAGTGTTTAGTTGTGGTGAGACGCACAAACATTAAATGCATCACTTTAAACATGTGAAGCCTGCAGTTGGTGGCACTAAAGCACGTTCCCGTCACTGTGCAGCCGTCGCCACCATCCGTTCCCCAGAATGCCTTTTTTTTTTTTAGAGATTTTATTTATTTATTCATGAGAGACACACAGAAAGAGAGAGAGGCAGAGACACAGGCAGAGGGAGAAGCAGCTCCATGCAGGGAGCCCGATGTGGGACTCGATCCCAGGTCCCCAGGACGAGGCCCTGGGCTGAAGGCGGTGCCAAACTGCTGAGCACCCGCCCCCTCAACCGGGCTGTCCCTCCCAGAATGCCTTTCCTCCTGCAGAACTGAAACTCCCTGAAACTCAGACTCCCATGCCCCCCGCCCCCAGTGCCCCCCATTCACTTTCTCTCGCTGTGAGTTGGACTGCCCTACAGACCTCATATAAGTGGAATCATGCAGGATTTGACCTTTTGTAACTGGCTTATTTCACTTGCTGAACCCTTTTAAAAACCATTGTTTCCTGAAGTTCTAGAATCCCAAACTGAACAACGTCTAACTAAGGGTTCAAAGCCAGGCATAAAGAGTGGGATAATTACCTCGAAGTTCAAAGCTGTCAGAGCCCCTGCTGTGTGTCACCTGATCACACCCACATGCCATCCAGCAGCTCTGCTCAGCCTATGTGAAGTCTAAGCTGCTTATCTCTGGAATCCCTGTAATAAAAAGTGTGTTCTTTCCCCCAGGCTAGCGTGAGTACAAGGCCGGCCTCCAGAAGGGTGGTGCAGAGTTCTAGAAACAGGGCTCAGGCTCGCCACTGTCCTGACACCCATCGGCCAGCAACAGAGGCCCCTCTGACAAGCGGAGAATGGTCACAAGTGTCTAAATCTCTTAGGAATGGAGGAGGTGGGGGAAAAATGTCAGAGCAGTTTAGGAAAATGATGAGGGGCATATGTTTGCTAAAGAAATTCCGTGACATATGCCTTCTGATCACCAATAGCATGCATTCTCTTGCAACTAGCTAAGGATCTAAGAAAGGAAACAGCAGATGTGAGACCCATGATCTAGGAAGGATCGGGGCGGGAGTCTTGGAATATCTCTTGAGTTTCTTTCTTTTTTAGAGATCACTGTTACACATTTGGCACCATCCACTAACATGACTGTCTGATTGGAGCATCTCCTTTGCAGGACTGTTTAAAACAACAAGCAAGCATAGGCTGCCTATGTGCAGGGTGAGTCATTAGCTCTTGAGAATGAGCACAAAAGATTACGTGCATCCCTTTTAAGACCCTCTGTGGTCTGTCACCAAATCCCTCTTTCTAAGACCTTCTGTGTTCTATCAACAGATCACTCTTTCCAAGGCTCTGAGCATGGACTTTGGAGAAGGACGGGTCTGGGTCGGAATCTTGAGTGTGTCAATTATGAAGAAGCTGAGGGAATCCACACCCTGACCCCTCTCCCCCCTCTCCCTCCCATCTGCTGCTCTGTGCCCCTGCTGGGCAGACTCCAAGGGAGCCAGAGAGCAGAGGAGCCCTTATGGCACCCCCACCCCCAGCAGCCTCCCAGAGAAGGCAGGATGGAAGACTGGAGGGAGGATCTTGAGGGTGGGCCCCAGAGGTCCAGTAGCGTGGTCTAGGATGGAGACGTTCACGTCAGTAGTGCGTGTTGCCCTCCTGTCACTGTCTTGATGGTTGCAACAACGTTGACCTATCCTGGTTCCTGTTGTCAAGTAGGGATCCCATTGATGTTGAATTTGGGGTCTTAGCACATCCCGCTGCCTCCCAGGGGCATTGTTCCTCCAAGTGTGCAGGGATTGCCATGGCTCTGTAGTCATGCTTTACTGACCCTTACACCCCCTGTTTCTACACTGAAATGCAGTTCATCCTGGGGCCCAACTGAGACCATCTCCTGGCGAACTCTTTTGCATCTACCCAGAGTTCCTTTATCTTTCCTCTGCGCCTCTAGATTATGATACATATACCTCTGACTGGCGCTTGGTTCATTCCCTCATGTGTTATGGTTACCTGTACAGCCTTTGTTTCCACCACTGGCTAGTGAGTTCCTTTAGATGGGGCCCCTGTATTGTCTTTTTATTTCGCTTCTTTCCATTGCTCTGCAACGTCCCCTGCACATAGTGTGTGTTTGATAAATGCTTGTTGAATGAAAAGTCAATACTAACATTTTAGAAAGGGCCATGCTATCTTTAAATAATTGCAAAAGACAAAGAAAGGGAAGACTTCCTGATCCTGCAAAGCTTTTCAGTATTTCATTGTTTACAGTAGTGAGATAACTCAGTCCTATGTAGCAAAGCCACTTGACAATTGTAGGATGGGGTCAGCGTACAAACTTCCAACATAAAAAAAAAAACAAAAAAACAAGGCAAAAAAACTTCCAACATGCTAGGATGACACATATTTGTGTACATTGTGGTTTTTTGTAGATTTATTTATTTGTTTATTTATTTATTTATTTATTTATGATAGACATAGAGAGAGAGAGAGAGAGGCAGAGTGGAGGAGGGAGCGAGAAGCAGGCTCCATGCCGGGAGCCCAACGTGGGACTCGATCCCGGGACTCCAGGATCCCTGGGCCAAAGGCAGGCGCTAAACCGCTGAGCCACCCAGGGATCCCCTGTGTACGTTGTTGGTAGAAAACTATATCTGTGGATAAAACCATATATACAATTTTATTTTGTTGGTTTACCTGATTTTTATTCACCATGGCCTCTAAACACAGTCCAGCCACTGTAATCTGTTCCAACCATTGGAGCGGTTTATGGAGAGTTGGGACAGTTTTACACAAAACCATATATGGTGTGCATTGTGGACTAGGGGATTTTTCAAGAGTAATTTTTTTTTTTAAAGACAACTGCAAGTCTTTCTTTTTTTAATTTTTATTTATTTATGATAGTCACACAGAGAGAGAGAGAGAGAGAGGCAGAGACATAGGCAGAGGGAGAAGCAGGCTCCATGCACCAGGCAGCCCGATGTGGGATTCAATCCTGGGTCTCCAGGATCGCGCCCTGGGCCAAAGGCAGGTGCTAAACCACTGTGCCACCCGGGGATCCCTTCAAGAGTAATTTTGATGCCATTTTCATCGCCTTTATTGACCCAAAAACATAACCCCAACATAAAACAATCTCCACTCTAGTGTTTTAAAGTTCTGAAAGCTCCTTCAGATCTGTTTCTCACAAGCAAACTCTGAGGTAAGGACCATCCTATTCATGGCACTCATTTTGCAGAGGGTCTAGGAGGGATGCTAGGTCAGCTCACCACAGCCGTGCAGGTAAGTGACGGGCCTCCTCAAGGGCAGGTCTCCTTCTGCTTTTTTTTTTTTTTTTTTTAAGATTTTTATTTATTTATTCAAGACACAGAGAGGGAGAGAGAGAGGCAGAGACACAGGCAGAGGGAGAAGCAGGCTCCATTGCAGGAGCCTGATGTGGGACTCGATCCCCGGTCTCCAGGATCAGGCCCTGGGCTGAAGGCGGCGCTAAACCGCTGAGCCTTCTGCTTTTTGAGCTGTGCCTTCTCTTCCTTGTCTTCGCGTTAGCAATCACTTCCATCTGCTGATCTACCTTTATCAGAGCACTTTATTAAAAAGAAAATAAGATTGGGACACCTGGGTGGCTCGGTGGTTGAGCGTCTGCCTTTGGCTAAGCTCATGATCCCGGGTCCTGAGATCAAGAGGAGCCTGCTTCTCCCTCTGCCTGTGTATCTGCCTCTCTCTGTGTCTCTCATGAATAAATAAATAAAATCTTAAAAAAATAATAAAAAGAAAATAAGATCAATTGCATCTCTTATTCTGCAAGTGTCGTTGTTGTTTTGCTGGACCTTAGAGAATTATTTATACTCTGTTTTATTGAGAACCTGACATTTATTTATTTATTTATTTTTTAAAATTTATTTTTTATTGGTGTTCAATTTACTAACATACAGAATAACCCCCAGTGCCCGTCACCCATTCACTCCCACCCCCCGCCCTCCTCCCCTTCTACCACCCCTAGTTCGTTTCCCAGAGTTAGCAGTCTTTACGTTCTGTCTCCCTTTCTGATATTTCCCACACATTTCTTCTCCCTTCCCTTATATTCCCTTTCACTATTATTTATATTCCCCAAATGAATGAGAACATATAATGTTTGTCCTTCTCCGACTGACTTACTTCACTCAGCATAATACCCTCCGGTTCCATCCACGTTGAAGCAAATGGTGGGTATTTGTCATTTCTAATAGCCGAGTAATATTCCATTGTATACATAAACCACATCTTCTTTATCCATTCATCTTTCGTTGGACACCGAGGCTCCTTCCACAGTTTGGCTATCGTGGCCATTGCTGCTATAAACATCGGGGTGCAGGTGTCCCGGCGTTTCATTGCATTTGTATCTTTGGGGTAAATCCCCAGCAGTGCAATTGCTGGGTCGTAGGGCAGGTCTATTTTTAACTGTTTGAGGAACCTCCACACAGTTTTCCAGAGTGGCTGCACCCGTTCACATTCCCACCAACAGTGTAAGAGGGTTCCCTTTTCTCCGTATCCCCTCCAACATTTGTTGTTTCCTGCCTTGTTAATTTGCCCCATTCTCACTGGTGTGAGGTGGTATCTCATTGTGGTTTTGATTTGTATTTCCCTGATGGCAAGTGATGCAGAGCATTTTCTCATGTGCATGTTGGCCATGTCTATGTCTTCCTCTGTGAGATTTCTCTTCATGTCTTTTGCCCATTTCATGATTGGATTGTTTGTTTCTTTGGTGTTGAGTTTAGTAAGTTCTTTATAGATCTTGGAAACTAGCCCTTTATCTGATATGTCATTTGCAAATATCTTCTCCCATTCTGTAGGTTGTCTTTGAGTTTTGTTGACTGTATCCTTTGCTGTGCAAAAGCTTCTTATCTTGATGAAGTCCCAATAGTTCATTTTTGCTTTTGTTTCTTTTGCCTTCGTGGATGTATCTTGCAAGAAGTTACTGTGGCCGAGTTCAAAAAGGGTGTTGCCTGTGTTCTTCTCTAGGATTTTGATGGAATCTTGTCTCACATTTAGGTCTTTCATCCATTTTGAGTTTATCTTTGTGTATGGTGAGAGGGAGTGGTCTAGTTCCATTCTTCTGCATGTGGATGTCCAATTTTCCCAGCACCATTTATTGAAGAGACTTTCTTCCAATGGATAGTCTTTCCTCCTTTATCGAATATTAGTTGACCATAAAGTTGAGGGTCCACTTCTGGATTCTCTATTCTGTTCCATTGATCTATGTGTCTGTTTTTGTGCCAGTACCACACTGTCTTGATGACCACAGCTTTGTAGTACAACCTGAAATCTGGCATTGTGATGCCCCCAGATATGGTTTTCTTTTTTAAAATTCCGCTGGCTATTTGGGGTCTTTTCTGATTCCACACAAATCTTAAAATAATTTGTTCTAACTCTCTGAAGAAAGTCCATGGTATTTTGATAGGGATTGCATTAAACGTGTAAATTGCCCTGGGTAACATTGACATTTTCACAATATTAATTCTGCCAATCCATGAGCATGGAATATTTTTCCATCTCATTGTGTCTTCCTCAATTTCTTTCAGAAGTGTTCTATAGTTTTTAGGGTATAGATCCTTTACATCTTTGGTTGGGTTTATTCCTAGGTATCTTATGCTTTTGGGTGCAATTGTAAATGGGATTGACTCCTTAATTTCTCTTTCTTCAGTCTCATTGTTAGTGTATAGAAATGCCACTGACTTCTGGGCATTGATTTTGTATCCTGCCACGCTACCGAATTGCTGTATGAGTTCTAGCAATCTTGGGGTGGAGACTTTTGGGTTTTCTATGTAGAGTATCATGTCATCGGCGAAGAGGGAGAGTTTGACCTCTTCTTTGCCAATTTGAATGCCTTTAATGTCTTTTTGTTGCCTGATTGCTGAGGCTAGGACTTCCAGTACTATGTTGAACAGCAGTGGTGAGAGTGGACATCCCTGTCTTGTTCCTGATCTTAGGGGAAAGGCTCCCAGTGCTTCCCCATTGAGAATGATATTTGCTGTGGGCTTTTCATAGATGGCTTTTAAGATGTCGAGGAATGTTCCCTCTATCCCTACACTCTGAAGAGTTTTGATCAGAAATGGATGCTGTATTTTGTCAAATGCTTTCTCTGCATCTAATGAGAGGATCATATGGTTCTTGGTTTTTCTCTTGCTGATATGATGAATCACATTGATTGTTTTACGGGTGTTGAACCAGCCTTGTGTCCCGGGGAGAACCTGACATTTAGAAACCCAGATGTATAATACGTAAGCCGTTATAAGATTATTTACAAGGTTCCGTAGCGTTTTTCTTAAAAGTGTGAATTGCCTTGTCCTCTTAAACACCACATTTACCGAACATTGACATTCTTCAGGGCCACATTCTGGGTAAATTGCCCTGTTTTTTTCTTTTTTTTTCCCCCCTTTTTAAACTCCTACTCTGCCTGAAATCACCATCTGATGTTTCTTAAATTTAAGAGGGGTGGAGAGACTGCTGATTTCACAGTAGTGCATCCTTACGCATGTGGTTTTCCATTCTGGCTGAAGTGTGGGCTGAGATGCAGCTGGGCCAGAAGTGTGTGTGGGGCTCGGACAGGTGCCCTGGAGCGCAGGCTGCTGCTCTTGCCTGTGTGCTGGGTTCACCCCTCGCACGGGCTTTGTCTCGGGTGCCCTGAGACCCAACAGTCCCGAGGGAGAAGTAGCCGCTAAGTCAGCCCACATCCCTTATCTGTGATTTCAAAATCCAGAAGGCTCTGAGCACCAAATGTTTTTTGGTAACTCGTTTGATAGTTAGTCTTGGCCTGATCTGAGATCATTTGGTGAGGAAAAAACAACTCATCTGAATGAGAGCATGTGGTTTTAACGGTTTATATTTATTTCTTTTTATATGAGAGTTCTGCTTTTCTGTGTTTTTGAGTGTGTTTTTATGGCTGCTGCCCCAGGAACTTCTGGGGATATTGGGTAATATATGTATATGTTCCATGCTTCCGTTCTGAGGTCACAATCTGAATTCAGAAGCATATCAGGCACTGGGGATTTGGGGGAAAAGGCTCGTGCGCCACTGGGACCCGATGGCCAAGCTGGCCCTGTGCCCAGGGCGGTTTTTGCTGAGACTCTGCATGGCTGGTCTCTCCACTGTCCTACATCCAGGGACGCTGGCCTGATGCTTGGCCAACATTCAGGGGAAAGCTGGCTTGTGGGTGGAGGGTGCCCCTGGAGGGAACCCTAAAGCTGTGATACAGCAGCCACCTGTCACAGAGCCAGCCAGGTGCCTACAGAGCCAGGCAGCCAGCTGTACCCGATTTTGTGTAGAATTTTATCCCAAGAAAGCAAAGTTCAGGGAGAGTGTAGTGACTTTACTGTATTCCTCCCCCGACCATGGCTCCCTTGCTTCCGTCCACAGGAATTTGTGTGTCTTCCATTAACAAGGCCTGGCACTTGCCCCGTGAAAACTAACAGTGATGCTTCACATCTGCTCCCTGTCTACAGCTCGTACAGTTAGAGTTCCTCGCCTCATGCTCACACCATTCCATGGCAAGCCCCGGGTTGGCCTTTTCCATAGTGGAGGAACTGAGGGGTGTGTGGTTTGGCGACACACAGCCCTCCACCTGCAGACCCCACACTTCACACTTTCCTAGTCTTCTGCCTTCAAAGGCCTTCACGGTTCTTTTGTTGATTTGGATCAAATTTCTTCTTCTTCTTCCTCCTCCTCCTCCTCCTCCTTCTTTTTAAGATTTTATTTATTTACTCATGAGAGACACACAGAGAGAGGCAGAGATATAGGCAGAGGGAGAAGCAGGCTCCCCATGGGGAGCACAATGCAGGACTCGATCCTAGGACCCCAGTATCACTACTTGAGCCAAAGGCAGATGCTCAACCACTGAGCCACCCAGGCACCCCAAATTTCTACCTTCTGAGACTCACCTTTTCAAAGTCCAATCCACATGAAGTGGTACCTCTTTTTAGGTTCCCGGGGCGAAGCCTCCAACTTTAGTGTGATGGGTTTTCTGTGCTGTGAAGTGGGCCTCCTGCCCCTGTGCCGATGTGCTTGGGGAACTCCAGCACTCTCCCTGCCCACATGGGGAAGGATGGTTTCCCACCCCCACAGGCAGATATGTCTGTTGAGCATCCCCCCAAGCCTTTTGGGGCTCGCCTCCTATACTCCTTTCTGACATCCTCAAGAGTGTCGCCTAGCTTCTTGAGTGAACAATAAATGTGAGTTGGAGTTTATACAAATTGGAATAATCTTGGCGGTTTGGACTCGCTGGCATTGACATTGTCAGGGGTGCCTTGGCAGGAGTGCCCCAGCGGCCTTAGTCATGTGCCTGAGGGCATTTACAGCCTGAGTCTTTAGGACACCAAACTTCTGGAGACAGACCTAGAGAGTCAACCAAATGAATGTTGCTCAACTACATCTAAAAATGTAGATTTTAGGCATTATCCCTGTGATGATTCCTTTTTTTTCTTTTTGATCTGTTGTAACTAGAAATAGTAACCGTGAGGCTGGGGAATTAGCATCTGAACCTCATGGCCTTTTGGAAGAACCAAGTGGCATTCAGGTGTTCCTTCGAGTTCCTCCCCTGCCAGGAGCCTCCTGGTGACCCTCTCTGGTTGATTATGCGCTCCCAGGGTGCATGGCCCTCTTCCCTCCCCACACAATGGGTTCTACCAATTTGTCTGGCTCAGAGGTTTCCTCCAGACTCAGAGTGTTAAGATTTAGGGCCCTTTTGAAGTGGGTAGGGTGGGAGGGGGAGCACAGGCTTCTCTGCAGGGTTGCTGAAAGTTTCAGGGGTCAAGGAAATAATATAAACCTTTGAATAGAGGCTCCGAATAGTTTGTTTGGCGGCCCGGTGACTAGCATTTCGGTTACCAACTGCTTTGTTACAATTTGCTTTTCTTTAGCTAAACATTCTCACATGCTTCTTAAAAAGCAGGCGAAGGGATGCCGCTTTCCTAAGTGCAATGATTCTCTTCCCTGATCCATGGCTAGCAGAGGGTGGGCAGAGGGCCCTTCAGCCAAAGGATCTCTAATTCCCTCTGCCAAAAAATCCGTTCCACACTGTCAGCCCCACGTCTTTCTCCTCGAGGCTGAATAAATTAGGTGCCGCCCTTGGAAACGAAGGGCCCTGTTTGGCCCGGGAATCTTCGCGAGCTACCCTTCTTGAGGAAAGATGATTAATCTTGTTATGCCCAGCAAAAGGGTGCCCGGTATGGCTGAACCAGTTTTGTGCGCTTTCAAATACCAGCCCTGTCAGTTTCCTGCTTCTCGGTGAGGGAGGCACAAATGACAAATTTGTGCAAGAGAAATACTGGCTTTGATTTAAGGGAAAAAAAAAATACAACAGTTGCTTAGCTTTAAAAAAAATAAAATCTTCCAGGCAAAATATTCAGATGCGGGTAGCATGTACATTTATACGGCTTTTTGGTTGTAAAGGGATAATCTGGTAGTTTATCAGGACTGACGAATAAATACCTGTTAATAAAATATAGAGATGTGAAAAGACCGTAAACTTTGCATATAATTAGACTAATCCAAATCAGTACAAGTTATCAACTTGAAGTTAATGAAACTTTGGACAACTTGAATACTTCTGTTTATGCTCTGGAACATCTGACCCAGAATCCCTTTTGCACAGAGCGTAGAGGTGCCGACAGGCTTGGAGGAGCTGCAGATGCCAGCCTGAGAGCCAGCCGGGGCCCTGGGGGACCCAAGGGGAGCACTGTGTGTTTGACACACCTGTAGCCTTCTGCAGTGTGTGTGTGTGTGTGTGTGTGTGTGTGTTATTGGCATTCCTAAGAGACCACACTGTTCTCCCCCCAAACAGTAAAGAATGAAAAGGAGAAATGGAGCTCTTGTCATGTTTTTGGGGTTTTTTGTTTTTTGATTTTTTAGCTCTTGTCATTTTTGTGTGAACCTAGAGATGGAGAGGACCTGCAAGGAATCAGGGCAGAAGTTCATCTTTAAATAAGAACCCGATAAGAAGGTCAAGGGAACCAGTTTTATTGTAGAGCATTTTTCAAATTGATAGGTCATAAAGCAGAGTGGGGGTCTGTTAAAATATAACTTAAGGCTGTTCTGCAGAATGCGGAGGCTTGCATCATAGCACAGTGGAGTCTGTTGAAGCTGTTCCAACTCCCCACCTCTCCTTTCCTTCTCCTGCCTCCCCTCCCCCTCCTTCTCTTTCCTCTCCCCCTCTTCTCCCTCTCCGACCCCTTCCCCTTCCTTCTCCTCTTCCCCTCTCCCTGAATCCTACAGCACGGGGGACCAGTCAGCTCCCAGCCAAGAATACGCCTTTTCCCACACTCCTGGGCCACGACCGCACCTCTGCAGAGTGTCTATCAAGCAGGCGGGTCTCAATGGTCCTTACTGGACCAAAGATAAGCTCCCAGTACGAGACTTTGTGCTAGGCACCCTGCTAGGTCAATATATTCATTACTCTTCCAGCAGTCCTATGGCGGGCAGGCTGAGTTATCTCAGGTTTATGGATGGAACAGCTGAGGTTCAAGGAGGCAGGGCAATTTGCTCGAGGTCACACAGCTAGGGAGTGGCAAACAAGCATTCAAACTCTGGTTGGCTTCCAGAACTTTCCTGTACAACCTACAGCTAGGGGGTTTTGGGCATTGCCTGGTCAATGGCTTTGCTTTCTAAACAAACTGTACATCTTCCAATATGGTAACAATGCATCCCCTTGTGTCGTGGTTAACACTGACTTATTTTAGAGAAAATTGTAATGATCTCTTTTTCGTCTATAAACACTGGTTTCTTCTTTGTTTGCCTTTGTTCGAATGGAAATGAATAAATACTTATTTCCAATAGCAAAATTGCAGCAGCTCTTTGTAATACTTTCTTCAGTCTTCTAGAAGAGTTTTGATTAGTTGGTAGAATCAGAGTTTCGTAGAATAACTCCTAAGTGATCAATGGAGGAACACTTCTGAGTTGCTTTTTGTTGGGTTTTCATAAACTAAGGGCATTTTTAGGGTGTTTGTGGTTTTCTTTCTGTCTTGTTTTTATGGTCTGTCTGAAAGATAAACCATGTTGGTGACACTGGCATTGCTTCTGTCATGGAGATGCTTGTGAGACGAGCAATTTGTGTTTTTTTTTCCTCATTCAAGTATAATTAACATATAGTGTTAATTAGTTTCAAGTATGCACTATAGTGATTCAACAATTCTACTGACTCAGTGCTCATCATGATAAGTGTACTCTTAATCCTTTTAACCTACTTCCCCCATCTTCCACCTCTGGCAACCACGTTTGTTCTCTAGAGTTAAGAGTCTGTAGTTTGTCTCTATTTTTCTTTGCCCTTTTGTTTCTTAAACTCCACATATGAGTGCGATCATAGGTATTCATCTTTCTCTGACTGACTTATTTCACTTAGCAGCCTACCCTCTAGATCCATCCATGCTGTTGCAAATGGCAAGATTTTGTTCTTTTTTTAAGGCTGAGTAATATTCCATTGTATATATGCCACATCTTCTTTATCTATTCTTCTATTGATGGACACTTGCTGTTTCCATAATTTGACTGTTGGAAATAATGCTGCACTAAACATAGAGGCGCATGTATGTTTTTGAATTAGTGTTTTTGTTTTCTTTGGGTAACTACCCACTAGTGGAATCACTAGATGATATGGTAGTTCTATTTTTAACCTTTTGAGAAAGGTTAAAGGTTCTCCACCATGAAGTTCCACCAGTTTGCATTTCCACCAACAGTACACTGGGGTTTTTTCCCCCACATCCTCACCAACACTTTTTGTTTCCTGTGGTTTTGATTTTAGCCATTCTGACAGATGTGAGGTGGTATCTCATTGCAGGATTTTTTTCATGGTAGTTTTTTTTTTTTTTAAGAATCATTTATTTATTTATTCATGATAGACACACACAGAGAGAGAGAGAGCGAGAGAGAGGCAGAGACACAGGCAGAGGGAGAAGCAGGCTCCATGCAGGGAGCCCGATGTGGGACTTGATCCCAGGACTCCAGGATCAGGCCCTGGGCCGAAGGCAGGCGTTAAACCACTGAGCTACCCAGGGATCCCCACTTCATGGTAGTTTTGATTTGCATCATGATAAGTGATGTTGAGCATCTTTTCATGCATCTGTTGGCCATCTGTATGTCTTCTTTGGAAAAATGTCTATTCATGTCCTCTGCCCATTTTTTAATTAGGTTTCTTGGGGGGAGTGAGTTGTATCATTTCTTTATATATTTTGGACATTAACCCCTTATCAGATATGTCATTTGCAAATTCTCCCATTCTGTGGCTTGCCTATCTGTTGACTGTTTCTTTAGCTGTGTAAAACCTTTTTATTTTATTTTATTTTATTTTATTTTATTTTATTTATTTATTTATTTATTTTTACCTTTTTATTTTAATATAATCTAATAGTCTAATTTTGCTTTTGTTTCCCTTGCCAGAGCAGACACATTTAGGAAGCAGTTGCAGTGGCCGATGTCTGAGAAATTAGTGCCTATATTTTCTATTAATTTTATGGTTTCAGGTCTCACATTTAGGTCTTCAATCCATTTTGAGTTTATTTTTGTGGATGGTGTAAGAAAGTGGTTCAGTTGCATTCTTTTCATTGTGACTGTCCAGTTTTCCCAGCACCATTTGTTAAAGAGACTGTCTTTTTCCCATTGGATAGTCTTTCCTCATTTGTCATGGATTAAGTGACCCTGTAAGTTTGGGTTTATTTCTGACTCTATTCTGTTCCATTGACCTATGTGTCTATGTTTGTGCCAGTACCGTACTGTCTTGATTACTACAGCTTTGTAGTATATCTTGAAATCTGGAATTGTGGTGATATATCCAGCTTTGCTTTGCTTTTTCAAGATTTCTTTGGCTATCCAGGGTCTTTGGTGGTTCTAAACAAATTTTAGGATTATTTGTTCTACTTCTGTGAAAGATGCTGTTGGTGTTTTGATAGGGATGACATTAAATCTGTAGATTACTTTGAGTGTTATGGACATTTTAACAACATTGGTTTTCCCAGTCCATGAGCCTTGGAATATCTTTCTTTCCATTTGTTTGTTGTCATCATCAATTTTTTCTCATCAGTGTTTTATAGTTTTTCAGAGTATAGGCCTTTCACCTCTTTGGTTAAATTTATTCCTATGTATTTTATTCTTTTTGGTGCAATTGTAAAAGGTGTTGTTTTCTTAATTCCTCTTCCTGCTACTTCATTATTAGTATATAGAAATGCAAGAGATCTCTGCATGTTAATTTTGTACCCTGTGACTTCAATGAATTCATTTTATGTTTGCTCAGAGGTGAAAAGTAACTCCTGCAAGATAGAGATCTCAAGGAGGGAGAATGTGGGGATTCCTGTGTAGCAAGTACTTCTCATCTGATGTCTGCTAATAGTTCAGAGCACAAATTTTTAAAAAATATTTTATTTATTTGACAGAGAGAGAGAGAAAGCAGGGGGAGGGGCAGAGGGAGATGCAGGGAGCCCAACACAGGCTTAATCCCAGGACCCTAAGATCATGACCTGAGCCAAAGGCAGATGCTTAACCCATTGTGAGATCTGTCTCACATTACATTCTGTCCAGGTGCTCCCAGAGCACAAACATTTGCACGTTGTTCCCTCATTCTGGCCTTTTCCCCTTTATTTCTCAATACTGTGTGTGTCCCATCGACTTTCCTTACACCCCCTCCTTTTGGAGGGTTATTACTGATACCAAATGCTGTCCATGAGATGTGAAGTGTGGCCCAGGGACTCCGGTGGTCAGAGATCTGACCAGAAGTATGTTCCTTGTGTTTTACTGGCTTCCCACAGCATGCTCTGTGCAGGCAGGCAGGTACTCATGATGCTACAGATGCAGACACTGGGGTGCTGGATGCTTTGCTCAGCTCACCTGGTGGTGCCTGGTGACATCTGGAGTCCAGCTCCTGTGTACCTCCTCCCCAGGTTTTCTCCATATCACCTCTCAGGTTGGTCCAGCTCTGAAAGGTACACATTTTGTTGAAATGAGGAAAGCTTAGTTTGAAACAGCACAACTGTCAGGCACAAGTACAAAACATCCTTCTAACTGTGAGGGCACCCAGGCAATTCCTAAGGAAAGGAGGGAGTCCATTGTAATGGAGATTTATGTGCCTGCCTTTCCACTCTGGGTCCTTCAGCTTGACACTGGAGGGCAGAGGTCACCCCTTCTGGTCCATCTGGCATCTGAATGGCTCTCCGACCTCTGCGTGGTTCTGTAATGTCATTGTTTTGCTCACTTGAATACCGATGCACTGGATTGTGCAGGTCTTCCAAATGTTGACACATTTCATTATAAAATATCTACAAAATCACACAGGTTAACAGTATCACCAATACCATCAGAAAAGCCTTTAAGTATTAGGAAGTGATCAAGCTTGCCAACACTGATACAAGTTTTCCAAAGTGCCGTCTTTTTCTCAAAAGCTCACATTTTTATCATTGGCAACAAACACTGTCAATTGTTCTTGAAGGGACAAACTCACTTCACTCATTCTTGAGAAAATGATTACAAACACTCAAGTCCACATAGCCACAGT
The DNA here is from genome assembly GCF_003254725.2 of Canis lupus dingo. Taxonomy (NCBI): domain Eukaryota; kingdom Metazoa; phylum Chordata; class Mammalia; order Carnivora; family Canidae; genus Canis; species Canis lupus. The sequence continues at coordinate 68,342,231 of NC_064250.1, forward strand.
TTATCTCTCAGCTGTTCCTTCCAGTGGAAATGCTGGTTTCTGAAGAAAGCTTCCAGCTCCCTTGCACAGAGAGCTTTGCCTCAAGACAACCAGTGTGCTTTGGTCAGTGTAGCAAATGTGCTTTATATGTACTTGCCGTTTGTCTCTCAGAATATTAAAGAGATGTGTTTTTTTTTTTAAGATTTTATTTATTTTATTCATGAGAGACACACACACACACAGAGGCAGAGACACAGGCAGAGGGAGAAGCAGACTCCGTGCAGGGAGCCCGATGTGGGACTCGATCCCAGGACTCCAGGATCACGATCCACAGGAAAGACATTCTTATATGCATTTGGCATTTTTACTGTAAGTGGCAGCCCTGGGTGGCTCAGCGGTTTGGCGCCTGCCTTCGGCGTGATCCTGGAGTCCTGGGATCGAGTCCCACATCGGGCTCCCTGCATGGAGCCTGCTTCTCCCACTGCCTGTGTCTCTGCCTCTGTGTGTGTGTGTGTGTGTGTGTGTGTGTGTGTCTGCATCTCTCATGAATAAATAAAATCTTAATAAAAAAAAAAGTGGCAGCAAAGAGCACAGTGACCACCACCTTGATGGGGCTCAGGTACCCATGGTCTTACCCACTGCTGCTTTTGCACATGTCAATATAAGTGACAAAGGGAGATAAAATCTTGGTATTAAGATGACCTCATGACTTCCTGAAGGGGCCTCAGACCTTTGTTTTAGAATCACTGCTCTCAGAAGCAGCTCTCTTCACACAACACCTTCTTGGAGGGCTGGCATTGTGCCACATAATGCATTAGGGGCTGAAGATACCAAAAAAGAAATATCACAGTCCCTGATTTCAAGAAGATCACAGTCTGATGGAGAATGAGTCAAGTAAGCGTGGTGATAATGGTCAGCCAAGGGGATGCTCTGCAAACATGTAGGAGAATCACCTGACCCAGCTCACTAATCTAGTGGTGGTGATGAGGAGTATTTCTTGGAGGAAATAGCAATGATCTGGTGAGCACTGGAGAGGAAGTAAGCCAGGTAAAGAACAGGGGAAGGTGTTCCACAAAGATCCAGTGGTTTGGGAAAAGGCTTGGAAGCAGGAGAGAGTTTGAAATACTTGGGGAACTAGAAGCAGTCTGGTTTGGGCTGGAGCCCAGGAGCAGGCTGGGGTGGGGGGTCAGGTGGGAAAACAGTGTAGGCAGAAGCTGGACCCTAGGTGCTAAGTATTTCATCCCAAAGACATGGACACTGCTCCAGAATATGAGGTAGTCACGAAGACCAGGAAGGAGGCTGTAAGACTTGTAGGTGAGCCAGTTGGGGCACCCCCTGTTGCCCAGAGACCAAAACCCCAGGACCAATCCAGGTGAGGGTAACAGAGATGGGATCAGAGACAGTGGAACAACTATTTCATAGTCGAAATATTGAGAAATTTAGAGTGGGCAGGATTTGATGATTGATTTGACGTTAAGGGCGGGAAGGACAGAAACAGTTAAGGACATGCTGAGATTGTAGATTAATGACTGGCTCTCAGCAGTGCGATCAGAGGTGAGAGAGCACCAAGGTGATTACAGGCAAGACAGCAACTTTAACTTCACAGATTATATTCATCTGCACACACACGTGTATACACATATATGTGTGCCCATGTCTCCAGGTGAAGATGTCCGTGGGCTGATGGAGTCACGTCTGGAGACGGGGGTGGTTCTGGACCAGAGACTTCAAATGAGGAGTCACCTGTAGAGGATAAAGGACATGGGTGAAGCCCCACCGAGTTGTAGAGACCACCCAGGCGGAGAATTGCTCTAGTGCAGAGAGGAGTCAGGGCGGGTCAGCAGGTTGGAGGAAGGAAACCTGAGACCTGGGTCTTCCTGGTCCTGACATCTCCAGAAGAGAGTAGAGAAAAATTTAAAAATCAGCCACTCTTCCACTAAATGCTGCATAATGATCTGAGCATGCCTCTAAACGTAACATGCTAAACGGATCCCTTATGAGCAGCGTGGCCTGTAAAACACACATTTTTGTTCCTCAACTAAACACAGACTTCAGGTCTATCTGTGAAGGATGATTACAAATACCAGTTACAGTTTACATCCTACCCCTACTCCCCGAACCCAGCTTTCTTTCTTTTACAAATAGGGTAGTGTTTTTTTTTCCCCATCTATGGTTCCATACTTCTCAGACATTTTACCCTTCTTTCTTCATACTCATAACATATTCAAACTTAGGATTTTCTTTTCTTTTTTTTTAAACGATTTTATTGATTTATTCATGAAAGATACACAGAGAGAGAGAGAGAGGCAGAGACACAGGCAGAGGGAGAAGAAGGCTTCATGCAGGGAGCCTGATGTGGGACCGCATCCCAGGACTCCGGGATCATGGCCTGAGCTAAAGGCAGACACTCAACGGCGGAACCATCCAGGTGTCCTGGTAGTTAGGATTTACATTCTGTCCGATGGCCAGAGAGGGGGTTGTAGTGTTGGAAGTCTATCTTTCCCATGTGGTTTGGGTGAGGTCTGGTCATTGGTATTGTAGGTCAGTCAGCAGGGGGAGGTCAGAGGGACGTGTGCTCATCGCAGAGTTGAGATAGCCTATCGGGTCAGGAACATTTCCTTTTTTTCTCTTTTAACTGACATATTGTTGTTTTGTTTTTTAATATTTTGTCTATCTATTTGACAGAGTGTAAGAGAGAGCATAAACAGGGGGAGTGGGCGACAGAGAAACAGGCTCCCCACTGAGCAGGGATCCTGATGCAAGGCTCAATCCCAGGTTCCCGGGGATCATGACCCGAGCTGAAGGCAGATGCCCAACCGACTGAGCCACCCGAGCATCCCCAGGTGCATTTTCAATCAGTTTTCCCCTGAGACAGTAGATGTGAAGCAGACATAGGTGGGAGGAGTGGGGCCACCTGGAACAGGACAACTCAGCCTTTCCTCGCTCAGCATCCCTGGTAATGCCTAGGCCCACCCTGAACGACGGCTTGGCACCAGGTAGCCAGCCTGATGATTACTACTTTCCATTTCTCTGTACATTTAAAAATGTTTTTCTATGGTGATTCTGTACTTCTAAAATCAAAGTGGATTAAAGAATGATCAAAAGGGAGAGCCTTGGTGGCTCAGCTGGTTGGTTTTGGCTTGGGTCATAACCTCAGGGCCCTGATCTCAGGATCATGGGATCAAGCTCTGTGCTCCGTGGGGAGTCGGCTTGAGAATCTCTCTCTCTCTCTCTTTCTCTCTCTGCCCCTTTCCCTACTCACAAACTCTCTCTAAACTAAATAAATCTTAAAAAAAAAGAATCAAAAGAATCTCCTAATTCCAAATTTGTGGCACATAGACAATTCACTAACAACCCAGCCTATTAAAGGTGCTCCGCCATAAATCAGCACCCAGGAGGGGCTGTGCTGGAAGAACCAGCCGTAAATTCAGAGGATGTTGCTGAATGCCACTCAGGCAACTTGGCAGCAAGGGCTTTAGCAACCATCTAGCGGGTGGGCGTGGAAGTTGATCTGTCTTACAATGTATTTTTATTTAGAGCTTTTTAGCTCTACTTATACACTGTGTCTTTTGAAGGCAGGGGATGGTTAACACAGTTATTTTATTTCAATGATATATTATTCTTAGTTTTGTGTTTACTGAAAATGAATCATAGAGTGTTACCCTTGCTGTGATCAATGCAGGTGCATCGCAGAGAGCCCGTCACTCACCACGTTGCACGTAGAGGTACCTTCAGTAGGAAACTTGTGCACATCTTGGTTCTTGCTGGTAGCTGGCAATGCCCGGGATGTGGCAGCTTGCAGGGAGAGGGTTTTGGGGGGTGAAGAGGAAGAATCTTGACATCTCAGCACCTCTCCAGACTTTTTTCTGCATCAGGATTTTATTCTTTGGTTTGAGATGACTTCTTGGCAAACCAGCCGTCCACATGTCCAGACAGGAAGAGCGTCCAATCAGAGATACACCGTCATCATTTCCCCATTAACCCAGTGCACTTTCCGTGAGCACACTAATTCCTCCCCGCAGCGTACACACGGTGCCCTGCCATCAGATGGGCATCGCGGGTCGGTTCAGAATCAAAGCTGTGGTTTGCCTGGGCTCAGCTCCGGTAGCAACTGAAGCAGTTGCTGTAAAGCGACCCAAAGTGCACTAATGACACTGATGACGCTGATGCCAAGGAGATGCAGGGAAGCATGAAAGGAGGCAGCAGGGGAAGGCACACAGAGCCCAGGGGCAGGTTTCAGCTGTGATTTTTACAAAGCCGGGCCACTTCCTAACCATGGAATCACCTGCTTTAAGCAAGTGCCACCCCCCAACATTGTTGGCTGGTGGAGGCTGAGGCTGGGTGCTAACTAATGTGGTTACTGCAGAATGGGTCCCCCTTTTTTTTTTTAAGATTTTATTTATTTATCCATGAGAGACATAGAGAGACAGAGACACAGGCAGAGGGAGAAGCAGGCTCCATGCAGGGAGCCCGATGTGGGACTCGATCCCAGGACCCCGGGGATCACGACCTGAGCCAAAGGCAGACGCTCAACCATGGAGCCACCCAGGTGTCCCTGCAGAATGGATTCCTGCATGAACTTCTGTCTTGCTTTTATATAAAGCTCTTTAAATTTGAGTGTCTCGGCACTGTGACCCCGTGAAATAGGGTCATTATCCCTATGGTACAGATGAGGACATTGCATCTAGGGTTAAATAGTCCGTTGGGGGTACCACGCCCCTAGCCTGGGTCTTTTAAGGGCTCTTTCTGTTTGTTGCACCTGCTGCCTTCTGCACCAGGAGGAAAGGGACCCTTATCTCTCCCACTCAAGGGATTCCACTCCACGTGACAACAGATGATGAAATGGAATAGGAGCAGATCTAAAAATCACTCAGATTAGGATGAACAATTACATTTCTATTTGCTACTCTGCGTGCTCCGTGGTATAGTTCTGTGGCTAACCACAGACCATTAACGGTAAGCATATGTGCGGTCAGAGAGCCGCAAGATTCACTCCCTTTCAGGGGGGGTGCGGATCAGAAAGGCAGGATGAAGCGCAGCTTCAAATGATGGCACGTCACCGTGGAACACTGAGTAATAGGAGCAGACAGCCAGCCTGGTGTGCAGAAATGAGACATTGGGTTGCTCTTTTTTGAACAAAGGCATTTTGCAGCCTGTGAGGTAGTTGCAAATGATTGCAAATAGGAGCTCTGGCATCTAACCAGAGGGCAGACAACACACATCTTCAGTGCTAGGACTACGTATTATCCTAGGGTTCCTTTCCCCCAAATTTCCATTTTTCTTTTTTAGACCATAGCACCATCATTGAGGGTATTTTTGAGTACCAAATGCAGGAGCTGTCTGAGAATATGCGTGTGTGCATGTGTGTGTGTGTGTAAGGGGGGGGGCGGCAGCCAACAAATACTCATGTAGCAACATTCCATTGTTTGAAAAGCACCAGCGATAATGACCTCTTGTATCTAGAAGGTGCGATGACATTTTCCAAGGACTTTCACGGGGGTCATCTGAATGATAGTTTATTTAGTGAGGCTATTGTACCCCCTCCAGGGCCCACAGGAAGTCAAGCCCGGCAGGGGCTGAGGTGGGAGAGGAGGTCTGCTCTCCCCACCCCTTCTCTGCTTCTTGCTCTGATTCTTTCTTCATCCATCTGCATCAGTTCTCCTTCTGTAGCCTCCCCTGTACGACACCTCCTGGCCAGGGACTTCCAGATCCTGTCCTCTTTGTCTGTTTTGCTTTAAAATGTGCAGGATTTTCCTTTTATTACAAGCTGTGTCCCACAGAGGAGGCGTTGGGCTTGAATTTGCCCGCACAGGTTGGTGGCAGAGGAAGCTCGCTTGCCACCGGTGACTTGCTAGCCAGCCGTGCTCTTCTGTTTTCGGTGGCATTTCTGATTTCCATTCCTCGGCCCCCATTTCAGCCTGCCGAAATCTCCCTCCAGCCTCCTCATATTTTAACACTCCCTCGTCTTGGCCCACTTTGCCCCACCAGACATGCTGGTTGTCAACGGTCCAGTCCATCTGTGTCTTCTGGATTCGCACTGTAGTGTCAAAGCCTTGACAGGCTGGGCTCCCGCCTGCCTGAGCGCCCGGGCCCTCCAGAAGCCGCCTCCTCCGGGAAGAAGACCAAGGCCCCCCTCCGCCTTTCCAGCTTGAGCCTCACCATACACCATGCCTGTCAGTTCCAGGGGATGGGGCGGGGGGAGGCTGCCTTAGGATGCGGAGCTAGCATCTTTATATACTGACTCCATCTCTTTTTATAAAATTGCCACTCAGGGGGACCCTGCTGCCAGCAGAAGAGCTTCTTTTCTCATGCTCGCGCTGGCTTCCGGATCCCGGCAGCATCTGCCACGTATGTAGGCCTCATTGGCTGCAGTGGGTGTTGGCCTGTCCTGGCCTCACCGGAGCTGTGTCCCAGCATAGGCCTCAGGGCTGGGGCCCTTTGTGATGTGCTGATTGCCCTAGTGGCAGAGTCACAGGCCTGGGCCTCACCAGGCCTGGGTGAGACCTTGAGTCTGAGCCTGAATTTCCTATCCTCTCCAAAATTGGATCAAGTGATCCATTAGTACTTCTCAGGATGCCTTGCTCGTTGTACAAACAAATGAAGCAACGTGCGTGGCTAGTCTCTGGGCTTTAAAAGTGCTAGAGAAGTGTGAGTTTGCTTGTTCTTCCAGCACGTATTTATTGAGTGCTTCCAGCATGCCAAGCCCATGTCTAGACTCTCGAGAAAGAGCAGTGGAGGAAACAAAAAAAAGGTCCTTATGGCCTAGTGAGGGGAGCGGAGCAAGGGAATTTCCTGGAGTGGTAAGAACCCTGAGGGTGGTGAACTGGTGACTGAAATGATCTGGATTGGGTGGTCTGGGCGTCGCTCTGGATCACTCAGTGTTCAGTACCATTTCCTCCGGGAAGCTCTCCCTGATTGCCCCAGGCTAAAACAAGAAAAGCTGTGGTTTGTTAGGAGGAGGACTTTACTAGGCATTATTTCTAATCTTCACTCTTTTCTGTAAACTTATATAGCACTTTTTTTAAAAGAAAGATTTTTATTTATTCACTTGAGAGAGAGAACACATGTGAGGTGATGGGCAGGGGGAGAAGCAGACTCCACGCTGAGCAGGGAGCCTGACTCAGGGCTCCATCCCAGGACCCTGGGATCATGACCTGAGCCGAAGGCAGGTGCCCAACCGACTGAACCACCCAGGCCCCGAAAGCACCTTACAGTCAGGAGACCCAGGCTGAGAGAGATCGAGCAACTGCCAGTAGCTCATAGCTGGAATGTGGCAGAGCTGAGTGCCCCCTTCAGTGTGTGCCCTGCGTCCCACCTCTCTGGTCCTCCCAGTTGCCCCTGGACCTTCTGTCCACCTCTGCTCCGGCGCTCACTGCAGCCTGTGGGCAGTTTTCCTGTTTGCTTCCAAGCTCCTGAAGGATGGGAACTGTTACCTGCACACCTAGTGCAGGGCTGAGCACGTCCTGGGAGCTTCCCCCAAGTTCACCGAATTCATAACCAGCTCCAGCCAGCCTCTTGCCGTGTGAAGGGTACAATGGATTTTCACTTACAGGTTCCAGACTTCTGCCCTGTAGATGCCGCTGGGAACGATCAAGAGGAAATAGGGGGAATGAAGCCCCTTTCACTTCAAAATAGTTGTTCTGGGGGTGCCTGGGTGGCTCAGTCGGTTAAGCATCTGCCTTCAGCTCAGGTCATGATCCCAGGGTCCTAGGATCGAGCCCTGCATCAGGCTCCCTGCTCAGCGGGGAGCCTGCTTCTCCCTCTCCCTCTGCTCCTCCCACCCACTCATGCTGTCTCACGCATTCTTTCTCAAATAAATGGATAAAAAAAAAAATCTTAAAAAAAATAGTTGTTTTAGACCTTAGGCATCTCCATTCACAGGAGCTATGACTTTCTGGAGTCTTGCCTCTGTACCTACAATACCTGAAAGCCCTTGGCACAGTTACATAGTAACAGGTGATTGTGTCAGCTTCCATGAGTGTTCATTCTTATGAGGGATGACAGTCTGCAGCATGTCCAGAGCACTTGCCTGCGTGATTTTGAGCAGGGTTAGGATACAGGTAAGTGGTGTGGGTGCACTGAGCAACAGTCTATCAGGGATGGGGGTTCAGTTGTGACCGCTCCCTCCGCCAAATCCACTTGCCCAGAGCATCCTTATATAAGAAGCCTGTCACAGCCTCCCATGGTTCCCACCGGTCTGTGAAGATGCTTATGCCCTGCCACGAACGGACACTTGTCTTTGTTCACAGATGGAAGCGAGGCCACCACCGCATAGCACAGTGATGGTGTCCCGTGGTAATACTGCCCTGATCCTTGAAAAAAAAATCTTGAAGCAAAAAACAAAACAAAACAAAACAAAAACTAGAGTATTTGAGGATTACAGGTGTCACAAATGTGATTGCATTTTGGAGGGAAAAAAGCTGAAGTCCACACTGTTGCCAAAGAGTGAAAACGAGTCGGGAACAGAAGGCGTGTGAGAACTTTGTTGTGCCCAGGGATGTTCTGCAACACAAAGCGCTGTGTATTGACCAGGAACAGAATGTGATTGTGGTTCAGAACACTGCAGGAGACGATTCGAGGTGGTACCAGATACTGATTTTAGTGAGTTTTTTATTCATTCAGAGCCAGACATTGTATACCACGAGGTGCAAAATAAATGCAGCAGTGTGGAACGATGCCTGGGTCCTACTCCACAGAGAGCTGTGTAGCGGGCTATACCCTGGCAGAGAAGCTGGAGCCAGTAGGGACGAGCACTGTGTAAATACCCTCGAACAGCGTCCAGCCCTGGAAGGCGTGGGACCATAAATACCCTTTGTAGTGGGCTGAATTGTGTCCTCCTTACCCCAGTTTATATGTTGAAGTCCTAACCCCCAGCATCTCAGAAGGTGACGATATTTGGAGATAAGGTCTTTATTTTTTTTTAAAGATTATTTATTCATGAGAGACACAGAGAGAGGCAGAGACACAGGCAGAAGGAGAAGCAGGCTCCCTGCAAGGAGCCCGATGCAGAACTCGATCCCAGGACCTTAGGATCATGACTTGAGCCCAAGGCAGACGCTCAACCACTGAGCCACCCAGGTGCCCCGAAATAAGGTCTTTAAAGAGGTAATTACAGTTAAACGAGGTCCCTAGGATGGGCCCTGATTGATAGGACTGGCATCCTCTAAGAGGGGGAGCTTAGGATACATACGTGTACAGAGGGAAGACCATGTGAGGACATGGGGACGAGGTGGCGTCTGCGAGCCAAGGAGAGAGGCCTCAGGGGAAACCAGCCCTGCCAGCACTTTGATCTTGTACTTCCAGCCTCTAGAACACTAAAGAAATCGTTTCTATTGTCTGAGCACCCCTGTCTGTGACACTTTGCCATGGCAGCCCTGGGAACCCCCCACCCTCGTAGGGCTGCTGGAACGGTCTGCATGCATACTGCACGTACCCCAGTGGAGAGCCTGGGCCCAGGGGCCCACGGCTCACATGTGGTGTGCAAACATGACTGAGCACTCTCCGTCCTCAGGATCCTCGCCTGGAAAGAGGAGGGAAGCAATCAGAAGTTGCTGGTGTGCTCGCAGGCTGGGTACTGATGTCTGGGTTCGTCTCGTAGATGTCTGACAGTTATAGTTCCAAATCCTCACATGCTCATTATTCACCAGTATTTGCTCCAGTTTTATAATTAAAAAAAATAGGGGTACGAGCTGGTCAGCTGTTGTTTTGAACTGGGCATTTCTCTGGATGCCTTTGTTTTCTGTTCAGCAAGCTCCTTTTGATCCTTTAAAACTCAGCCACTCAGCACTGGGAAGCCTTCTAGACACGCCGGGCTCACCCACGGGCCCCTCTCCATGCTTCTTGGGAACATCAGCTTGTATTCTCACTCTTGCACTTCTGTTAATGTTGTTGTCCATGCTCTGGGGCTTTGCACTTTGCATCTCCACCTCCCAGCCCTGCCTCTGGCACAGAGAGCGCAGGGATGCATGAAAGCATGAATATGGTTGACCCCCAAATGGCACAACATGGGTTTGAAATAGCATGGATCCACTTATATGTGGGGTTTTTTTTTCAATAAATACACTCCTATGAAGGTATTTTCTTTGCCTTTTGATTTTCTGAATAGCATTTTCTTTTCTCTAGCTCACTTTATTTTAAGAATATAGTGTGTAACACGTACAACATACAGAGTATGTGTTAATCAACTATTTGTTGTCGACAAGGCTTCTGGTCAATGGTAGGTAATTAGTAGTTAGGTTGTTGGGGAGTCAAAAGTTATATGTGGATTTTTGACTGTGGAGGGAGGGTCAGCATCCCTAACCCTGGGTTGTTCAGGGGTGAACTCTATATTATTTTCTTGAAAGCCAGTCATTCAAGATGGTTGACAAAAAGATTAGGGTACCTATTTTTTTTTAAGATTTTATTTATTCATGAGAGACACAGAGAGAGGCAGAGACACAGGTAGAGGAGGAAGGAGGCTCTCTGCGGGGAGCTTGATGCGGGACTCGATTCCAGGACCCTGGGATCACACCCTGAGCCAAAGGCAGACACTCAACCACTGAGCCAGCTGTGTCCCTGGGGTACCTATTTAATGTCATAAAATATATAGAACAAAATTGGCCATTTTAACCGTCTTCAAGTGTACAAATCTGATGGCATGAATTACATGCACAAAGTTGTGCAACCAATACCACCCCTATGTCCAGGATTTTTTCATAGCCCCAAACAGAAACTCGGTCACCAGCAGCAACGGGCCCATTCTTCCTCTACACCCCCACCAGCCCCTGGCAACCTCTAATCTGGTGTCTGCCTTTATGAATTTGCCCAGGCTAGATATTTCATATAAGTGGGATCGTGTAAGAGTTGTCTTTTTATGACTGGCTTGTTTCAGTTGACATACTATTTTCAAGTTCCATCCACACTGTAGCAGGTGTCAGAATTTCATCTCTTTTCATTGCTGAATCATATCCATTGTATGGATGCATCCTATCTTCTCTATCCACTCATCAGCTAGTGGACACGTGGGTGTTTCCATCGTTTGGTTGTAGTGCATAACACTACTCTGGATGTGAGTGTGCTAATGTCTGTTCCAGTCCCTGTTTTTGACTCTTTGGAGTGTATACCCCAGGAATGGAATGGTGATTCTTCGTTTAACTCTTTGAGGAACCACTGCACTGTCTCTAGTGGCAATGTGTGAGGTCTGGTCTCTCCACATCCTTGCAGGGCTCATTACTTTCAATTTTGTTGTTTCTTGCCATCCTGGTGTATGTGAATGGGTGTCTCATTGTGGTTTTGATGTACAATTTCCTAATGACCAAAATAATGTTAAATATCTTTTCACGTGCTTGTTGGCTGTTTGCGCATCTTCTTTGGAGAAATGTCTGTTCAAGTTCCTTGCCCATTTTTTTATCGGGTGGTTTCTTTTGTTATCGAACAAAATGGTCAAAATCTTTAAAAGTGTCCTCCTAGAAAATGTGTATCCCTCCTAATACTTGGCTTTCTAGGAAGCTTATTGTCTGAGGGTCTAGATTGACAAGGTTATTTTAATCATCTTCGGTTCCTCCCCACTCCCAGTCTCTTGACTTTCTCCCACTTTTATCTAGTATTCACATTTCAGGTTGAATTTTAAATAGATCTCAAATAAAGAATCAAACTGCAAAGTTTGACTCTGGAAAATGCTACAGCTCAAATGCACAAGTATCCTTTTTACATGTCTTTAAGAATTGGAGAACTAGATGGCCAATTCATATTATTCATATTCAGAAATGCTCTGTAGAAGTGATAACACTATGGAAATGTACTCTTAGCCAAATTTCCCAATGTGTTTGGTTGGGGGTTGGAAGCAGGGTTTTGAATGTGGAGAGGCAGATGTCTTCCTGGCTAGATCTGAATACTCAGTCCCGTGGATTATTAGGGTGTTCAAGGTCAGTATCCCCCCTTTGAATGCTCAGTGGAGAGAGCCGAGGATGGTGGGGTGCAGCAGCCCCCCTGGATGTGTGCTGCAGAATGCACCTGCATCCTGGCCCCAAGGCGCTGCTCCCATGGGACCATCAGCAGCTGTATGCTGGGGCTTGTATCTTTTGTGGAATTTGGAATGAAGAATTCTCAGTGGGATTTTCAACACCAATCTAAGAGGGTATAATTGGGGTGGGGGGAGTTGGGAGAAATATAATTCCTCTGTGACCATTGGAATATGTAATACTGGCTGATTAAAAAATCTTTTCCTTTTTTTTTTTTTAAAGAAAAACTCTGCTATGACCTTTAGATTCAGAAATAGTCCAATGTATATTTTTCCTTTCTTTATTCAAATTGAATATTTTTTTCATCTTTTTCTTTCTTTTTTTGCATCCTGCCTCATTCCATTAGGTATTTTTTTAAGATTTTATTTATTTGAGAATGAGAGAGAACATGAGAGAGAGAGAGCATGAGCAGGGGGAAGGATAGAGCGAGAAGCAGATGCCCCGCAGAGCAGGAAGCCTGATGCAGGACTTGATCCCAGGACCCCAGGACCATGACCTGAGCTGAAGGCAGATGCTTAACCACCTGATCCATCTAGGCACCCACCATAAAGTATTTTTGATATCTTGTAACACGTGAATAGGTTTCCTAGATAGTATATATTTTTTCCTTTTCTTTACTGAAAAATGGCAGGGTTTTTTGTTTTTGTTGTTGTTGTTGTTTCCTTCCCTTAAAAATAATAAGTTTCTAGAAGTATCATTGATGTGCAAAAATCTGGACATACATAAATGAGCAGTTTGGTAAGTTTTGACATATGCTATATCTGTGAAACCATAACCACAATAAAGAGTATGAACATCATCATCCCCTAAGGTTTTTTGTGCACCTCCACTATCTCCCCTCTGGGTGCCCCCACCTTCCAACCACTGACCTTCTGTCCCTGTAGCTTGGTTTGCATCTTGGGTAATTTTGTATAAATGGAATCATACAGCACATACTCTATTTTCTGGCTTCTTTCACTGAGTGTGATTATTTTGAGAAGCATTCACGCTGTTACTTTTTTTTTTTTAATTTATTTATGATAGACATAGAGAGAGAGAGAGGCAGAGACACAGGCAGAGGGATAAGCAGGCTCCATGCCAGGAACCCGACGTGGGACTCGATCCTGGGACTCCAGGATCATGCCCTGGGCCAAAGGCAGGCGCTAAACTGCTGAGCCACCCAGGGATCCCCCATGCTGTTACTTCTATCAGTGTGAAAATGTTTTTATTACTCAGCAGTGTACCTATTCCGTGGACATACTATAGCTTGTCTGTGCATTTATTGGGCGACGGACATTTGGGCTGTTTGTAGGTTTGGCTGTTGCAGACCATGCTGCTCTGAACTTTTGTGTCCAAGTCTTCGTATGGACGTATGCTTTCATTTCTCTTGAGTAGACATCTAGGAGGGGAATGGTTGGCCCAACCAATGGGTGTAAGTTGAATGGTTTTCCAAAGTGGTTGCACCATTTTGTATTCCCAAAGCAGGGCATCAGAGATCTAGTTGCTCCACATGTTAACCCACACTTTTTTGGTGCTATATCTATTTTGACATTAGAGTCATGCTGGCATATAGATGAATTTAGAAATAGTCCCTCTCTTCCATTGTCTGCAAAACTTTATATAAACTTGGTATTATTTCTTCCTAAAATGTTTGATAGAATCCATCAGTGATATTATCTGGGTATAGTATTTTCTTTGTGGAAAGGTTTTTAACCATAAATTCAGTTTCTTTATTTTTTTAAGATGTTTTTTATTTATTCATGAGAGACACAGAGAGAGAGGCAGAGACATAGGCAGAGGGTTAAGCGGGCTACATGCAGGAAGCCTGATGTGGGACTTGATCCTGGGACTCCGGGATCATGCCCTGAGCCAAAGGTAGACGCTCAACCCCTGAGCCTCCCAGGCAAGTTACGTATTGCTATAAGGTCTTTAAAGAGGTAATTACAGTTAAACGAGGTCCCTAGGATGGGCCCTGATTGATAGGACTGGCATCCTCTAAGAGGGGGAGCTTAGGATACATACGTGTACAGAGGGAAGACCATGTGAGGACATGGGGACGAGGTGGCGTCTGCGAGCCAAGGAGAGAGGCCTCAGGGGAAACCAGCCCTGCCAGCACTTTGATCTTGTACTTCCAGCCTCTAGAACACTAAAGAAATCGTTTCTATTGTCTGAGCACCCCTGTCTGTGACACTTTGCCATGGCAGCCCTGGGAACCCCCCACCCTCGTAGGGCTGCTGGAACGGTCTGCATGCATACTGCACGTACCCCAGTGGAGAGCCTGGGCCCAGGGGCCCACGGCTCACATGTGGTGTGCAAACATGACTGAGCACTCTCCGTCCTCAGGATCCTCGCCTGGAAAGAGGAGGGAAGCAATCAGAAGTTGCTGGTGTGCTCGCAGGCTGGGTACTGATGTCTGGGTTCGTCTCGTAGATGTCTGACAGTTATAGTTCCAAATCCTCACATGCTCATTATTCACCAGTATTTGCTCCAGTTTTATAATTAAAAAAAATAGGGGTACGAGCTGGTCAGCTGTTGTTTTGAACTGGGCATTTCTCTGGATGCCTTTGTTTTCTGTTCAGCAAGCTCCTTTTGATCCTTTAAAACTCAGCCACTCAGCACTGGGAAGCCTTCTAGACACGCCGGGCTCACCCACGGGCCCCTCTCCATGCTTCTTGGGAACATCAGCTTGTATTCTCACTCTTGCACTTCTGTTAATGTTGTTGTCCATGCTCTGGGGCTTTGCACTTTGCATCTCCACCTCCCAGCCCTGCCTCTGGCACAGAGAGCGCAGGGATGCATGAAAGCATGAATATGGTTGACCCCCAAATGGCACAACATGGGTTTGAAATAGCATGGATCCACTTATATGTGGGGTTTTTTTTTCAATAAATACACTCCTATGAAGGTATTTTCTTTGCCTTTTGATTTTCTGAATAGCATTTTCTTTTCTCTAGCTCACTTTATTTTAAGAATATAGTGTGTAACACGTACAACATACAGAGTATGTGTTAATCAACTATTTGTTGTCGACAAGGCTTCTGGTCAATGGTAGGTAATTAGTAGTTAGGTTGTTGGGGAGTCAAAAGTTATATGTGGATTTTTGACTGTGGAGGGAGGGTCGGCATCCCTAACCCCGGGTTGTTCAGGGGTGAACTCTATATTATTTTCTTGAAAGCCAGTCATTCAAGATGGTTGACAAAAAGATTAGGGTACCTATTTTTTTTTTAAGATTTTATTTATTCATGAGAGACACAGAGAGAGGCAGAGACACAGGTAGAGGAGGAAGGAGGCTCTCTGCGGGGAGCTTGATGCGGGACTCGATTCCAGGACCCTGGGATCACACCCTGAGCCAAAGGCAGACACTCAACCACTGAGCCAGCTGTGTCCCTGGGGTACCTATTTAATGTCATAAAATATATAGAACAAAATTGGCCATTTTAACCGTCTTCAAGTGTACAAATCTGATGGCATGAATTACATGCACAAAGTTGTGCAACCAATACCACCCCTATGTCCAGGATTTTTTCATAGCCCCAAACAGAAACTCGGTCACCAGCAGCAACGGGCCCATTCTTCCTCTACACCCCCACCAGCCCCTGGCAACCTCTAATCTGGTGTCTGCCTTTATGAATTTGCCCAGGCTAGATATTTCATATAAGTGGGATCGTGTAAGAGTTGTCTTTTATGACTGGCTTGTTTCAGTTGACATACTATTTTCAAGTTCCATCCACACTGTAGCAGGTGTCAGAATTTCATCTCTTTTCATTGCTGAATCATATCCATTGTATGGATGCATCCTATCTTCTCTATCCACTCATCAGCTAGTGGACACGTGGGTGTTTCCATCGTTTGGTTGTAGTGCATAACACTACTCTGGATGTGAGTGTGCTAATGTCTGTTCCAGTCCCTGTTTTTGACTCTTTGGAGTGTATACCCCAGGAATGGAATGGTGATTCTTCGTTTAACTCTTTGAGGAACCACTGCACTGTCTCTAGTGGCAATGTGTGAGGTCTGGTCTCTCCACATCCTTGCAGGGCTCATTACTTTCAATTTTGTTGTTTCTTGCCATCCTGGTGTATGTGAATGGGTGTCTCATTGTGGTTTTGATGTACAATTTCCTAATGACCAAAATAATGTTAAATATCTTTTCACGTGCTTGTTGGCTGTTTGCGCATCTTCTTTGGAGAAATGTCTGTTCAAGTTCCTTGCCCATTTTTTATCGGGTGGTTTCTTTTGTTATCGAACAAAATGGTCAAAATCTTTAAAAGTGTCCTCCTAGAAAATGTGTATCCCTCCTAATACTTGGCTTTCTAGGAAGCTTATTGTCTGAGGGTCTAGATTGACAAGGTTATTTTAATCATCTTCGGTTCCTCCCCACTCCCAGTCTCTTGACTTTCTCCCACTTTTATCTAGTATTCACATTTCAGGTTGAATTTTAAATAGATCTCAAATAAAGAATCAAACTGCAAAGTTTGACTCTGGAAAATGCTACAGCTCAAATGCACAAGTATCCTTTTACATGTCTTTAAGAATTGGAGAACTAGATGGCCAATTCATATTATTCATATTCAGAAATGCTCTGTAGAAGTGATAACACTACGGAAATGTACTCTTAGCCAAATTTCCCAATGTGTTTGGTTGGGGGTTGGAAGCAGGGTTTTGAATGTGGAGAGGCAGATGTCTTCCTGGCTAGATCTGAATACTCAGTCCCGTGGATTATTAGGGTGTTCAAGGTCAGTATCCCCCCTTTGAATGCTCAGTGGAGAGAGCCGAGGATGGTGGGGTGCAGCAGCCCCCCTGGATGTGTGCTGCAGAATGCACCTGCATCCTGGCCCCAAGGCGCTGCTCCCATGGGACCATCAGCAGCTGTATGCTGGGGCTTGTATCTTTTGTGGAATTTGGAATGAAGAATTCTCAGTGGGATTTTCAACACCAATCTAAGAGGGTATAATTGGGGTGGGGGGAGTTGGGAGAAATATAATTCCTCTGTGACCATTGGAATATGTAATACTGGCTGATTAAAAAATCTTTTCCTTTTTTTTTTTTTAAAGAAAAACTCTGCTATGACCTTTAGATTCAGAAATAGTCCAATGTATATTTTTCCTTTCTTTATTCAAATTGAATATTTTTTTCATCTTTTTCTTTCTTTTTTTGCATCCTGCCTCATTCCATTAGGTATTTTTTTAAGATTTTATTTATTTGAGAATGAGAGAGAACATGAGAGAGAGAGAGCATGAGCAGGGGGAAGGATAGAGCGAGAAGCAGATGCCCCGCAGAGCAGGAAGCCTGATGCAGGACTTGATCCCAGGACCCCAGGACCATGACCTGAGCTGAAGGCAGATGCTTAACCACCTGATCCATCTAGGCACCCACCATAAAGTATTTTTGATATCTTGTAACACGTGAATAGGTTTCCTAGATAGTATATATTTTTTCCTTTTCTTTACTGAAAAATGGCAGGGTTTTTTGTTTTTGTTGTTGTTGTTGTTTCCTTCCCTTAAAAATAATAAGTTTCTAGAAGTATCATTGATGTGCAAAAATCTGGACATACATAAATGAGCAGTTTGGTAAGTTTTGACATATGCTATATCTGTGAAACCATAACCACAATAAAGAGTATGAACATCATCATCCCCTAAGGTTTTTTGTGCACCTCCACTATCTCCCCTCTGGGTGCCCCCACCTTCCAACCACTGACCTTCTGTCCCTGTAGCTTGGTTTGCATCTTGGGTAATTTTGTATAAATGGAATCATACAGCACATACTCTATTTTCTGGCTTCTTTCACTGAGTGTGATTATTTTGAGAAGCATTCACGCTGTTACTTTTTTTTTTTTAATTTATTTATGATAGACATAGAGAGAGAGAGAGGCAGAGACACAGGCAGAGGGATAAGCAGGCTCCATGCCAGGAACCCGACGTGGGACTCGATCCTGGGACTCCAGGATCATGCCCTGGGCCAAAGGCAGGCGCTAAACTGCTGAGCCACCCAGGGATCCCCCATGCTGTTACTTCTATCAGTGTGAAAATGTTTTTATTACTCAGCAGTGTACCTATTCCGTGGACATACTATAGCTTGTCTGTGCATTTATTGGGCGACGGACATTTGGGCTGTTTGTAGGTTTGGCTGTTGCAGACCATGCTGCTCTGAACTTTTGTGTCCAAGTCTTCGTATGGACGTATGCTTTCATTTCTCTTGAGTAGACATCTAGGAGGGGAATGGTTGGCCCAACCAATGGGTGTAAGTTGAATGGTTTTCCAAAGTGGTTGCACCATTTTGTATTCCCAAAGCAGGGCATCAGAGATCTAGTTGCTCCACATGTTAACCCACACTTTTTTGGTGCTATATCTATTTTGACATTAGAGTCATGCTGGCATATAGATGAATTTAGAAATAGTCCCTCTCTTCCATTGTCTGCAAAACTTTATATAAACTTGGTATTATTTCTTCCTAAAATGTTTGATAGAATCCATCAGTGATATTATCTGGGTATAGTATTTTCTTTGTGGAAAGGTTTTTAACCATAAATTCAGTTTCTTTATTTTTTTTAAGATGTTTTTTATTTATTCATGAGAGACACAGAGAGAGAGGCAGAGACATAGGCAGAGGGTTAAGCGGGCTACATGCAGGAAGCCTGATGTGGGACTTGATCCTGGGACTCCGGGATCATGCCCTGAGCCAAAGGTAGACGCTCAACCCCTGAGCCTCCCAGGCATCCCTTAGTTTCTTTAATAAAGCTATTTAGATTCTCTGTGCATTCTCTCATGAGATTTGGTTGTTTTATCTTTCAAAGAACTTGCGATTTCACCTAAGTTATTAAACTTCTTGGTATAAAGTTGTTCTTATTATTCCCTTCTTATCCATTAGTGTCTATAGATCTGTAATGATATTACCTCTTATTCCTGACACTAATATTCTGTGCCCTTTCTCTTTTTTTTTTTCCCCTGAGTAATTTGACTACAGGTTTGTCAATTTTATTTATTGTCTCCAAGAATGAGTTTTGGGTTTTATTGATTTTTCCCTATTGTTTTTTGTCCTATTTCATTGATTTCTGCTCTGAGGTGTATCACTTCCTTTCTTCTGTTTCCTTTGGGTTTCTTCAGTAGAAGCTGAGGTCATTTTCCTTCTCTCCTTTTTCTTTTAAAGATTTATTTATTTATTTTAGAGAGAGAGAAAGAGAGAGCATGAGCAGGAGGGGCAGAATGAGAGGGAGAGAGAATCTCAAGCAGACTCTGAACCAAGCATGGAGCCCAACACAGGGCTCGATCTCACGACCCTGAGATCATGACCTGAGCTGAAACCCAGAGTTGGATGCTTAACCCGCTGTGTTACCCAGGTACCCTAGACTGTACATCTATTTTTTTTTTTTACCAATACCAGGATGTTTTGATTACTGTAGCTGTGTAATGAGTCATAAAGTCAGGTAGTATTATCAGTTCTATAACGTTGTTGCCGTCTTCAGCATGGCGTTGGCTATTCTGGGTCTTTTGCCTTTCCATATAGATTTTACTCATATATGAATTTATGAAATAAAACAAAGAAAAAAGAGACCAAAAAAGTACTCCAGACTCTTAAATACAAGGAACAAACAGGTGGTTGACAGAAGAGAGGTGGGTAGAGGGATAGGTGAATTAGATAAAGGGATTTAAGAACACATTTATCTTGATGAGCCTTGAAATATGTAGGGAAATATTAAATCATTATATTATACACCCGAGAATAATATAACAACACTGTATGTTAATAATACTTCAAAAAAATAGAAGACTAGAAAAAGATTTTTTAAAATTCCATTTAGAATCCGTTTGTCAGTATTCACAAAATAGCTTGCTAGGATTGTGCTTGGGATTGTGTTGAATCTGTAAATCAATTTGGGAAAAATTGACATTATAACAAAATTGAGCCTTCTAATCCATGAACATGGAGTATCTCTCTCTTTCTTTAAATCTTTTAAAAAATTTCTTTGTAGTAATTTTACATATAGATCCTGTACATATTTTGCTAGGTTCATACCCAAGTATTTCATTTTGGGGGCACTGTTATAAATGGAATCATTTTTAATTTCAAATTCCACTTGTTCGTTGATAGTATATAGGAGAGCAATGGACTTTTGTGTATTAACTATGTATCCTGCAGCCTTGTTATAATCACTTACTAGGTCTAGGAGTTTTTGTTGATTCTTTGGAGTTTTCTACATGGACTATCATGTCATCTGCAGACAGTTTCATGTCTTCTTTCCCAATTTGTATACCTTTTACTTCCTTTTCTTGTCCTCTTGCAGTCACTAGGATTTTCAGTGTGATGTCTAATAGGAGTGGTAAGAGGGATGTCCTTGCCTTGTTCCTACTCAGAGGGAGAAAAACATCCAGTTTCTTACCATTAAGTGTGTCTTTATCAAGTATTCCTAGTTTGCTAGATTTTCTCTTTATCACTGGTCTTCAGCAATTTGATTTTGGCTCATGTTTTTGGTGCTTGGGGTTTATTGAGTGTATTAATCTGTGGGTTTATCATTTTCATTACATTTGGAAAAATTTTAGTTATTATTTCTCTGATTATTTTTTTGTTCCCTCCTCTCCTCCCTTTCTTTGGGGACCTGAGTTACAGACATATCAGGACATGTGAAGTTGTCTTACAAACTTCCTGGTGTGTATTCCCGTATTCTCTCTCTCCCTCTCTCCGAACCTCATTCCAATCTGTTTTCTCTGTTTTTCATTTTGGATAGTTTCTATTGCTATTTCTTCATACTTACTAATTTTTTCAGTTAATCTCATCTAGTAGATTGTAGTTTTCATCTCTAGAAGTTTGACTTTTTATCTTCATTTTTAAAAGATTTATTTATTTGAGAGAGAGAGAGAAAGTGGGAGAAGAGGCAAAGGGAGAGAATATTCAAGTAGACTCTTGCTGAGTGTAGAGTTCGATGCAGGGCTCAGGACCTAAGCCAAAATCAAGAGTCAGATGCTTAATCAACTGAGCCATCCAGTTGCCCCTAAAAGTTGGACTTTTAAATATATATATTTAAATATATGTAAATATATATATTTATCTTCCATGCCTCTATCTAACCATATTCAATCTTTCTTCTGGCTCTCATACATATAATACAGTTATAATAACTGTATAATTTTCCTTGTCTACTAATTCTATCATTGCTGTCATTTCTGGGTTAGTTTCCTTGGTTGATTCTTTTCCTTATTATGGGTCATGTTTTCCTGCTTCTTTGAATGCCTGGTCATCTTTTTTTCTTGGATACGAGGCATTATGAATTTTACCTTTTGGGAGCTAGATATTTTTATATTACTATAAATACTTTTAAGCTTTGTTCTGGGATGGCTTAAGTTACTTGGAAATAGTTTGATCCCTTTGAGCCTTGCTCTTAAGCCTTGTTAGGGGACAACCAGCATTTAAGTTGAGGGCAAAATCCTCTGAGTTCTCCACCCAATGTAAACCTGTGGATTACATGGTTTCCCACCCTAGCTGATGATGACAGGGACTATTCACAGCCCTGTGTAGGTTCAGGGGGTTGTGCTCTCTATTCTTTTTGGGTGGTTCTTGCCCCAGTGGGGGGTAATTTCCTCACAGGTAGGTGTTGATCAACCCAGCTGAAGACTCAAGGGTCTTGTCCATAGATTTCCAAAGTGTTCTCTCCTTGTGGCTCTTTCCTCTTCAGTGTTCTGCCTTGTGAATTCATGGATTTTTCTGGACTTCAGCTCTTTATCCCCAACTTAGGGAGACGTTCAGGCTTCACCTTGGTTCTGTTCCTGCCTCACTTCTGGGAAACTCCAGGCTGTATGCAGGGTAGTTGTATGGTCTCCTCTTTTGCTTACATTTTTTTTTTAAAGATCTTATTTATTTTTTCATGAGAGACACAGAGAGAGTCAGAGACATAGGCAGAGGGAGAAGCAGGCTCCCTGCGGGGAGCCTGATGAAGGACTTGATCTGGGATCACAACCTGAGCCAAAGGCAGAAGCTCAACCACTGAGCCACCCAGGTACCCCAAAACCTTGCTTTTCTGACTTTCATCCCAACAATTGAAGGACGGGCTCCCATGTAGGGGAATATTGTCTGAAACAAATGGAAACTCTCCAGTCTAGAAGACACCTGGTGTTATGGGGAATGGAATTATAGAGTACTTTAAACAGAAAATGTTATACTAATGAAAATTAATAGAAAAATAATAAGATTTGCTTTTAGTTTTTTCTTTTTACTGAAATGTTTTGAAACCATCATATCAAAGAAAAATTTATTGAATTGAAGCTATCTTTTAGATATTTTTTGTTAAGTCCGTTTAGGACCTGACCACATTATATCTAGATTGTATCATAGATGTGACAAATGAGTATTGCAATAGTCTCCTTGTAAAATAACATATAGATGACAGCTTTAGACCTCTTTCAGGTTCTACGCTATGCTCATTATTTTGTCCTCTCTCCCCTTCCCCACCTCCATAGTTTAATCCTTCCTTTCGAGGTTGAGTTTGGCAATCCTGTGTGACTTGCATGGGCTCTTTCCCTCCTCTCCCCGTCCAGCTGTCCCGGGAATTGCCCCTCCTGCCCTCGGCGTTCCTCACACCGCCAACCTTTGGAGCAAAGGCCAAGTTTTAAGGCATTCACTTCACATGTTACTGGGACTTTCTTTCCTGTTCAACTCCAGAATCTCTTGTTTGCTTTAAAATTGTAAAGTAGAGAAAACAAATTAACCTTAAAGTCTCTAAGTCTTTTAGTTTCTGACAGAAACAAGAAACAAAGTTGCTTTTGCAAAGATAGAGGGGTGTATGTGTGTGCATGTGTAAGTGTGCATGTGTATTGGGGGGAACATGTATGTGCATGCATGTGGAGGGAGCACCAGTATGTGGGTGTGTATGTGGGGGGGCTCATTGTGGTATATGTGCATATGAATGGATGTGTGCCTGTGGAGGGGCACGTGTGTGTGCATGCATGTGGAGGGAGTGCCAGTAGGTGAGTGTGTATGTTCTTGTGGCTCATTGTGGTGTATGTACATATGAGTGCATGTGTGCATGTATGTGGAGGGACGTGTATGTGTGTGTATGCATTTGGGCTCATTGTGATGTATGTGCATATGAGTTCGTGTGTGTGTAGAGGGGCGTGTGTGTGTGTTCTCATTGTGACGTATGTGCATATGAGTGCATGTGTGTGCATAGAGGGGCATGTGTGTGTGTGTTCTCATTGTGATGTATGTGCACATGAGTGCATGTGTGTGTGTAGAGGGGCATATGTGTGTGTAGTATTAATCATTTCAGAGATTTCAAGGAATCTTAGGGCTCCATGGAAAGCCTTTGTTGGCTTGATAACTCCGGTTAGGCAAAATGAAATTAGAGTATATTTCAAGATAATTAACCCATTTTCTAAATGCTCACCTAGAGAATTTCGAGGCTGTTCTTTCTGTGATTGTTCTTATTCATCCTCTCTGCTTCATTCATTATTCATTGGTTGAAACCCAGCAGCTCACCTGAAATCCTGCTCTTCCCCCTTCACCTGTGCGTTGATGCAGGTGTGTCAGGTCCTCACGTTACGTCTCTAGCTGGGCTTTTTGCCAAGTTTGGGCCTGGGGCGGAGTGAGGACCGGTTAATTGCTCTCTCATCTGTGTTCCTAGATCTCTGTGATGGTTATCTGTGGGCCAGTCTCCTCTGCTAGACTGAGCGGGCTCCGGTTGGGGAGGTCACCGTGTTCATTGGGTTGCCCGGCACTAGGTCTGGCCCAGAACGACACTCAGGAACATTTATTGAACAGGATGGAAAGTCTGTTAGCTTTAAGCTCCGTGTCACTGAAATTCCAACCTTGCTGCATGGTGCTTCTTAGGGTGGCCTTGTGTGTATCCTTCTGGTCTCCAGCACCACTCTTTCACAACCTACAGCTCATGAGAGACCTTTATGCCATTACTTTCCAGATTGCAGGAGCCCTGCTGAAGTTGCTTTGATCAATAGGCAGCGGCTGCATTTTTATATCAAGGACTGCTGTAGAGTTCTTTCAGTCAAGTATACGAATGTTAGCCTCAGCATCCATCGAGACAGGTCTACTGAGCAACCATTGAGACAGGTCTACTGACAGAGAGGGTCAGTTCTTGTAGTTTCCTGGGAAGTGATGAATTCAGAGTCAGAGCTTAGGTGGCAGGTCCAGCCCAGAGATGAGCAAGACTTGGAGTGCCTGACGGACCCAGGCGATCACAGGAGAACTGGGAGTCTGAGAACAGAAATAAAGCTGGTGCCCGTCAGCCAGGAGTGGAGAACAGGGCTGCCAATCTGACAGCAGAGCTGGAATCCAGACCACCTGAAAATGATAGAGGGTATGTGGCTTCGTATACTGACCGTGTCTACATTGCTTTTGTGATTGGATGCTCTGGAATGGTTCAGAGTGTGATGATCAGTATAACGTAAAATGGAGAGCCAGCTTTTATAGGAGATGTCTGCCTGCAAATTATTGAGTGAAAGATTGCTATTCCTTACCGCTTACATGATCTGAAGTGCTAAAACCTGGTAATGAGGTGTTTTTAAAATAGTATTTGTCTAATATTTTAGGAAAGGCAAAACAATACAAAAATTCTCTATATATTTTACTTAGTACCACGCAAGTCCCACTGGAATTAATGCTTGTCATTTGGAGGGACAGCATAATATGGGGCAAAGAGTAGATGTTTCCCAGCTAGCCTTGGCATGCTGCTTTTTTTATCTTCAGAAGATTTAGAAACCTAACTTCTCCAACCTTATCTATGGTATGGGGATGACATCTAAGTGGGAGAGTGTTGCAGGGACTGGAGATGAACCACATAAGGTAGAGCATCTGACAGTAGCAGGTGGAGAAGGAAGGGCAGGTGTTATTGCTTTGGTGCTATCCTTACTGTTTTAAATGATTAAAGAAAAGAGAGAACATCTCAAGATAAAGGGGACAGATTCTAAATTAACCTTGAAAAGTATAATAGTCCCCCTTTGACCTCCAAGAGCGTTACTCAAACACCAACAACATTTCAGAGTCAAGAGTCTGTTTCTCTCTCTACATAATGAGACGATCCTATCAACAGGGGACAAAGTGCACTTCCTTCGCCTCTTAAATAGAATAAAACAGACAAATTACTTGATCTTTCTGTGCCACTTTTGACTGTAAAATGGTAATTAAACCCAAAAGTCACATCCACCCAAATGGCTTCATGAAGATCTAGGGTAAAGGCAGAGCCACTGGGTCATCTTTCTGCCTCTGGGGCTAGGAGTGACATAGGGCCTACCTGGACCTGTGACCTCTCCTGTAACTCAGAAGCTGGCATTAGACTAGTTCTCATGAGAGTCAAGCCAGAGACAGGGCTGTGGATGTAACGCTGGGTCCATCCGCTGGCCGCTAATCGTGTGCTGTCATGGGAGGGCACATACGGGACTCTCCCTCACCTGAAGGTTCAATGTCCTATTTCCTCAGCTTGACCGGAGGTGCTCCAGAGGCGGAAATGGCCCCTTTCACTCTAGAGCAGGTCTCTCTCATGGACCAAGCTCTGCCTAGTACTTGCAAAAATTGCACATATCTGTTGTTAATGGTGACTTCACCGATGGTCAGTGTTTGCTTTTTGCTCTTACAAACACTAAGATTAACAACAATGAACTATAGTAATGCTAAACCACTATTGTGTTGAGCATCTATTTGCCATCATCCTGTTAAGGGTTCATACACATCAACGTTTATCCTCGTGAGAGCTTCCAAAGACAGGCGGTGTTACAGCCGGAGTGCTCAGGTCCTTTGCCAGGACTACACAGCTAGTAAGTGATGCACCTGGGAATTGAGCCCTGCCCCAGTTTGAACCCCAAAGCAATGCTCTTTCTCAAGTCTTGGGGTCCAGGCAATCCAAAACAGGGTTCACTGATTGTCAGCCTCCCCTGAGGACTAGTTTTCTGAACCGTGTTTGGCCCTTGACAGAATGGTGACACGAGGCTGGGATCCGTAGCCCCGAGGAGATGTGCCGCTGGCTGAGGATGCGGGGTGTCTTTTAGAGCAGTTAGCCAGCTAAGACATCTGCGGTACAGGCCTCACACCAGCGTGGGTTTGGTTCTGCTCAGATTAAATCTTGTCTGTCCCTTTGCCCATTCCGACAGTTGGTGCAGCCTGAGCGTGGACGGTTTTCTGATACTGAGATAAAGGGACTCTCTACCTGTCATGTGTAAACAGATCCACATGCCTTCCTAAGGAAACGAACAGGTGCCACAGCCCCGGCCACTAGTTCCAGTTCATACAGAAGTTCAAAAAACCCAAGAGG
The DNA here is from genome assembly GCF_003254725.2 of Canis lupus dingo. Classification (NCBI taxonomy): domain Eukaryota; kingdom Metazoa; phylum Chordata; class Mammalia; order Carnivora; family Canidae; genus Canis; species Canis lupus. Next base: position 68,368,436 of record NC_064250.1, read on the forward strand.
TGAAAAACATAAAGAATATGGTCTTTTTCAAACATCCTCCTAACTCCACAAAGTGCAATGATGTTGGACAAGAATGCAAAAACTTTGAAAAAAAGATAAAGCAGTTCTGTTGTTAACATTGTCTTGATGACATCCGTGGGTAGATTTTGGAACTACAAGAACAAACGTTACTTTAAAATTTATAACTTGGGCAGCCCAGGTGGCTCAGCGGTTTAGCGCCGCCTTCGGCCCAGGGCGTGATCCTGGGGTCCCAGGATCGAGTCCCACGTTGGGCTCCCTGCATGGAGCCTGCTTCTCCCTCTGCCTGTGTCTCTGCCTTTCTCTCTCTGTCTCTCATGAATAAATACAATCCTTAAAAAAATAAAAATAAAAACAAGATAAAATTTATGACTCTCTGAGGTGTTACCCCTGCTGGATTCCCATTTGAATAAAGTTTTCTTTTTTTTTTTTTTTTTTTTTGAATAAAGTTTTCTTTGATGGAATTTGGATGCACTCTCCCATCTTGTGCGGTGGAGTCCTGCGAGGTGTTCAGAAGCTGGAAATGGTCTTTGTCAATTAGCGGTTTGGGTCTTGTTTTTCATTATGCCAATCAGGTTTTTTGCCAGCTGAATTTGAATTTGTGAAGTCATTTGAACAACACTGGCCTTTACTGTACAAAGAAAGGTTAAGAACTAGAGACCACTGTTGCCAAGACACCTTCCAGTTTGTTCTTGAGAGTAACTAACTACCCAAGGAGCAGAAGTAGAAGACTCCATTGCAGGTCAGGGCAGTGGTTCTGGCAGGATTTCCAAAGCACGGGGAATATGTCACAGGGACAACTTCAGCAAGACTTGCAAATAGAGGTTCTCTTAAGCAAACCAGGCTTTTCAGTTTTTAATCATTTGCATTTGAAGGGAGACATTGAGGTTTTCTGCTTTGGGTTTTGGGGATTTTTCTTTTTAAAATATTAAAATAGGATTTTTAATATGAATTTGGCAGTATAATTAAAATAGAGTCTAATTTATGCACTTTTATGAAAGGCATCTATAGAACAAACTGAGGCCATAGTGATGCTAGTTTGCATTGTAAATTTTTAGAACACGGAGCAGGCCTGCATTGCCTTACTTGGTATGCTGTTATATATATAATATCAGCTTGACCATGCAAGGTGGTGTGACACCAGCCAACTTACGCCTTTTCAGTGCTCGTCCCCACAGCTAGTGTGCGCCATCTCTCACAGCTGCTATCTACTCAGACAACCCCCACATTCTATAAATGCATGATTCTATATGCCAGATTATTTTCTGACTTAGAAAACACATACTATTAACCAAACGCTAATTTCTAATTAATTTTCCAGTGCTATTTGCATAACAATGGTCAGATAGCACATAGGAATTTTGAAGGAAATGTTAAACTCAACTTTGGTGATTTTTATCAGTAATAATAACTAACACTAACAACAACAGCAGCCTGATGGTAGCTTGCATTTATAAAGCATTTACTATATGCAAAAATATATCCTAAATGCTCTACGTATGTTAACTATTTGAATAGTGTAACTTGCTGAGATAGATAACTGTTCTTGTCCCTGTCTTACAAATGGGGAAGCTGAGGCGCATGGAAATGAAATAATTTGCCCTAGGTCACACAGCTCATAAGTAGCAGGGCTGAGATTTGAGCCCAGGTGACCTGACTGTCCAGGGTCCACACTCTTGGTGACTAGAGTATACCCCTCTTCCACAAGTACTCTCCAACACTAACTTAGCTCTAGGATGGCTTTTCTCAATTGATATTGATAGATCTTTCTCTGACTTCTTCCTGAGGCTGGAGACCTTCCCAGTTAGGTCTGCCATGGACTAGTGCCCCCCGCCCCCCACCCATGCGACAGCTGCTACACAGCTCTTTCCAGTGAGCAACAAGTATTCAACTTGAATTATCTCTTTGCTGAGATCTCAAGGTATAATAGCAACCAACCTTAACAAGCCAAGTAACAGCAAAGCCAATGGGCAGACCTTATCTCCCTTGGACTCTCAAAAAAGTTATTTTATTTTTATGTTAAAGTCCAACAAATCTGCTTTTTGGAGACAATTCTATGTATTTTGATACAGTGTAGATTTGAGTAATTGCTACCATTGTCAGGATACAGAACGTTTCCATTTTCCCCAGAACTTCCTAGTGCTGTGCCCTCATCCCAACCCTTGGCCAGCCCTGATCTGTGCTCCTTCACTAGTTTTGTCTTTTGGAGACTGTCACCTAAGTGGAATGAGCCAGTGTGTAACCTTCGGAGCCTGGCTTCCTGCACTCAGGATAGAACCTGAAGATTCACCCAAACCACTATATCAATAGTTCTTTCCTTTTTATTATTCTGTGGATTATCACAGCTTATCCATTCATCAGTCAAAGGACATTTGAGTTGTTTCCAGTTTTTACCAAATATGAATAGAGCTGCTCTCAACTTTGGTGTACAAGCTTTCTATTAATGTAGGTGTCATTTCTCTAGGAAGCATTTGGGGATTGCTAGGTCATAAGCTATGTGTATAAGAAACAGCAAAACTGCCTTGCAGAGTGAGCGTATCATCTTCTGTGCCTACCAGCAATGTAAGAGAGTTTCACATGCCCTCTATTCTGGCTGCATCTTGTTTTGTTGGTATTTTTGTATTTTATCCATTCTAGTAGCTGTGTAGGTGGTATCTCATTGTGGTTTGAATTTGCATTTCTCTAATGGCCAGGGACACTGAACATCACTTTCATGTACCTGTTTGCCATTTGGTAAAGTATCTGTTCAACTGCTTTGTCTATTTTTTTTAATTCATGAGAGATAGAGAGGCAGAGACACAGGCAGAAGGAGAAGCAGGCTCCCTACTGGGAGCCCATGTGGGACTCGATCCAGGACCCCAAGATCATGACCTGAGCTGAAGGCAGATGCTCAACCACTGAGCCACCCAGGTGCCCTCTTTTGCCTATTTTTTTTTTTTATTCATGAGAGCCAGATTGAGAGAGGCAGAGATACAGGCTGAGGGAGAAGCAGGCTCCATGCAGGGAGCCCAACATGGGACTTGATCCCGGCACTCCAGAACCATGCCCTGGGCCGAAGGCAGGCGCTAAACTGCTGAGCCACCCAGGGATCCCCGTCCCTTTTGCCTATTTTAACTTGGGTTGTTTGTCTTCTCACTGTTGGATTTTAAAAGCTGTTTATATGTCTCTATCCATAGGCAGAGACAGAAAGACATAATCACCAGTATTCCCGACCGAAACAGTATGAATCCTCTATTTGGAGCATAGAGGTTGAAGTTTGTAGTTCTTAGAAGGCGAGGAGTGTGTGAAAAGGTCATTTGCAAATTTGTACCTCAAGTTTGATTTCTTTAGAGAGATAGGTCTGTGATATATTTTATAAAGGAGTTATGCAGTTTTTTCTTCATAAGATCTTAGCACTTTTACATGTACGTGAATGCTTGATGAGTTCTCTTGGTTGTTGGGTGTTCTCTCAGAAATGCCATAGACACACTCAAACGATATCTGTGTGTATGTTACCTAGAATGGTGATAGAACCTGAATTTATGTGCATGGCAGATTTATATCCAGGAAGCGGAAATTACAAAATGGTAGATTTCAGTGTCGAAGGCTGTGATTATCTGAGTATTCCTTATGCTTCCCTGTTTCCATGTTTTTGTTTCAAGTGTTTCCATTGCCTGAATGCCATTCTTCTTGCTTTCCACATAGATGATTTTATGCTCACTTATCACTTTATATATTCCTTAATTACATAACATTATCAAATTGTCTTAAAATTTTGTGGACATGTGTCTTCTCTACTATACAGAGAGCTTTTGAAGGGTGATAACTGCATTAAACCAGTCATCTTTGATGCATGCTTCATAAGAGATACACATTTACCCAACTATTATTCATTTACCAAATATTTATTGAGTTCCTAGTAGGTGTTACATAGTGGGACGGATGTAGAGCAGTAGACTAGCAGAAAAATGTCTGCTGTCATGAAGTTTACGTTTTATTGATGTTTTCAGAGAGCCAGCTTCTGATTTCATTCATTCTCTTCATTGTTTGTGTATATTTAGCCCATTGGTTTCATCTTTTTGTTATTTCCCTTCTTTCTACTTGATTTTGGTTTAATTTGCTCATCTTTTTCTAGTCAATTAATGTGAAAGCTGAGAATCATTGATTTGAGAATTCTTTCCCTTCCTAATAAAGAGATTTTAAAGCTATTAATTTTACTCAAAGACCCCCTTTGCTGCAACCCACACTTTTGATATATCTTCACTGTCATTCAGTTAAAAATATTTTCTAATTTCTTCTGTGATGTGGTCTTTAACTTAATGATTATGTAAGAGTGTTGTTGGGGCTCCCAGGTAGCTTAGTCACTTGGGCATCTGACTCTTGGTTTCTACTCAGGTCATGATCTCAGGGTCATGCGATAGAGTCCTGTGTCAGGCTCTATACTCCTCACAGAGTCTGCTTGTCCCTCTCCCTCTCCTCCTCCCCCACTGACACTTGCTCTTTCTCAAATAAATGAATGAATAAAACCTTTAAAGAAAAAAGAAGCATGTTATTTAATTTATAAGTACTAGAAGTTTCATAGTTCTCTTGTTATTTTTGATGTCTAATTTAATGCCACTGTCCTAAAACAGCATACTCTTTTAGACTTTAACTTTATTCAGGTCTGTTTTTTGGTCCAGAACATGAGTATCCCGGTAAATGTACCATGTGACTGCCATTGTTGAGTGTAGCTGTCTATACATATCCAGGAAGTCAAAGTGGCTTGTAATGCTGTTCAAACTTTGTTTCTTTACTGATTTCTTAATTAATTGTCCTATCATTAGCTGAGATAGGAATGATAAAATCTTCAGGAATAATTGTGGAATTGTCTACTTCCCATTTTAATTCTACTTTTGCTTCATATGTTTTAAACCTCTATTATTATGATTGTCTTGTCTTTCTGATAAATTGATCCTTTTTTCACTATGAAATGGTCCTCTTTATCTGTGGTAGTACATTTTATTTGATATCTATGATATCTTATTATTAATATTGGCACTCTAGCCTTCTTATGCTTACTGTTTGCATGCTATGTCTTTTTCTGCATTCATTTACTTTCAACCTATGTCTTTGTATTTAAAGTGTGTATTTTGTAGACAGCAGATAGTTGGGCCTTGCTTTTTTCCCCCTGACATTCTTGGACTTTTAATTGATGTGTTGTTGTTTTTTTGTTTTTTTTTTTAATTTTTTTATTTATTTATGATAGTTACACAGAGAGAGAGAGAGAGAGAGGCGCAGAGACACAGGCAGAGGGAGAGGCAGGCTCCATGCACCGGGAGCCTGACGTGGGATTCGATCCCGGGTCTCCAGGATCGCGCCTGGGCCAAAGGCAGGCGCCAAACCGCTGCGCCACCCAGGGATCCCGATGTGTTGTTGTTTTAAAGATTTATTTTTAGAGAGAGAATGACTGTAGGAGTCTGGGGGGGAAGGGCAGAGGGAGAGGGAGAGAGAGAATCTCAAGCAGACTCCTTACTGAGCCTGGAGTCTGACACTGGGCTCAATCCCAGGACCCTGAAAGCACAACCTGAGCTGAAATCAAGAGTTAGACTCAACCAACTGAGCCACCCAGCCACCCCTTAATTGTGTGTTTAATGCAATTATTGCTTTAATGTAACATTTAATGTAATTATTGCTGTGTTAGGTTTGAGTTTATCATTTAAATTTTTTTTCTATTTGTTTGCTTTCTGTTCCTTTCTCCTTCTTTTCCTCCTTTGGATTATTTGAATATAGAATTTCAATTTAATATTTCTTTTTTTTTTTTTTTTAGCTATACTTATTTGCATTATTCTCTAGTAGCTCCTTAGGGATTACAATATACATCTTGAACTTTTCACAGGTCCTTTACAGTTAATAATGTATAATATTAAAATCTTAATAAAATATTAAAACCTCATAGATCCATATCTTCCCCATCTTTATGTTATGATAGTTGTATGTATTACCTGTACATGCCTTATGAATCCCATCAGACAGTGTTATAATTTTCATCATCAACAGTTTAAAGCTTATAAGAATATTAACAGGAAAATGTAAAGGGAAAAAAGTCTTAAAACATTCAGGGTATTATTGCTGCCTCTTTCTTCTTTCCTGAGTGTCTGAGTTTCTTTTTTTTTTTTTTTTTTTTAAGATTACTTATTTATTTATTCATGATAGACACACACAGAGAGAGAGGCACAGACACAGGCAGAGGAGAAGGAGTCTCCATGTGGGAGCCGATGGGACTTGATCCTGGGACCCCAGGATCACGCCCCGGGCCAAAGGCAGGTGCTAAACCTCTGAGCCACCCAGGGATCCCCTCTGAGTTTCCATCTTATATAATTTCCCTTTATCCTGAAGAACTTCTTTGGTACTTCTTGTAATGTAGAGCTTCAGCTGAATTATTTCAGTTACATTTATCTTTTTTCATTTTTATTTTTTTCTTTGCCTTCACTGCCAGAGGGTCTATTTGCTGGATATAGAATTCTGGATTGAAATTGTTTTCATTCAGTACTTTACAGATGCTCCACTATCTTCCACCTTGCAGGGTCCTTCCCCAAGACCAGTTTGTTCTTTGCTGTTTTCAATATGTATCCTTAATCTGATTTTCAACAGTTTAATTGTGAAATACCTTGAGATGTTTTTGTGTTTATTTTGTTTGGTGTTTATTAAGCATTTATGTTGTTTTACATTTCTACCTTCATCACATTAAGGTATTTGGGGCCTTTATAGTTCAGATATTTTTTGCTGCCTTGTTCTCCTTCTTTTTATATTTCAATGTAATATATGCTGGAGTGTTTGAGAGCCTCTAAGAAATCCCCAAGAGACTTGTAATTTTTTTTTCTCAGTTATTTTCTCTGTGTTTTTCACCCTGGACACTTTCTCTGCTCAATGCTCAGCTTTCCTGTCTTTTCTCCAACACGGCCATGCAGCTGTATCCAGTCAGTGAACCTGTAACTTCAGAAATTGTATTTTTCAGTTCTTGAACTTCCACTTGGTTCATTTTTTATTGTTTCTCTCTCTCTGCCAATACTTCCCACTTCTCTGTTGAAATATTCATTCATTGGAAATATCTCATTTTCTTTGTTAGTTCAAATTTTGTTCATTTTGGAGTTGGACTCAATGTATTTCTTTTCTCTTGAGACTATGTTCCATTTCTTGATTCTTAGCATGTTAGCAGTTTTGGATTATATCCTGGACATTACGATGTAAGTTGTGGGGATTTTGTATTCTATTACTTTCCTCTGAGAAGTATCCTTTCCTTCATGTAGTGGCTACTTTCCTTGGCTGGACTTGAACTGCAAACTACTTCTTGGGCCTCTAATCGAGTTTCAATCTTCTGCTGTTAGCTGAGATACTTGAGCCTGTTCCATGAGTGTGATTGCCAGGTCAGGCAGGGCTGAAGTAGGCAGAATTTGGGACTTCTCTCTGGTGTCGTCCCTCCTGTGATTTCCCCACTTTCTAGTGTTCACAGTTTTTGGACTTCACTTCCTGGTTTCTGAGGACAAAAATGGCAACAGGGTTTCCCGATGCACCCTCACCCCCACTGTGTACCACTTAGGTCTGACTAAAAGCCATGCAAAAGGGATTTACTTGTCTGTTTTTCCAAGTGAGTGTATATTCCCACCAGAGTCTATAACCTGCGTTTCTGCTGCAGTACCTTCAAGTAGTTGTTTTCTGGTATAATTTCCAGGCTTAAAATTGCCTTCTACGGGCAGGACAGGGAGGGTGGTACAGTCTCAAAAGGGGTCTGTCATATGTGGAAGCAGAAGCAATCCATGATGCTCAATAGCTGGGAGTAAGAGCATTGGAGCACAGTAATGCCATGGAAGAAATAAATAAAGTTGAGGTGATCCTAGTACCAACCCTACGTAAGGTTAAGGAAGTTTCTCTGAAGAGCTCAGTTTGAGTTGACACTAAAAGAACAGAAGAATTTGATCATGCAAAAAGTTTGTTGAGAAGTATTTCAAGTGGATGGGTGGCTCAGTCAGTTGAGCATCTGACTGCTGAATTCAGCTCAGATCATGATGTCAGGGTCGTGGGACTGAGCCCCTGCATTGGGCTCCATGCTGAGTGTAGAACCTGCTTAAGATTCTCTCTCTCTCTCCCTTCCTATGCCCCTCACCTGCCTCTCTCAAAAAAGAAGAAAAGAAAAGAGAGGAAGAAAAGAATAGAGAGAAAGAAAAAGAAATGTTTTAAGTAAAGGCAACAGCAGATACCAAAACTCTCAGGGCATTGGAAAGAGGTCAGTATGCTGAAGCACTGAGAGTGAAAGGAGGAATGATGTGAAATGAGTTTCAGAGGCAAGAAGACTGTGGGACCCTGGAGGGCTTGATAAGGAATTGGTGACTAGCAATTCTATATGAGAGATTAGGATTGCCGTGGCTGTAAGGAATAGTCACCAAACAGATTTGACCACTTGTGTTGCTTGTCAGAGTAGCCAGACCTTAGCAGGCATGACTGTTAGATAGTGTAAGTCTTGTTGTGTTTTTTTTTTTTTAATGAAGTGTCAATTATTTATATGGTCTTATGGTCCTCATTACAGCTTTTATAACATTGCAATCTATCATATTTTGACTAACAAGGAAGATTTTCATAATTATCTGAAGAGGCTATTAAAATATTTCCTCCGTTCCTACTATATGCCAGCATGAGACCAAATTTTCTTCATATATTTCAACAAAAATAACATATCACAGCAGATTGAATGCATAAACAATTCCAGTTATTTTCTAATATGTCATACATTAAAGAAAAATTTTGAATATTCAGTATTTTCTTTTAAAATTTTTTGTTTTTAAAAACAAAATGTGTTAACATGTAGTTTTCGTTATTTTTGAATAAGTCATGATTAAATATTTATAAAATGCCTGTTTTAATTTTCAATACGGAAGATATCGATGGACATAATTTACACAAACAAAGGCTATTTGTGGTCCTCAGTAATTGTTGTGATGTAAAGGAGTCCTGAGACCAAAAAGCTTTGATAACTGCTGCGTTTAAAGCTATTTTACCTGAGAAAGATGATACATTAAGCCAGTAGTTTTAACTTTAACTCCACAGTGAAATCACGTAGAAAGCTTTTTATTTTGAGTTTTTATTTAAATTCCAGGTAGTTAACCTTATAGTGTGTAATACTGGTTTCAGGAGATAGTGTAGGCCTGTGATTATCTGACCATCCCATCAGCTAGCATCTGTGGCACAAAAGCTAGAAGGCCACGCAGTGGATTTCTGCTATGCAGGAGAATTGAAGTGGGTGCACCCCACCCCACCCCAGCTTTGAGGTCTCTGACGCATGAGCAAGAAACTATGTTGCCCTGTATCTGGAATAGTATAATGGCAAATAAAACCACAGCTAAAAAGAAATGAAAAGCACAAACAGAATGAAAAGACGGTAGCAGAATGAGGCGGAGCAGTTCTAGGTAGTAAAAAGCTGCCCCATGGTTTCTGCGTAAGAGCAGTCGCCTTCCGTTTATAAATCGTTATGAAAAAAAAATTTTTTTAAATCTTGTTATGTTTTTAGCAATGTGCTCGTGCATGGGTGTCGGTCTGATTTCTGGGGAGCACAGAAGAGTCACTGGTTCCTCTCCTTGGTTTAGATGACAGCGCTCGCTGCCAGAGCATGGAGGTGACCGACCGCATTGCCTCCTGGAGCAGCGCGTCCAGATGCAGGAAGATGACATCCAGCTGCTCAAGTCGGCGCTGGCGGACGTGGTTCGGCGCTGAACATCACGGAGGAGCAGCAGGCTGGCTGAACAGGAAAGGACCTACCAAAGGTGGGCACTTCAGATGTGGCAGGAGCCGCGGGCCACCCGCTCGCGTTGCAGGTGTTTGCCCTGGGCAGAGGCCCCCACCCGCCCCCCTCACCCCGACAGAGACGGGAGACTCCGAACATCAGGGAGCTGCTCCCAGCCCTGCCCGAATCGTCACACGAGGCAGGCCTTTGGGGCTTGATGTTAGGAACTGTCCAGCTCCGGGGTGCGTACACCTGTGGGTGATCGGTAAATGCCTGAACCATCCAGGGTGGACTCTGGGAACAATTCTATCAAGTTTAGAATGGAGGTGCTTGCGAGGAGAACCTAGGACAAAGAACCATTCTTGGATGCCCTGGAGGCTGCCCCACGAAACTTTTGATAACTCTCCTTGCACTGTACACGGCACGCCACTGCTCAGTTCAGCCCGGCCAGGAGAAGGTTATGCTGAGCCACAGCGAAGCTCTGAGCCAAGCCCCAGCGGGAGAAGGTTCTCCAGGAGTCCAGAACCCCACATTCATCACTAACTGCCCCCCTTGTAACTAGTAAGCTCCTCCTCCTGGGCACAGCCTCCTGTTTCTTTCTTTTTTTTTTTTTTTTTTAAGATTTTATTTATTTATTCATGAGAGAGAGAGAGAGAGAGAGAGAGGCAGAGACACAGGCAGAGGGAGAAGCAGGCTCCATGCAGGGAGCCCGACGTGGGACTCGATCCTGGGATCCAGGATCACGCCCTGGGCTGAAGGCGATGCTCAACCCCTGAGCCACCCGGGCTTCTTTGACTCTCCTGCTCTGCCCAGGAGAACGTAGCTTAACTACAGAATTTCACCTAGTGGTTCTGGCGAATTTAAATCATCATTATTTCCCCCGTGGCGCCCTATATGTGAAACGAAAAAAGCAATATTTGTGTTTTAAATAACTTTGTAGTGACCTTCTTCTTAAAATTTGGAAGCACAACGCCTTCTATCCTGCTAGGCATAGTCGAATATACATGTAACTGAAACTAGCTTGGCCACTGGAATTTCATCCCTTAGTTTCTTTAATAAAGCTATTTAGATTCTCTGTGCATTCTCTCATGAGATTTGGTTGTTTTATCTTTCAAAGAACTTGCGATTTCACCTAAGTTATTAAACTTCTTGGTATAAAGTTGTTCTTATTATTCCCTTCTCATCCGTTAGTGTCTATAGATCTGTAATGATATTACCTCTTATTCCTGACACTAATATTCTGTGCCCTTTCTCTTTTTTTTTTCCCCTGAGTAATTTGACTACAGGTTTGTCAATTTTATTTATTGTCTCCAAGAATGAGTTTTGGGTTTTATTGATTTTTCCCTATTGTTTTTTGTCCTATTTCATTGATTTCTGCTCTGAGGTGTATCACTTCCTTTCTTCTGTTTCCTTTGGGTTTCTTCAGTAGAAGCTGAGGTCATTTTCCTTCTCTCCTTTTTCTTTTAAAGATTTATTTATTTATTTTAGAGAGAGAGAAAGAGAGAGCATGAACAGGAGGGGCAGAATGAGAGGGAGAGAGAATCTCAAGCAGACTCTGAACCAAGCATGGAGCCCAACACAGGGCTCGATCTCACGACCCTGAGATCATGACCTGAGCTGAAACCCAGAGTTGGATGCTTAACCCGCTGTGTTACCCAGGTACCCTAGACTGTACATCTATTTTTTTTTTTTTACCAATACCAGGATGTTTTGATTACTGTAGCTGTGTAATGAGTCATAAAGTCAGGTAGTATTATCAGTTCTATAACGTTGTTGCCGTCTTCAGCATGGCGTTGGCTATTCTGGGTCTTTTGCCTTTCCATATAGATTTTACTCATATATGAATTTATGAAATAAAACAAAGAAAAAAGAGACCAAAAAAGTACTCCAGACTCTTAAATACAAGGAACAAACAGGTGGTTGACAGAAGAGAGGTGGGTAGAGGGATAGGTGAATTAGATAAAGGGATTTAAGAACACATTATCTTGATGAGCCTTGAAATATGTAGGGAAATATTAAATCATTATATTATACACCCGAGAATAATATAACAACACTGTATGTTAATAATACTTCAAAAAAATAGAAGACTAGAAAAAGATTTTTAAAATTCCATTTAGAATCCGTTTGTCAGTATTCACAAAATAGCTTGCTAGGATTGTGCTTGGGATTGTGTTGAATCTGTAAATCAATTTGGGAAAAATTGACATTATAACAAAATTGAGCCTTCTAATCCATGAACATGGAGTATCTCTCTCTTTCTTTAAATCTTTTAAAAAATTTCTTTGTAGTAATTTTACATATAGATCCTGTACATATTTTGCTAGGTTCATACCCAAGTATTTCATTTTGGGGGCACTGTTATAAATGGAATCATTTTTAATTTCAAATTCCACTTGTTCGTTGATAGTATATAGGAGAGCAATGGACTTTTGTGTATTAACTATGTATCCTGCAGCCTTGTTATAATCACTTACTAGGTCTAGGAGTTTTTGTTGATTCTTTGGAGTTTTCTACATGGACTATCATGTCATCTGCAGACAGTTTCATGTCTTCTTTCCCAATTTGTATACCTTTTACTTCCTTTTCTTGTCCTCTTGCAGTCACTAGGATTTTCAGTGTGATGTCTAATAGGAGTGGTAAGAGGGATGTCCTTGCCTTGTTCCTACTCAGAGGGAGAAAAACATCCAGTTTCTTACCATTAAGTGTGTCTTTATCAAGTATTCCTAGTTTGCTAGATTTTCTCTTTATCACTGGTCTTCAGCAATTTGATTTTGGCTCATGTTTTTGGTGCTTGGGGTTTATTGAGTGTATTAATCTGTGGGTTTATCATTTTCATTACATTTGGAAAAATTTTAGTTATTATTTCTCTGATTATTTTTTTGTTCCCTCCTCTCCTCCCTTTCTTTGGGGACCTGAGTTACAGACATATCAGGACATGTGAAGTTGTCTTACAAACTTCCTGGTGTGTATTCCCGTATTCTCTCTCTCCCTCTCTCCGAACCTCATTCCAATCTGTTTTCTCTGTTTTTCATTTTGGATAGTTTCTATTGCTATTTCTTCATACTTACTAATTTTTTCAGTTAATCTCATCTAGTAGATTGTAGTTTTCATCTCTAGAAGTTTGACTTTTATCTTCATTTTTAAAAGATTTATTTATTTGAGAGAGAGAGAGAAAGTGGGAGAAGAGGCAAAGGGAGAGAATATTCAAGTAGACTCTTGCTGAGTGTAGAGTTCGATGCAGGGCTCAGGACCTAAGCCAAAATCAAGAGTCAGATGCTTAATCAACTGAGCCATCCAGTTGCCCCTAAAAGTTGGACTTTTAAATATATATATTTAAATATATGTAAATATATATATTTATCTTCCATGCCTCTATCTAACCATATTCAATCTTTCTTCTGGCTCTCATACATATAATACAGTTATAATAACTGTATAATTTTCCTTGTCTACTAATTCTATCATTGCTGTCATTTCTGGGTTAGTTTCCTTGGTTGATTCTTTTCCTTATTATGGGTCATGTTTTCCTGCTTCTTTGAATGCCTGGTCATCTTTTTTTCTTGGATACGAGGCATTATGAATTTTACCTTTTGGGAGCTAGATATTTTTATATTACTATAAATACTTTTAAGCTTTGTTCTGGGATGGCTTAAGTTACTTGGAAATAGTTTGATCCCTTTGAGCCTTGCTCTTAAGCCTTGTTAGGGGACAACCAGCATTTAAGTTGAGGGCAAAATCCTCTGAGTTCTCCACCCAATGTAAACCTGTGGATTACATGGTTTCCCACCCTAGCTGATGATGACAGGGACTATTCACAGCCCTGTGTAGGTTCAGGGGGTTGTGCTCTCTATTCTTTTTGGGTGGTTCTTGCCCCAGTGGGGGGTAATTTCCTCACAGGTAGGTGTTGATCAACCCAGCTGAAGACTCAAGGGTCTTGTCCATAGATTTCCAAAGTGTTCTCTCCTTGTGGCTCTTTCCTCTTCAGTGTTCTGCCTTGTGAATTCATGGATTTTTCTGGACTTCAGCTCTTTATCCCCAACTTAGGGAGACGTTCAGGCTTCACCTTGGTTCTGTTCCTGCCTCACTTCTGGGAAACTCCAGGCTGTATGCAGGGTAGTTGTATGGTCTCCTCTTTTGCTTACATTTTTTTTTTAAAGATCTTATTTATTTTTTCATGAGAGACACAGAGAGAGTCAGAGACATAGGCAGAGGGAGAAGCAGGCTCCCTGCGGGGAGCCTGATGAAGGACTTGATCTGGGATCACAACCTGAGCCAAAGGCAGAAGCTCAACCACTGAGCCACCCAGGTACCCCAAAACCTTGCTTTTCTGACTTTCATCCCAACAATTGAAGGACGGGCTCCCATGTAGGGGAATATTGTCTGAAACAAATGGAAACTCTCCAGTCTAGAAGACACCTGGTGTTATGGGGAATGGAATTATAGAGTACTTTAAACAGAAAATGTTATACTAATGAAAATTAATAGAAAAATAATAAGATTTGCTTTTAGTTTTTTCTTTTTACTGAAATGTTTTGAAACCATCATATCAAAGAAAAATTTATTGAATTGAAGCTATCTTTTAGATATTTTTTGTTAAGTCCGTTTAGGACCTGACCACATTATATCTAGATTGTATCATAGATGTGACAAATGAGTATTGCAATAGTCTCCTTGTAAAATAACATATAGATGACAGCTTTAGACCTCTTTCAGGTTCTACGCTATGCTCATTATTTTGTCCTCTCTCCCCTTCCCCACCTCCATAGTTTAATCCTTCCTTTCGAGGTTGAGTTTGGCAATCCTGTGTGACTTGCATGGGCTCTTTCCCTCCTCTCCCCGTCCAGCTGTCCCGGGAATTGCCCCTCCTGCCCTCGGCGTTCCTCACACCGCCAACCTTTGGAGCAAAGGCCAAGTTTTAAGGCATTCACTTCACATGTTACTGGGACTTTCTTTCCTGTTCAACTCCAGAATCTCTTGTTTGCTTTAAAATTGTAAAGTAGAGAAAACAAATTAACCTTAAAGTCTCTAAGTCTTTTAGTTTCTGACAGAAACAAGAAACAAAGTTGCTTTTGCAAAGATAGAGGGGTGTATGTGTGTGCATGTGTAAGTGTGCATGTGTATTGGGGGGAACATGTATGTGCATGCATGTGGAGGGAGCACCAGTATGTGGGTGTGTATGTGGGGGGGCTCATTGTGGTATATGTGCATATGAATGGATGTGTGCCTGTGGAGGGGCACGTGTGTGTGCATGCATGTGGAGGGAGTGCCAGTAGGTGAGTGTGTATGTTCTTGTGGCTCATTGTGGTGTATGTACATATGAGTGCATGTGTGCATGTATGTGGAGGGACGTGTATGTGTGTGTATGCATTTGGGCTCATTGTGATGTATGTGCATATGAGTTCGTGTGTGTGTAGAGGGGCGTGTGTGTGTGTTCTCATTGTGACGTATGTGCATATGAGTGCATGTGTGTGCATAGAGGGGCATATGTGTGTGTGTGTTCTCATTGTGATGTATGTGCACATGAGTGCATGTGTGTGTGTAGAGGGGCATATGTGTGTGTAGTATTAATCATTTCAGAGATTTCAAGGAATCTTAGGGCTCCATGGAAAGCCTTTGTTGGCTTGATAACTCCGGTTAGGCAAAATGAAATTAGAGTATATTTCAAGATAATTAACCCATTTTCTAAATGCTCACCTAGAGAATTTCGAGGCTGTTCTTTCTGTGATTGTTCTTATTCATCCTCTCTGCTTCATTCATTATTCATTGGTTGAAACCCAGCAGCTCACCTGAAATCCTGCTCTTCCCCCTTCACCTGTGCGTTGATGCAGGTGTGTCAGGTCCTCACGTTACGTCTCTAGCTGGGCTTTTTGCCAAGTTTGGGCCTGGGGCGGAGTGAGGACCGGTTAATTGCTCTCTCATCTGTGTTCCTAGATCTCTGTGATGGTTATCTGTGGGCCAGTCTCCTCTGCTAGACTGAGCGGGCTCCGGTTGGGGAGGTCACCGTGTTCATTGGGTTGCCCGGCACTAGGTCTGGCCCAGAACGACACTCAGGAACATTTATTGAACAGGATGGAAAGTCTGTTAGCTTTAAGCTCCGTGTCACTGAAATTCCAACCTTGCTGCATGGTGCTTCTTAGGGTGGCCTTGTGTGTATCCTTCTGGTCTCCAGCACCACTCTTTCACAACCTACAGCTCATGAGAGACCTTTATGCCATTACTTTCCAGATTGCAGGAGCCCTGCTGAAGTTGCTTTGATCAATAGGCAGCGGCTGCATTTTTATATCAAGGACTGCTGTAGAGTTCTTTCAGTCAAGTATACGAATGTTAGCCTCAGCATCCATCGAGACAGGTCTACTGAGCAACCATTGAGACAGGTCTACTGACAGAGAGGGTCAGTTCTTGTAGTTTCCTGGGAAGTGATGAATTCAGAGTCAGAGCTTAGGTGGCAGGTCCAGCCCAGAGATGAGCAAGACTTGGAGTGCCTGACGGACCCAGGCGATCACAGGAGAACTGGGAGTCTGAGAACAGAAATAAAGCTGGTGCCCGTCAGCCAGGAGTGGAGAACAGGGCTGCCAATCTGACAGCAGAGCTGGAATCCAGACCACCTGAAAATGATAGAGGGTATGTGGCTTCGTATACTGACCGTGTCTACATTGCTTTTGTGGTTGGATGCTCTGGAATGGTTCAGAGTGTGATGATCAGTATAACGTAAAATGGAGAGCCAGCTTTTATAGGAGATGTCTGCCTGCAAATTATTGAGTGAAAGATTGCTATTCCTTACCGCTTACATGATCTGAAGTGCTAAAACCTGGTAATGAGGTGTTTTTAAAATAGTATTTGTCTAATATTTTAGGAAAGGCAAAACAATACAAAAATTCTCTATATATTTTACTTAGTACCACGCAAGTCCCACTGGAATTAATGCTTGTCATTTGGAGGGACAGCATAATATGGGGCAAAGAGTAGATGTTTCCCAGCTAGCCTTGGCATGCTGCTTTTTTTATCTTCAGAAGATTTAGAAACCTAACTTCTCCAACCTTATCTATGGTATGGGGATGACATCTAAGTGGGAGAGTGTTGCAGGGACTGGAGATGAACCACATAAGGTAGAGCATCTGACAGTAGCAGGTGGAGAAGGAAGGGCAGGTGTTATTGCTTTGGTGCTATCCTTGCTGTTTTAAATGATTAAAGAAAAGAGAGAACATCTCAAGATAAAGGGGACAGATTCTAAATTAACCTTGAAAAGTATAATAGTCCCCCTTTGACCTCCAAGAGCGTTACTCAAACACCAACAACATTTCAGAGTCAAGAGTCTGTTTCTCTCTCTACATAATGAGACAATCCTATCAACAGGGGACAAAGTGCACTTCCTTCGCCTCTTAAATAGAATAAAACAGACAAATTACTTGATCTTTCTGTGCCACTTTTGACTGTAAAATGGTAATTAAACCCAAAAGTCACATCCACCCAAATGGCTTCATGAAGATCTAGGGTAAAGGCAGAGCCACTGGGTCATCTTTCTGCCTCTGGGGCTAGGAGTGACATAGGGCCTACCTGGACCTGTGACCTCTCCTGTAACTCAGAAGCTGGCATTAGACTAGTTCTCATGAGAGTCAAGCCAGAGACAGGGCTGTGGATGTAACGCTGGGTCCATCCGCTGGCCGCTAATCGTGTGCTGTCATGGGAGGGCACATACGGGACTCTCCCTCACCTGAAGGTTCAATGTCCTATTTCCTCAGCTTGACCGGAGGTGCTCCAGAGGCGGAAATGGCCCCTTTCACTCTAGAGCAGGTCTCTCTCATGGACCAAGCTCTGCCTAGTACTTGCAAAAATTGCACATATCTGTTGTTAATGGTGACTTCACCGATGGTCAGTGTTTGCTTTTTGCTCTTACAAACACTAAGATTAACAACAATGAACTATAGTAATGCTAAACCACTATTGTGTTGAGCATCTATTTGCCATCATCCTGTTAAGGGTTCATACACATCAACGTTTATCCTCGTGAGAGCTTCCAAAGACAGGCGGTGTTACAGCCGGAGTGCTCAGGTCCTTTGCCAGGACTACACAGCTAGTAAGTGATGCACCTGGGAATTGAGCCCTGCCCCAGTTTGAACCCCAAAGCAATGCTCTTTCTCAAGTCTTGGGGTCCAGGCAATCCAAAACAGGGTTCACTGATTGTCAGCCTCCCCTGAGGACTAGTTTTCTGAACCGTGTTTGGCCCTTGACAGAATGGTGACACGAGGCTGGGATCCGTAGCCCCGAGGAGATGTGCCGCTGGCTGAGGATGCGGGGTGTCTTTTAGAGCAGTTAGCCAGCTAAGACATCTGCGGTACAGGCCTCACACCAGCGTGGGTTTGGTTCTGCTCAGATTAAATCTTGTCTGTCCCTTTGCCCATTCCGACAGTTGGTGCAGCCTGAGCGTGGACGGTTTTCTGATACTGAGATAAAGGGACTCTCTACCTGTCATGTGTAAACAGATCCACATGCCTTCCTAAGGAAACGAACAGGTGCCACAGCCCCGGCCACTAGTTCCAGTTCATACAGAAGTTCAAAAAACCCAAGAGGTGAAAAACATAAAGAATATGGTCTTTTTCAAACATCCTCCTAACTCCACAAAGTGCAATGATGTTGGACAAGAATGCAAAAACTTTGAAAAAAAGATAAAGCAGTTCTGTTGTTAACATTGTCTTGATGACATCCGTGGGTAGATTTTGGAACTACAAGAACAAACGTTACTTTAAAATTTATAACTTGGGCAGCCCAGGTGGCTCAGCGGTTTAGCGCCGCCTTCGGCCCAGGGCGTGATCCTGGGGTCCCAGGATCGAGTCCCACGTTGGGCTCCCTGCATGGAGCCTGCTTCTCCCTCTGCCTGTGTCTCTGCCTTTCTCTCTCTGTCTCTCATGAATAAATAAAATCCTTAAAAAATAAAAATAAAAACAAGATAAAATTTATGACTCTCTGAGGTGTTACCCCTGCTGGATTCCCATTTGAATAAAGTTTTCTTTTTTTTTTTTTTTTTGAATAAAGTTTTCTTTGATGGAATTTGGATGCACTCTCCCATCTTGTGCGGTGGAGTCCTGCGAGGTGTTCAGAAGCTGGAAATGGTCTTTGTCAATTAGCGGTTTGGGTCTTGTTTTTCATTATGCCAATCAGGTTTTTTGCCAGCTGAATTTGAATTTGTGAAGTCATTTGAACAACACTGGCCTTTACTGTACAAAGAAAGGTTAAGAACTAGAGACCACTGTTGCCAAGACACCTTCCAGTTTGTTCTTGAGAGTAACTAACTACCCAAGGAGCAGAAGTAGAAGACTCCATTGCAGGTCAGGGCAGTGGTTCTGGCAGGATTTCCAAAGCACGGGGAATATGTCACAGGGACAACTTCAGCAAGACTTGCAAATAGAGGTTCTCTTAAGCAAACCAGGCTTTTCAGTTTTTAATCATTTGCATTTGAAGGGAGACATTGAGGTTTTCTGCTTTGGGTTTTGGGGATTTTTCTTTTTAAAATATTAAAATAGGATTTTTAATATGAATTTGGCAGTATAATTAAAATAGAGTCTAATTTATGCACTTTTATGAAAGGCATCTATAGAACAAACTGAGGCCATAGTGATGCTAGTTTGCATTGTAAATTTTTAGAACACGGAGCAGGCCTGCATTGCCTTACTTGGTATGCTGTTATATATATAATATCAGCTTGACCATGCAAGGTGGTGTGACACCAGCCAACTTACGCCTTTTCAGTGCTCGTCCCCACAGCTAGTGTGCGCCATCTCTCACAGCTGCTATCTACTCAGACAACCCCCACATTCTATAAATGCATGATTCTATATGCCAGATTATTTTCTGACTTAGAAAACACATACTATTAACCAAACGCTAATTTCTAATTAATTTTCCAGTGCTATTTTGCATAACAATGGTCAGATAGCACATAGGAATTTTGAAGGAAATGTTAAACTCAACTTTGGTGATTTTTATCAGTAATAATAACTAACACTAACAACAACAGCAGCCTGATGGTAGCTTGCATTTATAAAGCATTTACTATATGCAAAAATATATCCTAAATGCTCTACGTATGTTAACTATTTGAATAGTGTAACTTGCTGAGATAGATAACTGTTCTTGTCCCTGTCTTACAAATGGGGAAGCTGAGGCGCATGGAAATGAAATAATTTGCCCTAGGTCACACAGCTCATAAGTAGCAGGGCTGAGATTTGAGCCCAGGTGACCTGACTGTCCAGGGTCCACACTCTTGGTGACTAGAGTATACCCCTCTTCCACAAGTACTCTCCAACACTAACTTAGCTCTAGGATGGCTTTTCTCAATTGATATTGATAGATCTTTCTCTGACTTCTTCCTGAGGCTGGAGACCTTCCCAGTTAGGTCTGCCATGGACTAGTGCCCCCCCGCCCCCCACCCATGCGACAGCTGCTACACAGGCTCTTTCCAGTGAGCAACAAGTATTCAACTTGAATTATCTCTTTGCTGAGATCTCAAGGTATAATAGCAACCAACCTTAACAAGCCAAGTAACAGCAAAGCCAATGGGCAGACCTTATCTCCCTTGGACTCTCAAAAAAGTTATTTTATTTTTTATGTTAAAGTCCAACAAATCTGCTTTTTGGAGACAATTCTATGTATTTTGATACAGTGTAGATTTGAGTAATTGCTACCATTGTCAGGATACAGAACGTTTCCATTTTCCCCAGAACTTCCTAGTGCTGTGCCCTCATCCCAACCCTTGGCCAGCCCTGATCTGTGCTCCTTCACTAGTTTTGTCTTTTGGAGACTGTCACCTAAGTGGAATGAGCCAGTGTGTAACCTTCGGAGCCTGGCTTCCTGCACTCAGGATAGAACCTGAAGATTCACCCAAACCACTATATCAATAGTTCTTTCCTTTTTATTATTCTGTGGATTATCACAGCTTATCCATTCATCAGTCAAAGGACATTTGAGTTGTTTCCAGTTTTTACCAAATATGAATAGAGCTGCTCTCAACTTTGGTGTACAAGCTTTCTATTAATGTAGGTGTCATTTCTCTAGGAAGCATTTGGGGATTGCTAGGTCATAAGCTATGTGTATAAGAAACAGCAAAACTGCCTTGCAGAGTGAGCGTATCATCTTCTGTGCCTACCAGCAATGTAAGAGAGTTTCACATGCCCTCTATTCTGGCTGCATCTTGTTTTGTTGGTATTTTTGTATTTTATCCATTCTAGTAGCTGTGTGGTGGTATCTCATTGTGGTTTGAATTTGCATTTCTCTAATGGCCAGGGACACTGAACATCACTTTCATGTACCTGTTTGCCATTTGGTAAAGTATCTGTTCAACTGCTTTGTCTATTTTTTTTAATTCATGAGAGATAGAGAGGCAGAGACACAGGCAGAAGGAGAAGCAGGCTCCCTACTGGGAGCCCATGTGGGACTCGATCCCAGGACCCCAAGATCATGACCTGAGCTGAAGGCAGATGCTCAACCACTGAGCCACCCAGGTGCCCTCTTTTGCCTATTTTTTTTTTTTATTCATGAGAGCCAGATTGAGAGAGGCAGAGATACAGGCTGAGGGAGAAGCAGGCTCCATGCAGGGAGCCCAACATGGGACTTGATCCCAGCACTCCAGAACCATGCCCTGGGCCGAAGGCAGGCGCTAAACTGCTGAGCCACCCAGGGATCCCCGTCCCTTTTGCCTATTTTTAACTTGGGTTGTTTGTCTTCTCACTGTTGGATTTTAAAAGCTGTTTATATGTCTCTATCCATAGGCAGAGACAGAAAGACATAATCACCAGTATTCCCGACCGAAACAGTATGAATCCTCTATTTGGAGCATAGAGGTTGAAGTTTGTAGTTCTTAGAAGGCGAGGAGTGTGTGAAAAGGTCATTTGCAAATTTGTACCTCAAGTTTGATTTCTTTAGAGAGATAGGTCTGTGATATATTTTATAAAGGAGTTATGCAGTTTTTTCTTCATAAGATCTTAGCACTTTTACATGTACGTGAATGCTTGATGAGTTCTCTTGGTTGTTGGGTGTTCTCTCAGAAATGCCATAGACACACTCAAACGATATCTGTGTGTATGTTACCTAGAATGGTGATAGAACCTGAATTTATATGCATGGCAGATTTATATCCAGGAAGCGGAAATTACAAAATGGTAGATTTCAGTGTCGAAGGCTGTGATTATCTGAGTATTCCTTATGCTTCCCTGTTTCCATGTTTTTGTTTCAAGTGTTTCCATTGCCTGAATGCCATTCTTCTTGCTTTCCACATAGATGATTTTATGCTCACTTATCACTTTATATATTCCTTAATTACATAACATTATCAAATTGTCTTAAAATTTTGTGGACATGTGTCTTTTCTACTATACAGAGAGCTTTTGAAGGGTGATAACTGCATTAAACCAGTCATCTTTGATGCATGCTTCATAAGAGATACACATTTACCCAACTATTTATTCATTTACCAAATATTTATTGAGTTCCTAGTAGGTGTTACATAGTGGGACGGATGGTAGAGCAGTAGACTAGCAGAAAAAATGTCTGCTGTCATGAAGTTTACGTTTTATTGATGTTTTCAGAGAGCCAGCTTCTGATTTCATTCATTCTCTTCATTGTTTGTGTATATTTTAGCCCATTGGTTTCATCTTTTTGTTATTTCCCTTCTTTCTACTTGATTTTGGTTTAATTTGCTCATCTTTTTCTAGTCAATTAATGTGAAAGCTGAGAATCATTGATTTGAGAATTCTTTCCCTTCCTAATAAAGAGATTTTAAAGCTATTAATTTTACTCAAAGACCCCCTTTGCTGCAACCCACACTTTTGATATATCTTCACTGTCATTCAGTTAAAAATATTTTCTAATTTCTTCTGTGATGTGGTCTTTAACTTAATGATTATGTAAGAGTGTTGTTTGGGGCTCCCAGGTAGCTTAGTCACTTGGGCATCTGACTCTTGGTTTCTACTCAGGTCATGATCTCAGGGTCATGCGATAGAGTCCTGTGTCAGGCTCTATACTCCTCACAGAGTCTGCTTGTCCCTCTCCCTCTCCTCCTCCCCCACTGACACTTGCTCTTTCTCAAATAAATGAATGAATAAAACCTTTAAAGAAAAAAGAAGCATGTTATTTAATTTATAAGTACTAGAAGTTTTCATAGTTCTCTTGTTATTTTTGATGTCTAATTTAATGCCACTGTCCTAAAACAGCATACTCTTTTAGACTTTAACTTTATTCAGGTCTGTTTTTTTGGTCCAGAACATGATGTATCCCGGTAAATGTACCATGTGACTGCCATTGTTGAGTGTAGCTGTCTATACATATCCAGGAAGTCAAAGTGGCTTGTAATGCTGTTCAAACTTTGTTTCTTTACTGATTTCTTAAATTAATTGTCCTATCATTAGCTGAGATAGGAATGATAAAATCTTCAGGAATAATTGTGGAATTGTCTACTTCCCATTTTAATTCTACTTTTGCTTCATATGTTTTAAACCTCTATTATTATGATTGTCTTGTCTTTCTGATAAATTGATCCTTTTTTCACTATGAAATGGTCCTCTTTATCTGTGGTAGTACATTTTATTTGATATCTATGATATCTTATTATTAATATTGGCACTCTAGCCTTCTTATGCTTACTGTTTGCATGCTATGTCTTTTTCTGCATTCATTTACTTTCAACCTATGTCTTTGTATTTAAAGTGTGTATTTTGTAGACAGCAGATAGTTGGGCCTTGCTTTTTTCCCCCTGACATTCTTGGACTTTTAATTGATGTGTTGTTGTTTTTTTGTTTTTTTTTTAATTTATTTATTTATTTATGATAGTTACACAGAGAGAGAGAGAGAGAGAGGCGCAGAGACACAGGCAGAGGGAGAGGCAGGCTCCATGCACCGGGAGCCTGACGTGGGATTCGATCCCGGGTCTCCAGGATCGCGCCCTGGGCCAAAGGCAGGCGCCAAACCGCTGCGCCACCCAGGGATCCCGATGTGTTGTTGTTTTTAAAGATTTATTTTAGAGAGAGAATGACTGTAGGAGTCTGGGGGGAAGGGCAGAGGGAGAGGGAGAGAGAGAATCTCAAGCAGACTCCTTACTGAGCCTGGAGTCTGACACTGGGCTCAATCCCAGGACCCTGAAAGCACAACCTGAGCTGAAATCAAGAGTTAGACTCAACCAACTGAGCCACCCAGCCACCCCTTAATTGGTGTGTTTAATGCAATTATTGCTTTAATGTAACATTTAATGTAATTATTGCTGTGTTAGGTTTGAGTTTATCATTTAAATTTTTTTCTATTTGTTTGCTTTCTGTTCCTTTCTCCTTCTTTTCCCTCCTTTGGATTATTTGAATATAGAATTTCAATTTAATATTTCTTTTTTTTTTTTTTTTTTAGCTATACTTATTTGCATTATTCTCTAGTAGCTCCTTAGGGATTACAATATACATCTTGAACTTTTCACAGGTCCTTTACAGTTAATAATGTATAATATTAAAATCTTACATAAAATATTAAAACCTCATAGATCCATATCTTCCCCATCTTTATGTTATGATAGTTGTATGTATTACCTGTACATGCCTTATGAATCCCATCAGACAGTGTTATAATTTTCATCATCAACAGTTTAAAGGCTTATAAGAATATTAACAGGAAAATGTAAAGGGAAAAAAAGTCTTAAACACATTCAGGTATTTATTACTTCCGGTGCTCTTTCTTCTTTCCTGAGTGTCTGAGTTTCTTTTTTTTTTTTTTTTTTAAGATTACTTATTTATTTATTCATGATAGACACACACAGAGAGAGAGGCACAGACACAGGCAGAGGGAGAAGCAGTCTCCATGCTGGGAGCCCGATGTGGGACTTGATCCTGGGACCCCAGGATCACGCCCCGGGCCAAAGGCAGGTGCTAAACCTCTGAGCCACCCAGGGATCCCCTCTGAGTTTCCATCTTATATAATTTCCCTTTATCCTGAAGAACTTCCTTTGGTACTTCTTGTAATGTAGAGCTTCTGGCAATGAATTATTTCAGTTTACATTTATCTTTTTTTCATTTTTATTTTTTTCTTTGCCTTCACTGCCAGAGGGTCTATTTGCTGGATATAGAATTCTGGATTGAAATTGTTTTCATTCAGTACTTTACAGATGCTCCACTATCTTCCACTCTGCAGGGTCCTTCCCCAAGACCAGTTTGCTCTTGCTGTTTTCAATATGTATACTTAATCTGATTTTCAACAGTTTAATTGTGAAATACCTTGAGATGGGGTTCTTTGTGTTTATTTTGTTTGGTGTTTATTAAGCATTTATGTTGTTTTACATTTCTACCTTCATCACATTAAGGTATTTGGGGCCTTTATAGTTCAGATATTTTTTGCTGCCTTGTTCTCCTTCTTTTTATATTTCAATGTAATATATGCTGGAGTGTTTGAGAGCCTCTAAGAAATCCCCAAGAGACTTGGTTAATTTTTTTTTTCTCAGTTATTTTCTCTGTGTTTTTCACCCTGGACACTTTCTCTGCTCAATGCTCAGCTTTCCTTGTCTTTTCTCCAACACGGCCATGCAGCTGTATCCAGTCAGTGAACCTGTAACTTCAGAAATTGTATTTTTCAGTTCTAGAACTTCCACTTGGTTCATTTTTTTATTGTTTCTCTCTCTCTGCCAATACTTCCCACTTCTCTGTTGAAATATTCATTCATTGGAAATATCTCATTTTCTTTGTTAGTTCCAATATTTTGTTCATTTTGGAGTTGGACTCAATGTATTTTCTTTTCTCTTGAGACTATGTTCCATTTCTTGATTCTTAGCATGTTGAGCAGTTTTGGATTATATCCTGGACATTACGAATGTAAGTTGTGGGGATTTTGTATTCTATTACTTTCCTCTGAGAAGTATCCTTTCCTTCATTGTAGTGGCTACTTTCCTTGGCTGGACTTGAACTGCAAACTACTTCTTGGGCCTCTAATCTGAGTTTCAATCTTCTGCTGTTAGCTGAGATACTTGAGCCTGTTCCATGAGTGTGATTGCCAGGTCAGGCAGGGCTGAAGTAGGCAGAATTTGGGACTCTCCCTCTGGTGTCGTCCCTCCTGTGATTTCCCCACTTTCTAGTGTTCACAGTTTTTGGACTTCACTTCCTGGCTTTCTGAGGACAAAAATGGCAACAGGGTTTCCCGCATGCACCCTCACCCCCACTGTGTACCACTTAGGTCTGACTAAAAGCCATGCAAAAGGGATTTACTTGTCTGTTTTTCCAAGTGAGTGTATATTCCCCACCAGAGTCTATATACCTGCGTCTCTGCTGCAGTACCTTCAAGTAGTTGTTTTCTGGTATAATTTCCAGGCTTAAAATTGCCTTCTACGGGCAGGACAGGGAGGGTGGTACAGTCCAAAAGGGGTCTGTCATATGTGGAAGCAGAAGCAACTCCATGATGCTCACATTTTAGCTGGGAGATAAGAGCATTGGAGCACAGTAATGCCATGGAAGAAATAAATAAAGTTGAGGTGATCCTAGTACCAACCCTACGTAAGGTTGTAAGGAAGTTTCTCTGAAGAGCTCAGTTTGAGTTGACACTAAAAGAACAGAAGAATTTGATCATGCAAAAAGTTTGTTGAGAAGTATTTCAAGTAGGGGCACCTGGGTGGCTCAGTCAGTTGAGCATCTGACTGCTGAATTCAGCTCAGATCATGATGTCAGGGTCGTGGGACTGAGCCCCTGCATTGGGCTCCATGCTGAGTGTAGAACCTGCTTAAGATTCTCTCTCTCTCTCCCTCTTCCTATGCCCCTCACCTGCCTCTCTCAAAAAAGAAGAAAAAGAAAAGAGAGGAAGAAAAAGAATAGAGAGAAAGAAAAAGAAATGTTTTAAGTAAAGGCAACAGCAGATACCAAAACTCTCAGGGCAGTTGAAAGAGGTCAGTATGGCTGAAGCACTGAGAGTGAAAGGAGGAATGATGTGAAATGAGTTTCAGAGGCAAGAAGACTGTGTGGGACCCTGGAGGGCTTGATAAGGAATTGGTGACTAGCAATTCTATATGAGAGATTAGGATTGCCGTGGCTGTAAGGGAATAGTCACCAAACAGATTTGACCACTTGTGTTGCTTTGTCAGAGTAGCCAGACCTTAGCAGGCATGACTGTTAGATAGTGTAAGTCTTGTTGTGTTTTTTTTTTTTTTAATGAAGTAACAAAATTTATTTATATGGTCTTATGGTCCTCATTACAGCTTTTATAACATTGCAATCTATCATATTTTGACTAACAAGGAAGATTGTTCATAATTATCTGAAGAGGCTATTAAAATATTTCCTCCGTTCCCTACTATATGCCAGCATGAGACCAAATTTTCTTCATATATTTCAACAAAAAATAACATATCACAGCAGATTGAATGCATAAACAATTCCAGTTATTTTCTAATATGTCATACATTAAAGAAAAATTTTGAATATTCAGTATTTTCTTTTTTAAAATTTTTTTGTTTTTTAAAAACAAAATGTGTTAACATGTAATGTTTTCGTTATTTTTGAATAAGTCATGATTAAATATTTATAAAATGCCTGTTTTAATTTTCAATACGGAAGATATCGATGGACATAATTTACACAAACAAAGGCTATTTGTGGTCCTCAGTAATTGTTGCTGATGTAAAGGAGTCCTGAGACCAAAGCATTTGATAACTGCTGCTTTAAAGCTATTTTACCTGAGAAAGATGATACATTAAGCCAGTAGTTTTAACTTTAACTCCACAGTGAAATCACGTAGAAAGCTTTTTATTTCTGAGTTTTTATTTAAATTCCAGGTAGTTAACCTTATAGTGTGTAATACTGGTTTCAGGAGATAGTGTAGGCCTGTGATTATCTGACCATCCCATCAGCTAGCATCTGTGGCACAAAAGCTAGAAGGCCACGCAGTGGATTTCTGCTATGCAGGAGAATTGAAGTGGGTGCACCCCACCCCACCCCAGCTTTGAGGTCTCTGACGTCATGAGCAAGAAACTATGTTGCCCTGTATCTGGAATAGTATAATGGCAAATAAAACCACAGCTAAAAAGAAATGAAAAGCACAAACAGAATGAAAAGACGGTAGCAGAATGAGGCGGAGCAGTTCTAGGTAGTAAAAAGCTGCCCCATGGTTTCTGCGTAAGAGCAGTCGCCTTCCGTTTATAAATCTCGTTATGAAAAAAAAATTTTTTTAAATCTTGTTATGTTTTAGCAATGTGCTCGTGCATGGGTGTCGGTCTGATTTCTCTGGGGAGCACAGAAGAGTCACTGGTTCCTCTCCTTTGGTTTAGATGACAGCGCTTCGGCTGCCAGTAGCATGGAGGTGACCGACCGCATTGCCTCCCT
The DNA here is from genome assembly GCF_003254725.2 of Canis lupus dingo. Taxonomy (NCBI): domain Eukaryota; kingdom Metazoa; phylum Chordata; class Mammalia; order Carnivora; family Canidae; genus Canis; species Canis lupus. The sequence continues at coordinate 68,396,510 of NC_064250.1, forward strand.
GGAGCAGCGCGTCCAGATGCAGGAAGATGACATCCAGCTGCTCAAGTCGGCGCTGGCGGACGTGGTTCGGCGGCTGAACATCACGGAGGAGCAGCAGGCTGTGCTGAACAGGAAAGGACCTACCAAAGGTGGGCACCTTAGATGTGCAGGAGCCGCGGGCCACCCGCTCGCGTTGCAGGTGTTTGCCCTGGCAGAGGCCCCCCACCCCGCCCCCCCTCACCCCGACAGAGACGGGAGACTCCGAACATCAGGGAGCTGCTCCCAGCCCTGCCCGAATCGTCACACGAGGCAGGCCTTTGGGGCTTGATGTTAGTGAACTGTCCAGCTCCGGGGGGTGCGTACACCTGTGGGTGATCGGTAAATGCTCGGAACCATCCAGGGTGGACTCTGGGGAACAATTGTTCATCAAGTTTAGAATGGAGGTGGCTTGCGAGGGAGAACCTAGGACAAAAGAACCCCACAATCTTTGGATGCCTGGAGGCTGCCCCACCTAGAAACTTTTTGATAACTCTCCTCTCTTGCACTGTACACGGCTCACGCTACCGTTCAGTTCAGCCCGGCCAGGAGAAGGTTATGCTGAGCCACAGCGAAGCTCTGAGCCAAGGGCCCCAGCGGGGAGAAGGCCCTTCTCCAGGAGTCCAGAACCCCCACATTCATCACTAACTGCCCCCCTTGTAACTAGTAAGCTCCTCCCTCCTGGGCACAGCCTCCTGTTTCTTTCTTTTTTTTTTTTTTTTAAGATTTTATTTATTTATTCATGAGAGAGAGAGAGAGAGAGAGAGAGAGGCAGAGACACAGGCAGAGGGAGAAGCAGGCTCCATGCAGGGAGCCCGACGTGGGACTCGATCCTGGGACTCCAGGATCACGCCCTGGGCTGAAGGCGATGCTCAACCCCTGAGCCACCCGGGCTTCTTTTGACTCTCCTGCTCTGCCCAGGAGAACGTAGCTTAACTACAGAATTCTGTACCTAGTGGGTTTCTGGCGAATTTAAATCATCATTTCATTTCCCCCGTGGCGCCCTATATGTGAAACGTAAAAAAAGCAATATTTGTGTTTTAAATAACTTTGTAGTGACCTTCTTCTTAAAATTTGGAAGTACAACGCCTTCTATCCTGCTAGGCATAGTCGACGTATACTTTCAACCCATTTACATTGCTCATTTTTTTTGCCAGGATTTCTGTTCCTTGTGGCTAACTTTAGAAAATAGAATTCGTCTTGGCTGTTAAATTCCTTTGGTTAAAACATTTGAGTTCACACTAGCATGTAAATGTCCCTTTAAAATTAGCTTTTTTTTTTTTTTTTTGGTTGTTTGGAGTTAACAAATTATTTCACAGTTACCATGTTTTTCTTGGAGTCAGGAGAGGGTACTGTCTGATGTTGCATATGTTACTTTTTTCTCAAGTACTTGGCTACATCTTCACATATCTGTAGAAAGAAATCTATTTCTTTGTCCTTCTGGGTAATTATCACCAGCTCCATGTGAGATATACATGCAAGGCAATATCTGCAGATTCCTATCATTTTTATGAGTATAATTGACACACAATGTTACGCTGGTTTCAGGTGTGCAACATAGTGATTTAACTATGTGCCCTGCTCACCACAAGTATAGCTGCCATCTGTTACCATGTAACACTACCTCTCGAATAATCTTATTTATTTATTTATTTACAAGATTTTATTTATTTATTTGAAAGACAGAGCACAAGCAGGGGGAGATGCAGAGGGAGAGGGAGAAGCTGACTCCCCGCCAAGCAGGGAGCCTGATGCGGGACTCAATCCCAAGACCCTGAGATCAGGACCCAAGCTGACGTCAGATGCTTAACTGACTGAACCACCCAGGCGCCCCTTGAATAATCCTTGTGAATCATGTTTTCTTCTTCTCCTAAGTTACAGTGATTAGGAAATTTTAAATAGAAACCAGGTTATTTTAGGTATTCTTGATCTACTCAGCTCTCCAAAAATAAAACCTATGACTACTCTACCCTAAAGGGTACATTCTAAGCTGTTGCTTCATATAAAATGTCAGACTTCCAAAACTTATGTTTAAAAAAAAAATGAAGGAAAAAATAATACAAGAGGCCTGCCAAGGGGTTTTCTTTTCCTGGTTAAGAGTAGAGTTTGGTTTTCAGGAAACTTCCTCTAAGAGAATAATTTGTTTTCATAGTGAATTCAATGTTTCTGTATAATATTCTTTTAATAAGTAAAAGTAAATCAGCATGATAGCCTGGGAGTCACCCCAAGATATAGAATAGAGATTGTAAGAAAGCTGGTGAGCGGGCTGGCAACCCCTGGATGGAATGGGCCATGGTTTTCCCCAAGCAGTTAATTACAGGACAGTGAAGGCAGAGGTGGGGAGGGGGAGGAGGGGGCGGAGGGGGCCTGTCAGAAGCCCTGGTCTCTGCTCCCCTTCTGGAGAGGGTCATATGGGTGCATATGCATCTCTAGCTGGAGAGCTGGCCCTTGGTCCGGTAGCCATGGCTCAGTTGGGGGATCTTTCAGACAAGATGAATTGGAGGCAAGCCTCCTTTGGCTGTAAAAGATCACATCATCATCATCATCATCATCATCATTATTTAATATATAATTTCTAATAATTATTATAATAATTCTAATAATTATTATAATTCTAATAATAATTATTAAAGATTTTATTTATTCATTTGAGAGAAAGAGCATGAGCAGGGGGAGTGGGAGAGAGAGAAGCAGACTCCCTACTGAGCAGGGAGCCCAATGTGGGACTCGATCCCAGGACCCCAAGATCATGACCTGAGCCGAAGGCAGACGCTTCACCGACTAAACCACTTAGGTGTCCCAAGGCCACATTATTATCACTTTACATTATTTTGGCTGCCGTCCTGATACAGACTTGAAGTAGACGGGACACAGGGCATTCTGATTTTTAAACACTAAGTGTTGTCAGAGAAGCTTTGGGTTCAGTGTTTTGAGTTTTGGGCACATATGTTTGTGCTGCTTGCTCAGAGACAGGAATGTGCCATCATGAACAGGCCACACTGGTAGATAGTGAGCTATCAAAGTGCTCAGGATGGTTCAGCTCAAGGTAAGGGTGTGGTGGGTGCTATGTCTATGCCGCAGTCACCCCTGCCTAGTAGACGGCAGGGTCTACCCAGTGGCCCCAGTATTGCCTCTGAGGCCTTATATCAGGATTCTAATCCCTTTCCATGACAGTACTTCACTTACTTGAAGAAAGTTATCGTGACCTCTCAGCTTTGACTTACTTTTTATTATCCTCTGTATCACTTCAGTAGCATAACAGTGAGAACTGCAGTCTCGGGAAAGATAATTCACTAACAGATTGAGTTCATGGCTTCCTGAGACAGGGGGAAGATTGTGGCCAACCTATCACCTATCAAATGCTGGGCCTGTGGACGTAGAGTTTATCTAGAGGGAGCTATGTCTTAGATCTCTTTTCCTTGGCAACATTCTCCTGTCCCCAGGATTTTTAACCAGTCTCCACCTAAGCTCCCCAAACTTTGTTACTCTTTTTTTTTTTTTTAAGTTTTTATTTATTTATTTGACAGAGAGAATGGAAGCACAAGTAGAGAGAATGACAGAGGGAGAGGGAGAAGCAGATTCCCCATGGAGCAGGGAACCCGATGCGGGACTCGATCCCAGGACCCCAGGATCATGACCTGAACTGAAGGCAGATGAATAACCAGTAGAGCCACCCAGGTGCCCCTAAACTTTGTTATTCCTGTTCCCTTTTGCCTTTGGCTTTTTTTTTTTTTTTTTTAATATTGAGAGCTGGTTGCCCTGTCGTGCATCTTAACTCTAGAGAACCTCAGCCTGCAAAGTTTGCTTTCTTTTTGTTAGATTGACTTTCAGATGAGGAGATTTGGTGTGCTGAGCTTGGGTTGCCAGATCGTGGAGAAAGGAGAATCAGAGTTTGTGAAGGCACATATTTAAAAAATTCTTGGTAATATTAAAGTCTTTTCAGTGATGTGGTTGGAGCAGGCTAGCAGAATGCAGTGAGAAGATCCCCTTATATATCGCTGTTGTGGGTGTAGATACAGGAGAGTGCTTCACAAAGAAGAGTTCGTGGCCACATCATGCAGATTGGAGGATAAATGGATAGAAAGGAATGGAGGGAATGCAAGCTATAGGGACATGGCCAGAAATCTGCAACACTTCATATGCTTGAATACGGTGTCATCTTTTAAAAATGTTTGTGTTATCAGTAACAGCAGGGAAAGTGCCTGTGCATTGCATTAAGAGTCAAAAGCAAGATATAAAACTGTATATACTGTGTGATTCAAGTAAACAGACAAAATCTGTGCAAAAAGTCTAGAAGTATACCAAGAGTTATCATTGATTGGTGGTGGGTTTGTTTTTTTTTTTCCTGAGTGGTAAAATTGCGATTTTTTCTTTTTTTATACTTTTTAGTTGGTTTCTAAATATTCCCTGGTGTACTAAGCAGAAGAAACTTGGGTTTTAAAAATGTGTGTCTCTTACCCTGATCTTCACTGCACTGAGAAAAACAGCAGGGCTCAGAGCAAATGTCCGGAGGCTGGAGTTGGCTTGCAAGTGTTCTCTAGAAGACAAGGAATCATGGTTTGGAGTGCAATTCATAATAAGCCCATTGTATACATGCATGACTAATTTCCATTTCAGTGCTAGGAGAGTGCTATAAGATTTTAATGTAAAATGTAGATTAAAATATAGTCATTGTCCCATGTATCTGGGATTGTCTGCTTTGTTATGCATTAACGAGCGAATAATTCGTATTTATCCTTTTAAATTTTGCTTGTGTGTTCTGACTGTAATCTGGCAGCTTGCGTGTTGCATACTTGATAACCCTTTTGCGGACTTTTTTTATGGGTTATAATCAGAACCCTATTAAATAACAGATCAGAGAATTACTAAATATGACCAAAATCTTCTGGTAGAGATGCTCATATGCAAGTGGGTCCTGCCGTTCCCGGACATCAAAACCTTCTAGTCTCAGGACTTAGCCTCTGAGACTGCTGTTGTAAGCAGGCTAGAGATCGCCCTTCAGTAGTCTCTGCTACATTGACGTTTGCTCCTGATATTCAGAATGATTCTTGTAGCTACCATTTATTGATTGGCTGGACGTCGCAATAGATCTTTGGGATATGTGAGCCCATTTCACCTCTCCACAGTTCTTTGAGGTAGCTGATATCATGCCCATTTTACAGATGAGAAAACAACCTCTAGGAGATTGGATCATTTACCCTAGGTTACATAAATCCGGGACTGGCCCCCAGGGCCTGGCTGGACATGCCTTCTTTCCACCATCCATGTTGCTTTGCTTAGCAGTATTATTTAAATTCAGATTACTCAAATCAAACCAAATACTTAGGAAAGGAATAACCAAAGAACTTGAAATGAGGGCTCTCTTCTCAAGGTTTAACTTGATTTGCAAAATGTCGCAAATATTGTAGATCCTATTTGGCACATGATCATGTGAAATATTATGTATGGTCCCTTCACAAATTTTATTAGAGAGGGACAACTAACAAATTGAATTTGAAGGTCTCTGCCAGGAATGAAAATAACAAATAATTAGTTCTTTATCCTGGTTTAACTGCAACTAGAGAACAGTTTGTGTCCCTCTCTCCCCTACACTGTGCTTTCTCCTTGTCTTGCTCCTTACAAACAGTTCTATTACAGAAAATAACTTTGGGGGTTTTTTTTAGATGGAACACACTGTAGTTTCTCTCATTTTTCCCATAAATTGCCATCCCCGGTTTAGACAGGCATTATTTAGTGAATTATGGAGACGGTTTACTAGATATATTCAGTTTCCCAGATTGTAAGAAGGGTTATATTTAAACTTTATATTATGATGGAGCGCCTGGCTGGCTCAGTCGATTAAGCATCTGACTCTTGATTTTGGCTCAAGTCAGGATCTCAGGGTCATGAGATCGAGCCCCACAGCAGGCCGTGCCCTCAGCGTGGAATCTGCTTGAGATTCTCTCTCCCTCTCCTTTTGCCCCTCTCCACCCCCCTCTCTGATATAAATAAATAAAATCTTTAAAAAATAAAAAAACTTTATATTATGAAATGTCCAAATGTATATAAAAGTAGAAAGAAAAATACCTTTTATTTTTTACTTGGCTTCATGATCTATCAACATGTTCCCAGTTTTGTTTTATTTATTATCCCCCCTATGATTTAGTTCCCTCACCCCATTAGGATTATTTTAAGGTAAATCCAAAACATTGTATCATCTTATCTATAAATATGTCAGCATATATTTCTTTTTTTTTTTTTTTAAGATTTTATTTACCTATTCGTGAGAGACACAGAGAGAGAGAGAGGGGCAGAGACACAGGCAGAGAGTGAAGCAGGCTCCATGCAGGGAGCCTGACGTGGGACTCAATCCTAGGTCTCCAGGATCATGCCCTGGGCCGAAGGTGGCACTAAACCACTGGGCCACCAGGGCTCCCCGTCAGTATATATTTCTAAGATATAAGGACTCTCTCTTTAAAAAATCCATAATACCCTTATCACAAATTGATCATTAAAAATTAACTTCTTAATACTGTGTCAACGTTCAGATTTTTCCAGTTTTCTAATAAATAACTTCTTTATAGCAGCCTATTGAGATATAGTTCACAGAACATAAAATTCACCCTTTCAAACTGTATAAAACATTGGTTTTTAGTATGTTCACAAAGTTGTACAGCCATCCCCACTCTCTAATTTCAGAACATTGTCATCACCCCAAAAGATAGTCCATACCCATTATAGCATTTCATGTCCCCCTTGCCCCCCGCCCCCCAACCATCAATCTACTGACTCTGTGGATGTGACTGTTGTGGACATTTTGTATAAAAGGAATCATGCAGTCTGGGGCCTTCTGCCGCTGTCTTCTCTCACTTAGCATGTCTTCAAGGTACATCCGTGCCATAGCAGGTGTCGATACGTCATTCCTTCTGACGGCTGAATAATACTCTGTTGCACAGAGATGCAACATCCTGTTCATCTGTTCATCAGTTGATGGACACTTGGGTTGTTAATAAATGATTTTTCATAATCAGTTCATTAATGTCCTTTCTGCCCATATATATTTCCATTATATTGACTCTTCAGCCTTGTAGGATTCTTATATTACCAGACCCATGCCCCAGAATTCAAATAACCCATGATACCAGGGTTAGCCTCATCTGACCGCCAATGCTATATTAAAACTTGATTCATGTGTAGTTTGATCATTTTAAGACCTTTTTAAAATTATGTAAGCGGAGTTAGGATTTTAATCTGCTGTAAGTCCTCGGGCTTCCGGCACAGCAGATAAAAGTGATGTATCCGCACACTGTCCGGGACCTTGCTCTTCTCACTGCGGCATAGAGACATCTCCCTTACTCCTCTCCCAGTGCACCCCGGGGGGAGGAGCCCCACGGTCTGCTCACCCAGTCCCTGTGGGTGGTCTTTGGCTTTACAGCTGATGCTGCAGTGCTTGAGCTTGTGCATGTGGCATTTTTGCATTGTTTCCAGTGTGTCTTAGACTCAGACAGATTCCTAGAAACAGGACTGCTCGTCGGAGGATGAGAGCATGTGTGACTTTGCCAGGTGTCAGCAACAGGATCTTCCACGCTACTTAAGTAATTACCCACTTTGTCTTACAGCTTAGCAGATGCAGTGTGCCTCCTCCAGTTTCAAACGTGGACATCTTGTACATTTTGAAATGGATAATTAGAGGGTCTTGATCTGAGGGTCCTGAGTTCAAGCCCCACATTGGGCTCCGCACTGGGTGTAGACCCTACTAAAATTAAATTAACTTAAATTAAATTAAATTTAAAAAATACATGAAACCTATAAATAGATTCCTTCCAGTTGGGGCACCGGGGTGGCTCAGTCGGTTGAGCAGCCAACTCTTTTTCTTTTTTTTTTTTAAAGATTTTTTTTATTCATGAAGACATACAGAGAGAGAGAGAGAGAGGCAGAGACACAGGCAGAGGGAGAAGCAGGCTCCATGCAGGGAGCCTGACGTGGGACTCGATCCCCGGTTCCCAGGATCACACCCTGGACTGAAGGCAGCGCTAAACTGCTGAGACACCCGGGCTGCCCCAAGTAGCCAACTCTTGATCTCAGCTTAGGTCATGATCTCGGGGTCATGAGATCAAGCCCCTCAGCAGGCTCTGTGCTGGGCGTGGAGTCTGCTTGGGATTCTCTCTCTTTTTCTCTAAAAAACCAAAATTAAATAAATGGATAATTAGGAATTCTAGAGTCACATGGCCAGATATGCTAAAATTAGACTTTGGATTTCTACACATAACCACATACATGTCACGCTTTGCGTAATTAAATTTATTCTGAAATCTAATGGGAAATTCTAAAATTCTACTTACCAGATATTGCACATTGAGTTGTTACTATGATGTGAGGGAAAAGGGCGGCTTGGTCTTTAGGTTGTAACTCATAATAATAAGCATTGGTAGGTTGGACTTGCTAGACTCAAATTTCTATATTTCAAAACTATAGTTTTGAAAATATATCATCATGGATAGTACTTTTTTTTTCTTCAAAGATTTTATTTATTTATTTATTTATTTATTTATTTATTTATTTATTTATTTGAGAGAGCACCAGTGGTAGGAAGGGCAGATGGAGAATCAGACTCTACTCTGAGCAGGGAGCCCTACATGGGGCTTGATCCCAGGACCCTGGATTCATGAGCTGAAGGCAGAGGCTTCACCAACTGAGCCACCCAAGAGCCCCACAGATAGTACTTCTTGAAGTCTGGGTATTCCAATCCTACTACCTAGAAAGACTGAAAAAAAAAATTTCATTTCAGGCTTCATTGTGAATGTTCTATTTTATTTTATTTTATTTTATTTTATTTTTTCTATTCTATTTTATTTTATTTTATTTTTAAGATTTTATTTTATTTATTCATGAGAGACACAGAGAGAGAGAGGCAGAGACACAGGCAGAAGGAGAAGCAGGCTCCATGCAGGGAGCCTGACATGGGACTTGATCCCAGGACTCCAGGATCATGCCCTGGGCTGAAGGAGATGCTAAACCGCTGAGCCACCGGGGCTGCCCCATTGTGAATGTTTTAGACCTAAGATTGCAAATAACTTTTCTTAGAGCCTAAGATTTTTAGTTACTGTGCCTTAGAGTCATTTTGCAGGAAATTTAACTCTTGGCAGTTTCTTGAGGACCTTCTATTAAATAGGAAACCAAGGAACTACTGGCCTTAAATCCTCCCCGTATGGCAAGACCTAGGGCCTGTCCCCTTCAGCCCTGGGGCTCAGCTCCCTGGTGCATGGTTGGGTCTTTCTATGAACTTACTCTGGGTGGCAAAGTCATAGAAACTCAGAACACTCTTCCCACACGAATTAAGATCAGATTTCAGGGTGGGAAGAGACATCCCTAGAGCACATTTGGACTAAAATTGAAGCCTAAGGTCACTGCCTGTCGGGGACACACTGGTTCTAGCGCCCTGGCCCTTACGCCCAGACCTGAGGTCCTACCCCTATATCCCCTGCATCCCTCACTTTGCCAGGCACGAGTAAGAAAGAGGACCCTCTGGGGTCTTCCTCGGCCCCTCCTGTGTCTGCTGGACGTGGCTGAGGGCACTTGCAGGTCCGATCCCCCTGCAGGTGCCTCTAACCATAACTGAAACACTACACTAACTCTTCTCACACCACATTCCAGGGGCTCGATTGCACCCTGATGTCCAAAAGCATCTGGTCATCTGGGTGTAGCCGTGAATAATAGCTCCCGCCTCTCGCAGGCCTCTGCATCCCAGACACGCTGCGGAGAGCTCCCCACTCCTCATTCCAGATCCTCCCAGCAGCCCTGCAGACTGCATGCTCTTGTCCTTCCTTTACAAAGAAGCCAGGGCTCGGAAAGGTAGAGACTTCTCTGAGGCCCTGTAGTAAGCCGACCCGAGAGTGAGGCCGTCCTGTCTGATTTGCTCATTCCTCTGCTTCTCAGTCTCCCTTGAGATCTGAGATTCCGACCGTCCTGGTAGCGCTCCAGTGAGTGCGTTCTAAATACATACCATTTATCATTCACTCTCCTTTTATTTGAGGAATTCTTCTTTCGTGCTACGTGTCTCTGTGTTGCCCCTAGGAACAATTAAAATGTCATTTTAAAAAATCCCTTTTATGAACCAGAAGAATGTCTCATATCTTAGTGTCATGTGGAAGTAAAGGAGTCATTTATCTTTGCACCTGATGAGCGGGAAATTGTGTTTGAACCTTTCCCTGTGCTATTTCTTGTCGGTTTTAAAGATCGCTTGTCTGCAAATGACTCATTATAGCTGCTCTTATGTCCTCCCGTGCTCACGATCCAGGCTGGTGCTTGTTCACGCTGGACCTTAGGAGGCATTTTTTTCTTCCAGAATTTTCCCTGTATGGCGGCCGCCTTTCTTCCTTGCGTGGCTAATCATGTCTAGACGTGGAAACGTGGAAGTAACCTGCTGAGGTGTGTCGTGTGCAAAATAAGCACTTAGTAGGCACATTGCTGGCAGTGGTGGTGCTGCTGCTGACGTCAGTGGCGACAAAACCCAAGGACATTATCCAGCTGGGTGCATAGCACTAACGAGGTCTCTGCGACTTCCTGTCACTCCGAGGGCGGTCACCATGCCCCCGCTCCATCCTCTGTTTTCCTTTCCTGATTTCTCATCAGAATTTTAAGAATTCTGTGTGCTTTTGATGATGCTCTAGTACAGCTTAATAGACAAGACCTGTCACCCCCTGTGGGGAGCCTGCCACGTGCAGTTGGCCTTTTCATGAGCTTCCAGAGCCCTGGGTGCCCTTTATGGAGAAGGACAGAACTAGGTTATTATGAGACTGAATTTTGAAGTTATGACGCAAGAAAACATAAAAACTTCATAGTGACTCAGAAATGCTAACATAATGCCTTCTCTTGGTATCAGGACTTTTGTTTTTTTGTTTGTTTTTTGAGATTTTATTTATTCATGAGAGACACAGAGAGAGAGAGGCAGAAACACAGGCAGAGGGAGAAGCAGGCTCCATGCGGGGAGCCCAATGCGGGACTTGATCCCAGGACCCCGGGATCATGCTAGTGGGCAGGTGCCCCGGAGGTGGGGAAGGACAGAGCACGGGAGGTGGCGGGAGGTGTGGTGCTCTGGCTGGGGGTAGTGCCTGTGCCCTTTGCCATCTTCTGTCACATTTGAAAAAAGAGGGAAGCCTGGCTCCCCTGCCTTAGGGACTAGAAAGTTTTGAGGTGTTAAAAACTTGGCATTCAGGGGCAGCCCAGGTGGCTCAGCGGTTTAGTGCCACCTTCAGCCCAGGGCGTGATCACTGGAGACCTGGGATCGAGTCCCAGCGTCAGGCTCCCTGCATGGAACCTGCTTCTCCCTCTGCCTGTGTCTCTGCCTCTCTCTCTCTGTGTCTCTCATGAATAAATAAATAATTAAAATCTTTAAAAAACAAACAAAAAAAACCTTGGCATTCTGTGCAGTTTTGTCATTGTCTTTAAGAACCTAAATTGAGGCCGGTTTAATTCTGTGATGCACAAAATAAATTCTCCTGGCATTTCAAATAAATTCTGCTAGCATTTCAAATAATTTTTTTGATTTCAAAATCGTGTTAGGTTTACAGAGAAGTTGCGAGGATGGTACAGACAGTCCCCATCTACCCCGCACCCAGTTTCCCCTGTGATTGACATTTTACATTAGTATGCCACAATGATGACATTTTTAAGAAATTTTTGTTTTTTATCTTCTTTTTAAAAGATTTATTTATTTGAGAGAGAGAGAGAGAACATGATGGGGCAGGGCAGATGGAGAGGGAGAGAATCTCAAGCAAACTCCACGCTTAACATAGAGCCCGAATCAGGGCTCCCTCCCATGACCCTGAGGTCATGACCTGAGCTGAAATCAAGAGTCAGATGCTTAATCATCTGCACCACCCAGGAGTTCTGGTGATACTTTTTTTTTTTTTTTTTTTTTACTTGGAGGCTCACTTTATTTGGATTTCCTTTGTTTATCCCTGGCATCCTTTTTCTGTTGTCCCAGGATCTCATCCAGGATTACATTCGGTCATCCTGTTTCCCGAGGCTCCTCTAACATGACATTTTCTCAGATTTTCCTTGTTTCTGATGACCTTGACAGTATTGAGGAGCCCTGATCAGATAATCCATTGTCCTTCAACTTGGGTGTGCTGAGTAGGTCCGGAGGACTGTAGAGGTACAGTGCATTTCCGTCACATCCTATCCAGAGTGCGAACTGTCGACATGACTCATCACCATGACGCTGGCCTGGATAGAGTTTGCCAGCCTTGACCACATTGGCATGACTTCTCCGTCCCACCTCCACACTGGACTGTGCAGAAGGCAGTCGCTGTGCTGCCCACACTCATGGAGTAGAGGACTGTGCTCTACCTCCTTTCTTTTTTAAACCTTTTCATTCTTTATTTATTTGATAGAGAGAGAGAGAGAACACAAGCAGGGGGAGTGGCAGAGGGAAAGGGAGAAGCAGACTCCCCACTGAGCAGGGAGCCCAATCCGGGCTCCATCCCAGGACCTGAGCAAAGGCAGAGGCTTCACCAACTGAGCCACCCAGGTGCCTCTGTGCTCCATGTCCTTGAGGATGAAGTACCTACATAAATTATCTGGAATTTGCACAGGAGATGTATCTTTTCTTGCCCATTTAATCATTTACTCAGTAATTACATCAGCATAGACTCGTGGATATTTTATACTTTAGGCTCTAATCCAGTGCTACTTTATGTATTTTGTTGCTGAAATTGTCCAGCTCCGGCTACTGGGGGAGCTCTTTCAGTTGACTCCTGGGTTCCTTTGACTTGGCCCCATCAGTATAGGGTTTGGGGTTCTTTTGAGCACTTCCTTAATCTCTGGCAGTAAAGATACTGTAAGCTCAAGTACGTGCCCTGCCCCTACCCCAGGTTAGGGCAATTCCCTCAAGAAGTCCTTGTTCTTTTGTTGTTATGGGATCGTGTTATAAACTAGGATTTGGGTGCTGGGTGTGTCATTGTTTACAGTACCCTCGGAAGGCAGAGCTAAGAAATGTGTTTACACTGGGGTGCCCGGGTGACTCAGTTAAGCGTCCAATTCTTGGTTTCAGCTCAGGTCATGATCTCATGGGTCATGATCTCATGACGTGGGATCGAGCCCTACGTCAGTCTCCCCACTCAGTGGAAAATCTGCTTGAAGATTCTCTCCCTCTGCCCCTCCCCCACTCATGCACACTCTCTCTCGTTCTAAAATAAATAAATAAATCTTAAAAAATAAGAAATGTGTTTATATTAACCCATGTTTACATACATAGATATAATTTTCTATCTGTAGCTATATTAGGCTCAACATTGCTTGTACTGAGGTCTCCTACCCCCTGGCCCATTCAGCAACCTGCCCTCCTGACCCTTGCATGTCTGTAGCCTCCTTGTGCAACAGCGAGAAGCCTGGTCCCCACCATCCTCCATGCTGTTACTTAATTGTTCACTGTTAGGGTTCATGATAGTGGTTTCAGAGGTGTTGACCATGCCCTGTGGGAAACAACGTTACAGACCCAAGCACAGTGCTTAGATGCGCGCACCTTCCCACCTGCCCCCTTCCGTGAGGTTATAGCACATACTTGTAGTATAGTTTGATTCTTTTATCCCTCATGGGTTCCCCCATCCCCTGATTTTTGTTTTCATACATTAAAGTTCATTCTTTGTGCTCTAAGAGTCTGTAGGTTTTGACAGATGCACAGTGTCACATAGCCACCATGCAGCATCATACAGAATCCTTTTACCACCCTGCTCTGGCACCTTACCTATTCGGTCCCCTACCCCCACCTGGCCAACCTCTGGCAACCACCGATCTGGTTTTTGTCTCTGTAATTTTGCCTTTTATGGAATGTCATATAAATGGAATCTTACAGAATGTAGCCTTTCAGCCTGGCTGCTTTCGCTGAGCAGCATGGGTTTAAGACTCATCCTTGTCCTTGCGTGGATTGCTTCCCTGCTTTTTTTTTTCCCCCTGAATCATATTCCATTGTCTGGTTGTTTATCCACTCACCATTAAAGGACATCTTGGTTGGTTCCAATTTTTTATAATTATGAATAAAACTGCTATAAATATTAAATGCAGGTTTTATGTAGACATAAGTTTTCAAATAGTGGATTAAATTCCTAACGTCACACAATGACTGGATCATATTGTAAGACTATATTTAGCAACCGTCAAACTGTCTTCCAAAGTGGCTGCACCATTTTGCATTCCCACCAGCAATGAATGGGAGTCCCTGTTGCTCTGCATCCTGGCCAGCAATTGCTATTTTGTTTGTTTTTTGGATTTTAGCCACCCTAATAGGTGTATAGAGATATCTCATTATTGTTTTAATTTGCATTTCCCTAATGACAAAAGATGTTGAGCATCTTTTCATATGCTTATTTGCCATCTGTAGATCTTCTTTGGTGAAGTGTCTGTTCAGATCTTTTGCCCATTTTTTTAATTGGGCTGCTTGTGTTCTGACTGTGGAGTTTTAAGCATTCTTTTTTTATATTCCGTATACAGGTCCTTTATCAGATACGTGATTTGCAAATATCTTCTCCCAGTTCGTGGTTTGTCTTTTCATCCTTGTAACAATGTCTTTCACGGAGCAAACATTTTTATAATTTTAATGAAGGCCAAGCAATCATTTTTTTTTTCTTTCATAGATTGTGCTTTTGGTGTTGTATCTAAAAAGTCACCAAACCCAAGGTCACATGGAGTTTTCTCCAATGTTTTCATCATCTAGAAGTTTTATAGTTTCGCACTTTACACTCGGGTCTTTGGTCCATTTTGAGTTAGTTTCTGCGTAAGGGGTGAGGTTTTTGTCTAGGTTCATTGTTCCAGCACCTTGGTTGAAAATTTCTGCTGAATTCTCTTTGCACCTTTGCCAGTTCTGCCAGTATTTTAAAATTGATATCCTTTTCTATCTTACCTGTCTTCAGTTCCATAAAAAGTTACGTTGACTGAGGGGAAAGTTCTGATTGCGTTTCTGCTTGTCTTACAGCAAGACCACTGGTACAGACCCTGCCTTTAAGGACCACTGTCAACAATGGCACCGTGTTACCAAAGAAACCTAGTGGCTCTCTACCATCCCCCTCCGGGGCCAGGAAAGAAACTGCTGTGCCAGCTGCAACCAAAAGGTAGGTACAGAGTGCCGGAACCCAACTTTGAAAGGGGTTCCATCTCAGATTTAAAATAAACATTGCCTTTTTATATGACACCTCTTAATTTCTTGTCTGAATTAAAACTTGTAAAAGTACAACATTTGGTGTGTTGCCCTCTCAGGACCTATATGAATTTATTATTCTGCTGTTTTTAGACTAAATCTTACTGTCTTTGAAATCTCATTGGCTAACACCATGGTGTGCCATTTTGTATTTTCTCTTAGAGTTCTCTTGAAAATACAAATGAGAGTGTCACCTGTGTAAAAATGAATATGCTCTTAAAAAAAAAAGAAAAAAATGCTCTTCCCAACTTCATACTTGGCACAGAGCAAAATTCAGATTGCCATACCAACCTTAACTTTTTATCTATAAAATTCAGATAAGCTCCTACTTTTAAATGGTGCTTAACTGCAAAGTTCTAGATATTAATGTTGTCTGTCTGATAGAGCATAGTTTGCTCTTAACATCTCTCTAATTTCATGATTGGGATATTAAAATTTTGTATCTTATATGCCAGGCCACTTTTCTAACTTTTTAGGCTCTAGAAAATTAAATACCTGATGGTGGTATAGTCTAGAAAACCTTAAAGAAATCCTTCTGCAGTGCTACCCCTGAACTTGTTATGAGCCCAACCATAGAAGCTATAGAGCTTATTATGGTACTAACTACTTACAGGGGCCAGGCCAGGGAGCAGGAAGGTGCTCTGGGCCATGCTGGCACCTCCAGTGGGCTCGCATGCATTAGATCAGATGCTGGGTTGTGACTTCGATGAAGACATAGAGATCCCATCTTCTCTTTCAAATATGTAGCATTTATACCATCCCTCAACAAGCGAATTTGCATTGTATTTTTATCAGATAGAGCTTCATGTACTTATTGTTTGTGAATTTTAAGAAAATTGGTTTTGCAGGGCATTTTAAAACTTAAATGTTGAAATCCTTAGCCTCATTTCGTATCTAATACTTGCTTGAATCAATTATTTCTAATCAATGTAAAGTGACCTTCTGGATTCTAATTGGCAGCAGTGGATATGGACTATCTTTTTTTCCCCCGTCTAGATGTCGAAGACTGCCAAGGCTGACTTTATTTTAGGATTCAGATTGCCATCTGTTATAAAACACGTAACATTAAATTTATCATCTCAACCATTTTTAAGTGTACAATTCAGTAGTGTCAAGTACTGTTACACATTGCACAGCAGATCTCAAGAACTTTTTCATCTTTCTTCTGTTTCCTTTTAAAATTATTTATTTAAATTTTAATTCTAGTATGGTTAACACACAGTGTTATGTTGGTTTTGAGTGTACAGTATAGTGATTCAGCCATTCCATATGACACCCCGTGCCCATCCCAATAAGTGCCCTCCTTCATCCCCATTACCTACTTCCCCCAGCCCCAACTCACCTCCCCTCTGGTGACCATCAGTTTGAAGAACGTTCTCATCTTGCAAAATCAAATCTGTCTACCCATCAAATAGTAATTCCTACCCCAAGCCCTTGGCAATCACCTTCCTACATTCTGTTTCTATGATTTTGACTACTTTAGATACTTCATATGAGTGGAATCATAATGTATTTATGTGTCCCTTTGTGACCACCTTATTTTACTTAGCATGATACACTTGATGTCCATCCATATTGTAGCATATCCCAGGATTTCCTTATTTTTTAAGGCTGCATAATACAGAAACATACACATACCCCACATTTTCTTTTTCCATCCAACTGTTAATGAACATTTGGTTTGTTTCCACCTCTTGGCTATTATAAATGATGCTACAATGAATATGGCTGTGCAAATAGCTCTTCAAAATCCTACTTTTAATTTTTTTTTGGGAATATATCCAGAAATGGGATTGCTAAGTCATAAGATAATTTTATTTTTAATTTTTTGAGGAACTGCCATGCTGTTTTCCATAATGGCCACACCATTTTACATACCTACCAACAGTGCAAGGTTAGTGGGTTCTAATTTCTTCTCATCCTTGCCAAAAACTTGTTATTTTCTGTTCTTTTGCTAGTGGCCATCCTAATGGATATGAAATGCTATCTCATTGTGGTTTTGATTTGCATTTCTCATATGATAAGTGATATTGAGCATCCTTTTTTTAAAGTAATCTTTATGCCCCATATAGGACTCGAACTCATGAGTTCGTGATCATGCCCCAAGATCAAGAGTCACATACTCTCTACTGACTGGCCAGCTGGGTAGCTGGATATTGAGCATATTTTTTATTTTTAATGTTTATTGGCCATTTGTGTATCTCCTTTGGAGAAATGTCTATTCAGGTCCTTTGCTCATTTTATTTATTTATTTATTTATTTATTTATTTATTTATTTATTTGAGAGAGAACACAACACACAAGCAGAGGGAGGGGCAAAGGGAGAGGGAGAAGTGGACCCTCTGCTGAGCTGGGAGCTCAATGTGGGATCACAACCTGGGCCAAAGACAGACACCCAACTGAGCCACCCAGGTGCCCTCTTTGCCCATTTTTAATCAAATTATTTGTTTTTCTGTTATTGTTCTTAAACTGTAGAATTTCTTTATATATTTTGGAAAGTGGCTCCATATTAGATATATGATTTGCAGATATTTCCTCCCATTACATAGATTGCCTTTTCACTCTATTAATTGTTTCCTTGATGCACAGAAACTTTTAAGTGTGATGTAGTCCCAAGTGTCTATTTTTAATTTTCGTGCCATATCCAAGAAATCATTGATAAATGCAATATCCTGAAACTTTCCCCTGTGTTTTATTCTGGGAGTTTAATGATTTTAGGTCATGCATTTAGATCTTTAATCCCTTTTGAGTTCATTTTTGTGTATTGTCTAAGATAAGGGTTCATTCTTCTATGTGTGGATATTCGGTTTTCCCTTTGCCATTCATTGAAAAAGACTGTCCTTTTGCTGTCCTGTGGTCTTGGCTCCTTTGCTGAAAATCATTTGGCCACATACTCAAGGGTTTATTTCTGGGCTGTCTGTTCTGTTTCATTCATCTATATTTGTCTCTGTGCTAATAAAGACACCTTACTAACTTCATTACTGTTACTTTGTAACCTGTTTTAAAATCAGGAAGTTTGAGGCCTCCAGCTTTGCTCTTCTTTTTCAAGGTTGTTTTGACTATTGGCTATATGGGGTCCCTCCAAATTCCTTTTAAATTTTAAGATTTTTTAAATTTCTGCAAAAAAAAATCATTTTGATAGGGGATTTGTTGAATCTATAGATCATTTAGGGTAGTATAGACATTTTAACAATATTAGGTCTTCTAGGCCATGAAAATAAGATGTGTTTCCACTTATTTATGTCTTCTTTTGATTTCTTTTAGCAATGTTTCATAGTTTTCTGTGTAAAAGTCTTTCACTTCCTTGGTTAAATTTATTCCTGACTATTTTATCCTTTTTGATTCTGTACCAAATAGGATTTTTCCTTAATTTCCTTTGTGTGTTAGTCATTGTTGGTGTATAGGAATGCAACTGATTTTTGCCCGCAACTTTGCTAAAATTGTTTATTAGTTTAAAAATATTTATATGCATGGAATCTTTAGGGTTTTCTACATGTAAGATCATGTCATCTGCAAACACAGATAACTCTACTTCTCTCTTTCTAATGTCATTGCCTTTCATTTCTTTTTCTTTTTCTTTTTTTTTTTAATTTTTTTAAAATTTTTATTTATGATAGTCACAGAGAGAGAGAGAGAGGCAGAGACACAGGCAGAGGGAGAAGCAGGCTCCATGCACTGGGAGCCCGATGTGGGATTCGATCCCGGGTCTCCAGGATCGTGCCCTGGGCCAAAGGCAGGCGCCAAACCGCTGCGCCACCCAGGGATCCCTCATTTCTTTTTCTTATCTAATTGTGCTGGCTAGGATTTCCAGTACTGTGTTGAGCAGGAGTGGTACAAATGGGTCTCCTTGCCTTGTTCCTGTTCTTAGAGGAAAAGCTTTTTGTCTTTCACTGTTGCATATAGTGTTACCTATGAGCTTTTCATATATGGCTTTTATTATGTTAAGGTAATTTCCTTCTATTTCTAATTTGCTAAGAAGTTTTTTTAAAAAGACTCTATTCATGAGATACACACAGAAAGAGGCAGAGACATAGGCAGAGGGAGAAGCAGGTTCCCTGCAGGGACTCAGTCCCAGGACCCTGGGATCATGACCCAAGCCAAAGGCAGACCTTCAACCACTGAGCCACCCAGGTGCCCCTTTGTTGAGAGCTTTTAACATGAAAGAATGTTGAGTTAGGTGCTTTTTCTGCATCAGTTAAAGAGTGATGTGGTGTTTGTCCTCCATTATGTTAATGTGTTGTATTACATTGATCTTCATATGTTGAACCATCCTTGTATTCCAGGTATAGATCTTAGTGGGTTGTGGTACATAGAGTGGTGCCTTCTTACCCAAGGTTTCACTTTCTACAGTTTCGGTTGCCCATGATCTACCTCAGTCCGGAAGCACATGACCCTCCTTCTGACATATCACCAGAAGGTCAATAGTAGCCTAACACTATGTCACAGTGCCCACCTCATTCATCTCACTTCATCCCATCACATAGGCATTTTATCGTGGCATAGGCATTTTATTGTAGATGAGTAGAGTATAATAAGATACTTTGAGAGACAGAGACTACATTCACATAGCTTTTATTACAGCAGATTGTTACAACTGTTATATTTTATTATTAATTATGGCTGTTAATCTCTTACTGTGACTAATTTATAAATTAAGCTTTATCATAGATATGTACATATAGGAAAAAGCTGTATAAATAGGGTTTGGTACTATCCACAGTTTCAGGCTTCTACTGGGGGTCTTAGAACGCATACCCTGTGGATAAGGAGGGACTCCTGAAATCCTTTTAATATGTTGTTGAATTCAGTTTGATAGTATTTTTGTTGAGGATTTTTGCTTCAAGCTTTATCAGGGATATTGGTCTAGAGTTTTTCTTGTTGTTTCATTGTCTGGTTTTGGTATCAGAGTAATGCTAGCCTCATAGAATGAGATAGGAAGAATTACCCCTTGCCTTCTTCAATTCTTTGAATGACTTTAAGGAGAATTGGTATTAATTCATCTTTAAATGTTTGGTAGGATTCTCTAGTGATGCCATCTGGCCCTGGGCTTTTCTTTGTTGGGAGATTTTTTTATTACTGCTTCAATTTCCTTCTAGTTATTGGTCTGTTAGAGTTTTTATTTCTTTATGATTCAGTCTTAGTAGGTTGTACGATTCTGGGAATTGATCCGTTTCCTCTAGGTTATCCAATTTGTTAACATATAATTGCTCATAGTAGTCTCATAGAAATCTTCTTACTTCTTTCACATTGGTTGGGATATCCCCTCTTTCATTTCTAAGTTTAGTTTGTGGGTCTCTTTTTTTTCTTAGTCTAACAGGATTTGTCAATTCTGTTGACCTTTTTAAAAGAAATTTATAGTTTCATTGTTTTTTCCCTAGACTTCTTTTTTTTAAGATTTTATTTTATTTATTTATTCTTGAGAGACAGAGAGAGAGGGGGAGAGATAGAGACACAGGCAGAGGTAGAAGCAGGCTCCATGCAGGGGAGCCCAATGTGGGCCTTGATCCCAGGTCTCCAGAATCATGCCCTGGGCTGAAGACGGCGCTAAACTGCTAAGCCACCCGGGCTGCCCTCTCCCTAGACTTCTATTCTCCGTTTTGTTTATCTTTGCTCTAATCTTTATTAGGTCCTTACTTTCACTAACATTTGTTTCAGTTTCTCTTTTTCTAGTTCCTTGAGACAGAAAGTTAGATTGTTGGTAGGTTGTTTTGAGATCTTTCTCCTTCTCAATGTACATCTTTTGTGCTATAAAACTTCCCTCCTAGTATTGTGTTCTATGTATCCCATAAGTTTTAGTATGTTTTGCTTTTATTTTTATGTTTCTAAATATTTTCTAAATTCCCTTGTGATTTCTTCTTTGACCCATTGATCAGGAGCGAGATGTTTCATCTCAAAAATGACTTTTTATTTTATTTTTGAGGGAGAGAGAGTGTGCGTGCACAAGCTCATGCAGAGGGGGAGGGAGAGAATCTTAAGCAGGCTGCATGCCCAGTGCAGAGCCCAATGTGGGGCTCAGTTATGACTCTGAGATCATGACCAGAGCTGAAGTCAGTGTTTAACCAATTGAGCCACCCAGGCACCCCCAAAGAGTGACTTTTTTAAATGGCAAATTATTGTGGTGCCTGGCTAGCTCAGTCAGTAGAACATGCAACTCTTGATCTCAAGGTCATAAGTTTGTGCCCTACATTGCATGTGAAGACTACTTAAATAAATAAATAAATCTTTTAAATAAATTTAAAAAGGAGCAAATTAGTAATCAAAAAAGGAGATTCTTTCCCTTTATTCTTGGATAAAATAGAATTTTATTGTTTATACCTCTTATACTTGGAATCTAAGTAAAATTTTAAAAATTTCAGAGCAAAAAAATAAAAGTAAAAATTAAAATGCAAATATAATTTTTAGTTATCAGTTTATTACATGAGAGCTTATGTCTAGCATTCTTGCTCTCCGATTTTGTAGAAGTCTCATGTTTAGTCCAAAGTAACTTTGGTGTAGTATAGTAATGCCCTTCACTTTATAGACTGTTCACAGTTTTCTTAGACTTCATAGGATTAATTGGCACTATCGCTAGAATTCCCAGCACTTTATATTTTCAGTTCTAGCATTTGTAATATTTATTCAGGGTAGAGTAGAGTAAGGCTGGGGAATGAGTTTTCTGAAACTGACTGCAGAAGTGAGGCTGGGCTATGGAATCAGATGCATACCTCGAGCCCCTTATAAGTCAGTGATGACAGCAAAAGTCATTCTTCAATGACAAGAAGGCTATGAAGTACCAGGTTTTTAATCCTGGTATCACTCATCCTCAGAATGACTCACAAGGTACATATTATTATTTCTATTTTATTAGAAGACTGAAGCTTAGAGAAGTGTGGTAACTTCCACAGGTCCCACGGCACAGAGCTCAGAAAGGGCTCAGACCCAGATTTCTGTGCATCCAGAGCTCACACTCCTAACTCTACGGTGCTAGGCTGCTTCCCACAAGGTGTCCAGGTCAGCACTTACATCAACTCATAAAAAATGCTTGATATAATTACTGTTTGGAAATAATCCCTCTTGCATGCTCCACGTTCTCTGCATTCTACTATCAGGAGCAATGAGGTTCTGAGATGCCCCTATGAGTGCTGATGGAGCAGCAATGACTCCTGGCATCAAGTCTGAAATAGGACTGCCTGAGAGTAAGGGGCAGCAGGGGCTGGACTCCAGGGACAGAGCCGGCCGTGTGCTGTGAGCAGAGAGGCCTGGTCCTCTGCCCCCTGTGTCAGCCTTAAATGCAAGGACTCATGGTTAGTGACTGCTCATAGCAGGATTTTCTTAGGAGGAAAGGAAGGAAAGAAGGGAGGGACGGAGGGAGGAGGGCTGGTTATTTGTAGCCATCATATTGTGTGCATGTGTACATGTATGCATATTAACATTTAAACAATAACCTTCCTTCCAGAATATTCTAAGGCCTCTGTAGACACTTTTTTAATTTGCAGAATAATCAATTTGGTTCATCTGATAAACTGTTGTCAAGCAGCCAACCAGAAATGCATGGTTTTCTAGATTGAGTGTCCAAGATTCTTGGTTTTCAGGGTAGAACATAAGTGATTCATTTATTTTCTCTGGCTTTTATGGGCTTCCATGGATATGAGTTCCCATCCACTTGGACGTTGGAAACCCAAACAGTAGCATCTAATTATTCTTCTGTGGTCAAGATCCTATAGATCTCTCATTAGGAGAGAATTCTGAAAAGAGCAAGAAGCACGCTGGGCATTCTGAATATTAGGATTAAAATTGCTTCCAGGACATTTCAAATATGTTTACAATCACGCGGGAATTTTTCTGTAATCAGAGTTCCAAATTAACCAAGTTGGGGCATCTGCAGTGTGCGGATGGGTATATGTTTGTTTTCTTTTCTCTGGGGTTTTTTCAGCCTAGTGCTTAAGAACAAAATCTCCTTTGGAAATTGTCCAGCGCCCAGCGGCGGTGCTTTGTGTTGCCAATTAAGACTTCGATTGGGGGCTTGATTTGGAATCCTTGGGAAAAGCTTTGTTTCCATTAGTCAAAGGAAAAAAGGCAGAAAATCCGGGGAAGACATTGTAGGTCATACCTTGCTCAGTGGGGATGCTGAAGCTGACAATAGAATAACATTTCCACTGGCTCAAAACAAGGACAATCACTCATTCTTTCTGCTCCTAAGTAGAAGTTTACAATAGGGCAGAGCTGTGAGAAGAGAGATCAAAAGAACAAAACTGGTACAAAACAGAGCATTATTTAAAAAAAAAAAAAAAAAGCTCTGTTCCAAGTGTAAGATAGGGTGGAAAACATCTATCACTTCCAAAATAACAGCTGACAGTCCTTTGGAAAAATGGTTATACTTGTTAGAAATACCCATTTGGAAATGCACCGCTCAGTGCTGGACCCACACACAATTTCAAAAGTAGAAAAGTGAAATCTGATTTTCTGGGGTTTTTATTAGTATTACTTCTGATATATTTCCTTATCGTTCTGATCCATTGAAATGTAGGCGTTAAACTCACATCTCGAGTCTGTTTCTGTAGCAAAATAGAGATGGAAGTATTATGCCTTTGAACAGAGGAAGATGGTTTGGGACCTATCCCTTTGTCCAAGTGATGCTGTCACCCTCTCTGGGCTCAGGTAGCTGGCTTCACATGGTAGAAGAAAACCTTGTTCTGAAGATGTCAGATTCTCTAAGATCACCAGCTTCCCTAGAAAATGACTCGGTTTCTGCCACAAAGATACAGCGGAAGAGAGGGAGATAAGAGCATTTTGTAATCACTGAAGTGAGTGATCTCCTGCGAGAGTTGTAACTTAAGGACAAGCACCAGATCGGTCCTGGTCCCATGTGGACTCACGAGTGCTGAGCGCAGCACCCAGTGTACGGTCAATGCCTAATACGTATTTGTTGAGTGGATCATTGTTTTAATCAAGTGTCATCGCCCCGACTGTCACTACAGAAGACATCATCAGAAAATCTCTGGTTGTACATACACAAGAGCTACCTGTCAGATTTGAGTTTTTTCAATGGTAAAAGTTTAGGCTCTTCTTGCAAAATTTTGGAAAACCGATCCTTGATTCCAAATCACGTGATGAAAAAAGACATACTTGTAGCTTATTCTGTTTAGAGTTACTATCTAACGGTAAGAAGAGAGCTTGCCACCAGTCACCCTTGCAGAAATGATATTATGTCTAAAATTTAGTTTAAATTGGTAAAAACCATTGGATGGGTATGTAATGTAGTATAAAGAGCCATTGTATTTTCAGAACTGAGAAGGTTCTTGCTTTGGGAGTGGGGGTAGAGACCAGAAGGGAAAAGAAGAGGTGATGGTGTCCATGCATTTCTACGCCAAAAATATTTTCCTTGCTGTAAGTGCTAAAAAATGTACTCCCATTACTATACGGTCTCACAAAAACCAGTTCTTCCACCACTTTCAAGATGAAGAGCAGTATTTTTCCCTTGCTGTCCAGAGGGAACATAACTTCTTTGATATTCCCTGCTGGTTATTGAAGGAGGCTTCTCGCAGTGAGTATACAGTATTACTCCTTCCAGCTGCCCTTGATCCTGTGAATGTCTGGTCTTCAAGCTTTATTTTGTGTCCTTCACTTTGAGTCTTGGTAAATCCTCTTTAATTCATAAGAGCTTTTGGCTCTCAAAAGGAAATATCTTGTTTTTTTTTCTATGTATACAACAATAGTACTTTTAAAAAAAAAAAAAGCTTAACATTTTAATGCAAATGTGCAAATGACAAATATCTGGGAAGAGCTATATCCAAGTCTGTGGATGCAGACAGAAACATTTTCCATTTTGAATTTTTTTTTTTTTTTTTTTTATTCATGATAGGCACACAGTGAGAGAGAGAGAGGCAGAGACACAGGCAGAGGGAGAAGCAGGCTCCATGCACCGGGAGCCTGACGTGGGATTCGATCCTGGATCTCCAAGATCGCGCCCTGGGCCAAAGGCAGGCGCCAAACCGCTGCGCCACCTAGGGATCCCACATTTTCCATTTTGATGTGTGGTGTGTGTTCTATTGTTTATTGAAGCTTACCAAAATATTTTTCCACCCTTTTGTTGTCGCTCTCGGTTTATTCCACTTTGTCTCTGGGCCTCTTACACGTAGATTACATAGGTCTGCGAGTCTCCTGGCTGCATGCAGACTAAATAGATGGGCACACAGGTGAGGGGTACTTAGATTTATTTTCTAGCCCAGGAGCATTAGGTTCTGTAAACACCCAGTATAAAGCTCTTCAGTTGGTAGAGCCTTACATCCTGTAACCATATTAAATATTGATGTTTGTTGAATTTTTAGACATTCAGCAGGCCCTCACACCCGCGTGCGTGGGTGTCTCATGAACTGTACACGATCCTGAGTGGGAGGCCCAGCAGAGAGAACAAGAAGCGAAGTAACCCCAGACTAGCTGCTGCATCCTGGATTTGTGTCCTCATCTGTATAAGGGCAATAACAATGCTTTTCAGGGGACTAGATTGAATAACAGATGCCAGCCATGAAGTTCTTAGCATCTGTGGCCCATCACTGCCACCTGCTACTTCCATGTTTCCATCACTGGTGTCCCCTGGTAGCTCTTCCAGCCGCCAAGCCCAGCGTTATTAGAAAAGTCGGTTCATGTCGGGTATAACTGATTAGCAGTCAGAGTTCTTCAGCTCTGTACGAGTGTTTAATACAAGTCTCTAAGTTGCTGTGAACTTGCCATGAACTTCCCTAAGGGATACGGTGTGGGTGACGCTCTGGGCCGGCGGCCGCTCCTTTCCCAGGGGGCCGCCAGGGGCCAGGCAGCGCGCCTCCGGGCCCCACGCTGGATGCTTGGCAGGGAAAGAGCCCACGAAATTAAACCAGCATGCTCTTTCTCGTCTCTGGAAGAGATTGGACTTTAAGCACAAAGCTTTCTATCATTTTTAGACCTCAGTCCCAAATTTCCGAAATGCAATGCTCTCCTAAGATCTGTAATTTCCTTGTCCCCAAATTGAGCGTTCTAAAAATGCACGTTCTGACCTTAAGGCATGCCCGTCCAGATCCCGGTTGTGAGGTCCTGGTGCTGTAAAGCCAGAGCTTCCTCAGCTACCGAAAAGCCTGTGCAGAAAGCATGTTCCTGTCATCACGATCATGGTCACTTTATTTGTGTTCGCTCACCCAGAGCGCGAGAGGGCTTTTCAAAAGCTGATACACCATTCAGTTTTTAAAAACATGCTAAGAGACTCTTTGCGGAGTGATGGGTGGTTCCAAGGGAAAGGGGCTGAAGCCGGCCGAGGGATGGGGGCGAGGATGGGGAAGGAGAGTGAGTGGGGGCTACTCTGTGTCATTAGGAGGAAGGGGGGCTCCGACCACCCCACGCCTCCCAGGAGCAGAGCCTTGGTCTCAGGTCCCTCGGCTCCCGTGTCCTCCTGGCTGAAGTGTGGTCTGACGTGCACCCTCCCTGGGGCCGTGCTCCGCGCGGCGGGCCACCAGGCACTCCTCTCTCATTCCCATCCTCTCCTGCACCCCCTGCGCTGGCCACACCCCACTTCTTCCCGCCTTTGGCCCCTCTCTCCTGGCTTCCTCCTCCCGCCTCTCCAGCCTTCTCTGCCGCCCCTTCCCACGCCCCCAGGGCAGGCCCTCCACCCACAGCCCCAGCCCTGGACTGGCACCGCCAGCCTGCCCTCTCCTTCCTTCTTGCAGAGCAGGTGCTACCTTAGAGCACCTCGGATCTCTTCCTGTGACAGCTGCACAGTGTGACATTCCCGTTTACTGCTTCATGGAATAAGTATCTTTTTCATTGAATAAGTATCACGCTTCTTTACCAGGCTCTCGAAGTACCTAAGAACGATCAATGAGAGAGGGTCCCAAGAGATGTATGGCCTAGCGAGGAGGATAAAACGTAGCAGGGCTGCCTGTAATACACGTATGTAGTCCAGGAGCGGCACAGTGTACCTGCAGCCCCTGCCCTGGCTCACTCACCCCTTAATGCCGCATGGGCCATCCTTCTTCCTAGAACAGTCTCTTCCCTACCGTGTAATCACAACACACTCAAGCCATTCATTTCATCTCTCCCAGACACTCACAGTCTTCAGGAAGCCTTCCCAGACACTGCCCCCAGGCCCCCAACCAGTCTAGTTCCCCCTGGTAGTTCCCCATGCAAGTATGGGTGCTACCTCCAAACAGAGGCATAGTACCTGGGGTGGAATGTTGCTGTCATCACCAGTGGCGTCCTGTGTGCATTTGTCCCACGTGTGGGACAGAGTTTAGGCCAGAGTTCCTCAATTTCAGCACTACTGACTCTGGGGGCTGGATTGTTCTCTGTCGTGAGGGTATCCTGGGAGTTGTAGATGTTTAGCAGCATCCCTGGATCCTCTCTACCCACTGGATGCCAGGAGCAGCCCCCTACCCCCAGCGGTGCCAATCAAAAGTGTCTCCAGATGTCACCAGATGTCCTCTGGGGGCGTCACCCCGGGTTAAACACCACTGTTTGAGACTGGAGCCCGCTCCAGGGCAGGATATTTCCTGTGAAGCCGCTGGAGTCTCTAAGATGGGGTTGTTGGAGATCTTCCCTCTCAGGTTCTGCTGTGACTTTGAACTGTACCAATTGCCGCAGTTCCAAAGGCAACTAGCAGAGGTGTTGGTCCCAAGTGACATTCTCCAGTTAGGAACACATACGGACGTACACACAGAGACGGAGACCGACAGACATTCTATAGTTAGGAACGTAGAGCCAATCTCTTCCATATCCATGCGGAAGTATGATGTCCTCCGTAATGTATTTTTATACTCAGCAGTAAAATAAAATAAAATCACTCTGTTGAGAATTTCACTGTCATTTACATCTCGCTGTAGTACCATCAAGAGGACCAGCTCCTCCGAGCGAGTATCTCCTGGCGGCCGAAGGGAAAGCTACGGGGATTCCAAAGGAAACCGAAACCGCACGGGATCCACCAGCAGTTCCTCCAGTGGCAAAAAGAACAGTGAGAGGTAAGGGGCATCTTCTCTGCTGGTCCTGCTATTCGGATGCTTTGCTACCTCTTTTCCCCAGAGGCGAATCAGAAGACCCCGTCATATGCACATGAGCTACGAGCTCTCCCCAGGGGACAGGCCTTCTCCTGAGAGCATTGCAGGTGGTGGCCACTGGCCATCGTTCCCACCAGTCCCGGTCCAAGTGGAAGGTGATAACTTGCAATCCCAGCACCCTGACACAGACAGAAATAGTTCCTGAGAATTCGCTTAGCACCAAATCCATGGAATTTGGGAAGCCACTCTGAATTTCCGTACAGCACCCTTTATACTTCCAGTACTTTCTGCTGCCATTTTGAAATTGATTTCCTTGGGCTGTTGACCTTTGTCAACAGTACTTCCCAAGGTTGACTGGGTGAAAGGCTGAAGTTTTACAATTTGTCAGAAACCATTTTTAATACTGAGCTGACCCCAGAAATAGGGTCATTTCTTTCTGGTTTCAGGAAATAATGCTTACTTCTAATTTTGAATCTTCCCTTTGAGATTAATTTATAACGGATTATGGTAAACACCTGCACAACTAATAGTAACCTTTTATAAGCGAAAGCTAATTGTTGGCGTTTCCATGGCCTGTTTTACGCCGGTGAATGCGCGGGTACAGGAGATCGGTTTGAGCAGATACCTGATGTTGTCCTCTATTCTCTCTTTTTAAACATTATGCTTTAATTTTACTCTCTCTCTATTGAGCAAGGCTGAGGAAGGAATTTCAGCTTCACAGGCTAAACATGGCTTTTCTTCCCCCCAAATGTTTATGTAAGGAGAAGGCTTAGTCATAAAGCAATCGACTCCAACCCACAGGCTGTAAAAATTCCAAGTTTGTAAATCCACCCTGATTCAGTCCTGAAAGGAAGCTTAAGTTCTTTTTCAGTTCTATTCCTAAAAGATATCTTTTGTAGAAAAGATGCAGGCTCCTCTTATATCTGTAGCAGGTTAGAGCCACGGTCGATTAGCAGTCTCAGAGACCACTGACATGGGCTTCTGTCTTCTAATTTAGACTGTTAGTACTTCTTATCAGAAGATTATGCTAATTGGACCATAATACCTTAGAAATAAAGCCGTGTGGCTACGATGGCAGTACAGCGTAAGTGGGTCATGCCGCGGGGCCTTGGGGCTTCTCTGAATTTAGGGTAAGCCTGGAAGTTGGCCTGAAATGTCTAGATCTTGGCAGTTCTTAAAAACTTGGCTCCTTTCTGTGCACATCTGATTTTTATTAAGTATTTCCAAAAAGAATCTGTATTGTGCAAACTCCAGATCTGTTTTATCTTTTAAATCCTACGGCGTTGATAAATGTACTGGGTAAACTTTTCCATAAAAGATATTTGCAGAGGATTTGGTTTGGTTTGGTTTGGTTTGGTTTTTCATGCCACAGTAGGACATTTTGATTTGGAAATGAGGGATGGGGGAAAATCTACTGATCATTCTCTAAAAATAATTCAAGTCACGAAATGTGTCCATTGAAAAATAAATCCTTCGTTTCATAAGGACCCAGGGTAAGTTGAGGCCTGTGTAGCATGAAACAAGTTGAGCTGCATGCACCTGAGATAGAAAGTTCTTGCTTTCTCTCGTAGGTCACTGCTGGTCCTCGCAGATACCTAGAGGGCTCTGTGGGAATGATAGCAGAGTAACTGAGACGGGGAGAAGCAGTAGCAGTGAAGGTCAAGCTGGTGATCCAGTCTCTGCCTGACTCTTTGCTTCCTTCTTCTCCGTTCCCCTATGAGCAGCACCCCTCCAGGGCGGTGTGGACCTGGCACCAAAGCAGAGCTGGAGTCCCAAGGACCAAAGCCTGGTGTCCAGGACTTAAAGGGTGCAGAGGAAAGGTATAGGGAGGTGGCCCTGCCATAGCCCTCTTTGAAACACCGTGGTCTTCAGTAGTCTAAGACGGTGTGATCTCTCCTGTATCACTCTGATGTCTGCCCATGGTTCCAGGGCACTGTCCTTCATTTTCAGAGCTTGTCTTGTTTGGCTACTGGGGGCGGCAAGACAAAATGGAAAGGGTACGGGCTCCAGAGTGAAAGAAAAGTCTGGGTTTGTAAACCAGTTCTGCCACAGAACTTCTCCGAGCCTCCGCTCTTACCTCGATGACTTAGGGATCACATGCCCAGTCGCCTTGAATCTTATCAACGAACTGACTGGTAGGAAAACACCCAGCGCAAGGCTTGGCACCGGATCATGGGCATCATGGTGGTGGCAGCTGCTAGAAAGCGAGACGTGAGCAGAGCCCAGGAAAATAATTTGTGAGGCTTTCCGAAACTCTGAGCTTTATAAGGGAGTTCCACGGTGTCTAAAGCAACTAGTCTTTTTTTTCTGGCCTGATGTTCATTAGCTGATGTTCATGTGAGTGATGCAGTCCTGGGAGTACAAACCTGAGTTTTGGCAAGATCTAGAAGCACTCGGGGAGGAAATAAAGTATTACACATCCTCCCAGTTGTCCACATCACATCAGAATGAGCGGGGGCCGTAGGCCGTGCACGATTCCCAGGCGAGCTCGCCAGGATGCAAGCGAGGGAGACGGAGCACAGGAGTGACTTTGGATCAGTCCCGGTTTGTGCAAGAAGCACGTCATGCACACATGGCGGTGCTGTAACTTGTGTGAAGCGCAGACTCTTGGCTGCAGAGCTCACATTACCGCACACCATATGCAGAGCTGTCTTTAGCGCATGTGGCACTTTTACGAAAATTGGAAAAAGCCTCCTCTTGCTCAAGGAAAACACTCCCACATCAGCATATATCATTCTCAATAATAATTACAGCAGATATAAACTACTCCATATACCACGTACAAATCTTTTTTTTTTTCAGTGTACCACGTACAAATCTTAATGTCGAACACAAAATAATAGTGGTTTTGAGGTCCTCGACATTCACATTTTCCGACATAGACTAATCTACTTAAAAATAATGGCATGTTTTGCTTTCAGTAGAAACTGTGTTCTTTTATGAGTTTCAGCCTTCCTGCGCCTGCATCTCATTTTCTTTGGAAATGGTCACTGGATTTGACAGTTGTTTTTGTGACATTGAAGGCTCTTATCTTGAGTGCTTAACACCTTAAAATACTTTGCTTGTAACAATAGCACTTAATCTTTGCACTGACAAAACTTCTATAAAAACAAAAGCAATATATGGCAGTGTAATATTTACCCTATGTATTATTGATGGTAAATAATAATAGTTATGTAGTGATTTGTGCCATAATCAGGTATTTTTTAAATTTAAATAGGAAGCCAACAGTAACATTCTGATGAATGACCTATGCTATCTAATGTAGCCACTATATTAATCCAGTAGGGATTTTTTTAATTAAAAAAAAGTGCTTTGTGTCAGACAGAAAGACAGCTACTACCTAGCTTACGGTTTATGCTAGATGTTGCTAGACTGATTAAATGTTTCAGTTAGGAAACTGGGCCCCTCTTGTAATTCTGACTAGAGTGACATATCAACTTTGGGAATAAGATATTTTGTTTCCATCAAAATGTTATTGTAATGGGCTTATTTTGTTAGAACAGGAAATGCTTCAGCCCTCTGCTGGAAACCTTGTTAGAACACATATTTATTATTTTAAAAAGAAGAAGAACAACACACACTTAAATTCCCCATCTTGAGTCAACAAATGTGAAAAAAATCTTCAAAGTCACAAAGATGTGAAAATGCCCCCTTCGGATGCTCTTTTGTGTTGAACACCCTGGACACCTGTACCAGCCATTTTATCCAGACTGTAGGGTCCAGAACCCTAAGCTGGAGACTCTGAGCTCCATCCTTCCTAAAGCTCTAGTGTTGAATGAAATAGTCTTTTCAGCAACACCCCAAGGGTCCTCAGGGCTCAGATTTGTTCTTTAGGGACACCTGGGTGGCTCAGCGGTTGAGCATCCGCCTTCAGCCCAGGGTGTGATCCTGGAGACCCAGGATCGAGTCCCACATCCAGCTCCCTGGATGGAGCCTGCTTCTCCCTCTGCCTGTGTCTCTGCCTCTCTCTCTTTCTCTCTCTCTGTCTATCATGAATAAATAAAAATCTTTAAAAAAAAAACTTCTTAAATAAAAATTAAAAAAATTAAAAAGAAAACTTCTTTAAAAAAAAATTTGTTCTTTAACCTCAGCATCACTGACAGTGTGATCTGAATCTTAGTCCTCAGCCTGGGTGCAAAGGCCCATCGTCTGCTGGCTCCCCATCCTCTCATGTGCCCTGATATTCACACCTCCCCAACCCCAGCTCTCACTTATCCCCAGCAAGAATTGTTTTCTTTGAGATAATTGATTTATTACACGAGTAACGTGGGTCTTGGGAAATCCAGATGCCCAAAAAAGAGGAAATGAAAATCTTGCCACTCAGAGAACATGTTATTAACATGTCCATCCAGACTTATTTCTAGGGTCCTGCGTGTATGTAGTGTATAACTTTAATCTATTTGTGACCTTCTTTTTCACATGTTATACAGCCATGTCTTTATGTCAGTAAATATACTCTTACAATGTTCCTTTAGATGTGGGTCATCGTTTATCTAGACAAATGAACTTTAGAGGCCATCAGGCACCAACGAGGTTCTTCTTTTTATTTATTTATTTATTTATTTATTTATTTAAATTTTTATTTATTATTTATGATAGTCACAGAGAGAGAGAGAGGCAGAGACATAGGCAGAGGGAGAAGCAGGCTCCATGCACTGGGAGCCCGACGTGGGATTCGATCCCGGGTCTCCAGGATCGCGCCCTGGGCCAAAGGCAGGCGCCAAACCGCTGCGCCACCCAGGGATCCCACCAACGAGGTTCTTCTGATTCAGTCGGATGAGCCCAACATCCAGAACAATGTACACAATAGGTACTCAACACACACTTAGCACCCCAGTGATCAAACCCAGTCTTAATTAAGGAAATGCAAATATGAGTAAGAAGATACTATATTTACAAAAATCTTTATCGTATAGTGGCACCTGGGTGGCTCAGTCAATTAAGCATCAACTCTTAGTTTCGGCTCAGGTCATGATCTCAGGATCCTGAGATTGAGCCCCATGTTGGGCTCCATGCTCAGCATGGAATCTGCTTGAGATTCTCTGTCTCCCCCTGTCCCTCCCCCTGCTCTTTTTTTCTCTCTCTAAAATAAGTAAATAAATAAAAATCTTTGGGAAAAAAAAACGTTATTGCATTATAAAATAAAGCACAGGTACAATGTATAGATTATATATATTGTATTATATATAATACTATATATTATATATATTGTACATATTGTATTGTATATATAACATATATATTGTATTATGTATAATACATATATTATATATATATAATTATAAATGTATATATATATCTCCCGCCCCACCCAAGCAAATATATAGCTTAATGAGTTACACCTTCTAGCCCTTAGTCAGTGGAGGGTTGTCGCCTTCTCCTGAGTGACATGTGTGCGAGTCTGGAGCAGTTTGGTGGGGGTGGATGGTTGGATACATTTGGAGGAACTCCAGCCAATTCTTTGAGACCCAGCTCAGGTGCCCCTTTCTCTGGAAGCCTGCCCTGGCCCTTTGGTCTGAGTTGCCTGTCTGATTGCTTTGTACCTGCTCATTCGCTCTACCTGTAACTCCCTCCCCACTCGCCAGGTGCCCACACATGTGCTTGCCCTCCCTGGAGCTTTGGGAAGGCAGAGGCTGTCACTTACTACTCTTTGTATCACTAGCCCTTCGAACAGGGCCTGGCACACAGTAGCTGTTCAATAAATATTTGTGGCACGAATGAAAGAATAGATATTTAATTTAAAAAAAAAACAAAAACAAAAAACACAGTCACTTAAGAACCATGTAAACAGCACCACCTATTGGTGGATGGGCTTGACACTACACTTTAGATTCTAAAGCCTTCTGCACTGTAAAGGCGACTCAAGTTAGGCATCTTCCCGTTACTGAAAATGGTTCACTCTCCAAGCCATGGGGTCATTCATCTTTTATAAATGTTAAAATTTAAAAAAAGATAAATGTTAAAATACTAAGTGCTGATATGCTGTATGCTGTTATGGTTAGGAGGCTGGTAGGCAGAGAGCCTGGAAGTACGAGTAGGTTCTTGTTGGTGAAATTAGGAAGAAGAAAGAAATGACATCAATGAATCACCTTGTGCTGGGCGTTCTGTGACACACGTTATCTGATCTGGCCTGTACCTTGCACTGGTTTTAGTCTCATTCTGTAGATGAAAGAAAGTAAAAGGTAAAGCGACTTGCCCAACCTGAATGCAGATCCAGCTGACTTCAAAATCTGGCTCATTGTGCCGCATTAAGCAGGAAGTATTGGTTGGAAATGTCTGTGAAGCGATCTTTGTCCCTTGTGAGGTCTCCAGTGACTTCTAAGCTCTTCTGGATGTTTCCTGAACGACCCTCTTTCTAGTGGAAAGCCACTTAAGGGCATTTATATAGAGAATCATTACTTCCACGGTGAAGTATTTTGGTTTCCAGTAAAAATGTTATTTCAAGTGAGATCCTTTTCAAAAGGACTCATGGTATGTATGTCAAGAGCCACAGTTAAAAACAAACAAACAAACAAAGCAACAAAAAAAAAAAAGAGCCACAGTTTTTATAGGTGAATACATTTCAGGGAAATAGCACATTTGACTCTGGAATGGTGACCTCCTTGACATTATTAATCATTTTCAAAAGCAAGTATCTCTCCTCAAACAGCATTTGACGTCTGTTGCTCTGCCCTGTTACACACGTCACACATGTGTCAGACCTGCAGCACGCAGAACCTGGGCCCCTGAGCCCCCCCTTTCAGGCACATGGAGCAAATTAGGTAACAGATACGGAAGTGCTGAGTGCAGATGGTGCTGCAGAGGAGGAGCACAGTAAATACAGGTTGAATTGGAGTCTGAGCAAGTTGCCCACCAGACTCCCCTCCTGATACACACCTAGCCTGCCGTGGGGCAAGGTGAGTGTCAGCAGATGAAAAGACAAACTGACCACTAGTACACCACCCCTGGGCCCAGAGTTCACAGTGAACATTATCGATGAGTTGATAACACACAATTTATTTTTATTTTTTCAAGATTTTATTTACTTATTCATGAGACACAGAGAGAGAGGCAGAGACATGGGCAGAGGGAGAAGCAGGCTCCCTGTGGGAAGCCCAATGCGGGTCTCGATCCCAGGGCCCCAGGATCATGACCTGAGCCAAAGGCAGAGTCTCAACCACTGAGCCACCCAGGTGCCCCGATAACCAGCGATTTAGACTCAGGTGGTTGTAGCTGAGGTGTGGCCGTGAGCTCACAGCTCAGGACAAGAGCCTTTCCTTGGCTCAACTGTTTGGTTCTCTCCTGCTGCCTCCAGATCCAGCCACTGGCCTGGCGAAGGCTCTCTGCTGCCTCGCATCTTCCCTGAGTCCCCAGGTGCTGCATATAGCTTGTAAGAGTCCTTGAGATCATTTCCTGAGCCAACCAGCTCAAGGAGACATACAGTCAAACTCTTTCAGCAAATCTTCTTCCTGCCAAAACAGAGCAGTTTAAACCATACCCGTCTGCAACACTGTGCATTTTGGAGGGATCGGCCACTGCCCGGTGCCAAGGGGAAATGAGGGTCTGCTCACCAGAGGGGAGATCCTTTCTCTCCACTGGGCTTATGTCTCTTGTGGGCTTCAGGGCACAGTCGGGGACATGTGTGCCGGCCTCGCCCTAGGACAGGGATGAGTGAAGCCTCGCTGTGGTCCTGGTGTTCAGTCAGCCTCCCCCCCTGGAGCCGCACTTACACTCTCCCACGTAGCTCACACTAAGGAATCAGTTGATCAGCACAAACCACACAACACTGGACAGGTGGCCTCCTCCCACGCAGAGTGAACTTGCAGCCCCGCAACAGCGCTGGGTTCCAAGGGCCCACTCTCCATCTATGGACAGCGAGTTTTGGAAAGCACAGGAGTTCAGCATGCTGCTCCCATTAATGGATTTGACCAGAGGCCACAGCGTCTCTAATCCTGGAGCACTGTTATGGCCACACCTCCCATGGGTTTGCCCCTCTGTTACTAGTTGGGAAGATTCACTGTCGCTTCCTAGGTTTGTACTCGTAAGACTTGCACCTGGGAGTGGGACTCCCTCTTTGCTGGAGCCCTGATGCCGTTTAGGAATGGTGCTGGCGTGTAGGCGGGAATAATGGATTCGAAAGTAAACAGCTTATTTTTTTCTATAAAAATGTAGCCTTCTAAAATAATGAAACACAACAATAGTATCCTTTCTAAATATAATATATCCAAAATGTGATGTGTAATTCAGAGCAAAATTCAAGAACTCTGAATACTTTAGTGTGACCTGGTGTCTCACTCCATGACTCTCAGTCATTAACACTCACACTGCCATCTCCAGTGTTCTTTTTTATTTTTTTATTTTTTATTTTTTTAAAAGATTTTATTTATTTATTCATAGAGATGCAGAGAGAGAGAGAGGCAGAGACACAGGCAGAGGGAGAAGCAGGCTCCATGCAGGGAACCCAACGTGGGACTCGATCCAGGGTCTCCAGGATCACACCCTGGGCTGCAGCAGCGCTAAACCGCTGTGCCACCAGGGCTGCCCTCCAGTGTTCTTTTTTAATTTTTTATAAAGATTTTATTTATTTATTTGAGGGAGAAAGCATGAGCAGAGGGTAAAAGAGAAGCAGGCTCCTTGCTGAGCAGGGAGCTCAATGTGGGGCTCCATCCCAGGACCCTGGATCATGACCTGAACCAAATGACAGATGTTTAACCAACTGAAACACCCAGGCGCCCTCATTTCTAGTGTTTTATTAGAGATCTTTGATGGTTCCTCTAATGTTAGAAGCTCAGCATCAAAAGTCCTTCCTGTATTTGGAATTCACACTGCCCTCGGATCTCTTTTTCTGAGAACAGAGTTCATAATTGTTCTTTTCAGTGTCCAGGAAAGGTTCTGGATTGCTTATTCCTGCATTCGTGGCTTTTGTGTCTCTCCACTTCTGTGATCAAAGTCCTGATGGATAAATGACTTTCGTGTCTTCTGATTCCCTGCCTGGCTCCCCTGTCATTATGTTCCTATAACCAGTGCGCTTGCCCTGCAGTCTTCCGTTTCCACTTTTCCTCTCACGTCCTCACCCCGCCTGTGAATCTAATCATATGTGAAAGTCGGAGGTAAGACTTGTGCTTCCACGCAGACAATCACAGGAGTGTCATTCCTGCTCTGACAGTGAGCTATCAGAGCACGGCTATTTTAAACCCACCCTGGAGCTGAGGTTGCAAAGTCGTATGATGAACTAAAATCCACAAAGAGACAAGCCTGTCTTAGGAGAGACAGGCCCCCCCGCTCCCTTTATCCTGGGCAGGGCTGCAAGAAGAGAGGAGCCTTCCTGGGTGCATGTCAGAAGAAAGCAGCCGAAAGCTCCTGGAATAATTAAGCTGACTGTGGCCTGGGACGGTCACTTGGAAATCTTGGGAGCCCCGGCACAGGGGACTCTTCATACACACGCATGCACACCTGCACACATGCACACACCCCTACGTTTCTGCAGACTTTCAGTGAGATCGTGACAAATCGGGAGCAGGTGAGGCATGCAGGAAGGACACCCTCTTGAGGTGCGGGCATGCCAGGCTGCTGTCGTCCAGGGACAGAGCGGGGGCACCGAGAGAAATTCTCTACACAGTGCAGCTTGCATGGGTGCCAGGCGGGAGCTGGCCACCCCCCAGGAGGGACAGGGAAGCTGACAGCCCTGGAGGTGTGGTGCGTGCTGGGCTCTGAGGACCCCACTGGGAGACCTGAGGGAACCCCACACACACCCCGGGCTCCCCAGGTGCCAGGTGGCAGCTGTGTCCCATCGCAGGGATGGAACCCAGCAGTGAGCAGAGCAGAGGTCCCCGCCCTCTCTAGGCAATGACCTGCTGCTGGAGGGACACAGCATGAAAGGATGTGGCTGGTCGGGGCCCTGGAGAGAAATACTGCTGCCGTGGCATGGGATGTGTCGGGGGCAGGTCTGAGGAGGTTGCAGAGTGGAGCAGCAGAGAGGCCTGGCCGGGAAGTGGCTCAAAGCACAGACAACGCACAGGGGCTGTGGGAACCTGTGTCCAGGAGGAGGGGAAGCTAGGGCAGACGCCTGACACAGGAGCTCTCAGCCCGTGTGAGGGGCCCCAGGGCCAGGACAGCTAGACTCCGGGACTGGGGACAGTAAGGGGACATGCGGACGGAAAATTAAAGTTGTCAGGAGCAGAGGCCAGTGTAAGACATGTCACCTTAAACATTCTGCTGTGCTTTCAGAGTAGTTTTCAGTGACCAAAGTCAGAGCTGTGCAACAGATCCAACTACTTAAAACACATTTGAGCCGAGCACAAAGCACTTCTGAAGCATCAGTCCAAATTCCCCGCCCCGGTTCTA
This sequence comes from Canis lupus dingo, assembly GCF_003254725.2. Classification (NCBI taxonomy): domain Eukaryota; kingdom Metazoa; phylum Chordata; class Mammalia; order Carnivora; family Canidae; genus Canis; species Canis lupus. The sequence continues at coordinate 68,435,018 of NC_064250.1, forward strand.
CATAAAGTTACCTGGGAATGAAGGACATTGGTAATATTATATTGTGGGGTTATAGCTAATTCTTTTTTTTTTTTTTCAAGTTCTTTATTTGAGAGAAAGAGGGCGAGGGCGAGGGGAGAGGCAGAGAGAGAGGGAGCATCTCAAGGAGACTCTGTGCTCAGCATGGAGCCCAACGGGCTCGATCCCACAACCCCGAGATCATGACCTGAGCCGAAATCAAGTGTCGGCCGTCCAACCAACTGAACCTCCCAGGCGCCCCAGATGACCACTAACCCTTACTGGTGGTGTTTCTCAATGTATTTTAAGAAAAATGGAGAAGAAAAGTAACATTAGGACTGCATCTGCCCAGGTACTTTTTTTTTTTTTTTAAGATTTTATTTATTAATGAGAGACACAGAAAGAGAGGAGAGGGAGAAGCAGGCTCCGATGCGGGACTCCAATCCCAGGGCTCCAAAAACATACCCTGGGCTCAAGGCAGGTGCTAAACTGCTGAGCCATCCAGGCATCCCTGCCCAGGTACTTTTTAAAAATTATGAGCACGCACGCACATCTGTGAGCTTCTGGAGGCTCTCCCGAGAGTGGCTTTCATTTACAGTGTCTGTCTTGTTCCGTATCCTAAAGCAGGAGGTTACCCAGGAGGCAGGAGAGTACAGGGGAAGACAGCGCGGACCCTGGAGTCTTGGGGTCAAGTACTGGCTCTGTGTTTGAACGGGACACGCTTGTTGCCCAGCCCGAGAGTCCCCCCAACCTTGTCTGGCAGGCAGATGTAACCTCTCCCTACAGGTGCTTGCTGTGCGACGTAGTAGGAATGCTTTCCCTCCCCTGGGTGGGGGGACAGGGGACTCCTCCTGCGAGCTCATCCCAGGGAAGCCTGCCCCTTTGGGATGACCTTAGCCAGTCAGTGGCATGACCTTGAATGCTTTGGGAGTTTGGTTTCCCAGATGCATCCAGGGGGTGGCCTCAGCCTGGCCAAAATCCTCAGTGGGGTTCCCACAACACTGATGAGACGGCTGCACCCCAGTATTCCTTATTTTTGTTCTCCTTTTCTCCTCACAGCAGCCACCCTGCTAGGAGCTGGGCTCTATGGGTTCTTACCCAGAAGACCCCGTGTCAGGAATTTGCTGATTTTACATAAATTCTTTAAATAATCCATCAGAAGAGCTTGGGGAAGAAGAGCAAACCTTTACACATTGAGACGTGGCCATTCCCTTCTTGATGAAGCACGTTTTTCTTCGCTAGGCCCCTACTTGCTCTCCTGAAAGGCCAGTTGTGGTGATAAAGCTGGGATTAGTCTCTTGCACCTGCGTTTAGACCTTCTCGTTTACAGTTGTTCCTTTTTTGCAGTTGCATGGGTTTGTTTTTTCTTATTAACAAGTGTCCCTGGTGCAGCATCCGTGATCAGCCCATACGTGAAGGGGGTGAAACCACCTGCCACAAGCCTCCCTTTAAACCTGTCTCTGTTTCGTCTCCACAGCAAACCCAAGGAGCCCGTCTTCAGCGCTGGTAAGTCTGATTTCATCTTTATGTGGGTGCCCCTCACTCACCCCAGGACTCGAGGGACAAATGCATAGCTATTCCGGGGTCACCTTTCACCTGCGCTGTCCTCGTGGTGGGGCTGACAGGTCGAGTGCCACCAGCCTGTGTCCCCGGGGGGCCGGGGCTCAGATTGCGGAGACCAGCCGCAAAATGGTCATCGAGACTGGACCCTCTACTGTCCCCCTTTAAACACAATTTGAGATGCGCCAATAAGGAGGAAGAGTAAAATGCCACCACATGAGCAGAAGCAGAGCTTCTAGGAGAAAAGACTTCTGTTGCCTTTGTTACTCCTTCCTGACCCGGTGGGGCTTCTGGCTCAACATCTGCAGCTCTCCAAAAGGGTAGCTTTCTGGTGCATTAAGTTATAACTTCATCTAAAAGTAGCTTTTTTCTCTGTTTTCTGCCTTTGGTTACTTAAACTGCAAACTAATAGTTCATAGGTATCTTTCCATATACCTTTTTTTTTTTCTAACACATTTTATAATAAGGTAGATGCTATTTTTAGGATATTAACCTGATTTAAAAGCGCATTTAAAATGCAAAATCACTGACAGGTATGGCATCCGTTAAGTAAATCCCTTCGGTTTTAACTTTTTCAGTTTTGTCCCTTCGATTCAGATTTGAAACCTCTCTAAAAGTCAGCGTTCCGTAGGTTTCAGCATGTGCTTTAGTATTCATTTCATTTTCGGGAAGCATGAGGTCATGTGCTGAAAATGTGGTTGCCCTAAGCCTGCAGAGCCAGGTGTTGAGCACACTGGTCGGAACCCCGAACCCCTGCACCTCAGGCAGGTTCTCCTGCCGGGGGCAGGGCGGCCTCTCCGACTGAGAGCTAGCTGCTCCCGGCGAGAGCTGCTCCCCAGCGAGCGGGCAGGCCGGTCCCTCTTGCAGTTCTTGCCATCTCTTTATCTAGCGCTTCTGTCCCTGTCTCCGAAATCACAAGGGAAACGCCGGGTGACACACTGCAAAGGTAGGCGGCATTTCTGAAACCTCATAGCTCTCTGAGCAAAGCTGCTATCCAGGCTGCAGAAACTTTTTTCATACAGGCAAGCACATAATCTCCTCGTATGAAAATGTTTTGGGCACACGAGCCACTCGGACTTAAAGTTAAAAGCATTCCTGCGCATTGACTTGGATGGGTTTTAATAAGTAGCTGCTACATTCAATCTGGCTTGATTATTGGCTGATTGCAGGAACTTTGAAAAATCTGAATAAACCTTAAGAGAGCTATAGGGCAGCCCTGGATGTCCCACTGCTTGACCTGGTGTCCTGCACCGCTACTGGCCTCTCCCTCTGCGCCCTCGGGTTGGCGGCTGCGATCCGCTGTCCTAACACGCCTGGAAAATACCATTGCTTCCCTTGCTGTGTTTTGATTTTATTTTTAAAATATTTTTAAAGACTTATTTATTTGAGAAAGAGAGAGAGGAAGAGAGAGCAAAGGGGGAAGGGCAGAGGGAGAGAGAGAATCTCTGGCAGACACTGCTTAGAGCCCGACATGGGGCTCGGTCCCACGACCCTGAGGTCACAACCTGAGCCAAAACCATGAGTCAGATGCCTCACCAACTGTGCCACCCAGGCGCCCCTGCATTTTGATTTTAAATGTAGAATGTCTGAATTACCAGTGCAAAACCATGCCACGGCAAAATTCAGCGCCTTTTTTTGCCTAGGTCAGTGATTTAGAATTGTGCTAAGTAAGCCTCCACTGTGAGGCCTTAACCAGCACACGGCTACAGTGTACTCCGTGTTTCACGCACACTGATCATTGCAGCCACGGAGGGCTCCGCCGTGCAGTGGAGATGGCATTATATCCTCTTTATTACCCATCCACATTCTGCGCCTCCCCTCCTACAAAGAGAATTGATAGAATCGCTTGTCTAGCTCCATGCTCACTCCTGCCTGCTTTCTGTTCCCTTCTTTCATCTGCGGGGTGCCCCTAGGTCCTGCAGGGGTGGGGTCACACAGTCTGGTGAGCCCAGATTTCAGTGAGGGATTAAGGAAGGGAAGGGGTTTGGGGTGAGAAGAGCAAGGGCAGAGGCCCTGTGGGAGATAGTAGGAGCACATCTGGCCCAGCAGGAGGATGCAGGTGCGGTGCTTGCAGCCACGATGTTACTTAGGGGGGAGGAGGCAGGTGCTAGATGTTTGGATCTAGCAGGTAAGACAGCGGGAAAAGGATTTTGCATGGAGGAAGGACGTGGTGAGATCCACTTTGGGCCTTGATGGTTTTGGCAGCCGGTGTACGATGCCGCAGGAGGGCAGTAGGAGAGCCTGGGGTGCTGGGACCTGTGACGGGCTGGTCCCTGCAGATCTGGGGAAGACAGAGCCTGGTGGCAGCATCCTCAGGGAGGGTCCATGGAGCACTGTCTGCAGGATGAGCATGTGTGGGTTCTTATTAAAAAATCAGACTTGCTATGCAGAGTGGAGAGTGCATCACACGCATGCATGCAAGGCCAGAAGTGCACGCACACAGTAACATAAAACCGGGATGGCCTCTTAATTTAGGTGATACCGCATGTGGCATTGTTTGAGGATCCTCAGGAACAAGACTTACAAAACTAATTTGTAAATGTGGTGCTTATGGCAGTGTAATGACTCTGTGACTTCTCACCAGTTTCCTCTCTGTGGATGATCTTTCTGTTGAGTTATGTGCTGCTCTGGCTGGTTCCAACTGCCTGATTTAACTGCTGCGAAGGCCTGATCCTTTGATCTGCAGTGAGTTCTAACAGAATTAATTCATCAGGAACTCACAAGACATTTTCTCTGGTCTTATTATACCCTGAAAGCCAGCAGAAGACTCCAACTTATTTCTTTTTAAAACCACACTTGTCCCATGTCAACGTATTACTGGGTTTGACTCTTGCCCTGTAATTTCTTGACACATCAGAAGTTATTTTATTATAAAAAAAAGTTTGTTCTAGAAGGTTCTATTTCACAATGCCTCTAATTGTTCTTTTATTTTCTCTCTAGCTTTTCTTTGAGCATTTTCCTTCTTGTGTGCACCCTAGCATGTACTTTGGCCAATTTTGTGTTCTTTACACTTGAAAAAATGTGTCCACTGTAAAAAGATACATAAAGATACATTTCTACATTGCAATATAACAAACCAATTTAAATATTGAAAGATATCTTATGAATTTTGATACTGAAATTGTATATACATTGAAGTCAATAAAAAATTTTAGTGGCTTCCTTGTGTTAGTTGTAATTTCTTGAGGTGGCATTTTTTTCCCCCTCCTGATGATAAAGAAAATGTAAGCACCAAGTCTCTCGTGGAAAAATAATGGAATCTAGTTCCTCCTTGCCTTTTACAATCTCTTCTAGATTTCACGTACTTAAGTAAGCAGCAGCATGTCAGAAGTAAACAGGGTGAAAACTTTTGTTTTAAACTCTTTAATTTTATGTTTCAGTTCTTTGTCCCTAACATGTTAATTAGAAATCACACGAAGGGTAAAGTTTTCTCCCTTTTACATTAAAAGGCTAACGAGAAGATAACATTTGTTTTCAGATGTACTGGGCACTGAGGTGTCTTACTAATATCTTTGTTCTTTTTGTAGAAGAAGGATATGTAAAAATGTTTCTTCGTGGACGCCCTGTTACCATGTACATGCCCAAAGATCAAGTGGACTCTTACAATTTGGAAGCAAAAGTAGAACTACCAACCAAGAGACTTAAGCTGGAATGGGTGTATCCTTTATTCACTGGCTGGACCTGTCACGAGGTTTAAGTTGGTTCATGCTCCGAGCTTAAAGTTTAACTGTAGAAATTCATAAAACTTAAGTTCTCTTCCGCTTTTATTTATTTATTTATTTATTTATTTGAGAGGGGGGGAATGGGGGAGGGGCAGAGGGAGAACCTCTAGCAGATTCTACGCTAAGTATGGAGCCCGATGCAGTGCTGGATCTCACAACCCTGAGATGATGACCTGAGTGGAAATCAAGAGTCAGGCACTTAACCTACACTGAGCCACCAAGGCACTCCAAGTTCTCTTAAGCTTTTTTTAAAAGAACAAAATATTCTATTCTCACTTTAAAAAAAATTAACAAAACAGGCCATGTGTTAGCATGCAGTACAGTGTCTTGGCAGAGGAGGGGCTCCATGAGGGCAGCTGATTGTGGGGACACTGACTTATTCTTGAATGATTATAGTTTTTGCTCAAATACATCTACATTCCTGAAAAGAAAATACAAATATATATTAAAAAAAAAAGAAAATACAAATATGCTGGATAGTTTTTGGGTTTGTTTTTAATTTTTTTTTAAAGATTTTATTTATTTATTCATGAGAGACACAGAGAGAGAGGCAGAGTCACAGGCAGAGGGAGAAGCAGGCTCCCTGCAGGGAGCCCAATGTGGGACTGGATCCCAGGCCCCCAGGATCACGCCCTGGGCTGAAGGGAGGCGCTCAACCACTGAGCCACCCAGGCATCCCAACTGAGCCACAGAAACAGGCATCCCTGTTTTGTTTTTTTATTTTTTATTTATTTTTTTTCCTGTTTTGTTTTTTTAGAGAGTTGTGGGAAAATGCATCACTCTCTGGCCTGAACTTTAATCTTTCCAACAGAATAAATGTAGTTAAAAACTAATGGAAAAGCAAGCCTATCGAAAACAATCACGAATGGACAGAGTTAAGGATTCTCATGAAATTGAAAGAACTGATTATTTTTACCAGTAGCTGTCATATGCTTAGTCAGCTCTGCAGGGCAGATGGAACAGCCAGGAGCTCTACCTGTCTACCTAGAAACCGTGGAAATGCAACTTACACCAAACTTACAAACTTAGGAAAATGAATATATCAAAAACTGAGCTACACTGTGCTGGCTGGAGGTTCTTACCCCCAGACAGAGTGATAGACACCCTGGAAGGAAGGACAGGCACCCACCCCTCAAACCAAGTGGGGGCTCAGCTAGCCTTGGGAGACTAATTGAAGGAGTAACATCAGGAATACCCCAGTACTAAATGAAGGGAGTATAGTGAAGGCATAAAAAAAATCAACACGTGCCATAGATAGAATGCTACTTTTAAAATAAATTTTTTCTAGATAGAATGCTACTTTAAGAAAAAAACTCCCTCTTGCCCCAAATCAAAGCCACAGAAATCCTAGTCAGCCCTATGACTAATGATCCTAAGATAAAGCTCTTGGAGCCTTTATACAATGAGATTTGGAAAAGTGAATGAGCTTCAAGGAGAAAAAACTTGAAATAAACAAGTAGAGCCTATGAAAAAGGGTGTATGAAGTGTTGGGGTTTTTTAAATTTTTACTTTATTTTTCCTGACTTAATTTTACTTTATTTTATTATGTTTATTTTACTTTAGAGGAAGCCTGCAGAGGCCACCTTCCAGTCCATACAGATTTTAAGACAAAGAGCAAGATTCCTTTCTTCACTCTCAAACAATTTTTTTTTTAATTTTATTTATTTGTTCATGAGAGAGGCAGAGACATGGGCAGAGGAAGTAGCAGGCTCCCTGCAGGGAGCCCAATGCGAGACTCATCCCCAGACCCTAGGATCACACCCTGAGCCAAAGGCAGACGCTCAACCGCTGAGCCACCCAGGTGTCCCACCCTCAAACAAATTTTTATTAAGTAACAGTTTGCTGCCAAGCCCGGAATAGAAGTTCGAAGAAGCTGGTTTAAATCAATGCTGTTGTCATTTCAGTTGGAAGAATTACTATTTGAAATGATGGCATCATACTCTTTGGGAATTTTGTAGTATTATCATCTGCGCCTGAATTTCTCTCACAAAATATATTTTTTATATTTTCAGACTCAGATATCATAAGCATTTACGTGCATCTATTTTGGCACATGTAATTGAAGTGATTCAGTTCTTCTTTAAGTCAATAAGAGTTTAAATTTTAGGTTAAATCGTAGCTGGAAATCATTATTCAAAACACATTTTTTTTTCCAGCCTACTCTTTATTCGTATTTTTGAAGATGTAAAACAGTGGAGCTTACTTCAAATAAATGGGACTTTTGTTAGATTAGTTTTTCACATCCAAGTTCAAGTGATGTTTTGCTCCCAAAATAGTTTGCAGGGTTTGAAAGTATATATGCCAAAGTCTTAACAGAGGTCATTATCTCCAAGGAGCTGGGGATGGTTGTGGCAAGGAGGATCGAAGTTTTTTATCCTTTGCATATGTATGTGGGAGTCTTGTTTGCACCTGTTACAAGTACTTTTATAATGTAAGAGAAAAGATCTAAATAAAAGATTTAGCCCCTAGATTACAATAAAAAGGAAGATTCACTCAATAACTAAGGCCAATACAAGTCATTTACCAGTATCTTAAAATTTATTTTTAAAAATACTTTAAAATATAAGGAATGTCAAAGTTCAGGGGCTTTTTTGTTTTGGTTTGGTTTACTGTTTTTCAGTTTTGGGTTTTTGTTTTTGTTTTTGTTTTTTGAAGTTCTTTTGACCTCACACTGCTTAATAGTTGAGATAATTCAGTCACTTAACATTTTCAGAACTATTTTGTTTTCAAAAGAGCTACAAATGCCACAGCCTGTCATAGGGATTCGAATAATTTCCCAGCTATGATTCTAGAACCAGAGCCAGTCCTCTTGTGAAGCCACAGAGTAGTGGTGAGACATCAGCCCCCCAAGTGGATGACAGCGGGACGGGATAGGCAGAGAGATGGCAGCCAGCTGGCCCTGCTTCTCTCCTGCTCCCAGAGTCAACCCTCTTCCGTGAAAGACCCAACACTCCAGCAGGAAGAAGAGTACACTGCAGACCTTGTGATAATGAAGTAGATCTGAGCAGGTGGTATGATACCTAGAGCTACACAAGGAAGGCAACAGAAAGGAAAGAGAAAAATTCTAGAGCAAAATATTCCAACATCCTTGTGAAGTGTCAAAATACAGTGTCCAGGTGATTTTAATTTTAGTGTCAAGCTGGTTAGGATAGCGGGCCTTTCAGAAAACCAGCTTGGCAAAATTTCGTTTTTAAAAAGATTTTATTTTTAAGTCACCTCTACACCCAATGTGAGGCTTGAACTTACAACCCCAACACAGAGTCACACACTCCACCGAGTCAGCCAGGTTGCCCCTTTGACAAAAAATATAAAGGCAGACTAGTCGTGAAAAAGGCAGGCATCCATGTAAAATCCAAACAATTCATAAAGAAATATGGCCCTGACTGTTGCTCCCAAGGTCTATGATTGATTGGCTAAATTCAAAGTAGTTCTCTTCCTGGTGACTTCACAAATGTCCGATCCAGTTACCATTGGTAACTAAAATAAGTCACTTTTTAAAAAAAGATTTTATTTATTCATGAGAGACACAGAGAGAGAGACAGAGGCAGAGACACAGGCAGAGGGAGAAGCAGGCTTTCTGCAGGGAGCCCAATGCGGGACTTGATCCCAGGACCCCGGGATCACACCCTGGGCCAAAGGCAGACGCTCAACCACTGAGCCACCCAGGTGCCCCAATAAGTCACATTTTTGATCAAGCTGAAAAATTCAGCTTTCAGAATATAATATATAACTTCTACGAACAAAGCCCTATCTTATAAGAATATGTCTTCACCTCAACTCAATGACCGTTCCCAACTCTGTTGCCTGCCTGTTGAGGGTCGCATGTATTTGGCTCGGAGTATTTATGATTTCATGTTATTTAAATGAGAGAAATTGATGATAATAGTCTTGTGGAATTGTATTGTCTGTTCCCGCTGAACAAAGCCAGTGTTTTGTCCGCTCTTAAGGAAATAAAGTTTATCTTGACACACACCAAGCTATGGGTACCGGGGTCGTGATTGCCGGAACAATCTGTACCTGCTTCCGACGGGGGAGACGGTGTACTTCATCGCTTCCGTGGTGGTGCTGTACAACGTGGAGGAGCAGCTGCAGAGGCACTACACCGGCCACAATGACGACGTGAAGTGGTGAGTCCTCACCCTCGTGGAAGTACGTCTGCGGAAGGATGTCAGGGTTGAGCTACAAGTAAAGAAAAGGGATCTGAGAGAACAGGATCTTTCGGAAAAGCTCTCCTTACGTTCTGTGTTGTCCGTAGCTGGTGGCCTGCCAGCTGCTGGCTCTCTAAGACACTATAGGCTAGTTTAGTTTTCTACCCTTCGAACACATCATCTTAACCTACCGTATCACCCAGATGAATAGTTCCCATAGACCCCTGTCTGGAGGCCTTCTAAGCATGCTAATAGCTTCTGATCTGGGTCCTTATTTTAAAAAATAAAAAAAAAATAAAATGTTCATGCTTATGACTGGGTTTGGTTTAATTCACTCCTTTTTCATTCATTCATAACTCATGCATAGCTTTTGATGGGGGTTTTATGTATCTTGGAAGGACGGGAGGTGGAACGGGTGTCTTTCCCTATATCTACTTGTCCTAGATCCCTGGTCAATTCTAAAAATCCTGTTGGAAAAAGATATTTTTGCCATATATTTAATATAAAGATATAAAATATATTTTAATATAAAAAAATATATATTTAATATAAAATAAAAAGATATTTTGCCATATATTTAATAAAGGCTGCTATAGTAGGCATGGTATGCTCCAAGCAAAGGATGGTTTCTCCTTGAGTCAGGAAGTTCTCCAGAAAGGATGGAATGAAATAGGTGCTAATGGCCCAGGGATGTTGGGGTGCTCTGAAAATTCATCGTGAGTCTGAGTCCGTGAGAAGTCAAGTACCGTATAGTTCTTTTATATTAAATTTTTTGGCTAGATTCTATTTGGCCAAGAGGGAAGTAAAGCTTATCTTTAAAGAGTGGCTGTTTTATAAATATCCTCTTTTTAGCCTAGCGGTCCACCCTGACAGGATCACAATAGCAACGGGACAGGTCGCGGGCACATCTAAGGATGGAAAAGTGAGTTGCTTTATCTCTTCCTATTTTCATAACAAACTACTAACTCGATATAGTCTTCTGGGAACATTTTGCTGATGAATAAGCCTGCCTAGGTAAAATTAAAGTATCCGAATGCTTCTTAATCCCCCATTAGATTTTTTTAGTGCAAAAAAAAATTTTTTTAAAGGACTTTTTATTGCATATTCTTCCAGTGACCTTAAAAACGCCTTGAACTTGCCTTACTTTCAGCCAGTTTTTAAATAGCTTTGTTCTTGCCTGAGAATTCAGCAGTCCCTAAGATCCTTACTCACACACGATTAAGATTAAAATATTAGGTATACATTTCATAAGTAGAAGTCCTAATGAATAAGCATTTGCACAGGGGGCATTTTGGCTCTTCAGTGAACCTCAGACCCTCTGCCTGAGTGCCCTGTATTCCTGACGTCACCCCAGAGCCCCCAAAGGCTGCTCAGAGAGCTTGGACTCAAGTTTTATAAGCACCCTCAGCAAGACTTTCACTTGAATTTTAAGGAATCAGAGAGGGAACCGTGGACTCTTAAGAGAGAGCAACACAAAACTGGCTTCCAGGTATTTCTTGACACCAGTCCGTGGTCTTACCCAAAACTCCTTATAGCTTTTTATAATATCTACCTTGTATAGCTTATTCTTGCCCAATACAGGAAGCAAACCTAATTACACAGAGCACCTCTATTTTTACCAGTATCTTTTCTTCCTGGAAAACACAAATGCTGCCATTTTCCAGAAAATATTTTAATAACATCAAAATTTAAATATTAACTTTATGGGCAGCCCAGGTGGCTCAGCTGTTTAGCACCGCCTTGTGATCCTTGGGACCTGGGATCGAGTTCCACGTCAGGCCCCCTGCATGGAACCTGCTTCTCCCTCTTGCCTATGTCTCTGCCTCTCTCTCTCTCTCTCTCTCTCCACCTCTCTCTCTCTCTGTCTCATGAATAGATAAATAAAATCTTAAATAAATAAATAAATAAATAAATAAATAAATATTAACTTTATGCCCTTTCATGTTAAAATTCTACACTTAAAAAGAAGTAACAGGAACGATGGAAATCAGTTTATGATTATGTAAATAACACATAAACAGGATAGGGTCTTCATCTTTTTTTAATGTGAAGTGGCTTTTTAAAGTTTTTGAAGCAAACCATTTGTTCCTCCCTCTAGTGGATTAAAAATGTATTTCAGTTTCTAGCATTGAAATTGAATCAGAACTTCTTCCGAGCCAGGGAAGATAAGGATAGCTCTCTGAGCCGGTCCTTCAGTTCAGGTGCAGAGAGACACAGAGAGGCCATCTGACTGTCTGCAGACACACAGCTACTCAGAGCAAGTCCAGCCCGGAGCCTGGCCCTCCTCAGCCCGCTCTGTGCACCGGGTATAATGCTAGTCCTTTTCCCGATCCACCTGCTGATCGTGCTAGGACGCTTTCGTCTATTGAGGGAGAGAAAAATTAGGATCATTCACCTTGGAACACAATTGGGAGGTTTTGAACTGATGGTAACAACTCTAAATTTCCCCTGTGCATACCTGATTGTTTGCTTCTGTGAGGCCCATTCTTTTTTTTTTTTTTTTAAGATTTTATTTATTTATTCATGAGAGAGACAGAGAGAGAGGCAGAGACACAGGCAGAGGGAGAAGCAAGCTCCATGCAGGGAGCCCGACGTGGGACTCGATCCTGGGTCTCCAGGATCACACCCTGGGCTGCAGGCGGCACTATACTGCTGAGCCACCGGGGCTGCACCTCGTGAGGCCCATTCTTATGTTAAACTCTCGATACTGGGCAGCCCGGGTGGCTCAGTGGTTTAGCACCGCCTTCAGCCCAAGGCCGGATCCTGGAGACCCAGGATCGTGTCCCACATCGGGCTCCCTGCATGGAGCCTGCTTCTCCCTCTGCCTGTGTCTCTGCCTCTCTCTCTCCCTCTCTGTGTGTCTGTCATGAATAAATAAATAAAATAAAATAAAAAAACATTTAAAAAAAAAAAACAAAAACCTCTCGATACTATTTGGTGGTGACCGGCTTGCTGAATTTAGATGTATTTACCCCTTATGGACAAACAGACTTTACAAGAATAGCCCTTGTATGAGATCCCAGTTTCCTTGTCATTTTTCATTTTATTTTTTATTTTTATTTTTTTAAGATTTTATTTATTTATTCATGAGACACAGAGAGAGAGAGGCAGAGACACAGGCAGAGGGAGAAGCAGGCTCCATGTGGGGAGCCTGATGCAGGACTCCATCCTGGGTCTCCAGGATCAGGCCCTGGGCTGAAGGCGGTGCTAAACCACTGAGCCAATAGATAGATAGATAGATAGATAGATAGATAGATAGATAGATAGATAGATAGATAGATAGAAATAAAATAAAATAAAATAAAATAAAATAAAATAAAATAAAATAAAATAAAATAAATTAAAAAAATAATAAAATAAAATAAAATAAATAAAATAAAAAAATAAAATAAACCACTGAGCCACCCGGGCTGCCCTCATTTTTCATTTTAAAATTCAGACACATCTCGATGCACAGAGGAAGCATGCCAGTCCCTATGGTACAATTATGAAGAATTGGCTATTCAAAATGTAAAGCCTGGTGGACCTCCCCTAGAGGGTCCCCTCCCCACAGGGGCCACCATCTCCTGAAGCTGTTGTGAATGTTTCGTTGATGCCAAAAGGCAGAATCATCAAATGCAGGAAAAGACCTCTCATTTTGACAAAACCAAAGTAGCCTTGTAGCTTCAAGGGAAAGATGAATTCGTCTGCCCAGCATGGTCGGTGACTCTCTCTGCATTTCCTTCTAAACAGCAACTGCCTCCACATGTGCGCATCTGGGACTCCGTGACACTGAACACACTGCACGTCATCGGAGTTGGGTTTTTTGACCGAGCTGTCACCTGTATCGCGTTCTCAAAATCTGTAAGTCCGAGCCCCGTGGGTACCAGGGCCCTTGTCCGTAGAGAGGAGAGAGGCAGTTCAAGGTTGAAAAGGGAAGAAGTTGATGTGCTTGCTGGCTGCCTGGGACACCGTCCTGCTACCCAGGTCCCCTCATTCTGAGGTCGTACGTGTCCCCTTGGGGTCACACACATGATGGAAAGAGGCCCTGCAGCACCGTCTTCCTGTTCCTGGAGGCACTGTTGTCTGCTCTGGCATTGAATTTCACCTGTCCCTGGGTAGGCGGCTCCAGTGTGTCTCTGCCATCCCCACAAGGGCTGCCTGTCCGTTAGCAGGGGTCGGAGGGGCCTCATGGTCTCCAGATCTTCCTCAGGATGTGCCCATTCAACAGATCCACCCTATAAGCCACTATTTCAGAAACTTACATTCACACACGCATGCACATGTTCACATCAAACACTACATGCCTCGGCCCCAGGGCCTTTGCTCCTACACCGCCTCCCAGTCTCCCAGCCCCTATTAGTCACAGATGTGTGCTGTGTGTGCTGCAGGCACTGGCTTCTCCAGGAGGGGGCTCTGCAGCCCCTTCGGAGGCTGGTCTTGATAGAACAGGTGAGGCAGGGCCACCCCTGACCCCTCTCTTCTGCTCCTGTCCCTCCATCGCCCCACATTCACCTGCTCCCGCTGCATGGCCAGGAAAGCAGGTAGCATAAGCAACACGTACATATTCTTTAGCCAAAATGGACTCTTTATTAAAAGTGAAATTAATGTTCATTGTAAATCACTTTTAACCCATTTTATTCTCAGATGTAGTCTTCCTGTGAATACCTTTTCTTTTCCAGAATGGAGGAAGCAATCTCTGTGCCGTAGATGACTCCAACGACCACGTGCTGTCCGTGTGGGACTGGCAGAAAGAGGAGCGGCTGGCCGACGTGAAGGTCTCTCCCCAGGCCCATTGCTGGGCTCCGTTAGAATGTCCCCCCTCGGAGCGTTCTCCTTCCGCTGGCTCCCAGGCCTGTTTCCCACTTGTCGGGGGGCTATAGGCTCCCCATTCCCAACGCAGCCCTCGGGCATGACACCAGTACCTCCGAATCCCAAGCCCACTCATCCCCCCACCCAGGGTGTGGTTCCAAGTCCTGGCAGGGTTTCTTTCTCCCTTCGTGATACCTGTAAGGTTCTTGCTTCCTCATTTTACAGCCCCTACCCTCCTCATCCAGTCCATTGGTCACTGTTCATTGCTGCTTTGTTTCATTCGACACATGTGTCCTCACGTTGTCGAGGGGGCACTGCAGGTGTGGTGGTGGAACATGAGATGTGCCCGCTGCGCCGCCAGGGAGGGGCTCGGGGGTGTGGGGACAGGTCAGGAACAGCAGAGGGTGCAGGGAGAGGCCAGCACAGGCAGCATGGGGCTTGTCCAAAGCTGAGTGGCCTCAGCAAAGGTGAGCGAGTGCCCCTGCCAGGTCCCAGCGCCTCCCAGTGGGACTCTTCCTGTAGGGGAGCACCTGGACTTCTCTTAACGCCACCAGTCCATCTTGTGCGATAGGTCGCCAAACTTTCCTTAAGCTTTCTTGTATTTTCCTGCTGTTAAAATCATGAATGGATCCCAGGTTTTACAGAATTGACTTCAGATTTCTCTTCCTGTCATCCATTAACCTTAGATCACCTTACTTCCCGAACATTAGGGTCACCATGGCACTGCCTTGGCTTTCTCCCTTGAGTGTCTGGGAAGCAGGGTCTGTATTCTAATCTGGCACGTTGTCTAACACCTGTTTACAGACTGTCACCTCCGGGGCCCGGGCACCCCCTCCCATCTCTAGAGCCCTGCCTTCTAATATTCTGGTCGAGTATTTAAGTTCTTGCTATGTTACTGAGTTGGAAGTAATTAGAGGCAAATTAACACCCAGGTTTAAGGACCTATAACTGAATTTCAAGCAGAAGGAACAATCAGGGTCAGATTCATCTGACTCAAGTGCAGGTGCTGGAAATCAAGAGAACAAGGTCGGAGGTGGCGCAGGGACACCCAGAGAGCCAGATCCCTAACCCTGGACCCCCGGCCTGGTCACCAAACCACTGGCAGAGTCCAGGAATCAAATCAGGAGGGAATCCCAAAGCAAACAGGACTGCCAGAGTCAGCCAGGAGTGAGGGAGCTGTATAAAATCCAGATTCCTGGGCCCCTCCCGAAGATTGCAGTCCCCAGAGGGGATGAGGCCTGACATCCACAGTGTAACACACATCAGGTGATTCTGTTCAGCCACGGCTTGGAGCCCGTGACGGGAAGATGAAAGCAAATTCTTGTGGTTCTTAAGTTTCCTGCCCCTAACCCACCCCTTCGGCAAAAGCATTCTGTGGGGTCTTCCTGGGGACCCCACGGCGAGAGAGGAGCCATAGTCCCTGTCCTCAGGGCCACGCTCCAGCGGGAGGGACAGACAAGGAGGGGTTATGGCACGTGGCAAACATAAGTTGAGTGTTTATGGAAGGTGAGTTCAGTGGGGAGAAAAATCACGAGGCTTAGGAGTTATTTGTTTGTGGTTCAGAGGTTATTTATTTTCTCAAGGGTCTCAAGAGACTTGAGACATCTGATTCTCCTGTTTTGCTCAAAGTGTTCCAACGAAGCCGTTTTTGCTGCGGATTTCCACCCCACGGACACCAATATAATAGTTACCTGTGGAAAATCACATCTCTACTTTTGGACATTAGAAGGAAACTCCCTTATTAAGAAGCAAGGATTATTCGAGGTAACGTTAAATCACATCTGTTTTACTCTTCACTGAGCGGTGTGCGTGGTCAGCCAGCTGCTACGGGAGTGGAGAGGGTACCGTAGTCTTAGAATTTGTTTTAATTGGTAAATATGGAAGCGTATCTGGGGCGTGTAGTGTTGAAGAGTATTCCTGGGGGCCCCTAACAGAACTAGGAAGCCCCTTGAATCTAGCCTTGGCGATGCTGGGAAGGAAAGATGGGCCAACCCAGGGAGAAACACAGGGACTGTCACCTCCGGGGCCCGGGCACCCCCTCCCATCTCTTCGTCCTTGCAAAGAACAACCGAGAAGGCCCTCAGGCCTAGTGAGTACCAGGGACAGCACCCCCTTCCCTGTGCGTCCCTAAGCTACTACCCCACCAGGCCCACTTAGAGGACTGCTTTATTTTGCTGCCAACACAGCCCGCCCCCCAGCCCCTCCAACACCCTCTGCTCCAACTGTCTGCGACTTTATCTTGCCCAGAAACCTCTCTGTTTTAGAGCAGGTAATCTCACGGCATAAGTTGTATCACGGTAGATAGAAATGAAAGGCATCCCGCGTGGTAGCGGAAGCTGATCACTGTCCGGCTTGGGAGCGCTGTCACTCTAGGTAGTATTAATACAAAGAAGAGGCCGTCTTGACTAAATACATATTTATATTTACGACATTCTGCAGAAGCAAGAAAAGCCAAAGTTTGTCCTCTGCGTGACTTTTTCTGAAAACGGTGACACCATCACTGGAGATTCAAGCGGCAACATCTTGGTGTGGGGAAAAGGTAACAGGATTGTGTCCCGAACAAAAGATGGGGGGCGGGGGGGACGGAAGCAAATGTTATATGAGGTCAAAGGTGACTTCTCTAAGAATTGTCTGTTAGTATGATTGATAGGATTACAACTAAATCCCAAGTTTTATGGGTATATACATACACGGTGACTATGTAACTTGAAATCTTAAAACTAGAACAGAACAAAACAGGAACAGCCAAGAACTGTTCACTTTCTATTATTGCAAAAAGCTCCTTAAGCCTAAAATATTTTGACAGAATAGCTTTATTAGGAGATCTATTAAGAAAGTATAATGATGAAGTTGTCAATGACTATATAGCTATGAAATATTTAAATAACTTTTCTGGTTCGTATGGCCTTTGACAAACAGTTATTAAGAACTAATTATGGGGGCACCTGGGGAGCTCAGATGGTTAAGCATCTGCCTTCAGCTCAGGTCATGGTCCCAGGGTCCTGGGATTGAGTCCCATGTTGGGCTCCCTGGTTGGCAGGGAATCTGCTTCTCCCTCTGCCTCTGCCTCTCCCCTCTATTCGTGCTCCCTCTCTCTCTCTTTCTCTCTCTCAAATGAATAAATAAAATTAAAAAAAAAAAAGAACTAATTATGTACGAGGGAGCATGCTAGGCACTGCATACACCAGTGATCCAAAGCCCCTGCTGCCAAGGAGCCTGCAGCTTGGTGAAGAGGAGTCATTACTCTGAAAACATTCATTCAATTATGCTCAATGAGCATTGATGGCAGGAGGAAAGTGAAAAGCACACCATCCCTGTCCTCAAAGGGCTCAGAGTTTGGGTTGGGGGTGAAGGTGGAAACAGACCCACAGATGTGATTTCAGAGTAACTCGGTGACTTCACTAGCATCCCAACTACTGTGGAGGCAGGTGCTTCACACATCACTCCATTTCACCCATAGCACAATTCTGTGGGATAAGCAGGAGCCCCATTACACAAAGGGGAAACTGAGGCACAGGGCAGTGAAGTCACTCGTTGAGAGACACAGGGCACATTAGCATGGGAACCCAGGCCCCTGTTCTTTGCCATGTGGAGTCCCTCTGTGGTGTCTTCATCCTGTCCTTCCCTCGAGCGTGTTCTCCTGAATCCTAAAGTAACCCAGGGCCATGCTGGTCTGGTGCTTTGTGAGCTTCTAGCTTTGTAGATTCATACTGCAGGGATGCCCTAACCAACAAGATCATGTTTTTTTTTTTTTTTAATTTTTTAAAAAGATTTTATTTATTTATTCATGAGAGACATAGAAAGAGAGAGAGGCAGAGATACAGGCAGAGGGAAAAACAGGCTCTATACAGGGAGCCCGACGTGGGACTCAGTCCTGGGGCCCCGGGATCACGCCCTGGGCCGAAGGCAGGCACCAAACCACTGAGCCACCCAGGGGTCCTACAAGATCATGTTTTAAAACAGAAGTACGATGGGATGGACAGAAGCGAGCTTTTTGATAACCTACTGAGAGTGGTTTTCTTGGTGTGTTTAGGTACGAATCGGATAAGCTATGCTGTTCAGGGGGCCCACGAGGGTGGCATTTTTGCACTTTGTATGCTAAGGGACGGCACTCTGGTGTCAGGAGGAGGGAAGGACCGTAAGCTCATTTCCTGGAATGGAAACTACCAGAAACTTCGTAAAACTGAGGTAAGACAACAACAAGCAGCATTACTGAAGTTCAGGGTTTGTCCTTTTTTTCAAAATTCATTTTGAACCTAAAACTGGTACACTAACCAGTTTCCTTGTTAGTTTGAAATCTTATTAGCTTACAGCTTTTGAAAGTGGTTTAGACACAATGTTATTAAATAGGGTAACATTTTATTAAAATCACCAGAAGCGGATAAAGTGAAACTACCAAAATGGAATTGGGTTGGTAAAACTTTAGGTTGTAACATATTTCACATTTAGAATATCGACATAACTGCACAGTCTCACTCTTCCAGGGGAATATTTATTGTCCGTGTTTTGATTTTATTCATTAAAATCTTCCTTTTTCCACTGTAATTTCCAGATGTGACTTTGGAGACATGACCCCCTGGAACTAACATCTTATTGAGTATTTGCTTTGTACGTGGCTGAGTGCCAGCATATCCTCTAAAGCTCTATCTCCTTTTAGTATCGATTTTACCTCCTTATTCCATGGCTGGCAGCCTTGCACACCAGTGAACTTTCTCCCCCAGACCCCGGGGAGTTGTGAGCAGACACACACATGGCAGGCATCAATCAGAAGGCTGATGGTCCTCATCCCTAGCGTAGAATGGACAGGCTATAGAACGTCTCCAACTTCTAAGTGACATGAGTACGACACACGTCCATCCTGCAACGTGTTGTATCAGAGCCGCGTGGCACGGTGCTTTGGCGGTCTGAGATATGGTTTTGTTTGCTATTGCTCTCAATAAAGGAGGCCCTCCGGTGAGCTTTCAAAACCACATCCCCTTTCATGGAGATTTTAATTGTGACACCATTCTTTATCCTAAGATTTGACCGGCATTTGATTGAACGTGTACCCCCGTGTTAAACCATAACTGCCACAAAAGCTCCAAAGCCTCATGCAGCTTCGTAGAAGATACTCATCACTTTGTAAAGCATCCCTGCTTCTTCCTTAGCATGAGTTATCTTTACCTATTCTTAAATCTGTGCCAACAAACCGCACAGGAGGTGGAAAGTTGGTAAGAGAGCAGGCCGCTTCTTTCCTCTCTAGAACCGGAGCGCTCAGCGTTGCCCAGCGGGGGTCTAGCTGCAGTTTGTTCCTTTTATGAAGCGCAAGGACCCCTGTTTATTTTATCACAGCGAATTGTTCTTGGCTGGTGTATTTTGCAATTCTTTTTCTTAAAATTTAGATAATTCCATATGCTTACGAACATGAACAGTCGATTCCAAAACTAAGTAGAGCGAAGTTGCCAAAGAATTTACCATTTTAAGTTACAGTAAATTTTACGAGCTCTCATTATGGCATGTTATTTTATTCTGTTTTCCAACTTTTACCAGCTCCTGCTGTCCAAAGCCACAAGAAAAGAGTAAACTAACCAGGATTACTTCTTATTTTTTAATCTTACCAAGAAAAAAATGTTTTGCTCTGTATTGTTGTGTTTTTTTTTTTTCTTTTTCTTTTTACTTTACTTACTCTTCTTGATTCTATAAAAGTATATATATGTGTTTGGAGTTCAAAAGTCAGATCATTCACTCAGCAAATCCTGGCCATGGACCTTTCTCTATCCATGCTATGTGTGTGTGTAGCGGGGGGGGGGGGAGCTATCATGACATATAAACATGTATTTTGAATGGTGGAGCTAATATTTAAGGACATTTTCGGTGCTTTCTTTTCAATGCAGATTCCAGAACAGTTTGGCCCGATCCGGACAGTGGCCGAGGGGAAGGGCGACGTGATCTTGATAGGCACAACTAGAAATTTTGTTCTGCAGGGTGCTCTGTCAGGGGACTTCACACCCATCACTCAGGTATGCTCCAACTTACCAGGCCCACCAAGCCTGTTCATTTTTTACAATATTAGAATATCAGAAAACATCACAAAGAGTAGATTATTCCTTTGTTTTATACCAATGTAACCTTCCTTGGCATCAGTTTCAGTTGCTGTCATGGCCTAGGTTGGGCGGGAAGGGAAACTGAGGAAAGCAGTCTGAAAGGCTGCGTATGCCATGGGCACCCCATCCCGAGGCTCTGAGTGTTGACTGGTGTTTCAGAGAGCTCCATCTGTCTTGGTCCTTTGCAGGGTCACACTGATGAGCTCTGGGGACTGGCCATCCATGCCTCAAAACCTCAGTTCTTGACCTGTGGGCATGACAGGCACGCCACTCTCTGGGACGCTGTTGGTCACCGGCCCGTCTGGGACAAAATAATAGAGGTAGACGTGCACGTTACATTGCGTTTTTCTTATAAAAGTTCACCTGGAACACCTTCATTTATGTTTTTGCATGAAATCGGTAGTGATATAAAATTGTCCCAAAGTAAATGTCACTCAGTTTACCTCCTTCGATCAGCATTGCTTTAAACTTCGCCTCAAGTGGTCTCATCCATGCCATTCTGAAGCTTGCTGTTGAATTTTTCAACAGCAAGCTAGCCTTGCGGACTTGGTTTTGGGGGTCTCCTGAGTGCAGAGTCCCTTCACAGGCTTCCACGCTCAGAAGTCCTTGTCATGAGCCTGCACACCACCTACCATGCACCTCTGGAGTGAGAATTGATGCATACGATATAATTTATCTCTACAATTGGAGTTCGATGACAAGGCTTTAGTTTTACAGTCGGCATCGCTGTGATCCTCACAGAAGGAACTCAGATTGTGTATCGGAGCCCTGAGATGTCCTTGCCCCGCCTGCACAGAGCCAGCAGCGGGTGTAGTTACTGAGCACCGGGCGCTGTGCACGGGTTATCTGTAGTCCTGGCAGCAGCCGTGGGCACCATGTTACTGAATTGGAAATTGAGGCTTGCCATGGTCACTAACCCAGCAAGTGACGGAGCCACCAGCCTTTACACCCAGCTCGGCTGGATTCCCAAACCCGCAGTCTTCCGCCACACGGTACTGCACTGAGTCTAAAGTGTAGCCCATGCCCTGGATGACATGTCCCATCCCGTGACAGGGGCAGCCTCTCTGTAGGTCCTGCCGCTCCTCGCAGCCCCCACAGAAGTCCCAGAGCTTCCCAGCATTTCGGATCAGCCCCCTTGGAGAAGGTCACCAAGGGTCGAGCTGGCCACCACTTGTGTCACTGAAGTGACAGGGCCCGAGCCACTCAGAGGGAAGAGTGCAAGTGGCCCAGGCGGCAGGATGGGCTGAAGGAAGTGGCGTCCCGGGTTGTATCTGCCCCCCACCCCCACCCCGGAGGTGCTTGGAGGAACAGATGAGGAATACCTGAGGCAGGTACAGCAGGGGCAGTGGCATCTGGGAAGGTGGCCTCCCCCCTGCTCCTCGGTGACAGCCCCTCTGAAAGCAACCCCATGGCTCCATCCTCCTCCCCCTTCCCTGACCAGTCACCCCTCAGCTTGACCGAAGGGAAGGGGCCCCAAACCGGGTTCCTGAAAGATCTGTGGCCGAGTCCTCGCTCCCTAACCCACTGGCCATGTGGTTCTGGACAGGAACCTCCCTGTGCCTCAGTGTCTCCCTCTGGGAAATGTTAAGAGCCTAAGTGAATTAATTACACGATAAAGCTTCAAGTGGAGGTGATTTCTTTCTCTCAGCAGCAGCCCTGAAAAAAGGCTCTGGAAAAAGCCATCGCTGAGAACGGAATCAGAACCTTAAAGCCACTGGCATCTTATTTGTTTAGCTTATCCAGTGGCATCTGAATGCCTTTCTCTATTTCCATTCCCATGGGTACTTTGTTCTTGGTCTCCCTGTCATTTATCCCCTCTCGCCTCGGTCCATACTAAGCAGTTATACCACGTGATCTATCTAAAATGCAGATTCGATCACGTCACACTTTTTTTTTTTTTAATTTTATGATTTTTAAGTCCTCTCTATGCCCACCGTGGGGCTCGAACTCACAGTCCTGAGATCAAGAGTCGCATGTTCCACGGCCTGAGCCAGACCGGCACTCCAATCATGTCACACTCTTTATAGAGAGAAAACAATCGGTGTCACCGTGTCCTTGTCTCCCAGGGATCACAGTCCTTACCATGGCGGCACAGCCTACATTATTCACGCCGTCCTCATGCCTCTTTTCCTCCCTGGGACATTCCACATTGTGACGCCTTCTCCACCTGCCATTCCTCAGATGTGCCCCAAATATACTTCTACCTCTTTGATCATACTGCTTTCTCCTTAACACCTGGGCTGAGAAAATTCTGATTGAAATGTCCCCTCCACCTTTACCACCCATGATTCCTCCTGTACCGAAAGGCCCGATTCGGAGGATCTTGGCACCAGGAAGCCTCTTCCCAGCCTCCCCGCCCAACTTCATCTAACTCTCCCTCTCCTGCAACCGGACAGCTTGCTTTTCCCTCCATCGCCGATCCCATTCCACCTTGTGTCAGTTCTAGTAATGAACAAACCCTAGATCCAAACCTGAACTTGCCTGACTCGTCTCGAGATCCTCCTGGGGCTGTGCCCAGGGCTCTCATCCAGGGTCACCACGGGCATTGGTCACAGCAGTCGGATTTCCAGGCAAACCAAGCACACCGTTCGACAAGCTTTCCATCCAGCATGGGGTCAACGGAAGGGGCTTCCAAGGCTTGGAGGAAGAGCATGTACTTGGTGTGTCATTTGATTACTGTCGCCACGAAAAGATAGTGAGACAGAAAGAGAAAAATTCTAAAGGGATAAAAATTTAGTATTACTGACATGTGACCTTTGTCCGAGTAGGGAAACGTTTAGCTCTCTTGGAGAGGAGAGACTTTTGGTTTAAATGGGACCACATAGCCCTTTGGAACAGCTGTGCTTGTGTGTGTTTTCTGCGGTAGTGCTGTGTCTGGCCATCAATTTACACTTCCTTTAAAATATTTTAGGATCCAGCTCAGTCTTCTGGTTTTCATCCTTCAGGGTCTGTGGTTGCAGTTGGAACACTGACCGGGAGGTAAGTCCACTCCAGCACGGCTCGTGCTTCCAGAGCTTTGGTGTCTGTGTTTCCCCGGGGACGGGCAGGTGTAGCGCTTACTGCCCCTCGCCGCTTCTAGCCACTCACCCAGAATTAAGTCAGAACTCTAACATAACACGTAGGACAGCGGTCCTCCGCATTTGGGACCGTGGGAAAATCTAAGGAAAGCTATGGATCCTTCTAGAAAAGCCCCCCCACCCATCCATGCACAGATGTGCGTGTACACACACATGCACACACACGCATGCACTCATGAACCGACAGTTTCGGAGGGATTTGTGGAGCTCCTCAAGCCCTGATCTTGCAAGCTGTGGGAGGAGCCCCAGCCTTGGAATCGAGCAAGAAAACATTTCAAAGTGCCAAGGATTTAAAAATGCTTTTCTTGCTGCCTTTTTCAAAATTTTAGAAACTGCCCCATCCCGAGCCTCATGTTCAGATGCAGCTAACACTTACTTGCTACCAAGTGCCTCTGCCAGGCCAGGCAGCAAGCCTGCACTTGATAGCCCGCTCCACCACCTGGCAGCAGTGTGTCCTGAGCCAGTCAGAAAACCTCTGAGTTGTTTCCTTTCTTATAAATTGTGACAGTATTAGCTGCCTAGATACATGGCACCAATGACTGGAGGAGACGGTGTAGGCGGTATTTTCTGGAGTTGTCTGGCAGGCAGTGTTGGTGGCTATGGGGATTATTGTTTTGTACATTTTGACTGCACTTTTGTATTGTTTGTCACAGTTACATATATACTTATCATGGTTTAACTCAAATATTTTTGGTGATTTCCTCCCGTTCTTCCTTTCTAAAAAGCAAACCATGTTGACTCTGTTGTGATGACTATGGAGTATGTATGAGGAAAGAGTAGCCCTTTGTAAGTCACGGGTCGCAGTATCTTGAGGGTTGGGCACCTCATATCCAACAGAATTCTTCATGAAAATGTTTTACCACTTGTGTGCATGTGTACAGGCACACACATACACACACACGCACACTCCTTCCTTTTAACTCTCCCGGGGACAGTGGGAGCTTCAGACTCAGCAGGCTCTGAGGAATGGCTGGCAGCCAGTGATCACCAGACCTGCATGCTGACTCTGGGTAGTAGGACAAAGCATGGGGACCGTGCCGGGATGCTCCACATCACAGACAAGTTCTCTGGGGAGGAGACATGGCACATGGAAACCGGTCCTTCCCTCTTCATATGCTTCCCACATCTCTGGTCCTAGTGCCAGCCTTAGCTCTGGATGGGAGTTCACGGGGCTTCAGAGCACAGCCTCATTAGCCCCAGCCTCTCTGCTCCTTATGTTCTGAGCTCTGTTAACGCTCAGTAGCACATTAAAGGTAAATGGCTGTTGAAAACACAAGGGATCAGAGTTGAGAAGCCAAATCCAGATGCTAGGAGCCAGCCAGTCCCATGGAATGGGAGGCAGGGACACCAGAGTGCCAGTTGGTGGACATGCCTATGGAATGCATGCCATCTGGGGTCTGAAGATGCAACAGCAGGGCACCCACGCCCCATTTCACCCCCTGAAAACCCTGGAGTCCCAGTGACTGCCTCCAGCTGAGAACACGCAGGCAGGAGAGTGCAGTTGTCCCAGCAATTCACATTTAGCGAGTACCGTGTCCTTGTGGGAGGATACGAAGCACGTCTGCATCCATCACAGTTTGCTTTAACTCTGGTCCTCCGCATGGACCTGGGCCCTCATCCCCATTTTACAGTCAAGGACACGGAGCCCAGACTGGTCCTGTAGATGCCTTCCTCTGCCCTCCCTGCCCTGGCTTTCCCCTGGTGCACCCCGACATCCGCGGGAGGCAGACACCCCAAGGCTGTCCCAGCACACCCCCTGCCCCCCATCCTGCTGCACCAGGGCCACATCTCTGGGTGAGCCCGTGCACAGCCTCCTCGCTGCCTCCCCCGGCCACACGCCCGGCCTTCGGGCTTCCTGTCCTTTGATGTGTAAGTGACAAAACTCCGTGCGGACCCCTTCTTGTTAAGCGACACAGAGTGTTTATTAAGCACTGAGAAGTACTAGCTTTTAATAGTCACTATTCGCCTAAGAGTTTTCCTACATTTTCTCACCAAATCACTTACTGCGCTTCTCCTTGTGTTCATGACAGGTGGTTTGTGTTTGACACAGAAACTAAAGATTTGGTCACTGTTCACACGGATGGAAACGAGCAGCTGTCCGTCATGCGTTACTCGCCGGGTAAGAGCGCAGACCGGTCGCCGTACACTTACTACGACTACGAGACTCCGTGTCGGTGTCTTTCAAGGCAGAAATCCCACCAGCCTCCTGAGCGGAGCTAAGCTGCATGCTGCATATCACTGTCAGGGACCAGAGGGGCCCATTGCCCTGCTGAATCCCCATGTCTTCATCTCCCGGCTGCAGAGTACGGACCCCGCCCATCTCACAGGCCCAGAGCCCATCCACTGCCCCATCCCAGTTCCCAGAACTTTCCCTCTCATCTGTTACTTTTGCTGTATAGATCTTTAAAAAGAGGAGGACTCTTTATTTTTTTAACAGCCTTATTTAGGTGTAATTTACGTGCCATTCTTTACCCATTATAAATGGACACTCAGTGATGCGGAGATGAACTCATGCAGCTGCACAGCCATAACCACAAAGCAATGCAAGGACCTTTGCATCACCCTAAGTTCCCTCCCTGCCCCTAGCGATTAACCTCCAGTCCTGCCCCCTCAAACCTAGGCCACCACTGATCTGCTGTCTGTTCTATAAATTGCATTTCCCAGACATTGCACGTCAGTGGAATCGTAGACTACGTAGCCTGTCGCACGTGGCTTCTTTTTACCTGGCATGCTGTTGTGATCGATTCAGGTTATGATGTGTGTATCAGCAGCTTATTCCTTTTTAATTGCTGGGTAGTATTCCACTTTGTGCATATACCTCATCGTGTCTATACGTTCATCAGCGGTCACAAAGGTTGTTTTCCAGCTTTGGGCTATTATGAGTGGTGCCACTGGGAACATTCACTAAATGTCTCTTTGTGGTCATTTGTTTTCATTTCTCTTAGGTAAATTCCTAGGAGTGGGACTGGTGGATTGCATGGTAAATTTGTGTTTAACCTTTTATGAAACCGCATTCCAGAGAGGCTGCACTGTTTTACAACGTGCGAGGGTTCTGGTTTCTCTGCATATCCACCGACACCTGTTATTGCCTGCCTCTTTTATGATGGCCATTGGGGCAGGGGTGGAGTAGTATCTGCTGTGGTTTTAATTTGCACCCTTCCCCCACCCCACAACCATCAAAGATGCTGACCATGTTTTCCTGTGCCTGTCAATCACTCCCACATTTCTGGTGAAAGATCTTGCCAGATATTTTCATTAGCTGGATTTTCCTTTTTTTTTTTTTTTTTTAATTTTTATTTATGATAGTCAGAGAGAGAGAGAGAGAGGCGCAGAGACACAGGCAGAGGGAGAAGCAGGCTCCATGCACCGGGAGCCCGATGTGGGATTCGATCCCGGGTCTCCAGGATCGCGCCCTGGGCCAAAGGCAGGCGCCAAACCGCTGCGCCACCCAGGGATCCCCATTAGCTGGATTTTCATTAGCTTGTCTATCTTACTCTTGAGGGTTTTTAATATTATTATTATTATTACTCTTGAGTTTAAGAGTTTGTATAAGTTCTTTACCAGCTATGTTATTTGCAAGTATTTTCTCCCAGGGCGTGGCTTGTCTTTTCATCTTCCAGTTGGGGCCTTTTAAAGAAAAAGCTTTCGGTTTTGATGAAGTCCAGTTTCTCATGTTGTCCTTTGATGAATCATGCTTTTAGTGTCCTGCCCACGTCATGAAGCCTTTCCCCTCTGCTTTCTTTTAGAAAGGTGATTGTTGGGGTGCCTGGAAGGCTCAGTCAGTCAAGCATCTGACTCTTGATTTTGGCTCAAGTCACAATCTTAGGGTTCTGGGATGGAGCCCCTCATGGGGCTCTGTGCTCAGCAGGGCCTCTGCTTGATTCTCTCTCTCCCTCTGCCACTCCCCTGCCTCTTTCTCCCTCTCAAAAAAAAAAAAAAAAAAAAAACAGAAAGGTGATTGTTTTAGCCATTACATCCCAGTGATGCTCGTATAATGTAAGAGGTAAAAATTTGATTTGTTCTGCATATAGATATCCACTTATCCCAGCATCATTCGTTCCAAAGACAGTCTTTTCCTGTCAGATAATCTTGCCACTTCCATAAAAAAACAATTGACCTGTAAAGTATAAAGTTTTATTTTTGGAATCTCAGTTCTGTCCTGTTCACCTAGATGTTCATCCCTGTGCCAGGAACACACAGTCTGGATTCAGAACGAGTTTCAAAGACGAATAGTCTCACTCCTCCAACTTTTCTGTTTCTTTTCAGACTTGTTTTGGCTACTTTAGGTCCTCACCATTTCTTTATGAATTTTATGACCAGCTCGTCCACTTCTAATTCTAAAAAGCCTGCCAGAACTTTAGTAGGGATTTAATGTTGATTTTGTAGATTAATACGGGGAGAATTGCTGGGTTGGCAGTGCTGGGTCTTTTAATCCTTGAACACAGAATGTCTGTCCATTTATTTAGATCTTCTTACATTTTTCTCGGCAACTATTTCATAGTTTCCAGTGTACAAGTCCCACTTCCTTTGTTAAGTTTATTCCTAAGTCAGCTAAGTTTATGCCATTGTCAATGGAATTATTTTCTTAACATTATTTTCAGAATGTTGGTTGCTAGTGTAGAGAATAAAATTGATTTTTTTCACCTGGATCTTATATCCTGTGACTTTTCTAAACTCTTTTATTAGTCTGAGTAGTTTTGTGTGTTATGTGTGTGTGAGTGCGTGTGTGTGTGTGTGTGTGTGTGTCTGTAAAATCCTTGGGATTTTGGGATCCCTGGGTGGCGCAGCGGTTTGGCGCCTGCCTTTGGCCCAGGGCGCGATCCTGGAGACCCGGGATCGAATCCCACATCGGGCTCCCGGTGCATGGAGCCTGCTTCTCCCTCTGCCTGTGTCTCTGCCTCTCTCTCTCTCTCTGACTATCATAAATAAATAAAAATTTAAAAAAAAATCCTTGGGATTTTCTTCCCATGAGAGGAACATGTCATCTGCATATAAAGACTGTTATTTCTTCCATTCCAATCTGGATGCCTTTAATTATTTCTTCTCTCTTGGGTTAGGTAGAACCTCCAGGACAATGTCGGGCAGAAATGGCAAGAATGCATCCTTGCCTTGCTCACAATCCTAGAAGGAGAAGCATTCAGTCTTTGACCATTAAGTATGATGTTAGATGCCCTTTCTCATGATGAGGAAGGTCCTTTCTATTCCTAATTTTTTTAGGGTTTTTATCACGAGTGGCTGTTGGATTTTGTCAAATGCTTTTTTTTTTTTTTTTTTTTTTTGTCAAATGTATCTATTAAGGTGGTTAGGTGACTTTTATCCTTCATTTTATTAATATGGTCTATTGTATTAGTTTTCAGATATTAACCCAACTTTGTGTTCCTGGGACAAATCCCACTTGGTCATGGCATATCATCCTTTTTATATATCACTGGATTCCTTTTGTAGAAGTTGTGTTAAGGATTTTTGTGTCCCTGTCCATGATGGATATTGGTCTGTAGTTCTCTTTTCTTCTAATGGTTTTGTGTGGCATAGTTGTGAGAGTACTGTTGTCTTATGAGAGTAATTTGGGAGGTGTTCCTTAATTTCTGAATGTTTCTTAAGGGTTGATATTATTTCCTTATTAAATATTTGGTAGAATTCATGTGAATTTAGTGAGCCATCTGGGCTTTTCCTTGTGGGAGGGTTTTTAATTACAATTCAGTTTCTTGTAGATCTATTCAGAGTGTTTATTTCTTCTTGAGTCAGTTTTGGTAGATTGTTCATTTCTTCTAAGTTGTCTGCTTGGTTGGCATTAAATAGTTCATATATTTGCCTAAAGTCCTTTAGGACTGTGAGGTCTCCTCGTTCATTCTAGATTCTGGAAACTCTGTCTCCTCTCTTTTCCTCTTGGTCAGTCAAGCTAAAGGTTTGTTTGTCAATTTTGTTGATCTTTTCAAAGAACCAACTCTTGTTTTTATTCATTTTTTTCTTTTTCTTTTTTTTTTCCTGTTCTGATCTTTATTTTTTTCCCTTCCTCTGCTTGATTAATATTTAGCTTGCTCTTGAAGCTTAGTTACTTATTGGAGACCTTTCTTTTCTGGTAGAGATGTGTAAAACTATAAATTTCCCCTTGAGAGCACCTGGGCGGCTCAGTTGATTAAGCATCTGACTCTTGATTTTGGCTCAGGTTATGATCTCAGAGTCATGAGATCGAGCCCTATGTCAGGCTCCCCTCTGGGTGTAGAGCCTGCTTGAGATTCTCTCTTTCCTTCTCTGTCTGGCCCTCTCTCCCCATGTCTAAAAAAAAAAAAATTCCCTTGAGCACTGTTTCAGTCACATCCCATAAATTTTTATGTGTTGTGTTTTTATTTCCATTCCATTCAAAATATTTCCTAATTTCTCTAAATAATTTCTTCTTTGGCCTGTGGGTTATTTAGACATTTAATTTCTCAATATTTGGGGGATTTTCCATATTTTCTCCTATTGTTCTCTAATTTAACTCCATTGTGACCACAGAATGTATTTTGTATGACTTAATCACTTTTACTTGTTTTTATAGCCTGGCACTTGGTCTGTCCCGGACAACGTCCCAGGTGTACTTGAGGAGAATGTGTGTCCCGCACTCCTGCGTGGGGTGTTCTCTATTAGTCAACTAGGACAAGTTGGTGGACAGTGTTCAGAGTTGATGGATGTGTTGTTCGAGTCATCCATGTCCTTGCACTATTCTGTTACCGTGGAACCTGTTAGTTTCTCTTTTCGGCTCTCTTGGTTTGGTTTCATGAATTTTTGATGGAAGATTGGACAGAGATGCGCTCATACACCTCAAGCCAGGAAGGCTGGCACCCTCTGCCCATGGACGTGTGTGCAGGTGGAAAAGCATGTTTAGAGTTCAGGCTGTTTCCAGGTCTGCCCAGCTTCTACTTCTACTGGCCCTTTGGTATCTTCCCTGTGCGTGCACACAGCCTCAGTGTGGCCACGAGTGTCTGGCTAGCTGGGGTCCACTCCTGCCTGTCCTGTGCATGCATGCAGCCTCCCATCACCAGGAATGAGCTCACTCCAGCCACAAGCATGACCACAGGCTGCTAGAGCCATCCGCCCTCTCCCCTCAGCTGCCCTGGAGATCGTCACTGTCGACAGAAGTGGCATTGCCCAGGGCTTTGTTTGGAGGGAGCTGCTTGACCACAGAAACAAAGCCTCTGGTCCTCACAGCCGGCTCTGCTCTCCCAGAACTTCTAAGCCAGCCTAGCCAGTGGGAGGGGTGAGAGCAGCCCCAGGCAAGTGCACCACAGACACATACTGTCCTGACCCCAAATTCAGCAGCCTTTTAAGTATAAACACTTCTCAGATGGTTTTCTGTCTTTGATCAACTTCCAGAGTGCTGGAATGGTTATTTCTGTCAGTTTGGTACATCTTTATAATTTGCTATAGAGGGAGAGGACTTGCCAGGCTTCTCACTGGGCCACAGCTGGAAGCCCTGCCCGCTTATTTTTAACAGAGCCACAGTATCACTGTCACCTCCTCAGCCCACATCAGCATTAACTTCTTAACAACACCACGTATTCGAAATCATCAGTATTCAAATTTTCAATTGACTCTTTTTTAACAGTTTAAATTAGGATCCAAAAAAGACTCACGCATGGTCATTGCTTGGTGGTAGGTCTCCAAAGTCCTTTTTAAACCATAGTTCCCTGTGCTTGGTCTCTCCCTCCCCCTTTTTTCCCATAGCATTTTCTACACTCTGGATTTTGCTGAGTGCGTCCCCGTGGCGTTTAACTTGTTCTTCTGTCCCCTGTCCTTCCTCTGATGTGATTTGTCGATCTGGAGGCTGGATCCCATTCTGTGTATATTGCTGTCTTCCTCCTACAGGAAGCATGTCTGCTTATCTCACTTTTGTGATATTAGCAGCCGTTGGTGTCCAATGCCTAGATTGATTGAAAACAAGTGGTTCCCCCATGTTAGATTTTCTTCTTCATTTATTAGATACCATATTTCTATAAAGACAAACTGCTCATCATCTATTTTGTTACCTAATATGGTAGCATTCATTAAGGAAAGTCAAGATAAATCCCTGGTTTCTTTTTTTTTAAGATTTATTTATTTATTGATTTGAGAGAGAGTGAGAGACAGGGAGTGGCAGGGGGGACAGAAGGGGAGAGAAAGACATTCTTAAGCAGACTCTACACTGAGCGCAGAGCCCAGCATGGTGCTCAGTTTCACGATGCTAAAATCATGACCTGAGCTGAAACCAAGAGTCAGACGCTTAACTGACTGCACCATCCAGGCACCCCTTCCTGGTTTCTTTTACTTTCTTTACCAAATTCTGAGATGTTGAATTTGTTCTCTGTACCCCTTAGCAGTGCTCGATCGGTGGTGGTGGTTTGGGTGCCATTGTGAACTAGAGCATATTTGTTTTGTTTCCATTGGTGATAGTTATCATAGGTGAATTGGTTTACTCATCATTGGCCAGTGGAAGCCACTGGGTTGTAGCACCCAAGTGGTGGGTGAACATTGACATTGTGGGTTCCAGAGTGCTCGTTGCTGCTGGGTGAGCCCTTGCTTCTAGGCCTGGTCACTGTATGCTTGTGTTTTAAGAAATGCTATTTTTCTGTGATGTGCAGAATATTCAGCTTTGTGAACATTCTTGGAAATAACAGTTTTGTCCTTGGAAATAGTTGGCCAA
Source organism: Canis lupus dingo (assembly GCF_003254725.2). Lineage (NCBI taxonomy): Eukaryota > Metazoa > Chordata > Mammalia > Carnivora > Canidae > Canis > Canis lupus. The sequence goes on from NC_064250.1 coordinate 68,467,055, forward strand.
GCCTGAGCTGCTGCTGCTCTGTACGAGTCTTCTATTTTATAAGCTGATTGACAGTGGTCTCTACTTATGCAGGGCTGTGTTCTTAATCTGTACAAGTAACATTAAAGAAGGAGCACTCCTTCAGATGTGTTTTCCTTGTGCCTGAATAAAGTTCACAGCTTTCCACCCCAAATGGACACACACACACACACACACCCCAGACCACCAGAACCTTTTCTCAGTGTTAAGGAGGAATTTACTCATCTTAGAATGACTTTTTTTTTTTTTAGAGATTTATTTATTTATTCATGAAAGACACAGAGAGGCAGAGACAGGCAGAGGGAGAAGCAGGCTCCCTGTGGGGAGCCTGATGCAGGACTTGATCCAGGACCCCAGGATCATGACCTGAGCTGAAGGCAAATGCTCAACCACTGAGCCACCCAGGTGTCCTTCAGAATGCCTTTCATTCTTGTTATTTTTTTTAAAGATTTATTTATTCATGAGAGAGACGGGGGGAGAGAGAGAGAGAGAGAAAGAAAGAGAGGGAAAGGGAGAAACAGGCTCCATGCAGGAAGCCTGACACAGGACCCGATCCTGGGTCTCCAGGATCACACCCTGGACTGAAGGTTGCGCTAAACCACTGAGCCACCCAGGCTACCCTCATTCTTGTTGTTTTAAATATCATATTTTACTGTTAATTCTGGCCAGTACTCTGCATTCTTTTATGTGTTTTATGTGTTTCTCATCATTTTCTTGTTATTTTGAATGTCTATGAAGTGCAAGAGGCCCTCATCTACACCATCTTTTCCTAGAAAGCCCTCTGACATCTATCTGGTCCTGTTAACATGAGCAAAGTCCTTTGGGGAGTATATTTGCATTTCTTATCAGTTATACTAATGGCCATTCCCTGGAGACCAGAGAGTGCTTTTTACCAACAACTCTGCTTCTCTGGCTTTGGGGTCTTTCTTCATTAACCAGGTGACCCTTGTCTCATAGAGGCATTTGTATACCATGTTCGTAGCATTATTATTCACAGTAGCTAGGCTGTGGAAGCAACCCGAGTGTCCATCAATAGATGGATGGACAAGCATAATGTGGTATAGCCATTCAACAGATTATTTAGCAATGAAATGCTCCAGGCACTGGAGTCAGACTGCCTGGGGTTCAAATCCCAGCTTATATAAACCTGTGTGGCCTTGGGCAAGTTACTTTACCATTCATGCCTTAGTTTCTGCTCCTGAAAAAATGGGCATAATATCTACCTGTCTGCAGGGTTTACGAGGATTAAGTACATGAACACAGGAAGAGCCTAGGATGGTACTGGCACGTGGTAGACATTTCATAAAAGTGGGCTGTTACAATTCACTAGTAATTCTTGTTAGCATTTAGTGTTTATCATCATTATTGTCAGGGCCTGGTCAGTTGGAGGAATCAAGGGTAGACGGCTTCCCATGCAGCTCTCCAGCCTTCTTGAGAACCATCAGCAACAGATGGTCTCCTCCAGGCCTCTGCTGTCCTTGGCCTCTTTACCCTATCCCATCAGGATTCCCATTCCATCAGGATTCCCACACGGGACAGGCTGACGTGGTCTTCCCAACACCCGTATTTTGATCTGGCCCAGGAGAGGACTTCCTAGAACACCATTTCCTGATGGTGTCAGGCCATGCTGTTTCCTGTAGGACACACTACGTTGGGAGAGGAAAATCTGATGAAAGTGGTTTGGGGAGAACCTTTATTGAAGACTTAGGATGGCCAGTGGCCACCAGGACCTTTGCACATGCTGTCCAGGGACTCCTCTGACTTGCTATGAAAGGGCACCATTTGCCATGCTTTGTGGATAGAGGACCTGATGCTCAGTGTGAGCAGAGATGCATCCACAGCCCTGAGCCGGGGTGCAGAGCCTGCCACGCGGTGTTCCATTCCTGCCTCTCAGGCTGCCTGCCCTCCACCTTCCTGGCCTCAGGAAAGTCTGACCTTCTCTGGATTACTCTCTCCTGCCTCGTTTCCTTCCCAGTGTATCCTGGATCTCCCCGCTTTGCCTTCACACTTGGCAAGTTCATCTGCCAGCTGCAGGGGCTGGCTCTGCCTTTATGTTACATTGAGCTCCTTCCCTGTGTTTCTACACAAGCACCGACACCCCATTTCCTAGGCTTTCCTGAGGCCAGAAACCCAGCTGAAAATGGTAACTGATGGACTATAGGAAGTGAGGTGGGAAGGGCCTTCTGGGCAGGGCAAGGGGTGGGAGGGAGGATGGTGTGTGCACGGAGACGTGAGAGCCAGGTGCGCAGTGAGGAGCGAGGTGGCCCATCCTGGAGGGCCTCGGCCACCAAGGGAATGAGTCACAGTCCTTCCGTGGGAGCAGAGGGACGGAGTTCAATGGGGGAGAGAGCTGGCCAGGAGCAGACCTTCAAAAGAACAGCTTTGGGAGTGGTAGAGGACTCCCTAAAAAGCAAAATGTTCTCTTTGAATTAAGTCACTGATCTGGCTGTTTTTCCCAAATCTGTGATGTCACTAACATTATCCCTTGTCATTGATAAGCGTTTATTTTTAAAACAAATGTCATCTGCATATTTCTGCAGATGGGACCTTCCTAGCAATCGGCTCCCATGACAACTGCATCTACATCTATGGAGTCAGCGACAACGGGAGGAAGTACGCGCGTGTTGGCAAGTGCTCGGTAGGCGCTCTTCCCGTTTCCACGGGGATGTGTGTGGTCACCACGTGTCAGCGAGTGACACGTCTCCTGCTCTTCTCTCCCAGGGTCATTCCAGCTTCATCACTCACCTGGACTGGTCTGTGAACTCACAATTCCTCGTGTCAAATTCTGGAGACTATGAAATCCTTTACTGTAAGTAGCACCCCAGGACTTGTGTGGGTTCGGATCACATAGAATGGTCACTCTGAGACCAAAATGGGGTCTCCTGCAAAACCCCACTTCCCCTACCGCATGGGCATGTACCATGACCTCCTGGCTTCAGTCTTCTTTTCTATAAAACAGAGGATTTGGGGGATGCCTGAGTGGCTTAGTGCTTGAGTGTCTGTCTTTGGCTGTGATCCCGGGGTCCCGGGAGAGAGTCCTAGATCAGGCTCCCTGTGAGGAGCCTGCTTCTCCCTCTGCCTGTGTCTCTGCCTCTCTCTGTGTCTCTCATGAATAAATAAATAAAATCTTAAAAAAAAAAAAAACAGGGGAGTTGGGCAGGGCCACCTCTAAGATCCTTCACGCCACCAAGATACTGGGGTCTCGGGTTGACATGGGTCCCTATGGGGCAGAAGATGCAAGGCTCCAAGGAGGAGAATGCCAAATCCTAGGGAGAGGGACACAAATGTGGCAGAAGAGAGTGGGGACCCTTGAGAAGGCGTCATCCCAAGCAGGCCGACACAGTGAAGTCTTCCTGCCTGGGGGGCCAGCAGCCCCTGGGACCCCTCCTCCTCCTTCTTTCCCACCCCTTCTGGCAGGGTCTGTGTCCAGGCAGGACTTGAGGCCACTGAGGATGTAAGACCACAGCACACCATGCCCCTGGCTCCTCAAACGTGTGCCAAGCACCTGTCGTGTACCAAAAGTGTACTTACATTTTATCTCATGATCCACAGCTCTTCCAGGCTTATCCCCTTTGTAAACAGGGAATCTGGGCTCAGATACGAGGCCGTGGGCATCAAGAGCCAGTGGGTAGGGAGGCAGCCAGCCACTGGCTGAGGAGCCTGGGTAGGTAGAGCTGTTGGCAGTGGAGGAAGGAGAGGAATAGAACGTACCAGGTGGCTCATGTCTTCCCTTCCTGACCTCTCCGAGGTCCTGGCTGACACGGGCCAGAGCAGGGGAGCAGAGTTCAGAAATAGGGCATGGGTCTAGAATCTTCTCAGACACGGTCTCATGCTCTATGAGTGAGAGCTCATTTGGGGAACAAACAAATCACCTGGGCATGACTGGTTTCCGTAAGCTCCCACTCCTGACTCGGGGCCAAAGGGGGGTGTGTGTTTGGAGGCACAGCTGGGGAGCCTGACAACAGGGGGCACAGCGGGTCAAGGGTTCTGTGGGGGGCAGGGGGAGGGACCCATGGAAGGTCAAAGGAAAGAGAATCCAGACTGCAGGGATACAGACCCAGAGAGGGAAATGGCAGGTGGTGCCCACAGAGGCCCTGGGCTCTGGCACAGGTGTAGCCGTGGGCAGGGCTCCCGCGGGGCTGGGAAGTGGAAAGGGGCCCCACTCCGAAGGGCTCTGGAAGGGCTCTGGATCTGCCGGAGCCAGGCTCCGAGGGCCAGCCTTGTCGGGGAGGGGCGGGGCCTTTGGCTCAGCCGTCACCAGACTCTGATTTGCTTTTCCCAGGGGTTCCCTCAGCTTGTAAGCAAGTTGTAAGTGTGGAAACCACGAGAGACATTGAATGGGCTACAAACACTTGCACTTTGGGGTTCCATGTCTTTGGTAAGTTTTCTGTAGCTTTTGTTCAGTTCAGACATAACATGTATCTACTCTTAGAACATTTCACTAATACTTATGAATTCTCATGGCCACCAGTTTTGTCCAACTGCTCCGCTGCCGCTGACCCTACAAGGACATGCACCCTGCAGCCCCCAGGGGAAGGGCCAGGCAAAAACCAGAGACATAGGTTTTCACCCTTTTCTACTGTATGAAATGAGCCTTGAGCTAATTCTCTAGAATCTTCTCATAGGAGGTTGTGCCAGACTTTCTAGAGAGACGGGCCAGATGGCACTCAATCAATCTACTTATCATTTGTTAGAGTCATTATATTTTTTTTTGGTTCTTTAAATTCTTCACTTCCTTTGAAGTTGAGATTAGAATATATTTATAAATGGTGTAAAATAAATGACCACAGTTCAGTAGAATAGAAAAGACAGTATTTATAATCTCTTTATGTAAGGCCATGAATCAATAAGGTGCTCAGAATTTCACAAATCTCTGCAGAGCTGGCATTTTATCATTTTCTGGTATAAATGCTAGGTACCCCTAGATGTACTCTAGATATGCCTGTTGAGAAACTGATGTCTCATATCTGATGTTATTGGACCAAAAAGGTTTCCCAAAACAATGATCAGGAGACACTGCCCTCCACCCCAAACCAGGCTCCAGGCCCACGGCAAGCAGACAACACACCTGCCGGATGCCATCAGGCAAGCAGCAGCCACAAAGAACTGATACCAAGAAACACCTGAAGGGTCCCTGGGTGACTCTTGGCTTTGGCTCAGGTCATGATCTCAGGGCCCTGGGGTTAAGCCCCTACATCAGTCTCTGTGTTCAGCACAGAGTACTTGTCCCTCTCCCTCTGCTATTCGCACCTCCCCACTTTCTCTCTCCCATAAATAAATAAAATCTTTAAAAAATAAAAAACACCTCAAAGGCACACACAGGGTTAAACAGTCCTTTGGAGAGACTCTCATATATAAAGAGTTACCCCCCAAAAAAGAAAAGTTAGGAAACCGTCGGCCGAGGACTAGTCAGCTTCCCCACAGATGCCTTGGGGATAAAGGAAAGGCATTGTGTCCAATGCCAGGGTTTCTCTGCTGTAGAGTCAAGAAAGAAAGGATCCCCAAAAGATGTGGGAGCCCGGAAAGCCCACCGGACCTCTCCCATGTGGTGGAACAGACCGCACCTTGGAGGGTCACCTGGGAGTGCCCTGGCGTGAGACGGTCACAGGCAGGCTGGATGCTTTTCTGTCCCCGGCTTCGAAAGCCAGGGCCTTGGGGCAATCAGAGCTCCGTGAAAGCTCAGTGGCAGTCCCCGTGTTTCCAGGGTTTCAGTGCTGTCTGTGGTCTGCCTTTCAGGAGTGTGGCCCGAAGGCTCGGACGGAACCGACATCAACGCGGTCTGTCGGGCCCACGAGAGAAAACTCCTTTCCACTGGCGACGACTTCGGCAAAGTGCACCTCTTCTCTTACCCTTGCTCCCAGTTCCGGGTAAGGTCTCCTTCACGAACCCTGCTCTCGGGGGTATGTGCTGTGGCCTGCCCTGGCCATCTGCGGATTGTCTGGAAGGGCACCGTGTGTGAACCTGCTGGTCACACCTGCAGACGTGACCCTGCAGTCCCGCTGTGCTGGCGCTCCCGGGGGAGAACTCCCACCCACAGAGCCCTTCCAGCTGGCTTCTCTGCCCCCACCAGGCCCCCTCGCTCCAGCCCTGCTGAGCTGAGCCAACACCCGTGCCTAGAACACCCTTCCTCGTCCTTCACCCTCAACTGGTGGTACCCAGTCAGTCCCTCCTTTGGGTGGCCCCATGCCTGGTACAGCCCGATGCAGTCACCTGCCCGCTTCTGTCCCCCCACCAGGCCAGGTGTACAGGGAGGGCCTCTGTGTTGTCTTTTTACGTATCCCTCCTGCACCTGTGCAACAAGGCAGGTGTGCAGGTGAGAGCTGCAGAGTGAAGGGAGAGGAAGGAGCGCAGGGTTCCAGCGCTTTCCGACTCCACGCAGCGCGCTCTGCATTAAGCTGTCTCTCTGTCATTCTTCCCCAGGCTCCTAGCCACGTATACAGCGGGCACAGCAGTCACGTCACCAATGTCAATTTCCTCTGCGGCGACAGCCACCTCATCTCCACGGGCGGCAAGGACACGAGCATCATGCAGTGGCGGGTCATTTAGTCCCAGCAAGAGCCGCGGGGAGCAGAACAGGGGCAGGCGCAGACTCGTGCTACGCTCCACCACTGTGATTTCTGTTCTGTTTGAGAAGTTCTGACAAACCTCAGGAAAACCACTCCCTCTACCAGTTACCTTAGCATAGCGAATCAGTGAGCGTCACACCGGATCAGCGGTTCACGGTTCTCCCTTGTTGTACAGTATATAAAACAGTGCACATTTAATATAAAAAAAAATATGCCAGGGTTTACATTGTGGTGACACCAACAGAAATGGCTGGTATATCCCTTGTAACTTTTCTACGAACCCTTCAAAAATGGTCACAGAATGCCTTTTCATATGTTGTACATAGGCTTTCCTATTTCCCCACCTAGCTCGCCAAGTCAAATATTTATGAGAATAATGAGGTACTGAATTTGGATGGCTATTGATTAATTGGTCCTACAAGGATGAATCGATGGAGAAGAGGATGGATGACTGATTTGCACAGCTGAATCAGGAAATGCAAATGTGACCTCACTTGGTTACATTCTCTAAGGGGTTGTATTCTTCTCGTGTTAAGCAGATTGTACTCCAGATTAACTTAAATATTTCAGCAGGGTATGCAGGCAGTGCAGAGATTCAGTGACACTGTCTGCCTAACCAAATGCAGGCAGCCGCTTCACACCCTCTGTCCCGCGCTCACGTGCCCCGGAGAGTGGCGGAGACATCCAGCCACCTTCTTCTGTATATGAATTGGCATGATCTGGTATTGTACTTGTATAGGATTGTAGAAATTCATCACAAATACGTAAGGCTAGGCTTTACTATTTTATGCTTATGGACATTGTATATTTGTATCTTAAGACCAAGTAGACCAAGTGGACACGGTTATCTCCTAAGTGTACAATAAACCTGCAGCGGGGAGAAGTCTGGAAGTCTCCACCAGGTACTAAGGGCAGCTTCTTTTCCTGTCTTTTGTGCATGGCTGGCTCACCACACTACCAAGTAAGGTTGCGTTCTGATGGGTAAAACAGAGGTGGCGTACATTTGTCAGGAAGGCCTTATCCATTTTGATTGTGTGACAGATTGAAAATCTATTGTTTACATTGGGGAATGTATCTCAGATTTTAAAATAGAAGAGTAATAAACAGACTTAAAAACAAATACTAAGATTTCTACTTGTTCTAGGCAAGTAAATGAATGGAATTATCTGAACTCCACAGCGCTGGTTGTTGAGAGCGGCTGATTAAGCACAACATTCGGAAGCATGGTTATCACATCTCCAGCCTGCTGCGTAAGTGCAGGGCACCAGTAGACAACGTGTATTAAAGATGAATCTGTTTGTATGTATCCTTATCAAATATATTCTATAATGAAATTAAATCTGAAAAGGATTTCTTATTGACCTATAATCATGAAAATATATAAATTAAAATATTTAAAATTAGATATGATTCACACTATATTGTTTCATATACATATTTTTTTTTCTCACCTGGGTCACTGGCACATAGAACTCTAGCTTGCATACAGTGTGTAAGCGCCATCAGATTCGATGACTATAAAGAATTCAGCTTAGGGGCGCCTGGGTGGCACAGTCGGTTGGACTTCCGACTTTGGTTTCGGCTTGGATTGTGGTCTCAGGGTTGTGGTCTTGAGGGTCGTGGGATTGAGCCCCACATTAGGGTCTGCATGTGCTCAGCGCAGAGTCTGCTTGGGATTCTCTCTCCCTCTCCCCCTGCCCCTCCCACTCGTGCTCTCTCTCTAAAATAAATAAATAAATCTTAAAAAAAAAAAAAAAGGAATTCAGTTTAAGGGCGCCTAGCTGGCGCAATTGGAGGAGCATGCAACTCTTGATCTTGGGGCTGTGAGTTCGAGCCCCATGTTGATTGTAGAGATTCTTTAAAAACCAAATTAAAAAACTTTTTAAAACTTCAGCTTACTTATCATACCAAGCTGTTCTTTTACTTGGTTATGTAATACTGGCAAAAACAATTATTTTTACACTGATAAGGGAATCACTAGATCAAGGAGGGGGAAAGGGACCCATTAACTGATCTTTAAGTTGTAAGATCTTTTATTTCTATATACTTCTACTCTTTAACAGGCTCATAATGGGAAAAGGATATTTATATAAACTATTTTATCTTCATATTTGTCTTTATTTATTTGTTTCTTTGAGTAGAGGAGGGGCAGAGGGAAAAGGAGAGAGAGAATCTCATGCAGGCTCCATGCCCAACACGGAGCCCGTCGTGAGGCTCTATCTCACAACCCTGAGATCATGACCTGAGCTAAAATCAAGAGTCGGACGCTTAGCTGACTGAGCCACCCAGGTGCCCCGTATTCATCTACATTTTAAATGGTATTCTTTTAACAGCCCCATATTCACCTTGCAGGCATACTTATACTCACTCGCTCACTCATCGACAGAGGTAGCAATGGCCAGGTACCACCACTGTCACCTCTTAGGCTAACAAGGCCGAGACCTTCCAAGATCCAAGACTCTGCTGGGACAAGAGGCCCGGAAGCAGGGGCAGCTGCCAGGCCTCTTCCTCCCAACAGCCCTTGGCCACATCAGCTCAGCTGGGCTGTGGAGAGTGACAGCTGTGGGGCCGTTGCCCATGAGGCTGAGGGGCCGTAATCTCCATGAGGTGCTGACAGCATGGACCAGGCTACATGCCATGGAAGCAGAAAAGCCAAGGGATGGCCTGAGAGAAGTTTCGGGAGCATGTCAGCAAGTGAAGGATTGCATTTGGGCAGTGGGTGAGGCTCGGACCCCTGACTGCTCTCTGGTCAGAGGGCCATGCTGTTGGCTCAGATGCAGAGCATTGCAAGTTTGAAAGCGGAAGATGCCTGGGACAGGATGAAGTGAGGTGAGGGGCCTCCATGACATCCAAGTGCAAGTGCAGAAGTAGGCATTTGGCTGGCAGGCTCAGAACAGAAATCCAGCAGCAGGTGCCACTGCAGGCCTCTCCACAGAAGACCTCCATGTCTCACACTGGGGATGTGGCTGAGGTTGCAGGGAGCTGGTCCAGCCAGGCGAGGAGTGGGGTCTGACCCAGCCAGGGGCACTCAGAATCCCAGGGCAGACAGCGGAGCACCAGACACAGGCAAGGTAGGAGGAAATTCAGGAGAGGGTTCACTCAAGAGCCCACACAGGCATCTTCCCAATCCCCCAACTTTATTTTAGAGGGAATGCAGTGGTGGGGAGGGCAGGCAGAGAGAATCTTAAGCAGACTCCAGTGCAGAGCCTGACCCGAGGCTCAATCTCCCCACCCTGAGATCATGACCTGAGCCAAAATCAAGACTCAGACACTTAACCATCTGAACCACCCAGGCGCCTCTAACCCCCCAACTTTTTTGAGTGACTACTTCCACTGCCCAAAAGTTACACATTCCACCCATTAATCATTTTTTTCTGTGATCTGGGAACAGACTGTCATCATGTGATCTTTGAGGCTTCTAGAAGAGCACATGGAAGAAATGTGTGAGTGCCTCTGGCCTCCACAAAGGGGGACTGTCTAACGGCACAACTGGGGAGGTAGCTTTTTGGTGAAAACAAATGAGCAACGAGTACTTATTGTGAGGTAGAAACCGATTCACTATGGTTTTGCTTTTTTTTTTTAACTTTATGGGAAATTTCAAACATATATAAAAGTAGAGCCTTTCACCGAGCTTCAAAAATTATTGGCATTCAGAGAATCTAATTTCTTCTGTCTCCCCTGATTTTGGAGACAGAGAGGACTGGAGTGTTTTCCAAGCAAGTCCAAGCCACCATGGCATTCACCAGTCTGCTGCTCCCCCTGAAAACAGTGTATTTTATGTAACCACCATCACAGCTGACCAACTGAACAGTGAGTCCTTGTGGTCTGGCACCCAGTCTACATTCAGAGTTCCCAAGTTATCAAACCAGCCGTGTCTCAATGCCAGGCACGTGGGGATGCCTTACAACCTGCACAGCTCAGGACATACGGCCCTCCCTGGACTCAAGCACACACCTAAGGCTTAGCTCAGGACCCTTCTCCAGATCCCACTCTGACCCCCCAGCTCCCTGCCCATTTGCGCCCTGCCCCTCCCCACACCCTGCCTCTCGCCCCCTGGGGATACCCCCCTTCTGGGTCTCCCAGCCTGGATCCTTCCCACTTTGGCTGGCAGGTGAGAGACTAGACCAGGCCCAGGTAGCAGCTCAGAAACCTCCACTGGGCTTCGAGGGAGGAGCCTTGTTCATGGGGAGCCAGAACCCGCTGCCGGAGGGTCCCAGCTGTTCCAACTTGGCTCCTCCACTCCCTAGTGACTCCGTAAGAATGGCACACAAACACCTACCACCCAGAGGCCGGAACCTGGGAGAGTGGCGGGGATGGGGGGTGGGGTGGGGGGGATGGCTCACACACCTGCTATCTTTGGTCACATGAGCACCTGTACTCAGGAAGCCTAAGGGAGGGGTGAGGTTGGGGGCCTGTGAGCACAGATTTCTCCTGAGCTCAGAATGTGAATGAGTTAGCAACACATTTGGTTATTTGGGCATAGGGCAAAGTAGGTGCCTAGCACCTGTGAGATGAAGGCTGAAAAGGTAATCCTCAACTCGGGATTTAGACCTGACCCCTCCCCCCGGGCTCCGCTGGCTGCAGGTGCACCACCTGGTGGCGGGAAACCGAGCAGGCTTCTCCTCCCCTGGCGTGAATAACCGGGTTCTGACCTCAGTGGATGGGCTGGGAGTGTGGGGCCTGGAAAATGCTTCCATGACTCAGACGGACTTCCACTTGCTGGATGGGGCAGGTGTTTCAAGCGACCTGCCCTGGGGAGCATTCAGAGCTTCGTGGAGGGAGCCCCAACATTGCAGATGGTTTCACCCTCTGTCCTCTCCTTCTGGGTAAGGCTGTTCTATGAGGTGGCTGCCCCCTCCCCTGCAGCCCCTGAGTGCAGAGGAGTCCATCACCGGTCCTCTTTCTGCTGGAGTCCCCCCACCCCTCCAGGAGGCCCTGTAAGCAGGATCCCAGATGACCGCCCCCCGCCCCAGGCTCCCTACTGCACAGTCAGAAGAAACCTCTGTGCCTCCACGCCCTGACACCTCTCACAGCCTTCTCTGGGCATCTGGATGAGAGCCACCTCCTGCCTTTAGATTTTCAACCATCAACCCACAAACCACAGGGGACATGCGGGTTCACATGCGGGACCCCAGAGGCTTGGAGTCAGAGGGAAACAACCCCACCCCTCCCTCTTCAGTGACAGGGGCTGGAATCAACAGCTCAGCTTTGCCCCAAAGAAATCTCTCCTGCGAATGCTTTCTTTAAATTCTGATTCCAGGGGCACCTGGGTGGCTCAGTGGTTGAGCGTCTACCTTCAGCCCAGGGCGTGATCCCGGAGTCCCAGGATCGAGTCCCACATCGGGCTCCCTGCAGGGAGCCTGCTTCTCCCTCTGCCTGTGTCTCTGCCTCTCTCTCTGTGTCTCTCATGAATAAATAAAACCTTTTTTTAAAATGAGTAAATAAATAAATACATTCTAATTCCAGACCGATTTTATACCCATAACATGGATGACGGAGGCTAAGAGGTCTCTTGGGAACATCCTTGGTAAATTCTCCCTGTGGTCTAGAAGGACCTTCGATGGTCACATCCTTTGAATCCTGGTTCCTGGACTGAAATGTCGGTTCAACATCTGGTGACACCCACCGCTACCGCCAGAACCTTCTTTGTGTATATGAGCAAGCGCTTGGCATCCCTGCCTGGTTTTCTAGGGCGCACATGCTCAGCTCCTCTGCCCAGTCTCTACCCTGGGCTGTGGCACCAGTAGAGTCCCTGCCACCCGGCCAAAAGTCATCCACACAGGTGGGATCTGGGAGGTGGGCTCACTCGCCCCTCTTTGATGTTGAAGAGACAGGGCTAGAAAGACAGGGGCGCTTGCCCAAGGCTGCTGAGCTAAGGGTGAACGTTCCAGGTCTTCTGGGCTTCGCTCGTGCCGGCACCAGCGTCCTCAGACTGACACTCTGCAGAGCGCCTTTCGAGAAGCTGCTCCTCCAGGGTCTCCGAATGACTTTAGAAAGTGCCCCCACGCTATATATGGTGTGTTGTAGGTAGAGACCCGAGCCGCAGGTTGCCTCCTTGACGCATCGCGAATTCTATAATAAAGAAGCCTGCTCACACTGGCATTTCCCAATCTTGAGCATTGGCCACTTGTGCTCCCACGATGTTGATTATTGGCCGGAATCAATGTTCCATGGCAAACCATCTTGGGAAACACTGTGGGAGAAGGTTAGTCATGCAGAAGCTTAATATAACAAAGACGTGAAAGGGAACCCAGATGCCAAACGATTCTCCATTCCCTCCTCTTCTCGCAGTTTCTGCCAGGATGGGCTGTAAGGCCAGATTCTGAATGGTGGCAGGTGACAATGCAGAGGGGCTTCGCTCTGATACTGGAGTTCAGGGCCAGTTTCTTTGGGCTCTGCGTCACCTCCTTCTAGAACATGCAGCCTCGCTGGTATATGCTGTCAGCAGACGGAGACCGCCAGGGCCCAATGATGAACACCCGGTAGCAATGGAACAAGCCTCCTGGACAAGGGAGCAAGAGAGAAAGAACTCCTGTTCCTTTTTTTTTTTTAAGATTTAATTAATTAATTAATGAGAGAGCATCAGCAGGTGGAGCGGGAGAGGGAGAAGCAGTCTCTGCTGAGCAGTGAGCCTGATGGGGGGCTTGATCCCAGGACCCTGAGTTTATGACCTGAGCTGAAGGCAGATGCTTAACCAACTGAGCCACCCAGGTGCCCAGACTCTTGCTCCTTTTATTCAGGGAGTTGCCATGACAACAGGAGGGGCAAAATGAGATATACTGGAAAAGAATCCGCTCATAGTATTTGGGGGTAATTTCTCTCTCCTTACCAGGTCTGATCTAGGAAATTGCCAGACTCCCTGCCATGGCGAGGCTGACGTCATGCTGTCTGTGGCATGTCTGAGATTCTTTTGCCCAAATGGGCTTCTACGTCTTTTATGTTATCCCCAGGGCCCTCAGAGCAATGACTGCCAAAAAGAGGTGGCTGGGATATTCCCCCCAGTGTGTTGCCTGCCCTCACCACGTGTGCCCGTGAGACTGCAGTGTTCTTATTTTCATCTGGTTTACTTTGGTTTCTTTTACTCTGATTCTCACATGGGTGGCAGGTTTAGAAACCACAGTTTCAGCTCATTGTCTGCATCTGCAACAAACCACCGGAGAAGCCAGACAACACCCCTGTGCTCCTGGCCTCATAGGCACCTGAAGTTGCCCTGTTCTGCCTTCAATCATTGCAGGTCTATGGCATCAGGGTGATGTGAAAGGATTTTCAGAAATTCAGATAGTGCAGGAAAGGCTTTTCCCTTGGTCTGGCATGCTCGCTCCTGCACCTTCTTCCTAGACTGAGACAGCCCCCAGGCTCAGGCATCAGTCAGGAGCAGTGCATGGAGAGGACCCAGTGTGTGCAGGACAGCCAGATGGGGAGATCACAGCCCCAGTCCAAGAAGCTGGGGCTCCTGGGTGGCTCAGTCCATTAAGCATCTGACTCTTGGTTTCAACACAGGTCATGAGTTCAAGCCCTGCACTGGGCTCTGCACTGGGCGTGGAGCCTATAAACAAATAAATATCCAAGAGAGCAGCCCAGCAGCAGGACACTTTGACCTCCCTGGAGGTACCCTGGCTGAATCCGTAGCAGAGATTGAACATCTTATGCAATGGTGGAACTCTAGGGGAACTAGGGGGTCATGTTCTGGGAGTATTTCCGAAAATGTATTCCCTGAAATTTGATTCCACAAGGCGTTAAGAGATCCTGGGTTGGAATTTTTAATGTGGATCTTCTCAGAGTTAATACATTATCCAGAGGGGCCATTATGTCCATCCACCCACCTCCTCCCATCCACCCATCCAGTGAGCACCATCCCCTACTCTGAGCCAGGGACCATCCTAGGACCAGGGATACCACATGATACCACAGTTCTTGCTCTCATGGAGCAAGACAGGTGGAGGTCGGCCAGGAGAGGTCAGAGGTGATGGAGGCTACTTGAGCCTGAGCACTCAGTAAAGAGCAGAGAGTCAAGTGGTAGAGTGAGGACCTAAGCCTTGTGGCCTTTGGGGGAGGCTCTCTGCAAGGCAGAGTCCCTGGGAGCACACGTTGGGGAAGAAACACTATTTTGTTCAGCCAGCTGCCTTTTCCGTAGCCATAGAATCCAAAGCCTTTGTTATATGGGGATTTGCCCAGGGTCGCTGTGACCTTGGCAGGAACAGTACGTCGCAGCCCTAATTTGTTTCCTTTTATAAAATGAAGTGTACTGTTATTTTTACATGGTAAGACATACTTCCTATAGCAAATTCAGGACGCCCTGCCATATTCCCACCACCCAGAAGTAGCACTACTGGTTCCTAGCACATTTCCTTCACGTATTTTTTCCTATGCGTACGTTTCCGGATGTGTTTTCCTAGGGCATATACAATAGTGCATATACAACGCTTTATGTTGCTTTCCTCTTGCACCTTTATAAGCATTTTTCCAATGTCATTATAGACTTGTCATAAATAATTCCCATCGGTTGTGTAAACAGGCCGCTGGGACTGTCCAGCCCTCCCACACTCATTATGGTGATGAAGACAAGAAAAACAGGGCCACCCTTACTGAGGGCATCTGTCCCGGGTGTGCCCTCCGCAGCCTCCCTCCTCCTTTTACACAGGCTTGAACCTCTCCCCCGAAAAAACATCCTCCCTGGCCTGTGCTCCACTCCTGATGCTGCAGGTTCCGCCAGGACCCCTTCTCTGCGGGCACCCCATCAACTCCCAGGATCAGCCCCCTCTCCAACACTGATAAGGCCCAGATCCACATGTCGGACTCAACTTCCTTAGCTTTACCTGTCTATCCATCCACTCACTCACGAGTGCCTTGATCTCATGCTCCAATTCATCCACTTCTTTCCCTAAACCCTGTACTCCGACCTCTCAATAGCCCAAGCCACAATGCATGCAGCCCTCCAGACCCCTCTCACTGCCCGGGCCCCAGCACCAACTTCCAGAAGCATCTCTTACCCCGTGCCAGTCACCGCTGGGTGCGCCCCCACATGTGGTGACCCCTGTAGTACTCCCAACAACCTGTCACGGGGATCCTCCTTCCACAATGAGGAAACTGAAACATAGAGAGGTTAGTTAGCTTGCTGAGGGCTACACAGCAAGTAAGTCGGGATTTGAACCCATGCAGTCCGGTTTCAGAGTTCATACCCAAACACTGCACCACTCTGCCTCCCTCTCCAAGACTCTGGGAGCCATTTCCCCATGTCCCCATCCCTGCCCACCTGCACTGCTCTGCCTGGGCCGGTGGCATCACTGTTGGGCCACCTGCAGCCACATGGCAGTCAGGGTGAGTCTTCCAAAGGCATCACTCTCTTGCTTAACCTTCAATGGCTCTTAGGAAAAGTTCCCCAAACAGGGCCTGTTTCCTGGTTTCCCGTTTCCTCTACAACACCATCTCCCTCTACTTCCATGGCTGAGCTCCCCTCTGTCCTCAAAGTGCCAACCAGTCCTGACACAGCTCCCTGCCCCCAAGCTCCTCCCCCCCATTTTTCCTCCCAACCACTGTAACATTTGTAACTCAGCTCACAAGTCACTTCTTCCAGGAAGCCTTCCCAGAGTGCCTGACCTGGGTTCCCATCCGTCCATGGGTCTTCCCCTTATCCCATTGAGTTGTAAGTGGAGTTTACTGCCTGTAGCCCTTATGTTGTAAGCTCCCCAAGGCATAAATGCTCTGCTTCATGTCTCCTCACCTTTCTTAGCACAGTGCCTGGTAGGGGACAGGTTACCAGCCAGTGTTAGGTGGATGCGCAAATGGATGGAGCTATGGGCAGCGAGGGGGAGCATGTGGACTTGTATTAGATTCCTAAACCTTTGCCCTTAACCCTGAGTATCTTTTCCTGCTTCCAGTGGCTTACTATTGCAAATGACACTGCGGAGAACAGCTTATCTACTGAGCTTTCCTTTTAGTTAGATTTGCTTCTTCGGGGCAAAAGTCTCAGGATGCAATTACTGCATTTGAGGGCAAAATCATCTCTAGACCCCGGATACGTTTTGCAAGAGTGAGTTCCAAAATTATGGTAGCAATTTGGGAGGCTTTTTCTTTTTTAGCAAATGAATCCTCTGTTTCTAAATGTCTTCCTGGCAAAAGTCGCACAAAGCTATTTTTACCTATAGGCTGTAAACCTCGTCCTTCTGAGAGGAGAAAGTCAGGCGTGCAAGCGGAAACCAGCCACCCGCCTGGGCGCCCATCAGGCCCTGCGCGCTAGCCTAGTTCTTGGCCATTCGGTAAAAAAGCAAGTTTAAATTATGTTCCGAATGAAGAAGAGGGTTTTTTTAAAGAACAAAAACACATGCACGTGCACACACACACACACACTCATACTCATCTCCGTTTGGGGACTAAATGATGAGCATCTTTACAATTCTAAGAGGCCAGACGGTTATCAAAGCAAGTGGATGGTGGGAAAGAGAGAAAAAGAGCTGAAAACAGCCCAGGGGTGTGGGAATCAGCTGGTTTTCAAACTTTGGGCAGCAACAGCTTTCTTCAGATGAAATCTTACAGGAAAACCTCCTCTATGACATGGTTAGGAATGCCCCTGCTTTGGCTGAAGCAGAGTGTGGAGGTGACCAGAAACACTCCTTGGATGTCCACACCCCCACCCGATCCACCTCTCCTTTCTTCCCCACCCCACCCCCACCACCTCCAGCTGCCTCATGGGGGTCCAAAGTCACCATCCAGAATCCAGCCCTGTAGGACACCCACGTCCAGGAGGGCCACACAGTGAGCAGGTACACAGCAAGGTCCACCTGCCTGGGCCTAGCCCCATCCGGGGTGACTCTCCACGTGCTGCCTTGCTGGGAACCAGCTCTGCGGCTGTTCACAATCACAGTGCAGAATGTCCTCCGAGGAGGTCCCAGAGATGGCTGGTGTCCCCCAGAGCTCACCTTCTGGGTGCTCCAGCCACTGGTGTGGTTTCAGGGTCCAGTCCCAGCTAGGTTCTCCAGTGACCACCTTTCTTAAGAAAATCATCCATTTTGTACAGATCCTCAAATGTATTGAAACAAGACTGCAATAATATTCTCTTGTAATTATTTTCTCATAGAAGTATAGCTGACATCCAACTTTATATTAATGCCAGGTGTATATTAATGGCCCAACAGTTATATACACTGCAAAGCGATGCAATTATTTTATTCTTGTTTGCCCCACGATTGTAAGTCCCTTTCCACTCCTAGTGTTTTGTACTTCTGTTTTTCTGTCTTTTACTTCTTAGTCTTCACAGATTTTCCATTTCCTTTCCTCTTGAAGAAGTGGATTTTACTTTCATTTCTCAGTATTTGTGTTTCTTTCTCTTTTTTTTTTCAAGATTTTACTTATTTATTCATGACAGACAGAGAGAGGCAGAGACATAGGCAGAGGGAGAAGCAGACTCACAACAGGGAGCCTGATGGGGGACTCGATCCCAGGACCCTGGGATCATGGCCTGAGCTGAAGGTAGACGCTCAACCACTGAACCACCCGATCATCCCAGTATTTGTGTTTCTAATTCATTACTTTCAGCTTTCATCTTGATTAGTCCCTCCTCATAATTTTTCAAATTTATTTTGCTGTGTTTTAAGCAGAATGCTTCATGCATGTATACTCTCTGTTGTATAATAAAAATCTGTAAGGTATGCTCCTGCTGTATTCCATAGGTGTTGCTATGACGTTTTCTCATTTTCATTAATTTCTTATTAATTTGTAGTTTTCATTCTGATTTCTTCTTTCAGCTGAAAGTTATCTAGAAGAGTATTTTTACATTTCCAAACTAAATTTTTATTATTTTTTAATGGTTATTTAGAGGTGTCCCTGGATTCTGGTGGAATTTCCAAACTCCAAAGACAATGAGAAACTTCTTTCAGCTTCTGGGAGGAAAAACAGATGGCCTGTGTGTGGAATGCACACCACCACCCACACCACCCTGAAATGTCCGGTCCTAATCTCTGGAACCTGTGAATATGTAGGTTCCATGGCCAAGGGGATTTAAAGTTACAGGTAGAATTTCTTTTTTTTTTTTTTTTAAGGTAGAATTTAAGGTTGCTAATCAGGTGGCTTTAAAATAGGGAGAGTACCATGGATTATCCAGGTGTGCCCAATATAATCACAAGGGTCCCTAAGGAGAGGCCTGAGAGGGAAAAGAGGAGGTGAGGGAGATGTGAGCGCAGAGCCAGAAAGCCTTGGCCCATACTTGATCCGTACTTGCCGCTGGCTTTGTAGATGACCCTTCCTGAGGAGCCCTGAGCCAAGAAACGCAGGAAGCCTCTAGAAGCTGGAAAAGACAAGGAAGATTCTCCCCTGGCGCACAGCCCTTCGGGCACCTACTGTTTCAGCCCAGTGAGACCCGTGTCAGACTTCCAACCTCCAGAACTAGAAGAGAACGCGTGTGTTTTGTTTGAAGCCAGCAAGGTTTGGTCATCTGTGTGGCAGCGATAGGAAGCTAATACATCATGTAAAGAGAGACTCAGACTGGTTATTTGGCTGCTTATCTGCAATTTGAAACTAGAAGTTTGCAGATTTCTGAGAAAAGGGAATTGCAGGCCTAAAATCCTTTCTGGCTAAGGATCTCATCCGCGTGGGAGAGAAAAACAGGCATTTCTACCAGTTTGTGTCTAAATGTGTATCTTTCTACACTAATCCTCCCAAACACCTGGTGAGCTCTCTTTTTTCAAACAGCTTTATTGAGATGTAATTCACATTCCATGCAATTCACCCACTTAAGGAATGCTATTCAGTGGGTTTTAGTATATTCCAGGAGCCTTGCAACCATCACCACTATGTAATTTTAGAATATTTTCATCACCCCAAAAAGAAACCCCATACTCCCTGGCAGTGTATTCATCTCCTAGGGCTGCCACAGCAAAGCATCACAGGCTGGGGGCTAAACAACAGACACTTATCCCCCCACAGTTCTGGGGGCTGGAAGTCTGTGATCCACCTGCCAACAGGGTTGATTTCCACTGAGGCCTTTCCCTGTGGCTTGCAAATGGCCACCTTCTTGAGGTGTCCTCACATCACCTTTTTTCTGTTCCTGGTGTTTCTCTGTGGGGCCTAATCTCCTTTCCTTAAAAGGACATTAGGGCCCACACTAAAGGCCTCGTTTTAACCTAATTATCTTTTTTTTTTTTTTTATGATAGTCACACACAGAGAGAGAGAGAGAGAGAGAGAGAGAGAGAGGCAGAGACACAGGCAGAGGGAGAAGCAGGCTCCATGCACCGGGAGCCCGACGTGGGATTCGATCCTAGGTCTCCAGGATCGTGCCCTGGGCCAAAGGCAGGCACTAAACCGCTGCGCCACCCAGGGATCCCTAACCTAATTATCTTTTTAAAGATCCTATCTCCAAATACATTCTGAGGTGCTGGGGGATAGGGCTTCAACATTGGGGGAACACAGTCCAGTTCATAACAGGTCATTATTTCCTATATGCACCCCCCCCCCCGCAACTGCTAATTACCTTCTGCCTCTGAGGATTTACCTTTTCTGGACATTTCCTATAAATGGAATCATATGATATGTGGCCTTTTGTGACTCGTTTCTTTCCCTTAGCATCATATTTATAAGATTTATCAATGTTGTAGCATGAATCAGTACTGTGTTGCTTTTTATTGCCAAAAAAATACCATTGTATGGATAGACCACATCTAGTTTATCTGTTCATCAGTTGTTGATGGACAGCTGGATTGTTTCCACTTTTTGGTTATTATGAATGCTGCTATGAACATTTGTGTACAAGTTACTATGTGGATGTATGCTTTCATTTCTCTGGGGCATATACCTAGGAGTGGTTACAACACAAACTTAACCAGGTTATGTTGTAACTCTGTTGGTGAATAAAGAATTGCCAATCTGTTTCCAAAGTGGTTGCACCATTTTACAATCCCACTAGAACGTATGAGGCTTCCAATTTCTCCCTATCGCCAACTTTATTTTCCTTTTTAAATTTTCCTTTATTATGATAACTTTTTATTTATAGGCATCCTAGTGAAAGTGAAATGGTATCTCATTGCAGGGTTTTTCTCCCATTCTGTGGGTTGTCTTTTCACTTCGATAGTATCATCTGTAGCAAAAGTTTTTTTTTTTTTTAAAGATTTTATTTATTTATTTATTTTTTAAATTTTTATTTATTTATGATAGTCACACACACACAGAGAGAGAGAGAGAGGCAGAGACACAGGCAGAGGGAGAAGCAGGCTCCATGCACCGGGAGCCCGACGTGGGATTCGATCCCGGGTCTCCAGGATCGCGCCCTGGGCCAAAGGCAGGTGCTAAACCGCTGCGCCACCCAGGGATCCCAGCAAAAGTTTTTAATGTTGATAAAATCCAATGTATCTAGTTGTTTTTTTTTTTTTTTTTTTGGTTGCTTGTACTTTTTTGGTATCACATGTAGTTATGATAGTTATAAAGTTATAAAGATTTACACATATGTTTTCTTCTAAGGGTTTTATAGTTTTGCCTCTTCCATTTAGGACTATGAGTCATTTTAAGGTAATTGTTCCATATGACGTGAAATATCCAACTTCATTCTTTTGTCTGTGGATTTCTAGCTGTTCAGAACCATTTACTGAAGACTCCCCTTTCCTCCACTGAATTATCTTAGCACTCTTGTTAAAAATTAACTGCAAATAAATGTAAGGGTTCATTTCTGAACTCTCAACTTGACTCCATCAATCGATATCTATATCCATATCTATATCTATACCTATATCTACCTATATCCATAAGCCAGTACCATACTTGCTAATTATAGCTTTGCAGTAAATTTGGAAATCAGGTAATATGAATCCTCCAACTTTGTTTTTCTTTAAGATTGTTTTAGCTGTTCTAGGTCTTTTGCATGTACAAATGAATTTTAGAATCAGCTTGCTAATTTCTGGAAAAAGGGGGATTTTGACAGGGACTACACTGAGCCTGTAGATCAATTTGGGGACTATTGCCATCTTCATAATACTAAGTCTTCCAATCCATGAATATGGGATGTCTTTCCATTTATTTAGGTCTTCTTTCATTTCTTTCAGTGACATTTTGTAGTCTTCAGTGCACATCTTACACTTCTTTTATCAAATTTATTCCTAAATCTTTTAGTTTTTGATGTTATTGTAAGTAGACTTGTTTTCTTAATTTGATTTTCAAATTGTTCATAGCAAGTGTATAGAAATGCAATTGCTTTGGATATTGATCTTGCATCCTACAACCTTACTGAACTGTTTTTGGTTTTAATAATTTTTTAGTGGATTCCTTAAGATTTGCTGTACACAGTACCATGCCATCTGCAAAAAGAGATAGTTTTACTTCTTCCTTCTCAATGGAATGCTTCCCCTGCCCCCCTTGCCTAATTATTTTCAGGACAATATTGAAAAGCAGTGGAGAGGGTAGATAATCTTGTGTTGTTCCTGATCTTAGAAAAAGCAGCCAGTCTTCTGATGAGCTCTTTTGACCTAAAAACTCGATTGTGTCCTCAATTATGACTTTTCCTCCTTTCCATTCCTTTTGGAATTCTTACTATTGGGAAGTTAGATCTCTTGAATCTGTCATTTAAGTGTTTCATTTTATCAGTGATAATTTTCATTTCTTTCTTTTGTACTCTGTCTGCTTGTGAAGTAATTTTTTTCATTTGATCTTCTAGGGCCTGAGTCATCAAACTATGGCCTGCAGGCCCACTCCAGCCTGCCACCTGTTTCTGTAAATAAAATTTTATTGCAACACAGTCACATCTATTCATTTGTGGATTGTCTATGGCTCCCTTTAAACTACAATGGCCTCATAGAGTAGTTATGACAAAGACTGAATGACCTACAAAAAGCCAAAAATATTTATTATCTGGCCCTTTGCAGGAAAAGTGTGCCAACCTTAGTTTTAGATTAATGTCTTTTCTGTTTTTCACTACCTCTAATTAATTTTTTCCAATTTTGAAATAATAATGCTTATTCCCAAGAATTACTTTATGTTCCTATATTGCTTTCATGCAAGATTTTTTTTTTTATGATAGTCACACAGAGAGAGAGAGAGAATGAGGCAGAGACATAGGCAGAGGGAGAAGCAGGCTCCATGCACCGGGACCCCGACGTGGGATACTATCCCGGGTCTCCAGGATCCCGCCCTGGGCCAAAGGCAGGTGTCAAACCTCTGCGCCACCCAGGGATCCCATGCAAGATCTTTTTGACTCTCTATCATTCCCTCCATTGGCCATGCCACTTGCTGACCACTCAGCTTGGGAGAACGTCATGTAAGGAGATCGAAGCCTTCAAATTTCCCAAGTCCCCTAAAATGTGTGCTCAGAGGCCCAGGCCTCCTGGCCCTACAAAGGCCTGGCTGTCAGGATCTCTAAGCAGGTGTGAGAGAGCTGACAGGGAGGAGTGGCCAGGGAGTTTCTTCCCCAGGGATGACAGTGGACACCACGGCAAGCTGGGACCTGATCTCCCGGGCTGGGAAGGCCCAGGGAGGTTGGGCATCCCTAAGGTGCGGCTGGGTGGGGCATTCTTTCCCAAAAGCCTTGGGGCTCCTGGGAAACAGTTATCAGCAACTCTCTCCAGGGTTGCTGGCTAGGGTGACCTGAGGGATGCACTTGGCTCGGTTTTCTGAACTTAATTAAGTGGGAACACTCAGGCAGCCTGGGATAGCAGGATGGAGCTCCAGTCTCCTCCCGAAAAGCAGGCCTTCTCCCACCTGGGTCCTCAGTCTGCTTCTCCCATTGCAAAGAGTGCCTCTAAGAAGTTGACCTCTGCTGGAAGGGGTACCCAAAGTCCCCCTCTCTAGCCCCCCAACACACAGCTGACCAAGCTGCCCCTTGGTTGGTCCAGGCCTTTGAGACACTCATCAGGAAGCTGGAGTCATCCCCATATGACCACTACAGGCCCCTCTCCCAAAAGGTGCCCCTTCCTGAGCCTTCAAAGTGAAAGATGATCTTAAGGAGGGTTGCTTTTTGAGGCCAGTCATCCTTGAGTGTGGGGAAGGCAAAATGGGATAGAAGCAATTTCTGTTTCCTGCCAGATGGAAGAGCACAGGCAGGAGCTGTGGCTTCCAAAATGTAATGCCTGCAGGCTTGTCCCTACCTCCTATAGGCACTGTTTGGATGAGGGCAAAGAGCCCACAAGGTCTCCTCACTTCTATGCTGTAACAGACATGGGGTCAAAGAGGAATAAGACCTGCTTGCTGCCCTCCCAAAGTTCAGTCTTGTGAGGGAGTTGGCAAGTAAAAAGACCATCCAATATGGGATGGTGAAGGTGTGATGGGTCTGACCCCCCAAGCCCCAAAGCAGTTTGGAGGATGGTGCATGCAGCTCTGTGGGAAGGGGGCGCTGAGGGGTCTGGGAGAGAGGTGACACACTGGGTGGGAGTTGAAGGTGGTCTGCCAGGTAGACAGAGGCAGTGTGCTGGGCCTCAGCAAGGCAGAGACATATAGGTGCTCAAGAAACCTTGAATGAAGGAGTGCTTGAAAACAAACTGTGTTATATTTAAGGAAAACACTGTTGGTAATAAGTGAGTTGGGCAATGAGGTTAATGGTGTGAGGGAGGATTTTCAAAAAAAGGTGCAGTGTTACGGGTGGTCCCCAAGGTCAATAAGATACCTGTCATCTTCAAAGAAGCACATCTTCACTTTGGGTTCTGGCATGAATTAGTAATTTACTTATGCTGTCAATATAAATCAGACACGGTCTTGTTGGTGAATCATCAAAAGCAACTGTGTTTCTTTGGATTATTGGTGGTGAGTGAGGTTTGTTTTGGCAACACCAAGAGAGAGAGAAGATGGTCCACAGGCTTGGTTCCTCAAGAGTGACCCCAGGATGGAAAAGCTTCAAGAAACAAGGAGGGATCAGGGGATTATGGAGGCAGTCCTGAAACTTGGAATGTGTGTTCATCTGGCTCTTTATCTGCTGGTCCGTGTCATCACCAGGCTTCAGTTTCACCCTCTGGACAGGAGGTTAGACAAATACCCATTGAGCATTTCCTGGTTCTTTTATGTGTCTGCGGCTCTACGACGAGCCTGGGCTAACAGCAGAAAGCCTGTCTTTCCTGCCTCCCCCACAAATGGGAAAACCAGTCTGGGAGGGCCTCCCAGTTGCCCCATGGGTAGTCGGCCTGGCTATGTGCCCTACACCCAAACACCTCATGTGTCATAAAGTCACTGACTTTGGTGAGCAATCTTTCAAGTCCAAGGACAGGCGACCTCCAGAGACAAATCATATCGGGGTCACACATGTCAAAAATAATGTTAATTTTCTTTTTTATCAGAAGAATGTAAAACATGAATTCATGTACCTTTAAGGAATAAGGACAATTGGAAATGTGCTAAGTAGATTGGTTTCAAAACCTGCATGGTTAAGGGGGAGGGGAAGGAGAGGCAGGAGTGAGGCTGCTGGTAGAGGGTGGAAAGGCTCTTTTCAGGAGCCTACGTTGTGCTGTTCCTCAGCAGTGCCTACAAGAATGTAGGAGTCCCATCTGTGGGGTGAGAAAGGCAGGCTCAGAAAGGTCTACACTGCTGGTGGAGCAGCAACACATGGAGCTCTCCTTCATCAGCATCCTGGGCTGGGTAGGCAAAACCCAACACCCATTCGTGGAGAAGCAGGGCTCCGCTTAGGGCGCCAGGAGTCCCTACCTGCCCTCCCCAGCCCTTCCTGCTTCTCATAAAGCCCTCTGAGGAACAAACCCCAGATCCAAGAAATGATCTCGCCAGGAGCCCAACTGCTGATCTTGTGAATTCACTGAGTGATGTTGGAGCCCTTTTACTTTTTTGGTATTCCATACCCCCATCTTCTACCAACAGAAGGATTTGCAGGTCCTTTCCAGTATCACTATTCTCTAGTCCTCCTGTCTTTATTGTTCCAGGATATTGGGAGTTAGTGGGAAAGGCTGACAAGGGGTGCATGCCCCTCACCTTTGATGCTACTGTTCTACAGTAAATATACTACCAACATGGTCCGGTGACCCTTTTCCAGTTACAGGGCAGTCTCAACTTGTCAGACTCCAAGGCAGCAGGGAGGTCAGAGTGGGCCATAAGCTTCAATTTAAACCAAGTTGGGAATAAACAGGCCAATATCCCGGAGGGCCTGGGAGAGGGGGGGGGGGTGTTCACCCACAGCCAGAAATGCACTGACCAAGGGTAACACTGCCTCTGCAGAGCAACCTGCATGTCTCCAAGTGCCCCGGAGCTTGTAGTGATGTTCAGTGTCTAACACGTCTCCCCTATAGCAGAGAGCCACCTCTGACCCTGGCAGGAGAAAGACAAATAAGGCAAGAAGGAGCCTAAACTCTCTCCACCTGCTAACAGGACTATGGGGGATCGATGTGATCTTTTCGGTTTGAAGACTCCAGCCCAAACAAATAGGGAGAAAGTGAAAATGTGACAACCAGTCACTAAGGAACTCATGACAAGTGGATGGTGAGGGAGAGGCAGGGGGTAGGGAGGGGAAGAAGCACCTGGAGACCCACCCTGCCACCAGTGAGAAGTGCGTCCAACTACAGCGGACTAGAACGATTGGAGTCAGAGAAATCCTGGCTGGAGAACTAGCTCCCCCACCTCCTATATCTTGGGCAAAATCACATACCTCACAAAGCCTCTTCATGTGGGCCAGGAGTCAAATAGCGACCCTTTCCCGCCCTCTTGCTAAATGCCAGACTTCTCCAGACGCTTGATAGGCTCTTTTTTGGACCCAATCTTTAAGAAGGTAGCTATAGCTTCAGTGTTACTGTGACACACAGGAGAGGGAGCATCCACTGCAAGATTGGGAAAGCATGACCATCGGGGAGTGGGACCCCGAAAGGTCTCCAGGCAGCGGTGAGGATCGCGCTACGTTCAGGAAGGACGCGAATTGGACAACATGCTTCATGCTGTGATTTTTCACAGGCTTGGTTTGGGGGCGCCGGATGGGGCTCCCATTGGGTTAGGGGAGGTCCTCCGGTCCCAGACCTGGTAAAGGGCTCGGTGGTCGGTGACGTCGAGCTCGCCCCCCTCCGCCGGATCCCGGCCGCCCGCCCCCGCGTCCGAGCACTTGGGGCGCGCCACCACTACAGCGGGAAGCCTCCGGCCGGGCCACCGACGCCCGCGCACTAAGCGCCCTGGGTGGATGCTGGGGGCGCCCCGCGCGGGGTGGGGCTCTGCGCTCCACGTGCCGACCTGGCGCCCCGCCCCCGGCCCCGCTCCGGTCGGCCTCCGTCTAAGCCCCGCCCCCCGCGGCTGGTCATTCCCGGGAAGCCCAATCCCCGCAGCGCGGCCCCTCAAGCTCCGCCCCGTCCTCGGCCCCGCCCCCGGCCCCGCCCCTCGGCCCGCCCCAATCGGCCTCCGCCTAAGCCCCGCCCCCGCGGCTCGTCCTTCCCGGGGAGCCCAATCCCCGCAGCGCGGCCCCAAGCCCCGCCCCCTCGCCCCGCCCCGCCTCCGCCTAAGCCCCGCCCCCCGAGGCGCGTCCTTCCCGGGAAGCCCAATCCCCGCAGCGCGGCCCCAAGCCCCGCCCCGCCCCTCCGGGCCGTCCTCCGCGAGAAGCCCCGCCCCTCGCAGCCCCTGGCTCAGGCTCCCGGAGGCGCGGGCGGTGGGGCCCCGCGCCTTTTGTGTCGGGCTCGGGCCGCGGCGCGCGCTCTCCCCGCGGCGGCCGGGGGCGGCGGGCAGCACGCGCACCCCCTCGGCGGGCGGAGGGGCCCCGTCGGTCCCGGCTCGCGGCGGAGCTCGCCCGCGCGCCCCCGCCCGCCCCCTCGGCGGTCCCCGCGCCCGCCCGGGCCGGCGCCCCGCGTCTCGGCGCGTGCACCCCTCCGCCCCCGCCCCTCCGCCCCCGGCGGCGCGCACACGCCGGCCCGGGCACGCGCCCGCCAAGATGGCAGGGGCCGGGGCCCAGCTGTCAGGCGCCGCCGCCGCAGCCCGTCCCCGCAGCTAGCGGCCCGGACGCCCGCCCGAGAAGATGCGCCCCCGCTGCCCCCCGCAGCCCAGCGAGACGCGGAGCCGCCGCGCCCGGGGCCGGCTCCCCCGCTAACGCCCCGCGCCCCGCGCCGCGCCCCCGGCCCCGCGCGCCCGCCCCGGCAGCGACAATGAGGTGAGTCGGGCGGGCGGCGCGGGGGCGGCGGCGGGGGGGCCTCGGGGCGGTGTGGGGGCGTCGAGGACGGCGGGCGGGGCGGGGGGGGCGGCGAGGGGGGCACCTGCGGGGCGGGGCGGGGCGGGCACCTGCGCGGCGGGGGGGCACCTGAGCGGCGGGACGGGCACCTGCGGGACGCGGGGGGACACCTGCGGAGCTGGGGGGGGACCTGGGGGCGCGGGGGCGGGGCACCTGCGGGGCGGCGAGGGGGGCACCTGCGCGGCGGGACGGGCACCTGCGGGGCTCGGGGGGGGGGCACCTGCGGGGCGCGGGGGCGGGGCACCTGCGGGGCGGCGAGGGGGGGCACCTGCGGGGCGGGACGGGCCCCTGCGGGGCTCGGGGGGGCCACCTGCGGGGCGCGGGGGCGGGGCACCTGCGGGGCGGCGAGGGGGGCACCTGCGCGGCGGGACGGGCACCTGCGGGGCTCGGGGGGGGGCACCTGCGGGGCGCGGAGGGCGGGGCACCTGCGGGGCTCGGGGGGGGGCACCTGCGGGGGGGGGAGCACCTGCGGGGCGGCGAGGGGGGCACCTGCGCGGCGGGACGGGCACCTGCGGGGCGGGGGGAAGACCTGCGAGGCCGTGGGCGGGGGCACCTGCGAGGCGAGGGGGGCGTCCAGGCCGGCGGGCAGGTGTGGCGGCTCCGGGCCGCGGCCCCTCGGCCTCCCTCCCCCACCCCTGACGGCGCTGCGAGCCGGGCTCCCGCTGCCCCGGGAGCAGATTTCCCTGGCCCGCTCCCCTCCCGCCCCCCTCGCTTGGCCTCAGGCGCTCCGGGGAAGTGCAGGACCCCCCCACCCCCCCACCCCAGCCGGGGCTCTGCGGGCGCCCCCGAGCCGGCATTCCTCCTCCAGAGGTAACCCGACCCTGCCTTGTGGGATCAGCACCTCCTTGCCTTTTTTCCTGTGTGATTTTACCTTCTGAACGCCCATCCCAGCCCATCCCATCGCACCTACGGTGTCTGTGGTTTCATCTTGCTTGTTTTCCCAACTTTATAGGAACGAAGCGATGCGATAAGTGTTCTTTTGTGTCTGGCTTCGCTCAGGTTGTTTTTGAGATTCATCCATTTTCTTATTGATCTGCAGTATGCCACTGTATGGGTGCATCACAGTATTTCCGTCACACTGTTTTGGTGGACGTTTGGATTGTGCCTTTTGGCCCTGCTGAATACACTTCAGTGCCTCCCCGTGCACTCCTGTCTGTGGAGTATATACCCAGCGGTGGAATTTCGGGGTCAAAAGATAGGCATATCTTCAAATTTAACAGAAAATACCAAGTTTCCAAAGTGTGTGACCGATTTACACTCCTTCCAGCAAGCGTGAGAGAGTTCTTGTGCTCTGCGTCCTTGCAAGCACTAGATATTGTCGGCCTTAAATTTTAGCCATCCTGGAAAGTGTGGAGTGGTATCTCCTTGTGGTTTTAAAATTGTAGTTTCTTGGGGCACTTGGGTGGCTCAGTGGTTGAGCATCTGATTTTGGCTCAGGTTGTGATCCCAGGGCCCTGGGATAGAGTCCCCATATCCAGCTCCCCGTGGGGAGCCTGCTTCTCCCTCTGCTCATATCTCTGCCTCTCTTTGTCTCTCATGAATAAATAAATAAAATCTTTTTTGAAAATTGTAGTTTCAAGGCAGCCCGGGTGGCTCAGCGGTTTAGTGCCGCCTTCAGCCCAGGGCGTGATCCTGGAGACCCAGGATGTAGTCCCACGTCAGGCTCCCTGCATGGAGTCTGCTTCTCCCTCTGCCTGTGTCTCTGCCTCCCTCTCTCTCTCTCTCTCTCTGTCTCATGAATAAATAAAATCTTTAAAAAAAAAAAAAAAAAAACAATTGTAGTTTCTCACGACTGATGAGGTCATGTTTACTTGGTAGCCTCTTTTATGAAGTGCCTGTTCAGATGTTTTGCCCAGTTGTTTTTTGGAGGGGGGTATTACATGTCTTTTCTCCCCTAATTTGTAGTTCTGTTCCAAAATCAGGAAGATCGATTCTTAAAACACCTTGCAGAAATCTTGCTATTTTGTGTTCAAATTAAGATCTGCAGTCCACTTCGAATTTGATTTGTGTAACTGTGTATGTGTGTGTAATTTTTCATTGATTTTGTGTGTGTGTGTGTGTGGAAAAGGGGGTTACATTTCATTTTTACCAGCATCATTTATTTTAGCACTGATCAAAAAGGTCACCCCCCCTTCCCCCCCCTCCCCCCGTAGCTCTTCAGTGCTGCCTTTGTCACTTTCCAGACTTCCATCTAGGACCATTTCTTTCCACCTGATGTATTCCTTTAGTGCAGGTCTGGGATTCTTACAGTGTTTGCAAATGTCATTATTTACATCACATTAAAAAAAATAGCTTAATTGAGATACAATTCACACAGCATAAAATTTGCTCATTTAAAGTACACAGTTCAGGGGTGCCTGGGTGGCTCTGCTGTTTGAGCGTCTGCCTTCAGCTTAGGTCATCATCCCAGCCTCCTTGGACAGAGCGCCACATCAGGCTTCCTGCTCAGTGGAGGGTCTGTTTCTCCTTCTCCCTCTGCCTGTGGCTCTCCCTGCTTGTGCCTGCTCTCTCTTTTTCAAGTAAATAAATAAAATCTTAAAAAAAAAAAAAAAGGGTATACAGGTCAGTTGCTTTTAAGTATCTTTAGAGTTCTGCAATGATTACCACGATCTGATTTTAGAACGTTTTCCTCCATTGTGAAGGTCCTTTTAGGTACTTACAGAATTCTTGGTTTGCCGTTGTTTTCCTTAAGCATTTCAAAGATACTTCATTATCTCTGACTTGGATTGTTTCTATTGAGAAGCCACTAAATCTGTCAATTCTCTTCAAAGTAGTCTTTTTCTCTGGATGCTTTTAAAATGTTTCTTTGTCTTTGGTTTTCAACTTTTCTGTGCTGTCCCTGATATTATTTTTTTTTTTACTTATAATTGGGGTGCTTAGGGCTTCTTGAGTCTGTATCCTGACATCTTCCCTTAGTTTTAGAAGTCACCAGCCATTAGTACTTCAAATATTGCTTCCGTCTCACCTTTTTTTCTGGGTCTGCAATTGCACATGTTAGATCATTCACTGGATTTTCTGTCTCAACCTTTTTTCTCTGTTTTCTATTTGTCTCTGTCCTTCATCCTGCATATCTCCTCACTTACTTTTTTTTTTTTTGGTCTGCTATAAATGATCTCTTAAACAATTAAGGGTGAGTTTCTTGGTTTGGGTTTATTTATTTATTTATTTATTTATTTTAGCATCCCACATGTGGCTCAGACTCACAACCCCAAGATCAAGAGTCACATGCTTTACCCCCTGAGCCAGCTAGGCACCCCTCAGTTGAATTTTTCATTTCAGTTATATATCTTTTAATTCTTTAATTTCCATTGGGTTTTCTTTTTATCTGTTTACCATTATCTGCCAAAATTATCAACCTTGTCTTTTATCTTCTTGAATATGGTATACATAATTATTTTAAAATTTGTCCAATTATGGCACTATTTGTGAGTCCTGTCCAAAGTCTGTTTTCTCTTGGTTTTCTTTCGTTTAGTCTTATCTCCTTATATACCTAGTTTTTGGTTGTTGTTTTTTTTTTTAATTTTGTGCTGGACATGGAATTTGCATAATTGTTAGTAGAAATCATTTGA
The DNA here is from genome assembly GCF_003254725.2 of Canis lupus dingo. NCBI lineage: Eukaryota > Metazoa > Chordata > Mammalia > Carnivora > Canidae > Canis > Canis lupus. The sequence continues at coordinate 68,498,309 of NC_064250.1, forward strand.
GAACTAAGAGGATGTTTTCCTCTGCCAAAGATAATTCAGGTTTGCTTTTGTCAGGCGAAAGTGACACTTGGGACCTGGAGTCACTTCAATGTACTCTCAGGGGATCAAGCCATTTCTAAACTGAGATGCAGTCCCTGTGAGGCCTCGCATGTTTGGTTCACCTTTACTCCGTAAACCAACACCAAACTTTTAGCATTCCCTGCAGAATTGGCAAACATCCCCAGGGAAAAGTAGCTCTGACTACTGGGCTCACTTTCCCGAGTTTCTTATGTGTCTTCCTCCCCCAGGCCTCCAAGTAGATATTTATTATCTTTTTTCCCTGCTTTTCTGGTTCTCTTTAGCTGGAGATTGTTCTGATTTACTTAGTCAATGATTACTGGCAGTAAAACCCCCTCATGCCTGCACATTAGGGCAGTTTGAGTCAGTATCTGATTCTGCAGGAGATTTAAGCTAGCAGGCTACAGAGGTTATGAAGAATAATAACAGCTATTTTCTTGTGTTATGTCAACTATGTTAGATTATCTGTGAAATGCTCCTAGAATCAAGGTAATCTTAAAATTATCTTGGGTGATAAGGGTGGTATCTGGGTGGTGCAGTTGGTTAAAGCATCTGCCTTTGGCTCTGGTCGTGATCCCAGGGCCCTGGAATTGAGCCCTGAGTCAAGCTCCTTCTCAATGGGTAGCCTGCTTCTCCCTCTCCCTCTGCTACTCCCCCTGCTTGTACTCTCTCTGTTAAATAGATAAATAAAGTCTTTAAAAAATAATAATAAATCTTTATTCCCCCTTAATATATAATTAGTTGAAAAAAATGGCAGTTTAGTGTAGGTCATTCCTATGATGCAAAGGATTTTGGAAGCAGATACTCTCTTTTTTCCATATTTCTTTCTTTCTCTTGTTTTGATTTCCTTATTTGATAAAAATCACCCTTTATCTGGTCCTCTTAAATAGAACATTTAACCTTTTGATCAACAATAGCATAGGGCAGCCCGGTTGGCTCAGTGGTTTAGCGCCGCCTTCAGCCCAGGGCCTGATCCTGGAAACCTGGGATGGAGTCCCACGTCAGGCTCCCTGCATGGAGCCTGCTTCTCCCTCTGCCTGTGTTTGTGCCTCTCTCTCTCTGTGTCTCTCATGAATAAATAAATAAAACCTTAAAAAAAAAAAAAAAAAAAAAACAGCCACCAATGGAAGCCATTAAAATGCCACTACCAAGACTTGGGGAAAAAAAAAAAAACAATAGCATAATAGCATTCTCATATCCTATTCTTTGGGATCAGATAAAATGGCGTGACTGTAGAAATGAAGGTTTGTAAATGGCTTTTCCAAAATGAGCCATTCAGTCATTCTTTTTCTTTGTTTTTACAGAGATTTTTAAAAAAATGTTAACAGTTTACAATAGTTCTTTGTCACACTGTCTATAGTTAAACACCAATGCATGTATATTGACATGTACCTCAAGTACTTGGCTTTCACAGAAGGACCTAAATGAGTTTTCAGTTAGCAATAATCGTGCCTTGGATAAACCTCATTGGCTACGATACTGCCACTGCACAAAGCTGGGACCTAAATGAGTTAGGGAGTCATTATCTCTGTCGTCAACTCATTTGATTGGGATATTTATAAGCAACTTGCTTCATCCATGAAAAATACTTTGTTTTCTGTTCAATTGTGAGTTTTTTCAATTAAGATAACACATTATTTTTCTTGCTAGATAATCTCATGGGAGTATAGAAATGTGACCTGTTCAGAAAGGTCTGCAAGGTACCTTCCAAACTATCCCTTTTAAAGAGTGTCTAAGAAAGGCATAGGGCTCAAGATAAATTCCCATGAATAAACTGAACATTTGAGGCACATATTTTTCACAGATTTTAGGAAAAAGTCCTGTTGAATCAAACTCCTCAGATAATTAAGGTTGTATTCTGAGTTTTTTATTTTATAAACTATTGCCTGAATTCTTCCATTTTCCTAACAGACCTTAAGTATTTTCATGTCTTCATTCAAAAATCAATTTTTGAGGGCATACTGTTGCCTGATTCTGGATTAGGTGAGTAAGGGGTTGAAAAGAAGCAGACCTCCTCTCCCAAATAGACCCCATCCCTAAATGATTTACAGACATTTACTAGATCCCTTTCTTCATCCTTTGTAACTTAAAAACACCCCCCAATACATAGTATACAGTATATTTCTGTTTATATGCTTTAGTCGTTTATCCATTGGGAACATTCTCTTCTCTGAACATTTTTTTTTTTTTAAGATTTATTTATTTATTCATGGTAGACACATAGAGAGAGAGGCAGACACAGGCAGAGGGAGAAGCAGGCTCCATGCAGGGAGCCCGACGTGGGACTCGATCCTGTCCTGGGACTCCAGGATCGCGCCCTGGGCCAAAGGCAGGCGCCAAACTGCTGAGCCACCCAGGGATCCCTCTGAACATTTTTTCTATCTGCCTTTTATCTTTTAAAGATTGAATTTATGGAAGGTTAAGGTTTTTATGTCATTAAGTCTTTTTCTTTGTAGTTTTTCCATCATTTCTTACGTTTAAGATAGCATTCTTCCAGAAGTTTGATAAGTATTGTTGTTTTTCTGTTTTATATATAAAATGTAAAAAAGCCATCCTTCAATTTGTCTAGAATACGAGAGGAAAGTCAAATTACACTTCAAAATTGCTGATCAGATACTTGACTGTAACAATAATAGATACATGGCAGGGATATCAGGAATGTTTTCTTAGATGACAGTACAGACATCCAGATCCCAAATTGTCTTCAAGAGTGCATGGTTACAGCCAGTAACATCTGAATGAGGATCACCCCCCAGTCCTCAGAATGTTTACCTGCCCCCAACAAGGCCAACCTTGTCTGTGAAGGTGTGGCCAGTCGAGCATCCTGCAGGTCTGGTTTTGTGCCAAGGAACTACTTCATCTGGGCCAAGGGCAGTTTATCAATCTTGGAGTTATACAAAATGCAGTGTGATTATAGGGCGTAGTATAAGATACACAGGCAGAAACACAATCCCTATTTATCACCGTGAACCTGCACTAGCTAACACATGTGAATCCAAGTACATTTCTGAATCTAGTACTGCAGAATGGGGGCAGAAGAGCATTTCTCCAAGTCATGGATGGAGTCATTGGAAGTCATATTAGGGAGACCAGCCATAGAGTTGTTGAGTTTCTGTGTGTGTATCTTCCTAGGGTCTCTTTCGTTCTTCTTTCTGCCTGTTTTTAGGCTAGTGCCACTGCCTTGTTGACCTTGTAGACAATGATTTGTTTTGTTTTTTTTAATTCTGAGTTTACTTTTTTAAAAAAGAATCTTTTTATTTTAGAGAAAGTGTGTGTGAGCAGAGGGGAGGAACAGAGGGAGAGGGACAAGCAGACTCTGTGCTGAGTGTGGAGCCCAACATGGGGCTCTGTCTCAGGACTTTGAGATCATGACCTGAGTTGAAATCAAGAGTTGGACACTCAACTGAGCCACCCAGGCGTCCTGAGTTTTACTTTTAATGAAAGTTTTAATGTCAATAATTTGTCAAAGAATACAGAGCAGTTTAGAAACCTATTTCAGAGTGTTTGACAAAATATTCATTCAACCCAGCAGTATTCCAGTGTTCTTTGTATGTGGCATATATGGAAATGGTTCTAGCAGCTAATGATAGAGATTTCCCAAGCTGGTGAAAAGAAGTCACCATGAATCATAACGGCATTTATTTTATTTTAAATTTTTGTTTAAATTCCATTTAACATACAGTGTAATACTAGTTTTAGGTGTACAGTTTATTGATTCAGTACTTCCACACATCCTCTGGTGCTCACAACAAGTGCACTCCTTAATTCCCATCACCTGTTTTATCCATCCTCCCCCTCCCCCACCTCCCCTCTGGTAACCACCAGTTTGTTCTCTATACTTAAGAATCTGTTTCTTGGGCGGCCCAGGTGGCTCAGCGGTTTAGCGCCACCTTCAGCCCAGGGCCTGATCCTGGAGACCCAGGATCGAGTCCCATGTAGGGCTCCCTGTGTGGAGCCTGCTTGTGTTTCGGTGCCCCTCTCTCTCTCTCTCTCTCTCTCTCTCTCTCTGTGTGTGTGTGTGAGTCTCATGAATAAATAAATACATTTTTTTAAAAAATTCTTTAAAAAAAAAAGAAAGAGACTGTTTCTTGGTTTGCCCGCCTCTCTTTTTCCCTTTGCTAATTTGTTTTGTTCCTTAAATCCTGTGAGTGAAATCATGTGTTTCTCTGTCTCTCACTGACTTACTTCACTTAGCATAATAGTCTCTATCCATGTCATTGCAAATGCCAGGATTTCATTCTTTTTTATGGCTGAGTAATATTTCATTATATGTGTATGTGTATGTATATATATCTTCTCTATCCATTCACCAGTCAATTGACATTTGGGCTCTTTCCATAATTTGGTTATTGTAGATAATACTGGTATAAACCTGGGGGTTCCTGTATCCCTTTGAATTAGTATTTTTGTATTCTCTGTGTAAGTACCTAGTAGAGCAATTGCTGGATCATGGGGTAGTTCTCTTTTTAACTTTTTAAAGTTATACTGTTTTCCAGGGTGGCTCCACCAGTTGCGGTCACGCCTACAGTGCATGAGAATTCCCCTTTCTCTATATTCTTGCCAATACGTGTTTCTTGTGTTATTGATTTTAGCCATTCTAACAGGTGTGAGGTGATATTTCATCATGGTTTTGATTTGCATTTCCTTGTTGAGTGATGTTGAGCTTCTTTTCATGTGTCTGTTGGCCATCTGTATGTTTTCTTTAGAAAGATTCCATTCATGTCTTCTTCCCATTTGTTAATTGGATTATTTGTGGGGTTTTTTTTTTTAGTTGTCTAAGTTATCTTAATGTATTTTGAATGCTAATCCTTTATCAGATATGTCATTTGCAAATATCTTCTCCCATTCCACAGGTTCCCTTTAATTTTGTTGTTTCCTTCACCAAGTAGAAGCTTTTTATTTTGATGAAGTCCCCATAGTTCATTTTTGCTTTTGTTGCCCTCGTATCTGCAGATGTGTCTAGAAAGAAGTTGCTACAGCTGATGTCAAAGAGGTTGCTACCTCTGTTCTTTAAAATTTTAATGGTTTCATGCCTCACATTTAGGTCTTTAATCCATTTTGAAATTTTTAAAAATATTTTATTTATTTATTCATGAGAGAAAGAGAGAGGTAGAGACACAGGCAGAGGGAGAAGCCGACCCCATGCAGGGAGCCCAACGTGGGACTCGATCCCGGGTCTCCAGGATCACGCCCTGGGCCGAAGGCAGGCGCTGAACCGCTGAGCCACCCAGGGATCCCTTGGATTTATTTTTTAAAAAATATTTATTTATTGGGGGGGCACTTGATGGGATGAGCACTGGATGTTATGCTATATGTTGGCAAATTGTGAACTCCAATAAAAAATAAATAAATAAAATGGCAAATTAAAAAATATATATATTTATTTATTTATTGGGTAGCCTGGGTGGCTCAGTGGTTTAGTGCCGCCTTGGGTCCAGGGTGTGATCCTGGAGACCCAGGATCGAGTCCCACGTCCGGCTCCCCACATGGAGCCTGCTCCTTCCTCTGCCTGTGTCTCTGCCTCTCGCTCTCTCTCTGTGTCTTTCATGAATAAATCAAATCTTTAAAAAAAATTTATTTATTTATTTGAGAGAGAGAACATATGCACACATGAGGGCAGGGGAAGGAGTGGGGGGAGAGGAAGAGAGAGTCTTAAGCAGACTCCATGCTGGGCATGGAGCCTGTCTGGGGGCTCAGTCTCACAACCCTGAGATCATGACCTGAAACCGAATCAGACTATTAACCAGCTGAGCCACCCGGGTGCTCTCCATTTTGAATGTATTTTTGTGTATAGTGTAAGAAAGTAGTCTGAGTTTATTCTTCTGCATGTTGCTCTCTAGTTTTCCCCAAACCATTTGTTAAAGAGACTTTTTGCCTCGGATCTTCATTCCTGCCTTGTTAAAGATTAATTGGCTATATAGTTGTGGGTTGATGATTTTTAATATGAGCAAAATCATCCTTTTGTTAAAATGCTGTCATTTTGAATTTTGCTAATTTAGTAGATTTGTTTGTATCTTGTTTTATAAACATAATAAATTTAACCTTGGTTTTGTAATTGTACATAAAGAAACTGCATGAAAATAAATCAGTTTTTCTTTAGAGGGAATCTATATACTACCCAAGTTTGAACTTTGCAGTAGCTTGATGAGTCTGTTAAATGAATATATCATAAGTGCTATGGTGATGTGAAGAGCACCTCGAGCTGACATAAGGGTGGGAAGGGCAATGGCCCCTTCAGCGAACAACTCTTAAATTTTCTCTTTCCTAGCCCAAAGGAGAAGTCCCCATAGAAATAATTTCTAGTGGGAATTTTCTCAGTTTTTAGAAAAATTACTTTTTCCTGATTTAAATGTGGTATATATTGAAGGTAGAGAACATAGGAAGGTAGAGAAGATAGTACAAATCAGCATTGATCCTGCTGTTTAGGAGAAACTACGTGGACTGTAGTTCCTTTACATGTGTAAAGGAACATTTTCACAAAATTGATATTGTATGATGTATTTGTGTTGGACATTTTATGTTTAACATGTATATATTACCTCCTTGTTAAATATTCTTTGAAAATATTTTAAGTAGGTGAATAATATCCATGATATGGTATACTATAATTGACTTATCAGTACCCCAATTTTGGGACCATTAACTTGCTTTTAGTATTTCATCATTGTAAGTAACACAGTGGTTAATGTCTGTGCACATAATTCTTAGGGTAATCTTTATTTCCTTAAGATAAATTGGTAAAATGGTATTACTACTGGCACCAAAGGGTATAAACATTTTAAAGGCTATTGATACACATTATCAGAAAGCTAATTTTAAGCAAAGAAGAGAGAAAGAAAGAAAGAGATAAAGTTAGTAAAAGGAAGTTTAATCCTGTCTTAACTTGGAGGTTCCCCCAAAAAACAAAGGACTAGAAAAAGAAGTAAATGGTGTGGTTCCATATGCTCACCAGTTGGGGGAGCCCAGTTCCTTTTTTTTTTTTTTTTAAATGTATGTGTTTTTTTTTTTTTTTTTTTTTTTGATAGTCACATAGAGAGAGAGAGAGAGAGAGAGAGAGAGAAAGAGAGGCAGAGACACAGGCAGAGGGAGAAGCAGGCTCCATGCACCGGGAGCCCGACGTGGGATTCGATCCCGGGTCTCCAGGATCGCGCCCTGGGCCAAAGGCAGGCGCCCAAACCGCTGCACCACCCAGGGATCCCGAGCCCAGTTCCTAATTCCTCTGTAACTGCTGGCGTGAAGGTGGACTCTCTGTCTCTAAGGCTGTGTGAATCAGTTTGGAGTTAATGTCCGACTGTGAATGAACTTTCTAAAAACCTGTTGTGTTATGCCACATTTTGCCCCCTATATTCTAAGCAGCCCGGGTTTTAGAGTCAGGCCTGATTCTGCCCAGAGCCACTCCTTACCTGGCTGAGCAAATGACTTAACCTTTATGCACCTCCATTTTTCACATGTGCTGAGGATAATTCCACTTTCTGCACAGGGTTTTGTGAGGATCAGATGAGGATGCATAAGTTATTAGCCTATAGTACTTAATAAAGGTTAGTTACTTACCCCCCCCCCCCATTTGTTGTGTCTACAAGGAAGATAAACCCTGAAAAATCTGGAACAATTCTGAATTCAGATATTCTGTCCTTTATTAATCACTATATAACTTATCTACCATAACATAATTTTTTGGTTTAGAAGCCATGGTTGCTACTAATGCTTCAATTTCCTTTTTTTTTTTTTAAAGATTTTTTTTATTTATTCATGAGAGACAGAGAGACAGAGAGAGAGAGAGAGAGAGAGGCAGAGACACAGGCAGAGGGAGAAGCAGGCTCCATGCAGGGAGACTGATGCAGGACTCGATCCCAGGACTCTGGGATCACGCCCTGGGCCAAAGGCGGCACTAAACCGCTGAGCCACCCGGGCTGCCCTAATGCTTCAAAATGCTAAAAATGATTATCTATAAAAGATATAAAAGAGCTCTTGAAATAAAGATAAAAAGGAGGCAGGCTATTTTGGGGGAGAAGAGATCATTGTACCAGAACATTTACATTAAGAAATCGTTGCTGCAGTCGAGCACATTTAGCTCTAAAGTTCACGGAAGCCATAGCGGAAAGGGCAGCATGAGCTGGTGATGTGTGCCTCGTGGGCTGCAGTAACACAGACACCTTTGTGGAGCTCTAAAACGTTTTCTGAGTATCAGAGACAGTGGACCAGAGCTTGGTTTTGGAAGCCTCGTATACGTCTCCTCCAGCCCTTTCTCGCTTATGATAGATTTGACCTGGGCCCTTTCCCTAGAAGCTTTCTGCACCCATGAACATTCTCTGGCTTCTGCCCTCCTCTGGGCTCTCTTTGTGGAGCTTATTTCTAGCTCTCAGAGGATCCTAAGTAAGAAAAGGTCTGATGGACTAATTCACCACTTTACCAAAGTCTACTTCCTTGTTTCCTTCCCCTTGCTAATTTGCAAGCCTTCAGATCTTTAGTTTAAATGTCCCTTCTTCCAGGAGTCTACCCTTGACTCTTTCCCTGAGGGGGCCCTTCCCTGTTCTTGCCTATATGGCATCCCATATTTCCTCCTCCGTAACTATATTTGTAATTACTTCTATTTTTCCTCCTATACTTCGTGAAGGAGTATGCCTGTTTTGAGCTCTCTTGGATCCCTAGAGCCTGGCACTTGGTAGATGCTTCGTAAATATTGATGCTGCTACCTATACCTAAAATGGATAGTAAATCATGACATTCATTCCATCTTGGCCCAGGTCCTTCCAAGTACAACATTCCAGGCAGCCACCCCAAACTGTGGAAGCTGGCATTCAAATGAGAGCTGTTTCATTATGTGAATAATGAGTTAATGCGTTACTGGGATGACAGTGCTTTAGTCTGTTGTTTCCATACTGCTGCTGTGGGACATGATTTGTTTGTTGAGTGTGGATGGATTGTTTTTCCTGTTATTTCCTTGTAAGGACGTTATGTACTGTAACTTTTGGTGTCCTGGATGTTTCTCAAACTTTACTGTGCCTGGGAATCACTTGTGAATGTTCTTCCAAAATGCAAATCCCATTGCCAAAGGTAAAGGAATGCTTTCTTAAAATCTTTTTTTTTTCTCTTTCTATTAATATAATTTATATTTTAGAACAATTTTAGGTTTACAGAAAAATTGAGCAGATAGTACAGAGAGTTCCCATATACCCTGCACACGTATAAATTTTGTCATTTCCCCTGTTACTAACATCTTACATTTAACGGACATTTGGTTACACTTAATGAGCTAATATTGATAACATTCTTAGTAGCTAATCGATACCTCATTCAAGTTTCCTCGTTTTTACCTTGTGTCCTTTTTCTGTTCCAGGACACCATGTTACATTTCATTGTTGTATCTCCTTAAATCTTCTTGGCTTTGATAGTTTTCCAGACTTTCCTTATTTTTCATGACCTTGACTTGTTAGGTATATTGTAGGATGCCCTTCTGTTAGAAGTTGTCTCATATTTTTCTCAGGGTTAGTGTGGTGTTAAAAGTTAGGGGAGGAAGATCACAGAAATAAGGTGCCATTTCCTCACATCATATAGAGAGTACATACTAGCAAGGGGGTTTATGGCTGTTGATATTGACTTCAGGCACCTGGTTGATGTAGTGTTTATCAGATATCATCCTTGTAAAGTTAGTCTCTTAGTCCCCTTTTTAAGAAAATTATTATTCACAGCCCACACTTAAGGAGCGGGAAGTTATGCTGCTTCCTCTGATGAGTGCTTTTTAAATATTAATACTTAAGTATTTTTATATGCATTGGAAGAAAATAGTGCATCACATCCATGGTATTTTAACTGGGTTCCCTAGAGGGCTGTATCTGAAACAAAGGCCCATGTGAGAGGAGCATTCGAGAGAGTGTTCCCTCTGGGAGCAGGAATGAGGGGAGAGCAGTGCAATGGAAGAAGGAAGAGCCAGCACAGGCATTCAGTCCTGATTAGGCCATTGCTCTAAGCCACCGACTGGTGATGACTCCTTTTCACAGGACTCTTATTTGTGGGGAGAAGGGGAGAAGCATTATACCCATCAGCTATTGTCTTCATTTGACAAAGGATTGCCCCCAGGGCATTAATTGCTCTACTTGGAGGTGTTTCCCTGTGGCCCTCAGAGGGCTCCCTGCCATCCCCTGGGCAGGGACAAGGAAGCAGGTCAGAGTCTGGGCAAGACTGGTCACTTCTGTGGTGGCTAGAATTGGAACAGGTGAGGCAGTAGGAGTGGAAATGACGCAGAAGAGGTGCTTCATGCATGTGGTTTTGTGAATATTATTAAATAGAAAGGAAATAGATTTCATTGTTTTAATTTCCTAGTGCATTGCTTCTTGATATTCAGCCATTTCTGGCTGAAAGTTTCTATACTTCCAGGTTGACTTCGCCTATGTTTTTCTAGTACTTTATGGTTTCTTTTTATTGTGCCCAAACGTTTAAATCTCTGATCCATTTGCAATGACATATACGTTGAAGAGATGGACCGAGTTTTATCCTTTTTTGTCTGTTTTTTTTTCAGTTATCCCAGTACCAATTATTAAAAGTTCCATTTTTTCCCTCTGCTTTGAGATGCTGTCTTTTGTCATATTTAACTAATTTGACCTATTTCTGGATTCCCTGTTACATTCCATTGGTCTACATTTATTCATGTGCCAATACTTCACTTTTAATTAAAGAGGCTTTATAATAGGTTTTAATATTTAGTAGGGCTAGTCCTCTCTTGTTGTTCTAGTAAGTTGATTTTAAAGAAAGAGTCTTAAGTAATAACACTCATGTTAAATAGACATTGCAAAAATCATGAATGACTAGAGTTTGGGAAATAGTCCATTAGCCCAAAGGAACAAATCTCGAATGATATGATTCAGGCATCTCTATGTCCCTTTGGGAGAATTCTCCTTTATGGCATGATGCATGTGGCTTTTGAATATGAATCCAAGAGATAAGAGTAAGGCTAAGGATCACTCACAGTCAGTATGACTTTTCAGAAGAGAATTGTTAGCCCATCAAGGCAGTCCTTACCCTTAGTCATCCTCCCCCAAAATTACTTATGAAACCACAGTTTATTTTGGATTTTTGACCTGTTAAAATTACTCATTTGTAAAACCATAGAAAGTTAGAAATCTTCTAAGTCTGGTGGTTTTTAATCCTCACTGGGGTGTCAGAAACACTTGAAAAGGCCCTCTCCTGGCTTCGCCCCAGTGCCAGGGCTCTACCTCAGAAGATTCCATTAATCTGGGGCAAAGTGTTCTGTTGTTGGTTTATTGTTAAAATCTCTAGATTATTATTAAATGTGCATCCAGAATTGAGAACTACTGACCTAGTCACAAGGTCCAAAGCAAGGCTGGTTTTTCTGGCAATGCAGTTCCAACACCTAGCAATGGACCTGGAATGTAGAAAGTGCTCAGTAAATGTTTTTGAGTAATAGGTGAGTCTCTCCTTTCTTAGATGAGAAAACAGACACAGACTCCAGAAGTCACTTGCCTGGGGCTCACGAAATAGTGGGGCTAACAGGGCATTAAGCACAGGCCTCGTCTGTTTTTCGCACTCTCCTCTGTCCACATCCTCTCCTTTACTTACAGGCAGAAGTGGGCAAGAGCTGTTGCTATCTTGACTCACGTGTTGTCCAGTGACAACCCCAACCCTCGACCCTAGCTCCACCTTCTCAGTCCAGCAAAAAGCACAGCTCAGGGGTGAACCTGAGACTTTGTGGTTAAGATCATTGGACTGTGTCAGCTTGTATTTGGCATCAGCCCCCCTCGTGGGGAGGGGAGGCTGACAGGAGAAGGGGTCAGGGACACAGCCAAGTGCTGCTACTGTGTACCTGCTGCGTGCCAAGCTCAGCCTGCCAGTTTACAGCTGTCTCAGTTTTTTGATGGGAATTTCACACCCTCAGTGCCAGCCATAAAGCATGTTAGATTTTCAATTAGAATGCATGGTATTACTTTTAATTAATGCTTTATTTCAGTCAAGATGTATGGTTTTCTGTTAGTCAGCAGTAATTCCAAATCTCTGTTTTCCTACAGCCCATTCTTGATTTGGGTAGTTCCTGGGAAAGACTCAAATTTCAGAACTGGTGCAGCTTTAAACAAAGATTATGTTAAGTTTGCTGGATTTGGGCGTTCTTCTGGCAGTGGTTTTTTGGGTTGTTTGGACCAGCCCTACTAAGAACAGGAAAAGGTGGAAAGTTAAGAAAGCAAGTCAGTTTGAAGGCCTGGGAGAGCTACCAAGCTAGAAGGATTTGCAGACCTGAGGTTTGGGAGAGGGCAGAAGGCTCTGCCTGACGTTTGGCACCATTTCTCCCCTTGCAGCACTGCTGAAACCGTTGAAATTGCTATCTGAGAGATGAATAGAGCTTTAGGAGATACTGGTTTTAGAGCCTGCTAAGGAGGAAGAGCTCTTGTAAATGTGCCAGGTTTTTCCTACAGGCTCTGCCTAGGGACACCGGAGACTGGCACTCTCAGAAACTGGAGGACTGCTTTGAGGCACCCCAGTATCTGATTATCTTCAGGTGATGTGGGTTTGTTTGTACCCCTGACCTACCTGCCTGATGGAAGGGAAAGTAAATCGTCTCTAGAGGAGTCTCCGACTACCTGTGCAGTCCTCATCTGCAGTGAGTGGCACTCAGGAATGATCAGATCTTTAAGATGATAAAACTTAACCAAAAAGCAAGGGAAAACATAGACAATAGGAATAAAATTAAAAATCATTTGACTTGAAAAAAAAATCATCTGACTTGGATTTTGAAAGAACTGAGAGTAGTGTGTTTAAGGAAATAAATTGGGTTTGACCTTTCCTTGTTCATCATGGCTAGCTCAGCCGAGAGGCTGACTTAGACTCCAGCCATGGGTGTTTCTAGCCTGACTGTGGTGGGCAGGTATGTCTGCCTCTTGTCCTCAGGTATATTTGCATAGTTGTAAGCGTCTTTGTTTAATCCCATCCTGGGTAGCTTTGAGATTGGGACAAGAGAGAAATTAGAATGATGACCACAGGTTTTTAGATCTGAGAGCTAGAAGAGCCCATGAAGGTCAGTCTTTGGATCTTACTATGCTTTTTATTCTTGAGAGATGGGGACATTGTGATTGGGTTAGGCAGTGTAAACACTCGTGGATGTAGTTTTATACAATAAAGGTGGTTAAATATTTAACAAACATTATTTCAGTAAATGTGAATTCTTTAAAAATACTTGTAAATTTTAAATTAACTGTAGTAAATGTGATTCTTTTAAACTATAGACTTTTTTGTATTATAACTACATGACTACTACTTATTTGTTTTTGTATATCATATCTACTTAAATTTTTACATGTAATATATATATACTGAGTACCTACCACATGCAAGGCAGTGGGCCAGGGACAAGACTACAGACACCAGCAAGAGCAGGCCCTTAGAGAGGGAATCAAGAAGGGGAGCTGAGCATGAGATGAAAGTGCCAGAAAGGAGGTGTGAATTTTTGGTTTTATCTATTTTTATTTTTTTGCATTTGCAGTGGGCTAGGCTAGGGGATGTTATCTTCTGTTCTTGTTCATCCCTTTTGCACTTCTTTGAGCTGGTTCATTTCTTCCTGTTGGTTTTTCAGTAATTTGAAGACCAGTGGTCTTCAGAAAGTCTTGCATTATCTTAATCAAATATCCTCAGTTCTTTCAGTTTTTCATGGTTTATCTCTAATGAGTATCCCCTTTTGAGGGACCTTCCTTTCACTGAGCTCTGACATGCTGAAGCCCTATTAGCAATGTAAAAATTTAAATTTTGTAACAGGCTTGATCACAGAACAATATTGGCCTTGGCACACAAACAAAACCCTTTATACAAAATAGAAACACACCACACCTTAGAACCTCTGTGCCTATAGACCGATCAGATGCTCTCTGCTTTCTTGTACCAGCTGAGGTTTCTCGCTGAGCAACATTAGGGTACTGTTTATAAACATTTCCTTTCCTGGGAAGAGGAAAAATGCTCTCCTCAATTTATTTCACTACTCAAAATAGAACTGCAAGCAACATACTGAATCAGATTAAGAAAGAGTCCCAAATAGAAGAGCAGTACTGGAAAGTGAACCAGCTAGTCCCTTCACAAGAGCAAGAGTAATGTGCCTCAGAGTGTCCAAGTCTGGGTGATGAGGCAACAGCATAACTGGGAATCATACAGATGGGTAGTCATTCACGGAGTATTTATCGGGTGCACTGTGCTGATCCATGGGCTGTAGGTAGAAGACACAGGTTTCTAGATGGGTAGCTCAGTCCGAAGGAGAGAGAATGCAGGCATCTTAGGTTCAGCATGTCTAAAACTGACCTTATTACTGCTAAATTTATGACCAATTGGTTCTTGAAAGAAATGACAAGACAATTGAATGGGGGAGGGGGATAGCCTTTTTGATAAATGCTGGGACAAATGAATATCCACACAAAAAAAGAATGAAGTTGAACTTCTACCTCACTCCATGAACAGAAGTTAACTCAAAATAAATTATGCATTTCAGTGTAAGTTTCTTTGGGGGATGACAAAAACGTAAAAAAAAAAAATTTTTTTTTTTTTTTTTTTTAGAGAGAGCACACAAATGGGGAGAAGGGGAGAGGGGAGAGAGAGTCTTAAGCAGGAAGTAGAACTTTAAAACTCTTGTAGGAGAAAGTATGAGAGAATCTTCATGACTTGGGGTTAGGCAATGGTTTCTTAGAAATCAAAACACAAATGACTAAAAAAAATAGGTAAATTGGTTTTCATCAAAATTAAAAGCTTGTGTGTTACATGTAACCTATACTGTCAAGAAGTAGAGAAGACAGCCTGCAGCACGGGAGAAAATATTTGCAAATCATATCTCTGATAAGGGACTTAATATCTAGAATATATATAAAAAACTCTTAAGAGGGACTTAATATCTAGAATATATATAAAGAACTCTTATGACTTAATAAAAAGAAACAATCTAATTTAAAAATGGGCAAGTGATTTCAATGGATGCTTCCCCAGAGAAGATATATAAATGGCCAATAAGCACACAAAAAGGTGCTTAGCATCCTTAGACATGAGGAAATGCAAACCAGAGCCACAATGGGACACCACTTTACCACCCACTAGGACAGCTAGAATAAAAATACTAGTAATAAAGGTTGGTGAAGACATACGTGACTGTCACACACTGAGTAAGTGGCTACATGGATAAATCTACTGGAACTCTCATCCATTGCTGGGGAGAATGTAAAAGGGTACAGTGACTTTGGAAAACAGTTTGGCAAGTCTTCAAATATTAAACACATAGAGTTATCTTATGTCTCAGCATTTCCACTCCTAGGCACATACCCAAGAGAAAATAAAACACAGATTTATATAAAACTTATATGCGAATGTTCATCACAGCATTATTCATTACAGCCAAACCGTGGTGACAGCACTATGACTGCATAGACAAGGTGTGATATAGCCACACGTAGGAATATTGTTCACAGCAAAGAGGAGTGAAGTACCAGTACTGACACAATGGGGATGAACTTTAAACACATGATGCTAACTAAATGAGACCAGTCACAGAAGACTACATATTGTGGTCTTTGTAGGAAATGTCCAGAAAGGGCAAATTCATAGAGGCACAAGGTAGATTTGTAGTTGCTTGGGGTGGGTGGGGGTGGGAATGGGGAGTGGCTGCTAATAGGTACAAAGTTTCTTTGGAGGGTGGTGGAAACTTAAGTTATGGGCCGTTTTTTTTAGAGAGAGAACAGGTGAATGGGGGAAAGGACAAGAGAGAGAATCTTAAGCAGGCTCCACGCGCAAGACAGAGCCCAATG
The DNA here is from genome assembly GCF_003254725.2 of Canis lupus dingo. Lineage (NCBI taxonomy): Eukaryota > Metazoa > Chordata > Mammalia > Carnivora > Canidae > Canis > Canis lupus. The sequence goes on from NC_064250.1 coordinate 68,514,142, forward strand.
TGGTGCTCAATCTCTTGACCCTGAGATCATGACCTGAGCTGAAATCAAGAGTTAGATGCTTAACCAACTGAGCCACCCAGGCGCCCCCATTTTTTGGGGGTAATCTACCCCCAATGTGGGACTGGAACTCAAAACCCTGAGATCAAGATTCCCATGTTCCACTGATTGAGCCAGCCAGGTGCCCCCAAAATATTCTAAATTTGGATTGCAGTGATAGTCACACCAGATTGTGAATATACTAAAAAAATCATTGAATTGTATACTCTGAGTGGATGAATATCATGGAATAAAAATCTGTTTCTCGATAGATCTGTTTTTTTTTTTTTTTTAACTGAACTCACTGCTTTCCGTCCCATTCTCTGTGAGAAGGACACTGGTGATCCACAGTGGAGACCTGGAGGCTTACTGGAGTCATTTAGTTCCCTCCTATCACATCGAGGTGGCCATGTTGTCATTTTTTTCCTCCTTAAAATCTCTTTTGTCTGTTCCCTTCTGCAGAGCCACGATACTGAATTAAGTCAGGTCTTTGTCATTGTTAAAACACTCTAATTACATTCCACTTTTGTTTGTTACCTCTTAAAAAGTCTCTTCGTACTTTGTTAAATTAATAATAATCAAATCTGAGTTAATGTTCTCTTCCTACGTTTCATTAGGCTATTTCTATGTCTTTCTGGATGAAGCCATGACTCCGTATTTAAAGTCTTGCAAGAACTGGCCTCTCTCTGCCTCTTCAGATTAATTTCCTCTTGTCTCCTTATAAGGAATCTACCCTCACATATTCTTTGCATATGATACTCTTCCTGATTGCAATGTCACATTTCAAGTGATGGATGCCACATGAGGCTGGTGGCTACCGTGTTGGACAGCACAGATTGTAGAACTTCCACGTTGTAGCATAAGCACTTAGTAAATATTTGCTGAATGAATGAATGGATGTGATCATAGCTGTTATCTATGACAGGCATTCACCCAGCTTCTGCTTTCATGTCCCCTGGGTCATGAGGCAGCATTTTAGACTCCTCAATCAGCCCTAGCTATCTTTTTCTTTCTTCTTTTTTTTTATTTTTTATTTTTTTTATTTTTTATTTTTTATTTATTTATGATAGTCACAGAGAGAGAGAGAGAGAGGCAGAGACACAGGCCGAGGGAGAAGCAGGCTCCATGCACCGGGAGCCTGACGTGGGATTCGATCCCGGGTCTCCAGGATCGCGCCCTGGGCCAAAGGCAGGCGCCAAACCGCTGCGCCACCCAGGGATCCCTTTTTCTTTCTTCTTGTTACACTTTGCTGGTATTTGCTTCTCTGAAATTTCTGCCAACTGATTCAAGTTCTACATCATCCAAACAGTACCCGCATTACTAGACTATGGCAGTCATTTCCTCAAAGTCTTGTATAACATAGCCATCTCCAGTTTGTTAGTGCTTCTTAGAAAAGTTGACTCCAAATATGGTGTGACCAGTGCAGAATTCAGGGCTTTATCAACTCTCTCTCTCTGATACACACATTTCAGGTTGTGCAGCCCTATAGTTATAAGTGCCAGCATCTGCCACAAAGTTTAGCAGTTAGCACAGTAGCTGGCTGAAAGAATTATTCATTGAATGTGTATTGAGTTAAGACTTTTTAGGGCAGCCTGGGTGGCTCAGTAGTTTAGTGCCACCTTCAGCCCAGGGCGTGATCCTGGGGTCCTGGGATCGAGTCCCACATCGGGCTCCCTGCATGGAGCCTACTTCTCCCTTTGCCTGTGTGTCTGCCTCTCTCTCTGTGTCTCTCATGAATAAATAAATAAAATTAAAAAAAAAAAACTTTTTAAGCCTTTTTTGGAGGACAGTGTTTTCTATCACTGGGTGTGTCATCAAATTTTAATCATTCTTATCTAAATTGTTTTCTTTTTTTAAAGATTTTATTTATTTGAGAGAGAACGAAGGCACACATGAGCAGAGGCAGAGGAGGAGGATCTCAAGCAGACTCAGTGCTGAGCACAGAGCCCAACTTGAGGTTCAAGCCCATGACCCCAAAATCATGACCTGAGCTGAAATCAAGAGTCAGATGCTCAATCAACTGAGCCATTCTGGTGCCCCTGAAATTGTTTCTTAACTGTTCTTAAGGCACCTCTTTTTTTTTTTTAATCATAAAAATACTTGATCATTGTGGAAAATTTAAAGAATATGGGTAAATAGCAAGAATAGGAGCATCATCCAGAGATAGTCACCATAGGTTATACTACTTTGTGTCCTTTTTCTATGGCCACACATTTTTTAAAAATGTATATGTTGTAGATTTGTACTATACATACAGCTTTGTACTGTTTACTTACCAGTACACCTTGTTTAATGACATATTTGTGTCATTTTAGAGCTTAAGTGTTGGTTTTTTAAAAAAATATTTTATTTACTTATTCATGAGAGACACAGAGAGAGAGAAAGGCCGAGACACAGGCAGAAGTAGAAGCAGGCTCCATGCAGGGAGCCCGATGTGGGACTTGATCCTGGGTCTCCAGGATCACACCCTGGGCTGAAGGCAGCGTTAAACCGCTGAGCCACCTGGGCTTCCCCTAGAGCTTAAGTTTTTTCAACATTTGGTTATGAAGATTTTTCAGACTCAAAAAATTGAGTTATCTGGTACACACCTACATACCTACCAACATTTTACTTAATTTGCTTTGTCACTTTTCTATCCATGTATTTGTTTCTATCTTTCCATGAATCCATCTATTTTTTTTTATAAGAGTTTAACCTTTTAACAACTATATGGTATTTCTCTGACTAGAGGTATCTAGATTATTTAACCAGATCGTCAACCAGTTGTTAGATACTTAGGTTGTTTTCCATCTACATTATATTGTCTCATTGTTGATTTTTTGATTTTGTTACATGTTCTAAATACAAGTCATTTATCAAATCTGTTGTCTGCAGTGTTTCCTCCCTGTGTGTATCTTGCCCTTTCATTTTCTTAGTGGTGTGTATATATTTTTAATTTTGATGAAATCCAGTTTACTAATATTTTCTTTTATGGATCATTCTTTGCCTACCCCCAAATCAGGGAGATTTTCTCCTGTGTTTGCTTCTAGAAGGTTTATATAGTTTTAATTCTCATATTTAGTCTGTGACCCATTTTAAATTAATTGTTGTGTGTGGTGTGAGGTAAGGGCCTAAGTTCACATTTTTACATATGGATTTCTAATTATTTCAGTGCCATTTGTTGGGGGAAAAAAAAAACAGGCTTTTCTCCATGAGTTGTCTGAGCTTAGATTTTTTTAAAACTTGGTACAGAATAGAGTAAGTCTCATCTCTTTTAAACTCTGTTATGCCTCTGTTCCTGATGGCTTATTTATACCAAGCATTTTGGAACAGTTTACTTTCTGTGGTAGGTCTCACAGATGATGGGTGGCAGAGGCATGGGAATTGTAAAGAATTGGGATAATAGAGTCAAGGGTACCCTGTTCTTGCCGCTTCTCCCTGTCATTGAGGTTGGTTATTTGCCTAGGAATGTGAGTGATAACTATATATGCAGTGAAGCTTTCACAAGCACAGTGATTGAGTGAATGCTTTAACTGAAAAAACATCTTCTGGCATGTACCAGGATATCAGCAAAGCTCAGAAAACTTCCTTAAGACTGAAAGCTGTTTTTTTCCAGTGCTTTCTCTTTTGAAGTCTACTTTCTTTGGGGAATAATTTAATCCCTTTTTACAGTTTGTGAAAATGTGACAAAATGTGAACTTTGAGTTCAAAAGTATAGTTTGGCAAGAAGTTCTGAACGCTATTTCCTAATTAATGTACTTGGTAGTAATGATAACAGTAGCTGGTATTAATGAGCATTGCTCACCGTGCCAGGCACTTTTCTAACCACTTAACGTACATTGTCTCTAATCTTTGCAATCACCGAGGAAGCTCGGTAGTACTGTTGCTCTCTTTTTATGGGTGAGGAGCCTAAGGCACAGAAAGACAAGTGACTTGCGCATTTGGCTGGAAAGCATGGGCCCCAGCAGGTCCCAAGCTTGGGAATACTGCTTAAAAATTCACCAGTGTGGAGTTCCAGAAGCTGTTATGTAATCTACAGTCCAAGCCTTCAGTTTGTATTCCATATCTCCCATCTTTGTTATTGTGTTCATTTTTTAAAATCACTTACAAATATAATTGTTTGCCTAAGTGTAACTCTCTTGGCATTTCTGGTAGGGCTGACGTAGTTATCTGGCTTCTCATTGAGAATTTCAAGCTTCGAGTAAGTTAAGCCGGAAGGAAAGTGTAATGTAGATGTTTAGACTCACAATTTAGTTTCTTCTGTCAGTTGTTTCTTGCCTAAAAGGCAGGGTCATGGCATTTTGCACATATTAATTGGCATGTAGGCTTATCCTTTAAATAGTAAAGGTTGGGAAATGGGAAATTTTACTGCCACAATTGGGTGTATGGTATCTGTTCAGTGTCCATTGGCCAGGGTACGTGATTTAGATTCTGGGAGAGGAAAGGGTTAGGGCAGGGGTCCTGGGAGCTGGGCTGGGAGTAGTATGGTTGTCAGTGGGGAATGAGAGAGGGAGCTGGGCTTAGATTCAGGGGAGTTAGGGGCTAGGCCTGGCTCTGCCTGAACTTGGTACTGATCTTGGAGAATTGTCCCTTCTCTGACTCAGGACAGACCTATTCAGGTTGCTGGACATGCAAAATTAGAGCAGAACCAAGTTATGTGAGCCATAAACATAAATATCTCCTTTCCTTGGTTGGTTTCATTAGGTAGACATGATTCTGATAGAAGTATACTCCAAACTCTGCTTTGCTCCCTGGTGTCAGCCTCTGGCCATACTCCTAAGTAGGGCTGAAGGCACGGCTTTATTTTCCTTTCTCTTTACCTTTCCCAAAGGGATATACTTAAACCATTCCCTTTCTGTTGTCAAGCATGGTTGTCAGTGCATAGCTTGTCTTTGATCAGGTTCACTGAACTATCACTGCCTATTTGAAGGCAGCATAGACCTCACATCTCTGTGATCTGGTTTTAGATGTATTAATTTAGACCCCTCCTTTATATCCCTACCTTCAAAATAAAATATCTTCATCCCTGCCTTGTCAGCAGATGCCAGAAATTCCCACATTGTTCATTCATTCATTCGTTCATTCACACGTTTGTGTCCTGCCATGATTCACATGTTGGGATCCTAACCCCCAATGTGATGGCATGAGGAGATGGGGCCTTCACGAACCGGGTTAGTACCCTTAGGAAAGAGACACCATGGAGCTCCCTGGCCCTTCCTCCTTGTGCACATACAATGAGAAGTTTGCAACCTGGAAGAGGGCACTTACCAGACTGTGCTGGTACCCTGATCTTGGTCTTCCACCCTCCAGCACTGTGAGAAGTACAAGCTCCCCAGCATGTGGTATTTTGTCACACCATAACCCAAGCAAACTGAGGCAGTCTCCATCTTCCAGAGGCTCCCACTGGACTGGGAACTTAACTTCTTGGAAGACACTAACATGCCAAAGCCTTTGGAATCCATTCATTCTTCCAGGCCTTTAAAACATTTAATTAATTAGTTTATTCATTCCAATTCCCTACCCTATGTGGAAGATATAGGTATGAACAAGACATTCTCTCTGATTCCCTCCATTTCTTCTTTGACTTCATATTATTGTGCCAGTTAGTGTGGGTTGGATTTGTATGTGTCTCTGTAGTGGGTTTAGTTTGTGACTTCCAAGCACTATCATATGGGGAGGAAAGGGATGATAGGGGTGGGTTTATGAGGTTGGGGGATTAGAGTTAATTATGGTAAGTGCTTCAGAATAGCCAGATCTGGGGGAGGGGGAGGGACTCTGAATCAGCACCTATGAATCAGACGTTCCCTTTTTTGTCTTTAAGAGACCCACAAGTGTGATAGTTGGAGAGAATTCAGAGAAGCGCTGAAAGCTGGAAGTTAGGGAAAATGCACTCCCCCACCCCCATTTCAGGATGATTTGACCCGGAAGACTAAGTAATAATTTAGAATTGACTTCAATCATTTGAAGGATTTTCACAAAGTAAGAGGATATAAATGGGGCAGAAGCAAAAAACGGACTAGATAGGAAAGAACTTCTTTCTTATCCACCAGTTCATGGGGACGGATGATAAGCTATGGTGAGATATTGTAGGAAAATTATCTAAGACTTGGACAAAAGGCAGAAAGATTATTGTATGCTATTTCTGAATCCCTCAAGAGCATCGTTTAGCAAGCCTACCTAAAGGACACCTGACATTCTTAGAGAAGACGTCCTTCTGTAAAGTTAGATGCTAACTTATAGAAGATGGATAAATTACACATGATTTCTACCCAGTGGAGATCTAAATGCTTTGTGTTTAGTAGAAAAAAGTAACCACAAAGGTTATAGTTTCATTGCTTTGTGGGACATGAGCCAGTTTTGGATCTAACTTTTGCAAGATTATCACGACATTCTTTTTTGCCATTGACTCTGTGTGTGTTTCTAGTGTCACCTTTGAACTAGCTTTGCCATCCTGGTGTTCCCTCATAAATGACTTAAGTCAGTCCTTGACACAAGCATACTATATTTTTGTATGACCATTAGGTTTTTAGCTTTTGAAAATTACACTTTGACGAATGAACATGCATTGAGGAGATAAGCATCTGAGATGGCTCAACTGTTGCCCGAAGTAGGGTTTGACTCATTTGACTGTGAATTCCCACAGTTCCATGTGTTTGTAAACTCCCTTGGTCACTTGGATAGTCAGTTGCATTTATGGATCATCTAATTATGTGACCTGGAAAAATACTTAAAATTCCTGCCTTGTCAGGATCTCAGTGGCACCAAGTGGAAAAGGGTAATTTCCTATGTTGTTAATAATAGTATTATTATTTATATATCTAGCACATGTAATCTACAAAACACTGGCACACTGACTATTGTATTTAGCCCTCGCTATTTCTTTGTGAGAGAGCAGGACAGGAATTATTACCCACATTTCATAGGTGAGTTAGCGAGACTGTGACAAGTAAAGTGACTTGCTCTTCTGGTGAAGGGTGGAGTTCGGACCACAGCTCAGCTGTTCACACTCTAAGCTCATGGGCTACTGTATGCCAGAACCAGGATGCAAAAGGATCTTTCTAAGAGCAGTGAGGTGAGGTGGGAAAGAAAACCAGTGCTAACAGGGTAACTATAAAATCCTTTGCCCACAGCTGTAGGCACCTTCATAATGATTTACCAGTATTGATTCTTGGGTTTTCTGAGGCCTGTGGTCTGTTCCCAACTACTGGAAGGGCCTCAGGTGTGTCTTGAATCTTCTTTCACCTCCTTATCTTTCAGAGATAGTGTGGTGCTAGACTTATTAGCAGTGAGTACTTGATGGAATATCTGAATTTGCTTTGCATGCTTTTATCTTCTTGATTCTCCCTCTATTCCTGGTAAGATTTTCTTGGCAAAGTTCTGTCTATCTGGGTGACATTGGAGCAGCTGCACTTGTTTATTCAAAAGGATAATCTGCCCTTTTATCTGATGGTTGCACCAGAAAGAGGATGCTGACTTCATGCAATTTCATCTTTTTATGAAACCTTCTCTCTCAGTCTACAAACTGCTGGTTCATTAATTCAACAGATATTTATTGAATGATTCTGGGTGCCAGCCCTGGGGTGTGGAGGTAAATATGGGACAAGGTCCTTCCTCTCATGGGGCCTACACTTTTGGTATCTGGTCCTCAGAGGGTGCTTAGTATTTCTGTTGAAGTCCATCTTTGCTTCCTCACTGACCTAAGAACCACATAAAACAATTGCCTTGTGAGAAAAGACTATCTCTGAAACATACCTGCAGTCCATCGATTTGTTTTCTGCTTTTGTGCCCTGCTGTCACCGGAGTCCAGACCCTGCCAGCTTGTACTTGGCAGCTTGTACTGCCATGGCAGCTTCTGACTGGTCTCCCCACTCCCATGATTCTTCTAAAAAACGAAAATCCAGTCATGTTACTCCCTTGCCTAAAACTCCACAGTGGCTTCCCCCTCAGCTGCCAACACCCTGCTGACCCTGTCTGTCCTCATCTCCATTTCTTCTGTTCCTTATTCCTCCGTTCCAGCCACATTGCATGACTGGGTGAAAGCCAGGCTTGTTCCCTCCCACCTCAGCTGATTCTTCTGCTTGCAGTAATCCTTCCTTGAGATTTGCATACCCATCCCCTGGTTGTCTTTCAAATCTGAGCATAAATATCACCCCTGAAGGGGTCTTTCCCATTATGTCTGCTAAATTCAGTAGCTCCCACCACTCCATGGCTCAGTGCCCATCTTTATTCATTTGTGATCTGCCTTCCACCCTTAGACTCAAGCACTGGGAGACAGAGGACGTTGATGTACTCTGCTCTCTCTGCAGCACCTGGAATAGCATCTAGCATAGTAGCCCTCCAGCTGTTTGTTGAGTGAGTGCAAAGATAATCTCCAGTCACCTGGCACATCTAGAGAGCGCTTATTTGCTGAGAGACCAATGTAGACAGGAATGCAGAAGTAATTACCAATGACTCCTACTTTTGAGTAGTGGTAGACTGAAGATACTTGTGTTTTCTCTATAGTAAAATGCTTTGGGGCGGGGGGGGGGGTTGCTTTTAGTTTAAATAGAATTCTCAAAATAGGGATGAGGGATGGCTTTATTTAAAACTTTTATTTTAAAGTAAATGTCACTGTAGAAGTTCATTTGAATTTATGTAATTTGGGGGAAAGAAATAGTTCAGCATGTAGGATTCAACATTTCTTATCAGTTGAAGGAAGGGATTTTGTTTTGGGTTTTGTTTTTAATTTTTTTTGGAAAAGTTAATTCAGCTGCAACAAAAGCACATTAAGTGAATTCAACAAGTTTTTTTTTTTTTTTTTTACCAAAGGCCTACTGCATGCCTAGAAATGTTAGTTTTCCCAGATTGTACTGGGCCTGGGAACATCTCCTGTTAATGATAGCATTTGTATTCAGTATCTCCACATTTGTTTCTCTGGGGACTCCTCAGGGAGCTCTCATGGCCAGTCACTGCAGGAGGACAGTGTTCTATGATGACAGCAGGATCCAGGTGGGGGGGGGGGGGGGGCTTTTATTCTTAGGATGAGACTAAAAAAAGGGGGTGAGTCCAGATTAACTAGGGTGAGTGTGATGACCCGAGCTCAGAGAGCTCCACCCCATCCAGAATGTCAGATGGGGCTGCCAGTCATTTGAGCCAGGTGTTCTCCGGCTGAGTCTGGCCTGCCCCTGCTGGAGGGAGGGGAAAGCCTGGGGGCAGGGACTGTGGGCTCTTCCACTCCTCCTTCAACCAGAACCCTCTACATGTATCAGCTTTATGTCCCATGTAAGTGACATTTAAAAAAAACAAAAAAAAAAACAAAAGGTTCCATGGCAGGAACAGGCTTTGTCTGAGCCTTGAGTCATCAGTAAATGACCTGGGATGACCTTTCATTTTTTTAACATTCTTTGGTCACTGAAGTGCCTTCCCAGCTTATTCAGAGAGTGGAGCTGTCAGGAGGCACGGACCCTCACTTGTGTCCCTCTTCCTGACACTCTGGTGCTATCAGGGATCAAATGAAGTGCCTAGGGTTTGAAGCCGACTCCGTTCCTAGTCTGGTCCTGTGTCAACCCAGGATCCTAGCCCTTCCTTCCTGCGGCAGCTGAAGCAGGCGGTGCAGACATGCATGCCTGGCCATGACATTCAGGCACTAGCTAGGACTGGCTGGGTAGAGGAACCCCAGACGGTCACTGTGGCCCAGCCCTGTTCTGGAGCTACAGGCTGCCTGGTGGTCTATGGGATCAGCTGTCTCTGGAGGCCGCCAGAGGCGGTAGGATCATTGGTATTGGGACCTGAGAGGGCATGGGGTCTGCAAGCACTGGCATTAAGCCGGCCTGGCTCCAAGTCATTGCTCTGCCATTGGACAGCAGTATGACCTTAGGCAAGTTACTTAACCTCTTTGGCCTGTTTCCTTATTAGTAAATTGGGGAATCTCATAAAATTTTGTCTACCATACATTTGGTGCTGGGATTTGAAGATTTTTCACAAGTTCTCAGCAATTCTGCTTGTACTAGGACCTTATGAATTGCCCTGAGAGGTATAACCAGCATTCCAAGAGGAGATTCTTGTGTTACTGGTGGAAACCAGCCATGAAGTTGAGAGGTGTCTATCCCCTGGGCCTGTGCCACAGTGGACCTGCCTCATGGCCGGGCTAAAGCACATCGGGCCAGTTCTCACAAACGTCTGTAACTCCATGACAAATGTCTAGGAGTTAAGACCACTGCTTCTCTACCCCATACTTTGCAGATAGTGCCAAGAATGTGGGTTCTGGCCATTAGACCAACTAACACATCTGTCAATCAGAAGTAATTATGGAGTGTCTGCTGTTTACTAGACCTGTCCTTGAGGCTGCAAAGGAGTGGTAACAGAATACTCTAAATCTCCTTTCCCTCAAGAAGATTGTGTCTGGCTGATTACCAGCTGCCCCTACCTCAGCCCATCTATGACTGTACCCAGGTAGTTTAATTTAATAAATAACAACATCATGTAATTGCATTTGGTGTGGGTGAATTGCTTTTTCTAAGATTTGGGTAGTCTTTATTGCTTTTTTTTAACTTAGAATTTAGGATAGTTATCTTATACATATATCCATACATGGTATATATGTGTATGTATACACATACACACACCCCTTGTCCTGAAAATCCTAAGATAGAAATACCTTGACCCCTACCCCTCATGCAGACCAAACACTTCCCTGGGGATGGTGATCTCACAGAGAAGATCGTCCAGCTATCAGCACTGTTCAAGGGGAGGTGGCCTTGTGAAGCGGTAATGATGATGAAGAACCTTCCACAACTTGATGTACTCAACAAGGACCTCTCACAGCTCCCCGGTGCTACCCTGTGGGGTCGCGACAGCTGTCCTGTGAGAGGCCTAGGCAGCATCTGCGTTATTCCAACTGTTTGTGCAGGGAGCAGGGCGCGGACAGCTCGAGTCGCCTGTCAGTGATCATGGAGTCAGGAAGTGGCAGATCTGGGACGTGAACTCGGTTATTTAAGGACTCTGTATCTCTTGTGTTTTCTGTTGTATCGTGATGCTGCCAAGAAGCTGCTGTCACTGAAGGGTCCCTTGCAAAGACTTGTCAGGAATACTGGGCAGGGCATTCCGGATCGGCTCAGTTGATGATTGCTGCATGGTTTGAGGGATCCTAGGATTCCCCCTAATTGTCCTCACTAGTCAGCCTGCCGCTACCACTTCATTTCTTTGAGTTGGGCTCTGGACTCTGGCTGCCCTTCAAGGTAGAGAGAACACGGGGAGGAGCACAGTCATCCCAGAGCACCTGCATGTGTGGATACCTGTATCCCAGAGGCAGAGGCAAAAGGAGGTTCCTGCCCTGGACCTTTACTGAATGGCTTCTCTTTGTCCAGCTCTGTGCCAGGCTCTGGGAATGCACGTCACTGCCCTACGGGCCTCAGGGATGTGTGGGGCAGGCGGAGTGCTATGCCATGGCTCAGTGGCAGTGGCTGACTGTCCTGGGGGTAGTGCAGGCTCCTGGGGGCAGAGCCTTGCGTGAGAGGACACACGTCACACACGAAACAAGGAATAATCTGGGCCAGTTGCCTCATGGACCAAAGGAAGGAGGTCCTAGCATATCTGGGGACCTGGAATGTCTGGCTGAATTTGGGGGTTTGTGAAGAGTTTTGATGGAAGAAAGAGTGGGAGAAATAAGACTTTCTTTGCAGGGCTGAGGCATTTTTGCATAATCCCATGGGTACCAAGGAACTACTGCAGGGTTGGAAAGGGCGGAGGCAGCAGAATCAGATTTAGAAAATGGCTTGGGCTGATTTTTTAGAGAAGGACTGTGAGGAAGACCGGTTATAAGGTGCAAGGCCGCCTGAGAAGTGCTAAGGGCCTGGGATGGTAGGGGCTGGACTCAAAGAAACCTCTTGGAGGTACAATCAGAATTAGCGACTGATTGTTCCTGTGTTGTGAGGGAGTAAGAAACTCAAGAGTGACTCACAGGTTTTTATTTGAGATCTGTCTCCCTTATTTTATAAAGATTTGCGCTCTAAATGCTGAAGATCTCCATAATGGCAAGTTTCAGAATACAGCCAAATCTTGCCAGCTTGGGCTTTACAAACCGGTAAACATCTTTCTTTCTTTCTTTCTTTCTTTCTTTCTTTCTTTCTTTCTTTCTTTCTTTCTTTCTTTCTTTCTTTCCTTCTTTTCTTTCTTTTCTTTCTTTCTTTCTTTCTTTCTTTCTTTCTTTCTTTCTTTCTTTCTTTCTTTCTTCTCTGACGTCTCTTTTCCTTTTTCTTAACTTCTGTTCTGAAATTGTTATGGTAATTTTTGTACCTCAAGGAATTGATAAGAGCCTGGTACACACTAGACACTCAATAAATGAATAGTTAAGTAAATGAGATCAGTCATCACAGTTGACCTAGAAGGTCATGTTGTTCATGGTAAAGTGGTAAGTATAGAATGTGACTTCTGTGGTTCTGAAGCAGTTTATGCATTTGTGCTGAACAAATGCTCAATAGTGGAATTCTGCGGAATTTTCAGTAACATGAGTAACACTCTGTCCTGTTCACTGACCACACTGGCCATACCTGATGGTGACAGCAGCAGCCACCCAAGATGGGGTAATGGGCAGGTCACCGTGGAGCTGGTGACATTCCTTTAGGCCTTGGCCTCCCATTTCCCAACCTGCAAATTTCTGGCTGGGTGTGTGTGGGGGGTGGGGGGGTGGGGTGGGGAACGTATATGTGATTCACCCAGGATGCCAGGCATGCCCAGGGGTTCGACTTATTTCTCTGGGCTAATCCAGTTCCCAGCCTGGAGCCTAAGCATACACTGCATTAATCAGACTTGCTGGAATGATCACATGGTCCTCTAGCTGCCTCCCCTGTTAGCTGCCGCTTGTCAGCAGCTGGCGGAGCTGGAGGCTGCAGGCCCCTGTCTGCAGAAAGCCTTTTACTTCAGAATATTGGGGGGGTGTGGAAACCCCGCCTCTTTTTTCTGCACTTTGCACCATCTGACTGACTAAATGGTTGTCCTCCGAACCAAAAAGGCTACCAGACAATCTAAGGAAATTGTCTCTGACTAGGTCATGTTTGCATTTGAAGAATTCAGGTACGTTCTGGGCTTCCTACATCAGTCTGCTGCTGGGTTTTTGTTCTCGCTAGGTTTTTGCTGTGTAATGACAGCTTAGGCTCTAGCTGGTTCTCACCCAAAAAAGGGTTCTTTTCTGCATTTGGTGGGGTCGATCTCGGTTTTGGGGGTGGGAAGCAGAGAGGTGGTGCAGGTCGAGGGTGTTTACTGCATGCACAAGTGCAGCGTGGATAATTGGTTTGATCGTGTGTAAATTTGCTGAGGACCCCACCTTGTGCCTCATTCGAGCTGCTGTGGCTGGTGTAGAGTTATGAATGCAGAATAGCAACTGTTTATCTAGAATGAGTCTCTTGCTATCTTTTGTTTTTCTTCCTTTGTCAAACTCACGGAGTCTAGTGCTCTTTTAAAAAAAATGCTAATCGTAGCAGTGAAGGTGAAAAATTCTGTAAGTCTGCCTGCTTAGTTGAGATTTGATTTTGGCTCTGATTTTTTTCCTCATTGTTAATAGTAATCTTGTGCCTGGGCAGTTTCCTGGGAAGTGCCCTGATGGTGTTTTGTTACAGGGTCCTTCTCTGCTTTCGTTAGCTCTTCAGCTGCTGTAATTATCAATGCTCCAAATTAGTCTTTTGTGAATCTTATTCCTTCTCTTTCCTCCATCTCCTCTCCACGGATCTGTCTCTGGGTATGAATGTGGGAAGGGATGTTCCAACGGAGATAGTTTCTAAGAAATGAAAATAAAGGAGGCGGAATGGGAGGGTGATCTGATCATTCGTGTGCATATTTCCACCTTTTGGAACATATGGAAGAGAGTGTGTATGTGTGTGTCTGCTCCTAACCTCCGGCAGCCTCTCGTTTCTCAAATGGAATTTCGGTATATTTTAGAACAGAGTGTAAATACCATATCGATTGGCAAGGGGGTGATTGTGTGGGGACCTCAGTTCTGTCTCTACAGGCCTTTTTTGTTCCCTCCGAAGAACGGTGCTGCAATAGACATTAAAATGATAATAGAATAACCACCTTTCATTATTTCTAGAAAGAAATTAGAGACCTTTTAAGCAAAATCAAGGGAGTAGATGAGAGGATCCCCAGATCTGCATGAAGAAAAGCAGGCTATAAAGATTGTCCCTCGCCCTTCCTGTAAACTTGGAGCTTTGGATCTAGGAAGTTATCCTTTGTTTAAGAGAGTGTCTCTGCATGATTTCTAATGGACCGGGCTTATGAAAAGGACATTCTTTCCTTGTGGCAGTATGCTCTGGTGACATGGGCCCGTGCCCTTATACAATGACCAGGACTTACTGTTTTATTTTAGCTTGATTAGATAACTAACAGGAATTTGTTTTATGCTTGATGTGTTACAGTAGATAGGTCCATAGAGAGGGAGTTGGGAGTCCCGGGTTCTAATCCCAATTTGAAAATTAGCTTTTCTGATCCGTCTGAGAAAGGAGTTTTGGGGATTGTAGAAAGTAATATAGTTGTGAGGTTCATATCTTATTGTAAGCATTTATTCTAGATGGAGTAAGCCTTAACTAATTGTCTTGAGCAGAGTGTGGAGCTGTTCACCTCCTTTCCCAGTTAGGCAAGAGGGATAAGTATCAACAAGCCTGTTCCCACTTTGGTGAGCTCCTAGCCCACAGACTGGGTCTGATGAGTGGGAAGGGGGTCAGGTTGAAGGCCACTGCAGTGCCGAACAGAGAAAGTGGGGCCAGCTGCAGAAAGTAGACCAGAAAGGGGAAGTCTGTTACCTATGCTTCCAGCTTTCCCTAAGCTGGTCCTCAAGAACTTTGTTGGGAATGATTGCATTTTGTGACTGCTGCATGTGCTGGACAAATCGCTTTCTTCTTTAGTCCTGGGATTTACATGTGTGGAGGCCAAGTGATCATGATGGGCCCACACAGGCACTCTCAGGGAGCTAGCCTGGTCAGTGTAGGTCAGTGTAGGTCAGGGTGGTGCTCAAGCTGTAGCCTTCAGTAGAATCACCTGGAATGTCCAGGAAAGCCCAGATTGCAGGCCCCACTCCCAGAGGCTCAGATCCAGTAGGTCTGGGGTTGGCTTGAGGTTCTGCATTTCTAGCAAGTCCACAGGTGATTCTGATGCTGTAGGTCTGGAGACCAGACTTTCAGAACCATGGGCTTGGAGAAAACCGACAGACTGTCATTATGGAGATGGGAAGTTGGAGGCAAAGGCAAGGGGGTACAGGCAGGAAAGAAATCCAGAGCCAGAAGCTGTAGTTCAAGTTCAGGCAGGTGGACCAGAAGCAACGTGGGAGGTTAAACTATAGCCATGATCACTCACCCCAACAGCCCCTCCTCCTGGGGACGGGTGAGGGTAGGGGCATCGGTTTATAACCCAGGTTCTCCCATGTGTGGCTTGTGGGGACTTGGCAAGTTTCTTGATCTTCTTTTAGTCTCAATTTTCTGTATGAATTTTCTGTAAGAAAGTCTAGAATGCTATTAGAATTAAATGAGATGACATGAACTTACTTTATACATTATATCGTTCTTTCTACATGAGCATACTGGCAGAGGACCCGGGTCAGCGCCATCAGCCTCTGCACACGTGTTCACAGGCCCATGAGTGCACAAACTCCTCCATGCACACACCCCAACCGCGAGAGCACAAGGGCCACATTCATTTTAAAAAGAAGTCTGATTTTAACATGGACAGAGTTCCTTGAGAGCTTCCAGGTCTCCTGGGTTTTTAACTTTGTCTCCCTTTGTGCCTAAAACTGTTTGACACACAGTAAGGCCTTAATAGGTAAGCAGTTGACAGAGTTTGTTTTCAGGGGATTTAATAAGGGAGGAAAAACAAGCAAGCTAGCTTGGTGCAGGCCTGATATTGGTACCAGGGTGCCCGTTGAGTGGGCTACTTCAGAAGAGCATGTCGAAAAGCTGACAGCTGACCTCTTGAGAAAAATGTGAAGTGTCCTCAGCACACCCCAGTTGCGGGAGTGCCGGAGAACGCCGATCACATTTCATAAGGAATCTCTGCAGATGATCTCACTCTAGAACGTGCTGACGATTGTAATGATTTGCCGGGGCCAAACCCACACAGTTGCAGAATCCTGAGAGCTTGAGTAGTTGGGCCAGCATTTTCCAGACAGCTAGGGTATTTATTTTGCCTGCCATTGACTTCAGGACTGTATTGTTCTAGCACCAGGCAAGCTATTCTGCTGGCTGTTGTGGTAGACCCACTTCACCTCTGTTTTTACCTTTTCAAAAAAACTTCTTACATGAGAAGTGTACTGAATTCATAGTTTAGTAAACATTTAGTTACTCCATACCTCAGAGGCTGCCTTCTGAGCACCCCTGGAGACAGCTTCATGGGACACTGTGTGGTTTTCCTTCCCCTTCTAGACCCAGAATGGTGACTACATTCCCTGCCATCCCCAGAATCAACATTTTTAAATGTGATTTTTGGCTCTATGATCTCACAAGGGAGAATGGAACCCAAATCAGAATCCACTGTTTCTCAGGATTCCTGATACTTATTCTGATTTATTTCTAGAAGGAATGTGGCATACCAACTCCAAGATCTAAAATCCACAGTTGGAATGTGTCAGTCACATGAAAATGAGAAGTCACTACTCCGAGTCTGTTTTATTTTATTTTTAAATAAAATTGAGGTTCAAACTCCAGCTAGTTCTTTCTTTATTCAGATTTACATTTACTCTTGGGAAAAGTTTTAACTTTCCTTTCTCTTTCACTGGATTATGGAAATAAGTCAAAATGAGTGGTATGAGGGAAGACCTGAAGTTTGGAAGCCAGGACAGCCCACCCAATGTCGAGCCCACCCAGTGTCGAGCCCCTTGCATTTCCTGAGCCCTGTGGTCCCTTGAAGAGAGAGGTGTTTAGGTACAGTGACTGTCACACTGCAGTGAGCAAGCTTGCTTGCTCATCAATAGGAGATGGGGGATGGGGAAGGCACAAGACTGGATAGTTGTGGCCCACGCACCACTAGTTGCTTAGCCCATGGTTACCCCAAGCCACATTACCATCAATGACGACAGGAGCTCAGGGATACAGATGACCCCAAAATGTATACCTCCCACCCCAGCCTTTCCCCAGACTGGTCCCATGTCTTCAGCTGCCTGGTTGGCGTTGCTGTCTGGAAGTCTACCAGGCATCTCAAACTTAACACATCTCACACTGTTCCCCAGTTCTTTCCTAAGCCATTCCTTCCTCACGTGTCCACAGCCTGGCCTTCCTTTTGGCTGCTCAGCCATCCCTGACTCCTTTCTTTCTCCTACGCTCCATGTCTGAGCCGTCAAGGGGAGTTCTGTCAGCTGTACCTCAAAGTATGCCCAGAGTCCCACCATTTCCCAGCATCTCCATGCCACCAGCCTGGTCCATGCTGACACCATCTCGTATCCAACTCAGCGCAGTGGCGTTGTAACCGGCCTCCCAGCATCCTGTCTGCCTTGTCTTCCTGCTCCCGGTTCTTCACTTGTTTCTCTTCTTAAAATGTCAGGGCAAGTTTTATTAGTCCTGTGCTCAGAACCTTCCAATGGCTTCCCGCCTGCCTGCACATGCCCCAGCTCTTGGGGAATCTTGAAAGGGTCTGCTCAGCCTGGCCCTGCTGCTGCCACCATATTCCATCTCCAACAGAGTCCTGTGTCCTTCACGCCCGCCCTCTGTCACACTGGCCTCGTACTGTTCTTGAGCACACCAGGCATCCCCTCCCCCGGCCTCTGCCTCCAGATGCCCACGTGGTTTGCTTCCTCATTTCCTGGCTCTTTGCTCAGCTGTGGCCCTGACCTCTCTTGGGGTATTCCCTTTCCCCCTGACTCTGCTTTATTTTTTCATCAGATCACATACTGCCGTCTATATACTGTGGATTTGAATTTTATACCTGTTTATTGTTTGTCTTCCTTTAGCAGAATGTAAGTGCTACGAGGTGGGGTTTTAAAAATATATTTTTGGGGGAGTCTGGGTGCCTCATTGGTTGGGCGTCTGCCTTTGGCTAAGGTCATGATCCCGGGGTCCTGGGATCGAGTCCCACATCAGGCCCCCTGCAGGGAGTCTGCTTCTGCCTCTCTGTGTATCTCTCATGAATAAGATATTTTTTAAAAATAAAAGTAAAAATCTACTTTTGTTTGTTACTGTATCCCTAGTACCTTGCCCATGGTAGGTGTCTAATAAATACTTGTTAAATGAATGAAAGAAATGAGAGCAGACACTTAGAGGGGTTGGGTAAGTTGCCTGAAGTCACCTGGTGAGGAGGTCTATTCAGTTTCAGTTCGGTTCATCTTCCAGATGCTCTGTGCCTGGAATGCCATCCTGTGCACTGACCTCTTGTCTTTGAGCTGCCACACCTTCCTGAGTCTCTCCTGCAGGCCTGGAGCCTGTTGTAGTGTCTGGCTCCTGCGCACCTCCATGTCTGTGGCAAAGGGGAGAACAGAAGGAGAATAGAGGATCCCTCACCTAGGGTGGAATAGACCGACCCCTTGTCCTGCCTCCCTTGGCTCTCCTGCCCATCTCTCTCTGGCGCTTCCTGCAGGGTAATCATACAGCGGTGTTTCTTTCACACTGTTCTGCCCTGCAGTTTGCACTCTTGGGAGTCAGGGAGCATATCTCAGTCATCACTACCAACTGTTAGGAGTGATTGGTAAATGCCCACAAGATTGATATAGTAGGCATTAAAAGATTTTTAATTACTTAAATCACAATCCCTAAGAGGAGCTTATGATCACGCTATCTGTGGCCACCCAGCATCTGTTAGAATGCACAACCGTGTGGGTCTTCAGTAGGTGGTAGCCAGAGCACTGGTTGGAAGAAGTGGCAGAGTTCAGGAGAGAAATGGAGAGCAGGAGAGGGGAAGGACAGATAGATTGCAATGACTTGACGGTTTTGACTGGTGTTTGACTAGCCACAAGCAAAATGTTATTTTGGGAAATAATTTAGCTGTAAGGATGGCAAAGCAGACATATTTAAAAATATCAATCTATCCTCCATTATTAAATAAGTGTTACATTTACTGTGGAGTTTTGCTCAGAGAGAGGTAGTGTGGTGGATCTGGAACCCAGAGGCTTGGTTTCAGTTTGTATAATATAAACTTAAAAACTGTGACCTTGGGCAAGTCACTTTATTTCTCTAGGCCTTGGTTACTTCATGTATAGGAAAGGGGCTACTTTGAGGATAATATATAGGAAAGAAGGTGTATAAATGGCCAAATTTTGCTATAATGTTTGTATGTTATATTTTGGAATCAGTAGAAGCTTAATCAGTTAACATTTAACTGGCTCAGATGTTATTTTTTAAACAGTCCTGATTTCCATTCCCCATTTCTTTTTCTTTTTTTAAGATTTTATTTATTAATTCATGATAGACACAGAGAGAGAGAGAGAGAGAGAGGCAGAGACACAGGCAGAGGGAGAAGCAGGCTCCACGCAGGGAGCCCGAAGCGAGACTCGATCCCAGGACTCCAGGATCATGCCCTGGGCCAAAGGCAGGCGCTAAACCACTGAGCCACCCAGGGATCCCCCCATTCCCCATTTCTTATTGCTTAGCATAGTCATAACCTCTTACGTTAAACAACAGCAGAATAACACTGAGAGGAAAGAATTTAACTGGACTCATTTCCCCCAAGGAATGCGCCCTGGAAAAGGATACAAACCTGGATTTGGAGGATTCTTGCCGGCTACTTAGGATACTTGCAAAAGGATCTCCCAACTGTGTGGGTTCTAAACACTCTATGTATGTCTTTTGGAAGGAGGAAGGGCCTTTTTGCAGTTAGGGTAACCATTCACTGAAAAAACACTGCCTAAACACTTACTAAATATAAACTGTAGTGGAAACTGCAAATATATGTAATCTTTAGACCTTCCTGCAGAAATTTACTGTCCTGAAAAGGTGCTGAACCAACACCAGAAGTATGGGGTGAGGTAGCCAAAGACAAATAAACACTGAAAAGTAAAATAAATTCCTTAGGGACCCTGATGAGGCATGTGGGCAGGAGGAGGATGCGGTTTTGCTATATGGAGAGTTGAGGGGGACCTTCAGGAGGAGGTAGCTCTTGAGTGAGTCCGAAGAGAAGTGCAGGGTCTGGATGAAAATAAGGGAAGGGCGTGGAGAAGTGGAGGGGCAGAGATGTAGGAGTGGATATACTGTGCGCTCCCAGCCACACTTTGGCTGGTGAAACCTAAGGACGGGAGATTTTTCTCCTCAGCATAACAAGTCAGCTTTGTCTTTTCCTCATGACTGGGGACTTCTCTGCCCTGAAGTTCACTACTTGGCGGACCTTCAGGGTGTATGTGACATTCATAGGAAGCGGTGCTGGCACCTTTGTCTCTCCACTAGTCTTGCTACCTTGAGCAAGTTCCTTCGGCCCTTGTGCTCTGGTTTGCCTGTCTGTAAAATAGGGGGCCCACCTACCAGAGTTATGGTGTTGATTAAAGTGCATTACTGACGTGAAGCATCAGACAGGGTGCCCTAGTAGAAACTCAATAAATTAATTCCTTTAACTTCCCTTAAGTAGCAAAGCAGACCCTTATCCTGGACTAGAAACTGTACAGGAGCCAGGAAAAAGGCCTGGAGCACCTCTAAACTAACCCCCTCCTTGAGAGTGCAGACTCAGAGTGCCAGGAATTAGGCTTTGGAAGATAACCCTGGTTGTTGAAATGTTTATGCCACAGCGAACCAACCATGATGTGACTCATCAGCTATGTGCTTGGACCCTGGCTTGGTCCACATGCAGACTCCTTGGTCTGAGAGATTAATTTGTCCCTTGCAGTTGACAGACTGAGACTCTGGTACTTTCTGTCTAATTAGGATAGCATGGCCAGAGCCCACTCCCAGTGTGGACATTCCCCCAGTACCTGTATACTCTGTCCATAGCCTAGTATGTATTGTTTTGCAGCCCTCTGTGCTGTATCTCGTTATTTCTAGAGCCTGCTGTAAGAAATAAATGTCTGTTGAGTTAATATGGGCTGTATTGGACAGGTATGATGTGTGAGGGCTCTTCCATTGGGTGGGGAGGCCTAGGTAAATTACAAGAACACAGTGGTGAGCACCTTTCCAACAAGAAGGTGCTGTTGCACATATGACGGGATTCGTTGGGTGGAAGGTTCTGTTCTCTTGGACATCAGGAGAAGCTCCTGAAAATCCTCAAGTTGAGGATTTTGTGTGATGGTTCTCAACTGGGAGGGCCCATCAAGATCTAAACACGGGCCCAGGCTGCACCTAAGCCTCACTGAGTCCAGATATCCCGACATGGAACCTCAGTGTGTGCACCATGTGTGGCTCTGCCGGTGATTCTGATGCACACTCCCAGTTAGAGTTTGCAGGAAGAGCTTGAACTTGGGCATCTGTAAACCCTCAGATCTAGTGATAATTGTGTTACATTGAATAAGTCACTTACCTTCACTGGGATTTAGTCCCCCCCCCAAAAAAAAATAGAAATAATATTTTGTTTACAGAGAGGTAGTTCAGAGAGAATAAGACGATGGCCATATGGGTGGGAGCTTTGGAAGGTGGAGAGTACAGGACACAGAAACATGCTGTTACATATGCATTAGAACTCATGAATCCAGGTGTGTTCAGTGTATGCACCTAGCGCAGACTATAGCATTCAATCTGAACTAGACTCCTGCTGGATCACGGTCTTTCTTGGGTTTGGGAACTGCATAGCTGTCAGGAATTCATTCTGGACTTGTTTACAAGTGAGGGGAATGTTTTCACTCCAGCCAGTTCAGAGCCTGTGGAATGCCAGGTTTGATCTTGCTGTGCATTCTTTGCCACTAGCCTCCCTCTATCTTCATCAGCACAAGTGATGGAAAAGAAAAAGATAACCTGGGTTTCCTTGCAGAGCCCTGGAGAAAACATGGAACCTTGGAGCTCCTCCATCTTCGAAGATCACCTCTTGGCCACTGGTGTGCAGGCCACACACCAGGAGTGCCAGGAAAGAACCAGGGGCAGGATGGTTGGCATCCCCTCCAGGGCTCCCTCCCAAGCATTCACAAGTTGTGCTCTGGTCTCCATCTTTCACTGGATGCACAAGTTCAGAAGCCATGTATTAGGTCAAGATAGAGCCCTCTTGAGGGAGATGAGGAAATGGTAAGACTGTGTGGTTAGAATCTTTTATGATGATCAGGACATCAGACTCTCATTTAAAGAAGTGTTTGTACTCACTGAGGAAATTCCTTTTCCTGGAGAGAGGATGTTTCCATAGTCAGAAACTTGGAGCCCTTCCAAAGTCGTAGAGTGAAGACTGCATGCTTTTATTATTCTCCAGCTTATTGAAGAGTGAGGGATGTAGAGATCCCAAGGTAGACGATGGTAGACACATTTTGCTTCAGGTGATAACGTTGTTTGTTTTCCTGGTGTTGGTTAGGACATTCATGATAATCAGATCCCTGGTATAAACCAAGTGAGGATCAACTCATCTCAGCCCTGACTGAAGACTTCAGTACAGCTTGCTTCAAGACTGATGGAGACTGAGAGGAATATGTCCTCCTACTTTGGGGATCAGGTTATTCTAGAACTCTGTCCATTGCCAGCCCCGCTCCTCTTATCTTCTGCGTATGGAGCCCTCCATGGTCTGACTGCATGCTCTCTTAAAGCTCAGCTCCCAGGAACCTTCCTTCTGCCTCAGGGAACGTTCCAGCTTGGCCATGGATCTGCACACACCACCTTGCTTCCTCTTCACAAAGCCTTTTTGTCTGCCCATGAAGTCCTTCGAAACTCAGCATGCACACTTCCTTTTCTGAGCTCTTTATCCACAGAAATTTTTCTAAACTCCTGTAACAGCATTCGGCCCATCATATGTAATCTGATATTTAATCTTTCTCAGTCTTATTTTCTCAACTAGAGCAAGGGTTACTTGAAGGCAGAAAGAATGTTGGATCCAGTGCATCCCACCTGTCCCTGGAGCAGAGCTGGGTGCATCGTGCCTTCTCTGCACCTTTTATTCACTTTTATTATTACCTTTTTCTTTAACCTCCTGTCATACACCAGTCATGGTTAAAGATCCTGGAAGGGGAAATGGCGGGAAAGAGGACAGTTGCTGCCTTTTTGATGTCTGTTCACTTTGTAGCATGAAAGTGTGATTAGGATTTGGAAAGAATTACTGAGTCCAGTGAGCAGTGCTTTCGAATGGGCAGAATTGGTCCAGGCAGTAGATCAGCAGGAAGGCCTAAAAGCACTGGGTGGTAGATTTTCAAAACTGTAGGGATTTACACGAGGCTTTGAGCTATTAAAAATGCATGTGATGCTTAAAATGCCCTTACGTATTTAAATGAAATGTTTCTGACTCGTCCTGATTCCTATACAAGATCACACGCATGTACTGCTGGCCGCCCAGATGTTGCCCCTCATTTTCGCAGCAGGCCTGTGGGCTGGGTGTTCCCATTACTGGTCCCCTCAGAAGCACCCAGTAGATTCTGAGAGGCCAGAGTGCTCTCCCAACATCAGACATGTGCTTAGGTGGCAAAGCTGGAAATTGGATCTGAATCTTCTAACCAAAAAACCAGTGCTCATTTTGTCATTTCATAGCTGCCTCCAGCCCTGATTTCATAAAACAAGGAAAATCCGTCAGGTACTCTAGTGATACTTTTCTTATATACTGTTTTGTGGACAAAATGAACATGTCACATCTGTTGAGCCTTAACTGAACATTACAACCTGCTCGACACTTCATATGCATAAACGCATGTACCATTGTCCTTGCAAGGATCCTGGGACGTGGCCGCTGTTTCACAGATAACAAAAACCAAGGCATACACCAGCTGCATCACGTAAGCAGCATCACATAGAGCTGGCATCTGAACCTGAGATCATCGGGCTCTGGGACCTGTGCTTTTTTTTTTTTTTTTTTTTTTTTTTTTTTTTTTTTTACTTTTATTTATTTATGATAGTCACACAGAGAGAGGGAGAGAGAGAGGCAGAGACATAGGCAGAGGGAGAAGCAGGCTCCATGCACTGGGAGCCCGACGTGGGATTCGATCCCGGGTCTCCAGGATCGCGCCCTGGGCCAAAGGCAGGCGCTAAACCGCTGCGCCACCCAGGGATCCCTAGGGACCTGTGCTTTTAACTGCCATCTTTTTATTATTTTTTTAAGATTTTATTTATTTATTTAGGAGAGACACACAGAGAGAGAGCACAGACACAGGCAGAGAGAGAAGCAGGCTTCATCAGGGAGCCTGACGTGGGACTCGATCCCGGGTCTCCAGGATCACACCCTGGGCTGAAGACGGCGCTAATCCGCTGAGCCACCCGGGCTGCCCTTAACCACCATCTTAATCGTACAAGAGGCTTCATGGGGAACAGAAAAAAAGTCCCGTGGTTGGTTGTTTGAGAAAAACCATGTGCCAGCTCCCCTGGAGAAAGCCCAGCACACAGTAGCACAAAAGCTCTGAGAAGTCCTGTGGGGTGAGGGTGAGGTGTGTGGGAGTTTCACCCCTGACTTTCCCACATATATTTAGTGAAGGAATGTTTATTGCCTAACACTTGATTTTTAGTTGACACTCTGGAAAATCCTGATATAGCAGAGATTCAGAGCCTGGGAATTAGAAATGGGAGGAAAGAGAGAGTCTTCAGGGCAAAATCCCTAAGTAGAAGAAGTTAAAAGAAGTCTCATGTGAGTATGAATTTAGGCTCCTGCTCTTATTGGCTATTAATTTTTTCTTTGGGATCTCACTTGCCCTACCTATAAAATGGGATCATTATGAGGAGAAGTGTGATTATAGTTGCAGAAATACTGGATGAAACTCATAGTTTTTAATTGTTATTTACCAAATCATTTCTGTCCAAGTACCTTATTAGCACAGCATCTACCAGCTATTTGAAGGGCAATTAACAGTTGGTGAATGAGTGGATTTTGCCTTCTGTGTCTCTGGGTTCTGTAACTGGTATGTAACAACTTCGTTTTGTTTTTTTTTTTTTTTCTTTCAGTTTTATTTGAGATCCAACTGACATACAGTGAAACTTCTTTAAAACATGATACTTTGCTCCTTGAATTTTCCTTCTGAATTGTGTTTTTACTAGTGTTTATATTTTTGGAGTTTAATGAAATCACTCAGTTGGAAAATCAGGAACCATGTTTCTCTCATTCACTCTGTTGCACCCCAAGTTGGACTGCTAAGGCAGTTTATTTTGTGTTTTCCTGACATGTCCCTGGCAGCAAGAAATTTTTTGGACAGTTCCAAAATGGTAAATTTCATTCAACAGCATGCATGTGTTGGTTTTGTTGTTATTGTTGTTGGGATTTTTTTTTTAACACTGCTCATTCCCTCAGATGTGCCCATCTGCGTGTGTGTTTTTTAAAGGAATTTCTAATGTATCACACTCTTGATGTAATTACTCTTGATGTTTCCTCTTTTTAAAGACTGTCAGGAAGAGAAACTTACTGCAAGTTTGCATACCACTGCAGTTCCTACTGATGGAAGGAGAGTTGAGGGCATTCTTTACCTACTTCAAATAAGTCCTTTGTTTTTTAGCAGTTGACCAAAAGAGACAGATATGAGTTTGAGATCATTCTAATAGGGTAAGATGTTGCACAAAGATCTAAAACTTAAAAGAAGAGAGAGGCGGTCGGATAACGTCTTAGATCACTACTGTTGGAATAGTGCACTGTTCCTCCTACAGAGAAACTGTGTTTTGCCAGCAGCCTGTTTAGAAAGGAGGGGTCCAGGGGAGGGGAGCCAACATTGCACCCCCCGCAGTCTGGCCATGTGATGTGTGTGCCTAGCCCCTCACCCCTGCTTTGGCGAGGCACGTGATCATGACTGAGTCTTCTGGCCGTGGGGATTGGTGTGAGAATAGGTCTGTTATCCAAGAGTTCTCCATGGCACTCAGCCTAGGACTGTTAGGAAAGATGCTGGGTTTGGTTTGGTTTGGTTTGGTTTTCTGGGATCAAGAGCTGTCAGGAACAAGAAGGCCTCGAGTCCCTGGCAGCCAGCATGTGGGGAAAAAGTATCTGAGAATGAAGCCAACAGAGCGGGAGGCAGAGGTCAGTAATGTCGAAAGAAGTGGAGGTCTCAAGGTGTCCTTGCACTTGTGCTTCAGGCACTCAGCTCTGCTGAAGCCAGGCTTATTCGGGAGCCTTTTTTTTTTTTTTTTTTTTTTTTTTTGCATTATCTGAACTAATAAATTCCATTTTTCTTCATTA
The DNA here is from genome assembly GCF_003254725.2 of Canis lupus dingo. Taxonomy (NCBI): domain Eukaryota; kingdom Metazoa; phylum Chordata; class Mammalia; order Carnivora; family Canidae; genus Canis; species Canis lupus. The sequence goes on from NC_064250.1 coordinate 68,540,287, forward strand.
GTGTCTGTCACAACATAGAGAATCCCAAATAACATACAAGACTATGCAAGGTAAATAAAAAGCAGATTAAAACTTGTATCACTTATCCCTCCAGAGAGGTGACCATCCTTTCCATCTTCAGAATCCCCAGACCACATTCGCAATTTTGTATTCCATCTGGATGTTTAACCAAGGACCATGGTATAGGACCCTGTTATGGACTGAATTGTGTCCCTTCAAATTCATAGGTTGAAGCCCCTAACCCCCAGTGTGACTGTATTTGGAGATAAGTAGGTAGTTAAGGTTAAATGAGGTGATACGGGTGGGGCCCTGATCCAATAGGATTGGTATCCTTAGAAGAAGAGATGCCAGGAGTGCTCACACACAGAGAAGAGGGCAGAGGACACGGGGACGAGGTGGCATGCCAAGGAGAGAGGTCTCAGGGGAAATCAGCCCTGCCAGCACTTTGACCTTGGACTTCCAGCCTCTAGAGCTGTGAGAAAGTATATTTCTGCTCCTAAGCCTCCCAGTCTGGTGTTTTGTTACATGAGCCTGAGCTGAGTGATCAGGTACCTTTAGAAGAAAGAAAGGAGGCTGTCAGGGGTACTCAAGACCACATCCGAGGGACAGCCTGGTGAAGGCCTGGGGTGAACTCTTTGAAGAATAATAGGCAGTGTGAGAACCAGCAGAACCCCCTAAGTAACCCCTGGTTTAGTGCTCCAGGAGACACTTGTTTGGACATGGTGTTTAATTCTCACTTCCCTGTAGCACATTTGTCAGGGTCCTTGAGGCATTTCCAGTAGGAAAGAGAGGTGATACTGAACACCCTCTCTGTCCAGGCGATATATACTTTCTCTTTTTATTCATTCAGAGCTAGACCTTAGCATACAGTGGGGATAGTTTCTGTTGATTCAGCTATGAAGTGCCCAGAGCTGTATTTACAACATATTACTTAATTAGCACCACACACAGCTAGTTAGAAATTACTTCCCTTTTACAGATGAGAGAACAAACCTAGAAAGGGCCAGAACTTGGTCATGGTCACCATGGAAGTTAATAGAAGAGCCAGGACTAGAACTCACCTCTACTGATCCGATTCTGTTGCCTTTCTTCCCTGGCCCAGCAAGGGGAAAGCATAGACCAGGAAAGGCTGTGCAGAAATCAGCCCTTGACAGGATGCCTGCAGATGGAGAGCTGAATCCTGGACCCCGGACATCTGCCAAGGGAGCCAGAGACACTGGCGACCAGCCCTGTCCATTTAATAAAGCACCACACTGAGCATGCCCTGTACAGTTAGCAGAAGAAACCAGAAATTGAAGAAGTTGTGGCAAGTGGAGAGAATCGCTAAGCATGGGCAAAGCTAATATGGCAGGTTTCAGACAAACTGACCTAAAAAGCTGTTCTCTGGGCAGATCTTACCCACTTTGCTGGGCTGCAGACACCCTGACCTGGCGTATCAAAGGGCAGAGGCAAGGGACAGAGGCCAGTGGGCACGGCGCCCCTTTAATGCCCATGTGGTTGTGACCCCCAGGGCTGAGTCTTAAGTCACTTCTGTAAACATGGCGAGCAGGGCTTTGACCTGTTCACACGTCACCTGCCCCTTTGCCCCTTTAATAAACATTTTTCCTTTTAATAATCTAGTTTTAATAATTGAGAAAGTCATGGTAACTCATAACAAAAAGCTCAAATAATACTCAGACTTCCACTGAGATCCTTAAGCACTCACAGAGGCCACAGCTTGGGTGAGAAGCTGTCTGGGATGGTCTCAAGTACAACTTCAGGTCCTGTGTGCCTTGAGATTTCACGTGCGTGCATGTTTGTGTGTGTGTGTGTGTGAGAGAGAGAGAGATGCTGTCAAGAAAGAATATGTGTTTACCCACAAGGATTAGAAATTCACTGACAGGTTTTAGGTTCTTGTTACTTTTATGACTTCCTTTGAGTTCTTTTGAATATATCAAGAATCTGGCCCCTGCACAGTCTAGAGAAGAAAGTAGTTCTTAACTAGGACACCAACTAAGCATGAGACATGAAGGGAAAACAGACGGTGAAGAACAGTCCAGCTTTTTGGAGAACTCGCAGATGATAAACACTGTTTAAACAAGGTTCCTCGCCTACCCCGTAATTGCAGATTTTCTGACTTTCCCACTGTTGGTTTAGATGAAGTTCAGTCATATTCTAATTACAACAATGCTTGTTAGGCTTCATAAGGTGGAACTTGAAATCAAATGAGTAACTTGGGTGCACAGTACAAGTAAAAGAATAGCTGCTGACGTGTCCAGTAAACCCCACATAAGAAAGTTCCAAAGAAACAGCTGTGGTGTGGCCCGTGCCCCACACTGAGGTCAGTGGTTTCCTTGCCTGGACTCTGCTGGCATCTTAGCCCAGCTCTTCTCTGTGGCGGTGCAGCCGACCCTGTGGCCTCGCTCTGGACCTTGCTGGCTTCTGCCCCTGTGCACACTTGCTCTGGCGCTTCGACAACGTGCTGGATGCCTCAGGACACAGTGGTCATGTTGCAGGCACTTTGCTCCCCGCTACGGACTCTCATAAGCTCTGTTGGTTTCTCTGCTTTCTCTGTCCTGCTTGGTTTTGAGCACTTTGAAAATTACTGTACTTTTTTCTCTTCAGAACTCCTTACTCCTTGGTCATAATCCACTGGACGGTTACTCCTCTGCCCACATCCTCCCCCTCTTGGCTAGACCGGCCTTGATCTGGGCTGCACTCAGGCTACACCTGCTCCTCTTGGATTCACATTGCTTCTGTTTCTCATTGTTTTCCCCACGGTTTGACTTGAGGCATTAGGGCACAGAGAGAGTAGAGGGTGGCCGCTCATGAGCTCTTCAGAAAATTCTAGACAAACAGCAAAACAATAAAACAAAACAAAACCTGACTCCCACACAATGAATACAATTCACTCCCAAGAAATTAAGCCTTTTTATGGATCTTCTTGTCCTTTTGCTTTTACATTTCCCTAGTCTGCACCAAAGTGTGGCCAGATGCCTTCCCTGGGACATTAAGGACCAAGAGGAAAGATTTCTCTGCTCGATGCTTCTCCGTTCACTCTTCATTACCTTTTCTACCTGTGTTTTTATTTCATCCATAAGTCGTTTTATGCCTCAGTTTCTTCCTCTTTCAAATTGGTATGATACCATAGGAGGTCCCATGCAAACAAAATAGTGGATATAATAATATAATAGCATGCTATAATGTCAGGGTATTATTACTACATTAATATTGTAAGAATGTATAATATACAGTAATATGTATCTACAAATAGTTGCATTATCATTGAATATGAACATAATTATTGACAACAAAGGCTCTCCTTCTGTTGTTCCATTGAACTCTGAGACCAGGAAAGCAGTCAGTATTAATTAAAAGAAAAAGTTATGTTTAATAGAGCAGAGAGGAAACTTTTGAAAAGATAAACGAACTTTTTTTCAGAACTCCTGGTGTAAGATTATACTCTACTTAACTGTGAGACATAGGGCAAGTTCTTCCCCCTGGGAGCTTGTAATACCCTCCTGTGAGTATGGTGATTCATAACCTCCATGTCTAATTCACAGAATAGTTTGGATAATTGAAGGTTATAATATATCTGAAAGTACTTTGTAAACTGTAAAGTGTGATGCAAACATTAAAAAGGCAGAATGTCAGCCAAAGGAATGATGAGGCCAAGCGCGCTGTAGTATGCAGACCTGGGTTCAAGGAGGCCTGCACTTGCTGAGTGAGTAGTCTTGAGCCACTAGCCTCAGTCCTCTCGTGTTTAATGGAAATCATGATGATAAATGTGAAGACCCCGGCACACAGTAGGAGCTCAATAAGTGCCTTTAAAAAGAGATTGTATTAGAGGTATATCCTCGATGTGATATTTTCAATTTTATCTACGTGTATTACCAAACAGATTTCACCATGAACTTAGACCTCATAAGTAAATTCATCTGACTTAATGTATTTTCCCTGGTATTTTTGGTGAACTGCTTTTTTGTGTGCCAGTTATAATGCCTGACTTAGAAAATTCCATATGAAAGCTTTGCTTCTGATTGCGAAGAATAGAACATTTCATAAGGTGGGACTTGAGTACTCACTGATGGAGAAACATAGGCCACTGCTGTCCAACAGAGACATAGCACAAGCCACACATGCTAGCCATGTGTGGAATTGTAAATATTTAGTAGTAGCCCTCTTAAGAAAAGTAAAAACAGATAAAGTTAATTTTAATAATGTAGTAACTATATCCAAAATAGTGTAATTTCGACATGTAATTAATGGAACAATTATTGATGAGCTATATTGTCTGACTCTTTTGTACTAAGTCTTTGAAGTCTGGTATGTCTTTTATGTCAACATCATTTCTTTGTTAGGAGTAGCTACATTTCAAGAGCTCTCCTTGTCATGTGTGGCTTGAGGCTGTGGGATAAGACAGTGTGGCTCCAGAGTCCCAGGGAACTGAGATCTAGAAAGTGACTCATAGACATCTATTACATTGTTGTGTTTAGCAAATAGACTTCAGGGTACCTGGCCAAACAGAATTCCCAGATTTATGCAGTGCTCTGTATTACATTTGCATTGATACTGGAAGCTTCCAAATACCCTGCAAATTGCTCCAGATTTCTCTGTTACTAGCAAGAGCACAGTGGAGATGCTGCCTCCTGAAACCTCCTCATGTGTGGGCTCAGTGATCTCTTATCAGGGCGAGGATGCCATGACAGTGCTTCAGGAGCAGGCCCTCGACTGGGGGCAATTTGTATGCTTTTTTGTGGTAGGAAGGTCTCTTCTTGGAGATCAGAAGCACCTCTGAGAAATTATGGAAGTTATTAATATAGTCCCCTAAGAATGTTCAAACTACAGCATTACATATGGTTTCAGGGGTTATATAGATTCCCAAAACCCATCTGTGCACCTCAGGTATGGAGCAGGATGTATAGTATGTGCCCCTGTGAGGGAAGAAAAGTGGCTGGGATGCACACACATACTTGAATGTGCAAGGGATGGTTGGGAAAGAAGGTACATGAAAGGGAGTACCTAGTACCCAGTACAGGCACACTCGTCTTGTTGCGGTTCCCAGATACTGCAGGTTGTTTTTCCAAAATGAATGGTTATGGCCACTTTGCATCCAACAAGTCTGTTGGTGCCGTTTTTTCAAGAGCTTCACGTTTTGGTAATTATCACAATATTTCAAACTTTTTCATTATTACATTTGTTATGGTGATCTGCGATCATGATCTGTGATTATAAGTCGCTGAAAACTGAGATAATGGTTAGCATTTTTTAGCATTAAAATATATATTTTTTAAGATTTTATTTATTCATAGAGACAGAGAGAGAGGGGCAGAGAGACAGGCAGAGGGAGAAGCAAGCTCCATACAGGAAGCCCGACGTGGGACTCAATCCCGAGTCTCCAGGATCACACCCCAGGCTGCAGGCGACGATAAACCGCTGTGCCACCGGGGCTGCCCAGCATTAAAATATTTTTAATTAAGATATATACATTGTTCTTCTTGACACAGTGCTCCTGGACACTTGCTGGACTACAGTAGAGTGTAAACATAACTTGTATGGACACTGGGAAACCAAAACTTCATTTTACTTACTTTATTGCAGTATTCACTTTATTGCAGTGGCCTGGCACTGAACCTGCAGTACCTCTCAAGGTATGCCTCTAGTTTCCTCCAGCTGGGGGACCTGGGATTGGAGGGAGATCTTTTAAAATATTTTAATTTTTCATGACATGTAACATTTCTCAAACAGAGATTTTGCTTAAACACATACAAAACATACAAAACAACAACCACCCCTTGCTCCAGAATCCCACATTAAAAGTGTTCAGAGAGCTTTGACCAAGTCTAAAGTCTGCAGGAAAATAAACAGGAGTTGGGCACATTCAGCCTGGGGCTGCAGAGATGAGCTCTGCAGACCCCGCCCCCACTCGCCCAGCCCTTTAAACTGCCCCCTGCAGTCCACCTCTCCAGCCTCGCCCTGCAGACGTTCTGGACTTGGGCAGCCACACAAGGGTTTCCCAGAGAACATACCTGCTGTGATAGACACAGATGGGTGGGGGGCGGGGCAGGGAGTCTGTCCCTCCTCCGTAGGCCCCTTGCAGGGCTCCCCGGTGTATCCCTTCTGAATCAGTTTAGGCAGAATCTTGATCAAGGGCACATTTCCTGTCACTGAGCTCAATGTTAGAAAAAGATGGAGATTGTGTGGGAGTAGAGGCGGGGTGTTACTAACAAGAGGTGAAGTGTTTTGTGAGGAGCAACAGTTTATAAGCTCCTTGAGGCTCCAGCAAAGGGAGAAGGTGTATTGGGTCACTGTCTAATAGGTGACTTCAAGACCAGTGGCTTTGAGAAGTTTCCACTGGAGTGCTGCATGCGTGGACACTCAGGGTAGAGCCCAGCAGACCTGGGTGTCTGTTGTTAATATTGGAAAGATTTTAGTGGCATGTGTGAAAAACAAATGCCTTGATTCCAGGCCTGGATGATGGGATATTTTTATTTTATTTTTAAATCCTGAACTCTGTTATTAGCTAGATCCAGACTGATGAAATGGAAGTGGAATTCACCGGAAGTTGATTGGAGAGAGTGCTGCAGGCTAGGAAATGAGTGTCAGATGATGGCCATTGCTTGGAGGATGCACACCCAGGGTCATATGGAATATAATTCCCCTCTTGGCCGAGAAGACCCCATGACTGTATAAGTTAGTGAGAATGATGCCACAGGGCTAACTCTGGCTTTGTGGTGGGGAGCAATGTGACTCCTGCAGATGTTGACACGCACAGCCAGTACTTGCAGTGCGGTCTGTGTGGGGCCTTTCCTGCCACACCAGTGAGTGTGCTTCCTTAGTTAAGGACCGGTGCTCTGGGCCCCTGCGCAGGAGTCAGCCAGCCTCAGAGCAAATGGCCATTGGTAGTATTAATAAAGCAAAGTGCTCAGCGTCACACCTCCCTGACAAGCTTCTCTGGCAAGTGAAGTGTTCTACTTTTCAAGAACCTTTCCTGTTCATTGCTTTATTTAATCTTCGTTAGCAGAGTAGAAATGAAGACACCGAGACTCAGACGAGGTTTAGAATAGTTCTGGGGACTCAGTGGTGGACGTGCTCCAGTGGCCTGTGCATCCAGTCCCTCATGTGAAAGATCAGGGGACTGAGGCCCTGAAAGGTGACTGATCTGCCTGGGACCCTAGAGCAGGTGTAGTTGTGTCCTGCTGTCCCACCCAGTGCTCCCTCTGTCGTACCCTGCCACATGCATCTGTGGGATCACTGCTGCCACTCAACACACGACAGTGCATAAGTGCATCATTCGTAGCAGAAGTGTTAGCATGAGAGGGAATTAAATCAGTCATCTGCAGAACTGCTCAAAACTTGGACAAAAATTTCTTAAGGATTTCAGTTTTTTGAAAATTAATTCATTAGCAGAATAATTTTATTTCCTGTCAGCCTAGACCAAGGAACTAAGCTATCTCAGCTGTCCTCCTAGTAATGGTTTTTGTTGGCTATGCTTGAAAGTAGTATCATTGGCTTCGGGACAAGAGAATTTTAAAATAGAATAGATTTCATCTTTAGAGCATGGAGTGCTCCTAAAGGCGATCTTATGGCTCTTTGGCTCTCAGGACAGGCAGGGATGCCCAGAGGAGCCAGGTGACCCACCTGAAGTTAGAGCCCTGATCCTGAGACCCAGAGAGTGGAGCTCAGCACTGCAGTGCCTCTGTGTTCCTACCTCAGCTTCTTAGCTTTTGAGGCCTTGCTCTCCTGCACCCAGTTTCTCCTTTGAGCTCACACAAAAGTCCCTTCAGAGACACTCGTCCTGCCTCCATGGACTGCAGGCAAGTCAAGGAACAGGGGTCTGGGCTCGGGCTGGTGGGAGACACCTACCACCTGAAAGAGTCTTTAGCATGGAGTTTTGCCTGTCTGCAAAACTCTGGAGCCTTGGGTAAAGCACTTCACTCTTCTAGGCTCCGGAAAGTAAGAATGTTAATTTTTGCTTCACCCACTTCACTAGTTGTGATGATTGGACATGAAACCAGCTCGTTATAGAAATGTTAGAGGGTGCTCTGTCAGAGAGCAGAAATAGACGACGGCTGCCCACTTCCTTCCTTTGCTTCTTCCTGTCCCCCCTTTCCTTCTGCCTTCCTTACTCATGGCTCTGTCTGGTGGCGGTGCTCCTCCACGGACACTTGAGTTCTTCTTGTCCCATCAGCAGCCCCGTCGCCCTCCAAGCTCCTCTCCTGTGCTGCCCAGCTGCAGACCCATAGCTATGTAACCTGGGAACCCTGTCTCGGGTCCTGGGTCACAGGCCACCTGCGTTCAGGTCTCAGCCCTGTTGCTAACTGACTACAGCCTTTCGAACTAGTTGCTTCTCCTCTATGGGCCTCAGTTTCCTTCACAACAGGCTTTCTCAGCCTGGCACCATTGATGTTGGGGTTGGATCACTCTGCGGTGGGGGCTCTGCATTGTGGGAGGTTGAAGCCAACTGCTTTGTAATGCGGAAAGGGTCGTCATAAAATCAGTGCCCACTCCACAAATAATGTCAAATATTAAGTAAAATAAGGAGACTGAGAAATCTTCTGGAACCTAGTATACTCTCTCTCTCCTGCTCTAATCCTCTGCTCATGGCCATCGTCACAGTCATCTTTCCTTCCTGCCCAGAACAGTGAGGGCTCCCCCTCTACCGGGCCTCCCATCCTGCAGTGTTCTCATCATCAGACTTGCCACATCTCATTGTCTTCTTGAATGTGGGATATATTTTATTTAACTGGTTATTCTTAGTATTCAGCATGGTGCACGTCATTTGAAAGAGCCCAAACATGTTTGTTAAATGAATAAATCTCTCACCTGGGTACCGTGCTTCTCAGTTTGCCAGGCACTTTGCCCACCCGTCATCTCCACTGATTCTCACCAGAACTCTGTCAGCTGGAAAGCACTGGAGTTACTGCTTCTCTCTGTAGTGAGCCCACCTTAGAAGGAAAAAAGTGGGGCTAGGAACCTCGAGTCCTGCCTCTCTTCTGTTCCATGCTGCTCACGTGAAGAGCTCAGGGAGGGGGGGCCTGGCCTTAAACCAAAGTGTTAACTATTTTCCTGTCTTTCCTGTCCTGAGTATATTAGTAGGACTAAAGCAGTCAGTGATGTCTGTGTTTGTGGTTAACCAGCGGAATGAATTATGGAATGAATCAATGAATTCCTGGAATGCTCTGAGCCCAGTGTGAGCACTGATGATCTTAAGTAGTCTTGACAACTTTTTCCTCCAGCCATATCCTGAATCTCATGAAAGCCAGGTTTACTTCCAGCATAATTAGAGCAGTAGGTGACCCAGAAGCAGCTCAGAGCAGAAATAACATCTTCAGAAAATACCTGTCTGATTTGATATGATTTTTTTTTTCTCATCTTGTCATTGAAAACAAGGGTTGACATTTCAAAGTGGAGGATCCTTTTCTCTTTTAAAGGCCTCTGAGACAGCCTGTGACACTGAAAACCTAAAGGGTCAGAAGAACCCTGGAGACAGGATTTGCAAGAAGAAAGCATTCAGTTATTTATTCTTCAGCATAGTGCTGATTAAGAATTTTAACAGATAGTAAAAAGGAATCCTGGTTTAAGCATCGGGAGGCTTGGTTTCCAAACTCAGTTTGTGCAAGCAAGGTCTCTACTTGAGACCTTGAGCAGATCTCTTGCTGTCACATGACCTCAGTACCTTCATTTGGCCATTAAACCCAAAGACAGAATGAGTCATTTGTTGAAAATAGAGCTATTAGGCCATCTTTGGCAATCACACAAAATAAAAGGCAAAACAAGTCATTTTATCCAGTCTCCTACAATTTGCTGGGTGACCTTTGTCAAACCAAAATAGTTGTCCCTGTGGCTCCCCCCTCCTGAAAGCAAAAACTTATCTTGTCCATCTCTGGATTCCTGGTACCTAGCACAGTGCCTGATTGTAGCCACTGGCCCTCATCCTCTCCTAGGGATCACATGAAGGGGGGATTCTTTCTTTCCAAGGAGCTCAGAGGCCCAGGGCAGGTGTTCTTATTCTCTATTTATCTCTCCAGGCAAGACGCCCCGTTTTCCTCGGCCTGTCTTCCTGTGTTAGGATCTTTGCTGGCCTCATCAACTCAGTCTCCCTTCCAGAATGCTTTCAGGTTGCCAGTACCTCTCATATTGTGACAGCAAAAACTAATCTCAATATTCCATGTGCAGTCCAACCTGCAGAGAGAAAGGGTTACATACTCCACAGCCTACACCACAAAATAGATGAGTCAAGGACCCTATCACTGTTCCTTGTCGAGTTCTTAGTTTTCATGAGCCATGTATGCAGTACCAACAAGCCTGCCTGGGGGTTTTTCAAGATGACTTGTGGAGATGTTGGACACTTATATGGAAAGTCCAGAAATCAGTTGTCAGTTGATGTCTGGCAAAGGCAATTCAGTGAAAAAAGTACTATCTTGTCAACAAACGGAGTTGGAACAATCAGACATCGATACGCAAAAAAAATGGACTTTGGCCCAGTCCTCACACTTTGTACCAAGGTACCTCTAAATGGATTCTAAATCTAAATGTCCAGCTGGGAAACTGCCGCAAGAGAACCTGCAGCAGTCTTCATGACCACTAGGTTAGGTAAATGGTCTGCATGAGTAACAGCAAAAGCACCCTCTGTAGAACATAAAACAAAACAAATAGAACTTAAAATTAAAAAACTGTTACTCTGTAAAAAAACGATGCTAGGAGAGTGAAAGATGAGAAACAAATTTGGAGAAAACATTTGCACATCATAAAGCCTTGTCTTCAGAATGTGTAAAGAACTCTCAGAACTTAACAGTAAGAAAACAGATCTGTATTTTTAAGTGGGCAAAGGACTTAAGTAGACATGTCTCCGAAGAGGATACATAGATAACACACAAGCACATGGAAGGACGCAAAGCACCAGCAGTCATCAGAGAAATGCAGATTAAAATTACAGCAACATATTACTGCATATGTGTTCGAATGTCTGAAATAAGAAAACATTGAGGACACCAGAGGCTGATGGGGATGCAGAGTAGCAGCATTTCCCCTGCATTGCTGGTAGGAAGAAAAATGGTACAGCCACTCTGGGAAACAGTGCGACTGTTTCTTATAAAATCGAACATTTAACCCAGCAATCTTAATCCTCTATGTTTGCCCTATGGAAATGAAAACTTATGTTCCATAAAAACCTATATGGGGATCCCTGGGTGGCGCAGCGGTTTAGCGCCTGCCTTTGGCCCAGGGCGTGATCCTGGAGACCCAGGATCGAATCCCACGTCAGGCTCCCGGTGCATGGAGCCTGCTTCTCCCTCTGCCTATGTCTCTGCCTCTCTCTCTCTCTGTGACTCATAAATAAATAAAAATTAAAAAAAAAAAAAGATTAAAAAAAAAAAACCTATATGTGTGTGCATTGCTGTTTATGGCAGCTCTGTTTATAATGGCCAAAACCAATTCAGATGTTCTCCCATTTAATGGAGAAACAATTTGTGATATAGCCATACAACAGAAAACTGGCATGCAAAAACAAAAAACAAACAAGAAAATCCAGATTATTTAATAAACACAACTTGGATGAGTCTCAGAGGCATTATGTTAAGTGAAGGAAGCCTTCTTAAAAGGTTACATGCCATATGTTTCCATTAGTGTAGCATTGTCCAGAAGAAAGGGACTGAGCTGGAGGACACATCAGTGGCTGCTGGGAGTAATATGCGGAAGGTGGGGGGGTGGGGAGGTGCAACCACTCAGGGACAGCTAGAGGGAGTTTGGGGAGGGACAGAGGCAACCTCCGGATTGTAGCAGTGATTGCACAGATGTGTACAGGTGTTAGATTCATAAAAATGACATACATTCAAAACCGAACCCAACAAAAAGTTCTGAGAAACAAATATAAAGCTCCAGTAATTTGAATGATGAAAAATGATGTCTCATTATTATGTTCCTCCAGATTGATTTTATTTGTAGTCAGCTAAAGCTAGTCAAGTGTCCTGTTTTCTTCAAATGCTCAGTTAAACTGTTAGAAACCAATGAAGGAGGCAAAAGATTTAGAAACATTAAAGTATTCAGCATATGGCTTGAGAAATGAATAGTTCTCAGGTTGAGTTCATAGACTCCCCTTGAAGCCTGAGCATGGACTCTGCACCTGCTGTGTTCTAGGGACGCCTTGTAGTCAGAGATGCCCTTGCTTTTGTTATATTTTCTCTTCACTTTCTAGAATGCTGAAATAATTTAAAATTGCCACCCTGGATGCAGTCCTTTCTACTGAGTATTATTTCTGGTGGGAGCCAAAATGGTGAGATGATTTTCTCCAACAATCTCAAAGTCCCATAGTTAATTTATAACTCATTTGAAAACATTTTCCATCTGCATTTGGAGCATTTTTTTAAAGACTTTATTTGTTTGAGAGAGAGCATGTATACAAGGGTAGGGAGGAACAGAGGGAGTAGGAGAGAGAGACTCTCAACTCCACGCCGAGCACACAGCCTGACATGGGGCTTGATCTCACGACTCTGAGATCATGACCTGAGCTGAAACCAAGAGTCAGATGCTTAACTGACTGAGCCACCAAAGGCGCTTCTGGAGCATTTTTTAATAATGGCTTTATTGAGATATAATTTATAAACCACAGAATTTCACCCACTTAGAGTGTACAGTCCAACAGTTTCAGTATATCGAGTCTTGCCACCATCACCACAATGTATTTTAGGACATTGTGGTCACCCCAGAAGCAAGCTCTGTACTACTTAGCAGTCACTCCTGGGTTCCCCCAGTCCCTTCTCCCAGGCCTAGACAACCACAGGTCTGCTTCTGTCTTTATGGATTTGCCTGCTCTGCACATACCACGTAAATGGATCATAGAGTATATGGTTCTCCATGACTGGCCTGGTCTGTGTGACTTCCGCACCGTAGAGCACATGGCACCACTCTTTGAGGTGTTACATTGTTTAAGTCCCTCTGGGACAGAAGGACTGACTTTAGTCAGTCCTCTTCAAGGAGACACAGAGGTGTAAGGAGAGCAGCACTGAGCTGGGAAATGAGAACTGGAGCCTGCACACAATTTCCCTGGTGTCAACAAGGGTTATATTTAGGGAGAGAGGACCCGGGGAGAGGGGAGGACCCTTAATTTACCTTCTGTATCATCTATAGTGTGAATTTTCTAACTTTAAACAAATACAACTTTAAAATAAGGGCAGACTAGGGAGCTAATGCCTTCTACTTTACTTTGTATCTCTTGATTTTAAAAAAATATCTAAGAAATCATGTATTTTTAAATTCTCAGTAGGATTGTTTATTTAAGTATTTCTCCCCAAAATTTTTCAGTTACTTTACAGAGTTGAGTCTGTATTACATACATACATACATACATACATGGTCATGATTATTTTTTCCAGTAATTAATATTCCTCTAGATCCTTAATCAGGTTTTTCTCCTTAAATTCTGTTTGTCGATATCAGAATTGCTGACTTGGTGTTCTTTTATTTATATTTGCCCTATAACTTTTTTCATTTTTAAAGTTTGAAGTTCGAATTATCCTTTCATTTTAACTGTCTAGTAGGTCACTAGTATTTTTAAAAATATTTTATTTATTCATGAGAGACACAAGTAGAGAGAGGCAGAGACACAGACAGAGGGAGAAGCAGGCTCCATGCAGGGAACTGATGTGGGACTCGATCCCAGGACCCTGATATCATGACCTGAACTGAAGACAGATGCTCAACCACTGAGCCACCCAGGTGCCCCAATAGGTCGCTAGTATTACATGAGTACAGCTGCCTACAAACCAGGCCACGTGTGTTCCTGGGGGTACATTGCAACTTCCTGAGGCTATGCTTATTTGAGGATACCGTGGCCCTGATGGAGAGGTCTCTGAGTACAGGGAAGTGGCTATGGAGAATATCGAAGAGGGCAGCTTTCATTTCAGCAAGGCCACCAACTCATGGCCTAGCACCACCCCTCATCTCTCTGGTTATCTGTTTAAAATTAAAGACTTCACATGTGGTGTGCTGCTCTCACTGTGATGTATATAAGCATGTCTGAGTTGGAAAATTAGTCGAAATTTTTCTGATAGCAAGTAAATTTGATTTGGCTGAGTAGTTTGATCGAGTGAACAGGCTCTGCCAATTATGTTTTATGACAGACCTTTTTCATAAATTGAAAGAGCTTAGGGTTGGCTGGTGGCTCAGTTGGAAGAGCGTGCAACTCTTGATCTTGAAGTTGTGAATTCAAGCCCTGTGTTGGATATAGAGATTATTTAAAAATAAAATCCCTAGGGGTGCTGGGATGGCTCAGTCAGTTGAGCATCCAACCCTTGGTTTTGGCTCAGGTCATGATCTCAGGGTCCTGGGATTGAGCCCCACATTGGACTCTGCTCAGCATGGAGTATGCTTAAGATTCTCTCCCTCTCCCTCTGCCTCTCCCCCACTTGTGCACGCACATTCCCTCTCTAAAATAAATAAAATAAAATATTTTTAAAAAGAAAGCACTTAAGCTCAATATTAGGTTATATTTATAAATGTAACATACTTAATGCACATTTTTAATGCATGTATACCACATATAATGTTTCTACATATTAAATCCTTTGCAAACATCTCAACTTACCAGGAAAAATTCTAGATGCCACCTAAAAAATATACAACAGGTTACATCATTTTTTTTGGTTACATCATTTTTCTAAATATTTCTAGAATGTACACAAGCAGAAAAAATTAGGAAGCTAGAGTAATAGCAATTGCTTCTGCTGTCTTATTCTATATTTTCTCTCTACAGTTTTAATGCTTTTTCTCATTTTTTTTCTTCCTGCCCCACCTTCTGGGTGCATATATTATCTTCAAATGAACTCAAAATTGTATGTTCTATTTTCATTGTCCTGGTTGCTACTCCTAATTCAGTATGACCCCTGCTTACACTTATTTTTTGTTGTCATTGATTTAAGGCTTCTCAATGTCCATGGCCTCCTCAGGCATCAGTATTCTCTTATCTCCCTCTGTTGCTCATAGACTAATACCCACACGCACAAGAGTTGGTGTATCTGCAATTTCTGTCCTAAGTTATAGACACACTTTATCTTTAAGATTTTATTTATTCATTCATGAAAGACAGAGAGACAGAGACAGAGAGAGAGGCAGAGACACAGGCAGAGGGAGAAGCAGGCTCCATGCAGGAAGCCCGATGTGGGAATCGATCCCAGGACTCCAGGATCATGCCCTCAGCCGAAGGCAGACACTCAACTGCTGAGCCACCCAGGCATCCCAATACACTTTCTTTAAAAATGGTTATTGATTATCATTGCCTATCAAATAATTAAACTCAGGCAATAAGAAATTTTACAGATTTTTACTTCCCCCAGTTTTTTAAAACCATTTTAATCTACAGTTCTGTGGTATTAAGTACATTTTCAATGTTCAGCCATCACCACAGTCCAGTTTCAAAACATTTTCATCTCCCCTAAAGGAAGTTCCATACTCATTAAGCCAGTCTCTTCCCATGCTTCCCCCACCCCCATTTATTATAGTTTTTGTGTTTTTTGATGTTTTGACATCCTTGGGGGAACTTACTGGGTGGGGAAACACTGCCCCTCACAGAGCTAGCCCTCACAGAGCTAGCTAAGTCCTATAGACCATAAACGGTTGGTGGGGCCACCTTTCATGTACAAGCCAACCCACCCTATTCCACATCCCCAATACCTCCTTTATCTGACTCATAGTCCCCAAGCCAGGATTTCCCCTGCCTCAAGTTACCCCAAATGACTAGGGACAGCCCCTGCCCCCTCAAGCCTGCTGGAATTACTCAAACTAGCAATTCTGATCTGTTTACCCTGCCCTGCCTTTCCCTCAGAGACCCCAAGAAAGGCTGTGGCCTGTGCTTTCCCCTTGCTCCTTCCTGCCTCCTGACAACACTAGTGCTTCCCTAACACCATACCTCTTATGGTATAGAGGTATACACTCTATACTTAGACACACTTTAAGATTTTATTTATTCATTCATGAAAGAGAAAAAGAGGGGCAGAGACATAGGCAGAGGGAGAAGCAGGCTCCATGCAGGAAGCCTGATGTGGGACTCGATCCCAGGACTCCAGGATCACACCCTGAGCCAAAGGCAGACACTCAACTGCTGAGCCACCCAGGTGTCCCAATACACTTTCTTTAAAAATGGTTATTGATTATCATTGCCTATCAAATAATTAAACTCAGGCAATAAGAAACTTTACAGATTTTTTACCTCTTATAGGTGTTAACACCTATGCCTCCCTGCTCAAGGGGGAGCTGTGAGTAACATTAAACTTTTTAGTGGCATTGTCGTCACTCAGTTACCTTTATAAACTAAGACCCAGGCACAAATTATTGCTGCCACCCACGATGACACTAACCTATGTTCAGAAATGGACAGAGATCAATTATGTATTTTTTTAAAGATTTATTTACTTATTTATTCATGATAGACACACAGAGAGAGAGAGGCAGAGACATAGGCAGAGGGAGAAGCAGGCTCCATGCTGGGAGCCCGACGTGGGACTCGATTGCGGGACCCCAGGATCGCACCCTGGGCCAAAGGCAGGGGCTAAACCGCTGAGCCACCCAGGGATCCCCAATTATGTATTTCTTATTATATATCACAGTTGCTTCATTTGTTCTTTATCTTCCAAGTATTTTATAGTGCTTGCACTTCTCAGAGATATTGTCATTTTCCCCTGTGAGTTCATTATTTCCTTGGAACAGTCAATTGACTTGGCTAGTAATGTCTATTTATGCTGCAGATGAGTTTGGCCAGGAGCTTGGTTGGGATGGAAGTTACTTGGGGCAGAGAACCCTGTATTGCATACTAGATTCAAACATTCTCTTTACAAACGTTGAGATATGAAAACCAAGACCATGTCAACATGCTCTCTGTGCGCTAGTAATTCACATACTTCCTGAGTACCAGTATTTTAGGCAGAACAAACATTCTGAACACATAGTATGTATACCAAGAATTGTGCTGAGCACAACTGGTTATAAAAGAGGAATAAAACATGGTAGCCCCTCCCTAAAGGACAATCATCTGTGACATTAAATTGATAATACTGTAAAATACAGAAGAAACACATCAGCAGGGATAATTTTGTCTATCTTGGGGGCTCAATAAGCCCTTCGTTGAAGAGGTGATATGTAAATTGGTTCTTGAAGGGCAAACCCAGTGCCTTCATTTGGTCATGCAGCATTGCCAGTAGATTTTTGCAATGTGTCACTGATGGTAACTAATTCTGTGCAACCGTCTCCCTGTCCCCTTTTCTTGCACCCATAGGACACAAGGACCTTCTACTCAGAACAGTCTTTTTTTTTTTAAACACAAGTTCTCATGAAAAAACCAGTATTAGAAAGCAAATTTTTTTCCCTCTGTTTCTTAGTCAAAGACTCTTTTATGCTCAAACATCCCACTGAGAGAGAGTAGAAGAGAGAACAGTCTGTTTACAGAAAAGAAAACTAAGATCCACAGAAGTTAGATGACTTTCCCAAGCCACAAAACACGTCTTTGAATTTGATCTCTTAAGTAAAGTGTCCTTTAGTATATATAGCTCCCTGATTTGTTGTCAACCATTCTGGTGTCTGTTGGGATCTAGGCAGATGGGAAACACCGCTTTCAATTCAAGTCAATACAGTTGCCAGTTACTGAGCATTTATTATGCTCAAGATGCAGAGCCAAACGCCTTAGCATTTAGTATCCTGTGTGAGATTTGTTGACTTTCCGATTCATTCATTCGTTTATATATTCATCATGCAGTCAGCATTTACCTTGCACCTACTACATCCTAAACTGTGTACTAAGTGCTGAGCTCAATTCATAGTAACACCTTATAAGGTACTGCCTTAAACAGGACATTTCTTAACATTCTCACTGAATTGCTCATCAGATGTTAACAGCTCCTTTCCTATTTTTGCAGCATTTTCTATTGCTTTGACACAGTTGATTTAGGATTTGGTGTTGTACCTGAAGTTCATAGTTATTAATATGGCCAGTCCCTTCATTAAGCAGATGAGGAAACTGAGAATGAGTGGGGAAATAAATGCCCAAGGATATAGATATCAATAATAAAGTATGGGCTAGAATCCATTTTTCATAACACCCTGGCCAAAGATATTTCTCATTTCTTACTCCTCTTAATTTCACGCAAGTGCCTTATTAAAGCTAGATGGCAGAGTTAAAAGAATGCCCCCAGAAAGGTCAGTCTTACCTCTTATCTACTTGTTGAAACCAAGAAAAAGAAAAGACAGTAGTTATAAAACTGGAGGACAGTGGAGATGGAGAATGGAAGTGAAAGGCATATTCCTACAGTGAAGATTTTACACCCAGGCTGGCATCTTCAGGAAATGCTCAGAAAATGAAAGAGAATACCCTTTGGTAGTTAATAATTATCACTGACTTCCACTTCAGGCCATGACAGAGAGATGATCATAGACTTGCTCTCTTGACCAAATAACTATGAAACTAAATAAAATACATGAAGCATCTGAATATATGGGTACTGAAACTCATATAAAATATTAAATTCTTGCTGTTTTGAGGCATTGACAGGTAGCACAGGACTGAATCTTGAGTGAAGAAACATAATAAGCCCCACGATGGCTCTGTCTTTCTGCCTGGGGCCTCCTTCTGGTTATGGCACAGAATGGTGGGACTCAAGCAGAAAATTGATCTTAATGAGTTCAGAAGGCAGATATTGGAATTTTAGGCTACTGAAATAGCTGGATATTGCAGGACAAAGAAATAGAGATGAGGAAGCCCTGTGGTAGGAGCAAGGATAGAGTTTTATGTAGGGATTCACTTTGTTTCCTAAGGCTGGCTAGCTGTGCAAGTGTAGAATAAGACTTGTCTATGAGGCCTATCACAGATTGCCTGCTGAAGGGCTAAGGACTGAATGATGATGCCAAAGTTCTTGCAGTGCTGGGAGATATAAGAGATTCTAGTTAGCCAAATGAAGAGACCTCACTGAGCACCTTAGGCATTCAGTTGAGACCCCAGAACAGCCATACCTTAGGAGTGAGGACTATACTCTTGAGTAAGGGCCACACCCTGGGGCTAAGTTCAAAATGGAAATAGAACTTAAAAGGGAATTAATACATACACACTTGACTTCATCAAAAGAATCTGCTAGTAATTTACCTGCCTGCCAGGACAAATTCCATGCCTCTAAAGGAAGACAGTATTACCTAGACTATCTGCACTATGTCATCACAATGTCTAACATACAATCACGAGTTAGTGGACACATAACGAGTCAAGAGATACAGCCTCTACTTAAGGGGGAAAAGCAATCAGTAGAGCCTGAAGTTTGAATTTTCAGACAAGTACTTCCAAGTTGCTATTATACATATATTCAAAGACTTAGAAGGTGGATAGAATGAGCAAACATACAGAGAAATGGAAATTGTAAAAAATTTACTAAATAAGAATTCTAGTACTAGAGATGAAATACTAAAATTCACTAGATGAGATCAAAAGTGGATCAGAGATTTTATTAAAAAGAGTTGGTGGACTTGGATACTGAACAGTAGAAATCACCTATTCTGAAAACCAGGGAAATAATATTAAAAATTTTAACAGAGCCTTGGTGACTTTGTGAGATGATACCAAGAGTTCTACATATGTGTAATTGGAATCCAGAAGGAAAAGGAGAAAGGGAATGGGGCAGAAGAATAATGCTGGAATAAATAATTACTATAACCTTCCCATTTGCTGAAAAACTTTAACTTACATATCCAAGAATCTCAGCAAACCCCTAGCAGGAAAAATACAAAGAAAGCCACACTCCAGCACTTCATAGTCACTGGAAACCAAAGAAAAGGAAAATATTAAAAGTGACTAGAGGAAATATACACTATATACAGAGGATGATGATATAAATGATGGCTAACTTCTCATCAGAAACCATGGATGTCAGACAGTAGAATGACATTTATTTTTTAAGTGCTAAAAGAAAAAGTCTCAAAATTCTCTATTCAGAAAAAAAGCACCGTCAGGTATGTTGACAAAATAAAGGTGTTTTCCAAATAAAAGAAAATTAGGGGATTTGTGGCTGATATACCTGATATATACTCCTCAGGCTGAGGAAAAATTATGCCAGGAAACTTGAATGTTTAGGAAGGAATGAGGAGTACTAGAAAGCATAAGTATGAGTAAATATAAGACTGTTTATTAAAAATATATATTTGCATATATATGTGTATATGACCTTTTTTTTTTTTAAGATTTTAATTATTCATGAAAAACACAGAGAGAGAGGCAAAGACATAGGCAGAGGGAGAAGCAGGCTCCATGCAGGAAGCCTGATGTGGGACTTGATCCCGGGACTCCAGGATCATGCCCTGAGCCAAAGGCAGACACTCAACTGCTGAGCCAGCCAGGTGTCCCTTGTATAGGACCATTTAAAGCAAAAATTCGTAACATGAATATAGTGACTATGTAATGCGTGTGATGACTGTTGTGTATACTTTGTATACTCTACAAAAGTAAGGATGTGTATTGCAAACCCCAGAAAGACTTCTAAAAAGTAATGTAAAGAGGCATACCTAAAAGTCAAAAGAGAAATGAAAATGGAATTCTTAAAACTATTTACTCAAAAGAATGCAGGACAAGAGAAATAGAAAAACCAAAACAGACGAGACAGATAGAAAACAAATAGCAAAATGGGAGACCTATATCCAAACATATCAGTAAATTACATGTAAATGGACTAAATACTCCAGTTAAAAGATAGAGATTGTCAGACCAAATGAAATGCAAGACTTAATCGCATACTGTCTTTAAGAGACACTAAATACAGAGGTACAAGAGGCTGAAAGTAAAGTGCAGTAGGCAAAGCAATGCTACCACCCCACCCTGATCCCCAGAAGCTATGAATATGTTACCTTGTGTGGCAGAAGGGACTTTGCAGATGTGATCAGAGTGATGCACATTGAGGTGGGGCACCTATCCTGATTATCCAGTGGGCCTGGCCTCAACACCTGAGCCCTTAAAGGCAGAGAACCTGCCTTTAAAAAAAAAAAAAAGAAAAAAAACAACAACAAAGAAAATGGTAACTATGGGAGATGCTGGACATGTTAATTAGCTTGACCATGGTGATTATTTCACAGTGTTTACATCTATCAAAACATCAAATCATACACCTCAAATATAAATTATACATATAAACACAATTTTTGTCAGTTGTACCTCAGTAGGGGTAGAAAAAAATAAAAGCCCCTCTCCCCACAAAAGACCCAGATCTGACCACAAGAAGAGCTAGCAGGGGAGACCCTTTCCTGGCTGTGGTCAAGAAGAGATGTTAGGGTGGGAGAAGGAGTTGTAGTGACACTGCTTTGCCAGCTTTGCACGCGGAGGACAGGGCCGTGAGAAAGGAGTATGAGGGCCTCTTCAAGCTGAAAGAGGCCAGGAAGTTATTCTCCTTTGGAGCCTCCAGAGGGAAAGCTAGCACTTCAACACCTTAACTTTAGCTCAGTAAAACCCTTGAGATCTATGTCAGTCTTCTGACCTATTATCTCATGAAACTAAGATAATAAATGTGTGTTATAAGCTCTAAGTATGCAGTAATTTGTTATAGCAACAACAGAAGACCAGTATGGGGTGTAGATACACCAGGTAAATAGCACAAGAAAACCAAATGGCTACACTAATACCAGATAAAGTAAACTTAAAGACAAAAAATATAACCAGTGATAAAGAAGGACAATTTCATACCAATCAGAGGATCAATTCATCAGGAAAACACAATAGCCATAAAATATATGTACCTAATAAGAGCTCCAAGATACAGGAAGTAAAAATGGACAGAATGAGAGTAGTAGACAAATCCACAATCACCAGTTGGAAATTTTAAACCTTTCTTTTGGACAAGTACTCTGAGCAGCCCTTCTTCACTGTATCAATCATAGCATTCTCATACATTTATTCATTAGCATTCCAGTGCCTTCCTTTCTATACTCTGAAAGCCCTTCACGGACGTTAAGGACTGCTGTCCTCTTCTGTGTTCTGTCCCTTGGTTCTAGGACAAGGCCTGACTCTGCGGTGTCCATTCATTTTGAATGAAGGATTGGGAATGGGCCTCATCTCCATGACAGCCTGGTGGAGGCAGGCAGAGTCAGGGTGGTGAGCCCCATCCCCCACCTAAGGAAACTGAAGCCCCCGGGTCACTCAGTGAACCAGGGACAGAGCCAGTTTTCCAGTTTGCCTCACACATCTCCCTGACAGGCCCTCAGCTGCTGCCTGAGCGATCAGCGTTGGAGAGAAGTGTCTCCCCAACAGAGGTGCAAAACTGATACCAAAGTCAATATTAAACCTTCAGCCCCTATCAAAACAGCCTTCTTTCTCCAGAGGATCGATTAGGGTAGTTCTGAGTTCTCAGAGGTTTTTCACAGATGCCTTGAAGCCGTCCACACTGCCCCTCCCCTTGTTATAGCAGGTGGAGAAGCTAGGCCTAGACCTCCGAGGTGGCTGTGGCTGAGCAGACAGGCATTGACGGGTGGGGGAGCCAGCACCACCACAGGTCCCACCCCCAGCCTGCTGCTGCACCCTCACAGGAAGTGCTTCGGGGCTTGAGGCTGAGGCATGGGAGTTCCGGGTGGCTCAGTGGCTCCAGGCCGCCCACGCTGGCGGGGCTCTGCGCTCTGCGCCTCTTGTTTCTCTCTCTTCTCCCTAGGTTTCAGTTTATAACTGGGGTTTGTTTCCCCTTTATCTCTGGTTCAGCTTCCTTTTCCTGTTTGGTTTTAAGTAGAGTCTAAAAATCAAGTTGCTGCCCTCCGGGGGTCTGTGGTCCTCTAATCGACATAGCCTGTGGGGAGTACAGGACTCACCTCCTCAGGGTTCCCTGTGCTGAAGCCTTTCAGCCATGGCCACTGGGTGAGTATGGGGACCAAAAAGGGGACAGAGGAACATCAAGAGGAAACCCACAGTCAGAATGGTGTAGAGCTGAAGGAACCATAGACATCATCCCAGATCCCCTTGCTCTACTCATGGGGGGATCAAGGACCAGAGGGCCAGGGACTTAGCCAGGGTCACACAGCAGGTTAGTCACAGAGCCTGCCCACTCTCCTTCTGCGGATCTGTCATTACATGGGCCTGTGTCTCTTGATGTCTGTGATCTTTCATGGCTTCTGTGTTGAAAGCACTACTCAGAAGTCAGACACCCGCCTCAGATTGTAGAGTGGCTCTGAACAATCTAAGGGGGCTGTGGTTTGGCTCTGAGGGCCTTGGCTTTTCTCTCCAGAATGGCCTGAAAACATTCAGGTTGTTGTCTCTAAATACTGGGCAAAGCGGGGAAGCACCAAGGTTTCTTTTATAATAGAAACTTCATGAACTGACTAGCTTGACCTGCTTGAGAGACTGGTGACTGACTTAGGCTATTGGCCACTCAGACTCCCGCTGCTCAGTGTGTGTTTGGGTGGCAATCAGGCTATCCTGTGCATGTCTAATTGTGAGTGCTCTCTGTAAAGGTGAGGTGGCACTTCAGCTGTGATTCTTCCCACCCTGCGACCCCATGTTGTAAGATTGTAGGTGATAAGACTGTTGATCCTCTGGGATTTTTAGTGTTTATTTGATTAATTCTTTACAACTTTGTGTCTTAGCATGAAATGATCATCTCTCACCTTGCAAAGTACTTTACAGTTTCTAAAGTGCTGTTTCACCTGTTTTCTTACTTAGTTCTTTCAACCGTGTTGGGTGGATCAAGAAGGTGCTATTATTCCCATTTTGAGGAGGAGGAAGCCCAGCCTCTGGAAGGTGGTGGCTCTGGCCCAAGGTCACCTGGCTGGGAGAGGCAGGACAGCCGCACCCCGCATTTTTTCCGGAGTACCACACGGACACTCTGGAAGCCTTTGGCAGTGAGCTAATAAAACCGGCCCTACAGTAAATAGGTCTTGGCCGATACTCCTTCTGCTCAACAGAAGGGAGTGTTTGGTGAGGGGACGTAGCAATCTTGGACAGGCTGTTGGAGTCTCCTTTCTCTAGGCCCAGAGTCGTCAGGGCCAGGGAAACTCTCTTAATGGTTGGCTTTATTCCTGCTCCTTTGCAGCCGGTTTTCTATCATTTTAATAATTTTCCTGTAACTTTAAAGGGCTTGTGGGTGGAGCTGTGGAGAACAGAAAACTTTCATTTCAAAACCATGGGAACTTCCAGAGTGGGTAAGGATCAGAGTCATTTTCAGCTATGAATTATAGTGTGAGAAGCTCACGCAGTTTACTCTATCCTGTCAACTGCTGCTGCAGAAAAGCATATCTGAAATAAATGGGGAGGAAGCAAAACAATTTTTTGAAGAACTTTCAAAATAGTAAGAATCTTAAGAGTTTTCCATCTTGAAAGGCCCTTAGAGCTGATCCACAGTAGATCATCCAGGTTAGTGGTGCTTTAGGCCTCTTACCCTCCACTTCAACCAAATTAACTCTTTTATCTTTTTAAAGTATTACTCAGTATTTCTTTGAGGGAAAAAGTGTGTATTGTTGCGATGTTGGTTTTGAAGTCTGAAAACTTCCTAGTGAGTCCAGTTCTGAGGTACACAGATCAAGAAATAGAGGCCCAGAGTCCAGGCAGGCCTGGGCTGGTGAATGAAGTAGTGGCCCAACCAAACGGAAACCCCAAGTGTCCTGCATCTCCCTCCCCACTCAAGGCTGGTAAGGCCGCCGCAGGATCCACAAGCACAGCAGCTAGAAAACCAGCAAGCTTTTTGGTTTGCTTCCTACTAGGATATAACAGGTATATAACATCTAGATTGCAGACACCATCGTGCCTGTGGTGGGGGTCCACAGGGTCTTGGAATCATGAAAACTTGTCTTCTAGCCCCCACTCTGGCCATCCATAAGCCAAGAAACGTTTCCCCGAGTGCTTAGCTGTGGGCTGGGAGTGGGAGTGCGCTGAGTACATGGTAGTGTCCAGCCTGCCCTTGCTGGCAACGTTGCCTTCCGTCCTGTCAGCAGTTCTGAGGGCAGCAGGTCTTGTTTTTATTGCTTTCATTTCACAGAGGAAGAAACCAAAGCGGAGAAGGAGCAACCTACTAGGCGACATAGCCTTGAGCTGCTGACTCCAGATGCTTCGTTCTCTGTCCTTCTGCCATGACCAAGAGCTGGTCTCTGCTCAGAGATGCAGAGACACACAGAGTCAGGGAGATAGCACTCATAGGTGGAGAGCCTGTGAGTCTGCAGCTCCACACAAGACACACAGCGATGAGCACAGACAGGAAGAGCAACAGGGGTTGAGAAGTTGGGGCTGCTGGGAATGACTTTGACCTTGGGTGACCCTGGAGGATAGGGCATGATTTTTAGAAAGAAACCGAGCCAGCCTTCCAGTCAGTGTCAGCCAGAGGCTGCTCTAGGTGCCAGGGAAACAAGGGAACAAGACAGGCCGTCCTGTCCAGAAAACTGCACTGGGGCAGGGTAGGGAGGGGATGTAGTCAAGAAACCATAAACCAAAGATGAGAGAGAAACCAAACAGCGCCAGAGGCTGGTAGCAAATGACCGGGCCATCACCTCGCCTAGCACCCAGGTGGGGGACATGTATTCAGACACTCAGCTGTGAGGTCACGAGGCTGCTGTGCAAAAATCCAAAGATGGACACATGAGGCAGGGGCAAGTGGGGACAGCAAATGTAAAGGCCCTGACAGGAATGGTTTCCTGGTTTGGTGAGGTCAGGGGTCAGAGAATAAGGAGGGTGAAGCTATGTGAGCCAGGGGACAGGGAAAGGCGATAGAGGCCAAGAAATGGACAGGCCTTCTCATATAGGACTGGCAAGCCTAATGAGGAAGTAGATTTTATTTATTGTGTCATGGGAAGCCTTTGGGGGATGGTTAAGCACAGGGAAAGGCATCCCACAGAGGCTTAAGCAAAATCATTGTGGTCGCTGGGTGGATTAATGTCTGTCTGGTGGCAAGAGTGGAGGCAGGGAGACCTCCCAATGCACTTGCCCTCTTCCTGGTAGGAGGCGGTGATTGGGGCTGCGGATGAGGCAGTCAGTGTAGATGGGAAGAAGCAGGGGGCTTTGGGATGCACTTTGAGGCACAGCCTCCAGGACGTTCTGCTGGGTCAGATCCCAACTCAGGTGGCCTGTGGTTTCTTTCACCACAGCGTGGGGTGGGGGGCTTGAGGTAAGCAGCTGGAGGGCTAGTTGGGAGTTCTGGAGGATTTTTGAGCCTGTGCAGGAC
This sequence comes from Canis lupus dingo, assembly GCF_003254725.2. Classification (NCBI taxonomy): domain Eukaryota; kingdom Metazoa; phylum Chordata; class Mammalia; order Carnivora; family Canidae; genus Canis; species Canis lupus. The sequence continues at coordinate 68,566,410 of NC_064250.1, forward strand.
AGGCTCCCACTAAATGTTGGTGGAACCAGACTGCACTAAATGGGAACCAGCTGATCCCAGAGTGCAGCAGGAAGGCTGCGGAGAGAGTGTCTGCCCCTTTCTGGTAGAGCCTACTCATTCCAGTCCCTTCCCTTGTCTCCCTCTCATCATTACCGTGTTGTTTTTTTCTAAAGCCTTATCACCTTCCAACATACTACATAACTTATTTGTTATTTTTATTATTTATCTTTTTCTCCATGCCTGTAAAATGTAAGTTCCACAAGGGAGCCCAGACTTTTGTCTGTCTTGCTCACTAATCCAAAAACAATACACATTTATCCAGTTGCTGGATTTAATAAACTACTTTTGATGCCTGATGCTAGAGATGCCTGAGCTACCAAAGCTCCTGCTCAGTGGATGTGGCAGGGTGGAGAAGAGGCCAGAAAAGCAGACATCTTGCTTGTTCTCAGAGTGAAGGCACCAAGGCTCCCTGTACAGTCAGATAGTTGGCTCCTCAGACATGGTAATTACCGCTTGTTCCACTGCCTTGCAGATCTGGAATATGGAAAGGTGTGAGAAGCCTCACACAACATGAGTCTGCCCCACAGTCCCTCCAGCCCCCTCCTTTGCCTCTGTAGCAGGGCTTGGAAGACTGCTTCTAGGCGTAGCTGGCGTTTCCTTAGACGTCTTGTCCTCACAGGCGAGTCAGAGAGTCCCAGAAGCCTATGGTCAAACAAGCCCTCGGATATCACGTTGTTCAGTTGCTGCTCCCAGGGACATGTAGCCAGGTCATTTGGAGAGCTTCTTGAGACTTCTGTCTTCTTCTGTTCCAAAGAACCCAATGTGCCCTCAATTGAAAAACATTACCACAATGATTCTAGGCCGTTCTCCTGGGACTATGTTGCATTCCTGGTGCGTCCTGGGCAGAAGGTGGCTGAAAACCGGTCTCATCCAATGATTTTACTTTTGTAGCTGAACCCCTAAAGGCGAAAAAGAAAAACAGCTATGCTTTCTAGAGTGTTTCTTGCCAAGCATTGTTCCAATCATGTGGTGGACACTGTATTTATCCTCATCCTCTGAGGTGTTGTGCTGTTAGTCACAGCTTGCGGGTAAGAACAGGGGTCAGCAGAGAGGTCACTCATTCCAGGTCACAGTGGTATCACTTGACAGAGTTGGATTTAAAACCAGATCTCTTGTGTTCTCAAAAGCTAAGCTTAGCTGTAGCCTCTTGAAGGAACTCCCCCCAAATTACAGTCAAGATTCAGATCAGGGCCTCCTCGTTCCTGTTATCCTCTGTAGTCTCTGATTTCACACCGTTCATCCCACGAGAGAGGAGGACAGCTCTGTCCTCCTATGGCTCACCGTGTCTGTCTCTGTCAGTCATTCATCACTATGTGCCCAGCGTGCAGCAGGACCTCTCTGCTTGTCCTCTATGCTTACTCAGATGTGTATTGAGCTGATAATATCAGGGGCTAAGCCAGGTCTCATTCCTGGGCTATTAATTTGCCCTTGGAGATAAGCATACTGCCCCAGTCCTTGGTCCTGCCAGAGATCTGCAGCTGTCCCAAGGCTGTGTTGAAACCCATTCTACGTCCACAAGTGATTGGAATCATATACTGTGAGGAAACGGGCATGTATTAGAATTTATAAATGGTTTTGAGGTTCAAGTAGCCCTAGTGTCCACATGGACTGTCAAACGGCTTCCCAAGGAAAGGTCTATGTTGGTGGCCTTGAAAGAAAGTGTGGGAAGTAGCTGTGAGACGGCTTCTAAGAATATCAAACTCTCTCAACAGTTGGCTGGAGTGTTTTTTCCAGATTCCACTAGCCTCCGCAGAGAAGTTGAGAGCAGCTGTCCAAGCATCTGGGCCAGTGGCATTATAACAGAAAAGGCAAACATCTTGATTGCAGGTGACGTAGTTATCTGATTCTCCCAACCAATTTGGTTGGAAGAAAAGAGATCTGGGCACTGAGTTTAGGCTTCATTCACCCAAAGCCTTTCTTTCATTCTGATGCTTATAAAAATGGGGCTCAAACAGTTAGCACTGAGTTTCTGCGTGTGAAAATATGCAAACCTCACCCACTGTTTTCTTTGCTGTAGTTCAGCCATTCTCAAATGTGGTCAGAACTGCCCTTTTAGGGATCTGTGAGTCAAAACTATATTTGTAATAACACTGAGACATTGTTTGCCTTTTTCACTCATCTCATAAGCGCTCGGTGGGATTTTCCAGAGGCTTCATGACATGTGTTGACATTGTCAATGTGACAGGTAATGAAATGTGTGCCTGTGCATTCCTGTGTTTTAAAAAATTCTCGGTTTTGATTTCAACTATGGTAAATACGGACAGACTGAACCTACGTAAACGAGCTTTTTGGCATCTCAGTAGTTTTTATGGGCACGAAAGGGTCCTGAAACAAAAGGGTCTCAAGAACCACTTCTGTAAAATAGTTTATGTGCATGTACTACAAGAAACACCCACAGAATCAGTAAGCATCCAGTTCAAGACACCGGCTCCTATGGGAAGGGAGGGGTCCTGAGATCTGGGGAGAAGGTGCAACAGTTTCACCTGAGGTGATACCTATTCCCAGACTGAGCAGTGGGATTGTGGAAACCACTTCTCACAGGTATGAAATAGTTCAGGATACATGTTTTAAGTTGAAAACATAACATTAAACATGTTTCAAGCCTGTTGCCATTAAGGGGAGGAATACCAAGGGGAGAATGTACCTTTCCACCGGAGAGATCTGGTGGTAGTTTCCTTAATCTACTTTGCCTCTGGAAGAGGAGGCAGCTACCCTCATGTGCCTCCTAATGTGCTGGGATCCAATAAGTATCCACCATCACTTATGTCTGGTTCTCACTTGTTTGGTCTGAACCTAGTCATGAGGAAACAGTCCAGAACATGGACAGCCTACAAGACAGTTAGCCAGAAGGCTTCACACACAAAAGTCAACATCAACAAAAAACAAAAAATGGCCTACATTCTAGCTTAAAAGAGAGTAAGCAAACTGCCTAACCAAATAAGTGGATCCTGGACCTATAAAAATCAAAACATTTGGGAGATTAGATAACTTTAATTCAGGTTCTGTATTAGCTATTAGTAAAGTATTTTCTTAGATGTAATAATGGTATTTTAATTATACCATTAGAATGTCTTTATTTTTTTAAAAAGTGCTAAAAACCTTAGGATTAAAGTATCATGATATCTGTAACTTTCAAATAGTTCAGGAACAAAAACATAAGAGATAAGTCACGTGGTAATAAAAATGCTTTACTAAAAAAAAAAAATGCTTTACTAAGTAAAGCAACAAAGTCCTGTTGTATGGTAGAAAGGAAGATCTGTGGTCTAGACACAGCCCATCCGCATAACACCACAGGACCCTGGGATACTCCCATTCTTGAGGCCTGTTTCCTCCACGTAAATAAAGTACTTGTGAGTATTTCTGAGCTCTGACAAAGCTGTGATTCCAAGTCCCTCTGTTCCTCAGTCACTGAATTGGGTCATCATGACACCCGTGGTGTAGGTTAAATGGGTCTTAAATGTGTGTTGAATATTGGCAGGATGCCCAGAGCGATGGCCAGGGAAGCTGAGCTCTCCCCTCCATGCTTTTGCTGATGTTGTTTGTGTGCCTGAAATGTCCACTGTCTCTTGTACCCATGGTTCTTGGCACACACCTGAACCTTGTGGACTATGTGGTGTGTGCACGTGTGCCCTCCACTTGAGGACAGAGACCACATCTTGTGTTTAACAAGTGGTTGAGTTTCTTTAAGTAGTAGGCATGGGAGTATATTTGGCATGTAGTCAGTACTACGGTAAATGGGGTTTGTTTTTAAATGAGTGCAAAGAGAGAGCATTCAGAAAAAGAGGTTGGCCAGATTTCATGTGTGAGTTGTGGCCTTTGTACCTCCACTAAAGAGCCCTTGAAGGTCTAAAATGCAATATCCAGCAGAAGTAGGCAAACCCAAAAGCAGACATTTATCCAAAGGTATTCACTGAGCAATCACTAATCACAGGCACTGGAGCTACAGAGATGAATAATATTTTTAAAACAAACCAGAAAAAGAAACGTTTCTCTCCTCATGGGGGAGAGAGAAAACCAACAGACCTTCAGTACAATGTTGAATGGTATAGGGGAAAGTGAAGCAGCCTCTTCTCAGTGGGAAGAGATCACTCTCCCAGGAGGTGACACAGAGGACAGGCTGGAGACAGACAGGAGAGTCCCAGGGCAGAGCAGGGCCTGGCATTTGAGCTACCCCTGCATCCAGGCCTGGCTACTGGGCTCTCTCTGCACCTGCCCCTCCAGGCCACCCTGAAGAACCTGCTGGAGACCTGGGTTTTCTCTGTAGAGATTGAAAGAATAAGGTCGTGATGGCTCTGCGTGTGGGTACAAAAGCACTTCATACTGATTCCGTAAGTCTCCACTCATGTACATCTGCCATTACCAGAGCCAACATTTCCTTGCTCAAGATGGTAGCTCAGGAGCTAATCATGTTATTAGTAAACTACGCTCCTTTTTTTTTTTTTAATTTTTTAAATTTATTTATGATAGTCACAGAGAGAGAGAGAGAGGCAGAGACACAGGCAGAGGGAGAAGCAGGCTCCATGCACCGGGAGCCTGATGTGGGATTCGATCCCGGGTCTCCAGGATCGCGCCCTGGGCCAAAGGCAGGCGCCAAACCGCTGCGCCACCCAGGGATCCCCGCTCCTGTTTATCTCCTCAGACTTATCCAAGCTCTAAGAAATTTAAAACCTATCAAGAAAGATCATTTCCCTCATTTTACAGAACCATCATGTACTTCCCTGAGGTCGTATGGCTAACAGGTAACAGGCCAGGCCTGGCAGAGCTTGGACTTTGATGCTGTCCCCCTTCAATTCCTGCACTGTCTCCATGAGGGGCAGTGTTGGTTGGACGCCCCTGGCCTGTGTTTTTGATACACCTCTGGTCCCTGGCCAGCACCAGCCACTCAGACTTCTCGTGACTTTCTTTCTGCCCCTGTTCACTGGGAAGGCCTGGTCAGAGAAGAGGCAGTCTAGAGATGAGCCCAGCTAGCACCATCAGAAGAGCCAGCGGAAAGATGCAGAAAGGAGGCTAAGAGGACAAGACTGAGGGCGAGTGTGAGACTCCAAGACTGGCTACTGGAAGGCCACCAGCAGCCCTGGAGGGAGGGACGTGAGTGGAGTGGGTGGAGGCCTGTGCTCTGCTGGCCTGGGCCGGGAAGAGACAGCGAGGTAGGCTAGGGGCGAGGTGTGGAGGAGTGCTGAAGGGCGATGGGAGCACTCGGGGTGAGGCACAGGGAGCCAGAAGCAGAGGCCTCCAGAGAAAGGAAGAAAAGTCGTCTTCAGTTAGTGGCATCTGTTGTTGGGGACGAATCACTTAATAGGGACAAATGTAATCACTTGCCCGGGAGTGTTGTTTTGAGCATCCCATGACATCACACAGGCCTCGATTGCGAGGGGCCTGCCCGTGGGGTGGGAGGTATGCTTCATGCTTCAGACAGAAAGAGTGGTGGAGGAGAGGACAGGACCCCCTCCCCACTGCCCCTCACCGTGGTGCTGGGGGGTAGCCTCGCACGTTCTCACACTCACACGCCCAGACACGTTCCTGTGGCCCCAACCTCCTGCACAGCGGCTGCATCCTGCCAGCTGAGGGGCTTCCTTCCCAATGGTTCTCAGCCTACGTTTCAAGATCACTTTCGTTGCATGCATGCTGAAAATAAACAAGTCGGGACTTTACCAGCCGCCTCAGGGTCTGGCTCCGTTTCTGCTTGGCTTTTGGAACATTTATTTATGGCCACTTCTCTCTGGCCTCTCCTGTTCCCTCGTCACTTATTAGTTTGCTCGGCAGCCACTGAGCCCAGGCTTGCAAGGGTGGTGGCCCCATACTACATTGGGGAGGGTGTCGGGGAGCTAGTGGCTCATAATGGGGCCTGCCCTCTGGCAGCTTGAAAGGGGTCAGAGGACATGGGGCCAACGAGGGGGGGAAGGGGCAGACACACTTGCTGAGCACACAGACTACCGAATGCTAGGCACCTTCATATAGAAAAAAACCCTACATTTTATTGGCTCTGACAGAAGAGCATTTCTCCCAGAGAACCCCTGCTTTCCCTGTGATGGCACTAGTAGCTGGTGCCCTTCTTGTAACACCTTGTGTTTCCTACAAGATTATAATCTCCTTAAGGTCAAGGACGTGTCCTGCTCTTCTCCAGGGCTTGCTGTGTGCCCTTCCCTTAGTGCCCTTCCCTTAGTGCCTTTCCCTTCCCTTCATTCCCACTTACTACATGAGTGGGAATGAAGCAGGTGTTTGCCAAAGGCAGTGACGCTTGTCCTGAGCTTTAAGGTGAGACGTTGGGGATCCCTGGGTGGCTCAGGGGTTTAGTGCCTGCCTTTGGCCCAGGGTGTGATCCTGGAGACCCTGGATGGAGTCCCGCATCAGGCTCCCTGCACGGAGCCTGCTTCTCCCTCTGCCTGTGTCTCTGCCTCTCTCTCTCTGTGTGTCTCATGAATAAATAAATAAGATCTTAAAAAAAAAAAAAGAAAAGAAAAGGTGAGACTCAGACCTATGGGCAGAGGAGGGGGAAGGCACCTTGGACCAAGGAAAGACCTTTCTTCTTCAATCTCTTGAATAATACTGGCCAGTCACTGTAACTGGCCGAGTGTCAGGAGGATGCTTTTGCTGTGAGACCAACTTTATCTATCAACAGGCTGCTGGTTGGGCTGTGTAGACAGACTGCCCTTCCTTGCAGGTTTGTGCCAAGCACAGTGGGCAGCCCAGTGCCCAGAGAGCACAAAGAATTTGCCCTATTGTCTCAGAACTCCAGAGATAAACAATTGGGACAGGAACTGTGGCCTAAACCCCACAGGGAAGCCTGTCTTGAGGAAGTAGTCCTTGCGCTGGTGGCACTCATGCCCAGTAGAGGGACCCAAGGTAGGAGGTGGTTGGAGTCCCTTGCTGTGAGAGCTGTTAGGTGCCAAGGTACAGGACATGCTAAGTGGGTTCAGAGATGGACCATCTAACTCAGCCCGGGGCTTCAAGGAGAACTTTCTAACAGAAGTAACATGTATCTTAAGTCTTCAGGATGAGTAGGAATTACTGGTAAGCTAGGCTGGAGAAAGCATCCCAGGCCAAGGGAATAGCACGAGCTAGAGCAGAAGGGCCAGAGAGAGTAGGGGACAGAGGTCATGAACAAGTGGGCAAGGAGGAGAGGCGTGAAGGGCCAAGAGCAGGGATCATATCCTAGTTTTCTTTGCTTTAGGACTCCAGGTATTGTTCCAAGTGCTTACGTGTATGGAGGATCCCCTGAAGAGGGCTCTGAGAATTTGTATTTTCATAAACACCTTACCTGACCCTTATGCTCCACGCAATTTTGAGAGTCACAGACACAAAGTGAGAAGAAAAGAAATTCTAAATGGCTCATATTGGGGAGCACCAGCATTTAAAGTGGTTTTAACATCTGTTTTGGAGCAAAGACCCCTTTGAGAACATAGTAAAAGCCCACTTCAGAAAAAGCTTGCACACTCACTTTTGCAAAGAATTTCAGGGAATTCTTAGACTCATTAGGCCTTTCCGTGAACCCCATTTTAAACACTCCTCCCATAAGTGGCGAGTAGAAAACCTCAAATAAAAAAGCCTTCAAGGAGCTGCCAGAGAGAAACAGGAGCCAGGGAGTAGAAAGAGGCAGAGGCAGGAGAGATTTTCAAAAGTATGGACGTTGTTGCTGCATTTGTTCAATAAGAGAGATGAGAGGTTTGAGATCTGCAGAGCAGCCACCTGTCCTGGGAAGCGCCCACTGGCAACCTTGTGTGGAGCTGTGTAAGTGTACATCAGGGACAGAAGCCAGGTGCCAAAGGGGCTTGGAGCATGAGCATGTGGCGAGGAAATGGGGGAAGTAGGCAGGCTGAAACCTGATGGAAAAAAAGGGATAGCCAGCGGGAGCAGTGGGGTGTAGGGGGTAGGCAGTGGGCACCTGATCGTACCAACTCACATCAGCCAAACTCACGTTCATGGGTGTGTATCAGGTGCTTAAGCCTGTCATGGCTATTGAGTAAAAGATAAAGAAGGAGCTACCTGTAGGGTGACTGCTCACCCTGGTCTGCCTGGGACTGTTGAGGTTTTCGTACCAAATGACCTGCCTGCCTCCCAGGAAACCCCTCAGTCCCAAGGAGACCCTGTTCCCAGTCCTGCTGGAGTTGGACAGCATGATGAGTTGTTCTGTCTGCAAGGGGCGACCACGTCAGGGTGCTGGGCTGAGCAGGAGGCTTTGCCAGAACTGGGGGCCAGGGAGGTATAGTCCTCGTCTTTGCAGAAGAGATCTGAGGACAGGGAATGTGGCTCCTCAGTCAGAGGCGCCAGGGACGGCAGCCCACATTTGCCCAGAACAACCTTCTGCCTCCCCAAGCCTGGGTGGGAAGGCAGGCGAGGCTGAGGGGTTCCTGCAGAGGTGGCCGCCTCCCAGGCACCGTGTATGGTGAGCCCACCTCAGAGTCTCCACTTCCCGGCTCTCCCATCCCGAGATGTCATGAGACAGAGAACAGTGGTAATCTGTAACAGATGCTTTTATTTGGCAGCTACTCGATCTCTGAGAATAAATGGAGTAGGATTGTAAATGGAATGTTCCCACGGGCTCACCATCATAAACGTACTTACTGAGAGTCATGTATTCACCAGTTATTAGCATCCACAGCATGCCAGGGACTGGGGCTACAAAGGGGCAAATAGCAGGGTCCTGCCTTTAAGGAGCTCACAGTCTAGTGAGGCAGGGGATACTGACCCGGGACAAGCTGACGAGTGCTGCTCTGGCTGGAGGGTCTCAGGCTGTCCCTTCTCCAGCCCAACCCCAGACTTTGTTCTCCAGCAAGCCCCTGCAATCACCCCTGTTCCTCTCTGTGCCCTTTTTGGCTTTACATCCCTTGTCCTTAGGTGAATTTACACACTGTCCTTTAAGTTTTTGTTGAAAGGGCCCTGAACCTGGGGGGGTGAAAAGGGCTTCCCAGTTGACTGCGTTGGAGAGCGCGTGGCTGGGATATTGTGTCCATGTGATCCTGGGAGAAGTTTGGAAACCTCCTTCCCAGTCATGTGGGTCAGGTCCTGTGGCTGGTGAGGCGGGGTGCTGTGCTTTTCCAGAAGCACCGATGGGTTGAGAGCATGAAATGCACTTATAGCTGCCGGCACTGCAGGCCATGCCACAGGGTGCCCTGCCAGTTAAGTTTTCTCTCCAGACACATGAGTGGGGATTTTATGTCAAGTCCAAGAGGATCCCTGGTCATATACAGAAAGTTTGCGGTGTGGTTTGCTCTTTGAAAGTGAGGGATCTCAGCAGATATTCAATATAGTCTCCAATGTGTGGTCTAAAAGAGTAAAATGCCAAACTGGTAACAAGCCATGAACAGCGCCTTGCTGGGAGCTGGGCTCAGAAAGTACTCACTGCTGTCTGAGGGACCCCCTGAAGTCAGATTAGCCTAAACATATGGGGAAACTGAGGCCCAGAGTCACATAGTCTTTCTACTCTGAGCTCCTGATGAAAGGGTTCTTTAAAGCTTCATGAATGTCTCATATGCCACTAGCAGGGAAATGACAGGCTTCAATTTTTTTTTTACAAATTCCTGCGTGTACCTGTCCGACAGCCAGATGACAGTGGGATTGGACCACTTGTTCCAAGAGAGCCTTCCTCTGGGAGAGACACTGGTTGGTCCTACTGCTCAGAGCAGTAGATCCCCAGGGGGGAAAGTCCACCAACCTGGTGATGCAGGACCATGTGGCACAAACCAAATGGTGTATTGTGATGGATTTTCCCCCACTAATCAGCTAGTTGTTTGGGTCACTTAAAGACAGCCCGTCAGAAATGAAGCCCTGCTCAAAATTGACCTTAGCTTTCCCTCCAGCTTCATGCATTTTGGGGCTCCTCAGAGCCGGGGTGGGGAAGCTCTGAGGCCATGGCAGGCACAGGTCAGATTATATGTGGCCTGCTGGGTGGGGAGGAATTGTCTGTTTTCATTTAGTGAAGCAAATTTTATATGTACATTTTCATAAATAGTTCATTTGTCCAATAAGATTTTTAGAAAGAAAACATTTATCTGACTGCCCTCAAATTATAACTGATTTAGACGGATGAAGTTTATGATGCCTGTGGATACTACAGAGTTTTCATATCCAGGGAAGATGCATAGAAGACAGTTGGCTATATGGAGCTCAGAGACAATGTCCAGGCTGGACAGCAATCGAGATTTTATTAAAACAAAAGATCCCAAAGGAATATAAACAAGATGAATCTTAAGTAGAAGAAATGGGTATTTTCTTCCATTTAGGTTTTGTAGTGGTGATAAAATAAGCAGAGATAGCGAGTGCTGTTCACATGGGGGGGAAAAGTGGGTTTCTTGGTTAACTCCAAGTTCAGTTTGAACATGAAGTGTTAACAACAAGGAACCAGAGCTATAATTACAATAAGAAAAATATCGCTTGGTGTTTCAGCACCAACTAGGGGCGAGCACAGTAATGGGTACCCTAAAAGGTATATGGTGATCCCAGGTACACGCCAGCTCCCCAGGAGCTGTGGTTCCTTGCAGAACACACACTTCTTGCCTCCCTACCTCCACTGGCTGTTTGCCTCCCCCACCGAGAATCCCACGTCCCCTTCCTCAGCTCACCTGGGGTTGAAGCTCTTCGTCTGAAACACACACAGCAGTTCCTCAGAAAGTCTCCTGGCTCCCCCAGCCCCTCCAGGTTTACCGAAGTGTGTGATGAGTTGTCTCATTTTTGAGGTAGGTGCGAGCTCTTTGAGGGCAGGAACTGTCATCTTGTCTCTGCATCACTAAATATCTTTGACTTACTGGCATCTGTGCTTGTCGGACCAAGATGAAAATGTCCTATCCACTCCTAGGACCCAGATACAAAGGGAACGTGTGACAAAAGTGGGACTCACTGGAGGAGAGTGACTGTGATGGCAAGGGGCTTGCAGCTCTGTCCTGCAGATAACATGCGAGAGGACCATGGTGTCCCTTCAGGTGTCCAGTGGACTGTCACGGGCTAGCCAAAACACCTCTGTAACTCTGGAGCACAGTGAGTGCAATGTCGCTTAGAACAGGGAGGACGGCCTCACAGCTGAAACCACTTCCCAGCAGAATGGGCGGCTTTGGGAAACCGTTTTTGTTCTGGGACGCTGCACGTAGGGCTGCTTTAGAAGGCATGCTGCTGTGGACCTGAGGGTGGCTTCGGGCATCCCTGGGCTCTGAGATTCTGCAGTGAGCTTTGATTAAGCACCTGTTACGTGCCAGGCCCTGGGCCCACAGAGAACAAGACAGGCATGCCCTGCCTGCACTATGGCAGGGTGTGTCACTTTGGGTGTTCTGAGAAGCAGACACCAGGAGCCTTCAGGTGATTAGCGTGCAGGAGCTTTGGAGGAACTGTCAGTGAAGGCCAGAGGAAGAAGGCACGGGAAGCCTCAGGCCATGATGCAGGTCTGCCATCTGTGAAAGAAGGCAGGGCGCAAGGGCCAAGTAGGAGGCACCTCGGGCTGGTGCCAGGCCCCTAGTGAAGGTTTCCCCTGTGGAAGAGCCCCGTGTCGGGCAGGAATACGCCCGCACCACCAGCCCTGCTACGTTAGAAAACGGCCCAGAGAAGTGTAGCCTCTGTGCATACCTCGATGGGGCATCCAGGGAGGTGGCAGCTAGGACATTGGTCAGCTCTGCTCCCACAATAGGTTCCCTTGAAGGAGATCTGAAGGGCACACTTCCATGGCTGCTACACAGGGATTCTAGAAAGCGTTGCCCATCACACAGTACCTTTCTGATTTGCTTCCCCAGAATCGTCTCAGGGGCTCCTGTGATCACATGCCAGCAAGTAGTAGAGCTGGGATTTCAGCTCAGATCCCCCTGACTTCAGAAGTCTACGTTTTGCTAAGTAATGCCATGCCACATCTCAGGTTCCCTCCCAGCTCCTGAGAACACAGGAACACACGCCTACTTGCCCACTCACGGTTAGCAACTGAGTGTGTCAGCAGCGGTCAGTGACACAATTTAGATACAGACCATAACTTGGTCTGTGCTCAGTCCACATTGGGATGACTTGAACCAAGGTCAGTCTGCTTCTGTGTATAGTTTCCTCTCACTTCTACTCAACTTCATGAAGTCAGGGCCCCAAAGATTTAGCTAGGGGAGAACTCCTCCTCCAAGGTGTAGTCTTTTAAAAGATACGTGGCTTCAGGCTCCCAAACTCAGAGAAGTCAAAGCATGGCAAAATTTTTGTTTTTTTCTTTTTTCTCCCTTAATATAGCTGTCTCCTGGGAGGACCCATGCCTATTTTGAACATCACTGATTTCCCCTTAAATGTTTGTTGAAGGAGCAATAAATTATGGGGAAAAAAAGAAGTAGCACAATTACACGACAAAACCCTTACAATTCACTCCCGATACATCTGCCCACCACAGAGCTCTCAGCACATGGCATGGTCGGCTGATGTTAAACACACCGGAGGCTCCTGAACCCCCAGAGCACACAGCTGGGGGCCAGCCGAGAATTTGAGACCAGGCACCTGGCACATTAAGTCACTGCCTGGACAGTCGTATAATGTGTGTAGAGGTTCACGTGCAGTGAAGTGGAGGAGTATGTGTGGAAAGGCTTGTATATGCGCTGAACACAAAATCCTTGTTAAGACTGTAACAAACAGTCTGTCCACTGGATCACCCACTGTCTGAGTCATGGGGGAGCTCAGGCCTTTGGAACACTTAGGAACTGACTGTGTAGGTCAAGTTGAGGTTTCCAAGTCACTGAGGGCTAATCTCAAAAAACACTGTTTTGTCACCCAACCACTGGGGGGTGGGGAGAAGGATCTTTTTGCTTTTCCTGCCTTCTTAAATATGGTAAAGTGGACATAATTTGACTTTTTGTTGACTACTTAGTCTCATCATTAGGATTATCTGTTAGGATATACACTTTTGCTTCTATATTAATTGACCTCAAATTATTGAGCTTTAAATATTGTTCCTGATTCTTAAATTGTATTTATATGGCCTCTCTTCTGGTAACAACCACTTCTCACTGTTGTGGGCATGCCCACCTATAGTAAGCAGGCCTTTTCGATTTGGGAATTCTAATATGCTAGATACTAAGAAACTACATGTTCAATATTATTTGGCTCATATGCAAATGAAAAGGCCAGTGGACTCTGAGAAGCTCTAGTGATTCTTCCCTGGTTTTCTGTCATGTTCTGAACAGATGAAGTTGTTTGGGAAATGTCTTCAGCAAAGTTGGGTGCAGCCATCTATTTAGTTTTTTTATATCGCTGTTCTGTAGAAAGTCATCTAATCATTTTGTTGTCTATATAGCTTGTTTGATACTATCCTGTCGTAATATGATAAATAGAACATTTTTTTGGGTGTTGTGAAGAATATTATCTATGTCACATGCTTAGAGTCCAACAGAACTGGCTTGAAGTCCCAAATTTAATCTCTGAATACCTGCGTGAATTTGTGTAAATCTTTGTAAGTCTTTGAGCCACTCTCTTCTCTTTTCTCATGTACAAAATGGAGGCAGTGAACGGCTGTGTCCTGAGTTGTGACACTTAGATGCTTTAGTGCAGGTCTTTCTTTTTTTTTTTTTTTTTTATTCACGACAGAGAGAGAGAGGCAGAGAGACAGGCAAAGGGAGAAGCAGGCTCCATGCAGGGAGCCCGACGTGGGACTTGATCCCGGGTCTCCAGGATCACACCCCGGGCTGAAGGCAGTGCTAAACCACTGGGCCACCAGGGCTGCCCTTTAATGCAGGTCTTATTTAACATAGTGCCTAGGCTGTTGTAGACAGTTGGCAAATTGTAATCAGAATCCCTTTGTCATTCAAGTACTTATTCCCTGAAAGGAAAGCTGTGCATCTTCTGAGCGGTGGAAGATGTTGGCACAGACCTTGCTCTCTGCTCCCTGTGAATTTTGGCGAATGAAAACCCATCTCCTCATAGAACAGCCCTTCCGGGGACAATTGGACATTCTGTGTGTCAAGGAGCAGTTGGCCTCTGTTTCAGAAAAGGGAAGCCAGCTTCGACGCCTTACAGCTGAGGCTAACACTTCACTTTTGTCTTGGTCCGCAGTGAACAGAGTATCTGCCAAGCCCGGGCTTCCGTGATGGTCTACGATGACACCAGTAAGAAATGGGTGCCCATCAAACCTGGCCAGCAGGGATTCAGCCGGATAAACATCTACCACAACACTGCCAGCAACACCTTCAGAGTCGTCGGGGTCAAGCTTCAGGATCAGCAGGTAGGCTCTACGGTGGCAGGCTACACTCATGGGCATACGCCCCCCTCCCCACATACAGCAAAAAGAGGTCAGGAAAAAATAAGATTAGGATTTGGAGTTGGAAGATCTGGGTTCATTCTGCAACAACGTCTGAGGCATTGAGCAAACTCTTTTCTGAGCCTCACTTTTCACATCTGTCTTACAGAGACAGTAATCCACACTCTCTGTGCCTCACCATGTTATTACTTTAGAATAACATAATAGATGGGAAACAGCTGAAGAAGTGATATTGCAGGGCTGTTTTAAAATCTCTGCCTCTTCCCACCTGCACAGCCATAGGTAACATGCCAGAAGATGTTTGGTTCATCAGCCCCCCCCATCACCCGTCTTACCTTGGAAAGAATATCAAGGTGATTTGGGGGCACCTGGGTGGTGTAGTTGGTTGAGTGTTCAACTCTTGGTTTCAGCTCAGGTTGTGACCTCAGGGTCATGGGATCGAGCCCCATGCAGGGCATGGAGCCTGCTTGACATTCTCTCTCCCTCTGCCCCTCCCACTCAAGCTCGTGCTTCTCTCTCTCTCTCTCTCTCTCTCTCAAATAAATAAATAAATAAATCTTAAGAAACAAAACATGATTCGAAGAATCTGGGATCATTTCTATCCCTAAGGGTACCTCCTGGGCAAATCAGACAAGATCATTTATGAGTATACCTGGTACACAAACTGAAGTCCACCTCTGTCTGAAGTAGTCATGCACATAACTAAGAGTAATCTGACATGACATGGATGAAGTAGACATGTGGAGGAAGGGGTTGTGTAGCTTACCCGCGGTCGGCGACTTTGGTTACTTCTTCAGCGTTCTGCCTCCAGCTCTCTTCATTGAGATCAACAAGGGCATTTTTAGCAGTGAAATTAACAGTTCTGTGGTTTCAGCATTTATGAAAAACTCTACCCAAATAACCTCTCTTGGCCTCCTTTGTTGGTCAAGGCATTGCTAAACTGAGCAGCAGGTTAGTTGCTATCTCTGTAAAAATCAGCATGTTGGCAATTAGAAAACAAAGAACAGAAACTTAGGACTCTATTTTTAGTATGTGGCCTGTTGAATGGGTTTCTGCTATGGCCAGAACAGCTCTGTTAAGTTTCAAAGTCTTGTGGCTAAAAGGGACAGCCCCACTTCAGGACCCCTGATAAAAGGTCTAACCTGGAACTCCAGGTACCTTCATTGCCTTCCCTTGTCTGTGAGCCTTACCAGTAGGAAGGTTTTTCTAGAAAACTTTTTTTTTTAAGATTTTATCTATTTATTCATGAGAGATACAGAGAGAGAGAGGCAGAGGCGGAGAGAGACATAGGCAGAGGGAGAAGGCAGGCTCCCTATGGGAGCCCAAAGTGGAACTCGATCCTGGGACTCCAGGATCACGCCCTGAGCCTAAGGCAGATACTCAACCACTGAGCTGCCCAGGCAGCCCCTCAAGAAACCTAGAAGGGCAGCCCCACTGGCCCAGTGGTTTAGTGCCGCCTTCAGCCTGGAGTGTGATCCTGAAGACCTGGGATTGAGTCCCATGTCAGGCTCCTCTGCCTGTGTCTCTGCCATTCTCTCTCTCTCTCTCTCTCTCTGTCTCATGAATAAATAAATAAAATCAAGAAAGAAAGAAAGAAAGAAAGAAAGAAAGAAAGAAAGAAAGAAAGAAAGAAAGAAAGAAAGAAAGAAAGAAAAGAAAGAAAGAAGAAAAGAAAAGAAAAGAAAAGAAAGAAAAGAAAGAAAGAAAGAAAGAGGAGAGGAGAGGAGAGGAGAGGAGAGGAAGAAACCTTCCAGAAGCCACTTCCCTATTCTTCCAATTCATTGGTTCTGGCTCTGCCTTTTAGAGCTACGCTGTGCTATATATTGCAGGATATATAGCCCCGATTTTGGTGACAACCAAAAGCATCTGACACATTTCCCTAACACACATGGGTAGGGGCCAGTACGGTAGTACCTCCCTGCTACTTGCCTTTGACATGCGGTCCATTACCTGGTGCAGCTCCTAAATCATAGTGGGTATTCCCTGAGCGATTGCTTCTACTATGACAAGTTTCCCACACCACCCTTCCTTCACACCTTGTGGTTGTCCTCCAGGGCATATTAGGAAGATAGCACAGTGTGCTGGAAATGACAGGGTACTGGAGAACCAGACTCCCTGAAACCAATGTGCACCTTGTTCTTAGAGCCTCAGCACCTCACAGCCTCCTCAGCAGAAACCACACTTCAAGGCTCATGTGGGAGGAGACCTTTTCCCCATGTGGGGAGGGACTGGCAGCAGTCCTCAGTGGCCTCCTGGGCCATAAATTCAAAGGCTGTGTTGACTCTGAGAGACTCTCAGAATCTGACAGTCAAATAGACAGCACAGCTTTCTACCTGGAATTGCATGTTCAAGAGACAGGCTCCTAGAGTGTGGTTGACACTCTTTTCCCCAAATGGATGGGGCATACATACATATATAGTACATATATATGTGCATACATTAGTACTTGCATACATATGTGTACATACGTAGTAACATACGTAGCACAGGATCACGCCTGAAGATGGCGCTAAACCGCTAAGCCACCCAGGCTGCCCAGATAAGTACCTTTTTAATGATGAAAGGGTCAATTGAAAAGGAGGACCTAACAATCCTAAATTTGTACACATCTAATAATATATCTTCAAAACATATAAAGCAAAATTGGGTAGATCTAAAGGGAGAAATAGACAAATCCAGAAACAGAATTAGGGGTTCTAATTGTCCAAGGTTCAAAACCTCTGAGAAACTGACTGAACAATCAGAAAGAGATAGAAAATTTGTATGACATTATTAGCCAACTTGACCTAATTTACGTTTAGGGAAACTACAGCCAACAACAGGAATATACAGTCTTCTCAAGTCTGCATTGAATATTTACCAAATAGACCATTTGTAGTGGTCATGATACACTGACTGGAGTCTTCTTTCATCTTGCTTCAAGACCCCTTAACCATTCTTGATATAATGTGGAACCACCTTGGGTGATGTGGCCGGGAGGAGGGACCAGCCTCTGGACTCTGGGAACCTGACTCCCAGCTCAGGCCTCTCGTCCAGAGGGTATGACGACACAGCATTGTTAGTTAGGTGAAATAGCTGGTTTTCAGGGCGCCTGGATGCCTCAGTCAGCTAAGCGTCTGCCTTCGGCTCAGGTCATGATCTCAGGGTCCTGGGATCAAGCCCTGCATGGGGCTTCCTGCTCAGCAGGGAGTCTGCTTCTCCCTCTCCCTATGCTCCTATGCCCTGCTCTGTCTCTCTTTCTCTCTCTCTTCTCTTCTCTTTCTCTTCTTTCTCTTTCTCTTTCTTTCTCTTTCTCTCTCTCTCTGTCTCTCAAATAAATTTGTTAGAAAGAAAGAAATAAAAAAAAAAAAGAAAGAAAGAAATAGCTGGTTTTCAAAGCCTCACCCTTCTGTCGGTCATACTGAATAGCTGCCTGGGCACGTTCTCCCCTCCTTCTGACCCCACCCCCACCTCTCTGTCCTCTGGTGGCCCCAGGGGACACAGGATCCATGCCCCAGAGCTGCGCTCTCCAGCTCACTTACCTTGTATTTATTTACAGGTATTTCTGTCTCTTTTCCCCTCCAGGTTGTGATCAATTATTCAATCGTGAAAGGGCTGAAGTACAATCAGGCGACGCCGACCTTCCACCAGTGGCGAGATGCCCGCCAAGTGTACGGCTTGAACTTTGCAAGTAAGGAAGAGGCAACCACCTTCTCCAATGCCATGCTGTTTGCCCTGAACATCATGAATTCCCAAGAAGGAGGTAAGTGGGGCTCTGTCTCGGCCCGTGCCGGGACCCTGGCCTTCACCGCGCCCTCCCTCCTGGGCACTGGCTCCCTGCTATCCTAGCCCAGTAACTGCATCAGGCTGACATGACTTGGGTTCTCAGAGAGGCCTGCTGCCTGACTCCAGCCTGAAAGGACCTAGTAACACTTTGAAGGAAGAGAGAATGGTGTTCACATCTTCTTGCCATTTGTGAGATCGAGCTTTGCACTGATGTGTTCCCGAAGCTATATATCCAAATATGTTTTATGTGCATCATATTCTGTATTCTAGAACATATATTTAGCAGAGATGGGAGGGAACAAGCAACAAATCATTGTTGAATTAAAGTATTCATTCATGCGGCTAATGACCTTTTACTGAATATTTACTGAGTGTAAGAAACTGGCCAGGCAAATAGGTAAGAAATGAATAGACGGAGTCCTTCTGCTCAGGACACTTCTCAGTAGATGGATTTGTACACTGCTAACACAATGAGTCGTGGTGAGTGCTCCAGCCAGGTGTGGATGTAGTACTTAGGGAACACACAGAGGGAAATCTGGGCTGTGGTTTGGAAGGTCCAGGAGGTCACAAGGCAGAGGAAGCGCAGGCTTGATGGCAAAGGCATCCAGGCCTAAAAGCCCAGCATGTGCGGGGGAGTGCACTGCAATGTTTCTGGGGCCTTGGGCACACAGAGGAAAGAAGCTGGATGTGAAATTTCACAGTGAAGGGTCCCAAGGACCTGGAAGACTATGGGCGGGCTTGGTACTTGGGGTAAACAGTGGAGCTGCAAGAGGGAGTGGGGCAGGGTGGTACTAGCAAAAGTTTCTAAGCAGGGCAAAAATGTATGTGGCTTTGATTGAACATTTGCAGTGTTAGCTTCAGAGGGAATACAGAAGCCGTCCAGGGCGCAGGTGTCTTGATGTCCACGGATGTGGTCCTGTGCTTTGCTGGAGGTCTTAACCTTGATAGAGCCTGATAATCAAGAGCAAGGTTTATGTTTGAGTCCTGGTTCTGCCACACATCCTAGCTGAGGACCCTTTGGACAAGTTACTTCATTTTCTGGGCTTCAGTTTTCTTATCTGTCAGATGAGGGTGATAAAAAGTTGTTTTTAATTTTCTTTGGTAGAGTGTAAAATACGTAGCAGGCTGCCAGACACACAGCAGTCACCCAGCATTGTCGCTTGTCAGTAGTGTCACTCCCATTGTGGCTGCTGCCAGAGTCGGGGTGGGAAGTGGGGGACGTGGTACTTAGAGGGAGATGGCTTCTACATATCTATTGGGCCTATTAGGTGGCAGCCCAATTTAAACCCTAAGAGAATTTTCCAAGAAAATAAAGAATACATTTTGAGTATGCTCCCCATGGGTCATGCACAGAACAGGAACTCATGGAGTGTTCTCCTCACCTCAGAAAGCCTCCGAGTGACAGGAGCAGTACCTGGAGCATTGAAGGCACCCAACAGATGTTTACTAAACTGTTTTCCACCCAAGGGCCTTGTACTTCATGGTGAAATGAGCTGGGTTTAAGGTTTCTGATCTGAACCACCTCACCCTGCCCCAGGATGTGAGAGCTAAGCTTTATTTGATCTGTACAGGTGGACGCATCAAGAGTCAAAAACAAAGTTTTGTTTTGTTTTGTTTTTTAAGATTTTACTTATGTATTCATAGAGACACAGAGAGAGAGAGAGAGAGAGAGGCAGAGACACAGGCAGAGGGAGAAGTAGGTTCCATACAGGGAGCCTGACGTGGGACTCGATCCAGGGTCTCCAGGATCACGCCCTGGGCTGCAGGTGGCGCTAAACCGCTGAGCCACCAGGGCACCCCAAAAACAAAGTTTTAATTTAATCAGACAACTGACCCTCACAAAGCAACTGCTCATTAAATAAAAACTACTAGTTGCTTTGTTAAATTTACCATAGTCACAGAGGAGCTAGCTAATGCAGCCCTCATTTCCAAATGAGCAGCCCATGACCATGATGGAAGTCACTCACCCCCGTCAGCTAGGACCCAGAGCTCCTCTGCCTCATTCGGGCTGGATGAACATCCTGGTTAGGGTAGGACTAGGGTCACCGTGTGAGGGTGGCCTCACTGGCAGCTCGCACCACGTATAGCAGTGGCCTGTCCCAGTTCTTTGTCTGAGGCCTAATCTACTTCTGCAAGAGTGACCTTTGGTGGAAGGAGATCCAGGCCCTCTGAGCAAGTTTAGCTTTTCCTTCATGTGCAGTGAGACCTACTGACAGGACTGTGCAGAAGCTGGAATATGCGGCTGGATGAACTTTTATACGTGTCTATGTCAGCCCCCTCCCAGCCCCGTAGGTCCCCAGAACAACCATATCCCTCCTCCATCCCCCAAGGACAGGGGATGTCACCTCTGAGATGACAGAGCAGTTTTGCCTGTGTTTGGACTTTGTTGTGTGTGTAGCTCATACAGGGCGTACTTTGTACCTGATTTCTCTCCCTCAGCACTGTGTGTATGAGGGATCCACTCAGGGAATGGTTCATCTCTTTTGTCGGCTCCTTGTGGCTGGGACGTCTGCACCGTGTGACCATGGCCCATGGATCTGCCCCATCTGCTGTACGTAGTTTGGCCTGTCAGAGCCCAGGTGTGCACCAGCAGCCCCCCACCCCCCAGCTCTGTCCACCAGCCACTGCAGAAGGCCTCAGACTGCCAGGTCATTGTGCTGTTCTCTCCTGAATCCCCTCTGTATCTGGAAATCCCATCCTACCCTCCCTTGGGGAGAGGCAACTCGCTGTAGTCAAAAGAGCACTTGTGGGGGGTGGGGGGGCAGGTAAATCTTAGAGTAAGTCTTTGTTCTGCCGCCTGGGGCCCTGGGATAATAAACCCTACTTCCCAGGGTTGTTAAGGAGATTCATTTAGAAACGTTTATAAAGCACTTAGCATCCGGAGCCTGGTATGTGATAAGAGCACAAATACTATTGGTTCTTTGCCTTTTGTTCTTGTTAGATGTGATTATCTTCCTTAAGCTTCAGTGTCCTTCCTGCTAAAATAGGGTTATCAGTCCCACTACAGAGTTGGGGGGGGGAACGGGACCCCATGGGTGTCTGGCACCTCCTAAGTGCTCACCTGCTGCCTCCCCTCCCCTCAGTGGATGCCTCTCTCCCTGGTAGGCCTCTGGGGCTTTTGCCTTCCCATCACATCCTTTCCTAAGATTTGGGTCTCCTCAGGTTGAGTCCTACGGGGCATGTCCCACCTCTACCTCCTCCCCTGTGGGCAGACACTGGTGGGGCCCCTCTGGGGTCTTCAGAGCTTGGCATATACACGACGCCTGTCTACAAACCTGAAAGTCGCCCGGCAGGCCAAACTGTAGATGCCAAGCACTGTGTAGCAAACGGCCGTCACACCCCCTCCTCTTCCCTGACTTCTCGACCCAGTCTTGGGGGAGGAGGGCCCAGATAAGTCTAGGTTTGCAAGCTGAGGCTCAGGGAGGAAAGTGACTTCCCTGATTCCCCAGCCAGAGAATTAGCTGAAATGCACACCCAGAGCTGTGCTCACTCAGCAGTTTGCACCATCCGTGTGCTAAAGACCACAGAGAGCCACAAGCCTGTGCTCTTTCTTTGTTCCTTCCTGCCTCTCCACCTCGTGAGGCTCACTGTCAGCCAGGATTCTGGAGAAAGGATAGGACGGGCACAACACCATCCTATTTTTGCTGCCTAATGCCTACATGGAAGTGATGGTCAGGCACTTGACCTTGGAAGGTCTTCTAGTGACACTGTTCTTTGTACTCCCAAAATCTGTTTTTCTTCTGCAGTAACTTTTCAATACTCACTTGTCAGCTTCAGGCCCAACCCAGAGAGCCAAAAGTCACTTTAGCAAGTAAAATAATCACCCTGGAGCTCCGTGGCTTCGGTTCCCTGGGTGGAGGACAAGGATACAAAGCTAGCTTGGGGTTCACTGAGACCCACAATCTCTGGGCTCAGGGATTATCCCAGAGGCTAGGGGCAGCCAGTCACTGGGTTATTGGAGCTTTTTCTACAGGAACTGACATCTGGAGGTGGTTTGGGGAGGTAAGAGGAAATGTTCCTAACGCTTGGCTGCCTTCTTAGTGGAGGGAGGAGCATCACTTCCGTGTGGCCCCTGTAAGTGGAAAGGGTGGGTCCTTTCTCACTGTAGTCACTGCTGCCGTGCAGGTTACCAGCCCCTGCTCTTCTCAGAGCTTGGCTCACAGACTGTGTGGTTCTGCTTTTCTGGGTTTCCAGGTGCTGCATGACAGGGTGTGATGGCTAAGGATGGTGCCTGTGCTGAGGTAGGAACTCAGAGTGAGGCTTCTCTGGCCTAATTGGAGGGCACCAGTAATAATAATAATAATAATAATAATTAATAATAATAATAGAGTAATACTGTACCTTCTCTTAAAAAGCCTGAACACTTTGTTTTTTACCAAGCTACCTCTCCCACATGCCCCTTCTCTGTCCTTCTCAAGGAAAGGTCCCCACTAATCAAATAGCCTCAGGGGTTGGGGCAACAGAAAAACCTTAGCTGGCTAAGAAAGTGCTTCCTTACACTCTAAAGTGCTTATGATTTGGCTTCTATTACAAGGAGATAGGCCAGCTACTGTTACACACATTGATGCAGACGGGGTGGGGGTGGCACAGGAGATTTAAAAAGGTAGCTTGTCTGCCAGAACCTACCAGTGGGACTGAGACACAAGTTTAGGGCTTCTGGCTAGAAATCCAGGGTTTTTTCCTCAACTCGGCCTCAGGAGGTCAGAGAGGAAAGCCAGCTGCATCCAGTCTTCTCACTGGGGGGATTGCAGGAATGTGGGCTGGGCAGCGAGTGAGGCTCCTGGCGTGTCACAGCCACTCACAGGATAGCCAAAGTCTCTAGCTTCTGTGTCAGTGCGTCCGCATCATCATGACCCCTGTATCACTGACATCAACTCCAGAAAGCACTTACGTTGACTTGCTCTGTGTGCCGTCTTTAGTGGGAGTGCAACCCCACCTGATTAGAGCCAGTTTCGGGGCTGCACTCCCACCCCAGCCGGGCTCGGCTTTCCTTCCCCCACAGTCTTCTCTCACAGTTCAATACCTTTATAAAGGCATCCACTTCTACATGCTGCTGTGTGAGCCTGCTTCGGACCCACTATGTAACCTCCTTGGGGTCTCAGTTTCCCCTTCTGGGGAAGAAAAGCCAGGGACTTGATCAGATCTCTGTAAGGCCTAGTGGTTTTGTGCATGGTGTCATGCAGGAGTGAGTTCCAGTTCACTGCTTAGGGACCATGGCTAGCAGTGGGCAGAGCCCTGTGCAGAAACTGGAACGGAGTGATGTCCTCTTCACCCCTTGTGGGGCCCCCACACACCAGGGAGTCAGGGCCGCTTGTCATCCAGAGTCACTGAGCAGGTCAGTGCTTGGTTATCAGGGAAAATAGAAAATACAGATTAGCAAACAAAAATTGCCTGTAATCCTATAACCCAGAGATGAACGCTATTAAAACTCATATATATCTTTCCAGACTCTTTTGTGTTTATAGATAAGTGAATAGTTATTCCTCAGAAACAGTCTGTATATACTATCCATAACCCTTTCTCACTTAGCCGTATGCTATGGATGTCTTTCCATACCAAGACATCAGGTCTTCACACCATCTGAGTGGCCAGAGTATCGCATTGCGGGCTGTATGAAGATGCACCATGATGTCACCAGTCTTCTGCTTTTAAACGTAAAAGCTGTCCCCATTTTTCACTGTTACATCGAGGTAATAGAGGGCCTTAACGTATGTCTATCTGAGTATTTGTATGGATATTTTGTGCTGTACAGGTGCATCCTTGCATACTTGTCCAGTTACTTCTTGGGTATATTTCTGCATCAAACAATATGTACATTTTTTTAAAGTTCGGATCTATTTTGCCAAAATGCCTCCCAGAATGAGTGCACTAGTTAATACTCTCCCCAGCATGTGTGACAGTCACCCTCTTCCCCAGCCTCCACCAGTACCAGACATTCACACTCTTGCTCATCCCAGTAAGCACAAGACAAGGAAAAACATATCCTTGTCATTTGTGTTCCTGTTTACTAGTATGGGTGAACATTTCTCTCACATTAATTGGCGACTTCATTTTTCCGTTATTTGCAGCAGTGGATGTACTAGATGCAGGACAGTATGGCCAAGTGTGAGCTTCCCACACCTTGAGTCAGACCTGCAGGGCTTCCCAAAGTGCGTGTGTCCTCAAAGGACAATGGGGTCTTGTATTTCCTTTGGCAGAAAAATGGAGGCAGTCTGGCATCATGTGGTGTGAATCAGGCATGTGATAGTAAATGCGCCTCCCTCCCCAGGCCACTGTAGAGTCGCATCTGCATCATCTGTGCTTTAGGCATCGTTACTGTGACTCGTGACTTGTGTCTGCATGGCCATAGGAGAAAATTCTCACTTGTCTTTTGTTCCCTGGACCTCTCTTTCCACTGGAGGAACTGTTCAAGTTCAGTATCTAGAATCATGTCAGCAGGTTGCAAGGAGATTGCTTGGCTGTTCCTTCATCTGGCTTCTTAAAGGAGGGAAGAGAGGCCTCCGAGTTAGAAGACCTCAGTTCTGCCAGAAGCACAGATGTAGGTAGGGCGGCTTCCTGTTAGCACAGGCCCCTCTCACCCTTCTCCCCCTTTCGAAGGGTATGTCTGGCCAGGGTATTTCCCTGCTGCCTGCTGGCCCCAGCACCTACCCTCCTACTGTCCCTTACTTTAAAAATGGACAGAAACCAGAGAGGCAGGATTCCATGGCTCTAGGGCTTGAGGAGGCTGGAAATGTGACCATTTTAAATTATCTCAGGAATATTTTTTAAAAGAAGAACGGATACCAACGGGCATCTGGGAGACTCAGTGGGTTAAGCATCTGACTCTTGATTTTGGCTCATCTGATCTTAGGGTCATGAGATCAAGCCCCATGTCAGGCTCTGCACTCAGTGGGGAGTCTCCCCGAGATTGTCCCTCTGCCTCTTCTCCCCACTTACACATGCAGGTGGGTGTTCGCACATGCACACAATCTTTCTCTCTCTCAAATAAATGAATAAATCTTTAAAAAGAAGAAAGGATACCAAAAGTGATAAGGGCACACGGAGAGCCTTCTGCTGAGCTTGTGGTCTTTTCAAACAATATGCAACCAGTAGAATAAGGGCACGTAGCCAAGGACAAATCTAGAAAGGGCAGATAATCACAGGGGTAGATGCCAAGCTTTTCAAATATTACTCCCTCCCTGGGAATATTTCTTTCCCTCTCTACTTCTCCCAGCCCTGCCCTCCCCAGCCCTGCCCATCCAGCCCTGCTCTCCCCAGCCCTGCTCATCCAGCTCACCCCTCCCCCACCTTCTCAGCTCCCTCATCTGGCCTCTCTTTATTCATTCTTCCTTCTTTGTACTTCTTTTTGTACTTACCTTTTCTCTCTCACCGGAACTTCTGTGTGCCACCGCCTTCCCAGTCTGCGGCTCTCCATGCTCTCAGAGCTTCCGTCTCCACATTGCCTTTGCCAGCGTAATGCTCAAGCCCGGCTACTGTGAGAGGCAGAGTCATGTCTGTCGTGTGTGACCGGTTCCC
The DNA here is from genome assembly GCF_003254725.2 of Canis lupus dingo. Classification (NCBI taxonomy): domain Eukaryota; kingdom Metazoa; phylum Chordata; class Mammalia; order Carnivora; family Canidae; genus Canis; species Canis lupus. The sequence goes on from NC_064250.1 coordinate 68,591,944, forward strand.
AGGTGCCCCAGCACCTTCGCAGTGCTTCTGCATTCACAGCCCCCAGAATAAGCTGTAGAGTGGTGAGTGCCTGCATGCACGGCCATGAGAGCAGGGGTCACCTGTTACCATCTCTGTGTTCACAGCCAGGAGTCCAGTGCCCTTGTGCTGCAGGCTGCAGACATGTGAGTGATACAGGTATTGCATACGTCCCTGTGTGTGGGGAGCAAGCTGCTTGATCTCTTTGAGCGCAGGCTCCTGAATCGTAGAGAGGGAATGTTAGTCGTTGCACTGTGCCTCATGGGATGTCCTGAGGATTAGCCGTGCTTGTCCCTATACAGTGCCCAGAACAGTCCTGACACACAGTACCTGCCCAATAAACATACGCTCTTTTAAAACTCATTGTGATCTTTTCAGGGGGTGCTGGACTGGGGACACATGCGGAGGTACCAGCCTCTGCGTTCCTCAGCCCCAGAGGACTTTACTCTTCGAGTTCTCCTATTTGTTTGGTGGTGGCTGTTTAAATCTCCTTCCTCTCTGTCGAGCTCTAGGCCACTACTTCTCACTGTTGAACAGAGACCTGGCTTTGGTGCTCCTTTTCTCCTGTTTGTTAATGCCAACGGTTCTGTCCCAACCCATGAGTTATTGCCCGGGTCATGCCTCCTAATTGGTGGTGTTGACCCTGTGATTTGTTCATGAAAATCCCAGGGAATGTGGCGCCATGTACACCAGCGGCGGATGTGTGTCAGCAGGCCATCTGCGCCCCAGTGAAGTGGTGTTCCAGGCCGCTGCCGGGTCTCCTCCTCTTTGGTTCTCACCCCTCTTTGCCCTTGCCATGGACAACTTTTCATAATCTTTGTGAAGCTCCCGTCATGGTGGGGATGAAATAGCTATGCGTTAAAAGTAACAGAAACAATGACAGGAATAGTGATGGTCTTTATGCTATAATTTTGGGGTCTGCTGCTTGTTGGAGAAAGCATCTCCCTGAATGATTCACAGAAGTATCCCAGGAAAGAAATGTGGCCGCTCCTTTGGAAAACCACTCAAATAGGTAAATTATTCCCTCACTGAGCTATGTATTTATATTTACTTATATTTAGAAATGAGGTTAAAGATGAGAAAGATCTTAGATTTAGTTTCAGTTTTTCCCCAGAACTCCATTTTGACTGCAGAAATGCTTCTATGGCTGAAGGCACGGGTGCAGGGGAGCCCCAGGCTCTAAAGAGCATAGACGTTGGTGGGTCTAGCTGCAGGCCCAGCCTTGTCCCTGCTGCGTCACCACTGCCTCATGCTTGGGCAGCTGTAGGCAGCACCCCAGCCCTGCACATGCACCCTGCCTGGGTAATCACTGCCCTCCAGAACTCGTGAGGTGGGAGGGGCTGCGTCAGCCTTCTGATCTGGCCCTTAGCAATCCTGCAGGGACCAGAGTCCCCAGGATCTATTCTGGACTGAGACTCACCAGGCCCAGCTCTGGTCCTGGTCCTGCTATGTGCTGGCTGTGGGACCTCAGTTAGGCCCAGTGACTGGGCTGGGCCTCCACTCCCTCAGCTAAAACATGGAGTGTCAGCTGTCCTCCGAGGTCTCTTACGAGGCTAGTGGCCGGTCACAGCCCTTTCTGTGTCATACTAAGCCTCTGTCTCCTCAGGGACTAAGAGGCCATGGTAACCAGGAAGTCAACAGACCTGGATGCTTGACCTGGCATGACATTTAACTGACATGTGTCCTGAGCCAAATCACTTTCCTTCTCTGGACCTCAACCTCTTCACCTGTAAGATGGGTGGTATGTGTGCCTCCCAGCATGGGGGTGCAGAGGAAATGGGTGTGGACAGCTTCTGAGGCATCCTGCACAGCACAGGTATGAAGGTTTGTGTTGGTGACCAGCGGTAGTGGCTTGGCCAAATCCCATTAGCTAAGGAAAATGCCTCTCCTGCTTCAGTGTCTGAGTTCTGGGAAAATCTGACCCTCCAGGAGTTCACTTGAGCCCATGGGAGAGCCTGGCCTAGACATAAGGAGTCCGGTTCTGAGCCCAGTCAGCCATTGCCTTCCACGTGACTTCAGCCAGGCTGCAGGCCCTGTATAGTCTAGACTTGAAGTGCCCAGGCTGGACTAGACAAGTAGTTAGCAGGGACAGCTGAGACACAGGGACTTGGTGAACAGGGGCCGAGGATTGCTGGATGTCTTGCAGTGTGCAAGGCAGTCCTACAGATGAAGAATAGTTTTGCATGTCCCACTGAGCACATGGAGGTGAAAAACTTAATTATCAGAGCCAGAACTTAGCTCTGCTTTAAGGAAAAGCACTCCTTTTTCCTTCAGCCAGGCTTAATGTGTGCTGAACTTTTTAGGAACACAGCCACCACATACTTTAAAAGTGTGCTTTAGTTTATGACTTTACCAAGAATTGTTTTCTGTTTTGGAAGTGCTGTCACTTTGAAATTGTTTGCCATCCACACAGCCCTCCTTGTGAGTCTGTGTCCACTGTGAGTCTGTGGGCAGGTGCAAGCATCCAGCCCCCCACGTCTGCTAGTGGAGCTCTGCCTGCCTGGTACATTGGCAGTGTGCGTTCCAGTATGGATCACTCCTCTCTTACTCTCCTTTATGGTACACTGAAGGCAGTATTTTTTTCTAATTTATGTAGGTAGGTTATATAACCTGCGAATCTCACTTAATATAAGGAGCATTATAAAACGTTTAATAATAAAAAGGTCTGTTGAGTGTGAAAGGATGGGCCTGAAGTTCTGTGAAAATCAGACTCATTCCTTCTTGATGGTGTCTGAAGTCTCATTTGATTGTCACAGACTGATTGACAGAGCCAGGTGGATAACACCCTGTCTGTGCCCATCTTGCAGCTGAGAAAACTGAGTCCCAGGGGGGAAAAGTGAGCACTTGGCCAGGCAATAAGAGAAGCTGGGTTAACTCACTTTCCTCTTCTCATCCCCAAACAAGGAGGTGTGATGGAAGCAACATGGCACAGTGCAGGGGACGCCTGGGTGGCTCAGTGGTTGGGCGTCTGCCTTTGGCTCAGGTCATGATCCTGGATCCTGGGATCAAGTCCCACATCAGGCTCCCCCACAGGAAGTCTGCTTCTCCCTGTGCCTATGTCTCTGCCTCTCTTCCTGTGTCTCTCATGAATAAATAAATTAAAAATCTTTACAAAAAAATGGCACAGTGGTAAGAATGTCCATTTTGGCACCAGGGTCCCTTGGGTGAAGGGAGGCCACCCCCATCACACTCCTGTATGTCTCCTCTGCCCACAGTCCTTCACTTCTGATACCCGGTGTGTGCGGTTTCCACACATGAGGCAGTCCTGCAGCACCAGGAGGGTATCCTACAACTTAACTCAGTCCTGACACTGTCTGCCAGGAGGTGGCGTCAGACCCCACAGGTTAAGGCTCAGCCCCACAGGCCTGCCCCACCATCCACTTCAGACGCCAGTCAAGCTGAGGTTGTCACCTGTGCATCTGGCCAACAGGCTGTACATCAGAGGTTCCCACAAGCCCCTCGGGTTTGATTAACTTGCTCAAGAGCTCAGGAAAACATTTTGCTTCTAAGATCACTGGTTTGTTATAAAGGATGTAACTCAGGAAGAACCCGATGGATGGATGAGATGCTGAGGGTGAGGTGCAGGGAAGGGGGAAGGAGCTTCCGTGCTCTCTGGCTGTGCTGTTCCCCACACTTAGGCTCAGATTCCTACTCTGCTGCTTAGAGCAAGTCAGTCCATCTGTAAACTGAGTAGAATAGAACCACCGATTGTCAGAGGATTCCGGGACACAGTTCCTATGTGAGATACTCACAGGTGTCAGGACAAAGAGCTTGTTTCCTTCCGCTGCCCGCAGCCCTGCTCCCCTGTTCGCCCTCAGCTCCAGCACTCTTCTGTTGGAGGATTTGAGGTTCTTTCAGAATTTGCCACAATCTCTGTATCATCATCTCCCGCTGTTCCAGGACAGTAGGGCCCTAGCGACACCTAAAGTGAGCCCCCCAGCTGATGGGATCCAGCCACCCAGTGGAGGGAATTTTTGAGAAAAGCTGCCTCCTCCTCAAGGCCGTTGCTGATGTGGAAGACATTGAGGCCCAGGTGGGCCAATGAGTGGGAACCAGGAGAGAGAGCCTTGGGTGCCATGAAGCAGTGTACATTTTGCAGATGACAGGACTGAGGCCTGACAAGAGATGGACTTACAGGTCACGCAGAAAATCGGGGGCAGAGCCAGGGCTGCGCCCAAGGTCTCTCCCACTAGCCCCAGAGACCCAGGCTGGATCCACCTGCTCCTTCCTAAGAAGGAGTTTTCCCTGGGACCTAGGACCATGGGTTCTTTCAGAAGAGACCTGAGAAACGTGAAGGGCAGTGCTCAGGAGGGCTCCAGATAGCTTCATTTGTCCATCGTCTCCCCTCTTGGTTCTGATGGTGTTGAGTCAGTTTCTGGGTGAAGGGACAGCCCGCCCTTGCTGGCAGTCCTTCCCTGTTCTAGCCTCAAGGAGCCACAGCATCCTTCACCTCACCCTCCCAGCACTTCACCTTTCCTGCTGTCAACTCAGGACAGGGTGGGGAGACCCCGGACCAAAACAGAGGGTTCACTCCTCAGACTCCCACTAAGACCCCAAGAAACTATTGAAATCAGATCCAGCAACCACCAACTCATGCCAGAGTCATGGCCTCTCCCAGTAGGTCACTGGGAATGATGGGGGTTGGCAGGGAGCTGGCCAAACTTCATGTTGTGACTGAGCCAGACCATGTCAGGAAAAAGAAAAGAACGCCCCACAGTGGCTCTGAGGCCTTCCACACAGATCGCCTGGGTCTGGGGCCCATGGACACTCCCGGTAGGCAGCCATCGTCCCCAGAGCTGGAGGAAGGAGGCTTTTCCCCAGGGGGGTGTCCTGGAGTACCCTGTCCCAGCACCCGGACTTCTGTCGCAGGATAGGCTGCCTGGGACAGCAGGCGGTAACGCAAAGCTGCATCGCCGGGTGCAAGTCAGGAGCAGCGGGGCAGCTGCAGATAGGCTGTCTGGCCCCAGGTAGAACCGCTCCTCCGAGCCTCTGCCTCTTCATCTGTCGGATGAGTTGGTGACGCCTGTCTCAGTGAGGTCGAGGGTTCCAGGAAAGTGCAGTGCTGAGGGCAGGAGTCCTGAAGGCTAGCTGTCTAGAAATGAGTTCATGCCTCGTGTATCAGATTTCCTTTACAGGCCTAGACCAGGCCATGGACTAGAGCTGGGAATGCCCCCAGGACGTTAAAGCCTGGAAAGTGTTGGAAGGCTGGGCAGGGGCTGGAACAGCAGCGGTCGAGTGGAAGGCCACTTTGGTTGTGGTTTCTGGGTGGCATGCGGTGAGTTTCAAACTGTTATTTCGAGGAGCTCCAAGGGTCCAACTAGGTACCAGGGACCTTACCCTGCTGCAACAAAAATCGTTCCCCTGTATCTATTTTATCTATATTAGGGCCCTTAAAAAAAGAAAAAGAAGAAAAACCTGGTAGCTTAGTGGAAATCCACATGGAGTGAATTAAAACACATGGTGAAGTTCATATTTTCATTGACCTCAAGGAATGTAACGGAATATCCTTTTCTTTCTTGGTTTGCTTGTAATAACATCATCGGTACATTCTGAGATCTGACTGTGCTGATGCTGGGCGAGCAGTTCTCCCAGTTTTCCCAGCCTCTTGTGTCCTTGGTTGATACCCTGAGCAGCAGGGAAACAGACATGGGAAGGAGTCCCAGCACGGGACTTCTAGACACACCTGCTCATGAAGACAGGCCCAGCTCCATGTCTTCACACCATTCCACTTCGTAGCTTCTTAGACTCGGGGCTTAATTTCCCTTCTCATAAACCTTTCTGTGGAAAATGGACCTATCTTTTTCCCTAAACAAAAACACTTGGCTGTCTTCACCTCCCACCTGCCTCACCTGTGACACGAGAACATAGGGCCAGCAGGGCCCTACCTGAAGGACGAACTTCCTCCCCGTCCTACCCCCTTCTTCCTGACTGCCTGGGTTGGCCAGCTCCTGACTAGCCTCTGTGCTCAAGATCCACAGATGGCGAGACATCTGTGCCTGGTTACGCCTGCATGTTACTACACTTCTGGATGCCCCTGCTATTGCCTTACTCACCACCCCACACTTTCAGGCCAACTCCTCCTGTCCAAAAGGTACCCCTCGGATGAAGCCTTTCCAGCCACTGTGGCAGCCTCATCCACCCCTACCCCAGCTTTACTTCTGCCTCCATCACCAAGGTTCACAACACTTGGCATTGTCCCATGGGAATCCAGTCAGTTGGGCATCATTAAGTGTCCTGATGCTGGGCCCTCAGAAACCAGCACACTGTCTGACTTAGGAGCTCTTACTGTATCATGCCAGGTTGAGTGAGCAAATCAAGACTCAAAGGCTTGTCGTATCTTAGAACTCGGCACAGGCCCCCAATCCCATCCTTGATGGCGCTGGACAGTTTACACTGATGACGTGTGCAATGTGTCTGACCCCTGACATGTCTCTGACTCATCCCATACGCTCACTGTCTGTCCCCTGAAGGCTCGTAGCAGGACCCTAACAGGGCAGCCTCTCCTCCCTTCTTTGGCCTGTCCTTCCTGCTGGTGCTTCCAGCATGACCTTTCTGCAGAACCAGGGTCAGTTCAGGAAGCCCCTCCACAGCCCACTCCTGCCCCATGTACATTGTCCTCCTACCTTGTGCATGAGTCACACCAGCTATGCCATGCTGTCCCCTCACAGTGCTGCCATACTTGTAGGTCCTCCACTGTGTGTGCTGGCTGGCCTTTCCGTCCCTTGTGGTGCTGTGCCAGGGGAGCCTCCAGGTGCCCCGTGCACCTCAGGGCTCACTCCTTGGCTCTGAATGTGCAGTCATCCAGCCTGCTTGATCTAGACTGTGAGCCCCTCGAGGGCAGGCATCTTGCTCCTTCCATCTCCAGCACCCTAGAGTGGGGAGCTCACCCCTTCATTTCTGTATCTGTGTTGTGTGCCTCACGTCGCCTGGCACTTCCTGCCATCACGCCATCGTCTGGAGACCAAGACGGCATTCCTGAACCAGCATCGCTCGCAAGCCTGTGAAACTGGGCGCAAGGTGAGGGGTGCTATCTGTGATTGAGGGACATGGCAAATAGAATTGTCTCACACAGAAATCGCACCCGTCACCTTGGCCCGCCTACCACCACCCCTAAACAAAGGAGCGCACCTTCCTCGGCCAGCAGCCTTGTGTTCACGAACCTACAGTTGTTTGCGGCGTGTGCACATCATACGTGGAGTCAGGTGGATCTGGGTTCAAGCACTGCTTGTGCCAAGAGTGTGCCCTGGGCAAGCTACCGTACATTTCGGAGACGTTTCTCCCTCTGTACAACAGGTTCATCATACCTACCTCACAGGGTTGTTGTGAGGGTAAACTGACATGGCGTTCATGACTTTGTCACCTGGAAATTACTATAACACTTGGAAGTTACTCTTTTTTTTCCCCCATATTTGAAATGTTAACTAATTATATCAACTCCTGTGGTGATGCTGACCACCCTGCTTTGGGACACAGAGCGGGAGGCCAGGCTGCAGGGCTGGGACGGTCAGGAGTGCAGGGTGGTGGGAGAGGTGGTGCTTGAACCCGGCTGTGGCCCTGGGACTGAGGGTAGGTGGGAGCAGCCAAGGATAAGGAGGATGGGATACGAGCAGGTCTCCGTGGTTTGGGACTTCAAATCAAGGGTCTGGAAAGAAGCTCTGCCTGACATTGGGGTCTCCCTCTACCCACTAACAGCACTCTGTATCCCTCTTGGGGACCCCTGATTTCCAAACATCCCACCATTGTCTTCCTTTAAAGAACTGCTGGTTTGTTTGCAGTTCATTTCCTGGAGAAGAAATACCCCCTTCCACCAGCCCCCGGGTTTTCTCCCTAACACTAGTGGGCAGATTTCTTTGGGGCTTTTAGTTTTCTACAGCCACGGCCTGCATGCCAGGGCCCAGTCAGGGCTCAGGATGCTGCATGGTCGGCCTTGCCAGCTCCTGCCCATATGCCTCTGGCTGGGGCATGGTGAGCAGCCTGTGGTTGGCACAGGTGATTGGCAGAAATGACACAGACTCTGGGGGCAGATGACAGGGTGGCAGACCCATGCCTCTGGCCTGGCACACGGAGCAGCCAGGCAACCTTGAGCAAGCCACCCTCAGCCCAGCTTCCTTATCTTCACGATGGATGCAGTAACTGCCTATAAAGTCGTGACAAGGCTCAGTGAGATGGTAGATGGGAATGTCATTCGTCAGCTATAAAGCCCTGTGAGAGTTTGAGTGGAGTGTCCTTGTTCCTAGAACACTGTCCTGGGACCTCATCCCTCCACAATGGCAGGGTCATTACTGGCATAGGAGAAGCTGGAGCATGCCCCAGGGACTCATCCCCCCACTCCTTGAGGAGAGGACAGGGCCCCCTTTGTCCCATATCCTATCGTGCTTGCTCATCCCACTGGGTCGCACAGCATCCTCTGCGATCGTCAGGGAGACATTAGGGATTAGTTGTCCCCACTTTCAGGACAAGGAAATGAAGGCTCAGAGCAGTATGTGACTTGCCCAAGGCCACGCTGGGGAGGGACAGAGCCCCAGCCTCCTAATTGCCAGTCCAAGTCTCTCTTGTCAGCACTGATCACTTCTCAGAAGAGATGCTGGCCAGCGGTGGCCTCCACACTTTGTGGTAACCCAGCTTGATCATAGGTGGACTCCTAGGGGCCCTCAGCCGGGCCCAGCTCTGTGGCCAAACTCCTACATCTGAAGGAAGTCAAAAATTCATTAGCATCCCTTTTCTGTTTGCTCATCTAGCATGTCTTTCTTCCCTAAAGAAGATCATTTCACAGGTCAGCCTCCTGCCAAGTTTAGCTCATGCAGGATAAGAGCCAATTCATATCTCTTAATAAGTAATAGTCGCAAGGACTCAGGAACCCAAGTGCAGAACTTGAGTACGACCTGCAGTTTCTGAAGTGGACAGGGTGTGAGCATTTGAGGCCCTGCCCCGCACCTGTTTGCTGCCTGTCTTCATTCACCCATTTTATTCACTCAGTGAATGACTGGGTTTTCACAGCAGACACCTACTTGTTTTGCCTGCTTCTACGCTCGGCTCATGATAGTCTGTTCTTCACGTGCAGATTGGTCTTTTCGAGTCCAGTTCAGGTCAGGTCAACCTTTGCTCAAGACTCTCCAGAGACTTCTAGTCTTACTCAGAATCACACCCAAATCCTTAGCAAGGCCTGCAAGGACTACTTGGTCCTGGCACCTTCTGAGCCCACCTCCCCCTCACTCTACTTCAGCCACTTCTTTCCAGGCACATTGGCCTCCTTGTTGCATGCCACACATGCTCCTGACACAGGGTCTTACACCTATGTCCCTTTGGCTTGGAGTGTTCCTCCTTCCACATAGCCCATAGCTCCTTCACCTCTGCTCACTCATCCCCTAATTATCACCTACCACTTTGGTTTTCTTACCTCCTATGTTCTCGTTACATGTATGTCTTCGTTGTGTAAGTTCCAAGGGAGCAATTGTGCGCCTCTCAGGGATATTTGTGTGATGAATGAATGCACAGCCATTTACAGAGCATCCATTCTGGGCGGTGCACCAGCACACAAAGGTAGGGAGGCAGGGTCCAGTGTTCTTGGGGCTCAGTCAAGGGGAGAAGGGAGACTTGACAGTGCAGCACGGTGTGTGCTATGGCAGAGGGCAGGGCAGGGCCTGTAGAGACTAGAGAGGAGGCCTGGCACGAGGGCTGAGGTAGAGGGACAGAGCCGTCAGGAAAGCCCCTGCGGTGGGCGAGACTGATCTGGCTCTTAAAGCACGGGGAGAAGTTTGCCAGTGAGAGAAGAGGCAGTTCCGGAAAGAGGCAGCTATGTGTGCAAGGCACAGAGATTGCCAGAGTCTGGCCCCCCTCACTGCCAGGAGCACTGCCCATCCTGGAAGCTGTGGGAGACAGGACGAGGCTGCGGAATAGGCGGCAGGGCCAGGGCTTGAAGGACCACCTTTGAGTATAACATTCTAAGGCACAGCCCTTCCCCGGAGCTGTGAGGAAGGAGCCCTCCCCCCAAGGCCCAGGCCGTCATGGCCTCCTCTCCCTGCCAAACAGTTCTTCAGAGATGAAGAATCACAGCCTGGATATCTCTGCCCCGGAGCCACGGCTCTTAGCAGGGGCCCAGCAGATTCACAGTTGACCTGCAGCTGCCTGAGAGCTTCAGGCTCTGACTGCCCCGCTTCTGAGCCATTCTGACTGCCTCCCAGATGGAGTCAGTGATGGTTTGTCTGGAGGCTGGCCTCGGTCACCACTGTGCACAGACAACACACCTGCCTGTCTCTCCATTTCAGAGCAACACAGGCCCCGTTGGTGATGGCAGAAAGGTGTAACTGAAAGATTCCTGGCTTGACCCGGCTCTGCCACGGATTTAGATGGGTGATTCATGCCTCTGAAGCTCCATTTTCTGTTCTATTATGTGGAGTAATAATAATAGCTTGTCACATTGTTTTGAGAATTCAACACGGTGATGCGGAAGCATAAATACAGGGTGTTTCTCTTATGCAAGGTACTCGAAGTCCAGTAGGGGTGCCGACAAGCACCTACACGGCTCTAATAAAAGACAGTCAGGGCGCCAGGCCGGGCGGGGCTCTGAGGAAGAGCATTCCCTTGTGAAGATGTCAGGAGGTGTCTCGTGCAAATCCCAGAGCAGGCCTCGGGGGGATGGCAGGCCTGTGGGGCACAAGAGGGGACATGCCTCAGTGCAAGCAGAGGGACTACCAGAGAGAGGCAGGAAAGACAGAAACATTTCAGGAAGATGCACGTGATCTCCTGAAGAGGAGCAGCCGTTAGGCGACGGGGCACCTGGGGCTGGGCTGGAGTATGCGGATGGGCTGGGAGTGCTGGCTGGGAGCCTGCCCCTCCTGTGCTGGTTGTGGTGTGGCCCAAAGTCACTCCAGACTCATGCACATTTTCTGTTCTACTCCTTGATCTATCTGTGCTTATTTCCCAATTTTGAATTATTGAATTATTTGAATTATTATTTGCGGTAAACCTGATTCTCCAGGTGGTCTGCATTCTCCGTTCCTCCATATACGCCCAGAGCACCACCAAGCTGTTGGGGTGCCCACCCCGGGTGGGAGGGCCTGCTGCAGGTGTGGGAGCCGTTTCAGCTTAGGAGTGGACGGCGGAGAGTAAACTGGCCTCAGAAGCAGCGGGTAGGAGTGACTGGCACAGGGGGACTGCTGCCCACCAGGTTTGACCCCGGGGACTCTGGCACAGCTGGAGATTAGCCAAGCCACGCACCATTAACAGAATGTTCTTACATGATCTGGTCTAGAAATAACTTCCCTCTCTTGCTTTCCTCCATCAGAGTAAAAAATTGGGAATAAATACCTGTTGAAGAAACAAATATATCTAATTAGCTAGTTTGCAGAGGGCCTCATGGGCCACATCAGCCAAGACAGAGGGTGCTTTTTTATTTTTCAGATAAGAAAACAGAGTTACAGTAACCCGTCCAAGGCCAAGAATAAGTGACAGAGCCAGGGCTGCCTCTAGCTCCAAGTGACTTCAAGTCCAGGCACCCCGTGCCTGGCACATGGTGAGAACCTCATAACAGTGGGGCCGCTGTCGGCACAGTGATGCTGCCTCTCTACTTTAACCCCACAGATGGGAAGGTACAATCCCAAAGACGGACCCTGACTACCTAGCCCAGGGTCCCAGAGACCCTGAGAATGGATGTCATTTGTTTGAGGAAGGTCTGGACAGGCAGGACCACGTGAGCCCTGCTTCAGGGAGGAAGTAGAGGGGGAGGTGAGCTGCCAGCTTCCAGGTGGCCCTCCCAGTCAGTGTCTGGAGAAGACGGAGATGCCAATTCCCTTGAAGTCCAGTGCTGTCCCTTACAAATTTGTGCATATTTTGCATATTTGCCGTTTATACCCAGGGATAGAAAGAGGGAACAATCAGTATCCACAAGGGAAGATGGTAAAGAGGGTGGGGTCTGGCCCAAGTAAGTCACTGGTAGGGGAAGAGGGAGCTGGAGAAGGCGGTTAGCGGCTGGGCCAGGCACGTTTGAGCAGAGGAGGCCTCAGGCCCAAAAGAGTTTCCCGTGAGTGCTGGTAGGACCTGCTTGGGCCCTGGCCGGGGAACGGCACAGAAGAGCTGTGCTTCCTGATGTTTCGTCTGCAGATATGGCTCAAGGGGTGAGCCTGAGGCTGAGAGACCCCATTCAAGAGCTGGGGCCCAGACAGCCCGGAGAAGGCAGACCTGAGAGGTAGTTTTCTGGAGAGACGACATTTCCTGGGGACCGAGAAAAGGCACAGAGGGGCAAGCCTAGTCGGACCAGGGCTGACCAGGTACCCACAGGGAGAATGTGAGGCTGGCTTTGGGCAAGCTGCATGGACGTGCTTGGTGCACTTCCTGCCGGGCCCTGTGCAGGCTGCCTGGGGACAAGCAGGGAGAAGCGTGGGATTTGCTCTGGAGCTCACAGTTCAGTGGAATAAACCGAGGAGAAACTCAGATATTGGCAGTGGGTGCATTCCTTAGGGCATGACAGTAAAGGTCACTAGAGTAGAGCAGGCAAAGGGTTGAGGGGGATGCTACCCATGCTGCTCCCTGGGGAACCAGGGAATGCTCCGCAGAGACAGACCCACCTAGCCTGGGCTCTGTGGGGTTGCCAGTCAGGGAAGGGCGGATGTGTCTTCCCAGCAGAAGGAATGGCCTCCGTGCCTATGGCCGTGACGACAGGAAGGGGTCCCAGGGCAGTGCAAGAGATGCATGCCTGCCGGCAGGTGGAAGGACTGAGCTCTTGCAGGCCTTCAAGCTGGTTGGGCTGGGAAAGAAACCAGGAGTGGCAGGGATTGGTTGGGAGGAAGCAAACATGATGGCAAGGAGGGGACGCGTGAGGACCATCAGCCGGGACCCCAGGGGAGCCTGGGGAGAGCGGGTGGCCTAGGCCACAGTGCCCAGGCCCCAGCCTCCAGCTATTCACCTGTTGCATTCTGGCTCTGTGCCCACCCTGCCCCGTCCCATTGCCCACAGTGGACAAGAGGAGAGCTGTGGCGGGGGGTTCTTCTGGCAGACACCTGCTGTCACCAGGGCCTGTGAGCTGACCCCACAGGGGCCTGGACACCTCTCCGCAGCCCCCAGAGCTTGCTGGGATCAGGTAGGCGGGAGGGTTCTGATAGGTTAGCTGGGAAGCCTCATTAAAGATTGAGACAGTGAAGCCCATTTGACGGCTGGCTGGCATATCGGTTTCCCACTGCATAAGCCGGGAGGCTGAGGAAGAAGAGGTAAGTGGCCGGGATGCGAGAAGCGCCCTCCTGCACTGCGCCCGGGGGCCTGCCCGTAATGGTCAGCAGAGAGTGGACCTTCCACTGCTTCTGCTTCTGCCACTGCGACTGCACCGTGCTTTGCAGAGTGAGCTGTAGGTGATGGGCCCCTCCGTGCTCCTCAGGGTGGGAAGGGGGCTGCTCCTGTCCTCACAGGGGGCTCCTCCCTGTTCTTCATGGGGGCTCCCCACACCGCGTGGAGGGAGGGGGCTCCTTCCTTCCCACTGGGGGGCTCCTCCCTGCTCTTCTCGGGGCGGGGGGGGGGGTCTTTCCTCTTCTTCACAAGGGCTCCTCCCTGCTCCTCTTCATGGACTCCTCCTCCCCGCCCCTCACGGGCCTCTCCTTCTGCTCCCATCAGCTGGGATGGTGGGCATGAGCTCTGGGTCTTGGGATAGAGCACCCAGTTAGTGGCTGACCAGAGGGTAAACCCTGTTTTGCACTGAGGCATCACAGAAATGTGGGCAGAAGCAGTGTACAGACTGAGCTCAGGAGACGTGGGCTCCTCTGTGGCCTTGGGTGGTCACTTACCCTCTCCGAGCCTCCAACTCTTTGCCTCTAAGAGAGGTCTGATAGGCCCCACCCTGGAAAGTTAGTAGGTTAATGACCAAATCATGCAGGGGGACTTTGTCATGCACACTGTAAAGGTATGACAGATTTCTATTGTTCTTTATTCTGAGATTCTTTTCAAGGTTTGTTATATGTGCTGCAGTGAGCTTATTAGGAAAGGGAGACAAGTTATTTCAGCAGGAAAATAAGTGGCCTGAGGAACACAGTCTGAGGGGATGAGGCAGGCTGGTTGGCGGTGTCCTGGCCTGGAAGCCAGGGGCCTAGGTCCCAGCCTCACTTGTCCCGAGAACAGGGCCTCCCAGGCCTTCTATGCAAGGACGAGGACAGGGAGCAGGGGCTGCTGCCTCCACAGGTCTCCTGCTGCCCTTGGCACAGTGCAAAGGCCTGTCTTCTCTAGACTCCAGGCGGGTGCTTCTCACTGTGTGGCCCAGGCCTTAGCTCCCTTCTCGGAATCACAGTCCGCGCATCTGCACTGGCTGACCTTCCAGGGCTTCAGGGTCATTTAGACACTGGCCTCTTTGATGCAGGGTTAGCCATTGGTCACCAGGGGGTGACGATTGAACCGTAACTTGCAGGCTCAGGAGTGAGGGTCTGTTACAAGGGCATAATGGGTGACCCCTCAGCTACCTCATGTATCAGCCCACCGTGAGCCTCGGTTCATAAGCAAGGCCTTGGTGGGAAAGGCACTGGAAGATTCACCCAGGGTAACCCAGACAAGCAACTGAGCTGTCATGAAAGCAGGAGGTGGCAGTCAGGGTTGTCTACTGCCCAGACACCTTGGCTTTTTAAGCGTGGAAATAGGGAAGTAGGGAGACATTTGTCCTGGGCGCTGGTCCCAGCTCTACCACCAATTCCTGTGTGGCCTTGGCAAGGCAACTTCAAAGACTCAAGCCCAGACCACAGACTCCATTCCCACATGGGTACTAGCTTACCTGGCAGTAGAAGCCCTGAAAGGAGAGGGAATGGGTGCTAAGGCGTTGGTCTAGGAAGCTGCCTCCATCACAGAGAGCTGCTTTTAAATCAACCCAAAATGCAGGGGCCTTCTAGAGAGAGGGGAAGGAGGCAGCCAGAGATGGCAGAGAGGAGGAGGGGACCTCAGAGGGGCTTGGGACTCTGCCCAACCCAGATTAAGTAGCTGTCGTTTGCTGGCCAGAAATGCCATCAAGCATCACTGAGCAGGTGCTGGATCCTTTGTCCCTGGCACTCCTGGGATCTCAGGTTCCATCTTTTCAGGAGGCCCAGGGGATGCCTTTCCTATAGAGACTAACTCGAAACCTAGCCTGTCCCTTCTGTCCCAGAGGAGCCCAGGGGGTCGATGTCCCAGAGCCTCATGAATGTTAATGGACAGGCAGGAGGACAGTCTCTCTCAGGAGGAGGTGTCAGCAACACCTCAGCTTATCTGCCTACCTTAGGCTGTATAATTTAAAGTGGGGTACCTGGGCCAGGAGCCGTAAGGGCCTCCATCTACCCCGCACCACCAGACTCATAGAGAATGGAGTCACGGAGGAGCACTTGTTCCCTCCGTGGGGACTCTCAGCCATGTGTTTCTTTATTGTAAGGTAATACGTCACACGTGTACAGAATTTGGAAGTTGAAAAAGAGGGAAATAATCCCACAATCTACAGGTAACCACTGTCCCCATCTTGGTCTCTTTCCTTCTTTGTCCTTTTCAGTTTCAGAGAGTTAGAACTAGGTGATCATTGGTTCCATCCTTCTCACTTTATGGTAAACTGAGGCCCAGAGAAGGAGGGATTTCTCAAGGTACCGAACTACTTTGAGCAGAATTCAAACAAGAACTTGGGTGTCCTGGCCCCAAATTCACTCTGAAGGGGATTTGTAGAAACTGGAGCAGTACAGAAGAGGCCAGCCAGGAATGGGGAGGGAAAATGGGAACAAGGGGGAGCAGGAGGCCTGGGCTGTTCACTCCCGGTGGGGGTTGCTGGGGGCATGAGCACTGTCCACGGTGCAGAGGCCTCTAGGCCAGCACTTGAAAGGCCGCCTGCCTGGTCCTGAAGGCACCCATGGGAGCAGTGCTAGCAAGGTTCCCGCCCATGAGGACGAGGACCAGCAGTGGGAACCCCACACAGACCCTGTGCGCAGAACATAATACCTCCTCAGGAAACCTGGGCTCCCTCTTCCCTTACCCCATCTGTGGTCATTTCCGAGCCCCACCTCTGTTGGCGACCTGCCATGTCTCTCCTGCTGTAATATCTCAAGGCTTACGAGGCACAGTCGCCGGCCTGACCACTGACTGTTTCCAGCTGTGAGCTGAGAACTTTAAGAATGTGTCACCTGCTGTAGTCTCGACATTTGGTTGGACATCTTCACACGGTTTGCTTGGGGGCCTCATCGTTCACTTATTCAACAAATGCTGCCAGCGTGTTGATCGTAGGCCAGAAACCATGTCCTGGGGGTACAGAGAACAAAACAGTTCTGTCTCTGGAGAGTAGAAGTCAGACCGCTGTTGGCCTGGGTTCATTTTGACTGTCTCTCCTGGTCCGGGCAGGCGTACATACTGTGTCCTCGTGGCCACGGAGCTCCGCACTAGCTGAGTCCCCACAGGGAGGTGCCCCCTACCACTGGGCAGGACCGGGGCCAAGCATCCCCCACGGCTGGTTCATTCTCCTGGAGCCAGTCGTGCGACCTGGTTTTCCTATCTCAGCTGCTCTCCCCCAGCCCCTTTCTGTTACACAAGGGTGGCTTTCCCAAAGATGAGTGTACCTCACATTAGAATCCTCTGTCAAATCTTTATGTCAAAGACAGAGCTGTAGAAGCCTTTAGAAAGTACCAGCGCCAGGTGTGCTCACATCCCACCTCACAACAGCCCTGTGAAGGGTGGGATGATCATTGCCACCCTGCTTGTGGGTCCCACATCCTCCAGGAGCCCCAGGGAGAAGTGCCACTGCTCAGAGATGACCTCAGACCCCCTGGCCCCACTTTGTCCTTTGGTCTGGCTGACACCAGTGCCCCAGGTAGTCATGTGGATTCTCCCTCCAGTCCCCCAGCCTCTGTGGTGTGGGGGCCAGCCCCAGCCCCTCTGGCCAGGCTCCTGCATCACCCCTCCAAGGTGGGCTCATGGCTGGAGTTTGGCCCAGCCTCAGCCCCATCTAACTTTGCTTTCTCCTCTATCTTCTCCCACCTCCTGACCCCTAAGGATGAATAGTCCTCCTCTGGGTCACCAGCATGTTCTGTAGGAGCAGATGTCTGATGGATCTTAAAGCTGTCTGGAAAGTGGGCCTCAGAGATGGCAGGAAGTCAGCTCCTTCCCCCGAGAAGCATCACTGTCCAGCGGGACGTGGAGCAGACAGGCCCGGCTGCGAGTATCAGTGTGGGCCTCACCCCCGTGCCCTGACCCTCGCTCTGTTCAGACAGGCGTCTGCCAGGGCAGGCACAGGCCACCCTCCGCCCGGGCCGGGCCCACACACCGGTCATGCACCAGCACCCTGCTTCTCCCCACCTTTGTTTGCTGTTCCACCTCACATTTCCCTTTTTCTCGTTCACATGTCTGTAGTGCCGACAGGTTCTCTATCGTAACTTTGGCAACACTTATCTGAGCCGCATGAGAGAGGATGAGGGTTGTCTTCATTGAAGCCCCAGACCAGCGCCCATCCTCAGCAAGCTGTGACATGGAGGCCAGCGTCAGGAGCCCCTTGGCCTCAGCAGGTCCCCTCACCTGCAAGAGACACCACCACACCTTATACAGGGCTCTGGTGGGACCGACTGGGCGGTGCAGGCAGGCATGGAGGCTGGCAGAGAGGACTGCTCTGTGAGTGGGGAGCCTTCCTAAAAGCACCAGCAGCCCGACTGGTGTAAAGGGCCGTTTGAGTGTGCAAGGATGCAGGCAGGCCAGTGATTAGCAAGAGATGTTGGACTCGGAGGAGAGGCCAACCAGAGAATTCGCTTTTTTTTTTTTTTTAAGGGGGCTCCACACTCAGCACAGAGCCCAACACGGGGTTCACACAGCCTGAGCTGAGATCAAGGGTCAGATGCTTAACCGACTGAGCCACCCAGGCACCCCTAGGAATTTGCTTTTAGTACTAATAAAAAAGAAGTTTCCAGGCCTTTATGGTTTACAGAGTACTTTTTCATGCAGTCTGTTTATTCTTCACAGCAGCTTTGTGAGGTGCCACTGTTGGCTTTAGAAGTCATATTTACATTTATTTTATAGGCAAGGAGGCCCAGCTGACAGGTGTGGGCCCAAGCCCTGGCCAGGCCTCCTCCCTCCCAACCCTGGGCCATCTCCCTGCCTGCCTGCCCAGATCAGTACCTTGTGGGGACAAGGCAGATAAACGTGATCTCCCCAAACGAGTGTCTGGCCTACGTTTCCACAGAGGGGTGTCAGCACACAGCTATGTGCAGAGCCGAGGGGGTTCTGTGCCGAAGAGCACATCAAACACAGAGCCCTGTGACAAAGACTGAGTCCTGCTGCCAGCTCAGTCCTGGTCATGGCAGGGGATAGTTAGCCAGGAAACCCTCCCTTGACCAGCCTCCTCTCTGAACAAGCCTGAATTTAGGGATCGCTTGTGTTTCTGTGGCTCATCTCTTAAGGGATTTTTATTTTCATCTGAGTGAGTTCAGCCCCCTCCCTTCACCTGTGGTCACGAGTTCCCTCTAACCATCCCACCTCAATTCAGCAAAACATACCAAGTGTCTGGTGTGAGCTGGGTACTATGCACGGGGTGATGAGTAAGAGATATGGTCTCTGCCCTCAAGCAGCCCAAGACCTCATAGGGAAGACAAGAGTGCTTGCAAACGTCTATAATATTAGTGAGAAAGCTGTGCTGTGACAAGCCCTTGCATATTAACCAGTGAGGAATGTGAGGATATAAGAAGGCTTCCTGGATGAGGTGACTGTGGCGTTGAGCCTTGCAGACAGCACCCCAGGTAGACTGAGTGCCCCAGCCAAGGACAGAGAGGTGGGGAGCACAGCATGTGGTCAGTCGAGGGAGCAGATGTGAAAGGTCTGCTGCAGAGGTGGGGCTGGAAGCAGCAGCTACCCGGTAGGCTGGAGTCCTCTTCCACCGAGTGTAGCCCCAACCCCCTGGCTTGTGTTTGCCACCGATCATGGAGGCTGTGATGTGTGTGGAAGAGGGGCAGGAAGCAAGGGGAGAGGGTGGAGGCAGAGGGTCCAGTCAGTCCAGGAGAGAAATGCCGAGGCAGGCATGTAGGCATGGAGAGGCGGGTGGGCTCCGTCGGGGTCTTGCACAATGCTGCAGTAAGAGTTGATCACCAACTGGAAGTGGGAGGCCAAGGAGGGCGGGGGAGCCAGGGGTCCCCCCTATCCCTCTCACCAGGATCCTGAAGGCGAGGGCATGGCTGACCTGAGACGACTCCATGGCAGGGGTCTCTGCATGGCCTCCACCTTGGCTTCCAGTTGCACCACAGGGACTACCCAGAAATAACTCGGCTCTGGGACACATGGGAGTGATTAACAGCCACCCAGTGTTCCAACCCCGGGATTTCCCACTGAGGAAGCTCCTGCAAATGGGCTGTGCCAGGGCTTTCCCAAGGAATCCTAGACAGCTCAGGAGGAGAAATCCTCCCCCCTGCCCTCCTCCCTGCTCTGCCACTGAGGCCACTGGGGCCAGTGGGGGAAATAGGCCAGGAGTAAGGAAGGAGACAGTGGGAACCTCATGGCTGCTGCAGATACCCCGTGTGACACTCCCAGGCCCCTTTCCCGGGCCGCAGCTCCCACCTCTGAGACAAAGGGACCGTGCTTCCTAACATTAAGGATCCTTGTAGTTCAAAACAGACTAACATTTTCTTGGTTTGAGAAGAATGGAACGCCTTATACAGCCAAGCCTTTTCTCTTCCTCCTTTGCAGTGTCTAAAATTCCAACTGTCTAGTGTTTTGTTTTTTTGTAAGATTTTATCGATTTATTTATGAGAGACACAGAGGCAGAGACATGGGTAGAGGCAGAAGCAGACTCCTTGCAGGGAGCCCGATGTGGGACTCAGTCCCAGGACCCTGGGATCACGACCTGAGCCGAAGGCAAACACTCAACCACTGAGCCATTTGGGCGTCCCCCAACTGTCTAGTCTTGAAGTATGCCTGCAGTGTAGGGGCCAGAGCCCCCTGGGAACAGCCAGGTTCCTGTCCGACGTCCTCCACCCTCTGAAGGAATTGGCTGGCTGAAGGTGTTGGGAGGAAGTCCAGCCCAACAGGCAGAATGAGGGTCACCAGCACAAGACCACCACAGACCACAGACTGTGGAGGCCGTCTGCTGCCATCTAGGGTCCTAACAATGGGATGGGAAAGAGTCCCAGTGACCGAGGCCAGACCAGGCCAGCAGACACAGAGATGTCTGAGCTGTTAGCAGAGCTCAAGCATCACATGACCTCAGTGCTAGGAGAGCCTAGCTCAGATAAGGATGGGCTCTAGTCCTTAGACCACGTGCTAGACAGGGTCTCTGGGACGGGCTCAACCCTGGAAGAAGGGCGACTCCAGATTCAGACACAGGCTCAGCAGCCGAGGCCAGGCCCTGAAGTGAGGCAGAGCAGCTGCCCCTGATTCCCAGAATGGGGTGAGGAGGGGAGGCTGAGATGTCTCAAATCCTTCCTGCCTCAGCCAGGACAAGTGGGTAGAGGCATAGACCCTCTGGGTGGGGGTCAGAGGACACCTGTCCAACCTGTGGTCCTGGAGAGCCAGCCTGCCACCCTGCCACCTTCATTCTTCACTCTTAAGCTGGTCTCAGTCCGACCCCATGGTGTGATTGAACAGAAGGGAGAGTGGCCTTTTGCAGGTCAATTGAGTCTGGCTCTGCCACTTGCTGTCTGTGAGACCCAGAGCAAGTCATTTCCCCTTTCAGGCCACCTCACCCATTACAGTTCCACTCAGTGGCTGACAGAGTTGCGAGAATGAAGGTGAATTTCAATTAAATTAGGAAAGTGAGGACCCCTGGGTGGCTCAGCAGTTGAGTGTCTGCCTTGGGCTCAGGTCATGATCCTGGGGTCCTGGAATCGAGTCCCACATCAGGCTCCCTGCATGGAGCCTGCTTCTCCCTCAGCCCATGTCTCTGCCTCTCTCTTTCTCTCTCTCATGAATAAATAATAAATCTTTTTAAAACAATTTAGGAAAGTGCCTGGACTCTGCCGGATAGCAGAGATCTGCTCCCACTCCTACTTCCTGAGAACAAGGAGGAAGGAGCACTAGCACCTGGGTCTTCCCTGTAGGAGAGAAAGAGCCCCATTAAGGATTTGTTGTTTATTTGTTTATTTTTAGGATTTTATTTATTTACTTGAGAGAGCGAGAGAGAGCACACACGAGTGAGGTGAGGGGCAGAGGGAGAGGCAGGGACCCTGATGTGGGACTCAATCCCAGGACCCCAGGATCACGACCTGAACCGAAGGCAGATGCCCAACTGACTGAGCCACCCAGGTGCCCCAAGGATGTGTTTTAAATTTTCAAAAGTCTGTGCTGAACATGTTACATGTTACTTAAAGTCAGAAAAACCAATTTCTATTAAAAAGATCAAAATTATATGTTAAATTATTTAATTTTTAAAACGTGTTTAGAGTTGGAGAAAGAAAGCTGAGATTGATCTGATGCCTATCGTGTGCCAGGCCGCCACGCGAGGTATTTACAAGTCATGTCTGTAAAAGCACTTAGGCACCTTCTCTCCTACCCATCATGAGAGCGCAGCAGAAGGCACCAAGCAAGGGCGGGCTCCGGCAGCTTGACCCAGGGAAGCATTTTTCCCTGAGTGCTGGAGGGCACTCTCCTCCCACCAAGCAGAAGGCCCACTGGCCTCCTCCTTCCCCAGCTGGAACATTCATACTGGGGCCAGGAAAGCAGCAAGACGTGGCTCCCTAAGAACTTGACTAAAGTGGGTACTAGGGCCCAGGACAGCAAGTCTAGAGACTGCTGAACGTGGAAGCTCGCTCAGGGCATGGAAAGATTTGACTCACGTTGTGTCCCTCCTGGTGGTAGAGACAGGGTCTTTGAGGATGGGCAGGTTTAAGACCTCTGTGGAAGCAAGCATGTGGTCATGGTCACATGGAGGTAGTGGCTTCCGTTGCTGGGACTGGGCAACAGTAGCTGCCTGGGAGGCACACAGGAGACTCCTGCACGGGGAGGAGACTGCCCTACAATCAGATGATCCATTTTGGCTTTGAGATTCTGTTGTTCTCTCTCCCCAGCTGTGCCCCAGATCCAGGGACCACCTGCCAGTCCTTCTGCAGCTCAAAGCACTTGTGGGAGAAGCCTTGCACACATTGTGGGCTTTGCTATGGGCTAACCGTGGCTGCCCCTTTGTCCTAGAGGGGAGACAAGCTCCTTCCCCATGTAGTCAGTGAGGTCAGACCAGCCTGCCCAGGGTCCCTCCCTGTCACTGTGACTCTGTGCAGTTCCTCAGTGACATCTGAGCTGGCAAAGAGAAGGGAACAATCAGCTCTTTCTCAGTTTAGGGCAGAAGCCTGCCTTTTCTTGCACGTGTGGCACAGCGCCAGCCCCCATCTGAACATAGGGTGCACGCAGCAGACCTGGACTGCTCTGGGCCCTGCCTTCAGAGTCCAGGGCAAGGGTGTGGCCTGGAAGGCTCTGTCCGTGACAGCCTCTGCCATCTGTGCCTCACTGTGTCCTTCCCACCCACAGCTGCAGGCTCCTAGATGCAGACAGGAGGGCCCCGCATCATGGTGAGGAGGCCAGGCTGCGGCCCCACCAGACCAGATGTGAAATCCCTGGCTCTGATACTGAACCCACTGAACCTCCTGCTCAAAAGGCAGGACAGAATGGATCTCCTGGGTTTGGTGATGCTGAGCACACTGGCGATTTTAGTTGGAACGGCTTGGTGGGACGTGGAGAGGCCCGAGACAGTGAAGAAGTAAGGACACGGCAAGTGCAGTGTGAAAGGGAAGGAGAGAGGGTTCAATAGCTACGTGATGGACTCTGAGCCACGCGAGCAATGTTGTCCTGTACTGGGCTCTGAGAGAAGAACCTCAAGACGGGGAGAGAGAGGTGATTGATGGGACAGGCTGGGGACCCGTTGAGAGGGCAGGGACCGCTCCTGTGGGCCAGGAGGGCAGACGGGGAGAGCTCCAGGTTGCTTTGCCAGAGCCTTCCTTCTCCACTAACCACTGTGCTTCTGTGCTTCTCTGCCCCACAGGCCCCTCCACCCAGCGTCAGGTGCAGAATGGCCCCTCTCCTGAAGAGATGGACATCCAGAGAAGGTAATCCCCCAGCCAGGGCCAGTGGCACCCTGCGGCGAGCAGAGGACACGCCTGCAGCTAGGGCCAGGATTCCCAGAGACACACACCAGGGTGGGGACAGGCCAGACCAGAAGGAAGAGGGAGCACGTTCATTGTGGCTTTGCCAGACCGAGGAAGGGAACGTGTGGTCTCATGGAGACCTCCGGTCTGCAGCATCCTGGGCGCTGTTCACTTACCTCACTCAGCCCTCCCACGTGTGTTAGGAGGTGATTGTCATGCTGTGGAGGGGTTCAGTGATGTGAGCAAGGCCACGCTGCTGGAGATAGGCAGGCCGACCCACCCAGGGCTGCCTGCCACTCCCTCACTGGCTGCCTTGGGCGGGTGCCAGAGCCTCTCAGGAGGATCTTGACCCCAGCCCACTCACCTCCCAGTTGAGACTAAGGTGGACAAAGGTGGTGAATGCCCTTCAGCGGCTGCAGCTGCTCTCCAACTGCTTGGCCGGGGCCGAGTTGTTGTCCTCATTTGCCAGGCCATGGAGGAGGCAGCTCCCATGGGATGTGAGCCTTGAATGACACCCACCCCCACTCCAAGGAGCTTCTTTTTTTTTTTTTTTAAGATTTTATTTTTATTATTTATTCATGAGAGATACAGAGAGAGGGAGAGGCAGAGATACAGGCAGAAGCAGGCTCCATGCAGGAAGCCCGACGTGGGACTCCATCTGGGGTCTCCTGGATCACACCCTGGGCTGAAGGCGACGCTAAACCGCTGAGCCACCCAGGGATCCCCTCCAAGGAGCTTCTAAAGCACTCAGACTGGGAGGAGGGGCCGGTACCATTGTCCTGAACTTACAGAAGAGTTCGTGGTGGCCAAGGAGGGAGCAGCCACCCCAGGTCACGTTGCCAGGAAAGGCAGGGCCAGGGTGTGTACCCGGCCTACCATCGCCTCGGCAGGGGCTCTGCGTCTCTGAGAGGCTCTGCATCGGGCTCTGTGGGAGCTGTGCCCAGGACGAGGGCCGGGTGCAGGCCTTCCCCACCCAGGTTCTTGGACGAGGGGCTGAGCCGGGGGCCTGCAGCTAGCCTCATGTGGAATCTTGGGCTGGGAGGTAGGGAGGCCCCGTCCCCACCCCTCAGCTGGCTGGGAGGATCTCCAGGGCCCTCCTTCCTCTAGCCTTTCCCCCACCCTGAGGACTGAAGGCCATAGCTGGTAACCTCTGAGTGCCTTCTGGCCCACGGGGTGCTCTGTAACCCTGGGCACCTTCCTGCTCTAGGCCTGTTACCCATTGGAACATAACAGTGGTATTCCTCACCCTGCCCACCTCAAAGAAATAAAGATGGGACTGTGCTTCTAGACTGCCTATGGACAGGAGACTCCTTTTATCAATTCCCACGGGTCTCTTGATTCCATGGGCCTGTCTTCTGGCCCCTCAAGAATACAGCATGTTGTTGCCTGTGAAGGGCTTTTACAGGCTTTGGTTCGTTTTACTTCTCACACTAACCTTCCAAGGCTCCTGTTACTGGTACCATCCCTTACATAAGCCTGGAGAGTGGAAAGGACTTATCCAAGGTAACGAGCAGTTAGAGGCAGCACCAGGATCGGCACCCCCTCCGGCCCCCGCTCAGCACTCTGCTGGGTCTTGGGGCTGCTTCCACCCTGAGAAGGTGGACTCAGGAATGATGTACAGGGCAGAGCTCTCAGAACCGGTTACACACCAGCCTGCATTACCTTGATCCACCACGGAAGGCCCGCATTCCTTCAGAGGCCACCTACAGTCCACGCTCCGTGGGCTGGAGCGCCCCCTGGAGGCCTGCGACCTGCTCCTCTGTCCCTGCCGGTCACCTCACACCGAGGGAGGCCCAGGGGAGAGATGACTTCCACGGGGGCCCAACACGAGGTGGTGACTCTAAGCCCAGGAACCTTGTACCCTCTCACAAACAGGGTCTGAAATCCACACCTGATTTTTGAGGACTTCCAAGTGCCTTCATTTTACCAGGGGCAGCTAAGCATACGGATCCTGCTGGGAAAGTTGGAGTTTTGGGTGATGTGTCAGCATCTTGGATAGAGAAGCTGATGCAGGCACTGTTGGGAGCTTTTCAAACACCTTTCGCGCCAGAAGGGTCTTTACCGTTATTTCATAGGGCACACATAGCCCTTCTAAGAGCCCCCTGAACATGTGTTGTGGTGCTTCTTCTGCAGAGAAGCCGATGTCTGGGGAAGGGGTGTGACTTGCCCACAGTAACAAAGCCATGATCCCAGAACAGGAGCCCAGAAAGGTCGCTACCTCTGAATGGTCTTTGCAGTAAACTCTGGGTCCCCTCTGGAAAAGGTGCTGTGTCATTGACCGTTCTTGAAGATGAAGGCAGCTGTATTTATTCCTTCCTATGTGTATCTGTTGCTTCACAAAGCACTTACTGAGCAGCTGCTACGTGCCAGGCATGGTTCCAGCACCAGAGAAGCATCAGCTCACTGAAAACTGAGGGTGCAGTGCAGACCCATGGCCAGCAGCTTCCCGCTCTGCCGCTGCCCTTCGTGGCCAGGGCAGAAACCACAGCTTGCCTCTAGCACGCTTTCCCATTGAGCCCAGAGTAGGTGTGAGAACATCCCTTCACCCTGTGCTTCATCAGCAGAGCTAATTGAAGCTAAAGCAAGGTTAAAGCCTTGCTGCTCTCCGGAGTCTGCATGACTTCTGCCTCGGCATCTCAGTTCCGGATTCTGTAGAAATATTTGTGGGTTGGTGTCCTCACTCGACCAGCCTTCAAGAGCACCAAGGTCACTCTGCCTTAAGGACCCAGGATGCTAGTGCCCACTGAGGCACACACAGCATCACACTGCAGCCTACCAGATGGCTCTCTGATGCAGGCCTGGCCTGCGGCTAGATCTGGGGTAAAAAGAATGAGGACATGCCGGCTTAGTGTCCCTTCTCTTGGCAACCAGCAATGCCTAAAAATCGTTCCAGGAAACATAGTCATTTGTATTAAGAATGGGCGACCCTAAGGTCAGGTCTGCTGAGGTTCTAGGCCCCCCAAAAGCTAGATGAGCATGTCCAGCCTGGGGAAAAGCTTGGTCACTCAGCCAGATGGTCGCCCCAGCCTTCATGAAATTGTTCAAGGGTACTGCCAGCACTCAGCTGTTCGGGGACCTGGAACCAGTCACATGCCCCACCTCCCTTCAGTGAGGACAGCGAGCCTGGCAGGCGGGGCCAGGGGGGAGGGGGCGAGCTCACCGCTGAGGCCCCCAGCCCCGGGCGTGCAGTGGCTCTCAGGGAGTGCCAGTGAAACCCAACTCTGCAGCCCAGGCTCCCGGACACAGAACCACATTGTTCTCAGCTCCGAGAAGTCAGATCTGCTCTGCTGTTGTTTTTCAGACAAGTGATGGAGCAGCAGCACCAGCAACAGCGTCAGGAGTCTCTAGAGAGAAGAACTTCAGCCACAGGTGAGAGCCCCTGTGGGGCCTGTTTCTCTAGCTGCTCCCAGCTCCTTTACTGGGCACCTCTGGCCCTCCATGAAGAGCTGCTGGTTGCATAGATCTCCCTGTGTGATAGTCCCATGAAAGCAGGGGGACAAGAGAACAGCTCGGGGAAGAGGATCAGTTCAGCTCTGTCCGGCCCTCGCCACCAGCCTCCGGTCCCCCAGCACTCAGTGCCTGAGCAGATGCTCGGTGGGCATAGCCTGTGTCTCTGGCACCGTGCTAAGGGTTAGGAACACAGCAGTCGAGGCAGAGACAGCCCCAGCTCAGCATCCTGTCAGGGAGCCCCTGTCAGGGTAACACTGAAGCATCACAGTGCACGCACGGCGACTAAGTGCGAGGTGTACCTGCCCCGGGAGTCAGGAGCCCTGCAGACAAGGTGCAGTATCGTCCTAAGCATTGACCAGAACCGAGCACAGTAAGGCCAGAGGTTCCCTGAAGAGTGGCGATGCTGGTTAGTGAGCACAGGACTTCCCGGGTCAGCGAGCGCTTTCAGATCCTTTGTTTTACATACTTCCTTCCAACACCCTGCGCAGTAAGCAGGTGGATGGTACCCTGTTTCACTGATGAGAAAACCAAGCACCAGTGCCCAGTGGCAAGGTGGAGGGGCTCTGCCCAGTGGCAAGAGCCCCCCCACCTCATGCAAAGAGCCCCCCCACTGGGCTCTGCCCAGTGGCAAGAGCCCCCCCCACCTCATGCAAATGCTAGCTGGTAGCACCCCCAGCTCCACTAGACCCCCGGTGGGGCCCCCCCTGCCCGTCCTGTGTCAGCCCTGCCCGTCACTCCTGCCCGTCACAGCTGGCCCCCAGGTGCAGAGGCCAGGTGCCCACAGCACTCCTGGTACCTCTTCCTACTCTTGCATTTCCCTTCCTCTTTTTCCTTCTTCGACCTCACTCCTCCTATACCAGACTTGACTCCTCATCTGTCACCGTCCTGGCACGGTGGCCACTTCCCTGCAGTTTGGGCTCTGAGGTCAGAGCCCCCCCTTCTGTATGCCAGCGTGGCACATGTGCCTGGTCCCAGTAGCACGTGTCATTCTGCCGCAGTTGTAGATGTGCATTTATCTGTGTGACTCGCTCCCTGCTTACCCACGAGGCCATGAGCAGGGAGCCTGTGGCTGCTTTCCCCAGCACCTGCTACAGTGCTGGGCACACAAGGGAGGCTCAGTGAGCGCTGGGTGGAGGCTGTTCAGATGGTGGACAGAGGACTGCTCAGCACTGCCCCCTCACATAGGCCCCCAACAGCCCTGCAACCACAGTTACCTGCTACAGTCCCCAGAGGCCTTGGGTCAGTCACAGCTGCATCTCAGAGACCAACAAGGGCTGGTCCCTGGGGTGGTGCTAGGTACAGAGAAGGACAAAGAGATACAATTTGTGCCACCAAAGCCCTTCATCTCCCATGGGAAGACCATGATTAGAGCAAGAGAAGGTTAGCTAAGCTCAACAGATGTTCACTATGTGACACTGTAAGTCCAACCAAGCCCCAGAATGCTGGGGAGACCAGCGTAGGGAGGGAAGGGACCAGGGCTAGGTGCATCCCATGGGGGCTTCCTGGAAGAAGCAGCCTTGAGCTGATCCCTCAGAGGAGCAGGCTTCCCTCTGTCGCTCCACCCAGGGAAGTAGCCGCGGGGGACTAGGGACTGACTAAGCCCCACTCTTGCATTTCAGGACCCATCCTCCCACCGGGGCACCCCTCATCTGCAGCCAGCGCCCCCCTCTCATGTAGCGGACCCCCGCCCCCGCCCCCACCCCCTGTCCCGCCTCCACCCACGGGGGCCACCCCCCCACCCCCACCCCCACTGCCAGCCGGAGGAGCACAGGGTGCCAGCCATGACGAGAGCTCCATGTCCGGCCTGGCTGCCGCCTTGGCTGGGGCCAAGCTGAGGAGAGTCCAGCGGGTAAGCGTCCATGGGTACGGGCGGGCCGGGCCCCTAACTGCCCCCATGTATAAGACCCCAGGAAAGCCCTCCAGCGTAGACACCATCTGTGCCACCCGGCACTGTGCCAGCCACAAGATGCTCTCAGTTTCTAACCTCCCTCATGCTGACCGTCATAGGCGGGGCAAGAAGCATCCCCTTGCAGATGAGGGGACCAAGGCACAGGCATGGAAGCAGTTTGCCCACCGTGTGGCGGTCAGATGCAGGGTTCCGACTCAGACCCAGGTCTCCTGGATCTGGGTCCCTCTCACTTCCCACACCAATCCTAGATGCCAGCAGTGCCATGCCCCGCGGCCTGTCCCAGCACCTCTGCAGTGACCTGGAAGGGGGATCGGCCATGGGGCAGCTGAGTGGCTGTGACTCTGACAGCATCTCTGACACTGCCTCTCCTTCCCTTCATGTCTACACCCACCTTAGCAGGGGCACTGACATGAGCCAGCAGTGCTGGGCAGCGACCAGCCAGTCCTGTTCCCTTGCTGGACTCTGGCTTGGTCCCCTGTGGAGCTGGAGGGATGAGCCTCGAGAGCCGTGGTCCTCCTTGCCACCATCATAGGAATCCCATCCATGCTTACATGTGCCCCCTCCCCCTCCAGTGACATCCCCCCCAAGACCCCAGACTAATGCTACATCCTTACCTCCTAGCCAGAAGATGCCTCTGGAGGCTCCAGCCCCAGCGGGACCTCCAAGTCTGACGCCAACCGGGCGAGCAGTGGGGGTGGAGGAGGAGGCCTCATGGAAGAAATGAACAAGCTGCTGGCCAAGAGGTGGGTGTTCAGGCCCCCCAGACCCAACTACTTGTCAGGGACTTCCTGCTCCTCAGCATCAGAGCATAGCCCTTGCCCAGTCCCAGGGCCCACTGTCACCTGGGCTCAGCCAAGCAGGGAACTTTAATCAAGTTCCCCTCCTCGAGGGCTCACCCTGAGGCATCAAGCCCAGAGGAGTCGTCTCAGCTCTCAACTCCTCCTGACCTCACTGATTGACGCAGCTTCCATGTACCAACCTCACCCTAAGCAGGGGGAAATTTGGAGCTAATCTTAGACATTGGTTCAGGGGGGGAAGAGGCTCCTTCCTCACACTTAAGATCCCAGCATAAATGAGATGCCTCAGTGCTGGAGCCACTCAGAGTCTACCAGGGCAAATGCGTGCCGCGGGACCAGTCCCACAGACCATTGTGGAGGACACAGGGAAGGCATTCTGAAGCAGAGGAGCCCAGAGGGCACCACCCTGGGAGTTCCACCCACGTCCTGGCTGAGTGCTGGGGCCGCAGGCCTAGTCATCCCCTTCTCTACCACACTAGCAGGTGTGGCTCCAGCTTGCCCAAGGCCATCAGCCTGTCCCTGTGCCACACAGTGACTCCCCAGCTGGAGAGGCCAGGCAGGCAGACCTTTTCACAAGGGTTGCAGAGCTTGGGTTCTCCTTATAAACGTGGCATAGCAGCAGGAATGTGCTGACATAGGTTGCCAATGCCATGGCTCCCCTGGGCACCAGAGCAGGGGGCTCAGGGGCAGACCTCACCCATCAGAATGCTCCTTCTTGTCCACGAAGCAGCATCCGAACCCTGCTCCAACAGTGACACCCACCCCCCAACCTCTTCTCACTCTCTGGGTACGTCCCCTGTCCTCCAAGCGGACTCACCCTGAGTGAGAACTGGGCTGGGGGATCACCTCACTAAGTGCACACAGCTCTGAGAGGATGAAGTGGGAAACCTAGGCCCCCAGAGTGCAGGTCATTGGGCTTTGCAACAAGGGCAGAGCCAGCATTTCCTGCCCAGGGCCTCTGCACACATGGCAAGGGACAGGAGAAGGAGCCTGCTGTGAATGGCAGAAAGAGCTGTGAGGCTGAGTACCTACGACACACAAGGTAACCAGGAACAGGGACAGACCGTGAACAGTTGTCACACAACAGAATGGAGGCTTGCAGGGTGATATGGCTACCCACCAGTGCAAGCCACTCCCTGGGGAAAGCCAGGAGGGCTCCAAAGGGGAGGTTCCACATGCGCACGGCCCGGAAGGAGAAGAACACATGTCCAGGCAGAGGCGAGTGGGCAGTGTTACAATACTGGGAAGGCTGAGATAGCCGCTGGGCCTAGAGCCCAGGGTGTGGAGGAGTGACGAAGGTCAGGCTGCAAGAGATAGCCTTGTTTGCAGGCACGTCGGGCTCCATCTCACAGAGGTGAACAGAGCCTTGGGTAAAAATAGATGTTTTTTGAAAAGAAAATACACTTTCTCCAAGTCCAAAAGCAGTGCATCAACAATAACAAGTAGGCCCAGCTGGTTCAGACCAAACGCAGAGGAAGTTCCTGAGGACAGGAAAAGGCTGGTGTCACCAGGAGCCCGTGAGACGCCCAGATGCTGGCGGGACAGCCGAGGCCCTGCCAAGAACAAGCATGAGTGCACCCCGCCCGCACGGTTCAGCGAGGCACTCTTGGAAGCCCGGAGTTTCGGCCTCTGCCCGGCCTCTCTCCCAGCGGCGGGGGGCACAGGCGGGAAAGTCCGCGCGGCCAAGAGCCCTCCCGGGACTGGCATGCCTGCCTGCTCTGTGTCTTTAGAAGATTAAAGCTTGGCTCTGGGTGGAGACAGTGTCATAGAGCAAAGTGGCAGTGGGGAGCCCAGCCAGGGGGCCACCGTTGTCCAGGAAGAGGGGCTGCCAGCTGGTGCTGGGTATCAGCAGGAAGACAGGACAGACGTGAAATACCAGGCAGAGGCAGAACTGGCTCTACTCTTTTTTTTTTCTTTAATATTTTTGTGTATTCACTTGAGAGAGGGAACATGAACGGGGGGGAAGGGCAGAGGGAGAAGCAGACTCCCTGCCGAGCACGAAGCCCCACTCAGGACTCGATCTGAGGACCCTGGGATCATGACCTGAGCTAAAGGAGACACGTCACTGAGCCACCCGGGCGCCCCCAGAACTGGCTCTGCTCTTGTGAGGAAGAGGTTGGTGGGGAGGATTCCCTGGGGGTGTCTCTCGGCTATGATAGCCTCAGCCTCGCAGAGCTGAGGAGCCCCGAGGGCATACTCTGAGGAATACGGAGGGGCGTGTAGCTCAGGGCGTCAGCCAGACGTTCGCCACTGAGGAGGCCAAAACACAGGTGGGCTTTAGGGGCTAAGAGAAGGGGTCCGTGCAAGTGGGGAGCAGGCAGGTTGACCAGAGGGCATCAGCTGCAGCTCTCTGGGATCCTCCCCTTTCTGAGCAGGGACAGACTCAGCCGTGATCAGGGAAGGCACCGCGGCAGGACTGAGTTCTGAGGCAGGAAGAGGTACTTCTGCCTTCTACGAGGCAGTGGGATTCGCTTACCAAGGCCAGTCAGGCTGAAGACAGAATGCCCCGACCTGTGACCCAGGGGCGCCTCTCCCCATCCCACGTGCCTGGCCTTGAGCGTCCTGGGGGAAGAGCTGCCACCCACCCAAGCCCAGGCTTGGTGAACCCAGCCCTGGGAACCTAGACAGGGTGCAAATCAACTTCTTCTAGCCCTCAGGTGCTGTAAACAGACACAGGAATGTTCCCCGGCCCCTGTTCTCCCTGCCCAGACCAGTTTTGTGTCCAGGGTCATGCAACGAGCACAGAAGGCCTGGGCATTCAACAAGGCATTGCCTCCTTCACACCAAACAGGGTTCAGATCCCCACCACAGGTTCCTCTGAGGACCAGGCTGTGTCCAGCAGAGGCATCTGGGTCAGCGTGAGAATCTTCAGGAGCTGATTTGCACCTTCTTCCTCCTTGTGTTAGGAGAAAAGCAGCCTCCCAAACAGACAAGCCGGCTGATAAAAAGGAAGACGAAAGCCAAGCGGTAAGCAGACCCCAGCCCTCGCCACCCTGGGCGCTCACCAGTGGGAGATGCCAGGCCTTTGAGGCACTGATGTGCGCCTGGTTTGGACATACTTGTGATAGAAACTTCACCAGGTGTTTCACAGGACGGACAAGAGAGTTTGGGGTGGGGGTGGGGGGGTGCAGAAGAGCCTGCCAAGCACTCAGTCTGGCCCTCCCCACACTCTGGGCGGCAGGCCTGGGCTCTCTGAGCATCCAACAGGCCCTGCTTTGCCCTGGAGGTCACAACTTCACGAGGTCGGATAAAAGGCTGAGAAGCAGGATCCAGCCCAGGAGTCCCGTGAAGGGAAAGCCTGCAGGCCTGCAGTCAGAGTGCACTCGCAGTAGGTGACGTCTGCTGGAAGACTGGGGCAGTTTATATTCTCAAATTATTTCTAAAAAGATTCCACTTGAGTCCATTGATTCCAATAGGAGCTGCAAGTGAGCTGAGCAGAGGACCCTGGAGCCCAATCTGGCCATACAAGCTCCAAGCATCTGCTTCTACTTGGGGTGGCTGACTTTCCCTCTGTGTTAAGCTTTTCTTACAAAAATAGGCCCCTGGTGCAGTGGCTGATCTTAGACCCTAACTATAAGGGGCGTACAGTTTGCATCTCAGGGGTAGGAGCCAGGACAAGTATAACCAGCAGGTTGGTTGCTGCCTTACGTCCCCCCATCAGCAGGCTGGGCTCATCTGGGATAACCCCCGCCCCCCGCCCCTGCTCTGGCCCTGCCAACCGGGTTTCCCTTTCTCTGACCCTCATGCCTGGGCACATGCAGTCCTTCGGCCCCTCCAGCCAGCTTCTCATCTCTGCGTAAACATGGCTCCCCCCAAAATAGCATCCCAGACCCCCAGGCTAAGTGAGGCTGCCCACTGCTTGATCCCTAGCCCTGTGCACGCACTTGTGCTCATTCAGATGCACTCTGTCCTGCTGGTACTAGGCCCTGGGAGGACCAGGCTGGTGTACTGCTCCCTGGAGTTGGCCCAGCTAACGCCCCACGCATTTCTACAATTGCAGGGTTGTCACAGGCACCAAAAGCCTGTGGTCTCGCTTCAGCGTTCCTGAATCAGCGCTGGCTTTTCCAGGCAACTGCAGGGCCACCTAGCCCCGTCCAGAACCCTCGACACACCCCAGTCCCCGGCTCCGAGAAGAGTGGATTCAAATCCCAGGGACTTCTTGGAGAACCCTTCCACTCCAAGTGGGAGTTCTCATCTTCTGACCCCCACTCTTTCTTTCCTTTTAGAATATGCATCCGGGTCACTGCTGGTTCAGCTTGCTGTGGTCCCACGCACAGTCAGGAGCCCCCCACACGCCCAGGGCCAGCCTCCCCACAGAGCAGGAGCTGAGAGAGCCCCCCAAGCACCAGAGCAAACACGCTGCGGGCCAGGGCTCTCCTGTTCTGTACTGCTCAGTGTTTTCCAAAGTCTCTTCATTGAACCTGTAGTAGGTTCAATAACAAATGGCAAACAAGCAAGCGTTATTTAAAAGAGGAAAAAAAGCCCCAAATGTGGAGTTGGGGGTGGAGCGGGCTTGCTGGCCAGGAGCGGGAAGGTGCCCCGGAGATGTAGCATGCTCTCCTTCCCAGCTCGGAGAGGAAGCAGAACTTCCCTTTGTAGAGGGAGCATTTCTTTGAATTATTAGTGAAATAATAATAGGATGGCATGGGAGAAAAACTTGTAATGTTTCAGTTATCCTAGTTTCACCCTGGCCTCCGTTCTTGCCTGTTTCCTTCGGGTCCCCATGCACATGTGCTAATGCACGTGATTTCAGTTATTCCTCTCTGAGATGAGAGGCCCGAGGAGATTCCTCCCAAGACCAGAGCCCAGCACACTCTCTTGTTTCTAGACCAGAGGCTCTCAGGATTCGCCTGCTCACCCCACAGATATCTAGGTGCTTCCTGGTCGGTGCCAGATCTGTTCACAATCTGAGAACAAGTGGCTCTTACAGGTGCACATTGTAGGGGGGCGGGTGCTGGGGGGCCTCCTGCTTAGAGCGCTGAGCCCGGTGTCCTGACCCTGGAGGTGGCCATGGGGCCCCGGTCCTTCCACCCCAAGCCTCTGATGGACCAGAGAGGAAGGAAGCAGAGAGCTGACAGGAAGCGGCATGGGCAGCAAGAGAAGGTAGTTCTTGGCCTCGGGTCAGAATTACACCAGTTCAGCCTCGGCAGGGCGGTTGGCTGTCCCTGGTCAGTGCTCCACATGGCAGTTGTGCATGTTGCTTAATAAAAGCAGAGAAATTATTATTACTTAGTAAATACCACCTTCCCAAGAATATAAAATTTTTCCAAAGTACAGGTGTGCAACAAACGTCAGCTTTTATTACTTCTGAATTAATTTGAATCATTCACCTCCTTTATTTGCGTGTCACCATGGACATCCCCCAGGCAGACCAGACACGCATTTGCTGGGGTCTGTGGTGCCCCCCACCATGGGCTAGGTGCTGTATGTGTGCAGGGGGTCCAGAGCCGGTAGGATGTGACCACTGTCCTCAAGGGAAAGGACACGGTGAGCAAAGAAAGTGCTGAGGGCAGAGAGAGAGGGAGCAGCAGGGGCCCTGGGGGAGAGGGAGAAGTCCTAAAATACACCTAGAGCCTCCAAGAGAAGTGACATTTACCCAGAGCTTTAAATGGTGAGCGGGGTTTGCAGGGCAGACACAGTGGACGGTGCTAGCGGGGACGGAGGCAGAGGCACAGAGTGGTGTGGGGCACACCCGCTGCTGGGCAGCAAGAGGCGGCCCTGCTCTGGGTTCCGCCCGGCCCACCAGTCAACCCTGCCTCTCCCGGCAGGTGGGTGCTTTTAGCAGAGGGGCACTGAGGGCAGAGCTAGGTTCTAGAGCTCACTTAGGCAGCAACACTGAGGATCTTGTGGACTGGTTGGAGGAGAGAGAGCATGGGTTCTTACCACATCCTCCTCTCTTGGTAAAAGAGAGTGAACAGAGTCTTCCACAACCAGGACGTGGGCCGTGCCCTGGGCAGCCCAGCCCCGCAGCAGCCTGCCTGCACACCCCCCTCTAGGGTTCCCTAACATCTGGTCCTCACAGCGGCCCATGGAGATGTGAACCAGGCCTGGAGAAGGGAGGTCACTTCCGTGGTCCTGCCCGGCTACTCCCGCAGGCAGCAGAAGGGGCCCAGTGGACAGTGGGGCAGAAACTCCGCTGGGGCTCAGGCCGTGCTTGTGCTCATAAGGAGTTGGCCAGGTGGGCTCACAGGGGACTCAGTAATGGGCAGGGCTTGCCGCCAGCCCCAAGATTGTCTGCCCCACTCTACAGGAGCCCATGTCTCTCCCTGTGGCCTTCTCCCCTGACTGTCCATGGGCTAGCCCTACTCCCCACCAAGATTGGGGGGTTTCACGTGTTAATGATAATTTTCATTGTCTTGCTGATTGTAAAAGTAAGATGTGCTCCTTAGAAAATGCGAGAAACTAACGTGTCCTCGTGACCTGGTCAGAGGCACCCTGCTCTTGCCCCAACTGGCTTTCCTATGCAGACTCTTAGGGCAGCCTTTTTCCTTTTTTTCTTTTTTTTCTTTTTTTAAATTTATTCATGATAGACAGAGAGAGAGGCAGAGACACAGGCAGAGGCAGAAGCAGGCTCCATGCCAGGAACCCAACGCGGGACCGGATCCCGGGACCCCAGGATTGCGCCCTGAGCCAAAGGCAGGCACTAAACCACTGAGCCACCCAGGGATCCCCCAGGGCAGCGTTTTTCTTTATCGTTTCAGGAAGAGCCGAGCACCTCTCCATCTCCCGGGACCCGAGCAGCCAGCCAGCCACCTAACTCCTCAGGTGAGGGGCGCCGTCCTGCCCTGCAACAGGCACAAGGTCTTAGAGCAGGAGGGGCCCCCTCCAGGAAGATGACTCAACCCAACCGCCTCACTGTACAGATGAGCAGTGAGGGCCAGTGAGGTGGCATTAGCTGGTCTCCCTGACACCCGAAAGCCCTGAGCCTCCACACTGATCCAGAGTAGATGCTGACGTGGCCACCTGTGCCGACAGCCCAAGGGCATCAGGCTGGCCAGACCATAACCCCCCACCCAGCCCTCTCATTTCCCACATGGAGACAAGGAGGGCATTGCATCTGGGGTTCAGGTTCCTGGCCTCAGGCCAGGGCTCTGAGGAGGATTACGGACCTGCCACACTCCTGTCTCCCTGTGAAACGCCACCTGTGGCACGTATAACAGGGATCACCCGTGAGTCTTGCTCATTGTGGTGCTCAAAGAAAGTCTACCAGGCGATGCTTCCAAAGTTATGCGTTAGAGGAAAAACAGTCCCAGCCCTGCTCAGAAGCCCCGTGTGAGCCCCAGAATGTGAGCCCCAGGGTACAGGGATGGAGTTAGGACAGTTCCTGGAGGCTGCAGGGTGGGAAGAAGCCACTGTGCTTGGTCAGTCGTTCAACAAACATTTGTTCAGCATCTGCTCCACACAGGGCCTGTGCTCCCGAACAAGGTAGGAGAGGCAGAGGGGAACCCCGCTAGCCCCCCTCAGCAGAGGGAGGCTCTGGCCAGTTGTTGCACCAGCCTCTGGTCCTGCCACTCTGCTGGTGTGGCTGCCTGCCTGCCCCGTGAGACTGCCCCTGTGTCCTCTTCTCCTGAGAGCTGCCACCATGGATTCTTGGTGAATGACTCCATGAACACTGCACACCCCAGTGAATGGTTCTGTTTCCCAGGTTAGGAGGTGACATGATTTGCCCAAGGCCCTATGCCTGTGGGCCCAGCATCTGCCCTGGAGTGTGGCTTTGGGGACACTCTCCTCACACCCATTGGGTGGCTTCCCTGCTTCCTCTAGGGATTTTCTCCTGCCTCTACGCTCATCCTGCAAAGTCTAGGAATTCAATTCAGTCCAAAAATCTCTTGAAGTAAAATGAAACATTAATTTAACACCACTTAAAAGAGAAAATGGAAAAAGAAAGTAGCTTTGAGGGCCGGGGCAGGAAGGGGCCGGCTGCAGGGTGCAGGGGAGACATGGTGGGCACGTCTGGGCAGCAGGTGTATACGTGGCGCTCAGGCTGACCTGAGAGCATCCCGGCTAGGGCTCCCTCTGTACCCCCCCAGCCCTTTGCTGGAGTCATGACTCGACTCTGGGAGTCATGATTGAGAGGCTCCCCCATCAAGATGAAACCCAGCTGTGGTGAGAGGACTCAGAACCAGGCCACAAGTCAAGGTCAACCAGGTCGAGGGAATGGGAGCTGTGTCCTGAGTGGGGAGACTGGGAACGAGGGGCCAGGTTTCAGCTCCACCTGCAGCAGCCCTTCCTGATGGGGTAGCCCTTCACCCTCAGCACTGGGGGGCCTCCTGCCTGGGATTGTGGGGGGAACGTGGCCACCGAGAGGTCTCCCAGCTCTGAGGCTCCCTGTCCACGGTATGAATTGACAGAGACTGGCCGGAAGCCCTGGGAGCGGAGCAACTCGGTGGAGAAGCCTGTGTCCTCGCTGCTGTCCAGGTGAGCTGCCCCACGAGGCGGCACTGCGAGTCCGGCGGGGCCACGGCGGGCGGCGGGCCAATTCACATGTCTGTTTCATTCCGTGCCGTAGAACCCCGTCTGTGGCCAAGAGCCCCGAAGCTAAGAGCCCCCTTCAGGCGCAGCCTCACTCTAGGTACCGAACATCCCCGTCTCGGGGGCCTCCTCTGTCCCCTGCCCGTGACTAACACTCCCAAACCCGCCCCCTGTCCTGTCACCTAACAGTTTGCTCTGGGAAAGGGTGGGCCTGTTCCCTCAGACCTGGGGAAGGCAGGGCTGGAGGGACGCAGATGTGAGGGGCTGTGCACGCCTACTCTGGCTGTCCCCTCCCAGAGGGAGAGACTGGGGCCTGGGGAGGGCAGTGAGGCGAGGCTGACATCGGACTCCCATGACAGTGCTCCGGGCTCACTGTGACATCGGGCAAGCCGGTGGCCCCTCCCGGCCTCCCCTCCTCGATCCCGTAAAGAGGTCTGTGAGCCCCTGCGTCTTGTGACAGCGATTAGTGGGCAGCAGCTGGACACAGTCCCACAGCTCAACTGATCCCGGGACCGGCCGGCACCCTTCCTCCTTCCCCTCCCTCCTCTGCCCACAGCACACAGCCGTCTTCCCCCAGGGAGACCATATTTCCCAGACCAAAAGCTGGTGTGCATAGCAGGATGGAATGTTCAAAGCTGAGGTGTCCCCAAAAGTGAGAGGCCCCATAGTCACCGGAGCCGAGCGCAGCCCAAAGCTGCAGGTCTCTGGAACCCGTACTAGGAAGGGTCGCCACTGCCCGGCACAGACTGCAGGGGAGCCGCTCTCAGAGCAGTAGCATCGGAGCCGGCCGTGCAGAGTGGAGCGAGCCTGTCGGGGAGGGCCCGGGCCCGGCTCCGGCCGGAGCGCTGAGGACAGACACGGCCCTCAGGAGTGAGGTCTCGGGTCAGCCAGGTTCTGAGCTGGGTCCTGCAGGTCCCTGCTGCAAGGAGCCCATTTTCTGTTGGGAAGGCCCATGCACGAGGCGGCCGTGTGTTTGAGAGGTGCTGTGTGGAACACAGAGGGTCGCATGGCAGACCATGCTGGGGACCGAGGTGCTCTAGCACAGGGGCTGGGACAGGCCTCTCAGAGGTGGCATTTGAGTTGACCTGCATGAGGAGGAGCCTGCCCTACAAAGAGCGTGGGGACAGTCTTCCGAGCTGGAGATGGTAAGTGCTGAGGCCCTGTGACCAACCCGGCAGTTCACAGAACAGGAAGCTGGCCAGCGTGGCTAGCAGGTGGCAGCAGGTGGGGAGGGGCCGGCAGGGGTCACGTGGCTGGAGGGCTGGGCTGCATTCTGTATGTGCTCACCGTGGTGGACCAGCACTCTCTCTGGCTGTGAGGGGGCCGGAGCCAAAGGAGGGGCCCCCGGAGGAGGGAGGAGGTGAGGTGGCCAGGGGTGCGCTTGTGGCCCCCCAGCACTTCCTGCAGGTGGAGCATGGTGGGCTGCCAAGTGTTCCCACTTGGGATGGGGCTCTCCACCTCTGAGACCAGTGTGCTCTCCAGTTCCACGGAGGGCTCCGAAGGGGGCAGGCGGCCACAGTCTGCCTCGGGTGACCCCGGGGGAGCTGTCAGGTGTGCATGTGGGAGAACCAGAGCCCCGACAGGTGAAACAGTTTGTCCAGGTGGCCCCAGAAATGGCTGCTGGAACAGGCCCCGACCCCACAGACGGACATGTGGGCCGGGGGTCTCAGGCTGCACCTCCTTCCCCACCAGGATCCAAAGCTATTTAGTGTCCTTCAGAACCACACTGGCCTCTCTTCAGTTCAGCCAGGAGAGGAGCAGGAGCATGTTCTTCTTGGATTTCTTTTTTTTTTTTTTCTTAAGGTTTAATTTATTGAGAGAGAGCACAAGAGCAGGGGGGGAGGCAGAGGGAGAAGCAGACTCCCCGCTGAGCTGGGAGCCCCACACGGGGTTCGATCCCAGGACCCTGAGACCATGACCTGAGCCAAAGGCAGCCACTTCACCAACTGAGCCCCTCCTTTTTTTTTTTTTTTTTTTTATTCCAGGTTTAGGTATTAGACCCCTAGATTTATTCAGGGGTTGGTTTTCTCAGCTTTTTAAAAATATAGTTGACATCCAGCATCGTCTGAGTGTGATGTGTGCAACACGGCGATCGATGTCTGTGTGATCTGTGTCTGTGAGAGGTCTGTGAGATGCTCACCGTGATGAGGTTAGCGGACACAGCCACCACTCGGGGTCAAGATCCTGTCTTAGCCGCCTCTAGGGTACCACACCATGCGCTCAGCTGTGGCCACCATGCTGCGCATTAGATCCCAGAACTCACGACTACACCCGGAGGCGTGTGCCCTTTGACCTCCTTCACCCGCCCCTGCCGACAGCCACCTATCTGCCGTGTTCCTGTGGGCTCGCCAGTGAGACCAGCAGTGCTTGCCTTCCTCTGCCTGCTGATCCAGCCAGCGTCGTACCCTCGGGGCGTCCTGGCGTCCCTGTTGTCACTCGCGGCAGGACTCGGTTTTTAGGGCCGGGTGCACTGCATCTTCTTCGTTCGTCTGTCAGCAGACGGTACTTCCACGTCGAGGCCACTGTCAGTAACGTTGCCGTGACCCGGGGGGCCCTGCCTTCAGGACCGCAGTCTTCCTTCCTTCAGACACCCCCAGCAGCAGCTCTGGCCTGGGTTGTCGTGGGCCCTCCCTGCTGCCCGAGGTGGCCACCCACACACACTGCGGCTGCCCAGCCTGCCCCGTCCCTAGAGAGGAGCCCCTCGCAGCCATGCTGGCTGGCCCTGCCGGGTCACGTGTGTGTCCACCATCCGTCACCTCCGTGGTCCTCACAGCCGGCTCGGGCCACACCACTTCCCTGGTCCCGCAGGCTCCAGCCGCCATTCTCTCCACGGGAGATGAGTGGGCTTCAGACGGTGGGCCCCTCCGCCCCCACTGCCCTGTTCTAGAGGCTGAGTGCTCAGATGAGCATTCTGTAAAGATTTTCCAGGGATGGTTCCCATGCAAGAGACATTAACTATCGAACTAGCTAACCTTAGTTCAGCAGCGTTTCAAAGGACAGTCCGTGTGACCGAGACCCTTTGCCTCAGAAGAGCAACACCACATCCAAGGACGTTTCCTGAAAAAAAAGTTACACGCTAGGACCAGTTCCCAACGCCAGGGAGGTTGGTTGGTTGGAAGCAGATGCTGTTGGGATGAGTGTTTACTGTGTGATTTTTGTGACTTTGCATCCTACGTAAAGTCCTCGTCACTGGTTTCCCCGAGCCCCGGTTTAGGCAGGGACAGATCCCTCACCAGCGAGGAGCTTGCCGGTGTCTGCTGTCCAGAGCGGGCAGTGCGACCGGAACAGTGACCGTGGCATTGGCGCGTCTGTGTACGAGCTCTCACGTCCCCACACAGCCCCTTCGTTGTACCCCGCGGTTGGGAAGGCTGGCCACGGTGTTCATGAGACCCTCTTGAGGTGGAGACGTGCCACTAGACTCCTTTCAGGGTAGCTCAAGGCTGGCCAGGCGTAAAAGCAAAAAGCTTCTGATGGGAAGAGGGCAGTGCTTGACGCCCGGGCCTCGGCCCTGCGCTTGGAGGCCCTGGCACACCCACCTGCCTTATCTGTCCCCGCGTGGCGGACGCCCGCCAGGACCTGCTGCCCTCCTTACCGCACCCTGCCACCCTCTCCAGGATGAAGCCGGTGGGGAGCGTGAATGACGTGGCCTTGGATGCCTTAGATTTGGATCGGATGAAACAGGTGAGTGTGACCTTTCCTGAGAGGCTGTGCAGGAGCCAGAGGCTGGGACCCTCTCATGTCCACGCGGGCAGGCAGGGTGGCCAGAGGTCTGTCAGGGGGCGTCCACGCTCAGCACTGGGCCCCCAACCCCATCAGCAGCAGAGAAGCCTCCCTCTGCCCTTCTGGCCCCCCAGCCTGCTCTGGGGCCGCCCCTGGTTTCTGCAGCAGGACTTGGGGTGGGGTGCCGTCTCCCATTCACTCCAACCTTGCCCTGTGGGGACGCAAATAAGATGCGTCCTTGGGACACACCGCCCCTGGCAAAGCCAGCTTCCTCCACTCTGTTTCCTGTCCCTTCACTTTGAAGCTCTGCTCCCTACAGGAGATCCTCGAGGAGGTAGTCCGAGAGCTCCACAAAGTGAAGGAGGAAATCATCGACGGTGAGTGGAGGGCCTGCCCCGGGACGTCAGCCAGGGTCCCTGCGGGGCGGCGGGGCGGCCCGCCCCCTGGGCTGCGAGGCAGCGGAGCCGTGCTGGCCCAGCAGGGAGACCATCCTGGGCCCAGACGCCCAAGGTCCCGTGGCCACGGTTCTGTCCCTCCTGCTGATCACATCCCCCCCGTTCTCTGGTCAAGCCAACTGAGGCTCAGTTAAGTGACTTGCCCAAGATATGTATGTTCCTGGTGGGGTGACAGCTAGATCTGCACTCACCCGGCTTCCTCCCTGGGGTGAATGTGTGAGTGTGGACCGGGAGAGTGATCCGAGGATGCGTTCCTGAGCAAGACCAGTGAAGCAGCCTGAACGGTGATCCTTGGCTGCCTCAGCATCTGTGCACTCAGACCGCCGTCCCTGAGTCTCCCACCTTTGATCACCGGGTTTGGGTTAGGAGGGCGGCTGCTGCCTTCCTGGGGGTGGGGGTGGGGGGGTAACGGAGACCAAGAAGCTCCGGGACGACCTGTGGGTCTGACACAGTTCCCAGCGGGCCTGGCCTTGGGCCGGGAGGGCAGGCATGTGTCTCCCGCTCCGAGTGTTGAGTGTCGGGCTCCCGAGGGCAGGGCCCTTGCAGTGGATCACATCCGTCCTTCCGGTTCCTGCCAGAGCCTTTGATACACTGGCTCAGGTCCCAAGCCAGAGGAAGAGGAGAGGTTCAGGCAGAGCCGGCTGGCCCCAGGAGCAAGCAGAGAGGCGCAGCTTGGGCCCCCCACCCCACCAAGCCTGGGCCTGGCCCCCGAGGCAGCAGAGGGGACCCCGGCAATGAGCTGAAAGGGGTGGGTGCTGGTGGCAGGCGGCTGGAGAGAGGGGAGGCCAGGATGGGAGCCTGCGTGTGGGGCCAGAGATCCAACCCCCTGCCCCGAGCTGTGAGCACCGCGCCCTGTCCTTGCCCCAGCCGAGAACTGGTGTTCCTGTTTGTCCAGTCCCCCCCGCAGGCCTGGGATGGGCAGATAAGGAGTTAATGAATGAAGAGCGAGGCTCAGCTGGGAGCCAGAGAGGACACAGGCCAACTATTAACTCCGCTTTATTGCTGGGGGCCCCGTCTGGGAGGGGCCGCCAGCTGGCCCCGGGGCCAGAGCCTGTGGGCGCCAGAGCGGGGTTGCACAGCCAGGCTGGAGGCTGCAGGGGGGTGGGGGGGGGTGGGGGGCTGGGGCGGGTGCCGCAGGCCAGGCCCGGGGGGAAGCTGCCTCGAGGGTGGACCTCCCCTGAGGCCGGGGCAGCACGGGCCGGGGCTCCGAGGAGCATCCCCTGGTTGGATGAGTGCCCAGCACTTGGCTCTTTTGGCTCCAGGCCCGGGGGCGAGGGGGGTCTGTCCCCAGTGTCATGGTGAAATCTGTCCCCGCACTGCGGTGTCTGTGTCCACGTGGTACTAAACGCTCTCCCCCAAGTGTGGGGAGAGGGGTGGGGTCGGGGGGGCCGGGGAGAAGACGAGAGGCAGCGCTGCCAGGACAGTCCCCCTGCTCAAGGCCGGGCGCTACCTGCTGCCGCTGCCGGAACCAGGGGCCACCTGCCCGAGCGGCTCACAGGCCCCCACCGGCTCGGGGTGGCAGGCAGGTCGGGTCGCCCGCAGGGCTGTGCTGCCTGGGGACCCCTGGGTGCGGCGCCCAGGACACGGGGCCGGGCACAGCCCAGAGGCCCCCCCGGGGGCGCGGGGACGGGGCGCCAGAGAACCAGCAGGCCCGCCCTGAGCCTCCCTGTCCGCCCCGCAGCCATCAGGCAGGAGCTGA
Organism: Canis lupus dingo; assembly: GCF_003254725.2. Lineage (NCBI taxonomy): Eukaryota > Metazoa > Chordata > Mammalia > Carnivora > Canidae > Canis > Canis lupus. The sequence continues at coordinate 68,635,479 of NC_064250.1, forward strand.
GCGGGATCAGCACCTCGTAGCGGCCTGGCCCCGCCGCCGAGACGCCAGGCCAGGCCCGCGACGGCGGGGGACGGCGCACGCAAGCTCGCGCTGGAGCCGGAGGGGCTTCGTTTCAAAGTCTTAACCTGTGATGAAATATTAAAATGAGGAAACAAGTTCAACTTCTGGATTTTTTTAGATTCTACCTGACACAGAACTCCAGGTCTACTCGCCTTTTTTGTATTTTATATTTGCCTATTTAAGTGTACATTTCTTTTGGTTTATAGAGGACTCCCCGAATCACGCGCTTCATTAGATGGTTTCCGAGTTTTCTCCTAGGTGATGCTGTGAGCAGCCTGGCCGGCAGTGGCGAGCCGTCCCCAGCGGCGTGGCGCATCTGTCCACGCACTGCGCTGCCTGTGTCCACGTGGTAATAAACGCTTACTGTCCACACCGGGCTCCGGCTCCCTCTCTCACGGCTCTGGGCCCTCCGGGCTGAGGACGCTCCCTTGGGTAACGGCCCTCGAGCGTGCTGGCCAGGAGCCGCAGGGACAAGGAGGCGGCCTCGGCAGGTGGCCGCGCTGAACGGGAAGGTGGGAGTGAGCCTGGGGGGACGGAGGGGTCTGGGGGAGCCTGAGGGGGCCTACCCCCACAACCTCCCCCGGAGACGGGCCCTGGGTCCTGCCCACACCTGGAGCATCAGGGGCTGGCTCTGTGCCTCAATGCTGAGCCACCTCCCATCCCCCAGGGACTCAGCAGCGTGCACACGTCCTGGGAGGGCCTCGGGGAGGGGAGGAGGCAGGGCCCCCAGTCTGGCTGATGACAGGCGACCGCTGTTCTCCAGTCCGGCTCTGGACACCCCACCTGCTCAGGTGCTCCTAACAACCGTAAAGACGGAAGCAGGATGGTTCTGCCTGTTGGGGGTGAGCAGCCTGAGGCCGGACCCCAGAGTGGCCGCCCCAGATCCAGCAGCGCTTGTATCCCAGGGCGGCAGGGTCCGCAGCTGCTCTCTCCAACTGCGTTTGCCCCCATAGGCCCCGGGAATCCTGCCTAGGGTCTGGGGTGGGGGGAGCTGGCAGGTGGTGATGGACAGGTGGGTGACCTGCAGGAGCCGTGCTCCTGGAGCCCCCGACTCAGGCCAGCCTGTTTGCGTGGGGGTGGGGGGCCTGCCCAGGCCAAGCCACACTTCCCTCACCCCACAGGCCCTGGGGATGGGGGTGCCTGGCACCACAGGAGGCCACTCCCAGTCCTGGGCAGGAAGTCCTTGCTCAGCACCTGCCGGGTCTCCGGGGCTGCCACAGGCCTGCCTCCAGCCCTCCCTCTCCTCGGCCGCTAGCACAGCCCCTCTGCACCTGTCCAGGGGATGCACCCCAGCCTCAGGGCCACACCTACCGTGGTCGGGCCAGGTGCCCCTCCTGCTCCTGCCGCCAGCCCCCTGGGGCCAAGGGGCTGACAAGACTTCCCGAGGTCTCAGCTGTGCCCCCACCCGTCAGGACAGGGTCCTCACCAAGGACACCAGCCTGCCTCCCCCGAGCTATAGTTCACTCAGGCAGTCACCTGTCTGTCCAGCCAACCTGTCTACCCTCCATCCATCTGGCCTGCGGCACCTGTCCCTGAAGATTTCTTCAAGTCCTGGAGGAGCTGGCCAGGGAGACAGATCCATCCTGTCCAACCTGAACCCTCCGGGGCTCCGGGAGGGCTCCCCTCAGGCCAAGGCCTCAAGGTGGAGCAGGAGCAGGGGTGCGGCTGAGGGGGGCAGTGTCTGCAGCACTCGGCCAGGCCGGAGAAGAGGGAAGGCTGCTAAGGAGGGGCTTCAGGGCCACCTGGTGTGGCCATGGAGGGCCCCGAGGCCTGCGGGGTCAGGGGGAGTCAGGGCCCCCTTCTGAGGCCAGGCTGGAGCCTTGACCGCCGCTGGGAAGCATGATCTGATCTGCGGGTGTGGAAACAAACACTGAACTGAATTTAGGGCGTGGGAACAGCAGCAAAATCAGCTCCGTGGAGACTGTGGGCACAGAGCACCCAGGCCAGGGCCAGGCCTCTCTCCCCGAGCCCCAGAAAAGGGGGGCCGGGCCGGGGGTCGACCGCGCAGGTGCAGACCAGGCCTCTCCAGGCCAGATGTGGTCCTGGGCTCTGGGAGACCGGGCACAGCCAGGGTGTGGGAACCAAATGCGGCCAAACCAGTTCTGGGCCCTAGGCTGGGGGTGGGGTGGGCAGTGATGAGCAGCTCGGTGGCGGCAGAGGAGCGAGGCGGGGCAGCCGGCCGCCGGGGATCCGCGGGGTCCGTCCACTCGGGGCACCAGGGGCTCACAGTCCGTCCTCGGCCAGCTTGCAAACCCGCTTCACCCTGGCGTAGGGCCCCAGGGAGTCCTCGAACACAAAATCCCAGAGCACCTTCACCCACGAGTGGTGCTGGGGCAGGTGGTCGTAGTACTCAGGTGCAATCTTCCGCACCTGCAGGGAGGGCGAGCAGGGTCAGAGGCCGCGGCCCGGGCACGCGCCGCCCCCCACCCACGCACATGCACGTGAGCATGCACACAGGCACACACACCCCGTCACCCCCGGGGCTCCCACGTCCAGCTGGGTGCTGCCCGACGTGGAGGGCCTGCTGGCCTGCGACACCCGACAGGCTGTGAGCCCCCCTGCCCCACGCAGGGGTGAGCGGTTAAAAGTGCACCCTCCCCCTCTGGAGCCCGTGCAAGTGTCTGATCCAGGAGCCCCCCGTGGGCCGACCTGCATTCCCCCGAGGGAATCCTGGGGGAGCACCCGAGGACTCCTGAGCCCCAGCCCGGCGTGGGTTCCGCTGAGCCACGGGCCCGCCCGAGCTGGTCACGCAGCGTCCCACACCCTCTCCTGCGCCCCAGCCCCTCTGGCCTCAGATCCCACCAGGCCCCACCCCGCCGCCCTCCTCCCAGGCCCGGTGCTTCCCATTTCCCCGAATGTGTGTCACGCACACACACCCCCAGCCTCCTGCAGCCTCTGCACCCACACGCCCAGCCCACCTCCTCCGGGAAGCACTCCCAGCCTCAGCGCCTGCACGGATACAACCTGACTGCTGGGGACGCCCTTCTCTCCCCCCAGGGAAGGCCCAGGACAGCCGCTTTATAGCAGGTGACCAGCCCACCTGCGGGGGCGGGGGCGGGGGCGGGGAGCCTGTAACAGCCTGGGGGAGGTCAGGACAGGCTCCCAGCTAACGACAGGAGTTTCCGTGGCCTGGGGTCCAGACTCTGGCTCTGCTACTTCCTGAGGCAGGGACGCCCCCTGTCTGAGCTCTGTGAAGTGTGGATAATGGGGGGCTGGGCCGCGGTGGGGCTGAGAAGGCGCCGGCACCCCGCAGGACATCAGCAGCTTGGGCAGGGGACGGCGCGGGGGCTGCACGGCCAGGGCTGGACACGGGCCAGCAACCAGCACCGGCACACTCAGGCACCCATGCAAGCATCTGCACACAGGTGTGCACTCGAGCACTCACACCTGCACACAGGGCAGGCACGCACACTCCGACACCCCCCCCCCATGCCCCCTCCAGCCAGCCCGTGCCTGGGGTCCCCTCCGCTCGTTCTAACCCACCAGCACCGGCCAGAGCTCCTCCTCCTCCTCTTCTCTTCCTCCCCCCTCCCTCCTCCCACCTTCAGAAATTCCCCAGGGTGGGGGGCAGCTCAGGCCAAGCCCCTTGGTCACATAGGGCGAGGCCCACCCTGTCCTCTCTGTGCCATGAGGGGGCCCTCGAGGGTCACGGGGCAGTGACGAGATGAGCAGGGACAGGGGAGGCAGGAGCCGGGGAGGGGAGGCCCTTCGCAAGCCCCAAGGCTGTGCCACCCCAGCTTAAGGAGGGGGAAGCCGAGGCACAGAGAGGGCAAGCGGTTTGCCCAAGGACGTCAGCCCGCAGAGCGTTAATGTCGCAGCTGGGTTCCGACTGGTTCTCGGTCCACCAGGTGCCCTTGACCATAAAGCGGCCGCGAGCCCCTGCCCGCCCCGCTGCCCCCGCCTCCCCCTGCAGCCGGGCGCTCGCGGCGGGACCGCGGCTGAGGGGGCGAGGCCGCTGGGCTGGGGGTGGCCCCGCGCCCGGGCGCCGCCTACCTGGGGCAGGTTGCAGCCGGGGATGCTGGGAAAGTCGTGGTGCTCCACGTGGTAGCCCACGTTGAAGGTGATCCAGTTGAGGGGCCCGTAGTAGGAGTAGGTCTCGTGGCCCTTGAGGAACATGTAGTGCTCGGCCACGAAGTGCCCGGAGATGGGGTGCAGGCCCAGGCCGAGCAGGGAGCTGGCCAGCAGGTAGGCCACGGGCTTGAGCCCCCACAGGGCGAAGAGGGCGGCGTCGGCGGCCAGCTGCACCAGCGCGTTGAGCACCTCCATGCGGGTCAGGGCCTTGGGGTGCACGCAGAGCGGCCGCAGCGAGTAGAAGAGCGGCTGCAGCGCCAGCCAGAGCAGCTTGCGCGCCGGCGTGCAGAAGAGCCGGCCCTCCAGGCGCGTGGGCACGTCCACGTCCAGCCCGTCGCCGCCCAGGTAGCGGTGGTGGTCCACGTGGTACTTCTTGAAGGAGGCGGCGTAGGGCAGGCCCACCGGCAGGTTGGCGAACACGGCGAGCCAGCGGTTGTGCGCCGCGCGGCCCGACCCGAAGGCGGCGTTGTGCGAGATGTCGTGGATGGCCAGCGTCAGCGAGTGGTTGACGCAGCCGCCGAAGGCGTAGGCCCAGAAGAGCAGCCAGCGCCACGGCAGCTCCCGCGCCAGGCGGCAGGCCAGCAGCTGCGCCAGCACGAGCGCCAGCACCGTCCACTTGAGCCGCGGGTCGGGCCGCATCAGCGCCTTGATGGCCGGGTACTTGGCTGCGGGGCACGAGGACAGACCGTGAGGCCGGGCCCCCCGCCCCCCCGCGCCCCCGCGCCCCGCACCAGCCCCCGAGCCCCGCCGTGACACCAGGGCCCCGGGGGCCTAGGGACAGCCTTGCCCCCGGAAAGGGGGGGCGGGAGGCGGTCCTCGCCACCCGCCTGAAGAAAGAGCGGGTGTCACCGCGGGTCACAGACACTAAGGCCCGAAGCCCAGCAGCGGCCTAGACCGCAGGGTAAGCGCCCTGGGGCCGGGGGGGGGGGGGGGGGGGGGCGGCGGGGGGCCCGGCTCTGTCGCCAGGGTTCCCGCTCCTAGCCCAGCCCTAAGGAAGCTCGATAAAATGTTGAATGCGTTTATTTTGGGGGGTGGGGGGTGCTCGTTACAGGATCTTTTGTACTTTTCTGTACTTTATTCTACAGGAAAGAAAAAGACAATGATGGTGGGGGTGGGCCAAGCAGGGGACGGCCTTCCGGCCAGAAAGCAGCCAGGCCAGACCCCGCAGGGAGAGCACAAGAGTGGGGTACGGGGGTGCCCCTGGCCAGGACGGCGGTGCCGTCCAGAAAGCTCGGTGGGAGGGGGGTCAGGAGTCCGGTGCTGTGTCCAGGGCTGGGGATGGACGGGCCAGGGGTGCTCACGCGCTCAGGGCGGCACCTGCCCCCCGGTTCCCAGGCCCTCAGAGGCAGAGCCGTGCGTGAGGCACAGACCTGGAAACCGGGCCCACGTCCCCGGGGCTTACCCGGGCACCCTCGGGAAAGCCAGTGCTGGTCGCCAGCGTCTTCCCCGCTCCCGCCCACAGAGCGGCCGGGCAGCCTCGGGCAGCCTCCACCCTCCACTGACAGGGCCCGGAACCGGCCAGGCCAAGGGCAGATCCTGCCCGGCCCTTTCCTCCAGCTGACCCAGGAAGTCACTTCCCCTTTGTGCTCAGAAGGGAAGGATGTGACAGCTCGGCTCAGCTGCCCAAGGTCCCCACAGCCAGGGCCCTCCGCCCTCCTCCCAGCCCACAAAACTTTGTCAGAGCCAGCCGGCAATGGAACAGGCTGCTTCAGAGGTAGTGAGCCGACTGTCCCTGGGAGTATGCAAGGAGAAACACACAACAGGGGCAACGGGAGTCTGGAAGGGAGACTCAGGCTCAAAATCCTCCTGCCTGAGCTGCCACCGCACAAGCCCATCTTGGGGTTGGTCGGTGTCCCGGTGTGTGATGGCAGGGGTGCCATGTGCTCCGCGGAGTACCTGTCCCCATGAAGGATCCTAGCTCCGGGACGGCAGAGCCCACGTCTGCTGGAGATGCCGCGGCGAGCTGGGGCTCTCAAGTCCCAGAACCGCCGGCCGCCTCTGCCCGGAAGCCAGCAGAATCCCCCACCAGCGCCCCCAAGCCTTCGCCTCATCTGGCAGCCCCGGTGGTTGGGGCTCTGCCCCAGCGAGCAGCGGCTCTCCACGGCCCTAAGGACAGCCTGCGGGTGGCGGACGTGGGGTCGGAATCCCCAGCAGCCAGGCCGGCGGACAGGACCGGGGCTCCCCCGGCAGCTGCCCTCCTCCTGCACACAGGGGCCACCTCCGGCCTGGGACAGCGCCAGCCCCCGGGCCTCCAAGCTGACAAAGCCACCCGGGCCCTTGGGTCCCGGAGGCCCTCTCCCTGCGGCTCGGCCAGGGACCCCACCAGGACGGTGGTCACAGCACGAGCAGAGAACCAAGGAAGCCACGGCCCGGGGGACAGTCCTCAGCCCCACTCACCGGGGAGCACAGGGGCCTGGGAGGAGCAGCTCAGAGCGGGTTCAAGTCCTCACCCTGGGCGGGTGCGGGTTTAACATCCAGAATACACAGAGATTCCCTACGACTCGACAACAAAGACGATGAACAACCCAAGTAAATGGGCAGAGGACTTGAATAGACGTGTGTCCCAAGACGTGCAACTGGCCACGAAGCACGTGAAAAGATGCCAACATCATTAGTCACCAGGGAAATGCAAGCTAAAGCCACAAATGAGATGCCGCTTCACCCCACCAGGATGGGCAGGTTCAACATCAGCAGCAAGTGTGGGCGAGGCTCCGGAGACACTGGAGCCCTCTGGACGCGGCGGGCGGGGATGCAGGAGAGAGACCAAGCGGGAGACCACTTGGCCGCTCCTCGAAAGGTTAGATGTAGAATCCCATACGCCCCAGCAACTTCACCTCTAGGTGTGCACCCAAAGGACTTTACATCGGGGACACACACAGATCCTTGTACCCCAGGGTTCGTCAGGTTGTTTGCAGCGGCCAAAAGCTGAAACCAACCCCAGTGTCCATCCACAGGTGACCAGATAACCGAAACGTGCTCTGTCCACACAACAGAATCGGATTCAACCACAAAAAAGAACAAAACTTCCAGCCAAAACATAATGAAGTCCCGGGGGGTAACGTACAGCACGATGACTACAGTTACAAATACTATGTTGGGGACGCGCGGTGGCTCAGCTGGTTGAGTGACTCTTGGTTTCAGCTCAGGTCACGATCTCGGGTCGTGAGATCGAGCCTCACGTTGGGCTCCACGTTCAGTGGGGCGTCTGCTTGATGTTCTCTCTTCCTCTGCCCATCCCCCCACTCTTGTGCATGCACACTCGCTCTCTTGCTCTAAGTAAATAAACTTTTTTTTTAAAAAGTAGATCTTGGGCAGCCCCGGTGGCTCAGCAGTTTAGCGCCACCTTCAGCCCAAGGCCTGATCCTGGGGACCCGGGATCGAGTCCCACGTCGGGCTACCTGCATGGAGCCTGCTTCTCCCTCTGCCTGTGTCTCTGCCTCTCTCTCTCTCTCTCTGTGTGTGTCTCTCATGAATAAATAAAGCTTTAAAAAAATTAAAAAGTAGATCTTAAAAGTTCTCATCAAGAAGTTTTTCATCCGGGCAGCCCCGGTGGCACAGCAGTTTAGCGCCGCCTGCAGCCCAGGGCCAGTCCTGGAGACCCGGGATCGAGTCCCGTGTCGGGCTCCCTGCATGGAGCCTGCTTCTCCTTCTGCCTCTCTCTCGCTCACCCTGTGTCTCTCATGAGTAAATAAAATAATAAAATCCTTAAAAAAAAAAAGTTTTTCATCCAGGGCACCTGGGTGGCCTTGGGCTCAGGTCATGATCCCAGGGTCCTGGGATCAAGTCCCACATCAGGCTCCCCGCATGGAGCCTGCTTCTCCTCTGCCTGTGTCTCTGCCTCTCTGTGTGTATCTCTCATGAATAAATAAATAAAATCTTTAAAAAAAAAGTTTTCTCATCCAAGAACTCAAGAACGGAAGTTTTTATAACTATGTACGGTGATGGACGCTCAGTAGAATTACGGCGGCGATCATGTTGCAATACAGACCGAGTCATGCACCCGAAACTAAGACCACATTCTATATAATTACACCTCAATAAAAAACATTTCTACATTGAATTTTCCACCGTCCCTGTTTCACAATGCCGACACCCTACTCCTGCTGCCTGAAACCGACTCTCAAGTAAACGACCGGCTCCCAGAAACCATTTGTTTAGAAGGAAGGAGGTGCTGACACAGGCTACACACGGATGGGCCTTGAAGACACGACACCAAGTGAAAGAAGCCAGCAGCGAAGGCCACGCGGTGTAGGACGGCGCTGGATGAGGTGTGGGGAGCAGGGGGTTCACAGAGATGGAAAAGAGGGGTCAGCGGGGGGGGCTGGGAACGGGTCTATTTGGAGCCCTGAGAAGGTTTTAGAAACAGCCACAAACAGGGGCGCCCAGGTGGCTCAGTCGGTCAAACATCTGCCTCCAGTTCAGGTCGTGATCTTGGGGTCCTGGGATCGAGTCCTTCATCAGGCTCCCTGCAGGGAGCCTGCTTCTCCCTCTGCCTGTGTCTCTGCCTGTCTCTGTGTCTCATGAATAAATAAATAAATAAAATTTTTTTAAAGATTTTATTTATTTGACAGAGAGGGAGCACGAGCAGGGGAAGCTGCAGGCAGAGGGAAGGGGAGAAATAGGATCCCTGCAGAGCAGGGACCCCAATGCAGGGCTCCATCCCAGGACCCCAGGATCACGCCCTGAGCCGAGGGCAGATGCTCAACCAACTGAGCCACCTGGCCACCCCAATACATAAAAACTTAAAAAAAAAATTTTTTTAAGAAAAATAGCCACAGTGCGCGACGCTGTGAATGCCATCAAATCGGACACTTCACGCAGTCCCAGTGTGAGCTGTATGTTGTGTATTTTACCACAGTTAAGAAAAAAGTCAAAAACAAAAGAGAAAAGTCTAAGTAAACCCCCGGTCAGCTCAGCCGCGAGCCTCGGCGTCCAAACCACGGCCAGGGTCACCGGCAGGCCCGACAGGCAAGGCCCGGGACAGGCCGGCGGCGGCTGCGGGATGACGGCGAGAAGAGGCAGGACCCGGGACGCGGCAGCTGTGTCAACAGGCCCCGGGGACAGCAAGGGGACAGCACCAGGCGATCGGCTCGCCCCCGGGCCTGCCATGTTGCACAGTGGCCGCTGGCGGGGTGCCCGCATCACGGGACGGGACCTGGCTGCCGCACAGTCACCTCCCACCGTGGGAGGCCTGGAACACTCGGGGTGCCACGTGGAGCCAGGAGAGCCTGTTCACAGAGTGGGGAGAGATACGGCAGGGGGCGGGCCGGATAACGGTGCCCCCAAAGACGTGCACGTCCCAACCCCATAACCAAGGAGGCTCTGAGGCAGTGGGAACCAAGGCCGCACAGGGCAGCCGGGGTGCTCGCGGCTGACCTCACGCCGGGAGGATGGCCTAGATTATCCAGGTGGCCCAGTGTCACGGTGAACCACGGGCAGGAGAGGGGGCCCTGGGGCCCCAGAAGGTGGAGGTGGAGGTGGAGGTGGAGGTGGAGGAGGGGCCACAAGCCCAGGACTGCAGGTGCCTGCAAAGCTGGAAAGGCCTGGAAACAGATCCTCCAGGACCCCTGGGTGGCTCAGTGGTTGAGCATCTGCCTTCGGCTCAGGTCGTGATCCCAGGGTCCCAGGATCAAGTCCCACATCAGGCTCCCCGCAGGGAGCCTGCTTCTCCCTCTGCCTGCATCTCTGCCTCTCTCTGTGTGTCTCTCTGTGCGTCTTTTATTTATGAATAAATAAAATCTTCAAAAACAAAAAATCCTCCCCTAAGCCCAGGAGCATGGCCCTGCAACACCCTGACTTCAGCCCCAGTGAAACCCCAAGTCACACTTCCACCTCCAGAACTGTAAGAAGATATGTGTGTGTGGTTCGAAGCCCCCCAGTTTATGGCCGTCTGTCCCCACAGCCCAAGGACACTCAGGGCAGCTGAGCAGGGGATGCGGGAACCGTGAGGACTCCAGTACCCGGCCCAGGGCCCAGGGCCACTCACAGCCCGCCCTGTCCCCAAGGGCCCCCACGGCCCACCAGCACGGCACCTACCTAGTGTCATCCCACCAGGTGGGGCAAGAGACAAAAGGACCAGAGCCTGGGAGCAGGGACGGGCACCGTGTGGGCCCCACTTGGGAGGGGGTATGGGGGCAGGCCTCATCCCATCTTGTTCCTTCCCCAAAACGGGGGTCTGAGTGAGAGGGGACACTTCAGAAAGTAGGCCCGTATTGCCTGGGAAGAGAGGTGCTTCCAGCAGGGGACCTGGGGGGCCGGGGAGGTGGGAATCCAGCAGCCAGGGTGAAGTGGAGCAGAAGAATGACTTCACGATGGCCAAGGCGACAAGGAAGCGCTGGCCACCTTGCACATCAGGAATGCGCTCACCCACAGCCCAGGGCCAGGGAAACCGTGTACACGGGCCCCCTGACCTTTGCACACCTGGGTGTCAAGTTGGGACCACAGGTCACAGTTGGGACCATGGGTCCACCAGCCTCCCTCTCATCAGGGGCAGCCCCTGGGCTTCAGCCTTCCCCTGGGGCACCCAGGAGCCTGGCCCTCACCTGCCGAGGCACACCTAGAGGAAGACCCGGGGAGCTGGAGGTCACCCGCTTCTGCAGGGCTGGTTCCCATGCTTCCCCTTGGAAGGAGGCCATGGCTGGGGCGGGAGGGCGGGGCAGGCCACACCTGCAACAGGTGAGCAGCCAGGCAAGCTCTGAGGCAGTGGGACCCCAGCTCTGGGATGCAAACAGGCCACCCCCGTGTGCCTCGGAGGAAGCTATGACCTTGGATGATGGGCCCCAGGCGTCCCATCTGTCAACCCAAGATAGTAAGTCCTACCTGTGGAGAGCAAAGGGGGACCCCCCAGCCGAGGCCCCACCCCGGCTGCACCTTCTTCCTTTTCCTAACAGTTTCCCAGCTCGGGTGGCCACACGGCCTCCCACCCTTGTCTCCACCTTGAGAGATGGGGATGACGGTCCCGCCTGCCCCTCTGGGCTTCGGCGAGGCTGGGACCATGGCTCTGGGCCCTGCGAGCTGTTTTACTCCTGGTTAGCCGGGAGGGGTGAGGACCTCCTACTCCTGATCTTCGGGGCGCTGGGTGCTACCCGTGAGGCCCATCTGGCCCGGCCTGCTTTGACCTGCGAGCACAGGCCGCAAGGGTCACTGGGCCCAGCCATCCTGCTGGCAGCAGTGAAAAACGGGGCCCGTGTCCAAGCCGGACTGCAGGCGGCGCAGGGGGGATGGCTCCCAGCGGACCAGGCACATTCGCCCCAGCTCACCTCCACGCTGCGTGTGGCACTTCTTGGGCCACGGAGCAGGGGGGAGGGCCCAGTGGCCTGGGGGCGGCGGGGGAGGGGGGGCAGGAGGCAGAGCCCAGGGCCCTTGGCTGAAAGCGGATGAGGGGCAGGACACTAGAAGGGCCCAGAGATGGTGCCCAGGAGCTGGGAGCCCCGCAGATTCCGGAGGTGGCACGGCTGGCAGGCCTCACCGAACACCCCGGGCCTTCAGGGACCAGAGCCTGGGAGCAGGGACGGGCACTGTGTGGCCCTACCTGGGAGGGGGTATGGGGGCAGGCCTCATCCATCTTGTTCCCAAACTCCCCAGGGACGCCCCGTCTTAGGAGAGGAGCCACTCTGGGCCTGCCCACTGGGAGAAAAGTCAATCCCCACTCAAGGAAAACAATAAATGTCTAACTTTTCAGTTCCAGAGCTTCTTGGTTCCAGGGGAGGGGGGAGGCCTGGGGGACGTCCCAGGGGAGATGCTCTGGGGACCGCCGGCCACTCAGTCCAGAAGCGGAGGCCACTAGGCACAGCAGGGACAGGGAACAGCAGCCGAGGGCTCGAGGTGTCTAGCTGCTGGGGCCCAGGAGGGTCAGGGACAGGAAGACCAGGCAGGGGCCCCACTGGACTTGGCAAGGTCATGAGGGCCTGACAGGGGCGGTTCCAGCACAGCCAGTGCCAGGGGGCAGCGGGGGGCAGGAGGTGGGGGGCAGGCTGAGTGCGGGCACGGGGGAGGGCAGTGGTAAGACGGGAAAGAGGAAGGCACCAGGGATGGCAGAGGACAGGACAGAGATGCTGGGCCAGGGGCCCTGGGGCGGGCAACGGGGTGCTGACCCGACAAACCCACGGCTCCCGGCCCGGCTTCTCTGGGCCCCAGAGACGGGGATCCCCGAAGAGGAGGGAGAGGACCACACACTCCCCGGGAGCCCCCCGAGGAGCCCCGGCCCCGGCTGGACACCCAAGCCCGGCCCCGCTGCGGGGTCCCCGGCTGATGCTGGGGGTGCCGGGCCGCTTCAGGCCCCCGGCTCAGGGACGCAGTAGCTGGGCCAGGACACGCAGCGAAGAGCCCAGCAGGACGGCCACCTGGGACCAGAGACAGAGCCGTGCAAGCGTCCCCCCGGCCGTGGCAATGCACTGCCACCACCAGCCATCGGTGGACGTGGCGCTGCCCAGGCCCTGCCGCGCAAGGAGGGTCTGAGGTCCGGGGAGGCCCGGGAGGAGCCCGCGGCAGCAGGGCGAGGCCAACCTCGGGAACCCGGCGCCAGGCCCGGTGAGGGCTGCGCAGGCCATGGGCGCTCCGCGTGGGTCTGACACGCTGTCACTCAGCTGTCGCCACCCTGCCCGGGAGGGGGATTGCTACCACGAGGTGAGACACACACACACACACACACACACACACACACACACCCGCCCAGAGCCCGGAAAGCAGGCCCCAGGGGAGCCGCTCCCGGCCGAGCCAGGGGGTCACCAGGGCAAGGCACCCAGAGAAAATCCTGGGTCCGGACCGGAGCCCTGCTCGCAGCCCCGCCCAGCCCCGCTGCGGGGTGCCCTCGGGCACGTCCCGGCCCTCTCTGGCCCGCTTCTCGTCCTCACCCTGGAAGGTGTTGGTTCTGAGGGCCCTCGGGCTGTGGGCAGGTGGAGGTGCCCCGGGGCCCCGGGCGTGGGGAGGCTCCGCTCGCAGAGCTGTTCACTTCCATGCATCACGGGGATCCACCCACGACAGACCTGCTCATAGGAGGCAGGGCGCAGAGCAGGACGGTGGGCCCTGGACCCCCAGTGCCCGCACCCCCGTCCTGGGAACAGACTCCCCATGGATACCGGGGCATCCCCAAACTCTGACAGCCGCCAGGGGGAGGGAAGGCCGAAGCAGGCAGCTGGCCAGGGAGGCTGCTGGGCCCTTGCCTCCCACAGGCAGCCAAGGGGGCCCCAAGGCCGAGCACCGGGCTGCTCGTCCCAGAGGCAGGCCTTCTGCCCTCCCCTGCCAACCGCGGGACTCTGGCTGGGGGCCCCGGGACCACACGGGGCTTCTTTCCACCAACACGCTGGACCCTTCCGTGCCCCCGGGCCTGGCACCAGCTGGGACTGCATCCTCCTACCACCTCTCCAAAGAGGCCAAATGTCATCGTGTGACAGCCTAGATAGCTATGGGGAGGTCCTTGTCATTGCTGCTCATCACCTGTGTGCTCCCATCCAGAACATTCCATCGCACACAGCAGCTGCCCACCTGCATCCTGGGCTCCTTCCCTCACATTCCCCACCCACTGTTGAGTAAACTGACGACTCTCCCAACAAAGGCACCTAAAGCCTCTTAATCCCCTCCTTCCTAAAGGGCTTGCTTGCAGCCCTGCCCAGCTCAGCGGCCTTCCCTTGCGCAGCGCCCCCACCCCCCACCTGCTTCCTTTGCCTAACCCCGACTGGTCAGTGGGAGGCACGGGGGCGGGGGGGGGGGGGGGGGCGGGGGGGGTACCCAGTTCGAGGCAGAACACTTGGAAAGTGGCCCAAAGTGCCGTCGGAAGCCACTCTACCCGCCTCCTCACCACCTCTCACTAAACCTGCTTTTTGTTCAGCGACAAATATTTGCTGAGAACCTCTGGCAGCCAGGCCCCAGTCGCAGAGGAGGGAGGGGTTCCCAGGCTGCACGGCGGGGGGGGGGGGGGGGGGGGGTCCCCTCCTGGGGTGCCAACACAGCGTGTCTCCCCCCACCTCCCCCCGCCCGCCGGCGGCCCAGGAGAGAGACACACGTCTGCAACATCAGAGCCGAAACCCGAAGGATGGGGGGTCTGGGTGTGAGAACCCGGGCGGCGGGGTTGGGGTGACTGCATGTGTTCACAGGGGTCTTCCGGGCGATGAAGATACTCCAGAACTGCATTATGGCTTCCCCCTAGTCACTGGCCCGTGCCTTCCAGATGAGGGACTTTAGGGCATGTAAATCATGCCTCATAAAAGCTGGTACAAATTAACCAAGCGGGGGGGGGGGGGGGGGGGGGGGGGGGGCGGGCTGCAGAGCTGCAGCTGCGCAGGCGCCGCGTGCAGGGACAGGGACTCGGGTTGCACCAAGGCCACACGCGGGAGGGCAGGAGGCCCTCTGGGGGACCCGGGAGCACCTCACCAGGCGGGGGAGGGTTGGGGGGACAGGGGCGGGGCAAGGGCGCGAGCCAGGGTCCGAGCCAGGGCTGCTGGGCTGGGAGGAGGAGCCCGGGCAGGAGGGGACAGGTCACCCGGAGATCGAGGAAGCATCCTCAGCCTCACCCAGCAGCTTGGAAATGCGGGTTCGGTGGGGTTGACTCCGCTCCCTGGCTGGCGAGGAGGAGCCCCATGGGAAGGCCGGGGCTGAGGGGTCTGGGGTGCTGGGGTGCTGGGTGCTAGGGTGCTGGACGAGGGAGCCCGGCCTCCTGGCAGCCTTTGCACAAGCCGCGCCAAAGGCGCGTGCACCTGTCGCCGGCCAGTCTGGGGAGCGCGGGCCAGGGGAGCCGCGGCACGAGGTGAGAGCCCCCGCCCTCAGGAGGCTCAGAGTCGAGCTGGGGGGCAAGGGGCGCGTGCTGGATGGGACATGGGAGACCAAACGCAGTCACCCCACAGGTGCCCGCAGGTGCACAGAGGCCAGGGCTAGGAGGCAAAAGCACCCTGCAGGGGGGTGAGGGAGGACCCTGGAGCTGGGAGCTGGCGGGGAGCACGGCAGGCCACCCGCCCGCACTCCTCCCTTCCCAAATCCGTGCTCGGCGATGCATGTTGGTAGCTTGAAATCGGCCACGGTAGATTTGCAGAAATTGCCAAATGCCAGTTTGCAAATTGGAGGGGGGGGGTGTTCCCTCCAGAGAGTAGCAGCATAATACCGGGTGTGTGTTGTTAGAGAGTGTTCCTAAAAGGACATTTAGGCAGAACCTGGAGGATACATAGAGTTGGTACCTGAAGAATAGGGGAAAAGAATTCCAGCAGAGGGAACAGCATTTGCAAAAGCCATGTAGAGGGGACTGGGCAGATGGGGTGCCTTTCACAAAGTGGCTAGAGAACAAAAGGTGGGGAGAAAGGGTGGGGGCCAGAGATGGGGGTGCCCCAGAGGTCAGGGCAGAGGTGAGATTTTTTTTTTTTTTTTTTAGAAAGGGAAGCCTTTGGAGGATTTCAGCAGAAGGGGACACAAGCAGGTCAAAGAGGGTCCAGGAGTAACCCCTCAGTGATCACCTGCGGTCTGTGCCACTGGGCACCGTACAGCCATCCCTCCCCACACACTCAGGGTCACGGCACCCCTTCCTTTTCTTGGAGAGCCACTCCTCTGTGCCCTGACCACGTGACACTGGGAGGTTTGCCCACCGCAGCCCCCCGTCCTCTGACCAGCCATAGGACTCACAGCTCCAGCCAGAGATTAGTGGCTCAAGGGGAGGTCATGCTCCCGGGGTCAGGAGGCGAGGGAGGCGGCTCTCTTCCTCCTGTGGATTGTCAGTCGGGTGGACACAAGCCCGCACTGGTGCAGCCTGCCCGGCAGGGAGGAGGCCACGAACCAGTGGTGGCAGGGACCAGGGGCACAGAGAGAAAGGCCCCAGCCTGCCTGCTCCCCTGGGGCCAGCATCCCTGTGGCTGGGTGGGGCGAGTTCACAAATCCCCCTGAGAGCCTCAGCCAGTTCGGTTCTGGATTTGACCGCTTGCCCCTGAGAAAGCCCCAGCAGGGGCCTTTCCTAAGCAAATAATCCAACAATTGCCAAGAGTCTTACTTCCTTGTTTCCTCTTTTGTTTTCCTTTGATTATTTGAATTTTTGTGTGTTTTGTTTTGTTTTACCATGTGTGTGCCCTGTTTTCATAAGGGGGAAAAAAAATCACAAAGCTATTTGTTTTTAAAGACAAACCCAAAGCCTGCTTCTTTCCACTGCCACGCCTGGCTTGGGCCCTGCCCTGCCCTGCCATGGGATCACAGTCCTCGTAGCTCTTGCCTTCAAAGGACAGGGAGGCTCAGCCTCGGCCTGGCAGACACGGCTCTTAGGGGTTTGCGTGGGTCTCCATTTACTCGGGACCCTGGGCCCTGGGGAGCACGTCTCCATTTAGGCAGGAGCTGGAGATGGACTTTGGTTCTGCCCCCAGAGCAACTGCAGCCAGCCCTGTGCAAGGGCTTCCTGGGTTCTGACTTCCTCCCAGATTAGGATCTTTATTGAGCATCCACTGGCCCCCAGAGGCTTGGCAGGAGCTCCAGCAGCCACCTAGGTGGGGCCCTGAGCACATCCTCAAGCACAAGCAGCCGGAGAGGCGGAGAGGCATTCCCTGTCCTTGGGGAGAACTCGGGACTACCTGCTAGAGGTAATATTTATCATCGTAGCTCACGTTTATTGTAACATTTATTGTGTGAGAGGCTAAGCACTTAACATCACCTCATTTAATCCACACAACTCTGTAAGGAATAATAACCCCTTTTAACTCAACCAAGCCTCAATTTGCTCATCTGATGATTGACCTGCCCAGTGTCACACGGCTAATGAGTGAGCATTAAGGCACTTGCTAGGAGATGAGCTCCACAGCCGAGCTCTAGACCCCTGCAACCAGCCCCAGAGAGATAAGAACTTTGATGGGTTGGAGCCATGGAAGGAAGTCCCAGAGGAATGCCCTCACCCAGTGGAGGCCAAAGTCCAGGAGGGCGGCCAGGGTGCCTTCCTGCAGGAAATGGGAGAGAGAGCCCTAACAAAATGTCAATGGCATTTTTCACAGAACTAGAACAAATAATTCTAAAATGTCTGTGGAACCATAAAAGACCATGAATAGCCAAAGCAATCTTGAGGGAAAAAAAAAATGTATCACGGCTCTTGGATTTCAAACTATACTACGAAGCTGCAGTAATCAGGGAGCCTGCTTGGCTCAGTGGTTGAGTGTCTGCCTTCAGCTTAGGTCGGGATCCTGGGGTCTGAATCAGGCTCCCCACAGGGAGCCTGCTTCTCCCTCTGCCTGTGTCTCTGCCTTTCTCTGTGTGTCTCATGAATAAATAAATAAATTCTTAAAAAAAAAAAAAGCTGCAGTAATCAAAACAGTGTAAGTTTGCGTACAAATAAACACAGAGATGAATGGAACAGAATACAGAACCCAGAAATAAACCCACACGCATATGGTCAATTGATTTACAACAAAGGAGGCAGGAATATGCAATGGAAAAAAGACTGTCTCTTTAGTAAATGGTGCTGGGAAAACTGGACAGCCACATGCAGAAGAATGAGACTGGACCACTTTCTTACACCAGGCACAAAAATACACGCAAAATGGATTGAAGATTTTCCTTGACATCGGTCTTGGCAATGATTTTTCTGGATTTCACACCAAAAGTAAAGGCAACATAAACAAAAATAAAACAGATGGGGCTGTATCAGGCTAAAAAACTTTTGCACAGCGAAGGAAACCATCAACAAAACAAAAAGGCAGCCCATGGAATGGGTGAAGCAATCTACAAATCACATACCCTATGAAGGGTTAGTATCCAAAGTATATTAAAAACTCATGAACTCCATAGCAAACCAACAAAAATTTGGTTAAAACCTGAACAGGCATTTTTCCATAGAAGACATACAAATGACCAACTGGCACATGAAAAGATGCTCAACAGGGATCCCTGGGTGGCGCAGCGGTTTAGCGCCTGCCTTTGGCCCAGGGCGCGATCCTGGATACCCGGGATCGAATCCCACGTCGGGCTCCCGGTGCATGGAGCCTGCTTCTCCCTCTGCCTATGTCTCTGCCTCTCTCTCTCTCTCTCTGTATGACTATCATAAATAAATAAAAATTAAAAAAAAAAAAAAAAAAAAAGAAAAGATGCTCAACATCACTCATCATCATGGAAATACAAACCAAAACTACAATGTGATTATCACCTTGCACCTGTCGGAATGGTTAAAATCAACACAAGAAACAGGTGTTGGCGAGGATGTGGAGAAAGCGGAACTCTCATGCACTGTTGGTGGGAATGTAAGCTGGTACAGCCACTCTGGAAAACAGTATGGAGGTTCCTTAAAAAACTAAAACTACCCTATCATGACCCAGCAATTCCACCCCACGGGATTTATTCAAAGAAAACAAAAGCAAAAAAATAAAAATAAACATAAAAAAAGAAAACGAAAGCACTGATTCGCAAAGATAGGTGCACCCCCCTGTTCACTGCAGCATTATGTACAAGGGCCAAGATATGGGAGCAACCTAAGTGTCCACTGACGGATGAGTGGATGAAGAAGAGGCGGCACATGTATGATCAAAAACTGCCCAGGTGGGGATCCCTGGGTGCCTCAGCGGTTTGGCGCCTGCCTTTGGTCCAGGGCAGATCCTAAAGTTCCGGGATCGAGTCCCGCGTCAGGCTCCCTGTGTGGAGACTGCTCCTCCCTTTGCCTGTGTCTCTGCCTCTCTCTCTCTCTCTCTCTCTCTGTCTATCATGAATAAATAAAAAAAATCTTTAAAAAAAAAAAAAAAAGGGCAGCCCTGGTGGCACAGCGGTTTAGCGCTGCCTGCAGCCTGGGGTCTGATCCCGGAGACCTGGGATCGAGTCCCGCGTAAGGCTCCCTGCATGGAGCCTGCTTCTCCCTCTGCCTGTGCCTCTGCCTCTCTCTCCGTGTCTCTATGAATAAATAAATAAAATCTTTAAAAAAAAAAAAGAACTGCTCAGGGCAGCCCGGGTGGCCCAGCGGTTTAGCACTGCCTTCGGCCCAGGGTGTGATCCTGGAGACCTAGGGTCGAGTCCCGCGTTGGGCTCCCTGCACGGAGGCTGCTTGTGTCTCTGTCTCTGCCTCTCTCTCTCTCTCTCTCTCTCTCCCTGTGTCTCTCATGAATAAATAAATAAAATCTTAAAAAAAAAAAACTACGCAGCCATAAAAGAAAGTGACATTTTGTAACAAGGTGGATGGACCCTGAGAATATTGCACTAAGTGAAGTAAGTCAGACAGACACAGACAAATCCTGCATGATTCCACTTACAGGTGGAATCTAAAAGACAAAACCGAGCCAAATCCAGACTCAAAGTACAGACTGGTGGTGGCTGCCTGGGGGCAGGGGCAGGGGCACGCAGGGCTGGGTGAAGGGGATCAAGAAATACAAACTTCCGGTTAGAAAGTGGGTGATGGGAACGTTATGAACACAAGGGGACGGTAGTCAACGAAACCGTAGTGACTGTGTGGTGACCACTGGTGACTCCACTTGCACCTGAAACTTACTACCATAATATTGTATGTCAATTACACTTCAATAAAATAATATTCAAAAACAAAGAGCCAGCCGGGCAGAGCAGGAAGGACATCCAGGCAGGGCAGGAGCTGTCAAATGCTGGGGAGCAAGGGAAAATGGCACACTCCAAGCTCAAGAGTTCAAAACCAGACGTGTACAGAGGAATCCACAGCACCCAGTGGAAAATGGGAATGAGCACAGCTCCCTGGAGGGCCAGCCCCCGAATCATGGTGCGTCCCCAACCTGGCCCACATCACCTCCTCTCCCCCACGTTTTCTAGCCTTCCCTGCCACCCTGTCCAGGAAGCTTCTTTTATTGGTTTCAGGGCCCGTGTCTCCTTTCTTCAGAGAAAGATCTTTCTCCGTGTCCTGGGGTGCCGGGTACCGGCACTGAGCACCTTTTAACATCCAAGATCTTCTTTTCATGTTGCACCCTCTCTGCCAGACAGGATGATTGTGCCCATTTTGCAGATTCAGAAAGTGAGTCTGCAGCCCAGAGGGTCTGGACCCCTGTAGGAGCTCTGTGGGCCAGGAGAAGTCTCCCTACCTTCTCCACCTGGGGCCAGGTGCCCAGTGAGTCCTGTAAGAGCAAGGTAGGGGACAGTCAGGGGAGGGGAAGGAATGGAGCCCTGCCTCAGCCCCACTGAGGAAAGCAGCCAAGACACCTGCCCTCTAGGGAGAAGCAGGACCAGATGATCACTAAGACCCCTTTGAGCCACCCCAAGAAGTTCACAGGTATAGGAGAGGATGCTGTCACGGGTCAGACCACAACAGTGCTGGGTTATTGTTCACCTCACGACAGAAAACCACAAAAGTCACAAACCCACCCAGGGGTCTCCAGCCAGGGAGGCACCACAGTGGAGAAGAGTCATGCACTAACCATTCACTGCATCTGGTGTCTGAAAGCTTTAAAATAAGATGGACATTTCCCCGGTCTTGGAGTGGGGCAGGAAGACACCAAAGGGAAAACTAAAGAGAAAAGCCAATCTATTTGAATGCTTTAAAAACAATAGCTTCCGGGGCCCCTGGGTGGCTCAGTGGTTGAGCATCTCTTCGGCCCAGGGTGTGATCCGGGGGTCCTGGGATCCAGTCCCGCATTGGGCTCCTCGCAGGGAGCCTGCTTCTCCTTCTGCCTGTGTCTCTGCCTCTCTCTCTGTGTCTCTCATGAATAAATAAATAAAATCTTTAAAAAAAAAAAACTTCCAGGGACACGCCTGGGTGGCTCAGCAGTTGAGTGTCTGCCTTTGGGTCAGGGCGTGATCCCAGGGTCGAGTCCCCACATGGGGCTCCCAGCAGGGAGCCCGCTTCTCCCTCTGCCTGTGTCTCTGCCTCTCTCTGTGTGTCTCTCATGTATAAATAAATAAAATCTTTAAAAAAAAAGCTTCTGTAAAAAAAAAAAAGCTTTTATGATAGCAAAGGACAAGGTATAAAGGGGAAAAATATTTGCAACACGTAAGACAAAGAGTTACACGCCTCCTGTACAAAGAGCTCTAACAATCAACAAACCAGAGACCAACCCAAGAGAAAAAAAAGGAAATATTAAAGTGGCCAATTAAACATTGGAAACCATCATCCAAAACCTGCAAATTAAACACAATGAATAGTACATGACACCTAGTCAATCTGATCCAAAGGTTTGCCAACCCCAGGTGTAGGTGAGGGTGTGTGGAAATCATAGCCTGGCCATTTCTCAGGAGGGAGGGTAGCGAGCCCGCCCTGCTGGAAGCCTGCCTGGTGCTGCGGGGCGATTTGGTGGCATCTAGTAAAAACCGTTCTGGAGGCGCCAGCCCTTTTACCCTCGTCCCCAGCAAAGGGACTGGACATCCCAGGTCTAAAAGGAGCCACTGGCTTGAATGACAGCCACCACGTAGGTAAAAATGACTTCGCAGGACACTAAATGACAGCGAGGGGTGGCCGTTAAAATACAGGACGGTACGGACAAATGGGATCCTTTGGCATATCTTCGTTGTTTGTTTTTTTGGGTTTTTGTTTGTTTGTTTTGTTTTTTAAGTATATTGCTCGTTTCGCATTTGCTTCCCTCCAGGCGCTCCTCCTGCCCGAAAACTCCCGGACCGGCCGAGCTCAGCGGCCCCTGGCGCCCCGCGAGCCCTGCCTTCGAGCGCATCCCGCACACGGAGGGCCCCCGGGGACACCCTGCCCCGCCACGTCCCCGCGCCCCGAGCTCGCGCCCGTCCCTGCCCCACGACTGGCTCCCGTCCCGGCGCGGGGATGCAGCAGCTGAGACGTGCTCCCGAGGCGCGCGATCCGGGCTCGGGTCCTCGGATGCTGGACCCCTGGACCCCTGGACCCCTGGACCCCTGGACCCCGGGCCGAGGCAGAGGCGCCGGAGGAGTGTCAGACCCGCGCGGGCGGGCCGGGTCCCCGGGGGGGGGGGGAGGAGGAGGGGCGCTCCCACCCGCCCTGAGGCAGGGGCCGAGGAGCGCCCGCGGGGCACCGGGGCCGCGCTGGCCCGCACCTCCCGGCCCCGCGGGGCTGTTCCCACCCGCGGCAGGGGCCGGGCCGCGCTCACCGAGCATCTCTTTGCGCCGCTGCGTGTGCGGCTGGTCGGTGTAGACCCACTCGAAGTCCGCGCGGCCCGCGCTGTTGCCCATGGTGCGGCCCGGAGCGCAGGTCGGAGCGCAGGTCGGAGCGCAGGTGGGAGCGCGGCGCGCTGCTCGGCTCCGCTCCACCTGTCTGCCCGCCCGCGCGGCGCGGGGACCAGTTCGCGGGGCGGGGCGGGGCCTCGGTGGGCGGGGCCTCGGTGGGCGGGGCCTCTGTGGGCGGGGCCAGGTGCGGGGAGACCCGCGGGGACCAGTTCGCGGCTCGGGGCGGGGCCTCGGTGGGCGGGGCCTCGGTGGGCGGAGCCTCGGTGGGCGGGGCCAGGTGCGGGGAGACCCGCGGGGACCAGTTCGCGGCTCGGGGCGGGGCTTCGGTGGGCGGGGCCTCGGTGGGCGGGGCCAGGTGCGGAGACCAGTTTGCGGCTCGGGGCGGGGGCTCTTGTGGGCGGGGCCTCTTGTGGGCGGGGCCAGGCGCCCCCCGGGAGGCCCGCGGGGACCCCGGCGCGGCCGGGACCTGGGCGGGCGGCGGCGGCTCCCTAGCCTCGGTCACCTCGGCTGCAAATGGGACTATTACCCAGGGGCCCGCGGGAGTCCCCGGCCCCCAGGCCGAGCGGGGCCGCCCCGCAACCCCGCCGGGCTGGCCCGGTTTCCCGGCGGAGCGCCCGTGCTCTCCGCGGCCCAGACCCGCCGCCCCTGCCTCGGGGGACCTGCCGGGTTAGCGCCCGCTGGCGGGGGAGGTCGGGGCGCTGGAGGTGCAGTGCTGGCGACAGTGCCAGTGAGCGGAAGGCGCTCGGAGAGGTTCACAGCGACGCTCCCTTCCCCCAGCCGTCCCCCACCCGGCCCTCTCACGCCACGACAGCGCCACGGGCAGACGCTGTGTCTGTGGCAACCAAATGGAGGTGAGTCAGCCCCGCCCCTACCTTCAGGAAAATGGAGGGACACAGGGACACAGACACGGAAGAGGCCTATTATGACTCAGGGTGAGACGTGCCATGACACAGGCAGGGGTAGGTAGGTCCAGCAGGGGAGCCTTCTGCACTGGGCCTTGAAGGATGAGTAGGAGTCGGCAGCCAGCCAAGGGGGAGCGTGCTGGCCGTGCAGGGAGGAGCAGATGCAAGCGCTCGAAGAACAATGACTTTGTTAAAATAGAGGGTCCAGGGTTTGGGGGCACAGGGAGACCAGGCTCCTCATTTTCACCTGTTCAGGGATCCCTCTCTTCTTCCTCTCACTCCTCCGGAGCCTTGTATTGTAGGGTGTGGCTGGTTTTCCTGAGGACCGGAGCTGGCCTGTGCTGGGAGCCGCCTGGGGAGCAGACCGGCCTGGCAGCCAAAGGTACCGCAGGCAGGGAGGTAACGATGGTGCGTCTCCCTCCAGTCTCCTGGAAGTGCATGGCCCAGGGGTGTGGTACGCTTGGCAGGCCTCCCCTCGCCCAGGCCCAAAGGCAGTCCCGGCCTGAGCTGGAAAGGAAAGCAACCGTGCGTGGGCATCCCTCGGCAGCCAGCCACCTGCCCTGCTTAGGGGTAGGAATATGGGCCCGCACAGACGTTGGATTCCCAGTCCAACACGAAGACCCTCAGAGCCTAGTGGTGCCACCACCCCTCGCAGCACCCAACGGGGTCACCTGGCCCAGCTTGCACATCCTCAAAAACAGAGAACTCACTGCTCCCCAGGGCAACCTGTTCTATTCTCAGCCAAAAGGACCTCCCACCAGCTGGCACTTTACAGATGAGTAAACCAAGGCTCGGAGCTCATGAGGGCCTCGCCTAAGAACACAAGAATAAGCAGCAACACAGGGACAAGCCCCTGATCTTTGACTTGAAAAGCCCAAAGTCCGTGTGTTAACCCCCATGTCACACTCAGTGAGATCTGGGTCCCAGCTCTGCCTTCTGGGGTACCATCACTCCCACCAGCCCCCTCCACCCCAGGACAGGGTCAGAAAACTTCCTTTGTACCTCTACCCCAAGACTCAACCTTCATTCATACATCTACCCCAAGACTCAACCACCCCAAGACTCAACCTTCTTTCCTACATCTACCCCAAGACTCAACCACCCCAAGACTCAACCTTCTTTCCTACATCTACCCCAAGACTCAACCACCCCAAGACTCAACCTTCTTTTCCTACATCTATCCCAGGACTCAACCTGCCCAGATGAATCTAGCCCAGTGACTCCCAATCCAGCACCCCGGCCAAGTAATTCCCACATCCCTGAGGCCAGCCGGAAACACAGAAACTGACTTCCAGATGATGGACTTGATCATAGCACAGGTGATATAGCCTCCCCACCATGCCCCTGGTTTTGGCAATGACAGAGAATACTTATTTGTCTGTAAGGTGGTGTCCTGGGTGGGATTCTGGACCAGAAAAGGGGCATTAGGTAAAAACTTAGAGAACCTGAATAAAATATAGACTTCAGTTATAATAATATCAACTGTGATTCCACTAATTGTAACAAACGCACCATACTACTATAAGATCTTAAACAATGTTGGGTGTGGAAGTTATTCTTGATACTATCTTCCCAATATTTCTAGAAATCATAACGTTCATTTTTAAGGGCCACCTGGGTGGCTCAGTCAGTTAAGCATCTACCTGCAGCTCAGATCATGTTCCCAGAGTCCTGGGATCAAGCCCTACATCTGGCTCCCTGCTCAGTGGGGAGCCTGCTCCTCCCTTTGCCCCTGTTACCAGTTCATGCTCTCTCTCTATCTCTGTCTGTCTCAAATAAATAAATAAAATCTTTTTTAAAAAGTTCCTTTTTGGGATGCCAGGTGGCTCAGCGGTTGGGCGCCGCCTTCGACTTAGGTCATGATTCCAGGATCTGGGATCAAGCCCTGCATCGGGATCCCTGCGTGGAGCCTGCTTCTCCCTCTGCCTGTGTCTCTGCCTCTCTCTTTCTGTGTCTCTATGAATAAATAAATAAATCTTTAAAAAAAAGTTCCTTTTTTTTTAAAAAGATTTTATTTATTTATTCATTCGTGAGAGACAGAGAGAGAGAGAGAGAGAGAGAGAGGCAGAGACACAGGCAGAGGGAGAAGCAGGCTCCAGGCAGGGAGCCCCACGTGGGACTTGATCTGGGATCTCCAGGATCATGCCCCAGGCCGAAGACGGTGCTAAACCCCTGAGCCACCCTGGCTGCCCAAAGGTTCCTTTTTGAAATGAAATTTCTTCTTCAAAAATCTTTATCATACATTGTATATATAACCAAACTTCTGTGACTCCTCCATAATCTTCCCTGTTCCCATTTCTCCTGGGAGGAGCAGCAGCCCGGGTGGGGAGTTCACTGACTTACACGAGGGACCCTGACTGCAGACCCAGGTGTCTTCCACTGCCTGTGAGGAGCGGGGGGTACCTACACCCACGAAGTCTTAACTGTAGTACTCGCTGTTCCCCAGCACAAAGCCCTCTTTGCCATGCATGTTTGCGGAGAACAGGCCAGAATGCATTCCGTACAGCCCCTCCCGACCCTGCCTGAAGCCAGGGGAGGCTCACAGCCCGTGACTCACAGTCAGCCCACACAGGAGGGAGTCACTGAAGGGAAAAGAGGGCACCCACCCCAAGAAAGGGAAGAACTTCCCACCTAGGAAAAGGAGCTACTGGAAAGGCAGAAGTGGGTTGAGAAATGAGAATGACTCTTTCATTTCAAGAGCCACAAAAGGCTATTGCTATTTCACTTGCAAAGTACATAAATAAATAAACCAGAGATGGGCAGGTAAAAGTTACCTGTTTAAAAAAAAAAAAAAAAAAAAATCTGGGCAGCCTGGGTGGCTCAGCAGTTTAGCGCCGCCTTCAGCCCAGAGCATGATCCTAGAGACCAGGGATCGAGTCCCGCATCAGGCTCCCTGCATGGAGCCTGCTTCTCCCTCTGCCTGTGTCTCTGCCTCTCTCTCTCTCTGTCTCTCTGTCTCTCATGAATAAATAAATAAAATCTTAAAAAAAAATCTTCTCAGAGCACCCGGGTGGCCCAGTCAGTTAAGCATCTACTGTCAGCTTAGGTCATGATTCTGGGGTCCTTGGATCGAGCCCCATGTTGGGCTCCCTGGTCAACAGGCAGCCTCCTTCTCCCTCCCCCTCCCACTCATGCTCTCCCTCTCTCTCACACACTCACTCTCTCTTTTAAATAAATAAATATCCTGGAAAAAAATTAGCTAGGGACGCCTGGGTGACTCAGTGGTTGAGCATCTACCTTTGGCTCAGCTGTGATCCCAGGGTCCTGGGATGGAGTCCCACACCAGGCTCCCTCTGCCTGTGTCTCTGCCTCTCTCTCTGTGTCCTCACGAATAAATAAAATAAAATCTTAAAAAAATATATTTTCTATAATAAAACATAGGCAAGAAGCCCTTTGATACCAGTCTTAGCAGTATTGGAGGGGGACCAGTCTCCAGCCAAGGGCAGCAAAAGGCAAAAGGTAAAATAAACTAATGGGATTGTATCAAACTAAGAAACTTCTGTCTGGTGAAGAAAATAATCAACAGGGCAGCCAGAGTGGCTCAGCGGTTTAGCGGTGCCTTCAGCCCAGGGGCTGATCCTGGGGACCCGGGATCGAGTCCCACGTAGGGTTCCCTTCGTGGAGCCTGCTTCTCCCTCTGCCTGTGTTGTCTCTGCCTCTCTCTCTCTCTGTCTCTCTCATGAATAAATAAAATATTTAAAAAAAAGAAAAAAATCAACAAAACAAAAAGGCAATCTACTTAGTGGAAGAAGATGGTTTGCAAGTAATACATCTGATAAGGGGTCAATGTACAAAATATATGAAGAACTTACACAACTTAATATTAAAACAAAATACCTGATTTAATAATGGGCAGAGGACCTGAACAGACATTTTTCCAAGGAAGACATGCCAATGGCCAACAGGACACGAAAAGATGCATTATCAGAGAAATACAAATGAAAACCACAATGAGAGATCACCTCACACCTGTCACCATGGCTAGTACAAAAAAACCAGAAGTAACAAGCGATGGTGAGGATATAGAGAAAGGGAAACCCTCCTCGCACACTGCTGATGGGAATACAGCTGGTGCAGCCCCTCTGCAAAACAGTACGGAGGTTCCTCAAAATGTTAAAAACAGAGCCACCCTATGATCCAGTAATCCCATTTCTGGAATTTATCTAAAGAAAAGAAAAAAATATATTTATTTATTTACTTACTTACTTATTTATTTATTTTAAGAAAGAGCATGCTTGAGGGATCGGTGGTGGGGCGGGGGGGGGGTATGGCAAGAATCTCAAGCAGACTCCTTGCTCAGTGCGAGCCATATGTGGGGTTTGATCTCACGACCCTGAGATCATGACCTGAGCTAAAACCAAGAGTTGGATGCTTAACAAACTGTGCCACCCAGGTGCCCAAGAAAATACCAATTTGAAGAGATATGCATCTCATGTTCATTGCAGCATTAATTACAATAGCCAAGATGTGGAAACAACCTCGGTGTCCATTGACTGATAATGGGTAAAGAAGAGGTTTACACACACACACACACACACACACACACACACACACACACACACACAGACACTGTGGCATATTACTCAGTCATAAGAAAGAATGAGATCTTGCCATTTGCAACAACATGGACGGACCTAGGGGGTATTATGCTAAGTGAAGAGAAAGAGACATATGGCACAATTTTGCTTACATGTGGGATCTGAAAAACAAAACAAAACAGAAGCAGGCTCCCGGGTACAGGCAACAAACCGTCAGTTACCAGAGGGGAGGGGCTCTTGTTCTCTGCAGCCTTAGTGTCTTCACAGAAGTCATCTGTCACCGAAATTATAATTATAATTTAATTATATGTAAGGATGAGTATCCCTATCTGAAATAAATCTTTATAGCATGTACTTACATACTTGATCATTGTCTGTTTCTTTCTTTAGAGCCTCTTGTTCTCGTGGGTTCGCCCCTGATGTCTCTAATGCCCGGGACAGAGATGCCCTCAATAGCTACTAATTTACTGAATGAAAGAATGGATGAATCCCATCAAACAAGGAATAAAGGGATTCTCCAGATCAGAAGACAGACATGAGCCTTCAGCCTGAAAAGGCTTAAGGGGCCAACAAGACTGAAGCTTGGTTCCACCACTTTGGGTGCGGGGCCATCTCCTTAAAGCACCACATACACCCGCCTTGTTTTGTTTTTTTTTTTTAAGATTATTTATTTATTTATTCATGAGAGACACACAGAGAGAGAGGGGCAGAGACACAGGCAGAGGGAGAAGCAGGCTTGGTGCAGGGAGCCCGATGTGGGACTCGATCCCGGGTCTCCAGGATCACTCCTTGGGCTGAACGCAGAGACGCCGCTGAGCCCTGGGCGTCCCTACACCAGCCTTGTGATCCAGGAATTTCACGGCGGGGCGCTCGGCTCAAAGAGATGAAACTAGACATCCACCAAAGACGTGTGTAAGGATGTTCATAACCGCCTTATTGGTCGAAGCCCCTTCCTGGAGACCAGGCCAGCCGCCCCGCACAGCAGGATGGACGGACAGACACCCGCGGCAGCGAGCGCCCTGGGCTGCTGTGCAGCAGTGGAGCAGGAAATGCTCCACGGACCCCAACCCGGGGTACTATTCAGGCCTTTCGACTTGCTATTCCTTTTTCTTTTTTTTTTTAAGTTATCACTACCCACGGTGTGGGGCTCAAACTCACGACCCCAAGATCAAGAGTCGCACGCTCCACCGACAGAGCCAGCCAGCACCCCAATCTCTGTATTTCTGACGCTTTGTCACCCCCGAGCCTGAAGAGACCGCCCGTCGCAGGGCTAACCAGTCCCTAGCGACAGTAAGTGCGGAGCCCGGGAGCCTTCCTGCGCACCCGCCAACCCACAGCCAACCCACAGCCGTGGCTCACAGGGGGGCCAGGGTCCCCCTCAGCCAGGGAGCCGAGGACTGGGGACAGGCAGCTGAAAGAGATGATCCGTGGCCGGTCCTAACCTGTCTACCTTGCCCAGGCTTTCCCCGCCTCCCCTCCTCACCGCCCCCCCAACCTTCCGCCTGGCCAGTGGGGTGACAGGTGACAGCAGGCGTGTCCCCCCTGCTCCTGGGAACTGTACGGAGCAAAGCATCTCGCCCGTGGCAGCCGCCTCCCGAGCTGCGGCCTCACCCACCCGAACAGTATCACACCAACATCGTAAGCAAGGAGCCCAGGGAGCAGGAGGCCGCCTGCCCGGGCCCACCTACTGCCCGCACCAGCCGCGAGCGGCCCGGGCCACCTGCTGGGGCCGCTGCCCCCACCGCCACCCCGTGGTCACAGATCCCACCCTAGAATTCGGAGGCCGGGTCCTCCCTAGGTTCTGACCAGAGCCCTTACGTGCCAAGATTCCAGGACGACGCTCCGGGCACCCCTTTTCTTCAGGTCCTAGTTTAGGAGGGGATCCTCGGAGGGACAGGTATCCCTTGCCTCCCCCCAGGGCCGGGGCGGCACCTGAGCCCGAAGCGCTGACAGGGGGTGGGCAAACTGAGGTGCGGAGCTCCCTACCTATCAGCCTGTCCAGGGGAGCAGGTGGGGAGCACTCCTTAGAGGTACCCATGAATTTGGAACCACACACTGAGAGTGAAGGGCACCCCCCTTGGGCACCTTGGCATCCGCACAGGTCCTGCGGCAAAGGCCAAAGGCCGTAGCTGTGCTGTCTGCTAAAGCCCCACTCCTCCTCTGATCTAGTGGGGTAGGAGGGATCACATCCACAGAGAACTTGGAGGGAGGGAGGAGGGAGAGGGTTAAAGGGAGAGAGAGGGGAGGAGGGGGAGGGGAAGGAGAGGGTGAAGGAGAGGAGGGGAAGGAGGGAGAGGATGAAGGGGAGAGAGAGGGAGGAGGGGGAGGGGAAGGACAGGAAGAAGGAGGGGAGGAGGGGAAGGAGGAAGAAGATGTAGGGGAGAGAGAGAAGGAGGAGGGGGAGGGGAAGGAGAGGGTGAAAGGGAGGGAGAGGGGAGGAGCTGGCCATGGGCACCCAGCCCCCACCCAATACCCAATATTGCTAAAATTAACTCCACCAAACCAACGCCTGTAGAGTTTGGCTAATACGTTCAGTGGCCCCTCAGCCTGTCCACCTTCACCCCTGAAGGGACACACACCTTTTCCAGGCTACGTGTGGCCTCAACAGCCTTGCCTCCGCCCGCCAGCCTTGCAGACAAGACCCGACCCTCCTCCAGGAGCACAGCTGGGACGTCACGTGGATGGCGGCTCCCTCTGGCGAGAGTCACCCGACACACTTTGCCCCAGGGCTTACGAATCCAGCACCTGGCGGCGGGCTCCGCACGGACAAATTCTGCCGAAATCCAACTCAGGCTGCTCCTTCCAGTCGGCCCAGCCTCCCCAGCCTCCAGCCTCGGAGGCCCCCCTCTAATGAAAGGCTCTAAGATCCGAGCCAATGAAGTCAGCAGGCCCTCCCTGCAGGGCCTCACTCCTTCACCCTGGAGGCCGGCAACCTCCTCTCCTGCCCCCACCCCCACCCCCACCCCCCACCCTGGGCTCTCCAACCATCCAGGATGGCCATGAGCTGCCCAAGGGGCAAGAAACTGCCTCTTTTGGCCTCTGATGCAAGAAACTGCCTCTTTTGGCCTCATGCTAAACACCATTAAAACCAAAATTGCTGGGCAGCCCGGTTGGCTCAGCGGTTTAACGCCACCTTCAGCCCAGGGCCGGATTCTGGAGACCCGGGATCGAGTCCCACGTAGGGCTCCCTGCATGGAGGTGCTTCTCCCTCTCTCTCTCTCTCTCTCTCTGTCTCTCATGAATAAATAAATAAAATCTTTCAAAAAAACATTGCTGGCTACATATTGGGCTTTCCTGCAGATAGAGGTACTCACGGGACTCTGAGCCTGAGGCCCTCCAAATGCAGCTGCCCCTTTGCTTGGGTCATGGAAATTGTATCCCACAAGCTCAGCACAGCTGACGAGGCCCCCCTACAACAGGAAGGAGCCAAGCCTGGGCCCTCCGGCATAAACCACCTGGCTTCCCCTGTCCCCAGTCCCTGGCCAGAAGCCCTGTGCTCCTGCCAGCGGGGAGGGAGGTCCCCCTCTCCCAGGCCCCCTGGCTAACCAGGAGCCCCCCACGAACTGAATGAACATCAGCTCTCAGTGAGAGCTTGTTGACTGTGTGACTTGGACAGGCAACAATCATAGCCATGACAGCACTCGTTGGAACATTGCTGCTCTTCACCTCTTAGGATGTCCTGGCAAAGGTCAGGACTCAATGGTCAACACAGTCATCGTGGCACTGGTCCCCTGGGCAACAACTGGCCCCATCTGTACGTGGGCCATTGACTGAGGGTAAAGGATTCGAATCTCTTGTCCAAGAGATAGCCCAAAACTGTCTCCCCATATCCTAAGGCCACAAAGCAAGGCCTGGCCAGCCCACTCCTACCCCTCTGGAGCTACAGACAGGACTGGTAGTAACCAGGGACACATTTCACTTCTCAAGATACACAGTACTGGGCTCCTAGAAAAGGGACTCACTCGAACTCTTATGTCCCTGATGGGCGTCAGAGAGATTTAGCTCAGAGACATAATGGTTTCCTCAAAAATCTTTTCAAATTCTGCTCCAGCAAGTGAACCCCAAACAGTCTTGCCTCAGGCCTTAATATCTCTTCATTCAAATCCTTGGCTAGGGATCCCTGGGTGGCGCAGCGGTTTGGCACCTGCCTTTGACCCAGGGCGCGATCCTGGAGACCCGGGATCGAATCCCACGTCGGGCTCCCGGTGCATGGAGCCTGCTTCTCCCTCTGCCTGTGTCTCTGCCTCTCTCTCTCTCTCTCTCTGTGTGACTATCATAAATAAATAAAAAAGAAATAAAAGTTTTAAAAAAAAAAACCAAATCCTTGGCTAACTCAAAACTCAATGTCAAGTTTAAAAATGTCCTACACTCCCTTTCCTACACTTAAAGGGGGATTTGTCTCCCCTCCATGGTCATAAAGACTTATTATATACTATATGTAGGCCTCTGATAATGTCTCCCCCATCTTTATAAATTTCCAATCTTGCCCCCCTCCCAAAGGACTGGAGGCCAGAGGGAGGGCACCTATTCTCCTAGGACCTGTTAATCAGAGATCGTCCCCTGGGCCAGGCAGCTGCTCATCTGCTAGAGGGTCCATCCAAAGCTAAACTTACACACACACACACACACACACACACACACACACGAAATACACACAAAACCTGTCAAGTGCAACCACACACCATTCTGTCGACTACCGATCTCAGTACCTGTCTGTCTGGAAGATTTCGTTGCTTCCTAAGCGAAGGCCCCAACGCTCCAAGTGAGCCATTGTTTCAACCAGGCATCGAGTTTGCCTAATACAAGCCCTACAACGCAAAGACTTCGCCACTTTGCCATCTCCAACCAAACCAACAACTGTAGCAAAGGACTCGGAGTCATCGGCCAGATCAGAGGCCCTGCCTATAGGCTCACGCTGGAGCCCCAGCTCAGCCTTGTCACAACACCACGGAGCCACAAGAATGGCACCCACATCTCCCTGAGTGGGGATCTGTTTGGAAAGCACACCCGGGCCCCCATTTCAGATGACATCTCCATGGCCCGGGAGCTGGCTGCTGGAGACCCCTGGGACAAGTTCACTCCAACACACACCTCTGCCCCAGCAACTCCCACAGACTGCCTCTGCTAAGGCACGAAGTGGACACAGACCCTGACTGCTTTTCTTCCTTTGGGATTAGGGGTCCTACTATGTTTCCGAGTTTGCTGTCTGCTTAGCCAGGATCCTGGTTGACTCCTTGCTCTCTGTGGAAACATACACACCTACACGTATGTGTCAACACTCCACGCCCAAAGGGAGATCTAACCAAGGTCACTACTATCTGGGCCACTCAACAATTAATGGAGGTATTGCTTTCCCCCAGGGGCACCTGCCTCATACCAGTGAACCCTGTGACCCCCTTGGGGAGAGGACTGCCCACTCCCAGTGCCTTTCCCTACTAACCCCGCCAGCTTTCCACGAAGCCTTGAGGTTCCCACCATGACTACAACTGCGCTTCCCCTGGTTACGCACAACACCACGACTCTTCACACAGACTTTACTAAACCAACAGTTCATATTCCCAATAGTGTAACCTAGACCTGCCAGCTTGACCCCCCAACACACACCAAGGTAGTATTATTAAAAGAAAACAAAACAAACTAACAACTATATATATGCACACTTTTAACAATCTACAACCCCACCAAGATATTGTTAGAAACCCTGGGAATTTCAGATCAACTCCTTGGTCGGGGCCATATAAATGAGAAACTTAGGTTTGGCCAGCCCAGAAGGGCCCCTAATATTTCTACTTGTGTCACTCTTTTCTATTCTTATATAATTTTTTTCTGTGCTTTTCAGGAAAACTTACACCCTACTCTCCACAAATCCCCTTATCATCGCCGCAGAGATTCCTTAACATGATGTCAAAGCATCAGAGTGCCAACTGTATTCATCATGCCTTTTTCTTCTCTGTAATTCTCATGTTGTGCTATCTTGTTGACCATGAAGAGATTGCTGTTCCCACGGCCAGTTCCTAGAAATAATGATGAGCTTGGAAGTTTGCCTTCACACGCAGGTTTATCAATCCAGAGCCCATGCACCACAGTAGGAAGGAATAACAAAGTTGGAGGACAGACTAGATTTCTAGACTTAACTATAAGACAATGTGTCCCTGGTGAAAGAACAGACACATAGATCATTGGAACAGAGTAGAAAGCCAGAAATAGACTCACACTCATGAAGCCAACTGATCTTTGACAACAGAGCAATTCAGTGGAGAAAGGAGAGTCTCCTCAGAAAGTGGTGCTGGAACCATTGAACGTCCATATGCACAAGAAAAAAATGAACCCAGACCAGACCTCACACTTAAAACTTTTTTTTTAAAGATTTTGTTTATTTATTCATAGACACACACACACACACACACACACACACACACAGAGGCAGAGACACAGGCAGAGACAGAAGCAGGCTCCATGCAGGAAGCCTGATGTGGGACTCGATCCCTGGTCTCCAGGATCACACCCCAGGCTGCAGGCAGCACTAAACCGCTGTGCCACCGGGGCTGCCCTTACACTTAAAACTTAATCAAAATTGGGGCACCTGGCTGGCTCAGGTGGACCGAGCGACTCTTGATCTCAGGGTTGTAGGTTCCAGCCTCACATTGGTTGTAGAGATTACTTAAAAATAAGATCTTAAAATTTTAAAATATTTTATTTATTTATTCATGAGAAACACAGAGGAGAGAGAGAGAGAGAGAGAGGCAGAGACACAGGCAGAGGGAGAAGCAGGCTCCATGTGGGGAGCCCGATGCGGGACTCGATCCCAGGTCTCCAGGATCATGCCCTGAGCTGAAGGCAGCGCTAAACCTCTGAGCCACCCGGAGCTGCCCTAGATCTTAAAAAATTTTTACTCAAAATGGATCTCAGACATAAATATAAAATGCAAAATGACAAAACTTCCTAAGGAACACATAGAAAAACCTACATAACGTTGGGTTTGGTGTTGAGAATTTAAATATAACACCAATGGTACAACCCATGAAAGAGAAAAAATATATATAGTTTCAGTTTTATTAAATGTATAACTTTTGGGATCCCTGGGTGTCTCAGCGGTTTAGTGCCTGCCTTTGGCCCAGGGTGTGATCCTGGAGTCCCGGGATCGAGTCCCACATCAGGCTCCCTGCATGGAGCCTGCTTCTCCCTCCTGTGTCTCTGCCTCTCTCTCAATCTGTCTATCATAAATAAATAAATAAATCTTTAAAAAAATAAATACATATATAATTTTGGTTCTGTGAAAGATAATGTCATAAGAACATGAAGATAAGCCACAGACTGGGAGAAGATATTCACAAAACACAAGTCTGATGAAGGACTTGAATCCAAAATATATAAACAAATTTTATAAGTAGAAAACAAATAACTCAATCAACAAATGCGCAAAAGACCTGAACAGACACCTCCCCTCAGGACATACAGGTGATGATGGGCACATGAAAAGATGCTCAGGATCATTTGTCATTAGGGAAATGCAAATTAGAGCAATAGTGATATATTACAACACACTTACGAGAATGGATAAAATTCACAACACTGACAACACCAAGTTCTGCAGAGGATGTGATGCTACAGGGACTCCCATTCATCGTCGATGGGGATGCAGAATGGCGCAGCCCCTTTGGAAGACAGTGTGACAGATTCTTTTTTTTTTTAAATTAAAAAATTTATTTATTTATTTGAGAGGGTAGGGGCAGAGGAAGAGGGAGATAGTGTCCCAAGCCAACTCTACAATAAGTGCAGAACCTGACATAGGGCTCGATGTCATGACCCTGAGATTATGACCTGAGCTGAAACCAAGAGTCGGATGCTTAACCAACCACACCACCCAGGTGCCCCAAGTGTGGTGACTTCTTACAAAATTAAACATGATCTTACATGCAATCCAGCAGTTGCGCTCCGTGTTTACCTAACCGATGTGAAAACCTGCATGTGAAAGTTTACAGCAGCTTTATTTCCAGTTACCTAAAACCTGAAGCAACTGAGGTGCTCTTCGATAGGCGAATGGATAAACAAACTCTGGTCCATCCAGACAAGGAAATATCAATCAGAGATAAAAGGAAATGAGGGAGGGGCACCTGATTGGCTTGGTGGGAGGAGCATGCAACTCTTGATCTCTGGGTCATGGGTTGGAACCCCATGTTGGGTGTAGAGATTACTAAAAAATAAACTTTAAAAAAAAGGAAATGAGCTAACAAGTAACTAAGCGACATGAAGGAATCCTTAAAGCAAACTGCTAAGGGCAAGAAGCCAGTCTGGAAACACTATAGACTATGATTCCCATTATATAACATTCTGAAAAAGGTAAAACTACAGAGACAATAAATAGGACAGAGGTCGCCAGGGCTGCTGGGGGTGATGAGGGTTGAACAGGAGCAGCACAAGGGAATTTTTAGGGAGGTAAAATCATAGTGTAGGATCCTGAGACAGTGCTAGAAGACGTTTGTCAAAACTCATAGAACTTGATATCACAGAGCAAACCGTGACGTACACACCATTTTATAAAACCATTTGCGAGTCAGGAATCCCAGGAAAGGGGGTGTCCTGGGTGGCTCAGTTTGTTAAGCGTCTGCCTTCAGCTCAGGTCATGATCCCAGGGTCCTGGGATCAAGCCCCACATGGAGGCTCTCTGCTTAGCGGGGAGGCTTCTTCGCCCTCTCCCTCTGCCTGCCACCCTGCCTACTTGTTCCTTTCTCTCTCTCTCTCTTCAAATAAATAAATAAATATAAATTTTAAAAATAATAACAAAATAAATGTATGTTTAGTTTAACTTAGATACAGATGGTTACTTGTAGAAATAATTACAGATGTGAATACACAGAGGTTAGAATATATCCATATATTTCCTTGCTTTGTCAGCTGACAGCACCCAGAAGCAAGGACATCCCAGTAGCTTTCATCACATGTGATCTCGACTTTTTTTTTTTTTTTAATTATTTGAGAGAGAGAGAGAGCACAAGCAGAGGAGGGGCAGAGAAAGAGGGAGAAGCAGCCTCCCCGCTGAGCAGGGAGCCTGATGCAGGGCTCTGGGATCAGCACCTGAGCCGATGGCAGACACTTAACTGACTGAGTCACCCAGGTGCCCTGTGATCTTGATTTTTAACACCCTTCTCCAGCAAAAGGAACCAGGGCTCCTTGGAGAAATGGCAGATTCTAGGATCAAAGGAAGATATACGAGATGAGCCTGGAGCATCTGCAGTGCCAGAAATTAAGTGCTCAGAACACACACGCGCGTGTGCACACACACCTTGAAGGTGGGGTATCTACATAAATTATTCAGAATTCCAGGGATCCCTGGGTGGCTCAGCGGTGTGGCGCCTGCCTTTGGCCCAGGGCCTGATCCTGCAGTCCCGGGATCAGGTCCCAAGTCAGGCTCCCTGCATAGAGCCTGCCTGTGTCTCTGCCTCTCTCTATGTCTATCGTGAATAAATAAAATCTTTTTAAAAAATTATTCAGAATTCTTCTGCATGGAAGATCTCTCTTCTCCATTTAGTTACTAAGTTATTTATTGGTATCAGTATGGATCATGAGATGTATTTAATACTTTGGGTTACAATTTTTTTTATTTATTTTTATTTTATTTTTTTAATTTATGATAGTCACACAGAGAGAGAGAGAGAGGCAGAGACACAGGCAGAGGGAGAGCAGGCTCCACGCACCGGGAGCCCGACGTGGGATTTGATCCCGGGTCTCCAGGATCGCGCCCTGGGCCAAAGGCAGGCACTAAACTGCTGCGCCACCCAGGGATCCCCGGGTTATAATTTTTTAAAGATTTTATTATTTATTCATGAGAGACATACAGAGAGACAGAGACACAAGCAGAGGGAGAAGCAGGTTCCCTGTGGGGATCTCGATGTGGGACTCGATCGCAGGACCCCGGGATCATGACCTCAGCCAAAGGCAGACACTCAACCACTGAGCCACCCGGGCGTCCCACTTTGGTCTACAATCCAATGCTGCTTTATTATTTGTTGCTCATACTGTGCTAGCTTTGGCCATTAGGAGCTCTTTCAGATGGCTCCTGTGTCCTTTTGACGTAGCACTTCAAGGAGGTGGGGTACATACAACTCCCCACTCCTCAAGTGTGGGCTGCCCAGTGACTTCCAAAGTGTGGAACCTGGGAAAAGAGTCACTTTACAATGGAGAAATCTGACCAACATACCCCGGCCAGGTGACCAAAGTCAACAGGAACAGTGATGTGTCAGGTGGATGGGATACACCCTTGAGATGATGAAATCATGTGATGAGTAGGGCACTTCACCTCTGTGGTCTTCCTCCCCCAAACCCATGACTCCAATCCAGCCCCGAGAAAGACACCAAACAAATCCCAATTCAGGCATACGAGACCAAATACCTGGCCAGTACTACGTGAAACTATCAAGGTCATCAAAAGCAAGGAGTGGCTGAGAACGTGTCACAGCCAAAAGATGCCTAAGGAGATATGATGAATGAATGCAATGTGGTGTCCTAGACAAGGTCTTGGGACAGAAAAAGGATGTTAAAAAAAAAAAACAAACAACTGAGGAAATCTAAATGAAGTATGGATTCTAGTTAGTAACGATACATAAAGACTTGTTCATTAGTTGTAACAAACCTACCATACCATATCATTAGCATGAGATGATAATTAAAAGGGAGGGGAGGGGCTCCTGGATGGCTCAGTGGGTAGAGCCTACGGCTCTTAAATTCCAAATCATGAGTTCAAGCCCTATGTTGGACGTAGAGATGACTTAAAAAATTTTAAAAATAAATAAAATAGGAAGCAAGAATGGAGTATACAAGAATTTTCTGTACCATCTTCCTAGTAACTGTGTAAATCTAAAACTGTTCTAAAATTTAAATGTTTATTTTTTTAAAAAGTAGATAAAAGCATACCACTACATGCCTCCATTTATTTTTATTTTTAAAGATTTCTTACCTATTTATTCACAGGAGACACACAGAGAGAAGCAGAGACATAGGCAGAGGGAGAAGAAGCTCCCTTGCAGGGCCCCCGATGCGGAACTCGATCCCAGGACCCCGAGATCATGAGCAGAGCCAAAGGCAGATGCTCAACCACTGAGCCACCCAGGTGTCCCCTACATGTCTCCATTTATAAGGAGTTCAAGAATAGTTAAACTGGTCAGTGGTACTAGAGGTCAGAACTGTGATTTCACTAAAAAAAAAAAACAAAAAAAAAAACTGATTTCTTCTGGAGATAAAAGAGAGCAGGGGAGCAGAGAGAGGCTGGCAGTGAGCGGTGTATACCTGGACCTGGCAGCGATTACCCCAGTGTAGAGGAAGGTAAAAACTCCATTGAGCTGTACTGTTAAGATGTGTGTATTTTATATGTTACACTTTAATTCAAAAGTGAAGACAAAAGTAAAACAATAACCAAAAAGTTGGACATCACCACCTAGAAACACTGTACAGAAATTTCGAGCACCCAGGGAACAGAAAAATCCCCAAAAGTCCTCAAGAAGAAACAGGAAAGACATCACCTGGCCATAGACCTCACCAGCAAGGCTGTGGCCAGGAAGGCGGTGGAGCAGGGGGGCCCGGCACCCCCCTGAGCCTCTCCCTCTGCAGACCCCCGGCCTGCCCCCCTGCATGCGGGCACACACACAGCTGAGTGCACACCCACACCCCT
The DNA here is from genome assembly GCF_003254725.2 of Canis lupus dingo. Classification (NCBI taxonomy): domain Eukaryota; kingdom Metazoa; phylum Chordata; class Mammalia; order Carnivora; family Canidae; genus Canis; species Canis lupus. The sequence goes on from NC_064250.1 coordinate 68,674,748, forward strand.
CCCCGTGTCCCCAAATCTCTTATCCCGCCCTCCTGCCTCATCTCTGTCTCCAATCTCTCATGCCCAGGCCAAGTGCCGCCTCCTCCCAGAAGTTTCCTGATCTGCCAGGCAGAGCAGGAGGCTTATCTTGGCCTCGTGTCCCTAGGCACCGGGCGCCGCCTCTGTGCCTGGCACTGGGCCCACAGTCCTGGGCAGTGGTCCGCGGGGAGCAGCGGCTGCGGAGGCCGGGAGCGCACGGGGGGCCTGTAGGAAGTCACCAGCTGCCCAGAGAGCTGCCCCGATCACCCGAGGTCCCCTCCATCGGGCTCTGGGAGCCGGGCCGAGAGCCAGGCCCCGAGATTTAATTCATGGCACCTCTTTGACTAAGTCATTTTTCAGACATGTGGCTTTAGGACAAAATAAAAACCGGTTGGAGAAGTCGGCCCTGTTTTGGGGAGGGGAGGGGGATTTCAGCTGCTCACCACAAACAAACAAACTTAATGGGTGTGGACGTTGCATGCGGCGTCAGCCCCTCTGGCAGGAGCCAGCTCCAGGCCCCAAGGAGTCCGGCCCTTGTAGATCCCTGCCCAGGCCACCCGGGGTCAGCAGTGACAGTTCTTGCCCTTCTCTAATCGGGGAACGCTCACTCTCCCATCGCACAGTGGAGGAACCGGGCTCAGCTAGAAGCCGAGGCACAGCTCCGGCCCGGGCCTGTCTGGCTTGTGTGCACTCCTCCAGGATACTGATTTCCACAGAGCTGAGGCTTCCAAATCAAAGTTCTAGAACGTTCTTGGTCTCCAGGGCTGGGACTCCAGTCCAGGCCCAGGTGTGACAGCGTGGCAGGCAGTTAGGCACTGGGGCAGCCCCCCTGGGGTTGGCACACTGCACACTCATTGCCCTCCTGCCTCCTCCCTGCCACCTGCCTGTGTCTCGTCGGGATTCACCCTCCCCAGGGTCAGCTCCTGGAACCCACAGTCTGCAGAGACCCACTCGGGAGCTCAGATCGTGGGTGGGGTGTGCTGGCGCCACCCAAACACTTTCCAAGCCAGGGCCTGGAGCTGGTCCCTGGACAGAGGAGGCTGATGGTTCAAAGGCTGGCGGGGAGGCAGGACCATGGTCACCTCCCGCCACCCAAGGTGCATACAGTGGAAGTCTGTCAATCGCTGGGCCCCACTGATGGACTCTATCCGGCTTAGGGTCACCCTCCCTGTTGCCCTCATGCCCGTGGCATCTTTCTGAATCCCGAAGCCTGCGCGCAGGGCACCCCGTCACCGCCACCCAAACAGCTCTGGCAGTGTGTCATCGGCCACCTTGCACCTTGCACATTGCAACCTCGGCCTCGCCCCACCCGCCGCGGGAAGGATGCGCTGGAAACGAGGAATGAGGAATGCGTGTCGATGGTGCTGCAGGAGGAGGGCCGGAAAACCTGCAAAAAGAAACTGCGCCTGTGGGTTCGGCTCTGGATGTGTCTGCACAGATACGCCCACAGCGCGGACTATTCCGACCTCTTCGTGTTCCCGTGCGTGTGCATGCCCACGTGTACCCCTGTGAGCATGGCAGCCTCTGTGTGTGAACGTGCCTTGAGTCAGAGCAACTGCTCTGGAAAAAACCTGGAAGGAAACTCCCAAGCCGGAGGCAGGGGACCAGGGCTGTTGTTTCAACGCCTCTGCTCTGTTTTACAAGCACAGGTCATTTAAAAGAATAAAAGATAGTTAATTAATGTTTAGAACTAGCGGACCCCTCAGGGCCAGTAGCATCCCTGAGACTCGCCCCTGCCCACTCACAGCTCCGTGTCCCCTACTGGCAGGAGGTCCGCCAGCACTCCCGATGGCCCCAGGGCCTTTGCACCGCCTTCAGGCGGGTAAGTCAGCAAGTCACAGTTCAGCACCACCCTCAGGCCCAGGAGCAAGGTGCCACCCAGGAACCCAATCCCCTTCCTGCCCTGGGGGCTCTCCTGGGGCAAGAATGTGCCTGCAGCTGGTGGGAACCGCATCATCACCCTTGTCCAGGAGCCCCCCTCCCACTCTCCCACAGGGGAGGACCACAGAGGCCGAGAGTGTCTCAGCACTGGGCAAAAGGAAGCGCAGAGAAACTGGCTTTTGGAATTCTTATTTTAAACTCTTAAAATAAATAAATAAATAAATAAATAAATAAATAAATAAATAAACTCTTTGCCACGGGTCCACAGGTCCCCTATCTGGGGAGGGGAAGGATAACAGCCCCCCACGCTCCCCCCACTCCCCCTCCATCCTGGGACACAGTCAGGGCTCTGTGCACTCGCGCGAGGGGGTGGTGCTGGAAGGGAGGAAAGCTGGTGGTTAAGGCAGTGCCACGGTCTGGGGTTGGGGACAGGTGAGTCCTGAAGGTGTGGGTGGGCTCCTGGGTTCAGGTTCAAGGACAGGGAGGAGAGAGGGTTCCTGACCGAGAGGAAAGAGATTCCCAGCAGAGGAAAGGCCTGGCGGTGGGAAGGAGCCGCTTGCTGTGCTCCTGGCTGGGGAAGGGCCATGGCAAGAGGCTTGGGAGGTCACGGGAGGCATGGAAGAGACGCGGCCACAAGAGAGGACTTTTAAAAGTCCTGTAAAAGAAATCCATCCAAGGGACGCCTGGGTGGCTCAGCGGTTGACCCTCTGCCTTTGGCTCAGGGCATGGTTCCAGGGTCCGGGTTCAAGTTCTGCATCGGGCTCCCTGCGAGGAGACTGCTTCTCCCTCTGCCTGCAGTCTCTGCCTCTCTCTGTGTGTCTCTCCTGAATAAATAAATACAATCTTAAAAAAAAAAAAAAAGAAAGAAAAAGAAATCCATCCAAGAATGACTCCTCCTTGAACATTTCTTCTTGGGTCTCCTGGGGCCTCCTCTCCTCCTGGGGCCACCTTGGCAGGGGCTGGATCTGTGACACTTCCATCTCGGCAGAGAGCAAAGGCAAATGGGGGACCGCAAGGGAGATCTTGAGAGACCAGTACGCTTAGCCTGTTGGTCACAGATGGAACCAGGGGCTGCCAAGCCTCTTGTTGGTCCCACCAGATATTGGCTCCCCTGGAGAGTAGAGTGCAGGAATGGCCTGCTCCAGGAGGCAAGGCTAGACAGCATGCCTGGGACTAATCCTTGTGCTGACTTTATCACCTCATGGGCCCAGGGTCCTGGCTTATTGAACCCTACCTGCTGACCTGGCCCTGCCTAATTTATTTATTTTTTTATTTTATTTTTTTTAAAGATTTTATTTATTTATTCATGAGAGAGAAAGAGAGAGAGAGAAAGAGAGAGAGAGGCAGAGGGAGAAGCAGGCTCCACGCAGGGAGCCCGACGTGGGACTTGATCCTGGGTCTCCAGGATCACGCCCTGGGCCAAAGGCAGGCGCTAAACCGCTGAGCCACCCAGGGATCCCCCCCTGCCTGTTTTTAAACCCTACTCATTGACTCAGCACCCCACCCCCTATTCATCCATCTGCCACAGAGGAGGATTTAGTGGGCCAGCACGGGGTCACCCAGAGGGTGGAGGGGAGAGCCTAGAGCTGAGGTCCTGCACCTGCCCCAAAAAGAGTCTCAGCATTCACCAGCACCACCTCCAAGCAGGGTCTCTGCAGCTTCAACCAACCCTCCCTTCTGAATGCTCTGCTCATCAATGAGGCCCGGTGCCTTTCACGCTGGTATGCCTTTGCTTGGGCAGTTCCTCTGCCTGGAATGTCCTTATTGGGCCTGGCAGGAGTCCCACTCACATTTCAAAGGCCACTTACTTGGTGAAGCTTTCCCAGACACCTCTCCTGAGCATGGCTGTCCTTAGCCTGGACAGACCGCCTTACCTCTAGGTTGTCAGTCCCAATACAGGGCACACAGTAGGTATCTAATAGGTGCAGACTGAGTGCATTCCTCACCCACCCACCAAATAAAGACTCAGCTTGCACTCGGAGGCTTGGTTTCCCAGCTGTGGAGTAGGTGCTGGGAAGTTCAATCATGGCCTGTCCCTCCAGAAGTGCCCGGTGCACAGGAGTGATTGGCACTGGGGCTATTGGGAATCCACCCCCAGGAGCCTCTGGGCTGCCATCAGCCCAGAGATTTCTACCTGGGGGCTTTGGAGAAGGATTAGGGAATGTTGTCTCTCTTCAAGACCAAACCCAGGGACGTCTTGCGCGTCTCATTTCCTGGGTGCCCACTCTAGACCAGGGCAGGAGTCCACCTGACAGGCAGAGACACCAAGCCTAGGCAAGGGGCAAGCACTTCTCCCTGCAGGGCCGGGGGAAAGGAGGGGCAGGGCCTAGTGTGACCCTATGGGAGGATCACAGCCACCAGCCCAAGGTGACCTCAGGTTGCTGCCAGGGGCATTTATACACAGCCAAGCCAAACCACAGATGCCAGTGACCTGTAAAATGAGCTCCTTGGTGTGCTCTGATGTTCAGATTTCCACCTCCAGTGCCTTTCTCAACAATGGAGTTGGTTCAGGTCACATTCTAGTATACAAAAAAAAAAAAGCTGAATGGGTCAAGTTCCCTTAACCAAGTCTCTATGAACTAACCACCTGCCATACTATTATTATCATTACAACAACAGATAGATAAATAACATATAATAGTGTTGAGTCAAAGGAGCGAGAACTGAGAGAGCACACACTGCGTGATTCCATGCAAATAAAGTCCAAGGTGGATCAGTGGTTGAGTGTTTGCCTTTGGCCCAGGGCGTGACCCCAGGGTCCTGGGATCCAGTCCTGATTCGGGCTCCCCTTAGGGAGCCTGTTTCTCCCTCTGCCCTGTCTCTGCTCCTCTCTGTGTGTCTCTCATGAAAAAATAAATAAAATCTTTAATAAATAAATAAAGTCCAAAAACCAGGCAAAATTAATCCGTAGTGGCAAAAGTCAAAATAGTAGTTGCCCTTGGTAGAAGCTCGGAGGTTGAAATGTGCCCATGTCCCCATTTTACAACCATGGAGACTGCATTCTTCATGGAAGCCTGTCCTGATTCCAAACCTCTTCCCAGAAAGTTCTGTGGCCACCCCAGCTCTGGGAGGAGAGGCAGAGAGGTCAGAGGATGGAGCCTGAGCATCCAGGGAGCACCAGGGCCAGCTCCCATGGGCTGGCTGTGAGGAGCCAGAGAAGGAGGGACTAATGCTTCTGGCAACTGGAGGGGGGACAGCAGCCTGGGCGGAAGAAACACAGACGGAAAGGCCTGGAGAGGGGTGAGTACAAGGTGTGGTGAGGACAGGAGCTAGAGGAAGCTCAGCAGGGTGGGTGTGACTGGCACGCCACCGGCCGGGACCAGAGAATGCTGGGTTCTTCTGGGAATTATGGGGTCCTGAGAAGCCTCCAGAATGCTCTGATAAGATGGTATCAATCATGGAGCTAGTGTCAGCCAGCTATGCCCAGATTCAGAAAAGAGGAGCATCTGACATCATGTACCTAAGCACAGAGCCTTGGGCCGCCTGAAATCTAGCAGGACGCAGCCCAGCCCCTCGACACAGGTGGCTGCTGATGAGACACGCATGGCTCTGGTCCTTGGCAAGGACACCAGATGCCTCCTCCAAGTGGTGGTAGGAGGACAAGCATCTGTCAGGGTGCCTAGGCAGGGACATGGGGACATAGGGCTCAGAGAGAAGAAGACCAAGATGCCCCTGAATTCCATCTCAAGCACGGCCACCGCTAGCCCTCCGTTACCATGGGACAGACTTTCATTCTCCTTCGAGAAGCTGTTACTACATCAGTGGAGCATCTTAAAATCAATGACACCTTAGACGCAAGGATGTATGTAGGTATATGTGACATTTGTTTCCACTTAAAATTATATTGTGACAAGGATGGTGGAGGGAAGGAGGGAGAAAAAACATAATAGTGTCATCATTACTCATTGTTGGGAGTCAATAGATAATCTTTAGAGAAATAAAGGATGAAGTGTGTTATATATAAAATTATTTATAAAGGTAACCACAAGTACAGAGCTACAAAATTTCCAAAGTATCAAAAAACCCCACTCGCACCCAAATTAAGCAAATATTTTATAACCTACAAAAATAGAAAGCATAAGATCAGATGACTTGAGACTGGGATAGATTTGTCACATTGATATGTGCACATGAGTTAACTCATCTGTAAAAGGAAATGCCTGTCAGATGGTTCACATTCAGCAGTAAGCTGGAGGCAAAAGACACGCCCCAAACAAGAAGACTCAGAGAATGAAAATAAAAGGATGGCGCAAGGGGCAATGCCCACAGCAGCAAGCAGTAGCCAAGTTCAAGGTAAGATATTGGTTGAGATCAAGAGGAACACTTTGTAATGATGACAAATGCAAGTCACAACGATAATAGAACATATCTCCTATGTGCTAAAGAGCAAACATTAATATGTGTGCATCAAATAATATGGTAGCTGCATTCAAACAACGAAAGGAATACAAGGAGGAAGAGTAAAAAGCACAATAGTAGGAAGTATTTTTTAAGATTTTTTAAATTTATTTATTCATTAGAGATACACACAGAGAGAGAGGCAGAGACACAGGCAGAGGGAGAAGCAGGCTCCATGCAGGGAGCCTGACGTGGGATTCGATCCCAGGTCTCCAGGATCACACCCTGGGCTGCAGGCGGCGCTAAACTGCTGAGGCACCCGGGCTGCCCAGTAGGAAGTATTTTTAAAAAAGATTTTAGTGATTTGAGAGAGACAGAGAGAGCACACAAGCAGGGGAGGGGCACAGAGAGAGGGAGAAGAATTCATGTCTCTCATGAATAAATAAATAAAATCTTTATTTTTTATTTTTTTAATTTATTTTTTTAAATAAAAATCTTAAAAAAAAAGATTTTATTTGAGAGAGAGAGAGCATATGGTAGAAGTTTTAATACATCTTTCACAGATATGTGTACAAAAAAATTAAATAAGAGACACCTGGGTGGCTCAGCAGTTGAGCATCTGCCTTGGGCTCAGGGCATGATCCCGGGGTCCTGGGATCGAGTCCCACGTCGGGCTCCCTGCATGGAGCCTGCTTCTCCCTCTGCCTATGTCTTTGCCTCTCTCTCTATGTGTCTCTCATGAATAAATAAAATCTTTAAAAAATTAAGATTAGAGAAGACTTAAAAACATAATTATTGAACTAGATTTAACTAATTTATATCAAGCTCTCTACCCTAAAAACAGACTACTCCTTTGTAACTGGACATCTAAGTATTCACAAAGATCAACCATATGTCAAATCATTAAAAAAAAAAAACAATATATTCCAAAAAGCAGATCTAGAACATAAAGCATTCTCCAATTACAATGTAAATCAGGCCAGAAATTAATAACCAAATTACAAGGCAAAACAAAACCAAAAGAACCTTATTACCTGTACATTTTAACTCTTTTTTTAAAAAAATTATTTATTCATGAGACAGATAAGAGAGGCAGAGACACAGGCAGAGGGAGAAGCTCTCCACGGGGAGGCTGATGTAGGACTCGATCCTGGGACCTGGGATCACCACCTGAACCAATGGCAGATGCTCAATTGCTGAGCCACCCAGGTGTCCCTACATTTTAAAACTCTTAAGTTTCTCTTGAGTAAGAAAGGATATCAAGTTGAAATTTCAGGATATCTAGAAAACAACCATAACTGAAACACTGCATATCAGGACCTAAGGTAAACAGCTAAAGCAGTACTCAGAGGCAAATTCATAGCTCTGAATACTTACATTAACAAGAATGAATGAAAATTAATGAACTAAGTACCTAACTCAAGATAGAAGTAAGCACACACACACACACAAAACAGGATGGAAACAGTAAAGATAAAAGTGTAAAATTATGATTTAGAAAAGAAAAATAACAGTAGAAATAATCCAAATAAAATAAATCCAGTAGGGACGCCTGAGTGGCTCAGTGGTTGACCATCTGCCTTTGGCTCAGGGCATGATCCTAGAATCCTGGGATCGAGTCCCACATCCGGTTCCCTGAATAGAGCCTGCTTCTCCTCCCTCTTCCTATGTCTCTGCCTCTGTGTGTGTCTCTCATGAATAAATACAATCTTTAAAAAAATTAAAAATAGGGCAGCCCGGGTGGCTCAGCGGTTTAGCGCTGCCTTCAGCCCAGGGCCTGATCCTGGAGACCCGGGATCGAGTCCCACGTCGGGCTCCCTGCATGGAGCCTGCTTCTCCCTCTGTCTCTCTCTCTCTCTCTCTCTGTCTCTCATGAATAGATAAATAAAATCTTAAAAAAAATAAAAATAATAAAAATAAAAATAAATCCAGTAGAAACAATTCATAAAAATTTTCTAAATAGCTGGTGCATCTAGGTGGCAAAGTCCGTTAAGCCTCTGCCTTCAGAGATGCTTGGGTGGCTCAGTGGTTCAGCATCAGGGAGAAGCAGGCTCCACAAAGGGAGCCCGATGCGGGACTGGATCCCAGGACTCCAGGATCACGCCCTGTGCCAAAGGCAGGTGCTAAACCGTTGAGACACCCGGGCTGCCCCAATAAAAAAAATTTTTTTTACGTTTTATATATTTATTCATGAGAGACAGAGAGAGAGGGAGAGAGAGAGAGAGAGAGAAATGAGACACAGGCAGAGGGAGAAACAGGCTCTATGCAAGGAGCCCGACGTGGGACTCGATCCTGGAACTCCAGGATCACACCCTGGGCTGAAGGCAGGCACTAAACCGCTGAGCCACCAGGGCTGCCCCCAATAAATAAAATCTTAAAAAAAAAAAAAAGCATCTGCCTTCAGCTCAGGTCATGATCCAGTGAGGAATCTGGTTCTCCCTCTCCCTCTGCCCCTCCCCACCGCTGGTGCTCTTACGCTCTCTCTCACAAATAAGTAAATAATATCTTTAAAAAAATTTTTTTTTAAATACTATGTCAGGGGATTCCTGGGTGGCTCAGCGGTTGAGCACCTGCCTTCAGCCCAGGGTGTGATCCTGGAGACCCGGGATCGAGTCTCCCTGCATGGAGCCTGCTTCTCCCTCTGCCTGTGTCTCTGCCCCTCTCTCTGTCTCTCTCCTGAATAAATAAATAAAATCTTTTAAATCAATCAATCAATCAATCAATCAGTAGTTCATCTAGTGAAAAAAAAGAACGGAATAAGGGGCGCCTGGCTGGCTCAGTTGGTGGACATGGGGCTCTTGATCTCCAGGTTGTGAGTTCCAGCCCCACTTGGGTGTAGAAATTACTTAAAAAAAGCAAACAAAAACAGAATAGGAAAAAAAATAAATACAAACATGGTAAAGAGACGGATAACGGGGTAAACTTTTTAGGGGCAGCACCTGTGGCGCCTTTAGAGCTGCCTTTCTAGAGGGGAGAGGGGAGGAGGCCCCGGCAAGCCAAAGCAGTAGGGTCCCGGGGTGAGCGCCCCGCCGCAGGGCCTGCGCGCCCCTGTCCCTCTCCCGAGGCTCCGCCCGCGCTCCCCTAGCGCCTTCCTGACTCCTGGCGCTAAGCTGCCGTTTCCGCGCGCTGAGCACTGGGTGCCGGGTGACCCTTGGGTCGCGTCTCCAGCGAAGGGTCCGGCCCACACTCCGCCCCCGTCCGGCCCCGCCCTGGTGGGGGCTTCCCTGCCTCCCAGCCCCCCGCACTTCACACGGGACGCCCCATCTGCACCTCCCTCGGGTCAGTTGTAGGTGACGACAGGTGGCCCCGAAGTCGCCGTGCCCCCGTGCCCTCCGGGAGAAACATCCCCAAATAACGACGCGTCCAGGCCGGGAGAGTAGCGCGGAGCCCCGGGAATGGCGGGGAGTCGTCGCCCGGGGCTGCAGGGAAGGCCTCCCGGAGGAGGCGGCCTGCAGGCCGGGGTCTCGCAGAGCGGGAGGGGCGTTGCAGGGGCTGCAGGGAAGGCTTCCCGGAGGAGGCGGCCTGCAGGCCGGGGTCTCGCAGAGCGGAAGGGGCGTTGCAGGGGCTGCAGGGAAGGCTTCCCGGAGGAGGCGGCCTGCAGGCCGGGGTCTCGCAGAGCGGAAGGGGCGTTGCAGGGGCTGCAGGGAAGGCTTCCCGGAGGAGGCGGCCTGCAGGCCGGGGTCTCGCAGGGCGGAAGGGGCGTTGCAGGGGCGAGGGGGAAGGGACTTGTAATTGCAACGGCCCGGGCAGGCCCCCCCGCCCCGCGGAGGCCGGGAGCCGAGGCTCGGCAGGGCGGCGTGGGACGGAGACCGCGTGGGACGCGGCCCGCGGGGCGGCCTGGAGAACACGTCACGGGAAGTTCCGTAGGAACCGGTCACCTGGCCAAGGGGACGACTCGGGAACTGCTAACCTCCGACCGGCCTTGGGGTCGGAGCCGGTGCGCCCCGGCCGCCTGGCCCGCCCTGTGCCGCCCCCTGCCGGCGCTTCGGTGAGCGGCTGGGCGCGCGCTCGGGGCGGGGGCCGGGGAGGGCGGGGCTCCGGAGCCCAGCGCGGCGATTGGTCGCTCGGCCTCAGGTGTCCCCGCCCCGACCAACCAGAGAGGGGGGCGGGGCCTCGCCGCAGGCTGTGGGCGGGGCGGCAGGGCCGAAGGCTCGGCCCAGGGCGGTGGGCGGAGGGCGGAGGGCGGTGGGCGGTGGGCGGTGGGGAGGGCGAGCCGCGCCCGCTCCGGCCTCGCGAGATCCCGGGCCCCAGCGCCCCCAGCGCCCCGGAGCCGCGGCTCCCCGCTCCTTCCCCACCCAGCGGCCCTCCGAGCTCTCTGGGGATAAAGGCCCAATCCTTGCCAGGCCCCAGGCCCTTCGGATCTCGGCCCTGCGGTGACGCCTGTGGCCTCGAATTTCCCGCCAGCTCCCCCGGCCTTTGGCCACCTGCTCCCTCCAGCCCCAGGCCTCTACCCTGGCCTGTGACCTCTGCTCAGCCTGCCCTTCCCGCTGCTCCTCCTCCCGCTGCTCCTGGCTTGCTCTGGCTGACCCTCCAGACCCTGCCGGCGTAGGGTTAAGTAAGGTTGCACTGGGGGCTTGCGCAGAGCCTGGGCATCTTCCTTTTGCCCAGCCCTGGCCACCTTACCCTGGGCTGCTGGCCTGCTTGTATACACCCCATGATCTTTCATCTCTATCTCCCCAAGCAGAGAGCCTGGTACACGGTAGGCACTTACACCCCCCCCCCCCCCCCCCCCCCCCCCGTGTGGATATGAACCAAGGAACTGATGGCTAAGGAACTATGACCCCAGGGCATCATCCGAGGGCCAGACCCCATGCTGGCAGCCTGGGCCTTGGGTCTCTGATGGGCAGACCCCCCTCTAAGGGAAGGTCAGGGCTTGGGGCAGATTAGAAAGGGAAAGGAGGGCAGCCCTGGTGGCTCAGCAGTTTAGTGCTGCCTACAGCCTGGGGCGTGATCCTGGAGACCGGGATTGTGTCCCACTTTGGGCTCCCTGCATGGAGCCTACTTCTCCCTCTGCCTGTGTCTCTGCCTCTCTCTATCTCTCTCTGTGTGTCTCTCATGAATAAATAAATCTTAAAAAAAAAAAAAAAAAAGGAAAGGGAAAGGGACTTGGGGAGGCATGCACAGGTGTGTACTCAGGGTGGCCAGAAGCCTCCACTACGGTCCAGTGACAGGATGGCACCTTGAAAGTCCTTCAAAGCCTACTACTGCAACCCCTTCTCCAGCTACACTGACCCATATTGACTCCCAGACCAAGACCCCTGGGCCTTTGCACATGCTGCTCCCTCCTGGGCCTGTCTACCTAGTCCTGACCCATCACACTGTCAGGACCTGAGTCTACTTTCCAGACCAAACCTTGCTCAGCATTGGCCTCACCACTGTCCTGAGGACATGCAGATGCTGAGACCTGAATTCAAACCCAGCCCTTCTGCCTGACACATTTGTGGCTGCCCTCAGAGAACAGCTTATCAGAGGGCTTGCAGAACAGTACAGTCTACTTCGGGAGCACCCTGATCTGCTGGCATTGAGCTGGGGCTGTGGTGGACATGGAATCCCCAGGACATAGCCTGCAGGGTCAGGCACATGAAAAGGCCTTTCAGTTTCAAACAGCTTGTGGAGGGGCAGCCCAGGTGGCTCAGCGGCTTAATGCCGCCTCCAGCCCAGGGTGTGATCCTGGAGACTCCGGATTGAGTCCCATGTCGGGCTCCCTGCATGGAGCCTGCTTCTCCCTCTGTGTCTCTGCCTCTCTCTCTCTCTCTCTCATGAATAAATCAATAAAATCTTAAAAAAAAAAAAAAAAGCTTGTTGACATGAACGGCCTCTCACTTCAACATGTGAGAGTGAAAATAACCTGCTTCCTCAGAGGCCACACAGATGGCCTACCACCCACGCCCGGCATCAGGCCAGTGGGGCTTCAGGATCCACCTCCACCTCGAGCCTGAACTCAGACGGGCTCAGCTCTGAATCCTGTGTGACATCGGGCAAGTTACTTCACGCCTCTGACCCTCCATCTTTTTCCTCTCTTCTTTTTCTTTTCTTCTTTCTTTCTCTTTTTCCTTTTCTTCTCTTTTCGTTTCTTTTCTTTCTTTTCTTCTTTCTTTCTTTCTTTTCTTCTTTCTTTCTTTCTTTCTTTCTTTCTTTCTTTCTTTCTTTCTTTCTTTCTTTCTTTCTTTCTTTTTTTCTATTTTATATATTCATGAGAGACACACAGAGAGAGGCAGAGACACAGTAGAGGGAGAAGCAGGCTCCACGCAAGGAGCCCAACATGGGACTTGATTCCAGGACCCCAGGATCACGCCCTGAGCCAAAGGCAGGTGCTAAACTGCTGAGCCACCTAGGGATCCCCCTTAGCTTTTATCTCCAATAAAATTAGTAACAGGCACATGCTTTTAAGGGACGGATGGAACTACAAGGCTTATAATGACAAGTAGCAGTCCCCTGCCCCCAGCTCTGCACAGCCCGGGTCCTCCCTCAGAAGCAGCCATTTGTGCTCTTCTAGATGTTTTTTTCTGGCTCTCATCTATACACGTGTGACAGGCTTATGCTGACAGCTGCTGATTTGCTGCCTTTAGATACGATCCAATGACTGCAGCTGAAAGATGAGGATTTAGCTCTGTTAATCTGCTGTCTCTTTAGATTTGCTAATTCTGGACATTTCATATAAATGGAATCCCATAATATGTGGCCTTTCGTGGCTGGCTTCTTTCACTGAGCACCACATTTTCACGGTTCATCCATATTGTGTGAATTGGTACTTCATTCCTTTTTATGGCCAAATAATATTCCATTGTTGTTATGCATTGTTTTAATCTGCCTTTTTTTAAAAAAGTAACTTTTAGGGCACCTGGGTGGCCTTTTGAGTGTCTGACTCTTGGTTTTAGCTCATTGGCCCAGGGCCTGATCCTGGAGACCTGGGATCGAGTCCCACGTCGGGCTTTTTTTTTTTTTTTAATTTTTATTTATTTATGATAGTCACACAGAGAGAGAGAGGCAGAGACATAGGCAGAGGGAGAAGCAGGCTCCATGCAGGGAGCCCAACGTGGGATTCGATCCCGGGTCTCCAGGATCGTGCCCTGGGCCAAAGGCAGGCGCTAAACCACTGCGCCACCCAGGGATCCCCCACGTCGGGCTTCTTGCATGGAGCCTGCTTCTCCCTTTGCCTGTGTCTCTGCCTCTTTCTCTCTCATGAATAAGTAAAATCTTAAAAAAAATAAAAATAGTAACTTTTTTTTAAAGAAGCGTATTAGGAAGGCCACACATCACTGCAAGCAGTCCTTTCTGAAATGTGAGACCTGTAGGGAGTGCTGTTCCTTGCAAGGCATGACTTTATTATTCATTTATTCATTTACCCACTTATCTAGTCACTCATTCATAAATTTATTCAACAAGCATCAACCAAGTACCAGTGTGGAGTGGGCCCTGGAGATCTAGAGATAGAGCAGCCCCAGCAGAGCTTCGCCTGGCTCAGCCCAGCATGCAAACCTGAACTCAGTGCAGGTAAGAGGGAAGAGGACCACGTGCTGGGAGTGGGGAGCAGATGGAAGGCTTCCCAGGAGATGCTGGCATGGAGGGTGGCAGATGGAGCAGGGATGTGAACGCCCTGCAGAAAGAAGAGCATATACAAAGGCCCAGGGGCACAGAAATTGCCCAGTCCCTCCCTCTTAAAGAGACCCATACATCAACTGTTCCTTCCCTCTCAGCCCCTCACCCCACCCACTTCTCTCCTAGCTCCTCTTACACAACCATGCTGCCCGGGGTCGGGTTTCTCAACCAGGGTCCACGAGAACCCTGGGAGGGGAAGGAGCCCAGGGATGGGAGCCTGGGGTTTCTGAAACTGGGCAGAAAACATTTACATCCTCCTCTTCACCCACGTCTAATATTTGCCATCCCGTTAGGAATGGGGGCCGCAAAACCTCAGTGGTGTGAGCTGCACCAGTGACCTTGTCGCCAACAGTAACCCAGATAGTTTCCAATCACATCGCGACAGAAGCAGAGATCCCTACGTATCATTTACACTCACTGCTACTTCAAAATGATGAGTGGTAGACTTGCAGCCTGGGGCTCACTAATGTGGTAATAAATACACTACCACACTGCACATTTATCTAGACCTTTTATGAATTGCTTTTCTATGTCATGGTTTTCCTCCATTTATTTATTTAAAAATACTGTCTTGGGGCAGCACCGGCTGGCTCAGGAACAAGGGCATGCAACTCTTGACCTCGGGGTCGTGAGTTTGAGCCCCACGTTTGGGGTAGAGAGGACTAAAATTAATTAATTAATGCACTTAAAAACTGAATAAAAATAAAAATATTGTTCTGAGGAGCCCATACTCTTCTCCAGGTGGCCTCAGGGGCCCATGGCATGCAAAGGTCAAAGGTGCCTTGTCTAGAGAGAGGACAAGTCACGGGGGTGGGGTGTGAACCAGCAGGCGGGGAGCAGGGGCACGCTGCTGGGGACAGGACCATCGAAGGACTGGCCGCCCAGCCCACGGAGCATAGACCTGGACAGGCATGGCACGCTGGCCATAGCATACCTGGTGTTCTGAGCACATCCTCGGGGTTACTCTTACACCTCTTGGGGATACAGGTGAGGAGGCCAATTGGGAAAGGGGGCAGAGGTCCCCAGATGTCCCACGGAGTGCCCAGCACAGCCCCAGCCCCTCTCCCCCGTCTGCCCAAAGCTGCAGAGCTCTGGGTTCTGCACCAGGTAGAGTTCCAGGGGGCTCAGCTCCCTAAACAGAGGGTTCTTCACTCCCACAGGAGTGTGACTGAATCCCAGCGCTGTTACAGATGTGGAAACTGAGGCCCAGAGAGGCCGAGTGACTAGTGTGAAGTCACACAGCCAGTTGATGTCAAGGCCACAAGAGCTCAGGCCTTCGGACTCCCCAGTGGAGTCTGTCCCCAGCACAGGCTGTGAAGGCAGAGGGTAGAACAGACCTGGGGTGATACCAGGTTAGGGGACAGAATGCACATTTCTGTGTTCTCAACGTAAGATGTATGTAGTAAGAGAAGTGAAAATTTAGGGCCTCCAGCAGGGACATACAGCTCTACCCATTATATATATATTTTTTAAGATTTTATTTATCATGACAGACACAGAGAGACGCTCAGCAATTGAGCGTCTGCCTTCAGCTCAGGGCATGATCCCGGGGTCCTGGGATCGAGTCCCACATCGGGCTCCCTGCATGGAGCCTGCTTCTCCCTCTGCCTGTGTCTCTGCCACTCTCTGTCTCTGTGTGTCTCTATGAATAAATAAAAATCTTAAAAAAAAAAAAAAGTCCTGACCCAGCCATTCCTGTGACCTTTGGCTTGCGTGCTCATGCCTTGCTTTGCTCATCTGTAAAACAAGCTAGTACCTACCTACTCAGATATGCTATTACAAGCATTTTTTAAAGCCAGAAAGAAATGTGCTAATACATGAACTGTGAGATTCTAGGTGATTTAATTTTGTGGGGTTTTATGCTGACCTATAGAGTCCAAGCTATTTTATTTCCCACTCACTGGACAACTCCAGAGTGGCTGGAACCCATCGACTGTAGGCACCTAGCACAGTGCCTAGTGCCCAGGACGTATCTGCTGACTAAGTGAACGATCAGAACACTCACTGGAGTACAGAATACTCGGATGCAGTGATTTTGGTAACAGGCAGACACAGAGCCACAGGAGAAAGGGGATCCGGAGCTAAAGGGAAGGCAGACTCGCTGGAAGAGGTGGCATGCATCAGGTACATGAAGGGCCTGGTGGGAGAGCCTGTGTAGCGATCTGTACGGAGGAAGCCCTGGTGTGCCACAGGCTCTGCAGGGCGCAGCTGAAGCAGGGTGGGAGTGGGGTGGGGTGTGCAGGTGGTGCGGCCACTGACCAGGGCCCAGAGTGTTCTGCTGCAGACCTGGACTCGGGGGCCAGTGGGCTCTCTGGAGCAGGAGAGAGCTCAGACACAGACGGGCTTCAGGAAGACTCCCTAGGGAGGCCTGGGCGTGACCCTGACCATCGCACACGGTCTGGTGGGAGTCCATGTGGTCTGATAGGTTGGGAAGTAAGGGCTGTGATGTCTGGAAGAGAAAGCTGACCAGGAGCTGACCTTCCCACAGAGCAGACAGCAGGCCCAGACGGTCCCACCTGGGGTTCTCACAGGCATTTTTTTTTTTTTAAGATTTTATTGATTTATTCATGAGAGACACAAGAGAGAGAGGCAGAGACACAGGCAGAGGGAGAAGCAGGCTCCCTGCGGGGAACCCGATGTGGGACTCAATCTCATGACCCCGGGATCACAACCTGAGCCAAAGGCAGATGCTCAACCACTGAGCCACCCAGACGTCCCCTCATATGTGTTTCAAGATTTATTTGTTTGAGGGAGAGTGAGTGAGAGGGAATGGGGTGAGAGGGGCAGAGAGAGAGGGAGAACCTCAAGCAGCCTCCCCACTGATTTTTTTATTTTCCCCCAAATGTGCATCATAAGTTTATTCCCAATGCAGGACAGATTCCTTCCATCTCCAAAATGAATCACCTGCTGCCCTGAAGAGATCTAGGAGGCTCTCCACCACACCCAGGGAAGGAGTGAGAAAGGCAGGTGCCGAGGACAAGGCAGCTTTGCAGTTCCCCAGCCACTGAGCGTGGAGCCCAATGCAGAGCTGGACCTCACAACCGTGGGATCATGACCTGAAATGAAATCAAGAGTTCGAAACTCGGTCAACCTAGCCACCGAGCCGCCCCTTCACAGCCTTTAGGGAACAAAGGGCTCGGGCCTTAGGTTAACTCAGAACACAAAGAGGGAACTGCCCAGTTAGTCTGTGAGGCAATCATAACCTTGACATCAAAATCTGATAGAGGAAACGTGAGAAAGAGAAGCACAGGGCACTATCGTTGGTGAGCACAGATGCAACAGTCCTACATGAGTAACAAACTGGACCTGGCAATACCTAAAAAGGATAATACAGTGCCGTCACGTTGGGTTTCTCCCAGGAGTGCAAGGCTGCTTGGGTAAACGGAAAAGGCAGCATCACAGACTACTTGAGAGAAAAAAGGAGAAGTCCTAGCATCCTCTCTACAGTTGCAGATAAAACTGGAGACCCATTCATGAGAAGAGCCCTTAGCAAACTAGGAGCAGAAGGGACTTCCTCGCCCTGGTAAAGGGCAGCTACAAACCCCAACACATCACAGGCAATGCTGGGGCGCTGAAGGCTCTCCTGTGAGCACGGACACAGGACAAAGAGGCCCATTGTCACCACGTCCAGCGTGGGTCAAATGGTACTGGAGGTCCTGGTCAAGGCTCTAAGGCAAAGGAAAAAGAAGGTATAAAGATTCGAAAGGAAGAAACAAAACTGGCATTATTTTCAGATGACAGGAAAAGTCAATGAATTAACGAAGAAGCTATCAGAACACAACAGTTTAGCAAGGTTGCTGGGCATAAAAATCAGTATGCAAAAAAAAAAAATCCCTCCATCTAAAATATTCTAGCTACAACAATTAGAAAATGAAGAGCAAGCCATTTACAAGGACATCAAACATAGGCACCTTCTTAAAAAAGATTTTATTTTTTTTAGAGCTTGCATCAATGGGGGGAGGGGCAGAAGGAAAGGCAGAAGCTGGCGCCCTGCTGAGCCCGGGAGCTCCATCCCAGGACCTTGAGATCATGACCTGAGCCCAAATCAAGAGTCAGACACTCAACTGACTGAGCCACTTAGGCACCCCTCAAACATACGCATCTTTCTTTCTTTTTTTTTTCCAAACATACACATGTTAATGAAGTCCAAGATCTCTTTGGAGAAATGAAAATGAAAACTCCATTGTGGGGGCACCTCGATGGCTCATTGGGAAGACCATGTGACTCTTTTTTTTATTTTATTTTTAAGATTTTATTTATTTATTCATGAGAGACACAGAGAGAGAGACAGAGGCAGAGACACAGGCAGAGGGAGAAGCAGGCTCCATGCAGGGAGCCTGACATGGGACTTGATCCTGGGTCTCCAGGATCACACCCTGGGCTGAAGGCGGCACTAAACCACTGAGCCACCTGGGCTGCCCCGACCATGTGACTCTTAATCTTGGGATCTTGAGTTCAGGCCCCATATTGGGCCTAGAGCTTAATTAAAACAAAACAGGCAGCCCAGGTGGCACAGCGGTTTATCACCTTCAGCCTGGGGTGTGATCCTGGAGACTTGGGATCGAGTCCCACATCGGGCTCCTGCAAGGAGCCTGCTTCTCCCTCTGACTGTCTCTGTCTCTGTGTGTCTCTCATGAATAAATAAATAAAATCTTAAAAAAAAAAAACTCCATTATGAACTAGAGGCCTCAGTAAGTGGCAAAATAGACCATGACCACAGATTAGAAGACTTAACTTTATGAAAAGTTGGCTCTCCCCATGTGATTCATAAGTTCAATGCAATCCTAGTTAAAACCCTAAAGAGCTCATCACAAAATTCTGTGGTGGGCTGACCAGCAGGGAGAAGGGAGGGCTGAGGCCAGGACAGGGGCCCTTTCTAAGGTGAAGCGGTGTTTAGAAGGAGCGACTCCATTTAACAGTGAAGCTGTTTCACTGCTGCTGGCCTCACATAAGTTGATGCACCCTCTTTGGGGGAAAATTTTGACAACTAATACATCAAGATTTCTGAAAATGGTCCTATGCTTTGACCTTGTAATTGTTCTCCTGAAAATAATCCCAATGATAAAAAAAAAAACATAATTTACTCCTTGCCGACTCTATTTGCAAAACTGAAAACCAGGAGAGTAAAACTTCAGCATCCGGCAGTGGGGTTTGAAGTCTGGCTCTGCCACTTACTAGCTGCTTGACATCAGGCAAGGCCACTCTTCTCTGCTTTTTGGGGTTTAAGATTCATTTGAGTGAGAGCATGAGCATGGGGAGGGCTCAAGGGAGGGGCAAGGAGCCAGGCCTCAGGACCTGGGGTCATGACTAGAGCTGAAGGCAGACGCTTCACCAACTGAGCCCCCCACGCATCTCTCTTCTCTGGGTTTTAGTTTCTTCCTGCGTGAAATGGTGGGAATGGTACCCAGGCCCTCAGGATGACTGAGGCACCTGGCACCCAGCCAAGGCCCCTGGAGGCCTTCCTGGAGTAAGAATGAAAGTTGAATCCAGAGACCTGGGGAACGACGCTCCTGAGGTTGATGCAGCCAGCAGGGCTCTGGCCGCCTGCCCAGGTGCACTGGAGACAATGTCCCACGGCTCCAAACCCTCACCGTTCTGCTTGTCTCAGTGTTTCACCCAGCTGCCTGTCTGCTGCACCCAGCGTGGTTATACCAGCCACTTGAGCTTGCTAAGCACCCACCTGCGAGCCCCATCCCGAACGGGCTCCAGCTAGGTCCAGCTGTCACTACCCAGCAGAGCCCCGTGCCAGGTGCCAGGGCGCACCACAGCAGGCAACAGCAGCACCTGTCTGCAGCACAGCACCTGCTCACACACCTGTTAGGTCTGGCCTGGACCCGGCTTCAAAGCAACTGCCTGCCCACTCACTGTCGCGCATATCTGTTTGGATCAACCACCACTTCCTGCATTTCCTGTGCACTGGCTGGGCACGGGGAGAAAGACAGGTGACCCCTGGCCCCTGGCCATCCTCATGGGAGATAGCTTTCTCTTGGGAGATTGGTCACTAACTGGCCCCTCAGGATGACTGAGGCACCTGGCACCCAGCCAGGTTAGTGACCAATCTCCCAAGAGAAAGCTATCTCCCATGAGGACGGCCTCCATAGCCAGGTGACCCCACCCACAGAAGCAGGTTAGATGGAGCCCCTGCCCCAGTCTGGCTGCGGGGTGCTCCTTGGTCCGCAGGCTCCCCACCTTGGGCCCTGAGCTCCAGGATGCTACTGCAAATTAAGAGATGAAAGCCCACGTAAAAACTAGCAGAGGGCGCCCAGGTGGCTCAGCGGTTTAGCGCCACCTTCAGCCCAGGGCCTGATCTTGGAGACCCAGGATCAAGTCCCATGTCGGGCTCCCTGCATGGAGCCTGCTTCTCCCTCCGCCTGTGTCTGTCTTTGCCTCTCTCTCTCTCTCTCTCTGTGTGTGTGTGTCTCTCATGAATAAATAAATAAATAAAAATCTTAAAAAAAAATAGCAGAAATGGGCCACGTTGTGATGGGGATGGGGGTGGGGGTGGATACTTCTTGTAGATGCCATAAAATAAATACTTCAACCCAGAGGACACACACGGGGTTAGCAGCAGAAATAAATAGGATTCAGATCTCGGGCTGCGGGCCAATGCTCCCTGCCTCCACACAAAGCCCTGGTCAGAGCACCACCAGATGCGGGGTGCACAGTGTCCCCCGCAGCATTTCCTTCCACAACCAGAAGGAAAGGCTCCAGAGACAGGGGCCCCAGCCACGCAAGCTCTCATGCCAACACAGGTACAGGCTGCTTGGCTCGCTCTCTTCCTACGTTCTGTCTCACTTAATTTGCCTTTTTTTTTTTTTTTTAAAGATTTTATTTATTTTTTTGAGAGAGCACACACAAGCAGCAGGGAGGGGCAGAGGCAGGGGGAGAAGCAGACTCCCCACTGAGCAGGGAGCCTGATGCGGGCCTGGATCCCAGGACCCTGAGATCATGACCTGGGCCAGAGGCAGATGCTCAAGCCACCCAGGCGCCCTGCACCGTCTTTACCACACGCTCTGAGCTTGTCTTGAAGCTGGACACAGGAAAGACGCCCAGGTGGAAGAACTGCCTCCGGGAAGTCTCCTCATGCTGACCGCTCCACTGATCTCCCCGGTCGATCCAGGCGGCTCCCTCACCTCCCCGTGATCCCTCCAGAAATAGCCTGTACTTGTTTTACAACTTGTAAGCTGACTTAGATTCCAGAGTTCTTTCTGTGGTCTGCCTAGAAATCTGCCCTCAGGACACAGAGACACACCCATGACCCTGGTCTTCCTCCAGAGTTCCTGGATTCCAGGATGGGTTTGGGCTGTTTGTGGGATCAGAACTCTGTAAAACCAATCTGCGATTTGGTCCAAGGCCAGGGTCTCGAAAGCCTCAAGCAACCCCAGGCATCTGCAAGGATAACAGGCTGAATTCCAGGTACCAAGTGGCGGTGGTTTGGTTTGCTCTGTCCCCTCCGTGATGCCGAGGGCCATCTGCATTGGGAATCGGAAGGCAGAGGCTCCCGGAGGGGCTGTGACTCTCAGTCCAGTTCCCAAGTGACCACTACAGCCAGACACGCTGCTGTTGGGGCATGGGGGGCCGGTGGGGGGCAGCTGACCCCAGCTTTTCCTCAGCAAGCTTTAAGTGAGCTCTTTGCAGGGGCACCACTAATGCACAATGCCCGTGCTCAAGCAGCTGACAATCAAATGGGGAGAACCAACAGGCACCCCAACCTGGAAACGGGGAGGGGTGGATGGTCCTCTGGGGCTACTGTAACCATGAGGCGGGGGAGGCTCACCCACCACACTAGTTCTCATGGTCCTGGAGGCTGCATGGTGCCCTCTTTCAGCTGAAGGAGCAGAGGAGCTCTCTGGGGTCTCACTCACAAGGGCACTAACCCATTCGGGGAGGGTTCCACCCACACAACCAACTCCCCCACAAAGGCCTGGCCCCCTCATGCCCTCCAATGGGGTTAGGCTGCAACGCAGGCCTCCAGTGGGGTCCCAGACATCCAGCCCTTAGTGGGCTCTTTGCAGGGGTGATATTTCAAAGGGACAATGGCTGGCACCGGGAGATGGCTTACAGAATTGTCGCCAGGGACCCAGGAAGGCTGAGCTGCCAGAAAGGTCTCAGGTCAGAAGGTGGGGAACCAGGAGGCCACCACCAGGCCCAGAGCCAAGCATGTGCAGCACAGGAGTGGGGGGAGGGAGGTGCAGGGATCAGAAAGCAGTGCAGGCGCTACTGTAGCGACTGCCCAGGCCCCGGGGCGCAGAGGCCCTCCTGGTGATGCCCAGAAAACCTGTCCTGGGGAAGCCTCGTGTGGAGAGGGGCCTCTGCCTCCCGGTTCCGCACGCAGCCGTTCAGCCTGTAATGGGCACACGGCACCTGCCCATATACCCCAAAGCCTACCCTTAACGTCCGCCTTCCAAATTGGGCATCTGATGGAAGGAACCCGACTGTCGTCTAGAACCCCAGCTACCAGGGAGCGTGAGGGATGGTCCTGACCTGGTCTCTGCCTTCCCATAAGCGGCGCAGGACCCAGCGTGAGGCTAGGAGAGAGCAAAGCGCCTCGGAGACCTAACTCTGCTTGCGCGCCGGCTGGATAACTGGACGGGGAGGAAGGAGGTGGGTGCCCAGTTCAGGTGTGTGCCAGGGGGTGGGCTGTAAGGGTGAGCAAAAGGGCCGGGGCTCTGCTTTGCAAACACAGACCTCTGAGGCTCTGGGGCTCCTGCCCAGGCCTGCATTTCTCAGGGTGGTGGCGAGCTTTTTGGTACAGGATCATTGATCCATGGGGAGGAAAATCAATGAAAACCCGTTGACTGAAAAAAAATAACCAGCTGGAATTTTTCTAGGAGAATAAAAAGCTCCAAGCCCTAAGTCATCTACTGGCTCTATTAATAACACAGAGCGCCGGGGCTGGCAGACACAGGTGTGGAATGTACAGACACGGCCTCCGTGTGAAAGAGGGTCTGTGGGGAGCCGCAGGGGAGGCAGACCACAGGGACAGGGCAGGGCCAACAACAGAGGTGGAGAGGGACATGGGAGGCGCGGGAGGGAAGGAAGGAGCGAGAAGGGAGAGGGGGGTGCAGCAAGCGGGGAATGGCAGGCGCACAGCTGCAGAGGCAGCGACAAGCAAGGAGGGTGTTTGTTCCTCCTTCTCCAAGGAAGAACTCTGTTCAGTTCACTGTACGTGTGCTTCTGGAAGCAGCTTCCAGCTCCCTAACTGGCAGGAGCAGCCTTGGTGCACTTCTCCCAGTGACCCAGAGGTGGGTGCCGACCTCCTTCCAGCTCCCCGCCCTCCCTTACTCCCCAACTTGCTCCAGTTCCACACAGAGGCTGGTCTTCAATTCTCTGTGCTCTCAGAGCCGTGCCAAAGGTCACCAGTACTGATGAGCATGCATCCCTGGGCCCTTCCTCCTGGCTCAGGTAGCATGGGGGTACAGGGTGGCAGAGGGAGGAGGGAGAGGAGGGAGGGGATGGCAGGGGGAGGGGAGAGAGGCCCTGTACACTGCACCAGCCCAGAGCCCTGCGCCAGCACCATAAACACGCACGGGTGGGTGGGTAGGCACCAGGAACCAGGACCACAACTGCAGAGAAGGGGGTGGACTTCTGGGGGCTGCAGTGCTGGGGGGCACTGGGGGCGGCAGTGAGGGCCCGTGTGCAGAGGCAGAGCCTGGGGAGGAAGACCTGGCGGAGGCAAGAAGGCAGGCAGAGAGGAGGCACATCTGGGTGTCCGAGGAGAGCCTGCAGGGGCAGCGAGAGCCAGCTGGCAGAGGGGAGCAGAGCCCACCAAAGGCTTTTGAGGACGGGTCAGTGCCCCGCAGCTGGCTCAGGCCAGCCCTGCTGGGGGCTGCCAGGTGGCAGGAAAGGCGCTTTTTTCAGTTCAGCCTCATGCCTGGACACCTGGCCTGGGTATCTCAAGTAGTTGGACTACATCAGTTCAAGGGGCTTTTTAAAAAAATTGTGTTTATTTGAGAGAGAGTGAGAGAGCAGGGGGAGGGGGCAGAGGGAAAGAATCTCAAGCTGACTCCGCACTGAGCGTGGAGCCCAACGAGGGACTCAATCTCACGACCCTGAGATCATGATCTAAACCTAAACCAAGAGTCCAATGCTTAATGCACTGAGCCACCCAGGCGCCCCTGGAGAGTCTTTTATGCCTCGAGTGCTGTGCCTCCCACCAAGTGAGCGAGCTCCCACAGCACCTCTTCTACCTTAAGAGGCTTGGGTGAAGCGTGCCCTGCACTGCTCGCCCTGCCTGTCCCCGAGTCCCAGGCACCCTGCAGGGCGGTGACCACAGGGAGCCCCAGGTAGCTGGTGAACTGGCCTGTGGCTGTTCTGTCTTCCATACAGTTCACTGGGGAAACAGCCGACACAGCTTGGAAGGACAGGGAAGGAGGGTGTAGGCACAGCACTAGCCTCTCTGGGGACAGCGTTGGGGCCAGAGTCACCATTGCCCAGCAAGGGAAGGACAGAAAGGACTCCCGGAGGAAGCAGGTGGAGCACGTGAGCGCGGCTAACCCTGTGCGGCCATCAGGCTTTCAAGTGGGGGGGAGAGTGTCCAGATTCTAATTTTCCCTTCTGACAGGGAAATGCTACTGTTGGCTAAGTGTTCAGAAGACCTGATAGAGCATGAGGACTGAGGTGGGGAGGTACAAATTCCACACAGATGATCTGGGTGCCCCAAGATCTTCATTTGCTACTCTTCTCTCTCACTTTGAAGTAGGCTCTGGACCCTAGGTGAGGCTCGAACTCACAACCCTCAGAGAAAGAATCGCATGCTCTGCCGACTGAGCCAGCCAGGCACCCCTGCTACTTTTCCTGACTACAAAATACCTGCTTATCTGTGCACCTGTGTGCGTGGCAGCATTATTCACAACATTGAAGCAGTCCCGAGCAGCCACTGAGACAAGAATGGACAGGCAAGATGCGATGCGTACATACCACACTAATTCAGCCTGAGAAAGGGAATTCTGATGCCTGCTCCCACATGGACGGACCCGGAGGACATTCTGTTAAGTGAGATATGAAGGTCACAAAGGGAAAGACCCTGCAGGAGGCACTCACATGTGAGGCACCTGCAATGGTCACATTCGCCAAGGCGGACGGTGAACAGTGGGAGCCAGGGCTGAGGGGATGGGATGGAGGCTTACAGTTCTGCAAGGTGACCTGTACTGGAGACGGTGGTGGCTGCATGACAGTGAAATGTGCTTGGTGCCCCCGTGCTGTGGACTTAAACACAGAAAAGGTGGTGTGTGCCTGGGGGCTCAGTCGGTTGGGCATCCAACTCTGATCTCAGCTCAGGTCTTGATCTCGGGGTCGTGAGTTCAGCCCTGAGTCGGGCTCTGTGCTAGGCGTGTCGCCTACTATAAAAAAAAAAAAAAAAAGGCTAAGATGGTTAATTTTATGCTTTGTCTTTTAACTGCAATAAAAAATTAAAACGGGAAAAAAAAAACCCATATGTGAAAACCACACACAAACATAAACAAAGCAACTGCCCAGAATGCCAGTTCCCAGCGGCAAACCATTGTTCTGACATACTTACTTCCCCAATTTTTTCTACCTTTTTCCAAAGAAAGTCGGGACTACATTACATAACTCAGTGTTCTATTACATTTCTGACTATCTTACCTGCATTTCTTTATATTATTAAAACCATTAACAAAACTGAAACCCAACACATACAAAAAAATCAATGGCTTTATAAAGTTCCACATGGATGGGCTATCAGATTGCCAAGAGAAAACACTTCAGCCATATAGAAGAGAGGTTCCCCTTCTCTAAAAAAAAAAAAAAAAAAAAGATTTATTCATCCATTCATGAGAGACAGACACAGGCAGGGGGAGAAGCCGGCTCCATGCAGGGAGCCCAACATGGGACTCGAGACTCCAGGCCTTCCGGGACTCCAGGATCACGCCCTGAGCTGAAGGCAGGTGTTAAATCACTGAGCCACCCAGGGATCCCCGAGATTCCCCTTCTGATGCGCCATCCCCATCCATTCCATTGCACACCCTGTTCTCAGAGGGAACTGATGGTCCAACCTGCTCCTGAGTCTCATGAACAGACCTGTGCAATGGCTCGTGTGTGTGCCTGGGTGGTACCCGTGAGTTCCCAGCTCCACGGGGCTGTTACAACCAATGACCTTAATTCTGTAAGTCTCTTCCTCGCAGTCCTAAAATGGCTGCAACAGCCCTAGTCATCACGTTGTTTTGGGGCAGGAACGAGGAAGAGAGGCTATCTTTTCTGGAAGCTTTACCTTTTCATTGGGAAGCGAAGCCACTCCGATAATACACACTCTCCTTAATATTTCATTGGCCAGAACTGGGTCATATTCCCTCTGACTGCCTCTCAGAACAGTCACTGGCTAAAGGAAACAAGATGGGCCTGGATGTTTAGCCAAGCACGATTTATCTGTGAAGCAAAGGCAGTTCCTCAGCCCTTTCCTTGGGAATCAGATTTCTCCCTGCCCCATGACATGAAAATTTTGGGGCTCTATAAGGAGGGAGCACTGGGTGCTAAAGGCAGTCATCAGCCATAAACAAAGTGGACGCCACAGGGACCCCCACATCCTGCTCCACAAACATACTGTGACACACAGTAATGCATTTGGCTATTCCTCTAGGTCATTTCTAGATGTTTCTGATGTGGGACCTCAGTTTACACGAGGGCCACCTGAGAGCCAGCTGCTGGTACTGAGCTGATGGGGAGAATATGCTGCAGGACAGTCAAGACACCTCTCCATCTCCAGCCTGTGAAGATTTACACGTTTTGTTACGTAACAGGTAAGCTGCTTCATTGGGAGATGGGATTTAAAAGTCAGCGTGTGTGAAGAGTAAGCAGTGGCTAGTTCGCAACCTGGAACACCGGAAGCTCGCTGCAGGCCATGGCCACCTGCCTCGTTTGCAGCTAGAACTGGACTGCTTCCATGCTCACAATGAGGAGGCTTTGCATCTAGAATTCATTGGTTTGGGGAAAAAAGGGGAGAAGCTGTGTCGGAGGGAAATCACTACTTAATGGCTGTGAGAGATATGTGGGAGCAGGTCTATAAACACCTCTATCAGTCGGTAACACCAAGAGCTCTGCCAACCTGCTAACCGTTGGATTAACATATCAATCAATAAGGCATTTATTTCCACAGGAAATGGTCTCTTTATGTGGACTCTCTCTTTGTTGTGGTGGTTGTGACAGGACCTCACTTGTGACACCATTCTCTTTAAAAAAGCTGGATGAAAAAAAAAAAAAAAAAAAAAAAAAAGCTGGATGAGGGGCGCCTGGCCAGCTCAGTTGGTGGAGCGTGCGACTCTTGATCTTAGGATCAGGAGTTCGAGCCCCACGTTGGGTGTAGGGTTTACTTAAATAAATAAAAACTTAGAAAAAAATAAAAGGGCTGGACGAAAAATGGTATCAGCTTCCTCTGAGCAGGTCAGAATAAGAGTATCTTCCCAGGGCAGCCCAGGTGGCTCAGCGGTTTAGTGCCACCTTCAGCCCAGGGCATGATCTGGAGACCCTGGATCGAGTCCCACGTCAGGCTCTCTGCATGGAGCCTGCTTCTCCCTCTGCCTGTGTCTCCGCCTCTCTCTCTCTCTCTCTGCATCTCTATGAATAAAAGAAAAAAAAAATGTAAAGTTAAAAAAAAAAAAGTATCTTCCCAAAGCACCTTCTACTCAAAGAATTTCCTTTTTGAATATGCTTTTGAAAAATGTTAGAAATACACACCACTTTCTTGTAGCTCGGAGCAAAGAAGAATCTTTACTTCCTCCATATTATAAACTAATTTCCAGACTAACGATTTTTCATTGTGCTTGAAATGAATTTTCTAGAATTACGTTTAATTTCCAGACACTTATTTGCGTGCAAGTGGACATTCACATCATGCAAAAAATCTTATGGGCAAATAAGCTAAAATTCCAAGTTCCCAGAGGGTTTGATTCCTTTAAGACGCTGACAACATTTTAACCCCACAAAGAAGCATTCCTCTTCCTTCCAACACCAGTCACAGTCAACAGCCCTTCACTCAACACTTAGGATGTACCAGACCCTGGGTTGTCAGAAGCACAGGAGAGCTACAAAATTGAAGGAGAAACATCTCTGCCTTTTCTGGAAGGCCTTCGACCCAGGAACTGTCTACAGATAATTAAAAGACTGCTAACTGGATAGTCTGCAGGGAACACCCTATGCTACAGGGGTTATTTCTAACTGAATTACCTGGGCATGCCTGGAGGCCAAATGGGTGGAGACGCGTGAAGAGGCTGGTGGATCTGAGGAAGGCATTCCTTATGCAGGGAGAACTACCAAAAGCAGGGAAACTAGGGATGAAACTTGTGAAGCTGGATGTTTGGGGAGGGAGGGGTGGAGGCAGGAGGAAGCAGAGAAATAGTAACAAGGAGGAAGCATATTACCACCTCCTACAGCCAGGAGCACTGTGGGTATGATTTCTTTTTTTTATATTTTATTTATTTATTTATTTGAGAAAGTGAGCATGAGCCCAGGGGGAGGGTCAGAGGGAGGAGGAGAAACAGGCTCCCTGCTCAGCCGGAAACAGCGCTCAATCCCAGGACCTCAGGATCATGACCTGAGCCCAAGGCAGATGCTTCACCGATGGAGCCACCCAGGCGCCCCCATGCACGTGATTTCAATCTAACTTTGCAACAACGTTGAACGTTAGTGTTTCTAATTTACAGATAAACTGACCCCAGGGGTAAAAAACTCATGTAACTAAGGTCACTTAGTTAATAAATGGTGAAACAAATATTTAATCCAGGTCTGTCTCTCCTTTTTTTTTTTGCTATGCCTGTCAAAACCCAGCTGGACTTCATTCTACATGCAGAAGGGTGGAGAAAGACAAGGGAGCAGCATCAGCAGGGACTCCCACTCAGATAGACCTGCCACGTGTCCTGCACTGGGCTGGCCCCAATTCCCTCCAGGAACAAGAGGCCAGGCAGACACCATCCCTGCCCTCAAACATTGAACGATTTTGTGGGAAAGCAGAACTAGTAACGGTCACTTCCACTATAATGGGAGAACAAAGGTAACTATGGAAATACCCTTCCAGCGAAAGCTTCCCAGAGTGGTCGCCTGAGCAGCTTTGGGAGACAAAATTGGAGGTAGGAAAGGATGTTTTAAGCCTAGGAAAACGAATTGTCTGGAAACAAGGTATGAGCTAGCACAGTGTGCATGTCTGCAGGGGGCTCAAAGGCTGGAAGAAGAGGCTACCAGGTAGGAGCACCATGCCAAGGGGCTGGTAGTCTTAAGGCTCCCAGAGCCCCTGAGAAGTTTGAAAAGGGAAGTGACGTAGTCCCATCAGCGCGGGAGAGAAATTCAGGAGACCCCCGAGGAAGGAGGGGCTGGTGGCGGCGGGTAGAGCAGCTGGTTGGCAAATGCGTAGGTGACAGAGAGCCAGAGCCTACACAAGGATGAGAGGAGTGGGAATGCAGAAAAGTTGGTTTTGAAAAATATTTAGGAGGGGATGAGGGGGAGAGAGGAGTCTAAGACGGATTCCCAAATTTGGTCTTGAGCAATGGGTGTTAAGGAGAGGAAACTGCTGGAGGAACCGGGCTGGCGCAGATGGAGACACAGGTAGGCTGGCAGGGTGGCTTGGGTGCCATGGGCCATGGAGCAGGGCTGTCTGGAACAGGGCGATGTGCAACAGAGCTCTGGGGTGAACCCAGAATAGGCACAGAAGTGAAGAACTGTCAGCACGCAGGGGGCTGTTGGAGCCACATGTGGGGACCCAATGACCTGGGGGGCCATGCGGAACAAGGAGGGTGGCAAAAGGAAAAGAAGTCACACTCGAGAAGATGGAGCCCAAGCAGAGAGCCGAGGACAGCCTAGGTGGGAAGTCCGGGGACAGAGCAGCAGCTGGCGTCAGGTCAGGTGCAAGAGAAGGCAAGGAGGCGAGATCAGAAAGCCTTCATCTGTTTGGTGGCTGACAGAATGACTGGCAGGCTGCTGGAGACACGGGGCCTGGGGCCACACACACCAAATAAAGGCTGGAAAGACAGGCTCAGGATGCCTGGATGGGA
Source organism: Canis lupus dingo (assembly GCF_003254725.2). Taxonomy (NCBI): domain Eukaryota; kingdom Metazoa; phylum Chordata; class Mammalia; order Carnivora; family Canidae; genus Canis; species Canis lupus. The sequence goes on from NC_064250.1 coordinate 68,704,582, forward strand.
ACAAGAGACAGGTAATGGCTAGAGGGAGACATGGGGTCAAGCAACAGCCTTGTTTTTTATTTTTTTATTTTTTTAAAAGATTTTTATTTATTTATTCATGAGAAATACAGAGAGAGAGAGAGAGAGAGGGGCAGAGACACAGGCAAAGGGAGAAGCAGGCTCCATGCAGGGAGCCCAATGTGGGACTCATGTGGGACTCCATCCCAGTCTCCAGGGTCACGCCCTGGGCTGAAGGCAGGGCTAAACGGCTGAGCCACCCGGGCTACCCGAGCCTTATTTTTTAAAGACTAGGAGAGACACAATCCAATGAAAGAGCCAGGGAAAGATGGCCTGTCAGGGAGCGAAGACAAGCCAAGGTAGAAGGGCCCAGAGGACAGAGAGCAGGGAGCAGAACACAGGTGGGGGACACGGGTTCAGTCAGCAGCCCTGCAGGGTCAGAGAACAGAGGGAGCCTGCTGCTTATTCTGCAGGGGAGACAGCTACAAAGGGACAGCTGGTGTCTGGACAAATGAATCCAGATCCCTCCAATATTCTTCAAGTAGGAGGCTGGACGGGGAGGGGGAGAGAGGGCCACAAACACATTTCTTAAGGACTTGGAGGAAAGTAGAAAATTTGCTGAACAAAACGATGGAGAGGTGGCATTAGGACAAACAAGGAGAATCGTCAAGTGACATTAAACACATAGCTGATGCTAGAGACCAGAAGTTATGGCAAAAGTCTACCTACGTGAGTAGTTTTTCCTCCAGAAAGTCCCAGGGTTCCAGAAGAAGAGAGACAAAAGTGGGTTGAATCCGAGGATGATGTTTGGTCAGACAGAAGCAGAATGCGATGCTGAGGATGCTGATGATTAACCACGGATTGATTTCCAATCTAGGAAAGAAAGGAGGGATCAGAAAACTGAAGGTCTGAGGCCCAAGCCAAGGGTCAACGGGAGAGAAGGTAGGAGTCAGAGAGGACAAGGAATCGGGTTTTGAGGCTCCAGATGGAGTGCTGCTCTTTGGAACAAGGACCGGGATACAGCAGCTGAAGGGGGGAAACAAGGTGATGGAAGTTGCAGAGGACAAAATACAGACCTGAGTGCTGGTGACTCAAGTCGGCTAAGGGCTGGTGTGGCCCAGGTTCGAGAGGAAGAGTGTAGATGAAGCGCCAGCTCTTCAACGAACACGGGAGCAGGCAAGATGGTGGAGAGTGGCATCTAGAATGGCAACAGCCTCACACCACCTCAGGGCGAACACCACCTTTGGAAGGCTCAGGTTGAAAACATCACTAGGAAAAGATACAGGCCACCCATGACTGCATTCTTGCCATTTGAGCAGAAACGGCGCAAGGACGCTCCCAATCCATTCCTCGGGGAGTAATAGGATGGCACGGTTTAGATAGGATAGTCCTTCCTGCCTACCTCCATCATCCTTTAAATGCCAAGTTCAAAATTGCATGTGACCTAAGGGAGGAAAGAATCATGCACCAGAGTGTGCCAAGGAAGTCACATGGCAACTCTGCAACAGAACCTGGTTCACTAGAATATGGGGCAGAGACCAACAGCCTTCCTCTTCCCTGACTCTCACCTCAGGCTGCTGTTTCCATGGCAGCTGAACCCCACGACAACGCCCCCGCCAAGTCTCCTTAGGTTTAGCCACCCACCCCGCCACCAGCCAAAGCACCTGTGCCACAAGAAAAGTTGAGCAGTGGGGATCCCTGGGTGGCTCAGGGGTTTAGCGCCTGCCTTTGGCCCAGGGCGCGATCCTGGAGTCCCGGGATCAAGTCCCACATCCCGGCATGAAGCCTACTTCTCCTTCCTCCTGTGTCTCTGCCTCTCTCTCTCTCTCTCTCTCTCTCTCTCTCTCTCTCATAAATAAATAAATATTAAAAAAAAAAAAAGAAAAGTGAGCAGTAAGACACCAGCAGCTGGATCACAGTATAGACCCTTCCAAAGGGAGCTCCAATGTGGAGAAACTGAGTTCTGATCAACATGGAAAACATAAAAGCAAGCTATTTATTCTAGTTTTAACAGACAGTAATCCACCTAGCTTATAGAGATTTAATACTTACCATTGATAGGGAAAATCTCTCTCTCAAAGAAAAAAAAAAAAGGCTGGCTGATATGTGAATTTTCATCTGCTTTAAGAAACCACAGGAGTGCTGGGTCCCCTCTATAAGCATTTCTATAAGCATTAGCCATCAAGCCAGCAGTGCCTGATGCAGAGCACGAGCCCGGAAACTGAGATGTGAGCGGCAGGAGCTGGCTCACCTAGGAAAGAGAAGGGTAGAAAAAAAATATAACTGGTTCTGAAGAGCACAAGCACCCCACACGCCCAAACTGGGCATTTTACTTACCATGACTGTGCACTCCCCTATAACATCCGAAGGCTGGCATCATTAGGCCTCTTTTACAGCTCAGGAAATGGAGGGTTTAGAGGTTGCGAGCCTTTGCTGACGTTACATGGATGATAAACAGCACAACAGGGACCCAAACCCAAGCTTTGGTGACTCCAATCTGCCTTTCCCACTGACCAGTGTTATAGCTCCTTTAACTTGCAAGGCCTGGAACTCCAAAATGATTTCCGCTATCAATCCCCAAGTTCAAGTGTGAATTCTGAATTCTGGGGAATGGCTCATAAAAGACAACAAAACAAAGTAGGACATGATGTTAGGAACCAAGTATGGGGCGAGAAAACCGTAGCCAACGCCAGCAGCACTTTCAGCGGGTGAATCCGTGAATTTGAGGAGTTTCCAAGACAAAAAACAAGGGTTATGGGATTGCCACGTTATTTACACATTCATCACCTGATTTACTCTATCTACTCCTTTTCCAAATAGAAATTAGCATAAAAGAAAAAAAGGCCAGTACGCAGCCAAGTGCTGGGTCAGGCTCTTTCTGGCTCCCTCAACCTGTGAGTCCTGGCCGGGCTGCCCTTTACCCAGGAAGGCTTTTACCTGACAGCGTCCCCGGCCTCTCCTCTTCTTCCTAGGACTTTACACAACCAGATTCATGGCAAGTACCTGTGATCCACCTGTTCATGACCCATCCTCTCCAGACTGCAGGCTCGATGAAGACAAGTGTGTCATCTGGTTCACGGCTATGTCCCCGGGGCACTGGGCAAGAGGAATAATCAGCTAGACCTGCCTAACTCCCCAGGTCACCCCTCTTTCCGGAGAAAACGGGGAGGCTGCTATGCCCCTGACTCTCAGCAAGGCCAAGCTAACTCCCTAGTCCTTGTAAGCTGTTCTGTCCCCACCGCACTAAGAAGTAGAGAACAGCAAGGCTAATTTAGGACTGCAGACTTCAACTTAGAGTCATGGGTGGTAACCAGACGACAGACTGAAATAACCTACTTGACCTCAGAAAAAGAATTTACTTAAGATCTTACAAAAGTAAAGGACATAAGATGTTACATAAATAGCAGCTTAAGAGCCACGTAGTTAGGATATCTTACAGCCACTTAATCTCCGAATCTAATATATGCATCGAATCTAACATATGCATCGATGGAAAGGGAGCATCCTTCTGACAGCCCAGATTTCACAGACCCCACAACCAGGAACCACTTCAAGTACACACCTATGTTTCATTAGACCTGTATTTTTTTTTTTTTTTTTTTTTAATTTGAGAGAGAGAGAAGGAGCACAAGTAGAGGGGGCAGGGAGAAGGAGAAGCAGGCTCCCTGCTGAGCAGGAAGCCGGCGACTTGGGGCTTGATCCAACACCTCAGGATCTTGACCTGAGCCTAAGACAGATTGCTTAACGGAGTCACCCAAGGTGCCCTTCATTTGACCTGTATTGATACCAACTGGGTAGAACTAAGTTAGATGCCCGAGCATGAAATTCCAACCTGATTTTCCCAAATATTTTATTTGAAACTCAGCATGGACCTAAACTAGAATGGCGTTCAACCTCCTCCCACCCCCACCCCCACCTTGCCGCCCCTCCCCACAGAGCTAACACAATGCAGATGCCGGCTCTACCTGCAGCCCTGGCAACGTGACCTTGTGACCTTGAGCAGGTCCTCTCTCAGCTGCTTTCCCTGCAGGCAAAATGCAAAAATACCCACAGCTCTAACAATCTTTGTCCTGTGCCTAACTGCCCACCAAGGCAACCTCCCAAGGACGACACATTAAACTAACCAAAGGCAATTTCATGAAGAAGCTACATTAGTCTGTGGTAAGAGAATTTTTTTTGGAAGATTTTATTCGTTTGACAGAGAGAACACACACAGGGGGAGTGTGGCAGGGAGAGGGAGAGGGAGAAGCAGACTCCACACTGAGCAGGGAGCCGGACCCCCCATGACCTCAGCCAAAGGCAGACACACAACCAATTGAGCCACCCCAGCATCCCTGTGGTAAGGGAAATTACTTGGCGTCCTGAGTTCACTACCTGAACCATTCCTAACCTGTCAGAGATACACATAAGGCGGAATTAGATTTAACAGCCAGCCTCCTTATGATCCACAAAGAAGACTGTTTGAAAATGGTAAATACCAGCATCTTTTAACTCGCACCCTTTATTCTTCCTCTCAGTCCTGAACTTTGCCCTCTCCACGTGTCCTGAAACTACATCCTCTTAAAACTCAGTTTGAGTATTTAATGGAGTTTCTGGAAAGAAACCACTGGGGAAATGAGGGAGGCAGGAGACTTCAAGAGTTGTAGCTAACAGTCCGCATCTTTGTCCCGCTCAGGTGGCCAAAGGGCACAATCCCTGTAGGATATTTGTCATCAGGGGCAGCCCAGGTGGCTTAGCGGTTTAGCACAGCCTCCAGCCCAGGGCCTGAGTCTGGAGACTGGGGATCGGGTCCCGCGCCGGGCTCCCTGCATGGGGCCTGCTTCTCTCTCTCTCATGAATAAATGGATAAAATCTTAAAAAAAAAAAAAAAAAAAAGGATATTTGTCATCACATCTCCTCAGCCATTAGTAAGCTCTGACTTCTCTAGCCCCAATAAAACTTCTGCATGACTTTTAGGCTTCATCCAATATTTGAGTTTTTTTTCTGCAGTTGACGACATTCTGTGGAGGACTGGAAGCCTCATGCAAAGTCAGAGCTTTTGAGATGTTTGAGTCAAGCATTATCACGCACAACTACTCTCATGGTGCTTTGAACTTCACTTTTTGATGAACCAAAAAGCAATCAATCATTCCATGTACAAGGCACTCAGTTGTAGACTGACATTAATCACCTGTCCGGTTGTCAAAGCAAAAAGAGACTCTAGACATTCAGAAGGAACTCATTGGCTCAATTCATTCTGGCCAAACAGAAGAGTAAAGACAGTTAAATTATCCCTAAAGTCCCATGGCTCTGAAATGGCAATTTAATCTGTCCTTTTAAATTGATTGTCACTTTTAGTAGCAAGTGCAAGCAGGCTAGAGCCAATGTAACACACTATCATTGTGCATCTAGTCACAAGAGCCCTCAGAGCTGAAGGCAAAAGCATCTCCCACCACAGAAAACTCAAGGCCTATGTTAACAGGTCACCTGCTCTGGGGCAAATTTTGTTTTTTGGGTTTTGTTTGTTTGTTTTTGTTTTTTTTTTGGAGAGAGGGAGAATGCAAGTGTGTGTGTGTGTGTGTGTGTGTGTGGCGGGGGGGAAGCAGAGCAAGAGAGACAATCTCAAGCAAGCTCTGCACTCAAGGAGCCTGATATTGGGCTCGATCTCACAACCTGAGTTTACCACCTGAGCTTGAAATCAAGAGTGAGACACTTAACCCACTGAGCCACCCAGACGCCCCTGCTCTGGGGGAATTGTAAAAACTATTTGTGGAGGGATGTCAGGGTGGCTCAATTGGTTTAGTGACTGACTCTTGGTTTTGGCTCAGGTCCTGATCTCAGGGTGGAGATAGAGCCCCGCATCGTGCTCTTCACATCGGGAGTGGAGCTTGCTGGAGATGCTCTCTCTGCCCTTCCCTCTAAAATAAATCTTTAAAACCTATTTGTAGAGCAGGTGCTGGCAAACCACTTAGGAACACCTTAACAGGGCAGCCCAGGTGGCTCAGTGGTTTGGTGCCGCCTTCAGCCCAGGGCGTGATCCTGGGGTCCCGGGATCAAGTCCCACGTCGGGCTCCCTACAGGGAGCCTGCTTCTCCCTCTGCCTCTCTCTTTCTGTGTCTCTCATGAATAAATAAATAAAATCTTTATTTTTTTTTTTATTTTTTTTTTTAAAGATTGTATTTATTTATTCATGATAGTCACAGAGAGAGAGAGAGAGAGGCAGAGACACAGGCAGAGGGAGAAGCAGGCTCCATGCACCGGGAGCCCGATGTGGGATTCGATCCCGGGTCTCCAGGATCGCGCCCTGGGCCAAAGGCAGGCGCCAAACCGCTGCGCCACCCAGGGATCCCTAAATAAAATCTTTAAAAGAAAAAAAAAAAGGAACACCTTAATGCGGTGTCACACCTGCCATCCTTCCCAAGTCTTAAACCCCTTCGAGCTTTCTCCACTTGATGGTGAACGTCTATAGATCTACCACTTGGAAGCTAGGCTACTTAAGCAGGTACTCCCCCCATTTCTCTCCTACCTATGGGGACGTATCAACTACTTAGTCGGGTTTCCCCATCAATTACTGGAGAGTGGGGAAAGGGAAATTAAGCCACACACAAAAATTCTCCCACAATTGGTTTTCGCTTGTGAAATATTTACGCACAATTTATAAGCTATGAAGCCAGAAATGACTTCTTTCAACAGATCCGACTTTGCCAAACTGTGTGGGTGCAGCACTCCAAGGGGAATTACTCAGGTTTTGAAACTCAGAGAGAAAACGATCTAATTTTTCACTCCTTACACTAAAATTCTCAAAAGTCAAGTTCAAATGACGGCATTTAGAAATAAGTAAAAACTAAGTTGACCAAGTCGCTTTTTAATCAGCATGCACCCACTTTCCTCTAACATGTAACCGAAGACACCTGCTGTTTTTCACAGGCCGGACCTAAGATCGATGGATCGCGGGCCAGAATCCTCCCGGGGCGTGGACTGCAGGACGGCTGTTGCAAGAGTTCAAGGAACTCGCACGGGCCTTAAACTGGCCAAACGAGCACGACGGTGAGGACACCTTCCCAGATTCACGGTTTTCCGAGGTTTTCTTGAAGACCGGGGAGTCTTTATGGCTTTAAAGCAACCCGTCGGGTGGGCCAAAGCACGAGTCAGGGCGAAGCCGCTTCGCCGCAAGGCAGCTAGATTCGGACCGGGGAGGCCTCGGTCGCCGCTGGGGCGCGCGCGGGAGAACCCGGGCTCCGCGGCAGGTGGAGCGGCCGGCGCCGGGCAACGCGGCGCCCCCGGGGTGAGGCCGGCGCGGGCCGGGGGGGCTCGAGGAGGAGCGTCCGCGAAGGGAGAAATAGGTGAGGACGGTGGTCAAGGGCAACACTGATTGGCTGCAGAGGGAAGAAAGGGACGCTCCCGAGGAAATTCTAGGAAGCCGCAAGGAGCCGAGCCACGCGACGAGCGGCCGGGGCCCGGTGCTCCCGGGCTCCGCGGGCCGCAGCAGCAGGAGGGCAGCCCCGGCGCGGGGCGGGAAGGGAAGGGAAGGGAGGGCGTCGGCCGAGGCCCGGGACCTGCGGCTCCGCGGCGCGCCCGCCTTTGTCCGCCCGCCCCGCGCGCTCGCCGCCGCCGCCGCCCGAGCCCGGAGCCCGGAGCCATGAGCAAACGCCGCCCGACGCGAAGCAGGAGGCACAGGCGTGTCCCGTCAAAGCAGACTTTATTGGGCGCCGGGGCCGCCCCGCGTGCCGCCCGCTCCCCCGCGCGGCGCCCGGGCCGCCCTCCAGCCCTCCCGCCCGCCCGCCGACCTCCGCGCGCAGCCGGCCCCGCCCTCCCCCGCGGCGCCGGGGGCCGCGCACCGCTCACCGGCTCCCGAAGCGGCGGCTGCAGCGGCGACGCCCTGTCCCGAGGGCGGCCCGGGCCGCGGGGCTCGCGGGGCTCGCGGCTGGGCCGCCGCGGAGGGCGGGAGGCGCGCGACTCGCGGCGGCGGCGGCGGCGGCGGCGAGAGCGAGGGCGAGGGCGGCGGCGTGCTGACGTCACGCGCCACGGCCGGCCGGCGCGCGCGGGGGGCCGCCCCTGCGACCCCAGTCCGGGAGGAGCCCGGGTGAGTGGGCGGGGCCGCGGCGGCGACCGCGCAGACCGATTGGCGGAGGGGGCGGAGCGAGAGGGCCGGCGGGCGAGTGGGAGCGAGGCGGGGCGGGCCGAGGCCAGCGCGGAAGTCTCGCGAGGCCGAGGCTGAGCGGAGTGTGGCGGCGGCGGCGGCGGCGAGATCTGGGCTCGGGGTGAGGAGTTGGTATTTGTGTGGAAGGAGGCGGAGGCGCAGGAGGAAGGGGGAAGCGGAGCGCCGGCCCGGAGGGCGGGAGGAGGCGCGGCCAGAGCGGGCGGCCGAGGCGCGGCGAGGCGGGGCGCCGGGGCGAGCAGCGGCCGAGCGAGCGCGGGGCGCACCGAGGCGAGGAGGCGGGGAAGCCCGCCGCCGCCGCCGCCGCGCCCGCCCCTTCCCCCCGCCGCCCGCCCCCTCTCCCCCCGCCCGCCCGCCCGCCCGCCGCCTTCCTCCCTCTGCCTTCCTTCCCCACGGCCGGCCGCCTCCTCGCCCGCCCGCCCGTAGCCCCGGAGCCGAGGCCGCCGCGGCCGTGGCGGCGGAGCCCTCAGCCATGGCCTCGGGCGACACCCTCTACATCGCCACGGACGGCTCGGAGATGCCGGCCGAGATCGTGGAGCTGCACGAGATCGAGGTGGAGACCATCCCGGTGGAGACCATCGAGACCACGGTGGTGGGCGAGGAGGAGGAGGAGGACGACGACGACGAGGACGGCGGCGGCGGCGACCACGGCGGCGGGGGCGGCCACGGGCACGCGGGCCACCACCACCACCACCACCACCACCCGCCCATGATCGCGCTGCAGCCGCTCGTCACCGACGACCCGACCCAGGTGCACCACCACCAGGAGGTGATCCTGGTGCAGACGCGCGAGGAGGTGGTGGGCGGCGACGACTCGGACGGGCTGCGCGCCGAGGACGGCTTCGAGGACCAGATCCTCATCCCGGTGCCCGCGCCGGCCGGCGGCGACGACGACTACATCGAGCAGACGCTGGTCACCGTGGCGGCGGCCGGCAAGAGCGGCGGCGGCGGCTCGTCGTCGTCGGGCGGCGGCCGCGTCAAGAAGGGCGGCGGCAAGAAGAGCGGCAAGAAGGGCTACCTCGGCGGCGGGGCCGGGGCGGCGGGCGGCGCGGACGCGGGCAACAAGAAGTGGGAGCAGAAGCAGGTGCAGATCAAGACCCTGGAGGGCGAGTTTTCGGTCACCATGTGGTCCTCAGGTGAGCGCCGGCGCGCGCCGGCCCCCGGGATGTTTTTGTTTTGAAGGGAAGCCATGTTTTATGTGTGTGATGGGCGCCGCCATCTTCTTCGCAGGGCAAGTATGGCGGCCCCAAAAGATGGCGGGCCGCGGCGGGGGCGGCGGGCGGCGGGCCGGCGGGCCGAAGATGGCGGCGGGAGGCGCGGCGCCGCCCGCTAGGCCGCAATGGCGTAGTTTCCCCGGGCGGGGCGGCCGCGCGGCGCGGGGCGGCGCGGCGCAGCGGGCGGGCGGGGCGCGCTCGGGCCAACGGACGGCCGCCGGCCCGTTGTCCCCCGCCCCGCCCCCACCCCCGCCCGGCCTGCTCCCCGCGAGGCCGAGGGTGAGGGCAGGGGTGGGGGTGGGGGCCCCCCGGCGGCGGGGCTGCGCCGCCCTCGCGCCCGGCCTGGCTGCTCGCCCGGGCCTGCCGCGGCCTTCCTGGGGGAGGGGGGCGTCCGTGCCCGCGCTCCGCCCCCTCCCCTCCCCTCCCCTTCCCTTCCCCGGACCCTCCGCCGCTCCCGAGAGGCGCCTTCCGCTCCCACGCCCGGCGCGCGGGCCGGACCCTTCCCGCGGCCGCGCTCCCTGCGCTCGCCTCGCTGGGGCGGGACTTGGGCGGCACGTAGGGCTCGCGTGTGCGGGCTCCGCGCCGCCCGCCCGCCGCCCGCCCGCGAGGTCCTCGCCTCGGCCCCCGCCCGCGGCACGTCGGGGAGCGGGTCCGCGGGGTCCGGAGTCCTTAACCCTTTGCGTTTGGGCAGCTTCCCTTGAGTGCTTGCCTCTGCGGAGGGAAGGAGCCGCGCAGCTGGGGACGTTTGTCACTAAAGGGGCACGATCGGGCACCTGGCGTCGGTGCCCTCTCTAGTGGGTAGAGTGAAGAGAAAGATTCTAGAAAACCAGAGGAAATAACTGGGGCAAAAGGGACCTACTTGCGTGTTTTAAGGCCTCTCTGTTTCACTTTACCACACACACACACACACACACACACAAAAGCTGGATTTTTTTTCTTCCCCTGGTCGGTGTCCTGTTGTTTTAGTCACACGCTCTCTAGTTAAGTTGCGCGATAGTAGATAGACTGAGGATGATCCTCCCGCGGCTGCTTCAGTCTAACACTTGCGAGGATTACCCTTAGTGCCTGGTTTGACTCGTAGGACCCTCCCCTCCCCTCCCCCTGGATACCGCAGGGCCGTTGTCAGAGCGGGGTGGAGCCTCAAAGTGCGATGACCCTTGAGTGAAAGGCCCGTTAACGATTGAGAAGAACCGGCGAAGTGGAAGGCGGAAGGCCGGCCTGGTTGTACCTCCTGAGATCAGGCCCGCGACGAGATAACTGGCGTCGTTGGGTGGAGCTAGGACTCGGGACCGGGCGAAGGAACCCGAGGTGCTGCCGCAGTCTGCAGGTGTTCGGGCGCTGCTGTTGCGGGTTGGAGGGCCCCGTGGAGGTCTGAGTAGCGCGAGTTAACGAGCAGGTCTGTGTCTCGGTGCAGCCGGTGTGCTTGCTTACTTAATGGTGGTCGGAATACCTTGCGCAGGACCGGTAGCACGCACGCCGATGCTGTTGGAACTAAAGGCCATGTCTTTCCACCAATGTGTTACTGTTGAGGTGGCTGAATTCAGGGTCCCGTCTAAAATTAGATACCGATACAAAGATACCTTAACCACGTAAAGTTAAATTTACTTTTTCTCACGGTGAAGATGTGTTGGTCATAAAAGTTTAGAAAACCGGGGTATTTTATATATTCTGTATTTGGTCTTAACCAAATAGCCTGCCTACTTTTTCAGACCCAGAAAACTTGGCAGGGATGGCTTTACTTGATGAAGTGATGTGTGTCAAGTCAGCCAGTCGGGGGGAGGGGGAGATGGTCTGAGGGGCCTGACTAATGGGAGTTAATTTACAATTAAGTCAGCATTTAAAAGTCATTACTTCCCCTGTGCAAGTGGCTGCTTACAGAGTTACACAGTTTGGGGTTATTTTAATGCCCATTTCTTTGCAGAGTTAGTTGTCTGGCACGTTAGAGTACTCTGTGCCTAAAGGTAGTTACAAATATCTGATGGCAGTAACGTAGTGTGGCCTGTTTCCTCAGACATGTTTTGTGGTGAACTATCCCTCTTCCTTGTCCTTGTGGTTTGGAGTTATTACCAAAGAGAAGCTAAATAGTTTGTGATTAACTATGCACGTCCCAAGTTCAAATTCTGGGTATAGTGGAATCTTCGGAACTGAAGTGAGGTAATTGGTAATAGGTGGAGAAATCAGAGTAGATTAATTAAGTTGAATTTCTCGGTGTGTGTGTATTGACCGTGGTAGGCAGTATGCTCAGCGCTTTCACGGACTCCCATCTCCTGATCCTAGGCAAGAGTTTGAACAACACTGTGCTTTCATTAGAACAGCCCTTTAGGTGGGAATGGGCTGTGAGGGGACAGTTTTGCCTGAGTCCAAGCTGAGTTTGCTGAAGTCCTTATAAAAATAATTGTACACAGGGTATTCTCAGGGCTCTAGTTACTCCTTAGGACCTCTTGGCTAAAAAAAAAAAAAAAGTGAGAGCCAGCATGTCTCTGGAAACCAAATCTTTGGATTGTATGGGTTTCTTTTGCTTATGTGCTATCCTGCTCTAATTGCCCACAGAATCACAGCAATCTGCGTGATAGCCATCTTTTTAATGGAGCAATGGTAAGGGAATCTAGTGGTTCTGCTAGAGTAGTTTTAGACCTGGAAAGGTCCTTAGAGATAGGCTTTTTTCTTTCCCCCTTTTTAAGTGATATAATTTACGGGGGCACAGTTTAGTGGCTTCCACTGCATTCACCAGGTTGTGGGGCCATCACTGCTAGTTAATTCCAGAACATTTTCATCATCTCAAAAAGAAACCCCATGCCCATAAGCAGTCATTCCCCATTTTCCCTCTCTCCCCCGGACCCTGGCAGCCACTAATCTACTTCGTGTTTCTCTGGATTTGCCCATTCTGGACATTTCATTGAAATGGAATTCCTACAATCTGGTCTTGTGTGTCCAGCTTAGTCTGTGTTCAAGGTTCATTCGCATTGGGATCCCTGGGTGGCGCAGCGGTTTGGCGCCTGCCTTTGGCCCAGGGTGCGATCCTGGAGACCCGGGATCAAGTCCTACGTCGGGCTCCCGGTGCATGGAGCCTGCTTCTCCCTCTGCCTGTGTCTCTGACTCTCTCTCTCTCTCTGTGTGTGACTATCATAAATAAATAAATATTAAAAAAAAAGTTCATCCGCATTGTAGAGTGTATGTAATTCCTTTTTTAAGGCTGAATAAAATTCTATCGTTTAGATGCTAGAGCAGGACCTGTATTTTCACACATGGGAAGATGAAGGCCCTGTGAGGCTGAGTGTGTTGTGGTGTTTTATCACACTTCAATTGTGTCTTAAACGTGCTTAATCCACTGCTTTAAGGCCCTTGTTTACTTCTGGGTTTTTTCCTGGCATATGATTAATGAACATTTCCATGTTGCCAAGTGTAGGGCAGAGTCTCATTCATATATTTTTCCCTAGATTGTCATCATTATCATATAGGAGTAACATCCTATTTTATAGAGGTTCCTATAGACTAAACCACTTAATCATTGGGCCGAGTAGGGAAGCTCATGCTAAAAACTGGGTATTTAAAACATTTAGCTGTTAGGTTTTTTGTTTTTTAAGATTTATTTACTTATTTATTTTAGAGAGAGAGGAGGGAGGGAAAAAGACTCTCAAGCAGACTCTCCACAGGCTCCATTTGGGATCTCACAACCCTGAGATCTTGACCTGAGCCAAAATCAAGAGTTGGATGCTTAACCAACTGAGCCACCCAGGTGCCCTTAAAACATTGTTTTGAGAAAAACCTAAGAAGGCTTTAAAATCTTGAGGTTTCAGTTATTTAGAAATTGTGACCTTCACTCAAGGCTGTTGGTATTTTACTTCTCTTTTGTTAGACCAAATATAGAAGTGCTTTATGCTGGATTGAGCAAAACCTCTAAGGCCAGAAAACCATTGATATTAAAATCAGTAAACTGAAAGAAAGTTTAAATTATCTGTTTCTTAGTTTTATATATTCAGAAAGTTCTAAGTTTGCTAAAAGTCACTAGTCCTATTTGCCTCTTTTGTGGGTTTTCCATTTCCTCCTTTTTTTTTTTTTTTGTTTTTTTTTTTAACCCGTGGTTTATCCTTAACTAGAGATGCCGTGCACATAAATTCCCATGGAGCCAAGCCACAGAAGTCCCCCAAATGATCTTGTCAAGCCTGTGATCTACATAGGGCAGTCTAAGTCCTAGATTCTGATTCCTGACAGGGTGTAGTTCTGAAAGCCTGGCTTGCTGAGACAGCTTCATTGCTGTCAGACTCTCCACTCCAGGGTATTCACCTCTATTTTTCCCTCCCACCATCAATAGCTGACTCCCCCTAGTGGGAAAGGAAAAATCCCTCTCAGGAAAAGGTCAGGGCTGCTGACCTACCTACAACCAGCATTTTAGGGTTTGAAAGAGAATAAATAAAATAATAACTTTAAAAACATGCTAGACTCCTGGGTGAATATTTACCAGAAACTTCCTACTTTTTTTGTTGTTGTTGAAGTGTGCTTAGTAAGGTGGGTTTAAGGCTGAGAAATTTAGGACCTGTAACAGGTTATTAGCAGCAAAAACAATTATTAGAAGGAATGTTTCTTAAGGTCTGCATTCCTTTGTTAACTCCCGATCTGCTCTTCCCAGGGGACCATTCTGTAAACTCTGCTGTTCTTCCCATAGGAGTATGTGAAAGTGAAAACTTGTTTTAACTTTTATTTTTGTTTTGTTTTAACTTTTAAATGTGAATTTTTACCAGTGGGTTATATTCTCTAGTATTGTTGGGTAAACATTCAAACCTTGTATTTTTTAATTTGGCATCTGAAATGCTACTTGAGGTTTGTGATAATATTAATCTCGTTACTCTTAGCAGTATATTAGGAAGGTGTGTGAAGGTTTTAGACGTTAGTTAAGTGTAGTGTATGAGTTTGTACCTTCCTATGTGTGGTGGACTTAATTACAGTATACACAAGAGAACTGTCGCCTGTTCCTAAGTGCCTTGTGTTAGTGGGTCCCATTCTGTTTAGCTTTATGAGTAATTATCAATAACAACAAGCTCAGTGGTTTCTGGGAATCGTATTAGTAACAGCATCAAATTTCCACTTTAGAGGGCATTGACCAAACTCTCTTGCCTTAGAACATCTTCACTTTTGACCTTGGTTTCTTAGTAAAATGACTTAGAGTAGGAGGATCACTGAAGGCATTTCCAGTTCCTTTAGAACAAAGAAATTCTACTCCTTTCTGAACTCCTACATGACTGTAGGAAGCAGTATATACTCAACTTTCTTAAAGCAGAACGCTCAAATTTTAATGTGGCCTGGTGAATGAGGTATTAGGAACTCTTGAGTAAAATTCTTAACCATTCCATCACTTGAGTGTTACACAGTGGTCTCAGATACGATTTCACATGAGGACAATGTAAGTGGTTGTGAAGGACTCTTTTTTTTTTTTCTTGTGTAAGTGATCTCTCTTAAATGTAAGGAATGTGGAGTAGGGAAGGAGGCTGCTGTTGCTGTGCTGGAAACAATTGTTTTGGAGCCCGGACCCTGTCTCTTCCAGGAGAGTCCCAAACTACAGTAGAATTTCTAGTATCTCACAGGTGATCACACTCCCGAAAACACCCTGAAGTATCTTTCTCTTTTCGCAGTTCTCAATTCAATCCTCTCTGCTTCTTTTCCTTTTATGTTTTCTGGGAACTTTGAGGGAAAGAAGCTGCTGCTACTTCTCCAAGTTGACAGTTGGCTTTTAATTGCCTACTTTGTTGGTAACTCACTTACAGTTTGTGCTAATACATATGGTTCCTATATTAAATAGATTTTCATAGATTCTTTTTAAAGATTTATTTTAGCGAGTGCTTGAGCTAGAGCAAGTGCACAAGTGGAGGGGGGGGGCAGGCAGAGAGAGAGAGAATTTCAAGCGGACTCCGCTTGAGCGCAGAGCCTGATGTAGGTCTGTCTCATGACCCCAAGATCATGACCTGAACTGAACCCAGGAGTCAGACAGTTACAATGGACTGAGCCACCCAGGTGCCCTGGTTTTTATATAGATTCTTAACAAAGACTAAATGCTGGGCAGCCTGGGTGGCTCAGCGGTTTAGTGCCGCCTTCAACCCAGGGTGTGATCCTGGAGACCTGGGATCGAGTCCCACGTCAGGGCTCCCTACATGGAGCCTGCTTCTCCCTCTACCTGCCTCTCTCGCGCACGCGAATAAATAAATCATTTAAAAAAAAAAAAAAAAAGACTACATACAGACTTCTGGATCTCACGTCTGTAGATCTAAGGCGCGTACAATCTACACCTTCCTGAATTTTCTAAGACTTATCAGATGGCTTCAGTCCTCTGCTTTAAAACACCTCTGACACAACAATGTGAATATACTTAATGCCACCAAACTATAGGCTTTAAAATGGTAAATACGGTTTTGTATTTTCATGTATACACATACATACACACACGTCCTGCAGATGTCTCAATCACATTTAGTAAAATCCAAACTCCTGATGAGGCCACATATGATTTGGCCCCTGCTTTTTCCCTTCCTCACTCAACTCCCTCTATGCTCCAGCCTTAACCAGCTGACTTGCCATTCCTTGAACTTGTTTTTTGCTCTTACCTCTGCCTCCAGCGCGGTGACCCCGGAGGTTCATATTTTGTGCCGTCTTGTTCCCATCTCAGCCCTTCCTCTCTCGTCCTCCGCTCTCACTCTGTCTCCTAACCCTGTTTTATCCTCTTTGTAGCACTGTCTGAAATTATCTTGCTTTTTTTTTTTCCTTTTAACCTCCTTCTCTCTGTTTCCTCCAGAGACTAAGTTTGGGGCCTGTAACCCTGAGCCTTTTTTTTTTTTTTTTTTTTTTTTTGTAACCCTGAGCCTTAGATGGCACTTGGCATATAGAAGATTCTCAGTAACTGAGCGAATGAGCACATGAAAATCACACAGTAAGGTAGAATCGTGGCCTAGAGACCAGAATACGGTCCTCCTCTCTGACTGCATAGGTGGAAAAGAAGGATAAAGGGTGAGGAGAGAGGGTATGCAGGAGTGTTCCCTTTTTAGGAAAGGCGTGGACTACACAGTTGATCCTAGTTTCAAATCCTAGATCTGCAACTTAACAGCACTTCAGATATATGACTTGGCATTTCTGAGGCTTCTTTCTTAAAACCAAAAACATGGGGTTAGTATCTTTGAGGTTTTGTCTGCATTGAGGAATAAGACAGTTGCTGGCATGAAGCAGGTACTCAGTAAATGATAGGATCTCGTCTTAAGGTCTCTTGGTGGGGAAACGTGGAAATAGCCTGTGACTGATTTCTGCCTGTTGCTTAACAGTTGGCTTTCCCCCATTTCCCCAGTGAAGGTTTGGGTGATGGTAGTGGTGAGTCGATGATGTCGTTTTTGCTGTAAGTCACCTAAAAGGTCAGACTGAAGCCAGCAGCCTAAGATGAAAGGTATGGAGGAACAAAACCTAGCCAACCCATATAGGTAAATAAATATGTAAATTGGGGAAAATAGAAAATCAAGATCACAGAAAAAAAGGGGGGGAAGAAGCATTAGGGTCAGCCCTCATGAGCTTCCTGGCAGGTGACATAAAAAAGGAAAGTGTACTACTGATAACTGATTCTAAGATGAGAAAAGCTTGTAGGGAAATCAAGCTTTTCTGAGGACTGAATTCCAAAGTAAACTGCTCATATATGAAGAGGACCACTGAGTACCGAGGCACAGATTCCAACCAGTATATTCATGTGGTGTCTTAGAACAAAGACTTCAAATGTAACCTAACTGAAGGCAACTTAGAATTTTCATGTTCTTTACAGGCTTATTCTCTTTTAAGAAAAGTTCAGCATTCTTTCACAACTGTTCAGCGTGGCACCTACTGTTCCCCTTAAGCCCAGGAGGGTAGGGAAAGTGGAACAAGGGTGTTCTGGCTCTCTCTTCCCTGTGTTCCCAAACACAGTGGCTCCCATTTAAAGCGTCCTCTGCTTTAAGGCTTATCGGTAGTCTTCTCTTTTTTAAGAAATGAGGAAACCAGGTGAAGTTTAGTGACAGGAGTGAAAGGCTTCTTGAAGGAAGTAGGTCTGTGCTTTGGAGAGCAGAGTGAATTGGGGGTGGTGGTGAGAGGTGGGCAGAGGGAAAGGTGTAGTTGTAGTTACCTTACACCTTTTCTCCCACATTGAGTAATATGGCCAGAGAGCCATATTGGTAGAAGTCGGGAGGGCTCCTCTTCCCTGGATTCGTAGAGTGCTTCCAGCCTTTCTATTTAGTTCTTTAATCTTATCTTTTTAAAAAATATATATATATTTGAGTCTTTTTTCAAAGACTTATTTATTGACTTATTTATTTAAAGTATGGTCTGGGGCACCTGGAAGGCTCAGTGGTTGAGCGACTGCCTTTGGCTCAGGGTATGATCCCGGGATCCTGGGATCGAGGCCTGCATTGGGCTCCCCGTGAGGAGTCTGCTTCTCCCTCTGCCTATGTTTCTCTCATGAATAAATAAATAAAATCTTTTAATAAAGTACGGTCTACCTCCCCAATGTGGGGCTCAAAATCATGGCCCCAAGATCAAGAGTCGCGTGTTCTGCCGACTGAGTGCCTCACTGCTCTTTTTGACTGGAGATTATTTTAAGTCTCTTGCTTTGCCTCTCAAACTAGGATGGGAGTGATGACAGCTTTGGTAATATAGAACCAGACTGAATAGTTGAGAGATAGGGATAGGACAGGGGCTTATTTCTACAGGAGCCCATCTCCCCTCCCCATTATCTGTGGGCGTGCATTCCAAGACCCCCAGTAGAGGCCTGAAGCCACTCCCACTTCAAACTTAACTACTGAGGGGCACCTGGGTGGCTTTGTCGGTTAAGTGTCTGCCTTCCCAGAGTCCTGGGATTGAGCCCTATGTTTCGGCTCCCTGCTCAGTAGGGAGTCTGCTCCTACTCTCTGCCACCCCCCCCCCCAGTAAATATACAAAATCTCTTTTTTAAAAATTTAATTACTGATATAATAGCATAGTTATAACCATATGCTGTAATAAAAGTTATGTGAATGTGGTTTCTCTCTTAAAATATCTTGTGCTGCACTCATTCTTGTGATGATGAGATGATGAAATGCTTATGAGAGGAGACAGTAAGGAGAAGGTCCTCGAGGGACCATGGGAGGTAGCAGGAGAGGATCCTCTGCCCCCAAACCATTTGAATACAAAGTGTGTGCTCCATTTATAGGTGCTGTTGGCTAGGTTTTGTCTTTTCATCTTCCACCTGAAGCCATTTTACTTTGATCTGCTTGTTGTAGGTCATCTGCCTTTAGCCAGTATTAGTGAATACCGGAATCACCTGATCAGATTTGACTAGAAGGTCTTGTTACATTTTCTCCTTCCACACCACTCCTACCCCCTTTGAATGAGTGACCTATA
This sequence comes from Canis lupus dingo, assembly GCF_003254725.2. NCBI lineage: Eukaryota > Metazoa > Chordata > Mammalia > Carnivora > Canidae > Canis > Canis lupus. Next base: position 68,723,305 of record NC_064250.1, read on the forward strand.
TTCTCAGCTTTTTCCAATTTGGAATTCTGAAATTTGGTTTTAATTTGCTTTTGTCCAGTTGTGTTCTGGTAATCACAATCATAAATTTAAGTTAAACTGGTTATAGAAACTCATTGCAGTGAAATTTCTCATGTAGATTAGCCCTGTCTCCCTGAAACAGTGGAGAGAGAATTAGCTAAGTCCTGTCTTCAAGGAAACTTCCATATATATACACACACACACACACACACAAACATACATGTGTATAACAATTTTTAAAGGAGATTTAGATATTGTGCTTCCAAACATGCTTGCCTAGATGTGTATTCGTTATTACCCTATTGCCAACCAGTAGGCCTACATACTTGACATTCAGAGCAGATCGCTTAACACCTTCTTCCCCCCTCTACAGAGCAAATCTGTTCTCACAGTCATTAGGAAATGAAAGGAATCAAATAATGGCCAGTGCAGAGAGGGGAAATTATATATCAGTAAAACATGTTTCAATAAAACTGTACAAAAAAGAAAAAAATTTCACTAATATTTTTTGAACTAAGAGGGAAGCTTTTGTACATATGGCCTATTTTTGTAATAAAAATAATAGTTTCTCTTTTAGAGCATAATAAATTTATATTTGCAAAAACTTCCAAAGGTTTCTTTTGCAAAAATTAAATGACCAAAAAATAGCAGATATTAACATTCTTTGATCTGTTGTTTTAGTGTGTGTCCAGTTCTCAGTGGAAATGAGGTGGGATGCCCAGGTGGCTCAGTTGGCTGAGTGTCCCAACTTCAGTGCAGGTCTTGATCCTCAGGGTCGAGAGCTCAAGCCCAAGCCCTGCATTGGGTTCCGCGCTGGATGTAGAGCCTACTTAAAAAAGGAAAGAAAAAATAATGAGGCAAATATTTTCTTTGATTTCTCTGACCATAAAACCAAGCATCTTTTGTCATTTCTTTAGCAGATTTTTGAAAATATTATTTTTTTTCTATATAGTTTATTTCCTAGCATTTTGTTGTTGAAGAGTTAATGACCCTTTGGTTGATTTCTGTGTGCTGGTCTTTGAGGAGTTTACCAAATTAATTTCCGTGTAATGCACTGTTTATTAAGGAATAAGTAACAAACGTGATAATGTGAAGTTTAAATAGATATCATGAAAGCATACAGCAGTTATTTAGAATGACCCAACAAAAGTTTTTTTTAGGGCAAGAATATTTTATCGCTGACATTGTTCAGAAGTGCAGGTATAGAGTGGTCATCAAAAGTAGATTGTCCTTAATCAGATTGTGATTTTATTATGTACAGACCTTGTAGTTATTGGCCTTACTCCGGACAGACTGGCTTGACTGTGTGTCACTTTCACTTGGTAAGTCACTGAGTACAGTTCTCCTGAGACCAAGCTAGTTTTCTTCCTGCATCTGGACATATCCCTTCAGTCTCCTTTGCAAAGTCATCTTCATTTAGCACTGGAGTTACCCAGGTGTTCATTCTGAACCCTCTCCTCTCTTTTTTTTTTTTTTTCCAATAGATAATGTTATGTATTTCTCTTCAGCCCTGATTTCATTTATGTCCACATTTGCATATCCAAATATCTCCTTGAGGTCTGTCCACTAGGTGTCTCCCAGACACCTCAAATTAAAGCAGAGCTCCAGGTCCTCTGCTGCATTGTCTCTTCCCCCTTCCTCCAGTTTGGCTAATGACATCCTCCCAGAAATGCAAACCAGAAACCTAGAAGGCATACTTAACATCCTTTTCCACCCACGTTACCCCCCACCCATCTGATTCATTACCCAGATTTGTGGAGTCCTCCAAAATAAAACAATCTAACCTGTTTTAAAGACCTGCTGACAAATGTCTCTTTTGGAAGTAAATCCCATTATTGGGTAATCTCACAGAAGTTGTTCCTTGTTTCACAAAGAAAAATCTCCACTCTAGTTTAATCTTCTTTTCTTTTCTTTTCTTTTCTTTTCTTTTCTTTTCTTTTCTTTTCTTTTCTTTTCTTTTCTTTTCTTTCTTTTCTTTTCTTTTCTTTTCTTTTCTTTTCTTTTCTTTTCTTTTCTTTTCTTTTCTTTCTTTTCCCTCCCTCCCTCCCTCCCTCCCTCCCTCCCTCCCTCCCTCTCTCTCTCTCTCTCTTTCTTTCTCTTTCTTTCTTTCTTTCTTTCTTTCTTTCTTTCTTTCTTTCTTTCTTCTTTCTTCTTTCTTCTTTCTTCTTTCTTCTTTCTATTTTATTTCTTCATGAGAGAGGCAGAGACACAGGCAGAGGGGGAAGCAGGCTCCATTCAGGGAGTCTGATGGGGGACTCCATCCCAGGACTTCGGGCGGGAACACTCCCGGAGCCAAAGGCAGCCACTCAACTCCTGAGCCACCCAGGGATCCCTAATCCTATTTTCGAAGTAAAATCCCAACATGTTGATGAAAGGTCAGTAAGCTTTTTCTATAAAGAGCTAGATAGTAGTGTTTTAGGTTTTAAGGCTATCCAAAAGCAACTAATCAACTCCAGTGTCACTGTAGCGGGAAAGTAACATATAAACAAGCATGGCTGGGTTTCAGTAGAACTTTATTTTAAAAAATAGGTGGCGGGACACCTGGGTGGCGCAATAGTTGAATGTCTGCCTTTGGCTCAGGGCCTGATCCTAGGATCCAGGATAGAGTTCCGCTTCAGGATCCCTGCGGGGAGCCTGCTTCTCCCTCTGCCTGTGTCTCTGCCTCTCTGTGTCTCTCATAACTAACTAAATAAATCAAATCTTATATAAATAAATATTAAAAGATAAAAATAGGTAGCATATGTGCACAGCATTGTCCATAGCAGCATTATTCACAGTAGCCAAAAGATGGAAACAACTCCTGTGTCTGTCAGTAGATGAGTGGACAAACAAAATGTGATATGTTGTCCATAAAGGAACATTATTCGGCCGTGAAAAAGAATGAAATTTTGTACATGCTACAACATGGGTGGGCCTTGGAAACATTATGCTTAGTGAAATCAGCCAGACACAGAAGGATACTGTTTGATGCCATTTATAAAAGATACCTAGAGTAGGCAAATTCATAGAAACAGGAAGTAGAAGTTATGGGGGGGAAGTTCTGTAATGGGTACCAAGTTTCTTTTGGTTTTGATGAAGTCTCAGGTGTAGATAGTGGTGATAATCACACAACATTGTGAATGTACTTGATGCTGCTGAATTGCACATTCACCAGTGGTTAAAATAATAAATACTATGCTCCTGTCTATTTAACCAAAAATGTTTTAAACAAGAGAAAGGAGGGGCACCAAGGTGGGTCAGTTGGTTGAGCATCCGCCTCTTGATTTTGGCTCAGGTCATGATCTTAGGATCATGAGATCCAGCCCCACATCACTTTGGTGTGGAGCTTGCTTGAGATTCTCTCAATAAAAAAATAACAGAAAAGGAACTGTGAAAAATGAAAAATGTTGGGGGAAGATTGGCAGGCTGAGTCCAGCTCATGGGCTGTACTTGCAGACCCTAAAACTTGTCAGTCTCGACTTAGACTCCATACATGTAGTTCTGAGATGATAGGGACTATTCTCTGGGTGCTTGGTTTTGTCGAATGTTGGAACAAAGAACTGAGTCTCAAGCCTCAGCAAGCATTTCCTCATTTGACTTTGTTTGTGTCCTCCCCCCAAATTTATAAGTTAAAGTCCCCATCCCCAAAATGATGGTATTTGAAAGTGGGGCCTTTGGAAAGTAATTAGGTTATGAGGGTGGAGTCCTTCTAGTGGGATTAGTGCTCTTTATGTATAAAGAAGAGACACAGAAATGATGAGGCATGTCTCTGCCATGTGAGGGCACACCAAGAAGGTTCTGTTGACAAGCAAGTTCCTGAGGGCAGAGACTTTGTTTTGTTCCTGGTGTCTTGGAACAGTGCCAGGCATACACAGGAGACCCTCAGTTTCTATGTGTTGAACTGTGCAAGGAATGATTTAGCCAGTGGTTCCGTAAGCCTGAAGTCAGGCCGTCTTTCTGCCGTAGCACACTTGCGATGCAGCTCTCCTCACCCGTAGTAGCTTCCTCAGAGCAGCAGCGATCCTCAGCCTTGCTAGCATTCTTGTATTAGAAGTACAAAACGTCAGTGAGGAAAATTAGCTTCCCTCCCTGTGTATTTCTGTAGCCCCTGAAAGTCCATGTGGTCATTCCTCATTTGGGAGGTTGGAGGGTGAAGGAATTCTCACAGCCCTGAGAAAATAATCGGATTACAGTGCAGAGTCCCAGCTTTCTAACTTAGGATCATTAACCACATTTCTTGTCCTTCATTAGTACATCTCACTATGATCTTCATCTTCGTCTGTAAAGAGGTTACCCAGGACATGTTGTTGAGATCCTTCTAGTTCCAAACTAGAGGCAATGGGCTTAACAGTGAAGAACCCGGGTCCGAGATCAGGGCTTCTGGCATTCACATCTACCCTTTACTGACTAGTTAGCCCTGAGCAAGTTACAGATCTCTCTGGGCCTCAGCTTTCTCCTGTGAAGAGTGAACTTGCTAATTTGCCCAGCTCTACGGCGATATGCGCAGTAAAGAAAATAGTCCCCTCACAGTAAACATTCGGTGAAATGCTGCTATTCTCTTCCTGGCAGTGACCTATAATGTTTTCTAAAATGAAAAATGGTAGGGGAGTCCAGTCCGGCTGGCTCAGTCGGTGGACCATGTGACTCTTGATCTCAGGGTTGTGAGTTTGAGCCCCCATTCAGTGTAAGATGAGTTAAAAATAAAATCTTTTGGGGATCCCTGGGTGACTCAGCGGTGTGGTGCCTGCTTTCAGCCCAGGGTGTGATCCTGGAGTCCCAGGATCGAGTCCCACATCTGGCTCCCTGCATGGAACCTGCTTCTCCCTCTGTCTGTGTCTGTGCCCCTCTCTCTCTCTCTCTCTCTCTCTCTTATGAAAAAAATAAATAAAGTCTTTAAAAAATAAATTAATTAATAAAATAAGATCTTTTTAAAAAATAATAAAATGAAGAGTGGTAGGAGAAGAGAGACATTTAAGAGTATCCTGTTCTGTGCTTTTCATCACTGGGAGTGGTTGATTGAACATGATAATGACCACTTCAATCAGGTGAACCTACATTCTACCTTTAAAAAAAAAGATTTGGGACACCTGAGTGGCTCAGCCAGCGGTTTAGCACCTGCCTTCGGCCCAGGGCATGATTCTGGAGTCCCGGGATCGAGTCCCCACATCAGGCTCCCTGCATGGAGCCTGCTTCTCCCTCTGCCTGTGTGCCTCTGTGTGTGTGTGTGTGTGTGTGTGTGTGTGTGTGTGTGTGTGTGTCTCATGAATAAATAAAATCTTAAAGATTTATTTATTTACTTGGGAGGGGCAGAGGGAATGAAACGCAAGCACACTCTGTACTGAGTACAGAGCCCAACACGGACTCCCATTTCACAACTCCAAGATCATGACCTGAACTAGTGGGAGGCTGACCTGACTGTACCACCCAGGCTCCCCTACATTCTGTCTTTATCTTGTCCTCATACCCTGATGTCAGAGATCCTGGTGATAAACAGCTAGGCATAGTTTTTTTATAGTGAGTGACGTCACTTAGAGGGTATGGTTTGTTTGGGTTTTGGTTTTGTGGGATTTTTGTTTTTAAGATTTTACTTTAGAGAGAGGGTACGCAGAGGGACGTGGGGAGGGCTGGTCAGAGGAAGAGAGAATCCGACTCCATGCTCAGCACACAACCCTACACCAATGTAGGGCCCCATCTCATGACCCTTAGATCATGACCTGAGGCAAAATCAAGAGTTGGACACTTAACTTACTGAGCCACCTAGACACCCCTTTTCATTTTATTTTTGTAACACTGGTGGAAAGGTAAGACTTGAACAAGCTAGTTTTCAATTCAGAAAGCTATTGTTACTGTTCTTTGTGAAACATTTTGATGGAGAAATAGAACATTTCAGTGAGCATAGAAAACTTTGGAGCATCTTTATTTTTTTGCTTTCAGCACCAAAGGGGTTGAAGACCAACCAGTTGGGCCTCTGTACTTCACCCTAGTGTCAGAGGCAAAACCAACAAAAAAAAAATCAAAACAGCATGATTTAGAGTTTGTCAACATTGTTATCAAGAAATAATGTAGGAGTTCAAGGAAAAGGTAAGAATCTGAGGCTAGAGCAGTAGAATCAACAAGCTGTTGAAGAATCTCTCCTGCCAGATGTTTGTCAGTTAACCTGGGAAGAACACAGCCTGGTTGCAGTAGCTAGGGCATGTGCCTAGGAAAAACGGAAGGTCCAACTAGCTGTGTAAACTGGGACCAGGCAGCAAGGGACCCAGGATGCCAAGTTGAAGTATAATTTGTACCTCTGAAGGGTTCAAACCAGGTGAAAATATATCGGCTGCATTTTCTGTATCAGTTGATCCTTTATAGCATCATTACAGCAGAGAATGGAATTGGGAAGATAAATTAAGAAATTACAATAGTTGTTGAGGTTTGAGATAATAAGAACTAACTTGGTGGCAGTGGAACAAAGGGAGAAGACCTTTTAAAAATCCATAGGATTTGGTGTTTGGGATGTAGGAGATTAATTATGGGGGTCAGTATTCCCTTTTTTTTTTTTAAAGCCTCATGGGTTTGTGACAATAGTAAGACTGACAAGTAGAGATGTCCTACATTCTGTGAACACGTATTTATTGAAGGCCAACTCTGCAGACTGAATCAGGCTCTGGGGTTACCTGGGGATCAAATCTGACAAGGATCCCTATCCTCGTGGCTTTTACCATCTAGTGGGAGAGGCTGACTGTAGTTACAAACTGCTGTAATTATAAAGTGTCTGGGTATGAGCCATGGGGTTAGGGTGAAGGGCTGGGAATATTCGTGAGGAACTGAAAAGCCATCATATGGGAGCAAGGAGTGAGGGATAACAGCGAGAATGAGGGGCTGGAGGGGGGAGGCAGGAGACCAGCTACAGGGTGAGGGCTGGGGCATCAGACTCAAGTCAGCATTGCCACGTTGCTGGTTAACAGGAAATGTGTAGGGTGGACTGAAAGTAGAACTCTGAGAAGTGGTGGGAGGAGAAGCAAGGAAGTTTGACAAGAAGCCAGTTTGAGAAGTGGGAGCAGAACCAGGCAAGTGAATGCAGAGTCAGGAATGGGGAACCTTCCTGATGGGCTAAGAAGGAGCACTTGCACAAAGGTCCGTTGGGCTTGACATCGCAGATTTTGGTGACCTTCAAGCAGAAACAGGATTTCAGGAGATTGAGGAGAAAGACTGGGTAATTAAGAAATAGGGCTAGTGGCTATAAATCACCCATTCCAGAAGCTGCTAATGAAAGCACATTTCGTAGTTCTTTATCTCCCCACATACATGTTTTTACTCCACTAAAATAATTAATCTTATGGTGTGTTTCAGATGAAAAAAAAGATATTGACCATGAGACAGTGGTTGAAGAGCAGATCATTGGAGAGAACTCCCCTCCTGATTATTCAGAGTACATGACAGGGAAGAAGCTTCCTCCTGGAGGGATACCTGGCATTGACCTCTCAGACCCCAAACAACTGGCAGAATTTGCTAGGTAAGCCCTAAGAACTTTCCTTTCTTTCTAATTACATAAAGTACTGGAGAGTCAGCAGCTGCGTTCTTTGTGTCTAAGTTACAGTGGTGGTTGGTTCATAGTCTTGCTCCAGGGAAACCTATGGAAACAAAAGCAGTTCGTTTTGTTTTTAGTGGTAACTTTGCTGTTAATGTGCATGGCACCATTTTAGATCCTGTAGACAGTGAGACGAAGCAAATAACCTCTTAATTCCGTAATTGATACTGCTTGTGAATGAATAAAATCAAAAAGAATTTGTTTGGAAACAGGGCCTCTTTGCACCAGCTCCTGGCCTCTCTGTAGACGTTGTAAGTTGGAGGGTGTTGTGCTGGAGTAAGCTGCAAGGGCTGGGTCGGTGCTGGACGGGCCCAGCTGAACCCTGGGAAGGAGTCATCGGTTCATATTTCAGTGTGTTATCAGTTAAGCTCCTGGGGTTTTGTTAATTTAAGCGGGCATGATAGAAAGAGATAAAAAATTCATGGTAGGGACCCCTGTGACCGGCCAAGGTGAGCAGTCAGGAAGATCTGGACCCTCTGGAAGCTTGTTTTTTGCCCAAAGCAGGTTGGCTCCTGCAGAAGCCTCTGCCCCTTTTGTTTGTGGTATTTATTTCCCGGCACCATTGGACAGTTTTTATGAAGACGTGAGAACACACTCAAAGACCATTTTTAATAAGATGAAAAGAACTAATAAACTCTGGAGCAGGAAGACCGATGACTTCTTTTCTCACCCTGAGGTTGAATGGAGCCTGGACTGGCCAGGAAATTTAGGCAAGGGCAGGATGAGGAAGAGAGACAGCCTTGTGATCCCATACCATCTAGGGACAGAGTGGGTTCCTCATCCGTTTTTCTCTTGAGAGCAGAGTGGAGTGGATAAGAGCTGGAGACCCTGAAGTGTCTTGGTTTCTCCCAGCCCTGCTCCCTGCCATTGGGAGCCTGGTTTCCCCCACGTATCAGATGGACATTAGAGTCAGATTTGTTGTAGTAAACGGGTTTGTGTCCTAATCTCCGGTCCCGTGAAGCTGCAGCCATAGGGAAGGTATACATGACTTTACATTCTAATTGATCACAACTGAACAAAAAAAGTTAAGGCTTCTGTCCTTTTGTTAATGACATGAGTCCCAGCTTTTGTTGCCTTTCTTATTTTAAAGAGGTATGCTACTCAGTCCTCACCGCATACCTCTCCCCCAAAATACAAATAAAAATGGAATCTGTAGATACATAGTCAGCATTGAGGTTAGAGTTTGGGGGCAGATTGGAGTCCAATTGCATGCCAGTGTTAAGCATTATCGTATGTGTTTAAAGTAGTAATCTCTTGTTATCATGCTTGGAATTAGCGAGGATAGGGGCTGTTGTCCCCAGGGGTAGAGATACAGAATGCAGGAGTCAAGGAAAGCCTTATAGAGAGGGTGGCATCTGACTCGAGCCTTGAAGAACACTGAGATTTGGGGGGCAGGTGGGTTTTCCATGGTGGGGCTAATGCTAGTGTGGCATGAGCACAGTGAAAAGGTACATACTCAATCCCCATATGATATATGCCTAGAAAAGAATAAGTGGGTTTGGCTCGGAATTCAGTTGCTCACAGGGAGACAGTTGGAGTGTAGGAGATCATTGAGTCCTATGAATACTGGACCCACATTTCTGGATGTTTGTAGTGTGCAGCGGACAGCTGCAGAGGTGTGTGAGCAGTAGAGAAGGGGCTCTGTGATCAAAGATGGACTTGACATGTCTGCTGTCCCCAGGCTGGGTCGGCGCAGGTACAGCCAGGAAGTGGGAGAGGTCACCAGGGCCTGAGCCAGGATTGCAGGGGCCAGACTGCAGTGAAAGAATAAATGTGACTGGGTGGCAGGAGTTGGTGGAAAGACTGAAAAAAGACTGGGTGTGTGTCTCTGGGAAGGAGGAATCAGAATGGATGTTCAACATTTTGTACCTCAGGTGGCAAGGGGTTGGGAGAGGGTGCCAGTTTGGGGTTTAGGGTGGGTATTGTTTGGTTTTAGATGCTAATAAATCATCTGTGTTGGACTTGAGGTGGTTTTAGGAAGGAAGCCAGGGCTAGACTCATCCGATGGGCAGTGGCAAAGGCTGAAAGTGGCATGGACGTCTGCGCTGTGAGAGGGCAATTGTGGAGAAGACAGTCTTGGGAAAACCCTGTGATCGGAGCACAAGGGAACCAGCAACAGGGTAGAGGGCTCATTCAGACAGACCCAGCAACTCAGGAAGGCCCAGGGAGTGGTCAGGAGGTCCAAGAGAGAGGGAGGAGAGTAACGTTTCTTTGAATTCTACTTGCAAAAAAAATAAAAAAATGAATTCTACTTGCAGAGTGATGGATGATTTCAGTGGAGGAACAGAGGGCTGTGACAGGGTTTTACAGAGAGCATGAACCTGGGGGTACTGAGCAGCAGTGATGAGGTGTCGGTGACCCTTGGCTTTGTTCACCCTCACTGCTGAATTGGGGCAGTTGATCTGAAAGTTTGTCCCTGGTTTCCTGAAGAGAAAATCTGAGGTTTCAACCCCACATTCGGGAAGCACGTGTTGCTGTTGCAGAATAGAAGCTTCTGCTTGCTTCCCACGTGGCCTTGCATCTGCCTCAGGGCTGCCTTCAACCCTACTAGGTCTGAATGAGACTTTTCTTCACCAGCAATAGATAATTAGAAGACTGGAACCACGTTTTGAGATTTGGGAGGAAAGTTACTATAAACAGAATTCTTGATTCAGCAAAGCTGTCAGTCAAATACAGGGCAAAAAGGCGGCCATTGTAGACACTAAGGATTTGTTCTATGTTGCATGCACCCTTTCTGAGGGGGTTACCTGACGATATACTCCAGGAAAACGACACACATCAAGAGGAAGCCTTCCTAAAGAGTCTGGGGAACAGAAAATCAGGAGGGCAGCTGTGCGGCAGGCTAGAAACAGCGTTCAGTTTAGAACAGAAAGTTGGTGAGTTGTAGGGCTTTCTTGAGGAAAAGTCGAGTTTGGTCAGCAGTGCATAGAATAAGTAAGAAGCCAGAAGGTCTTGGTACTATGGGAGAAAGTTCTCTAAAAAGGAAAAGAATCAGAAACCCCCTGAAGAGCGAGGCGGTGCTCAGAAAGCTGTGGCCTAAAAGTGGGTATAAAATTTTGATGATTTTTGAAGTGCAGAGAGAGAACTTGTTTGGCCTGACTCTATAAGTCTCTCCTTGGTCCTAAAGCTACTGTGTTGGACTCCTAGAGCAAGAAATGTGATCCTAGCAACACGGTTAGATTCTACAGTAGCCAGTATATTTACATAATCATCTGAATACAGTGTGTGTTTCTTTTCTAATGAACCTGTTAAAGATTTCATTTTGTCTCGCTCATCCTAACAGTGTATACAAAATGAGGGGAGAGGGTTGGGCTCATCCCCGTTGTCCTTAGTATCATGGACTAGATCCTGTAAAACAAGTCTCTTAACTGGACAGTGCGGTGGTGAGAGATCGGAGCCTGGAATGCCCTATTTTGTCAGGTCCTCAGGTTTTGAGAATGTGTGTAACCAACCACTGAATAGGATTTTCCGGGGGCCCCAGGCCTTGGTGCCTGGGACTCCGAAAGCCAAAGCGGCACCAAGTTTCAAACTGTTGGGGTGCAGACACCATCTTCTTCTCTTGTAAAGACCCACAGAACTTGTTCTGCTGGCTTCCACTCTTTATCCACCTTGACTCAGCTCTTGGCTCAAGGTAGCTTGTTAGCTGCTTTTTCCCTTTCCTCTGTGTGCTGGGTGATGGGGTTCCACACTGGACCTGGAACTGACCAGAGAATGGTTCAGGTTCCTGTCACATCAGGCCTAGAAAATCGGTTGGTAGTAAGTAAATCAGTTACATGGTGGTGGGAGTGGGGCAGGTATAAGAAATGAGGACTTTCATTTGAAAGCCCTAGAATTGGGGAGGCGACTTTGTTCTTTTTTTAAATACTTCAAAAAGTGGTCAGTGGGTGGGACCTGGCAAGCTCTAGTTCCTGATTAAATTAACAGTCTTTGTGCCCTTTTTCATTAACTACAGTTAGCCCTCTAGAAAATTTTGGTTTAGAAAGCTCAGAATTCGGAGTAGTTAGGTTGGTCTTCAGTTATTTTCATTGTTGGCCACCACCCAGCCCAAGACTTTCCCTGCAGGATTAGTGTAAAGATGAGATGTGGTAGCAGAGCCAGAAGTACCGTCAGGTGAAAACAGGTGAAGATGTACTATCTGCATAGGAGATACTCTATCTAGCGAACTTGGCCTCATTTGATGGAGGCACCACTCCTTGCACCAAGAAGGGAGGTGAGTTTGGTTGCAGATGGTAGTGGCCTTCCACCAGAGCCTCTGCCCCAGGAGCGCAGGCCCCAGGGTGGGGTTCCAGGCTGAAGGCAGCTGAGCTTATTTTACTGTGAACAGGCTTATCTTCATTCAATACTCTGCCTCAAAAATGTTTCCTCTCCGTATCTGGGACATTGAGCTTTAACTTAGAACTCAGGTTTCGCCCTGCTGGAAGCAGTGCCAGGAGATTCCTGCAGTTTTTTGGTCCTGGCTCCCACCACATTGGCAGAGTAAGCTGGGGGTAGAACCAGTGTCCACGTTGCCCGGGGCATGCTCTCCATTCTCATTGAACAGGAAGCTTCTCTTGTTGGGTACCTGGCTCCTCCATGTAATGTATAATCTATCAAAGGTACCTTCCTACTGACTTGAGCTGTTTCTCAACAGTCCTGCAGCCCTTTAGTTGAAAATTGAAAACAGTGGCTCGGAGCATCAGAACCTTCTGGGTTGTTAAGTATGACTGGCCTTTTTTTTTTTTTTTTTCCCTCCAAGGAATGAACTTATTTTTAGGTTAGGCCCATTTAACACACAGCCGGGAATGATGAGAATAACTGTCATTCCCCAAGAGCTTCAGGTACATTCTCTCTTTTAGTCTTCGCAGCTATAAAGCACATAGTAGCCTTCTACCTTTTTACAGAGTAAGAAACTGAGGCTGAGAAATTAAGTGATTTGCTCAAGGTCATGCAGCTGGTAGAAGTCTGTGCCAGGCCCACCCATGGGGCCCCCAGAGGGATCCAGCAGCGCCTCTGCCCACTGTCGGTGGCACCCTTTGTAAAATATCCTAGTCGAGGAAAAACTCAAATCTTGGACATCATGAATGGTTTGGGCAGGTTGAAAAGATATACCAAGTAGCAGTGTATGATTTGAGTCATCTTCTTAAAAATTAATTTTTTTAGGATTTCAAGTGCTTTTCTTTATTTTGTAGGTTATATATCAGTTGGTGCCATGAAGATTTAATTTTAGTCTTTACTCACAAAAAAACTCCCCACTTTCAATCTAGTTTTTGGAAAATGACCTTTTCAGTGTTTGCCTTCAAATAAAATAGAAAAGGCACCAACGTACACCGCCTCATTTGCCACTCTGGTGAAGAAGGAGGATTTGCCAAGGAGCTTAAGAGTGGCTGCAATTAAACCTTTCACTTCCTTCTTGCATCCAAGGGTGTTTGTCCAAATACATTTTAAGTTTTCATTCTAAAATCAATTATATTGCTACATGCTGGCACACATTTTGCACATGACATTTTAAGAAAAAATACTGCTTAATGATAACAGTTAAGAAATCGAGAGTTTGGTAAATGGTACATGCATGGGACTATGCCCTTTCATTTAGAGTATATTTGAAAATTGTTGTGATAAAACATTTTTAAAAATCATGTTCCTGGGAATAAATTTGAGAAAATGGTAGGGTGGTGGGATGGGCACACCTGTCCTACTGATGCAGGTACCTCACTGACATTGATCCCCCACATTGGAACCCCAGATGGGTGGGGACAGGAGATGGTTGTCTGTGTGACTAACCTGTGAACCCAGTGGACATTTTTAAGAGTGAGTTTGTTAACATAATTTGTACACAATAAAATTAACCCCCTCTCAGGGGCATACCACTCTTGCAAATTTGGACAGACACAATCACTTAGCCATGTCCACAGTTGAGACGTACAGAGCATTTCGGTGTAATCATCAAAGAGTAAACATTATCCATTGGGAAGACTGAAGCCTGGTTCTTAATAGACCCTTTTTTTAAGTTATTATTATTAATACTTGATTGATTGGAGTAGAACTCGTTCTTGTGGACTGCTGTTGTTTTCCAAACTCTGATCTAACCTGCAGGTGGTACAGTGGTACCAAATTTTTGTCCTCTGAAGTTCTTTGAGCTCAGACTCCAGCTCCAGGGATTAATGGTACCTAAGATAACAGGCTAGCTAGTTCAGAGCCCTGTACCCAACAAACATTTAGAAAATATTTGCTAGCTGATGGGGTAATCCCTCAAGTACAAGAGCCAGTGAGTATCTACAGGGTTGGAATGGGGGTGGATACCAAGCTGGAAATGTTCTCAGAATTTAAAGTAGGAAATTCACACAGTCTTGAACAGACTCCCGAGAAGTCGGTTCCAGCCGCCAGATAAGTTATTTCACCAGTGCTCCTCCAGGGATGGAGAGTTTAACTAGGTGACTTTGCCAGTTGAGGTTTTATAAAACAAACTTCAGGGCATGCCTTTCCCAGATCAAGGGTGAAGAAGGACCTTTGCCAGGGCCTTTGCTAACTTAAAGATGACCGCAGAAATCTTTTGTGATGAGAGAGTGCTGGTAAGTTAGCTCTTACTGGTAAGACATCGCTGACCTCGTTGCTTGTTTGTTAACTGTGCATCCTCACGTAGGACAGTGAGGTAGCAAACGGCGGGACAGAAGGAACGTCTGTCTCGGAGATGTAAATCTTTTTTTCTAGTCTCTCTAGGAACTCTTAATCTCTCACCCCTCTACCACACACAGATCTGTAGGGAGTATTTGGAGAGAAAGTTTTGACAAAAGACCAAAGGTTGGTTCAGTGGAAATAGCAGGTAGGTAAGCTACCAAATCAATAAGCTCTCTGGGCAGTGAGTCTGCACAGGGCCAGAGATCGGTCGTTTTTTATTTAAAACAACAACAACCTATTTTTTGAAAAAACTGTAATCTCCCTCCCACCACTGCCACCAAAAGTAGTAGTATGATAAAATTCAACAGTGGAAAAGAGTATGGGGTGTTCCACCTGTCCACCAGTCCTTAGAGGCTCCTCCCCCAAAACACCAATACCAAGTTCATGTACTATGTTTCTTTCCAGAGATAATGTATATGAAAGATTTTCTGTTTACAAGGACTATTCTGTACCCTTTTCAAAAAATTATCTCTCCTAAAGATAATGTCTGTCAGTATGAAATGAACCCTCCCTCCTTTTTTCTAAGCAGTTTTGTAGGGATCTGTGTTTAAGTCCCCCCACCCTCCCCCACCCCCAATCTCCCTTTTCACAAGGTGTCTTTGTTACCACAGCAGCTGCTCTTGGATACCTTGCGTAGCTCCCACTAGGAGATTCCTCTGTGTTTTGGGCTGGTGGTCTTGCGTTATTTAAAGAGCTTGGAGGAAAGAGCTGATATTTGAGGCACACAGACCTCATTGCTGGTCTGAGTTGCCCCAGCTCACTCGCTGTGAGACCATCCATGGCAGCAGCTCAGCCTTTGTGAGGCTTTGTGAGCACCAGCATCCGCAGCTGTGAAACGGGAAGGACGCTTCCCAGTCCCGGGTTCTCAGTGAATGTGGTGGTCGCAGCCCTTCCCTCCTGGATGCATTCTGTAATCCTAGTTGTTTGTATCTATAAGGAAAACATTATAGGGGACTATATGATTTATGCCAGATGAGTCTACCCACTCCTACAAATCTCTCTCTCTCTCTCTTCTTTTTTTTTTTTTTTTTTTTTTCTTTTTGGTAAGAATGAAGCCAAGAAAAATTAAAGAAGATGATGCTCCAAGAACAATAGCTTGCCCTCATAAAGTAAGTAATGCTAGGGGAAAAGTGTTCATTAACTTGCCAATGAAGATTTAGAGAGCTCATAAGCAATCTGCACTTTAATTTCCATCTATTAATTGAGGAACTATAATTTTTGGTTTCTAAATTTAAGAGCGATATTTGTGATGTAAGTTTTGTTCAGTGAAGGCCACATAAATACTATTAAATGGGGTTACTGTAGGTTGCCAGTGTTTTTGTTCTTACTATATATTGAATATATGATGTTAGGATGTTATTCTTTTTGGATTATTAAGAAGTCAGTCTTAGGACATTGGGTTGTATCTCACCCATGGACCTTTGTGAGACTGTAAACTCATTGAAATTTGGAAATTATTTTGGATGTTGCTAAAGTAAGCCTAATAAAGCTACATTTCCTTCACAATTTTCTTAATTTGCCCTGTTAACTGTGTGTTATCAGAGGGTTGCTTAATTGTTTTCAAATGTGATTAGCCTTCCAAATAAAAGGATCGCCTAAGAAGTGACTTTGAGGTGTGGGTTGGGTCTGTCTCACACTTGATTGGATGGATGAAAAACTAGCAGAAAAAGAAGTATCACATAGGTGAAGAAAAAGAAAAGGGGAAGAAAGTTTTAATGGGATAAAGAATTTTTAAAAAATCAGTAATTGGAGAAGGATGAGTCTCAGTGGGCAATTTCCTTCTAGTGACCACTCGCGGGTTCTTTTTCGGTGCTTTTTCACCACGTTTAATGTAGAGACTGTGAAATGTAAAACTAGTTCCTTGAGGGGGGCAGCACGCACAGTAAGAAGCATTTGAAAACAGTTAGGCCCTGAGTGCCTGTCATCCCTCTAGCTTCTCTGTGTACTTTTCCAAATTCCATTTTTTAAAAATTACATTTGCTGAATGGAAGCACAGCCCTGGGGGCCAGGAGGCCAGAGCTGTGGCTCCCCCCGCCTCATGCCTGTGAAGCTGTCCTGTTGTGCTGTCTGCTCATCCCCCACCCACTCCATCCCTGGACAGCAACTGCAGAAGAAATTGTGAAGGCCATGCTTGTCCTGAGCACCACACACCCATCTGCCCCCCCCCCCTCCCCGCTCCGGTGTCCGTGTGCCTGCTGCTTTTCCCGGTGTCTCACAAAATCAATTTCTTCTGTAGTTGCCATTCCTTGGAGACCCTCTTGCTTCTTTCTCTGTCAAGAAGGGGAAAGAGGCAAAGAGAGAAGAGGGAACAGTAGGCGATGGAGAGTGACAGCCCATTCTTGCAGCACAGAATGTGGGGCCCACCAAAGGTAGTGGTGGACTGCTGTCATTTCAACCCCATTTGTTTACCAGGGCTTCCGTTACTTCATCTGGGGGTCAGAGTTGGGTGAGGCAGCTGTGGTGTGGCTGGACGCCAGGCTGCTGGGTTCTACCCCCAGCTCGGCTCCTATGATCAGTGTGACCTTGGGCAAGTCTACTTAAAGACATCTCTGAGCCTCAGTTTCCTGATCTGTAACACAGGGTTTGCATTAAATGAGAAGGCCTTTTCCAGCTTATCCGGTTTTTGTCTTAAGTAATTAAATATCTCTACTATGATACTGAGTAAACAGTAAATGGGGAGGTTGGGTGGGGGAGTTCTTGGGTCAATGAAGGCTGTTTTTAAGTGGTTGAACCCTTTGTAACAGTTTGCAGCATGAACCACTAAGCTTCTCTCTCTGTTTGAAGGGCTGCACAAAGATGTTCAGGGATAACTCTGCCATGCGAAAGCACCTGCACACCCACGGCCCCCGAGTCCACGTCTGTGCAGAGTGTGGCAAAGCTTTTGTTGAGAGCTCAAAACTAAAACGACACCAACTGGTTCATACTGGAGAGAAACCCTTTCAGGTAGATCCGGTCCCTTCCTCCTCTGCACTACCCGGCAAGTGTAGGCGGGGCTCTGGGCGCTAGAGAGACACAGCCCAGAGACTGAGACTCGGCTCTCGGGCTCTCGGTGCTCCCTGGGTCCTGATGAAGCACCCGGAAGGGCTGCCCTGGGTCCTGTCTCCCTCGTGTGCAGTCTCTCCAGTAGTGGAGACGGGCGTACGGTGTATCGGGGTGTTGATGGGGGTGGATTGCTCAAGAAAGAGCAAGCCTGAAACTGCATTTCTAGTGCGTTCACTGTGGGACTGAAGCAATTTTTTTTCTGTAGTTGGTGTAAGTATATTGAATTACCAATTGACAGCTTCTAAAATGTTACCATATGAGAATAAGTATCGATGAAGTTTTGTCTTGTTTTTAAGAAACCCAGAACAAGTGAACGAACTAGCAGTGCAGCTCTGAATTTAACATGGTTCTTTTTACCTGACACCAGAAACCTTCCTAATCATTTGTATTTTATTATTTGAAACATTTACACAAGTACGAAGACCTTCACGTGATCCCAAGGAAGATTCTTGGTATTTCGCCAAGTGTCTCTCTTCCCTGATATTTAAATAATTCACGAGGGCTGTGCCTGGGTTTCAGAAGCTGTCCCTTCCCGCTTGGCCTGCAATGGGACTGGCACATTTCCCCAGTGCTGGGAGGAGGACGGGGGGCAGGGGGGGGTGGTGGTGACGACACAAGGCACCTGGTGAGGGAGGCAGGCTGTTCTTAGGCACGGCTGTGCGCTGCCCACTCTCTTGATCACAGTCACAGGTCGCTGAGTTGGGTTATCTCTGGTCTTTCCCCGACAGTGCACATTCGAAGGCTGCGGGAAACGCTTTTCACTGGACTTCAATTTGCGCACACACGTGCGAATCCATACCGGAGACAGGCCCTATGTGTGCCCCTTCGATGGCTGTAATAAGAAGTTTGCTCAGTCAACTAACCTGAAATCTCACATCTTAACACACGCTAAGGCCAAAAACAACCAGTGAGAAGATGACGGAGAAGACCCTTCTCGACCCCGGGGAGCATCTTCCAGGAGTGTGATTGGGAATAAATATGCCTCTCCTTTGTATATTGTTTCTAGGAAAGAATTTTAAAAATGAATCCTACACACCTAAGGGACATGTTTTGATAAAGTAGTAAAAATTAAAAAAAAAAAACTTTAATAAGATGACATTGCTAAGATGCTCTATCTTGCTCTGTAATCTCGTTTCAAAAACACGGTGTTTTTGTAAAGTGTGGTCCCAACAGGAGGACAATTCATGAACTTCGCATCAAAAGACAATTCTTTATACAACAGTGCTAAAAATGGGACTTCTTTTCACATTCTTATAAATATGAAGCTCACCTGTTGCTTACAATTTTTTTAATTTTGTATTTTCCAAGTGTGCATATTGTACACTTTTTGGGGATATGCTTAGTAATGCTATGTGTGATTTTTCTGGAGGTTGATAACTTTGCTTGCAGTAGATTTTCTTTAAAAGAATGGGCAGTTACATGCATACTTCAAAAGTATTTTCCTGTAAAAAAAAAAAGTTATATAGGTTTTGTTTGCTATCTTAATTTTGGTTGTATTCTTTGATGTTAACACATTTTGTATAATTGTATCGTATAGCTGTATTGAATCATGTAGTATCAGATATTAGATGTGATTTAATAGTGTTAATCAATTTAAACCCATTTTAGTCACTTTTTTTTTCCGAAAAATACTGCCAGATGCTGATGTTCAGTGTAATTCCTTTGCCTGTTCAGTTACAGAAAGTGGTGCTCAGTTGTAGAATGTATTGTACCTTTTACCACCTGATGTGTACACCCCATGTAACAGAAAAGGGCAACAATAAAACAGCAATCCTACAGAAAGAATACGGCAGAAAAAGATCTGTAAGCACAGTCTTATTTCCTTTTGTTGTCCAGAATAATTATAATTCTCGAGCCTCCCAGAAATTGGAAGCTAAATAAAGCAACTCAAGTTTCCTTTATTTTGCACTCAACTACAGTGACTTGTGATTGCAGCGGTGCATAGATGTTTTAGGACTTCCTACGCGTGCTGAATTCTGGAAGAGAGTAGGTGACAGGCATCCCGAGTTAAGGAACTACCTCAGAGTACCCCAGACCGGGCCCGTTGGTGACAGGTTTTTGATTTTAGCTCTCCCCCAGCAAAAGTGTGACTGAAGCAGCTGCGCCCTGGCCTGTGTGTGCACGCGTTCAAGGTAAGCTGTCACCTGGACGGGGCGCGAGCAGAGGGGAGACCCGGGGCACTTCCATTGCTCGGGCTGCCTTCAGGGCAGCCCCAGCGGGTCCTTGGCTTGTCTGACAGGAAGCGCTTAGGGTTCTCAGCTGCTGGTAGGAGAGTCTTGGTTCCTCCATGTGGTAGAGGCTTTAAATGCTGGCACGTGTCGTGGGTGAGCACCAGTGGCTTTCATGCTTCTACCTGGACAGCGAGCACAGACTGGCAGGGTAATTAGATTATAAAGATATATTGTACTCAGTGAGTACTTCTCACGTTGTGACCTCCTAAATGTACAATTATAATTCTTGAATTTTACTTAAGAGTCAAATACCAGACTTGTGAGACTATTTTATAAACTGCCATGATACAGCAAAATCCCCATGTACTCAAAATGCAAATATACTGTGTGTGCTGCACGCTTGACTCTGCGAGGTAATTGAGACAAACTAGCTAATATAATATCTGTGGTTTATTTAAGATGTCCAGGACACCATCAGGCCAAAAATGTAGCCCTGTCTCTTAAGAGCTTCTCCATCGGTCCTGTACAGGAGGATTGGTGACCTAATAGCAGTGACCCTGTGGCTCTCCGGAATTTTGAAGTGCCTTCTGAATCCTAAATGACAAATTTAACTTGAGACGCTTTTTTTTTATTCGTTCAGAATCTGTTATCCATTGGGTAGTTTGATCAGAAGACCCCAGCTGTTCTCTGGATAAGCCAGGCTTTGCTGTATCTGGCAGTCAGGAGAGAGGTAAGCCGGTGGCGGAGGTCCCCTTCGAAGCTGCGTGCCTCAGTGCAAACGTGTGGTTCTTTTGACTAGACCTGGGGTGGAGGCCTCCACCGATGCCCGTGGTGTAAGCGCCCGTACCTGCCCTCTCCACTGTCAGGTGGGCAGCCTCTGGGTGGCTGTACTGAAAATGCCGCACCACCCCCGCCCAGCACTGCCACACGAGAGCCTGGTCCTGGCCTTGTCCTCAGGACTCCTGCCCAAGGGCCCACGGCTAAGCCGACTGGTGCCATGGGCAGGTGTCGCCAGCAGCCCCCCCAGAGCCACACCATGACCTACAGAGAAGCCAGGCTCCCGTGTGGAGCGAGGTCCCCCTTCCTCTGTGCCTTGATCCTTTGGGGGATGCCTTGGTCATCTCTTGTGCCCCTTCTGTCTCTGCGGGGAACAGCCATCGCTCCCCAGGGCCCTTTGTCCATGTGTCTTCTCTTGCGGGTCTTCAGAGTTCATCTCTGACAGGAATTTGATTGGGGGTTGGAAGACGATGGAATGTCCCAGGTTTCTGGTTGGCGGGGCGCTCTCGATTCCCAGTAGTGTACGTAGGAAGCTCGTCAGTGAGCGGCAGTGGAAAAATAGCCGTTGTCCTCATTGGCTGTAACCGAAACCCGTCGTGCTTGTGGTTAGAATTTATAATTTTGCTAAAGATGTAATTTTACTGCAGTTTGAAGTGGCGTTCTAACAGTGAGTCCCTTGTCTTGAGGATTAACCTGATTTATAAGTAATACTGATAGACATATTTTCTTACATCCGAGCTGAAATAAATGCATGTTTCTAGCATATGTAATATAAAAGTTCCAGAGGATAAGTTTACATTTAACAAGATGTTGTTTTCTATTTTTGGATTTCTTATTATTTTCCCCCTTTTTTGGTAGTGGGGGGTCTCGGGGGAAGCATAATATTTGTATAAAGAACTGTCACCCCAGAGTGACATTTATTTTCCAAGGTGACATTGAACTCACGCTGTTGGTTTCATATGGTGTTTGTGTGCTGTGCCTAGATTCAAGGCCTGAGGATTTGAGGAAAATCAAGATCCCCCCCCATTTGGTGTTCATGTGCAACTTCTTTTAAACATCACTTATTTTGCTGAATTTGACTAAAGCAAGGCCTTTTGACAGAATAGTATCTCAATGCCTGCCAGTGTGTCTGAGCAGAGCTCTAGATGGTTTCTTCACAGATAGAGGACAGTCCCTTCCATTCAGCAAGAACCCAGAGAGACCCCACGGTCTGCCTGAGTAGCCGCCATGGTGCAGTAGGGGGGCTTCCTGCTGCCCCCGCTCCGCCCAGTGAAACCTAGCTGTTGCACCGCGCCTCTATCTATGTCCCTGGCGCCGGCACACCTGCCCCCCCCCCCCCCAAGGGTTTGAGTGGGAAGCTGAGGACTCCACCTCACACTGCAGGCAGAGAGAATTGATGGCTCCGTGTCTGGCTCCTCTGTAGCCTGGGATCAGCATGGCTTAGGAAAGCCATGTGATTAATCTTTGATTCCTTAAGTTCCTTCTGTTTTCTGGACATCTGACCACCAGCAAGAGCAAGGATCCCAGAGGTCAGTATAGTGGGAGAGCAGCAGAGGCTGCTCACCAGCGTCTCCCTCGTGCCATGACCCTGCCCTCCTAGCTTCCTCCTAGCTATTCCGGCCTGCCCGTCGTGGGGTGGCCTCAGACCCCTGGCGCTTGTCTAACCTTGTAGCTTGTAGCCCTTTGTCCTGATTCCCTTTGGAAGCTCAGCGGGTCCTGGCAGGTGCATGCCACCCAAACTCCCAAGCTCTGCTTCCTTGCCGCCCCGGTCATGCACGCCATAGCCTGCACAGAAGCACTGAATGTCTGGCTAGGTCTCCTGCACCTTCCATTTACTGGCCTTGGCCAACTTGGTCACTGCTCACGTGCGCTCAGGTTCCCTGGTTGCATGAAGATGGTGTGAGGCCCTTTAGAGCAAGTGGCATCAGGCTTCTAGAAGGAGACGGGCCCCTCCACAAGTAGGGGGGTATACACGGCTGGAAGGCTGCCGGCATCCTGTCCAGGTCAGAGAGGCCAGCAGGGTGCTGGAGAGGATGTTTAAGCTGGGGCCGTGTGGGGCCGTGGGAGGGGTGGGTGGCGTACTGCTGACACACTTCTCCACTCCCCTTAGAAAAACCGGAAGGGAATGTTGACCGTGAACCTGAGCATTAGTTTAGGTCAGCAGGCAAATCAAGCTTCCTGCAAGCCGGTCACCCCGCTCCCCAAGTTTCTGACCAGCGTTCTGGGAGTCTGCAGAGGGGGAGTGTGGTGGTAATCACGTTCATCTGAGTCGCAATGATTGATTTTCCACAAAGTGGCAAGTTTGATCAAATTGCTTTTCCTTCAAGACACTCAGACGCCATAAGAAACAGCATCGGGATGTTGCGGGGCGGGGGCAGTGGCTGTGCTGCAGTCTGTTGGCTGCTCTCTGGGGGCCGCACAATGTCTGCATACATCGTGGCAGGGAAAGGGCATCAGTACCAAACACAATAACCTTTTTTCTACAACATCCATAACTGTTAACGAGGCTCTATTATCTACGGATGGTGATTGGTCAAGCCATTTTCATAGAACAATTCTGTTTTTATTCACTTGCTGGTAACTTCTGTAGGCCCTGACTCAAGGACTTAGCATTGTGTCTCATGTACATCTTTTCTTAAATGTTCTTTGCCATTTCTGGAATTGTCGTCCTTGGTTTTTCCTTAGCTCATAGGTCATAGATGCAGAAATATTATAGTATTTAAGGCATCCGCATCAAGCATCAGATGGCTTTGCATCCAGAAAAACATTTAACGATAACTCCGTTTGAAGCACCACGCATGTGTAACATGGCTCTATAAAATATAATAAACGCATAATGTTGTTAAGCTTTTTAACGCCTGTGATTCGTTCGTTTGTCCCTCGGTTCTCCAAGCCTCTGCCAAGGAATCCTGGCCCCTCGTGGGTTCCCTTCCGGCACAGGAATGGAAACTCGCAGGGCCCCACTCACACCAGCCAGAAATGCTTCCTTCGCCTCAGCTCCACGGTGGACGAGCGGGCCAGAGTTTTAATGAGGACCTCGCCCACTTTTTGGAAAGCACAGCCTAAAGAAATGCTCATGTGTTGGGGCCCACAACCCCCAGTGGTAGTAGTTCTGGGAGCTTTGGTGCCACAAAGAACGTACCAATGGGGATAATAGACTTGAAACCTGGATGAGTTCTACCGAGAGCCAGTTAGGATTTGGCCAAAAGCAAAATGCAGAGGGGTCTGGCCTTCCCCGCGCTGGGGCCCTGGTGTCTAATGTACTAGCCAGGAGGTTTATTCTCACTGTCCTTGATTCATGTGACTTTCCCTTTTCGCTAATGACAGAAGGGGCTGCTGACCCCATGTTGCTGAGGTGGCAGGTCCTAGGCCCATGTGAGGCCCAGAACTGCTGAGTAAAGACCTGAGGTAGGGCTGAGCCTGAGGGGTCGCCGAGGTGAAAGAAATCGTGTGCGCATCTTCAGATCTTAGACGGGAAGGAACTGAGGTCCTGGAGGGCTGCGGGGTGGCTTTCTGTGAGCCCCCGGCGCCAGCTGGCTGCGTGTTGAGAACCAACTGTGCCCAAGACTGTGCCCCCATGCCCGGCGTTGCGAACCAGGGTTTCACGTACTCCAAACTGCTCCGGGAGCAGGAGCTCCGTAGCTGCCCCACGGCAGGGGAGAGGGCCACTGGCTCCTCCGACCCCTTGCAAAGAAGCGGGTCCCTGCCTACCGAGCGGCCCTAGGCCCGCCCCCACCCTAGTCCCCAAGTCTAGGACCGTGCACCGCCGGCCTTGGAAGCTGAAGCCGCGGCCACTGCACCGGGCCGACCTCTCCGCACCCCACCGGGCCTGCGCTCGCCCCCCCTCGCTCCCCCTCGCTCCCCCCTCGCCGTGGCTCACAGCTAAGGCCCAGCCCTGCCCTCCCCAGCCTTCCCCTGGCCGTGACTCCCGGGTTCGCGCCTCCGTTAGTGGGCGGGGCGGGGCGGGGCGGACTGTGCGGCCGGATGGCGCGTGACAGCCGGGGGCCGGGCGGGCCGCGCCGTCCCCTGCAAACCTGCTTGTGTACGGGGACCCAGGAGGCCCCGCCCGCGGGTGCGGCTCCACCTCCGGCCGCCGGGGGCGCTGCTCTGGGCCGCGGGGGGGGGGGGGGGGGCGGGTGCGCGTGCGCGAGGCGGCAGCTTCCCCCCAACCAACCACGCCCCCTGGGATCTCACCTGCCCGGGTCTCGCCCGGGACCCGCCCCTCGACATCCGCCTCAAGGCCGCCGTGTCCACGCCCGACGGGCCCCCAAACCCTGGCTTCCCGCACCTGCCGACCCAGCGAGGCCCTGCGCCCGCGCCCTGCCCTCCTGCTCCCCCGGGTCTCGGCGCCCCCAGCCCTGGCTTCACTCCGCCCTGCACGACCCAACCTGGCCCTGCGCCGGCGCCCTGCCCTCCTGCACCCCCAGCACACGCACCCTCTCAACACTTCACACCCGGTGGCCCAGCATGTGCCCCCCCCCCCGTCCCGTGTCCCCGTGTAGTGGATGTCCTCCCCATCCACGGGGACATTCAAACCAGAATTCCCAAGAAGTCTGTCCTGGTGGCCTCCCCCCCCCGCCCCACACACACACTCAGACATTAGTGTTGCCCACTTTGCTCCCCAAACCTGCCTGGATGTCATGTGAGCTGGCCTGGGAGGGTGGCCAGGGCAGGGTGGGAGCCAGTGTCCCTGCAGGCTGAGCTCCCAGCAGCCACTGCCCCTTTTCTGGTGAGCCTGGGACACAATGGACACCCCACCCCCACCCCCAAGGGTAGGTGGCTGCCATGCGGTCAGGGTAGGAGGCCACGGCAGAAAGGAAGCAGAGACCAAAGGAGTACACAGGCCAGGGCCTGGCCCTGCTGCCCCTCTGCTGCCTGAACTGTCACTCCAGGGTGTCTGTCACCTGCAGCCACAGGTGGTGGTCCTGCACCAGGACTCTAGGGGGCCAGCCCAGGCTGATCCTGGCTCTTGTAACACTCCCACAGTGGGGTGGAGGAGGGCCCAGCATATCCAGGGCTGGGCCTGAGACAGGGGCAGGGTGGGGGCCGTGTGAACCCTGCGCTCTCCCCCACCGGCCTGCGCTGCAAACGCTGCAGAGCGCTGCTGGGAGACCACGGGTGGGTGTGAGCTGTCATCGCGTCACAGAACCCACTGGCTACAGGGTGGCGGAGAAGGCCGCGTGCCCTGGAACCAGGGGCTCTGATTTACGAGTGGCTGAATGACTCCGTGCAAGTGGCCAGTGAGGGGAGGGAGGATGACGTGGTATTCACTCCTTGCACCTGGGGCCCAAGGGGAGACAAAGGAAAAGAGTAATCAAGGCATGTGTGCACACGGAAGAGGTGGCCAACGCTTCCTCTCCACGCTGGCCACTTGAGAACTGGAGAACTCGGGGGAAGAGAGTTTTATTGACTCAGTTTCCCTCGAACTGCCGCGGGGCTTCATCTGTCACCTGCGTGCCCCCACCTGCCCGCTGCCGGAGCCCTTCCTTCCCAGCCTTGACATGCACTTTAGCTCAGACACCCCCCTCGGGCCTCCTCTTCCTACACCTGTGGGCCCATCGCCTTCCGCCTCCTGCGGGGTCTCTAAAGCAGGAATCAGAGCCTCTCACTCCCCCGGGGGTAAAACCGGCCAACTCCTGGCTGTGGCCATGATGCACAACAGAGAACCCAAGAAACAGACCTGGCTGGCTTGGGGGCCCCGCAAGGCCACGGGGCTGCCTCTGCCTCCACTGCCCCTGCAGGCATCCCATCCCCATTTCGTGGGGTCACAAGTCCCAGGAAGTGCTATGCTGCATTTGTCCCTTTTACAAACCTTTCCCAAGAGCTCCAGCCGCTGCTTTTTCACTGACCAGGTCTGGGACACGTGGCCACCCCAGCTGCAAGGGAGTCCAGAAGCGTATTTTCTTTCCTTTTTTTTTTGGAAGTGTATTTTCATCCAGACACGCTGGAGCCCAGAACATGCTGGGTTCTATTAGAAAAGTGCATGGCTGGGTCGGCTGGGTCGTCTGGGTGGCTCAGCCGGGTAAGCATCTGCCTTTGGCTCAGGTCTTGATCCTGGAGTCCTAGGATCAAGTCCCCCATCAGGTGTCCTGCTCAGTGGGGAGTCTGCTTCTCCCTCTCCCTCTGCCTCTCCCCTGGCTTGTGCTCTCTCTCACTTGCTCTCAAATAAATAAGATATTTGAAAAGAAAAAGGGCAGGTTGGCTATTAGGCACCTCAGAGGCTCAGCACCACTATGCGACTTGGCCTGGCGGGGAGCCACGCGGCCCTTCCACCCTCCGCCATGGGACTCAGCTACCTGTGATCCCTCGGCTCCAGCCCCACTGTCCCCTCTGTGGCCCCGTGGGCTGCTTAGGACTCGAGATCCCTCCGAGTCCCGAGCCTCGCAGGTAAAGGAAGGAGCATTTATCTGGTGCGATGCCATGCAACCAACCGTTAACAAAAACGTGGCCGACTGGACACGCTAATAAGGGAGCGGTCGATCTCTGTTGCAGAGTTGAACTGTGTCCCCGAAAGTTAGGCTGAAGGCCTCAGCCCAGGTACAAGCAGGGTCTTTGCAGATGTTATGAGTCAGAATGGGGTCAGACTGGAATAGGCTGGGCCCACGTGCCCGGGATGACATCCTTGTAAAAAGAGGAGACAGGAGCTGCCCGGGGTGACGGCCACGTGAAGATGGAGGGGAAGACTGGAGCGGGCTACCTGCAAGCCGACGGCCACCCGCCACCAGCAGGTGCTGGAAGAGGCCCAGGAGGGTGCTCTCCGGGGAAGCACCTGCTGCCGACGGATCCCAGACTCCCGGCCTCAGCATTTCAAGAGAAGAAATGTCAGTTTGGGCCACATGGCGTGTCACGTTCTGTATGGCGGCCCAGGGCAACCCCTGCAAGGCCACCGTCAGGTGAGGAAAGGCACAGAACAGAGCAGTCGGTGCCCGACCAGCTCTGTGGGGAGAGGGCTTGGTCCCACGTGCTGGTGCTCACTCGGCCTGGCCCCCCAGGAACCGCCGGGCCATGGAGGTGGGGACCAGGCTTCCGTCCTCCAGCCCGCCCATGTTTGGATATATTTGTAGTTTTTATTTTTTTAACCACATTTATATGTTATTTATTCTAAACAAATATAAATTAGGGGGATCCCTGGGTTGCGCAGCGGTTTAGCACCTGCCTTTGGCCCGGGACTCGATCCCGGAGACCAGGGATCAAGTCCCACATCGGGCTCCCTGCATGGAGCCTGCTTCTCCCTCTGCCCGTGTCTCTGCCCCTCTCTCTCTCTCTCTCTCTCTCTCATGAATAAATAAGATCTTAAAAAAATAATAATAAATAATAAAAAATAAAAATAAATATAAATTCAAATCCGGGAGAAAATAAAATGTCCAATTTATAAAAAAATACCCACATCTCTCCCAATCCCTTCCACCTGATTGACTAGTAATGTTTCAGGGTCAGCACTTGGGGTGGGAGTGGGGGCCCCGGGTTTCAGCATTTGCTAGGAAAAGAGAAGTGAGGGGCCAGGGGCCAGACCCAGAGCTGCTGCCTGGGACCCCAGAGAGGGGACCACTGGGTTCAAGGGGCCTGTGTTGTGCCTGAGAACACCTCACTCTGGGGTCACCAGCCAGCCTCTGCAGACAAGCTCAATGTCTCAGGCTGATGCAGGGTATTATGTGGGGGGTAAAGGTGCAGGAGAGCTGGTGGCCTTCCTGGGGGTAGTGCTGGGGGCCCTCTCTCCTGCCCTCCCATGACGTGGGCCAGAGCTTTTTGGCTCAGTTGGGAAGGAAAGAGACTCCAGGCTGGTAGGTGTGGAGATACAGGTGCCCAGGACGGCCTCGAGGAAGGTGAGAAGTGAGAGTGGGTGGACAGTGAGAGACACCCCGTTAGCCAAGGAGGCCTCCTCCAGGAAGCCCTCGAGGACTTCTCAGGCTGGGGTTAGGTCTAATCTTAGATGGAAAATTCCGCTCACCTCTGAGAGCTCCACGTGACCTCCCCTCCTCCGGGAGGCCGTTTCTAGCCTCCGTGAGTGTCCCGTCTGTGTCCTTACCACAGCTCAGTACCCCTTGGAGCTCACAACACACACTGCCTGGCCAGCCCAGGGGGAGGGTGAGCAGAGCCCAGGCCTCTCCCTGCTGGGAAGCCAGCCGTCGGAGGAACCTTTGTTGAACGGCTGACGCTCCGTCCCGCATGTTTGTGAGCTCCCTCACCTACTCCTCCTGCCTCCGTCAGCCCCACTGTACAGATGAGGAGACAGAGGTCTACGTGTCCACCGGAGCTCGCCCTGGGCACGCACCTCGGGCTGCCATCAGGGCCCGAGAGCACAGACTACCAAGCCAGCCCCTTGGACTCCGGGGAGGGGTGGGGAATGGGGCCCCTTCCTCTGTGGTACACAAACAGGCCTCAGTCTTAAGAAAACAAAGAATATTTTATTCCTTCAGCAGTTTCTATACAACAGTGACACCACGTGAAGAGGGAGGGAGTCTGGTCTTTCTTGACCCCCTGGGAGAGCGTATCACGTTGCCCAAGAGGCTGAACCCCAATCAGGGCAAAGGAGACCAGAGGCTCCTCCAACATGTGCAAAACCATATGCCTCCTTGTGCAAACGCACGGCCGCCCTGTACTGGACGGCTGTGCCCGGGCTGCCCCCGGCTCAGTCCCAGGAGTGCAGGCCGCGCCTGTGTCCGCCATCAGGCCCCCCACCCCACCCGCCCCACGTCATGGCATCATGGGAACACCGAGCATGAGGAGACTCCGGGGGACAGACATCATTTGCTGGGGCGTGGGGATCCTCCTGTACCCATCTCCTTGCTGACTTCTCTGCGCACCTTAGGGAGCCCTGGCTCCACACAGTGGCTGACCCATGTCCCCATTTTACAGACAGGCAGCCTGAGGACTGGCGGGCGACAAGCCGCCCTCCCACTGGCCCGTGCCTGGTCACCCGGCCCGGCCCCTAGGCTAACTCGGGGCTGCCCGGAGGTCCCAAGCCTCTTCGAGGGTCCCCCAGGTCCCGCTCCAGTGGGAGCGGCGGCAGCAGGTGCGTGGGCAGAGCATCCGGCTCTGGGGCACCAGGGGGCTCCCCAACACGGAGACCTAACAGGTGGCCGAGATGCGCCCCGCGGCTGCGGCAGGCGCAGGAGGATCCGCAGCCGCTGTCCACGGACGGTCACTCCGTGGTGACCGTCCCCGGGCGCCGCGGGCTCAGCTGTGCGGGGAGGGCCGGTCGGGGGTCGCGCGCTGGGGCCGGGCTCGGCTCGTCACAGGCTGGAGGGCTGGGCCAGGCCGCGCGCCGCCGGGGCGCCCTCGGGGCCGCGCGCGTAGCTGAGCACCACGGTGACGGTGGCGAAGGTGGCGGCGTTGACGGGGAAGGCGCGCAGCAGCGTGGAGGCCAGCCCGCGGGTGAACACGCGCCAGCCCTCGGCGCGGTAGCTCTGGCGCGCGCAGTCCGCGATGCCGCCGTAGCGCGGGGCGCCGCGGAGCCCGTCGGCCTGCAGCCGCGACTTGACCACGTCCACGGGGTAGGTGGACAGCCAGGACAGGATGCCCGACGTGCCGCCCGCCAGCAGCAGCTTGGGCACCAGCAGCGGGGCGCCGGGCTCGCAGCCGAGCGCGCGCGTGAGCACGTCGTAGGACAAGAAGTAGACGCCGAAGCTGGGGGTCTCGCGCAGCAGCGTGGAGGCCATGCCCCGGTTCACGCCGCGCAGGCCCTCGCGCCGGTAGATGTGCGCCAGGCAGTGCAGCGAGCCCCGGTAGGCGCGCGCCGCGCCCGCGTCCTGCAGCTGCAGCCGCGTCTTGGCCAGCTCCATGGGGCAGCAGATGACGCACTGGATGGCGCCCGCCGCCGCGCCCGCCACGAACTGGTTCAGCGGCGAGTCGCGGCCCAGCGCCCGCAGGGTGTTGCCCTGCACGCCGAACACCAGCGCGTTGATGAACGTGAGCCCCAGGAGCGGCGAGCCCAGGCCCTTGTACAGGCCCAGCACCTGCGGGGGGCGCACGGACACGGTCGGGCACGGGTGCGCTCCTGCGCGGGCGCGGCGGGGGGGGGGGGGGGGGGAGCCCGGGCCGCCGCCCCTCCCCGCGTGGCCGGACCCCTTCCCTCCCACCTGCACCTCGTGCCTCACCGCCCCCCGGCCCGGCCCGGCCCCCGCCACTCACGCTCTCCTGCTTGATGATGGACTGGAAGCAGTGCAGGGTCCCCCGGTACTGAGGCTTCTCCGCGCTCTGCACCTGCAGCCGCACCTGGAAGGACAGGGTCCGGGAGGGTGGGCAAGCCAGGCCACAGCTCCCCGCTCCCTTGACCCAGCCCTCAGGACAGCCCACGGAGGCTCTCTCGGGGAGGCCCAAGGCCGGACCCTGCTGGAGGCGGGGAGCCCAGGAGCTTTCCATGGCTACCAGGATGGGGCAGGGCCGGGTGTCCGTGCTTGCTCAGGGGGGAGGGTATCCAGTGGGGAAACAGCCACAGAGACAGCCAGCTGCATAGGGGGTACAGGGTCCCCAAGACCTCAGGCAACCAGAGGCAACTGGAGGCTGAGCCTCTTGTTGCATTATGTCTGCACCATGCGCAGACGGTGGGACAATGAAGCATTTCCCCAGACCTGCCCACTGCCCTGGTGGCAAACCATGGCCGATGCCAAAGGGGCTCCTCACCGAATTCCCATCACCCAACTCTCCTCCTCAGGGGCTGACGGTGCCCCCTTGGGTGTTAAAAGCAATGAGCCTTGGACTCTGAGGGCCTGCTGATTTCTGCCAGTAGCCCCCTCTGAGGACAGTGGTCGTGAGTTAAAGCAGGGACGGGAGAACAGCGGAGAGCCTCCTTGGTGACCATGTCCCCACCGCCTCCGGGACCTGGGAGCTCCAGCCCCGCCGCCCTTGGAGCCCCGTAGCCCAGAACCTCTTAACGTGAAAGTACTCTTTGTTGACCGGGAGCTTATCTCGGAGCTTGATACGCAGGCCCCGCAGGAGGGAGCGGGAGCACATTTCTTGAACTCAGAATCCAGGTCATGGGGGTGGGAGGGTGAGCTTAGGGCAAGTCATGTTCTCAGGAGCTGACTCAGAAATCACTGCCATCACCAGGGCCATGGCGTGAACACCCCTCTGTGCCCGGCAGCACCAGAGGGCCTAAGACTGGAACGACCAGCCGAGGTGGGTGTAGTGACCGCCCCCCCTTCAAAGATGGGAACACTGAGGCTCAGAGATGTCCTGCAAGTCAGCTGAGGCTGTGTGTCCTCTCCAGCAGTGTGAGTGGCTCGGCTGTGTTGGTCGGGGCCAGGGTGGGGTGGGGTGGGGTGGGGTGGGGTGCTGGCTGGCCAGAGCCCTCCAGTGGACCTTCGACGGCCACATGCATTTCCAAGAGTATGTTTTTCAAGAACAAAAAAAGGACCATCTCTGCACACGAGGACCTCTGCAGTTGGCAGCCACTGCTCAGAGAAGCGGCTGGCAACCGAGAGCCCCCTGCAGCGGATCACCCCGGCACCCCTTCCCACCCTGGCTGCCCGGCTCTGCAGGGCCTGGCCGGGGAGGGGTGAATTTTCAGAGAAAAGCAAAAGCACTTGCTGCACTTTAATGACCTATTAACCTCTTGAGCTCTGCTCAGGTTGCTTTTGCAATGTGGGGTTTTTCATTCGTGTTCTGGGGTCCCTGGTGGGACATTGCTCTTTGTCATGCACTGACACCACCTGGGCCCTGGAGGCAGACAGAGCTGGCTGGTGCTTGGGTTGGATTTTCAGGCACCTGGAGGGCGGCTCTAAGTCTTTGCAGGTGGGATGTGCTCATGTCCAGGTTGGTGCCAGCTTGGGCCCCACAGGGAGCAGGGAAGAGGCCCCGTTCCCCCTTTGTTACAGACCCCTAGACCAGGGATGAGCACTCGCTGGCTGGAGTTTGGGGGACTAGGTATGGGGGTGAAGTGGGGCCCAATCTAGAGTTGAGGTTAACATCTCGGTTGAGGATTGGCGAACCTGCCCCTGGAAAAGTGGTCATTTGCACACAGGCCCAGACGGCTCCTGGCTCTCCATGGGGACGAGCGACCCCAACGTGAGGACCCTCTGATCCAGAGGGGGCTGATTTTTCTCCATCAGCCCCACCTGCGTCCCCGCCCCAGGATGTGCCAGGCCCAAGCTCACCTCGAGGCCTCCCTGCCCCCTGCTAGTCAGGGAGGGCGCTGGGTGGGGTGGGAGGAGGAGGGGTGTGGCGGGGTGCGGTTCGGCCCAGGGTCTGGTTCAGAGAGGACAGAGAAGGGTGGGTTCCCCTGGTCTGTACTTACTAGCGCTCTCCAGGGTGAGGCTTACGCTCATCTACAACAAAGTTACACTTTTGCTATGGATGGAGACAGCCCCTAGCTCAGAAAGTAAAGGCGGTTAAAGCAACACAAAATGTCAACATCGCATCCAGGCGCGGAGCCCCCAGGGCCAGCCCCCGACCCCCCATCCCCTCCCCTGCCCTGGGATGGCCACTCCCCGGTGACAGCGGGTGGATACCCCATGTCCCTGATGACCGTCCTGTCCAGTGCCGTAGAAGGGGGACCGGGGGGCTCCTGGAGGGGCTGACCTTGTTTTGCTCTCCCCAGGCGTGAGCTTCCTGAGGATTCAGAGATCTCGACAGTGGGCGTGTGTGCACTTTTCTACATGTGGCAAATTTCAGTTAAAACAACACTAACAGAGCTATTGAAGTAAATCCCACTTTTGCCAAAAGCGAGGAATATATATGGGTCTGTGTAGATTTCTGGTTTTCAGCAGAAATCACTAATGAGGGTTAGGAAAGGGGACATATGGAGGATAGGGGTTTTTTTTTCCTACTTGTTTATTTATTTATTAAAGATTTTATTTATTTATTTGAGAGAGAAGACAGAATAAAGCAGAGGGAGAGGGAGGAGCAGGCTCCTCTGCTGAGCAGGAAGCCCCATGCAGGATTCGAACCCAGGACCCAGGATCTGAGCAGAAGGCAGGTGCTTAACCAACTGAGCCACCCAGACACCTCTTTTTCTTCCTTTTTAGTTTATATGTTTCTATAATGGTAAACAAAATGTCTTTACAAACTACATTTCTTTGTAATAGAAAGCCAACCAACAGGGACGCCTGGGTGGCTCAGCGGCTGAGCATCTGCCTTCAGCTCAGGGCACGATCCTGGGGTCCTGGGATCGAGTCCTGCGTCGGGCTCCCGGCATGGAGCCTGCTTCTCCCTCTGCCTGTGTCTCTGCCTCTCTCTGTGTGTCTCTCATGAATAAATATATAAAATCTTAAAAAAAAAAAAAAAAAAGGCCAACCAAAAACTGAATGCACCTGATGATTAAATCACATTTTAGGGCACCTGGGTCGCTCAGTTGGTTAAGCCTCTGCCTTTGGCTCGGGTCATGGTCCCGGGGTTCTGGGATCGAGTCCTGTGTCGGGCTCCCTGCTCAGCGGGGAGTCTGCTTCTCCCTCTATCCCCCCACCCCCCACTGCTTGGGACTTCTCTCTCATGGTCTCTCTCTCAAATAAATAAATAAAATCTTTAAAATACACGCACACGCATTAAAAATAATACATACCCATGGCAGGCATGATGGCATAGGGAGGATTCTGAAGGAAGTGTACAGAATGGGAAAACTGATTTGTCAGTTAACGAATAATATGCTTTTCTACATTTCCCAATTTTCTTCTAATGAGAATTGTTTAACTTTTACACTGGGAAAGAGCCAGTAAAAAAAAAAAAAAAAAAGGCCATTGGTGATGCAGCATTAAATTAAAGCAAAAGAGCACGTTCCCTGATCAGCACAACGTAATAAAAAGTGCGTGAGCCTGTAAGTAGGACAAGAGGGGTCACGAGTTGAGTGACGGAGGTGATTACTGGGGGAGGCGTTTTTCCTACCCATAAGAAGCTTGGCTTTTAAAGACAGGTTTGCCCAGATGTGATGCAGGTGGGGCCGCAGTGGTGGCCAAAGTTCACCAATAGATTTCTTCAAAGGTCACCCTCCAGGAGCAAGAGGAGGGGGTCCAAGGGGCAGAAGCCCTGTGGGGTGGAGAGGCTCCTGCACCCAAATCACTGCTCTGCTGGGGGCGCTGGTCATGGTCCAAGAGCTCACGAGGGGGCCAGAGACACCAGGACAGAGTAGTCCCCAGCCTGGGGGCGCTGATGAGGGGGTCCTGGGGGTGGGGAGGACGGGGGTGCTAGCTGACGGGGACCTGGCCATGCCCAGGCCGAGTCATGGCTCGGAG
Organism: Canis lupus dingo; assembly: GCF_003254725.2. Taxonomy (NCBI): domain Eukaryota; kingdom Metazoa; phylum Chordata; class Mammalia; order Carnivora; family Canidae; genus Canis; species Canis lupus. The sequence continues at coordinate 68,757,684 of NC_064250.1, forward strand.
AGGCGTGGCCTCTGCAAAGCTAGGCTGAGGAAGCCAAGCCAGAGTCACTTCTTGGCCGGATACAGAGGCATTTACAACATGTGACCACAAGATATAAACACAGCACAACGTGTTCAGCGCCAGGCTGCCCTGGGCTGCTCTGGCCTGGGGGCCGGCAGCTGTGTGGACAGGCCCTCGGCGGGCTGTGCAGGGACACAGGCTGCTGTGTGGCCACCGGTCCTCCTGCCTTCTCCCTGCATTGCATACAATGGGATGGAAGGCAGTCTGTGCCCTTCAGGATGGCATATCATGCAACCCAAACTCTGCCACTGAGCACCGCGCCACCAGGGCCTCTGTAATCTGGCCCATCGCCTCATTTTGCAGACGAGAACAGGGGGCCCAGAGGTAAAGCAACGGCCCAGGGGCACACAGCAGATCGGCTGGCAGGGGGCCTGCACCTTCACAGGAGCTTGCCAGAACTTACGGTCAGAGCCAACGCATAAAGCCCGGCCCCCGGGCCTGCGCTGGAGGAAACCCCAGCCCTGAGGTCCTGAGTCCTTTCCTTGCCCAAGGGCCACCTGGCTTCCACTGAAAAAAAAGAGGGGACTGGAAGTGACCTCTAACCCAGCTGGGCATGACATCCTTGCCCTCGCTCCAGCTGCAAGAGGGGCACGGTCAGGGTTTACGGTGGGTCACGGGCCTGGCCTCGCGCCCTGCTGCTCCGAGCGTGCCCGAGTTCCCAGGTGAAGCCCACGGGGGAAAGTCCAGACTTGGCTGGTTTAAGGACATAAAATCCCCACACAATGGGGAGAAAATCTTGGGAATTTCCAGCCAGAGAACATGGATTTCCTTTGTTTCCATTTTGAGCCTGTGAGGACCTGGATCCGAAGATTTTATGGGGGCTAAACTGGCTACCCGCGTGCCTGCCCCCCGGGGCCACACGCTCCATGGGGGTGCACACCAGCCCCTGGGAACTGATGCGAGCCAGCGGTGGTCACCACTGTGTGAAGACCATGTTCATGGGAAGTCCTGACAAGTTCTGGTTTTGCTCGATTTCTGTATTTTCTCTCTAAGCTGCTCTTTCTTTCAAGATGTGTAGGGGGGCTTCTGCATCAGAACGGGGCCCCTCCACTCTGCTCTGGGCAAGGGGAAGCCTGCGCTTCAGCCTCCCGGTCTCAGTGGGCCAGGTACCACAATGGACCCTCTGGGTTGTGCCCCGACCTGGGAGACGTAGGGACAGACCCAGAAGGAAAGTGGACACGCGGCCATCCGCCTAGGTGTCACAGAGAACCTGAGGCTATCTTTATTCTAGAACCCAGGGGGAGACCTTACAGGTATTCCTAAGGTGAGGTCCCTGTAAAGGGGCCTCTGTCCAAGGTCTGCACCTCCACAAACACTTGACAGTAAAACCGTGACAAGAGACTCACCTTGACCGTGTCAAATGGGTGTCCCACAAGCACGCCTGCCACACCTGGAGGGAAAAAGGAAGGCCATCACCCACATGTCCTAGAAAACTCAGAAAGCTGGGGGGGGGGTGTTTCAGCTAGGAGGACTGCACGGTAGTCACCTGATGGGACAGAGATGTTTATTGGACACCTACTGTGTGCCAGGTGCCTACTGTGTGCTCCTTTGTCCGTGGCTCTGTGCGAGCAGTGGGAATAAGACGGTGACGTCCCTGACATCAAGCCAGGATCTGTCCAACTCAAAGTTGGTGTCTCTCCCCCCTCTGCTGCTCACCACACTTGACTGATGACAGAAGTTGTCTTCCACCCCCCACCAAACACCTCCATGCCAGGGACCCCACGACTCGGGGCCAGACGGTCACCCAGATTTTAATTTTCCCTCGGCTACTCACCAGCTGGCCAAGCTCACAAGGAACTCGAGGTCTGCGGCTCACTGATCTCACCTGTACTAGGTGTGACACACCCCCCCCCCCACTGCCCTGCGGTGCTGACCCAGGCCCTGAGGCAGCCAGGTATTGCAGATGCTGGCTGAGCACTCCCTTCCCTGCAGGGGAGCTACCTGCAGCCCGGGGAAGTGGGGGGGTCAGCTCCTGACTTTGTGATCATGCACAATGCGCAGCAGTCCAAGCCAGGCCAAAACCCCAGCCCCAGCCCCAAGGACAAAGGCTCGCTCTCCAAACTGGCTCCTAAACGCTTTTCAGAGTCCCGAGTGCTATTCAGGTGCATATGTCACAGGGAATTTGCTACCCTGTTACCCCATTCGTGGGAGAAAGGGAGGCTGGGGAGGTGGAGTAACCCATGCACGTACTCCCACACTTTCCTCCCTAGCATTTTGTGTGTGAATCTCTTAAAGTTCTCTCTTTACTGCCAGGAGTGTTCATAATTAAGAGTTACTATTTGTTGAGTGGCAAACAGTAACGTTTCTACCTCCCGATATGTAAAGAAAGGACCATTAGCCCATTTTTTACAGATGAGAAATGGGAGGCCCAGAGAATACATCCATGGTGGTGGTGGACTGAGGATTCGAACCCGGGTCTTCTGCGCCTGGAACCCTCCTCCTTAACCAGTGCTGCCTTCAGCCCAGGGCGTGATCCTGGAGTCCTGGGATCGAGTCCCACGTCGGGCTCGCTGCACGGAGCCTGCTTCTCCCTCTGCCTGTGTCTCTGCCTCTCTCTCTCTCTGTGTCTCTCATGAATAAATAAATAAAATCTTAGAGAAGAAAAAAAAAGATTTTACCTATCCAAGGGAGAAGAGAGCACAAGCAGAGGGAGAAGCAGCGTCCCCACTGAGCCCAGGGTGGGGGCTAGATCCCCGGACCCCAAGATCATGACCTGAGCCCAAGACAGCTGCTCAACTGACCGAGCCACCCAGGCGCCCCCGTGACGTTTAACTTTCAACCTGCTTCTACTACTTTGTTTTCAGGGCTCCTGGAAGCGAGCTACGGCTCGGCTTTGCTTTCTGCTCCCCTCTGAAGCTGTCTCTGATTTTGCCAAGTCGGGAGATGTGACACGACTCCATCTTACTTTATGTGAATGAATTCTTTTACTCCTTTTCCTTTCTGCATTTTTGTTGGTTCAGGCAAACTGCCACTTGTCCTCTTTCTGCTTGGTAACGTTTAAGTTCAGCTAAAGGTTACTTCTTGTTTCTAACGCTTAGAATCATTATGTAGAAAAAGGGTAAGAACCGACACCCCACCCCCAAGGCTCTCTGCTCCCCCCAGTGCCCTACCCCACCCCAGTAAGAGCTACCCCAAGAAGTCCCCACCCCTGCAGCTTCTGCTCACCCCCCAGAGACCCCAGAGACTCAGAGCTCGTCCCTCTCCCCCTGGCCTCTGCCCCTTCTTGGGGTCTCTACTCTGACCAACTGCTTTTGTTGGAGCTTTTCTGGATTTTTTTTTTTTTTTCTCGAAGGTAACATATAGGGAAATGGCCTCCGAATTCCTGCTCCTCAGCATAATCTATTTCTTTAACACTGATGGGAACAAGGGTCCTGTGCTCTGGGGAGGCTCTCAGGCCCAGGCCAGTATCCCAGAATCTTCTGGCTTCTGGTGCTGCAGCTGAGAAATCCGTTGCCAATGCGTTTCTTCTCCTTTGTCAATAATTTATGCATTCTATCAGGAAGCCTCGGAGATTTTATCTGTAGATTTCAGGAATGTCAGCGAGATGCCAAGGGTGTGTCTTTCTTTCTCTCTCTCTCTTTTTTTTAAAGTAACCCTGCCTGGTACCACGGCAGTGCTTTCACTTCTAGACTCAGGCCTTTTTCTGATCAGGGAAAATTTCCACTATTACATATTCATCCTAATCATCCTCTCCAGACCTTTCTATCCTTCTGGAACCCCTATCATTCACAGGAAGACGAAAAGACATCCCCAAGGCGTCTTTTCCCTCAAGACTTCCATGCCTTTGTCTCTGGTCTTTTGAGACACACTTTGTTTCTATCTTTTGCAATCCACCTTCTTTTTCCTGTCGTGTTATGAATTTTCTAAATTTGAACACCCTAGTTCTAGCATTTATTTTCTTGGGCTGTAACTGATCTCCTGGAGTTTTGGAAAGCTGACACTTGTCTGGGGTATGCTGGTTGGCCTTGCTTCTCTCTCCAGCTGTGGGCCCCTCGGGGCCTCGCACATGCCCTCTGCAGCCAGGCCCCATTGTGGGGTCCCCAAGGAGCACATGCTGGAAATGGTGGGGGCTCCCTTCTTGGGGTGTGTGTGGGCCAGACTTGCTCAGGTTCTGGCCCCGGCCTTTGTCAGCTCCCGGATTGGAGGGGTGACCCCCACCAGCCCCGGTTGGGAGGCCCAGCAAGGCCTCCAGTGGCAGCCAGCCATCTGCATCCCCACGTTGTCAAGGCCTCTGGGGAGGAGCTCAGTGCTCACCCAGGACATCCCCATTCACAGGAACAGAGTGGGCCTTGAGGCCTGCCTCGTCAGGGCTTCCAGTCCCCAAAGTCTTATCCTTTTAACCTCACAGTTCCCTTGAGAGCCAGGAAGCCCTGCCAGGCCAGCTCCCCAACAGGCCAGGGAGGGAGCCCAAGCAGACCCTCTCAAACCCCCGAAGCCTGTGCTCAGTGCCTGATGTGAACTGGATTCTTAGGGGCACCCGCACCCCATGGCACTCCAGGGTAGGGTTGGGGACCACTCCCCTGGGCAGGGTTCTCGGCCCCTCCTTGAGCAGCTCCCCACACCTCCTCCTGTCCACGCCTCTCCCGCCGCAGCCCTCAGCCCCCAGGGAGCCCTCCATTCAGAGCACTGGGCCTGTTGGGCGCGATGGGATGGGACGGACACCTGGGCCTGACCCCCGGCGGGGAGTGCCGCCCAGCATTCCGACCTTCCCACCACGTGAGCACCTGGATGCAGTCGGTCAAGGTGCCTGGCCCTCCTCCCCGGGGGCGACACCGAACACGTGACCCGACACTCCGCCAATCAGAGGTGATGCACAGTTCTCCCCCCCAGGATCCGGAATCTGGAGGGACGCCCAGGCCCCCAGAGAAGCACCGCCGTCACCCTCCCCTGAACCTCCAGGCCTGGAGGAGCCCGAGCCCAAGTCACCAGCCAGGGGTCGAGGTGGGAGCGCTACCTGCGCACGGTTCCTAGACAGTCCCCCTGCAAAGGCTGCGCCATGCCATCAGGCCACTGTCCCCCTCGTCCCTCCACTTCTCAAGGCCAAGGTGTCTCCTGGGTCACTTAAGAGCAGGAGAGGATCCCAGGGGGAGGGGAGCTGACGACCGACACAAGGAATCTTCATCCTCATCCCCCTGGGGACTCGGGCCTCCACTCTCACAGCAGGGAGGTGGGTGCGAACCAGCAGCCCCAGGCTTGTGCCTGGGTGAGAGTGAGGCAGTGGGGCGGGGCTGTGGCTTAGAGCTGGGTGTGGGCCGCACCCTTATCTCGCCCCCATCCTGGAGCCTGGACCGGGATCTCCTAGGTGGGCCCGAGGAGGGTGGGCAGAAGGCATTCGGGGAGGGGCCTTTTGTGAGCAAGCGCCTAGAGCGAACACGTGTGCCTGGGGGGATGGGTCCTTAAGCAGGCCCGGCCTTAGGATGCGGAGTGCTCCCCCAAACCCCACAGCTCCCAGGGGGCTCCAAGGACACCTGGGAGAAGTCCGAAGGAATCCTGCCCCTCCAGGGAAAGAACTCCCACTCCCCGAGGGGTTGGAAAGGGTCTTTGGCCACGGGACAGCCCACCTTCACTGAGCCACCATGGAGGGAGGAGGAGGGTCTGGAGACCAGGAGGAGCCAGCAGGGATGCGGGCAGGTACGGGGGAGGGGGAGACAGGAAGCGCCGGGTGGGGCCCCGGGGTGGGGGAGCTGAGAGCTGGATCTGCAGAGGCCGCCCCTCCTGTGTCCTCCGGCCTGGGCTTAGGAGAAACGCACCCATTTATGAAAAGCCCTAAGGTTTTACCCCTTTGGCAAGCTCGGCGGGGTGGTTTCCTGGGGCCTGATTGGGTAACAGCCTGGGAAAGTTCTTAAACCCCTTCACACACATGGCTTCCCTGGCACACGCCCTCCACCGTCTCCTCCTGCCCCGACTGCAGAGGCTCGAATGCCTGCGGCCACTGCTAGTCACTCCTCGGCCTCCAGGTCGCCCGGCGCCCAACCCAAGCCGAGCAACAGCGACGACAGCGACAACAGCGACAGCAACGGCAGGTGCCGGAGGAGAGAAGCCCAGCAGGAGGGCGGGACCGGCCTGGGGTCACGCACCCGCATCTCTGCCCCTCGGTGGGGGGCCCCTGGCGGCCCCACAGGAGACGCGCACGCGTGACACGAGGGCTACCCACGCCGCGTGTGGGGCCCGCCCGGTCCCGGGGGGGGGCGCCCGCAGCAGCTCGCGGACCGGCACGGGAGGGCGCGCGGTGCCCACGCGTGACTCGGCGCCCGAGGTCGGGCCGGCCCGCTGGGGGGGGGGGTCGCCCTGCCAGCCCAGCCCCGCGCGGCATCCGCGGGGGAAGCGGGGAGCCCGCCCCAAAGTTCTCGGGCGCCGCGGGTGCGGGGCAGGTGCGGGCGATGCGGCCTCGGGAGGGCGCGCGGGGCGGAGCGCACCCCGCACCCCTGCACCCCGCACCCCGCCCTGGCCAGGCCCCGTGCGCCCCGGCGCCCCCACCTGCCGCCCTCGCGGGCCGCGTCCCGGGAGCCCCGTCGGCCCCGAGCCAGGCCGGGGGGGGGGGGCCCGACGCCCGCAGGTGAGCGGCCCCCGCCGCGCGGCATCCTTACCCCCCGCGCATCCAGCCAGGAAGTCGAGCGCCATGGCCGGGCCCCCGCGAGGCCGCCTTCCTCCTCGCCTCCTGCTCGCGGCCCTCGCCGGCCCGGGCGCCGTCGGGGGACCCCGGCGCGCGGGCTCGGGGCTCGGCCTGGCGGCCTCGGGGGCGCGGCCCGGGGCGGGGGCGGGGGCGGGGGCGGGGGCGGGGGAGGCGGCTGGGCGCGCGGGTCCTCGGCCGCGGTCCCTCGCCGGCCGGCTCGCTCGCCCTGGCCCCGCCGCCGCCGCGGTCCCCCACCTCGGGCCGCGCGCCCCGCCCCCGGCCTGCCCCCGGGGCTGCGGGCGGGGCCGCGGGAGCGCAGCGCGGCCAATGGGCGGGCGAGGCGCGGCCCCCTCCCCGGCTCTGCGCGCCGCCGCCGCGCCTCGTTGGCCCGCGTGCCCGGGCGGGCGGGGGCGGGGCGGGGCGGGGCGGGCGGGCGGGAGGGCCGCGCCGCAGACAAAGAATGCGCTTCGTGCGCCCGCCCGCGCCGCTCGGGCTGCAGAGGCGGGCCGGGGGCCGGGGGCCGGGGCCGGGGGCCGGGGGCCGGGGCCGGGGCCGGGGCCGGGGCCAGGGCCTGGCGGCGGCCTGCGCGGCGCGGGGACCTCCGGGCGGGCGCGACGCGGGTCCACGGCTCGGCCGAGCGGGGCGGGCGCCAGGCCCCGACCGTGCGGCAGCCCCGGGCCCGGCCGGTGCAGCGGGGACGCGGGCTCGGACGCCCCCGGCCGGGACACCCCGCAGGCGGCGCTCCGGGGGGCGCCCTCGGGGTCCCGCAGCTGCCCGCGCGCCGCGGGGCCAAGGGTGGCGGAGCCCGGCAGGTCCCCGCGCGGAGGGGCGGCTCGGGAGGCCTGCGGACCGGGCGAGCGGGGGCGGCGGGGCGGCGGGGGAGCCGGGCGGGGGCCTGCGGTCGGGCCTGGCTCGGCGGGCGCCCGGCCTCACCCTGTCACCCCTGGCGAGGGGACACCCTTCAGGCCGGGGCCCAGCTGCCTCCTGCCCGGTCCTGCGCTTGGGACCGCACCCCCTGCCGGGTTTCCGGGGTGCAGATCACACAGCTCGGTTATTCTCATCGGACCGGTTCTGAAGCCAGCACGGGGATGACAATGGATCCGTTCCCAAGGCTTTTTGTTTGTCTTTTTGTTTTAAGATTTTTATTTATTAAGGGCGCCGGGGGGCTCAGCGGTTGAGCGCCTGCCTTCGGCTCAGGGCGGGATCCCGGAGTCTCGGGATGGAGTCCCAGTCGGGCTCCCTGCAGGGAGTCTGCTCCTCCCTCTGCCTGTGTCTCTGCCTCTCTCTCTCTCTCTCTGTGTCTCATGAATGAATAAATTTTAAAAATTTTATTTATTAGACAGGGTAGAGCACAAGTGGGGAGGCGCAGAGGGAGAGGGAGAAGCAGACACCCTGCTGAGCAGGGAGCCCCACACCATCGGATCTCAGGACCCTGAGCCTGAGATCATGACTGAGGCGAAGGCAGATGCTAAACCGACTGAGCCGCCCAGGTGCCCCTGTATCCAAGGTTTTAATACTCTGTTCTGGTACTAGGGGATATGTGAGGTGTGTGTAAGCAGTGGCCCGTGGTGATACACAGGCCACCAGGAGTCCAATGGCAATGTATGGTTTCCTTTTATTCTTCTTAGACTCTAGATAGAACATTCATTAAGCAGAGACCCAAACCCAGGTCTGCTGACTCTTAGTCCAGTGCTCGTGATGGCTGGTGGGCCCTGAACTAGGGGTCTGGAGGCCTGGGTTTGAATATCGTCAGCCTCTGACCTCAAGGAACCAGAAAAGCAATAGCATGTAGGCCCCAGGAGAAGCCCAGACCCAAAACGGGCAGGAATTGGCTATGGGAGCACTCCCCTAGCTGGAGGCCTCCCAAGCATGACAATTAGACTATATCCAGGTGACTCACCCCTAGGAACAAGTTGTTCCCTGGGAGCCAGTGCCTCAGGGAGCAAAGCAAAATGCCTGCAGCATCTACCCCTGGTTTTGGAGGTTTGAGAACAAAGTCGAGTACCTTAACAGGGCAGTAAATCAGAAAGTTGAGAACACTGGACAAGGAATTTATTTATTTTGTTAGCACAAGCAGGGGGAGGGACAGAAGGAGAGGGCGAGAATCTCAAGCAGGCTCTGACTGCGCTGAGTGTGAAGCCCGATGCAGGGCATGACTCTGGGATCACGACCTGAGCCGAAACCAAGAGTGGGATGCTTGCTTAATCACTTAACCGACTGTGCCACCCAGGCGCCTTGCCTTACATATTTTTTATTTAATTTTTTTTTTTTTTAGGAGAATGCACGTGCCTTGAAGTTAATGCCATGCTTGGGGCAGGTGGCATGAACCCTGACCTCCAGGGGCTCCGGTGGCAGTTCGGAAGAGACCAGAAAGTGAAAACGAGGAAGTCCTGGCCAAGTAAATGAGGACGCGATGCCCATATTTTGGAGCTGCATTATGACGTCAGCTGTCGGTTTCTGTGTCTCTTCTGTTTCGTTTCCTGAGGATAAAATTAGAGCACAGGATACGGTTGCTCAAACTCCTCACCTTCCGCAGAGCCGCAGGCCCCACCCCTGTCCCCGGGGAAGCCACCCTGCAGGGCTCTCCTGGGTCCCCAGCCTTATAGGGCAGGAGGAACTGGAAGCCAGAGCAGTAGCAGGACAGCGGGTGGGGGAGGGAGTGTCACAGGGGCCCAGGGGTCAAGCCAGGTCACTGAAAAGTCCATGGTGCAAGTTTTTCTTTTGTACAGCTTTTATAATTCCCTACACAAGGCAGGTCCCATGTGGAAGAATTAGTAACACCAGCAGGAAAAGAGGAAAAGAAAACCACCTCTGTTCTCCCCACCCTGAAATCACTTGAATCCAGAGACAGGAGGCTGTTTTGACCCGGGTGACGTGGGCTGGGCTGGGCTGGGCTGCCAACTGACTCCCCGCTCACTTGGAATAAAACCTGGGTGCTTCTAAGCCCAAGGGGATCGGACCACAACCTCATACCCCAAGCCCATCCTCACCCCAGTGCTTTTGCGCCGGCTGCTTCCCCTGCCTGGGAAGCTCTTCCCTTGCCCAGATCACCTCCAGAACTCGGGCCCCTGTTCATTTGTTCACCTCCTCACACAGGGCTTGGCTGGCCTTCCCTGTCTGCAGTGGACAGCCCGCCTCCCCTCCCCACACTGGTCTCTTTCAGCTCCTAGAGTGACATTTTTTGTTCCTCTATGCGTTTATCACCTCTCTCCCGCTGGAATGGAAGCTCCACCAGGGCAGGGACCTTCTCTGCCTCCTCCATTAACACTGTCAGGCAAGGCAGGCACACAGTGGGTGCTCAATAAATGTGCAAGCTGCATGGCCAGAGGCATGAAAGGTGATGGGCCCTGGGTGGGGGGGTGAAATGAGTGGGAGGCCCTGCTGGCTGATAGCCTGACGCTTCTCCAAGGACTTGTGTTCTGTGAACAAGAGGTGAGGGGGGTGGTGGGGGCTCTGGGTGGTAGTTTTTTCTAAAACGGATTTTTAGAATTAAAAGCTTCAGAAACAAAGTTTCGGCCTGCTGGGCTACAGTCTGCCCTGATAAGGAGCCAGGGAGGTGCAGGAAGGGGACATGCCTCTCCTGGAGTGGGGTGTGTCTGTCTGTCTGCAGAGCCAGACTCCTGCACCCATGCCTGTCAGTTTTGACCCAAAAGCAAGAGTCACAGGGCACCTGTGGAGGTCAGTCAGTTAAGCATCCGATGCTTGATCTCAGCTCAGGTCTTGATTTGGCATCGTGAGTTCAAGCCCTGCCTTGGGCTCCACGCTGAGCAAGAAGCCTACATTTATTTATTTTTATAAAGATTTTATTTATTCATTAGAGGCACAGAGAGAGGCAGAGACACAGACAGAGGGAGAAGCAGGCTCCCCGATGTGGGACTCGATCCCAGGACCCCGGGATCACGCCCTGAGCCAAAGGCAGACATTCAGCCACTGAGCCACCCAGGAGCCCCAGAAGCCTACATTAAAAAGAAAAAAAGAAAAAAAAATTTAAGAAAAGAAAAAGAAAAAGAGAGAAAGCAAGCATCACTGTGCCAACTCAGGAACTCAGGCAGGGGGTTAACAGGCAGCTGAGCGGGGGATCGGGGTCCCGGCCTGGCCTGCAGTGGGGCCCCAGCCACAGGCTCCCCTCACTAGGCCTCCAAGATCAGAGCCTCCCAGGATGGTGGCTGACACACAGGTTTGCAGGACTAGGAATCAGCCTCAGGGAACAGAGGGGCTCACAACCTGCATTTAAAGTGACCCCTTCAGCCCGGGGTGCTCAGCGGTTTAGTGTCTGCCTTCAGCCCAGGGCCTGATCCTGGAGACCCGGGATCGGGCCCACGTGGAGCTCCCTGCATGAGCCTGCTTCTCCCTCTGCCTGTGTCTCTGTCTCTGTCTCTCTCTCTCCTGAATAAATAAAAAAAAATCTCTTAAAAAAATATATTCATAAAAAAAATAATAAAGTGACCCCTTCAGGATGCCTGGGTGGCTCAGTACTTGGGCATCTGCCTTCCACTCAGGGTGTGATCCCAGGTTGGAGGATCGAGTCCCAGGTCGGGCTCCCTGCATGGAGCCCGCTTCTCCCTCTGCCTGTGTCTCTGCCTCTCTCTGTTGTCTCTCATAAATAAATAAATAAATAAATAAATAAAGTAAGTAAATAACTAAATAAGTAAATAAAATCTTTTAAAAAAATAAAGTGACCCCTTCAGGAGCACACGGGTGACTCAGTGGTTAAGTGTCTGCCTCGGGCTCAGGTCATGATCTCGGGGTCCTGGAATCGAGTCCCACGTCCTGCTCCCTGCTCAGCAGCGAGTGTGCTTGTCCCTCTGCCCCTGCGCATCCCCCTGCTCCTGCTCTTGCCTTGTCTCTCTCTCAAGTGAATAAACAAAATCTTTTAAAAAATAAAATAAAGTGACCCCTTATTCATCTGTGAGATTAGGGGTTTCCCAAAGGCATCTTCAGCTGTCCACCTGGGGAGGGCAAGGTCTCCAGCCTTCGAGGACTGTGGCAGGCAGGAGGGGGACCGAACTAGGGCTCCCTGCCCCGCACTCATGGGAACTGGCTCCGACGGGTCTCTGTCCCCGTGAACCGGTGGCTGCCCTCTGGATGTCTCCGGCCTCTGGTGCAGTCCAGCCCCCAACTAAGTGAGTCCACTTTGGGCCACAGAGGCCGAAGGGCCGGGGACCCGTTGGGGACAGCCAGCCGCTGTCCTCCCAAGTGCAGGGTGCTCCGAGTTCTCTCCTTAGGGAGACTTGAAGCAACTCACCTGAATGGAGCCCCATTTACTGGAAATGCCCGGGCTGCCCACTCTGGAGCCGGCCTGGGCCCTCGTGCCCGCTCTGGGCCCCTGGACCATCTCCATCGCGCTTCGGGAACACTGGCGGTGTCCTGGGGCACCTCTCGGTGAGCTGCGGGCTTCTCCTGCACGGGGCACCCCCCCCCCCTTGGCCTGGGAGTGGTCCAGAGACCTGAGCCCAGAGGGAGGGAGGCTCGGCCAGGTTAGGAGATGACCTGACCGGAAACTCAAGATGGGAACGATATAAATAGACGCCCGGCAAATGCTTCAAGTGTAAAAATAGAGCCTGCAGGGGCCTGCCCGAGGGTGCCGGGGCCTGGAGGCCCGAGGGTGCTGGAGGGCCTGGAGGCCCGAGGGGTGGTGCAGGGGCCCTCCCGCAGGACAGAGGGCCGGAGGCACCCAGCAGGTGTGCAGACCCGGCACTGCGTGGGCTGGCCCGGGCTGGCCTCCCTGGGGTGGCACGCTGTCCCGGGGCCGGTGAGCAGACCGTTGTCCCAGGCCAGAGGGCCGTGTGAGCAGGCACCCGAGGGCAGTGGCCGGAGGAGGGCAGTGTGTCCCCACGAGGGCGCTGGGCTGGGTGGCGGGTGAGCTGGGGTTGGCACCACGGGAGGCCGCGGCAGGGGGCGGGATGACCTGCTCTGAGCCCACAGGCGGGTTGGCCGGTCACGGACGCGGCAGGCCGGGCCCCGGAGCGCAGGTGCAGGACAGGCCGGGAAGCTACAGATACCCTCGGCGTCGGGCGTCCCGGAGCCCTGCCGTCCTGCAGGAGTCCTGGGCCCGGAGTCCCCCTGTTCCAGAACCTCTCGCAGCGGGGAGGGCCTTGTGCGACCTCTGTGTCCCTCCTTCCCCCCGGCTTCTCCGCCTGTCACGGCCGCCCAGCCAGGCAGCGTCTTCCCGGGCAGCTGCCCGTGGACAGTCCCTCCTTTGTCCCCTTCTCCCCCGCACCTGCAGCTTCGGGCTCTGTCCTCCTGAGAGACGGTCCTGTCCTTCGGAGTCTCTGTCCTCAGCCCCCTTGGGAGCCTGACTTCTATGCCACGTGGCGGGAAGCATGAGGGGCTGGCTGGGAGCCAGGCGTCCCCCCGGGGTGTACCCCTCACGGGGCCGGGGGGCCAGGTGGAGGGTGGCAGGCAGGCCTCTCTCACCCCATCTGTGTTCCTGAGAATCTTCGTCCGTCCGGCAGCAGGGGCGTCCCGGTGAGCCTGGCCTCGGGGGGCTTCCCAGGCACTCGTGTGCTCTGGCCCAGCTGGCGACGTGCCCTCACCCACACCCCTGTGGGCCCCTGCCTTCTTCCGGAGCAGCTCGGCTGTACCCCCTTGCTGGAAGCCTCCACGAAGCCCCAGCGGACACAGGCTGGCCACGCTCAGCTGTTTCCAGTCCCGGCTGGCTGTGGTGGCTTGAAGACACGTCCACTAATTCGTCCACACCCTCCACCTCCTAATTCCCCTCTCACCGAGGGTGGGCCGGAATGAGTGATTCACTTCCAGCAAATAGAAAACAGTGGGAAGGACCATGTGTCACTTGCGAGACAGTCACCAAGGCATTGTGGCCACCCCATTGCTCTTCCTCTTGGATCACCAGCTCTGGGGGGACCTTGGGAGCCATGTCAGGAGTGGTCCCGTGGAGAGGTCCCCTGTGTCGAGGACCGAGGCCTCCAGCCACCTTGGAAGGAGGTCCCCCGGCCCCCATCAGGCCTTCAGATGGTGCAGCCCAGCCCCACACCTTGATGGCAGCATCAGGGGAAACCCTGAGCCACAGCCAGCCAAGCTATTCCCAGATTGCGGACACTTGGACGTCATGTGGCCATTTGATGCCGCTAAATTTGGGGTCATTTGTTCTGCAGTAGTAGATAGTATTGAGTCCCCAGCCAGGCTGGGCCTGCAGGTGGGTGAGGCGAGTCTCTAGGTCATTTCTGGATCCCAGTGCCCAGCACAAGACCAGGCCCCCTGTAATGATTGATTGATTGACAAAAGCCAATAAGCTTCCCTCCTCTAAACCATCAGGCTTTTTTTTTTTTTTTTTTTTTTAAACCATCAGGCTTTAGTCCTGCTTTATATGGAGAGAGCTTCCTGTTGCTCAATCCAACTCCCTGTGTCTTGGATCAGGGTGGGGTCAGAGGTCATCTTGTCCAAATGTGACCCCTGAGGCCCAGGGCCGATAATTGTCTCAGCCCTTCCAGCCAGTGGATTCCAGGTTTGAGTCCTGGGCATGAAGGGGTAGCCAGGGGCTGGAAACGTGGCCAGCGGGAGATGCCGTAGGAAGCAGGCCAGGGAGGGCTTGGGCTATGGCTTGGGTGCCCAAGAGTGAAGACACAGTCGGGGTGTGGGTAAGGGCAGGAGCAGGTCCTCAACAAGGTCAGGCCTGAGGCTGCCTGTGAGGCCCCGCCCTCGAGTCCCACCTCTGCTGTGCGGCAGCTCACCCCCCCCCACCCCCGGCGCCTTGTGGTCTGCAGCAGCCAGCTGGGCCTTAGGGACATCCACGCCCAGAGCACACACTCTCACCTGTCCCGTTTTATAGATGCAGAAACTGACTTGGGGTCAGTGATTCCCTCCTGGTCAGACTGAGCTGGGTGGGAACTTCAGCTCTCCGGACCCTGGAGCCCCTTTTTCTGGAAATGCCCGGGCTGCCGGTCTCTGGAGCCAGCCTGGGCCCCCATGCCCGCTCTCACTTCCTGGACCATCTCTGTCACCCGGAAATCCCACCGCCCTTCCTCGACCTCTCCACATCCTGCCCCAGTGGCAAAGCAGGTGAAAATTAAAGATTGACCGGGTATCTTCGACTCAGCAGTCCCCCTCCTGAGAGTGCGCCCCATGGAAACAACAGAGACCCCAATGCAGGCCCGTGGGAGCACCCCCTGGTATCAAGTGGAAACAAGCCAAGGCGGATCTTGTGAGTGAAATCATGATGGTAACATGTTCTCCTACTGCCTGCCGGGCACGGCCCCAAGGGCTCCGCAGACACTGAGGGCTCCCCAGGCCCCCTCCTGGGGCCCCACCTGTCGGCGTGGGTAACAGGATTCCCGCTGTGCAGACCAGGACCTGAGGCCTAGGCCGCCTGGCGGTTCCCCTGGGTCACACCGCGAGGGCAGCCAGGGCCGGGGCCAAGCCTGGCTCAGCTCCCTGGCTCAGTGTCCCCCGGTAAACGCTCGGCCACACCTGGGGGACCACGGACATGACCAGAAGGGAGTTCCCAGGAGCTGTGGGGGCACAGTGTCCCAGACATGTCGGTAAGGGAAAGAAGCAAAGCATAGAATGACAGTAGAAAAGAAAATGTTTGGGCGCCTGGGTGGCTCCATTGGTTGAGCATCTGACTCTTGATTTCAGCTCAGGTCATGATCTCAGGGTTGCGAGATCCAGCTCTGCGATGGGCCTGGAGCCTGCTTGAGAGTCTCTCTCTCCCTCTCACTCTGCCCCTCCCCCTTTCTATATTTTTTGTTTGTTTGTTTAAAGATTTATTTATTTATTCATGAGAGACCCACAGAGAGAGAGAGAGGCAGACACAGGCAGAGGGAGAAGCAGGCTCCATGCAGGGAGCCCGATGCGGGACTCAATCCCGGGACTCCAGGATCATGCCCCGAGCTGAAGGCAGATGCTCAATCTCTGAGCCACCCCGGTGTCCCCCTCCCTCTCCCTGTGCTAAACAAGACAAACAAACAAACAAAAAAAACAAGCCAAAAAAGCAACAAAAAAGAAAATGTGGTGTTTGCTTGTCCTTGACTAGAAAGCAGGACCCAGACCTGGCCTGTGGGGCTTTCACTTTCTGTGCTCTCTCTCTTCCGTCTAGATTTTTTAAAAAAACAACTTAGAGTTATTCTTTTCTTATAAAATGTAAAAACACATTTTGGGATGTGTCAAGCCCCTTGGCTGGCAAGTCCGTGTGTGCAGTGGGGCCAGCGCCGCGCCCTGTTCCCAGAGCCCTTTGCGGCAGCCCAGGGCTGGGTTTCCTGTGCGATGTCAGTCTCCTCCTTGAGGACCGCCGGGCGGTGGCGGAGGAGGGCCTGAAGCCGGCCTCGGTGCTGATGGAGAGGAGTGGCACGGGAGGCTTCCCATGGGCCCTGCCTCCTGCCATCCATGCAAGACCCGGAGAGGTGACACTACCGGCCTGAGGCCACACATCTGGGAGAGGCGCAGCCCGGAGCCGAACCCAGGCTGTGGGCGTCCCTCCTGAGCTCTCCCCCGGCCGAGACCCCTGCCTGCCCAGCCACCCCGCGGCCTCGTTCCACCTGTGTCAGGTGGAGCCAAGTGTGAGCAGGTGACCCCACGCTGACTCTGTTCATTCCTTTGTATCGTGGACTGTCAATCCATCCGCCCCCACCCCGCCGCCCCCTCCATCCACCTGCCCATCCTTCGGCCCATCTGTCTGTCCATCCCTCCCTCCCTCCGTCTATCCATCTATCCACCCATTCATCCAATCTTTCATCTGCCCACGTGTCCATCCATCCGCCCGCCCACCCACCCATTCCCCGACTTGCTGTCCTGCAGCTTTATTGCCCCAGCCTCCCCAGGGTGGCCGTCCCGTGCGGTGCTGTGGGCTCAGGGGCGGTCTGGCCCGGCCCTGCCCGCCCGAAGCTCACAGCCGGCTGGGGGACTTCTGACCCGAACCGCAGCCCCGAAGGCTGGGGTGGGTGGCCTGTGTCTCCCGTGGCTGCTTCGGAGAAGGGTGAAGTCTGAGCATGTTTGTTTGGGAGACAAAGGGCCGGCGATACTTGGCTTCGGTGACCGGGGAGGTGACCGGGGAAAACACGCTGGTCCAGTATGTCACCGTCTGGGCGGCCCCTTGCCCGCCCGGCCCCACCCCCACACGCCCCTTGTCTCCTCCGTGCTCTGCTCTGTCCTTGGCGCTCACTGCTGTCCGGCAGCCCCTGCGCCCTTGTCATCTCACCTATTGGCGATCTGTCCCTGTCCCTAGAACGTAAGAACCACGGGGCAGGGACTCCTGTCTGTGGTTACTGCTGTGGTCTCGGAGCCGCTGGGGCTTGAATGCAGGCAGACGCTGAGCTGCGTCTCTCTAAAGGCCAGGCTGGGCATCGGGATCGGCCCTGCGCGGGCTGCATCCTGCCTCTGCCCTCTGCCCTCTGCCCTCTGCGTGGCGGCTGCCACTGCCAACTTGTCCTCCCCTCACCCTGCAGTGGCTGGGCGGCGGGGCTGGGGCTCCCCCTCCATCAGCACCCGCCTGGTCAAGGCCAGCCTGTGTCCACCCAGCAGAAGACAAGAAAATAGGGAGACAATGGTCCCTGACCAAGGGCCACTGGGACAAGGCTGAGCCCAGTGACATCAACACCTGGCCCTCCTCGCCGGTCCTGCCAGCTTTCTGCTCAGCGGGACCTTGTTTGTGTGACCTGGGCAGGTGCACAGTCTCCTTAAGCCTGAGTGTCCCCGTGGCCACCTCACAGCACTGCCATGTGGGTCATATGGGAGCACGTGTGAAGCCCCTAGGAGGGCCCACTGGGTGACGGCCATGGGGGCAAAGCTCACGGGCACCAGGGCCTGGCCCCTGGCATCAGAAAGGGGCTGCTTGTTCCAGAGTGTCCGGCCATCCCATCCAGCCCTGCCACCTGCAAGGCCTTGGCACATCCCCTTTGTTGGCCTCCGTGGCTCCATCTGTAAGATGGGGACCCTTAGCCCTGCTTCCCTCCGGGGGCTGTGATGAGGACCCCAGGAGCCGGTGAAGGAGTGGTGCTTGGTAGATGGGGCGCGCTGCCAGGGGTCACTGATTTTTTTACGAGGGTTGCAAGGAACCAGCAGGTGGAAGCTGCCTCTTGTGGGGGCCCCTTCCCCTTCCGAAGGCCCTGGCCTTAGTCAGAGGCCCAGTCAGCAGCCCTGGCCTCTGGTCCCTAGCTGTGGGCCCCTTGCTCAGGGAGCCCTGGTCAGTGCTGGGTGCTGGGGACCGAGCAGAGACAGGCCCGGCGGGGCCCGGGGAGCAGCAGACAGATGGGGTGCACAGGGACGGTGTGGGACCGTGGGACTGGGGCAGCGGGAAGGGCATGGAGCAGACACTGGGCTGTGACCGGTGTTTGCATGCCGTGGGGCAAGGGGGGGCTCGTGCAAACTGCCCGTGCTCGCCCCCACTTCCTCCCGCCAGCTGGAGCCCCCTGAGGACAGGACGGGCTCTAAGCCACCTCACTGCAGCCTCAGCTCCCCCCAGGTCACATGGTGTTTGTTGAGGGAATGAGGATGGAGCTTCGAGGGGTCCCGGGCAGGAGGAACCCAGAGGAGGCCTGAGGACGCCACAGAGGCCTGAGCCTGGGCCTGGTGGGGGACGTCCCCAGAGGTGTTTGGACCGGGCCTGGGGCCCAGCCCCGCAGGCAGTGTGGACAGCCAGCCTGTGGCCTCTCACACACTTCCTGATACCTGGGTCCCAGGGGCACTGGGACAAGGGTCGTCGGGGGGGCGGGGGGTGGGAGGGAGTCCAGCTGCCCGGTGCCTGGGTTTGGGCATTGACCCCACGGCCTCTGCCTTCGACGCCACTGGTCAGCGGGCTCCTGCGTCCTGTCCCTCCCCCGGCCCCGGTATTTAAGGTCGCCCGGGAGCTGACGAGCTGCTGTTGAGGCCACCCCGGCGGTGGCACGACTGCTGGCAGGCAGGCAGACCCGAGGGCCTCCCCCACCCCTGTGCCGTCCATGGATTTTGTCGCTGGAGCCATCGGAGGTAACAGACGGGGAGCTGGGGTGTGCTGGGCCCCGACAGTAGCCCCCCAGGGCAGGGGGCTCGAGGGGCGCCGGAAGTGGTCAGGACCTGGTGCGGCCGCAGATGCTGGGAGGGGGCACGGGGTGGGGGGTCCCCACGGGCCTGACGTCTCGGCCTGGGGGCCCACGGCGGAGGGGCTGGGGGGGTTGGGGGGCTCACAGCCATCGGTGTGGGGAAGGGTGGCCGAGCTGCCGTCGGAACGGAGGGCCCGGGCGGGGTGGACAGTGAGGACAAGCAGGCCTGGGGCCGGAAACCCGGGCTGCAGGGGGTGGGCCGGGGAAGGGGGGAGGCCCTGCAAGCCCCCCCACCCGCGGCTGGCTGTGCTGTCCCGGCTGCTGGCCTCCCAAGCTGTTGTCCCTCCTGGGGGCAGCGCTGGTTGCGAAAGGCGAGTCCAGGGAGATAACCGGCCCGCTGGGAAACAGGCTGGGGCCGGGCTCCCCCGCACCGGGCCCTCGATCCTCCAGCCGGGGAGCCTGTTTGGGTGAGGCCCCCTCGGCCTTGCAGGTCTTGCGAAACAGCAGTGGGTGCTGGTCGATACTCCCAGGAATGGCGTGGGGTGCTCTCCCCCCGGGGCGGGGGAGCAGAGCTGACTCAGGACACACGGGAACCCTGGCCTCACCGGGCACCCTGCTGAGGCCCCAGGCCAGCTGCCGCCCTGGATGTCAGCCCCCCAAGGAGGAGGCTCAGAGAGGGGACTTGACTTGGCCAAGATCACGGAGCCAGGAAGGGCTCTCGAGTCCCGTGTCTGCTCCGGGCCAGGTCAGACCTGGGCTTGTCCTTGTGGAGGACAGACATGGCACGCGTGGGACAGCAGCCAGACCACGTGACGGGGACTCTGATCAACATGTTTTCCAGCACAGAGGCAGCCCAGATGCAGGGGTCAGGGAGGGCTCCAGAGAGGAGGCGATGGCGTGGCGGGGCTCTGATGGACGAGTAGGAGTTTGGTGAGGTCTGTGTGAGGGTCAAGGAGGGAATTCGAACCAAGTCATCCAGTCGGTCCTTTGCTTCATTTGCTTTGTTCACTCACTCCGCACTCGATCATTCATTCATGTGCATTCCTCGAGTCCCGGGATGCCAAGTGATCAGGGCAGAGCCCCGAAGGGCCTTATGGTCCTCAGGTGGCCCTCAGGGTATGTAACCCCAGGAATCTGTGGCTCTCTGGGCTCCCCATGGCAATGCCGGGAGCTCGGACACTGAGGCCCTGGTGTCAGGAAAGGAGAAAGAACAGGATGGTGGCACCCGGCCCTCTGCAGGGAGAGGGCCCTGGTCTGGGAAGCCTCACATCCCACTCTGTTCCGCTCAGACTTGTGGTTCCAGGCAGTCCCTCCCAGAGCCCTGGGTGACCTGGGCTTTCCCACCTCCTGGCCTTTGCTGGGTCTGTGCCTCAACCCCACACACCCCCCGCAGCTGGAAGGCAGGCCCATCACAGGCTGCCCGGCCTGGAGACACGGCCCAGCAGGTGTCAGGGCAGAGGCTCTCCCAAAATGTGGCCCCCGAGCTGAGGCCGTGGAGCGTCCCTGGCTTTCCCCAGCCAAGACCCAGGAGGAACTGCTAGAGGCTTGGCTGAGCCTCCGTTTCCTTCTCTGCATCAACGCGCTCAGGGTTGATGAGACATGGTGTGGACAGACGGGTGGGCTGATTGCCAGCGGGAGCGGGTTGTGGTTCGGCCCTGCCTCCCTCCTCACCTGCTCCCCTGCACCTCCTTCCAGGTGTCTGCGGTGTTGCTGTGGGCTACCCCCTGGACACGGTGAAGGTACGGCAACAGCCAGGCCTCCACCGGCCGCCCGAAGGCCCCTGAGACTAGGCTGCCCTCCAGGTCTCCTGCACCCACCCCTCCCTGAAGCCTGCTTCTCTCACAGGTCAAGATCCAGACAGAGCCCAAGTACAGGGGCATCGGGCACTGCGTGTGGGACACGTATCGCCGAGAGCGGGTAGGCCTGGGCCCCGGGTAATGGGCAGGAGGCGGTCAGGGCCTCAGACCCCGGGCCCGCCCACCACCCAGGGGAGGCTCAGCTCTGTCATCTGCCGGATGGCCTGCTGCTTTCTCTGAGGACGAGAGCCAGGCGTCGGCACAGAGGGGGTGCCGCCTTCAGGGGAGGGCCTGCAGGTGGCCTCTGGGGCCTCTGATGGTCAGGGAGGGACCTCAGGCGTTTGCGTTTGTCCCCTCGAGGAGGGGCACCCCTTGAAAGCCGTGCCGGGTGGAGCCGTTAGGTGTCCCCAGCGCCCAGCTCAGAGCCTGGTCCAGGGGATGCTGGTCGGGGGGTGAACAAATGCAAAAACAGCAACAATAAAGCATGCTATCCAACGTCCTCCTCCTCCTCCTCATCAAATAGCCGTCCCAGGTCCAGCCTGGCCCTCTGTCTCTTCATCCCCTCACATAACCTCGGAAGTGGAGTATTAGGATCCCCAGCTTACAGGCGGGGACGCTCAGAGCCTTGGCAGCCGGAGGCGGGCCCGAGGACCCCCGGCCAGGGAGGCCAGAGCAGGGCCCAGCCCCAGCCCTCTCCCCGGCCGGGCCTCCTGACTCGGGCCCTCGGGTCCTGTGTGTCCGCCCGCCAGCTGCGGGGCTTCTACCGAGGCCTCTCGCTGCCCGTGTGCACCGTGTCCCTGATCTCGTCCGTGTCCTTTGGCACCTACCGCCACTGCCTCGCGCACATCTGCCGATTCCGCTACGGCAGCCCCGACGCCAAGCCCGCCAAGACCGACATCACGCTGTCAGGATTTGCCTCTGGCGTGGTCCGCGTGAGTAGGGTGGGGGCGCGGGGGACCTCAGGACTGCAGGGTTGGGAGAGGCCGAGAGGCGCCCCCAGCCCAGCACAGGGGGAAACTGAGGCTGGGGCAGCGCATGGACCTCCTGAGGGCCGGGAGCTGTGGGTCAGGGCTCAGTGGGTTCTCGGCAGCTGCGTGACCTGGGGCAAGAAGCTGGGGAGCCTCTCTGGGCTTCTGGTCTCTTCACCCGTTAAGAGGCGTGGTGGCGATCCCGAGGGTGAGGGGTGTCAGGCCCCCAGCCGGCGCTGTTAGTAACATTAGTAGGACGATGTTATCGTTATTAAGTATTTAGTATTGTGTTATTCTTACACTAAAAGCTTACATCCGTTACATAATACACGCGTGACATTCGCATATTAATTATGTGATAACCACTCCCACGCGCCTGAGTCACACGTGTTTGCACGACTCCCCTCGTGTATGGAGGCCGCCCTGTGCCCGCGGAGCGTGCTGCAACAGCGAGCACTGGCTTTGAGCCCTGCTGCTCCGGGACGGCCGGGCCAGCGGCGGCTTCTTGGGGTCCGAGCCCCCCGGGGGTTCCGCGGGCAGCGAGAGGCTAAGGGAGGCCCGGCCCGCGGGCGTCTCCTTAGGTGCCCCCCACTCCCACTGCAGGTGTTCCTGACCTCGCCCACCGAGGTGGCCAAGGTCCGGCTGCAGACGCAGACGCAGCAGTGGCGCCCCTCGGCCTCGGGGCCCTCGGCCGCGCCCCCCATGTGTCCTGCGCCCCCTGCGGGTTCGGTGCCCGGGCCCAAGTACCGAGGGCCACTGCACTGCCTGGCCACGGTGGCCCGTGAGGAGGGGCTGCGGGGTCTCTACAAGGGCAGCTCGGCCCTGCTCTTCCGGGACGGCCACTCTTTCGCCACCTACTTCCTGTCCTACACCATCCTCTGCGAGCAGCTCACCCCCGCTGGCCACAGCCAGCCAGGTGAGTGGGGGCCCGGGGCCTGCAGACGGGGGACAGGCACAGCGGGGATCGGGCCGGGAGAGCAGGCGCGGCGCCTCCCAGGGTGGGGAGCTCTGCGCGGGTCACGCAGGCCCTGCCCTGGCCCCCCCGCTCTGGCGGGCGGCTGAGGCGCTCGGCACCCCCCTCCCCCGCAGATGTCTTGGGCGTGCTGCTGGCCGGGGGCTGCGCCGGGGTCCTGGCCTGGGCCGTGGCCACCCCCATGGACGTGATCAAGTCGCGCCTGCAGGCGGACGGGCAGGGCCAGCGGCGCTACCGGGGCCTCCTGCACTGCGTGGTGACCAGCGTCCGCGAGGAGGGGCCGCGCGTCCTCTTCAAGGGGCTGACGCTCAACTGCTGCCGCGCCTTCCCCGTCAACATGGTGGTCTTCGTCACCTACGAGGCCGTGCTGAGGCTCATCCGGGGCCTGTCCACGTAGCCAGCCCGACGCCCCCGGCGCCAACCCGCCAGCGGCTCCCGGACGTCGTAGTGCTGGCGGAGGCGCAGAGCGTGTTGGGGTCTGGGCCCCACTGAGCCGCCGGGACACCCAGATCAGCCGTGCTCGGGGCTTCGCCTGCCCGGCTACGCACCCCGAGGACGTCGAGGGGCCCATCTGCCACCAGCCTGGGGTTGGCCTGAGGGTCGCTGGAGCCAGGGAGGAGTGGGCCGTCGCTCGGAGTGGTTTGAGCATGCCGTCGGAGTCACAGCTCCCTCGTCACCCCTGCCGGCCGCCCACTGGCCGCCCTCCCCGCGAGGCCCCCACTCGGCTCTCCTCGGCTTGCTCCCCTGCAGCAGGCTGCTCAGAGACGGCGCTGGCCGGCCCGCATGGCCAGCGTGGCGCCGGGCCTGCTCACGCACCCTGTCCTGATGGGGGGTCCCAGAGACTCAGCGGGGAGCTGTGACAATAAACCACCTTCGGGCCTGCTCAGTGGTGCTCTGTGCTCTGTGGGGCGGGCCGCCGGCTTATCCTCAGAGGCCGAGCCCTCCAGACCGGTGTGGCCAATGTCCCCACTACACAGACAGGCACACCGAGGCCCTGCACTCGGGCTGGCTCCCCCCACTGGGCTTTCGGGGCGCTGAGCCCTGCCATGGGAGGCCACTCCGTCTTCAGCGTGAGGCTTGCTCTCCTCAGCAGCCCCATCCCAAACCCACCCCTTTCTGAGAGAAACTGGGTTCCAGCCCGTTCCAGTTCCTGGCCCCTCGGTTGCCCGGACAATTGGCCGTGAGCCACCTTTCCACAGGGGCCTGGAGTGGGGCGGGAGGGGGTGTGTCCTGAGCACTGCTGGGGGCCGGTCCCTCACGCAGGTCATCACAACCGCCTGACACCAGGTGAGCGGACAGCTCAGAGACGGGGCTGGCCTGCCCTCCGCGGCAGGGGTGGTGGGGGCCTCACACCCACACTTCCGAAGTCCTCTTGGTGGCACCACGTGGCTTCCAGTAACGGGGGGGGGGGGGGGGGGAACATCGGGACCAGGGCTGGCAGGTACAGCCCTCTGGCAAAGCCAGCCAACACCTGCCTCCATCATACTCACTGATGCTGGCCTTGGCCATGTCTTTGGACTGAGGGACCAGTTCTGGCTCAACACAACTCTCTCCCAGGACACAGGGTGGGCCCTCCTGTCCCACTGACCCAAGCGTTTGCTCACACCTAGAGCTCTCCTCCAGGAACACCCTTCCCTCCTCTGATTCCACATCCCAGGCATTACCTCCTTCAGGAAGCTCTCCCTGCTTGACCACAAGGCTGCTTTTCAGGCTCCCACGGGGCCCTGGCTCCTTGTGGGGTCCCTCATCTGCCCGCCACCCATCATCCCGTTCCACCCAAGACTGTGAGCTGTCTGAGGGCAGCACGGGTCTGATTTGGACTCTCCGGCACAGGGCCTAGCACATAGTAGGTGCTCAGGGGGTGTGCAATGAAGCCCTGCTCTAGATTCCTAAAAGTTCATCCGGTTGCAAGTTAAAGACACAGTCTAGCCAGGTGCTAACAAGTTAAAGATGCTGTTCCAGCCAGGTGCTACCGAAAGGTTGCTAGGTCATCAAAACCCTGACCCCCAGATCCACTTTTGGCAAGAAGACCGGGGGGCCTGTTTGCTTTAGCCTTGGGAGGAGAGTTCTGGGCAGTGCTCTGGGCTCTGCCGGGCACAGCTGGGGAGCGTGGGGACTCCCGGTCACTGAGCAGCTGGCCCCGCCCATGGTGAGCAAATGGCTTTGCAGGACGTCCCACGTCCCACGTCCTCATGCTCCCCACAGCTTCCAGGTGGCAAGGCCCAACGGAGGGCCGACCCAGGCCTCCTTTAGAAATGGGGAAGAGAAGGTGGGCCCAGCTGGGTCTTCCCATCAATCCGGCTGTGGTAACAAAGTCCAGGCTGCACCTGAAATTCCCAGCGGGAGACAATGGGCAGTCTCCGGCCCATGGGAGAATCATGGGCCTCTGGGAGGGGCCTAGGGGCACAAGTCCCCAGGACTTGTCTGATGGCCGGGAGCCCCCTTCTGTTCTCGTCCTGATGTGTGTCCTTGGCAGTGTGCTCCCAGTGTCTACTGTGCCTTGTGCCCAGCCACGGCTCAGCCGCTGTCCCCACAGCCTGGGGGACTGGGGCGTGGGGGCCTGACCCACCCACAAGGGCAATCGGAGCTCCTCTGGCAGGAGTCCCCACGCTACACCTCCTGCCAACACCTGTTGGGCTGTTGCACTGGTCGGTCCTAACCTGGGGGATCTCTAGGGGATCCCCTAGATCCTGTTTTTCAGCAAACTGGGGACTGGAAGTGGCTGTGGCCCTTCCCAGCAGTGACCATTCTGAGTCACCTGACCTCTGAGCCAGGGATCTGCTGCTGCGGCTAAGGCTGAAACATGAGGTATCATTAGTCTTCTGCTCCAGGGAGGGGGTGGGGGTCCCCAGAGGTTAGGTGGCCTGCCCAAAGTCACACAGCCTATGTGGGAGGAGCTGGCCTGTGAGGGGCCACAGCCCCTCCCTCCTGTGGCCCCAATGCCGACAGCCACTGCTGCCCTGCTGCCCTGAGGACTTGCCATGTGGCCCCTCGTTTTATCTGCACAGCACACCCGGGATATGGGGGCAGGGAGTGATGGGATGTCCTTTAGCTGAGGAGGGCCACAGCCACCAGGTGAACTGGAACCGGACTGGGGCTCTGGTCAGTGGGCGCTGAGGTGGGGGAGGAGACGGATGAGGCTGTGCCACACACTGGTACCTGAGCACCTCCCAGGGTGGGACCCTTGGTGCCCTCATTTGTCAAATGGTCCGTCTGTGTGTGTGTGGAGACAGCAAGAGGCAGGACAGGCCTGCTCTGTCACAAACACAGTGTGGCCTTGGACAAATCCCACTGCCCTCTCTTGAGCCTCCATTTCCCCACCGGCAAGTGAGGCTGGGCAGGGAGAGGGAGCGTAGGGCCCATCCTGGCAGGGCCTCGGTTGGACGGGCAGCTAAGCTCAGACCCCAGTCTGGCTCCCGCACCACCCAGCCCCGCCGCTGCCCACCCCGTGGCCACGCCCTTGTCTGCGGAGGACAGCTGCTCACTGAGACACATCACTCCCAGGTGGCCTGGAGGACTCAAGGGCCGCCCTTGCACGGCCCACAGCGCTCGGCAGCAGGTGCAGCACAGGGGCTTGCTCCCTCCTTGAATCCCCAACAGAGAACGGCCACACACGCAGGACTGAAGGAAGTTTATTCACGCCAACAAGTGACATGAGGGAGTGGACCCTGCACCTCCAGAAAGCACAGACACCTCAACCAAGGGCCTTCCCTGAGATAGGTCTTCTGCTTTTCCAAACTCCACAGGGCGCACGATTAACCAGGCCTCCCGTGGACGTGCCGCTCAGGGCTTTGAGGGCTGCCGCACTTTCTAGCTACATCCACCTGCCCCAGGGCACTGCTCTGTGCAGAGAGACTTCCTCGCCAGTCAAGTGTCAAAACAAAAGCATCTGCAAAGACAACAGACCCCTCAGCATCTGGCACAACCAGCGTGAAGTGGCCACTGGCTTTCAGGGCGGAGTGTGGAGGATTATCTGGTGGAAACCAAGTATTAGTATATTCAGGGAGAAGCATGATTTCTGGAGTGCGGTACATGCATGGTGTGGAGCGTGGTAAGTGAACTGGAGTCTTGCCCACAGAAAGCTCAATTTAACAAAGCCCGGCCAACTCGGGCCAATATTCCACATGAAAAGCAGCTTTCGAGCTGGGGGTGCTCTCAGCCAAACACATCACAAAGCTATCAGCTGCCAATTCTTCTCTTAAGTCTTTTTAGACACGGGCTGAAATACATCTGTGCCCGTTATACTCCCCCACGTACACTTTCCAAAACATGTTTTAATTTACGATAATGCCGTTTAGATTCCAGGTACATACAGACTCCATATTCTTCCAGAGAGCAGGTTTGAAGAGAACGTGGGGAACGGCAGGAGCTGTCCTGTGGACCCCACAGACTGGCCAGGGGACAGGGAGCCAGAGGTCCCACACGTGGGGACTGCTCTGTGGGAGAGACTCCAGCTGGACTGTCTGACCACGAAATGTTAGGTGGCACCCGATCACCCCAAAACCCCCACAGGTTTTGCCCACAGGAGACAGAAAGGAGGACGTCACGGGAGGAAACAGTACTGATACGCACACAGGGCTTACAGACACCAGGCCAGTAATTACCGTGTGGCAGAGCCTACGGGTCGTGCTGATTTGACTGGGCTGGAATTACTGGTAAATTACATCTCTTTATAAGCACATATAAAAGGAGCGTTACTGAAAGTCGTAGGACAGCTTCCGGGGAGTCATGAACTCTTTCACTATCTCGTCGGTGACCTCCTTGCGCCTGGCTTGGTGCTCGGCGATCAAGGGCTGCAGAACCTCGATGAGTGTCTTCTTGAGCTCACCAGTGAGCATGTCGCCGCTGGTGTAATCCTGCCCCGGAGGAGACAGACCACGATGACAAGCCGCCCCACGCGCCTGGGCCCCTCACCTCCTCCGGGCGCCAGCCCAGCCTGCGGCACCCATGCGAAGCCTGGTGCAGGGCTGCGCTCAGAAGTACAAGAAACTGCACCTCAAACTCTGCTTTTCTTACAATGCCGAGGACCCCGACTGATGAGGGGCCACGACTCCCACCGACTGCCCACGCCGTCCCCACACCGGACGCCCGGCTGCCCCCTCCCGCCCTGCCAGCTTCTCCGCCTCCCGGTGCTGTACGGTCTGATCTGAATTTTTCACTGTAATCAGTTTTAAACATGTTCCTATGGAGAGTTCTCTCTTAGGACTGCTACGTGGGCAAGATTCTGAGGACTGGAAAACCCGAGGCAAAGGCTACAGATATCCTTTGGGCCCTTCATACTTCTCCCCCAGACCGCACGCCAAGAGGCAGCACCAGGACACTTGCCTCACCCGGGTGAGCCTTGAAGCACCTGCTGACACCACAACACAGGCCCCGCTCACTAGGTGGGGGAGTTGTTTTAGCTTTGATTCTGTCTTGTTTGGATGTACTTGTCTGTGGTGTCCAGCAAGGGGAGACTGCTGTGGGTGGCCACTGCACTGCAGCCTGTGCTTTCCTTTGTGAACTAGCTGTCCCGAGGCTCCCTGGCGCGTGGCTGAAGGCAGCTGGACCTCCCCCGAGGCCCAGGCCCTGAGGGGCTCCCACCACTCCTCATGTCCCACGTGAGAGAGCCAGGGGCCAGCTGGACCCTGCAGCCTGCGGGCTCACCTTCCTGATCTGCTCAAGCTTGTCATCATCCTCGAGGAAGAAGGTCAGGTACATGAAGGACACGTCCACGTCACAGTTGCCTCCAAACTGCCTGTGCTCCTCGATGGTGTCTCTGCCTCCAGAAAACGCATGCTTGTTGACCTGCGCCAGCAAGAGCAGAGATGCTAGTTGGTTGGGGCTGCCATGTGCGTGGAAACTGGCTGGGAGCTGAGTGTTGCAGTTGGGCCAGTGACTCCCAGGGCAGGGAGGTTGGGGTGCACAGTCGGGAGGGGCAGCCCCACAAACTGTTCCTCCCTGTCTGTCAAGCCAGTGTATGTGCCACTGAAGAGAAGTGGCACTGAAGGTGCTAACCGAAGAGAAGCAGGGAAAGGAGGGCGGACGCATTCTGAACCCCACCCCCCAAGAAACACAGGACAGAGCTGGGAAAGCCAAAGCACTGCCCATGCTGAAACGTGCAGGAAGGGTCCTCAGGTGATGGGTGGACACAAACCACCTTTAGGGTAAAAGAGACCAACTGGGAAGGGTCGCTGCTGCCTTCTCTGCCGAGGAAGGGAGAATGGGAGCCACAAGGATGGGGCTCAAAAGGGAGAGCAGAGCCCAGAAGTGCAAAGGGAGACAGTGCCTGCAGGCAGCCCCACCTCAAAATAGGCAGTTTTGGGGGCTGAAAAATAGGCTCAGAAACTAGCACAATGGTTTTTGGAATCACTGAAGGTATCGTGGAGAAAGCAGGGCTAAGGGGAGAGAGAAGAAAAGCCAAAAACGACAGTGTCCTCAACCTTCTTCCACGAGCATGCGAGACCCACTATGTACAAATGTCACCCTATTTTCCGTTAATGGGGAAAAGCGTGGGTGGAACTGTCGGTTCCCAGGTTGAGATGATTATTCCTCCTCCCCAGGACCTCAGAACAAATCACTAACTAGATGCTCCGGGGCACAGACAGCGGCAGGTCGACAGTGGGGAGGCCAGAGAAACCCACCCCTCTGGTGGGAGCCCCTGTTCCGTGCGCCCCGTGAAGGGAAAGTGCTGACGGCAGGACGCTGGGAGAGCAGAATAAAGACAAGTGCACGTTCGTCTTCCCTCTCCTTCACAAAACAGAGCAAATTGTAAAATAAATCCAACACAAGCAAACCGCAAGAACTATGGAGACTACAACCAGGAAGAGAAAGTGCCGGTTCTGGGCTCTCCCGAGCTCTGGCGCCCTTGGCCAGGGGCTGGGGGCTGACGGGGGCCTCTTCCTGGGCCTCAGGGAATACACTCCAGGGCTAGGAAGCAAGTCCTGAGAACAGAGCTTCCCGGGCTCCAGGGGCTGGATCTGAAGGAGACCCGAGGGCCCCGGGACGGTTCCTGGTGCTGGTCTGAGGGCAAGATGAGGAAAGGCGGGCCTACTGTATGTTTTCTAGGATGCGTGGATGCCGCTGGCACCCACACACTACTCCTCCCTGGGCGAGCCCCTCGGGAATGATGGCACAAAGATGTGCCATGAATGGTGGGCATCACCGTTACGACATCCTTTAATTCCCAACACCCCAGTGACTTCCGTATTGCTTTCGCCACCTTACATGTGCAAATGGGGCACAGTGTCAAGGACTTCCTGGATGGAGCAGTGAATGGCAGAGCCGGGCTGACCCTTCCTGGGACACCAGTCTTCTGACAGTAGCTTTACGTTTGCCTGGTGTTGGACTGGCCACTCCGCAGTGCTGCTGGGGCCTCACTCACTGGGTTTGGGTTGGTGTGGGGAGCAGCCTTGGCTATGGGAACTAGAATGCAGCTACCAGGATCCACAATGACAGAGCAAGTGACATGTACCACAACCAGTATGATCTGGCGTAAAAGGAAACTATGCGTAGCCAGGCTGTCTGGGCTGAGGGGCGACGGGAGAACCTGATTCAACCACCAAACTCCAAGAGCTGGTGTGCTCTGGCTGCTACCATCCAAGGGGACAGCTGAGCTGGGGTGCAGGAGCTCCCAGCCTCAGGGCCGAGTGGCCACTAAAAGGGTCTTGTGATCAGAAATCACAAGTGGGCGGCCAGGCTGGTGCACTGTGCTACAGACACGTCGCAGAAGAGGGAGCTCCACACTCCAAGGCTGCCTGCAGGAGGTACCGGCTGGGCGGGCTCAGGCCGGCCCGTGCCACAGCCTCCGGCCTGTGTTGGCCTCTACTGCAAAGGAGCTGACCAGGTCGTCATTCTGAACTAAATTCTTCGATCTGGGCAGCACTTTACGGCTCACAGACACTTGTTATACGCTGTCTCATGAGAGCCTTGTCTCGAATCTATGAAATCAGTACAGCTGCGCCCACTTCGCAGAGGTCTCCCAGGACAGCAAGGACACTGGCCAAAGGCAGTGAAACGGCAGGGTGCAGACAACCTGGGGCTCCTGACTCCAGGCCACAGGAGGGCCTGTGCAGCCAGGGAGTGGGTTCCGGTGCCAGCCTCACCACTCTCACTTGCTTCCGTCATTTTGGATCCTGGTAGCTGCATTCTGGTGCCCACAACCAAGTAGTGGATGTAGGAAGCTGCCTGGGCCCTCTGAGTCTTGGTTTCATTGCCTACAGGACAGACACGGCTCCCCAGGCGGTTGTCAGGACTCTGAGATTACATGGGCGAGCATGTGGTGACGCAGCAAAGGCTACTGGTGTTATTTTTGGGAGGGCTAGAGCAGATGTCCTGCCCCTGGCCGGTGTGGAGGCTGATTCTGGAGTAGAGGGTGGGCGTGGGAACTGAGAACAAGGGCCTGGCCAGATCCTGTCCTGCCTCACAGGCTGCTCACAACCCTGGTGGCCTCTGTAGCTGTGTGCTTCCTGACTTCATGCTCACTGCCCACTCTGCCCTTGGGGTCTTGCTGGTCCCTGAGTGGGGAAAATGTGGCAACAAAAAAACAAAAAAACAAAAAAAAAAAAGAAAAAAAGAAAAAATGTGGCAGACCCAAAAATAACTTCTTTAAAACAACTAAAAATGCAAACAAAATGCCTTCTCTTCTGGAGAGAAGAGAAGCCTTTCTCTCTCTTTTGTACTCCATGCTTTGGAACTTCCAGCAAGTAGTGAAAGGGGAAGAAAAAGCCCTAAATATACCGGCTTCCAAGAGAGTTGGCGGTGGCCACTTCCTGGAAGAGGGTTTGGACATTCCCTATTGTCAACCAGAACCTGCTAGGAACTTCGGAAGGGTCAGGGGCAGTGACTCAGAGGGTTGCCTTACACAACTCAAATAGATTTGGTCACTTCCGCTGTAAACGTCTCACCCACAAACACACACTTGATTCCAAATAGAATGTCGACAGCTTTGTGGGACAGCGGGGGGACTGTACCTGTACTGGCAGTTCAGCCCCGAGCAACAGAAACAGGGCCCTGGGAAAGAAAAAAGCTCAAACAAATTCCTAATTCTCATTTCTTTGGTGACTGGACAAATATTTGTTGAGCGCCTGCTGCATGCTGGGCTGGACAGGGCTGTCCTGTTGAAGGGCACCCTCCCACTCCCAGTCTCCATGAGAACATGTGGCCCCTAAGCCCCACCTTGGTCAAGCTGGTCATCCTCTCTGGCCCTCATCCCTCTAAAGGCACTCACCACTATCCCCCCCCACCCCCCCGTAAGAAATAAAGCCAGAAAACATAAAGCACCTGGTCCATTTGCTGGACTACGGCTGTTGCTCAAACGTACTGGAATATTTTCTATCATTTACTTTAAAGAAAACTGCCATGACTTAGCTTCCAGAGCAGAGTGTTTGTGAGAAACGCAGAGAAGACAAAAAAGAAGGAAAATCCAAGGTTTTCCCTAAATGAAAGGACACAGAATAAATTGAAGTCTGGGAGCAGGGTGGGACCAGGGACAGGCCACCTCAAGGTCGCAGGCAGCAGCCACTGATCCTGGAACCCAATGCTGTGGCGGAGCAGGCTGGATGGACACGTGTGTGTGCAGGTCTGTGGGGCGTGTTCCGCCCTGTGTACACAGGCTGCCCCTCCGCCCTGGGCAGTGCTCACCTTGGTCTTGATCTGCTTGGCGGTGTCTGTGAGGAAGATGGAAGAGTTGGGGTCGCTGGCGCTCATCTTGGTCTGGGCCCCCTGCAGGGCTGGGAAGAAGGTGGAGTGCAGCAGGGCTGGTTTAGGGTAGCCAATCCTGGGGGCGACGTCTCTTGTCATCCTGAAGTAAGGATCCTGGGGGAAGAGAGGGACCTCTGAGGACAGCTGGCACCACGGGATGCTCCCGGGCCCCCAACTCGCTAACAGGATTGCCCCCCGCCCAACACCTTTTAAAACCTCCTTTCCCATCCAAGAGTGCAGCGCCCCAGACCGAGGACCACCTCACTCTGCCTCCTGACCTGGTCGATGGCACACGGGATGAGGCACTGGATGTCTGTCCTGTCTCGGAAGATCTGAGGGAATGAGTTGCTGAATGAGGGGGCGGCCTGGATGGCAGGAAAGCTGATCTTCCCTGAAAGCGTAAACAAAATATTTTTACGGACGACACCAATTCCTGTTTTGGTTAATTCATCCAGCAAAAGGGATGAACACGAATAGGTGTTCTCCCCTTTAGAGATGTGATCATCACTCAAGAGAATCTGAAACCACAGAACAGTAGGGAGGAGAGACAAATCTACAGTCCCAGGGTGGGCCTCCTTTCAGGTTTCCTTAATTTCTCTCTGCATTTCTGTTGTGATTATGCTCTATCTAGCTTTTTCCTTACCCCTTCCCTCACTCGGTGACATTTACGATGTGGTTATTAAACACCCTCTGTCCTGTAAAGGTGTCCTGTAGTGTTGAGACAGTTTCTATCTATGGGCACATGGTTTGTTTCTCACCTTTAATTACTATAAATTACGATACCCTGGTACCTAAATCTGTTTTCAGTATTTTGGATGTTGCTGTTAACACAGCTATTGCTATTTGCTTTGGCCCGCACAAGTGGTCAAAGGGCCCTGACCTTCATGTAACCTCTGACGAGTGGTGCTGGGCCAGCCCACACCCGCCGTGCTATGTGGGTACACCCAGGCATTTGCGGGGCCGGCCTGGTGCTACAGGACTAATTCTGGGGCATAGCTTCTCTTCTCCCCTGAAAGTCCTGCCTCTGTGATATTTTCTCCTAGCAGGGGTCTTCTCCCTACTTCAGGGACATCCCATTTTTGGGTTCCTGTCATTCTCTGGGGTACCAAGTGAATGCCTGCCACCACCACTAGCACCCTGTTAAAACACACAGCCATGGGGGCCATTCCGTGTGTGGGTGCCAGGCTCTGTGCTCAGGGGCTTCACCAGGCTTATCTACTGCTCACAACTCTAGGAAGAAGTGCCACACAGCCCCCATTTTACAGATGTGGACATTCAGGCTCGGACTGTTCACAGCAAGCAGCTGGCTGGGCCAGAACTCAATCCCGGCTGTCTGGCAGCACAGTGTGTGCAGCTATTTATAGGTCTATTGTCTCCCTACTTGCCGAGGGCCACCTTCCCTGAGATATCTTCCCATTAAAAAGCAGCATTCCATGGATAAAAACCCATTCAAAAGCACAGGGTTTATGCCCCAACTGTCAGGAATTAATCTGACTGAAACATCAAAGAAAAGGGTCTTGCTCATGTGAAGAGCCTCCCAGTGAGGCCTCTCCATGGCTTTTCTCTCTGCACTTGTCCTGGAAGGTCCCTCACTGACAGGGCCCTGGGATGTGCCCCCTCCCAGAGGGCAAACTGGCAGGCACAGGCCGGGATGCTGTCCTGGGCTTGCAGCTGCTTGGCCTGGAACTGTATTCCAAAAACAAAGTAGGGGAGGGGATTAGGAGGCCCACAAGTCTCAGGGATCAATTCTTTGCTTCAGGAGCTAAGGATCTAGAAAGAGAAAGCTGACGCGTCTGACAGGCACAGAAGTATATGGAGAGGGACCTAAGAGTGTGTGTGCAGGAGGCCAAGTCACAGGACTGTGAGGGTGGGCAGGGTGGGCTCTATGGGTCAAGCCCATCCTCTTACCAGGTAAAGAGAGGCTCCTGACCATCAGGGGAGGTCCTCCTCTAGCCCCTGGGCCTCCATCAGAGGCGCCCACATTGGCTGGGACCTCATGAGCATGCAAAGGAACTCGTCACCCCCACCCTTTTCTTTCTTCCTTTTAAACCTCTTAGTGGGTGAGAGGCCGACAGATGGTCCTCAAAGTGCAACCCCAAGGCCCAGAAATGGGACTGTAGGCATCGCACCACCTCTGCTGGGTCCTGGGAAGACCTGCCCCTGGGCTCACTGTGGGGAGGTGAGGGGCAAACATTGCTACCTGAGAGGTATCTGGGCCAAGGGGCAGATGCCAGCGCTTTACCCCAGGCCACAGGACTCCACTTACCGATGGAGTCACTGTCGGTGAAACCGAAAATGCCTTTCACTTGGTTGAAGGTAACGTGCTTCTGAATCTTCACCACATTCTTGTAGAAGCCTGGGCTCATCCTGCAAAGACAATCGGAATGAAACCCCAGGTTCAGAGGGTGGCTTCCTGCTGAGGCCAAAGCCGCAGACGAAGTACGAGTGCGCAGGTGTGGGCTGAGGACACAGACTGGGCAGGAAGGTGCCCAGAAGGCATCTCTAGGCAGAGAGCTGTGACAGGCCAAGTGGAGCTGCCGTGGAAACACAAAGAAACCAGCGCCAGGCGACGGGCGGATGAAGCAGGAACACAACAGGTTCAGATTCAGTGGCTAACATGGAGCATTTAAACTCTGCCCAGGTCAGTGGTCAAGTGTGCTGCAGAGCTTCCGGTCTGGGAATCCCAAGAGAGCTTTCCTGTGAGACAGAGTCTGCTCTGTGTTATTGGAGGCCAGATATTTGAATCTTGTTGCCAGTGTGTCTGCAGAGAAACCGACACGTCCAGCCACCAAGGCAGCAACAGGGCTGGGCCACAGTGGTTGATTCAAACGACCAGATGCTCTCTCCTGGATGGTGAGGGATGTTGGTAAGAGGCCTGGACCTGTGGCAGCCATTCTGCTACCAGTGGGACCTAGGCTGAGGGTTCAGCAAACACAGGGAGGGGGAAGGACCCAGAGTAACATTTTTTTTTTTTTAATATTTTATTTATTCATGAGAGGCAGAGACACAGGCAGAGGGAGAAGCAGGCTCTATGCAGGAAGCCCAATGTGGGACTAGATCCCAGGACCCTGGGATCACGCCCAGAGCCAAAGGCAGACACTCAACTGCTGAGCCACCCAGGCATCCCCCAGAGTGACTTCTTACACGGCATCTCTAATACTCAGCAGCTCTACTCTCCCATTTTCCAGAAAAGGAAAAAGTGGGAAAGCTAACATTTACTACATGTTTGTATCATGTGGCAGGAGCTCTGCTAAGTGCTGGACACGGGTCAACACTACTCTACTTCACTTTGAAGCAGCAGCTTCGCACTTTCCAGATAAACACCGAGGCTCTGAGAAGTTAAGGGTCATGTCACAGACCCAGAGAATACAGGAGCTGGGATCCACACCCAGGCTCGGTTGGCTGCAACACGTATGCTTTTCTCACGTCCGGAAGCTTTTGAAGGAGTTTAAGCCTTTGTCCCTAGATGGAAAACTCCTCAATGACTTTAGGGTGACAGCGGGGGGTGGGAGTAGGGCGGGGTGTCAGAAATCCAGGGGCACTGGCTGCCTGGGTGGGGGCAGCCAGGAGGCAGGGAGGGCTATAAAAACAAAGACCCCGCTCCAGGGTTTGTGGCAGGTTGAGCAGAGTCCCTTCCATTCAGGAGCAGGAGAGGGATAGGGGAGAGAGGGGCTTTCACTTGGTAGCTTGCTGAGTTTCGGGCCCAGAGCACTGGCTGGGCGGGGGAACAGTGTCAGAGAGAGAAGAGGCGCCAGGAACCCAGCACCATGCGAAGTGCTCCCTGGAAAGATGCCTGTTTTGTGGTCCTGCTGAGACAGGAACTACCTCTTGTTGGAGAGGGGTCCTGGGAGACCACAGCATGCTTCACGCTGCTCACACCCTAATGATGACAAGTAGCTGTCTGCCACCTGGGGGAGAGGGCCGCAGCAAGATTCCACACATCCTCGGGTGGAGGCAACTGCAAATTCTAACCGCCAGGACAAATCAGCAGGTGGCCAGCCTTCCTCCACCTGTGGTCACACTACATGACAGCCTTCAGCCCCACGTGGAGGGAAGTCTATGGTACTCCCTGTGACAGGACGCCAGCCCTGTGGTGTTTGAGCAGTACTTCTGAGTAAGATAACTGACCTTACTCGGAAGATTGGCTACTTCTTTGCCAGCCAGTGCTCATGCCACACAGACTAGAGGATGAGTGAAGGGGCTGCCCCATGAACGCTACAGCCTTCCCCAGGCAGGGGATCGGTTCCCCAGGGGCACACTGAGTGCCCATGCAGTGCGACACAGGGCCCGCATGCCAAGACTTCGCCCCTGTGGACAAGGAACAGACCTGAGTGATGGCTGAATGCCACACACTGCCTTGGGGGGAGAACGCTTGCCCTTCACACTCACACAGTTTAAAGCACATTTTCCAGATTACCTTATACAGGACCAGTGACATGTGACACTCACATGTGACATGTGACAATCACATGCTGAATGTGATTTCTAGATCATACATTTGCTGAGCACTCACTAGGTACTCCTCGAACGCCACTTTATATGTCGCACCTCATTAAGTTCTCATGAAACTGTGGCGTTGGCATCATGACCTCCTGGCCACTGAGCAAACCCCGTCCTTTGTCCTCACAGCACTCATCACCACCTGGCTTGTCATCGTTACCTGCCGACTCTCCCTGACACAGCTGTGGGCTGCTTTCTGGCAGCTGTTTCCCCAGGGTCAGTGTAATTTGTAGTAGATGCTCAAGGAATACCTACTGCGTGAATGAGTGGGCTGAGCAAGCGGGCAGAGGGCAGGTAACTCAGGTGTCTATCACACAGTAACCGGTGGTCAGGATGAGCATGCAGACGAACCCGTCTGCCTGACTGCCTCTAATACCAAACCCTTGACTTACAGGAAAACAGAGGCTCAGAGAATCTAAGGACTTGCCCAAAGGAACCAAATCAACCGGGAGCAGAGCTAAGTTTGGAACACCAGCTCTCAGGTTCCTGGGGCGGTGTCTTTCCATGCCTTATGGCTCCTGGCAGGAAGGCCTCTCCGGGCCCATGTGCAGAGCCAGGAAAGTGTGCGCTGACAGGGTGCCCAGAGCCAGCCTTGCCTGCCACAGGCTTCTTTCCTCTCAGGGCCTCAGCTGCTTCATTCCCACCCAAAGAGAGGCTGGAGGGTAGCTTATTTATAGTTTCAGCCTCTAAAGACCAGGAAGGAGCTTTGTTAAATCAAAGACCTGAATTTTAAGTTAAATTTCAAGAAAAAAGTAAAATGCCCAACTGTTTAAAATACTCTTAAAGGGAGTAAGACATCTGAAAACAGGATTTAATTTTTAAAACTTTTCTCCTGACTTTAGGTTCTACCTAAGAGGTCTTTCCAAGAAGAGGCAGCACGGACCCTTTGATTTGCATGTTGTTTGTGTTTTCATCCCTACTCTGGGTTAATGTAGAAAAAGGAAGTTCCTGCAGAG
This sequence comes from Canis lupus dingo, assembly GCF_003254725.2. NCBI lineage: Eukaryota > Metazoa > Chordata > Mammalia > Carnivora > Canidae > Canis > Canis lupus. The sequence continues at coordinate 68,795,203 of NC_064250.1, forward strand.
CAAAGGTGGAGGATACCAAGTGCTGTGAGCAGAGATAGGCTAGGCAAGTCACCACAGACCCCATGTTCTCTCAGAATGTGCTGAGAGGAGGATGAGTCATCTGGTGGCCCTCTCACATGCACTTCCCTTCACATGCCTACCACTCTGGCCATCTTTGTTGGCTTATGAGAAGTGTTTGTTCCCACCCCACCAGCACCTCAGTTCAGGGAGGCAGGGACTCTGCTTGGCTCACTGCTGTGTTCTCAGGGCCTAGGAGGATACTGGCCACAGAGAGCACTCCGTAACTGTTTTACTGACCTAGCGGGATAGGGTCACCCCTCACCCCATACCAGATATGGCCAAGGTGGAGCCTGGGCTGCTGAGGGGTGCATATGAATCTGGCTGTAGGAGGGACAGCTCCCAGGAAGAGGGGATGCTTGCCCATGTGTCTGGAGACTGAGTAGGCCTCCTCTGCGTTGGGAGAGGTGAGGTCAGGAGGGGGGTGGGAACTCTGGGTAGAGAAGACGGGGTGGGGGTGGGGGTATGGAACTGCAGAGTGTTTCATCTAGCTGGAGGTGGCAGTGATGCTGGAGAGGAACACTGGCCAAATGTTTTTTCTGCGACAAAAAAGGTACTCCAAGAAAGAGGGGCCTGTGAGCTAAATGGAAAGTGAACACTTCATCATGATGACACAAGTGGGAGAAGTGCAGGTGGGGGCGTGGCAAGACCATCTGTGCTTTCTGGAGGGCACTGGCTTTTGGGGGATGAGGCCGTGAGGGGCTGCTGTGGGAGGCAAATGGCAGCACCAGAGGACGCAGTGACTGGGTAGCTGCCAGCACAGCCCGGCCCTGAAAAGAGCAGCAGGACCCAGGGTATGGCTAAGCGCTCGAGCAGGTGAATCGGGTCCTTTTAAGGAATGAGGGAGACATGTTTAATAAAGAGCCATGAAAATTATAATAATGATGACACCTAACGTCTCACGTAACCCAATTTCATGGACCAGGCTTGTTCTGACTCATGACCACTAAACAGAGGTGCCAGAACTTGAACCCGGGTCTGTTTTCTTCCTTCAAAGACCGTGTTTCCTCAAGGACACCACAATGCCTCCATGCCCACAGAGACGTGATTTCAAAAATCTCACAGGTAATATTAGAAAGTTATTAATTGGGCAGCCGGGGTGGCTCAGCGGTTTAGTGCCACCTTCAGCCCAGGGCGTGATCCTGGGGACCTGAGATCGAATCCCACGTTGGGCTGCCTGCATGGAGCCTGTTTCTCCCTCTGCCTGTGTCTCTCCCTCTCTCCCTCTCTCTCTCTGTGTCTCTCATGAATAAATAAATGATATATATATAAAAAAAGTAAGTTATGAATTCATTTACTAGTTGGTAGAAAGGCCAAAATTCTTACCAAGGTGACTATTTCTCTCTTTGGATATAAAGCCACCAGTCATCCTATAAAGGAGATATTCTGGGGAAATGGTAATAAGCAAGCTCCTCCACACTTAGTCTCAACACAGCCCGCTCCATGCTTTCACCGCACCCTGGCCTGATAACGGGCCCTCAGTGACGGGGGCCACACCTCTTACATCCTCGGGGATCACCAGTGCCTCGCGAGAAGCATGGCATCTCAGGTGTTCAGGAAGTACTTGCTGAGTTGAACAGTATATTCTTGTTGGGACACCTGACAAAGTCTTATTTTTCTAACACACTTCTGGTAGTTGTTTGGGATGACGAAGACCTCAGAAGATTCAATTCAAGGATTTTCTGAGTGCAATATTTTGGCTATTGAATGGCAGATTTAAACAACTGGACTGTGAAGTACTGAAGTACTACTCCCAGTACTGAATGTGCTGGGAGTCTTTTTTTCTGCGACAAAAAAGGTACTGCAAGAAAGAGAAAGACCCTAACTTGACAAACTGTCCTTGGAGAGAAACTACAATTCTGTCCCAGGCTGGGAATGGGAACCTCAGCTGGTGAACGAGACCAATAAACCACATCCTAATGTTTCATAAAGGAAGGAAATCATTCCCCAAGTCTTTAGGCCATTTCAGATATGTCTGACCCAGCATGGGCTCGAGGACCTGCCGTCTACATCTGCTTTTTTAGAAGGCAGCCAGGCACCCTCTCCTTACCCCATGTAGTCAAGGTCAGAGAAGATGAAAGTCTTTTTGATGTCAAAGCCACAGGCAATGATGTCCTTGGCATTCTCCACGGCATAGCCGTAGGCCTGGTCCAAGGTCAGGTCTTTCCACAGGTACTTCTCGTCATCTGTCATCTGGATGACCAAGGGCACATTAAACACATCCTGCAGCCACCTACAAGACACCAGGGAAGAAGGCTGCCATCTCGTTTCCCGTTCTGCATCCCAAAACACAGTTCTTACCAACAGGGTCCATCAAATTTTGTCTAGGCAATCACACCATCTTATGCTGTGGGGCTGGAACTACATGTATTAACTCAGCTCTGTGCTAGATGCTTTATACTACATTGCAGGCTGGTGATTGCTTTGGGAGGCAGGTATCATCACTTCCCTCCTGCAGACATGGAAATGAAGGGTCAGTAAAGTAACTCTGCTATGGTCACAGAGACAGGGACAGGAGGAAACAGGTTGGCTAACTCTAAGGCAATGCTTGCTCCATCCTGCCATGCTTTCTAAAGTGACACCAGAAACAAAGTGAACAGAAGCCACAAAGGCACCAGGTCCCTCATACCTTGTTTGTTTAATAAACTAGGGGTGTCCTGTCACTCTAGATATGGTTTATAAGTTAACATTCCTGATTCACTAATAAAAGTGATAAAAGGCATTTGATGCAGTACTTACTTTGTAAAAATAAACGGGATGAGGTGACCTACGTGCATGGCTTCGGAAGAGGGGCCCCTGCCCGTGTACAGATAAAATGGCTTCTTATTTTCATAGGCATCAAGAATTTGGTTCATATCTCTAAAGTAAAAAAAAGAGAAGAGGAAATGGTGTGATTTTCTGAGAGAAACACTAAAGCGCTAACGCTCACTTGCAAGAGACAGAGAAAACACAATGATTAGAGCTGGTTATTCTTGGTGCCCATATTAGAAAAATGACAGGAAACTTCTGACATGGTTTTCTTTCTCCTAGGATTTTTTTTTTTTTTTTTGGAAGATTTTACTTCTTTGAGAGAAAGAGAGAGAAAGCATGAGCAGGGGCAGGGCAGAGGGAGAGGAGGAAGCAGACACCCTGCTGAGCAGGGAGCCTGACCTGGCTCCTGATCCCAGGACCCTGGGATCATGACTTGAGCCAAAGGCAGATGCTTGACCGACTGAGCCACCCACGTGCCCCTCTCTGTGATTGTTTTAAAAGTATAAGACACGTAGGCCTGGGATAAAAGAGAGGTATAGTTAGGCAGTTGATGGAACCCCTTTGGAAATTTCAAATACTGGTGTTCACATACCATCTGCTTTACACCTGTTCTTGGGAATGACACCAAGCCAACACTACACAATTCTTAGTCAGAACCCTCAGTCCTGAGTCTCTGGAGACCCTGAATGGGCAAGACTGCACAGTTCCACACAGTCCTAACTCAGGGATGGGAGTGAGGAAGACCTCCTGGAAGTGTGGAGGGAAGTCCTCAGCTAGAGATCTGATTTGGGCTTCCTCAGCCAGGCTGGGACCAAGTGTCCTCACCTGGGAGTCATTCTGGACTCATCTGCCCTCCCCCAGAACTGGGGTTCACAGATAATGTATACGAAGGGTCCTCCTTCCTGGCTGTGCATCAGAATCACCTGGTCATATCACCTCTACCTGGGTCCCACCTTCAGAGATTCTGCTTCAGTGCAGAATCTTGGTGATATCTGGGAATCTGTATTTTTAAGAAGCTCCCTCAGTGATCGCAATGTTCACCACAGTGTGAAAGCACTACTCTAGGGTATAACTGTTTTTTGTTTCTGGATAAAATGTCCCAAAATAAAAGAGGATCTTTTCCAGAGGTCTGGGTAGGAGACTCCATACAAGAGTATTCTAACAAGTGACTCCTCCTCATACCCCACACCGATGATTAACAGTGTTCCTCTCTGGGCTCACAGGATTATGGGAACTGTTTTTTTGTGTTTAGGGCTTTTTTTTTTTTTTTAAACCTCCAAGGAACGATTCATACACTTTTTGAAATAAGGAAAGAATAAAAAAAATTAATTCTGGAAGAAAAGAGTCCTTCTCTGGCTGTTATGGGCTTACAAGAGAGAACACAATGTGGCTGTCCCATGGGCTGTTCTTGCAGTCCTTGAGAGCCCCTCATCAGTGCCTGGGGGCAAGGCACTCCAGGGAGTGCAGGGAATGCACTGAGGCTTGCTGACCAAGCTCCGCTTTGTGAGGATGGTTTTCTGCAGGTGAAGGAGCACAGTCAAAGCCCACAGTTTGCAGCTTGACAGCCCATGCTCTTTCTCCCCTAATGCCCTACCTTACAGATGATAAAATCAGACAGAGGGGCATTCTCAAATCTGAGTCCTATGACGACCTAAGCCAAGAGACTAAAGGTCACTACAATGAAGTAAAGTAAGTTCCATGGGCAGTGAGAGCTGCAAAATGCTAAGATAAAAAGTTCTGATTTAAGATCAACAAAATTGGTAAGCTTTGAGCTAAAGTGACCAAGGGGGGATAAAAAAGTAGACTACTGAAGTCAGGAATGAAAAAAGGGACATTACTGACTTTGTAGGAATAAAAAGGATGAGAAAGGAATACTAAGGACAATTGTATGCCCACATACTACACAATCCTGATGAAAAAGACCAATTCCTGGAGAGAAGCACCTAGCAAACTAACTCAAGAAGAAATAGAAAATCTGAACGGATCTGTAACAAACAAAGAAATTGAATTAGTAATCAAAAAATGATCCACAAAGAAAAGCCTGGAACCAGACGGCTTCATGATGAATTCTATCAAAAAAAAAAACAAAACAAAAAAACACAAAAACATTAATAGGGGCACCTGTGTGGTATAGTAGGTTAAGCATCAGACTTGATTTTAGCTCAGGTCGTGATCTCGGGTCCTGGGGTTAGGCACCATGTCAGGCTCAGCAGGGAGTCTGCTTGTCCCTCTCACTCCCCCCACCCCATGTTCTATCACTAAAATGAATGGATAAATCTTTTTTTAAAAATATATTTTATTCATTTATTCATGAGAGACACAGAGAGAGAGAGAGGCAGAGACACAGGCAGAGGGAGAAGCAGGCTCCATGCAGGGAGCCTGACGTGGGACTCGATCCCAGGTCTCCAGGGTCACGGCCTGGGCTGAAGGGAGGCACTAAACCGCTGGGCCACCTGGGTGGCCCATGAATTGGATAAATCTTAAAAAAAAAAAAAAAAAAAAAAATTAACAATCCTTCACAAATCCTTCTAAAAAAATTAAAGAGGGAATATCTGCAAACTCATTCTGAGGCCAGGATTATCCTGATACCCCAAGCAAAGGTACCAAGGGAAAACTACAGATTCTTGAGTACAGACACAAACATCCTCAGCAACTCTCTGACCAAATCCAGCAACATAAAAAGGATGATATATCATGATCAAATGAGATTTATCCTAGGCATGCAAAGTTGGTTCAACATACAAAAATGCATGAAATGTGATACACTATATTAACAGAAGACAAAACCACATGATCATCTCAACAGATGCAGATAAAGAGTTTGACAAAATCTAACATCTATCATGATAAAAATACTCAATGAACCAAGAGAAGGAAACTTCCTTAACATAATCAAAGGCATTTATGGAAAATCCATAGCTAATGGTCGAAGAGTAAAAGGATGCCCACTCTCACCACTCTTATTTGACACTGTACTAAAAGTTCCAGCCAGAGCAATCAGACAAGAAAAAAGATATCCAAATTGGAAGGAAAGAGTAAAATTAGCTTCATTCTTAGGTGACATAATTCTACATATAGAATAATGCCTTACAGAATTCTCAAAATCCTATAGAATGTAGGATTCTACAGAAAATCCTATAGAATCGTCAAAAAAAGACAAAACCTACTAGGCCAATAAATGAAATAAGGAAAGCTGCAGGATATAAGATCAACAGACAAAAGTCAGTTGTATTTCTATAGAGTAGTGAGATAACTGTGATTTATAATGAGAAATATATTTGGTCTTTGTCACAGAGTTCCTAAAATCCATGGAATTTCCTAAGTGATAAGAGGGATAAATGTGACATTCACATAACAAAGCCCTTTTCAACCACATCTAAGTTTATATTAATAGGTGACTTTTAGAAAGTCCCTAGGTAACCTAAGGATGGGGACTGGTTGCCAGGGGAACCAATCCAAATCAGAAGGTTGGTACTTTTCTGACCCCTTTCTCCTAAAAGGGGTTGGAGATTGACCTTAATCACTAATGGCCGATGATATAATCAGTCATACCCATATAATAAAGCCCCCATAAAACACCAAAGGATGTGGTTTGGGGAGCTTCTGGGTTGGTGAACATGTGTGGGTGTAGGTAGGGTGGTACACCCAGAGAGGGCATGGAATCCCCACCCCTTCCTACATAACTTGTCCTCTGCATGTCTTTCATTTGCCTATTCCTAAGTTATATCCTTTTATAATAAACCAGTGATCTTGTAAGTAAACTATTTTCCTAAGTCATGTGAGCTGCTCTAGCAAATTAATTGAACCCCAGGAGGTGGTTATGGGAACCTCTGATTTATAGCTGGTTGATCTATAAGATGTCTACAGATGACAACCTGGACTTGTGACTAGCATCTGAAGTAGGCTGAGGGGGGGCTGTCTTTTAGGACCAAGCCTTTAACCTGAGGGACCCAATGGTCCAAATGGACAGTGTCAGGACCAAATGGACAGTATCAGGACCGAGTTAAATTGTAGAATACCTAGCTGGTGTTGCAGAACTGCCTGATGTGTGGAAAGCCACATCTGGTGTCAGAAGTGAAATTTTTTTTTTAAGATTTTATTTATTCATGAGAGACAGAGAGAGAGAGAGAGAGAGATACAGGCAGAGGGAGAAGCAGGCTCTATGCAGGGAGCCCGATGTGGGACTCGATCCCGGGACCCCAGGGTCACGCCCTGGGCTGAAGGCGGCACTAAACCACTGAGCCACCTGGGCTGCCCCATGAAATGGTGTTGTAGCAAAGTGCTGAAAATTGAGGAGACACAGAAGAGTGTGTTTTTCTTTCAGAAGTAACAATGAACAATCTGGAAATGAAGTTAAGAAAATGCTACTTGTAAAACATCAAAAAGAATAAAACAGTAGGAATAAATCTAACAAAAGTAGTGTAAGACCTGTAACTGAATACTATAAAACACCACCAGAAAGAAACTATAGCCCTGAGTGGAAAGACATTCTATGTGCATGGACTGGAAGACTTAACATTTTAAGATACAATACTCCCTAAACTGATCTACAAATTCAGTGCAATCCGTATCAAAATCCTAGCTGTCTTTTTCCCAGCAGAAATTAGCAAGCTGATTGTAAAATTAACTCAGGAATGCGAGGCACCTAGAAGAGGCAAAATAATCTTGAGAAGAATAAAGCTGAAGAACTCACACTTTGCAATGTCAAAACTTAGAACAAAACCATAGTAATCAAGACTTATGTATTAAATTTAACAGACCCTTAAATATAAGGTCAACTGATTTTCAACAAGAGTGCCAAGAAAATTCAATTAGGGAAAAAACAGTCTTCAGAATACGGTGTTGGGATAACTAGATATCCACATGCAAAAACATGAAGTTGGACCCTACTTCACACCATATATAAAAATGAACTTGATTGGGCAGCCCTGGTGGCTCAGCAGTTTAGCGCCGCCTTCAGCCCAGGGTGTGATCCTGGAGACCTGGGTTCGAGTCCCACGTCGGGCTCCCTGCATGGAGCCTGCTTCCTCCTCTGCCTGTGTTTCTGCCTCTCTCTGTGTGTGTCTCTCATGAATAAATAAATAAAATAAAAAAAATTAACTTGAAATGGATCAGAGACCTAAATGTAAGAGCCAAAATCATAAAACTCTTGGAAGAAAATATAGGTGCACATCTTCATGATCTTGGATTAGGCAATAGTTTCTTAGACACTAAGCAACCAAGGAAACATAAACTAGATTTCATAAAAATCAAAAAGTTTTGTGTTTCAAAGGACATTATCAATAAAGTGAAAAGACAATCTATACAATGGGAATAAGTATTCGTAAATCATACATTTGGTAGAAACTAGAATCCAGAACACACAAAAAACTATTATGATTCAATAATAAAAAAAACAAATAATTAAAGAGTAGGCAAAGGATCAGGGTAGATATTCTCGACTGAAGAATATATAAAAAATAGGCAGGAAGGCCCTTGAGTGGCTCAGTTGATTAGGCTTCCAATTCTTGATTTCAGTTCAGGTCATGACCTCTTGGTCCTGGGATCGAGCCCTGCTGCATCCAGCTCTAGCTCTGTGCTCAGTGGGGAGTCTGCTTGAGATTCTCTCCCCCTCTCCTGTTACCTCTGCCCCTCCCTCCTGGTTGCTCCCCTTCTTTCATTCTCTCTCTGAAATAATAAATAAATCCTTAATTTTTAAAAAGATTTATTTATTTATTCATGAGCAAGACAGAGAGAGAGAGACAGAGACACAGAAAGACAGAGAAGCAGGCTCCTCACAGGGAGCCCAATGTGGGACTTGATCCCCAACCCGGGATCACGCCCTGAGCCTAAGGCAGACACTCAACCGCTGACCTACGAGGTGTCCCATAAATAAATCTTTAAAAAAAAAAAAAAGAAAAAAAAAAGGAAAAAAAGGTGTGTGTGTGTGTGTGGGGGGGGAGAAGATGTATAAAAACTGCCAATGAGCACATGAAAAGATGTTCAACATCATGAGTCAAAACACAATGAAAAACCACTTCATACCTATTAGAATGGCTATAAAAATATATATACAAAGTAGGAAACAGTAAGTATTGGTGAGGATATGAACTGGGACCCATGGGCAGCCTGGGTGGCTCAGCGGTTTAGCGCTGCCTTCAGCCCAGGGTGTGATCCTGGAGACCTGGGATCGAGTCCATGTCAGGCTCCCTACGATGGAGCCTGCTTCTCCCTCTGCCTGTGTCTCTGCCTCTCTGTCTCTCATGAATAAATAAAATCTTAAAAAAAAAAAAAAAAAAAGAACTAGGACTCTTTTCTGTGCATTGCTGGTGGGAATGTAAAATGACAGTCACTGTGGAGAGCAGTTTGGTAGTTCCTCAGAAAATTCTGGAGCTACTAGATGCAGCAATTGTGTTCCCACCAAGAGAACTGAAGACACTTATCCACACAGAAACTTGTACACAAATGTTCAGAGCAGCATCACTGAGAGCCCAAAAGTGAAAATAACCCAAATGCCCAGCAACTGGTAAATGGATAAACAAAAAATGGGGTCTATCTATTCGGGAGAAGACTATTCAGGTATGAAAGGGAAGGACGTATGAATACAGGCCACCACACTGGGGAACTTGAAAACATGACTGCCAGTGGTGTGGGTGGGGGAGTGACTGCTCATGGGGACGGGGTATCTTACTGGGGTAGTGAGAATGTTCTGGAATTAGTGGTGGTGATGGGTGCACAACCTTACGAAAACACTAAAGACCATTTTAAAAACTTGAACTGTATACTTTAAAAACGTGAATTAAATGAAGGTAAAAGGTTTGATTATACTCTGTCCAGAACGAAGGCAGAGCAGGGTCCGGAGTTTTTGGCACGCAGAACTTGAGTTCTGGCAGACTGCTGAGCTCGGTCCTGTGCGTGCTCTGCTGTAACCGTGAGGAGCAAGCAGAACAGAACAACCCTACCATGTCCCATAAAATGGGCTAACCTGTGGGATGGGTGAGGTAAGAAAACTTGGAACCTGCCCATTTTCTGATTATTATCTACATGGAATTTATAGTCTAGGGTAGGGATAGTCTCTTCCAGGTACACTCTGTTAGTTTCTCTTTTGATGATAGGATTTATGAGTAGGCCAGGACAATAGCAGGAAGAGGGCACAAAATTTCAGGAAGCCCACTGCTTATCGTTTGGGAAACGTTCAACTTGGACGTAGAAACCTCTTTTGTCTTTATGACATTTTATGATTTACAGGGCATAACCTGGCATACATCTCATCTGCTGTGTATGTGGCCTCCACTTTGTAAATATTCTGTAAATGAATAAAGGGCCTGAGGATGAAGGGACAGGCCATGACCCCACAGCCAGTTATGGACAGAAGGTGGACCCCCAGTCTTCAGACAGTTGGCTATCACTGTCCCCAAGAGCAGGCAGCTTGTCTGGGATTCAAAGGAGAGGACGAGGGGAAGCCCCTGACCTGTGTGAGAAGAAGATGCCTCTGCGCAGGAAGCGGTGTGGTTTCTGCCCCGTGGCTCTCTCTATTCGGTTTACCAGCTCCTTGTCGATTTTACTGCTTCCAAACCGAACTGGAAAACAGAATTGGAACGAGATAGAACTATCTTAGGTGGTGTGAGGTTTGGCAACCGGGTAATACTGAAGGGGAAAAACTAGTGTATTGTGTGCGATCTAAATGAACCCAGACCTTTTTAGGCCTTCTGCTCCCAGGCCCTTCTCTCAACCCAGAGTCAAATGTCTTTCATGTTAACAAGGACAGCTGAAATCACAATCAGCAAAACAGGAAACAAATTACAGAATAAATCACTGTTTTGTTTGGGATTGGATTTTGATGGGAAGCATATCCAGAATTCAGTCTGCCTAGCAACTCTTCATACCTCCCTTCTTTCAGATGCTTATTAAGGTATAATGTATGGACACTGACCACTGTAATTTTAATATTTCATTTGCTGCATTAAATTAACTTGAATTCAAAAAAAAAAAAATTAAATTACTTGAATTCAAACAAATTTTCCCTCACTGATGGTCTATGACTTAAATTATGAAAAATGGCTTTTGACTTTGATAAAAACATTTTAGTAACGCCTCTCCTGTAGTGGTTACCAGTGATCTCAGAGTAAGGACTTCCCTGAGCAGGAAGCCCTGTGAGGAAGGGCTTGCCAGTGGCCACCTGCTCTGTGAGGAGTTACTCTTCTTAAGCTGACGTCCAGCTTTTCAGCTCCACAATCAGTATCACTGGAAAAGAGATTTAGGTAATCCATTCCTGACTTTAACCATTAAGTAGAGAGGTGCTTTAAAGGACTCAAACATACTATTCCAACAGACCTTTCTTTAAGTTCTGAATCGCTCAAAGAAAGGGAAAAAGCTTATGCTAAGCTATCTATTACAGATCGTTATTGTGAAGTAAGTTTTATATTATTATCTGTTAAAAACAATCTTTTGGGATGTAATGCGTGACAAAAAGATTTTAGGATCTATTTTTTTCTTGGCATTGAAGCTTGATTGGCTTTATAATTCAAAATTAAAAAAAAAACACTGATGGGATCAACTCTAGGGAATCACTTATAGAAGCTGGGGTTTCTCTCAGGACATACCAATGAGCTTGTCATAGTCAATGCCCTTAGCACTGCTTGTCTGTACTGTCCACGGATCCACAAAGTCCTCCTCAGCTTCTGCGGCATTCAGGCCACGACTGTTCTCAGGTGCTGGTCTCGCTGGAGGGCAGTCGGCCTTATACTCCTCCCCCACGGTGGCTTTGTAGCTCATTTTCAGTGATAACAACAACTTCACTGCAGAATCGATTTCATCCTGGACAAAGGAAATGAGGATGAAGGCTAAAAATACCACCATAGCTAACATTTTGCTGAACACGACTGCTCTTACGTGGCATGCACTGTGCTAAGTGCCCCCACACACGTTATCTCCTTAGCCTCACGACACCCTTCAGAGGCAGGCACCACAGTCACTGTGCTCTTCCAGTTGAAGCCTCTGACACTCAGAGAGGTGAAGGAGCTTGCCCACAGACACACAGCAAGTCGTGGCCCAAATGTCTTATTTTCGTGCTGTTCTAGTGGTATGGATTACTATGAGACACTATGGTACAAATGGTTATGACACACAGTTATTTATGACACAGCGAATATGCTAAAGGTTGCTTCAATGCCACTGAGGCCAAGAAATGTGTGTGACATGCTCCCTGCACTGACTATACAGAATTCTACATTGGACCTTGTTTTTACATTCCGCACACTTGAAATAAGTATTTGTTGAAGCTTAAACAATACTACAGAGGACAGTAACACAACTCTAGACATCAGGGAAACAGATAAAAGCAACAAAAACAGGCTTTCAAATCCTAAATTAAGGAGGGATGCAGTGAGAAATAGTCATATTATGGTATTTTGGAGTCTTATCAAGCTGTCCCAAGTATTTGCATACTGAATGTTTAAAAATAAGCACAAGAAAGACAAACGTAAAAATATATCCTTAAGTACTCTGGAAATCTGGTAGAGACCTCCTGCTCCAGAAGCCCACAGGAGCCACCCATGAAGGCTGGCCTCTGGAAGAGCAGGCCTAATTAGGCAGATTAGTCATGCTATGCCCCAAAGCTTTGCTCCTGTAATTGGCCTTGCTGGATTAGATCACAAACAAAGAATATACACAGGCCAATTTGCTTGCCAAAGGAAGTACAAACATTCCCATTTAGAATGTACACATGTTATATAAAGCGGGCTTCCTAAGCAGAGAGGCAGGACAACACCACCCTCCATTTGGAGGGTGATGCTGCCTCAGGTACAGTACCTGAGCCACAAAGAACTCTTACTGTGCGGCAGGTCTGCAGGACACGGATTTATGTTTCACATTCTGAAATGATCTGGATTTCGTTATTACAATGAATTAGAATTGTGGGCTCAGTAAATCCATCAATATACTTCATTTAAGAGAGAGGATATTTCCCCAGGTTGGAAAAATAGGTAAGTTACTCATCTCATTTTTGCAGTACCTAGCCTCAGTGTAACAAAATAAATGTTTAGCAAGCATGATTTATTGAATTATCCATGGGAAGAATTTCCTTGCTTTGAAGTACACTTTAGTCAATACCCTTTTATCACTGGTTCTGTTGACATTTCGTACTCTATCTGTTCTAACTCTGCTTGCAACTAGGAGGCTCTTTGAAAGTCAAACATTTAACCCGTGTCTCTGCTTGAGAACTGTTTGTAGTCGGAATGCGATTTAAATGGACAGGCAAGCTTGCCTGGTCTATTTTCCTGTTCTCGATCTAACATGGACCAGGACACTGAAACAGGATTTAAAAGCTGATGTTAAAAAAAAAATACATAATAAATAAAATAAAAGCTGATGTTCTGGGAGAGGGAAAAAAAATAAAAGGCTCTGTACAAGCTGATTATATATGAAGTTCCAACACAAAGAGAACTGTTCATGGGGGAGGCCTATGGCAGAGGGTAGAGGCAGTGACTAAAGGGGCCCAGGGATGGCTTCCGGGTGCTACTATCCTGTTTCCTGATTTGGATGCTGGTTACATAGGTGTGGTCATTTTGTGAAAACTCAGTAAGCTGTCAGATTATGAGCTCATAGTTTTCCCAATAAATGGTGTATTTCAATTAAAAAAGTTTAAACTAAAAGCACAAGAAACAAGACTGTGCTATCTTAACCTCTGTGATACTGTGTCATTTCTTGAGTCCTGCCCAAACTGCTCATGCCCTCAGCCACTGTCTCCCCTCAGAGCCCCTAGATTCTTACCTATCCCCCCAGAAGACATCTTGCTTTTTAGTGAGTTGTTCCTGAAAGCAGGGGGTCTTATTCCCTTAGTACACAGAACAGAAAAGAACAGTAAGTACTATGGCCGAGACACATGCAGAGACAGCTGGAGAAAGAGCCCACGATGTCCTCACAATATTGGTACTCCTTGAGTGGCTTGAGTATTTTGCATAAAGTGAATTTCTAAAATACCAGGTGCTTCTATTATAACACATTCTTGGGTAAAATACATTTATTTCTGAATTTTCATCACTTAGCTCATGACTCCATTGTGCAGCCTCTAATCTCTCTTGTTGAAGGTCAGCTGATTGCATAAGTCAAAGAACACACTTGGAAGAGTAATTCTAAACTGTGTTAAGTATTGCTTGTTTAATAATGAACATGATTGAAGATCACTAAAAATTGGTAACTAAGAACACTTATTAAATGTTGTTTGAGTTCAACATGACATTGACACAGATACCACTGTCAAGTTTTCAAGAATGGATTCAAAGAGCAAATGATTAACATTTGGATCCTTTATTTATTTTAGTTTTAAAAACACCTTAGTCTCATCCACTGAGTCCTATCTGGTGTGTAAACCTCTTCCCGTGAATAATGAATTCCTTTTTTGGACATCGCTTTCTTTCAGTACTATTTATTTCTTTTAATGTGTAATGACTTCTTTGGGGTCCAAAGAGTCAAAGTTTCCTTTGGGTGGAAGAATGAGTGGGAGGCCAAGATGGATGGGACATGGCTGACACCAACTGGGGAGGACCCAGGACTCTGAAAAGGAGACAACAGGGGTTGCAAATGATGGACAAGGAAGTCATGGAGATGAAGAAGCTGAGTAACCTAAGGGTGGAGGCATCGCAGAATGAAAGGCATTGCTCACATGGATTAAAGATGCAGATGGCACAGGATTACACTTCTGAAACATCCTGCAGCGACAGCAGGAAGACCTTCCAGAAAGGTACAACCCCATGAGGACAAAGGCAATGAGAAGAGGATGCCACCAACAAGATTTTGGAAGCTGTAGAGCTGCTGGATGACTGGCCACGGACTGTGCAGAACAAACATAAGGACGTTGTGGAAACACTGGGATTACGATGCTGCGGACTCCTAGGGCTGGGCATTCTGAAGTTAGGGTGAATGTGGGCTATGATATAGGAGGCACAGGTGCAAAATCTGTCTAAGAAGCAGCTGCTTGGTTCTCTATACCTGCCCACCTCTCCAGACAGAAGTCCTGTAACAAGGAGGTCCAGTTACAAGTGTCTAGACCAGGGGTGCTCTACACAGCACGGGGAAGACACCAGGAGCAGGTAGTGTTAGGGATGGCCACACAGCCCAGCTCTTCTGTCCCACAGAGAATGCCAGGAAAACCATCCTCAAGATCTCAGAGATAAAAGGATACTTATCATACCTAGGTAACAAGAATGGGGTGAAATGAGGGAAGGGACGTCATTGAGAAAGTAACTGAGCTCACGGAAGTTAAAAATGATGGGATAAATGAAAAACAACTGGAAGATTAGAAGTTGAGGAAGGGGAGCCTGGTTGGCTCAGTCGGTAGAGCATTCAACTCTTGATCTCAGGATTGGGAGTTCTAGCCCCATGATGGGCGAAGAGCCTACTTAAAAAAAAAAAAAAGGCAACACAAGAGGTTGAGGAAGTATACATGAAAGAAGAACAAGAAAACAGAATGGAAAGCAGAAGGCAAAAAAAACAAGAAAAGCAGAGGACTGGTTTTGTGTGTGTGTGTGTGTGTGTGTGTGTGTGTGTGTAGGGGGAATCCATAAATAGAGAAAACAGGAGAGAAGAAATCAGAAAAAAAAAACAGTTTCCGAGAATTAAGGATCCTAAGTTTCTAGTTAGAAAGGATGTACTCATCCCAAGAAATTTCAGAATACTGGAACAAAGAGACTATCCTGCAAATTTCCATAGAGGAAAAATGAGGGAAGGGCATCTGGTTTTGCCACAGCCAACTGGGGGAGCCAGGTGAAGACTGCACTGGCTTCCGAATTCTGTGAGAAAATCACTTCTGCCCTAGGGTTCCATACGCACTCTTGCTTATCAAATTATTTCTTTAGCTAGAAATTTTTTCAGATACCATTAGAATATCTGTCTGTCAAGAGAGTAAACAAAGGAGGAATGAAAGACACAGGATCAGGAAACAGAGACCTAACAGGGAGGAGAGGGAAGGGCCTAAGGTGGGCAATGTGGACGGTGAAAGGCAGCAGTCCTGAGCAGGTGGAGGTCCTAGGCGAGACCTTCTGGAGATGAGCTGCAGACTGGCTGATGAGTGCCTCTGGAGGAGACCCACCCAACTGGCAGGGGCCTGGAGAGCCATTACCATTTGTACACAAAAACACAGAGCCAAGAGGGATTCAGACAAGTATCAACTCCAGGGCAGGAAAGGAAAAACACTCCAACTCTACTCCGTGGGTCAGCTGTCAGTAGCATTTACGCAGTCAGAAGAGCATCGATGCTGGTATTGTGACATGCACGGGACATGGGATGTGTTGACAGAAGTGCTAACTCCTCATCTTCCACAGTTAAAGCCCCATACTTGAATATCAACAAAGAGCAATATAAAACTGTGATTCTGAGAGAATCAGCTGAAAGGACTGAAATGTCTGTTTCTCGGAAGAGGCAGGGTAGATGACTGCATGGATTTCGGTGGTTTTATTTTTATTTATTTTTTTTTAATTTTTATTTATTTATGATAGTCACAGAGAGAGAGAGAGAGAGAGAGGCAGAGACACAGGCAGAGGGAGAAGCAGGCTCCATGCACCAGGAGCCCGATATGGGATTCGATCCTAAGTCTCCAGGATCGCGCCCTAGGCCAAAGGCAGGCGCCAAACCGCTGCGCCACCTAGGGATCCCGATTTCGGTGGTTTTAGACCACATGCATCATCAAGGAGAAAACGAATTTAAGGTTATAATCAAAATAGCTCAGTTATTGAGGGAACAGAGTCTTGCAAACTTTCTGTTCCTGGGTTGCATGACCCCAGGCTTGGTTTATTTTCATTCATTCATTCATTTGTTCATTTATTTTAAAGATTTTATTTATTTATTCATGAGAGACAGAGAGAGAGAGAAGCAGAGACACAAGCAGAGGGAGAAGCAGGCTCCATGCAGGGAGCCAAATGTGGGACTTGATCCCGGGACTCCAGGATCACACCCTGGACCAAAGGCAGGCACCAAACCACTGAGCCACCCAGGGATCCCCCCAGGCTTGGTTTAAATGCACATGTAGAGAGCCCAACAAAATCACATACCTTTGATGCTTTTCCAGCTTTGAGGGACCGCACGAGCTCCCCCTGAGCAGCTATGCTGTTGAACAGTTCTAGCGGGGATGCAAACCCCTGCTCACCGTTGGGCATGTCCGCCATCTCCAGGATCTAGGTTTACAGCTGGCTAGGGTGTCAGTAGTCCAGACAAAACTGTGGGGGGGGGGGGGGGGCGGGGAGGGGAGAAGGGAGAGATTGATTAACAAGCCACTGTAACTGTTTTATCTTTCCTGCATCTACCTAGTCCTTCATCTTTCCAAAAAGGTTGGAGAGGACACGGATATAATAACATTAATAAAAGTGTAAGCACTAATTTGGGGCCATGAAAAGGGAGAAAAGAGGAAGAACAGATCCCAATGGTGAGGACTGAAGGAACGGCTCTGATTTATGGGCTGTGGGACTCACTAAGTGGGTCTCACTCAGTGCCCAGCACCAGGAAGGACTCGTGTTTGCACACACTGTAAATACCAAAGTGCTTTAACAAACCTAAGTTCATCAGAACTAAAAACATTTGGCAAACTGCAATTTACTTTTTATCTTAATTGTTTTGGGGATGAGTCCCACGCCCTTGCAGCCATAAGCAGTAGGTCATTGAACAAATGGCTTTTTCTGCTGGCCAGCTGCTCTGTTCTCAGATTAAGCAAGGTCTGGGGTCCAGGACAAGGTCTTATCTAGGGTGGAGGGTAGGGCCTTATCTGTTCTGGGCTCCAAACGAGGAAAATGATATATAGCCTGTCCATTTACATGCTATCTTACTTCACAGCAGATCTCTGAAAAAGGTGTACCTGCAACTTTTATTAGCCATTATTTACTATTAACTTTGAAAAAGGTGGGACACAGGGTACACCACCTGATGCTGCCTTGGAGCCGAGATGGGTCACGGTCAGTGCCCTCTTGGGTCAGTCACTTTCCCTTTCTGAGTGTCAGCTTTCTCATCTAGAGAGTGGCACAATCAGGAACCTCTTTGGCTATCTCAACACCTGCTATGAGAAGAAATGAGGAAAAACTAGAAGGTAGCATTTTGTAAACTGTAAAGCAAGATATAATCCATTCGGAGTATTATTTATTAGGGCTCCAGGGTGTGGCCAAACCGCACCCAGCTTTTTTTTAAGACTTGTCACAAATCGTAACCTTATACACATCCATTCGCCAAAGTCTCATGGCACTCCTGTGAGGAAGGTCTGTTGTCTCCATTTCACAGATGAGTAAACCGAGGCAAAGAAGTTATGGAACCTTCCTGAGTGAACACTACTGGAAGGGATGGGATACAAACTCAAGCAGCTACAACTCACACTCTCCAATGCTGTCCTATATGTTACTTAACTGTAAGGAGTCTCAGCCTCTCAACCGTAAAGTGGGACTGATGGTAATGCTACCTGCAAGACTGCTGTGTGGCTGGAGTGTGACAGCACAGGGAGTTAACCAGCACAGCCCTGGCTCCATAGTACAGGTTCAATAAATGGCTATTTTGTGTCTTTATTTAATTTTTTTAAAAAAAGATTTTATTTATTCATTCATGAGAGACAGAGAGAGAGAGAAGCAGAGACACAGTCAGAGGGACAAGCAGGCTCCTTGCAAGCACTTGATCCTCAGTCTCCAGGATCACTACCTGGCTAAAGGCAGGCACTCCTCCGCTGAGCCACCCAGGCGTCCCTAATAACTTTTCTAATAACTCTTTGAACCAAACACAAAAACCTGAGGAATAATTTTTGTAAAGATTTTATTTACTTATTTATTCATTCACGAGAGACACACAGAAAGAGACAGGCAGAGACACAGGCAGAGGGAGAAGCAGGCTCCATGCAGGGAGCCTGATGTGGGACGGGATCACACCCTGAGCCAAAGGCAGATGCTCAACCCCTGAGCCAGCCAGGCGTCCCAACTAGGCTACTCTATATAAATCAATGACAGCATAATACTGAAACTAGGATAGGACAGAAACCAGTTTCTTTTCTCTCCTTACTGAGAATCACCTCAATTCCCAGAAAGGGAAGTTGGATAAAATACCTCCTTCAGAAAACAAAGCTAACAGTTTAGGGAAGCCTGCAAGAAGGAATGCGGAAGAGACTCTGACTACCCCAGGAGAGAACCATTCAGGCTCGTATCAAATTACAATCTAAGGGATGAAATGTACTTCTAGCCACAAACAATCAAACATCCTGTCCAGCTACTTTACACAAGATCTCAGATTTGTCCAAACTTCAAAGTTGGATGGCATAGTTAACTCTGTGTTAGTCGATGATAGGTGATGGGGGAGTTAGAGCAGTCCCCTGAGGTTCCACCGCCAAAGCCCTCCTAAATCACGTGTTCTCTCAGAATTCTCAGAATGTGATACTCTCCTCTGCCTACGCTGCAGGTTATCTCACTAATTCAGACCTCAGCTCTTCTCTGCAGCCTTTCCTGACTCCTGCGTCTCCGGTGATCCCCAAGCACTGTCAACTTGATTAGGGCCCTCGCACAGCATTTAGTTATTCACGTCTTCTCCACTCGACAGGGAAATCAAGCACTGGGTTTTTACTCTTTTGTGTACTGCTAATGCCTGGTACACAGCAGTTTATCAACGTTCACTGCATTAATCAATCTCAGAAGTCACCCAGTTCAACATTCCTCCTAAGATTTATATCCTCTCACGTTATCTTTGTAAGTGCTTGTTCCAGTTTAAGGTAGATTTACATGTGGACTTCAAAACAAACCACCTTAGTTTTAGCACCTTGCCACTCTGCTGAGCCTGCTGGATTTGGAAAGGGCCAGGTTGACCCATGGCGCCTTCTCCAGGTCTCACAGCCCTAGTCTGGTTTCTTCAGCCACTGCTAACTGTGCCTACCACCCAGGTCGTTCTCTTTGGGATTGCCTTGGGTTTAATCCCTGTTCTTCCAAAAGTGTGGTATCTGGCATACAAGGCAACGGGTGACAGTAGTAAGGTTCTGACGTCAGCAAGTAGGACCAGAAGTATTACTCTTAAAAATTCCTACGGAAAGTACCAGGTAAATAACAGGTGTGTCCTGGACAGACCATCTCCCCCTGCAATGGAGCAGATAACGTAGAGGATCCACTAGATGAACGCGATCCAAACTTAGGGACCATGCTGTAGGGAAAAATATGCCTTTCCGTAGCAGAATTCTGTTTGAGAAGGAGCACATGGGAACTAGACCTGATGAGGAACAGAAGATAAGGTCTCCCTGCTCTCAGGACATGAGGCAAACACTGCCTGGGAACCACCCACATGATAAATCGTGTGTGTGTGTGTGTGTGTGTGTGTGTGCGTGTGACGCAACCTCTTTAGAGACAGGAGAATAGCACAGACTCTTGGTTTACACACCCAACCCCCCCCCCCCGCCCTGCAACGCGCACCCTCCTTTTCCCTCACATCTAGTCCACATGCTCTTTTCTTTGTCAACTTTTCAAATGAAATTTACTTCAGAGGTTTTTAACCCAGAGTTCAGCATGTCTGAAATGACACTGACAGTTTGCATACACACTGGTATGTGTGCCCATGGTTCTAAGCAGAACATGCAGGTTACTTTATCAAAGGGGTCTGGGATGCCAAAAGTCTATGGACGACTGTCTTAGTGTTTACTGCATAAAGTGCAAATAGAGCTTTGAATCTTTCTTAAAGAGAGTTGTATCATCTATTTAACAGAGTAAAATCTAAAACAAAGACAACAGAGCTATAATCTGTGGAATCACCCATCATCTCCTTTGAAGTAAGCATGAAGTAGAAAGAGCAGACCTGAATAGTCCGTGGCAGGTCACAGTGCACCTTTAAAGAGAAAGCTAAAAGACTCTTAACAATTAACTCACAGTTCCCCTTTTCAAAGAACCTGAATCTTGTGCTCAAAATGAGCGAGGTACCATTTCAAAATGAAAGGTACCATTGTTCTCGAGAAGCAGAACAGGCGCTTGAAGAAACTGGGTAGTTTCGGGATGGGGAACAGAAAGAATTACAGAACCGTTTAACAGAACATGACGATGACTTGGGCCGTCCTGAGATCATCTCACAGACCAGACTACACTGGTCTACAATTTGGGGACAGGGAGCATGAACACAGCCGGGAAGAGCAGCTGGCTCTGTAGTTTCTGGGTGCCCGGAACACCACCAAGACGTGGGATACCGTCCTTTACTGCCGGGCCCCAGGGCGCCGCTGACAATGGCTCTGCACTGCCAAGTTCCCAGGGGACAAGAAAGCGACTTGTGTCGGGCCAGGACTTCTCTGAATGCTTCGAGCCTGGGGACAGGTCATGCCCACCTTTCCTTTGTTAAACTCCCAGAAGCAAGGCAATTTTTTCCCCTTTGGGTAATAAAACGCATGTTACCTTAAAAGCCAAAGGTGATGTGAATTCCCACCAAGCCAGGCCTGAGATGCTCTTGCATACGACCACGGAAGAGGGGTAGTATGTTAGGATGCTGAGCATGTCAGGAGGCCTCGTCAGTGACAACTGTGAGAGCCAGCATCAACGTGCTGCAGGTGCAGCCATCAGCCCCAACAGGCAACTGCTCTGCTTGCCCACTCCCTCCACTGCCCCCTCCTCCCAGGTGGGGGAGGCTCTGAATCACCTAGACTTTACTTGGGTCATCTTGCTGAAATACAACACACAACACCCCGATTCTGAGAGACAACCCCTCGCCCCTCGCCCGTCTGTCCGTACGTCCGCCGTCCAGGAACCACGATTTCCATTCCAGCGCTTTGGTAAGAGGCTGGTAAAAAAAAACACCAAGTAGCTGGATGCCTGGGGAAGATCCGGATACATACCCAGGATGTGCAGGACGCGGCAGAGGCGGCCACTGGTCTCGCCGGGCAGCTGGGAGCCAGAGTCTGCCCCGAGGGGGGAAGCCAGAGGTCTTTTATAGTCTTCCCCTGTTTCTTTCGGTTTCTTTTTTTAAAAAAGGCTCTTCTTTTTTGTTTCTTCTTTTTTTCTTCCTGTTTACCCCACTCTCCAGCTGTTGGCACGTAGGGATTTTTTATAAATTACTCAGTTTCTCAGAAACACTTGAGACTCTTGACCAACCTCCTCGCTGAGACGGTCCAATCAGAGGTGGGTGGGGTGGGTGGGGTGGCCGGGTGCAGGCCGAGCCGAGCCGTGGGCCGGCCATTGCATCAGCCACCCCATACCCCGGGCTGGCCCGCACATAACCTCCCCACCCTCTTCCCGTTCCCCACCCACCCTCGGCACCAGCGGGACTAACTGTTTACGTGCAGCCGTGGGAGGCCGCAGAAATCCCCGCGGCTGCTCACCGAGGAAGCGCAATGCGCATTGGTGGGAGGAGCGCGAGCTCCGGCCCGGCCCGACCTAGCTCTGGGCCCTGCCTCGGGTCAAGCCCTGGGGCGAGGGCTGTTACCTCTCTGCCTCGTCCTCCTCGGGCGCCTCGTCTGTGAAATGGGCACACGGGAGCCGCCTGGCTTTGCCCCCGAGGGCAGCGAGCGCGACGGCAGAGGCCGAGCCCCCGGCACCCGGCCCACGCTCCTGCCCGGGGTGGGGGGGTCTCGCCCTGGGGGGGAGGGGCGGGGGCGGGGGACGGGGCGCCACCGCGGAGCCAGACCCCGGCGGGCAGCGAGCCGGGCTCTGAGCAGGATACTCCGGGCCGTCGCCTGCAGGCTGCGGCAGGGCCCGGTCAGCCGGCGCCACCCCGGCCTCCCTCCCGCCCTCCCCCCCCCCACCCCATCCCCTCACTTACCGGCCCAGCCGGGCCCTTCAGCGCCGCGGGCTCAGCCACCGGCGGCCTCCTGGGCGTCCCTGGAAACGCCGTCCGGCCGGAACGACTTCCGGCCGTGCTGCCCCACCATTGGCTGTTCGCGCGGGGGCGGAGCGGAGGCCGCGGATGATTGGTTGGCGGGTCCGGCACCAGCGGAACGCAACTGGGTTGCGGAGTGCAGGCCGGACGACCTGCGGGAGGACCGAGCGCTTCCGGTGCGTGCGGTGAGCGGCGGGCCCGGGGGCGGGAGGGGGTTGGGAGCGGGCGGCGGGCGGCGGCGGCGGCGGCGGGGGCGGCGGGGGCGGCGGCCGGAGCGCCCCGCGGCCCTCAGCGCGGGCCTCCGACCCTCCCTCGCCGGTCCCTTGGCGGCAGCTGCCTTCCGGACGCGCCGAGCTCGGGGCCCGCCCTACCTCCGGCTCTTGACAGCTCGGCTAACTTCTATTCATCCTTCAAAACCCATCGCGGGTCGTCTGCCTGGTTGCCTTCCTCCTCAGTCTGTGGCCTCCGGCGCCGGATCCGTGTTTTGTGTTTAATCTGTGCGCACACCAGACCCAGTCTAAGGCTTGGCCCCGAGTAGGTAATGAGGACGTGTTCGCCGAAGGAGGGTGTCCTCCCTCTTTTACTGTCTCCGTGCCCCACCCCCACCCCCACCCCCCGCAGCTGCAGCCCACGAATATTCCCGGACCCCGGGTGGGGGTGGGGGGGTGTCAGCGAGTGAACCGAGCACGACAGGCGCTGCCCTCGAGGAGCCGACCCGGCGCTGCTGGGTCCCCGGCTTCCTCCCGCGGATCCCCGCCCCCACCTCGAAATTTTTTCCCCTTTTCCCGCCCATGTGCCTTCGCAGACACAAAAGGCAGCAACCACTTCGCCCGAAAGTTTTCCGTTGTTGCCAGTGCGTCTCCCTGGCCTCCGTTTTTGCCTGTCCCCCCCCTCCCCCCCAGAGTCACCCCCTGGGCCTCCCTGCATCCTCCCTCCGGCCCCCTTTGATGCTCTTCCTTGCCTCTGGTGTCGGGCCCACCTCGGCCACCCACCCGAGATGGAGCTGCAACCCCCAAGCCCGCAGGCGCCGCCTCTACGCTCTTCTGTTCTGCCTTTCTCCTTAGGATCTCTTACTGCCTGGGACCCTGCATCTCGCTGGATTGTGGTCGGCCTCTGCCACTGCCACCCGAGCATGGTGAGCGCGGGCCGCCCTTCGCTGTGTGTCTGCCGTGGGGCCTCACCAGTGGCCTCTGCGCCATCGGTCCTGGGTACACGAGCCAAACGTTCACGAAGCAGGTAGTATCCAGAGCCTCGGCATCCGCCCTCCTGCATTCATTCTGCCCTTGCTGCCTTGCCTAGCTAGGAAGTGGGCTCATGGGCCCCAATCCCACCACTCTCTGATGTACCGTGGACGTCTTTCTTTCTTTTTAAAATTTTCTTGTTTTTTCTTTCTAAGATTTTATTCATTTATTCATGAAAGACACACACAGAGAGAGAGAGAGAGAGAGAGGCAGAGACACAGGCAGAGGGAGAAGCAGGCTCCATGCACCGGGAGCCCGACGTGGGATTCGATCCCGGGTCTCCAGGATCGCGCCCTGGGCCAAAGGCAGGCGCTAAACCACTGCACCACCAGGGATCCCCCCAGCTTCTCATCCTTAAGAGGACACCTGTCCTATTGGATTAGGACCCACCCTCATGACCTCATTTCAATTTTTAAAAAATATTTTATTTATTTATTCATGAAAGACACACACAGAGAGGCAGAGATGCAGGCAGAGGGAGAAGCAGGCTCCATGCAGGGAGCCCCATGTGGGACCCCATCCCGGGTCTCCAGGATCAGGCCCTGGGCCGAAGGCAGACACTCAACCACTGAGCCATCCAGATGTCTGTCTTTCTTTCTTTCTTTCTTTCTTTCTTTCTTTCTTTCTTTCTTTCTTCTTTCTTTTCTTTCTTTCTTTCTTTCTTTCTTTCTTTCTTTCTTTCTTTTTAAGGTTTATTATGTTAGAGGGAGTGGGGGAGAGAGAGAGAGAGAGAGAGCTTGCTCGAGAAAGGAGGGACAGAGGGAGAGGAACTCAAGTCGACTCTGTGCTGAACACAGAGCCTGACTCAAGGCTTGATCTCACAACTCTGAGATCAGGACCTGAGCCAAAATCAAGAGTTGGACGCTTAGCTGATTGAGCCACCCAGGCAGGCACCATCGGTCTCTCTTCTGAGTCAACCACTGCAGACAACGAGGTGGGTGGGAATCCATCATGTGGCTGAGGACTCACATCCTGGCAGTGGGAACCTAGTGGGTTCCCTGCGACAGGGAGGAATGGTATGTGGTGGTGTGTGGTGCTGTCTACAGGAGTTGAGACAGGTGAGATGTCTGATCAGGACCAGGCTAAGTGTTTAGAGAATAGAAATGCCAAGTTGTTTGCAGAGTGCAGATGGCTTTGTGTATGGAAGGTGTTACCTGCCCAGATTAGGCTGCAGGATGGAGGGGGGGGTGGAATTTTGGAGGAGGTAGACTATATTTGTTGAATGATGATGTAATGTGTTGGACAGTGGAGCCCTTCAGGTGATGGGAACCCTTTGGGGGAGAGGTGTGGGTGGGGCGAAGTGGTTGGATGCCAGGAAATGTGAGGGAGACCTGGGTGATAGGCTGAGTGGCTTAACAGGGGACCCAGAGGGAGTCTGGCGCTGACCTGACCCCACATGCCTGCAGGAGGAGGGGCGCAGTGTGGTACCTAAGGTAGGGCCTCATCTGGGGCAGCTCAGCAGTTGGTGCTGCTCCTTCACGCCCTCTGCTGTCCTGGATGTGCTGGGCATCCTTGTCCTGATTGTACTTCCTTTTAAAAGCACAGAATTGAACTCCAGACTGAAGGGCTTCTTTCCAGAAACTAGTTGGCAGCAATTTATCGTGTATGGTGGTTCAGAATTTCAGGAAGGATTTTTTAGAAAAGGAAATACACTGCTGTGTGAGTGTGTGTTTGGAGTGAAGCTGGCAAATTTGGACCAAACCCTTCAGAAACTGGGGGGGCTGAGGCCTTGAACACGTGGTTTTGTGTTGTGGGTCTATCTCACCACTGGCTTATCGGTGAGGTGGGAGTATCTGGGCAGGGGGTGAAGGAGGCACTGGGGCCCACGGGGAGGGTGAAGATCAGGGTGACGTGCTTCTCCCACTTGATGGGTTTTGGACATCTTTCCATTTTAGTATTTTCAGACCTACTCTCAAAGACCCAAGTTGCCCTTCCATAAGGCATCTTTAAAATCCTGAATCTTTCTGTCCAGGCATCCATTCTCCATTTTGTCAGGTCTTCTTTTTATGTCTTTCAATAAAGTTTTGGTTTTCTTCCTGTAGGCTTTTGCTGATTTTTTTTTCATTTTCCCCAGATAGCCTGTAGTTTTTACTTAAAAAAATAAAATCTTCTAATTATGCCTGGTGTATAGAAAAGCCCTCATTTTTTTTTTAAGATTTTATTTATTTATTCATGAGAGATACAGAGAGAGAGGCAGAGACACAAGACACACACAAGCAAGACACAAGAGACAAGAGACACAAGACAAGCAAGACACAAGAGGCACAAGCAGAGGGAGAAGCAGGCTCCGTGCAGGGAGCCTGATGCAAGACTCGATCCCTGGACCCTGGGATTATCCCTGGACCCCAGG
Source organism: Canis lupus dingo (assembly GCF_003254725.2). Taxonomy (NCBI): domain Eukaryota; kingdom Metazoa; phylum Chordata; class Mammalia; order Carnivora; family Canidae; genus Canis; species Canis lupus. The sequence goes on from NC_064250.1 coordinate 68,821,369, forward strand.
ATCACGACCTGAGCCAAAGGCAGATGCTCAACGACTGAGCCACCTAGGTGTCCCAAGCTCTCATTTTTTAGTATGTTTATTTTTAGAGTTTTCCAATTGTGGATTTGCTGGGTGGTATGTTTTCTTTTAATTAAGTGTGGTGGTAAATATTCTTCTGTGCGTATTTTCTGACACTTGACTTTGTTTGGTCTCAGATAGTTTGTCCTCAAAGGATATCAAGAAACTGTGTCTTCAATGGCTTCATTGGTGGCTTATGATGACTCGGAGTCAGAGGCTGAGACTGAGCCCGTGGGAAATTTTAATGCTGCCAGCCAGATGAAAGACACCTCTGATGTGGTCAAGCCTCCTGGGCAGGATTTTGCATCAGAAGCCCCAGGTGTGACGGAAGGGGCAGTACTGTCCACAAAGCATGGTTCTGGTGCAGATCCAGCTGGCCATCGTCTCCCACTGGTCCGGCTCTGGAGAAGTGACCCAGGATCTTGTCCCAGCCAGAGGCTACAGTGGCCCAGGACGGAGCCTGACGTCACCTTCCCCACAGGCAAGCCTCCTCCACCTTCCCTGTGGACCAGCCAGACTCCAGCTGGCCATGTGCCCCTGGCAGCTGCCCACTTTAGCGGATGAAACTCTCCTGGGGAACTTATGACTCCCCTGAACCATCCTTCTGTGTCCAAACCAAGTCTGAAACCCCAGGTAAACATGGCAACTCTCTTCAGAAGAAAAGGTGTGAGGACTGTATCGTGCCCTATACGCCAAAAAGACTAAGACAGTCACAGGCACTAAGCACAGAAACTGGGAAGGGCAGAGATGTGGAGGTGCAGGGTCCGTCTGCAGGGCGTGCCCCGGCTCCTCTCTCTATGGCCCCCAGAGTGTCTGAGTTTATTCAGCCCTATTTGGACAGTCAGTATAAAGAAACCACCATTCCCAGGAAAGTGCTCTTCCACCTGAGAAGTCACAGGGGCCCCGTCAACAGCATACAGTGGTGTCCGGTTTTTGCTAAGAGCCACATGCTTCTCTCAGTGTCTATGGATAAAACCTTCAAGGTAAGACTTGAGCAATACTGCTTCTTCAGGGACTTTTAGAAGTAAATTGCCGGGGTGTTTTGCCTTTCACAGCAGTGAGGTAGGGGGGCCGAACGTTTCTGTGTGGGAACTTCTGCAATTCTCTCTGCTGCGTTCAGGAGTGGGTCCTCAGTGGCCCACCCTGGACTGTTGGTCCGCTCTGTCCCCTCCCCCTGATGCTGCCTGGCTTAGGCCACCTGAGGATGCTAGCCTTTACTCCTTGTGGGAGCATGGAGGATGTGCAGACACACTGGAACCGTTGAAGATGAGGTTGCTGAGTGAGGACAGTCAGAGGGAGAGGAAAGCCTGGGACAAGTCCTGGGTCCCTGTGAAGCTTGGGGAATGTGGAGCTGTGGCAGCTCTGTGCTGGGCACTGTGTCGGATGCCAGGGGAGCTGAGGTAGATAGACCTGGCCCCTGGCTGCAGGGTGTGCAGTATGGTGGGGGCCATGGGCCAGTGGAGAGGCTCTCACAACCCTGGGCTTAGGAGTGTGAGGACCAGACTCCCAGAGGGACACAAGTGCTCCATGAACCCCCCGGGAGGGCTTGGTGAAGGCTTCCAGGAGGAGGGGAAGGTTCACTTGGTGAAGGTCGTGAGATAGAGCATAAGGATGTTCTTGGTTGTAAGCCTGAGAAGTCCTGAGGGACCTGTTGGGGAGCGAGGGGCCAGACCAAGGATAGCTGTGGATGCCCTGCCGAGGACTTCCGGTTCATACAGACTCCGTTTTTCATTGTTACTTAAGAGCTACTGAAATCCTGCTGACCTGCTGTAAGCAATCCCCACTCATACAGGGATTTAGCATAGCAGTGTTGCACCTCCTGTAACCTGTCTCCAGTGCCTCTGGGCTCTACTCTGTCTCTAGCAAGCACCTCAGCACCTAGCAAGTCATCTATACGTTGTAGGTGCCAAGTAAATGCACACTGAACCAAAGCTTCCTGGAAAGAAAATGGCTTTGGAGTTGAAGGGACGGGCCTTCGGCTCCAGCTTTGCTGTGGAGCAGCTGGTTAGCTGGCCCCACTCCAAGTCTGGCGTCTCATCTGTAAAGGGCATCGTCATACTTGCGTCATGTGGTCACATAAGAAAAACGCCTACAGATCTCGGGCACAGAGCTAGGTGCCCCACAGGTACTCCGTAAATGTCGGCTTCCTCCCTCTCTTTTCCTCACAGTTCTGGAACCATCCTGCACAGGACGTTGTATTTGCAAGTTATGTTTTGAGCTTTTTTCTTAGGAGGCATTTTTTCTGAAATGAAGAAAGGAAGCCTAAGTGCAGTGAAGGCTTTGAAATGAGCTGAACCAATGGGTGTCATTTTTAAGTGGCCCATTTGGGAGTCCTGAATCAACCTGTCTGTGTTCTCTTCTGGCAAGGCTAATAGAGCTGTGCAGGGACAGTGCCCTGTTCTGCCGTTAGTGCGGCGCTTCGGTGCTATTCCTGTGAGGGTGGGGGCTCTGGTCTGCTCCGGAGACTTCTGGTGTCCCTGGTGTGCATTGTAACATGCTTGGTTCAATCCCACAGTGCTGGGGCTTCTCAGCGCTCCTTCCTGAGACTCTGTGCCCACAGAGGGCCGAGGGGACTTGTCCTTTGGTAAGGAGAGCATCTGGAGGGCTTTTGGCGTGGGCCTTTGTGGGGCCTGTGTGGTGCTAGGCCGCGTCTGGCTGGCCCTGGATGTAGGCTGGAGTTAGAGTGATCTGGGCCTCAGGGTCTCACTCCATTCCCAACAGTTTTGTGACCCTGGGCAAGACACAACCTCTCAGATTCTGTTTCCTCCTTGATGAAACAAGCTTATGAGACCTATGGTTGGTCCTTCTGAGGTGAGACAAATGCCCAGGTGTGTGTGTCTGAAGCACCCAGGATAATCCTAGGCACATGTTCAAGGTTTGTGGAGAGTAGTGTGGTTACAGGTGGATCACCTGAGGGGCATGGGAAGTCCCTTTCTCGGACCCTGGAGGGAGTGAGCCATCTGGTAGGCTGGAGAAGGTAGTCTTGTGAGGAGGTCTCGAAGGACCGGCCAGTTGCTGTCGGGGAGATAGGTGGAGGGACCTAGGGCGGCAGGTACACCTTAGTGGATGCCTGCTGTCTGCTTGCCCACCCGCGGGGCTGTAGCTCCTATGGTGAGGGGCAGGTGTGGAGCCCTGTGGGGACTGGTTTGCACCTGGCATCAGTGAGGTACCCTGTGGGGCCTGCTTGGATCACCTTTGCCCCAAGAAGTTTAGGTTTCCTGAGCAGATGTATACTACTCTAGTATAGTTCTTAAACAGAATGCGTCTGAGGAAAGCCATTGATTTCGGGTGTTGGGTTTGTTCTGTCGTGTAGTGCGTGTTTGTAGAGTAGATGAGTGTGCTAGGTGCTCTGCACCGGGGGTGCCTGGAGGTCCCCATGGAGAGGACCCTGGATCAGCCAACTAGCTGTGACGCCTTGTGTCCAGAAGGGGGCACAGTTGGCTCAGCTTGGAAAGCTACTCAGGCAGAGTGACTGCGTAGGAAAGCCTTGCCTGGGGTGATTCAGTGAGACCTGGGTCCTGGGCTGTTTGTGGCAGAACTGCCCTCAGTGGGGCTGGTGCTGTGCCCCCCTTCCCGGGGAGGTGGTATGTGTGCTGCAGGAGATGTGGGCGCTGGCTCCTTGCTTGGCCTGGCACCTGCAGGGAGCCCTGCCCACTGCACTGCCCGTCCCTCATGGCGAGGCTGCAGGGGTGGCATTGGATGTGGTCCAGGGACAGGGTGCAGCTGCCATCGTGCTGCTGGGGCCAGTGTCTCCTGACCTCCTTGTTCCTGTGGGGTCTTGAAAAACCAGGGCTTTTATAAGCCATACATGCAAATGGTTGGGCCAGGATCCTCACTGCTTTAAGATATTTGACGGTTTTCAGTGACAGAGTTATTTGGCAAATTGATTTTGAGCAACTTTTCAGCGTAAAGAATGGCGGGGGCTGGCGGGGGCTGGAGGAGCCAGGATAGGAAAACCAATTGGGAACTGGGTGGGGGCAGGGCTGGGAACCCTGGAGGGAAGTCCTGGCTGACTCCTCAGTTTTCCTGGGGCCTCAGGTTCATGTGTAGCCAGGTGTGCAGCTGGCAGCCCCAGGCAGGATGGTGTTCTCCCCCCACCCCGAGGTCTGAGAGTGGGTGGCACGGTAGATCTTGGGGGCCTATGAGGTGGGCGGGGGAATGGGAGACATGTGGATGATGAACCTGGAGAGTATGGGGCTGCGGGCACGGGCAGGAGTCTAGGCTCCCTGCAGCCCCCGCCTGGATGGAGAGCAGGCGGTGGGTGCAGTGGGGAAAGATTTAGAAGAGGTGGGTGTGACAGGGCCCCTCCCCCACCCCTGACTCTGTGCTCCCTTCTAGGGTGCCTTTCTCCTTGTCTTTTGGTTAAAGTCTTCCAGAGTGCCTTCTTGAGCCCACTGCATCCGGAAGGAGAGAAGAGCCTGGGTGCTGGGGTCACAGCCCTTACTTAGTTCATATCCTTCCTCTGCCACTTACTGGCTGTGTGATCTCAGGCAAGTTATTTCCCTGAACCTCAGCCATTGTATGTAAAGTGGAGACAACTGTGCGTTGCCTTGGTGGGTTTTTCTGAAGAATAAGCAGTGTTATATGTGACCTCTCTGGTGCCTGGCACAGGGTAGGCACTTGCTGTGTGCTTATGGTTTTGCTCTCCGCGGGGGTCTTCTCCCTTCCTTACTATATAGTGACATCTCATTCTGCCTGTGTGACTGTGAACTGTATCTGCTACATCTTCTAGATTTTAAGTGTCTTGAGCATGGAAACTGTGCCAGGTCCATTTTTATGTTTTTCGAAGCACCTGGCACAAAGTTTTGTATGCTAAATGATCAGTAAAGATTAAAACGGTTTTTTTTTTTTTGGATTTTATTTACAGCCTTTGGGAAAGGATCATCTCTTAAGTGCATAGATCTTATTTGCCAGTAGGGGGCACAGTAAGACTTAATATAGGCTCACTCAAGCTTCTAGAATGTGAAAGAATCCTTGATTCAAGGTAACATTTACTGAAATATGATTTCTTTTCTGATCAAGAGAAAAACAACACAATCCATCTGATTAATCTAAAGAGCGTGGAGTGCCAGTTCCTTCATCTCTTTAAAACGTAGCTTTGGAATTCATAAATTTCAATTGGGCATATTACAGCGGAAAGATACTTATTTTAATATGTTCTAAATGTTCTATGAGCTGTAAAATATGCTTATATTAGTTTTGAAAAATTTACAGCTGGAGAAATTAAGTAAAATAAAACAATGACTCATAACTCTGCACCGATGCTCTGTTTTCTTTCCTGATGATCCCTTCCTGCTCCTGTATAGCACACATCTGTTTCTCACAGTTGTAATCCCAGGTACGGATACCCTTTTATCTACTCTTTTCATTTCTCTGTGTCCTCATTTAGCTCAACACGTTTGAATACCCACTGCACGTAAATTAAAGGTAGAAGTCAGACTTTGAAGCTCTTGGACAAAGTACAGATGTGGCCTGCCTCAACCAAATGCGGGCAGCCCTCACCTTTGGCCCTGTGTGCAGAGCCCTCTGCTAGGCACCAGACATATTCTCACAGGCATATGACATGTTTCCTGCTTCTAGGGGACGCCCGTCCGTGCGTCAGAACCCAGAGTTCTGAAACAGAAGGGTATCAAATGTATGAATTAAGTGTTGTTCATTTGTTTTACAAAATGGTTTGCTTTAGGAATTCTTTCAATAACAGACTTCCCTACGACACTTAAAAGAAAAAAAAAACTTTTCATTTTTTTATCAGGAACGTAATAAAAACTTATTGTGAAAAACTTTGAAAATGCAGAGAGCACGAAGAAATCGTTGCTAATCCTAATCCTGAGTCGGTGAGTCACTGACGCCGCCGGGGGCCTTTCCTGGTCTGGACCCCCGCATTCCTGTGTGCTCACAGAGTTAGGCTCACCACAGAGTACGTGCAGTTTTGATTTTGCTCCCCTCTCCCCTCCCATCTTTTGTGCTGTTTATAAGGGGCGCTTTTCTATCTTATTAAAAACTTTCTCCAAACGTATTGTTTTTTGAAGATTTTATTTATTTATTTGTGAGAGTCACAGAGAGAGGCAGAGACATAGGTAGAGGGAGAAACAGCCTCCCCATGGGGAGCCCAATGCGGGACTCCATCCTGGGACCCCGGGATCACGCCCTGAGCCAAAGGCAAACGCTCAACCACTGAGCCACCCAGGTGTCCCCCAAATGTATTTTCATGTCTGTTTCAAATTCAAGACTTTGCTTTGTCATTTACGTGTTGTTTCCTATTGTTATTTACTTTTGTTTTTGAAATGGCGAGTACTTCAGTGAAATGGCTATAAATAAACATCTTTTCTGCTGCCTTAGTGTAGGTAAGATGGGCTTTGATACACACTTGGGCTTGAGCTATAGGCTTTGTGTCTGGTGAGTGGAACCTGAATAAATGGGCAAAGCTTCAGTGCTATCGTTGCATGAGACCCTTGGGTTTCTGTTCTGTATCTGTTGCTTGGTAGGTATGTGACTTTGGGAAAATCACCTTGCCTCTCTGATTCCCCAGTTTTCTCATTGGTAAAATGGGTATAATGGCTGCCTTGGAGGGTTGTTGCTATGTAGAAGAAATGGGAAGATGCGTCGCAGTGTCTAGCATATGGGAGGGGCTGCAGAAACATCAGGAGGGGCTCCTGATTCCTCTGTTCTTTTATTGATTAAACAATTGGAAAAAAGATGAGTCACCCAGGACGCTCCAACTTAATGTAACTCTTGTTTTTGTGAATCTTTTAATAGTCTGTCTACAGATACGTGTTTTTCCAAGGGTTCAATGTCAGTACTCCTGAGATAGATACTTTTAAAATTCAAAAAGTTTTTGGGTTTGTACCAAACAGTTTACCTCAGGCCCCCTTTTGATGTACTGCACGTTTATTAGGAAGGCATGTACTGTGGGGTTCAGTCTGTGTCTCTAAACTGATCATGTTTAAAATGTGTTAGAAGAATATAAATTGGACAGCAGTTTGCCAGCTCTGAGTGTTTTATGTCTGGGCCCCTGGCAGTGTGGGGAGGAGCTATTTCATATCTGAAGAGGCCCAGGAAAGTTAGTCTGGGGCAGGGAAGAGGTGCTTACCTAGGGTGGCACCAGGTTCAGATGGGTCTCATCCCCTTTCCCATGTTGTGTGTGAAGGAAAGGATTTTTTTCTGGATGCTGAAGACCCAGATTGGGGATCTCATTGTGCTGCTTGCCTGCTCTGTGGCCTCTGGCACAGAGTACTGGTACAGAGTATCATTGAGAGGCTGGAGAGAGCTCACCATCCCTGAGGGCTTACCACCTACTAGGAATGGTTCCAAACATTCCAGCTCCACTTCGTGACAGGCCTGTCGGGCAGGGGCTGGTCTTACTCCCACTTTACAGATAAGGAAGCTGAGGCACAGAGAGGTTAAGGGATTTGTCACACAGCTACGAAACTGTAGAAGCAAGATGTGAAGCTGTCAGACCACAGAGCAAACAGAGCTAAAAGACTCACTCTGCTCTTCTGCCTTGGAGGATAAAGGATGGAAAAGCATATCCCCTCAACCCAAGTGGTGCCCGGGCGCTGTCCCAGCCTCAAAGTCTTGTGGTTCTGTTAAGGGACATAAGAGATGATTTCCATAGTGGTTTAGATTTGCATTTTTATGTATTACAGGATCCCGTTGATTTATCATTGTTAGCGTATCTGATTATATTAGGGTATCTTAGACGTGCTTTGTAGAAAGTAATATATCTCAGATTCAAAGACAAGGAATTTATGGATTCAAGTGCCAGAGTGAAGGTTTATTTCAGTTTTGAAAGAATTATTCTTGATGGATTTTACAAAATGAGATTGAGAAATGATTTGATGTGTAGAGTGAGGAGTCGTGGAGCATTATGCAGATGATTGGCAATTTATTCCAAGCACGAGGCAAATCTATTGGAAATGAGAGCTGCACAGCTGAGGAGGAGGGTAGGGTTGTGGTGGTGGGCGTTTGGTATTTGGGGAGTGAATGATTAACAGTGCACCGAGGGTAATTAGGTGAAGGCCAGGAGAGACTAGGTGGTGTTTGTGCCTGTGTACAGTGATCATTTGGGCCCATCTTGGTTTTACAGAAGCCCAGAGAGGGAAAGACACTTGCCTGAGGGCACACAGTGAAGTCAGGTGGTGATGTGAAGCTGGGATCTTGTGTAGGAAGTGTCAGGATGTGTCCTTCTCTGGACCCTGTGTTTGCTTGTCTCCCTTCCCACCTTGTATGTATTTTTGTTTCAGAGAAAGTTCAGGGTCATCTTAGTTGTCCCAGGGGTGGGAGTGAGGGCTTCAGGCCTACCAACAGCAGGGTAGGTGAGCCTCTGGGGATTGCTGTGAGATCCTGAGCTGGAACCTTCTTTTCGTGGGAAGTGAAGCTTTTTTTTTGACACTCCTCTCCTCCGTATGAAAGCTGCAACGTTTCTGAGGCCAACAAATGAGACATTTCCCACTTTCCGTTTGGTTGCCAGAAGGGCCTTGCAAGCTTTTGCCTTGCAGAAAAAACCTTGGGTTGAAGGAGGAATAAGAAAAGTGTGGCGGAACCCAAGCTGTGTTTTCTGCATTTTGAAAACTTCATTCCGTTGAACTTTAGCAGTTCAGTATCCCCAGGGCAGGGCCGTGTGCTTGCCAGATGCTGACGGAGAAAACAGTGCTGTGTGAAGGTGCAGACTCTGTCCTCAGGGAACCAGCCTCATCCAGGCTCATCCCGTGTCATTAAGGGAAGAATAGAGCAATTTGGGAAAATGCTTTTAATGTAATTGAAAAATGCAGATTGCAAAATTGGCACGGTTAGGAGTTGAGACAGTCTAGTAAATTATTTCTTGCTGCTTTTAAAACTTGGACACGGAAGACTCTTAAAGACATTCATTTACTGCCCAGCGATGGCTTTGTCTTACTCCTTAAAAAAAAAAAAATTAGTTGCTTTAGATTTAACTTAGTTTTATCATAAAAGTAGTAAGATATTTGTGAAAAAATACCAAAAAAGGGTAGAAATTAAAAATAAAACCGTAGATCTCCACTCAAGCATAACAACTGTGAATGTTTTGTAAGCAGCTTTTCCTTTCAGTATTTTTTCCCATGAGTATCAACTGGTTTTAATTATACTCTAGGTACTTTGTTTTTGTAAGCAGCATTTAAAAATTTTGTGATGGTTATCTTCCCCCAAGACTGCTTTTACTCCTTAAAAGAAGGCGTGCGTAAGTCAGTCCAACTTTGTCACGTTTTCTTGCAGCTTCTGCTGTCTCTACTCAGGCATCTCCTATAAGCCCAGGCCCCCGTGTGTGAGGTGGGGCAGTGGGGCATGGTGCGGAGGAGAGGGCTTCAGGGGACGGTCAGAAGTGCATTTGAGGGAGGCCAATGTGGTATTAGCCCAGGACCCCGGGAACTCTCGCACCTCAACCCCCTCACAAAGCACCGTGAACCCAGGCTGAAACGCAGGAGAACCAGATGGCAGTAGAAACTTAGCAACAAAGTGGCCCTAGCTGGGGGTCCTGGAGCTGCTTCCAGGCCAGTCTTCCCTCGCTAGGGGCCAGTCTTCCCTCACTAGGGATGAGGCCTCAGGCACCACATCCCTTCTCATGGAAGAGGGGCCACAGGGAGATGGGTGGTACCCTTGGGGAGGTTCCCTGGCAAGGGCTTTACTTGGGGACTCAGATTAGTTGGCTGGTCTGGGTGTTCCTGGACAGAGCTTCTGATTTTCTTTCTAGTTCTCTCTTTGCCTTTCTATTTTGTTTTTCTGGGAAATTTCCTCCACCTTACCTTTCAGTCTTTTTTTTTTTTTTTTTTTTTTTTTGTATTTCTGCTACCATATACTTAAAGGTTTTCTTTCTTTCTTTCTTTTTTTTTTTTACTGAAGTATAACTTATATTCAGAAAAGTGTTCTATTCTGATCTATCATATTTTTACATTCCAAGAGCTGCTGCTTGTTTTCTGAATGTTCCTTTTTTAAAGAATATGTCATTTTTTATTGCATATTTACAGGGTCTTTTCTTAGCTCTTGGAGTTCTTTGAAAGTTTTCCTGTGTTTTGGAAAATGTTCCTGCCCCTTGTCACCTCCTTTTATCTTTTTGTTTTGGTGTCTGCGTTTCACGTGAGGAGACGCTGTAGTGCTCATTCCCATTCAGGGAGGAGGCCCGGGGAAAGCCAATCTGGCCAGTGTGTGTGAGGGTGTGCGAGTGAGTGTGTGAGTGTGTGCGCGGATGGAGCCTGTCAGAAGGGAGGTTGCCACAGGGTGGTGAGGCAGCCAGCCAGCATCTAGGGGCAGGACCCCCCCACGTGAACCTCCCTAGGTGTTTTGGGTAGCCTGGTCAGTTTCCGAGACAGGACTCTTCACCCTGGATGCCTGAGTTGGGGGATCTGAGCAGGGGAGAGGGCTGGGGTTTCCTTTGGAGTGTGCAGACGTCATTCTATCACGTCCTCCAGCTGCTTTTTCCACTCTCATCTGCACAGATCTACTTTGTTCTTTTTAGCGCCTACAGTGGCCTTCCGTTTATGACAGTACACCATCAGTTATTTGTAAACATGACTGTGTCTTCTTCCCCTTGACAGGGGTAGAATTATTAACTTTCTAAAACATTTGCTAATTGAGCGGCATCTTATTTGAGAACCAAATGAATTCATTTGTGCGCAGCTTCTTTAGAACCAGGCTGGCACCTTGTTAACGCTCAATAAGTGTTCGTGGGTCTTGTCCATCAGTCTTCTGCCATTTTAGCATTTCTCTTATCCAGCAATTTACATACTAACAATATTGACCTGTCGTCATATCTCCCCCCTCCCCTACCGTATGTTGTTTGACTTTGAGTTTTGGCATTTCATTATTACTATTTTTTTAACAGAGGAAACTTGACATTTTTTTTGTGGTCAAGTCTATGGACCTTTCCCTTTGTAATTGTCCTGTGGCCTTAGAGCATGGCATGTCCTCCCCCATCTCAAGATCTGATAAATAGTCACCTATATTTGACCTTCATCTAGCAGTGATTAGCTTGAGCCAGTTTCAATTCTCATCATCTCTTCCAGGCTTTCTGTGGGTCCGGGGCAGGCTGTGCCCGCCGTGATGAATGTGTGCTTGGTGCCAGGGATCGATTGGTATATTAAGGAGCAGCCCTGCTTCGTGACGCTCCCCCACACTGATGCTGGCTACTAATGATTTAAAATGACCTTCTTCCCATCCAGCTTATTCCGCAGGGCACGGGTGCACCACGGCTGCCCCAACCTTTTCTCAAAAATGAAATGTTGTTTTTGACCATAAAAGAAATACATGTACGCTATGGAAAAAGCAGGAAGGTATAAAGAAAAAAATTGCCCATTATCTCTGCACCCAGAGGCAATGACTGTAGACTTTTGTTGTATTTCCATCCAGTCTTTGAAAATAAAAGGCGACATAGTTGAGTTCCAACTATCCATGTAATTTTAAACCCTGCCCCCCTCCTCCCCGACTGCAGCAGCAGGGTTTGAATGCTGTGACTCATTGCTGTGGTTTTCAGTGTGGTCTGTGAGCCCCTGGGGTCCTCGAGATCCTTTCCTGGGGTCTGGTGGGTGAAAATTGTTTTCATAATAGTACCTAGAAGTTATTTGCCTTTTTCACTCTCATTCTCTCGTGAGCTACATGGAGTTTTCCAGAGGCAACGGGATGTGTGCTGTTACAATAGATTAAGTACAGAAGCAGCTCTGCGAGCCCAGCTGTCTCTATTAAGCCAGCCGTTAAGGAGCTGGCAAAAATGTAAACAGTGCCTTCTCACCGATTTTTTTGTCTTGGAAAATATATTTTTCCTAAGAGATGTTATTTATGTTGACATATAATGAGCTTATTACTGATACTTTTGCATAAATTAATATTTTTATGTGTTCTCAATTTTAATTTCAAATATGCTAAATATGGATTGATAATAACCCACATAACCAGCAGCGTTTTGGTGTCCTCACTAACTTTAGAGAGTGTAAAAGGGTCCCACCAAAAGGTCTGGGTAGCACGGTTTGATTTATGTCTGTAATTTCATTTTAGCGGGTTGTATGTATGGGTAATAATGGTGTCATCCTGCGGCCCTGGCAGAGGTGCATAGATTCAGCCCTGGCTGCGTCACCCCCTCCTCCTGCTTGGTTAGATTTCCAAACGGTGTGACCAAAACATGATCCCAGAGGGTCCCAGTCCCCCTGGGCCCCCTTGCCCCTTCTCTCTGCCCTCCCTTCTGCCAGTTGTGAAGGTGATTTAACATTACAAAATAATGGGACAAAAAGCTCCCAATTCCAGCATACACCTCAATTACGATTATCCTTTCAACACCCTCCCATCAATTTCTGGTCCATATGGGCTTGTGTTTTTCACAGAGTGCGCATACAGTTTTGCAGCCTGCTTCTCCCACTTAACATTCTCTCCCAGCCTCTCCTGCCGCAGCGCCACCAGCCGCCTCTGCGTCTTTGGAGGGCCGTCAATTTGTGCTGGTTCCATGATGCTCTATCGAGTTGATTAACTGTAATTTACTTAGCCGTCCTTGGACACTTAGGTGGTTTCTAATTTTTGCTATTATAGATAATGCTGAAGTGGTTATCTTCATGCATGAAATCCTTTTCTGTTGGATTATTTCTTTCGGATTGATTCCCAGAAGTGGGACTGCTGGGTCAAAGGCTTGTACATTTTCATGGGTCCAGATACGTCTCCCGTCAGATTGCTTTCCAAAAGGATTATACCAATTTGCACTGCCACTGCAAAGCCTGTGTAATAACCAACTATTTTGCTTAACTATCATGCCTAGAATTTTCCCTTGGAGCCCCAAGGGGGCAAAGGCCCTTCTCTAAGTGAATGTGATCTATAATTATTTAGACTAACACCAAAATTGCTTTCAGAACATTTTTAACCTGCTGAGTTTAGAATTCTAATTCGCATACAAGCCAGCATTAACAGTATCACAAGGAGCAATTTCTCTCCCTGCTCACAGTGTGTTTACACAGCCCGACAACTGCAGGGAAAACTGAAGAGCTTTTATAAACACAAGTGGTCTCTTTCTGAACTAGTTGAAGTGTTATTTTGAAAGGTACAGAAACACAAATTAAAACACATTTTCATTGTAACCTTTGGTTAGAAAAGTTGTTTGTTTTCGTCCTGGTCTCTTTCCATGTTCTTTGCTCTCATTCAAGTGTGTTCTGAAATATCCTGGCTCCTTGGAGTCTTGCCATGATGCCGTTAGCCCGGTGACAGGGACATGCGGGGAAGCACGGTGGCTGTCTTCAGGCGCTGGTGGGGTGGTGGTGGGAAGAGAAATGGGTTGTACTCCTAGGCAAAAGCAGGACTAATGGTGGAAACTGCAGGGGAAGAGGTTGGTACCCTGTGAGAAGAACTTTCCAGCACTCAGGACTGGTTACCTTGGGGAGTGGATTCCTGAGGGGGGTTAGGGTGGAAGGCTTCAGCGCAGGTTGGAGCCCACGTTTGCCAGTGGCCGGGACGTAAATGCAAGCAGGGGTCAGGAACTCTAAGCTTTCTGGAATGATGTATGCCTGTGGCCGGGGCCCCTGGCGGCTGTGTGCTGCCCTGGAGAAAGGGCTGGGCTCAGCCCTGAATACAGGGACTGGAGCCTGACACGGTGTTCGGCATGCTGTGAGTATGCACATGAGGTAGACACATCCCCACCTTGATTTCTCTGGGCTTCCACACTCTCATCTGTGAAAGAATGACCTCACAGGGCTGTAAGGATCAGACAAGGTTAGATGTGTGAAACCACTTTGTAAACTATAAAGCCTTTACAAATGGAAGGTGTTATCAAGAACTTCAAGCCAGGGTATATTCTGTAATTGCAAAGCCAAGTTCTTAAGCACGGGAGGCTTGCAATCCAATTTGCCTTCAGTTACCTTGATTCGTTGAACAAATAATATGGTGTGTGCCCATGGACACCAGCAGGCCTCTCAGGGAACTTAGGCTCTTCCAGAAGTGGCTTCCTGTTTTTGGGCTTTGCAGTGTGATGTTGGCTTCTGGTGGTTGGGACGCCAGGCTGTAGACTTGCTGCTGTAGCCAGTGAATCCCTCAGGCCTTGTGATAAGTTCTCTCTCTGTGGTATGAGCAGTAAGGGTCCCAGGGACGAGATGCCACAGAGCGTGTGAGAGAGATGGCCCTGGGAATCAGTGTAGGAAGACTTAGTGTCTCCACTTCTTTCTTCATTTGGTCATTCATTGATCCAGCCATCAATTGGATCTGCCTTGGCTCTGTACAAGCTCTGGGCTTACAGGGACCAGAAATACCCTTGCTGGCAAGGTAAAGGGGGCCAGGCATCAAAACAGACTAGAGTGTGAAAATGTGACAGGCCCTCTGAGCGCCCCCTATGTTGGGTATGGGCATGAAAAGGGGAGTGGAGTGTGTCTGTTGGGGTGGGGGTAGAAGACAGGATAGGCTTCTGGGGAAGGGAAAGGTAGAGCTGGGTCTTGGAAGGGGAGGAGATGAGTAGTGAGGTGGGTGGGGAGGAGAGCCCTGTGCCATGACTGCCATGCCGCAGGGAGGGGCCAGTGAAGGCAAGTCCGGGAAGTGTTGGTGTCCACTGAAGGGAGTCAGGACCTGTTGTGAGCTTTAGGCTGGCTGCTGCCTCTGGTACTTGCGCTGGGTCAGACAGCACACCAGGCTTTGCACCTCATTTCCCCATAGCTGGGGCATGAGACAGTCATGGAGCTTGGGAGTCCCACTTCTGGGCTCATCCCTGGCTCTGTGCTTACTAGTAGTGGCTTGGTCTAAGTTATATAACTCTGAGGAACCTGTGTTTTCCCATCAGGACGTAGGGATGATAATAGCATCCACCTCAGTTTTCTGAGGTTTAAACAAGAAAAATCATGGAGAGCTCTTAGGGGAGTACCAGGCTCCCGAGTAGCAAATGCTCATCATGTAAGCTGGCATCAGCAGCAACATCCTCGAGCCCGTTTTACAGTTGAGAAAACTGAAGATCAGAGAGGAACATTGAAGGATCTGTGACTCCTGAACCCAGAGCTGGTGTTTGGACTTACCCTCTCTGCCTCTGTATTCTGGGGTTTCTATGTTAGCTTCCTGGTTGCAGCTCCAGAAAGTAGTCCCAGGAGTGTGTGCAAGGTCCTTAAGCTTTTTGAGTCTTTTAATTAGTTCATCTGCACACCAAGTAACATTATGCCGGAAACTCGTCTTGATTGTTGTATCTCCAACTCCCGGAAGAGAACTGGACACAGGGCAGGGGCTTACACAACACTTGTGAGAGAGTGAGTGACCCCTGCACAATCTCCCATGCTCCTGTGGGCCTCCTTGAACTCCAGGGTGATTGAGAGTCTTGGGGGTGATCTTGCCCGCCTGCCTTGGCCCCTTTCTCCCTCCTCTGGCCCGTATAGGAAGCGTCCATGGGGGGGGTGGTGGTAGCAGGCTTGTGGAGGGGGCTTTGAGGACTGTAGCCAGGAGCTAAATCAAAGTGGTGATTACTCCCCATCCGTTGAAATGTTTGCGTTTACTCTCCCAGGTAATGGGCTTGGGCCGATCCTTGCAGCTTGTGTGTTTGTTTATTTATTGTTTATTTAGAAATCATAAATCCAGAAAGGATTTCAGGAGGCTTACAATAAAAGATACGTATACAGTAAAGCTGTTAAAACAGACCATGAATAGCCACCCTGAAAAGAGGAGACACATAAATCAAGTTCAGAGCTGACCACCCTTACAGGGCTGGCGCCTTCCATCTTGTTCCGCATGTCTTGATAGCCCTGGGGCAGCGTGAGGGCCTGGAGCCAGCACAAGTGGCTTTGTGTTGGGACGTGGGCTAGCTGGGTGGTGGTGCTTAGAGGAAGGCAACATCTTCTGGGGCCATGTCTTGGCTACTTCGTGATGAGATCTGAGGGCCAGAAGGGAGGCCAGCCTGGGATCAATGGGGTGCACCAGGACCCAGGCCCCTGGGCCACACTGCCCAGGCACTTTTCTGCAGCTGTTTCTCTCCTGCCAAGAGCCACTGTAAGGATTGTATGCCGCAGTGTTTGCCTGGGACCTGGCAGTTGGAAAGTGTGGTTGTGAATCTGCCCAATCTGGGCTGTGGTTCTTGTGGTGAATATCATCCTGGGTTGGGGGCACAGGTCCTTCTCTCAGGCCCTCACGTTCAGAGGAGCTGCCGCTGGCAGGGCTTGCAGGATGGGGTCCCCCTGCATGCCCTGGGCTCTGTCCATATTGATGTTCTTCACACTGAGCGTGGCCTGTTCATGATTGCTTAAAAACACTAAGTTCGAAACGAAGGGAACATACTTTTTAATTATTTCCCTACTTGTCTCTGGCAGTGCTGTTGTCAAGGAAACCAAAACCTTGGAAAAGCTTTTCAGCTTCCCAGTCGGAAGAGGATACTTGCACAGCGCTTATGTCTGTGGAAATGGACCTGTTGTTCTGTAGCAAAATCTGTTTTTAAAAGGAGTTGCTTGCTTCACTTCTTATGTATAGAACCTTTTTGACCTTTTAACACAAGATGCAAGGCTGTTGCTGGTATTTTCTCCTTCAAAAGAATTGCCTGCATTCTTGACTCATTTCGTTCATTTAGCTACTGTTGCAGGAGTTGGGTTCTAGGGATGGAAGTGGGATACAAAGATGGATAGGGCATCTTATCCTTCCTTGAAAGACTCTGGGCCTCTGGGAAAGAGAAACGGTTAGACAGATACATACCTGGTCTCGTGGAGTGGAGGATTGAATGCTCTGGGGCACAAAGGACAGCCCCAGGGAGGGGCAGTGTCACTGAGAGTCACAAGGAATCTGAGAGGATGGGTAGAAGTAGTTCCATGGCAGAGAGATAGAAGAACATTTTGGGCAGAGGGAACAGACTGTGCAAAGGCTGGAGGACTGTGCTGCCACCAGCGGACTCCAGGGCTGTTAGGTGAGGGTACTGGGTTGGACACATAAAACAAGGGTGCAGGACTGTCTGGAGAAGCCTCAGGAGGCAGGAAATCAGGAGTGTGATGGAGTAACAGAATCTGTTTTTAAAAGGGCTGGCTTCCTTTGCTTCTTACAGATAGAGCCTTTTTGACTCCTCGTGGAGTGCGATGAGGTTGGGAGAGCAGGCTCCTCAAAGCTGTCCTATTTCTGTTACACAGGCCCTTGCTCCTTGATGCACAGAGGCACGTCGCTCCTTACAGCTTTGCTTTGGAGGGAAGGGACTCTGCTAACACAGTTTGAATTTAATAATTCGTCTCTGCTGCAGGAGTACAGTGTTCAGTGTAATGTTTCAGCCAGCATTCCAGTAAAACTTTATGGTAGTTAAACCCTATCAAGGGCATTGGTTTTATATGAAAAAGATAAATCATTGTTAGAAAAACAGGAGTCTTGTTTTTAAACAGCCCTTCTTTTTCTTTTAAAAGCTTTTGAAAATAATTCTAGGTTTATAGAGGAGTTGTAAAATTCAGAGTTTTTTTATACTCGTCACCCACCTTTCCCTCCATCTTACATAACCCTGGTGCATTTGTCGAAACTTAAGAAATGAGTATCTGTTAACTAAATGTTAGAGTTTTTCAGACTTCACCAGTTTTACAGCTAATGTCCCTTTTCTGTTTCAGGATCCAACCCAGGATCTGACATTGCCTTTAGAGCCCTTGTTCTTTTGACTGTTAATGATTTGGGGGAGGGGACCTGCATGGGGAGCAGAATGAGTCTCAGCTCCTGAGGAAGCTTTCCACCCTAATGAGGCTTATGGGGCTCACTCCTCACGGGCCAGTTCCCCGTCTTCCTGGCTTCTCTAGTGCTAACCCGTCTCTGTTCCTTCGTTTCTTGCTGTTTTCCTTTGGAATTGAATCCAGCCGCCGAACCTGTGAGCTTGTATTGACCTTTGTGAGGGCTTGGAGTTGGACCTCTCCTCAGCTTCCCTGTGTTTACCATCTGAGGTGGTGACTGGTGGTGACTGAGAGTGAAGTGTGACCTTTAGTGAGGGAAGCGAGAACGTTCTTTGCGCACAGGTGGACACGCACAGCCTTCAGACATAAGTCCCTGCTTTCCTTCTGTCCCTTCTTGGGTCACATTCCTCTCTGCCTTTCCCCTCCTCCCATCCTCTCCTTCCCCGTTTCTGTCCTGCTTTCTTGGGCCTTCCACTATGCCCACTCTGTTCGCTTTCTCTTCTCTGCTCTTCCTTCTTTCCCTCCCTCCCATCCACCCTTCTGCCTCACTCTTTCCCTCTCCAGCTCCCATGCCCTTCCTCCTTTCCTTTCCCCGAGACAGGCCAGTGAAGCTGTTGCCACGGAAACAAGCCCAGCAGAAGCTCTGCTCTGCTTTCTGGATGCTTCTAAGGATGATGATGACGCAGATACTTACTGTTGGGTTCTAGAATCAGCTAAGCCCTGGCCTGTGGCCTCTGGAGTCCTTTCATTTTCCAAAGGCCAAATCGGTGCCACAGCTCATAATTCTGTTCAGTAGATGGTCATTTTTGATTTGGAAACTTCAAAATTTGAGTAATCCATTTTCCTGTTGCTCCAGAGGACTGGTTGCAACCAGTGTGAAAAATAGCCGAATTACTTGTGTTAATGGAAGGAAAACACTACACGAAAGGTGTTGGCTCTGTAGGTTCCACAGATATCATAAGTTTCACGTGGGAGGTGGGTTTACATATGTGCTGAATTCTTGAGATGGATGACTGATTGCTTTTAAAGGATTTGGGGGGACAGAGAAAATATAATGGGGGCCCTAAAAAATCTTCAGATGCTTAGTTTCACTCAACAAATGTTCCGGGAGGAGTTGTGGGTCCCAGCCAGGTGCTCCTCCCCAGAGGGGAGGCCGTGCTTGAGCAACAGAGCTGGGTGTGCCTGTGTGTGTTCATGTTCAGCCTGTGCCCTACTGCAGAGTAGCTGGCACCCCCTGATATTTGTCAGAGTAATCCAGTGAGTCCAGCATTGTCAGTTCTGCCGAACAACCGCGTGCTTGCACATTAAGTAGGTTCTGTGGGCCCCTCGGAGGGCTCTTGGCTTCTGGGCCTTCATGGAGCCGGTTTATTGTGGTGGCAGCCTTGTTCCTTGCTGTTTGTTCAGGGTTTGACTTAGGCTCAGCTTGTTGGCATTAGCTAGGATTTGGAGTTTTGCCATTCAGCCAACACCAGCTAATGGCCCAGCAGGGAAGAGTTAGTTCATGGATTATATTTAAGTTAGTACTTATTCCCAAAGGTAACTTTGCTTAATAAAAACCTTAAGCCTTTATTACTGTGCTTATGGGTATCCTGGCTGCAGGGTGTAAAAATAAGACTTATAAAATCCAAACGTTATTTGTGGAAATGCAAAAACATTTTCATTAATAGAGAGTGTGATAAAAAGCCAAGGCTCTTTCCGTCTGTATCTAAATGGTCTTGCTGCACTTGGGTCTTTTTATTTTTGTACTCATTTTGAGCTTATTTAAATATCACCCATTCAGTTGTGAATTTTAAAGGAAGGAAGCTTTGGTGTGTGAATAACTTTACAACTACCCGCAGTATTTCTAGTCAGTTGCTGTGACTTAAGTTGATAATGGACCCCACACAGCAGTCACTAATGGATGATAATCTGGAGTGTTTTTGTTATTGTTGTTTTTATTTTAGAAGAAAGGTTTGAAATTAGCATAGTAAATCTCTGTGGGATCTTTGCAAATAAAAGAATATTCACGTTAAAAACAACTTTCAGGAAAGATGTATGGTAATGAATAAAACATCAGTGAGTGAAAATAAGCGTGTTTAATTATTCAAGTAGAAGTAGTAATTTAAACTAATTATTGCTTGCGGATTTCATAATTCAGTTTTTGTCTCGCAATAATATTTCCTCTGGGCCTCCGGGGTGCGTCGGCGGCTGCTGGAGCGGGCGGGGCCTCTCCCCCTCCCCTGCGGCCGCAGCCTCTGCTGCACTGAGCTGCTTCTGCCCGGCCTCCTTGGTGGCCCCAGCCCTGCCTGGATCCTCCCTTGCAGCACCTAATTAAGTATTTCCTTGCTTATCACTTCTGGTTGCTTCAGGAGTCTCAGACCAGGAGTTCTGAGTGCCCCAGAGGCCAGACCCCTTCCTTCCCCCCAGTGTCATAGGCTTCTTGTCCCTTCCATAGGGCTGGCAGCCCTGAGCTCAAATTCCCCACGTCCCCACTTCCCCACCATGCAAGTCCTTTTCGGTCTGGGCTGCTTCAGGTTCTGCTGCCTCCAGATGCCCTCTCCACCCCCCTATCCTGGGCACCCACCCCTGCTGGAATTGATCACTTCCTTCTCCCCATAGCTTTGTTACCAGTAGGTTCTTGTGCTTCTTTTTAAACAATGTTTTTGTTTGTTTTAATCTTTTCTTGTTTTTGACTTTTTACTGTTTCTGATTCTAGAAGAAAAACTGTTCATGTGGAGGAACTGAAAAGTGCTGGAGAAGTTAAGAAGCAGGGGCATGATGAATCACCCCTAACTCACGCTGCTGATAGCTGTCTGTCCTCTTCTTTGTATGCTGGCACTGGCCCTTTTCTCCTGGATTTCTAGGGTGTCCTCTTAGCACAGACTCCTGGGAGGGGCACGCCTCCCCCCCCATTCTCCTAGGTGTCTCTTCCTGGGGCGTGACTGCCATTAGTAGGTGCTGCTGAAGGAGTAGTAAGTGCTGAACGGTACTTTGCTCAATTGTGCGAGGCTTTTAAAACCCAGTTTTGACTGCTTTTCACATGAGTGCCTGTGATGGCATGGTGGGGGGAGAGCTCTCTGCCCCTCACTTTATTGCACAGATGCTGCCTGGAACAGATCTTGGCAATTCAGATGAATTATTATTCTACCCCTCAGAAAGTAAAGGGAAATCTTTCTATTTGTAACTTCTTCCCAAGTGCCCTCTGTCAAAAGGTAGTGACATCTGCTCTCTTGACATGTGATAGCCATTATTACCTCCGTATAATCACACACCATTCCATCATGCGCTCAAAAGCTTTCCATCCATCATGTCAGGAAAGACAACCTTTATTTAAGATACTTTTTCCCCTTTTCTTTTGTTATTACTTTTTCCTAAAAAAATAACCGTCTGACTTTACAGGCGTGATCCCAGCAAGTGAGTGACTCATTTCTTTGCGGGGCTATTACTGTGGACAGGGACAAGACAGGTGGGGCCATGGGGGATCAAGAGAGCAATGAGCTGGCTATCAGGGGCCAGGAGTCCACGTGTGGATCTGTCCTCCGCCAGCTGAGACGCTGAACAAGTGAGGTCAGCTCTGGCTTTGGTGTCTCATTTAGAAAACACAGAGGTTTGACTATGCTCTCCAAGGCCCTTTTATGCCAAGCGGTTTTGTGATCTCCAAACTACCTTTAGCTAAATGAGGTAATGAGAGGATTACAGGTGTCCCTCTCAAGTCTTCCTGCAGAGTTGCTGAATGAGTTTTCGGGATTCTGAATTAGTTTTCTCTCCACATGACCTCTAGAGGATGTCATTAAGCAGGCAGAGAAGCTACTAACAACTGTGGCCACGGTGGAGCAGTGCCATGGGATGAAGTAAAATGCCAGGGGGAAGAAACTTAGGTGGCCAGCCTTTGAGGATACCCATTGGGAGGACACCCTTATGTCAGGAGGTCATTTCCTCTCTAAGGAATCAGCAGCTGAGTTTCACTACGTGTGTGAATCTGTCTTGAGTAACTCAGGGCTTGTATACCGAAAGTGCCCAATAAATGGTTGTTGGGGTGAATTAAAATTCCCTTTGTAGATCCAATCTGATCCCTCCTGTTTGACTGTAAGCTTACTCAAGGGGAAGAAACCGTTTTTTCCTTACTTCTCTGGAAACTTTTTTTTTTTTTTTAAGATTTTATTTATTTATTAGAAAGAGAGAGAGAGAGTGAACACAAGCAGGGAGAGAGGCAGAGGGAGAAAGGAAGAAGCAGACTCTCTGCTGAGCAGGGAGCTCCATCCCAGGCCCTTGGGATCATGACCTGAGCTAAAGGCAAATATTTAACCGACTGAGCCACCCAGTGGCCCCTGAAAACTTATTTTTAAGAATAGAAGTACACAAATTTTGGTACAATATTAAAAAGAGACAAAAAGATGTTCAGAGAAAAATGGATCCCCCTCTACTCCATCCCATCTGCCACTAGGTCCCCTATCCTGGTTCTGGAGCATACGTTCCTCATTCATCTCTGCATGTTAGGGAGCACCCAGCCCCCATGCAGGACGTGAACCTGACTTGGGCTCACATGAATTAGAATGACCTGGTCACCTTTCCAACCAAAGCATGTATGACCAAATTTTTTTTTTTAAGGTTTTATTTATTTATTCATGAGAGACAAACAGAGAGAGAGGCAGAGACCTAGGCAGAAGGAGAAGCAGGCTCCATGCAGGGAGCCCGACGTGGGACTTGATCCTGGATCTGGGGATCATTCCCTGAGCCGAAGGCAGAAGCTCAACCGCTGAGCCACCCAGGCGCCCCTGTATGGCCAAATATTGAGGGAGTGAAAGGCCTTTGAAATTACTGGGATCAATGGGACTCCTGGAAAAAGCTAGGTAGGCTTGTCCTCAAGCTGTGGTTCTCTACAGGGGATGCCTAGGGAAAGTCTTCAGCCTTTCCTGCCTGTTTCTTGTGAAGTGGGGCTGTCGTGCAGAGTCAGCAGGGTGGCAGCCCTGAGTGATGCCTGGAGCTTGGCATAGGCATGGTAACTCCTGTTTCCTTTCCCATGCTTGAAACTGAAGATGGAGAATGAATATGCATCATTTTGAAATGATAATGTAAAATCAATGTGGAGGTGTGATTCCATTAATAGATTAGTGATTAACTCAACTTTTTAGGAGCCCATTTGTTGCCCAGAGTGAAGCTGGCTGGAATGAAGGAGAGTTAGAATGGCAAGGCTACTCTTCTAATTGAAAAGCACATAAAGTGCTTGGCCCTCAGACTTGCATCGGGATGATTGCTGCGATCAATATTCCAGTTTGCTTGGCCGGCAGCTTCCAGGGAATAAGAATGGATGATGGACCTAGGGAAGCACTGCCAAATGGAGCATTAAGTTAATTCCTGTTGGCCTGGCTTCTCTGGCTTGCCTGATGAAGGCCCTGAGTAGAAGGGTGCTATGCTGGCGTGGACTTTATGTGGTATCACAAGAACTCTAGGCGGTCAGCTCCCTGGGGTTGAATTTTGGTAGCAATGACAACTCCCCATTTGCTGAGGCTCCACTATGTGCCCAGCTTAGTGCCTGGCATCGTGTACACAGTGAATCCTCCGGAACCCCCAGAGATGACGATAGCATGCCCATACTGTGGTTGAGGGGGCTCAGAGGGCCTAGGAGCATGTCATTAGCAGATGGCAGACTAGGATAGGAGACTAGGACTGTTTACTTACAAAGCCCACGTTCTTTCCACTCTCCCATGTTGCCGTGAAGGGACACATCAGATGTTGTGATTCGCCCATAGCTCAATCAAAACGTGGGCCCAAGTTCAAAGCAGAGGACAAAGTAGGGAGATTTGAAGTGCTCATTCTAATATAGAGGACTCTATATTAGAGTCCCGGCTCTGAGACTTGGAGTGATTGGCTTTGGAGGCCACTTGGATTGTTCAGTATTGATGGTGCAGGCTTGAGTGAGGAGCGTAAGGTAGGTGTGCTTCTTGTTCTGGGTACCCGAGGATGGTGTGGGATAATTCAGTGATATACTAAGAAAGCAACTGCCATCTACTGTGTTTCACTATATGCTAGGGTCTGTATGTGGATAGCCCTACTTTCTACAAGTTGAGTGGGGAAAGCCATGTGGCAGCAGGGTGGCTGGCACCTGGACCCCTGCTGCCAGGTGACAGAACTGGAATCCATGCCCTCCAGCTTCACTAATTCCTCTCCCTGTGCACCTCCAGAGCTAGTGTCTGCCATATGTGTGCAGTAACCACCCCCCCGCCCCCCCACCATGTTCTCTCAGTCCCCTGGGCTGAGCTCCTTAAGGTCAAGGCTGCAACTTCCTGTGCTCTCTACACCAAGTGATGGATAGATGTTTGTGTCGTGAGTGAATAAATGAATGAATGAATGCATGAATGAATGACACATATGAGGATAGAGAAAGAAAGGCAGGCCCAGGGCAGTTGGATAGACATGAAACACAATTTAAAGATGAGGCAGTACATCTGTAGCTGCTCCCTCCTTTCTTCCCTCCCTTTTCTCTTCATTCTGGTGATTTGGAGCTGCTCTCCTGGCAGAGTGTTGCTGACCGGGACTGGAGGTGCTGAGTGCGAAGAGCCTGACTTGTTAGCTCCTTGAGTGGTGGAGTCAGCAGGACGGCTGCAGCAGTTCCAGAGCACAGTGGGTTATGCATGGAAGACAAAGTTTGAAGTCCTTCAAAAAAGGGGAGGAAGATCTGGGCTGAGCTGGCAGTTAACATCATAACAGTAACCAGAGAGTTTCTGAGACATTAGGTAATGATATATACTCAGCACTCAGACATTTAATTTGCATTGTGTCCTATGTTCTGGAAAAGTTGCTTTTACAGTCTTATTGATATGGTCACATTTTTGGGGTAATTGTCCTCTGTTGACATGAATAACCCCCTGTTTACTCTCAGGTCCATGTGCCTCTTGTAGTCCAGGAGGCAGTAAGGAAGAGCCTTTTTTCTTTTTCTTTTTAAAGATTGATTGATTGATTTATTTATTTATTTATTTATTTATTTATTTATGAGAGAGAGAGGCAGAGACACAGGAGGAGGGAGAATTAATTGTCCTCTGTTGACATGAATATCCCCTGTTTACTCTCAGGTCCATGTGCCTCTTGTAGTCCAGGAGGCAGTAAGGAAGAGCCTTTTTTCTTTTTAAAGATTGATTGATTGATTGATTGATTGATTGATTTATTTATTTATTTATTTATTTATTTATGTGAGAGAGAGAGAGAGAGATAGAGACACAGGAGGAGGGAGAAGCAGGCTCCATGCCAGGAGCCCGACATGGGACTTGATCCCAGGACTCCAGGATCATGCCCTGGGCCAAAGGCAGGCGCTAAACTGCTGAGCCACCCAGGGATCCCCAAGGAAGAGCCTTTAATTCAAAACCCTACCCATCTTCCCACCTCAGGGGATATGGGGACTGGAAAATTGGTGTGGCTGGCCTCCTGGATGGCAATTGTTGGCTTCTGGATCGGCCTGCAGGTGGAGGGCAGGGGCAGAGGAATGCCTTTAGGCTCCTCTGCTGCCTTCTTCCGGTATCCTTTTGGAAGCTGGTGCATTCCCAGGGCAGCTGCTACTGATTGGTGGCTGTTTATTGCATGCAAGCCAGAGAAACCTTTCAGATCACATGTGCCCTGGGAGATCTGGCTGTGTTCTTTCTGTAGGCTTTGGAGGCATCTTTCCCCTGAAGCATAAAATTATTAAGAGCAAGAACCATAGTTTTGCACTTTAGGGCCTGAACAGGCCCCAATGCCCAGTTTCGCTAGATTGAGTCTGGATGCCCAAGATTGGAGTGGGGACTCTTCCCTGAGATCTCGAGGTACTTGCTGAGTATCTAGACAATTAAATACAAATAGGCTTTGGGAAGGATGCTTGGCTGGTTTTGGGGAGCAAAGAGAAAGAGAGCCAGACCCGATGGGGTGGGAGAAGACGCTTGTGTTGGCCCTGGGGGTGAGGGCCTGTGGGGATGGGAGAGGCAGTGCTGGCTGAGGGCCCTGGGAACCAAGCACATATGTTTATTCATCAGGCTCAGGGGAGAGGCTAAGAGAGAGTCATGGTAATGGCCTGGTGGGAGGGGGGGGGGTCAGGGCTTTGACAGGCATGTGGGTGCATCTAGAATTTTTCCTATAGGGACTGGGAGCCATGAAAAGTTCGAGAATGGGTAGGTGTGGAATTGGAGGGAAAACCCCTGGGAAGCCTCCTGTGATGCTTCTGTGATATATAATCTGGGCCCGTAGGATAGAGCAGATGGCGTGGGGTTGTGTTAGCCCTGACTTTAGATAGTTTTGCCTCTATCTCCTTCTTCATTAGAGACTCCCAAGGTTTTTAAAAAAAATTTATTATGATAGAGAGAGAGAGAGGCAGAGAGGCAGAGACACAGGAGGAGGGAGAAGCAGGCTCCATGCCTGGAGCCCGACGTGGGACTCGATCCTGGGACTCCAGGATCATGCCCTGGGCCAAAGGCAGGCGCTAAACCGCTGAGCCACCCAGGGATCCCCGAGACTCCCAAGATTTAAGTGTAATTACAGTTACAGTTTGGGAGCTTTAGAATGCCTCCATTTATTGAAAACCCACGTTTATATATGTTGAATTGCAATATTGCTCAGCCCTGTAAGGTGGGTGTTAGGGCTAAAGAGATCTGAGATGGGGGGGCAGAGATCCACAGCCCAGGCCCCCCACTCCCTCAGTGCCATTTCTTTTCCCTCCAGTCCCAGCCCGCCCCCAGTCTCTGAAGCCCAGGGTGGGGGGAGGTGTATAAATATTAGGAATATTTACGCAGGCCTGCATGGGACTCAGTGACGCAGCTGAGAGCCACAGAGCGTTTGGTGACTCATCAGACCTTTTCCAAACACTTGTGATATTTTGCTGCTCTGAAGGGAGGAAAGTAATTAGCAGTTAACGCTGGTAGATGACGCTGGAAGAATACGCAAACCTTCCCTGCTGGTCTTTTCTGTGCCTCGGGTGTTTTGTGTTTTTTTAAAGCTATGTGAATTATTTTCTTTTTAATAATGTTTGTTTTCTTCTGATTATTAAAATAATGTGTGCTCATTGTAGAAAATACATAAATGCATTAAATAGGAAATAAAATGCATGAATTATTTTTCCATTACAGTCTTATTAAGAATGTTTTGCTTCTGCAAAGGAAATTTGGAGCACTAGACTTATTTTATTTGAGGGGCCTGTCTAGATAAGTCAGATTGATGGTTTGCAGCCTGTGCTTTGGGGGCTTTGAGGGCTCCATGGAGATTTTGGGGGGGCTGCCTTGAGACACAGTCTCCCCCCACCCTCCCACGCCTAGTAGTTCTGCATTGTATGTCTCATGACCTTGTTTCTTCACATGGCTGCCTTTGAGCAAATGGCTCCATGGTTTATCAGGTTGGGGACTTGATGATCCCAACTCAACCTGTAATTTTATAAGTGAAGAGTCTGAGGACACTGGGAGATGTGCCTTGACCTAAGGTGATGTGGTGGTTTGGGGCTAGTCTTTGTGTTTTCTGACTCTGCATTCATTGCCTTTAGAATATGAATCAGTCAGAAATATTAGCTGTTAAACTTGAATGCCATTGTTGCAAGCTATGTCACCATGCAGAGACCCCCAGGAAGCTGATCTAGGGTCTGTAAGAGGCATCCTTTTGAAGGAAGGGGAGACCTTAGAGCAGCTGGCACTTGAAAAGATGAAAAGTAAAAGTCCCATCATTGCTTTTAGGCACACAGAGGAGAAATTGCTCTGGGTGATCCCTGGTTGTATGAATAATGAGAAGAAATTAAGTAAAGGCCGTATTTCCTGACACTGATGTATTAGAACATGGAGTAACTTTCTACAGGAAATTGGAACAGGAATCCCTTTAAATTGAATTTGAAGCTGTGAATAGCAAGCCTACATTGGCCCTGCGTGTCCTAATGCAAGTTAAGTAAGCAGTTTCCTGGGTAAGAGTTAAGTACTTTAGGGATACAGGTTAATGCTGAGGCCAACATGGCGCAAGTTAATAAATTGCCTCTCCCGTGTATTGTCAGTGAAGACGCAGAAGAGTAATTTGCTTCCCGCAGAGCTGTGCCAGAATTCTCATACTTATTTTATTAGATTTTTGGCCCAATACATTTGTTCCCTCTCATTGGTTTTGTTGATAATAATTACCCACCCCCTTCTATCTCCCCATGGATCTCTCTCAATTTTAATTGTTTGCAGTAGCCTCAAAAGTTTACCATTTTAGAAAATAGGTGTTTTAAAATAAGAATACTCCAGGACAGAGCCCTTCTGAGTTTCCAGAGGGAGATAGTTAAAGCTCTATTTTTAAAGTGATCTTGGAGACTGCAGCCACTGAGATTAGGAAGAGGCAAGAGCTGCCTCCATCAAACATGTAAGTGCTAGTCCCTGGCCTCAGGGAGCTCTCTGGGAACCCTTCTGGAGTTTGAATATGCTCAAGGGTCTCCCAAGGAGGATGGAAGGCATAGAACACAGGTGTCCCATGCTGCTTCTGTTTGGCTCTTGACCCTGCGGCCCAGGGGAGGAAAGGACATTTATAATAGCAGCCACCACTCATTGAGGACCTGTGGGGCGCCAGACGCCATACCGGGGCCAGCTATACTAGCTCACAGACTAATAGATTAATTAATTAACAAGGTAATTATAGTAATTCTATTTATTGGGAAATAGAGAAAAATGTCAGTGGGTAGGGAGAACCCCTGGAAGATGCCATATAGGCAGAGAAGGGCTAGGAGTGTGAAACAGAGGGATCAAGCAAAGGACCAGCACGTGTAGAGGCTGAGAGCAGTTTGGTGTGGCAAGAAGCAGCATGCAAGGCCAGGCTTGTCCTTAGACCATCCTTGGAGAAGATGTTTCCTATATGTAAGGAGTTCTTAGATTATAGCACACTGTCTTAATTCTGGACGGCAAAGTGTGAGACTTGTTAGCAGGTCTTTGGATACTTTCCCTACCATCTAATTTGTTTGAACCCTTTCCCCATTACACACGTGGTCTTTTGGTAAACCATTTAATGGCAACTTGGTTTGTGAGGGTCATGTTGCTTTATGCCAGGCTTGAACCTTAGCTCTGTGATGTTGGGCAAGCAACCTCTTGGTGCCTCAGTTTCCCCATCTGTAAAATCAAGAAAGTCATACAGCCAGCCTCAGATGTTCTCAGTTCACAGCACCCTCTGTCATAGTAACATTTTCCAGGCCCAAATACTTGGCACTTCCCTGGTCCTGCTGACTAAATTGTTAGGGCCAGACCGTGAGTATTTGGGTCCTAGCAACCTCACACGCAGGTTCTCGGATGTTAGGGGCTGGTTGGTCACTGGCACCCTCCTTTCCTGTTCCACGTTGATATTCATGTGATACTTGTTCTTTATCACAGCAACTGCTGAAAACCCAGCTTTGCAAAGATATGACATTATTAAAGAAATGCAGAGCAGTCTAATGTTGGAACGGCTAAGCACCTCAGCTAGTAGCGGGCATGGTATTAACAGATACTGCTGTGTTTTCTTTAAAAAGTTTAGGAGTCCCTTGGCACCCCTGTGAGTTTGCTGGGGTTCCGTTGGGTGTCTGGGTGCACAACTTAGGAACTGCAGTAATACTTCCTTAGCATGGTTTTGTGAAGGTTAAATAAAATGATCCATAGAAATAAATGCTCAGGGCAATGCCCGGTATTAGGTACTTAGTAATCATTGCTGTTCCTCTACCTCAGAGGTTCCCTTTAGCTAATTTAGACATGTGTCCTGAGAGTGGGGAAGACACTGATCGTTTTTTAAAAGATTTTATTTGTTTGAAAGAGCGAGTGAGCATGAGCAGGGGGAGATGAGGCAGAGGGACAGAGAAAGAGGGAGAAGCAGACTCCACACTAAGCATATAGCCCAAAGCAGGGCTGGATCCTGGGAACCCATTGTCATGACCTGAGCTGAAGGCAGACGCTTAACCGACTGAGCCACCTAGGCACCCCCCGCTTTCTTTTTTTAAGATTTTATTTTTTAAAGTAATCTCTGTACCCAACATGGGGCTTGTACAACTCCAAGACCACCTGCTCCTCTGACAGCCAGCCAGGCACCCTGGGAAAACAATGATCTTGAGGATGCCTAGGGAGAGGGGGGTGGTATTGGAAAAATACAGTATTTCTAAAATCTGTTATATTAGGTGATTTTAAATATACATGTAAATCTTTTAATAAATATAGACTTTTGATTATTCTATAAGCATATGTATTCAAGATGGTCTCTAGCCTTTTTGTTTTGTTTTTAATCTTATCATTGGAGAAATAAGGGAGGTCCTCATGGTTTGCCTTAGATTTGGGATGTTAGCATAGGGGAGAGTGGTTTGTATTGAGATTGGTGATTTAGGTAGGGATCAGATTGTGAGAGGTCTCCATGACATGGTAGGCCTTAGATTATATTCAGAATGAAGTAGAAAAAGCCATTGACAGTTTTAAATGAAAAAAAAAAAGGTGAATTAACTTTATCGAGAGGTAATTTACGTATAATAAATGCACCCATTTTAAGGGTGCTGTTGGATGAGTTTTGACAAATCTGTGCACTTGTGCATACTCCCTCCCTGCCCCTTGCCCATCAAGACAGAAGACACTTTCACCACCCAGAAGGTCCTAGTGTCCTTTATCAGCCTGTCTCTTCCTTCCAACCCCAGGCCCAGAGAACCACTGATCTGCTGTCACTATAGATTAGTTTTGCCTGTTAACAGAATTTTATATAAAATAGAATTATACAACATGTAATTTTCTCTGTCTGGCTTCTTGCACTTGATGTAATGTTTATGGGATCTATCCCTGTTGCCGTGTGTGTCATCCCTCTTCATTGCTGAGTAGTATTCTTTTTGATGAAAAGACCATTTTGTTTATCCATTCTGGAGTTGATGGGCATTTGGTTTGTTTCCAGTTTGGAGATATTAGAAATAGTACTTTAAAAAATGTATATATATGTATTTGAAAAAGAGGGAGCAAGTTAGGGGAGGGGCAATGGGAGAGAATCTTTAAGCAGACTCTGCCAAGTACAGAGGCTGGGGCAGGGTCTGATTTCATAACCCATGAAATCATGACCTGAGCTGAAACCAAGAGTTGGATGCTTAACTGACTGAACCACCCACGTGGCTCTAGAGATGGCTCTAGAGATAGTATTTTTTGACCACTTGTGTAGACCTTTGTTTTTGTTTCCCTTAGGTAAATATCTAGGAATGGAACTGCTGGGTTGCGTGGTAAGTGTATGTTCAACTTGGTAGGAAACCACCTGTTTTGAGCAGGGGTGTGACACTTCTTTATTTATACCTTAATTTTATTTTATTTTATTTATTATTTTTTTAAGATTTTATTTATTTATTCATGATAGACAGAGAGAGACAGAGACACAGGCAGAGGGAGAAGCAGGCTCCATGCAGGGAGCCAGACGTGGGACTTGATCCCGGGTCTCCAGGATCACGCCCTGGGCCGAAGACAGCCGCTTAAACAGCTGAGCACCCAGGCTGCCCTATTTATACCTTTAAAAGGTCCCTTTGTCTCTGGATGGAGAAGGGGCTGGACTGGAAGCAGGGAGAGCTGTGAATTGGCTGTTTGCGGTGTCAGGCAAGTGAGGCCAGTGGGTGGATGGAGATGACAGGGCAGTGTCTGGCTCTGAGAGATGGTTTGGGGACAGAATGACTGAAGCTTTGTGATGGATTGCATGTTGCTGGGAGTCACAGGTGACTCTCAGTGCTCTGGACAGAACTGGGAAGACCCAGGAGGCTTTGGGCCTGTTACTTCATTTCTCAGAGACTTACTTTTCTGTCCAGTGGCACTGAAAAGTAAATGTTAGTTTTGTTTTCTAAACAAGGAAAGGGGAGGAGATGCTCAGATGGGCAACAGGCGGCTAACAGTGTCTGAGTGGAGGTAGGAGTCATGTTAGCTGCATGTGTGTGATGCCTGCTGGGAGATAGTACTTGGGTCACTCACATTTCTGTACAGTCTTCTGAGCAAAGCCATGAATAGTTAATTTCCTCTGGCCTATCTTTTCAAAGATGTTTGTATAGCTAGCAGTTTTGGAAGATTAGAGATAATGTCTGCATTTGGAGTGGATTTTCTTGTATTCCAGGAATAAAGACAGTGTTTCCCTCTAGGAGAGGTTGGGCAGGTTTACTGCAGCCCCTTATCTAAGACTGGGGCTTCCTGACATCAGGATTTCCCTCTTGTAATGCATCCCACTTGTACAGCTCACACCTGGCCTTCATCAAATCACCCTGGGGGAATGGGGACTTTGAATGGGTGCTGCGTTCTTACTCTGGCTACTACTGTTGTTATAAGTGATAAACTGGTTTTTGTCTCTGACTTGAGAGTCTTGTGTCTTCTGCTGCTGTGTATAAAACTGTGACACGCTAGCTTGTTAGTTGGCTAGCAGGTTAATCTCAGAGTCTACACAGTTCTTTTTTTTTTTTTTTTTTTTTTTTGAGAGAGAGGGAGAGCATGCACTCAAGGGAGGGGTAGAGAGAGAATCTTAAGTAGGCTGCACACCCAGCACAGAGCCTGATGTGGGGGTCCATCTCACGACCCTGAGATCATGACCTGAACTGAAGTCAAATCAAGAATCAGACACTCATCCGACTGAGCCACCCAGACACTCCAGCGCCTCCACAGTTCTTGATGATGCCTCAGGGCTGCCTTAGCACAACTGGCTGTGTCACCCCCTCCTCCCTGCTCTGCTGCTCTCCTTTCGTTCTGCATCCCTGTAGGTGTTGCTGCTTACATCTTTGTGGAGTACCTGTTAGTGGTAGGTCTAGAGTCAGGAGACAGTGTCAATAAG
Organism: Canis lupus dingo; assembly: GCF_003254725.2. Taxonomy (NCBI): domain Eukaryota; kingdom Metazoa; phylum Chordata; class Mammalia; order Carnivora; family Canidae; genus Canis; species Canis lupus. The sequence continues at coordinate 68,853,711 of NC_064250.1, forward strand.
ACATGTTGAGTTTCACTCCTTACAGAGCAAATGTTCAGCCTTTGCTGTTCTATCCATTGCTGAGTGGTGACTTATCTGAGTTGCTCACCTTATCTCACCCTCCCCATCCTCACTGCCATTTGGTCTCTCTCGGTGGGATATGTATCTTTATGGTTGTTGCAAGAGCAAGAATCAGTACTGGGGAAGGGCCTGGTACAGTTCCTAGTAAACAGTAGATACTCAAATGATGACTGCTATTGGTATTTACATTATTGATTATTGTAAAGTCTGATTGTTGCTCCTTGATGTTAAAACCTTTGTTGTTTTTGCCTCGGCCCACAGTATGGAATGTGGCCTGGACAATACAAGATGTGAGCTAAACCCTGTCTCACCTTTCTCCTGAAGTTGGTTGAATCACCAGCCACCTTCCATGAGCCTGAACTCTTCCCAGTTGGTCTGTTGCTGTTCCCCAAACATGACACATCATTCTGTACCTTTGTCTTTTCCTTCCTTCTCTTTCAAAGTCCTCTTTATCCCTTAGGACTCAGCTGTAGGATCCCCTTCTCTCTATACCTTCCTTGAAGTTGCTTTTCTCCCTCATTTCAGGCTGGCATAAACTGCAGCACAGTGCACCTGACCTGCCTATCTTTGTACTCAGAGGGAAGGGACTGCTGGGCCATGTGACCCTAGGGACACAGCACAGTGATGTCATGGATTGCGTGCGATACTCTGATCTAGCAGGCATTTTGGGGCTTGTGTGTATGACCTAATACCTTGACAGCCACAAGCTGCTTGATGTGAACTGAAGGGGAAATGTCATAATACCCACCCCTGAGAGAGTCACCCTCACCAGCCCTTATCTGGAGGACCTTTTGGTCAAGGGGTAAGATATGGGCCAATGACTTAGAAATCACATTATTCCCAAAAGCCTGTGACTTGGCAGTGTCATTTAGCCTTGGAGGAAAGAATCCCTGCAGGACAGTCCAGCTACACCAGACCAGGGAGGTGAGCCTCAGTGAACCAAGCCTGAATCCCACCCCCCAGCCCCTTCTCTGTAGGGAAACAGGCTATTTTGCACTGGGGCTGTTCTGCTGGTGGGTTCTATGGCCGATTCTTCTCCTCGTATCCTCACCCATCTGTTACCTGTGGGTGTCTCTTGTGCCAGACCTGCACTGATTAAGGGAGGGAGCAGCCATACCTCAAGGAGCTCCCTTTCTCTCTCTCTCTTTTTTTTTTTTTTTTTAAATTTTTATTTATTTATGATAGTCACACAGAGAGAGAGAGAGAGAGAGAGGCAGAGACATAGGCAGAGGGAGAAGCAGGCTCCATGCACCAGGAGCCCGACGTGGGATTCGATCCAGGGTCTCCAGGATCACGCCCTGGGCCAAAGGCAGGCGCCAAACCGCTGCACCACCCAGGGATCCCTTTTTTTTTTTTTTTTTAAGATTTTATTTATTTGGGCAGCCTAGGTGGCTCAGCGGTTTAGCGCCGCCTTTGGCCCAGGGCGTGATCCTGGAGACTGGGATCAAGTCCTACATGGGGCTCCCTGCATGGAGCCTGCTTCTTTCTCTGCCTGTGTCTTTGCCCCTGCTCCCCCCATCTTTTTTTTTTTTTTTTTTAAATATTTTATTTATTCATGAGAGACAAACAGAGAGAGGCAGAGACATAGGCAGAGGGAGAAGCAGGCTCCATGCGGGGAGCTTGATGCGAGACTAGGGACCTCAGGATTATGCCCTGAGCCAAAGGCAGATGCTCAACCACTGAGACACCAAAGCGTCCCCCTTGAGGAGCTCTTAGGCAGAACACTTAGCAAGAGTCAGTGCTTTCCATACTTCAGTCGGCCAATCACCCAGTGAGGTCGGTCGGGGGAGAGTGCCTCAGGCCTGCAGACCTGGCAAGGTTTGAGGCCAAGCTTTTCCCCACCACCTGGGTAACCTCCCCTGGGAGGGCTGGAGCAGCCAGGCTATGGCTTCGGCCGCCCCCTCCCTGCTCTGAGGCTGCTGTGAGCCATTTTTCCCCTGCAGGGAAGCAGAGCTGCCTGAGCATTACCTCCTCTTGCAGATAGGGGTGCTAGAGACCGAGTCTTTTCCTGGTCAACTGTGCCAGTGAGGCATGGAGAGTGAGCTGGGAGCCCGTCTCCTCTACCTTGATAGTGTGTGATGTGTCTGCATGACAGACACAGAGCCATGATCCCATTTTCTGCCTGACTTCTCGCTGGCTGCAGTGACCCTGAGCTATTCCTGGCCACTGCGATCCACCTTCCGTCGTCTCCATCATGATGGGCTTATTGTGGTGACTTGATTTCCCCTGCACGCCTGTATGCTTAGGCTCTGTGCATATTCTTTTAAGTCGGCATGAAGGTCATTACTGATATCCTTATGTCCTCCTTTCTCACTGCCAATGATTTTGTACTCTGTACATACAAGAATCCCCTGTGCTGGTTTTCTGACTTCCATGTATGTATAAAAAAGAAAAATTTGAGCCCTGGTTGTGGTAGTTTCAGCCAGGAGGGTAAAGGGCAAGTTCTGTGCCCAGGGTTCTGTGGGTTTATGGGATGGCCCTGGGGTTCACCCTTGGCCATGATTAGTGAGTGGAAGTCCCCTCCCCATCTGATGAGCCCATGAGGGTGGGGGAGGAATGGGGGGTCCTCACACCCCCGACTGACAGCTGTTGCCTCTCCTCTGGTGTCTTGGGACTCTGGCCCTCAAATGCCATGCTCTAAGAAAGTTCTGTTTCCCTTCTCCATGGGGGCCTTCTCTCTGTGGCTTCCCAGGCTTGTCTTCTTCCCGCCTGCCTCTCACTTCCTTCCCCTGCTGTCTGCCCTATAATGTGATAGCCTTCTCAGGGAGTCTTCAAATGAACAGTTTTTAGAATTGTTGAAAGCTCTGTTGGAAAACAGAAAAGGCTATTTCATGGGAAGATGATGACCTTATTAACTATAATTAGGCAATTCACAGAGGTTTCCAATATAGTCCAGCATCTTGCCTTGTTGAAATGGGGGGAAAATTCTGTGGTAATGTCTTTGGGGATGTAATAGTCTTTAACACATTACCAGTTTAATTTCTTCTAGAAGGTTTGGCAGCCTGGCGTTTTCATTTAGAAAGCCGAGGTATAGTTTTACAGTCATCCACATTAATATAATAATTACAATTTTGAGCAAGTAATTTCAGACACTGACATCAAGAGTTGTTTTTATAGCTGGAGGAAGATCTCGGGTAAGGAGGTGGAACCTCGCATCTAATCTCCCACGAATGGCGTGACATTGCAAACACAGGCAGTTCACGTCCCCGGGGTAAGCTTTGTATTTTGGGCCAGGCATGTAAATGCACAGAAACTCTTTCTGTGTTAAATCCTCTGAGAACAGGCATATTTGAAGTTAATGGTGAATTTTCTTCTCTGAAGAGTTGTGCACATACGAGCCTGTGCTCTGAGATTTCTCCTGGTTCCTTATGTTAGGGGCCCCATGCCCTGGGGCTGTGTGAGAAGGCAGCTGAGAGTGGACAGCACCCCTGGCACCCAAAGGAGTGCCTCCCTGGCCCAGCTGTGTTGGCCTGACGTCTGAGGGCACCTGGAAGCCCGGAAGCTGCCGCCTCCTGGGCAAGTGCGCCCTTCCTGCATGTGGTGTCAGGCCTTGGTGGCCCCTTCCTCCCCCACCTCTGTTTGCTGGCTCAGACATCCCAGCCCGCAGCAGAAAGTTGGGTTTGGTGTTTTACCCTTCCCTCGTGAACATATTTTTTACAGTTCTGTAAGAATTATTCGTGTATCATTTTGGATCTTGTTTTTGAAACTTAATCTCTATCCCTATTTTTACAGCCTTCAAAATAGTCATCTTCTTTCATGTGGTTGTACCACAATTTACTAAATTGCATCCCTATTGCTGAACATCGAGGTTTGTTCCAGCAGGTTTTTTATTGTTGTTTTATGGGCAAGACTTTAGTGATCATCTTTATGTACATAATATTTAGCTTCTGTGTAGTTATTTTCTTAGGATTCATTCCTAGGGCCAAGACTAAGAGCAACTTTTTTTTTTTTAATAAAAATTTTCTTACTATGGTAATAGTATTTAGAAAATAGAAAAAGGTAGGAAATGGAAAATCAAGATGGTCAGTTTCCCTTCGTGCCATGTTTACCAATGTGTCAGCCAGGAATGTGCTATGCTGCAAATAACAGGAGACCCACTGAGCACAGCTTAACAAGGTGGAGGCTGATGGTCTCCAGGGCTGGGCCTGGGTGAAGTCACGCTGGGAGACACCCTCGCTGTTTTCTTCCCTCTGCCCTCCCATCCCTGGGCATGTGCCCCTGCCCCCCACTTAGTCTTGTCCCTGGGCTGCTTCACTCTGCCTCTCCATGGCCTCTGCCACCTCTTCCCATTGGATGAGGCTTTTTATTTCTGCTTGCTTTTGGCCTCAGACAGTGTCTCATGCATTTGGGCCATTATAGTGAGATATTTACTTCTTTTTTTTCTGCCTGTCCTGATTTCCAACTGCCTATTTGTGACAAACCATTCGACCAAGGCTGAAATTTTAACAGCGCTAAGGCAGAGAAGAGAAGAGTGCACCCCAGGACTAGGAAGGAGCTCATCTTTCTTTCTAATGGGATTGTCGTCTTTCATCCTGTGTTTCTAGTCCTGCCAAGTCCCTTGGGTTAGAAAATTTCCTTTGCTCTCTGCTTGGTTCTCTTACATCGGGGGAGCGAACAGAGTCTCCCTGGAGCCTGTCAGTTCCTTTGATTAGTCTTGCAAGGGGAAGTCTATCAAGTGCCCGCCGGGTGTAGGGGGATTGTGAGTACAGGCATTGCCTTCAGGGAGCTCCCAGAAGAGTAGAGGAGACAGGCAGAAACACCATTACTGTTAGTCACATAAACCAAACCAAGCGGGCATAGAAACGAGTGATTTGTGACTTACTCTATTGCTACAGAAAATGAAAGGTAATAAAAGACTCCTGTGGACCCACCACCAGATTTAACAGTCACTAATATGCTGCCATATTCGTGTTAGGTCTCTCTGTTTTGTAAAGACTAAAATGTTGCAGATATAGCTAATACCCTGCCTCCCTCTTTCCCCAGGGGTGGCCACTCTACTGAGGTTGGGGGGTATGCTGACTACTGTGTTTATCCATAAACAGTATGTAACACTAGCTTTGTATTTTAAAGATTTATAGAAATGTTACCACACTCGATATCCATTTGTAATTTGTAAGACATGAAACATGCTTTTGCAGATTTTACACGCATACACATAAACAGGCGCACTCGTAGTGGCAGGCTGTGTGGTGTTCCACTGTGCAGATAAACTAGAGTTTATTCATTCTCCCACTGGTCGAAGGTTAAATTGTTCTTACTCTGTCTCTTGGAAACAATATGGCCACGTGTGTTCTGTTACCTACTGCCATATAATAAAGGCCCTCTGAACTTAGTAACTTCAAATAGTAATGTTTAGTTTATTTTGTTTATGAACCTGCAGTTTGGTAAGAAGAGCTCATCTGCACTCTACTTGGTGTCATGTGGGGTGGCTTGAAGGCTGGAGCTGTTCACTCCCATAGCTGAGGGTGCTTCTGCATGTTAGCTGTGTCCCTAGCTAACACACACAGTGTCCCTAGCTGTGTCCCTGTGCTGTTGGCGGCAGCACTGCATGTGGTCTCTGCATGTCTTCTGGGCTTCCTCACAGCAGGGCAGCAAGAGAGTCAGGCCAGTATTGGATTGTCTTTGTGAGCTAGCCTCAGAAGGCAGGCAGCGTCCTGTTTGCTGTATTCTGTCACTAGAAGCAAGTGTCTAAGGCTGGTTCCCATTTAAGGTGAGGGGAATTGGGACCCACTTGTAACAGATAGGTGTCACAGAGGGTGCACAAGCTGTTTTAAAACCAACACCTTTAGGTGTGCCTCCTTGTATGCACCTGTGGGAGGTTCTCAGACCCCTCCAGGTTGACACCCTGGTGTCTAGGTGGCATGTGCCCCTTTTCACTGGACATGATGTGGCCAGGTTGCTATCCTGGACGTTTGTTCCGCTGACGCCAGCACAGTACTTGAGAATTCCATTTCTTCACACCTTCTCCTACACTTGCTGTTATGGATTTTGATTTTTGCCCCTCTGGTGGGTGTGAAATAGGATCTTGTTGTTTTAATTTGCCTGCCCACCGGTGAGGCCAAGCCCCACACCGCCTCCTGGGATGGTGTTGGATTCCCTTTCCCAGCTGGTTGCCCTTAAGAAGACAGAAACGTCAAAGTGCTGTTTTTTGGCTTATGATGTCAATTTTTCAAGAGAGAAGTGGTGAGTATCCCACAGAGTTTATTGCAAACTATTATGAAGACCTTGGAGTTACTATTGGTATGACTCACTTATGAAAAAAATATGATTTCAGTAACTGCAGGCTGTATCTGTAATGTGATGGATTTTCATTTAATCTCTCACCTCTCTGTAATTTGCCCAATTTAAAAATGCCCCGAAGCTTGCTTTCTCCTTGTCTGGGAGTCCTGTTCTTGCTATGTGTTATCACAATAATAGTAATAAGAGATGGTGCCAATATGTGTCTCACTTCGAGTTCTTGTTGTCTCCTTGGTCATTTAATTACTTCTGGTCCTGATTTCCCCCACTGTGGTCTCCTGCTAGAACAGTCTTTGTGGGAAGCTTCCAGGAAGAATGCCACCCTGAACTGACTTGCTGTGGGGGATCGGCAGGCCCTGGGTTAGGAGGCTTACCTGGACCCAAGGGCTGAACTGGGGTCCTCTCTGGGCCACATGGCACCCCATTGTTTAGTCACACCTTGTTTAAGCGACACCAAGAGGTCACAGAGGGCAGTCCATCACCTTCTGACCTGGCAACAAAGCCTCATACCTGGGAGAATTCAGGAAATATATACTGAACCAAATAATTCAGAATGTTTGGATATAATGATTAGTCTGACCTGCTGCCTCTTAAAAACATCTGGAGAAAGGCCGTGTCTGATCAAGAGTTTTAAAATGAATTCCTAAGCTTTCCTTGAAAAGTGAACTTTCTGGCTACTTTTAAATTTAATCAGGTTCTGTCTGAACACTCTGTGCGTGGCTTGCTAGAGAACATTATCTTCTCTGCCTCTCTGTGAAGGGGTGTTCGGCTTCTTATCTGTGTTTGGAACCAGAGCTTCTGCTGCGGAAATGAGGCCTCGTCTCCGTGCCGAGAGTCAGCTCAGACCCTCTCCAGACATTCTGGAAGCAGCCTCTGCATCCTAACCAGGGCCCTGGTGAACCATGTATGCTGCTAGCCAAATCTACTAGGTTGGGTGGGTGCAGTCTGTCCCCACGGTGTTGCTGGTACCTTGCAGTGGGGGCATAGGTCACTCCAGGAAGTGCAGGGGGAGCATCCATCCAGGCTGATGGCTGATTCTGGGGAGGCTGATGACCAATGTTGCATCACAGAACAGGGGGACAACCACTGTCGCCACTGCTCATCTCACTGGGCTCTCCCTTGTACCAACCAAAGTGGGTATAAGTGAGGAATTTGTTATCTCTTATTCTCAGGGGAGGAAAGCTTTAGGATGTGTTCATTTCCTCTCGTGCAAAGCTGCTAGGTCGGCCTGGGCAGGTTGGGTGAGGCCTCCTAGGCTGGCAGAGTGGGTGCCCCTGTGTCCAGGCACTGTGAAGGCCGTATCACTTACAGGGAGCCAAATTTCAGAGCCTATAGAGTTTTCACACCACATTCTAGGTGCCAGCAAAAGTCTTAACAGGGGCAGGGCATTAGCTCCATTTCTGTGACAAGTTTGTTCACGGCCTAACAGTTTGTATACTGTGTAAACAAACACTAGTGCCTGCTCTCTAATTAAACCTCAGACCTCATTTGCATATTGTTAGTCTGTAGGACATACTCTTTGCTGTTGGGGACCTACCCACTGACTCCAGGGCTTTTTTGTCTGATGACCCAGGTGTGACCTGCCTATGCTTAGCCAAGGGGCCTCAAACTTCTCTGGGGTCCTGAAGGCAAGGACCCTTCTAGCTGCTTGGTGTCTGGGCTGGAGGATCCTGGGCCTTGGGGGCCAGAGCTTGACTTCTGGGACCAACATTTCCTGGTCAGGGTCTTGGTTTCCTAGTCAGTGAGATTCAGGGGTTGGGCTGACCTTAGGACTCCTTCTGGCAGCAGCTGCCACTGTCACCGGGTAGGGAGCACTTGCTAGGGACCAGACTTTGCTGGGCATCTCACAGTCATACGTAGTAAGAGTTTATAATCATTCCATTGCACTGGTAGGGAAACTGAGGCCTGACAAGTTGATACTTTCCCCTGCGCATACGCTCCTTCTGTAGGCCCCTCATGGTGAATGATCCTGTTGCCTACTTGGTGACTCCTCCGCTACCACCCATCTGCCGTCATCCTGTCGGTTGTATAGCCTCTGGCCTCCCTCTAAAGTGCCCCTTGGGTCTGTCTCCTTTGGCCTTCACTGCTACCTCCCTGGTCCATGCTACCACCCTTTTGTACAGCAGTCTGAAAAATGTTCTTCCTTGCCTTGCACTTTTCCTCTAGGCAGCCCGAATCTGCGTGTCCCTTACTAACCTCACAGCCCACAGAGCTCAGGATCAAGCCTGCCCTCCTTGATGGGATGCTTGCCTGTTCTCCAGCCTGCTGCCCTCAGTGTGCACATCCAGGGGCCCCTATGGGCCTGAGCTGTGACTGGGCAGGGCTGTCACTTGTGCTAATCAGTGCCCAGCATGGGGGAGGCATGTTGTAGATACTAGGGAATAGCTGTTGGGTGAATATACAAATGTCCCATAGGGTGCACAGCTGAAAATGAGGGAAATGGTGATTTGGACTCACATCTGTTAGATTCTAAAACCTTGCTCTTTCTGCCCCATCCCACTGATTACTGAATTCTTGACAGGAAGAGACCCCCCAGACCAAAGCCTGATCTGTGTATTTCACAGTAAGCGTCCCTGGCAGCCTGGCTGGCCCGTGCATGAAACCCATTAGACAGTGCTATCGCATGTTGATGACGGTGGGGAAGGGCCCATGTCAGCACGCGCTCGGCAGGCTGTTATGAAGGCCTTGTCAAGTTTTTGTTTTGAAGGACTTCTCAGAAATGACAGGCTTCATTTCAGGGGTCTTTGTTAATCTAACAGTGTTTCCTGGCTGAAATGTGTGGACTGTTTACCAAAGCTCGTGCATGTAATGAGCTGGGGGCAGAATTAAAATTATTTCAGCTTTGTTTCAGACAAGAGTATGTAGCCTGAAAAGTCATCTGAGGGGAGGAGCCCCTAACACGAACCAGTGGATATCCAGGCAGGGTCACAGTTAGACCCTGAGACTTCCCAGGGCTCTGTGTCTGACATTTATGCCCTGAGCTGGATTTGCATAAGTTTGAAACGAGCATACGAGCATACGTTTATTCTTGGCACAGCGTTATCGTGTCTGTGCATTCTGCAGCTTCACATGGGGCAGTTTAAAGAATTAATAGATATGTCCTTTATTTCTCTCTCTGTGAGCCAATGCTTGGAATTAATTTTTTCTGGCCCACTAACTCTTGTGGTTAAAAGTACAAATTAAGCTTTCTGGGAGAATCCATCACAAAATTATTGAAAAGTCAGTGTGGAGAAGATAATGGGCTCTATATTGGGTTATGTCTATAGGGTTATTGTTTTCTGCAATTACACTTTTCTTTGTTTTTCTTTTTTCGTGCTTTGGGAAATCAACCCGAGAATGGGCTTCCAACTCGGAAGAGTTATTGGCTATTTTTCCCAAATGGGATTGCCCTTCTAGAGAACAGTGGGCATCTATTTGACAACAAGTTATAAATTTGTGCTCCAAGTTCTCTGAAGAAAGCATGAATCTCAGACAATGGCGCTGTGGCACTATATTTCAGGCGGGCGTGTAGAGCTGTCAGAAGTCCATACAGTCCTCAGGCGCCAGCTTGTACCCAGCCAGCATTTGTCAAGTGTTCTGCATGTACTTTGTGCAGGATTAGAAGGTAGATTACAGCAAACTTTCTGTTGCTTTTTACTCTGCAACTTCCTAGTGTCTAGAGCCTGTCATAGTGCATGGTCTGTCAGGCCCCAGGCCCCTGGAATGAGTGCCTGCCCCATGCCGCCTCATAGCATCTTTCCCATTAAAGGGGAAGAGCCCTCTACGCCCCATTTACCAGGGCCTACCAGGTGTCAGGTGTGGTGCCAGGCGGAAGAGCACACAGAACAAAGATGGGCCCCTGCCCCAGAGATGCTGCCTGGTGTGGCTGTTGCCCTGTCTTCCCTGCTCTCTGCTTCCCAGACCCTAGGAGAGCCTGCCAGCTGTGCCCATTGCCTGCTGTGCTTGTTTGTCTAGCAGCAGCTACTGCAGTGGTAGGCAGAGGGTCTTAAACACCAGTTGAGCATCCAGTGTCTTGCCTAAAACCCTCCAAAGGCTCCACTCTATTTCCAGAATGGAGCCCAGATCCCTCAGTGTGCCTCTGAAGCCTTCTGGGGCCCTCTTCTTCACCTCTCGTGCTTCGCCTGAGTAATTCCTCATAGTCCTTTTCCCAGGAAGCTCCCGCTCCAACCTCCCAGGCTGGGTCAAGTGCCCCCTCCCACTGGCCCCGTAATCTTCCCCTTTCACAGCACTTACTGTCACCTCGCAGACCGCATCCCATTTGTAAACCATGGCATAGGGATGCATGGCTTTGCTTACTGCTGTATCCCCAGCGTGATCATAGTGAGCAACACGCAGTAGGTACTTTGTAAACATTTGTGGAGTGACACACAGTGCCCTGGAGGAAGGAGCTGTCTCTGTGGGGCCGGCCTCCCACTGTGGAGCAGGTGACGGCCTTGGCAGCTGACAGCGTGTTAACGGAGGTTGCTGAGGCACAAGCTGGAAGTGGCATGTGGTGAAGGATGTGCGTTGGGGTCCCAGTCATCACTTTCTTTATTAAACTGGTCCTATCACTTGACATCCTTCACCACTGAGGGAAAAATAGCCGGTTTCAATATATAAGTTCAGGGGTGTCTGGGCTGCTGCCGCCTGTGAGAAAAATGACTTCTGGCCAGAGCACTGGGCCGGGTGGGGCTGGCCAGGGTCCACACTAAAGAGCTTCTTCGCTGCCCACATCCCTTTGGAGGGACAGGGACCCTGATGTTGGGGAGGAGGCAAGAGGCTGCAGCGCTGGCCTCCTGATTCCCAGCTCCTTCCTCATCACTGCTGTTGCTCTGGGTAGGGAGAGGCCTGGGGGCTGGCATGAGTTACCTTGTAGGATGGCCAGTTGGTGCTTGTGGTGACTTTGCTGTTCCCTCACTCTGGTGGTCCTTTACCTGGAGCTGGAGACTGCTCCCTCTCTTTTCTCAGGGAGGCCTGGTCCCCTGGGGAATGCTTACTGAGGCCACTTTTCCCTTCCAAGAGAACATCTGTTGTGTGCTCTGACCAAAGCATAGCCGCTGGTGTGTGAGAGCTTGGCGTCCAAAACCCAGAGTGAGTGCATTGCCTTTGATGAGACTTGCAGCTGTGCTGTGGCCATCTTGGATCCCCAGACATGGGATGGGTGCAGGTGCCCTCTGCCTCCAGACAGCAAGGGTGGCCTGGGGGGCGGGCGGCCCCACGGGGCAGGAAGACCTGAGCTCAGGTACCTTCCCCACCGCTTCTTGTATGTCAAGGTGGATCAGTTTAACATCCAGGATCAGGTGGCCTGGGTGCTGGGCCTGGCTCTGCCACTCGCTGGCCTTGTGTCTGGGTCATCATCTCAGCCCCTTTAGGTCTCAGTTCCCCTGTCTGTAGATGGGGTGTTGCCTGAGCCTTGAGTGCTTAGCCCTGAGCTGGTCACTTGAGGGTGCTGACTGCCGGTCTGGCCTTGTTGCTTTTCCTTCTGAGATGCCCTACCTGGAGCTGCCCCTGTGAGGAGCCATCTCACTTCTTTAGTCAAATGGATATGTGTACATCTTTTTTTATCTGATACCTCTTTCAAAAGTACAGAACCTTGGTTTTTATTCTACTTTAAATGTAATTTTAATTTAGCTGCACATTCATTTTTAAAATCTCATATGTATTAATTTCATGATATTGGTTTGTTTTTCTTCTTACCTTTCACGAAGCAATATTCTGAGCTTTCTCTGGCGTCTCTGGCACTGGAGTCATCGTGGTCCCCCGGGCACTGTGAGTCATCTAATGTAGTTTTCCAGAGCGTGTCAGCTTCACTTCCGTCTCAGTCATTTCAGACCCGCGCTTCCTGAGTCAGTGTGTGGTGTGGCCACTGGAGACTTTGTACCTAGTGCGGGTGCTCATTTGTAAAATTTTGGAACATTTTGTTTTCTATTTTTGTTTTCTTCCCCCCGGCTTTGATCTGGGGCTACAGAACAGGACCCATCCTGACCCTCTGCCCCCAGCTGTCTGCTTCGTCAAAGGAGGTCCACCCCCCTTCTAGAACTCTGATCTTTATCTTGTTCCCAGCAGCTTTTCTCCATGGGGTCAGGGGGAGCTTTAGTTGGCAGGACAGCGCCCAGGCACCAGTTTGCCATGAGGGGAGGGGACACTTTATGTGCTTTCCACTTGGGATTGATGGGAGACCTGCCTTTCAGCAGATGAGTCAGACCTGGAGTGGAGGGAGAGAGAAGGAACCATCCCTTTTGGTCTCAGGGGCTCAAATGGTTCAGGATGTATGTCTCTCCTTCTTACAGGAGAATTCACTGTTGATCTGTCAAGATGCCTTTTATAAACAAGATCCTAGTGGCTTGAGGAGGCCTAGGCAGTCCTGCACATACAGCCTTTGAGAGCCTCAGAAAATCAAGGGTTCAATCCAGTAATGTGTATGAAATGCCATGTCCCAGTCTGCCTGGGCTGCTGTAACAAAACACAGACTAGGTGGCTTACATAACAGAAGTTTATTTTCTTGTGGTTCTGTGGATTGGAAGTCCAAGATCAAGGTCCCGGCAGGTGGCAGGAGCCTGGTGAAGTCTTTCCCCTTAGGGAACAGATGGCTCCCTTCCCACTGTATCTTCACATGGGCTTTTCTTCTGCATGGAGAGAGGGAGTGAGCAAGTGCTCTGGTATCTCTTACCGAGGACATTAATGTTAGTAGATCAAGGTCCCACCCTTATGACGTCATGTAACTTTAATTACTTTCTTAGAGGTCCCATCTGAATACAGCCACACTATGGGTTAAGCTTTCAGTATTTAAACTTGCGGGGCAGAGGTGGGGAGTTACAATTTAGTCCATAACACATGTAGTACATCACCTGACATTTGAATCTGAAAGATTTTAGGGTCCAGGAAAAGAAAATGGAATTGGCCCCAGACGTTCTAGCCAAATCCTAAAGACAAGGAGTCCTCAGGGAGCAGTGTGTATTCTCAGGAAGGCTCTGGCCAGCAGTGGGTGGCAGGCTGGAAATGAAATCCACCTTTGCCTCTCCATCGCCAGAACCCCTGGTCTCTGAGTCTCTGACCCTCTTCGGGGAAACAGAAGAACTGTGACATTTGGCTAAGGTGAGGTGAAGGTACAAATGGAGCCATATAGTGTGTAGCCTGGGTTCTTAATCTATTCATAATAATAATACTTGATTTTTGAGTAATTAGTTCCAAGAAATCAGGGAACCGGCTGGCACTAAGTAAGTGTTCTCTACATACATGTTGGCTTAATTAAAAGAATGGAGGATCCTGGTGGTGGGCAAAATGACTTCCTGCATTGGCAGCCTTGCAGCTTGGGACAGGCAGATTTGCTCTTCCCATTGGCAGATGAGGACACTGGCACACGGAAGGGATTTGTGGCTTGTTCCTGGTGACCCAGTGAGGAGCTTGTGCCCTGTGGGCTTGGAGAGGGATGTAGGGTGAGCCTCAGGAGGACCAAGGCTGGATGGACCTTCTGGATGGGGCTTACTCCTTGTTCCCCACACCTGGTGCCTGTGTCTTTCTGGTTAGTGGGGAGGGGCCCAGGAGGTGCCCGCTCTGGAGAGGCTCCCCAGCTTCAGCCTGTTTGGACAAACTGCTCAGGAGGGCCACCTTTCTGGCCTGTCTAGGGTCTCCAGGTAGTAAGGATTTCCTAAGTGAGTGAGTCAATGGAAGGAGACATTAACTACACTTATAGGTTTAAATCAATGCTATTTCAGCTCAGCTAGTTAACCTGTCACTCTCTCTGGCCCCTGACATTCATTCTCAGGTGCATTCTTATTTTATTAGTGTGGCTAATTCATGCATGACATTAAAATATTGACATGAATTGATTTGGTTATCTGTATCCTTGGAGCTTCAGTTAATAAAACAACTTTTGATAAGACTAGTGGTTTTAGAACATTTAGACTTAATTATATTTTCTAAAGGATTTTTCTAGAATCATGTAACTGCCTGGCAAGCTACTTCAATTCCCTAGTTAACTGAAAGAAATTGGTTTTTCATTTGGTTTTGCTTAATACAAATTAAAAGTAATATACATTTGATAAAAGGAGTTAAAGGATTATTTATTAAAGTCTCCCTCTTTATATATTAGGAAAAAAATCCCTAAGTGCTGAATTGATTCTGAGGGCGGTGTGCAGAGAATCTAACAGTCAGAGAGCTATTTGACCTGGAGAAATAGGCGTGCATTTCTGTTCATAACTTCTGCTGTGACCCTCCCTCAAGGATGAGTGCTATTCTCGTACCTGTGACTTCTGTGCAGTAGATATGTTACTCTTGCGCATCTCAATTCAGCAGCAGCTGGTGGTGAATTAGGACAGTGGTTGAAAGCAGAGAGCCGAGGAGAATTCAGGGGTTTATTCTCATCTTGCTTAGGTTAGAAGCCTAAGAAGTCTGCCAAAGATAGCAGTTAGAAAATAAAGAAGTGAAAAGAAAAGGAAACTATTTTGTAGAAATACTAACTTTAAAGAAGCTGTAATAAGGGCAGCCCTGGTGGCGCAGCGGTTTAGTGCCGCCTGCAGCCCAGGGTGTGATCCTGGAGACCCAGGATCGAGTCCCACATCGGGCTCCTTGCATGGAGCCTGCTTCTCCCTCTGCCTGTGTCTCTGCCTCTCTCTCTCTGTGTGTCTCTCATGAATAAATAAATAAAATCTTAAAAAAAAAAAAGAGGCTGTAATAAGTCAGTGGTTGTTGCCCCACTTATAAGACTCCGTTCCTCTCCGTTGTTAGTTTTAGAGAAAGCTTACTGTCACAATGCCAAAACTCTCTGAAAATTGTAGCCTGCCATAATGGACCTTGCAAATAATTCCATCAAATTTACCAGCCTACAAAAAACAAACAAACAAACAAACAAAAAACAAAAGCAAAAACAGAAACTTCACAAAAAACTTACCCAAAAAAGAAAACTACTTTCTTTTCTTTTCTTCTTTTTTAAAAAATTTTTGACATAATTTCGGATTTACAGAAAAGTTGTGAGAATAGTAGAAAGAATTTCCAGAAAACCTTTACCCAGATTCCCCAAAAGTTAATATTATCTTGTCTCATCTCTCCATATATAAAGAGGTGTAGAGGTACAGATATGTAGGTATATAGGTAAATGCATATTCATATACACACATACAATGTTTTTCCCGAACCATTTAAGAGTAGGTTGCAGACTGATGCAATACTTTACCTTAATACTTCAGTTGTATTTTCTAAAAACAAGGAATTGTTTGACGTAACCCAGAGGAATGATCAAAACCAGGAAAATAACACTGAAACAACATTATTGTCTAATCTACTATATGCACCTTATGGAGATTTTTTTCAACAGTGTCATAATTATGGCCTTTATAGCAAAAGAAAATACAAGATCATGCATTACCATCATTGTCCTGTCTTCTTTAGTTTAGAACACTTAAGTATGACATCCACATATTTGAAGAGTACAGGCCAGTTATTTTGTAAACGTCTTTCGTTTTGAGTTTGTCTGGCGCTTCCTCGTGATTAAATTCAGATTATAGACTTCCTGGCAGGAATGTCCCGGGGGTGATGTTGTGTCTTCTTGGGGCATCATATCAGGAGGCACATGCTGTCAATTGGTACTGTTGTTGGAGATGTTAATTTTGATTATTTGGTTAGGATGACATCTGCCAGGTTTCTCCAGCGTAGTTTCTGTTTTAGCTTTTGTAATTAAGAAGTATCACGTGGGGAGATGCTTTGACGTCTACCTAAATAACCTGCCTTTCCTCAAACTTTTATCCGGTAATTGTAGCTTTCATTTATGAGTCCAACTTGTATCAGTTCTTATGATGATAGTGGACAAATGGTGGTTTTTAATTCTATAATTTCTTCGTATTATAAAGAGGAGTCCTCCTTATCAGTCTGTTTACTAATTATGTATCACTGTGGATTCATGAACTCTTACTTTAATAAATTCTAATTTGATGTTATAATTTGACCAATAGAAGCTCCTTCAAGCTGGCTCCTGAGTCCACTTGAGATATCTCCATCATTCTTTGAACACATTCTTACTTTTTACACAGCAAGATGTTCCAGTTTTCATCTGCAGCTTAGATTCCTTTTAGTGGAGCTCTGATTCCTTTTAGTGGAGAGAGGCATTTAGAAACCAAGATTTGGGTATTATGTGTGCTTATTGCTACTGGGATGTCAGTCTTTCTCAGAAGACAGATCTGGGCAGGAGACGTGTATATACATACCCACATACACCCTCTATAGGGTTCTTTCTATTAAACCTGTGAGTTCATATGGATTTTTCATATTTCCATCCAGTACTGTGGGATTCATTCTGCCTTTTTTCATTTCCATATTTGTAACTCCCTTCTCCAGCAGTCTGAAACTTGGCTCCCATTTTTACAATGTATTTACATACTTGCTCAATCCTGGGATGTCAAAAAGTTGTTTCAGGATTGCTAACCTCTGCAAAACAGCTTACTAATTTGAATTGATTCTTGGAGTTCTTTTGCCTTTAGCTTGAAAGTGTATATAGTCCAAATGTGTTCAGATGTTCCTTGGCCTGGTTTTTTCTCTCGTTCCTCTTTCAGCATGGTTTCATTATTTGTTTGAAATACAGTTTGGTTCATTTGTTTTTCTTTGAATTCTATTTTAGGGTTCCCCCAATCTTGTAGACTTTTCCCTTTTACCCCTTCCCCGCTCCCCACCTTCTTCCCTCCTTCCTTCCATCCATGTGAACCACTAACATATTTTCAAGTTAAGTCTATACAAAAAGTTTTATTTAGAGAGGTATCCCCTCTGTCCCCACCCTATCCCTTGATCCCATCTGCCCAGTTTGCAGCTCTCCCCTGTAGGTAGCCAGTCTTGTTAGTCTTTAGGTTTTCCTCCCTTGTTTCTTTTTTGCTCAAATGAGTTATTTATTTGCTCTTCTTCCTTCATAAGAAGTAGCATATTATAGATCCTCTTTTGCATTTTGTTTTCTCCCCCTTACTTACCAACATGTTCCACCAGGCCACACCAGTCCCTAGAGCTCTTCTGGTGCTTCATCATAGTTGCAGAGTACTCTGTTTTATTTCCTTCTTTGTGGCTGGTATTTGGGTGCATGAAAACAAACTGTACTCTGTGTCTAGGTGCTGGTGATAGTATCAACCTTCCTGGACATCATCTCATTTCTACCTGACGTTAGAATAGTGGCAGTGTACTTGGAGGAGGAAACTGAGGCGTGACCACATGTTACACACGTGAGAGCTGGGTCCTGGGGTTTGAGGTCAGTTTGTGTGGTGCTGGAGCTCAGGCTTTTGGATGTCTCTAGATGCCTGTCCTCGGTCAGAAGACAAGGATCATCCAGAGGATGCTCCTAAAAGCAGGGCTCACATCCCTGCTGTGTAAAAAGATCCAGGAGACAGCACTGGACATTTCGCTTAGACCTGTTTTTCATGTCATTTTTCTAAAATTTCTGTTTGTGTGTATACATGTTTTCTAATCTGTGTAATATATCAGTAGAATAGAATTTGTGTATTCCAAGTGGTACGTTCAAAAAAAATTTTTTTTTTGAAAATAAGAGTGACAAGGAGATTTAAAAAAATAACTTTTAAAAAGAAAAGTTTGGAGGCCACTGAATGATTTGCTTGCCTAGCTCTCTTGGAGTGGAA
Source organism: Canis lupus dingo (assembly GCF_003254725.2). Lineage (NCBI taxonomy): Eukaryota > Metazoa > Chordata > Mammalia > Carnivora > Canidae > Canis > Canis lupus. The sequence continues at coordinate 68,871,593 of NC_064250.1, forward strand.
AGAGCATGTCTGGGCCTCAGATCCAGAGGTGGGGGGCAGGGTTGGCAGGAGGCACACATTCCTTGATTCATTCACTGAGTTCAGCCCTGGGCAGTGAGGTTAATGTGCTTAGTGGGAGGGGTTGCCCAGACCTCAGGAAGCAGATTCTATTCCAGATGGGGATTCCCAGGGCTGAAGGGCAGTTGGGCTGCCTGGGGAAGTACGCTGTGTGTGGATCTCCTGGGATAGCCGCCCAAGTGACATAACTGCCCTAAGTGTAGATGAGTGTCTTCAGATGAAGATGGGCCAAAGTTCCTCTGGGGCCTGGAGGAGGAGGGTGAGAGCCATGACTACTGACTGGGCACAGTCATTAATCTCATTCTTTGTGGGGAACTATAACACCACCAGCCCCCTAGTGTGGGCCTGTCGAGTCTTTTCAGATTAGTGGAGAGGCTCAGGGCCCAGATTCAGGGATTGCATTCCTTGGCTCTTCTACTGACCAGGCATGTGTCCTTGGGATGTGTTGGGTCTGAGCCTCCCTGTGTGACTTTCTCGGTCTCATCTCATTTCGTTTAACCCTCCCACCAATTAATCAGTGCAGTATTTCTCATATAGGACCTTGAGTCTCAGAGAGATTAAATGCTTGTGGAAGGTCACACAGCTGGTTGGAGACTGAGGCAAGGTGGGAACACAGGGCTGACTGCCAGGTCTGGGCTTGGCTTTTCATCATGGACTGCATGCTTTTCTTAGAATTCTCCTGTACTTGAAAAAGGGGTTCAGTTTGCTTTATGTTACTTTAATGCTTTTTGGAATCCATTTCCTTTGTTTATTTTACAGCAGTATAATTTGCAATGAAATAGTTTTACATTGAGCTCACATGTTTTAATGGTGTTTTAATGGCATCTTAATGATGTCTCCATGGATATGCAGTCAGATACTTTTGTCATCCTAACTTCCCTGTGTAATGGCTCCGCATGGTAGCAGGGCCATGAACTGTGGGTGGAGCAGCCTCCAAGTCGGGTGTTCAGTGTCTCTTGGGGTGAAGAGAACTCCATGCGCTGGGGAGAGGAAAAGAAAAAGACTGTATGGAGCTCAGGTTCACTTTGCTGGGTCACTGGGTTATCCCTGAGGTGGTTTCCTACCTAGTGGCATCTGGCCAGGCATCATCTCCGTGGAAGCAAAGGTCCGAGTGTCTGCCTTCAAGCCCCTGCGATGCAGCGGGCATGCACACCCCCCTGGAATTGGAGCGCTGTTCCAGAGGGCCTCGGTTTGCTGGGGCGCCCTGCTTTCAGTTGTTGTCCCGGCGCCGTGCCATATGCTGAACCATCTGTTCTGCCTTTTTGTTTTGGAAAACGTGGCACAACAGTTAGAGTCTTGCCTGGTGGAGCACAGAAGGCCCTTTAGGGCTGGGGCTGCTCCTTAGCCATTTGGGTCCCTCCCATGCCTGGCACTGGGTTGGAGCTGGAGTAGGGACTCAGTGCTTGGTTATTAAATAAATGAGTGAATGCTTGATTGTTCTAAGGGCGGGAGGTGGTGGTGAGAAAGGGCGAGGTGAAGGCTGATCCCAGGGTCTTCCCATTAGGACTAGCCCACTTACTAGCCTTGGCCCTAGAAGAGCATCTAGCTACAGAGAGCTGGCACCTACCATCCCTGCCACCATCCAGCCTCAGCCCCACCTTCCCCTTTAGAGACCCCACAGCTTGGCTGTAGCAAGACCAACATTGAGGCACCCACGGCTAGCTGTCAGGGCCGAGCCTCACTGCAGTTCTGGCTGTAAATACCCAGTACATGGTGCTGGTGTGCTGGAAAAAACTACCCAAAGCAGGGCTCTCACTCTGGCTCTGGTGCTCACTAGCTGTGTGGCTTTGGACAAGATGGTTGCTCAACTTCCAGTAGCCTTGGTTTCCTTATCTGTCGATGGTGATCCTACCTCTCAGTGTGCAGAAGGTGGTTGTGGGAATTTGGGATAACTTGAGTACTGCCCAACACCCAGACACAGGGACATTGGTTGCTATAGTGATTGTCATTGCTATGACTGTTCCACCCCCACTGTCCCTCGCTAGCACTTGTTATCCCTGTATTCACCTACAGCTCTAGGGTGTTAGTGTGCCCTTCGGAGAGAGAAGAGAGGAGCGCAACTGGCACAAGTGCTTGAGCTGGCCACGCTGCTCATAGTCCTGAGCTCACAACTGAGGATCGAAGCCTCCCTTCCTCCTTGCTTTCTCACCCTCTTTTCCCCTACAGCACCACTGTCTGCTTAAAAAGGAAGAAAGAGAGAGAGAGAAAGAGAGAGAGAGAGAAACAGAGAGAGAGAGAAAGAAAGAAAGAAGAAAGAAAAAGAAGATAAGGAGAAAAAAAGAAAAAGAAATGGTTTGAGTCAGGGAGAGAAATCCCCAGGGCCCCGTTTCACACGATTGTCCCATTTCTAAACTTAAGTTAATAAGAACAAACAAAGTAGTAGGTGGATTTGCGCAGAAGAATATTATTCTGACGATTATGTAAATATTTATATGTTCTGGTTTTCTCATTTTGTTACTGGTGTCTAATTTCCTGGTCTCATAATGAAGTGTAATTTGGAGAAGCTTTGCAGAGACAGGCGCAGCAGTGAAATAATTTGATTTGTTCGGTAAACTTGGTTTCAGTTATTCCTTTTCATCAGTTCTTTTAGAACCCTTCAAGTTCTTTGTGATTTGACAACAGCTTTCAGCCCAATGAAGATATTACTCTTACATTGCCAGGAATTTAGAAGAGGTTTATGATACTGTCGCTTAATCAGAAGATGCATTCATCGGCAGGATATAAAATTTATGGGCTTCCAGTGGATTTGAGTGTGTAGCTTTAGCAGTCTGTACTCCTGCCATTCTCCAGGCTATGAGGAAGGTTTTTTAATTAAGTCAAATTGAATTGAATGAGCTTTTATTGAGCACCCACTCCCTGTGAGACCTGTCTCCTTAACCCTTGCACTGCCTGTAAGGTGGCTCTGGGGTGGGGAGCTAGTGGAGGCCCAGCCAGGTTATACCCCATGTCCACGGTCATCGAGCTGGCAAATATGGGAGATGGGATTTGAAGTGAAGCCCGATTCTTACGTACTCTTAGCCCCAGCTGGTTACATGCAGGGCTGTGTAGAGAGACGAGACAGTTTGAGTGACTTTATCTATGTCATCTCATTGAATCTTGTTGAATCTTCTCAAACGTTCATTCCTCTGTGAAGTTCAAGTTTGATGCATTTTCCCTGTTTTACATCTAAGGAAACTAAGGCTCAGAATGGTCCAGTGATGTGCTGAGGGCCACACAGCTGGTAGGAGACAGAACTGGGTTTTGGATACAGAACCTGCTGGCTCCAAAGCCAAGTTCTTTCTGGAAATTCTCTGAGGTTCTACATGTTCTCCAGCACATGACTGACCACCTGCTGGTGAAAATGGCCTGGCCCTGGTGACTGGGATGCCTTCCTGTAAACAGAGGCAGAGGATAGTGTGGAAGTGGCACTGGGCTTCAGTTTCCAGGGCACTTTCTAACTCTGGGCCCTTGGCAAGGGGCCTCTTTCCCCAGACCCTTTCTTTCCCTGCTGGTGAATGAATGGGTGTCCTGTTGTCATCCTGGGTTGTTGATAGGATTTCAAATCATATGTGTGAGGCACCTGGCTGTGTCTGGCACCTGATGGGTCCTGCAGCAAGGAGCCCTGCCCTCCGGAGTTGTTGCTTGTTGCCAGCACCAGCCTTGGCCAGGAAGCTGCCATGGCTTTAGCCCCGGGACTCCTGGGCATCACAGAGGGGATTGCCAATGGAGACTGGTGACTCATTTGATGGCATTTTGTGTGGCATTGTACAGTTCAGCCTGGCACAGCACGCCACACCCACAGCAGGTATTCAAGACCCATTAGTGTTTATGAAGGTGATAAAATTGCCAAAATGGAGGGAAGCCATCAAAATAAGAGCCTTTGCCTGTCTCGTGAAAGTTAACTTGCAAACCTAATGACTGTTAGGCTGTCGAAAAAGTGTCATCTGGATTTCTCACTAGAGACAGAACTCTTGGGAAGGGCAGTCGGGCAGCCCCTGATTGCTGTGTGGGGGCGGAGGCTTTTTATATGACAGTGAGTTGCAGAAATTAACAGTGGTCTCAAAGGACTTGTGCTCAGCTTAACCCTTCAAACTGCAAAAGCTTTAATACAAATCTGGGAAATACTTGTGTATTCTTCATTCTCTCTGTGTTTTCTCTGAAAATAAAAGTGATTTTGAATATTTGAGGTTCCTGTAACAACTCCTCCCACTTGTAAAGCATGTTGTGGTAGATGGAGCAGCACCAGTGTGCCACATTCCCATGTGCTGTGGGGGTGGCCGAGAGGTCTGTCCCAGTCCCACTTTGAATTGGGGAAAGCAGGGACCCTGACTTTTAGTCCATGGCCAAATCTACATATCAAGGAAAGGATTCATTGTTTAAAAACAAACGTGGGAAACTGTCACTCCGAGAGCCCCTGGATAGTCATTTTCACGTCATTCTCTGATAAAGATAGAATGCTTAATTTAGGCAAACTTAACGATTTCAGAGCATTTGAAGTGGTCCTGGGGTAGAAAGCAGTGTTTTCGTTTTTTCAATTTCAACCTGACTCCATTCCTATCTTTATGTGTTAAGTGTCAGTTTATACCAGGGGAGCATTTTCCTCTTGGATGCGTTTGCACCTGGCAATTTGAATGTGCAGGAATTCCTTGATTGCAGAATAGCTACCCTCAAAATGTAGACAGGCATCCACACTCAGGATCCCATCGGCTCTGGGCAGCGGGGTGGCGCCAGACACCTGGGTTTGAGTCCCCGTTGTGGCATGCTACTTAGTCTGTCCTCTGCTGCTGTTTGTTTGCTTCTAGAATGGGGGTAGGGTGCCCCCCCCCCCCCAGGGCTACAGGGGCTGGGGGGCAGGTGTCTAGTCAGTGTGAGGCTCAGTGTTAGCTCTAGGGGGTTGTGCTTGGCACTGAAGGACCTTGGGTTGGAAAGACTGGCCCTCCTGGGCCGCACCACCCCACCCCCAGGCTGTCTGCACCCCCAGGGTATATACAGTCTCATTCCTTGCTTTGTTCTCTTTCCTTGTTTAAGGAGAGTGAGAGTAGCAATTCTTAGGTCATATTATTTGGGAGATCCATATTACTTCTGATTATTTACGAAGGGACAGGCCAGGGGGAGGTAACCAACTCGATTAATTTGTCAGCGAGGCAGCTGGAGGGATGTGTGACAAACAGACCAGGCTGTCATTTGGCCAGAGATTGTCTGTGCTGGGATTGTTCCCTCAGGATAGCCATGATGACAAATGTAATTGACATTTTTTATTAACCCTGAAATGATTAAAGATGCCGCTGCTGAATTTGTGTCAAAGTCCCCGGTCCCTGGCATTTTGAGCAAGGGTTCTGTGTGGAGCCAATAAACAGTCTTGTGTTTACTTCCTGCTCATTGCTTTAATCAAACAAGGCACACAGAGCCCTGCCTGATTTGGTCTTGAAACCAGGCCAGGGAGCCAAGGCTGTGCTTCCTGGCTGAAGTTTTCAGAACATTCTGGTACCAACATCATGGTGGACACTTAGGAGACATTCTGTTCATTTACCCACTTAGGCATCAAGCATTAGCAGAGCTTCTACTGTGTGCTGGGTTCGGATGTGCAGAGGTGTGGATTGAGGACTCTTTCCTCAGGGGAGCCATCACTGCAGAGTGGGGGATGGATAGATGTCCATGGGAATAACTGTGTGACCTGAGCTGGGGGGAGATGCTAGGGGGAGGTGTCACAGGGGGTGATTTGGACCTCAGAGGGAGGGGATCTCCTCACCTGGTAGATCTCACCTCAGGGCCTTTCCAGGCAGAGGCTGGCATGGAGGGTCGGGGTTGGGAGGGCATACAGAGCCACTGGCTAGAGAGTGCTGAGGAGTTCAGCTTGGCCCTGCGGATAGGCTGCTGGCTTAATGGAGAACAGTTTTGCTGCTTCCTAGCCTGCCTCTGAAATTAACTGAAACTCTCTATGCTAAGTTTCCCCGCCCATGAAATGGGAGCAGTCATAACCTCGTATCTGTCCGGTCCGTTTAAGATGAAATGACAGTGAGAGTAAAGCTCTGGACCAGCCTGTGCTTGGCAGGGAAGCTGGTCAATGCAGTCCTCCAGGGATGCTGCCAGAGGAGGAGGAGGGAGATTTGTGAAGATGTACAGTTGCCTTGGCAGTGGTCATGTATTGAGCGCTTACTGCATGTCATGTGTTTAGGCTCTGTTAGGTATTTTGTTTATAGCTGAGAGACCTTTTCTTAAGAGTTGAGCAGCTGCCCAAGGTCACAGGGATGGAGAGAGGCTCTGATACGGAGCTGCTGCTTGCCCTCGGAAAAGAGAGAACCATACAGGCAGTGCAAGGACTGGGGTGTATGGGGCATTCCTGTAAGGGGAGTGGGTGTGTGTAGCAGAGGGGATTTATATGTGGCCTGCCCCTGACTGGAGCAAGGAGTTTGACCTTTCCTGACTACTTGTTTTGTGGCCAGCCCTCTGCTGGTGGTACACACACTTAAACTTGGTCACTAAGCCAGTATTTAGTAAGTGCCCACAGCAGGCCAGGCGTGTGGCCAGACCCTGCGTACTCTGGTGGGTATCCAGCAGGGAAAGAAGGAAAGGAAAAAAAACGATCACGTGTCTAGCAGTGTGGGTAAGTGACATTTCAACATTGAAATAGTGGTGTTACCAGAACTTTATGTTAGACTCCCCCCCCCACCCCAAACCCCAACCAAACCCCTCTCCATTTCCCCACATGGTACAGACTTAGAAGGAGATTTATCACTTGTGACTTGGACCTGTTGCTTGGAAGCCTTTCCCATCAGTTTAATTTCTTCTCCCTTTTAATCCTGTGGCTGGCAGGATGTTGCAGGGGCAGTAATTTAATAAAAGTATGCAGTTTGTAAAGCAGCTGCTATTCTGTGTACTAAGCACATTTGCCAACCTTTTCAGGGAAACCTCCAAGCTGTTCTTGGAACTTGGCGATATTGCAGGGAAAAAAGTTATATTTAATAACATTTCATCCTTTGGGTTCTGCAGCTAATAGAAGCATAAATGGAAGCCATGTCTGAAAGCCATTTCTTTCTGTGATTCAGAGAATCAGGACGCAGCAATTACAGTGTGTATGAGATTTATGAAAACATTAATGCCTAACGAGAAGAAAACATCTCAGTAAGTTATTTAATTTGAAGTTGCAGGCCTGGTTGCTGGTTCCTAATTCAGACCTCGTGTTCTGCTCGTCAGCCCCTGGGCGCTGATTCACCAGACGCTCACTCACTGCCCCTGTCTCGCCCGGAGGTTGGGGGCTGGATCTGCTGGGAGCAGGGCGGGTGGTGGCCAGGGCTACAGGAGCTGGGTTTGAATCTCATCCCTCCACCCCCAAGCCTGTCTCTCCCAACCCGTGCACAGGACAACCTTGTTAGGTTCATAACGTGTGGCAGCTGCATGATCTGCTGGGTAAGAGACACACATTTAAAAAAATTTACGTGCCACATGCTTTTCCTTTATTTCTCTTTCCCCTGAACTGACATAAAAAGGAGAGTCACACACAAGCAGATGTCAAAATGACTGCCGCGCTTTGCCTCATCAACTGGAAAAGCCACCGATTGAATTACTCTCGACACCGTTTCTGTTTCTGGCAGATGCGGAGCGGGAGTGCGGGGTGGGGGCCGTATATTTTCCTGTTTTCCGTGATAGCTGAAGCCTTAATTCAAAAACAAATTAAGTCCTTCAGCTGTCACTTGATTGTTCCCTCTGATCTTTGGGGATAAATATCATGGCTCCTGCCTCGTATCTTCTTCTCTCCCCTTTTTCCCCAAAGCTTTTCCCCCCTTACTTTTTTCTCTCTGCCCAGAACTCAACATTTCTTTGACAAAAGCATGCATTATTTAGAGCCTGTCGCCTCTTGAAGTTCTTTAATTACAGAATTAAAGCAAAGTAATGACAGTTTAATTTGTTCTTTCATTAATTGGGAGCGCTCGGGGCTGATGTGAAATGAGTGCATTTGGAAAGCACGAAGAATATTTGTTGAGTGATTGGAGCATGAGTAATAATAATCGCTGTCGTTAGTGCCTGGTGCTGTGCATATTCTCAGTTAGCCCCCCAGCAGCCTTGGGTGAAGGGGATATTACCTTTTCTGTCCTACAGATTAGGATCTTGAAGCTCAGAGAGGGGACACAACAGAGTGAATGCTTCCCAGGCAGCCAGAGGGGGAGCCAGGCCCCAACACCAGCTGTCTAGCCCCCAGATCCCATTTGGTCCTCAGGCCACTGACAGTGGCCTCAGTCCCGAAAGTGGTTGCCCAGGGGATGATAGATAGGATGGCAGGGATGAACCTGAGAAGCATGTTGTGCCTGGCTGGAAGCTGAAGCTAGAAGACATGCAGGAGGGGCTGGGACTTCAATGAAGCCAGTGGCAATTTTTCTACTTTGAAAGTAGTGGTTTATCCTTCTGAGAGATGTGGAGACACAGAGAGGTGTGCTTTCAGCCACATCCCATTCCCTTTAGCTATCGGTCAGGAAAGCTGCCACAGTGAACAGCAGGACTGAGGTCTCTCCAAAGCCCGTGGTAAAAGGGGGAACTCAGAGGCTCCCCTTCCTGTGGGAGGGGGGACCGTCAGGCCTGGTCTTCTGGACTCTTGGGCTTCACTCCATACAGGGCCTGGGCCAGCTCTGTCTTGGCTTCAGACAGGTCTCGTCCCTAGCTAAGGCCAAGGCCAGGGCAGATGCCGAAGGCCGTTGTCCTCCTCACACTGGCTGCATTGCCCATCTACCTTCTTCTGCACTGGCCTCAGAGGTTCCCCTCAGGTCCGCACTGGGCTGGGGCTTGGGGGCTGGACTGAACGTGGAACAGTTGGCATATTTACATGTGCTGTTGACTCATCTTGTTGGCCAGGATCCTAAAGGAAGGCAGCTCCCAGACAGCTCCTCTTCATTCTTACTTTTTAGGGTCTTGAGCCCTGTGTACAGCATCGCTGGGTCATTGTGGTGGCGAGTGGGGAAGGATAGGAAAAGAGAACAAATGGTTCGTGGCTCTTTCAGTTGTGCTTTCTACTTTGTGCAGCTTCCCACCACTCTGGGAAGCGGTTGTGTTGGCCTCATTTCTGAGCTATGTAAATGGCAACTCAGAGACATGGTCCTCCGCTTAGGCCATGTTGCTTGAAGGGGCACAGTAGGGTTAGGATTACAGGTGTCTGGGGGACCCTGTGGAACCCAGGATTTTCCTTCCTTGTTGTCACCCTGTGTATGTTGTGTGCCCCACCCTACCCCCACTTCCTCAGTGTTCCCATGCCCTGGAGTCTCAGAGTTCTACACTCTAAGTTGTCACATGGAACTCTGGAATTTATTATTAATGCATTTCTCTGCAGCAAAGTCTAGATGAATTTAGGATTAGAGGGTTCAGTTACACTTTATTATTGTTTGCCATTAAAAATCATGCAAATAGGCCATGGAATAAAGCAACTTGTATTGTTTTGGACATCGGATTTACATGTTTCCTGGAAGAAAAATTACACTGAACTCCTTCAAGGTGGTAATAAGATTTTTGCCTCAGAGCCTTGGCTTTGTTGGTCTTTATTTATAATTTATGCTACAACAACTTCCAAAAGAGATTTTCAACTAGTTTATCATAAAAACTTATACACAGCAAGAGGATTTTAGAACTCACTTTTGTAAAGATGAGAAAGCTTAGAAGCCATAGAGCACAGGGGATGGGAGTGGTGAAGGAGAGATGAGCCCAGCCTTTAGACCTAGGGCCTGGGAAGTCAGCCAGAGGTGGCCTAGTTGTCAGAGCTGAAAGGAAGACCTGCTGGGTCACAGGCTTCTCATTTATGGATTAATAGGAAGCTACCAGACACCTTTGTTCTGAAGCCCCTTGGTTGCTTCACTGAGTGACTTTCCTGTAGGAAGAAGGGCTGGAATAGAAAGACTGTTCCATCCCAACCTGAGTGTCAAGTGTCAAGTGCAGGTGCTACCTCCCTGCCCCCCGCCCCCGCTGGGAGCCTGTTTCCACTGCTACACTTGGATTCAGCACTACTTTCCAGATGATACCTCAAGGGGAAGGACTTTAGGTTAGCAGTCCTGGTAAAGGAAAAGAAGGCTCGATCTGCAATGATTCCAAGCTTTCAGCCTCTTAAGTTTGGCCTCCCACCTCCACCTCTGCTGACATTGGGACCCCTTTGTGCTGCACCCCCCCTCCCCGAATCTGTTTCAGCCCTGTGGCCCATCCTCTTCCTGGTAAATTGGGAAGGAGTGGCTGTGAGGTCCAGAGGAGAAGCAGGCCTGGCTTTGTACACACCTGCTCCTGGGGGCCTGAGGGCTGTTCACAAATGGCACAGAGCCACAGCAGGTACATTGCTGGTGATTGGCATCAGTAAAACTGTGTAAATTGCAACACGGGGTATATAGCACAGTACTGATAATAATTAATTTAAAAATAACAGCTTAAAAGTTAAGCAGCAATTGTGCTGTTTTTGTTTTTAAAAAAATGGACGCCATGTGTCATATCCAAAAGCTAGTGAACAAGAGTGCAGGAGAGACCGACAGATGAACTAATAGATAAATGGGCTTCCCGTAGTCAGTGCCGGTATTGCCCATCACACCTGACTTGTGCAGGAGCTGCTATTTCCCTGACATAGAGATTCTTGTTGCTGTCAGCACAGCTACAGATAAAGGGATTCCTGACTGCCATGCTCACAGCCAGGCAGCTTCTGTAAATTATAGGCTTTGTGACCACAGAAGTCATTGACTTAAGTGCTACAGTCTTATCACTGTTACACCGTTACGTAACTCCTTTTAATCCTTTAGAGTCACTTGTTAAACTTTTATAGGTAAAATAATTTCATGCTCATTGAAGTAATGTAAGACTAATTCAAGACTATTAGAAGTTTTGGGGCTCTATTTATAATACCACTTAATACATTCAAGGTATGGTTTGTTAGGGAGTGATAAATATTCAGCCCCAAAGAACCCCAGGCCTGGGCCTGAGCTCGGGTACTGAGGAATTTTGAGTGAACTGAAAGGGAGTGGAAACTGGTTAGTTCTTAGCTAGCTCATTTTAGGTGTAATTAGACTTGGGGATTGTTTCTGAGCACTGGACTTGAGACCCATAAATCTACTATGATTTTATTTTTGGACACCAATTTGGAGATCACAAAGGTAATTTCTGGGGTGTTAACAGTGGTGTTGGGCTGCACGCAGCCACTTCTGTTGAGGATTTGGTGTGTGAACCTTTAGTTGGAGACAGGAGTTGTTCTTTGTCAAGTTTTAAATCACCCCCTACTCCCTTCACTGTCACTCAATTGAGAAGATCAGGGTGGGCCCATAGAACACTCTGCTTGTCTTTTAGGAGGGATTTGGGTCCTCTGGGCCCCGGGGCTCAGCCTGCTGCCACCCCAGACTTGAGTGGTCTGAGTTTGTTGATGCCGGATGGCAGTGACAAGGGGTGCTATTAGGCAGGTACGGAGGCAGCAGAAGCCAGGCCTGCAGAATGACATTTCTGTGGCCTAATGATTTTCGAAAACCATTTGCAAGATTGAGGTAATGTATTTCCCAGACTCAAGCAATTTGCTCCTTCCCACCGTGCTGAATCAGGCTGTTAAATCCTCTTGCTGTGTGCATGTAGCTGTTGGCACCAGGGGAAAATGGTCAAGTTCAAGGCCCCTGCTGTATCTGTGCTTGGCTTTTCTGGAATTGATGAGTAACTGTGTTTCTGAAAATGAAGTTTTTAAGAACATTGGAAAATGTTAAGTGAAGAAAGCAGGATGCCAGATTTGTATATTCAGTAGAATCTCAGGAAAAACAAAGTATGCATAGACAAATACTGCAAAGACACTGCCAGCAGGTTCACAGCAGTGACTTTGAGTTACAGGGGTTAGACTCGGTGTTACCCTCTGTTCCTTCCAATGCCTTTCTCATTGCCCTTGGCTCAGTGGTCACCCTGACACAGGGAGAAGCTCCTGACTCTGGCTGTGAATCCTGGGCCTGGACTTGCTCATTCTGTAACCTTGGGCAGCTTCCTTTGTACCAATAGCCTTAGGCTCCTCCTCTGTACACCCATCAGAGAGGGGTGTGAACATTTCGTTACCTGTTGGTAATGAAGCACCTGGCATTGTGGGGCATGTGGGAATCTAAGGAAATGTTTTCTCTTATGGTACTACTGATGGGGATCATAAAAGTATTATAAAAATGCATAGATTCCTTTCAAAATTAGAAAAACAGTACAAATAAGATAATTGGGAAAAGCAGTAATGACTAAAAATAGAAAAAGCATTCCCTCCAGCTACACATCCCCCTGACCACCCTTTCCCAGCCACAGTGACCACTCCTGACTTGTTTTCAGGAGTGAAGAGGTCAGATGGCAACCAGACCCTTCCCACATGGTGCATTCTACCCTGCCAGAGGGAAAACATGGAGCACTGTGGGAATGTCCGTTGGGACCTTATACAGCCTGGGGGATCAGGAGGGCTTCCTGGCAGAAGGAACATCTTAGCTGAGACTGGAAGAGTAGGGGCCAACTTGGTGGGGAGGGAAGAAATTGCTTCAAGGGCAGGGAGGGGCATGTGTAAAAACAGAGGTTGCATAGAATAGGGTACATTTGGGAAAAGTGGCTAGAAGGTGACATGTGAAGGATGAAGAGGTGAGTGGGGCTGAGCAGGTGAGTGGGGCCTCACACATCAGCTGAAGGCTTTCCCATTGGGCTGGTCCCATTTACAACCCCCCTCTGAGCCCCTGGATGTACCTGTAGTCAGAAGCTTGTAGCTGGATAAGTCCTTAGAGCAGAAGACTCCTAGAGTACCTCCTTACTGAGTTTCTGGATGGAGTTTTGAGAGTGAGGGATTAGCATTTGTTTTATGCATATTGAATCTTTTTTTTTTAAATTTATTTATTTATGATAGTCACACAGAGAGAGAGAGAGGCAGAGACACAGGCAGAGGGAGATGCAGGCTCCATGCACCAGGAGCCCGACATGGGATTCGATCCCGGGTCTCCAGGATCACGCCCTGGGCCAAAGGCAGGTGCTAAACCGCTGCGCCACCCAGGGATCCCTGCATATTGAATCTTGATAAAACTGATCACCCCTATCCCAACCCCATCATGGAGGACTAGTGACAACCATGGCTTCAGCCAGCAGTCTGGGCCTTTCAGAGCACAGCCTGGTGCTGAGTGGAGACAGCCTGGCGCTGGCCTGTGGCGGTTGCCATGGCAGCAGGACCTGAGTGACCTCACTTTCTGAGAGTGGTCACCTCTGTTGAGGGCCCTGCCCTGGCTGGCTGTGTGTGGGGGGTGGGAGAGACCATCTCAACTGGGTCTCTGGAAGAGCTATCAGGAGGCTCACAGGCCCTGGGACAAGGCTATGTATGGGAGCTAGGACACCAGGATTCTCCCCGAAACACGCCCCCCCCCACCCCCGGTTGACTGGGCCTGTGGAAGAAATTAAGTTGGAGGCCATTATAACTAAGTAAGCCTGTGCTCTTAGGAGCTTCCACTAAGTAACCAAGAGCAGTCCCAGTTTCTACATGTATAATAAGCAGGCACAGTGACTTAGAGCCAGCTCTTGTCCTTGCTCAGGTGTGGAGTACATCCCTACTCCCTGCCACTGCTGTCACTTGTAAAGGTAGCACTGTGGTGGGAAGGAGAAGTCCCAGGTTCCATTCTCCATGCCATGATCACAGTGTCCGCACAGCCCTAGCATCCCCACCTCTCAGCTACTGTCCTTCCATTTCACTGCCCGCTCTGACCGACCCCCAAGTCCTGGTGACCTTTCTCCAGAATGAATGTCTAGTGTCTTCTGTTCTATGGCTTGCCTGTTGCCCCCTGGGACCTGGCCTGTTCTGTCCCTCTGGATGCCCCTCTTCACTGGTCTCCCCACATTCTTCTGGTCTCTTAGCAGGGAAAATATCTCTTAGATATTTTCTAAAAAATATCTGATTATTGCTTTGCTCTGCTGCCTTGAACCCGTCAGCCACCTGCCGTTGTACATGGAGGGAGATAGGCCTCCCCCACCTCTCCCTGGAGACTTCCCCTTGCTGGCCTCACTCCTTCCTCAGAAGCCTGCCCACCTCCCCAGTTGAAATTACATTTCACCTGCTGTTACTACCTCCCAGAGCCCCGTTTTTTCCTTCCAAGACATTTCTCTCCAGGGGTATCTATTTATGCATTTGCTCAATGTCTGTCTTTTCCACTAGGCTCTTGTGAGTGGCTCTGTTCCCCTGGGATCCTAGCAGTGAGCAACATTCCTGGCACATACTGGCCCTGAATAAGTCTCTGTTGAATAAATCCAGTGAATGAATGAAAATGACATCTTATATTTTCTTTTCTCTTTTCTTTCTTTCTTTTCTTTTCTTTCTCCTCTCCTCTCTCTTTATTTATTTATTTATTTATTTATTTATTTATTTATTTATTTGAGTTGGGGGAGCAGAGGGAGAGGGAAGGAGAATCTCAAGCAGATTCCTTACTGAGCGTAGAGCCCCAGGTGGGGCTTGATTTCATGACCCTGAGATCATTACCTGAGCCAAAACCAAGAGTCCAACGCTTAATGAACAGAGCCACCCAGGTACCCCTGGTCCACCATTTCTAAGTCTCCCTTACAGCATTTAGCCACCTGTAAAATGGTGGTAACTTTCCTGCTGTTGGGAGTCTATGTGAGGATAACATAGTACTGTCCTTTGGGATGTGCTGTGGGATGCGGTGCACAAAAGTTAAAGTATAATATCATTACTGCTTCTAACCAGGTCAGACCCTCCTCTTTTGCCCTCCTGTTTTTGAAGGAGAGAGTGCTTAGCATAAAAGAGTAGGGAGCAGTGAGTTATCTCTGAGTTCAGGACAGGAGAGAGGTGTGGCTAAAGGATGATATGACATGCAGCCTGGAAAGTTCCCTCCATGCTTTTCCCAGTCTTCAGCAGGCAAGGCTGCTGTGCAGGAGCATCTGATAGTGCTAAGGGAGCCCCTGCAGTGCTGCCAGCTGTGGCCATGCTGAGAAATTACGGGGAGTAGCAGAGCTGGGAAGAATAGAGGTGGCAATTGTGAAACCGGTCTTCTGAGAGAGAAGAAAGATGGTGTAAGAAGCTGTCAATAACATTAGTGTTGACTCATGGTAAAAAATTTTAAAAAAATTTTTTTGGTATATATATATTTTTTTTACTGGAGTTCCATTTGCCAACCTATAGTATAACACCCAGTGCTCATCGCATCAAGTGCCCCCCCTCAGTGCCTGTCACCCAGTCACCCCATCCCCCCTTCCACTACCCCTTGTTCGTTTCCCAGAGTTAGGAGTCTCTCGTGTTCTGTCTCCCTCTCTGATATTTCCCACTCATTTTCTATCCTTTACTCATGGTAAAATTCTAGAAGGATTTGTGTGATAATTTTGGGTTGCAAGCAGTAGAACACTCAGTTCCCAGTAGCCCAAGCAAAAGGGTGAATGTGTTGGCTCAAGAGGTGACAAGATCAAGGATTCTGCAGCTTTAGGCATGGCTGCACTCAGGATCCCAGTGTCCTTGTGTCTTGGTCTCACCTTCTCTTTCTCTGGGCATGCCCCGGTGCTAGAGATGTGTCACACCCATCATGGCCCCCCTTTGGCTTTGATGCTACTTCTTTGTTACCCCAGTGGAGAGGAAATGCCTCTTTCCTCTTACTGCCTGCTGAATCCCTAGGCTTGTACTTCACTGCCTCCACTTGGCCAGACCTGGGTTACATGTCCTTTGTAGAAGTTAGAATACTCCAGTGCCCGAGCAGGGTGTGAGTGGTTCTCCATGGGAGGGTGGGATGCTCATACCAGAAAAAGGGCAAATGGACATTGGGCAGGCAGTAGAATCCAGGGTATTGTAGGATTAAAAACGTATGTGCTTGCCAGGAACCAGCACTTAGTCACCAAAATCATTCATCCTTCTTTGAGTTCATAGGCTCATAGGATCTGTGTGTATTGAGGCCAGAGACTGAGTAAATCTTGATTTGGCAAGGCATGTGACACTTAAAGAACCCAGGCCTTTAGAATCTTGATAATTTCATTTCACTCTTATTTTATAGAGAAGCAGAAACCAGCCCAAAGTCCCCATGGTGCCAGAGTCCAGCCTATTCTTGTGAACATACACACACACAGAGAAAGAGAGAGAGAGAGAGGTATTTACCAGGTGAATGTCCATGGTTTATTAAAAAATAGCACCCACCTGAAAGAATTCATGATTTATGCTCAAAGGGCATTATGCTTAGTGTTATTCTGTTCCGTGACTTAATAATCAACAAATTGAGTGATGTTATAGAGGAGAGATCTGCTTGTCCAAGCTGGAGATGACTCTAGCTAGGATAGTTATCCTTTCATCTCTCTGTATGTCTCTCCATCCATCTGTCATTCATCCATTCCATCTATCCCTTTATTAATCTAACAATGCTTTATTTGAGCTTCTAGTATATTCTAGACCCTGTTCAACACCCTGGGGATATAGAAGTGAACAAAATAGGTGATTAATAATGTCTTAACCTTCACAGAGCTTACATTTTAGTGGGAGAAGCAGACAAATAATTTAAAAGTAATGCCTGCTTTGAAGAAGAGTAGAGCTAGCTAAGATGAAGGAGAGCGATGAGAGAAGTGTTTCAATCAGGCAGTTTAGTGCCTATGTCTGCATAATGACTTGAGCGAGCCCTGTGACTGTCTGGAGAGAGCATTCTAGGTACAGGAAAACGAGGTGCGCTGTCCGTGAGGCAGAGGGTCTGATGTGTGCCAGGAGCAACCAGAAGGCTCCTGTGGTTCATGTGAAGATGGCATGGGGTTTATTCCGAGCGTGATGGGGCACTATGGTGGGGGGTGTGTGTGTGACCTGACTTCTGACTCAAGAGGGCCACTCGGGCTGCTGTGTGGCAGCAGATTGTGGGGCCGAGTGGAGGCTGAGACCCCAGTTTTGAGGCTCTAATGGGGGTGTTAGGAGAGAGATGTTGGTGTTTCAGATGAGGGTAGTAGCAGCAGAGCTGATGAGAAGTGGATAGATTTGGGATATATTTGGACAATGGAGCTGACAGGTGGATAAGGAGGACCATAGTACTTTGGAGCACCATGTTAGGAGGCAGTGATTCAGCAAGGGAGTCAACGGGAAACAGCAAAGGGGCTGTCAGTGGGCAGAGGAGCCAGTCTGGCTTGGTGCTGGGTTCTCCACAGAGCAAAGTTAGGAGCAGTGGTGGGCCACAGGGTGTATTGCAGGTGGAAGGTAGAAAAGTGTTGGTGTTGAGCCAGCAGGCTCTCGAGCCAGACTGCCTGGACCTGATTCCCTGTTCCACTTCTCACAGTATGACCTCAAGGAGATGACTTCTCTGTGCTTCAGATTCTTCATCTGTCAGATGGCATTTATAATAATATCTATCTCATGTTGTGGTAAGGACTGGGTTAACTCTTGCAAAGTGCTTAAAAGCATGACTGATGTGTAGTAACTACTGAATTCATGATGCCTGTTACCTGGAGGTGGGAGGTGAGGTGTTATTTTGTCCCAGAATAATGTCTGGGATTGTGATGCTTTCAGAAGGGGCTCTGGCTCCTCCTGGAGTCCTGTATTCACCTTGGTTGGATGTGCTGCACCACCTGCTGGGGACCCTGCAGGCCACTGAGGGGTCACCCCACTCTACAAGGAGGGTGGACCTGATGACCCCCAGCTCCCCATGCGTTCCTGGCAACCTTTGTGATGGGTCTTGCTCTTAATCTTTTCTACTCTAAGAAAACTCTTCTTTGCCCTTTTGCAGCTTCTGCTGACATTTAAAATTCCTTCCCTTTGTACTGACCTTATTGAATAGAGAGAATAATTTCTTGGAATTCTCTGTATAATGAATGCCCATGTACTTACAGATTCTGATTGAGTTTCTCCTCATTCTTTCCTTTAAGGGATCTTGCATCATTTGGTGTAGAAAACATTTTAGGAAGCTCTTAGGAAGATGGTGTAAAATGAAAAGACTATTTTGGTTCTCACTATTTCTGCAAATGTGAGCACCTTGTAACACATCTATCAGCCCAGGTACTCTGCCCTTAGAGAATCAAGCAAAACTGGCTCAAACTTCTATGCTGTGTATCCTAGGAACCCTACAGGTTTCCCAGGCTCTCTATAAGCTTTCCTGAATCTGGCAGGGCTGGGGGAATAATGTGGGTGGGGTCATCTCCTCAAATCATTCCTGGCTCCTCATTCCTGCCTGCAGTAAATGACATCAGTTTATAGATCACTCCTGGCCTTCTTGTCACCTCTGTGACAGCAGCTCACCCACAGAACAAATACTCCAATCTCCTCACTCTTCTAAATATTCCTACCAGAAAGCAGGGTTTGGGAGATTGTTATTAAGGTATTGGGGTAATCAGGTATGTGTGTGGCAAGGCATGGGGGTGGAAGTGAGGAGTGGGCTGATGTATTACTCTTCAGTACTACAAAACAGATGCTTAAAACTGGGTGTTAGATGTGGCTTCCAGTAAGGAAGGAGTATTTCCTATCAAAGTAACTGTACAGCCGACAACCATAAACTCTGAGCAGCAGCAACAACAAGCTACCTGAAGGTGTGGGAAAGCAATGAAAAAGCAGACAAACACTGGAAGGGAGCTCTTAGAAGAAGGAAATAAATTGGATGAGTCTCCTGCTTTTATGTTTTCTTGCCTGAGGGTGGGCTCCAGTTTGTGCCAGGCAGAGCAGCTAAAAGTTGGATAGAAAACCTACAATGTTGGGATCCCTGGGTGGCACAGTGGTTTAGCGCCTGCCTTTGGCCCAGGGCGCGATCCTGGAGACCCTGGATCGAATCCCACGTCGGGCTCCTGGTGCATGGAGCCTGCTTCTCCCTCTGCCTATGTCTCTGCCTCTCTCTCTCTCTGTGTGACTATCATGAAAAAAAAAAAAATCCCCGCTTTAGAAACAACTCGAGAGCAGAATTCCTTGTGTTCCTTTAAAAAAAAGAAAAAAAAAAAAGAAAAAAAAAGAAAACCTACAATGTTACTGGCTTGAAGAAGCGGAGGACAGAATTTGGGGGCAACTACAGCAGCTGGAAAGTGAGGAGGGAGATTCCAGGAAAGAGTCAGAGAAGAGGAGCCATAATTTCTCTGTATAGGCTCTGCCCAGATCTTTTTTTTTTTTTTTAAGAGTTAATTTATTTATTCATGAGAGACACAGAGAAAGATAGAGGCAGAGACACAGGCAGAGGGAGAAGCAGGCTCCATTCCATGCAGGGAGCCTGACGTGGGACTCGATCACAGGTCTCTGGGATCATGCCCTGGGCTGAAGGCGACGTAGACCGCTGAGCCATCTGGGCTGCCCTCTGCCCAGATCTCTTGATGACTCTTGAACCCTTGCATGGAGGAGACTCCAAGCAGCTCAGCTAACAGTAAGAGAACTGAATAGAAATTGCTGCTGCTGCTGAACACAATGGAGGAGACAGTTTAAGTAAAGTCACAGTTTAAGATGTGAGTTGAACCACGTTAGCTGACTGTTTAAAAAAAAAATAGTTTTTTAGAGAACCATAGCCATCCAGAGTTTATACAACATAAATTTGGTGATTCCCCCAAATTACTCTAGGAAGAAACAGGAAGAGGGGACCCATAGTCAAGAGAAGGGCAATTAGTGGAGCTTGTCTCCAAGATATTCAGATGTTGAAATTAGCAAAGTATTTTAGCAGTTATTATAAAGTGCTGAAGGACACAAAGGAAAATATGTTTACAATAAATATAAAGATAGGAAATCTCTGTAGAGAAATGGCAACTATAAAGAAAAACAAATGGAAATCTTAGAAATGAAAAATATAGTTTCTGAAATAAAGAATCCATCATTTGGACTCCATTGCAGAATGGAGATATCAGAAGAAAGAGCCAGTGAACTTGGAGATAGAACAATAGAAATTATTCAACCTGGGAGAATCCCTGGGTGGCTCAGTGGTTTAGTGCCTGCCTTTGGCCCAGGGTGTGATCCTGGAGTCCTGGGATCAAGTCTCCTCAGGCTCCCTACAGGGAGCCTGCTTCTCCCTCTGCCTGTGTCTCGGCCTCTCTCTCTTTCTCTCTGTGTCTGTCATGAATAAATAAATAAAATCTTAAAAAAAAAAGAAATTATTCAACCTGAAAACAGAAAAAGAACAGGGAAAAAATATATTCAGGGCCCTATGGACAATATTCAAAAATATTTATGTAATATATATTATAATACTGTACATATAATTGAGTTCTAGAAGGAGGATGACAGAGAATGAGGAAAGAAAAAATTATTTGAAGAAATATTGCCAGAAAATTTCCCAAATTCGATGAAATATGTATATTTACAGACAAAAAGAAAAAAAAAAACTTTGCAAACCCCAAACAGGACAAATATAAAGAGAATCACACCATGGCATATCATAGTCAAACATGGAAACCAGAGATAAAGAAAGAATTTTAAAGTAGCCAGAGAAAAATAAATATCATGTGGAGGAGAATAGTGATATGAAAATCACTGACTTCTCATCAGAACCTGTGGAGTCCAGAAGCAGTGGAATGATATCTTTAAAGTGCTGATAAAAAAAACAAAACTAAACACGTCAACTCATGATTCTGTATCCTCTAGGAATGAAGGTGAATTAAAGACATTTTCAGATAAATGACAACTAGTGAGAATTCATTGATAGCAGACAGGCACTCAGAAATGTTAAAGGAAATTCTTTAGGACAAGGAAATATGATACCAGATAGGAACTCAGATCTTCAGTAAGGAGTGAAGAGCCAAAAAAAAAAAAAAAAAGGAGTGAAGAGCCTAGAAATGGTAAATATGTGGGAAAATATACAAGACTATTTTTTCTCTTTCGATGATGATTATTGAAAGCAAAAATGATCATTTTGCTTGTGGGTTTGTAACATGGATGTGATACATGTGACAACTATAAAGAATGGGCTTGGATAAGATACATGGTTTCAAGCTTCTTATATTTTATGTAAACTGGTACAATCTTAACTGTAAAAGGACTTTAAAGTGTTAAGAATGCATATTATAATCCCTAGAGTAACCACTAAAAAAATAACATTGAGGAATAGCTAAAAAGCCAGTAAGTAAAATGGCATTGTAAAAATAGTTATTTTAAAAGAAGGCGGTAAAGGGGATCCCTGGGTGGCTCAGCGGTTTAGTGCCTGCCCCTTTGGCCCAGGGCATGATCCTGGAGTCCTGGGATCGAGTCCCACATCAGGCTCCCTGCATGGAGCCTGCTTCTCCCTCTGCCTGTGTCCCTGCCTCTCTCTCTCTCTCTCTCTCTCTCTGTGTCTCTCATGAATAAATAAATAAAATCTTAAAAAAAAAAAAAAGGCGGTAAAGGAAGAAGAGAGGAATAAAACAGAGGTAAAAGAAAACAGCAAAATTATAGATGTAAATCTGGTCATATCAACAATCATATTAAATGTAAATGGATTAAACACTATAATTGAAAGAGATTGTCAGAATGGATACAAAAGTGAGACTAAATTATATGCTGTCAAAAAGAAGTGTACTTTAAGTAAAAAAGAAACAGGGTAAAAGTAAGTAGATGGAATAAAGAGATACCATCCAAATAGTAGGCATAAGAGCACTGAGAGTATTGTTAATACTAACCAATAAAATAGACTTCAAGACAAAGGACATTACCAGAGGTAAGAGATAAGACATTTCATAGTGATTCAAGAATCAAGAATTTCTCTGGAAGACATAACAATTGTGTATGCACTGAATAACAGAGCTTCAAAAAGATACATGAAATTTTTTTCATAGAATTAAAGGGAGAATAAAAAGATTCATACATATACGTGGAGATTTTTTTTTAAAGATTTTATGTATTCATGAGAGACAAAGAGAGAGGCAGAGACACAGGCAGAGGGAGAAGCAGGCTCCCTGCAGGGAGCCCAATGTGAGACTCAATCCCAGGACCCTGGGATCACACCCTGAGCCAAAGGCAGATGGACGCTCAACCACTGAGCCACCCAGGTTGCCCCTATGTGGAGATTTTAACCCTCTTCTCTAATGGTTGAACAATTGGACAGATCAATAAAGTTGGAAGATCTGACACTATCAACTACCTTAACTTAATTGACATTTATAGAACACTACATAACAGGTACAGGATACATTTGCTTTTCAAATTCAAATAGTGCTTTACTAAGATAGGTCATATGCAAATTTCAGTACATTTAAAAGGATTCAAACAACAGGGAACAAAATCTCTGTTTACAGTTGAATTAAATTAGTAATAAAAAATGAGATATTGAGCAATAAGAAAAATAATAAATGTTTGGCAATTAAACCACACATTTCTAAGTAACTTATGGGGACTTACACTTTTGGCTAAGATGGAGTAATAGAGACCAGATTTATGCTCCAATCTTTTTTTTTTTTTTTAAACATTTAACTTATTTATTCATGAGAGACACACATAGAGAGACAGAGACACAGGCAGAGGGAGAAGCAGGCTCCATGCAGGGAGGCCAACGTGGGACTCAATCCTGGGTCTCCAGGATCACACCCTGGGCCAAAGGTGGCGCTAAACCGCTGAGCCACCGGGGCTGCCCTTATGCTCCAATCTTAAACAATTTTTAAAAATCAGACAAAATGTAAGAAGCAATGCTTTTTTTTTTTTTTTTTTTTTTTTGACATCGAACACTAGGCGATGTAGTCAGTGATCCCTAAGAGATGGGGAAACAAAATGAAATGAGCCCTGTGACTGCCCCAGCTGACTGCCTGGTGAGAGTTTCCAGGCTTCAGCATAGGGAGTAGAGACCCAGATGGATCCCAGTGGTCTCCCTGACCTGAGGAGACAAAGCTGGGAGTCCAGGAAGTCATGGCCACTGGAGTTCTCAGGACAAAGAAGCAGAGATTAGAGAGCTGCACCAAGGGAAAGCTCCAGAGATCTGTGGGAGTCTCCTTCAGAGTGGAGTACTTGATCAGCATGTGTGTGAGGAAGTTCTTGAAGCGGGAGAAGAACCACTCAAGAGGATCAGGGTGCGCTATCCCCAGAGCTCACAAGGCCAAGAATAGTTCATAGTACCTCAAGGCAGAGTGGGAAGTCCTCATAATTCATTAGCGTGTTCCCTCGGCAGCAGAGTAAAATAGCCCTAGACTAAATACTGCTCTAGTCTCTCTTATCAGAGCTTCGGAACTATCCTGGCAAGGAGTGAACTGTTTCCAAGTAATTTAACTGTGTCCCAGAACAAACCTCAAAAGTATTTATAGGAATACAAAAATACATAACATCCACTAAAGTAAAACTCTCTGTGTCTGGCATCCAAACAGGGATTACAAGGAATGCAAAGAAGTAGAAAAATCCAAACTATGATTGGAAGAAAAGCCAATCAATAGAAGCAGACCCAGAAATGGCACAAATGATGCAATTAGTCAGTAAGAATATTAAGCCAACTATTATAAATATGCTCCATATATCCAAAAGGTAGAGAAAAACATGAGCATGTTAAGGAGACAAGGAAGATAGAACAAAGATCCAAATTGAACTCTAGAACTGGAAAAAAAAAATTCAGATGAAAAGTTACCAGGTTAATAAGATTAATAGCAAATCAGAAACAATAAAAGGTTAGCAAATTTAAAGACATAGACACATTTTAGAATGTAATACAGAGTAAAAAGCTTGGGGAAAAAAGTGAACGGGATATCAATGAGCTGTGGGACAACTTCAGGCTCACCTGATATACATGAACTTGAAGTCCTCGAAGAGAGAGCAGAAAAAATTTTTTAAATTTTTTGATGAAAATTAGGAACCCACAGAACCAAGAACCTTAGTGAGCCCTAAGCACAAGAAACATGAAGAAAGAGGTCCACTAAGGAAAATCTTAATGGAATTTATGACCAGTGACAAAGAAAAACATTTTGAAAGCAACCAAAGAGGGTAAGAAGGCAAGTTGCATACTGAGGTATGAAGATAAGGATAACAGCAGACTTCTTACTGGAAATAATGCCAGAAGACAGTGGCACAACATACTTTAAAGTATTGAAAGAAAAAAGAACAAACCAACCACTGTCAGCCTAAAATTTAATACCCAGCAAAATATGTTTTTAAAAGAAAGGCACAATGTTTTTTTTAGACATTTATAAGCTGAAGTAATTCACCACCAACAGACTTGTACAATGGGAAATATTAAATAAATTTCTCAAGGCAGAAGGAAAATGATGCTAGATAGAGATCTACGTTTACGCAGAGGAATGCTGAGCAGCAGAAGTGGTAACTATGTGGGTAAATGTAAATAATTTTTGTTCTTATTTAAAAATCACTTTAAATAATGGATGATTGTTTAAAGTAAAAACAATAACCATGTTTTATGAGATTTGTGTAAAATGTATGATAATGCATACAAGCTGAGATGGGGAAAATGGTATGTATTATTATTATGGTTTTCATAAAACAAGCACTAATATTACTTGAAGGTAGACTGTGATAAGTTACAGATGTATGCTATAAACCTTAAAGCAACTAGTAATAAAACAAAGATTTATGGTTAGTAATCTAACAATAGGAGATAAAATGAAATAACAAAAAATGTCCAATTCAAAAGAAGGCAAAAAAGGGAAAGAGGGAACGAAGAATAAATGAGATGAATGAAAAACAGCATGGGGTGCCTGAGTGGCTCAGTTGGTTGGGCATCCCAGTCTTGATTTTGGCTCAGGTCATGATCTCAGGTTTGTGAGGTGGAGCCCTACGTGGGGTTCTGTGCTCAGCACAATGTCTGCTTCTCCTCTCTCTGCTCTTCCCTTGCTTGCACTCTGTCTCTCAAATAAATAAATAACATTAAAAAATTATTTATTTATTTGGGAGAGAGAGAGTGAGAGCCTGTGCACACAAGCAGGGAGAGTGGCAGAGGGAGAAGTACGCTCTCCACTGAGCAGGGAGCTCAACACAGGGCTTGATCCCAAGACCCTGGGACCATGACCTGAGCTGAAGGCAGACGCTTAACCGACTGAGACACCCAGATGCCCCAATAAATAATATCTTAAAAAAAAAAAAAAAAGAAAATAGCAAATTTAAACCCAAACTGTATCAACAATAGATGAAATGGTCTAAATACCCAGGTTTGTGTGTGTATGTATGTATGTAGAGAGTATGTGTGAATGGGAGCAGAGGTTAGGGCAGAGGAAGAGAAAGAATCCCAAGCTCCACACTGGGTTTGGAGCCTGACTTGGAGCTTGGTCTCATGACTGAGATGATGATCTGATCCAAAATCAAGAGTCAGACACTTAACCTACTGAGCCACCCAGGCACCCTGGTCTAAATACACTATTTAAAAGACAAAAATTGTGGGGCACCTGGGTGGCTCAGTGGTTGAGTGTCTGCCTTCAGCTCAGGCCATGATCCCAGGGTCCTGGGATCGAGTCCCACATTGGGCTTCCCTGCAAGAAACCTGCATCTCCCTCTGCCTATGTCTCTGCCTCTCTCTGTGTCTCAAACAAGCAAACAAACAAACAAACAAATCTTTAAAAAAATAAAAGAGAAAGATTGTTAGATTGGATAAAAAGGCAAGTATACAATGCTTACAAGAAACCCACTTTAAAGATGCAAGGATGCCTGGGTGGCTCAGTGGTTGAGCATCTGCCTTTGGCTCAAGGTGTGATCCCAGGGTCCTGGGATTGAGTCCCACATCAGGCTCCTTGCATGGAGCCTGCTTCTCCCTCTGCCTGTGTCTCTGCTTCTCTCTCTCTCTGTCTCTCATGAATAAACCAATAAAATCTTTAAAAATATATATAAAGATGCAAAAAGTTAAGTGTAAAAGGATAGAAAAAGATATACCACACTAATAACAATTTTAAAAAACTAGAGTAGCCATATTAACATTAGGCAAAGTAGATTTCAGAGCAAAGAATATTAGCAGGAATAGATTTATCTTAAAATGATAAAGGGGTCAGTTCATCAAAGGACATACCATTAGGTGCATAAATATATACCTAGTAAGAGCTTTAGGATACATGAAGCAAAACTGATAGAATTGAGTGAAGAAATAATCAAATCCACAATTATAGTTGCAGGTTTCAACACCCTTTTATCAATAATCAATAGATGAAGTAGACAGGAAGTCAGTAAATATATAGAATATTTTTTTTTAAAGATTTTATTTATTTATTCATGATAGTCACAGAGAGAGAGAGAGGCAGAGACACAGGCAGAGGGAGAAGCAGGCTCCATGCACCGGGAGCCCGATGTGGGATTCGATCCCGGGTCTCCAGGATCGTGCCCTGGGCCAAAGGCAGGCGCCAAACCGCTGCGCCACCCAGGGATCCCAATATATAGAATATTTGAATAACACTATCACCCAATTTGGTCTGTGTTAACACTCTATGTAACAACAGCAGAATATACATTCTTTTGAAGTGTACATGGAATGTTTACCAAGATAGACCAAATACTAAGCCATAAAAGAAGTCCCAGTAAATGTAAAATGATTGAAAGCATTTAAAGTATATTCTTTAATGATCATGGGATTAAATAAAAAATCATTAACAGGTATCTGAAAAATTCCCAAATATTTGAAAACTAAACACAAATAATCTAAATAATCTCTGGGTCAAGGAAGAGTCTGTTAGATATATTAGAAAACATTTTGAACTAAATACAAGTGACGGTACAACATATGAAATGTATTAGAGCAGTTCTCAGCTGGTAATTTATAGCACTAAATGCCTATATTAAAAAAAAAAAAAAAGAAAATTTCAAATCTGTGATCTCAGCTTCCACTTTAAGACCCTAGGGGAAAAAAAGCAAATTCAACCCAGTGTAAGCAAAAGAAAGGAGATTAAGATAAGAGCAGAAATAATTGAAATAGAAAACAGATAAACAGTGGAGAAAAATCAGTAAAACCAAAAGCTGGTTCGTTGAGATCATTGAAACTGATAAACCGTCAGCCACTCATCAGGAATAAAATAGAAAAGACACAAATTACTAACATAATGTGAGAAGTGACTTAATTACAAATTCTAAAGATATTAAAAGGCTACTAAGGTAATGTTATGATTAACTTTGTGCCAATGAATTTTACAGCTTAGATGACATGGATAAATCCCTTGAAAGACCCAAACAGGAAAAGCTCACTCCTGAAGAAATTGATAATTCCTAAAGCCCCATATCTATTAAAGAAGTTGAATCTATAGTTAAAAACCTTCTCACAAAGGAAACTCCAGGCTCAAATGACCTCACTAGTGAATCTTACCAAACATTTAAGATAGAAACAATACCGGTTTGTTATGGATTGAATTGTGTCTCTCTCAAAATTTATATTTTGAAGTCCTAACCCCCCCAGTGCCTTAAAATGTGTCTTTATTTGAAGATAGGGTCTTTATAGAGATAATAAACTTAAAATAAGGCCTTTAGGATGGGCCCTAATCTAGTATAATTGGTGTCCTAATAAGGGGAGATTTGGAGACAGACATACATACAAAGAGAACACCTTGTGAATGTGAAGACAACCATGTACAAGTCAAAATAAAGATCTGGAAGATGGTCCTCAGAAAGGGCCAATCCTGCCAACACCTTGATTTCTGACTTTTAGTTTCCTTGATCATGAGATAATACATTTCTGTTGTTTAAGCCACTCAGTTTGTGGTGCTTTGTTATGGCAGCCCTAGGAAATGACTGTACAATTCTATTCAAACTTTTCCAGAAAATCATAGAGAAGGAAACACTTTCCAGCTTATCCTGTGAAGGCATCATTACCTTATACCCAACAAGAAAAAGACATTGTAAGGGAAGAAAGTGATATATCAATATCTTTCATGAACATAGATACAAAATTTTTAAAGTTTTAGTAGATTAATCCAACTATGTGTGTGTTTATATGTATGTATGTGTGTATACATACCTCTTTATTTCCATGAATTTATAATATCATGGCCAAGTAAGATCTGTCTCAGCAATGCAAGATTCACTTAACATTTCAAAATCAATCTATATATTTCAGCATATTAATGAACTATAAAAGAAGAACCAAATGATCATTTGAAGAGATACAGAAGGAACTTTTGACAATATGTAAATAGTATTCATGTCTGATAAAAACATTGTGCAAACTAGAAATAGAATTTCCTCAAACTGATAAGGGCATGTATGAAAACATTAGCTTTCACATTTTACTTAACTATATAAAAGATGGACTGCTTTCCCCATCAGACCGGGAACAAGGCAAGGGTATCCACTCCCACCATGTTTCTTCAGCATTGTAGATTCTAGCCAGTGCAATAAGACAAGAAAAAGAAGTATAAGTATCCATATTGGAAAGGAGGAAGTAAAACTATCTTTATTTGCAGACAACCCAATTTGTCTATGTAGAAAATTCTACTGAATCTACAAAAAAGCTTCTAGAATTGAAAAGTTGGTTTAGCAAAGTTGCAGAATTGAAGGTTAATATTCAAAAATTAATTATATTTCTAAGTATTGGAAACAACCTGATATTAAAAATCAAAAATACTATTTACAATATCATCAAAACATGAAGTCATTAGGAATAAATTTGACAAAAGATGTGCAAGATTTTTTCATTAAAAAACTGCATAATATCACTCAAGAAACTAAAGAAGAGGGATCCCTGGGTGGCGCAGCGGTTTGGCGCCTGCCTTTGGCCCAGGGCATGATCCTGGAGACCCGGGATCGAATCCCACATCGGGCTCCCGGTGCATGGAGCCTGCTTCTCCCTCTGCCTGTGTCTCTGCCTCTCTCTCTCTCTGTGACTATCATAAATAAATAAAAATTAAAAAAAAAAAAAGAAACTAAAGAAGACCTAAATAAAAGGAGAGACATATCCTTTTCATGCATTGGAAGACTGAATATTGTTAAGGCATCTCCCCAAATTGGTCTGTAGATTCAATGCAATTCTAGCCCTTGACACTCACGTTGTAAAGGAATCCCAAGCTTTTGCAGGCACATGTCTTGGTGAAATTTGGGCACCGGTTGCACAGGCTTGCTGAGCCAATGAGTCTGATAGTGGTCTCTGGAATGATGTCATGGGGCAGCAGGAGTGTCAGGGGTGGAAAAGAGACCAGGAGGTATGGTG
The DNA here is from genome assembly GCF_003254725.2 of Canis lupus dingo. Classification (NCBI taxonomy): domain Eukaryota; kingdom Metazoa; phylum Chordata; class Mammalia; order Carnivora; family Canidae; genus Canis; species Canis lupus. Next base: position 68,900,545 of record NC_064250.1, read on the forward strand.
GACTAGGAAGGTCTGCAAGGCAGGAGATGTCAGGGAGGGGCCAAATCAGAGGCAAAGTTCACCCAGAAGTTTGATAGCTATTATGTCCAGATGGTAGAATTATGGATGATTCTTATTTTTTTCTTTGTGTTTCTGAGGTGTGTTTCCCAGGGCAGACTTACTTTTAAGTAAGAAAAACCACAATCAGAGAAACCACAATCTTGCCGTTGATTCCTATGGGATATTGTTTTTTTGCGCATCTATGTAATTTGAATATTTTACAAGGAGGTTGTATTTGTTTTGTAATCAAAAACAAAAGGTGGACAGGTAGGGAGGGGGAATGTTGCTAAAGCAATAGGTCTTAAGAGACTGTGAGGAGCCCCTAATGGGGCCGTGTATCAGTAACCAGGATGTGGGAACCACAGTAAATACAGTACAGCCAAGCAAATGCACATTTTATTTGTCATGTTCTTTCTGAATCTGATTTCTGTTGGACACATAGAATGTCTCTCTCTAGTTAATGCATCAAGTCATCTTAGAACATTTGACAGAAGACTTAACTCCTTAATTCCACGGAGGCAGATTGGTATCTCTAATTACTTAATTGGAAAAAGGTACACACTTCAGGCTGCCACAGTGTTTGGGAATTAATCTTTAAAACCTGACAGTGAACATTAAATTCAATTAGGGAGAGCGATTAGCAGAGATTCTTCTCTCCTTCACCCTGGGTAGCTTTGAGAAGTGGCTGACTGGTCTGCATTGATTCTGACGCTATCCTTGTGTGTATATCAACCAGGAGAGCCAAGTATGCATTTTTCACTTCAGAGGAGAGTTATCGGACAATTTACAGATTGATGGATTGCCTTAAACATGTCTCCACAGCTGATTCAGAAGGCCTCCCTGGCCAAGAATTCAGACTCACCAGTTTGCTGCTTTGGGCCTTGGTGCTTTCTCCTCCTCTTCTCTTTCTTCCTCCCCTTGTTTCCTCCTCATTCCTTAACCTTCTTCTCCTTCTCCTTATTTTGTTGGTTCTACATTCCAAGAGAGGCTGCTTTTCTCCTGCCTCCAACTGGTCCAGCTGTGCTTCTCTCTCCCCCAGATTCTTGCAGAAGTTCCACACTGTGTCCCTGTGTCTCCCCTGCCCTGCACTCTATTCCTGGCATAGTAGCCAGAGGGGCCCTGTTTCTGCCTGTAAGGTTCTTCCCTGATTTCTGTACAGCTTCCTTCCTCACCCTTTCAGATCTTCCTTAAAAGCCACCACCATTTCCACTCCTCCTCCTGACCTTAGGTCCCCTTTCCTGCTCACTTATGCCCTTAGTCTTTAACACCACCTTGTATACTGTCTAGATGCTACTTGTTTTTCTTGTTTAATGTCTGTCTCATTGAAGATAGGGGATTTTGTTTTAGTTATTTACTGCTGAACAATGCCTGGCTAATAGCAGGTACTCAGGAAATGTTTGTTGAATGAATGGAAAAAATGAGTTTATTTTTATTTATTTATTTTTTGGTGGGGAGGGGCAGCATTAGAGGGAGAGAGAATCTTTTTTTTTAATTTTTATTTATTTATGATAGTCACATAGAGAGAGAGAGAGGCAGAGACATAGGCAGAGGGAGAAGCAGGCTCCATGCACCGGGAGCCCGACGTGGGATTCGATCCCGGGTCTCCAGGATCGCGCCCTGGGCCAAAGGCAGGCGCTAAACCGCTGCGCCACCCAGGGATCCCAGGGGGAGAAAATCTTAAGCAGGCTTAATGCTCAGCACAGAGCCAGATATGGGGCTTGAGCTTACAACCCTGAGTTCATGACCTAAGCCAAAATCAAGAGTCAGATGCTTTAGCCTACTGAGCCACTCAGGTGTCTTCCCAAATGAATAGTTTAATAGATGGAAACATTTGGGAATATTTGCTTCAAGGCATAGTCATATTCTCTTTTCCTCTCTCTCTCGGAAATACAGTGTAGTGTTCATAGTGCTCTTCACCCAGCCCCATCCTTGCCTGCCACTCCCTGGAGTGACTGCCATCTTCATACATGTTATTGTAGTCTTACTGCAAATGCACAAATAAACATGATAGATTTTTGCATCATGTGTGTTTTTAAGATTGTGGTGAAATGCATAAAGCACAGGATTTACTGTTTTAACGATTTTCAAGTGCACAGTTCAGTGGCAGTGGGCACATTCATTCACATTGCTGTGCAACCATCATCACCATCCATCTCTGGAACTCTGTCTCATAAAACTAAAACTAAATAAATGAGACACTGTCTCATAAAACTAAAACTAAATAAAACTAAAATAAAAATGGGGACCCTAACCCTAACCCTAACCCTAACCCACCCAGTGTCCCCATTAAACACTGACTTCCTACTCTCCCCTTCCCAGTCCCTGGCGCCTCCATTCTCCTTTCGATAGCTATGATTTTGACCTTCTAGGAATCTCATGTAAATAGAATGATACAGTATTTGCCCTTCTGTGACTGGCTTATGTTACCCAGCACGGTGTCTTCAGGGTCCATCCACATTGGAGCAGGTGTCAGAATCTCCCTTCTTTTTTAGCCTGAATTGTAGTTCATTGTATGGATGGACCAGGTGTTGTTGATCCATTTATCTATTGATAGACTAACTGGGGTTGCTCCCACCTTTTGGCTCCTGCTATGGACGTTGGTGTGCAGATATCTCTTTTGAGACCCTGTTTTCAGTTTCTTGGGTATGTACACACAAGTGGACTTGCTGGATCCTCTGGTGACTCTATGCACAATTTTTTTAAAAAAATTATTTATTTGAGAGAGTGGGTGCGAGAGGGAGCATCAATGGTGGGGAGGCAGAGGGAGAGGTCAACAGTGCACGGAGGGTCCAGTTTCACCACATTCTCCCCACACTTATTCTTTTCTTTTCCCTCCCTCCCTACCTCCATTCTTTTCTTTTCCCTCCCTCCCTACCTCCTTTCCTTCCTTCCTTCCTTTTTCAGTAGAAGCTATGAGCATTAAGTAGTGTTTCGTGTGTTTTTATAATTTAGATGGCTTTTTGCTGCATATATGCAGCTTGTCTTATATAATCAATATTATGTTTTCTATTGTTTAGCCATGTTAACCCTGTAGGTGTAGCTCATTAATTTTACTTTATTTTTTTCTATTAGTCTTACTTGTACATAGTTTTGGAAAAAACTGCACTCTGTTCTACCACAAACTCCCACTCCACTTTGAAGTCTTCTGGCTGTTTCTTCCATTATTTCTATCCATATTTCAAACTTTTTGTTTTTTCTTTAAGTAGGCTCCACGCCCAACGTGGGGCTGGAACTCATGCTGAGATGAGTTGCATCTCTACCAGACTGAGCCAGCCAGGCACCCCTCTGTCCATATTTCAAATGTAAATGCTGCTATTTCTTGATTTTTCAGTTTGAGACCCTAGCTATTAACCCCTAAGAAGAAAAAAAGGATCCGAGCTCTTAGCATGCTTTGATGGCTGCTATTGACCTCTTATTTTCTTAAGCTCAGACATTTTCATATACCCAGAAAACATTCTTTCAGAACTCTGATCCTTTGCATTTTGAGGACTTTGAGGATGCAGCAGGATGAATTTTCCCATCTTGAAAGGAAGTCTGTCTCCAGATTGGGTCTGTGGATGTGTAGGTACACTTTGGGATATTAGGGAAATGAAGATGTGAAGCTTGGGTTCCTGATGTAACTGAGAGAGAGTCTGAGAACACTGCTCTTAAGAACTCTGTGCATGGCAAGCCCCAAGGAGCACGCCCACCAGCCCCACTTATCCCTCACCACAGTCCTTGGGATGAGGCTCTTCTTAACCCCCACGTTGTGGAAGAGGAGATAGAGGCCAGGGAGGCCAAGTCACATGACCTGCAAGCACATAGGAGACACTTGGCTCTGATGCCCATGTTTTGGCTGCAGATGCTCTTCTTGCTTCTCATGTTCGATCCTCTGAGCCACCTCAGGTGTTGGGCAGGAGCATCCCCTGCTTCCTGTAGTGACAGTGAAGGTAGGAGACTAGCCCTCCTGGGCGTCAGTGCATGCCCAAGCCCAGAGCCAGCCCTGCCAGGCTCCATGCTAACCAGCTGTTCCTTGGGGTTCTTGGGAGAGCTGGTGAAGGGCTCTCTCACGTGTGGAGTGGCCCTGGCTCTTAGATTGTGTGGTTCTATACTTGGCTTAAGAACATATTTCAGAAGTCACTGAATGTACATGGGGCTTTCTGCCACAGACCTCATCACCATGGAAAGCTAGGGTGGGAATGAAGGATAGTACCTTCTGCCCAGAAAAAAGGACAGCTGGCCCTTTGGGTCCTTGCCTGGTTGTATGCACAGGTGTGGCAAGCTCTGTTTTGGATCTTACTCTTAAAACTGGGCTGAAGAGAGCCTGACCTGGTGTAGTGTCCATTCCAGGGCTCACAAAGCCCTGTCCAAGAGGACAGATGTCAGAGATGCAGGCAACACTGGGCTAAAGGAAGTGTGAGCAGAGCAGGATGTTTGGTGGGGAGTAGCTGCAGAGTGGATGGGAAGGGCTTGGAGGCTGGGTGGCAGAAGTCAAGCATGCTGTTTTCTTGAGGGCTTCCTTAACCCCAGTAAAGGTTTTGGGAAAAAGCTCCCCTTCAATTCATCAGCCCCAGGTCTTTGCACCTCTGTAAGGAAAAGTCTAACAGCTAGGTATTGTTTTGATGATAAAATAACAGGAATCTAGTTCCACTGTGAGTCCCTCTCCTCCTGTAGAGGGGTCAAGCTGAGCCCTGGAGGTCAGGTCCCTGTTTTTGACATCGGGCACTGTGTTTGCCTTGTAGGTGTGGAACGCTGTGGACTCAGGCCGCTGCCTACAGACATACTCCCTGCATAGCGAGGCGGTGCGGGCTGCCCGGTGGTCTCCCTGTGGCCGGCGCATCCTCAGTGGTGGCTTCGACTTCGCCCTACACCTAACAGACCTCGAAACAGGTGTGTTTCACTGCATTGTTATCCTGAGGCACCCCTCCCTCGGAGCTGGCAACTGAGTCAGCTTTCTCGTTGGGAAGCTTCTCTGGGTGGTCAGTAGCCACAAGCTGCATACAGTTTCAGGGCAATAGGACATAGCCCTCAGAAGAAGCTCACACTTGGAGATTATGTTTCCAAGGCATTTGCCTGGAACCAAGACTCTCCATGGAGGGTTCGAGGTGGGCCTCTGCCAGCCTGCCCAGAGGACAGAGCCCCAAGGTTGTCTCAGCCCCAAGCTGTGGGGATGGATAAAGAGGTGGCTTTTTAATCAACTTCTGACATGTAATTTGTACCAAAATAGATTTAGCTTTATCACAATGTCCTTCGGTTGGAATCAGTTTAGAATTCCTGTCAATTCATTATCGTTGAAAGGCTGTAAGGAATGATTCCAGCTCATAGGGAAAGTCTGCAAACGAGTTCTGCTTTAATGCCTACACTGAAAAGGCATTTGGGTAAGATGGATTTGTGCTGGGTAAATCCTAAGGGGGCTCTTGACAAGCAGGGCGAGAAGGAGAGATAAGTCAGTGGAAAGAACTTTATATTACTGAGTGCTCCTACACACCCAATCTAGCTGCAGCCCCTGAGTGGGGTCTCATTTGTGCTCATCAGGTGAGAACAGAGCCAGAGGTATGGAGCTGGCCTGAAACCTCTGCCCCGACTCAGGCTGTATGGTCTAAGTACCACGTTGCCTTTTCCTCCCTGGGCTCCTTCTGGTCAGTTTTCTGCTGGACACTCTGCCGAGGCCAGGAGGGGAGGCCAGAGTTGCTACCCATCCATGAGGTGTCCCCTTCAGCCTGCAGAGAGGTCTCCCATGCCCAACAGTGGAGGCGCTAGGGTCTGGCAAGCAGGAGATGACAGTTCTCAGCCCAACCACACAGCTTCTGCCCAGCAGCTTGGAGGGGGTACAGGGAAGGAACCAATGGATAGTTTGGGGGATCTGTGCGGTTTGTTTCCTACCTCGAATACCCTCATCACCTCTGGACTGCTGAGGGGCAGCCTCACTGCTCCGCTGCTCGAACCTCATGCGCTCACAGTGAGGATGAAGACAAGACTCGTGGCTGCATCAATGGCCAGTACCATGCCACAGGCTGCCCATGATTCTTTTCCCCTATTCATGGGTGAGAAGCCTGAGGCTCACAGCAGCAAGTAGCTTGCTCAGAGCCTCCCAGTGGTGCATGGCAAGTGAGGATTTAAGCCATGTCTGCAATTGCAAATCCTGTGCCCTCTCCACTGTGCTGAGTGTATGATGTTTTTCTTCTCAACAAAGTGTTTCCCCAACTGTTTGTAGTCTTACCATGAGCTCTACAGAGTCAATGAGGGGGCCAGGGCTCAGGGGTTTGGTGCCACCTAGTTGGTGATGACTGCAGCAGGTTATATCCCAACCACCCACTTACATATGAGGTCTCATTTAGACCCCACTCACCCTTCAGGGCTGGCACCGTGTGCTGTCAGACTCCTGTTTGCAGGCACTGGTCTGCCAGGCTCACCATGACGCCTGTGTTCCTAGTAAACTGTGTACAGCATTGGAGACACAGAGGGAACAAGACCCAGGATCTGCCCTAGAAGCTCTTGTTTGCGAAAGGGGCAGACAGAAGCGCAGAGAGAATCTCAAGTCACAGTGATAGGGCGAGATATAGGTACAGGAACTTGTAGCCTAGAAGATCAAGAATGTCTTCTGGGAGAAAGTGGAACCTACTCTGAGGCAAGAACGAGTAGGGTAGAGAATTTAGGTGACGGGGGCACGATTGAGGGGGAGGGAAGTGCGTTCTCAGTAGGTAGAGCAATGAGGACACATTTGTTACAGGAACATGAACCACAATGGTGTGTTTGGAATTGTGGGGTGCAGGAACCCAGGGGCAGCGAGTCTGAAGGTGCAGTTCCTGGCCTATGAGGTGTGTGTTCTCCAGCCGCTATTCCCCCTCCAGGGTCACTGAACACCCCTGGGTACCCACACTATCCACCCATGGAGTGCAGGACCGGTGCTTCTTGCAGGTGAGGAGTGAGGTTGGATGGATCAAATACAGGTTCATTTAATAACAGTAATGGATTCCTAGTGGCCCTTTGTCCCAATGGATCTCAATCAACAGATGTTAGACAGTGCCATTGCGTGTGTGGGTGTGTGTGAGTGTGTGTGTGGGGGAGTGGTTCCGAAATTTTTAGATGTTTAAAGAGAGTCTTCCTGCCTGACAAATTAGGGACTGCCACAGCAGATGGCAGTAGGGGGCCATTGCTGAGTGTGGAGTAGGAGAGAATCATGGCTTGATTTGTACTCTGGGCAGTTCTCCCTAGTGTCTGCAGCTGATTGGGTATGACTGAGGCAGGGTGGAGGACCGGAGGAGGGGAAGAGACATGCCTTGTCCAGTTGGTGGCAGAACTTTACTGGAGAAAAGCTTGTCTGGCCCCAGGCCCAGCGTGCTCCTCCCAGCTGTGGTGTGTTGGGTGGTTTAGCCTCTGTCCTTAGGGCTTTTCTGCTCCACCCCTCTCCCGGGAATAGCATTCCCCACCTGGTTCATTTGTTGAGCGTTCAGTTCCATTCATTCAGTAGGTACTTACTACCTACTAGGTATAGGACCTGGTGCTTGGGCTATAGTGGTGAGCATGTTGGATATTCTTTGTCCCTTTGGGGAAAGGGTCTCAGGGTTTGGGCCTCACCCCTGGGGAAGCCCTCCAGCTCCTTAGGTGGGGCCTCTCCTGCTGAGGGGGTTCCTGGTTTCTGTGTCCGTCTCCCTGACTAGTGTGGAATCGCCGTGCGAATGGGACTTGTCAAGGGAGTCTTAGTGTCTTCATTATCTGGCCAGGCTGGCTCAGAGCAGCAGCTCGGCATGTGTGAGTAGAGGCTGGCCCTTGCTGGGCAGTGAAACCCATCAGTGGCTGCTGGGGTAGGGGAGTAGGCTCCCCATGTGTCTCCCACCTCAGCTCTGCATCCCCATCCCAGGTTGTACTGGTGCTTTCTTTAGCAGAGGCTGGTGGGCTTGGGCAGCCCCTGTGGCTCTTGGCCTGGTTTGACTTATCTCGTCCTTTCTCATCACTAAGTCTGATTTTCCTTTTTACTTGATCTGCCTCTTTCCGCCCTTGGTGATTTGGCTTTTTCATTTCAATCTAATTAGAACTCCCTGCCAGGAGAAGGCAATGCAGGGCGTTCTCACCGCAGCGCTTTGAGAATTAGTCACTCGGTGCCCATTGTCGTTAATGGGAATTTGGCGCCAAGGCCGTTTATCCTGGTGTCCTCAATCAATACAGTTAAAAATCTGTGGATTCTAAAATGTCAATACCCGGCCTGAAATATGGAGGGCCAGCAACATTTTATCTCGTTAATTTATAGTTCTGACGGGCTGTTGGCTTATAGGACAACCATGAATCAACACCTAAATAAAATCCGCTCACAGATTCATTATTTTTGGTGCTCCCGCTTCAGTCTGTAATCTTCCTAACAAAATGTCTCTGGTGCATTAGGCTGAGGTGGCCTCAGGGAACCCTGTCGACTCCACCAGGGCCCGAATGTCGGCTGCCTTATGAGTCAGCTGACCTGCACACCAAATCAGCCAGTCTCCATAGAATCCTCTGAAGAGCTTATTCAGTTCTGCTGGCCCTGGTCTCTTGCAGGTTCCAGCCCCGCCAGGCAGCTGTCCCCAGCCTGGCTATTAAGGCCTCAGAGGTATATGCATGTCCTCCTACTTTGCATTTATTGGCTGCAAAAGAGATTTTCCTCTCCCTGGAGCCCTCAGGGCCCTGGCTGGAGAGGGCACCTTGTCCTCCTTTTAGCCTGGTCTACTCTCTTGATGTGTGTCCAGTCTGTCCCAGACATCCTTGCAATGCCACCTGGTCCCAGGTACCTGATGTTGGAGGCAGTGCAGTGTGATAGGAGCATGGATGAGGTACAAATGTGTTCTTCCACTTACCTGAGCTGGGTGTCCTTGGGTAAAGTTCCTCCATCTCCATTTCCACATCTGTGGAAGGGGGTAACAGTGCCTGGCAGGGTGGCAGAGTGGTTGAGGGATAGGCTGAGATAATGTTTGTGAATACTTTACAGAATGCCTGGTTCAAGGTAGGCACTCAAAAAATATGTTCCTTCCTCTAAGAGACCCTTTGGATGGTGAGAAATAATGAACCTTATTCCTGCTGAGTGTCCAGAGAACCCCAGTTGCTGGGCCATTTCCTCATATTGAGCAGCTTTTATGGCTCAGCTTCAAAAGCCCTCAATCTGATGATCCCCAGCCAGCTTACTAGTGTGGCCCTTGGTCCCCCATGTGGTTATCTGGGGGGTAGGCTGGGAAGAAGATAGCCCTTCCAGGGTTCTCCCGGCTTCTCCATGTTTTGCTTCTCCATGACAAAATACTACTGGTGGTAGGCTAGCTGCTTCTTCCTGGTGGTGGAATGGCAGCTGCCTCTTTAAGATGAGCTTGCAGACCTCCCACAGCTCAGCCTGACCCTCTCTTCAGAGTCCCAAGCACCCAGTGCTGAAGAAGGTCATGGCCTTCTGTACTCAGATACCCACTGCCCATGGCCTTGCTGTCCCTAGCACTTGGTCAGCGCCTGCTCTGGGGGTCCCTGTGTCTTTCACTGGGGGGTTATGGTGCATGGAAATGAGCAGCCAACTGGGACTGGATCCACAAAGACCATTTCTGATGTTTTCCAAGAAGTGTGTTCTGGTCATGCATCATGATTGGGGCCCCCACCACAGAAGCACTCCAGGAAAGTGGAATGCCACATTGGCTGTGTGTGCGCCATGGGCCTGGCTCCAGATGGTGTGGCCCCGTTTCCTAGCACACTGCTTGGCCTGTTTCAAGCCAAAATCAATAAGTAGATGTTAGTCCCTTTGCTTACTATGTATTTAGTCTCTACTCTCACCTGTGAGAACAGTGTTGTTATCCCCATTTTATTGACCAAGACACAGAGGGCTGGAGTGTGCAGGGGCTTGTTTGAGGCCTCACAGCCGGCAGTGACAGAGCGGGGATCCGCCTCTGGTCTGTATGACTGGCAGAGGCTGCCACGTCTGTTTCCCTGCCATAGATGAACCGTTTGCTTAAGGGAGCTTGCTTGGCTCTCCCTTGGGCAGCTGGCTTACCACATAAGGAGGATAACTTGGGGGCTCCGGGAGGAAGATGCAGCTCAGATCTTGACTAGTCTTCTGAAGGAGGCTTCTCTGGCTGTTGACAGCCACCGCTCCAGTGGGAGAGACTTGAGCCCTATGATTATAGGACACTTGGCAGAGGAAGGGGGAGAAGCATCTAAATTAGAACCCTGACGAAGAAGACCAGGAGCTCACAGGACTTCAGAGAAGAGGCTGCAGATGGGGCTCCTTTGGGGCTGAGTGGTGCCGCCCATACAGGTCTAGGAGGAGGTGCCTGCAGAAGGGCCTGGGCTTCCCCATTCTTAGGCTTTCGAGCACCATGACTGCATATCTCTGCAGTAGCTTCCCAGAAGCACTCAGTTAGGCATCCTTCAGGTGCCTGTGGAGGTAGGAAGGCAGACACCCAGCTGCATCACAGGCCTCTAGCCAGTGGGCATACTTGTGCAGCTCCTCATGGTATAGGCACGTTTTGTGTAGTCAGTTCTTTGGGCCTAGAGTTTTGCCACTGGAACTAGATACGAAGTCTCTGAGGGGCTCCGGAGCCCAGTGATCTCTGCGCTGACAACAGTTCTGGTGATGCCCCTCCGGTGCCTTCTTGCCTGGCGAGCAGCTGTCCACGCTCCCTCCCACCCATGGATGCAGGCAGTGTTGGGTTCCTCCCCACCCCTCACTGACTTTTCTGCTTTTTCCTTGTCTTCAGCCAGGCCTCTTTCTCCTAAGTTCATTCCTTCACTGATACCCCATTCCTGGCCCACTTTTAAACATGCTTGTTCTCAAGGCCACATCCTCTTCAGCCCTGGGTACCCAGTTCAATTCCCATGCACACCCTTTCTCTTTTACTCTGAAGAGTTTTTCTCTCTAGTCTCAGCCTTATTTTCTTTCTGTACAGCTTTGGGGTGAGAAGCCAGCTCTAGTTATGGATATGAAATCTAGTGTTATTCAACTTCAGTGAAACACCCTAGCCCTGAATCTCATACTTTGGAAGGTGCCTACAGGTCTTGCCATATGTCCATACACATCCATGCCATCACCCTCTGGGTGGATAAAAGACGGGTTTTTCTCAACGGTACTAGTTCATTGGCTGCCGTCACAGCACGTGGGGGCAGTGCATCGTCTCTGTGTGTGCTGAGTGGCAGCTGTGCAGTGGTGTGGCTGACCTTGCAGGTCAAACAGCCTCTGGGGACTGGCTGGGAGACCAAACACAGATACCTGCAGGGTCCCCAGAAAGCCAACTTGAGGCAAAGTTTTAAGACACACTTTGTTTGCAAGTTGAGAATTTTTTTTTTTAATTTTAAAAATTCAGTCTTGTCCAGATAATTAAGAGCATTGGCCAGATTGATGTGAAGGAGGTTTTACCACAACGGCTGCTGTTTCTCCATTGCTGCCCCCACTGTGTGCGGGCCTGTCATCCATCTGGGGCCTGCCATCTTCCATGCTTCTTCCTGATTCAGGACAACTGCTTCAGCTATGCTTTATTACCCTGGTTTTGTGGATCCGAGAGGACTGCTGGGCTCAGCTGGAGGCCCCCACTCATCCTGGGAGACCTGCAGACACAGGCCTGTCTGCCTCATACCCAGACCCTTCCCAGGACCCTGCCGGCGTGCCTATATAGCCCCTGTTTCTGATTCATAGAGTTTGATTTGAAAGTTAGTAAGCTCCTTTTCTCGTTAACTTTGAGTCAGGATGGTTGGATTTACAGCTGGCCGAGTCCTTCCCAGAGGATGAGTGTAACGATATTGATTTTAGTGAAATGAGTCATATGCCGCCTGCCTGGGAACACAAGCTCAATCACCACAAGCCTACAGCATCAGCTTTCCCCTGTCAACATCCTACATGTTTGTGAGTCCATGGATGTGAACAAAGAGCTAAGGAGAAGGAAAGGTCATGGATAGCTTGTAGGCAGGTGAGGTGGGGTGCAGAGAGCGGGGCTCTGGGGTTAGACAGGTCCAGCCCCTCTCCCAACGTGGCTGACTTGTGCAGCCCTGGATGAGGCCTCACCTCCCTGAGCTTTCATTTCTCCCGCTGTGAAATGGGCTAATTACACCTACCACAGAGGGTTGTTACATGACACGCAAGCCACATGCAAGCCTAGAGATAACAGGTGCAGAGGAAGACATGATGAACTTTCCTTCTCTTTCTTGGAGACCCATACTTGGGTTTCACCTGACTTGGATCAAATATCTGTTGCATTCCAGAAACTAGGCTGGGGGCCAGACATGCTGAGTAGAAGAGGAGGACCCTTTGGGGACCCAGAGCCTTGCATGACAATAGGGTTCCCCAAGGTAGGCATTAGAGTGACAGGCAGTGTTGCCCCAGCCACATAGTTGGTCACCTGGGTCTCCACTTGAGAAAAGGAGAGGGGGCAACTCTGAGGAATTCCCTGGCATGTTGCCAGCTGCTTTATCTTAACAGTATTAGTGATAGAAGCATGGGTAGTCATAATAGTGTCAAGAGAACAAATTGAGTTTCTGCATCCTGTTTTAAACATATTTTTGCTTTAATGACGATTTATAGTTTATTTGTGTCATTATTGATTCAAGGAGGAAAAGAAGTGATTTTTCCTAACTCTAACAGAATCTGAACAGTTCTTGCACTGGTTGAGTTCATTATAACCAGATCGATAAAGCCAGTGTTAGTGGATTAAATATTTTAAAACTCAATTTCCTATAAGCAGCATACAGTGAATAAATAGAACTCTATAACAAACATGTAAGCAAGCAAGAGAGTCTCGAGGTTAAAGGTTATGAGGCAACAAACCATCGAGCTTAAAGTAGCATCGCCAGAGAGGACATGATAAACAAGGTACTTGGTATATAAAAACATCGAGTGGGAACAAGTCTGACAAGCAAGGACCTTCACCTTCACCATGGCGAGTGTTCACGTAGGAGATAGTCTCTGATAAATATTTCCATCCTTTGTCCACGTCTCTTCAACAAACTGTAAAAGCTAGCCCAGGGCATCATGTTCTCAGAGCCTCAAGACAGAAAGAAACTCCAGATCATTCCTCCCTCAAGGTTCCTGCTGTTAAAAACATATAGCCCTTGGGTTAGCCTTTAATCTAACCAAGGATGAATTCAGTAATTTGAAGTTTAATTTTCTCACACATTTAAAGGCTCCTTTTTGTTGTTTGCTGTCTGCCAGGTCCACTGGAACACTTTATATATTATGTAGTATGTATGTTGCCCTCTGGACAGTCTTATGTGTATGAGGCTGTGCAACACTGCAGTGAGGGATCTGCCCAAGGGACCTGCCCAACATCCCTCCCCTGTAAGTGACAGGGCCGGGATGGCACCTGGGTCTGTGTGGTTCTCAGCGCCTCTGCTACACCACCTCCTGTTCCGGGCACAGTGCTGGACGATGGCAGCTGGCGTCCCGATTTCAGAGCCACAGTCTTGTGCTAGATCTCCTTCCTTTAATGTTTCCCATTACGTGTCTAGAAGCTTATTAAAATTTTTTTAAAATCTTTTAGTTTTGGACCCTTTTAACAAACAAATACAGCAAAGGCCTAGGTCTTTATAAACCAAAGTAGGAAAAAAGATATTAAACCATAGCTTGTCTTCTAACAGGAACATTTTTTTTACTTAAGAGACTTAGATTCTCTTCTCAGTCTCTTTAGGAGGTTGAAGAATAACATGCAGAAATACATGGGGTTTTTTTTAGCAGAAAAAGCTCAGTCCTCATCTTTTAGCAACTCAGCTTTCACTTTCCTCCCATCTTTTCCCCATTGTTGGCAAGACTGTATCACTGCACTTTTTGAAAAAATATGGCTAATTCACTGCTGTTTCTGAAATAAGCATATGGTTATATGCCATGGTCCAAGAAACAAGGAACATTTTTCTCCAGGCAGATAGTTTGTTTTTCCTTTTGGGCTTAAGGACTGGCAGTGAATGTGAGCGAGCAAGAGGTCAGCAGTGGGCACAGTTGCCTCTGTCAGGAGGACAGATTTCTGGCCTGCCAGGGCCTTCTCAGTGATGGGAGGGCCACAGTGGCATAGATGTGCTCCTTTCCCATTGAGGGGGACATGATGGTGGTCCACTCCCTCATTCCTCAGACAAATCTCTGCTACTTGGCTGGAGCAAGTGTCCTGAGGCCTGAGCTACAGGTTTGATGTCCATCCTGAGATCTTCACAAGTGCTGCTCTGAGTACTGTCCCAGGTGTATGGAGACCAGGACAAGTGGCATCTGCTAACTGGGCACATCATGGGTGGTTTTTGACCATCAACTGTAGCTTGAATGAGTTTCAGGAAAGAAGAGGAAGCTCAAGGAATACCAAGTTTCCAGTTGGATTAATTCCTGAGATAGTTTCTTGTCTGTTGATCAAATGAGAGAGAGACATAGGACCCAGACTACTGTAAGTCTCCTTATCTTTCCGATGCCTTTTTATTTATTTATTTATAGATTTTATTCATTTATTCATGAGAGAGAAAGAGAGGCAGAGACACAGGCAGAGGGAGAAGCAGGCTCCACATAAGGAGCCCGACGCAGGACTTGATCCCGGGACTCCAGGATCACGCTCTGGGTCAAAGGCAGGCGCCAAACCGCTGAGCCACCCAGGGATCCCCCTCCGATGCTTTTTTAGAAGAATTCTTTATTAAATAAAAAGTTATGACAATATTAGTATAATTTAAAAAGTTATCTCACTACCCCTAGAACAATTCACTTCAAGTTGGTGAATCTCTTCCCAGTCTGTCCATACCAATCCCTACTTAATATTTTTGTAATTCAAGAATAGGTATGGACGTTGTCCATCTTGCCAAAGAGCCCTGTTCATGATTCCAGTTTTATTTTTTTATTTTTTATTTATTTATTTTTTATTTTTAAAAAATAATTTATTTATGAGATACACACACACACACACACACACAGATAGAGAGAGAGAGAGAGAGAGAGAGGCAGAGACACAGGCAGAGGGAGAAGCAGGCTCCATGCAGGGAGCCCGACGTGGGACTCGATCCTGGGTCTCCAGGATCGCGCCCTGGGCAGTGCTAAACCGCTGCACCACCTGGGCTGCCCATGATTCCAATTTTAAACAGCTTTTCCATATTCCACCAGGCAGACACCTGTATTTGCCTTAACTGCTCCCATTGGGTTGGACAGCTAGGCTGTTGTTTATTTACAGTCCGTTCACTATTACAGATGATAGGATCCTAAGTGGCCAGCTCATGACAACACTGCAGCAACATAGGGTGACTTTGAAAATCTTTATGCACTGCATGTCTCAGCAACAGTTAGGGGCTTGTTGAGCTTAAAGAAATGTAGAGTCTTCTTTCACAAAACCTCAAGTCCTTCTCAAAGTTTCTCGGATAACACATAACTACAGATTGTGGATCCCTGGAAGATGTTAGGAAATAAATCAACACAATTGTCCATCATGGGAAAGGTGACACATTTTAATAAAGAACAGGAGAGTAACTGCTTTCCAAGAAGGTTGTACTATGGGAAGAACATTTTGAAACCAGATGTTTTTGTTTCCATCATTCTCTAAGTTTTGTTGCCAAGAACTACATGAATGTGTCACCTTTTAAAAACACTAATGCCTGCACTATTAACTTGAGAGCAGTTTTTCTGGTCTCCTTTAAAATCCTTTAAATGAAAATTTTGGTGGATTTTGAATTTGATTGTTAAAAATATGAGAATGCAGTAATGCCCTCTAATTAGTGGCAGGAACCATTCTCTGACTTGAGGGGAAATGGAACTTCACTAGTAAAAATAGTCACAAAATCCTTTGTGTCAGTGGTGGATGGAAGTAGATACTTTCTCCCTTGATGCCAGTGGTGAATGTCTTCTGTCCAGGTCCGTGCATCTCTGGGAGAAGTCTTTGCTGGCTCTGACAGACTTTGATTAGTGAAGCCATAACTGGGCTCCTTTCAGATCAGTGAGTCACAGAAAGTTCCCTACATTTGAAAAAAAAGTGGAAGCAGAGCCAGTTCAGTAGCTCTCACTAAAAATGTTATAACACATTTCAAAGAGATTTGTTGATACACTTAGTAAATGGCATGTTAAGATATATTTTTAAATATTGGTTATTTTGTCCTTATCTCATCCTTTAAAATGGTTTATTTTTGGTATTTTAATGCTCATAATTTATTGGCATGGTAGCTCACTGTGTAACTTACAAACAAACAACTTGGAGATACGTGCTTAAGGGCTTTTCCTTGATGGGGCATGCTGTCAGAAGAGTGCAGAGACCATGGATCTAGGCAAATTGGATTTATAAAGGCTCCTGCTGTAACTCGAGAGTACCAATCGATGACTTTCATTTCCTTACCTGGTGAGCTGGTACAGTACTGTGTAGGGGTCCTGAACACAAAGCAGGGCAGCTGGAAGTGCTTTCTGAAATGAATGAGCAAACATGGTTTCTGGGTTCCCGTAAGAGGAAATGATGCTTGAGATCTTGGTGTCACATTGGTCTCCTCCTTGGCCACCAGCTTCTTGTGTCCCTAACTGCCCACTGCTTTGCCAGTAAAGGAGTTTCTGTGAGCCAGGGGCAGTCAGGGTTGTTTCTCTTAGGCTATGTGTGCCCTTGCTGACATATCTGAGGGATGCCACCTTCAAGCTCCTGGTGTATTGCATAGCAGGTACCATGCCCAAAATGTGCAGAATGTCCCCTGGAGACCTGTTCAGAGGCAGCACTCAGATTTCTGGTGGTGAGAATGGCTTCCAAGACCAGTCTGGTTTCTGATAGATTTTCAGTGGTGGTGAATTGAACGCATGAAGACTACAGCCAGTGCTCTGGGATATAAGGTGGCACCGTATAGAGGGAAGGAGTATTGGCTTTGGAACCCAACGGACTTGAGTTCAGGGTCAGATTTCCATTCCCTACATGGCCTGTGTTCAACCTATTTATATAGCTTACCTCTGAAAGATCACAGTGACAAAAGAGACTTTTCCCACACTGTGTCTATATACACACACACATTTGCACAGTGCACATGAGTGTGTGACAGCAGTTTCAGGGCAGTATGTAAAGGATAGGGACTGTCTTGAGTCCTGCAGAACCAGTGAGACCCAGTTGGGCATATCACCTATCCATGCTGGCATTCAGGCCCTCGTGGTATCATGTTCTCATTTTTTGCCCAATGTATCATATCACCCCTACCTGTTACACCCTGGAGTAAACCATTCATAAGTTTGTTGTAAGGTTATGATTGTAAGATGACTGATCCTAAAAAGGCCACTTTGGAGCATCCTGCTTTTTCTTTTGTAGACTCCTAAGTAAGTAATCTCTATATTACCCGTGCAGCTTTGGTAATGTACTTAATTTCCCTGAGCCTTGGCTTCTTCCAGTTGTGGAGCAGGTGTAGGGCATTGTGTGGCTAAGATGAGTTGATGCATGGCGTTTACAGAACACAAGAAAGGTGGTGTTCATGGGTCCAGCCATTAGCTTAGCCCTAGGGGAGTTCAGCTAATCAAGGGCAGGGCTGGCCAGAACATGAGGCAGAAGTTGCTGCCGCCCCTGTTGTGCTTCCAGAAAGTCTCAAGGCCCCCTTGGGCCCAGATGGG
Source organism: Canis lupus dingo (assembly GCF_003254725.2). NCBI lineage: Eukaryota > Metazoa > Chordata > Mammalia > Carnivora > Canidae > Canis > Canis lupus. The sequence continues at coordinate 68,918,063 of NC_064250.1, forward strand.
CTGTGTCTGCCCGTAGCTCTACACCAGATGGCATCTGAGTTTTAAGGTATTTATTTTGTGATCCAAGTATTTTTTAACTCCTTATTCTCTGTTTTGTGTTGCAGGAACCCAGCTCTTCAGTGGTCAGAGTGACTTTAGAATCACCACCTTGAAATTTCATCCGAAAGACCACAGCCTTTTTGTGTGTGGAGGCTTCCACCCTGAAGTCAAAGCTTGGGATATAAGGACTGGCAAGGTGATGCCCGTCTTCCTTCTGTGGCCTCTCCACAGGAGAGTTTGCTGCAGAGGTGTGAATGCCTGGGGGCGGGCCAGCATCTAGGTGCGGGACCCTGGAGATGGGGTAGTTACCACTTCATGTTTCAACAGTGCTCAACGTAATGTGTAGATGTTTTTAAAGAACATTCTTGATTGGTTAGGATATTGAAACATCAGAGGTGTGATTCTGTGTAGCATGTTATTGAAAACATTTATTGAGCATCTACTGTGTGCAAATGTTTCCAGATGGTATAAAATGAATTGGCTTTTGGGTTACTCAAGGGAATAATGTATGGATGCAGTTAATTGGTGTGGAGCAGCACTGTTTGTGTGTGCATGCCTGTGTGCATATATACATGTGTATGCATGCATATGTATGTATGCACCCATGTGTGTGCACATGTGTATATGTGTGCTGTGTGCTTGCACGTGTGTTGTGTGCATGTGTGTGTGGGGGGTAGGTCGCCATTCAGGTGAGTACTTTCATCTTAGTGTATAAGGCTCCTTAGAGACCATGTTCCTTCTGGGGCTAAAAGTCTGGTCATGATGATCCCACAAAGAAGTGGTTTCCATCCCACTGTTTGCCAAGCTGCTGCTTCTTTTGCCTTCACCCACTTGATAAATGGCAGCTCCACCCATCTAGGTGTGTGGGCGAGAACCATCAGAATTGTCCCTTGTCTCTGCTCTTTTTCTCATCCCCACGTCTAAACCATGAGCAAATCCTGTGGTAGCTCTGGTTTAAGCTGCCCTTGACTCTCGCTGGGATAATTTAGTAGTTTCCATTGTAGGTCTCTCTCTTTCCCCACTCCTCACAGTTTGTTCTTAGCACAGCAGCCAGAGTGATCTATCATAGTGTAAGTCGGATGTGCCTCTCCTCTGGTCAGAACCTCTGGGTTCTGATTTCACTCATAGTAAAGGCCAGTGTCCCCCCAGTGGCCCACAAGGCCCACATGATCTTCCCTTACCCCCTTCTCACCATCTCCAGCCCCACTGGTGTCTTTGCCTTTCCTAAAACACACCCACACATTCCTGCCTCAGGGCCTTTGCCCTGCTACACCTTCCACCTGGAATGTTCTTTTCCTAATTTCTCTGTAGAGGTTCCCTCCCTGTCTCCTACAGGGTTCTGTTCAAATACTACCTTTCCAGTGAGGCCTTCTCTGACTTCCCTGACCACCTTGATGGTCACTCCCTCACTGTTCTCCCTACCATTTATCACCGCCTGGCATCCTGTGGATTTTAGACATTTGTGTATTTGCCTCTCTGCCTTCACGTGAATGTAAGCTCTGCCAGGGGAGGGATTTTTGTCTGTTTTGTTTGCTGTTGACTTCCAGCTCCTAGAATAGTGCCTGGCATACAGTTAGGATATTGAAAGCACTCAGCAAGCAAGCCATCGTTGAGTGAGAGAATGAAGGAGAAAGGCAGTTATGCGGAATGTGTATGTATGGAAGGTAGGAGTTTGAAGTGAGTGTGAGGACCAGTGACTGACTTGACCTGGCAGGGCATGGACTCTGGGCAAGTGTTCTGGCCTTGGACAGAGAGGCCCCCTGGCATGCGAGTCTCACTTGGGGTTAGCAGTGAGAAGAGAAGCCAGGGCTGAGGATGGGTTCATGGAGGAGTAGTGAGGAAGAGCCATGGCCTGACTGCCTTTGGGGTGCTCCATGACTTTAGGATGACTTGTTTTCAAAATCTGAGAAGCACCACCCCTGTCTGAAGGTGGCATCCAGCCACTTGAGTCCTGTAGGGTAGTTAAGAATAAAACCCATGTTAAGTTTAACTTTGAAAGAAGAGGGTACAGACTTTCAGAGTGTCTTCCTGCATTTGTGATTTAGGGGATTCAGGGAGCTCTAAAGTCCCACCGTGAAGAACTCCAGCCTGCCGCAGTATCAAAAGGTGGTACCTTAAAGGCTTCCCTCCAGGACTGCCTTCTGCCCCACCTTGGATCTCCCAGATGTGAAAGTTGAACTGGCCACTGCAAGAAGGCACCGGCTTTGGAATGGGCTGTTGGCGTTTTGAGAACATAAGACCAGCTTCTTTAAAGAAAATGTAAAGTTTTGTCTAGAGGTATCTTGCATAAAGTACTTCACACGTGGGAAAACTAAAGCACAGTAAAAGGTACTCTTTTAAAATAAATCTCAAAAAAAAAATCTCACATTTTTCTTTTATGAAGAAACTTCTTTTTACAAAAATATTCAGAAAAGAGAGAAAAGTTACCCATAAAGAAGTGGACACAGTGGAATTAAAAAAAAAAAAAAAAAAAGAACCACTGAAACACTTATATTTGGGCTGCGTGTGTTGGAAAGTCTTAGTCATGCTGTTTGAAGAGGGACCTTCGATTACCCAGTCCCTGCTGACGGCCACGTCCCTTAAAGGTGTGCTTACTGTTTTTAGCCTCAAAGACCAAATACGTAAGAGATTACTCACCAAGGACGCCATCTGATTTAAGAGTTTGTTAAAAATATTGGATTTTCTCCTAGGGCAGTCACCATCTGACAAGCTCTGAAAATGCTGGGGGAGAAGCAATTAGAAGCAGATGTTGCTGTGACTGGTATTGGCATGTTTGCGAGTCTCTCCCAAGCTAATAATGCGGATACAGGGATCTGTGCAATGTTTGTTTTTACTTCCTCTTTAACGACAACCCGACTGCCTCTCCTCCCGGTCTGGGTCACGGGCCAGTTCCATTTGCATCAGTGGGCTCAGAGACAGCTCTCCCCTGCTTCAGTTATGTTTCCTCTGACAGGTGCTGCCTGAGTGTCTCAAATGGGTGCAGCCAGTGGACCAGAGAGGGAAGGCACAGGGTCCCTGCCCTCCTGGCTCCCACCTGAGGTGGCTCCCTTTTGAGCCTGCCAGGCCGTTGTGGATGCCTGGCGCTGTCCCTGGTGCTGAACTCTCCCACCGTCTCCTGTGTGGATGAAAGTCTGGGGCTGGGCAGCTTAGCTTTTTTGGACTACCCTCAGGAACAGTGGTGAAAACTGCAGGTGGGGGGATCCCTGGGTGGCTCAGCGGTTTAGCGCCTGCCTTCTGCCCAGGGCGTGATTCTAGAGACCCGGGATCGAGTCCCACATCAGACTCCCTGCATGGAGCCTGCTTCTCCCTCTGCCTGTGTCTCTGCCCCTGCCCCCTTCTCTCTTTCTCTCTCTGTGTCTCTCTCAAATAAATAAATAAATAAATAATCTTAAAAAAAAACTGCAGGTGGAGGCAGGAGGGACACAGACCCTTAGCTTAAAAAGCAGCTTCCCCGTTAAATACAGTGGGAGGGACTGTTTTATTGTGAAAGTAATATGTGATCACATAACAAATGGGAAGATAGAGGGAAGTAAAGGGAAGGGGTAGTAGAGACAGCCACAGGTAGATATTAGTAGCGTTGTAGTGCTTTTCTTTCTTTCTTTCTTTCTTTTTCTTTCTTTCTTCTTTCTTTCTTTCTTTCTTTCTTTCTTTCTTTCTCTCTTTTTCTTTCTTCTCTTTCTTTCTTTCTTTTCTTTTCTCTTTTCTTTTCTTTCTCTGTGTGTGTGTGTTTAAGTGCATGTATTTTTTTTAAACATTGCTTGATCATATTTTTATACTCAGTTTTATATTTTACTTTTCACATAACATGGTAATGTAAGGGTTTTCCTTGTTATCACACACTCTTGCAGAATTTTTAGTACATCCCTTTGATGCAGAGTGCTTAGCTGACTTGCTTCTTGCTTTATCCCTGGTGCTCAGAGCAGAGTCTGACATAAATCAGCAGTTGATAAATACGGATCAAATAAGTTGTTTTCAAATGGCTTAACTTATTAAACTATTTCCTTACGTTAGACAGTATCTCTTTTTTCCTTTTTCTTTCTCTCTCTTTCTCTCTCTATTTAAAATGAGTATATGTAAAAAAAAATAAAAAAAATGAGTAGATGTGAAAGTGGAGATGAGGGTCAACAAACTATAGCTCAGGGCTAAATCCGGCTTGCCTTCTGCTTTTGTAAAGTTTTATTGGAAAACAGCCACATGCACTCATTCGTGTATCATCTGGAACTGCTTTCACATGACAGTGGCAGAGCTGAGTAGTTGCAACACAGACCACATGGGCTGCAGAACCTGGCTGGGCCCTGCTGTGGCTATGTCTGGCTGTGACATCTGTCATTCTATTGATTCTCGAGACTATCTTCCTGAGTCTGAAGCTGAGGCTGACGGGTGGGTGCCCCTCTGCCTCACTCTGTTAGGGGCATCCTTGCAGAAACTTTGTGCTCAGAGAATTTCTTTTCTAGAGAACAGTCTTCAGTCAAAGTATATGAGCATTTTCTATCGTTGTTATAATCTCCAAACAGACCATCCAGGTCTACTTTATTATATGTTCCATTATAAGACATATATCTGTGCATCTGGTGCTATTTTTGAGGTTTATTTCCTTAAACTTGGGTCCCAGAACTCAAATCAGTGGATCAAAGTGAATCAGCATTTTGAAGGCTTTCCAAGGATAGAGCTGAGGCATGCTGTGCTGGGATAGTGAGCCCATCCCTGGAGCACCACTGCAGGGCCAGACAACCTCTTGCCACAGTCTGAGAAAACGGAGTCTGAAGAGTAGTTGGAACAGAGAACTTTTAAGCTACTTTCCAGTCATAGAATTTTATGACCCTTAAGCTGAGCCAAATGATAAATGCTGGGATTCTGGACTTCTCGGGGCCAGCCCAATTCATTAGAGCAAATGGGCTGTTTGGCTTCTCTTTCTTCTTTTCTTGGCTGATCTCTCTCTGCCTCGGGTTTGATGATTGGAGCACATCTCTCATTGCTGCAAAGTGCCTTGACTTCATTTCCAGCAGGTCAGCAGGATGTGTTCCGTGTGAGTCAGCTGAGCACGCACGCTCAAGCTGGTGTAATACCACCAGCAGGATCTCTGACCTCTTCCTCCCAATAGTGTGCTTGAACACGGGTGTGGCTTGGAGTCCAGGATGCCTGTGGGTTGGCCTTCATGTCACTGTAGGGTCCCTCTCTCCATAAGCCCTTCCCAGCTTCCAGTGCTGCTGACCTGAGCTGCGGGAGACCTGGGCTCATGGCCTCCTTGTACCACCCACACAGACGGATGATTGTAGGCAAACCCCCTAGACTACAGTCTCTCTCAGCCGTGGTTTCCCTGTTGGTATAATCAAGGGGCAGGACAAAGCCGTTCATAAAGCATGGCTTTGCACACTACCTGTGTGCCGGAGAGCACCTGGGGCTCTTGTTAGGATGCAGATTCTGTGTCAGCAGGTGTGCAGTGAGGTTGACAGTCTTAGTCTGTCGGAGCTATTAGAACAAAATACCATAGACTGAGGAGCTTAAACAACAGATATTTATTTTGCAGTTTTGGAGGCTGGGAGCCCAATATCAGGGTGCCAGCATGGTCGGGTTCTGGTGAGGACTCTCCTCCTGGCTTGCAGAGGGCTCCTTTCTTGCTGGGTCCTCACATAATGGAGGGAAAGAGCTACAATCTCTCCATCCCCCTAGAAGGATGCAGTCCCATTATGGGGGACACACCCTCCTGACCTCATCTAAACCTTAACACTTTCCAGAGGCCTTTTCTCCAGATACTATCACATTGAAGATTAGGGCTCAACATACAGATTTGGCGGGGGGACACATTCAGTCCATTGCACATGAGATCTTGGATTTTTAATAAGCTCCTAGGAGATGCAGAGGCAAATGGTCTATGGACCACACTTTGAAAAGCCAGGGCTGTGAGCTCCCTTGGCTTTCATCCTTGATTGACCTCCCCCCACTGTCTGTGACCTATTTCAGTGATAACTCCTTGCCTTCTTACTTGACTGTGAGTTCCTTCCGCTGACAGGTGTTTAGAGCTGCCTCTGAGGGGCTGAGTTGAATCATGCCTGTGCCTCAGCATCTCTCACAGGGCCTGGACCAGACAGGTGCTCAAGGAGTAACCTGAGTTAGCTGTTCCTCTGATCATGACAGAGCCCCGAAGCAGCACCTTCCTGCCCCTGGCTTGGGGGCACTGGCTGCCCTGGGCTCTGAACAGATAGAATGGCCCTCCAACAAATGGGATATAAGGGCTAGCTGCAGTTCAGCTACAACTGGTCACTTGGGAAATGAGGACAGAAGCTTGGGTGATCCTGCGTTATGTGAGGTATATTGTTATGGTTCTGACAGCACAGTAGTTGGTGGGCTCTGAGCTCTTGTGCTCTTGGTGTTTGATAGATGACAGTAGCTGGCCTCACTTCTCTCCAGCCCCACAGGTCCTTGGCTATGAGTGTAATGTGGACAGGGGGGGGGGGCGCGGGGGGGTAGAGCCACAGACATGTAATGCATGGTCCCAGCTCTCCAGGGCCTATTGGCACTGTGGGAAATGCTCAGGATATTTGCTTTGTAGTTACTGTAACGTTCACTTTAAGAGGACTACGTAGTTTGAACCAAGTTAACATAGGTATTATATTCACCCTTGTGTCACGAATTGAACTTTTTTTTTTTTTTAAGATTTTATTTATTTATCCATGAGAGACAGAGAGAGAAAGGCAGAGACACAGGCAGAGGGAGAAGCAGGCTCCTCGCAGGGAGCCCGATGTGGGACTTGATCCCAGAACTGGGGATCACGCCCTGAGCCAAAGGCAGATGCTCAAATGCTGAGCCACCTAGGTGTCCCATGAATCAAACTTATAAGAAAAACTGTAGGGGCTTAAAAATCATAATGCACATTTAGCAGATCACTCTTTTTGCAAGATTAAAGTATGGAACCCCAACCTCAGCAAATTACCTCTCAGTTGAGCAGGATCCAGCACTGGAAATTAGAGCCACTTTGGCAAATCTAGGACATGTGGCTCCTGACTTGGGATCTTGGCTTCTGCCCTGGTTCTTCTTCCCTTCTGTGGGCAGAGCTGGTGCTCTAGTTGGCTCCCAAGAAGGAGAGTTGCAGATGCATTCAGACCTGTTTGGGCCTCCAGAACACTGACCCTTCACCCATTCTGGGATAAATTCTCACAATAACGTGTCTCTGATAGGCCAGCTCACTTTTGCTCCAGTGTTGGTTTCACATGAATCATCAATATTTCATGCTTATTCTACATCTTTTTCTTTCTTTTTTTAAGCTTGTAAAGAGCCGTCCTGACTTCCAGAAATTGTGTTAGTTTCTTGACTTCTTTCTGGAGCTTTGTCCCAGCCCTTCTGCCAGTGTGTGTCCTGACACGCAGATGATAGTGGGGGAGGCTGCTGGCTCTCCCTCCTGACTTCTTGGACACTCGCCTCAGCCTCTTATCACAGCCTCTCCCTCGTGTGTGTAGCTTCCCAGCAGAATGGAAACTCCCTGAGGACAGTGATTTTGCCCCATTTGCTGCTCTGTTCCCAGCACCTAGCAAAGTGCTGAGCATATTGTAGGCCCTGGATGGGAGGGTGGTGGGGCTATCACGTGAATGACTAACAGCCCTGATCAAGACCAAGTTTTAAAAATCCCGTGTATCAAGCCCACCCAGGAAGTAGAAGCTGAGCCACCATTCATTAATTTGCTAATTTGACGCTCCTTCCCCTGAGTGGGAATGCTTTGAGCCAGCATAGCAGCCAGTGGCTGTGGAACTGGGCTGATGCAGTGGCCAGAAGCACCCCAAGAGCACTGCTGGCTCAGCAGCCACCCTGTCCAGAGGTGGCCAAAGCATGAGGTTCCCTAGTTCTCCAGGTGATTCTAAGGTTCGGTCAGAGCTGTGAACCACGGCCCTGGGGGCCACAGCTTGGGGGCTCTGGTGAGCTTCCCAAGTGGTGTTTTGTAGGATTTCTGCCCTGAAATGTACACTCTGTGATGGCAGCTGTTTTAGAGACTCAGTGCCATTAGTTTGCGTGGTGTTGCAGGCAGGTTGCTTATTTGCCCTAATGAGGTTTTGATTACTTTCTATTTGTCTCTTTCATCAGCTTTATATTAAAAAGACTTTTTATTTGAACTCCTTGTATTTTCTATAGTTCTGAGTTTTGCCTCAAACCAAACTTTGTCTGCAGATGAGACTAGGAGGCTAGCAGAGACAAGAGATGGGGAAGGGCCTTGGAGAGCCTGGTGCAGAGAGCCATGTGGCCACTCTACTCCTTGTGACTTTGGCTGGTTCCTGTCCTTTCTGGACTGCTGGTGCCCTCCCTATTTGTTGAGTGGGGGTGGGGCTGGGGTGCTCTCTGGCAGCTAGCTGCCAGCAGTTGGTACTGATCCTTGCCACCTGCTGGTCCCTGTACTGAGCACTCTCTGTGTATCACAGCTCATCCAGGGCACAGTGGTCCAAGGCAGCTGTCACCCCATTCCACTGGCAGGGCACCCAAGCTCAGAAAGGTTCAGTCCAACATTCAGCTAGCACACAGCCCACTGATGGTGGGGATAAGACCATAACCAGGTGGCTTGACTCCCACACCCTTGCAGGGCTCTCTGTTCACAGCATGAATGAAACTTGAGTCGTGTGTGTAAATAAAGCACTTTGTCAGTGAGTGCTGTGTGCTCCGTTCATATGTTCACTCAGTGCTGCTGCATGCAGCTCTGTGCCTGGGGTCAGGGCTGTCGTGGGCCCTGTTGCCTCAGACCTGAAAACAGAGTCCCAGCATGTTTGTGAGTGCAGCCTTTCTGCCCCCACCGTATAGGCGAGGAAGCTGTTCGAGGAGGGATAGCTCTTGGCACAGAGGCTGGCAGCCACTGTGGGCCGTGGATCTGAACCCAGGGCTTTTTCTAAATCCTTCCTCCCCCTAATTGTACATTTCATTTATTGATGTCATAAAAATGGTATATGAGCCCCCAGCAGATACCAGGTATGTGGTGTGACAAAATCCAGTTAGTCCTTGCCCTCTAGGAGCAACCGGTCTAGAAGAAGAAACCCCCATTGAGGATGTCCGTTTCTTCAATGTGTGATGGATCCATCTGCTTTACTTGCTGCCTTTGTAGGCAGCTGCTGGGTGTGTGTGTGTGTGTGTGTGTGTGTGTGTGTGTGTGTCCCTGCGTGTCCCCCAGGTTCTCCAAAATCTTAGGTAGAGCTAGGGGAATGGTCCCAGAATCCAGAATCTCAGATACCTGTTACCCAGCCTGCCCACTCTGCTGCCCTTCCTTGGGCTGCCAGTCAGACTCCTCCCTAAAACCTGACATGTGAGCTGCTGACTAGAACACATTGTGTGACAACAACTGGTGAACCACGGTACTCAGGATGGATGACCTGAGACACCCCTTTGATGATTTCTGCCCTTAAAAATGCGATAGGGTATATCAGAAAATTTAAAGCAGATTCTGGACCTATAATGATGTGAATATAATATTTATATAATTCTAACTTATGAGTCCTTCATAATACATTTTGCCGCTAAAATAATCTGTGTTACACTGAATACCTCATCTTGAGATTTTTGAAATCTTCATATTTTTATTGAAATTGACTGATAATTTTTCTGACTTGAAAACCTATTTTAGTTTGCTGTAACTAATGGCGTCCAAAAAAATCATGGGTTTGATGCCCTCACTATTTTTGTCTTAATATAATTTAAATACTTTTTTTTTTTTTTTGGTAATAGCTTCATTGAGATGTAGTTCGCATACCATACAACTCGCTCATTTAAAGTATATAATTCATTAGTTTTTAGTATATTCATGGAGTTCTACAAACATCACCCACAGTCATTTTAGAGTGCTTCTGTCACCTCAGAAAGAAACCCTGTGCCCTTTAGAAGTCACCTCTCACCCCATGTCCTTTTCCCCTCCTGCATCTCCCAGCCCTGGGCAACCACTGGTCTTGCTGTCTCTGTGGACTTGAACATTTTGTGTAAAGTGAATCCTACAACGTGTGATCTTTGGTGGCTAGCTCTTTTGGTTTAGCATCATGTTTTCAAGGGTCATCCACGTTGTCAAAGAAGCTAGAATTCCATCCCTTGTTCATAGCTGAGTGCTATTCCATCGTATGCATCAGCACATTGCATTTACACATTCACAAGATGGTGGACATTTGTATTGTTGCCGTGCTTGGGCTATTACGAATGTTGTTATGGATGTTCATTTGCAAGTTTTTGTGTGTGGACATATGTTTTTGTTTCTCTTGGGTCCTGCCTAGACTAAGATCACCAGGTCATGGAGTAGCTCTAGTGGTGACCTGAGAATCTGCAGACTGTTACCAAAGTGGTTGCACCTTTATTATTGTTCAGGTTCTGTCTTTTATTATTAGATTTTGTCTTCTATTTCATTCCTGATATTGGCATTTGTTTTTTCTTTTTTTCTTAATCAGTGTGACTAGAGATTTATTGATCATTTCAATAAAACATTGATTTTCTGCACTTTCTACTTTCAACGTCATTAATTTCTGCTCTTATTTTCGCCTTGATTTGGGTTTAATATTCTCTCTCCCTGGTTTTGTAAGGTGGTGGCAAATTAGGTGATTGCTATGAAGTTTTTAAAAAAAAAAATAATAAGCATTTTAATGCTACTCATTTCACTCTAAGCATGCGTCCTGCAAATTTCGATATGCCGTATTTAATTTCTGTTTGATTCAAAATATTTTCCAATTTTATTTTTATTTCCTCTGTGACCTGTGGGGTATTTAGAAATATATTGTTTAGTTCCTAAATGTGTATAGAGATTTTCCAGATATCTTTTTGATATTAATTTCTGGTGTAATTATGTTCTGGTCAGAAAACATACCTGGCATGAATTCGGTCCTTTTACATTTGTTAAGATTTATTTTATGGCCCAGGATATGGGGTGTTTTGTTGGATGTTCTCTGTGCTTCTGGGAAGAGTGTGTATTTTGCTGTTATTAGGTGGAGAGTTCTATAAATGACAATGTGCTCATGTTAGTTCATGGTGTTGTTCAGTTAGTTCTGTCCTTGCTGATTTTTTTGTCTCTTTGTTGTTTCAATTATTGAGAGAGGAGTGCTGAGGTCCCCAACTGTATTGTGGATTTGTGGATTTCTCTTTTTGTTTCTTTTTTTTTTTTTTTTTTTTCTGTTTGTATTTTGAAGCTGCCACCAGAGCTCCACTGGGGGCCTACTCTCAGGTCAAAGCTGTTAGAGAAAATGAGAAAGAGGCAGAAAATAGCCGCTTACCTCCGAGCTGGCCACTTCATGTCCTTCCCTCTCTTCTAGCCTCTGTGCTTGTGTTTACCTTGACAGCCTTTAGGGATTTACTTTTTGTATTTTGCCTGGAGTTTTAGTTGTAATTAGTGGGGAAACAGACTGCAATGGGCTTACTCTCCAGCTTGACCCCTTGTGGATTTTGAACATACTTTTCTCTTGGCCATGAATTTCCTCTCTTTTACTGGCTAGATGCCACCCCTGTCCTGTAGTCTCCGCCATATCTCCTCTGGGTGCTGATCCCAAACCCCACTGGTCTGGATGCTCCCCGACCGGATGTGAGCCATTCGAGGGCTGGGGGACACAATGGTCTTGTCCATCTTAGCACCCTCAGACTTTCTGTGAGTTGGCACGGGGTCAGTGGCTCTAGCAGTATTTCTTGAAGAAATTACTGTGAATCTGCAATTTAACTCCACAGAGATTTTCATGACTTTAGGAAGGTTCATGTAACCCAAATCCATGCCCCAACAGATAGACCCCCAGATACAGGGTGCTGTTGACAACTGTGATGTTTAATAAGCACATGGATCTTCCGTGTGCCCCGTCAGTGGACAGACTGTCCTGGCAGCCACAGCCTTGCCAAACTACCCTGAAGGAAAACTGCCTGGTGCTTGTTAGCAGATCTGGCGCGAAGGCTGAGAAAGGAGGTAGAATGTGCTGAGAGGAGACTGCCGTGCATCCTGTGATTAGGCTGTGCTGAGTGGTCCACTCATTATGTTGTGTTCAGAGAGGGAAGGCAGGGCAGACGTCTCTTCTCACCTTCTGTGTGCTCTTTCTACACCAAGCAAATTTCTCAGGTTTTAATTACAGTCTTTGACTTAAACATTTTCTTTAAAAGCGTCTGATTATCTGTCTCACCTCATTCATTTATTCATTGAACATTTGCTGAGCACCTGCCATGTGTAGGACATCTTCTTAATTTATAGGATTCAAAGAGGCTATGGGAAACACCTCATGCTCAGCTGTTGGTACCTTGATCCACCCAGTTGCTAGACCAAGCCAGAAACCTTGATGGCAGCTCTAGGGTTACCCTCCTCCCACCACCTTGATACCCTGTGCCTTCTTTCCTCTTCTGGGGTCAACATGTGAAGTTGTGCAGGTTGTTCACTGCACACAGGCTCCTGGCTGAGGGGTGGCTGGGGCTGGAATCCAGCCCAAATTCTGCTGGCCAAGTCATGCCCTGGGTGTGGGGTGGTCTCTACCTGAAGGGGTATCTTTTTCTAATATGCACCAGGGTGCCACATGGGCCAGGGGTGGTTCTGTCCCTTCCCCTCTGTCTGCTGCTCAGCATGATTACTCCTTCTCTGTCCCTATAGCCTCACCCCAGAACTGCTCCTCACTCTCCTTCGGGTCTTTATTTTTTTTTTTTCAGATTATATTTTTTATATGTATATTTTTTATTGGAATTCGATTTACCAACATAAACTATAACACCCAGTGCTCATCCCGTCAAGTGCCCCCCTCAGTGCCCGTCACCCAGTCACCCCAACCCCACCTCCCCTTCCACTACCCCTTGTTCGTTTCCCAGAGTTAGGAGTCTCTCATATTCTGTCTCCCTCACTGATATTTCCCACTCATTTTCCTTCCTTTCCCATATAATCCCTTTCACTATTTCTTATATTCCCCATATGAATGAAACCATATGATTATCCTCTGATTGACTTACTTCACTCAGCATAGTACCCTCCAGTTCCATCCATGTCGAAGCACATGGTGGGTATTTGTCATTTCTATTTTTAGAATATGTGCTGCCAAAGTAAGCACATATTCATCATTTCTAATGGCTGAGTAATACCCCATTGTATGTATATACCACATCTTCTTTATCCATTCATCTTTGGATGGACACCGAGGCTTCTTCCACAATGTGGCTATAGTGGACATTGCTGCTCCTGGGGCCTTTAGTGCCACTCACTGCCCACCTTCTTCTGTCTTCCATCTTGCAGCAAGCATCATCTTCTGGCGTTTTACTTGGAGCTCACAGGTGGCTCTGCACACAGCCCAGCCTGTCTCTCTCATCAGCCTCGGTCCCAGCATGGGGCCTGCCTCAAGTCCTCCCCGCAGCCATCAGCTCACAGGACTGGCGTGGGCATGGTGGCGGTGGAGGAGGACATCATCCCTTTCCGGACTGTATGACTTGTAAACCAGGAGTTGGTCTAACTCTTTTTTTTTTTTTTTTTTGGTCTGACTCTTAATAAATAAAAGGCATAGGTAAATTATTTTCCAAAGAAGATGACAGAGAGGAATCTGTGAAGGAGCAGCCCAAGATCTTGGGCCAAGACCTGGGTCCTGGGCTGCAAGGTGGGAGAAGGGCCATAACAGCTGAGGGAGGGGCCGTGGGACCTGGAGACGCACGTGTGCCTGTGCCTCGAGAGCGGCATGGGACTTGTCCTCTAGACATTCATTCTGACTGCAAAAATGATGCATTCTTTGTAGGCTCCTTGGGAAGCAGAAAACTGTGACAGGGAGGATAACTCACTCCCTCCCAACCCGGCCACAACCACCACTGACAGCTGGTCTCCCTCCTTCCAGTGTTTTTATGTGCATATTTACATTTTTATGTAATTTTCTCCCAACTTAATATGATAGCATTAGCGTTTCCCATATTGTTGAAAAGTTTTTAGATGCTATAATTTTTAATAATTACCCAGTATACTATAATGTATTTAACCAGTCCTCCATAATTGGGTATTTATCATATTTCCAGTGTTTCCTTTATTACAGCACTAAGGCAAACATCTCTGTGTGTAAATCCCGAGATACAGAATTCATTAAGGGGTAGGTGTGGTTAGGTCCTAGATACCACTGCCCACTCTCTTCTGGGAGGGATTACCTGTTCACCCTGAAGAATGGGGTTGGTGCACCAGTTTGTTTGTTTTTAGGAGACGTGAGAATAGGCATCCCCACCTCCATCCTGAGGCAGAGCTGGTGCAGGGGGTTGGTTGGTCTGGGGAGCAGGGGGTGCTGGACAAGGAGCTGCCTCATGAGGCAGAAGGAAGTGGAGCTGAGGGCCAGCACAGCAAGGCCTGCTTCTGTCTGGGGCCCATCTTGGCTGTGGACCTGGTCTCAGGGTACTGAGTGTGTTGTGCTCTGGTTTACCTTCCTTAGCCTTTGACATCAGTCACCCCGGCCTTAGGCCTCAGACGGGCAGTCAGCATAGATTGCAGCCTGATGAATATGGAATTCGGGATTTGGAGTCACGTGGGACAGAAAAATTGGAAAATCAACAGTTGATGTAGAGATAGAGGTGTCCTGAGATGCCAGGGGAAGGGCCTAAGGTCACAGCACTGGGAGTGGAGCCCCCCCGGCAGGTACACGAGTGGTTCTGAGGGCCGGCCAGGAGGGACTTCTTTCCAGACAGAGAGAGATTACTGGGCCTCCCATCTCAGAGAGCTGTCAGTATAGGACTCTCTGATGCACCCTCCCTGAGTGCAGCCATTTGGTTTGTGGGGCATGGGGACTTTGAACAGTAGTAGTTAAGCAGAGTGTGGTCCTGCTAACAACACAGGCAAGCAGCAGGATGCTTGTTCCTAGATGAGAGCCAAGAACAAGGAGTCCTGCCTGGAGTCCCCCTGGCTCTGGGCCCAGTGCTGTCACCCTCCCGCTGGTGCTGTCCCTGCTTGCACCCAGAGCATCCCTGGGACCCTGCTTCTGTCCCCTGGGAGGATGCCACAGTCCTATGCTTCCCCCTCGCCTCTTCTGTGTTCACTGAAGATCCTGATCAGATGAATCAGCTCCTGCTGCTGTCCAACTGTTTTCATGGGTGTGGGGACACAGGAGGAGCCCCAGGAGAGAGGGAGGGGGGCGCTCACTCATTCTCCTCTCCACCCTGCTGTGCTTCTGTGTGCTTCCAGGTCTGCTTGCACCCAGGAGGAGACCCTGTCCTTCACCTCTTCCTCCTCTTCTGTCCAAGGAAGTAGGCCAGCTCATCTCTTCTGCTCCTTCTTCCGGAGGCCTGGTGGCATGAGATCCTCCCTGGCTTTGTAGGGTGAGAAGCTGCGGCAAGGGTGATGATCAGAGGGCAGTGCGCTGGGCATGGGGCATTCTCTAGAGCCCAGCTCAAGGCTAGTGTACTACGCAGTGGCCTTTGTTGGTTCCTGTGCCTCATCAGAGATGGATACCACCCTCCCGCCCTGCCCAGCACCTTGGAGAGTTGTTAGGACGGGGCAGGACTGTGTTTGGGGTTAGGCAGAGGATCTCCACATCCTCCACCTCTCGTCCAGAGTAGGCCTGAGCCTCTGTGTACTGCCCTTCCTTGCTTCTTGAGTGTTGGGGATGCCAGGGAAAGGTACTCATAGGCCGTGCCCACACTCTGCAGGGCTGGGCTGCCCTTGGGGGTGGCTGTACTGTTAGAACCCGATTTAATTCGTGGTTCCATTGTAAAGTGAGGAAAACCAATTTTTCACTTGAGAGGATCAGCAACGTGGATACATATGTAATTGTCTCTGCCTTTCTTCCTTTCCCTAGTGTTCTGTATCCATAATTTAAAATTTCACAGTCTCCAATGTGACGGCTTCTCTGTGGGTATGTTCAGATTCGTTTCAGATTCAGCAGGCACTAATTGAGCAGCTACTCTGTGCCTCTGGCTGGGCAGACTATGATGTGCAGTAGGGAGGGGCCAGGTTCCAGTGTGGGCTGCAGATTGGGAGTCATGCTGGCCCTGCCTCCACCCAGCCGAGGGATCCTGGGCAGGCCACTTGATTTCTCGGAGTCTGGGCGTCCTCATTAGTACAGTGGGACCGGTAATCCTAAACCGCTGGTTATGAGGATTCAGTGAAGTCACATGTAAAGCACTTAGTAAGATGCATGGCACACAGTAGGTGTTCATTTAGTGCCACTTGTCATCCTGGTATTCTCAGATAATGATCACCCCAGGGTTGTGCCCCTCCATGAGATCATGGAAATCAGCACTTGTGAGCTGTCTTCACTGTTGCTGAAAGCTGAGTAGAGATTGTGCCTTTGGCCTAGTTGGGCAGCATGCCTGCCCGCAATGTCAAATGTCTGCACTTTTGGCTGAGGATGTTCTAGCCCAGTGTGAGAACATGGGTCCTCCAGGCTGAACAGAGACTCCGATATACACTCCCTTATGTCTTTGATTAATTTTTTAAAAGAGAGAAATGAATTAATTATTGGCCTGGGAAGTATGAATGCTGAGAATGTGGGAGAAGAACTGAAATTGGGACCTTAGGAGATGCCACAGTGGGAACCCTGGCCCTAGGGACCCCAGCAGCTATCTGAGGGTTTGTGATGCCCAGAAACCTGGTCAGAAACCCCCAAAGACAGAGGAGGGTGGCCGCTCAGGACCTGTCCAGGGGTGGTTGGTGGGGCTCCTGGAGACTGAGAACATGGGTGGCTGCTTTTCTCTAGGGATCCCTTTCATGTCCCTCTCCCCCAAGGCTTGAGGCCCATGGCCCGCCCTCCCTGCAACCTGCTCAGCACTTTGGGCTGCACTGAGGGGTCACACTTAGGGAGACTGCCCTTGGGTATGTATTCTGCTTCTGCTTGGACCCAGAGAAGGTGCCTCAGGCAGGACCCTCAGGCAGTTCCTGGAGTTTCAGGGAGAGGTCCCCCTTGCTGTGCTGGCCTTCGTCCTTGCCCTCCCACGTAGCTCTGGACAGATGGTGCCATCCTCCTCTCTGAGTTGTCTGAGGGACAGTTTCACAGACTTTCCCTCCACTCCACTCCCCTCCCCACATCCCTTTGGGGAGAAGACCCAAGTGGCCCTTGTGAGTCCCCCATATTTGGTGCTCTCATTATCTGGGCCACAGTTTTCCCATCTGTCGGGAAAGGGCTACACTTTGTGATGTGGTTTGTATGAAGGACACCCACTCCCTACCCCAGCACTTTAGTGTAGCTGGAAAAGGCTTAGCCGAGGTCTCATGCTGTGTCAGCTCCCTCTCCTGTTAGGGGGGCTAGAGGCCCCAACATAACTCACTGCTCCTTACTCGCTCACTCCCGCCAGTGTCCTTGAGCTGCTTGGTTTCGATTGATTTATCAGGGGATTCTTGAAATGCTTACTGAATACCTGCAGGGTGGCAAGTGGCCACAGGATGGAGGAGAATGAGGCTCATCCCTGCCCGGATCCTTGAGGTCACAGTGAAGGGGATGAGACAGATAACTATTGAGGATTTAAGATGTAATGTGATGAGAACTGCTGTGGAGGGGTAATGAAAGGCCCACAGAAGGAACTGATGAGTCTGCTTGACGCTTTTGAGAGGCTTGGTTGGCAGAGGGTTTTAAAGGATGCATAGGAGTTTTCTAGACAGCAAAGTCAATGTAGGGCATTTTAGACATAAAGAATACACAAAGGCATAAAGATACAGAGGCATGAAAGGGCCCGACTTGTGAGGGAATGGTTAGGAGTCTGTGTGCACACAGTGTGTGTGTCTGGAGTGCACACAGTGTGTGTGTATGTGAGAGAGGGTGTGTGTGTGTGTGTGTGTATAGGGGGCGGTTAGGAAACAAGGTTAGCCTGACTATTAGTGTATGGCCTTCACCCTGGCTGTTTTTAAGTTGTGGCACAGACCTGCAAACCCCAAGGGAGGCTCTGGAGACAGCCATGCAGACCCAAAGAAGGCTTGGATCCGAGGCTTGTCTTCTGGGAGCTTGAGCCCAGCTCATCAGTTACACCTAAATGTACAAGGGAAAGGTGTCCGCCCTCAGCGTATGGTTATTAAAGCACGCCATCTTTAAACCTCATTAAGGCGTGTTAAATGCTAATGAATTTAGAGAGGGGCATCTTGGGGCCTCTGTTTCCTTGGAAACGTTTGAGAGCAGGTGCTTTATAATGAGCTGTACCTATTTTAAAAATGAGCCATGAGGCCTGCTTTGATAGGCTGGTCTCAGATGCTGATGGGTAAGTGTGAACAAAGCCGGTGGAGGCCAGTGGAGACGCTTTGTGCTCTCTGAAATATCATTCTCTGGTGGTTTCTATAGAAACCACTGGCACCTAGGTAGGAGAATTGCCAAGCTCCAGAGTCTCATTACACAACACGTTGCCTCCAGCCTGGGCAACTCAGCCCCAGCCTCTGAAGACCACTGGGGTCCTGTTGGCAGGATGGGACAACATCCTGGACAAAACAGGACAGATGTGTATTGCTGTTGCTGTAATTCTACTTTAATAGTGTCTGCTACATACCTACTGTTTGATTTCAGCAGGTCCCTACTCTGCTTACTTCAGGCGTGGCTGACACTAAGAAAAGCTAGCACTAACAGAGCTCACTCCTCCCCACAGAATACTGTAAAGGGACCTTGAATTACTGGAAAATTTAAATATATATCAAAGTGGAGAGACTCTTGATGAATCTCCATGCAACCAGAACTCTGTCTCCACAATTATAAATTTACAGCCAAGCTTTTCTCTATAATCATACCCATTTTCCCAGCCGTCCCTCCCTCCAGCCCCCACTGCTGGATTATTTTGAAGCATATTTCAGAAACATGCTATTATTTCATTTGTACATACTTTTGTTTCCTTAAAAGATAAGGACTCTAAAAAAGTATTACTATAGCATTGTCACCTCAATAGTTTAGCAGTAATTCCTTAATATAGTCAGATATCCAATCCATGTTCAGATGTTCCCGATTGCCTCATAATTTTAAACATTTTCAAACAGTTGCTTTGTTTAAGTCAGTATCCAAACATTTGGTTGATAAATCTCTCAGGTCTTGTTTAATATTTGTTTCTTTTTCTGTTTTCCTTGTAACTTATTCATTGGGGAATAAGTTGGTTGGGTGTTCCTTTTCCTTATTGCATCCCCTTTAGTGTCATTTATCACATTCCTCAGTTCCCTGTATGTCTTATAAACTAGTGGTTACGGGTGCAGCAGTGCTTCCTACACTGTGGTGTGCATGCAAATCACCCAGGGTGCTTGCTGCTCTGCTTCTAATTCTGACTCACTGGGTCTGGAGTAGGGCCAGAGAAGATATTTTTTCTTTTCTTTTCTTTTCTTTTCTTTTCTTTTCTTTTCTTTTCTTTTCTTTTCTTTTCTTTTCTTTTCTTCTTTTCTTTTCTTCTTTTCTTTCTTTTTTTTCTTTTCTTCTTTTTTTCTTTCTTTTCTTTTCTTTCTTTTCTTCTTTTCTTTTCTTTTCTTCTTTTCTTCTCTTTTTTTCTCTTTTCTTTTCTTTCTTTTCTTCTTTTCTTTTCTTTTCTTTTCTTTTCTTTTCTTTTCTTTTCTTTTCTTTTCTTTTCTTTTCTTTCTTTCTCCTTCCTTCCTTCCTTCCTTCCTTCCTTCCTTCCTTCCTTGAGAGTGCACACACACATGAGTGGGGCGGGGGGGGGGGTGTAGAGGGAGAGGGAAAAAGAGGAATCCTCATGCAGACTCCCTGCTGAGCACAGAGCCCACATGGGGCTAGATCCCAGACCCTGATGAGATCTGAGCCAGAATCAAGGGTTAGACACTTTACGGACTGAGCCACCCAGGCGCCCCTGTTTTGCTTTTTCTAAGTATCATTGTGAACTCATAGATTTATAACATATTTGATATATTTCAATCAGTTGTGGCTATTATTCCAATACTCAAATTGCCCTACATTTGTTGAGTGAACCTCTTTAAAGTAGGCTCCTGTATTTTTTTTTTTTAATTTTTTTCTCCCACTCTTGTCCCCTGGGTCTTGTGTCTTTTTTTTTTTTTTTAAGTCAACTTTACTGAAGTATCACTTACATACAATTTACTGCCATGTATTAGAGTGCACAATTCAATTAGTTTTGACAGATGGATACATCCATGGACCCACCACCAGTCAAGATATAGAATATTTCTATCACCCAAAAGTTCTCTCCTGCCCTTTGGCAGTAAATCCCTCCCTGTACTTCATCCCCGAGGCAACCACTGATGCACTTTCTGTCACTACAGAGCACTTTGCATTTTCTAAATTTTTATATAAATGGAATCATACAATATATACTCTTTTATATCTGGCTTCTTTCAGCTCACGTGTGTTTGGTGTCCATCCATATTGTATGTATCAGGATTCCTTTTGATTGCCAAGTAGTATTCCCTTTATGGATATATCAACTTGTTTGTCCATTAACTGTTCGTGGATAATTTGAGTAGTTTCCAGTTTTGGTTTATTATAAAGGAAGCTGCTGTGAATATCCATGAGCAAGTCTTTGTGTGTGTATATATATATGTTCATTTCTCTTGGTAAATAACTGAGAGTATAATTGCTAAGTGGTATGTTCTGTATATGTATAAATTTATAATAATCTGGCAAACTGTTTATTATTAGCAGTGTGGGAGAGTTTTGCTCGCACTCGTTAGCACTTAGCATTGTCAGTCTTTTCTATTGTGGCCACTAGAGTGTGTGTTCAGTGGTGTCTGGTTGTGGTTTTAATTTTACATTCCCGATTCATGGGTTTGAATATTGAATACTCTTTGAAGGAACTGTTTAAATCTTTGACCCATGTAAGATGATATTGGTGATGATGATGATTATGATGAAAGAAAAGGATAAGGAGAAGCAGAAGAAAACGTAGTAGTAGTTCTAGGAGTTCTTTGTATATTCTGCAATTGTTTTCTCTCCTTCCATGGTTTCCTGTGTTCTAAGAGATTTTTGCCTACCCTGTTGCAAAAGTTTTCTCCTACGTTTTCTTCTAAAAGTTTCACACTGCCAGGGCATCTGACTGACTTACTATATCTCAGGGTCTGAGTTCGAGCTCCATGTTGAGAGTAGAGATTACTTAAAAAATAAATAAGTAAAATTTTTCATACTTTTGCTTGTACTTTTAGGTCTGTGATCCTTTTTGAGTTAATTGTTGTGAATGGTATGAGGTAAGGTTTCTTCTTGTATTTTTGTTGTGTGGAATACTTTGTTGTTTTAGCACCATTTGTTGAAAAGACATTCCAATTATATTGTTTTTGGACCTTTGGTTAATAATCAGCTGGTGATTATTATTATGGGTGTCTTTCTGGGTACTCAGTTCTGTCCATTGATTAGTATGTCTGTCCTTTTGCCAACACCATATTCTCTTGGTTACCAGGTCTTTATAGCAGTGTTTGAATTTGGGTAGTACATGCCCTCCAACTTTTTGTTTTTCAAAATTGTTATGGTTGCAATACTGTTCTAGGTTCTTTATATTCCCATTTCAATTTTGCAATCACTTTGTCAATTGATACAAAAAAAAAAAAAAGCCTGTTGGTATTACTTTGATTAGGATTGTGTCTAATTTATAGACCAGTGGTAGAAGAATTTACATCTTAACACTGATCCATGAGTGTATCATCTCTTTCTGTTTAGGTCTCCTTTCATTTCCCTAAGTAGTGTTTTATAGTTTCCAGTTTTTGGATATTGGATGTATTGTATTAAATTTATTCCTCAGTATTTCATGGTTTTGGATACTATTGTGAATGGAGTTTTAGTTTAAATTTAATTTTCCAATTATTTATTGCTAATATATAGAAATACTATAAACTTTCTTATGTCTTGTGATTTTATTAAATTTATGTCTTAGTCCTATTAGCATTTTCATAGATTGCATTAGCATTTTCATAGATTGCTTAGGAATTTTCACATACACAATCACATTGTGAATAATACATCTTTACAGCTTCCTTTCCAGTGTGTATTCATTTATTTCTTTTTCTTGCTGTATTGCAATCACTAGCACCTCCAGTATAATGTTGAATAAAAGTGGTGAGAGTGAATGTCCTTGTCTTATTTCTGACCTTACGGGGAAAACATTCAGCCTTTCACTGTTAAGAGTGATGTGAGATAGGGGTTTTGGATAAATATCCTAAGTCAGTTTAAGGGAGTTACCTTCTGTTCTTAGTTTTCTTAAGGTTTTTGTCATATATTTTTGTTGAACTTTGTCAAATGATTTTACCATATCTGTATTTTTTCCTGTATTCAGTTAATGTGGTGAATTACATTGATTTTTAAAAGAAATGTCACAAGAACCATGCATTTCTGAGATAAACCCTTCTTGGTCATAATGTGTTATTTTTTTAATATATGGTTAATTCTGGTTGCTAATAATTTGTTAAGGATTTTATTTTATTTTTTTCATGAGGATTATTGGCTTTATACTTTTTTCTTGTGTTGTCTTCGTCTTATTTTGATGTGAGATTAATATTGGCCTCAAAAAAATGAGTGGAGAAATCTCTCATCATGTACTTCCTGAATATTCGTGTAGGAAACATTCTTCTCTCCCTCTCTCCCTCTGCTGTCTCTCTCATGCTTGCTCTCTCTTTTATTTATTTATTTGAGAGAGAGCATGTGCAAGTGAGGTGGGGAGGAGCAGAAGCAGACTCCCTGCTAAGCAGGAAGCCTGACGCGGGGCTCAATCCCAGGGCCTGAGATCATGACCCAAGCCAAAAGCAGACACTTAACTGAGCTACCCAGGTGCCTCTATTTCATTACTTTTAATTATTATTTTAATTAATTAATTAATTGATTAATTAATTAATTACTATATTTCATTTATTTGTTGTTAGTATTATTTATTTATTTTTCCCATTATCCTTCAGTCTTAAGAACTTACTTTAACACTTTTTGTAGGGCAGCCGGGGTGGCTCAGCGGTTTAGCGCTGCCTTTAGCCCAAGGCGTGATCCTGGGGTCCCAGGATCGAGTCCCAGATCGGGCTCCCTGCGTGGAGCCTGCTTCTCCCTCTGCCTCTCTCTCTCTCTCTCTCTCTCTTTCTCTGTGTCTCTAATAAATAAATAAATAAAATCTTAAAAAAATAAAAACACTTTTGTAGTATAGACTTCCTGGTAGTGAATTATCTCGGTTTTTGTTTATTAAAAAAAAAAAATCTTTATTTTGCCTTCATTTTTCCCATGTCAGCCCTTTGTGGCTGTATATATGACCTACATTAAACTGGCTGTATATGACCTATATTAAACTGCATATTTGAAGTATACAGCTTAATAAGGTTTTTTTCTTTTTTTTTCGCTTAATAAATTTTGATGTACATATACGTCCATGGAACCATCACCACAGTCAAATTAAGTAATATACCCATCATCCTCAAACGTTTTTGTGGTCCTTTGTAATTTCTTCTTCTGCTCCTCCATGGCTTATTGTCTTTAGGCAACCACTAATCTGTTTTGTCATTATAAATTAGTTTCCATTTTCTAGAATTTTTGATGTAATATAGCTATATGGTATGTACTCCTTTTTATGTGGCTTCCCCCCCCATTCAACATAATTGTTTGAAGATTTTTCCATGTTATTTTGTGTACAAATAATAGTTTATTCTGTTATATTGATAAGTACGATTCCACAGTAAGGATATACTACAGTTCTATTGATGGACTTTGAGTTGTTTCCAGCTTTTGGTCATTACAAATAAAGTTACTATGAACATTCATGTTCAAGTTTTCTAGTGGACACATGTTTTCATTTCTTTGGGTGTTACAAACTACATTGTGCCTCTCCCCTATTGGTATGTTGTAGCCTTAACCCCTAATGTGACTGTAGAGGGCCTTTAAAGAGGTAATTCAGGTTAAATGAGGTCATAAAGGTGAGGCCCTAATCTAATATGACCAGTGTCTTTAAAAGAAGAGGAAGTGACCCCAGAGCTTTCTCTGCACAGAGAAAAGGCCACATTGGGACATAACAAGAAGTTGGAGTCTTCAAGCTAGGGAGAGAGACCTTAGTAGAGATCAGGCTTGCTGGCACCTTGATCTTAGACTCCCAGCCTCCAGGGTTGTGAGATACTAAATGTCTGTTGTTTAAGCCCTCCAGCCTGTGGTACTTTTTTATAGCAGCTTGAGCTAAGACATTGGATAAATACCTAGAATTTAGAATGTCTAGGTCATATGCTTGTGTGTGTCTAACTTTTAAAGAAATTTTCTGTTTTCCAAATGGTTGCACTATTTTATACTCCCACAAACAGTGTGTGAGGGTCCCATTGCTCTGCATCATAGCCAACACTTGCTATGATCGGCCTTTTAAATTTTAGCCATTCTGAAATGAGTGTAGTGGCATCTCACTGTGGTTTTAATTTGCATTTCCCGAATGACTAATGATGTTGTGCATCTTTCATGAGCTTCTTTGCCATCTGTATGTATGTTTTTTTGATGAATGTCTGTTCAAATTTCTTGTCCATTTAAAAAAATCAGACTGTTTTTGTGTTACTGAGTTTCGAGATATATATATATATATATATATATATATATATATATATATATATATATATATATATATTTGATGTTTATCACATGTATGATTTGCAAATACTTCCTCCCAGTGTGTGGGTTGTATTTTCATTCTCATAACATATTTTTGGAAGAGCAGATTTTAAAATTTTGATAAAGTTTAATTTCCCAATGTTTTTCTTTTCTGATCATGCTGTTAGTGTTATATCTAAGCAAACTTTGCCTAACCTAAGTCCACAAAGATTTGCTTCTATGTTTATTTTCAGAAACTGTGTAGTTTTGGGCTTTATATTAATCTGTGGTCCATCTCATATTTTTGTACCTGGTGCAAGGTAATGGATGGAAATTCATGGTTTTTCATGTGGATAGTCAGTATTCCTGCAACATTTGTTGAAAATAATGCCCACACCTTTGTAACTATGGAAGATTACTTGACTGAATATGTGTAGGTCTATTTTTGTAATATCGCTTCTCTCCCATTGCTTTCTTTGTCTGTCTTTACACCAACACCCCATTGTTTTCTTGTAATCTTTCTTATATTTTCATCTACTGGGTCTTGAAATCAGGTACTTTCAGTCTTCCAGTTTTTTTCTTTTTCAAAATTGTTTTGACTATTCTAGGTTCTTTGCATTTATATTTCAGTTTTATAGTTACTTTGTCAATTTTCTACCCCAAAAGGCCTGCTTGAACTTTGAACAATATTGTATGTAATCTACCAATCAATTTTGGAGGAGAATTGAATTCTTAACAGTTTTGAAGCTTCTAATCCATGTGCATAATATACTTCCCCATTTATTTAAATCTGGTTTATGATACCTGGGTGGCTCAGTAGGTTAAACGTCTGACTCTTGATTTTGGCTCAGGTTGATCTCAGGGTTCTGGGATTGAGCCCTGCATCAGGCTCCGTGCTTGACAGGGTGTCTACTTCTTTGCCTCTCTCTCCCTGTGTCCCTACCCACTCCACCCCCACCCCTGATAACTTTGATGAAAGAAAAAGATTCCTTGAAAGATACAAACTACCAAAGTCACTCAAAGAGAAGCAGAACACTGGAATAACCCTATATTTCTCATGCGCATGCTCTCTCTCTAAAATAAATAAATAAATCTTTAAAAAAATAAATCTTGTTTAATTTCTCTCACCAGTGTCTTATAGTTTTCTTTTTTCTTTTTTGTCTTATAGTTTTCACCATATAGCTCTTTCACATTGTTGTGAGGTTTATCCCTACGTATTTATATTTTTACGCTATCGTAAGTAGTATTTTACAATTTCAATTTCTGATTGTCTTTTGTCGGTATATAGAAATACACCGTATTTGTATATTCACCTTGAATTCCATAACTCTAAGTCATTTATTGGTTCTACTTGCTTTTTTGTAGGTACTGTTGTATTTTCTGCAAAGATGATCATGTCCTCTGTGAATAAAAGCAACTTTAAATTATTTTTTTTCCAATCTTGGATGCCGTTTCTTCCTCCCTCCCACCGTGCCTTCTTTCCCTTTCTTCTGGTTTATTGCATTGGCTTAAATCTCTAGACTCATGTTGAAATGAAAGGCAAGAGTGTTCATCCTTGCTTTGTTCTCAGTATTAGAGGGGAAGTATTCATTCTTTTTCACAAGTACATATATTAGCTGTGTGTTTTTGTAGATACCTCTATGAATTTGAGGACATTCCCTTTTATTCCTAGTTTGTTGAGAGTTGTTATCATGAATGAATGTTGGATTTTGTCAATTGTTTTTCCAACATCTTTTGAAGGATAACATGTTTTTCCTGTTTACTCACTTAATATGGTGGATTTTGTCAGATTTTTCAGATATTAAAACAACCTTGCATTCTTGGAATAAACTCCACTAAATAATAAATCATGATTTATTATCCCCTTTATATGATTTAGGATTCTGTTGGCTAAAATATGTTAAGAATTTTCGTATCTGAAAAAAAAAAAAGAATTTTCGTATCTGTATTCAAAGGGATATTGGTCTATACTTCTCTGGTAACATCTTCGTCTCGTTTTGGCATCAGGGCAATGCTGGCCTCATAGAATGAATTGGGGACTATTCCTTTCTCCCCAGTTTTCTGGAAGACTTTTAAGAGTTGCTGTTATTAAAAAAAAAAAAGAGTTGCTGTTATTTCTTCTGTAATATTTGCTAGATAGAATTGACTAGTGAAGTCATCTTAGTCGAAATTTTTCTTTGGAAGATTTGAAACCTCAAATAAAATGTATTTAAGAAATATAGTGTTATTCCAGTGTTTTATTTCTCTTTGAGTGACCTTTGGTAGTTTGTATCCTTCAAGGAATCTTTTTCTTTCATCAAAGTTATCATCTAGAGGCTTGTTAATTTTGTTGACCTTTTCAAAGTACTGGATTTTTGTTTCATTGATTTTTCTTTATTTCTTTCCTTTTAAAAACTTAATGATTTATTTTCTTAATTATTTCCTTCTGCATAAACCTTCGGCTTAACTTTATATTCTTTTTCTAGTTTCTTTTTTTTAATAATTTTTTTTAAGATTTTATTTATTTATTCATGATAGACACATAGAGAGAGAGGCAGAGTCACAGGCAGAGGGAGAAGCAGGCTCTATGCAGGAAGCCCGAGCTGGGACTCAATCCCAGGTCTCCAAGATCACACCCTGGGCTGAAGGCGGCGCTAAACCGCTGAGCCACCGGGGCTGCCCTTTTTCTAGTTTCTTAAAGTGGAAGTTGACTTTTAATTTTGCTAACATAGATTTTCAGCACCGCAGGAGTTCCCCCTTGTCCATAGGGAATACATTCCAAGACTCCTAGTGGATGCATAGTACTGAACCCTATATATACTATGTATATAGTATTTTTTCCAATACATACAATGCCTATGATAAAGTTTAATTTATAAATTAGAGAGAGTGATAGATTAGCAACAATAACTAATAAAACAGAACAATTATGGCATTTTAATGTAACAATATAATAAGAGTTATGTGAATGTGGTCTCTCTCTCAAAATATCTTAGTGTATTTACCCTTCTTTTTCTTGTGATGATATGAGATGATAAAATGCTCATGTGATGAGGTGAGGTGAGTAACATGGGCACTGTGACATAGCATTAGGCTACCACTGACCTGACAATATGTCAGAAGGGGGATCATCTGCATCTGGACCATGGTTGACCTCAGTTGACTGAAACTCTGGAAAGCAAAACTGTGGGAAAGGGAGGACTCTTGTGTTAATTTCCCTCCGGATTTTGCAGCTACAGTACACAATTATTGATATACTGTGCTTTCATTTTTATTCAGTTAAAAATACTTTCTAATTACCTTTTTAATTCTTGGTCCATAGATTATTACAGGAGTGTGCCATTTAGATTCCAAACACTTTGGAATTTTCCAGATATCTTTTATTGATTTTTAGTTTAGCTCCATTGTGGTACAGAACATACACATTGCATGTTTGAATCTTTTTAAGTTTATCAAGACTTTTTTGACGTCCTAAAATATGGCCTACCTTGGTAAATGTTCTCTCTGTAATTGAAAACAATGTTTTTATTCTCCTGTTTATTGAGAGTAGTGTTCTGTACGTCTCAATTAGATCGAGTTGGCAGATCATGTTATTCAAGTGTTTTGTATTATTTCTGATATTTCTGTCCATTTGTTGACTTAGTTAAGAGCAGCTGGTTGAAATTTGTGACTAGAGGAGTGAATTTGTCTTATTTCTTTTTTTAAGTTCTATTAGTTTTCCTTCATTGGTTCTGAGGCTCTGTTATTAGGTACATAACCATTTAGGATTGCTATGTTTCCCTGATGAATTGATTTTTTAAAAAATATTTTATTTATTTATGAGAGACACACAGAGAGAGGCAGAGACACAGACACAGGCAGAGGGAGAAGCAGGCTCCATGCAGGTAGCCCGATGCAGGACTTGATCCCAGGACTCCAGGATCACACTCTGAGCCAAAGGCAGATGCTCAACCACTGAGCCATCCAAGCTCAGCGTCCCTGAATTGATTCTTTAATCATTATGAAAGGACTTTCTATATCCCTGGTAATATTCTTTATCCTGAAATCTCTGTCTATCATTAACCTTAGGTGTTTCTGGTTTACTTGGATTACTGCTAGTGTGATGCATCTTTTTCCATGTTTTTACTTTTAAGCTATTTCTGTCTTTATATTTAAAATGTGTTTCAGGGCAGCTGGCTGGCTCAGTTGGAAGAGCATGCCACTCTTGATCCTGAGTTCAAGCCCCATGTTCCGTGGAGAGATTACTTAAAAATAAATAAGTAAGATATCTGGGTGCCCCCCATTTCGTCTTGGAGTAATATAGTATTTTTTATAATTTCAACTTATCTATCTTGTTTATTTTTATTGTTTTTTTTTTTAAAGATTTTATTTATTTATTCATAGAGACACAGAGAGAGAATGAGAGGCAGAGACACAGGCAGAAGGAGAAGCAGGCTCCATGCAGAGAGCCCGATGTGGGACTTGATCCAGTGTCTCTAGGATCACACCCTGGGCTGCAGGCGGCGCCAAACTGCTGTGCCACCGGGGCTGCCCTTCTTGTTGGTTTTTTAATCTGTGGATTTGTGCTGTGGTTTACTTTTAGTGGTTGCTTTAGAGTTCATAGTCTATGTCTTTATCTTATCAGCCCACCCTCAAGTCCTTTTGTATCTCCTTATGTATAGTGTGAGCATTTCATGATTTACAGATCTTCAGTTTCCCACACAACAGTCTTTGTGCTATTGTTGGCATACATTTATTTCTACATATAATATATTACAGTCTCCACAATACAGTCATTATTTTTGCCGGAAATGGCAAATTATTTTTTAAATATTTTAATAATAGAAAAGCTTGTTCAATTTCCCTATTTAGTAAATAGTAAATATGCTATTTACTTCTCAATCTTTTGTATATATTCTGGTCGGTATAGTTTTCTTTTTGCCTTAAGGACTTACAGTTTTTGTTTTCAGTGGTCATCCATATTTTAAAGAACTTAATTGGAGAAAAATGGTCTTTTGTATTTACCCAATTGTCTACATTTCTGGTGCTTTCCCTTCATTCCTGAAGTTCTGACTTTTCCTCTGCTATTATGACTCTTTAGCCTGAAAACTGCATTTAGCATTGATTGTACAGAGCAGATCTGCTGTTGATAGATTTACTTCGCTTTTCTTCACCTGTGAAAGTCTTTATCTCCCCTTCATTCCCAAAGAATTATGTTTTTGTTGATAACATTCTGGGCTAACACTCCTTCCTGCACCACTTTCACTGTGTCCATGGTCTTCTGGTCTCCATAGCTTCTGATGAAACATCCCCAGTCCTTCAGATGTATGTGATGCTTCATTTTTCTTCCCCAGGTGCTTTCAAGATTTTTCCTTTGAGCTTTTCAGCAGTTTGACTGTGATGTGTCGGGGCTTGATTTTCCTTGATTTTATCTTCTTCGTGACTTGCTGAGCCTCTTGAGTCTGTAAGTTTGTGACTTTTTTCCAAATTTGGTACCTTTAGTCAATATATATATATATATATATATATATATATAGGCACTGCTGTCTTTCCCTTCTCCTTTAGGAACTCCAGTGACAAAAATACTTAGTTTTTGATATCATCCCACAGGTCCCTAATGGGGGACCTTTAAATCTTTAAATGGTCTTTAAATCTTTTCTTAAGATTGTATTTTTTCTATTGATCTGTCTTCAAGTTCACAGAGTCTTTTTTTTTATCACTTCTGTTTTGTTTTTGAGCTTATTGTACGATTTTTTTCCAGTTCTAAATTTCCTGTTAAAAAATATGTATTTTCTATTCTCTGTTGAGACCCATTTATCCATTCATTTCAAGAGTGTTTATATCATTGAGGATTATTATGATAGCTGTTTAAACGTATCTGATAATTCCAACATATGGCTCACTTCAGGGCTTACATCTATTATTTCTCTTTTGTGGTGGTTACTATTTCCATTTTCCTGGTTCTTTATATGTCAAGTAATTTCAAAATATATCCTGCACATTTTGAATATTATATGGTAAGATCCTGGGTCCTGTTAAAGTCCTATGGAGAAAAGTGATTTGTGTATCTTACCAGGCAACCAACCGTGTTAAATTCAGATTGCAAGTTCTTTCTCTCTTTCACTGGGCAGTGGTTCCTTTTCATTGTAGTATTCAAACCCTTTGTGATGCTGGGCCATGAAGGAGTTAGTTTCAGACTTGGGCAGTGGTCATATATATATTCTCTTCTCCGGGTTTCAGCTATGCTTCTGTGACTGTGTTCCATGATTGTATTGCTTAGGACTTGTCCTGGGGTGCATGTCAGTTCACACACAGAACTAGATGATTCTCAGCTCTCTCCTCTTTGGAACTTCTCCCACATTGCCTGGCCACCCAGGGCCTCCTTTCCTGGTTCTTCTGCCCAGAGAGAGAGTGTTGTCTCAGATTGTTAGCCTTCTGCCTCATCATGGTATCTATAACTGGGATCCCTTTTAAGGCAAAATAAACAGAGAAAATAGAGGAAAAACAGAATGTGGCTTTTCCCCTTCCACTGTTATAATGCAGGCCCTTTCCCCCAGCTGTTCTATTCAGATGTTTTCCCTCTAGGTTTTAGGTACTTGTGGCACACACCCAGAGCATTGCAGTCCTGCTGCTGGGGCTGGTGTGTTAGGTCAGGGCAGGAGAGAAAGAGGTCATGTTTTAAAATTTCTCCAGTACTCTCTGGCTTATAAAGGGTCCATTTTCTTTTTCCTTTGACCAGAATGACAGATTTGTTGCAGAATTTTTGCTGTTCATGCTCACTATGTAGTTGGTTAATTCAGTAAGTCTATTGGTCAAAGTCAGGAGTTAAAAGACAGCAAACAAGCAGCCCCCTCTCCCCAACTCCGCAAACCTAGGACCTTACCTTACTTCCCTCCACAACCCACTTGCTATTATTTACTCTTGAAAGCCTTCAGGTAGTTGCTTCTTGAATTTTGTCCAGACCTTTTAGTTGTAGAGAATAAGAGGCCATAGTGGGCTTACTCCATTTTTGGGTTAAAACTAGAGATCATCTTTAAATCCAGTCTTTTTTTTTTTTTTTTCCTCTTTGGCATATTTTGAATAATTTCAATTGCTGTGTTTTCTAGTTCACTAAATTTTTTTTTTTTTTTTTTTTGCAGTGTCTCATCTGCTGTTAATCACATCTAATGTATTTTTCATCTCAAACGTGTATTTCATCCCTGGAAGTTCAGTGGAGGACTCCTACATCCTCCATGTCTCTACCTACCAGGGTCACTCTTTCTTCTACTTTTTTTTTGTAAGAGGAAGAGAGAGTGCACATGGGAGTGGGCTGGGGGAGGGGCGGGAGGGCGGGGGAAGAAGGAGAGAGAGAATCTTAAGCAGGCTCCATGCCCAGTGCAGAGCCCAGTGGTGGGGCTTATTTCACAACCCTGAGATCATGACCTTAGCTGAAATCCAGTCGGATGCTTAACCCATTGAGTCACCCAGGTGCCCCACTTTTCTTTACCTTCTTAAACGTAATGCTACACAGTTAAAATCACTGTTGTGGTGCTGAGGTCTGTCATTTGCCACTTCTGGGTTTAGCTGGGTTTAGAGACCATAATCTGAGTGATGTGGTTGCTCCTTGTTTCTAGGCCTCTTCAGTGGACAGAGCTAGGAAAGGTTTTTGTTAAGAAAAAATATACAGGGGATCCCTGGGTGGCTCAGCGGTTTAGCGCCTGCATTCGGCCCAGGACATGATCCTAGAGTCCTGGGATCAAGTCCCACATTGGGCTCCCTGCATGGAGCCTGCTTCTCCCTCTGCCTGTGTCTCTGCTCCCTCCCTCTTCTGTATCTCTCATGAATAAATAAAATCTTAAAAAAATCTATATATATGTATACACACACACACACACACACACACACATCAGGGGTACCTAGCTGGCTCAGTCAGTGGAGCGTGTGACTCTTGATCCCATGGTTGATCAGAGGTGTAAGTTTGAGCCTCACTTTGAGTATGGAGATTACTTAAAAATAACATCTTAAAAAAGAGAAAAAAAATATTAATTTTTTTTCCCAGTTCAAAATTAGGACTACAAAATTTTTCTTTAACTTCTTTGGTTTTATGTATTCTCTCTTTTTTATACTGTAAATTTTTATTTCTATCTACCTTTGTGCAGTTTGGGGGAAGGTATATATCAATACACTAGCTGTGATATGCAGTGTATTGACTGAAGACAGTTTAAGATTTCTTGTGGTTCTTTTGGTCCACAGAGTATGTCCTGTTAGGATCTACCATGAAATTAGTGATTTTTCTGTTCAGAATGTATATCCAGCTAAGGATGTGCCATTAAATTAGTGTGCCTTAATGTCTCTTAAAAAAAAATCCTATTTGGGGATCCCTGGGTAGCTCAGCTGGTTTAGCGCCCGCCTTTGGCCCAGGGCACGATCCTGGAGTCCCAGGATCAAGTCCCGCGTCCAGCTCCCAGCATGGAGCCTGCTTCTCCCTCTGCCTGTGTCTCTGCCTCTCTCTCTCTCTCTTTCTCTCTGTGTCTATCATGAATAAATAAATAAAATCTTAAAAAAAAATAAATCCTATTTGGTTAAGCTACCAGTCAATACATGGTTAGTTTGATTTGCTTTATTTTGCTTTCACATCTTAGAGCCTGCTTTATGTTAATTTGGTTGCATCATTTTTTAAAATATATACATGGCTCTAGAGAAGGGAGTGGAAAACTACAGCTCATTGGCCTCATGTGGTCTGCCACCGGCTTGGTACAGTCCTTGAGCTAAGAATGGTTTCTAGGGGCGCCTGGGTGGCTCAGTTGGTTAAGTGTCTGACTCTTGATTTTAGCTCAGGTCATAAGCTCAGGGTTGTGGGATTGAGCCCCGAGTCAAGCTCTGCACTCAGAGCAGAGTCTGCTTGAGATTCCTTTCCTCTGCCTCTCCCCCTTCTTGCGCACACACTCTTTCTCTCTCTCTCTCTAAAATTAAATAAATAAATAAAATCATTAAAAAAATAGAGATGGTTTCTGCATTCTCAAATGGCCGTAACATACACATGCATGCATGCACCTGCACACACATACATGCACATGGAAGAGTATGCAGCAGTGACTCTCTGTGTCCCCCAAACTCTAAACTATTTATTGTCTGGCCCCTTAACAGACATCCTCTAAGTTCTACCTCTAATCTGGTCTAATCCTATCTCCTCCATTCTCTTTCTCTACTTATTTACTTCATTAGTTTCTGGTGTATCTTTCTGATGTTTTTCATGGAAGCAAACTACACACATTCCTGTCACCTCTTCCATTTACCTTGTTCACTGTTTCCCTGCCAGTTGGCTTTTCTCACTGGACAGTGTGTCTTGGAGGCTGCCCTGTACATAGCAGGGCGGGTGGGCAAGCTTCACTCTTTGCAGCTGCATCCCATTCCGGAGTATAGGTGTGCTAAGGTTTATTCAGCTGGTTCTTTCTGGATGTACATTTGGGTTATTTCCAGTTTTTTATTTTTACAAGTATTGCTGCTTTCAGTGGTGGTGTACTTACATCTTTCTGGGGTTTTGCCAGTGTACCTTTGGGATCGTTTCTACAGGTTGCTTTGCTGGGTCATGCAGATTGCTGAGAAACAAGGCATATGTTATTTTGCTCGATGTTGCCCCAGTTCTCTCCACAGGGATTGTATCGTTTTGTGTTTCTGTCAGCAGTGTGTACAGTTAGCTAATGCCCCACAGCCACCTAACGGAGTGTGTTGTCAAACTGGGATTTTGCTAATTTGATAGGTAAGAAATGGTATCTCTGTGTAATTTAAATTTGCATTCCTCCTGTTATGAGCAAGATCAAAGGACCAATTACATTTCCTTTTATATGAACTCTCTGTTCACTTTTCTTGCTTTTTTTTTTTTTTTTTTTTTTTTGTAGAGGTGCTGAGTCTTTCTCATCTGTTTTGAGAAACTGTTTTAGGGATAGTAACCTTTGTCTCTGTTAAAAGTTGAAAATATTTCTCCCATTTGTCCTCTTATCTGGTTTTTGAGCTGTGCAATAGTTTTTTAAAAATTACTATTATTTTCATGAAGCCAGGTTAATCCATTTTTCTTCTCATTGCTTCTGGCCTCAGTTATGGCTAGGAAAGACTCCCCCAGCCCCAGGTTGTAGAAAAACTTAATTAGGTTCTCTTTTCTATTTTTTTTAAGTAAATTTCTGATCCTTTTTGGATTTATAAACAGAGCACTTTGGTGTACGCTGTGCTCTGTGATTGGCTACTTATATGAATTTAAACTATAAAAATGGACCCTTTGCTCTCTTCTCCAGCTTGCTTTTATACATAGATTCCTGACATCTTAGCATTTGAAGATAACACAAATGTTTATTCCCAGGGAAAAGGAATTGAATTCTGGGGAGAAGGAACTTGCCCAAGGACCCACAGCTCAGAGCTGGGGACTCTAGCCCTGGGCTGGCCCTGGAAGGGAAGGTTTATGAGGATTTGCTTCATGTCGGCCACTGAGCCAGGCACATTGCCTTCCTTTGCTTTCCAGGCATAGACCCCATCAGTGTCCCCACCTTATGGATGTGGAGGCTGAAGCAGAGAGGTGTGGTTTGCCCAGGACCATGAAGTTAGCAATATGCCATCAGGTTGGACACCAAGGTGTCTGCATGAGAGCTTGGGCCACCCACTGGGGAGGGAGGCCTCTACCAACCTCCCCAGGGCCAGTGATGATGGAACATTGAGCACAGGCACTCTGCTTCTGCCTGCCACCCCACCATGGCCTCAGAGTTCCTTGAGAGTCCGGTTTCCTTTGTCTCCATGTCCAGGGCCACAGGAAGACCCTTTGAATGAACATTTTCTCCCAGGGTGTCTAATGGAGCCAGTGGTGGCAGCTCCCCAAGTGCTGACTCAGCCCCAAGTGGCAGGATATTGCTGGGAGCTAACAACCTCAAAGTCCCTACTTTTCAAGCTGTCCTTTGGTTCACTAATCCATTTGTATAGACACTCATTCACTTATCCAGCCATCAGTTCAGTACACCTTAGTAATGCCTACACTGTGCAGACCCAGTGCTGCCCAAGGATGACCCAGAAATGTGACACATACCAGTCCCCTGGAACTTATGGTCCTGTAAGGTAGGCAGGTAGTTGACTAAGGGAGCACAGGAGCCAGAGCAGTGTCTCCCCTTGCCTCTCCTCAGGTTTGGGTCCACAGGAATGGTGGGGTGGTGTCAGGGAGCTAGTGCACCCCAGTCCTTCTTTCTGAGGTCCAGCAGAAAGCACTGCCTCCAGTGCTTAGAGGCAGAGGTTTGCTTCTTGTCAGTCCAGGCCTTCTATGGTGATGGGCAAAAAGCCAAGCCCGAAGAGAGAATGGACTCCCCCAGGCACATGGTGAGTCAGCAGCTGGGCCAGGACTTGAGTCCAGCCTGTACCCCGACTCCAGGCAGTTTGAAAGTGGCAGGGATGCGAGGAAGGGCATATACTATGCTTTGGATGACTCAGCCCAGAGTTTCCTAGGTTTGTTCAGTGGGCCAAGCAGTTGTTAGATTTCAGGTATGTCGAGTGATTTTCATACCTGAATACATCCTGGTATGGATCACGTCTTCAGCTTTCCCCAAAGCCCGAAGCCTTCAGCAAAGTATCTGATTACCTTACAGAGGCCCCCTGCTGCCAGAAGAGTCCGAGTAAGGCTGCCTTCTGGATCCAGCTAGTTAGGCCCGCTTAGCGCCATCCCACGCCCCTGGGATGGGACACACCAGCTGTCGGTGTAATTAAGGTTGCCATAAAACCCACCAGCTAGACACACAAATGGCTCCTCTGCTCTTTCCCGGGGCAGGAGCAGTTGTGAAGGCGAGTAAATCACGTTCGGCAGCGATCACTTCAAAGGTCAGCCTTCCACTTACAGCAGTGTTATTGGCAGGGATCGCCCGTAACACGGCTTGTTTCCCGGCCGTTCAATTTTATGGCGCCCTAATGAATTGGGCTGTTTCCATCCATTCTCAGGAAACGTACAGAACAACGGTTTTCGTTCTCCTGGAAAGTTTGTCCTGGGAGGCAGGTGTGTTGGTGGGCATGCAGGTAGTTCTGTCAGGGACAGGCCGAGGGCCCCTGGCACCTTGCTCCTGTCTGGGCCTTCACACCACCCTCTGGGAAAAGCTACCTCTGCACTATCATCATGGGATAATTTATGTGGAATCCCTGCCCAGTGGCTGTCTCTTACCAAGCACTTGGCAAGCGCCGAGGAGGGCCCTCCTCTTTCCTCAACCCTTTCTTGGGTCAGTGTATTTCCTGAGCCCCTGTGGGGATCAAGATGCTGTGGCTGGAGACAGGGCTGCAGCGTGAAGGCCAGAACCTGCCCACAGGAGCTCATGGTCCTAACCGGGAGCTGCGACCTGCTGGCCTGTGTGGGTGCCCACCAGTGGCCTTCTCTATGAGCTGCTGTAGCTCTGGGGGGTTCTTTGTGCCTCCCCCACCACCAGGCCACATCCAGGGACATGAGTTGGGCCAGATATACTCTTCTCTTGGTATTTGCTATCCTGGCCATGTCTAGATTCCCTGTGCCTCACCTGAATGGTGGTGATGGAGATGACTTTGGTAAAGGGGGAAGAAAGGCTTTGAGGCCCAATGTGGCCTAGGCAAATGGAGGCCTGGGGTGGCTGAAGTGAGGGGTGACTGGAATGGCACTGGGATGGGAGGAGCCAGTAAAGAGATTGTTCAGAACCATGATTATGGGACCCTGCTTCTTCCCCTCGCCTCCCCTCCCCTCCCCACCGAAATGAATTCTAAACACAGCCCTGGAATGGCACTGTTGTGAGTTTGGAATGTTGTGCAAACTCAGGAAAAGCGGATGTTGGAGACTGTGAAGGCATGTAACACCCTCCCCCAAAACCCACCCCAGAGTGGGTCGGTGGAGCATCTGGCCAACAGCACCCCAGCTGGGTCCCTTTGGCTGGGGACACGGAGACTTCCTCCTCCTCCACACTCTGTGAGGCTCAGGGCTGGGAAGCAGCCACAGGCTGGCTTTCTGCCCTATGTTCAGAGGCTTGTAGGGCTGTCCTCTCTTCTCTGCCTCTGGACCACTCTTCAGGCTTCAAAGGGGCTCACCCTGAAATTGCTTTGGCTGGGGACTGCTTCTGAAGAGGCTCAGAGAAGAGCAGTCATTTGTCCCTATCCTCTCCTGGGAAATTGTCCTGATATTTATGGAAGTGGGAAGTGGCCAGTAGGAGACTGGGTTTGGGTTCCAAGGAAGCAGCAGGGATGGGGAGAAGCCCACCACCCCGGCAGTGAGACTTTGAGCAAATCCCTACATCTCTGAGCCTCAGTGTTCCTCATCTGGAGAATGGGTCTCAAAACTGCCTAAATTGACTTTATAGAGTGCTGTATGTAATGTGAATTTGAATTATATACATTTGAAAGGATGATAGAAAATATATTTGCAAAATTTAAAGGTTGTGAACTCCAGGTTTTTTTTGTTTTTGTTTTGTTTTTTTTAATGGTCAAGACTTCCTATTTCTTTGCCTGCAGGCGAGGGACCAGAGAACTGTGTTTATGCTGTGGCCACATGGTGGCGCCGTGGGAGCTGGTAAACAGGCCGGCTAGGCCTGCAGGAAGGCCTGAGGCCGCCTTGTATTGGCCTCTTGCTGAATATTGCAATCTAAAGCGAGCTGTCTGTGAGTTTGTTAAGTGGAGATACTTCTTAGTCCCGATTCTGGGAACCACCCCCAACCCAAACCAGGTGCTTTAGAATGGAAAGTGAATGTGATAAAATGCTCTGGAGAAAACAGAACTCCTTGATACTTAATCATGTTGGTTTACAAGACAGGAAGCTATGAAATATTGGCCATGATGCTAAGAAGTAAAGTGTCTTTAAAGCTAATCTGTGTACTGTGGTTCTGGTTTTATGGTCTCCAAGGGCTCTGGCTTTCTGCAGTACAGTTACTGTTCCAGAGAGAATAGGCTGGGGTTTTGTGAGCTGTGAATTATGTGACGTCTTTAGAAGTAAGAACCTCTCACAAAATATGGCCTGGTATCAATGGGTATCATTGGTGCTCTTTAGGTGCCCTGGGCAATGGGCCCTTCCCAAAGCTCACTTTCATCAGGCACCAGCTGCTCCCTAGGGGATTGGTGTGATTGGAGAGATCATCACGCCTCCCTGGGTGGCTCACGGGTGGTGGCCATGTGTCGATAGACGTGGGGTGGGCATGCGACAGGGAGGACTGTCTGTGGGGAGGGGCCCTCAGGCAAGGCTGTAAGGCTGTATGTATCTCCCAGCAGCTCAGCACTGCCCTCACTAGACCCACCTGCTGTCTGGGCTCTTGGTGACACTCCCCATGGGCTCCTGCCCTGTGCTCCTAGGGCCCACCAGCATGGTAGGTTTCCACTCTTGCAGGTGGTGAGAAGCTACAAGGCGACCATCCAGCAGACCTTGGACATCCTCTTCCTCCAGGAAGGCTCTGAGTTTCTGAGCAGTACAGATGCTTCGAGCCGGGACTCTGCTGACCGCACCATTATTGCCTGGGATTTCCGGAGCTCTGCCAAAATCTCCAACCAGATTTTCCACGTGAGAAACCCTATTTGGCAATGCTTTTCAGTTTGTTTCAGCTGCAGGATTTAGCCATAGCCCTAAGCCGCCTGGCATCCCAGGTCACTTCCTGGCAGGGATGGTTCAGCAGGCAGGATATTTAGAGATCATTTCAGGTGCCTGAAATCTCTTGGGTACAATAGACAAGTGCAGGTCTAGGACCACCTGGAAAGCCTTCCAGAGGCTCTGGATCATAGCACTTCCATGACCGTCCTACTCATCCTCTGCCTGGCATGGCTACTCCACAGGGGAAGGATGTGGAGGGGTCACCCATCCAGATCAGTAGAAGATGGCCACTCAGCCCAAGAGACTCCTGCCTTCCCTCCATCACCCCAGCCAGCCCATGGGTTTCTGTTCTAGTCCATCCTTGGTCAGTGCATTTGACAGGAGCTGTGACTTGGAAGTTTAAGCAGGGACCCAAGTTAGACCACCTGTGTTAATAAAGTCCTGGATTCACCCCTTACAAGCCCATTATGTAGCTTCTTTGATTCTCATTTTCCTCTTAGGAAATTGAGGATGGGAATATTACTTACTTCATAGAGTCATTCTGAGAATTGAAGGGGATAATGCTTATAAAGGATCTAGTACAGTGCCAGGCACAGGGGGTGCTCCTTCAATGCATTACCTATCTTCACCATCGCCACGATCAAATCCAGCATCTTTGCCACTATCAGCATTACCATCACCTTCATATCACCACCATCACCATCACTGCTACCCACCACCGTCATCATCATCACCACCACTATCACCTTCACATCACCATCATCAGTACCATCACCATCACCACCATCCCCACTGCCACCATCTCCATCATCATTTTATAAGATTTCAAATTAAGACACTGGCTAATCTCTTTGGTACTCCTCCTGCCGAACTTAAAAATATATATGAGGTGTACATATATACCTTCTCCCTTTCACTGCCTTTCCTTTCCTCACAGGGTTCTAAGTAACCCTGAGCAAACCAGCCTCTAGACCTTTACTGTAGGGTTTTAGTGCAACCCACTGGGAAGGACGAGCTCTGGGAGGGGGCTGCATGGACGTGTCTGGCCACCTCAGCATTCTGAGTCCAGCAGCCTGTGTGGCAACCAGAGTACGTGGGTGGGGTGGATGAAAATACTAAAGGGCCAAGCCATTGGCCCTCCTAGAAATCACACCTACTCATTTTGTGCGGGTGAGCAGGTGCTCTGCTTGGTAGCAGCGTGCTGGGGAGCTTGTTACCAGACCACCATAGCCTCTGTGTCTCTGGTGGACCCAGAAGTCTGCAGCTGTCTTCCACTGGCTTCCCACGTTGCTCTCTGAGTTTGGGCTCTTTTAGAGAGGGTGGCTTCAGGGCAACGCTTAGAATAAAGGAAGGACGAGTGTAGCTGAGAAGGGAATTTTTAGGGGTGTTTCCATGTGACCCAGCCTGTCAAACAGTGACAGTTCCTTGCCTTGTGCTGTGAACACTCTGTTCACGCCTTTATCTTCTCGCCTGGCCATTCCACTTCTCAGT
Organism: Canis lupus dingo; assembly: GCF_003254725.2. Lineage (NCBI taxonomy): Eukaryota > Metazoa > Chordata > Mammalia > Carnivora > Canidae > Canis > Canis lupus. Next base: position 68,958,431 of record NC_064250.1, read on the forward strand.
TACTGTGTGTGTGGGCCGCAGAGGAGCCTGGGCTGGGCTGGGGCTAGCCTGAGGGCTCGCTGCAGAGGCGGAGAGGTGGCTGTGTAGACTTGTTTCCTGTCGCTGTGTAGCCACATACCACAAAGTTGGTGGCTTAAACTAACAAATTTATTCCCAGTTCTGGAGGCCAGATGTCTGCTAAGTCTCACTGAGTTGAAATCAAGGTTTTATCAGGGCCCACTGCTTCTGGAGGCTCTGGGGGAGAGTCTGCTCTGCTCCTTCATGCGATCATCTTCAGACCCTCTGCTCTGTCTCCATGTCACCCTCTCTGTGTGTCGGATCTCCTGCCTGCCTTGTATAATGACAGATATCCCCACGTCAAGATGCTTAATTATGTCTGTAAAAACACCCCCTCCACATTTTCTGCCATAAAAGGTGACATTTACAGCTCCCTAGGAATGAGGACATGGGTGCAGTTTGCAGGGGGGGGGTGGGGGGAGGGCATTTTCTAGTCTACCACCAGGGCCACGAACCAAGGGATGCCAGGAAGGGCAAGGAAACACATACCCCCAAAACCTCCTGAAGGAACACAGCTCTGCTGACACTTTGATTGTAACCCAGTGAGACCCATGTCAGACTTCTGGCCTCCAGAACTCTAAGAGAATAGATGTGTGTAATTGTAAGCCATTCAGTTTGTAGCGTTTTGTTACAGCAACCATAGGAAGCTTGCAGGGACCCCTGAGCCCAGGTTCACGGGTTGGGCACAAGGCTCCAGGAGTAGAGTGCTGGGTGGCATGTGTATTGGAGGCAGAGGCCCAATTGGGAGCCTTTTCCATCCTCTCTGTGGCCTCACTGTTTCTCAGGAGAGATACACCTGCCCCAGCCTCACCTTGCACCCACGGGAGCCTGTGTTCCTGGCGCAGACCAATGGCAACTACCTGGCTCTCTTTTCCGCCGTGTGGCCCTACCGGATGAGCAGGAGGCGGCGCTACGAAGGGCACAAGGTACTCTGTTCCTATCCCCCAGGTCAAAAGTGGGCCACTGGCCCCAGAGCCTCCTGCCAGACATCTGTAGTAGACATGGGGCCCCAGAGTGCACAGACCCTCTTTCTGGGTAGACGCTGTTTTCTGTTTCCTGGGTGACCACATTCCATGTGGCCTGGTGGTCACTGAAGGCTGTGAACCACATCTAGCCCTACCTCCAGGCCCCAAGTGCTGGGCAGGAAAGGTTTTCCCTGACTTACTGGCTCACATGGACGGGTTGTGTGGGAGGGAAGGCAGGACAGAATGGGTTGGGGCCGTTTCGGCATCTGTCCCTTTTCCCCACTGAAGCCTGCCTCCCAGGAACAGGTGGGGCCAGGGGCTCAGGGGCTGTTGTGAGGCCAGACACCACGAGCTACGCTAAAGCCCTTCCAGCTGCATTCCACTAAACTGGCTTCATGAAACAGGATCCATGCTGGGACCCCAGCCTTATGGAGGGAGCTTGGGCCTTGGCTTTGGGGTGCTGGGTGTGTAGCCGTGCTCTGAGCCTCAGGCTGCTCCTCTGTAGAATGGGCATAATAGCTCCCGCCTCACAGGCTGCCTGGAGGAGCAGCTGTCGTGCGGCCTGCTCACCCTCTGTGTTCCCCTCTGCAGGTAGAAGGCTACTCGGTGGGATGCGAGTGCTCCCCGGACGGTGACCTGCTGGTGACGGGCAGTGCCGACGGCCGAGTCCTGCTGTACAGCTTCCGCACTGCCAGCCGGGCGCGCACGCTGCAAGGGCATGCACAGGCTTGTGTTGGCACCACCTTCCACCCTGTGCTGCCCTCTGTCCTCGCCACCTGCTCCTGGGAGGGCGACATTAAGATCTGGCACTGAGCCTCCTAGTGCAGAGCCTCCCGGATGCCAGCCAGGCCCCAGGCTCCCATTCTTCCTTGGGGTGGGCGGGTGTGAGGAAGCGCTGAGGTTGCCTTGATTGAAGCTGGGTGGAGGGTGCCTCCCTCCACCCTGAGCCTCAGGTTCCACATCTGTAAAATGGGGGAAGAGATCTGTTTGCTTCAGGGTTATGAGGACCACCTTAGTGGAAGTGCCTGGATGGAGGGTTGCTGGTGGTACTCAATAAACATGAGTGTTTTGCTATTTCTTAGGTTATTTTAGCGACAAATATGTGTTGGCCACTTCTGTGCACCTGCCCAGTCCCTGGCCCTCTGAGGCTCCAAGACAAAGAGACCAGTGAGAGCTTGAGATGGGGCAGCCCCCTCTGCTGATCCTGATGGCGGACAGGAACTCCGTGTGGGAGCATGGCAGTCCCTGCCAGTGTCGTAGAGTCCAAGCTTCCTCCCTCTCCCCACCAAGCATGGCCCAGGGAGTCCCGCTGCCTGTAGGGTGTGCACACTGTCCCAGTGAAGAAGCAATGTGTGGAAGGCTCCTGAGGAAGCCTTGAGGGGTTACGCTGGCAGGAAGACCCAGCTCCCCAGGGCCTGGGCAAGTAGGTGAGCTCTGGCACCAGGACCCACCAGGACCATAATTGAGGGGCGATTCCAGGAACCCAAGGATCCACTATAGGTGAGGAACCACAGCTACCATGGCTCAGGGCAGGGGTGTCCCTGTGGCCTTGCAAGGAGGAGACCATGAGCTAGTGAGGAGGGATCCCTAGCACAGGAGTCAGTGAGGAAGCATAGAGGACCTGAGGAGGAGGCCTGTGAGTAGACGAGCCATGGGAGTAGGAGCCGTGGGGTAACCAGCTTTGCCTCTCCAGAACCTGGGTTCTAGGCCAGCTCTACTGTCAGCACAGCTGAGACCTTGTGAGTCACCTCTCCTCTCTGAGCCTTAGTCTCCCCATCTGTAACACAAAGTCAGGACCTGCAGACTTGCTGTATGGCTCCAAGGAGGTCAAGTCTGTGGTAGGTGTTGGAACAGCAGGGGTTCCATTCCTGGGAATGGGCATCTGGAGCTTGCAGAGGGCTGTAAATATGTTTATTGCCGTATGTCTGACTTGCCCGGGGGTTCATGAGTCAGGTGTTCCAGGCAGAGGGAAGGGCAGGGCAAAGGCCCTGAGGTGGGGGTTATCCTAAGGGCCGACCCCTTTTCTAGCCTTCATCCCTGCTCCCCCACCCCGCCCTGCAGTTAGTGCACAGCCTGGCAGGCAGTGGGTGTTGAGTGGATGCAGCACCTGCTGTGCCTGAACTGGGGTGGGGAGGCTGGAGCAGAGCACGTGGGTGGGGGTGGGGGAGCATGTGCTCTTCAGGCTGGTGAGAGACGTGAACTCCCAGGCTCGTGCAGGACACAGGGTGCCAGGCAGGGTGTTGGGAGAGCTCGGGTTGGGAGTGCTTTCTCTTTTAAGGCTTAAGAATGGCTGATTTGGTGAAAACCACATCCCATGCTCAGAGGGCCTGGTCCTCGGCAGAAGCGGAGACTTCCATGGGGCACTGCCCCTGGCAGAGTGGCCGAGGGCGTGGAGGCTGAGCCTATGTCCGTTCAGAACGTGGCGCAGGTGATGGACACTCCTCCCTCAGCCCCCATGTGGCTGCCCTGCTGAGCCTCTCACACACTTTCTCACCTCTGCAGGAGCTCTCCTGCTCTGTGTGGGAAGCTCAGTGATCTCAGAAGCCTGCTCTCGGTATCCCTGATGGGCTAATGGCTCCCTCCACTGTGCTCCCATGGCACGGTGCCTCAGGGCCTTTGGTCCCACTCTGAGCTCTGCTGGGTCATGATTTCCCCCAGTGCCCCCTGGCTTCCTGCCTGTCTCGTGCAGTGTGCAGACAGGGGGCCTTCAGGGAGCCTCCCCTCTCATTCTGGGTCTTTCTCCTTAGCTCTGCTGGATGTTGTCTCCCCACCCCACCGCTCTGCCCCACAACATAGGTGTGTGCGGTGGGATGTCAGCTTCACAGGGTTCCAGGTGTCTGTTCCCTGCGGGACACCTGGCTCCTGGCCCGCAGTGGGTGTTCTATGAATAACTGCAAGTGTGGCCTGTCGACGGGACATAGACTTTGGGGTCAGACAGACAGACCCTGCCATCACCTTCCATTGTGTGGCTGCAGGCAAGTGCTGGGCCGCCCAGTGCCTTGGTTTCCCCTCCTATGAAATGAGAATTGATGGTACTGAGCTGGTGAGGCTTAATGAGGTTGGGTCTGTACAGCTCTTGGCAGGACCCGTATACAGTAGGCACTCGAAACAGCAGCTAGGAGTATTAGTATTAGTAATATTAGTATCAGACCACCACTTGATACAGGAACTGAGCCAGTTTAGACCAGAGGGTGCAGTTTGGCCCCATTGTCAGACCTCATCACGGCACAGTGAGGATTGATGAGACCCTCTCTGGCCCTTTGGGCCTGTGCCTGGTTTAGACACCCAGCAAGGGGCCGCCCCTTCCTCTGTTCCTACTTGACAAGTCTTGGGGAAGGACCCTGATTGACTGGCCTCTGGCACACGCCCACTCCGCTGGACCAGGGGTCCTTGGCCAGGCATCACTCTCACTACTGGAGCTGGAGGGGAGAGTGATGGGACCCACTGCATAATGGTGTGTCTCCCCGGATCCAGCCCGAACAGGCCCTCTGCACACATTTGTCAAATGAATGAGTGATGTATCAATGAATCCAGACACAGGCCAGGAGGAAGGGCTGCCGTTGTTGCGGTGCAGGGGCGCCTGGCTTTCCCAGAGCACCTCTCATCTGCCTGTCCCACCCCCCATTTCCACCGTCCAGCCCCAGATCCTGGAGTCCAGATGTCCTGCTGTCTAGTGTAGCCTGAATGGGGTGGTTTCCTGCCTTTCTTGCGTGCAATATCTTGAGTGAGAATTTCAGCGCCTGGTTTTCTGATTGCTTTCCCCACTGTGACATGTTACTATTACCACTTTTTTTTTTTAAAGGTTTGTTTATTTTAGAGAGAGCTCACAAGCTGGAGGGGCAGAGGAAAAGGGAGAGAGAGAGTCTGAAGCAGACTGTGCTGAGCAAGGAGCCTGATGTGGGGCTAGATCCCACGACCCTGAGATCCTGACCTGAGCTGAAACCAAGAGTCAGACTTTAACTGACTGAGCCACCCAGGCGCCCCCTTTACCTTTTTAGTATGGGCGTTGTTTGTACACCATATTAAATCAGGCTTTGGTGTGAGTGCTGGGTGTGGCCATAGGATGACTGCCCTGCCCAGCAGCTGCCCAGCTCCTCTCCTTTGCGGAGCACACAGCCCGGCTGCCTGGGGCCCTGTGGGGTTTGGAGCCAGGAGGCCACTCAGGCCCCAAGCCCACCACTCACTTGCTTGGGATGTTGGCAGGTGCTTCGCTTCTCTGAGCCTGCTCCCTCATCATGAAGTGGGCTTGCTGGGGAGAAGATGCAGATCGTTACCCTCTCAGCTTCACCTGGGGCAGACACCGAGTCTCTGCGAAGTCTGTTTCTTTTCTGTGCAGCTCACCTTGAGCCAACCAAAGCTCTGATCTCCTGGGCAGGGGCACAGGCAGGGCTCCCTGCTCTGGCTATTTCTTGGTGCTCTCCTCTGTGGACTTGGTTCCTCAACTCCATGCCTTATAGGTGCCAGCTGACTGCCAGCCCCTCCCTTCTGTAGGTTATTTTATTGGGAAGAATGGCAGGCGTACTCCGTGCCTTTATCTGTTTCTTTCTCCTAATGCTACCTTCCAAGGAGCCTTCTTAAAGGCTCACTGATCCTCTGCAAGGTGCTGGGGAGTTCATCATTTGCAAGTTTAAAATAAAAGGGCTAAATTTAGAAAGTGTGGAGCTGGAATGAAAAGAAGTGTGGGATGTGCCTTCCACCCACCTTCCCAGGGCTGAGTGCTTACCTTTACCCTCACCTATGAATCTGAGCACAGATCTGAAGACTCTGTGGGAGCAGAACGGTTTCATCTTGAGGTGCCAGCATGTGGCTGTGTATGCTTGCCAGGTGTGGCCAGGACTGTGTCGAGTGGGGTTGATGCTTGAAGCCCCGCGCTAGGTGGCCCCACCTCTCAACTGCTGCTTAGGAGACCTGCTGACCCTGAAGTCTGCTCCTTCCCTCTCCAGCCTAGCCTGCGGCCCTCCTGCACCGGGACCGCCAACTGTCATGAGGAGGACTCCTGGGAATCTCATCAGTGTCCCTAGGCTCCAGAAAGGGAAACTGGCCCAAGGTCACATGGCCAGCGAGTGGCAAAGCGCAGCCCGGCACTGCCCTGGCTGGGGGTGGAGAAGTGTGCATGGATTGTTAGGAGGGTGGTTGATGTGCAGGTGGGGATGGGCCAGGGGATGGAGGAGGGAAGCCCACCCTATGGCCTGGCTGGCTACCTGGGTAGATGGAGCTAAGAAAGTAGAGGCAGAGGCCTCACCACAGCCCAGAAGTTTCCATGTAGCAGAACATCCCAGGACAGATCCAGATGGAAACCGGTGGCCCCAGGCTAAACCCTCAGGCAGGCACATGGAAGCATTCATTGAGATATTTCTGGAACTCATCTGTGCCTCTCCACAGGCTGTTTGTTCCCTTTGCCTGAACTGCCTGATGAACTCCTATTCATCCTTCAGCACCCAGCATGAGCCTCCTCTTGGAGACTTGCTTGCTTCCCCCTGGAGCAGCAGGGCCCTTCGTCTCTCTGCGTGGCCTTGAGACAGCATCTGCTACCCCCCAGCTCTGAGCTCCTCATGGGCCACTGTCTCTATGGGCTGCCCAGAGCTGGCATCAGCCGGCCCCCTCATCAAGAAGAGGAGGGAAGCACCAAGTCCTCACCCAAGGGGATGCTGAGGGAGTCACTGACCAGAGCCACTTGCACTCCTAAGCTGCAGTGTCCTGCTGAGCTGGTTTTGAGCCTGGGGAACTTGGGGGGAAAACCAAGTTTTTCCAGCTCAGCCCCACAAGAAGTGGTTTGGGACTGCTTTACATAGCAGTCAAGGTGGTGTCAGCCTGACCCTGCTACTCCAGGTCCTGTGATGGAGCTCTAGACACCCCAACCTGCACTCCAGGTGGCCAGGTCAGCCCATCTGTAGGCCAGAGAAGTCACTGTCCCCACCCAGCCCTGAGCAGGGCCCTCTGGGAATGAGACCCTCTCAGAGCCCTGGCTGTGGCTGGTTTTGGGCTTTGTGAGGTCCGGAGGCCACCTGGGGGGGCGGGGCTGCAGGTTCTGAGGTGATGATGTGGAGGCTAAAGCCCTGAATGTCAAAGGGCCCTCTCCCAGGCTGCAAAGCCCTCAGGGTCCCCAGCCCTGCTCCCCCCGATTCCCTAGACCCCGAGGAGCTAGAGCCAGGAAGAGGCACCCCACCCCCGTTCACACAGCTGATGCGTGGGGCTGACGAGGCTCGGGTTCCCCTCTGGGAACACCTCTGAGTGTCTGCAGTGCCAGGGGCCACGTGTTTCTCCCTGCACCCTCCCGGTTGCTCCCCAGCTCATTCAGGGTCTCTTCCTGTCTGCCCACCAGGAAACTGGGCCCCCAAACGGGAGCTGACTCCCGCGCCTCTCATAGTTGCCTCTGGCTTGGGGAGACTGCTTCCTGGGGCACATCTCCCAGGGAAGGGGGGCCCTGGGCTCTCCTGCAGAGGCAGGACAAGTGCAGGGATGCCGGGAGCCACCGCTGATGCCCACCCTCCTTGGGGTCGCCTGGCAGGAGGCAGACCCTCCCTGGATTCACACGGAGCTGGGGGACACTGGGGGCACCTCAAGGCCCGCACCCAGACCCAGCTCGGCTCTAGCGGCAAGTGCCCAGGCCCTCGGAGGGAGCAGACGTAGAGCCCCGGGAAGAGTGGCCTCCACCCTAGGCCTTGCAGAACCCACGTAGATGTTCAGAGACCTCGACGAGCGCACGTCCGAGATAACCGGGCCCATGAAGAAATGAGGCAGCAAGGGCAGGACCCAAGGGGAACGGTGAAGGAAGTGCCAGACCCGGGCTGACCCGGCTGTGCCCGCATGTTTCGGGAACTAAAAGGCAAGCTAGAAAAGCTCTCCAGGGAACAGGACACCGTTGGAGTGGCAGGGTGGGGTTGTGAGACCAACATCTAGGAATGGAACAATTAATGGGAAACTACAAACCCAGTGGCTGTGTCGGGCGGCCACGTGGACAAAGCAGACAACTTGTGAAGTGGAAGGCGCATCTCGAGGGCTGAGCTCCGTGAGCCCAAGTGCAGGAGACCCAGGAGGGGGTGCAGCTGCGCAGACTTCCCCGGGCAGTCCCAGGAAGAGAGAGGACACAGCATTTAAGAAAGTTGAGAGTTTTTTTTTTTTTTTTTTTTTTTTTTTAATTTTTTTTTTTTTTTGAAAGTTGAGAGTTTTCCAGAACTGATGAAATCCAGCAATCCACAGATACAAGCCTCCCTGTGAATTCCCAGGAAGGATAAATGCACGAGCGGACACCCCTCGGGGAAACTGCAGAAAGGCGGAGGGGAGATCTGAAGGGGCAGGAGAGCAGAAGGGCGGATCACCCCCGGGAACAGCTCCCCACGGACGGCGGGCCACGGCAGCCCCACGCCCAAGGGAGGCCAGGGGGCGGCGCCGCGACCTCCCTCCCCAGCGAGAACACCCCTCAACATGGGGCAAAACAGACATTTCAGAGAAACGAGAGCTGCCCTCGGGACCCTCCAGGCAGGTGCCGAGTCTGAGACCCGAGAAAGGGCAAAGGGGCAGAAATATGTGGGGGAGAGGAAAGGAATGTCCTGGAAGGGGTGAGAAGAGCGCCCAGGGGTGGGGACAGGGGAAGCCCTCGGATGCTGGCGGGAGGGACACGGGGTGGCAGCCAGGGCCACACGTCCCCGCGGTCGGAAGGAACAAGCCAGAGCCAAGTCCTTTCCACCGATGTCTTTTATTAATGAACGGAAGTACAGTACTACCTGGGACAGGGCATGCATCGCGGACGACGGGAAAGCAAGCCACAGAAACCGGGAGTCAGAGGGCCTCATTACGTGTGAGGTAGAGCGAGGTGGTGCCGGGGAGCGGGACACTGGGGGACGAGCACCGGCCCCACTCGGGACGACGGACCACGGGAGAGCTGGGGTGGTGTGTCGGTCACACGGCGAGAACAGTTTAAAAACATGTCACATCCCTCCACCCGTTCTAGTTCCCCTCTTCGTGGACAGAGCTTCGGGTTCCCTTGTCACCGGCTCACTGGGGTGTCTCCACGGGACGCCGTCCTTCCCCTCCCAGGGACAGGCCCCACTCGTCCTCCCCCGAAAAATAAAGGAGCTTTGTGTTGAAAACGCCAAGGCTGCCATCCAGGGAGCTGGAGGCCAAGTGCGTTAAGAAAGACCCTTTTTCTCTATAAAAATAGTTTCACTTTATAAAAGGGGGGAATGCTCATCTCAGGTGGGGAAGGATGTCGGGTGTGAAAAACGTTCCACCGTGGGGGGGCTGGGGTGGACGAGACGGCGTGGGGGGCCTCCTCTCGGGTCGCGGGGCGGGGGGGGGCGGGGGGGGGCCCCGTGGCCGCGGCCTGTTCAGTTGAGCAAGGTTCCGTAGAGCTGGGCCTTCGTGAGGCTGTCCTTGCGGCTGAGCCCCGAGCCACCAGTCCGCGGGAAGGCCGGCTGGGGGCTGAGGCGGGCGGCGGGGTGCATCTCCGGGGACGCCTCCATGGAGCTGGGCTCCAGGGAGTCCCTGGAGCTGTGGGGGCTGTGCTCGGGCTCGGGGCTGCCGCCCGGCCCGCACAGCTGCACCCCGAGCCTCTCGGCGTCCCCCGGGCTGGGCGCGTAGCCGGGCAGCGGGTCGGCCGCGCGGCCGGGGCTCAGGCTCAGGTCGCCGCCGGCGCGGAGGAAGCGAGGCTCGGCCAGGTGGCCCTGCGAGAGGTCGTCCCCCTCGGAGAAGCTGTCGGCCTTGTAGCTGGCGTAGAGGGGGCTGGCGCGGCCCTCGGCCTTCTTGCCGGGGCTGCCGCCGCCGCTGCCGTAGTAGCGTTCCGAGAAGCTGCAGGGCGACGCGCGGCCCGCGGCGGGGGCCGGGTACGAGTAGGCGCCCACGTCCTCCACGCTCAGCGGCCGCCACTGGCCCCGCGCGTCCTCCCCGGGGAGCCGGGCCGACCCCGGCTTGGCCCGCAGGCTCCACAGGTTTGGGGGCATCAGGGCCTGCCGCGGGCCCGGGGACGCGGGGAAGCGGAAGGGCTCGGCCGGGTACGGGGACACGGTCCGCGCGAAGCCCGGCGCCACCTCGGCCTCGAGCGGGGCCGCCACGCCGGCCTCGGCCTTGGCGAAGCGCGGGCTGCCCTCGTAGGCGGCGGCGGCGGCGGCGGCGGGCGGCTTGCGGTCGAAGAGCTCGTCGCGGCTGTTCAGGTAGATGGCCTGCTGCGAGGCGGTGAGCGTGCTGGCCTGGGCGTGCTCCTTCTCCTCCGACGTGGCGCTGAAGCTCGAGTAGGAGCTGGACGTGGGCAGGGAGGCCGCGTAGCCCGGGAAGGCCTCGTGCCGGAAGCCCGCGGGGAAGGCGGCCGCCTCGGCCTCGGCCTCCTCCTCGTCCTCGGCCGCGCTGTCGGTGGAGTTCTGGGCCCGCAGGAAGCCCACGTCGCTCACGGGCGCGTCCACGCTGGGCCGCCGGGAGCGCCGCCGCTCCTCGGGGCAGTAGAGGGCCGTGTCGCTGCAGTAGATGTCGCCCTTGTAGGGGGGCCGCGGGCCCTGCTTCTCCACCCCCTCCCGAAAGGCCAGGTCGCGAGCCGAGGCGTCCGACAGGCGCGAGGACAGGCTGCTGGGGTCGGGCTTCTCCAGCACCTTGGCGATGACGCAGGTGGGGACGCTGTCGGCATAGGCCGGGTGGCAGAGCGGGGAGGGCAGGCTGCAGCCGTGCTTCTCCATGTGCAGGCTCACGCGCTCCTGGAAGTCAGAGGGCAGCTGCAACGGGGCAGGAGTGAGGAGGGGAGGGCGGGGACAGGGTAGTGTCAGCCCGGCACCTGCGGCTGTGACCGTGGCCGACACGTGTGCAGACGGAGGAGGGGGACCGCCCAGGGCCTCTCGAATGGCACCCCTAGAGCCGGCTCCTGGAACCGTGTGTCACAAGCTCCTGAGATTCCCCGAGGGCCCCCAGTCACCCCCATCTCCCCGGCCCCCCACAGCTGGGCTCTGAAGAGCCCCGAGGGTGGCACCAGGGGCTGACCTGGCCCCTCTTGGGGCTGCAGGCCCCTCGTTTCCTCCCACCCAGGGGCTTACTTGCTCTCCCAGCCCCAAGGTCTGTCGGTGGCACCCCTGCCGGGTCACGAGGCCTGGGTGCTCCTGAACAAGACAGACTCAGATGCAACACAGATTGACGGCACGAGCGCCTGGTGCCTCGTGGGATGTCCCGCTGCTGTTTGATCTATTTTGAGTGTTGCAGGCATGGCCCAGGCCCAGGGGAGAGGAGACATGGAACCCCCAGGCCTGGGTGGGGGCAGCCGGCAGGGGTGGGGGTCCACAGGCCACTGTGGCTTTGGCATCAGGGAGCCCTGATCTCTGAAATGGGTGCAGCCATTGTGCCCAACCGAACCACAGGGTTTCTGTGAGGCTCACCCGGGCCCCTCTGCCCCGTCAGTGCTCAGCGGGTAGGGGGCCTGGAGCAGCCCCCAGAGGAAAGCACGGGGACCCGCAGGCTGTCGCCGCTGGGTGAGGAGGTGTGCGTGGGGGGGTGGCCCCTGCTCCGTAGTCAGAAAGGGCGGGGTACTTGCAGGAGGGAGGAGGGCCGTGACTCGGGCTCTCCAGCACCTTCCCTTGGGAGGGCCTGTGGGCAAGGAGTCCAGGCAGGCCTGGGGGCGAGGCTGGCCCGGCTGGGGGTGCTCGCGTTACCTCAGACACCTTATGGACCCTGCCGTAGGTCTGGCTGCACTGAAGGAGCTGCGCCGCTAGATTGCAGTCCTTCCTGTAGAGCTCCTGGAAGACAAGAGAAGGCGTTTGGCAGGCTCGCCCCTTGCCACGGTCCTTGCCACGGTCCCTGACACCCGAGGCCCAGTGGCCAACACAGACCGGGTGGGGGGGCAGCTGTGCAGCTGGCAGGGCCTCACGCCCTCGCCTGCAGAACGGGGGCCTCCGTGCTGACCTGGAGCTGCTGGTGCATGGGGAGGTGGGGGCAGCGGTGGAAGGAGGGCCTCCGGGGGCCCCCGAACCCCCAGAAGCCCCAGGCACGGAGACCACGCAGGGAAGCGTGTCGGCACAACAGGTGACAGGGAACGTGCCCACAGCCCCTGCCTCCCCGAGTCTCAGACTTGTTCCACGCATCCCCGCTGCTCAAGTGTGGTCTGCTTATGGGGGTGGCTGCAGGGCGGGGTGAGGGCCAGGCGAGGTGGGGCAGGTGGCCTGTGTGACCCAAGGTCCGGGCAGGGACTGGCTCAGCTCCTGAGCTGAAAACAGATGCAAACAGTAGGACTTGAGGGCATTTGGTTTCATCTTTGGAAAATTTCTGTTGCATGTGCCTGTGGTTGGGCCTTGCACTCCCGCCCCCACCCGGGATCCTCGGCAGGGAGGGCGCTGGGGTGCACTGCGGGGCCCCCAAGAGCTCAACCAGGATTGGGCGTCCTGCAGCTCAGGCAGGCTGTGGGAGGCAGGGGCACCTCTGACCCCTACCCTGCTCCTGGAGGCTCCCCCACCTCCGCCAGCTGTGCTGAGGCTGGTGCCCCCAACTTGGGCTGCAAAGTGGAGAGACACTGGGTCCCCAGCCTCCTCGGTGTCTCCTGAGGCCCCGGGAAGGGCACGGTTGGCTGAGAGCCGAGAACTGGCCCCCCTGAGGCCCCAGGCCGGCTGCCCCCGGCGTCAGAGGGCTGTGAGCACTGCCTGGCCGGCCCAGGTCTGCCAGCGCGTCCCGGGTCACTCAGGCTCCCTGCGCCCTGTGCGGCCTGTGCTGGGGCCTCCCCATCTGATCTCTGCCCTAAACTCCAGCCCCGCTCTCCCCCTGATGGCCTGCCATCTCGGGCTTCTCCCCTCCGGGCTCTGAACCCTGCAGTTGGGCGGGGCCCTTCTCTTCCCCCACACCCCACATCCACAATCGCGGCTAATGCCCTGGGTTCCACCTTCGACACAGAACCAGAACCTGAGCCCTGCTCCCCACTCCACAGGCGGCATCCTGGCCGAGCCACTGTCCTAGCCTGGATCGCAGCCACCGCCACCTCCTGGAGCCTCCCGCTGCGGCTTGTCCCTGCAGTCTGTTCTCGGTGAGCCCAGAAAACTGTTCGGTCCAGTCACGTTACTCCTCTGTTCAGGAACCTTTGGTGGCTCCGTACTTCACTCACAATAAAACCCAGGTTCCTGGGACGCCGGGTGGCTCAGCCGTTGGGCATCTGCCTTGGGCCCAGGGCACGATCCCAGGGTCCCAGGATCGAGTCCCACATCAGGCTTCCTGCAGGGAGCCTGCTTCTCCCTCTGCCTGTGTCTCTGCCTCTCTCTCTCTCTCTGTGTCTCTCATGAATAAATAAAATCTTTAAAAAAAATAAAATAAAACAAAAGCCAGATTCCTAGAGCAGCCTGCACAGCATGGCCTCCCGTTCTCTTTCTGGCCTCAGACCCTGGGCTGCTCGCTGCCCCCGGGGCCCCCCTGGCCCCTCTGCTGGTCTTGCAGACCCTCCTCTGCCACTCCGGTGCCTTCCGCCCACAGGAAGGCTCTTCCCCCCGGGCGCCCGGGGCCAGCTCTCTGGCCTCTTCCAGAAGGACCCGAACGACTCCCCAGCACTGTCTGCTGCGTGTCCCTCCCAGGCGCGTGAAGCACCTCTAGCACGTGGCGCGGCCTGCCCATCCACCGTGTTTACTGCTTCCCCGCTCAGGCGTCCGCTCCACGTGGGCAGGGGTTTTCGCCCGTGTCATTCACACCATGTTCTCACAGCCCAGGAGGGCCTGGCAAGAAGCAGCCACCGTGAGTGAACGTGCGGTCAGCCGTCGGGAGCGTGGCGCGCGGCTGGGCCCGTCAGCCACGCGGCCCTGAGCCCCACCGGGGCCGGCGGGGGCAGGAGTCCCGAGTGAGCATGCTCGAGCCGTTTTCTTTCCAGCACAGTCTTCCCAGGTGCCCTCGGCAGCGTATCTCCGGTGAGGCGGCCCCGTCCTCCCACCTTGCCCGCGCCAGCCCCCGAGGCCTGGAGGCCCCCCGGGTCACAGGTGCAACACTCACATTGTCCTCCGACAGCTTGTCGATGGTCACCTTGGCCTCCAGCAGGTGGCTGTTGAGGGCAACGATCTCGTGGCTCAGTGCTCGCTTCTCTTCTTCATAGTGCTGGCCCTGGGGCGGGGGTGGGGGGTGTGGGCAGGAGCCGCAGGGGGTCGGCCCCACAGGCCCCCGGGTGCCCTCTTGTAGTGATGAGGTTTCGCGAGACCAAGGAAGGTGGGAGTAAGGGCACTGACCACAGGTTCAAATCCACCTGTGCTCCAGCACCGACGAGCCAGACGGCCTTGGGCGGGTCACTGCCTCCCTGGGCCTGTTGCTCACCCGCGCCCCCCGCGTTGGCGGGGGCGACGGCCTGCCCCTGCCCCCGGAGTGCGCGCTCCGCACCGCCCGCCCCTGCCCCCCGTCTCTTCCTTAAGCCTGTCCTCTTGCAGCCTCCAGCTGAGCTCAGAAAGCCCAGGGTCGCCTGTCTCAGCTCTGGCAGCAGGTGCTCGACACCCGTTGGTGATTTTCAGAAACAAAGCGAGCCCGTAACCAAACGAGGACGAGGGGGGACCTCGTATCGGCCCCTCCCTGACGCCAGCCATTCGAGACCAGGAGGCCGGCGCCACCGCCACCATCCCTCCTGTCCAAACTGAGGTCTCGACAGCCTGATGGACTTAAAAAACAGGCGGCACGGCTGAAGCCACGTGCAGATGGTGTGAGGGTCGCCCGGAGGGTCTCTGCCCGCGCCGGGGTCAGGGCAGCACCGTCTCCCCCATTCTTCACGCAAAGCCGGGGGGGCCCCGTGAGAGGCACAGCTGGGCTCAGACATCCTTCCGGCTCACCCAGGGCCTGAACTCAGGCCTCTGTCCCACCAGATCTGGGTCCCCAGCCCAGGTCCTCCGTCCCACAGCACCCTCGCACCTCCAGGTCAGGTGATTACACCATGCCCTGGAGGCTCACGGGGCAGCTCGGAGCCCTCGGACTTCCCGGTCCTGACACCCACCCGTTCGCAGCAGGAGTGGGGGGAACTGGCCCAGCCCCTGGTGGGGTGCATAGGCCGGGAAGCCAAGCCTGTCACCAGCTCCTGCACAGTGCACAGGCAAGAGATGACAGCCCGGCTGGTGGCTCACCACCGGGGTTCCGGGCTGGGGGTGCTGGGGCAGGGTCGGCCCTCACCATGCGGTACAGCTTGTCTTCCAGCTCCTGGTTGATCCTCTGCAGCGCCATGTAGTTGCTCTGAATCCTGGAACAACGGGGTCGCTGCTGGGCCAGGCTTGACCCCGCCGTGGCCCCCACGGCCACAGAGCCCACCGAGCAGGGCTCGGCTGGACACAGCCCCCCGCCCCTGCCCCCAGCCCACCCACTGGTGCCACCCTGGTCTACTTGCTCCTCTGCTTGCAGCAAGAAGCTAACTTGTAGAGGCCTTTCGTGGGCCAGGGTCGAGGACCCCCTGGAGATGAAAAGGGAAGGCCTGTACTCACAAGCGGCTCTGTCCGGTCCTTGCTCAAAGCCAGCTTACTCACATTTAAACACGGTTCTTGCAAGCCTGGCTAAGGGGTTTATATTCAACAGCAGGTTAGCAGGGCAGAGACTTAGAACTGGCCACGCAGTGGGCCCTAGGCCGAGTGCTGGGGACACATGGTGGGTAAAACACGCTCCCCCACCCCCACCCTGCAACCCTAGAAGGAGGAGGAAGGTGGAAGCAGGTGTTGGGTGGGCGTCGGGTGCCATATTTCTACTACTGCCATGTACTGTGATGGTGGAAGGGGATTTGGGACAGTGTCCATCCTCTTGACAACCTGTGTCCCTGTGTGCCCACTGGTACTGGGGAAACAGCCTCAAGGTGCTTAAAGCAGAGAGTGGCAGAGGCGACACCTTCACCGAGGTCTGACTGCATGGCCTAAGCCTGGTTCCCACGCAACTAGATGGGGGAGGTCCCGGTGAGGGGCAGACAAACAGCCCTCCTGGCAAATCCCTTCTGGGGCCAGCACCAGCCCGCGCACTATAAATGTTTAAAATAAACCGAGCCAACGGCAAACTTTGCATTCAGTTGCTGTCTTCCTCAAGGCTGGAAAGTGTGCAGCACGTTTTAGGACAATATCTTAAATACCCCGAACGATCTTAGGAAAGTTTGGTTCGTAAGGGAGTGAGTAGTCGGGTCCGGCACACCTTGCCCACCACTCCACTTGCTGCCACGCTGCTCAAGGGGACGGACCCTACACACTGGTTCCTCTACAGGGCTAAGCTGTGGCTTTTCCTGTCAGGCTCAGGGGTCGGCGGCTGGGGCCCCGGGGGGCCCGGAGGGGTCTGGAGATGGCCGCATGTGTGTCCCGCTGCTGTCCCCCCAAGACCAGAGGAGAGGAACGAACAGAGGATAGAGGGGTGCCTGGGAAGAGCCTGTCCTGGCAGCAGCCAGGCGCAGGGTCAAGTTCTGACTCGGCCGCTCTTGGCCCTGCAAGAGGAGCTCGTCCCACCGGCCGGACCCCGCCTCCCCGAGGAGGCAGGGCCCCCTGGAGGCAGGCCCCGCCCGGCCCGCCCCTACCTGCGCAGCTTCTCGGTGACCTTCTCGAGCTCCTCCTGCGCGCGCCGCAGCTCGATCTCCAGGTAGTGGCGCGTGGAGTCGAACTCGGTCTCGAGCTTCTCGAGCTTGTGCGTGGTGTAGGACAGCCGCTTGCGCAGCTCGCCCTTCTGCTCCTGCAGCGCGCTGCAACGACACGCGGCGGCGGCCCGGGCCGCGGCGCTGAGCGCGGGGAGGCGAGCCCGAGGGGGCCAGCCGCGCCCTGGGTGCGCCCCGACGCCGGCCCGCACGCGCGCCCCCCACCCCCGCCCCCGCCTCCGCCCGCGCCCGCGCCGCCTCCTGTAAACCCCTGCGCAGGCCCTGGCGGGGTGGGGACGGCTTAAGGCACCTGGCCTCGGGCCTCGGGGCCTCCGGAGGGCGCCGCTGGCGGGTGGGGGGCCCGGCGGGGGAGCCGGGGTCCAGCAGCCGCGGGGCGGGGCCGCTCGGCCCGCCAGGCCTCCCCTCCCCCAGTCGGCTGTGCCCGTGCGCCCCGGGCGCAGGGGCCCCGCTGCGCACAGCTCGGGAGGGTGCACAGCCCCGGCCTGCTCACGTCCCGCCTCCCCCAGGAAGCCTTCCAGGGCCTCAGCCCCAGCTCTGGAGGCTCCGTCTCCCCACAGACCGCGGGGCCGGCCCCAGGAAATGGCCCGCGGCGGCGGGAGGCAGGAGGGGCAAGCGCGGTGGCCGGGAACTCCCGGGCGGGCCACAGCCCCTGTGGGGGCCACGGGCACCAGGGCAGGGGGCCGCCCTCCCGAACACACGGTTGCCCCTCCAGGCGCCGCGCCCGGCTGCTGGCCCAAGGCCTCACCCCTGACCGTGGGGCCAGCAGGCTGGGTCCCCGCAGGCCGGGGCTGTGCGGGTGGGTGCCCAGCACCGGGCGCGTCTGCGGGGTGCCAGGCTCGCGTGGGGCCAACATTCCAGCTCTGTTCAGCGCACTCCCCCCACCAGCCCCTGGGCTGCAGTGACAGCCTGGCGTCCGGGGTGACGGGGCCTCTGCGGGCGGGACACAGCCTTGCTGCGGGGCCGCCCTGGGTCGCCAGGCTGCCCACTATCCGTTCCGGCCTTGGCTTCCCCCTGGAAAGAGGGGACTGCCCCGACCTTGCCCTGTGGACACAAAGCCCAGACTCGGAATAAAATTCTGCCCAGAGAGGTGCCCCGGTCCCCCCCGGGGGGGCAAGTGAGCCCACCTTTTGCCGGAACACGTGGACGCCCCCAGGGGACGGTCTGCGGCCAATGCCCTTTGGAATGGTAATTTCTGGTGAGTTTGCTGTGACCAGGGAGGAAGGAGTACACAGTGCCCGCCCCAGACTGTCGCATGGGAGTGGGAGGGGAGTCCCAGGGTGTCACGCTGAAAACCTGGCGACAGGCAGGGCTGGGAGTCTGCCCAGGTGTGGCGTGGGACCCTGGGCAGGAGCCCGTGTTCTCAGCACCTCCGAGGCCCACACCGGAGTGAGGGGACCGGGGCAGGCAGTCTCCTGCAGTCTCCGGCCCGGTGTGGAAGCCACTCGCGTTCCCACGGGCGCACACCCAGCAGATCTCAATGAAACATTCCTGGATTCCTGCCCAGGCCTACATCTTTTTAAATAAATAAAAATTAAAAAGTTGCCTACATTTTGAGAACCTTACAGGAGGGGGGGGCAGGTTCCCCCAGGGTCAGTCTCCAGGGAGGATGCAGAGCGTTCATCCAGGAGAGCCCTGCAGCTGTGCCCACGGCTGCCCACGCAGGTCTGGCCGCCTCCTCCAGGCAGCATGCCTGACTGCCCCATCCTGCAGCTACAGACCCACCCAGATGGTCCTCGGCCCCCAGCCTTTCTCCCCCGTGGGGGCTGCAGGTCCACCCACAGCCCTCGGTCACAAGGCACAGGTGGGGTCTGCACCCTCGGGAAGAGGTGAGAGCATCACCCATCCACTCGTGTGGCCACCCAGAGCCAGTGACCTTCCCTCCCAGACCATGACCAGCCACCTGCAACCACAGCGCGCACCCCACCACCATGCAGACCGCCCACTCCTGATGTGACCGGCCACACGTCCCCCCAGGCCAGACCGCCTTTCCTGCCCCCCGCCCTGCAGCAGCCAGCAGGGCCAGCGCGGCCCCCACCCGGTCGAGCCTTCAGTCTGGAGGGAGACCCACGCGAACACGGAACAGGTTCTGTGGTGGGACAAGCGCACGGCAGGGCTGGGAGGTGGGCACCTGGTCAAGGCCTCCCGCTGCCCTGGCAACCGCTGTGGCGAGCTGGGGCCTTCCGGACCTACCAGAGGCACCCACAGCACCCCGGCCCCTGGCTCCCGCCCCCGCAGCCCTCCGTCAGAGCGGATGCCCAGGCCGGCGGCCGGAGCCCACCACAGCCCCCCATCCCTGCCTGCACACCCCTCGGCCTTGCCCAGGCCCATCAGGGCGCTGTTTGCACGGCCCCTCCCTCCCCGCACATCTCGGGTTGAATTTCCGCCCCCCCCAAGCCACACATGGGGCCCCCCACCCCACCTGCTTGCATCTCCAGTCCACTCCCGCCACGTCCAGCCACCCGCCGGCCCCTCCGCCCATGGCCCACGGCACTCACACTCCGTGCCTCCAAGGCTAACCCCTCCCTGGCCTCTGCCTCCCCCACCCCCAACAAGGGACAGCTACCCTCCGTCCCCAGTCAGACTCCGGGAGGCCATGGGGCCTCCTTGCCCCTTGTCCCCTCACAGCCGGTCACCAAGTCCCAGAGATCAGCCACTCAGAAGCTCTGGACCTGTCCCCTCCCCAACCTGGTCCAGGAGGTGTCCCGGGCTGGGCATCGTGGGGTCTGCGGTCACCTGGGTGGTACCCCCATCCCTGCCAGCACTCTCACCCCCCAGGGCGTCGACCTGAGCCCTGCCTGGCCTCCGCCTCAGTGTCCCCGTCCGTGAAACAGGGACATGCGCACCCACACGGGAGCCCGCGCTGGGGGCTCATCAGAACCACTGAGAGACGATGCCAGGGGCAAGTACCACGTGGCCATGGGCCTTCCAGGCTACGGGAATCCCAGGGGGCGGCTTGGGGCCGGGGCCTCGGCTTCCCCCATCGGAGCGACGAGTGTGGAGTGTGCTGGGGAGGCCCTGGCCTCTGCAAACAGCCCCTCGACAGATGCACGGGGAGGGTGCGGAAGCCCTCGGTGCCCAGACCAGCCGTGCCGCGCCCTCCGCGGAGGGGTCAGGGTGCGAGCTCAGGGCGCCCTTCTCAGACCGTCGCCCGCTGAAGTCACCTTCACTTTGACCTGTGTCTCGGTGAACTAAATGAGGACGTGCACCTAACCTGGCGGGGCGTGTGTGGGTGACGGGGTGTTTCCCGGTTCCTCCCTGGCCCCTGGAAGCCCCCAGAAGCGCTTTCCCGCCTCACGGAGAACGATGAGCTCATGAGCGCGGGCCCCTCCCGGGTGCGATCCCCTCCGGCCTTCCACCAGGAGCCCCTCCTGGACACTCCGGGGCGGGCGCGGGAGCCCGAGGATGGAGCCTGTGGCTAGGGCCGGGGGTGCGGGCCGTGGGGGCTTGAGAGCCTTGCCTCTGAGACGGATGGCACGAGGAGGTGCGGCAGGGATGTGCTGGTGGCCCAACACCCTTCCCCATCTGGCTCGAGTGAGTGGACGCACACACGGGAGGGATGTCTGGGGACAGACGCAGAGACACCAAGGAAGTGGGGAGACACCAGGTGTGTTACCTGTCCCAGAGCGAGGGCGAGGACCTGGCCAGTCGGCCCTGCAGGATGCGGGGCTGCCCGAGGCACGAGGGCACCCAGGGGCTGCGCAGCCTGTGGGCGAAGAGGACAGAGCTGCTCAGCACGGGGGCGCGGGCCGCGCAGGGCCGCCGTGGGCACGGACACAGAGAGGTGTGGAGCCCGCCCCCACACTGGGCAGCAGATCCCCGGGTCATCAGCAAGGTGTCAGGGTGCGGGTGCGGGTGCAGGAACCAGAGGGGGGACCCCGGCCTGTGCACCTGCCAGCCCTGGCTGGAGCCTGGCGGTGGCACTGTGTCCCACCAGCGGCAGGGGCTCTGCAGGCAGGTCTCAGCCTCAGAGAAGAGTCACGGGGGTAGGGTCCCCACAGCAGGATCCCGTGGCCGGAGACCCCTAGGGGGCACGGGGCGTGGAGGGACAGTGATGTCAGGCCCCACCTGTGCTGGGAGGCTGTGAAGGGCTCATGCGTCTAGATAGGGGAGGGGGTCCTGGGGGCTGAGGGACCTGGCAAAGGCTAGGGGTCCTGGGCAGGGCCCACTTCACCCTCCCGGGGACCCCTTCTCACAGTGGGGCCCCTTGTGTCTGTGGCCTGGGCTGTGGGTGGGCCGGAGGGGAGCAGAATCGGCTGAATGGATGCGGGAGGGGACCCAGGTGTGCCCTGCCCTTCTTTGGTGCCACCCTGCTGCGGACACCAGGAAACGTCCCCCCACCCCCCGCAGTGTGTCCAGGACGCCCCGCTGGCCTCGCCGGCCCCAGAGCCAAAGCCTGATGAGAGGATGCAGCCCCCGCAATGGGCTTCCAAACAACGCTCAGAGACGCGGCCTCTGATGGAGCCGTGTAATCCCACTCAAAAATGTCTGTGGACGGACGGCCACAAAAAGCAAGGCAGCGAAAGAAATGCTGTCGTGGTGGGTGGCGGGTTCTGGGTAATTTGAAATTTTTCTTCTGTACTTTCCTAGATTTGTCCTATTGCCTATAGTGATGAAAAAACAGGGGGGGAACGTATTAAGGATCAAGCTTTGCACACACAACCCCCCAGAAAATGACCTTACGGGCTGACTTGCCGGCCGAGCTGGGAGCGGGGGGGCTGTGGCCCGGGCTCCGCGCTGTACGCGGTCACCACTCCCGCGAGCCCCCATTTTCCCATCTGTGAGATGGGCTGCCCTTGGCCCTGGGTCCCCGAGTCCGGGCGCGGTGGGCAGGGCACTGGCTGGGCCTCCGGGTGGACGGGTCGTCCCAGCGACCACCCTCGGCCAACGACCCCCACGCTGCCGAGTGAGCGGAGCAGGGGCAGGACGGGCCGGGCTCCAAACCCCAGGCCTGTGGGGTCCCCACCCCGGCCCTCAGCCAGTCCTCACTCCAGAGGGCCCCCCCACGGAGGGGGGCTGGGGCTCCTGGCAGGCGCGTTTCCAGAAGAGGAGGGGGAGGCTGGGGCCCAGGGAAGGGGCAGGGCTGGCGCCTGTGGTCACACGCAGGGCATTTTCTGCCGACGACCCGCTCCTGTCCTGACACAAATTCTCATTCCCAGCCTGAGGCTGGGGGTGCCCCCGTCCCAGAGATGAGAGAACGAGAGTCCGGAGAGGCTAAGCGACCGTCCCAAGATCACACAGCTAGTCTGGGATGAGGATGGGATGAGATCCAGATGTGCTGGCCCCTCCTGGGGCCGCCGCCCCCCCCCCCCGGGACCCCGTGGAAAGG
Organism: Canis lupus dingo; assembly: GCF_003254725.2. Taxonomy (NCBI): domain Eukaryota; kingdom Metazoa; phylum Chordata; class Mammalia; order Carnivora; family Canidae; genus Canis; species Canis lupus. The sequence goes on from NC_064250.1 coordinate 68,980,299, forward strand.
GGGGGCAGGGGGCAGGGAGGGCCGCCCCCGCCCATGGGCCTGCCGAGGTGCTGGAGCGGGGAGACAGCGGAGGACGGACTCACGGCCTCTCCCTCGGCTCCGCTGGCCGGCCGCCGGCTGTCAGCAGGGCCTTGGCCCCGGGGATGACCATGCAGTGTCACCCCTAGCTGGGCGCTCAAGGCTGCCTTCCCGCCCTTGCTGGCAGAAGGGCCTGGCGGCTGCTGGGCAGACAGATGGACGGACGGCTGGCCCAGCCCATGTGCCCTGAGCCCCGGGGCCTTGGTGATCCCGGGCTCCCCTCGGGGACGTGGTGCCCCGTGTGTCTGGACATGGGCCTGGGAGGCACCGGGGCCCTAGTGGGGCAGCTGGGGGGGGCAGGGTGACAGGCGATGTCTGAGCGCCCCCCAGGGACTAGGCTGGAGCCCCGCCAGGCCAGCCGCCAGGACCTGGGGGCCCGAGGGCGTGGAGGTGAAGGGGCGCTTCTCCCGCCCATCTCCCCCTTCAGGCAGGTGCGGATGGCACCTGTGTGGCCACCTGGGGCTGCCGTGACCTAGCCGGGGGCCAAGGGGGGCCTGCAGCCACACCTGAGCCCCGCACACCAGGCCCCCTCCCCGCTCCCTGCGGGAAAGGACCACGGCCTCTGCATCCCTATCTCGTCCCCCAAGTGCGGCCGCACTCACACCGGCCCCCCAGGCAGCTGTCTGTGCTGTCCCCTTTTCTGGGAACATCCTCGCCTCCTTCTCTGAGTCCCCAGAACCTCTTTTTTCTTGCGAGGCTCTGTTCAAATGCCACCTCCTCCAGGAAGCCTTTCTTGGTTCCTCCTGGCTGAAATTTCCCTCCGTCTCCAAACCTCTCCTCATCAGACCTTGGCTGCCTCCTGGTGCCCTTCCTACGTCACTCAGGGCCACCCGGGGCCGCGTGCCCTCTGTCCCCCTGATGTCCGTGGCACCGCGTGCCGTGCTGGGCACGGGGAGGGAGGCACGTGGGCTCTGGGAGCCCTGGGGTGCTAGGAGGGAAGCCTTCCCTGCTGCGCAGTGTGGACAGGGTCACTGGGTCGGGTGCGCCCCGGCGGGGTGGGCGGGAGTGTGTGCGGCGGCGACAAGGCGGGGCGCCTTGGTGGAAGGAGTCCCAGGGCCCCTGTGTCCCCGCGCCCCTGCCCCCCAGGACAGCCGTCCCCTGGGCTGGGAGCGCTCAGGCCCCACCCAACAGTCATGCTCCAGCAGCGCCAAACTGCTTGTCATTGCTCACATGCTGCAGGCAGCTTCTCGTCTTGGTGACTTTGTCCCCGTGTCCCCTCTGCCAGGATCGCACTCCCTCCCTCCTGCCCTGGGTTAACTCCTCCGCACCCGGGGCCTGGCGGCGGCGGGGACCCCAACACCCCAGCTGGCCCCCAGTGGGGGGGACCAGCCGCTGTGCGCAGGGCCCGGCCTTACAGGGGCTGAGTGGGCTCCCCGAGCGTCCCGGGCCAGGGCGCCCCCCGCGTCCCCATCCCTCCCCACCCGGCAGCCGGGCGCACGGGGAAGGCCAGCCACAGCACCCGCTCAAAATGCCCCCACGTCTGTCCGTCCGGAGCCCCTGGTCCCCGGGACCACCATGGCCCTGCCCCTGCCGGTGTGGGGGTTCCCTCGCTCCCCCTGGCCATCAGGCTTCCCCCACCCCAGGGCCTTGGTCCCTGCTGCCCCCTGGCCAGGGCCAATCTCCCCGGCTCTCTCCAGGCACCTGGCCCTGCCCCCACCCCCGGGCTCCTCATCCCGGGGACCCGGCCGCGACTCCGTGGACCAGCCTCCCATAGTCTCCTGCCATCCTTGGTGCCCCCAGCCCCGGGCACGGCTGTGTGAAACCCTCAGGGGGGCCCGCGCGGACCCTCCACGGCAGGAGCCACAGACAGTCCCCTCAGGACCTCGGTGTCCCCCTCCCGCCTCCGAGACCGTCATGTGCGCAGCCTGTGTCCGTGTCCAGCGGCCACCACTCTCCTGCCTGGCACAGAACACCCTTCTCTCTGTCCCTCTTGCCCTCGACGGCGACGGGAAGGTGGTGCGCAAGCGTGCAGGCACGTGTGTGCCAGTGCGTGTGCACGGGGCAGGGGGCTGTCACGGCGCTGACCCGGGGCCCACAGCCCGGAGGGGTCGCCAGCTCCAGCTAGGAGGTGGAGGGACTCCTCGAACCCAACGCCTGCCGGGTCCTGCTCTCTCCTGGCCCCGGGACTGAGGTCACCGTGGGACGGTGGCTCCTGCCCTCCCCATTGCCCCGGTGCTGTGGCTGTCCCGCTGCTCCCTCCTGCTTGACCCGCCTCACCTCATCATCGGGTGGCTGCAGCCTTGCTCCTGCCCCCCACCCCGAGGCCTAGTGAGCCCTCAGGGGCTGGGCAGGCCCGGGCAAGTGGACAGAGCAGCTGCAAGGAGGGGGAGCTCGCCCCCTCCTGCTCAGCTCATCCCTTCCCGGCTCTTTGGTTCACTCTAGTCCCCTCCTCCAGGAAGCCCCCCTAGACGTCCCGCTGGGTCAGAAGCCCTCTTGGCTTCCTGGTCTTACAATGCAGGGGGTGCCGTGTGGGAGCAGGAGCTGCGTCTGCTCCTCCTCCTCAGGGTCGCACAGCCTGGTGGCCATGTGCTAGAGGTGCCCATGGCTTCAGGACGGCACAGTGGCCCTGAGCTCCCAGCTGCCCTTTCAAGAAAGGCCCATCGGGTGGGCCGGAGGACTCTGCCCCCAAAGAGGAACAGAGATAAACAGCAGGGCTCTGGTGGGGGCAGAGCTGGCCGCCAGCCCCGAGTCCCCTCAGTACCCCCTCTCCGCAGGTCACTGCTGTCCATGCTGGTCCCAACAGACCTGGGTTACAGAGAAAGACCTCGGCCCTGAGTGGCCGCGTGACCTGAGGTGTCACCTCTGAGTCCAGCCAAACCCAGGCTTCCCGATGCCCAGTGTACAGCTGTCGACCCCTTCCGGCCACAGAAGCCTCTGGACAGATGCTGTGTTGGCCTCCGGAGGCCGGCTGGCAGAGGGGACCGTCAGGGGCACAGAGCACGGGTCCCCAGCACATGGCTGGCACATGGACATGCGTGACTAGCCCTTGCTGCAGCCATGACGGAGTGGGGGGGATGCTGTGGAGGGCTTGCGCTCCCAGGGCAGAGGGGAGGACCCGGCCCAGCTCCCACACCCACAGGGACGCCCCACTTGCCTTCACCGAGGCCAGCTCCATTCAGTGATCCCACTTCTGACACCCGGTTCTCTCCCCAGCTTGCCGCCAGGACACCCCTCCATCCACCCCCCACCTACCTTGTCCCCGTGCACCACTTGCCACATCCTCTCCCCATCTCTCCCTTCGAGGTCGGCCCCCTCCCCGTGGACAGCAGGAAATCACAGAGCTGCGCGACGGGCCTCACTCTCTGCTCAACTGATCGAGTGACCCGGAATCCTATCACCTCCGCCCCCAGCCCCACTCCCAGCTGATGACCTCGCTTCCTTCTCCCCTGCGGAAACGAAGCCGCCCCAAGGGAACTTCCACAGATGTCAGCAGCAGGTGTACCCACCTACCAGCATCTGCCCCGACACCCGGCACGCCCGCCTGTTACTACACACAACCCGCCAGGCAGCCCTCCGCCCACTCCAGGCCTGGCGCAGCTCCTCTCGCCTCGCTCCTGAGCCACCCATCGCTCCCTCTCTTCCAGATCATTCTCTCCTGGGCAGAGGGAGAGTTACGTCTCCCGCACTGAGAACAACCTTCTCTTGACCCTCTGGGTACTGTCACATTCTCTGCTCCATGGGAACACTCTCTGTCCTCACTCCCAGGTGAGCCAGGACCGCTGTGCACCTGGCTCGGGCCTGTCCGTCCTCACTCCCAGGTGTGCCAAGACCGGTGTGCACCTGGCTCAGGCCTATCTGTTCTCACTCCCAGGTGTGCCAAGACCGGTATGCACCTGGCTCAGGCCTGTCTGTCCTCACTCCCAGGTGTACCAGGACCAGCATGCACCTGACTCTGGCCTGTCCCTTCTCAGAGCTCAGTGACCTGCTTCCTCAGCAGCCACGGGCACAGCGGAGCCCTCCTCCTCCCACTAGCACCTCTTCTCAGAGGTCCGGAGGTGAGGACGTCCTGGCCTGGCAGGGGCACGCTGTGGCCCGAGGATGGGCTGACCTGAGCCCAGGCCCGGGGGAAGGGTGGACTAGGTGCTGGCCGGGATGCGGGGATCCGGAGGCAGAAGGCTCTGAGAGCAGGCCCAGTGTGTGGTCCTCAGGGCAGCAGAGTGGGGGGACCGGCGGTGGGCTTGGGCTTGGGGCTGTCCCTGGGCAGGGAGCCAGCAAGGGGAGCCCTAAGCAGGCCGCCTCCGGAGGGGTGGGAATCCACGCGGTAAGAAGCCCCCCATACACCCCTGCCCAGTGCCCCGTTCCCCCACACTGGGCTCAGCTGGCCTGGGCTCTAGGGGGGCCTGGAAGGCGGGCTGCGCACACCTGGGCCCAGGCCCCTCCCCTGCCCCAGGCCACAACCCCCCCTACCCGGAGTCAGCCTGACAGCTGGATGGAAGGGCCGCGGAGCTGATCTAACCCCATAGGCCACGAGGGGCGCCCTGTTAATCCCCCAGCACCGGCCGCCGGCCCCAGAGACAGTGAGCCGGCGCCTCGGGTGGGCACCCTGGGATCGGGTCCTGACTGCCCCGCGAGGACCCCACGCAGGCCTCGTTAAGTCCACCCCGCGGCCGCTCCCGCTGCAGACAGCCGGGCACAGTAAGTGGGTGGGCGGAGGGCTCGGCTTCTAGAATTCTGGGGCTCGGGAAGGTTATCAGAGCTGTGGGGGGTTTATCAATGACCCCACGCCACGGGGGGTGTGGGCAGCCGCCCCAAGGCTGCGCTGCCTCGACGCCCCACTGCGCTGGGCCCGTGGCGGGCCGCCCTGCGGCTGCACCTCCCCTCCGCACCCCTGCTCCTCTCCAGGCCCACAGGAGCAGGCCCCAGGGGGCAAACCCGTTAGCCCTGGGCGGGAAGGAGCCGCCTTTCTGGGCTCCGGGTTCCCATGTGTAATCAAAGCCCACTTGTGACCACTGTGGCCTCCTAGAAACTTCTCCCCGAGATCACGGGCAGTCCTCAGTCCCCCGGTGAGGCCCACTGTGTGCCACCCGCGTGTCCTCACCGGACCCTCACCTCCCCGGGCGCCGGGCGCTGCCCCTCAGCACACAAAGGAGCCGTGGCCGGGGGCGAGGCCTGTGTCAGGGCCAGCGGCCTAGTGGTGGCCACCAGGATGGCCTCCTCTCGCCAGGGCGACCCCTCCAAACGTCACCGCAGGTCCCCCAGCCCTGGCCCTCACCCCCTCCCGCCAGGACGGCGCACACAGAGGCACAACGCCTGCCCCTGTCAGCCACGAGGGGCGTGGGAAGGGGGGCCGAGGACCCCGGGACACCGGGCCCCACGTCCTGCTGCCGTCACCCGACGCCCATCTCGTCTTCGCCATCGCAGGGAGCGGCGACTCCGTCAAGACGGACGCCCCGCCGCTGCCCCAGTGCGAGCTCCCGACCGTCCCCCCTGCCCCACCGCCTCGGCCGAGCGTAGGGACGGGAGAGAAGCTACCGTCAGAGGGGCCGGCAGTTAACAGCCAGAGCGTGAAGCACGTGCCGAGGTCCATGGGAACAGCGTCACCCTCGAAACAACCTTCTAATGTAGCCGCTACTGTTCCTGTGCCCACTTTACAGATGCAGAACTGAGAATCAGTGTGGTTCAGAAGCTCGCCCGAGGCCACACAGCCAGTAAGTGACAGAGCTGGGATTCAAACCCAGGTGAATCTACCTTCCTAACCACATACTTCATCAGGGAGGCTTTGCAGAGGAGTAGGGACTCAGAGGTGCTGTGAGGACAGGAGACTTTGAAGGGCAGGGCAAGAGAAGAGGGAACAGTCTCTGTAGAGGGTCTCTTTGCAGTGCCTTGAATCCCAAAGGGAGAGCTCAAAACGAGGTAGTCACTCACACCATAGTAAGAATTAGCCCATAAGACTTCCTCCTCTAGGGTCAGGTTTACAAGTGGGACAGAGAGCCTTGGGGGCCCCACTTAAGGAGGTCCCTGCTCTGTGCCTGCTCAGTAAGGTAGAGGAGACAAGAGGTGGAGAGAAGGCGGTCTGGAGGGAAGGGACCAGAAACCCCAACAGCAATCCTGGACACATCAGATGGATCTCAGCAGGTGGACAGTCCCCAGGAAACCTCTCCTTGAGTTGGCAGGTTCAAGACCACGATGCCAGCCGGTCCTTCATCCCTCGGAGCACCTACTGCGTACCCGTCCTGCCCAGGGAATGGCGATGCCCTCCAGGATGGGCCTGCCCAGAGCAGGTGTGCAGCAGGGCCACCCCAGGCCAGGGGTGAGATGGCGGCCTGTGCGTCCCCAAACCTGCCCTCCCCCTGCAGCTCTCCCATCTCGGGTGACAGCGGCTCTACCCTTTGCTCAGGCCCAACACCCAGGAGTTGTCCTGGGTGCCCGACCTTGCCTCGCACTCCACACCCAACCCATCAGGAGACCCTGTCCGCGCTCCTCCCAAATACTCCAGGGTCCTCCGCCCACGTCCAGGGCCACTGCCCGGTCAGAGCGGCTGTCACGACTCTCCAGGTCCCTGCCTCCCAGCTCTGCACCCTTGCTGCACACAAACCCGACCACGCCATGGTCCCCCGCTCACCCCGAGCCTCCATCTGCCCCCCGAGCCTCCCCAGCCCCCTCCTCACTCTGCTGGGGGTCAGCTCCCTCCTCTGCACCTTGACCTGCTGCTCCCTCTGCCTGGGGCTCTTCCCCCGGCCCCCCTGCACATGGGCATGGTGACCCTTCACCTGCTCAGCCCTGCACTCAGGTATCACCTTGGGGGGGGGGGCGCGGGGCTCCCAGGCCCTGCTGCCAAAACCCCCACCCACCCGTTTGGGGGGCATTTTTGGTCTCCATAGTTCTGGTCACTGTGATATTTATTTTACAAAGTTTTCCATCTCTCCTAACTAGAGGGATTTTGTTGTCACGGCTGTATCCTCGTGGCCACGGCAGCCTCCAGCAAACAGTGGGTGCTCAATAAATATTTGTCAAGTGCGCGATCGATGAACAAATTAAATCAACAGTGACAACCCAGGGGGCCAAGGCAGTGGAGACTCCTAGGTGAGAGAAGGGGGTCCCTGAGGGGGGTGTGGAGGGAGGCAGGACAGGCCACCTCGGAGTGACCAGTGGGGGAGGGTACGGGGGGGCTAACGGTCACCTGGATGCCACACAGAAGTTTGGGGCTTCTGGGGGGTCAGTGGGGATCTGGAGCTGTCAGCGGCTCGCCTCTGGTTCTGGGCTTCAGGAAGGGTGCTGGCAGGGCCCTGAGGAGGGGGGACGCTGGAGGGGGTGCCGGGAGCCTGCTTGTCCCTCGGGACAGGTGTAGTGGGCACCCACAGGTGAGCGGGCTGCACCATCTGGTCCAGACCCAGATGGGACCCCTCCAACTGGGCGCTGCCAGGATGCTCAGGGGGCTGTGGCTCTCCTGGCCCCTGAGATCCGCACACATCCCCTTCTTGCCTCTGGCCGGTCTCCCCAGGGCCCTCGGTCGCCCTGGGGCCCTCCAGTGTGGTGATCCCTCAGGGAGGGGAACACCGGGAAGGTGGGGCTCAGCCGCCAGGTGAGGACGAGCCCTGGCTCCAGAGCCACGGTCCCACCTGTCGACCAGCTCCTGTCGCTGGTCCCCCTGCCCTGCTCCTGCTCCTCTCTCAGCAAGACACCCCCCCCCCCAACTGTTGAGGCCAAGTCCCTCCACCAGAGGCCCTCGCAGCTCTGAAGGCCTCTCAGGGGGTGATTAAAAAAAACAAACAAAAAACACAACAGTAGTCCCAGAGGGCCAGGGAGTAGGGTGGGGGGCACTAGTGCTCCCAACACTCCTCTTCCTGGGGCGCAGAGGGGAGAAGCCCCCCTCCCCGGCACTGTGAGCAGTGGGGAGAGGCCGTCCCACCCCTCCTTCCTCACTGTCTGCCCCAGTACAGTCTCAGTCAAACGCATTTACTGAGCACCTACTATGTGCTAGTTCTGGACAAGGGTTCGCAGTGGGGGAGACAGATAATAAATAAGATAAAGAAATAAAACAAAACACTAGTCAGGGGCAGATCAGGGCGGCGGATGAAATCAAAGCAGAGAAGAGGCACAGTGGGGGGTTAATATTATAAATGGAAACAGTGGTCAGGAGACCCCCACCGCCGTGACGTTGGAAAAAGATGTGAAAAGAGAGAAGGCAGGAGGCACGTGCTATCTGGGGAAGAACATTCCAGGTAGAAAGGAGCAGCCTCAGCAAAGGCCCCGGGGCAGGAGCCTGTCCAATGTGTTTGAGGATCAGCAAGGAGGTCAGATGGCCAGAGGGAGCCAGTGCAGGGAGAGTCCTGGGAGGGGAGGCCAGTGGGACTTGATGTTTCTGACACGACCTGACGTCTGTCTCTGTCTCCAGGATGTCAGGCTGGGCTTGTCCCAGTGTCTCCAGCCTGGAGAACAGCATCTGGCATGGGCAGAACCACAGCAAGGATGGGTCCTGTGAGCGGATCAAAGAGTGCAGGCCCGAGCATCGGGGTGTCCCTGTGCAAAAAAGCTTTGCAGAAAGTAAACGCCTGACACATTCAACAGAATTAAAAGCAAGAACTTGTGGGGCCGCTGGGTGGCTCAGGCTCGGGGCATGATCCCGGAGTCCCAGGATCGAGTCCCACATCGGGCTCCCAGCATGGAGCCTGCTTCTCCCTCTGCCTGTGTCTCTGCCTCTCTCTCTGTGTCTCTCATGAATAAATAAATAACATCCTAAAAAAAAACAAGAAAAGTAAGAACTTGTGTTCATCGGAGGACCATTTAAAGGGTGGGAAGCAAGCAGCCGCTGGGAGCTGATTCGCTCACATGCAAGCGACAAGGACCTGGCCCAAGATCACCCGCAAGCCGGGAGGACGACCTGGCGGGAAGACACGTACAGAACTTACGAAAGAGGAGCCCCCCATGGGCAGTAATCCGGGGCCGAGCGATGAGCGCCACCCCAAGAAATAGCACCACGGCCACCCCCTGACGACGCCGAGTGCGGGGATGCTGTGGGGAGACACGGGGCCTCCCAGGGCCCCGGCCTGACTGGGAGAAGCGCCCTCCGGAGTGTGGCCTCCCCTCCTTCCGACCACAGGCCCTCCTGCTCCGGGGCGTACCCCCCCGCGAGGCGGCGCGCGGTCCCCAGAACACCTGCACGGGGGTGTCCGGCAGCCCGTGCCAGAGGCCCAGGAGGGAGCCGCCCCGACTCCCCCAGTAGCTAGCGAATAAACGGGCGGCAGTAACGTCACTCACACGTGCAGCTCCCCGAGAGCGCCAGCTGTGGACCGCCCCCCCAAACACGCACACAGACGTTTCTGATGAAAAAAGGCCGGCCTGCAAAGCACAGGCTGGAAGTTTCCACGTATGTGAGGTTCCAGGCCAGGCAAAAGAAGACTCAGTTAGGGGTGCCCTTAGGTGGCCCAATCCGCTTGGCAGAGGCCTCTGGGGAGCTGGAGGGAGCCGTGACTGGGGGGTCCCGGGGCGCCCCTGGAGGGCCAGCGGCAGGCCTGGTCTTCTCGACCTGGGTGCCCTGGGTGCCCTGGGTGCCCTGGGTGCCGGCTCTTCCTGAACTCCATCTCTCGACCGCACGGATATTTATTACCTTTTGTGTATGCTCATCACAGTTCACAACTTTGAAAAATTCTAGTTGGGGGGAGGGAGGGGTGGCCGCATGGCGGGAAGAGCTCTGGTTTCCTGGGCACCTTCTCTGTCCCTGCGGCGGCTGACCCACTTTCCTACACGACAGAGGGGACGGGAGCCGGCGCGGAGGAGAGGGCTTGCCCGAAGGCCTGCGGCAGACAAAGTGGCCACAGCGGGAGCCAAGGCAGAGGGGACCCCGTGCGAGGGAAGCCGAGGAGCCGATTAATGTGAGGATTAGCGGCTGCTCCGAGGCGGGACTCTGGACGTCCCGATACCCCCGAGTGTCACAGGAACATCTGCTCAGGCTGGGGGGGGGGGGGGGGGGGCGCGGCTGAGCGAGGGCGGGGGTACGCGGGACGCCAGATGACAGGTGGCCAGAGCCGCGGGGAGCAGTACCGGGGGCCCAGGGCTGCAAAAATCCTGGGGACGCACCCAGGCTCTGCTGGGAGGGGCTCCCCTCGGGGGCCCTCCTGGGACCCGCATGCCCCACCCCTCACCCATTTCCCAGAATGCACCCCTGCTTCCTCAGGCCTCCTCGGCCCTTATGCCCCTTGGAAAGTCTCTCCAGCCTGTCCTCCTTGCAAACTCCTATTCATTCTTCAAGCCTTGGTTCAAGCAAGAACTTGTGGGGCCGCTGGGTGGCTCAGGCTCGGGGCGTGAGCCCTCCAGCCCCCCCCTCCACTTCCAGGAAGCCCTCCCTGAAATCCCAACCCAGAGTCCCCGGCCTGGGATCCCTGGGAGGATCTACTGATGGGCCCGCGTCCCTGCCTGCTCTGGGGGTTCGCCTGGGTCTTACTGGGTCTCCGCGCCCGAGGCAGGTGTTGGCAACCAGAAGGGGAACGGTTCCACTCGGGGGGGCAAGGGGCAAGAGAGTACAAAAGCCACGGAGAAAAGGTGTCTGGGAGAACAAAGAGTCTGTCGCGTGGACAAGAAGGCAGGTGGAAGGGCGTTCTAGGCAGGGGCACGGCAGGGGCACAGGCAAAGGCAGAAAGGCTCGACAGCTTATTTGGGACTGGGAAGGGGGACTTCAGTATGGGGTGGGTGGTGAGCAGAGGGAGTCGGCTGAGGGGCCAGGACAAGGGGGGCCCAGTGTATACCCGCTGCAAAGGGAGCCACAAAGGCGGGGGGGTGGGGTCCAGGTGATGTGGTCATTTGCTCAGTCATCACACGGGCCAGGCTTGGTTCCAGACACCACAGTGCGGGTGGGATGGCAAGTACCTTGTGGGGCAAAGGGCCTGCCCTGCGGGGATCAGTTCAGATCCCCAGCCCGGCCTGCAATATACAGAAACTGCATTCCAGTGGCAGGAGGCAGGGCCCGGGCACAGGGTTATTCCTCTGGACACCCCCAAACCCCTCCAGTTGGATCACAAATGCATCTGCTCCTGCCTGGGGAACCCACCACAGTGTGGTTCAGATGCCCCACAGCGAACCCCCACCTGGGCCCCTGCTACGGACCAGGTCTCAGGTGAGGCACATCATCCTCCCAAACAGCCCTGCAAAGTGGAGGTGACTGGGACATCTGCTTCACAGATGAGGAAACTGAGGCCAGAGACTGGATCTGTGGGACCCCAAGCACCATGACCTACCCCAGCTGACCAACTTCCCCACCATTCCTCTGGGCCTCTTGGTCCTAGACCCCTGGCACTAAATTTGTAGGATGGAACCCTACAGGGGCAGCCCCCGCACTGGCTGGGAAGGAAGGGTCTGGAAAGACCCCTGAGGCAGCTCTGAGAACACTAATGAGGTGAGAAGAAGACACCAGGGGACCCTCCCCAGTTCTGGGATGCTATGCTACGTCCTGGCCCCATGGGACCCCCATTCCCACCAGTTTCAAAATGTTGCCTCAGCTGAAAGCCCAAGTGGCCCAAAGCAGCCCAGAAGCCTAGGCCCTGGCTACTGCCGCCAGCCTTTGGGACTCGACGCAGGGAAGCCCTCAGCCCATTTGGCAAAACCACGCCTGGTCCCCTTAGCATCTCAGGCAGTGGACCTGCCCAGGTGGCTCACCTGTCCACCTGGCTCACCTGCCCACCTGTGTCCTCTGTGTCCCCACTGCCCAGCACACAGGGGTGGGTGCTCAAGAGCCTTGGCTGGGCATGGAGAGCTAGACAAAGAGAAAGAGAACCACCGACAGACCCCCCCCAAGCTGGTCTTGGGGTGCCCTCTGGATGCTACCTTTTCCTGCAAGCTCCAGCTGAGTTAAGTAGTGTCCCCTTCTTCATGGGACCCATCCCAGGTGGGGATACTGGTGAGATGACAGCCAACATGGGGTCCTGAGGAGGGCCCGGGCCTGAGGTCAGAGGCCTACGCTCGTCTGCGTGGCCACAGCCAGGGCTGTGGCTCCTGGGGCCTCCCTGGCCCCACCTGGACCTTGATCGTGACAAGGCGGGCCTGACTGAGCATCGGATTTTGGATCTGAGCTCCTCTGATCTGAGACTGGCCCCCTCCCCCGAGCCCAGGACAACTGTCCTTGCCCGGTGGGACCCACAAGGCAGGGCTGCACTCCAGCTCAGTGGCCAGGAGATGGCCCTGCTCTGAGCATCCAGTGAGCCGCCTCTGCGAGCCCACCTGTCCCAGGCTCCCACCTGGGCCTTCTGCACGGAGCCACCGCCCAGAGGGTCCGGGCCTGCTGGGAGGGCCCCGGGGCTCTGTCCCCGAGCCAGTGGGGCATGTCCCAGAAGGAGCCTGGGCTCTGCTGGCTCCCAGCCTCAGGGGATGTGAGCGGCCGACCCGCACCAGGCCGGGGAGGAGGGGTCAGGGGACCCCCTGGCCCTCGGCGGGTGCTGAAGCCTGGAGCCGGGCCTGCTGCCCACACGACCTGGCTCAGACTCCGGAAGGAAGACACCCGAGGGCTGCCCGGAGTGGGGTCAGGGGCGGGACGTCGAGGGGGAAGCCGTGCATATTCCCATCGGCTGAGCCCCGGCCGCCTCCCGGGAAGCCCGGGGGAGTCCACGGAGGCTGGAAGTTTAGCGCCGGGAGGGAGGCCGCAGGGGACACTCCCCAGACTCGCGGGATTCCCCCAAAATGGCTCCAGGACGCGCCGCCTCGGCTGGCCACCGCGAGGACGCCATCCCCCGCCCCGCCCCCACCAGGCGGAAACTTAAAAGCTCGGATCCAGGCAACTGTCAGCTGGGGGCGGGGGGGGGGCGCGGGGACCCGGCGCGAGCAGGGGCGCGGAAGCCGGAGGGTCGCGGGGGGCACGGGGGGGCACGGGGGGGCCGCAGCCCCGGCCCGGGCCGAGGAGCCCCCGCGCGGGGCTCCCCATTGTCTCGCGGCGCGCGCACCCGCACCCCCCGCGCCCTCCGCCCCGCGCCCCCCGCCCCGGCCCGGGAGCCGCCGCACTCACCTGAGTTTCTCCATGTCTGCGGCAGAGGCCTGCGAGAAACCAAAGGAGAGGGTCAGCAGGCAGGAGGCGTGCGCTCCGCGCGGCCGGGAGGGGCGGGCACGGCGGGCGGCGGGGGGCACCGCGCTTCGGTGGGCGGCCGGCCCGGCCCGCGCGCCCCGGCTCCTGCCCCCGGCTCCTGCCCCCCTGGCTCCTGCGCCCCGGCTCCTGCCCCCCGGGCTCCTGCGCCCCGGCTCCTGCCCCCGGGCTCCTGCGCCCCGGGCTCCTGCGCCCCGACTCCTGCGCCCCGGCTCCTGCGCCCCGGCCGCCCGCCCGACACTCCGGGGACGCGCGGGGCCGCGGCCGAGTAACAGGTGAGCCCGCCCGGCCACCGCGCGCCCCGGCCCCGAGTTACGCCCCCCGGGGGGCGGCGGGGGTTGGAGGCGCCGGGCCGGGGCGATCCCGGGCTCGCCCGAGGAAGGGGGGCCCGGCCCGGCCCCGTTAACTCTCCCGCGGCCGCCGCCCCGCCCGTTAACCCTTCCGGCCCCGCGCTCCCTCCCGGAGGACGCCGAGCCCGGAATCGCAGAAATCTCCCGGTCGGAGGATGTTCGAATCCGGGAATCGGGAGCCTCCGGGACCGCAGGACCCGACACTCACGCGATCCGAGGGGGACGGCATTTGCGACCGCGGACTCCTGGAGCGGAGACCCCGCCGCCGCGGGATTCCGGGGCTCCGGGCCTGGCTCGCCCCTCCCGGGCCCGAGGGATTAACCCCCGCGCGCCCGGCCCGCCGGCGGGGCTCCCTGCCGGGCTTGCGCAGAGCCGCCCGCGCGCCCCAGACCCTCCCTGCCCAGCCCCGCTCGGCCGGGCCCCCCTGGGCGCCGGCCCGGCCCCACCCGCGCCCGTTAACCCTGCGGGCGCCGGCGGGCGGCACCGCACTTCCTGCGCGGGGCGGGGGGCGCGGGCGCGGCGCGGGCGGGCGGGCTCCCGGGGGCGTCCCCCGCTGTCCCCGGCCGTGACGGCCCTAGAGGGGCACGGGGGTCCGAGCGCAGGGACCGCGCACACACCTGGGAAGACTGATGACTGCCCATCCCGGCCCCTCGCTCCGGGCGCCGCCGCCGCGTCCGCCGGGAGCGCGCTCCGCTCCGGTCCGGGCCCCACGCCGCCTCCCCCACCGCCCCGCCGGGCGAGGGCGCAGCCCGGGCAGCGGCGCCGAGCAGGAGGCCGGGCCGGGCCGGGCCGCCACGTCCGCGGGCGCTGGGGCAGGCCCTCCCGGGACCCCGCGGGCCTGCTTGCTCACCTGCGAGCCGGGCCTGGGGGCAGGGGGAGGCGGCGGGGCGCTCGGCTGCCCTTCAGCGCGGCGGCTGCGGACGGCGGTGGGGGGAGGAATTTGGGAGAAAGGATCCGGGGGGCGCGGACTGGCCCCGCGCACGGCGCACCGCGCGCTCTGAAAGTTGTCGGGGACCACGCGCCCAGACCCCTGCAGATAGCCTCCTCCCCCAAGGACAGAGGATTGGCTGCCCGCCCGGTGCCTCCCCAGCCCCTGCCTCCCCCGGGCCCACCTTCCCCGGGGCCCCATGACCGCCCCGGCACGCCAGATCCCGGCATACAGCAGGCGCTCAATAACCGCGGGCACTGCACGCCGCACCCCGCGCCACTCCCGCGTGCCTCTTCCTGCCTCTTCCCTCTCTCTGGCCGTGAGTTCCAGGCGGGCGCCCTGTCCCTTCCCGGGGCACCCCCAGCACCCAGCAGGCCGGGCCTCCGCGGGGCCCGCGCGGGGTGGGAGGAGCCGGGCTTCCTCGGGGTCAGCCCCACCCGGGTTCACACCCAACCCAAAAAGTCCAAGCGTTCCTTCAGCCACCAGCGCCTTCTCACCCGTTCACTAGGTCTGGGCTAAGTTCTTGCTGGTGGCAGGGGGCGGCCAATGAGGTGAGCCCTGCCCTCTGGGGGCTGGTGGTTGAGAAAGGAAACCCCTGCCCCTGTCCTGGGAGTCCCCCCTCCGCGGAATGGCCAGGATGGATGCTTGCACACGCGCCCTACACATCCGTGCCCCCCCCCCCCCCCACTTCTTGCAGGGAAGCAGGCTCTCCCATTTTACAGACGAGGAAAGCAAAGGCCAGAGATGGCCTGGAAGCCAGCCCTCAGAGAGAGGCCCTTCTCCCCCCAAAGGCTAGGGGTACCCCTCAGATGTCTCCAGTTGTCTCAATCGCTCACAGTGAATGACCTGCCAGGGAGTTTGTCTGAAATTAATAAGAATGTATTAAAATTTAATTTTAAAAATCTAGCATTAATTATTTATGTTGAATGTTTCAGCTCTTCTAAAAGGTCTGTCTGGGAATTTCTGCCCCAAGGAGTGTTAGGAGAGGCTGCTGAGTTGCCTTGGCGCCTGGGGGCAGGGCAGGAAGGCTGGTGAGGAAAGGGGGGGGGTGTGGCTCGCCCTGGCACCTTGGCGCGCCTTCCTTCACTCCGCTATCCCAGACCCTGAAGCCTGGCTCTGACCATTCCGCGATGTCTCAAAATCTCTCCAGACCCGGTGCCTGTGCCCTCGCCTTAAAGGTCACCTCCACCAGGCAGCCCTCCGGGGAGACCCAGTGGAGTTGTTGGGTCTGGGTCTCCATTCCAGATGCCCACTCCCTGGGGCAGGGCCCTTCCCAGGGGCTAGCCTGGCACCTCCCTCGGGGTTGGGATCTTGTGCAAAGCTCTGGATGCACATGCGATGGGCAGTCACAGGTGTACGCGGCTGGGGAGCAGGGCGGGCAGTGAGACCAGCCCGGTGGGGAGGTGCTATGCCTTTGGCAATGGTTTTGGTATTGGGGCCTGAGTCCCGCGTTCAAGTTGCAACTCTGCAACTCATAACCACAGGATTTGGGGATATTCCTGAGATGCCCCTATTACAGATGAGAAAAACAAGACCAAAGCATGAAACGGGCGTGTTCAAAGTCACCTAGAGTAAGCCAAGGCCCGCCTGCTGGGCTGGGTAGAGCAGAACACGGGGACTGCCTGGGTCTCGGGCCAGAGGTGGTGGCTCCATTACAGAGGAGGGCAGGGATGGTTGGGGACTGTATGAGGGGCCCGCGGAACGTTCAGCATCTGCAGGGCGAAGTGATGGGACAGGAAATACCCGCAGGGCCCCTCCGGCCCCTCCAGGGCCCTGCAGGCAAGCGGGATCCCAGTGTTCTTCTCAGGACACTCCCTTCCTCATGCGTGGCCCCGTGCCTCTTCCTGCCGCATACTGTGACCTTGTCCCCTCCCGGGGGTCCGGCCCAGCAGCCACCTTTATTTCCCTAAAACATCCCATGAGCCCTGCTTGTAGGCCACACGCCCTTGCCTCAGCCCAGCTGCTCTCTGTCTTTGCCCGTGCTGGTCCACAACACCGCCCCTCCTCGGGATGCCACCTTCCCAGGGGCCCCTGGGCACAGTGACTGGCACACAGTAGGCACTCCCAAGAGGCGACGAAGGGAGGCAAGTCTGCCTAACCTTCTGATCTCACCTCCGACCTGCCCCTTACTTGGCCCACATCAGCCACTCCGGCCACCTTGCTGGTCCCAAGCTCACCCAACTGGCTCCGGCCTGAGGGCCTTTGCACTCCTTCCCTCCACCTGAGAGGCTCAGGCCCAGATCTTGCAGGACCAGTGCTTTCCTTCTCTGATGACCCAACTGAAGCAGCCCTCTTTGGACTCCTCCTTGGTCATTTGCCTGCCCGCCTTGCCCCTGTCCTATAAATGAGACCCCTACGGCAGGGCCCTCGGCCTCTGCCACTGTGTCTCTAACCCCAGGGCCTGGCACGGAGGGCCTCAGTGGCAGGTGGTGACACCCGAACCACTGAAGTCGCTCTTAATGCCCAGAGGCACCTGCTCCGCACCCTGAGCGCCCTCCTGCCCTCGGGGCTCCTATCCCTCACTCACCACCCCGTGCCTCTCCCTAAGGCCCACCCCCAAGTGGGTGGCACCTGACCCCAAGGGCACATCTGCACAGAGTCCTGCCGAGGGAGCCCCTGTGAGGACGTGGGTCTCCACTCCACACCTCCCTCCCACCAGCCAGGGCGTGACTCCTCCACTGGACCATCTGGCTGCCCATGCCCCCTCCAAATCCTTCTGTTTCGGAAATACAGAGAGAAGGAAAGTGAGTCCCGTCCAGGGACGGGCCTGCTCAGTGCTGAGAGCCAGGTCTGGGACCCAGGGAGCCTGGGTTCTGGTCCCAGCTCTGCCTCTGACGCACCGTGTGACCCTGGGCCAGTCCCTGCCCTCCCTTGGGGCTGGGGGCTGGCCTCCCAGGCTCTGACCCCAGTGCTCCACCTCGGTGTCTCTGTAAATCCAGTTGCGGCTCTGGCTTCCTCAGTCTCCCCCTTATCTTGCTACCCGACTTCTGCCCCCAGGGGAGGAAACAAGCTGAACAAGGTGGAGGGGGCACAGGGGGATAGTATTCCCGGGTGCGGCTACCACAGGGGTCACCCACCTCCCACTGATGAAGACTCGGGCCTCCTACACAGCTGTGCGACCTCTGGCAAGGCTCTCAACCTCTCTGAGCTCAATCCCTCAACTAGGGCACATGGAAAATTTTCAAAGGACATTGTGAGTGACAAGGTAGCCATGTGTAAGGGACTGTCTCGGGGATAGGGCTCCTCTGGAGAGCCAGCCTTTGAATTTAATCATCCGGGCTGGACAGCCTTCTAAGATGCTTTACATGCCTTCTTGCATTCACTCAACAAACACTGACGGTGAGCCCTGTTCTAGGGGACTCGGCAGAGAACAAACCAGAGGAAGTTCTGTGGCCTCACGGTGCTGACCTTGTCCATGGGATGCAGATTACAGGGGATGTCAGCACAGCCCCTGCAGCCCCCTCTGCTGAGAAGGAGGGAAGGCTGGGGCTGTCCACTGGGAGGAGGTCAGGATGACACCGAGCAGAGACTGGGGAGCTGGCGGGAGCAGCAGCTCTGGGCATGGGGGGCCCGGGGAGTCTGGGAGCATCTGGTCCTAAGTGGGGAGCAGGGAGGTGTCTCACGGGCCAGGGGACAGGTGCCCCGATAGCTGCCGAGGCGGCTGGAAGGGTCCAGAGATGACAGATGTTGTGGTAGGACGTCACCAAGGGGGCGGGCGCACAGGTCCAGGGGCTGTGCCTCTGGGAGTGGCGGGGTACACGCAGCACTACAAGTCCCAGCAGCGGAGGAGTAGGGCTGGGGGGCAGGGTGCTCTTCAAGTCAGGGTTCAGGGAGGGCTGGAGCCAGCCGAGGCCCCCAGAGAAGGGAGCGGAGGGAGGTAGGAGAGGGGGGGTCACCGGCAAAGGGGGCAGGGCAGGCCCTCGCAGACCATGTGGCGGGTAAGAAGCTGGCTTCAGGTCCCTCAGCAAGTCGGGGGCCTGAACTCAGGCCCCGGCTAGGCGCTGCTGTCCCCAGATAGGGCCGGGAGTGTCCTCCTCCCTGGGATTCCAGAAGATTCCAGAGGACCGGGCAGGCCGCGGGGTGCCGCGGCCCACTCCCCACCCTGCCTCATGGCTCCGCGAGTAGCCTCAGGCAGGGCCTCGGGTTCCCAGCCGAGTGCGGCTGCAAGCTGGCCTCCAGAGCTAAATCTGGCTTACCAGCATGTTGTATTTGGCCTGCAAGAGGTTTAAAAAATTTTTTTAAAAACATTTGAGCCAACATTTAAAAATTGGGAGAGTTTACATTTTAAATTCCATATTTTTGGCTTCTACTGAAAATTTGCAAGATCTGGCAACTCCGGCCCACATTCCCACGTGGCAACAGTTGGGGAGCTGGGAAGCAGCTGCCCCCCCCCCAGAAGCACCTCGCAGGGGGGCTCCCACTGGGGAGAGGTTCTGTCCACACCTACCTCACCAACAGCTTAGCTAGACAATGGGGACTGTGAGGCCTGAGGGTGGGTGACTTGCGGAGGCCACTCAGTGGGACAGCCCCAGGGGCAGGAGCTGGGGACACCTGGGCCTGGCATCAGGGGTCTTGTCACAGCCGCGCCTGGGCTACTTCAGAGCCCCCGGCCTGCCTCTCCTTCCCTGACCCTGGCCCCGTACCTCCTGCGCTCCCCTGACCTCAGGAATTGGCTGGCTGGAGTCATTCGTGCTGTCATTAGGCCCGTGGGTAGCAGAGCTGGAGGGCTCGGAGGCCTTCCCCAGGGGCTTCGTTTGCTAGACAACGAAGGGGAGGACCAGGGCCACCCACAGCCACGCAGCCAGATGGGACAGAGGGGGACAGAGGCCGGACTAAAACCCAGGGCCCTCCCCTGGTTGTAGCTCCCTCCCAGAGCTGTTCGTGGTGAAACTCCAGGCATTATCCTCAAAAAAGAGCTTTTCAAAAAAGGATGGAGGCCAGGGGTCAGCCCTGCTACCCTAAAGCTCCAGCCCCACCTTGGGAATAGCTCTGGGGACACAGGCCCGTCAGGGCTGGGAGGGCAGGGGACACACAGCAGAGGGACCGGCGTCACGACCTCCATCACCATCCTCATGCCAGGGACTGAACTCCTACTGTGCGCCAGGCGGCCTCCAGTCCTCCCGCCCCCACACGCCACGAGGACACGGAGGGCTGAGCTCGTCTGAGCCTCTGAGCCTGCTCCTGCCCCTGCTCCTGCTCCGGGAAACCGGCCTGATCCTGCTGTCTCTCTGACCTACCTATTTTGAGTCTTTGATGTGACGCTGGAGGGGACCCAGAGCAGGTGCTCGCTGCCATGTGATATGGCCCTGGGGGTGGGGGGGGGTGAGGAAGGCTGCTGCCCCCTCCCCCTCCCTGGGGAAGGACACTCCCTGCGCCTCCGGATGGAGCCCTGCTCCCTGGCACCCACTGCTGGCCCCCACCTGGTCCCCACAGCCCTGTGCTGCCTGGCAGTCCCCTCCTGCCTGGAGGAGGCATGTGTGAGGAGCCTTGAGACAGAACCCTCCAGAGGCCTGGGCGTCTTGGGGCTCCCGCAGGGCCCCACGTCCCCAGAGGCTGCTCTGTGTGCAGGGCTCAGACTGGCACAGAGGCGGGGGTCGCAGACTGCCAGGCCCTTGTGGGCAGGCAGGGGCCAGGATGCGTATCGGGCACCTGTTGGATGCTTTCCCTGTGACAAGGCAAAAGAAGAATCATGATCATTCCTGCCTTTTTTTTCATAGCCCGGGACCCCGAAGTCCAGAGGGGGTGGGTGACCCGTCCAGGTCACCTGCAGGCAGTGGATCCTTGAGCTGAGTCTACCTGCAAGCTGAGAGCTCCCAGGCGGAGCTGGGTACAGCTGGCCCAGCAGCCACAGGGGAAGGGCCAGGACTCCCTACCAGCCATGCTGCCTCCGGCCGTCCCGGGACAAAGAGACAGGTCGCTGGGGGTGGCAGTGGGGTGGGTGTCGGCAAGAGACGCCAAGGAGCAGAGGGGCAGAGGGACAGGTTAACACTGCCTGGGTCCCCTGCATGGCCTGAGACTCAGTTTCCTCCCCCGGACAATGGGAGCATAACGATGGCACCAACCTCCCGGAGTGGGGCAGAGAACAACCTCGGTCCTGCACCTGGAGAAGTCCAGATGGGGCAATGTCCTCAAGAGCCCATAAAACCCCACCCTGGCCCCCGGGGACACGGTTGGTTTGGGGGAAAGTGGTCAACCCGAGGAAGCGTGCACGTGCATGGGGTGCTGCTCTGCAGAACTACGTCCCCGGGGCAGCTTTCTACCCATCTATGAGGCCAGGGTGTGTGTGGGTGCAGGGGTGCCGAGGAGGACACCTGCACTGAGATTTGAAGACCTGGGTCCTAGCCCAGACTCCCCATGGGACATGGGACCTGGGGCAAGCGGCAGCCTCTCAGAGCCTCAGTTTCCAGTTCTACAAAACGGGGGAATTAGCGAAGGACACGGGGCCACCTATCTGCCCGACAGGACAGTGACAGTACCTCACGTGGAGGTGTCTGAGGTTCGAATATTCAAAGGGGTAACCTCACAAAATCCGGCGGTAAAACACGGAGGCCTCTGCCACAGAGGGGGGGATATTATTACTGTTGTCAGTATTGTTGGCTCCTGTGCACTGGGGTCAGCATTATTCTGCTCACCCCAAGCCAGAAATTTCACCTTAGAGATTCGTTCTTTTGGTCCTTAAGGTCTTGCCCGTTACAGGTCTTATAAGAGGGGCGTGATGAGGGGCCTCGGAGGGGGTCAGCGGGGCTCCCGGAGAGGACCCGTGGGAGGAGGGAGGGGACCGCAGCGGACCTCTGCCCAGCGGCCTGCTGGAGGATGGGCTGAGGCGGAGACTCACCCGGCTTGGAGGCTTCCGGGGGGAGGCAGCCTGGCCCCCAAGCTTGCCGCTGCCCACGCGAGCCTCCCCGGTGTCCGCGGCCCGGCCCGGCCCCGCTCTGCAGGCAGCCGCGGCTGAGGACGGCGGCTGGCTCAGGGCCAGGCTCTTCTCCGGGGCCGCAGCTCCTGCGAGGGGCTCCTGGGCGGGGCCTGGGCCTCGATCCCCAGCGGGGGGCTCCGGGCTGCGGCCTCTGGGCCCCCGGAAGGCCTCCAGGGTCCCAGGGTCCAGCACGCGCACTGGTGACCTCATCCAGGAATCTGGAGAAAGGCAGCCTGGCCTCTCGGCGGAGGCCCAGCCGGGCGAGGGGGCCGCTGGCAGCCCTGCTGCCGGGGTCGGGGGGCCCCGGGGGGGCCGCGGGTGCCTCCTCCCGGCCCGGCCGAGCGGCCCAGCTGGGGCAGCGCAGTCCGGCGGCCCTCGGGGTGCCAGCCGAGACCGGGACTCGGTGGGCGGCCGTGGGGGTCCTCTCTGCGCACTTCAGGTCCCCGGGGCTTCGGCCCTGGGCCGCGACACGGAGCCTTGGCCATCCTGCCCGGGGCTGCTGGGGTCGGGGCCCCGGTCCTGGGAGTCGGCCCCTGAGAGCATCCTCCTTGGTCAGTCCAAGGTCAAGCCTGTCCGAGCGCCTCTGCACCCCAACTTCTCTCCTCCCACGGGACTGGGGTCCCCACACCCTCTTGGTGGCGGCGGGGAGGGGTCACGGCCACTCGTCCCTCACTGGCCAGAGCGATCAGCTGAATGCCCGCCTGCCCATCGATCCAGACAGCACGTGGCAGGGGGGCTCCCGCCCCCTGGATTGATTCTCCCCGACCCGGAGCTGGGCCTCAGGGCTTAGAGAGTGCCACAGCGAAGGTCATGTCCTGAGCCCTGCGCCTGCCCTGCCTGCGCGGCCTGAGCGCCTGCTGTGTAGGGGAGTGCCTCACACAGGCTGGGCGGGGCTGGGCCTCACACGCTCCACTCACTCCCTTCACCTCTGCCAGGTGCGGTGTCGGGTACGAGGGGCAGGTGGCACAGGGACGGCTGGGACCGCGGCCGCAAGGAGTGAGCACGGGGCCCGCAGAAGGGGACTTTAGAACACCACTGACTCCGCAACACAGGAGGGCCTGGTGGATGCTGCCGGTTGCCCACTGTTCTCCTATTCGTCCTCAGTAAAGGAATCCTTTTATTCCGGAAGGCGAGATACTCCACTAAAAGACTGCATTTCGCAGCCAAGGGGTAGCCAAGGAGATATAAACAGAAGTTACTGGGCGTGACTGCCGGCAGAGCTCCTTAAAAGGGATCACACAGCTTGCATGTGCTGCTTCTGCTCCCGATCCCTACCCTCCTGCTCCTTAACTGGAACATGGAAGTGATGGTTGGGGCCGTTGCAGTGACATTGCACCACGAGGCAAACTTGCGGCAGAACCTATATCCGAAGAACGGAAGAGCAGAAAGATAAAGGGAACCTGGGTTCTTGATGACCACGGGGTCATCACACCAGCCCTGGACCACCTGCCTTTGGTGCTTTAACTTGGGGGAAATAACCCCCCGTCTTATCTGTGCTCTGGTTATATCCGTCTCTGTTACTAGCGGCTGTGTGCAATCCCTCAACAATACACAGGGGAGGGGACCCCTGGCTGGCTCAGCGGTTTAGCACCTGCCTTCGGCCCAGGATGTGATCCTGGAGTCCTGGGAACGAGTCCCACGTCAGGCTGCCTGCTTCTCTCTCTGCCTGTGTCTCTGCCTCTCTTTGTGTCTCTCATGAATAAATAAATAAAAATCTAAAAATAAAAAAATACACAGGGGATAAGGCAAGGAATAGTGGCTGATAATGCAAAGAGGAAAGAGCCTTTGGCACACGAGGACCCAGGCTGTCCTGGGTCAGGACATTTAATTGGGAGAGTAGAATGGGGGAGTAGAATGGAGGAGATTAACCCAGATAAAAGGCCAGAGGTCAGGCCCGGGTGCTTTCTCCCGTGTGGAAGGAGATGTGCCTGCCTTGGGCATCTCAGGAAGACAGGAGGCAGGACGCATTCCTGGGGTGCACCTGCATGAATCAGAGGAAGTCTTGCTAGGGGGTGGCAGCCCCAGGCCCTTGGCTGGCCAGCTGGTGCCCACTACCACCATCTGGGCTTCTGGTGCTGCTCAGAGCATGGCCTTGACTCCCTTGGCAGTGCCTACTCACGGCTGTGAACCTGAGGCCCCTGCCCACTGGCGGTGCCTAGATGTCTCATATCAAGTGCTAGGGACCCCTTCTTTCCTGGACTCACTGGACACTCTCTGAATGCCCCATAGCACCTACAACTGAATGTCTGAAAAGCTCCATGAGCTCAGCTCCATGGGAGCTGCCTGGACCCCTCCTTCTCCCCATCCCCTCCCTCCCCCGCCAACCGGCAGGCTCTGGCAAGGCAGCTTCTCTCAGACCTGACCACATCCCTTCATCCCCAACATCACCTTACTGGTCCCAGATGCCACTGTGTGTGCTCACCTGTTCACCTGGAATCGCCCCTCCCTGGAGCCCCCCGATCCTATGCTGATCCAGCTTGGTCCATCCCACAAACACAGCAGTATGAACTTGAAAACTCACAGACCAGATAACCAGACAATGTCACCTGTTCATACGCCCTGCAAGGCCCTGCCAGTCCGGTGTCTTCTCTAGAGACACTGAGGGGTCTTCCCTCCCTGAACGGCCCTCTGGAACTTCCATCAAGTTCCTGAATGTGCTAAGCTCTACTTGGTCTCAGGACCTTTGCATGTGCTATTCCCTCCCCCAGAATCATTCTCCCCCCCTCTCTTTTTCCCTCTGTCTCATTACCTAATTCCCATTTAAATTCAAGGCCCCAGGCAACAGCCTGTCACCCTGCAGACCCCAGATCAGATCAGGTCCCCTTGCAATAGCCTCTTGTCCCTCCTGCTTTTCTCATAGCACAGCCCCCAACTGCCAGGGGTATGTGTGCCATCATTTGTTTATTCTCTGTGTCCCCTAGGAATGCAAGCTCTGCTCTGTCCTCACTCTCCACACAGGCCTAGGTCCACCACAGTAGGTTCTCATAAGTAGTCAGGAGTGGACCTCTTCTGGGGCTGAGAACTGGGGAGGTGGCAGGGATCTCAGGGTCTTAGAAAGCCAAGCATCACCCCAGCCCTGCAGTCCCCTGATGGCCACCCCCTAACAGCTGGATACCCCCTCAGCAGAAGCCATCCAGCCCCTGCCCCATCACCATCTCCATCACCATCTCCATCACCATCACATTTCCATCACATCTCCATCACCACCATCGCCGTCACCACAACCATCACCACCATCTCTATCATGATCTCCATCTCCATCACCAACTCCATCACCATCACCATCTCCATCACATCACCATCTTCATCACCAACTCCATCACCATCTCCATTACCAACTTATCTTCATTACTATCACCAACTCCACCTCTACCACCATTCCTATCCCCATCTCCTCTCCTTCACCATCACTATCTCTATTGCCACCACCATCATCATATTCATCACCATCACCAATTCCATCACCAGCACCATCATCATCTCCATCACCATTCCCATCACCACCACTACCATCTCTATCATCATCTCCAATGCCACCACCATCTCCATCATCATCTCTATCACCATCACCATCGCCATCTCTTTCATTATCATCATCATCCCCATCACATCTCCACCACAATCACCACCACCATCTCCATCACCATCTCCATCACCAACTCATATCCATCACCATCAGCAACCCCACCTCCACTACTATCTCCATCCCCATCTCCTCTCCTTCACTATCACCATCACCATCTCTATTGCCACCACCATCATCATCACCATCCCCATTACCAATTCCATCACCACCATAATCACCATCACATCCCCATCTACACCACCATCTCCATCACCAACTTATCTCCATCACTATCACCATCAGCAACTCCATCTCCGGCAACATCTCCATCACCATCGACATCTCCATCACTATCACTAACTTGATCACCATCTCCATCTCCATCCCCATCATCATCCCCATTACATCTCCATCACCACCATCTCCTAAACCAACTCATCTCTATCACCATCCCCATCACCACCAACATCAACATTCCCATCACATCTCAATCTCCACCACCATCTCTCCATCATCATCTCCATCTCTTTCACCATCTCCATCATGATTTCCATTGCCAATTAATTTCCACCTCTATCAATATCTCCATCTCCAATTCTATCACCATCACCATCTCCATCACCACCATCTCCTATACCAACTCATCTCTATCACCATCACCATCAGCACTTCCATCTCCATCCCCATCTCTATCACCAACTCCAACAGTATCATCAACTCCATCACCATCTCTAGTCCCACCCCCATCTCTATCACTATCCTCATCTCCATCACCATGTCCATCACCATTACCATCTCCATCATCAACTCTATTTCCATCACCATCACCATCTCTGTCAAAATCACCATCTCCATCACAATCTCCTTCACCATCTCCATCACCATCACCATCACCAACTCCATTTTCATCACCATCAGCACCACCATCGCCATCATGATCTCCAGCCATCACCATCTCCATTGGGGTCTCCATCACCATCATGATCACCATCACTCTAAACATCTCCATCACTATCACCATTTCCATCACCAACTCCATCACCATCTCTGTCACCATCTCTGTCACCATCTCCATCACCATCACTGTCATCATGTCCCTCACCATCACCATCATCATCCCTATCTCCATCACCATCTCCATCACCATCACCATTTCCATCACCATCAACATCTCCATCACCATTTATATCACCATCTCCCTCACCATCTCCATCTCCCCATCACCATCATCACTATCACAATCTCCATCACCATCACTGTCTCTCTCATCACCACTACCATCGCCATCACCATCTCCATGTCTGTCATCATCTCCATTTTCATCACCATCTCCATCCCCATCCCCATCAACATCTCCAACACCATCAGCATCTCTATCACTATTACCATCACCAGTGGGAGGCAGCAGGCCCAAGGTCAAGTCCCTCTCCAACATTCCCAACAGAACCTTGGGCAAGTCATGTCCCTTCAGTGTCACATGCAGATGGATGCCCCATTCAAGGACAGTGGTAGGAAGCGGTGTGAGAACACATGTGCTAGGCACCTCTATCACAGAGCCTGGCATCTAGTAGGACCTCAGGACTCATGAGCACGGGGCTCTAATGTGTCCATTCCCTGTGTACATGTGGTCACAAGAGTGTTCTAGGGACTCTGGCCAGCTGGTCCTCTGAGCTTCTCCTAGAGTTGCCGGCTGCATCAGACAAGTTCCCGTTGTCATAACAACCCATTGGCTCTCTGCCGCCTGGGCCCGAGGCCCGAGAGGATGCTGCCGGCTGCCGAAGCTTGCATCCTGGGCCTGCTCACCTCTCAGCAGCCTGGGCTGCCTCTCCTGAAAGGGCTTCACAGCTCCTAGCATAGCGGCCCCAGCCTCTTGACTCAGCTGTTTCAGTCCCACTTCCTGAGTCTCTACTGTGTGTCGAGCTCCATGCTCAGCATGCACACACATCATGGCCCAAGTCCTCACTCAGGCCTGTGAGGTGGGATGGCTGTGAACTCTGTTTCATGCTAAAAGAAGCAGAGTCTTAGGTGGGCAGAGTGACTTGCCCAAGATCCCACAGCTCTGACACTGCAGACCCAGGAGGGGAACCCTATAGTTCAAGTACTCACCCTATTTCCTCTCCAGGACCCCCTAGGGACTTCCATAACTGCCTGGTCCCTCCTTGATCTCATGGGTGTGAAGCTGGCCTCTGTGAGGTTGGAGAAAGGAGGGACACAACTTCCCATTGCCTCTTGGGCCAGAGCAGGAAGACCTGGTTATAGGATGCTGGTGGGACCCTGCAGGATGGGCAGGGCATGCTGGGACACCCACTAAGGGTTCCAAACATCACCTCACTTATTCTCTTAGTAACCCTCACCAAAACTAGGATTTGCTAGCCCATTTCACACGGAAGGACTTGGGCTCTGAGGGTCACTGGTCAATAGCCATGGCTTGCCATAGGCCAAATCCTGCAATAAAACACTGGCAGGAGTGCAGGCCCCCTCCCGGGGCCTCCCCTTCATGTCAGTGCAGAAGTTGCTATTACCGTTGCCTTTTCAGGGAGGAGGGCGTGGAGGGTCTGAGAATTCTCATACTTGTACTTTGAACCACCCTGTCTCCTTGTTTCTGGATATTTCCCTGCTGGCCTGAGAATCCTAGAGGGCAGGGGCGCCTGGGTGGCTCAGTCAGTTAAGTGTCCAACTCTTGGTATCGGCTCAGGTCCTGATCTCGTGAGTTGTGAGACTGAGCCTCATGCGGGGTTCTGCGCTCAGTGGGAGTCGGCTTGGATATTCTCTTCTCCCCCTGGCTGCACTCTCTCAAATAAATAAATAAATAAATTGCAGTCACAGGCCTTAGCTGTCCTGAGTCCCCAGTGTCCACGCACATGCTCTGTGCCATCAGCATCTGGACTCTGGATGCTGCTCCAGCCTTTCTTCCTCAGAAGGGATGTGCCCTTGAACTATCCAAACCTTCCAGGAGGTCTCCCTGGGTCTTCACAAGAGCCTACATAGCTACTTCATCATACAACACGTAATTGGAGAGGTTTAATGGCCCCCTTCTGTCTCTCTAGCCCTGCAGCCTCCCCACTACGCTCTCATGGAGCCAGAGCACTGGGGGTCATGTGAACAAGACACCAGCATCTAGAACACCAAGATGCTCCACCCATCCAACCAACCAGCCTTCAACCCATCTATCCCTATAGCCATTCATCGGTTAATGTGCCCATTCGTGCATCCTTCCATGCCTGTACGTGCTCTGCTGACCTGTACTCACCCACCTGCTAATTCTCTAATTCCTGTATCCATCCATCACCTATTCATCCATGTATCCATCCTCTTTACTTGTATCTCACAGCCATCATCCACCTGCCCATCCATGGATGCATCCATCCATTGACATGTGTGCATTTGTGCACTGATCCATCCTTCCCTGCCCGTATCCACGCGTTCATTAACATACACTCACGTACCTATCCATCCGTTCTTCATGCATCCTTCCGTTCATTCCCACATCCCTCATCTTACTAACATTTGAGTGCCCATCCATCTGTCCCAGCATGCAAGCATTGACTAATCCGTTCAGTATCCATCCATTTTCTCATGCCCATGTCCATCTATCCTGACATGTATTCCTGTATCCATCCATCCTTTTATCCATCTATCCATCTGTTGACATCTGTCCATCTGTTTTAGATCCTTCCATCCATCCATCCAACCATCCACCTGTTTTGCCACATGCATCAGAAATTCATCCTCCTATCACCTGTGTATCCATCCATTGATATCTTGTTCTAATCATCCAGTCCTGTATCCTTATCCGTTCACCCATCCATCCCTATCTATCCTTACATCCCTACTATCATCCCTATCTATCCTGCCACTTCCATCCATCAGTTTCTGCTCCCACCCATCTATCCCTCTACTTTCTATTCATGCATCCACCCATCTGTCCTGCTGTACGCCTCCCATCACTGTCCGTCCACACACTGTCCCTTTTGGCCTGCTGCACACTGCTTCTCTACCTGTGCAGAGTCAGGTGCATGGGGAGGGTATGCTAGGTGAACACAGAATTCATTCACTTACTTACTCACTCATTCCACTAATATTGAACCAATGGAGACAGCTCTGGTCCGCTACTCCCACCAGCTACCATCTGGTGCCTCCTCTGGGGCAGAAGTGACTCTATTGACTGTGAAAGGTGTCGTGCTAGATGCTGAGGCCCAGAGAGGGGCAGGGCCTTGCTTGAAGGTCACATAGTCAATCAGTGGCAGAGAAGGAACCGGAACTCAAGATTCCAGATTCCTATCCAGGCCTTTCCACCAGGCTGGAGAGGGTAGGAGAGGGAACCAGGGAGGGACACTAGGGACAATTCTAAACCCAGCACAGTGAGCCTCGGGGTCACTCAGCCCTGAATTAGTCCCTGGGAATCTTTTATCTGCTTTGAGGGGAGATTCCCCCTGCCCCATGGCCATGCCCTTGACCTCCAAACTCCAACAGGACTGAGCCTCTTCTGATCCTGGTTCTGACCCCCTTCTGACCCCCTAGGTCCTGGACCCATGCTGCTCCTCTGACCCTCCACTACCCTCACCTGTTCAGCTGTGACTCAGCCCTCCCACTTTACCTCTTGGGATTTGAGAAACTATGTGTGGACTGTCTCCAAAACAAGATATGGATCCCTGGGCTACTCTCATTTCACACATTCATTCATTCATTCTTCAACATCAAGTGCCTGCAGGGCCAGGGGCATACCCTCAGAGTGCTGTTGTGGGGATGATGCATGAAAAGGCTAATACTGGGCTTGGCACATAGTAGGTGTTCAATGAATGGCGACCATCGTGTGCCAGACTCTGTGCCCCAGTCCCTGCAAGTGAATGGGAGATCATCTAACAGACTGCTGGTGACTCCGTTCTCACCCAGACCTGGAAACGTCGCCCGTCCCACCTCAGCCCATGGCAAGTCCACCCCCTAAGACAGGCTCCTGGCAGCCTTCACCCTCCTCACTCAGCATCCCAGGTGTGAACAGCTCCAGGTTCTGAGGATGAGCAGAGCCCAGAGCTCGGGGAGCTGTAAATATGAGACAGTAGCTCGGGAGGGCCCTCCGCGGAGGCACAGCCACCCCTCGCCCAGCAGCAATGTGCTGAGCAGCCGGGAAGAAGCTGCATCTGCCACTGTGCTTGCTTTTCTGTGCCGCCCTGATTATAGTGAGAGTCGGGAAAATTAAGGGTTTTCGGGGACGCTGCCAGGGCCCTTGCTGCTGCCTCCCCGCCCTGCGCGTCACAGATGCCAGGCAGAGCCGCCTCCATCGGCCACTTGCCCCAGCCAGCAGTGCCACGCTGGGCCCGGCTGGAGAGCACAGCCCAGGTCACAGGGCGCCTCTCCCACAGTCCCCACCGACCCCGCGGGATGGGGAGGGTCTTTGCTGTGGTTGGTGGGTGGTGGGCCTGGGGCCCGCCGTGACCCCTAGGGGTGGCCCAGGGCGACCCTGCCCCGCCGAGCCCCAAGGCCTTGCCCCCCGCCGTGCGGGACCCACGTGCGGGTGCTCCTCCTTCGGCCCCGCCACTCACTCCCGGGTGCCTCCTCTCTCCCCTGACGCGGGCTCGGGGGCTCCAGGAGGTCGCCCACGCCGTGCCTGCCCCAGAGGCACCACACGGGGGATGGGGTGGGGCACAGCCGAGGAAGGAAACACCTCGAAACCAGGCAGGAAGCGGAAGCGCCGGGGCAGAAATTCCCCTCCGACGCGCTGGGGCTCGGGGAGGGTGGGAGCGTCAGCACAGCGGCCCTGGGCCTCAGTTTCCTCGCTCGTAGCCGAAGGCAATGTCGGCACCTGCCCGGCAGGTCGGGACCGCGGCGGGGTCTCCCGGGCCGGCGCGCGCCCACGCGGCGCCAGCGCGCGGTGCAGCGGCCGCGGCCTCCGGGGCGGCCTCCCCGAGCCGGGTCCGGGCCTGCCCCCTACGCAGGGCGGGACGAGGCCTCCCGGCGCCCGGCCGCGGCCCCAGGTCCTCGCCCCCCGCCCCCCGCCCGCCGCAGGGACGCGCGCTCGGGCCGGCGGGGGGCGGGCAGGGGCGCGCGCGGAGGCGGAGGCCCCGCCCCGCCCCGCCCGGGATGCCCGGCTCCCCGGAGCGGCCGCCCCCCCCCCATCTGCGTCCCGGTCTCCCGCCCCCGGCCCCGGAGACCCGGCAGCACCGCCGCCCCCCGGCCGCGGCCGAGCGGGGCTGCCGAGCGGAGCCCGCCCCGGCGTGGGAGGCGCCCGCCCCGCCCTCCGCGCGCGCAGGTACTCACCGCCCGGCGCAGCCGGCCCGGCCGGCGACCGCCCGTCCACATGGCCCCGGGGCAGCCGCGCCGCTCCCGCTCCCGCTCCCGCCGCCGCCGCCGCCCTCCCCGCCGCCCTCCCCGCCGCGGCCGAGCGCGCCCGGAGCCGGCGCGGCCGGGGCTCCCCCACCCCCCGGCTTCCCGCAGGGAGCGCCCGCCCCCCGCCCCCAGCCCGGCTCCCCGCCAGCCCGGGCCCCGCGCAGCCGCGGCTCAGTCCGCGGCTCCCCCCTCCGCGCCGGGCCGGGGCGCACTCGGGGGGCGCGGGGCGCGGGCGGCGGCGGGCGGGGAGTGAATGGACGCGGGCGGCATGAATGGCGGAGCGCATGAATGGAGGAGCGCCCCGGTGCGCGGGAGGGACGGAGGAACGAGGCACGAATGCGCGAGGGAAAGACTGAATGGGCCCCTCACGCCCGCGCCCGGCACTTATGGGACACCTGCTGTATACCAGCCCGGCCCCAGGCCTGGGAACGCCCGCGGGGCGCGCGGCCAGATCCCGCGCTCCTGGAGTTCGCGCTTTACAGATGTAGGGCCCGCGGGGGGGGGGGGGGGACCAGAGGCGTCGCTCGGCCCCCGCCCCCGACTCGGCCGCACGCAGCCCCACCCCACCCCGCCCAACCTCGGTGGCTCCCTCGGGTCACCGCGGGGGCCCCTCCCGCCATCCTTCTCAGCCGCCTCCAGGCGCCTGGGCCCGGGCAGCCAAGTGATGGGGGAGGAGCCCCCTCACTTCCGAGCTCTCCCGAGGGTCAGTGTTGCTCCGGGAAGCTCCAGGTGGGGCCCCTCCCTGCCCTGCCCCCAGCAGAGCCGCAGGCCGCCCGGTCCTGGCCCTGAGAAACCCGGGTGTGGGATGAGCCAGCGCCTCTCCGCCCTGAGACGGCGGGCAGGGTGATCCTGATGGGCCCCCCCAAACAGGCTGGAAGCTCCTCAAGAACCAGCCTCAGACCTGAGGACCTGAGAGCTCCGGGAGCACATCTGCCAGCCCAGCCAGCGCAGCAGCAGCAGCAGCCGCAGCAGCAGGAGCATGAGAACCCAGGAAAACGCCCGAGGGGGGCCCGAAGGGAAGCGGTGTGTTGGGGGGAGAGGTGGCAGAGCCCGCACCCTTTACTCCTGTCCTCCCTCAGGACCTACGGGCTCCTAGTTTACACGTGTTTGTATCATTCCCGAGCACGTGGCAGATAAAAAAGCTGCCAACGAATCCTTCATACATTTTTTTCATTGTGGTAAAATACACATAGTAGTTGCCATTGTAACTGCTTATCAGGGTACAGTTCAGTGGCATCAAGCACAGACACACGGTTGGGCAACCATCCCCACCATCCGCCGTGTGTATTTTACATGTTGCGTACTTTGCAGTTTCTACCCCACTCAGGGGGTTCGGGGAGTCGGTTGCTACGCTCAGGCACAGGGCAGTGCTGAGGAAAGGAACTGGCAGCAAGGGAAGCAAGACAAATAGTCACCAGGAGATAGGAGGTAAAGGAAACAGGAGCCAAGAGCTACGGGAGCGTTTGGTCCCCTCTCCTCCCGCTCAGGCCCTGGTGAGAGTTTTGGGGTACAGGTGGAGAAAGGGAGGTTCAGGGGGCTCTCCGAGGCTCCAGGGTGTCAGGGATGCCCTTTTGCCTCCGGGCTCAGGGGACTATGGTCAGGACAAAAGGAGAGGTGGCAGTTGGGTGCAGGCTCTCTGAATCCCTGTTTTCGGGGGACTGGTGCCTTTGTTTGGGGCCTTGGTTTCCCTGTGATGAGTAGGGCAGGCTCTGTGATGTCTCCTCTCCACCCCCGCCCTCCGGGATGCTGACGCCCTTCAGGCCACACTGGGAGTGGAACCCAGCCTGCTAATCCCCCACCCGCCAGCCCTAACGCCCCTGCCCTCCCTGGGCCCCAAGGAGACAACAGTAATGGTGGAATGTGGACCGAGTGTACACGCAGGGCTCTACCCACATTTCCTCCCCAGACACTGGTCCTGCTCAGATGGTGCCAGAACGTTCGCCATCCGCCCTGGCTCTGCGGCTGCCAGCGCTGCAGATGGCTGGGGAGGCGGAGGAGGGGCAGGGCGGGGTGGGGGCGGCCCATGCCTCAGCTCAGGCAGCTTGCACACTTGAGCTTGGCCTGCCCGGGAGGGCCTCAGGAGAGCCGCTCCCCCACAGGGCCCGCCTCTGCCTCGCCTGCACCCTGGGAGCCCTCTCTCCCCTCCCCCCCCCCCCCGCCCCAGTTGACAACGATGGGAAGGAGAGAAGAAAGCTGGCATCAGTCTCCGTTAATCCCCGTGAAGAACTTGTGGGGGAGGTGGCACTAGCCTCCTTTGGCAGATGGGGAAACTGAGGCCCCGAGAGGCAAAGTGCCTTGCCTGAGGCCGCTTTAGCAAATAGGGACTGAGCTGGCATTTGAATGCCCTAGTCAACCTGGCCTGGCGCTCACACCCGTTCAAGTCTTGTGTCCCACCGGCCCCACCTCCAGGTGTCTCTGAGAAGACCCATGGGTGCAACCGGAAGATCCTTGCCAGATGGGCTGACCTGCAGAGGCCCCCGCAGCCTGTGCAGCCAACCAGAGCCTAGAGCACCAGCAGCATCCAGGCGGGCTTCCTGGAGGAGGTGGGATTTTAGCTGCTGGAGAGAGGAAGGGATAAAAGTGGCAGGCCTGTAAGAGCCATGTCCTGGGGCTTGTAGCTCCCTCGTCCACAGGGCTTCCAGCCCTCACTGGCACCTCTTTGGGCCACCCTGGCCACAATCCCCACCCCATCTCTCAATCTCATTCCCTGCTTTCATTTTCTTCACGACTCTAACTACTCTCCAGTGATTATCTGACTTTGTTTTGGTGCGTACACGGATCTCCCCAGCTGGAGAGTGTGATCCTATAAGGGGTGCAGGGGGAGAATGAATAAATGATCACAGAATTGATGGAGGCGGGGAGGACCGGAGGAGGCTGGCCAGACGTCAGGCTTCTGGTCACAGCGGCTGAGTGGAGGGGGGAGGGGGCGGGGTGGGGTCATTGACAGCGAGGCCCCACAGGCACCCCACTCCGGCCCCAGAGCCAGCCAGTCCTGCTGACCAGGCCCCAGCCTTCCTTTCCCTGCTGCCTCCCTCTGGCTGGAGTTGGAGAAGGTTCTTGGCTTGTGAGCCCAGGAGACCCTCACGTAGCTGAGAGGCTTGTCCACTCCACGCCCCTGCAGATGCCGTAAGGTCGCTCCAGGCTCCCCTGCAGGGCCAGGGCCAGACTTCTCCCAAATGACCCCTGCCCCATCCTGCTGCCCCCCATCGCTCACCTGTTTCTCCTGGGAGCACTTCCATAAAAATCGAGGACTCTGTCTATTCCTGGATGGCAAGCTCAGACAGAAACAAAAGGACATAATGGTCCCCTTTCACTAGTAGAGAAATAGGGGAGTTAATGCCATGTGGTAAGGGCTCGACACAGAGTCCTGACCCCCCTTCCCACGGTGAAGCAAGTGTCACCACCCGGCGCTTTCCTTCCCTGACACCCAGTGGGCAGGTACGGCTGGCCTGGTTTCAGGTGGCTCCCCAAAACCTTCCCTGTGGGGCCCATCACCCAGAGCTGGGGCACCCAAAGTCGGGAACAGATGTCGGCTGACTGAACAGGTGAAGGAACGCATGACATGGGGATGCTGGAGGACGGAACCTCAGTGTGACCGAGAGCCTTGGCCCTTGGGCTGGCCACACCCCATGGAACGATCTTGAACACGGAGCCAGAGACCACCAGCCCTCGGATCAACTCCTCTGCTGGTGATCCTGAAGGATCCCTTTCTGTTTTCCTCCGTCAACACAGAGAGACCCTACCAGACCCCGCCTGTCCCCCTCACCCTCCACCCCCAAACACAGCTGTATGTGGCTTCCAGACAGTGTAGTCCGGGGGGCCAGCCGGGGCAGGACTCCAAGCAAGTCGTAGGAGGAGGATCCCGCAGAGGCTTAGGATTGGGGAACAGGGCAAGAAGTAGAGCCTGAGGTCAGGGATGGCCACAAGCCAGGTTGCCTGCAGGCTGAGCATCAACTCCTGGTGATGCTCCTGCTCGCCTGGCACTGCCCTGGGTGGTACGGCGGGGGGGGGGGGCGGTGGCGGGATGGCAGAGGCCAAGGCAGTGCTGAGTTGGTGTGCTAGGGCGCCGAGGGGGAGCGGAGGATACTTGGAGCTGGGTGGTCCCCCAGGGCACCCCCCACGCACCGTTCCCAGTCCAATAGCTCCTGCCTCCCTCCTGGAAGCCCCCACAGCCTCCTTCTAGCCCCCCACTCTGAAACCTGCCTTACATCTGTTCCCCGCAAAACTTTCCCAGCCTGCCCCTGTATTGCTCAAGAACCCACAGTTGTTCTCTACTTCTTGATGCCTCCCATCTGGTACTCCAGGCTTTCCATGGGCTTCCCTGAGTCTCTGACGTGACTTAGAGTTTTTTTTTTAAAGATTTTATTTATTTATTCATGAGAGGCACAGAGAGGGAGGCAGAGACACAGGCAGAGGGAGAGGCAGGCTCCCTGCGGGGACCCCGATGCGAGACTCGATACCGGGACCCCGGCATCCCGCCCTGAGCCGAAGGCAACCTCTGAGTCACCCAGGGGCCCCGTGACTTATAGTCTTGACAGATGCGGAATATCCCTTCTGCCCCGTCATGTCCTTTCCAGGCTGCCCCCCGCCCCCGTTGGCCCCAGGGGTGCCACTCAGCCTCTCTTCCTCTCATCCCTGCTCAGAACAGGAGGCAGCACTCCAGGAAAGCATACAGGTGGCCTGGAATTAATTCCCCGAGACGTCCAAAGGGCCAGGGGTCAGGCCTCTGGCCCGGGGCCCCAGGAGACCTGGTTCTGGCCCTGTCGGCCACCAGTGCCCCTCTCTGAGCGGTTTCCTCTTCTGTGGCCTGGGAACCTGCCACCCTCCTGTATTCTCACGTGACTGTTGGGAAACTCTTTGCCGGGAGATGAGGGACAGCGCAGCGACCAACACAGGCCCTGTCCCAGGGTTTGCAGTCTGGGTGTTGGGGCCAAATAACTGGGAGACCCCAGTGCTGGGCGGCACCGCTCTATGCCAGGCACACGAGGATCGGGACGGCAGCAGGGGCTGAGGCCACCCGATCGGGGCAGGCTGCCCTCCTTGAAAACTGGGTGGCAGAGGAGGCCACCAATCTCCCCCCTCGGCTGGGCAGGAGAATTACTTCTGCTGGTTCCTGTGTCCCAGCTGCCTCCTGCGCCTGCAGAGATCCGGGGCCGGTTGGAACGTGGCTGAAGCGAGCTTTGAAGTGGCGCAGTGGCAGGGACGCCACGCGGAGGGCGGGAGGCAGGAGCCGCTCCGGCTGGCGGCCGAGCTCTTGCCAGACCCTGATCGTCTCGGGCTCCTTGCCCCTGGGCTCTGCACTCGTGACCCCCGAACCGGGGTGGGGGACCCACTCTGGGTTTCACACGTCAAAAGCAAGGGCCCGGAAAGAAAAGCGCACGGAGCCGTGGCCGCTTGGTCCTCCGTCGCTGATCCTCACGGCAGCCCTGCGAGGAAGGGAATCTCAGCCCACCTTAGGGAGGGAAACTGAGGCCTGGGCACTAGGCGGTTGTGCTCAGGAGGTAGAGGCTGGGACTTGAATCCGGATCTGTCTGCCACAATGTCTGAGCTCCTTCCCCACAGCCAGCGGCCTCACGACCACAAACGGGGCCAGCCAAGAGGACGGTCTAGGAGTTGACGCAATGGAGACATAGACGGTCCCTGTGCAGGAGGGGCCAGACCTGGGTGTCTGCCTCGAGGTGGCCAGACTCAGGGAGAGCACAGCCAAGTCCCCCCACCTGAGGGTGCTGGACACAGGGTGCCAGAGCCGAGGTCTCCGAGCCCCGTGTGCCCCCCAGGGGCCGGCAGGACCTGTGACTGGCACGGGTTAGGGTGACTGACCCCCTTTGCCCAAGACTGACTGGGGGGCGGGGGGGGACTCCCAGGACATGGAATTGCCGGCTTTAAAATGGGACAGGATAAGGGAAGCCTGGGTGGCTCAGCGGTTGAGTGTCTGCCTTCAGCCCAGGGCATGATCCCGGGGGTCCTGGGATCGAGTCCCACGTCGGGCTCCCTGCATGGAGCCTGCTTCTCCCTCTGTCTGTGTCTCTGCCTCTCTCTGTGTATGTCTCTCATGAATAAATAAAATAAAAAAATCTAAAAAAAAAAAAAAAGGGACAGGATAAGCTGATCACTCTGGGCAGGATGAAGAACGTGTAATGGTTCAGGGCAAAGAGTTAAATTAGGGGTAGAGATGGACTCTGGTCCTGGATGGACCAAATAGGGGAGGATTTCACCCATGGAGGCATTTGGCTGGCGGGGAGGTGAGGTTGGTGTTTTTTAAGATGGCCAGATGCAGGGCTCGGCCAGGACCTGAGTACAGCCCTGAGGGCTTTGGGGGCTCTTCCTTGCAGAACTGCCCCTCTGAGCCCCGGTCCCGGACTCTGCTCCCCCTTGAAATGGCCTCCCCCAGACCTGAGGCCAGGAGGACTCCGGACCATCTGGACATCTCCCCCCGCCCCCGTACTCTTTCCTTCCCTGCTAGTCTCTGGCCAAGCAAGCACCCCTGGGGAGCGGAGAGAGTTCTGGCTCTGGAGACAGCCGGGTCTTTGTCCCGACCTCAGCTTGTCTACATCCTCACCCCAGGAGTGACCCTTTGCACAGCAGAGCCTCAATTCCCACCTCTGTAAGGTGGCATAGTCACCCCTGCTCTGCAAAGATGCTGCCAAGACTGCAAACAAGGTCTGTGGGGGCTCCTGGCGGCCCCTGGCAAGGCGAGCAGGCTCCGTGGCCCGGGAAGCAAGGAGCTCAGAAACAAAGGGAGCAAATCTGAATTCTGTCCTTGTCCCAGCCTCTGGTCTGCGCCCCAGGACCCCGTCCTCAGTCCCCAGGGGTGCTAGCCCTGAGACAGCCCTCTAGGTGGAATGCGGTGTCTCCCGCGTGTGCCGCCCCTCCCCCTAACAGGTGCCAGGTGGGAGGGACATAGCCCACTGCAGACCTCCCCCAGCGTCCCCACGGCCAGGGACGCCGGGTGACTGAGTCCTGGAGGAAGTCACCGAAGGGGATCCCTCTTGCTGTTTTGTACAGCTTTATTGAGGCATAATAACTAAGAGTAAACGGCTCAATTTACACAATGTGCACAATTTGATAAGTTTTGACATATGAGTATACTCGCGAAACCATCACCACAATCAAGATTGCGAATGTTTCCGTCAACTTCAAACGCTTCCTTACGCCTCTTTGAAAACCGCCTGTCACTTTACTCTGTCCTCAGGCGACCTCTGATCTGCTTTCTACCGTTATAGGTTAAGTTGCATTTTCTAGAGTTTTGTATCAATGGAATCTCTCTCTCTCTTTCCGGCGTGCAGGCACGCGGCCGCTTCTTCCACTCAGCATCATAGTTGACTCCTTTCTACGGTTGAGTCATATTCCAGAATATGCTTTGATTTGTTTATCCATTCACCTATTCGTGGGCATTTGGGTTTCCCCACTCTTTGGCTGTGCTAAGCAAAGCTGCTATGAACATTTGTGTCCGAGTCATATTGCTTTCATTTCTCAGGGTGCAATGGCTTGATCACATGGTAGATGTGTCTCTAACTTGTTAGAAACGGCCACGCTGTTTTCAAAGCAATCATATCATTTTACGTTCCCATCAGCGAGACATGAGAGACCCATCCTTGCCAACACTTGGTATGGTGAGTGTTGTTTATTTTAGCCATTCATAATAGATGTGTAGTGATATCTTATCGTGAAATCTACTTTATTTTTTTTTAATTTTTTAAAATTTATTTATGATAGTCACACAGAGAGAAAGAGAGAGAGGCAGAGACATAGGCAGAGGGAGAAGCAGGCTCCATGCACCGGGAGCCCGACGTGGGACTCGATCCCGGGTCTCCAGGATCGCGCCCTGGGCCAAAGGCAGGCGCTAAACCCCTGCGCCACCCAGGGATCCCTGAAATCTACTTTAATAAGATCTTTCACCTGTTTCAAATCTTTCACTTGTTTCTTAGCTGGATTTTTTTGTGTCACTACTCAGTTGTAGGTGTTCTCTTCATATTCTGGACACGAGTTCTTTGTCAGATAAATTGCTTTATGGTTTTTTCCCCCCAGTCTTCTGCTTGTCTTTTAACTTTCTTCAAAGTGTCTTCCAGAGAGAAAAGTTTTAAATTTTAAGTTTAAAATCTGCTTTACCCATTTTTTTCTTTGGTCGTTTGTGTTAATTGTGGCAAGGAATCTTTCCTAACCAACTGTTTATTGCTAGTGTATAGAAATACAATGACCTTGGGACGCCTGGGTGGCTCGGCGACTGGGCATCTGCCTTCAGCTCAGGGCATGATCCCGGGGTCTGGGATCAAGTCCCACATCAGGCTCCCTGCAGGGGACCTGCTTCTCCTTCTGCCTTTGTCTCTGCCTCTCTCTCTCTCTCTGTGTGTCTCTCATGAATAAATAAATGAATCTTTTAAAAAATTTTTTTATTGGAGTTCAATTTGCCAACTTATAGCATAACACCCAGTGCTCATCCTGTCAAGTGCCCCCTCAGTGCCCATCACCCAGTCACCCCACCCCCCCTGCCCACCTCCCCTTCCACTACTCCTTGTTCATTTCCCAGAGTTAGTGTCTCTCATGTTTTGTCACCCTCACTGATATTTTCACTCAATAAATGAATCTTAAAAAAAAAAGAAAGAAATACAATGACCTTATGTCTAGCAATCTTGCCAGTCTCACACATTCATTCTAATAGCCTTTTTGTAAGTTCCTTACAAATTTGTACAGAGATGACTATACCCTCTGTGTGAAAGAGCAGTTTTTCTTTTTCTTTCTTTCCTTCTTCTTCCTCTTTTTCTTCTTCTTCTTCTTCTTCTTCTTCTTCTTCTTCTTCTTCTTCTTCTTCTTCTTCTTCTTCTTCTTCTTCTTCTTCTTCTTCTTCTTCTCCATCTATATAGCTTTCATTTTGCTTTGTTTTGCTTTCTTGCCTTGTTGCATTGTTCGGGACCTTCACTGCAATGCTGAATAGGAGTGGAGAGATGTCCTTGCTTTGCTATCCACTTAGGGGCCAAGCATTGAATCCTTCACTTAAGTGTAAACTTCCTATTAAGTTTTTCATAGATGCCCTTTATCAGATTGAGAAAGTTCTTTTCTGTTCTTAATTTACTGAGCCTTCATTAGGAATGGGAGTTTAATTTCATCAAAAAAAATCTCATCTATTGAGTTGATCATGTTTTCTTTTCTTTTTTTTTTTTAGGCTGTTAATATGCCGAATTACGCTGACTGATATTCAAATGCTAAACCAATCTCATATGGCTGGGATAAACCTCATTTTGACATGATGGCATTCTTATATTTTGTCAGAAATAATTTGCAGGTATTTAATTAAGCATTTTAATGTGTAAAAAAAGAATTTTTATGTGTATGTGGAGGAGTATTGGTCTATACGTCTCTTCTATAGTGTTGCTGTCTGGTTTCAGTATCAGGGTAATGTTGGCCTCAAAAGATGAGCTGGAAAGTTCCCTTCTTTTCCATTTGGAAGAATTTCCTTAGAATGGGGATTATTTCTTCCTTAATAACTTGGTAGAAGCGAGATAAGTCTGAAATTTTCTTTATGGAAGTTTTATTTTTAAAGATTTTATTGATGTATTCTAGGGTGGAGGGTCAGAGGGAGGAGGGAATCTGAAGTAGACTCCACGCTAAGCGCTAAGCCCAACATGGAGTGGGTCTCGATCCCAGGACCTCGAGATCACAACCTAAGCCAAAACCAAGAGTCAGACACCCAACCAACTGTGCCACCGAGATGTCTCTCTTTATGGAAGGTTTTTAACTACTCATGTAACTTATTTAATGGACATGGGGCTATACAGATATCTATTTATTCTTGAAAGAGCTTCAGTAGATTGTATTCTCCAGAAAATTTGTCCATTTCACTTAAGTTGAATTTCTTGGCATAAAGTTATTCAAAATATTCACTTGTTAGCTTTTCAGTGTCTGTAGGATCTGTAGTAATGTCCCCTCTGTAATCGCTGATATTGATAATGTATGTTTTCTCTCTTTCTCTCTGTCCTGATTAGTCTGGTTAGAGGTTTATCAATTTTATTGACTTCTTAAAGAATCATCTTTCGATTTCATTGATTTTTCTATTGTTTTAGTGTTTTCTATTTCATTGATTACTGCTGTTTAGAATTTCCTTTCTCCTGATCACTTTGGGTTCTTCTCTTCTTTTCTCTAATTCCTTAACATGAAAAGAGAGGTCATTAATTGAGACCTTTCCTCTTTTATAACATATCCTTTAGTGCTATAATGTTTCCTCCAACCATTGTTTTAGCTTCATCCCACACATTTTTTTTTAATTTTTTTATTTATTTATGATAGTCACAGAGAGAGAGAGAGGCAGAGACACAGGCAGAGGGAGAAGCAGGCTCCATGCACCGGGAGCCCGACGTGGGATTCGATCCGGGTCTCCAGGATCGCGCCCTGGGCCAAAGGCAGGCGCCATACCGCTGCGCCACCCAGGGATCCCCATCCCACACATTTTTATAGGCTGTATTTTCACTGTATTCAGCTTAAAATATTTTCTTATTTCCACTGTGATTTCTTCTTTGACCTGGTTTATTTAGGAGTGTATTGTTTAGTGTCCAAATGTTTGGTGATTTTCTAGGCATCCGTCTACAATGGATTTCTAATTTAAGTCCACTGTGATAAAAGAATATACTTTATAGAATTTCAGTTCTTTAAAACTTATTGAGAGTTGTTGATTGCCCAAAATACGTTTTATTTTGGTAAATATTTTATGTGTCTTAAGAGGAATGTGTATTCTGTTATCACTGAGTATTCCACAAATGTCAAGTTCATTGGTAGTGTTGTTCAGATCTTCTATATCTTTACTGATTTTCTATCTACTTCTATCAAATATTGAATAGTGTTGAAATCTCCAACTAATAACTGTGGATTTGTTTATTTCCCTCTGTGTTGCTATGGTTTTTGCATCATGCATTTTAAAGTTCTTTTATTAGGTGCATAAACATTTAAGCCTGTCGTGAACTCTTGAGGAGGAATTGAATTGTTTATCATTATCAGATGACCCCTTTTATTCCTGGTAATATTCTTTTCTCCTAAATCTACTTCATATAATAATATAGCCACTTCAGCTTTCTTTTGAATAGTGCTAATATAGTACATCTCTTTCTGCATTTTTACTGTTACTCCAACTATGCCTTTATATTTATAGTGGCTTTTTTATAGACACTGTACAATTGGGTCTTGCTTCTTCATCCTATCTGAAAATCTCTGCTTTTTAATTGGTGAATTTAAACAATTTATAGTTCGTATGATTATTATTACAGTGGTATTGAATCTATTATCTTAATATTTATTTTCCATTTGGCCCGTCTGTTCTTAGGTCCCTTTTTCCTATTTTCCTGACTATATTTTTGATCAATTGAGAAATATTTATTATTCCATTTTATCCTGTTTTGGCTTATCAGGTTTACTGCTTTGTTTGTACATGTGTAAGAGTTGTTGCTAGTTAGTGGTTTTGAGTTTATAGTATACACCTTTAATTAATCAGACTCTACCTATAAATAATACTAAATTATCACAATATACTTCCATTTCTTCTCTTTTGTGACTTTGGGTTATTTTATTGTACATTTCACTTCTACATGTATTGTAAGTTCCACAATTCACTGTTATTATTTCTCCTTTAAAGAGTAAAGTTTCATGTAAAGAGATCTTTAAAAACAAGAGGAAAAATGTTTTATATTTACCC
Organism: Canis lupus dingo; assembly: GCF_003254725.2. Taxonomy (NCBI): domain Eukaryota; kingdom Metazoa; phylum Chordata; class Mammalia; order Carnivora; family Canidae; genus Canis; species Canis lupus. The sequence goes on from NC_064250.1 coordinate 69,023,137, forward strand.
ACATAATTGCCATTTCTGATGCTCTTCATTCCTTTGTGTAGGTCCAGATTCCTTCTGTTATCATTTTCTTCTGCTTGAAGGACTCTTTTTAACATTTTGAGGTGGTCTCCTGGTGATGAATATCCTCTAATTTTTTAGAGTCTGGAAATGTTTATTTTTACCCCCATGTTTGGAAGATATTTTCACCGGGTATTAAGTTGTGCATTGACAACCTTTTTTTCTTTCAAAAAAAAAAAAAAAAGATGTCATTTCACTATCTTTGGCTTGGATTGTTTCCAAAAAGAAGTCTGTGATCATTCTTACCTTGAGTCTCTGTATGTAATGAGGCTTTTTATTTCCTTTTGTGGGTTTTCAGCAATTTGATTATGATAATGGCCTAGGCTAGTTTTCTTCCCAGTTAGGGATTCATCGAAATTCTTGGATCTGTAGTTTTAAGATTTTCATCAAATCAGGAAAAAGTCATAGTTATTATTTCTTCAAATAATTTTTCTGTCCTCTCTCCTTTTTCCTCCCTGGGGCTCCAATTACACATATATTAGGCCAGTGATATTGTCCAACAGCTCAATGATCCCCTGTCCACTTTTCCTCCCACTCATTTTCCTCCCTATGTCTCATTTTGGATCATTTCTATTGCCATACTTTCAAGTTCACTAAGTTTTCCTTTTAAAGTGTTTAATCTGCTGTTAAATTCCATTTGTATATATTTTTTAAAAACTTCATACATTGTATTTTAACTCTAGAAGTTCAGTTTGGGTCTTTTAAAATATATTCTATTTTTCCCTTATTTATGCTCATGATTTTCTCTGCCTTCTTGGATATATACCTGTTTTATCATCTACTTTCCTCTTTTTATCATCTGGCCATTTCTGGATCTGTTTCTATTGATTTATTTTTCTTCTTCCTATGAGTCACATTTTCCTCCTTTTTTGCATTCCTGGTAGTTTTTGATAGGATGCCAAGTATGGTAATTTTTCTTTGTTAGGTGCCAAAGTTTTTCATGTTCCTTTAAATATTTTTGGCTTTTGGGGGTGCCTAAGTGGCTCAGTCCATTAAGTGTCTGCCTTCAGCTCAGGTCATGATCTCAGGGTCCTGGGAGGGAGCCTGGCATCAGACTCCCTGCTCAGCGGGGAGTCTCTGCTTCTCTCTCTGCCTCTGCCTGCCGCTCCCCCTGCTTGTGCAATGCGCGCGGGCTCTCTTTGTATTGAATAAATAAATAAATAAAACCTTTAAAAATATTTTTTTGGCTTTGTTCTGGGATGCAGTTAAGTTACTTAGAGACAGTTTGATCCTTTCAATGCTTGCTTTTAAGCTTTGTAAGCAGATCTAGGTCAGCCTTTATTCTAGGGCAAATTTGACCCCACTACAGAGGCAATATCCTTCTGAGATCTCTACTCAATGCTCTATTGTTATGACGTCTTGCCATTCTGGCTAGTGGGAAGATGAACAATTTTTATTCCTGTGTAACCCCAGAAGATTGTTCTGCCTCTTTCTTTCTATTGCTCTTTCCTCAGTTTTGTGGTTTTCTCACACTCATTCACTGATCAGTACTTATTAATCAGTATTGATCAGTAAAGACTGGAGGAGAACCCTCTGCAGACCTCTGAAGCTCTTTCACACTGTAGCTCTCTCCCTTCTCTGGTGTTATACCAGTGTTACTCTGGTGTTACTCCTGTCTTGAAGTCTCAGAACTCTGGATTCCAACTTAGAGAGAGTTCTGAATTTTGTTTGGGTTTTCCTTCTCTGGAATGTTCACTGAAAGCTCTCCAGGGATAGCCGTAGGGTTTACCTCATGTGCTTACCTTTTCTCAGGGCTCACTGTCCTGGGCTGCCTTTTATCCAGTGTCTGAAAACTGTAGTTTCATTAGTGTGCATGTGTGTATGTGTGTGTGTCTAGTTTAAGAGCAGAGGGAAAACCTGATATCACTACATTTTGGCTGGAAATGGAAGTGCTTGTCATGACTTCTCAGAAGGGATTTAGACAGCTGGGCAAAGCCTCCCTTTATATTCTCCTTTCATATTTCCTGTTACCTGGGATTAAGACATGATGGCTGGAGCTGCAGGAACTTTCCTAGACCAGGAAGTGATTTGCGGGATGGAAACTATATGTTAAGGATGTAGGAAAAAAGAGATGGATGAAAGGAGCCCAGATCGTCGATAATATTGCAGAATAGCCCCACCACCTCTGCAGAGCCAGCTTCTCCATTTCTTGTTCTTGAGACAATAAGTTCTTGTGTATTTAACTCTAAGTGATTTTGTTCTTTCTCTTTTGCTACTAAACCTAATTCTAATGCATACAGCCCCTGATCCAGCACAACCTTATTTCCCTCTCAATTGTCCAGTGAAAAAGTGCCCAGAGGATGGACCCACAGTGGGGAATGACGAAGCTGGCTTTATCCCCATCCACTGGTCATTCCATCTGTCTCTGGTCTTGACTTCCCTTCCACCCTCTGAAGCTGGCTTGTGGAGGCCTTCACTCCAGGCTCTGATTCCTGACTTTGCCCATGCATGTCAGAGCCTACCCCCAGACGTGGTTCAACACTCCTGGCCCCTCATCTTGCAAGGTACGATGATGCAGATAGTGAGCCATGTAGCCCTGTGAAGAATGCAGTGGTGAAGGTGGTCCTGGGGGTGAGTGGTGCAGTGGTGGAGTCACACAGGGAGTGTAGGTTTGGTGGTTTAGTGGCATGGCAGGTGGTAGAGGTGGTACAGGCAATATGTGCAGTGGGGTGCAAGGGCATGGCTTGGTGTGAACGATCTGACTGCACCCCCATTTCTGCCTCCCACTGACTATTGTCCACAGGCAAGGGTGACCAACGCTGGTTTCCTGTTATCTACCCAACCCCCTTGCTCTCATCTCCTTACCTGCTCCTCCTCTTTGCCAACAGAACTCCCATTTGTTCTGGCAACCCAGCTTTCTACATGCAGCCACCAAGCCGACCACAACAGCACTACTGCTCTCACCAGAGAAGGTTCAGGAAGGGACGGCTGAGGCCACTGGGGCAGGTGGAGGAAGAAGAGGCGGTGGTAAATGTGCTGGAAGGCTGTGGGGAAGCCCATCAAAGAGACTCACAGCAGAGACAGCTTCTCTCCTCTCTAAAGATGCATTGTGTGGGGCGCCTGGGGGAGGCTCAGTGGTTGAGTGTCTGCCTTCGGTAGTGACCTCGGGGTCCTGGGGATTGAGTCCCACATCAGGGTCCTCACGGGGAGCCTGCTTCTCCCTCTGCCTGTGTCTCTGCCTCTCTCTCTGTGTCTCTCATGAATAAATGACTAAAATCTTTTTTTTTTTTTTTTTTTAAAGATGCACCATGTGTGCAGGTGATACCGGATACAAGGGCCACCTTGAGGCCTGTGACAGTCAGGCCAACGTGTCAAGCACAGGAGAGCAGATGGATGGAAGGGTCTGAGTCCTGGTGATGTTACTGCCAAAGTGCCAAGAGAACTGCCCTACATGCCCTTCCTCGGGTGACACAGCTTCCTACAGCTTGCAGGCACTTCCCACGTGGTGGCAGGTGGGTTGCCCTCCGCGTGAAGCAGGGACAAGAGTCACCACTTGCCACGTCATCATGACAGGCAAAGGTCTCATGGGAGCGGACCCTGGACCAGCTCCGGGTGCACTGCACACCCCAGAAGAGCTTACTTTCCTCCCTTGAAGGGGAGGGGTGTTGATGACAAGAAACATGGGTCCCGGATGGTCCCCACCCCACCCTGAGGGCACACAGAGGACTCCGTTATTTTCTATAATGTTTCTATATTTTACATTAGAAAAGGGAAAGAGTTAAAACAATTGGGACAAAATGCTAGTGATTGTCATTTCTGTGTGGCGGGTGCACAGCTGTGCACTCTTTGTTCGTGTACTTTTTCTGAAATGAAATAAAAGGCGATGATGAGCTGCCCTTCCTCCCTCCCCCCTGCCGGGTCCGCAGGCCCATTGGCTGGGCGCGGGGTGGCCCCTGCTCTGATTTCAGGATGTGTCCCTGGCTGTGCCCGCCACGGGGGGCCCTGCCAGCCCGGCAGCTCCCCCTCCCCGCCGTCCTTGTGCCAGCTCACACTCCTCTCTGCAGCCCGCCGGCTCGAGCAGAGAGCAGATGGCAGCTCCGCGGGCCACCAGACGTCCTCCAACACTTCTCTCCCTGCCACCTTCCCCGCAGCTCCTGGGCTGAGAGCTGGAGAGCTCCAGGGGCGGGGGCCAGGGGAGGGCAGGGGGGGTGGAGGCGGGGGGAGGTTACTTCTCTCTGCTTCTCTCCCAGGATGCTGCTTTTGGACCAAGCTGAGTGCGGGTGTTAGGGGGCCAGGGGGACGTGATCGAGGATCCCAGTGTGGCTAGGGGTCCCACATTGCTGCTTGGGGTTCAAAAGGTGACCCCAGCAGGGTCCCAAAGGGCAACTCTTAGGCCCCTTGCATGGTGGCAGGAAGCCACCTTCTGCCCAGTGGGTCCCCTGGCTCCAAAGAGTGCCCTGGCCTCCCCAGTCCTATTTGCATATCTCACTGGCCCCACCAGATGTCCAGGGTCCCCACTGCTCCTGGGCGCTGGGTCCATGATATTTAGTAGGTAAGGAGGGGCTGGGTAGGTGGCAGCAGAGATAGCGGGGAGCAGGAGCAGGTTTGGGGAGGACAGGTGGATATCTGAGTGAGAAAGCAGGGCTGGGTGCTCAGAGCAGGGTTCAAATCCCATTCTGGCTTAGAAGGTCTGAGTGACCTTGTGCAAGTCACCCTGACTCTAGGCTTCAGTTTATTTCTTTGTAAAATGGGTTTAATATTGACGACTCCAGGGCTATTAAAAAAGAAAAGAAAAGGAAAAGAAAAAGGAAATGAAAGGAAATAAAGAAAAGAAAGAAAAGAAAAGAAAAGAAGAAAAGAAAAGAAAAGAAAAGAAAGAAAAGAAAAGAAAAGAAAAGAAAAGAAAAAAAAGAAAAGAAAAGAAAAGAAAAGTAATACGTCCACCCTGGTGCCGCCTGCCTCGTTTGACAACTGCCACCCCCTTCCCGCCTCTGTGGGGGGGTTGGTCACCTGCTCCAACAGCCCTGCCCTCTGGCTCCGGGCACTCACCCCATCTCCATTTGGCCTTGTCCGGGGCCACCAGGGCCACCAGGTCACCCAAACACTGAGCAGATGATGCCTTGACAGCTCGGCTCTTGGTGGCTGTTGCTGTTTCGCTATTATTGTTCCAGAAAGAAAAGCCACCATTCCCACACCCGAACTCCTTGCCAGCATCTCCGGAGGCACACACGTGTTCCCTGTGCTAAGCAAAGTTGGGATTTCTAAGCTGCAGCGAGCCGCACGCCTCCCAGCCTCCGCCGCCCTCGCACACTCCCCCCCTGCCCGTTCTCCCCTTCCCAGGTCTCCGGGGATTTGCAGAGTGCACATGGTGGACCGTGTCGCTGGAGGTTTTCTCCACTTCTAAAGTTACCAAGAAGGAAGGATGGAGCCCCTGTTGGTTGGGTTTGCTGAGCGGCAAGCCAGCTGCCCGGAGCTGCGCGTGTGGGCGGTGACCCTCCTCACCTTGCCTCTGGGGACTGTGGCTACACCTGGAGACTGCTGGCCAGCCACCAAGCCAGTCGTTCAGGTGCCTCAGGGTGTCCCTGAGTGGATGGTGACTTTGCAGCAGCGACGAGCAAGAGGCCAGCTGAGCTTTCCTGCCTCCTGCCCACAAGCCTAGCCTGGGAGGGGCCCTGCTCCTCGTGCCTATTTGGTGAACCTCGTGTTTTATCCTACCCCTGGGTTTCAGGCAGCCCGAAGCGATGCTCTGTGTGTTACAGGACTCTTGGCGAAGGCCAAAAACCCGACTCCCAGTGGCTTCAACATCAAGGGGCTTTATTGGTTTATGTAACTGAAAAGTTAGAAGCTTCAGTTAAGGCTCGATCCAGCAGCTCAAAATGCTATCACCCCAGCTCCAGCCGTACTCAGGCCCTCTAATCAGCTTCGTCCTTGGGCCCCAGATGGTGCCCCCAGCAGCCCCAGACATTCCTCTTACAGAGTGAAGTGTCCAGCCCTGCTGTAAACTCACACACTTAAATCTCTAAGGCGGAGAGACAGGGGGACAGAAAGCAATTTCTGGTAGCACTCAACTCATCCTGAAACGTCCCTTTATTGATTAAAATAGATCATATGCCCATCCCGGACCACTCCTGATAGCCAGGGGGTGGGACACGCTCACTGGCTTGAGGCAACCCTGGCCACTCTCAGAGCAGAGTGGGGGTCACTTGTGGAAAATTGAAGCTCAGTTGGCCAGAGACACGGGCGGCCAGGGGAGCACAGTGGCAGTGCACTGTCATTTTTCGGGTGCTCGCGATGTCCAGGGCCTGTCCGCTGCACTCACACGTGCCATCTGGTGAAGGAGGATTACCACGAGGAAGCCCAGGCTCAGGCAGGAGAGCCACGCAGCCACGGCGACACGATTCAAAGGTGCAGAACCATGGTGGTGGGGGTGGGAGTGGCTAGGCTGGCTTTCTGTCTAGGGCAGGGGCCCTGTGCAGGTCTGGGGCAGACCTGGCACGAGCTAGACTCTCAGGGCGCCCCCGGGCCCACCCGGAGGACACGGGAGCGCGTGGCAACATCTGGCGGCGCTGTCTGCTTCCTCCCTCAAACACCTGCCGGGCCCTGCAGATGGTTCCTCCGACCCCGCCGAGCACCAGGCAGTGTGGTGGACAAGCACCCCAGCTTCCCTCCCCGCACCCCCAGCCCTGCTGTGGGACAAGTGAGGTGTGTTCCCACCTTCTCTGTGAAGCCCCCCGCATATTGAGCCCGCAGTAGCCACGGTGGCAATTGCTCATCAGCACACCCTTTATAGGACGCCTGGGTGCCTCAGCGGGTGAGCGCCTGCCTTCAGCTCAGGTGGTGACCCCGGGGTCCTGGGATCGAGTCCTGCATTGGGCTCCTTGCGTGGAGCCTGCTTCTCCCTCTACCTGTGTCTCTGCCTCTCTCTCTGTGTCTCTCGTGAATAAATAAATAAAATCTTAAAAAAAAACACACACACATCTTTTATAAAACCTGTGGCCCACCCCGACTCACTCCCCTACTTCTTCACATACTTCCTAAAATCACCTCCCAAGTAAACCACATCCAGGGAACCCAGACCGAAGCAGTAGCACCTAGGGGCTGAGTGCCGCCCAGAGCCCTGGTGCCACGTGCTGCCAAGCACGTGGACATTGACTTTTTTTTTTTAAGATTTTATTTATTTATCCATGAGAGACACAGAGAAATGCAGAGAGAGAGGCAGAGACACAGGCAGAGGGAGAAGCAGACTCCATGCAAGGAGCCCAACGTGGGACTCGATCCTGGGTCTCCAGGATCACACCCTGGGCTGAAGGCAGAGCTAAACCGCTGAGCCACCCGGGATACCCGGACATTGACTTTTTATTCAACTCCTGGATGACCCTTCTCTGTGCTGGGCTCGGGGCCTGGGGGCATGGCCAAGAGAGGGCGCAGATGGCACCCAGTCCCTTAGGTCTAGCTGAAGCCAGAGGCCTGCAAATTGTTTATATCTGGCCAAAAACCAGCCTCAATGGACATTTCATTGCACTCCATACCTGATGCTTCAATTCGCTGTACAACTTCCCAGCTCCAGTCATCCCACCGCTTGCACACCCCAGGGATGGGGAGCTCACTACCATTCAAATAGTTCGATGGCCCTGAAATGTATTAGCTCCCAAACAAATATTATGTGTTGAATAAATGACTAAGCCAGGTAATTATTTTAGTATCAAATCTCCAAGCACCTCTTTTTTGGAGGCAAACAGCCAGAAACATACAATAATGCCAGGAACAAAGGGATTAAGGAGTGCTTCTGTAATCTAGTCCAGGGATAGCAAAGGACCAGTGGACCAAATCCGGCCCACTCTCTGTTTTTTGTACATCCTGCAAACTAAGAATGGTTTTTATGTTTTTAAATGGTCGGGGAAAAAATAGAAAGAAGACGATTTCATGACATGTAAAATTATATGAAATTCAAAATCCAGTGTCCATAAATAGAGTTCCACTGGAGCATAGCCACGCTGTCATTCACGTCGGCTGCTTCCCTGCCACAGCGGTGCAAGTGTCTGTGGCAGAGACAGTTTGGCCCACAAAGCCTAAAATATTTACTATCTGGTACTTTATGGGAAAATGTGAGCCACCCCTCATCTGGTTCATACTCACAAGCGATGTCACCCCATTTTATGGGTGGGGAAGTTGAGGCTCCATGGGGTCAGGGAACTCTGAGTTGGCCTGTGACAGGAGACGGGGGGCTTGGTTTCCAGAACTGCAACCTGACCCCAAAGCCCTGGGACCTCCCTCAGCCTGGCTTTCCCTCCTGTCCTCGGGGACCTGGGACGGCCTGTCCTGCCGAGTGGCTCCTGTCCTGTCCAGAGATCCTGCTACGCCGCGGGCTGGAGCCGGGTGCAATCAGAGGCTCATTGATGCGATAGCACCGCGTGTCAGAAGAATCAATGCTGCTTCCCCGAGCAGCTGGTGAAGGCTCAGAAAGTGGGTCAGGCCCCAGGAGGGGCAGTCCATTTTTAGCTTTTCATTAGGGCCTCATTCATTAATTCCTCCATGTAATATTTACTGAGCAGCTACTCTGTGCCAATCCCCGCCGCAGGGACTGAGAACACAGGTCAGCTGGGGAGGGGCCCTGCAGGCGCCCGCAGTCTGGAGACGGGACAATCACAGAAACCAGCGTGAAGGGGAGGGATGACCCAGGCCAGCGCCAACCCCCACCCCCGCTGCCCTTCAGATGAGGGCAGAAGCATCCAGGTTAGACCCGAAGGGGTCTGCTTGGTGGGGGCGGGTGGGGGAGGCCGTCGGGGGAAGGAACAGCACGAGGCTCAGTAGGGCTGGGAAGGCTTTGGCAGCCGATAGGTGTGTGGGGCTCCTGCAGCACAGGGCCGTGGGGCTGCTAGGGTGGGAGGACCAGGGGCCTTGGGAGACATGAGGCTTGCCCTGGGTGCCAGGGGCGGGTGCCTGGTCACAGCTTTGGGATTGAGTTGGGGGTTTATTCAGGCCGACAGAGGGAAAGCTCATGTTGGAGCCACAATGCAGAGGGAGCACTGGAGCCAGGAGTGACCAGAGTCCTGCATCAGGCAGTAGGGACAGGGGGAGGGAGGAGAGAGGGACACCTGAGTCAGATTGGGGGGTCATGGGGGCCAGCTGGCAGTGGGAGGGCCAGAGGAGCAGGGGGAGAAACTCGAGGCAGGCTTTGGAGGGCTTCCAAAGGCCTGGGGCACCCTCCCCTCTGCTCCTGCCATGGGCTGGGGCGACGGCCCGGGTTGGGCGGGGCAGGGGTGCTGGGCCCTCCAGGACTGCTTCCCGACAGCCACCTGCCCTCAGCCTCCATCCGGGCCCCCTGGGCGTGCACCTCCCCTCTTCCTGCCAGCCTTGCAGAGGCCGCCTCCTGCCTCACTTTATGGACCCCCAACACCACACACCTTCCCAACCCCACCCCTGGGGCCCAGCAGGCACGTGGCAGCCCTGTGTGATTCCAGACAATGCACTGACACGTCCCCGTCTAGCAGGGGTGGCTGGTGTGCCACCGCCAACGCTTTCTGCTCTGAGAGGTTGGTTGATGGAGGAACCTGAGGCCTGGAGTAGGGGGGCCATGCCTTTGGGTTGCTTGGAAAGCAGCTGCCACTGCTCTGCCTGGGAGGCCACACTTGTGGAGTGTCCTTTCGTCTTGCTGAGAACTCTGGGTTGACACCTGCCCGCCCTTGCTTGGCTTGGTGCACGATGCTATGTGACACCTCCTCCCCCTAATCATCATTCTTTGTTAACATGTGCACCCCCCAGGAGGCTGGACAGCAGTCTCCACCCTCGGCCCCGTCACCTGGCCCTCCTGCCCCCAGACAGCCAAGGGCACGTAGATGGAGTGGTGGGCATCTCAGGGAAGCACTGGGGCAGAAGGTGGGCCTCCTGCAGCCTGGCCACAGATGCGTGTGTCCCATTGTTTCCAGCTGGGGCAGGGCCCAGGGGATGAGTGCGTTGGGGGCAAGGAGGGCTGGGGGACAGAGGAGAGAGGCGGGGGCCCTACCAAGTCCCCAGAAGTCCCTCCTCATGCTCCCTGGTCCCCCATGGACCTGCTGACCCCTGTGGCCGCACATGGCCCCTCAGCAGCTGTGACTCCAGGCTCTGGACACTGGGTGAGAGTTGGGTGCATGTCTCCTCCTGTCCCCGCCTGGAGTCCAGCCCACTGGGTGCAGCCCATGGTGTTTTCCTGTGGGCAATCGCCACTGCCCCAGCTGTGGAAAGGAAGGTCATGCTTGAGCCACGGCCAACAGCTTCAGGGTTGGGGGGGACAGGAAGATGGTGCCCCTGGCCTTCCTGAGTTCTGCACAACAGCGCCGGGCAGGGCCTCTCCTCCATGGACCTCCGCTCTGCACCTAGCCCACTGCTGCCTGATTGGCCCCCAGCACGGGCAAGGGCCCGTGCCCACCCCTCTGCTCACCGCTGTGTCTGTCTGGGGGCGATCAGCGGCCTGGCCCACTACGGGGCCAGTGGTGCAGGTGCTGACTCCAGGGGGAACCCCGAGAAGCTGCTCGGCACTCTGGGGGTACAAGAGCCTCTGCCCTGACTCCCCACGCGTCGTGGCTGGTGGTGGTTTCATAGAGAAGGATCTTAAAGGCTTTCTTAGGGAAAGGCCCCGACGAGCTCCTTCATCTCCCCTGGGGTCTCAGCGCGGGGACTGAGCCCTTTCCTGGGCTCCGACCTCCCCCCGCCTTTATGCTGTGAGCCTGAGGTGGACGGACAGTCACCATGTCAGGGAACCCAGGGTTTACTGCCCAAACCGGGACACTTGTTACTAATTACGCTGGGGGGGGGGAAACCGAGGCAGACCGTGCCCCTCCCCAACCTGTCATCCTGCCTTGGAGGCCCCTTCCCAGGCTCAGCGCTGCCACCCACGCCCCCTGGTGCTCCCCTGTCCTCAGCCACGGGTCCCGTGCACCACTGTTCCTTCTTGCTTTCATCCATTTATTCACCCAGCAATGATTTCTGCGACCTACTCAGTGCCGGGCTCTGCTGTGGGCGCTGGGGACGCTGCAGTTCCTGCCATCACGGTGCTCACCTGTTAGCAGGGAAGGCAGACATAAATCAGCAAATCAATCGTGCTGGGGGGTGACTCCTGGACACTACCCTGGACACGAGACCGCGGTCAGGGGAGGCATCTCTGGGGTGGGGACCTGAGAGCAGAGGCTTGGATGCAGACAGGGCACGGTGGGGAGACCGCGGTGGGAGGCCTGGGTGGCACTCGGGGTGGGGGTGGAGCTGCGACATGACCCAAGGCTGCCCGAGCAGCCTCAAGCCCACTCAGGCCCTGGTTCCCAGGCCTGCAGAAGCTGGGGCCTCGGGGGGCAGGTGGGGTCAGGACAGGGCCTCTGGCTGGTGTGGCTTCGGTCGGGGGGGGGGTGGGAATGGCAGATCTGCCAGCGTCCACGTAGGTGACCATCAGAACTGGCAGCGAGACCACTGTATCAACAGGATGTGCCTGTTTGTTCTAGGACCTTCTTGCCTGGGGAGATAAGACTGAGCCCCGGAGAACCTTCCCGTCTGCTCTGTGCACTCCCCTTGCTGGAGCCTGCTGCCTGTAAGCACGTCACGGGCCGTGAGCATCCACTTACCCGCTCGGTGGGTCCCTCCAACCGCCCTCTTCACAGCACAGCGGTGCCTCTATAGACCAACGTTCCCTTCTCAGGGCCATGGGTCCCCAGGGGGTTCAGACGGCTGGTGTACGGGACAACTGTTGACTCATCAGAAGCCGCTGCCGGACCCTCCTGCCACCGTGTCCACCCATCCCAAAGCGTCACAGCAAGACCTCTGCCGAGTTTCCTCAAGACATCACCCGGGCATCGCTGTCTGCAGCGAGCGCCCCAAGCCCACGGTGGGGGGTGCACGCGGGAGACTGGAAAGCAGGGGACCAAACAGTTCAGGGCAGCTCGAGGGTGCAAGCAGCCCCGCGCCCATCCACGGGTGAGGGTTTATCCATAAGCAGCACGCGGCATGGCCATACAACTGAGTCTTATCCAGCCTTACAAAGGAGGAAGGAAGTTCTGACACCCGCCCCGACACGAGTGGACCTTGAGGACGTTATGCGCAGTGCGATGGGCCAGACCCAGAAGGGCCAGCCCGTAAGAGTCTCCTTACACGATATCCCTTAGAGGAGCCGAGTCCAGGGAGACAGAAAACGAGTGGGGGGGCCCGGGGGGCTGGCGGGGGGGCCTCGGGAGTGTGAGTTTAATGGGGACGGAGTTTCAGCTCTGCGAGATGACAGGCGTTCTGGGGACGGGTGGTGGTGGCGGCGGCACGACCGTGTGAATGCTTTAGTGCCATCGGCTGTACACTTGAAAATGGTGAAGATGGTGAATTTTATGTTATGTGAGGCTTACCAAGGCCGGAAAAAAAAAAAATAGGAAAACCAAAAACAAGACCACCTTTGTCAATCCCTGAATCAGAAGGCCTGCCTTCAACCACTGAAGCCCAGACCCCCAAATCCTATAGGGGTTAATCCTTCAATTCCCCTTTCGAGACTCAACCTTTCTGAGTCGAGACTGGCCCAGGATATCGCCCGTCTGCCACAGAATGCCGGGCACCGCATGCCAGGAACACTTTGCGGGGTTCTGCAGCCAGCCAGCCTCCGGCCCCCCCATGTTGTGTTACCAGGGGTTCACCGGCTGAGAGCTGCCTGGAGCCCGGGCTGGGATGGGCGGTGTGGACAGCAGGATGGATTGCAGAAGAAAAGACAGGCAGGCCTCACACCGTCCACTCCAGGCAACACCTCTGGATGTGGCTGCTGTTCCTGATGGCTTCTGGAAGCTTCCACAGGCCCACAGGCACACGCTGGCACAGCCACACCAGTCGTTTGCATTTTTTGTGATTGGTTGGGTGGCTATAGTAATGCATTTAACTTTGCCCCGAAAGGGGTCTGGCCTTTGCCCACAGCTGCTGGCCCCTGGGATGCCTTTGTTTCCCTGGGGCTTTGGGCCACACCTGAGAGCCTAACAGTGTGACTTGGCCTGGGGACTCTGAGTCACCTGGTGTCAGCTCGCTCTCCAGAGGGGCCTGGGACTGAGGTTAGCCAGGTGGGTGGCTGACCACGGAGCCCCCAACAGAAGCTGAGCGCTGAGCTGGGGTGAGCTTCCCAGGCTGACAGTCCTCCACCGTGCTGTCGCTCCTCGATGTCCGGGAGGCAGCATGGCCCACGAAGATGCTGCAGGACAAGTGCACGTTCTGTGTTTGGAACAGTTTTGATCTCCCTGGGTCCTGCGCCTTGGGGTTAATCTGAGTCCTTGGGTTGCAGGAAACTGGAACCGAGCTCTCTGTGACTTCTTGGGTCCCTCCAGCAAACTGTCGAAGCCAAGGGTGGTCTTGGGAACCCTGAAACTTGCAGCTGGTGTCAGAAGTGGGAGTGGTCTTGGGACGAGCTCCTAATCTCACAGTGACTCTCCTTGCTGGCAGGATGCCCTTGCAGAAGAGACCATTACATCGGGGGGGGGGGCAGGATGTCGAGAAGGAGCGGGTGATGGTGAGTGGGGGGGCGTCCCTCCCCTCTTGTATGTTATCCTCGGGCACTTAGGGAGAAGAGAGAGAGGAGACACTGCTTACTTAGACCAGGACCCCTAGAAAACAGAGTCTGGGCAACTGTCCACAGCTAACCTGGGCCGGGGTGCCACCCCAGGGCACAGAGGAGGGGCAGGGTGCCGCTGGGCTGGTAGCTTGCAAGAAGCACAGCCTGGGTTCTGTCTCCTGGGATGACTTCAGAGAGGCCACCTGAGAACCCTTGCATCGCCCGCTGGTTGAAGCCACTGGGAAGGTCTGCAAGCTCTAGAAAACCAGGGAAGGGGATCCTTCGGGCCCCAGGGGAGTGAGGGAGGTAGCTGGGAGGGCAGGGCGGGAAGTTGCAGTTTTGCATGGCAGGCTGGTCTGGGAACTTTCTGGGCAGTCCCCTGGTGAGCGGGCCAAGCAGTTTAGGGGGTGGGCTGGGCTCTCTCAGCCGTTAGACTTCTACGTGAACACCCCTTTATAAATCAGAGGGGAGCCTTGAAGACCTCAGTCCCTGTGGTGGAACCAGAATTAGTCACGTTGGAGCTAACAACAAAGGCCCCTTAGGGCCGGCGGGCTTTTAGCAGAGTCGCATGTGTTTGGGAACCTTCCTAAAATAACACCGTCCAGAAGAAAAACAGGAGCCCAGTTGTGCGGCGGGGAGGACTTTCACGTGTGTCCCCTTGTGCCCCCAGCTGGGCACGTGTCCTGACGTGGAGGCCAGGCTCCAGAGGGGGTGGCCAGGCTTCCTTCTGGAGTGGGAGCCCCCCGCCCCCCCTCCCCTGTCTCTCTGAAGGACCTGCACACAGGGAAACAGGCTGCAGGCCATGAACGGGGCGCTGACCAGCCGTGGGGGGGCCTGCCCATAATCCCTTTTAATGGATGTTCTTTACAGGGACTCTCTGGTTTCAGGGTGTCTGCCCTTCTGAAACAGGAGGCTGCTCCCCCCCACGTGTACCCTGGGGTGTGACAGGAGGAGAGAGCTGCTGCCCCGGGAGGGCTCGGGTGCCCCAGGGCATGGCGCCTGCCCTGAGCTTTCCAGGCTCTGCGGCTTCTTGCTGTGGATGGAGGGGCTCCTCTGCTCTGGGACCTCGGGGGAAGCCCCTGCTCCTCCTCTTCCTGCAAGGACATTGTCTTACGATGTTTGGCCTTTGTGGAAAGGACTCTGAGTCCAGAAAGGACAGGATGACTTCCTAGAGTCACTGGACTCCGAGGGCCAATAGAGCCTCCCAAACTTCAGCCACCCTGTGTCCCCCTGGATCCCTTTAAGCACCCCAGTCTGAGGGAGGGCCGCAGGGTCGGGCTGGCAGGACCTAGCACTCACCTGTGGCTGTGAATGGCACCTTGTCGGTCACTGTCCCCAGAAGACCTGTGGTGGCCACTGGTGCGGCCCCTGGGCCAGGATCACTGCCAAGCTCGCCACGGCTCCAAGCCTTGCAGCAGCCAAGCTCAAAAACTGAAACCGGTTCTTGAGTTTGGCAGCAGCGCCTGGCCCGCATTGACGAGAGGCTGCTGTGGTCGCTATCGATCACTTGGGGTGAATATGCACACATTTCACTGCGTGGATATTGGCGCTGGGTTACAGCGAGGTGTTACCCTGGCCCCACTGGGCTGTTAGGTAATAGGCGGTTTATGTACCTCATGACCTTTCTGAATCTAAGAAATTCTTTTTTCTCTTTTTTAAAAGATTTTATTTATTTGAGAGAGAGAGAGAGAGAGAGAGAACAGGCACAAGCAGGGGGAGCAGCAGAGGGAGAGGGAGAAGCAGACTCCCCGCTGAGCAGGGAGCCCAATGCAGGGCTCCATCCCAGGTCCCAGAGATCATGGCCTGAGCCCAAGGCAGACACTTCACCGACTGAGCCACCCAGGTACCCCCAAATCTAAGAAATTCTAAATTTGAAAAGACAACCTGGCCCTGAGGGTTTGGGTAAGATAAGAGATTTGGGACCTGTACTCGCCTTGTTCTGCAGGGGTGGGGGTGCAAGGGGTGCGGCTTGAAATGTTAGGAGTCAGCAAGGAAAGCTGGGATTCACTCCCAGCCTGGTCAGACGCGAAGCCTGGACGCTTTGCCAGCTTGCCATGCATGTGAAGTCCAGTCTGTGCTCAGTTGGCTTAAAGGAAAGGCGTCTCTCCAGCTTTCTCTGGATCTGGTGGCCTTCGGGAAGTCCTAGGGCTGTGTTCAGCTCATTCAGTGCCCAAAACCGGTTAGTGGCCACGGATGATCTCATCCAAGCCTCATGGCCCTGGGGGTACGGGTGGCTTCATCCTTATTTTACAGAGAGATATAGGACTCCTGCCACAGTGCTCCCAGGTTGCCCAGCCGGGAGGAGAAGCTGGGTCTCTGGGTTTCTGCAAGGTTCGCGGCAGTTTCTTGCCCCCAGAGAGCCTCAGTCTAGTTCAGGGTGGAGCTGCGGGGGGCAGAGGGGCAAATCTGGCCTACGGCAGGGCATGTCCAGGGTCCGATGGAGGGCCCCAAGAGCTCGGGGGTCCAGGTCCTGGCTGGAGGCTGGGGGTACCTGTGGCCTCACACTGCACTCCCCCTGCGGCCCTGAGCCCCCAGGGGGGCTGGCTGCGGGGTGTCTGCCTGGGAGCGGGTGGAGAGCAAGCAGCCCCTGCTGTGCGCCTGTGCCAAGAGCTTCAGGGCCTCCTGGCATCCAGGCCCCCCTGTAATTTAGGGGAGTAGGGGACTGGCTTCCTGCAAGCACTAATTTTCAGCTCTTGCGTTCATGTGGAACCTGGAAATTAATTAGCTCAGACACGAGTTCCACAGCCCAAGCTCATGCAAAGATTCCTCGTTAGTAAAACTTTGCCCTTTGGCTGGTGGGCGGTTGGCTGGTGCGAGGCACGGAGCTGGGCTGGGCTGGGAGGGGCTGCCTGCAGAAGGTCCCGCCTGCCCCGAGCCCCCAGCTCCTGCCCACCTCCCAGCGGCACTGGGCGTTTCCAGAGCCAGCACCACAACCACGGTGCCCCCGAGGACGGACCTAATGCGGACTTGGGAACCTCACAGCAGGCTTCCCGGGGCCTCGGGCTGGGCACTTGGAAACCCTACAGGGAGGACCTCATTTGGCCTGGGGTCAGGGAAGGCCTAGAATAAAGTCACTTAGGTGGTGGTGACACTTAAACCCAAGTTGGGATCGGAAGTAGTCAGGCAAGGGGCAGAGGGAACAGCATTCCAGACAGAGGAACAGCCCTTGCAAACACTCTGAGTCAGGAAAGGAGCTTGGTGGGCGGGCAGCCGGAGCGACCAGAACCCAGAACGCAGGGAAGGTGCAGGTGGGGCAGAGGCCCGGAGGCCGCGAGGCTGCAGACACCAGTCAGGTGGGGCCCACGCGCCACCCTGTGGGGCCCTGTGTCTTCACTTAAAGAACCCTGCATTCTGGAAGCATCCAGTAAGGGAACGAAGGCCCCAGCATCTTCCCAAAAGCCCCCTCCTCCACCACCTCCCTAACGAGGGAGGAATCAGCGTATCCCTGCCTCCCCTGCCTCCCAGCTCTTCCCCCACAGCGGTGGCGGAGCATCTGGCTCCTTCACCATCATCATTGTGGGTAATTGTTAGGTGGGCTGGGCGTGCGCTTTCCTTCTGCTGAGGCTGCGAGCGAGGATAATCACGGCTTTTCACCATCCTCCCTGCCCCCCCCCCACTCCGCCCCACCTCCTCTCTTATCATTTTTTCAGGAGGGCCCAGAGGAGACTGTGCAAGCAGCTCAGGGCCTAAGGACGGGAAGCGTTCTGGGAGGCCACTGGCGATGCGTCAGGCGTCAGGCCGGTCCCCCGAATACTGGCCATGTTGATGGAGATGAACAGCCACCGTTTACTGGAGATGGTGACATGAGCTCATGGGACAGAGAAGGAAACAGAGGCGCGGGAGGATGGAGCGACGGGCCCAAGGCCGCAGTGGCAGCGCTGCTCACGACCTCAGCCACCGCCCCTTCCACCGTGCACGTTCACGCTCACCTCCACCCACCCTCCTGACACGGGCTCCTAGGCACCCAGCCTGCAGGTTTGGGCGGAGGCCCCGTATGAGGGTCCCTCCCCCAGGAGGGCCACGTGCTGCACCCACCGCCCCAGCTGATGGGTCCAGGGCAGACACTGGCACTTGAGGGCAGCCGGTTTGTGTGTGCCCTGCGAGGATGAGCGGGACCCGTCGGAGCCCCTCTCTCTGGCCCGGGCAGGGAGGAGCAGAGAGGGGAGTCTGGGCGGGGGTCACACAGCAGAAAGATTCCAGGGGGAGCCCAGGGCGCAAGGCAGGAGAGGCCAGACCCCAAGGCAGAAGGGAGCAAGAGGCTGGCCCACAGAGACCCGCCCCGTGGGGACCCGGAACCACTCTCTCTGGCTCTGTCCCTGGCCTGGCAGTCCAGCTGGCCCAGGGTCTGTGTGGGGCAGAGACCCGTCTCGCTTTACCCACCTGCCCCCCAGAAGGCGGGTCCCTCAGGTGTGAGAGGAAGTCCCAGGTGAGCTCTTCAGAGGCACCTGTCCCACTGGCAAGTGCCCATCCGCCCTTCCTCCTTCCTCCTCCTCTTCCTGCTGCTGCAATCAGGAGGCGACCTGAGGACACAGGGTCATACCCTGATATCAGGCACGGAGCCTAGGGCCCCAGACATGCTGCAGCTGCGCCCCCCCGTATCTTGTCACCATGGGCTCAGAGGTGGCAGCTGAGCGCAGCTCCTCACGGAAGCCGTGCCCGCCGTCCCCACCACGCTCTCCCAGCCATCCCCCACTCCAGCGGCCACAGGGGTGAGGAAGGGGCCTCATCCCGAGGCCCACGTGTGTCACCGGGAATGGGGATGGCGGCCCCACCCCAGGGAGAGGTGAGGGATGTGGGCGCAGGCATCCGGGGGCTAGTGAATGAATGATTCCTGAGAACACAGGCTCTCCTTCCTGGGAGACCTCGCCGGTCCTCGGGCCTCCCTGCCTCCGCCTGCTCCACTGCCCCGCTGCACGCAGGACGGGCGGGCGTGGGGGTCCCGTGCGGAGGATCCTTGAACATTTCCGACTTGGCCTTCACGCTGATCAAGAAAAACTGAACCAGGAGGACTGAGGTGCGCTGGACAGAATAAGTGATCACCTGCCTTCCAGGGCTGGGGAGGGGCACCGGGGGATTGATTATCTGCTGCCGGGGTCTTTCCAGCTGCTGAGGCTTGTCTGTATTGACAGCAGGTTGGCGGGAGTGCGCGCGGCCGGCGCCCAGGTGGGGCAACGTTCGATCGCAGGCCGGGGTTTCTATCGCTTTTGGCCGAGGGCCTGCTGCAGAGCCAGGAGCACAGCGGGAGCGGGGCGCTCTCCCGGGCCGGCCGGCTCCGGGGCAGTGTCTTTCAGGAGTGGCTTGAAAGGAGCCCCCGGTGGCTGCATCTCAGGCCCCACTGAGTGGGGAGGCGCCCCGGGACGCTGGGCCTGGCTCTTGCACGTGGGGCCCTCCGGCAGCGCCTGCCTCCCCCCGGGTCCGGCCCGACCCAGGTCCCACTGAGGCTGGGTCGGAGTCGCCTCTTTCCTTGACCCCCCGTCCCACATCGAGCGTGAACAGGCAATCCTGGGGGCCTGGCTGCACCCCCAGCCCGCAGCCTTGGTGATGATGTGCAAGCTCCCAGGAAGAGGGTGACCCCAGACTCTTCAGTTACAGGGGACTAAAGGCGCCTGCATCTTCTTCCGTGGGCCTGTGCTCTCCTGCTTGTGAAGGCCCGATGGGCTTGAGTTTCCAATTCGGACTACCCCCCCCAAACAGGCTGTGAGCCCCACAGTCTGATTCAGCCCTGCAGCCCCTGGAAGCTCCTGACCAGGAGATGCTCCTGACCAAAAACTGTCCATGTGGGGTCCCTGGGGGGGCTCAGTGGGTTCAGTGTCCACCTTCAGCTCAGGTCATGATCCTGGGGTCCTGGGTTCGAGCCCTGTGCGTGGGGTCGCTGCTCAGCAGGTAGTCTACTTCTCCCTCCCCCCTGCCGCTCCCCCCTGCTCATGCTCACTTGCTCTCTCTCTTGCTCTCTCCCTCAAATATGTAAGTAAGGGATTCCTGGGTGGCTCAGCGCTTTAGCGGCTGCCTTCAGCCCAGGGCGAGATCCTGGAGTCCTCAGATCGAGTCCCACATCAGGCTCCCTGCATAGAGCCTGTGTCTCTGCCTCTCTTTCTCTCTCTCTGTCTCTCATGAATAAATAAATAAGATTAAAAAAATTTAAAAAAGACAAATACATAAATAAAATATTTTTAAAAATAACTGCTATGTACAAACCCCCTGGAGTGGCCACACTTGGCCACCGGTGCTTCCCAGGAGACCCCCATGCTTCCAGTGTCCATGCTTTTGCTCAGGCCACGCTGCCCACCCTGGGATGCTGCTCTGGAGGCCTGGCCTCTTCCCATCTGACTCGTCTTCCATGGTCGCCCTGGGTTGTCTCCTCCGTAAGTCTGACTCCACCGAGTCGTGGAGATGGCTCCACCCGGGTCTCTACCTACCATGCACAGCTCCATGGATGTCACCCATGACTGGCCCGAGGTGGAATGATGACCACGCAGGTGAAGTTGATGTGCAGCACCCAGAGAGATACGACAAGAATTTCTCCTCCAGAGGAGGGCTCTTAGCAACTTTCTTTTTTTCTTTTTTAATATTTTATTTATTTATTTATTTATTTATTTATTTATTTATTTATTTATTTAAAGATTTTATTTATTTATTCATGAGAGACACACAGAGAGAGGCAGAGACACAGGCAGAGGGAGAAGCAGGCTCCATGCAGGGAGCCCGATGTGGGACTCGATCCCGGGACCCCAGGATCACGCCCTGGGCCAAACGCAGGCCCCTCAACCAGTGAGCCACACAGGCGCCCCAATATTTTATGTATTTATTTGAGAGAGAGGGTGAAAGAGAGAGAAGCCGGGGGAGGAGCAGAGGGAGAGGGACAAGCAGACTCCACGCCCAGCACGGAGCCCCACGAGGCTCCATGTCACGACCCTGAGATGACAACCTGAGCCGAAATCGAAGCCTCGGAGGCCTGACCGGCTGAGCCACCCAGGCGCCCCTTAGCAGCTGTCTTCCACGTCACACAGCAGCGTTAGCGACAGCCACCAGGTCGTGATGTCATGGGTTCTATCCCTAGTCCTTGTGTATCTTGTAACCTTTGGGGTCCCCTCCCCAATTCCCCACTCCTCTTGTCCTAAAGAATAGTGCAGGTTTGCAGCCGAATAACTGCCCTGCCCTGTCCTATGGGGCCAGAGTAGCCCAGGGCCCTCTTTCTCTCCATCCCGCCTCCTTCGGTCCGGGTTCCTGCTGGGGCACAGCCAGTGCACGGGGCCACGGCGTACTCTCCTCCTTCTGGAGGTGGCCGGCCACCGCCTCAGTGTCCTGTCCCACACACGCTTTCTCGTCTTGTGCAATATGAGAGAGCTGAGACTTTCCCCAATCTTCAGGCTGTTTCCTCTCTGCTGAATGATTCCGACTTCAATCCATCACTTATGTCCTGAATTTTGCCATCAACAGTTAGGAAGCACCAAGCTGCTTCTTTGAAGCTCGGCTGCTTAGAGATCTCCTCGGCTAGATACCCGGTTTCACCTGTTGCAACTTCTGCGTCCCACAAAAGCCCTAGGACACGAGCGGGCTTCAGCCAAGTTCTCTGCCAGCTTGTAATGGGATCCCGTTCCTCCAAGAACCGCTCCCTCGCTCCTCGTTTCCATGCGAGACCTCATCTCTTAATGTCCCCATCCCCACCAATACTCCATTTGCGGCGACTCCTGTCGTCGGTAAGAAATGGAGGTCGTCTCTCTGGCTCTGGTCTTTCCTTTCTGAGCCGCCACCAGAAGCACCTTTAACAGGCTGCTCACGGTATCAGCTTTTTCTAGCACGCATCGCAAACCTCTTCCAGCCTCTACTCATTACCTGACTCCAAAGCCACTTGCACATTTTAGATATTTATTACAGCGGTGCCCACGCCTCAGGACCCATTTCTGTCTCCGTCGGCCCGGGCGGCTCTAACAAATACCGGAGACCGGGTGGTTCTGATGATAAACATCTATTTCCCGCAGTTACGGAGTCCGAGATGGAGGCGCCGCTTGATTTGGTTCCTGCTGATGGCTCTCTGGCACTCGGCTGCCTTCTCTCGTCCCCACGTGGTTGGGGGTGGGAGGCAAGGGCAGGGAGAGAGAGCCCTCTGGTCTCTTCTGATAAAGGCGCCAATCCCATCACGGGCCTCCACCCCCATGACCTCATCCAAACCTAATCACCTCCCACAGACCCCACCTCCAAAAACCATTGCATTAGGGGTTAGGGCTTCAACATAGGAATTTGGGGGAGGGTGATGCAAAGATTCAGTGCATAGCAGCCCTAAAGCCAAGGCTTGGGCCTGCCTTACTTCCAATCTGGCTTGGATCGCCCTCCGGGTCACGGCCTCTACAATAGTTACTCGTCATCCCATTGTACGGATGAGCAGAGGAGGCTCAGAGAGGCTGGACAACCTGCCCAGGGTCACACTGCAGGTGTGTAGACAGACAAGAAGCAAAGCCCAAGGTCTGCTGCTTCTTCTCTCCTGGGATGTGGCTGGTGTTCTCCACTGCGGATCCCTGACTGGGCTCCTGGTTTGGGGAGGAGTCGTCGAGAAGAAGTGGCTTGGTGGGCTGCTGATAACCGCTGCCCACCCCCGCCCCCCCAGGCACGGAGGGAGTGCCCACAGCCTCCTACCTGGGAGAAGGAGAAAGGTGATTGGAGTGACAGCCAGAGGAGGGAGGATATGGCCTGTGGACAGAGGCGGGGCTCCAGCCCCACAATCAAGAAGAGTCCCTGGACCCCTCTCCCTCTTCTGTCTTCCATCGGCCCCACTGACTGAAGGGCCACCTCCAGTTTGGACCCCAGTCATCCCTGGTGCCTTCCACCCTCTGACCCTGTCCCTCCATTCTGGGTCCCCCCCAGGAGCTCCTCCCCACAGAGTTCAAACTCAGAATCCAGTGATGAACACATGGGTCTATTTTCTTTTTAACAACGCAATAATTCGGGGCGCCTGGGTGGCTCAGTGGTTGAGCGTCTTCCTTTGGCTCAGGTCTTGACCCTGGGGTCCTGCGGGGAGCCTGCTTCTCCCTCTGCCCATGTCTCTGCCTCTCTCTGTGTTTCTCGTGAATAAATAAATAAAATCTTAAGAAAAAAACCCAATGTAATAATCCGTATATATGCTTTTGATGCCTTTTCTAAGTATCCTTTGGACACCGGGATTTTTTTCCTGCATTAAATAATTAAACCCTCCCAACGACCTTGACAGACGTCACTATCCCCATTTCATAGATGAGGAAGCGGAGCCCCTAGAGGGTAACCGGCTTTCGCAAGCCTTCACAGCGAGGAAGTTGTAGAGTCTAGATTCAAAGCCAGAACTTTGCCTACTCGAGTCCCTGGGTCCTCGCCGCCTCTGCGTCCGTTTGCCTCCCATCCTGCAGGCAGGGCAGGCTGCAGGTAGCTTATTTCTAAGACAGCCAGAGCATATGATACGTGGAGTTTAGACTACAAAGCTAAGCGGGGTGAGCGGTATTGTCGAGACAGTTTTACCTGGGGACAGCCTCTGATCCTGCCCACCTGCCCACGACTGTGCCTCATTAGCCAGTCCCCGCAGCTGGACGCAGCCAAGTCAAAGCGTTGCTGCGAGAGCCCCCCGGGCAGGCCCGCTCTTGCCCAGGGCTGGCGTGCCAGCAGCCGGTGGCGGCTCTGAACCTGGCAGAGGCGGCTTGGAAGCCAGCACGAGGAGGCCAGGATCACAACACCGAGCGGGCTGGAGGAGCCCTCTGCGGGCTGCAGACGCCCCGGGAGCCGGCGGCGAACCATTGCTATGCTTCACTCCAACCCCTGCCTGCAAGGCGGCGACATCTCCATCCATCAGCGCGGCAAGCGGCCAGCAGCGGAGCCGTGGTCGCCTCTGACGGCGGCTGCCGGACGGACGGGACGGGCTTTCCTTTGTTTCCCTGAGGTCGACCTGGAGCAGCGGGTGCTGGAGGCCAAAGAGCATTTTGGGGAGTCGGGGGTGGGGGGCTTCATCTCGAGAAAACTCAGATGTAACCTAACCTATTCCCTGTGAATCGAGAAATAAATCCCCATTCTTCTGTTTCTGCAGCCAAACCCTCCGGTCCAGGGCGTTGAACCCCGACATTTGGCAGGGAAGTGGTTTCTGAACTCGGGGTGCATCCTTGCCTCCTTGATGACAGAGGGTGAACGAGGGGGCAGAGACGCCTCCCAAACCCGGCACTTTTCTGGTTTGTAAGATGTGGCGTTTGCATCTGGGGACGACAGAGAGGGCCGCCCTCCTGGTCTCACCTGTCCCTTTGGACTCCCGTTTTGAGTTTGGTTTGAGCGTTTCATCAAGGGCCGGGTTTGGGTCTACAGACGTCCCTGGGAAGAAGCAGGAAAGAGCAGAGGCGGCTCGTGTTCGCGACCTCTCGACCCCTGTCATCCTGTAGGCAGATCTTAGACCTATGCTGGGTTCGAGGGCTACCTGGGACTGTCCCCTCCCCGGCCCCAAACCATCCGGCTGTGAGGCAGTTGGGTGGGCAGGGTGACCTGTTAGAGACGCACTTTGTGTCCTGTCGGGGGGAAACGTGCCCGTGAATGTTCCGGCAACAGCCAGCTGTGGCCCACACCACCTCCCGCCCTGGGACGGCACTGCTTGCCCCAATCCAGGTTAGCTGCTCTTTTGTGGAGCAGAAGCACCCCCAGCCACTGCCCACCCTGCACCCCCCGCCCCAATCACACAAAGGCCTTGGCCCCGGGCTGCTGCCCAGAGGCCTTCTCCACGGGCCCCTTTTGTTGGGAGGGCGCCTGGAAGCGGGAGCAGGTGATCTGGGGAAGGGTCGGGGGGCGGCAGAGTCATGGTTTCAGGGGGGGCTCGGCTCTGTGTTCTGCTGGCATCTGAGTGGCAGAGGCTACACTTTGCGGATCATGATTATGAAAAGGCCACAATTGGCCTCTCGCTTTGGAAGGTGCAGGTGACTCATTTGGGGCAGGGCGGCATTCTCCACTTAAATTGTCCCCTTGTCATCTCTATCACCACCTCCTCGCACCCGGGGACCCCACCCCCACTGCATTCCGTGAGCTGGGGCTTCGACCTCGCCCCACGCGCCCGAACCAGGAGGAGAGGCACCCAGCAGTCCACTGAGGCTTGGACAGGGACAGGGGAGGGGGCTTGCCCAGAGCTGGACCAGAGGGGCCAGGTGCCAGCTCCCCGTGGTCTTGAAGATGACCTGCTGCCTCCCAGGGGGGCTGTGGGCCTGGTAAGGGGCCGGCGGGGGGGCCTCGCCTCTGGGGTGTTTGCTGGAGGGTCCTAGCGCCCAGGGGTTGGGGAGGAGGGACGCGGGCTTTCCCGAGCAGCGAGCATGTGATGCTGATAATCACGGTCGCTTCTTCGGGGCCCCACAGGAGCCCTGGGGTCGCTTCCACCTCACGGCCCCCTCCAGGCGGAAAGTCTCTCTTGTTGGCCGGCGCGGCTCCTGCGGCCTTGATGCTTGGCCAGTGTGACGGAGGAACTGGCTTCTTGGTCATTTCACTTAGTCGACTCAAATTTATTTTTTATTTTATTTTATTTTTAAAGATTTTATTTATTTATTCATGAGAGACACAGAGAGAGAGAGAAAAAGAGGCAGAGACACAGGCAGAGGGAGAAGCAGGCTCCGTGCAGGGAGCCCGATGCGGGACTCGATCCCAGGACTCCAGGATCATGCCCTGGGCTGAATGCAGGCATTAAACCGCTGAGCCACCCAGGGATCCCCTATTTTATTTTTTATTAAACAATTTTTTTTTTTTTGAGAAAGAGAGAGTAAGAGAGAGCACATGTGTGTGTGCGAGCTGGGGTGGGAGGGGCAGAGGCAGAGGAGAGAGACTCCCAAGCAGACTCCCAGCTCAGCACAGAGCCCAAGGTGGGGCTTGAACTCATGACCCTGAGATCACATCCTGAGCCTAAATCAAGAGTTGGACGCTTCGCTGACTGAGCCACCTGGACGCCCCTAACTTAAATTTAAATCCACACCCCAGGCAAGTGGCTGTATTCTCGGCTGTATCCAGAATCTGACTACATCTCCCCACCTCCGAGATGCCCACCCTGCCCGGCCGCCGCCACCTCCCCCTGGGACCACTGCAGTAGCTTCCTTACAGTCTCCTCGCTCCTGCCTTGTCCCTGCAATCTGGTCTCTAGGACATCTTGAAACCCTGTAGGGGGGCCACCCGCGGGGGCTGTTATGCATCCTGCAGGCCGCTCGTTACCCTGTCCTGCTGTTCCTTGGACTGGACCGGCACACTGTACTCCTTCCCCTGCTTTGCTCCTCTGCACTCACCTCCTTGCTCTTCCTGAACCCACATTCATGCTCCGGCCTCAGGACCTTTGCACTGGTTATTCCCTCTGTCTTCAGGCCTTTTCCTTAGACGGCCACCTGGCTCGCTGCCTCTCTTCCTTCAGGCCTGTCCTCCAACTCCACGGTCTCAGAGAGGCCCTTCCTAATGAGGTGTAGGGAATATAGATTAAGGATACCTCCCCCCCCAATCCCATCTCCTTTTAGCAGATGTACTGCAAAGCATTTACTACCACCTGGCATTGTAATGGTTTTGATTTATTATTTCCTACTTTCCTTGACTAGAATGTAAATTCTGCAAGCACAGGTTTTTTTTTTTTTTTTTCTTTTTCTTTCCTGTTTTGTTCTCTGATAAATCCCATGCTTCTGGGACATCACCTGACACATAACGGGTGCTCAATAAATGCCAGGAAAAATGATCTCAGTCAATCCTCACTGTTACCAAGGGGTAACTATCCTTTATCCCCAGGTAATGGGTGAGAAAGCCGAGGCTGGGGGTTAGTTTTATTTAAATCAAGGCATATCCACCCGGAAAGCCCACATGCACAGCCGCCATGTCTCATCCATGAGATGGATGAGTCATTCACCCATCACTTTTTATACCAGTGTTGACACTGCAGTGACTCCATGGGCTCTAGGCCCAAAAGGGACCCGTCACAGCCCCACATTAGGGGAAAGTCTTGCCAGATGGTATGGGACAGACGTGTCCCCTGCCTGGCAACCCCCTGCAGGGCAGACGAGAGGAGGAGGTATGAGGTGCAGCCAGTGGTGGCAAGAGTCAGGGTCTGTCCTGGGAGCTGGGGGCCTTCCGGGGGTTTTCATAAAGCACCTCAAACATCCCCATCCCTAACCACAGGCCAGGTATTTCTGATTTCTTGTGCTGTCGTGGTACGTGGACAGTGGCACCAGTGAACCGATGCTGGGCAGATTCCCTGGTGGTGTCACCTAGGATGTGTCGGGAGCTGGGACCTCGGGAGTTGGCTGGATAGGGGGTGGCCAGGAGGGGCAGTGAACCGAGGCCAGGAGGGCCAGGCCTTGACTGCCACGCTCAGAGTTCTGGAACATATGCGAGAGGTACAAGGAGAATGGAATAGGGAGAGGCAGACATCAATTACCTGCCTGCTGTGTGCGATGCTGGACACCTGGGGCCTTCCAAGGGCTCCCTCCCTTAGTACTCACGACTTCCCTGCAAGTCAATATTATCATTGCCACTCATTCACTATGTGCCAGGCCTGCTAAACCCGTCCTCATATCTGAGGGTGAGAAGACAGGCCAGGAGCGGGAGGGACATGTGGCCACAGAGTGGCATGGTCCAGGGGGTGCTGGGGGACGAAGTGCACTGAGGCCCAGAGCGCAGGTCCAGGCCCCAAGCCCAGGCTTGCAGGGCTCGCTGCCAGGGCCTCCCACACTCAGGCCGGGCAGATGTGGCTGGGTGGTGATGCCCCAAGCACCCAAGCCCGATTTCCAGGGAGTACCTGGAGCCAAGGCTGCAAATCCTTCCGGCTCCATCCCCCAGAGAAAAAAGTTGGACTTGTTACCTCCCTTTCTGGGTTTTGCTGAAGTTTGCAAGCTTGGGTGTTGGTGCTTATCTGCCCGGGTTGCCCACTACCCGTCTCCAGAGAATTCCCAGGACCCCTCGGCATAGGGAGGCCTGTGGGTCCAGGCAGAGTCTAGGTCCAGCAGGTGTGTCGTCCACTGTGTTTGGGGATCCTGTGCCTGATGTCAAGCTCTGCTGTGCTCACAGGATCTGCCCTCCCCAGGCTGGACCTTACCCACCACCCCTCAGACCCACCTCTCATCTGCTTCTTGGCACCTGACCCATGTCCTGGGCACCTGCCCTGTCTGCCTGCGGGGCCTCTGCCTCCGACACCATCTGTCTCCTTGATGCTGGTCCTGCCCTGCTCTGACTAGCCTAGCAGAGGCCCCTCCCCACCTTTGTCCTTTCTAATGGACGGACTTCTGAGAATTGGCTCAGCCTAGCCCGTGGAGTCGGGAAGATCTAAATTACTCAATCTTCTGATTCAAACTCGAATCTCTGCCTGAAACATCCTCACAGACACACCCAGAAACAATGTTTTATGGGCTATCTGGGCATCCCTTAGCCCAGCCAAGTGGACACATGAAATTAGCCACCACAGCCTCATTTCACCCAAAGTCTGTAGCTTACACGGTGCTGTGCGGTCTATAGGTTTGGACAAATGTGTAATGACATGTATCCATCGTGAGGGTACCATACAGGTCGTTCCACTGCCCTAAAAATCTGCTGGGCTCATCCCTCCCTTCCCTCACTCCTGCCAACCACCAATCCTTTCCTGCCTCTATAGTTGTGCCTTTTACAGACTATCGTATTGTCGGAATCACACAGTTCCCCTCTGTTCCTCGTTTACCTAGAGTTTCATCATGAATGGGTTTGGGATTTCATCAAATGCCTTTTCTGCATGTATTAACATGATCACGTGACTTTCCTCCTTTGGCCTGTGAATGTGTTGGACGCCATTAATTGATTTTTGATTGTTGAACCAGCCTTGCATATCTGTGCTACATCCCACTTGGTCAGGGCCTATGATTCTTTCTACACACTGTTGGATTTGATTTGCTAGTATTTTATTGGGGATTTCTGCATCTATGTTCATGAGAAATATTGGTCTATAGCTTTGGGTTCTTTTTTTTTTAATTTTTTTTCTTTTTTTTTTTTACTTTTATTTATTTACTTATGATAGTCACAGAGAGAGAGAGAGAGAGGCACAGAGACACAGGCAGAGGGAGAAGCAGGCTCCATGCATCGGGAGCCTGATATGGGATTCGATCCCGGGTCTCCAGGATCGCGCCCTGGGCCAAAGGCAGGCGCCAAACCGCTGCGCCACCCAGGGATCCCAGCTTTGGGTTCTTGTAACGTCTTTGTCTGGCTTTGGTATTCGGGTAATGCTGGCCTCATAGAATGAGTTAGGAAGTATTCCCTTTGCTTCTATGCTCTGAAAGGGATGGTAGAGGATTGGTATAATGCCGTCCTTAAATGTCTGGTAGGATTCATCAGTAAACTCATTCAGGCCTGGTGCCTTCTGCTTTGGGAGGCTATTAATGATCAATTCGATGTGTTTAATAGATATAGGCCTTTTAATATTGTCTATGTCTTCTTGTGTGCACTCAGGCAGATTGTGTCTTTCAAGAAATTGATCTATCTCATCTTGGTTATCAAATGTGTTGGCTTAGAGTTGTTCACAGTATTGTCCTTGATTGTCCTTTTAATGTCCATGGGGTCTGTAGTGATGTCCCCTCTTTAATTTCTGATGCTGGTAATTGGAATTCTCTCTCCTTTTTTCTTAGTTAGCCTGGTTAGACATTTATTGATTTTATTGATCTTTCAAACCAGCTTCTGGTTTTATTGGTTTTTCCCATTGATTCCCTGCTTTCAATTTCATTGATTTCTGTTCTAATTCTTATTATTTCTCCTGCTCACTTTGGATTTAATTTGATCTCCTTAGGTGATTGATTTCAGATCTCCCTTTTTGTTTTTTAAAAGATTTTATTTATTTATTCATGAGAGACACAGAGGCAGGGACCCAGGCAGAGGGAGAAGCAGGCTCCCCACAAAGAGCCCGATGCGGGACTTGATTCTGGATCCTGGGATCACACCCTGAGCCAAAGGCAGACACCCAACCACTGAGCCACTCTGCATCCCTCCCTTCTTTTATTTTTTTGTATATGAACCCAATGCTATCAATTTTCCTGCATCTCACAAACTTTGATAAATTATGTTTTCATTCTCATTCAGTTCAAAAGGTTTTTATATTTTCTCTTTGGACATGTATGTTATTTAGAGGTATGTTGTTTAATCTCCAAATTTTTTTGGAATTCTCCAGCATTCTTTTTGTTTTGTGTCCAGAATGTGTTCCATTGTGGTGAATGTTCCATTTGAACTTAAGAAGAATGTGTAATCTGCTATCACTGGTTGAAGTAGTCTATAGATGTCAATTTTATCCAGGTGATTGATGGTGCTATTGAGTTCAGCTATGTCCTTCCTGACTTCCTGCCTGCTGGGTCTGTCCATTTCTGAGAGAGGGGTGTTGAAAGTTCTGACTATGGTAGTGAATTTATCTATTTCTCTTTGAAATTCTATTTGTTTTGGCCTCACATACTTTGATGCTCTGTTGTTAGGTGCATACCTATTAAGGACTGTGATGTCTTCCTGGAGAATTGACTCCTTTATCATTATGTAATATCCTTCTTTATCCTTGGTGACTTTTTAAAAAAGATTTTATTTATTTATTCGTGAGAGACACACAGAGAGAGGCAGTGACACAGGGAGAGGGAGAAGCAGGCTCCCTGTGGGGGCCTGATGTGGGACTTGATCCCGGAACCCCGGGGTCATGATCTGAGCCAAAGGTAGACACTTAACCACCGAGCCACCCAGACGGCCCCCTTGGTGACATTCTTTTCCTTGAAGTTTCCTTTCTCTGAAATTAATATAGCAACTCCTGCTTTCTTTTGATGGGTGTAGCATGGCATATCTTCCTCCATCCATTTACTTTTAATCTATTTGCACCTTTGTATTTCAAGTGAGGTTCTTGTGGGGCACCTGGGTGGCTCAGTTGGTTAAGCATCTGAGGTTTTTTAAGATTTTATTTTTTATTTATTGGATAGAGAGAAGGACAGAAAGAGAGAGAGAAAGCATAAGCGGAGGGGGGGGTAGCAAGAGAGGGAGAAGCAAACTCCCTGCTGAGCAAGAAGCCTGATGTGGGGCTTGATCCCAGGACTTTGGGACCCTGACCTGAGCTGAAGGCAGATGCTTAACCGACTAAGTCACCCAGGTGTCAAAGCATCTGGCTCTTGATCTCAGCTCAGGTCACGATCTCAGAGTCGTGAGATTGAGCCCTGCGTTGGGCTCCATGCTGGGCGTGGAGCCTGCTTAAGGTTCTCTCTCTCCCTCTGCCCCTCTCTCCTCCTTCCCTCTCTAAAATAAACAATAATACATACCTAAATAAAGTGAGTTTCTTGTAGGCAACATAGAGTTGGCTCTTGTTTTTTTTTTTTAAAGTTTATTTATTATAGAGAGAGTGGAGGGGGGAAGGGCAGCATGGGGGAGGGACAGAACAGGGAAGGGGCAGAGGGAGAGAATCTTCAAGCAGACTCTCCGCTGAGCAGGGAGCCTGGCCAGAGGCTCAGTCTTACCCATGAGATCATGACCTGAGCCGAAACCGAGTTGAACGCTCAACTGACAGCCACCCAAGCCCCCCTTGGCTCTTGTTTTTTGATTCGCTCTGACAATCTTTGTCTCTTAATTGGCGCATTTAGACCGTTGACATTCAAAGAGGTTATTGATATAGTTGGATTGATATCCACCGCATTTGTTACTGTTTTATATTTATTGCCTTTAGTCTTTGTTCCTATTTTTGCCTTCCACTTGTTTTCTGCCTCTCGTGGGTTTTCTTTTTGAGTATGAAATATTTATTGTGTTAAGTAATTGGTATTGGGGGATTTGTGTGTTAAAATAACTATTCTTTCCGCCCCTCCGACTTTATTGAGGTATAATTGACAAGTAAAACTGCATAAATTTAAGGTATAAAACACAATGATTTGATATGCATATATATTGTGAAATGATTACCACAATAAAGTTAGTTAACACGTCCATCACCTCACATAGTTACCTTTGTGTGTGGTGAGAACACTTAAGATCTACAATCCTAGCAACTGTCAAGTATACAATACAGCATTGTTGACGATAATCACCATGCTTGCTGTGCGCATCAGATCCCATGAACTCTTGCACTTCACACTGGAAAGCTTGTACCCTTTGGCCAATAGCTCCCGATTTCGTCCACACTCCAGCCTCCCACAACCACCCTTTGACTCAGTTTCTATAATTTTGACTTTTTTAGCTTCCAGGTATCAGTGAGATCGTACAATGTTTGTCTTTCTGTCACCGATTTCACCTAGCATGGTGTCCACAAGGTTCATCTGTGTTGTTGCAGATCTGCCTTTTGTGGTTTTAATTCAATGTTATATATGATTTTATTTTCTCCCCTTTTTCCCATATAAGTTGTCTTCCTTTCTTCTTTCCTTCTTTATTTTTCTTTCTTTCTTTCTTTCTTTCTTTCTTTCTTTCTTTCTTTCTTTCTTTCTTTTTCTTCTTTCCTTCTTCCTTCCTTCCTTCCTTCCTTCCTTCTCTCTCTCTTCTTTCTTTCTTTCCTTTCTTTCTTTCTTTCTTCTTTCTTCTTTCTTTTCTTTTTTTTTTAATTTTTATTTATTTATGATAGTCACACAGAGAGAGAGAGAGGCAGAGACATAGGCAGAGGGAGAAGCAGGCTCCATGCACCGGGAGCCTGACGTGGGACTCGATCCCAGGTCTCCAGGATCGCGCCCTGGGCCAAAGGCAGGCGCCAAACCACTGCGCCACCCAGGGATCCCTCTTCTTTCTTTTCTTTCTTCTTTCTTCTTTCCTTCCTTCTTTCTCTTTTCCTTCCTTCCTTCTTTTCCTTCTTTCTTAGTTAGTGGTTGCTCAAGAGTTTGCAATATGAACTTATAGCTAATTCAAATCCACTATCAAAAACACTATCCTGCTTTATGGGTATTAGGAGCATCTCATAATAACAAAGTAATCCTAATTCTTACCTCTTATCTTTTGTACCATTGCTGTTATTTATTTCACTTATATATAAGTGTACATAAGAATATATATATTCTTATGAATATATATGTAATAGAATGTATACATAGTCAAATATATTTTTTGGTATTTTGAACAAATTATCTGTTGAATCAATTAAGAATAAAAAAAAAGGTTTCATTTTACCCTCCCCTTGTCTCATTCCCCCATGTGCTTCCTTAATTCATTTGATTCATGTTTCTGGCCTATATTTTTTTTCTTTTCTCTAAAAAAACTTCTTTTCACATTTCTTGAAAAACATGTCTTCGGGCAACAAATTCCCTCAGTTTTTGTCTGAGAAAGTCTTCATTTCTGCTTCATGTTTGAAGGGTGATTTCACAGGATACAGTCTTCTAGATTTATGGGGTTTAAACATTCCACTCCAGTCTCTCCTTGCTTGTGTGATTTCTGAGCAGAAGTTGGGTGTAATTCCTACCTTTGTTCTTCTGTAGGTAATACCCTATTTTCCTTTGGCTTCTTTCAGCATTTTTTATTTATCTTTGATTTTCTACAGCTTGAAATGGCTAGGTGTGGTTTTTTGGGCATTTATCCTTGCTTGGTGCTCTCTGAGCTTCCTAGATCTGTGATTTGGTGTCTGACATTAATTTGGGGGAAATTCTAGTCATTCTTGTTTCAAATGTTTATTCTATTCCTTTCTTCTTTCTTCTCCTTCCCATTACACCTTCCCATTACACCATGTCACACCTTCGTAACTGTCTCACAGTCCACAGATATTCTGTTCTTTTTGCTTTTCAGTTCTGCGGGTCTCTATCGAGATCCTCAAGCTCAGAGATGCTTTCCTCAGTCGTGTCCAGTCTACTAATAAGCCCATCAAAGGCATTTCTTCATTTCAGTGCGTTTGATCTCTTCCATTTCTTTTTGGTTCTTCCTTAGGATCTCCATCTCTGCTTCCATGGCACACCTGTATTTGCATGCTGTCTACTTTATGAGGGCCCTGAGCATATTTATCGTTGTTTTAAATTCCCTGTCTGATGATTCCAACATCCCTGCCAAACCTGAGTCTGGTTCTGATATTTGCTCTATATATTCAAACTGGGGTTTGAATAAAAAAAACTATTAAAAAAACTGGTTTTTTTTTTTCCTTATAGTATATCTGGCAATTTTTTCTTGCTAGCAGGACACAATGTACTGGGTAAAAGGAACCGCTGCAAGTAGGCTCTAGTGATGTGGTGGTGAGGTGTGGGCGGGAGAGAAGACTTCTGTAGTCCCGTGAGCAGGTCCTGGTTTTTGTGTGAGCCTGTGCTCTGGACTCTGAGCTTCCCACGTGCTTCTCAGCACTTCTCCCTTGGGTGGGACGGGCTGGCTAGAGCCAGCTGGAGCTGGGTGTTCCCCTGCCCCTGGGTCAGTTAGGCTCTGATAAAACCCCAGCAGGTTAGGCTCTGGGTAACTGGTTCCTCCTGAGCGCAGGCCTTGTGCTCTGGGGTACTTCAAGATGGCTCGTTTCCCCTCCTCCTGCCAAAAACACGAGGGGATTTCCCTCTGATGTTCCTGGTAAGAACCTGGAGGTGAAAACTCACAGAAGTGGGAGGACCCTCCTTGATGGGTCCCCCTGGAGTTTTGACTCTGAGGTCGTCCACACTGAGCATCCAGCGATTCATCAATCACAGCTCAGGTGTTCACGAAGGTTTCTGCTCCTGTAAGTTATGGCCTGTGTTCACCTGTCGGTGTTTCTAATTTGGGGGGCAGCAGTTTGCCCTGTGACCTTCCTTCTTTTATGGATCTAAGAAGAGTGGGGGGGGGGTTGGCTTATTTGGTTTTTTACTTGTTGTTAAGACTGAGCAGCAACTTCCAAGTTTTTTGCTTGCTCGACAGGAGATCAGAAATGTGGGATTCGGTTTTTTAACAGCTTGCCTGGCTTTCTGATAGAGGGTGGGTTGGCCAGGTGTCAGTGGGCAGAGCAGTGAGGAGCCGGTGCAGGGTCTGGGTCAGGGACAGTGCATGGTTTCCCCTGAGATACTCTGTCTGCCATCTGCACACCCCACCTGAGGGGCTCCACAGGTGCTTCCCAGGGCTCTGGCCACATTTCTGGGATTCTCTGGGAGCTTCAGGGGCCCTCATCACCACTACTCCTCCCCATTGGCTTCTAGCTTTTTCCCATCAGGTGGGAGGCTCCCTAGGTCAGAGGCCCCATCTCCCAGTCCAGGTGAGGGCCTTGTTCTCAGCAGTTCCCACCACCTTCCAAAGCAAGAATCCTCAGGGCCCAGCCCCCTGGTAAGTAGGAGAGGAAGGGGGGAGGAGAGTGCACTGGGAGAGGTTCAAAACCACCCATCATCCCATGACGGCATCAGGCCTCTGAAGGCAGGACTCGGGTGCTACCTGCAGGTCCCCAGGGCAGAGCCTAGCACAGTCATGCCACACTAAACATCTGCTGGGTGCAAGAACCAACACACCCAGAGCGGGCACTGTCAGGATGCCAGCTAACACCCAGAGTGAAACAGAAAGGATCTTCCTACCTCGTGCTGGACCCCTGCCCTGCCATCCCCTCCTCTCTGTGGGCCCCCTCGGGGTTTCTGCCCCTGAGAAGCTTTCTGGGGCCTGTGCTGGTGAGAAGCCTGGTGTGGGCTTCCCTCCTTGGCCCCCACTACAGGGTCATTTATAGGGACTTGTGTGATGCCTTGTCCATTTTTGTGTTGTCCGCTAGACCTGGGTCCGTCTTGTCTACAGGCTGCTGGTGAATAAAGCAATGAGTGCTGAACAAATAGGGAAGAGCGGATACTGGCTCAGGCCAGCCTGTGGCTAACGTCACTGGGTGGAAACCCCAAGTTGGGGTTGGTGGCCTGCCCCGTGGGGACTCCCGTTCACTAGGCCGATGCTTTGGGGTGAAGTGGATGCTGGTCTGTAGGGAGGCTGGGCCTCGCTCTCACCCCCACTGGCTCCCGGGGCGGGTGGCTCCCCTCCCACCTGCTGCTAGGGTCCTGGCCACTCCCCGGGGAGCTGGGAATCAGGAAAAGGCAAATCCCTCAGTCCTGCTGTTCAGACCATCCCAGGCTGTCCCGATGATTGCATTCTTCCAGTGTGGGCCTCAGAGAATGCACTGTTCTTGCAACATGGTGTCTCCAGAACATGAGTCATGAGTAAAAGAAAAAACAAGCAGCAGAGCCTGCCACGGAGGGTTCTGGCATTGGGTTGCCATGAGGGCCCCATCCAGCCCTGGGGGGCCAGGTGTTCAAGGCTTGGGCCCAGGAGTCGGCTGATTTGGGTGGAGGTCTGACCCTACCACTGCCTGGGATGGGGGTGGGGGTCTGGGCTGTACTGGAATTCGGATTGTAGTCTGTGCCGTGGGGAGTGGAGTCTCTGTCCCTCATCAGAAGCCTCTTCAGGGAGGACACGGCCCTGCCCCTGGCAGGTAGGACATGCTCACCACACCCCGGGACCCCGGGCAGTTCCCTTCCCTCGGTTTCCTCCTCCGAAAATGGGAAAATGAGTATCCTCCCAGGT
Source organism: Canis lupus dingo (assembly GCF_003254725.2). NCBI lineage: Eukaryota > Metazoa > Chordata > Mammalia > Carnivora > Canidae > Canis > Canis lupus. The sequence continues at coordinate 69,059,036 of NC_064250.1, forward strand.
TGCTGGGTGGACCCAATGAGGTAATCAGTGGTAACAGAAATAATTAATAACAGAGGCTGGTAACACTTGTTAAGGACCTGCTGGGTTCTACTCTAAGTGCTTCGTTCCATATCGCTGTTTTTCAGACGAGGATGGAACTAGGCATCCAGTGATCTGCCCAGGGGCCCGGGGCTGGCGGTGTGGGCTGCTGAGCTTCACTTCCAGCCAGTCTGGCTCCGAGCTGAGCTTCTGGCCCCACTGCCTCCCGACAACAGGAGACACAGCACAGCAGCCTGGGTAAGCCCGCAAGCCCCAAGGAGGAGGAGTGGGGGGGCCTGGGGGGCGTGCTCCCTGCCCCCTGGCCCCCAGCCTCATGTCCAGCTCAGCCCCCACCCGGGTCACTGCCACCTACAGGGCCTCAGCTCTCCTTCCCCTGTTCTCTTGGCCTCCAGTGCCCCTCCAGTATGGGCCAGGTCTGGTGGCCGGATCTGGGGGGCCGGGCCTGGTGGTCAGGCCTGGCCAGCCGCTGCACTGCATTGGGTGCAACCGGAGCAGAGCCTAGGGCCCATGATATTTTAAGGAACCGTAAAGATGTTTTCATTTTAATTTCCTTTAACATCAAGAGAAAAAAAATGAATGTAATAATAATGAATCCAGCCTGGATTATATTTGTCTTCAAGCCAATGCAGTTGCAAACTTTAATTTTACATGTTTCTTCTTTTTCTTTCTTTCTTTTTCTTTCTTACTTTTTTTTTTTTAATGGCAAAGGTGCCTTAGATCTCTGAAAATCACCGCTGGGCCCTGACTGTGGTGTCACCCGGTGCCCACAGGCAGACCACTTGGCCACCCCGGGCCCTCCCTGTGCCGCTCAGTGACGGAACACGGGGGTGAGGCTGGAGCTGCTCAGAGACAGTCGGAGCGGCACATGAGTGAATAGCTCAGACGGCACACTTCCAGGTATTGGGAGCTGGGGTCTTGGGGGCTGGGGGCTGGAGGCCTGTGTGGGGCAGTCAAAACATCTCCCAGGGGGTGATTCATGAGGGCTGGACAGATCTGGGGATGAGAGGGGTGTCCTGGGAAGTTGGGAGCAGTGGCTGGAGACAGAGTCACTGCCCACCGGCAGGTGTTTCTGGAGCACCGAGGGCCAAGGAAGGAGGCTGGGGGAAGGCACAGGGAGCATTTCTAAAGAAGTCCCTCCGGAAATGGGTGCCTGGAGCTTATTTGAACAAGGGTGTCTGGAGGGCAGTGTGAGCCATGCAGCGGAGCTCACCACTCATGGGGCAAGGGAGCTGAGGACATTGGCTGAGAGCTGACCCAGCAGGAGGAAGGTGAACTTCCTGGCACTTGGGCCACCCCACGCTGCAGCTGGCTGGATGGCTGGACAAGCCCAGGTAGAGGGTACCAGGTGCATACATCTGGAATCTGTTGGGTCAGCTTAGGGACAGGAGGGCCAAGGGGATGTGGGAGGGGTATCACCTGCATTGGCTGCACCCCAACTTGAGTGCTGGGGGCCTCCATCCCCAGTGGAGCCCAGGGCACCCATGAACCCCTGGTCCTTCTGAGCAACGAGGGTAAAGTGAGGTGCACCTGGGCCAATTGGCCCTGGAAAAACCCTCTGAGCTTCCCAAGACTCCAGAGAGGGGTTGCAAAAACAGCAGGAGAGACATGGGCGTGGGTGAGACAGGAAGGAGAAGCCAGGGGAAATGGGGTGACTTGGCAGACCTAAAAATCAGAAACCAGGTAGCTTGTGGCTGATTCTGTGAGTTCCAGCATGGCTCCTCTGATGGGAGGAGCCACCCCCATTCACATCCATCTGGAACCTCAGAATGTTCCCTCATTTGGAAATAGGGTCGTTGTAGATATAATGAAGTTGAGATGAGCTCAGCCCGCAATAGAGTGGGCCCTAAATCCGGTGACTGACCTGCTTATGAGGGTCCCCGGGGAGACGGATGAGACACAGGGAAGGAGCCTGTGCCAAGTGGAGGCAGAGACTGGAGGGGCGACTGGCAGCCACCAGGAGCCGGAAGTCCCCCGGATTCTTCAGAGGGAGCGTGGCCCTGTGACACCTTGATCTCAGACTCCCGGCCTCCAGATTCGAAGAGAATAAATTTCTGTTGTTGGAGCCTCCCAGTGTGTGCTAGTCTGTTGTGGCCACAGGACAGGAGGGAGCACAGACCCCAGAGCCCCTCCTCATCCTTAGCCCCAGGACCGCCCGGGGCAGAGGTGCACCTGCGGGACCCCCAAACCCACCGACTGGGGACAGGCTGCAAAATCAACCTTATCTCCGTAGCGGGAAAGCAAGCACCGCTTCCCCGGGCCCTCCTGAGGTTAGGGACGAGGCCGAGGCTGCGGTGTGTGGTGTGTGGGGATCCCCACGTGGCCCCCTGCCGCCCCGGACCCCCCGAACCCCGACCCAGGGAGGCGGGCCCACCTGCGCTCCCCCGGCCGCGTCTCCAGGTCCCGGGTTGGCGTCAGCCCTGACCTCTGGGGCAGCGCAGGAGGGCCAGCGTGTGAGCGGCCACTGCGCCCCGCATGAATATTTGATGGTGTTGAATCACTTTCTTCTGAGACAGAGAAAAGAGGCCATTACACGTGGGTAATAAGATGCGCTGGGCTGTTCGGCGAGCTCCCGGCTGTCCGGGGCCTGAGGAGGTTGACGATGCCGTGAATAATTCATCCACCTGTAATGATTTTTCTAGCTCTGTGTCCCTCTTGGCCAGCGAGAGCCTGGCTTCCCACTCCCTGGCAGTGCAGCCCAGCGCTCGGTCACTCTCGGTCACTCTCGGTCACACCGACCTGAGCGTGAGAGGTACACGAGCCTCCTGGCGGTGGGATCTAGACTTCAGACCTCAGTTTCCCCAGCTGCACCGGCAGGGAGCTGTGTGTCCTGCCCCTGTCCCTCCCCCCTCCTCCCCAACCAGAGGAGGTACGGAGAAGCCGACGGCAGGGGACCTTGGAGGCTGAACCCTCCGAGTGTGTGACTCTAAGTAAGTTGCTTCACTTCTGTGGGTCTCGGTCTTGTTCTGTTAAATGGGATTGGGGTCTACTTCTGCTGCTTCGATTACACCTCTGTGAGTGTCTTCCTGGGACATGGCACAGCACCAGCTGCGCTCAGCTCATCTTTCCAACCTCCCTTGGGCCGGATGCCGCCGTCCTCGCTGGGTGGGCAGTGTCCTGGTGGGGGGCAGTGCCTGTGACAGAGACAGAGATTTGCGCTGTGCCCACTGGAGTGAGAGCGTCCAGGGAAGCCGTGCCAGAGGCCTGGGAGGGGAGGGCACGGGAGAGGGTGACACCGGCTATGCCCCGGAGGGTCTGGGAACGCCTTCAGGGAGGCAGTTCTAGAATCCTGGCCGTGGGAACAAAACCAGTGCGTGGCAATATTGACTACAGTGACGCTGGTGACAACGGTGACGGTGACGACAACAGTGAGAAGGGGCAACAGGATATTAAGTGGCGAGCACACTCGCCCGTGCCCCCGCAGCTCTCCTAGAGATCACCTTCACATTTAAAAAGTGCTTTTAATGCAATCTTTGATTAAAACCCTCCAGGGGCTCCCTATTGACTTCAAATCACATCGGAGCCGCCTACAAAGTCACACACCATCTGTCCTCACCTGTTTCAGACCCTCTTTCCTACCATTTCCTCCTCTTGTTCTGCAGCTCCGGGTCCTCTCGCTGCGGCACAAAAATTCCAAATCAATTCTCACCCCAGGGCCTTTGCAGTTGCCATGCTGCGCCTGAAATGATCCCCAGCACCCACCCCATCTTCCCTTGCCCTCTCACATCTCAGAATAAGCACCACCTCCTCACCGAGGTGTCACCTAACCCCGACCCACAGTCACCACGCGGCGAATCACCCTGTGAATTTTGCATCAAAGCACCTGCTGGTATCTGCAACTTTCTAGAGTATTCACTTCTCTGCCTGTTGAGTATCTGTCTGTCCCCCTAGGGTGTAAATGCACTGGGGCAGAGACCATGGCCCCAGGGGCACCTGCGTCTCCAGGTACGGGGCTGTCACATAGTAACCCCTCAAGGAGCACCTGCTGCAGATGGAATGTTCTAGCTAACGTCCTCCCTTCTTGGTGTTCTTTCTTTTTTTTTCTTAAAGATTTGATTTACTCATGAGAGACACAGAGAGAGAAGCAGAGACACAGGCAGAGGGAGAAGCAGGCTCCACGCAGGGAGCCCGACGTGGGACTCGATCCCGGGTCTCCAGGATCACGCCAGGGGCCGAAGGTGGTGCTAAGCCGCCGAGCCAGCCGGGCTGCCCTCTTCTTGGTGTTCTAATCAGTGTGTCCACTGGACCCCGGGCACGGGAGGGAGGACTCGCAGAGTAGTCGAGCAAGGAACGCTTATCGAAATGTTACTCTAGGAGCAACCAAGGAAGACGTCCCCCTGCCCTCCAACCCGGGGCTGAGATCCAGGCCTCCTCGCAGGGGGCACAGCTGTGCCCGGTGCCGCTGGCCGTGGCCGTGGGGCTACACCAGCAAAACTGGCTGGAAATCTGCCCTTGAGGGGAGGGCGGCTCTCCACGGACAGCCCTCTACAAACCGCCTAGAGAGAGAGCCACGGGACGCTGCTGGCCCGGAGAGGCCGCCCACGCCGCAGGAGCCCGGAGCGGGCACAGCGTCACCCGGCCAGCTCGCTGGGACCTGGTGAGAAAGCCCCTTCCTCCCACTCTGTCCCTCCCGGGCCAGCAGAGCCTGACGTGGGGCCAGTGGGCACAGGGCAAACGTTTAGAGGGCCCTGCTCAGCTGTCAGGCCGCAGGCAAGAAAGGGCCAATCGGAGCTGAGGGACAATAGATTGGTAAGTGGCACACTCCAGCCCTCTGGCTCCTCGACCTCCTTCTCTGCACTTCACATGTTGGAATTCCCGTGGAGCAGTAAAACGACTTCGTATCCCCACCCCCCCCACCCCCGCACCGGGGTGAGATCCAGCTGTACCGCTTAAACGCGACACAGCGCTTGCCCTGCCCCCGAAATGAGAAGACGTACAGTCCCAACAGTCACTGTTTGTATTACTCATTCCTCAAATTCAGTTGCAGCCTCGCTGAATACGTTCCTACCTGCAGACTAAACTGTCAAGGTAACTTCCCACAAGTTGCATGTGAACTAAAGATGGGAAGAAGGAGCGAGAAGAAGGAGACAGCAGGTGCAAAGGAGCACACGTGCACGTGCTCGCGCAAGGGTCAAGCAAACAGGACGCAGGCTGAGCTACCCCACGATTCACTTCCATGGTTAGTCATGAGGTCCTCGTTGACAGGGACAGGTTCCTTCTTCCACGGCCCAGCTCGTGGTCCCCCTGTTCTCAGCCAGAGCCCAGCTGTTCCTTAACCTGTGGAGCGACCCCCCTACCTTCCTTCCTGAAGGCTCTGGGTCCCGTTTGCCCTGCAATGCTTTGGGTGGGTGGGATGGTCTTCCACCCCCATTGCTGCTGGCCGTGGGAGCACCAGGAGGGGCCTGCAGAATCCTCCATGCTCCACAGCCAGTAGTGCTCGTCTCCATTGCACAACTGCAGCCCACTACCCCCCTCGGCAATCAGGATTGGTCACTCTGGCCAGTACAGTCACTTCTTTCTTTCTTTTTTTTTTTTTCATGTTGGTTCAGTGGCTTCAAGATGGCCAGATGGTAGTTTTCATCGTCCAAGCAGTGAAACCATTGCTGCGTTGCTGGTGGAAGGCTTCCTCTGACCTCTGGGTCTCAGTACCCCTGCTCCTCTAAGTGGCTCCCTCTCCGCAGTGCTCCCAGGGACGGCTTCTTGTTCACTGTCTTGGGTTGGCGTCGAAGCTCCAGGGGCTTTCACTAAATGCTTCCTGCCATAACAGTCCTCGCCTCGTGGGTCAGAGAGCCAGCGTGGGACCCTGAGGGTTGCTCGGTGTGTCTCCTCCAACCAGACATTTAGGAACTGGAGAAATCACCAGAGGGTTGGTCCACGGACCAACTGGGTGAATCAGACCTGAGCGGAGGAGACTCCAGCTATCACCTATCCACCCACTGAAATCAGGGCACCATCTCTGCAGCAACATCTTTGCAGCTCACGCCTGACCTAAAAAGCAGAGCAAACACAGAGATTTGTAGGATGGAGGCCCTCTGTTCACAAATGTATTTTCCTATTTCTTAGCAGACCAAGTGTCTTCTGAGCCTCCTTGTAGAACACGCTAGAGGGTCGAGTGTGCAGGTTGCACACTCCTGCCCCCAGTCTGCAGTCCTACCCACTCAGCCCTGGCCTCTAACCTCGTTAACTATGGGCCAGTATTGAGCCCAAGCCCCAGTCAGCCAACCAAATGAGCTGTGAGGAACACTTCCAGCTCGTGCTGGGTAGACTCTAAGACAGCCCCCGGTGACCCCTGCCTCTTGGTATTCACGCCTTTGTGTAATTGAGCATGGGCGGGACCTGCGACACACTTCTCACCAATTCAATATGACCAAGGCAATGGGGTGTCGCTTCTGTGGTTAGGTTATGTAAGACTGTGACCTCTGTCTCGCTAGCAGCCTTTCTCTATTGCCCCCTCAGCTTGCAGACTTTGGTAAAGTAAGTGACCGTGCTGAAGAGGTCCACGGGGGCAGCCTCCAGCTAACAGCCAACGAGGTACTGAGGCCCCCCCCTTCAACAGCCTGCGGGGACCTGAATACTGCCAACAACCACGTGAGCATGGAAGGGGGTCCTTCCCCAGTTGAGCCTTCAGCTGAGACCCCAGCCCAGCTGCCACCTTGAGTGGTAGCCCGGTGAGAAGCCTTGGAGCAGATGTCCAGGTGACTGACCCATCGAAAGCGTGAGATAAAGAAGGTGTGCTGCTTTGAGTCTCTAAGTTTGCAGTAATTGGTTACGTGACAATAGGCAATTAACACCTAGTCACACAAGCTAACATGTTAATCCGGCATCTCTAGAAGGTGTCTACCCTGTATGACCCGACCCGATACTGTATTTCCTCTTCCTTGGTCTAATGCCCTCAGAATCTACACCCACGTATGTTCTCCAGATTTCTGCCAATGCGTAGCAAAAAGCCTTGCGATCCTTTTGGTTAGACTTTTGCCAGTTGAAATGCACACCTGTCCTCCAGGGGTATGTTGAGAATGGGGTCTTGTTAGGGGTCTGGTGGCAACAGGGAGTGGGTATGATGGCTTTCAAGGAGAACGAGCTCCCCTCCAGGTGCCCAGGGGGGTTTTCATAGTGTTTTAGGCGGAGGACGTCTTGCTCTTTTAGACACGAGAAGGAAAGCTACTTCCCGTGGTCAGCGAAGCTCAGCGGGAAGGGCGTTCAAGACTGACAGTCTCGTTTGGCTCCAGTAAGATGTCCCCATTGCAAGTTTCAGGATCCTGTTCTTTACTAATCAGCGCCCTGACTTTCTCCCCAGAAACTTGTTGAGACTGTGGATTCAATTGTTATTTCAGCCGCCTGCACAATTAAATTTTTTATTTGATTTTCAGCAATATCAGCCTTGCAAGCACCAAAGAAATTAAGGCTTCTTTCAGAGCTGTCATGGAAGCTTGCTGGTTTGCAGACCATGACTGGAGCAGAGAGCTAGCAGACCTGAGCTTGTCATCTTCTCTTTGTTAGTGCTCAAGTGCGTTCAAAAGAATCCGGAGCTCACTAAAACCCTCATAGTCATCATTACTGCCATAACGGTCAGGTTCAGCATCCGCTGGGGCGCCCGAGGCATGGGCCACTTCATCACAATCAACCACACGTGAGTATTTGACTAATTGCCATGCTGCTGCACGTGTGGATTACTAAGGTCCCATTCCCCACTGACAGCTCGGTGCCGCGTTCAAGCCCAAAGGCAGGACCGAACCCATCCCCAAACCCCATCTGTCACGTGGCACTACTCTTTGCACCAATTTTGGATCAGTCAGGGTCCAATCAGGAGACAGAAATGACACAGGGGAAGTGTAACACAAAAAATTATTACCTGTACCAAGGATCGGAGGAATGAGGAGTGGCTGGCAAGAAGCGGAAGAGAATCCTAAAGAACATCCCTAAGGAACAGCAGCTCCAAGGAGCAGCTGCTACCCCTAGGCCTGAGGGAGAGCACCCACGATGCCCCACCACTGGACTGAGATTGAGAAGTTGGGGAGGGGATGTGGTTGTAGTTCACTGAATGTTAAGGAGGTTACTGAGGTGCCAGGCTGGCAGGATGTGTTGGGAACCCACCATAAGAGCTCGCTGGAGGGACATCTGGGTGGCTCAGTGGTGGTGTGTCTGCCTTTGGCTCAGGGCGTGATCCTGGGGTCCCAGGATCAAGTCCCACATCGGGCTCCCTGCATGGAGCCTGCTTCTCCCTCTGCCTGTGTCTCTGCCTCCCTCTCTCTCTCTCTCTGTGTGTCTCTCATGAATAAATAAAATCTATATATAAAAAAAGAACTTACTGGAAAATGCTCTCTGAGGTGCTGGGCAAAGCTGTCCACGGGCAAGTGTCTCGTCAGCGGCAGTCACTGCAAAATTGCCTGAGCGGGGTGCTGGGAGAAGCTTCCAGTTGCCCAGTAGCTGCCACGTGCCCCGAAGGAGCCACGTGCTGTGGTGTCACACCCCTGCAGGACCTGGGTGTGTGTGGACCCTGGTGGTGGGGCCACTCGGGCTGCAGGGGCTGAGCTTGCTCCAGGGGCCTACAGGTCCCTCACCAGAACCAGGACGGACAAGCCCTTCCTCCCACGCTGTCTTTCCAGCACCTGCGGCTGACGGAGCGTGGCGCCGCGCCCCTAGGAGCAGGCGAGGGAGGGTGGGCTCGGACCTGAGAGGCAGTACCCAGGCAACCCGACAGAGAACTGGGACCGCAGAGAACTGGGACGTGTGCTCACCCGTACCTTTAGAGTTTTGTTCACTCTGTTATGATTTTTCATTTTTCCGCTTGGCCGTCTCTGGCTCCTCTGAGTGATGTTCTCATAGCCGGTGCATCAAATAGATGAAATCACTGGGATGCGATGAGACAGTCGGGTCCTCTCCCAACTTGTGCAGCCTCGGCGGAAGCGTGTGGAGAGCCGCCCTGTTCTCCCGTGGTAGTCCGTGGGGCCACTTCCAGGGACTTCTCTGGAAAGTGGGAGCCTCAGGTTCACTGTTGCCATGTTACAGATTAAAGTCTGTTCTGAAAGGAGGGAAAAATCCCCTTTGCCATCCTCGCCCCTTCAGCCTCTGTGTCTCGTATCTTAACCTCTTAACTCCGGCTTGGGTTGAACTGTGTCTCCTGCAAATTCACACGGTGGCGTCCTGACCCCCGGTACTGTGACCGCATTTGGAGACCTGGTCTTCACAGAGGTAATAGGTTAAAACAAGGCCTTTAGAGTGGACCCAAATCCAATAGGACTGCCTTGGAAGTCTGGACACGGAGCCACACGCAGAAGGAGATCGCCACGTGAGCATGAAGACGAGCATCCACCAGCCCAGGAGAGATGATGCTCCCTCAGCCCTCAGCCCTGCCAACACCTTGACCTCAGACTTCCAGCCTCCTCAACTGTGAGACAGTACAGTTTCATTGCTTGAGGCCCCCGGTCTGCCGTATTTTGTTATGTCACCCACTCATCAGCTGTGTGACCTTGGACAAGTTGCTCGGCCTCTCTGCTCCTGTTTTCTCACCTGTAAAATGGGAGATAACAGTACCCACACGATGGGCTTTCTTACTTAAAACAGTGGGATACTTGGACCTTACAGAATAGTGTGTAGCACCTGCTGCACCAGGGCTCACCCTGCCAGGAGAGGGAGCTGAGCAGAAGGGAGCAGGCCCCCGAGGGGCCCCAGAGCCAGAGCTTGCACGGTCAGGTCATGGCCATGGAGTCGTGGCCGGCACCTGGGGCGGGCAGTCAGCCTCTGGACCCTCCACACCACTGATCCACAGCTGCTCACCTCCTATGGCCTTCAGTCATCGGGTCCCCCCGTGGTCCTGAGGGGTGGCCGGGGAGTTGACAGGGCTCCTGAGGGATGGGGAAGCTGAGGTTCGGGGAGGAGAAATGATCCCCAGATTGCCCAGTGAGGACACCTCTGAGCCAGAACTCGAACCCAGCTCTCTGGACTCTAAATGCAGTGCTCTTGCTCTGTGAGACACTGCCTCCTGGTGGCCGCCTCTGCCAGGAGCAGCTGGGTGACGTGAAGGGAGCTTCTGGGGGCCCGGGGGTGGTGCGGATTCCCCGCCCGCACCATCCCTGAGAGCCTGTCCTCGCCCTGGATCCCCCTTCTCTAGAAGCCACTTCTCTAGAAACTCTAGGCAGTTCCCTCGGGTTAAGGCCCCACTACATGCTGAGGATGGAAGATAGTCCTGGTTCACGCTCACCACAGCACCGCAAGGTGGGTGCTAGCACCCTCATTCTAAGAGGGGCACAGGGTGACGAGGGAGGACCCCAGGGTCAGGGAGGAAAGAGACTTGCCTGAGGCCACACAGTCAGGAGGCTCCGGCATGGGGACCTGGATCAGCACCGGAGGAGAGATGCATACCTGACACCCCATCCCGTGTCTCCAGGAACCCCAGCCACTCCCCTCCCTGGAGGCAGAGCGGGGTGCAGGAGGGGGTGCGGAGGGAAAGCCCCTCAAAGGAATACCAGTCAGGGCTGGGCAAACAACAGGTGCCTGAGGGAGTGGGAAGTGGGAGAGGACGAGAAGGGGGCTGCCCACACTCCTGGCTGCATTTTGGGTGGGCTTTCTATCAGAGTCTGGAAGGGCAGCGGGGTCTCCTTGGAAGGGCCCGGGGGGCCCCTCTGGTGTGACCTTTGCCACCTACTACTCGCTAAGGATCAGAGAAGGAGCAATTGGCCGGGGGCTCGGAGCCTCGGCTCAGCGCAGCAGGGCAAAGGCCCACCCGGTGGCGCAGCGGGCGCACCTGCGGGGTCAGAGGCCACCTGTCCTCGCCTGGCCCTGGATTAAACTTTCAGTGGCTGCTTTTCAAGTTTCCACGCAAAAGAAGGGGGGCAGAAACGGAAGGCGTTGTTTTCATGCCTCTTGCTTCATTTGCATAAGGTGAAAAATGTTTCCATAGAAACAACCAGAGTCTGTAATTTTTGAATAACGATTTCTGCACAAAGCACAACCTGTCTTTTTGCGAAAGGGGATTAAGAAATTCTCAGCAGCATTTCTAGCACAACAAAAGGCAAAGTCATCCAGCTCTGGGAGAGCTGCTCAGGGGGGAGAGCCTGGCGCAAGCCTCTGCCCTCCGTGGGCCTCAGCTTCCCCACCTGCGAAATGGGGCGGGGGAGGGCGGCGCAGGAGCCCCTGGCCATGGGGGGGCAGGGCCGCTGGGAGCCCCGGGCCCCAGGCCCCCAGCCGGCTCGGACGCAGGGCCTCTGGCAGCTTTAGCAGGCTTCCAGAGAGGCCGGGCAGAGGCCTGAGGGCCAGCCAGCTCCAGGGAGAGGCCCGCCGGCCCCCTCTGCAGCGCCGCCGCCGCCGGCCAGGCTAGCGGAGCTAAGGCGGGCGCCGCGCCTGGGCGCCTCTGCCCCCTTGTGGCCCGAGGGCCCTGCAGCACCCACTCGCCCCCGGCGCCCCAGGCCGACAGCAGGCGGGCGCTGCCCAGGGCCGGCCTCCCCGGGGCGCCGCGAGTTAGGTCGGGCAGGGAGAGAAATCCCCCGGGTCACCCCGACACCGGCCCCCCTGCCCAGCTCTCCGGGCCGGTGCCCCCCACAAGTGCTCCCTGGGCCGCGTTGGGGAAGGCAGAGTCCGGGCCTATGCAGGTCTGACTCGGGAGTCGGGAAGCGGAGGCTGAGCCCAGAGGGACCTGTCCGCCCCCCACCTTACAGAGGGAAGCTGAGGCCCTGGGAGGCCTGCCGTCTCCACGGCCCCCCCCGCCCCCCGAGGAGGCCCTGCACGCCTTGCCCATCCCCGGGCGGCTGGGCAGCGTCCCGGGAGGAGCCCGGGCATCTTGCTGTATCCTCCTCAGCTGCATCCCGGCGTCAGGACAGCCAGAGGCCCTGGCTCCGGTGCGGGAACGAGCCGTTGCTCTGGACCGTCTTCCCCGTTTCGCTCTCAGATCTGCACATGGTCCTTGATTACAAAACACTGACTCCACAGGACGGTGGCCGAGGGCGCGGGCAGGAATGTCTGACCTCAGCCCCTGCACTTTTGGAAACTCTCCTCCTCCAGGAGACTTCCAGAATGTTCCGCTACTCACCAGGGCCCACGCTGGGCATGGGGTGCGGCTCCTTATTATAGAGGGGGAGACCACGGTGGGAGACGCAGCTTCCAAAGACCCCGACATGGTACCTGGCCCGTTGCCACTGGTCTTGGGCAGGGGCTACCACTGGGGGTGCTGATAAAACAGAGGTGGCGGCTGGACCCCAAGCCTGTGGGTCATGCCCTCTGGGTGCTCAGAGGGGGTGCACTCTGGGTGCGCAGGTGCAGAAGCCCCCTCCACCGGCAGGTCCTCACCCTGCTGACGCTGTCCAGTGGCGCGGGGCAGAGGAAGGGAGGACGGAAGGCGAATCCAGCCCTCCGTGCTCTGGAGCAGGACAGCCTGCGGTGGGACCCTGCTCCAGGGGGACGAGGGGGAGTGAGCCTGGGCCAAGCGACCCACGTCGTTGGGGAAGAGCTTGACGGTGGACAGACAACACCTTACCTGCTGTGCGACCTGGGGACAGTGGCTTCCCCTCTGAGCCTCCGTCTCCCCATCTGTGGAATGGGGCCGTGGTGAGGGCTGCAGATTAAGAGTGCGGCTCCGTGGGCAGCACGCGTGCCCCTCTGGCCGGAGGCGGCGGCGGCAGGCCAGGCCTCTCCAGCCGGAGTCTCGCACCCAGGTTTCCTCTGCTCGCCATCGAGGAGCTCCGTCCCCTCGGGGGGGCCGGGAAAGCAGGGCTCCCCCAGGCAGGTAAACGCCTCGCGCAGTTTTGCCACATGGAAGTCCGCGGAGGGAACAGCCTGGAACAGCCTGCCTCACTGAGCCCGTGGGGGCGGGGGGGGGACACGGCGAAGACGAAAGCGCCCTCGAGTGTTTCACGACAGAGTCAGCGAGAGAGGACCCAGAAAAGAGGGGAGACAGACGGAAACGCCTCGGAAGCAGGTGGGGAGCTGTGTCGGGAGGGAGGTGAGGCCAGCGGATGGGAGCACCGGGGCTCCTTGCCAGGAGGTGAGGAAAAGCGGGTCACGTTTGGGGGGTGATGGCAGGGGGCACAGAGGCAGGTCCAGCTCAGGTGCGCCCAGTGCCGGCAGTAGGGGGGGCCGGGTCCCCTTGGGTGAGACTCAGCTCCCCGTGGACCCTGGTGGGGGAGGGGGAGGGGAGGGTGTGCAGAGGACAGCGCTAGTGTCCTGTCAGCCCAAGTGGCCCCTCAGGGGGAACTGTTTCTGCCCCGGGTGTGGAAGGGTCAGCCCCTCCCCCGTCTGGGTCATGTAGTCACTTAACAAACATGTACTGAGCCTGTGTCCTGGGCTGGGCCCAGAGACACTCAGGAAAGGTCACGGGGCCGTCACTGCCCCAGGAAGCTCCCTCCTCATTCTCGCCTCCCTTCTCCCCTCCTTCCTCTCTTTCTCTCCCCCTCCCTCCTTTCATTTCCTCCTCCCTCCTCCCATCCCTCCTCCCCTCTCCTCATTCTCTCCTCCTCTCTCCTCTCCTCCCTCCTTCCCCCTACTCCCTCCCCTCCTCTTTCTTTCCTCTCCTCCCTCTTCATTCTCTCCTCCCATCCATCCTCCTTCCCTCCTCCCCTCCCTCCTCATTCTCTCCTCCTCTCCCTCCTCCCTCTCCTTCCCCTCCCCCCTCCCCTCTTCCTTCCTTCCTCTCCTCCCTCTTCATTCTCTCCTCTCCTCCTTCCTCCCCTCCCACCTCATTTTCTCCTTGCCTCCTTCCTCCCTCCTCTTGTTCCTCCTCCCTCCCTTCCCTCCTCCTCTCTGTCCCCTCTCTCCTTCCACTGTCCCCCTTCCCCCCTCCTTTCTTCCCTCCTTCCACCTTCCTCCTCTGTCCCTCTCAGCAGCTGCAGTAGAGGGTCTTTGTCCCTTCGTCCGCCCACCTTCCTCCAAGCTTCGGAGGGCCGGGGAAGGTGGGGCAGCAGCCCTAGGCCTGGGCAGTGGGGGTGGCGGGAGGGCTCCTCGCCCGGGCATGCACCTGACCAGCCACCCTGATCACGGCCCAGAGCCGCCCACACATAGCTCCGGGGATCCTGCCTGAAGCAAACTTCAAACCCATGGGGACTGAGTGTGACGGATGCCCGTGGTAGTCTCTTGGTAAAAAAAAAAAAAAAAGGGTCCTGTTTCGAAGGGAGTTCCCAAGAGGACCAGACGCCTCAGGAGCACAGTGACACTTGCCCGCTGTGGACCTTGACCCTCAGCGGCATCCTTTAGTGCCCCCGCCCCCCCCCCCCCCGCCTGATGGATGAGCTTAAATCCTGCTCACCCGCCACAGGAGCTCCTCGGGAGGATGCAATGAGGCCAAGTAGGGGAAGTCTTTGGAACCACCAGGTACCCCCAGAAAGCTCAGGGCTGCTGCGGTGTGGGCGAGGAGATGGGGTCCACACAGCACGAGGAGAACAGGAGCCACCTTTACATGGAGACGCTGGCCCCTTGCTCCGCATCGCGTCTGGGGCAGAAGGGCTGACCCACCCTCATAAGAAGATGGGGACTTGGAGGGAGGTGGAGAGGGAGGCAGGGTGGTCAAGACAGGCTGAGGCTTCGGAGGCCTGGGGGCGGGTGCCCAGCCCCAGGCCGAGGCTCCCTGCAAGGAGACAGCTGCTCCTCTGCTCCCACCCAGCTGGGGGCGGAAGTGAGCTCATCTTGGGGCTGCGGATTTGTGCAAAGCGAGGAAAATCATCTCCGACCTCCTTCCCACGGGGCCTGAGCTGGGCCGGGTGTCCAGGGCCGGGCAGGCCTGGGCTGCAGCTGAGGGGCAGCTGCCGTGCTGACCGCCCCACCGCAGGCCCTGCCAGGCCTCCTCCCGGCTGGGCCTCCTTCCGCCGGGCTCTACTGTACTGGAAAGGAGGCTCCCGAGGCCAAGAGGCACCCGGTCAGCCCGCACCAGCGCCGGCCAAACGGCAGGGTGGATTTTCCATGTGGGGAGCCAAACCAAAGCTTTGGGCTCCATTTTCCTGCAAGAGTAAGACAGAAAATCTGGAAGGCATCAGCTGTCAGTGCGGACCGAGGAGCCAGGCCGCCCCGACCCAGGGAACCAGCCTAGGTGTGGGGCTGGGAATGGGGCCAAGTGTGCGTCCCACCTTGGGCATCCCCTCCCCGGAATCTAGGCTTGGCGAACTGGGGAGCCCGCGGGCTGAGGGGGCGCCAGGGATGACAGGACGACAGGGAGATCCTGAGCGCCACAGGGCACGCAGCAGGTGCCCGGACACTGTGGCCCCTTGGGCTGTCCCCTGCGGGGACTCACTTTTCCCATCTCATCACAGGACAGAGCTGCCCCGAGCAGAAGTTTTCATGAACTCTGTGCACCCAGGGGTTGCTCGCGGGGTCTCTGCGTCCTCCACTCGTCCTTCGACCAGGGCAACCCCCTTAAAATCTACTCCACAGTGTGGGCTTCTGGATAAGGACTTGCAGGGGGCCTGGGCCAGATGCCCATGGAGGCAGCCGCCCCCGACCCCTGCATCCCCGAGTCTTCCATGTGAGCAGGAGCCCAGCAGCCCGCCTGGGCGGCTTTGTAGGAAATGGTTGGTTTGAGGACGTCCCTCAGCCCGCTGTTGCCCAGCTCAGAGACATCCTTGCAGACCTCTGAGCTCTGGGCGCCAGCTGGGACTCTGGGGACTGTCAGAAGTCAGAGTGGAATGGCCCTCTCCACCCTGAGAGACGATAAAGGACAGCAGAGGGCAGACAGCCCAGCAAATGACTCAGTCTCCCTGGGCCTCAGGTTCCTCACCTGTAAAATGGGTGCAGGATGAGGACCTCCTCACAAGGGTCGCAAGGATTCGATGAGAGGCTGCATCTGAAGTTCTGAGTGCGGGCGGCCAGGCGCGTAGTAAGTGCTCAGTTAACGGTAGCGGCGGTGGTTGCCATGATTCAAATCATTAATGTCCCCAGAGCCCCTCGGGATGTCCTTCGGCTTCTGCAGGAACACACACACGGAGCCAGCCTCGCTGGAGTCACTCACTTGGGCTCGTCTTTGCGAGGAAGTTGAGAACAGGAGGCCCCCGGGGGGAGGGGCCCGGCCCAGGCTGGTTCTCCGCTTGCCAGATCCCCCGGCTGGTCTGGTCGTCTCCCTTTCCTGGGGCCACCTCCGTAAACCCATCAGAAGAAACAAGGCCGAACCCCCGAGTGAGCCGAGCCGCGGAGGGAACAGAGGCAGCTTTGATATGTCGACGCGGGGTGCGAGCCCGTCACAGAGGATCGCGGGCGCTGCTTTCTGCCTGAGCAAATGGCTAAATGATGCTCTCTGGGCTCTTCTTCTAATGCGCTGGGTGTTTATGGTTTTTTTAAGGGCCTCATCAAAGAAAATGCAATAATGATGCTTCTAACTGAACAGCAGTGCTTTAGAAGGGATGAATTATTCACATCAGAGGCAAAGCGGGGACTCTGCAAACTGGGCCAGCCGAAGCCGTCCCTCCTTGGGACTATTTTGTGTCTCCTTTTGTAGTCTTTCATCTTGGGAGACTCGCAGCTCGGGAAGTGCAGGGGAGCCCATTGCACGAAGCCCCAGTTGGCAGGATGTCAAGCCTGAAGTACTCGGTGTCTCCGAGCTGCTTCTGCCTTGAGCACAAAACTCAGGAAGTCTGAGCAAGTACAGAAAACAGGGCAGGGACAGTGTTCATGGAGCACTGCGGCCTCCTCGTCTCGTAATCCTGGAGGGCTTCTGGGATCCCGGGCCCTCCTCACCGGGATTTCCCCGTTTCCTCTGCTGGCATTCGCTCATTCCTGGCATCCGGTCTGTCGGGGATGGTGCGTGGAGCTCCTGCCGGAGGACCGGTGGCTCCGAGTGGGGCCCTAGAGCAGCCTATCCCGAGGGAGGAAGGGATTTTGTCATTGAAGGTGGCTCGGCTCCGGGTCAGGTCAGCCCAATGTGGTGGTCAAACCCATTCACACCCATTTGCTTTAAAAGGCACCCCGCACCCATGCTGCCCCGTCCAGACGCCGTGAACCCTATGGGGCTGTCAAGAGCTTGAAATGTGGTTGGTCCCGGGGCACCCGGTGGCTCAGTTGGTGAAGCGTCTGCCTTCAGCTCAGGTCATGATCTCAGGGTCCTGGGATGGAGCCCCGTGTCAGGCTCCCTGCCCAGCGGGGAGTCTGCTTCTCCCTCTGCCTCTGTTCTCTCTCAAATACATACAGACAGATATACATAAAATTAAAAAAAGAAAGGAAGGAAGGAAGGAAAGAAAGAAAGGAAGGAAGGGGGCAGCCCGGGTGGCTCAGCGGTTTAGCACTGCCTTCAGCCCAGGGCCTGATCCTGGAGACCCGGGAACGAGTTCCACGTCGGGCTCCCTGCATGGAGCCTGCTTCTCCCTCTGCTGTGTCTCTGCCTCTGTCTCTCTCTCTGTGTCTCTCATGAATAAACAAATAAAATCTTAAAAAAAAAAAAAGAGGAAGGAAGGAAGGTAGGTGGTTGGTCCAGATGGAGGGGCATGGGGAGTGTGACGGCACACCGGATTTCCAAGACCCAGATGTGACCCGTCTTATCAATCATTGCTTATATGATTATACACTGAGATGACAATATTTCCGATGCCTTCAGTGAAATACCATCGTTGTCAAAATTAATTTCACCTGGTTGTTTTACTTCTTGAACGTGGCCACCAGATTTTTTTTTAATGACCCATGTGGCTCCCGTTTGTGGCTTGATTTCTGTTGGAGAGTCTTGCTCTGGAAGGGAGCTAAGGAGGCATTCACCGGCGGTGGTCTCTTGTTGGTGGAATCAAGAAGACTCTTTTCTCCCCCCCATTTTATACTATTTGTGTATTTTCTAAGGTTTACGGAAACTCTAAAACTTGCCCCCCTTGCTTCGTGTCAGAAGAGGCACAGCTACTATGGTGGGGTTTTTAATAAAATTTTTTTTTAATTTTTATTTATTTATTTGAGAGAGGGAGAATACAAGCTCTGGAGAAGGAGAAGCAGGTGCCTGATGCAGGGCTTGATCCCAAGACCCTGAGATCATGACCTGAGCTGAACAAAGGCAGATGCTTTACTGACTGAGCCACCTAGGCGCCCCTACCATGGTTTTTTTTTTTTTTTTTTTTTTTTTTTTTACACATCCAGGGCTCTCCAGGAAGTGGAACTGAGCCAGAGAGCAGGGGCCTGGGGAGCAGGAAGAGAATGGGGAGCTCTGAGGCTGCCAGAGCTCAAGGGTTGAGAGTGAAGGGTCGCAGGGAGGGTTGTTGGCGTGACAGAGGTAGTGGCCCCAGAGGTGGGGGCACCCCTTTGGGGGGTAGAGGGCAGGAAGCAGCTCTCTTCCTTCTGGAGGGGGGGTGGCTGGGCCCTGTACCCCTTGCCCCACTCCTGCAGAGGAAGGGCCTCGGCTCCGCCTCCCAGGCAACAGGACGTTAAAGGTGTAGCCAAGCCTGTCTTGGCACTTACTGCGGTGCCAGGAGCTGTTCCACATGCGTACCTGGATGTGTTCGTGTTCCCCCATCTCAGTCCTGTGAGATAAGAGCTGTCACTGTTTCCGTTTCAGGGACAAGGACGCAAAGCCATGAAGTGGCTCGTGGGGGAGGGGGGCGCAGCCAGGAACTCAGGCCCTTGGCAGTGACCCCCTACCCTGCAGCCCGAACCCCGGGCCCCTTGCAAGAGACCGTGAGCCCCGTTTGTAAAAGCCGGGTCAGATGTTACTGGCATGTTTCCTCTAACCCAGTATGTTCAAAGTAGTGTCATCCTGCCACGTCATCGACACGATAATCATTAACGAGCTGGTTCACATTCTTTTTGTGTTTGTGCATCTTGTGCCGACTCAGAACACATCTCCTTATCTTATCTCTCGGCCTTAGGCCCCCCAAAGCCACACGCAGCTATGGCTACGGTATGAGACATTGCGGCCCCAGAATCTAGAAACTTAAAGGACTGGCCTGGGATAGCAAATCCGTCCATCCGGCCCCGGCCAACCGGAGGGCCCCCCGGGGGCCCCGGGGTTGAGGGGGATTGGGAGGCAGCATCTGGATTCAGCGAGGAGGAGGGCTGTGGTTTATTAGCAATGCCTGCCCTGGACACGGAAGATTCCGCGTCTTTACCGTGTGCATCCGGCCAGGGCCCAGGGATCCAGCCCGGGCTTCGGACCCAGATCCCCGCACCTTTACTTTCTGGCTGTGTGACTCCAGGGAAGCCACTTGACTTCTCTGAGCCTCAGGTTCCACATGTGGAGAATGGGCCCGAGAAGGCCCCACTCGGTAGGACTGCGGCGAGGGTTCAAGCCCACGAGTGTGTCCCTCCCGGCCTCTACTCCACTCAGGACACAGGCAGATCCCGTTGCTCACCCGAAAGAAACCCCCTCGGGAGGCGCACGGACAGCTCCTTCCCGCGCCTGCCCCTGCCGAGGCCTAGGGAGGCCTCCTGCTTGCTGCCCCTCCGACGGCCCCCTCCCTCCAGGCCAAGGACGGCCTCGGCCCTCAGCAGCCTTGCACGATGGCCCTGTCACCGGCCCCCTCCCGGCAGGCACGCCGTCACCAGCTCCAGGAGGGGCCTCCACACCTATCAGACGGTTGATGGAGTCGAGAGACACCCCGCCAGCCCCGGGTTTTTTAATTGCTCCCTCCCCGCCACTGTAGACAAGAACGTCCTCTCCTCGGCCTCCCCTAGGACGCCGACTCCCCTCCAGCCGAGCGTGCAGCGGTCTCCCGTGGCCTGCATGAGTTAACACCTCTCTCAAGACGCCCCGGGTTCTCTTCTGGGGAGGAATTTACATCCAGCAACATCTGGCAGAGAACGCACGGTACATGGCGAACGCGCCGGCGAGGCAGCGGCTCCAATTAGGAAACACTAGCTTTCTCTAAGTATGACGGGGAAAGGAATTCTCTGGCCGACAGAGTTTAATCAAAATGTTTTATGCAAGACGTATCCCTGACCCTGACAAATCTTCCCCCTCTTGCTGGAAATTAAACAAATATATTGTCAGCGTGGATTCCAATGAGCGCATAAACAGATGCGGGGCTGGTGGAGTCATGAGGTTATGGGTTTCTGCAAACCGGGGTGAGAGAGGACGGGCGCGACACGTTTGTATTGTCCGTTGGGCTTTTAGCAGCGCCTGCTGCGCGCTGGGGGCTGCGGGGGTGGTGGGGGAGCAAGCCTTCCGGCCTTTTCTGTGGCATCTGCCACCTGCCCCCCTCCCCCTTGCAGCCCCTGCTCTCCTTGCAGCCCCGTCTTCTGAATCATACCCTGAATTTGCTTCTGTCTCCACTCCTGCCACCCTGTCCTGCGAGCATTTGCTCCGGCATCTGTCGCCCCTGGCAGACTGTGTCCGATTGTCTTCACACCCCTGGCTCGTGGAGGACCTCGAACAACTGTTTGTGGGAAGGAGGGAGGGCGGGGGGCTAGGAGGGGGGGAGGACGGGGAGGCTCAAGAACGTTCCTTCGAGGGCTGGCATGGTCTAGCCTGCCCGCTGTCAATCTGGGGGGCAAAGCTGTGACTGTGCCAGGTTTCTACCCTGCAAAGCTCAGTTTTGCCAGCCAGGAAAGCGGGCGACAATGATGGGTGGCATCAGCTCTGCTTGCAGTGAGGGCGAAGCGGGTGGTAGACACTTGGGTGCAGAGCAGGCTGGCGCTGGTGGTGATGGGAACAGACGGAGGGCGGCTTCGTCCCAGAGAGGGTGCTTCTCGGCTGGCCCTTGAAGACAGAGGGGCCAACGCCCAGAGCCGGGACCTGCCTACAGGCTCCCAGCAAGGAAGTCGGGGTTGGGGGGGTGCGTAGCTGGGGCATGGGCAGCAGCTCTCAGTTGAACGCCTGCGAGCTCCCCATTAGACTCCCCCAGGTGTTCCTGGTAGAGTGTATCCTCCTGGATCCTCGCATGGGTCTTTCCAGTGGCCGCAGAAGAATCAGCCCAGGGAATCTAATAACAATCCCAGTCCTCCGGCCCCGGCCCTGGAGAGCTCTGGTTTATGACAGAGACAGGAGGGGCCCTGCCTCCGGGGCCGGGACAAGCTTCCGGGGCAAGTCGGATGCCTGGACACACCGGGGGCTGCGGTGTGGACCATCCATTTATGAATGACTGTAAATGTTAGTGCTTTAGTGACATGAGCACTCAGGTGTGTCGAGATGGGAAAGCCAGTGGGAAGTGGGGGGACGGGATGAACGTGATCCGTCCAGCCTGGTCCAGTCCTTGCCACCCCCTCCTGCTGGGGGCCCGGGATTCGTACGGCACATGGAGCCTCTGGGGCCTGGGAGGACTGTGTGGGGCCCGAGGAGCCCGTGGACCCCCCTCTCTGCGACCAGAATGCTGCCCACCCCATCCCGCCGCAGAGATGGCCTGCGTGTTCTTCTCTCTCTAAGTTGGTCTTGTTATCTCAGCAGCTCTGTCTTCCAGGGCGAAAGGCAGCAGCCACCCGGGCGGGCATTGCAGAGTGATGGACTCTGGGGTCAGACAGGCTGGCGCCCTCCTTACATTACTGGTGGAGAAAAAGAGCTTGAGGTCAGAATGGCCCTCATCAATGTTCTCTGGCTTCGGGCATGAGACTGAACTCCTTGGGGTGAGCTTTCCCTCATGAGACACGGGGAGAGTTGGGAGGTAGAGACTGACAGATGGTCGTGGCCCGGGTCTGGAGGAGTCTGAGGGCCCGCCGGCGGGAGTGAGGATGGTGGAAGGTGCTGAGGTTGCCTCGCGCCCCCCAAGCCCAGCTCCTTCACCCCTCCCCGGGTCCTGGCGCCCTCTCTTTGGCAGCCTGCATGGCCAGTGACCACCATCGCGGCGCGGCGCGGCGTGCAGGGTGTGAGGCTCTGCACTCTCCAGATGGGGAGAGTTTGCTCACGGAGCCAAGGACACGATCGAGCCCGTGAGACGGCGGAGAAGGGGACGTGTGTGCGGCCTCTACCAGCAGGAAGACGTCATCCCTGTTTCTGAGCTGAGGAGACCCAGGCTCAGAGACGCAGCAGCTCCCCCAAGGATGGCAGCAGGAGCCCCGGCCCCCAGCAGCCCCCCGGGGCTCCAGATTGCCCCGGTCACCCTTGCGTGGCCCCAGCCCACCTGAGCCACGTTGATCTGTTTTGTGCATTTGGGGCATGTGTGCGAGAGCACGTTTAAGGAATCACGCTTTAAAGCAAAAGGGTTTGAAGTCACTAGACTCAGCATTTCCCCGTTGGAGGGAGACTGAGGGTGAGGAGGGTGAGCGTGGCCCACGTGGGGGCAGGGAGCCTCGCTGGGTGGGGGACAGGGTGTGGCTGACCCTCCGGGTCTGGGCCGGACGTGGACACCGGCACGGTTGTCCAGAAGGGGCGGCTGGCACCCCGCCTGAGCTGTCCCCAGTCGCCCCTTCACGTTCCGGGAGGCAGCGGGCCCCAGGGTCCGGATTCTCCAGGCCTTCCCCGAGGCGCATCCATTAGCCACGGGCACAGATGGAGAGCTGTGGTGCGCGGGGAGGCAGGAGCGTCCCCACGCTCCTCGCCAACAGATCAAATGTTCCCTGGCCGGGCGGACATGGGGATTAGTCCTCTCTTGTCCCTCGAATCCTGGGGCTCGGTCTCATCTCGCAAGCACTCTCTCCGTGGCGGTGCCAGGCAGCTGGGCTCTCACGGAGGGGGCCGCTTGGCCTGCAGGACCCACAGAGCTGTGGCCGGATCTTCCCATGGCCTGTGCAGCCTGACCACCCGGCCAGTCGTGTCCACACCTGGGGGCTGGGAGGGGGCGCCCCCGGCGCACAGCCCATCACGAGGGCCACACTGCCTGGAAGCCCCTTCCCAGGCCCAGGGCGCGGTGGCCTTCTCGGAGATTCCCAGCAGACCCAGGGGCCAGCTGGCACACGTGGCCCTGGCTCCCATTGTCTATGTGGCCCCCGGGTTGTGCCGCCCTGCCCCTGGGTGCCCCTGGGTGCCCCTGTGGCCCAGGACATCCAGGGTTTGGGTTCTCTGCCCCTTGGAGTGGCCATCAGCCACAAGAAGCAGCTCCCAGAGAGGCCCCACGGCTCTGCTGCTCCACCCTGGGGACGGCCTCCCCACTTGGGGGCCAGTGGGAGGCCCAGAGTCCTTCCCGCCCAATTCCTACCCTGACTCCTTCACCTGTACCCCGTGATCCCGGGCTGTGGGGTGCAGCGTTTCCTCAGACTGTCAGAGGCCCCAAGCGCCTGTGAGGGGTGGGCATGGGCCTGATGCCTGTTGCTGGGAAAGCCTTTGGTTCCATTTCCCGGCTGCCAGCCGCGCTGGTAAAGCCCAGGTCACTCTGGGCAGAACCCGGGCAGAGGGTCTGGGGGAGCCCTGGAGCTCCAGGGGTCCTTCCCCCAGGGGTCTCAGCAGGTGCTGCTACCATAGGGTGAGAGCCTCTCCGGAAGGCTGCCTTTGCCGGCAGGTGGCTTGCACAGACAAGGATTCCTCCCCGACCCCTGAGCTCTCTGCACCTGGAGGCACCCTGGGGCTGACCTTCCACAGTGTGGGGCGGGGGCTTGTGGCCGTTTCTGGTGCAGGGGCTCCCAGGAGCTGGCTCCCCCAACGCCCCGCATGAGCCGGGGGGGACGTGGTGGCCCTGCAGGAAGGGGCTGCGCTGGAGGGCGGGTGGTGGCCTGGCTGGTGAACGTGAGCCTGCCCCGGGGTTCCTGGACTCTCCGTCCTGCCCATGTCGCGACCCCTGCTGCCTGCTGCAGGGTCCCCTGTGAGACAAGCTACTTCCCTGCTGTTCTACCTGACAAACAGGTTCATTCTTCAGCCTTGGGGGGAGGGAGTCACAGAAGCATCTTACCCAGCTGGAGCAGACAGGGGAGGGGCAAGTACGCGGGCTGGGGCACTGAAGGAGGGCTTCTCAGAGGAGGTGATGTTGGAATTGGGTCCTGGGCGGGGGAAGAGGAGTCTGATGGCCAGACAAGGTAGAAACGGGCAGTCCGGACAGAGGAGCCTGCAGGTTAGGGTGAGGGGGAAGCCAGACCCACGGCCCTGGAGCTTTGGGAAGGAGGCTCTTTCTGGGAGGCCCACTGAGGACCTCTGCCTGATAGAAGCTGAAATTCAGGGGGGCTGGAACACTCTTGAGGTGTTCCCTGCTGTGTCCCCCGCACCTGCACACAGTGGGGCTCTATGAATTCCAGCTGAATATATGACTGTGCCAACTCATTCTCTCTCTCTCTCTCTCACACCCCCTGCCCCCCCAAGATTTGCAAAAAACGAATGCTGAATGCTGGCTGACATGTAGTGAGAGACGACTTGGGGAAAATTTCTCCTCCTAGCCTCAGGATCTTTGCATCTGCTGTTCCAGGTGCCCGTAATACTGTTCCACACCCCACTTCCACGGTTGCTTTTCGTAGCGTGCTACGTCTTGCTCCTATCGTGTCCGCCCTTGCCGAGCACAGGGCTGTCCGTCAGTAAATATTCATGTGCCGCCACACAGATGTCCATGTTCAATACCATTTATTAGACGACGCTTTGGAAATGTATAGGCGTGTGAACACCACAGAGAGGTCTTGGCTGATGGCAAAAGGTGGAAGGGCAGCCAGCCAGGAGAGGGGAAAACCAGCGGGAAAATGCACCGTGTTTCTGTTTAGCAAACTGTTTCCAGGGCTGACTGAGACATCGACAGAGGAGGGGTGCCCGGTGGCCGAGGTAAGCGGCTGGCTCTCTGGGCCGAGCCCAGGGAGGCCCCCCCCGCCCCCGGCTCCTCGGCACCAGCGAACCGATCCTCCAGCCTCGGCCTGCAGGTGCGGTGACAGCCCCAGATGGTCATCGGGAGGATGACTTCTGATAACTCGGGGGGCCGGTGGCGTGGCTACTGCGGCGGGAGGGAGCGGATGCCCCGTGGAGGAAGGAGCGCCACTCTTCCTGACGATGGTGGCAAACCTCCGACGGGCCACCCTGCTAGTCTGACGACACCGGCCTTCGGTCCTGAGCCCAAATTACGTCCCCAGGTGCCTGGCATCCTCGTCTTGCCTCCGGGCCACTTGGAACCAACCCGACCCCCCTCTTACCCGCCCCAGACTCAGTTTCCTCGCCCAGCAAGTTGGGGCCGATGGAACGGGCTGACACTTGCCAGCACGGAGCCCGCCGTTCTCCGGCCATCTGTTACAAGCACATCTTTCACTTTCTGCAAAGAAGAAATAAATCTCCACGGCTTCCTGGCATTCTCGGGCTTGCTCATGGAGGGCAGAGGCGGGCGGGACCCCGGGGCTGAGCCTCTCCCCGGGGGTGCCAGCCCGGCGACCTCCCCCGGGGCCCCTCTCTGCGGGGGCGGCTGCAGAGGGAGAGGCGGGCGGACTCACCCTCGCCCACTGCGCCCACTTCCAGCCCAGAAGCAATTTGCTTTCATTATGAAGGTCACGCGGAGTGTGTTTGCAGAAGGACTCGGCTTCCCAGCCGCCTGTACTGCGGGGAGAATTTTCCTTAATTATTTTTTTATAGCCTAACTTTTGTGTGAGAGGGTTTCTTATTATCCCTGCCTCGCCTGAGAGTGATAAGCCCGCAAGAAGAACCATAAATAAGACTTTACTTAATATTCAAAGTCTGCGAGATGGGATGATGGATGTGGGGAGGGGAGACGCCCCCCGCCCCTCGGTGGTGGAGCATCCCCGGGCTTCCGAGGAAGGCAATTACTTTGAGCTCCTGTAATCAGAACCACTTCCTACCTCTGCATTTTGTTTTCCTAACTTTCTCATTTGAAGCCCGGATGGGCCACGTTGTATCCCATTTGTATTGTGTCGAGCGAGATTACTCCGGGAGCGGCGGTGTGCCAGGCCCCCGGGACGGCAATATTTTACCTGGGAATCCGCCTTTGAAACATGGAAGCGTGTCAACGGCAGAGACAGGGCCATGATTTGATCCCCAGATTCCGCAGCTTTGGCGACACATACCTGGCAGTGGAATTAATTTTTCTTGAGGAATAGGAGAGCTGTAACTTTTCCCTCTATTATTTCAAACCCGCCAGCCTGACTCTCCCCGGGGCCCGAGCTGGCGGCCAAGTAGACACAGAGGAGGCTGCAGTGGTGGAGACCGGGGTCCTCTTGCTGTGTGATCTTCTGCTAGTTCCTGCGCCTCTCTGGGCTGCAGTCACCTTACCCAGAAAATGGAGGGGCTCGACAAGAAAATGATATAGTATCACTCTTTCCTGAGTTGACATTTTACTGAGTACCTAGTATGTGCCAGGCACCGTGCTAGGCCCTCACTAAGCATTATCTCGAGAAAGCCCCAACAACCCGGAGGTCCAAGAACAGTCCATTCACCAAATATTACGGAGGCCCTACCGTGAGCTCAGCGTGGCTGTAGGCACTGGGTGTACCTGATGAACGAGGGAGGCAAGGCTCTGGCTCTCCTAGATCTCCTGTTCTAGAAGGGGAGACAGAGAATAAACATGAAAACAAACAAGATCGCTCCAGAAAATGAGGGAGTGGGGTGCCTTAGAGAAAATAAAACAGGATGCTATAGTGGATGGTGACCAGAGAGAGGTAAAATGAGAGAGATTATCGTGAGAGCCTGTCTTAGGAGGTGATATCCAGTCAGAAGTCAAAAGACAAGGTGCCACCCAGACACAGGAAGATTGGGAAAAGTATTCAGGTGGGGGGCAGAGCACGTGCAAAGGCCCTGAGGTACATGCAGCAGACCCCACAGATTGCTCATTCAACACCACTCCAACTCCCCACCCCCTTGCGCTCTTGTGCTGTAGAGCCTGAAAAGTAGAGCAATGCTTCTCGGAGGTCCTGTCATTAAGATCCTACACCAGGGACCCCACGGGGGACCTCTTAGCACTAGGCTGAGGAGCAGGCAATGTCAGAAAACAACGTGCTGGCGAGCATGGAGGCAGGCAGTTCTCATCCTGGCATCGCAGACGCTGAGCAGAGAGAGGTGGCAGCGAAGGAGTCCTGCTGGAGCAGCCGGGGTCAGGGCTGCCCGTAGGCTCGGGTTCTAGCCTTTCCCCGCCCTTGGCCCTGACTTCCCACTGGCCTCACCTGCAGTGCTTCACTGGGGGGCTCCTGGCTTCCACCCTCTCCTTGGGTGCAGCCCTCAACCGACGATGGACTCCACGGTTCCCTTTGGTGGGATGCGAGTTCCCTGCTGGGCCCGGAGCCATTGCCCAGAGCAGTGCCATGTTGGCGGGTGCTGCGCTGTCTCCCCGCCTCCCCATCTCCTTCCCTACTCCCTGGACGGGGCTGCCTGCGGTGGCCTCCCAAATAAGCCACTTGTCCTTGAGCTCTGATTTCTGGGTCTGCTCCTGGGAACCCCAAGGAGCTGTGCCGGGATGTGTCTCTTAGCTGTTTTTCTACACAGGTGGGTGGAATCGGCTTTCATTTCCCTGAGATTCCACGAGGCCTCCAATCTCCCCTAACAACCCCTTCTGATTCAATTAGCAAGAGTGGGCCCTGACGCTGGCGATTGAGAACCAGATGGATGTTCTAGAGGCCCTTGCTCTCCACACCCCTTTCCTAGGTGAGGGCACAGAGGCTCTTGGTGGTGGTGGTGGGGCATCTCCGTAATCGTCCGGCCTCTAACAGAGATGGATACGCAGGCCTTGGTGCTGGGCTGGCCCATCTGGAGCAGAGACCCGTCATCCTTTGGTAAATGTGCTCTTTGAAAGAACTGAAAAGGTTAATGGGGCTTCTGCAGGCTCCCAGCCAACTGCCAGGTAGCAGCTTGGGCAGCCAACGATACAGCTCATTAGGTGACAGTGAGTTGAGGACGCAGGCTCATCTGGCTCCTCAGGCCGGGAAGCAGCCATGGGCCACCCCTGCCAGGCCTCTGCAGGCTCCGCTGATAACTATGTGTTTGCTGTGCCCCGAAAACACGCAGAACACCTGCTCTGTGCCTGGCCTGGGGCCGGGTGGGCGGTGGGGAAGACTGGATGGGGGATGCTCAGAGGCAGCGCAGCCTCTTCCCAGGAGCCCAACAGACAGGGAAGGCACCGGCTGGGACCCCCAATGACAGGGGAGAGGTGGGCTCGCCTGCCCCTCCCACGCCCTCCTGCAGCCTCAGAGTAGGGGCCACCCCAGACATCTTGGGGCACCAGGCCAGGAGGTGGAGGGGAAAAAAAAAAAGCAAGCCTGGGCCGAGCCGTGAAAGCAACACCAGCCCGTCCTACCTCTGGGCTTCTTGCTAAGGGAGAAACATGCCTCGTTCCTTGAAGCTCCTGTTAGCTGGTTTGCTGTGACCGTGCCCCTGAGATCATTCCTAATTTATAAGCCGGTGTCCTGGCCCACAGAGGAAATCTGAACACATTTTAATGGTTTATGTTAAAAATCGAGCCTCCCCCCGGGTGTAGCGGGAGTGACTGCTCCCCTCCGTGCGCCCACCCCTGAATTGGGCCGTCTCTCGGTCAGAGCACCTCACCGCGCTGCCAGGCGTGCATGCAGTGGCCCCATCAGCCTGGGGCCCAGCGGGGAGCCTGACTTGGGGAGCAGGTCAGGGCGCTGTTTGTTGAATGACTAAATGAGGTGCTCCGGGACCCGCGACAGGAGGCTGATGAGGTGGACCCCACACCGTTCCCGGTACTGTGAGCCTGCAATTCGCGGCTGAGAGTGGGGGTCCTGTGGGCAAGGCCGGGAGCTGAGTCGGTGGGGAGCCAGCAGACCTGCTCTCCGGGGCACTCAGGGCCCTGACTTCCAGCCTTTACCAATTTCCCTGGTGTAAACGCTCCCACCGGGGCGGTTCCTAGCTGCCAAATGTTCCACAATCAGCTCACAAAACCTCTTGAGGATGTAACAGTTAGTTGGTTCTTGTGAGTTAGTGCAAGCCGTCTGGTCTCTGGACTTGTTTCCCCGGTTTGCCTCCTCCCTCCCCCTTCCTCTCTCCATTCCCTCTCTTCCCCCTACCTGCGTTTTCTCCTCCAACTTTGCCTGGGGACGCACCGGTGCCTGCCCGTCCTGCCTGGGTGCTGGGACCCCGGTGGAGGTAACCCACTAGGAGGAAGCTGCAGCTCTAAGTACACTCCAATAAAAAAAAAAAAAAGTTAATTAGGAGGAGGAGGAGGAGGGGGAGAGGCAGTTGCAGCAGCAGCTGCGGCCCTGGTGGTCCCATCAAGAACTACGAACAGTGAGGGACTGTGCTTTGGCGAGGGAGGTGCAGCGGCCAGAGGAGGGACCCCTGAGCTGGCCCTGGGGGGGACGCAGTGGGGACGGGATGCTTGACAGAGACTCCAGGGGGCAGGAGCAAGCACTGCGGGCCAGGACTGAGGACTGCGGAGGGGAGCGGCCCGCCGGTGGGCAGTGCCCATGTGCTGAGGGGCTTGGGCTCTGTCCCACGGGCAATGCTAAGCTGGTCATTTTTAAGTGGGGTGCGATCAGATTGGCATTTTAATATGCTTCCCCTCAGTGCAGAGAGGGGGGTGGCGGGGGGCCTCCTGGATGAGGGGGGTGCAGGACGCCTTGATGGGAAGCCTGGCTGCAGCCTCATGACCACAACAGGCAATGGACGGGTGTTGCGGGAGGGCCACCCAGCTCCGCCATGGCCACAGGATGGGTGCTGGGCCGCGTTTTCCAAGATGGGAGCAAACCGGGAAGAGACAGATCTGGGGGAAAGAAGAGAAAGTCTTGCCTGCCTGTGCTCCTCCGCTCCTGGCTTCAGCCCTGGGGGTGGGGGTACCGGTCCAGGCCAGGGGCCCCTTGCCTAAGGCACAGCCTGCCCTCAGCCTGCGGGAGGCGTTGGGATACAAGAGAGGCCGACCGTTGGCGCTGGCTGTAGCTGGGGTGCCCAGGGGCCTCACGTGAGGGGTACAGGCAGGACACCCCATATCGCTGGCGAGGGAAAACCGGACACCCGGCTTGAGGTCTGGGACAGATGGAGGCTGAGAAGATCTCGAATGCCAGGATGGAAGAGGGGCCCTGAGCACAAGCAGCCCTGGGCCCCCTGGCCGGCCCCCAGATGCCCTCCGCTGGGTTGGGGGGCCCGCAGGGGCAGCCGGGGGCCCCCCGCTCCGGGCTGTTTCCCGGGGCACGTGGACGCAGCCGTTTCCCAGGCCAGACAGGTACACAGGATTAATAAGGCCGACACGCTCTCCCGGGGGTGTGCAGCGCCAGCCGTGCTCTGAGTGAACCATCCATCACTGCCCCCCTAATAGCTCTGCAGGCTGCCGCTCCCCCCGCCGCATTTAAAGCGAGAATCCAGGCCGCCGGCAGGAAGATGCCGCAGCCCTTAACCACCATAATTATGAAGTCTTGGTGGAAAGAGATGCTTATCGTTAATGTTAAGTGAACAGAGCAGGAGACCAGATGCCCTGCCCGTGTGCGTGTGCGTGTGCGTGTGTGTGTGTGTGCATGCGTGTGCGCGCGGCCTGCGTGCAGCAATGTCTGCCTGGAAACAGGGCGGCTGCAAACCTGCCACTCGCGCGGTGGGCGCGGGCGGGCCGCGGGGGGCTTTCTAACGCGCAACGCTGCAATTAGCAATATACACGTATCATCTTTTTATTAAAAATTGGAGTCTCTTGTTCCGATCACAAAAAGTCTCGATTCACTGTGGAAGAGGTGGGAAAATGGGAGAGAAAAAAAAGACGAAAATGCTAATTTCTGCAAGTCCCCACCCGGCGGCAGGGCCCCCGGGTGGTATTTTGCTGCGGGTTCCCGCCCCCCACCCTCCCACCCGGTGCCGTGTATCTGCTTTGCGTTGTTGTTTTTACATAATGGAGGTGATTCATTGTATTTTTAATACCTATTCTTAAGTCAACAACTAGTCCCGGGTGTGAGGCTGAATGGAGGAGGTACATCTTGTCAATTTGATCAGTAAATCCAATTTACAAGGGGGACAAAGGAGAATATCTCACTCACCCCAAAATCAGTGTAGACGCCACCCCCCCATCCTCCACCCCGCTGTCCCGCCAGTGTCGCAAGACCCACCACGGGCTCCTTGGGCGCCTCTGGAGGCCCCGGGAGTGCAGGGACAGTGCTGGGAGTTCGAGGTCACCAGTCCACCCCCCCACCCGGGGGGCCCCACGCCACCTTGCCGGGCACCCGCCGCTGCAGGAAACACGGGGGCTGGGGTGGGGTCCCTGGGTAGAGCCCTCGGAGGAGGAAGGAAGCTCCTCCCTCTTCCAGCCCTAGTTCTCTGTGGCTTAGAAGGGCAGAGCAAGACCTAAGGGCATGAAGTCTCTGTTCTGGAAAGGCGTTCTGGGCCAGGGAGCAGCCCCAGCACCCGCAGGGAGGCAGGATCGCAGTCGAGGAAGAGGCAAGCAGCCCCTGGCTCAGCGGCCCGGCAGGCGGCTTGCTTTCAGGCCTGCGTGCTTTTAGTTGGCTTTGCCCGACTCACCCTTGGAAGGATAAAGATTTCTGTTCCTCCCCATGGTTACTGCCGCCGCGCCCTCCCACGCTCCAGACCGCTTCCTTCAGGAAGCCCTCCTGGGTTTCTGCGACTGACGCGGCTCTTGTCCTCCGGGCCTGCGGCACATGCCACGATGGAGATGCCACATTCGCGGGGTTTCCTGCCTCGTGTGCCCAAGCCCCGGGGCGCCCTGTACGAGTAGAGGGTAGGGGCCACCCCGCCCCACCAGGTGCCTGCCTCTGCGGCCCCCTTAGCTCTCTGTTACCGTGTTGCCAAGTTCTGGGCGCGGAGAGGAGGCTTCTAGCCGCTCTGGTGTTTCGTTTCTTTCTTTCTTTTTTTTTTTCTGGTGACCTTTCCGTGTAATTAAAAGGCCGCGATTCCAGGAGACGAGGCAGCCGGAAGCAGAGACGCTGATCTCTGTGTACGTGTGTGGAAATTTATTGTCTGGAGCACAGGGTTCTGCTCAGGGCTCCTGTGCCAAAAACATCTGCTACTTCCCTCGGGGTAGAGCCCCCGGCCCCGAAACCTCCCCCTCTGCGGGCCTACTGCGTGCGCAGCACATCCCACTCGCGGACCCTCATGTGGCCCCACTGGGCTGGGCCACGGTTTCCTTTCTTAGGGGGATTAACTCTCCCGAGTCGCCCAGAGGTCCGGTGACATGCAGGCCCAGCGGAGCAGCCCGGACTGACAGGGCCGTGGTGCCTCTGCCCGGGCTTGAGGTTGCACAGGCGGCCGTCTCAGAGCGGGAATCCCACATCCAGGCCCCTTCTGGGCCTGCCGTCTGCGGCGGGAGGAGGGGGCTCCCCCTCACCCTGGAACTGACACCACGAGGCGACATCGAGGAGGGGCGTGTCCAGCTGGGAGCAATCCTGCCCAGAGCACAGGGGGTATAGTTCCCACCTGGGAGAGCTGGGTTCAAATCCTGGCGCCCCACTCCTTCCACACCTGAGAGAATCGCCCCTCCTCGGGGCCTTGCCCGCTCCCCACAAAGGGTGCGTGCTCCGTTGCTCTCTCCCCACCCCTCCACCCCGCTCTCCAGGATCCTGGGAAAAGTTTGTTTTCTGGATGGAAATCCTTCCTTGGCTGTACCTTCCCGGTGCTGGTCTGGGGGCCCCCCTCCCTCCCCCGTGGCTCCGGTCAGCATCCCCGCACGGTCCCTGGGCCTCAGGGTGGAGGGTCTAGAGTCCGCGGCCCCTGAGCCCCCTGCCCAGCCAGGCCTCCGCCCCTTGGCTCTCTGCAGCCCGCAGCTGCTGGGGATAATGCACGCGCTGGCCTGGGGCCAGCTCCCCGAAGCCACGGAGAATTGCAATTTAGCAAGTTCCTCAAATCCGAGGAGGCAGGAGCCCAGAGCCGCATCTGCAGCATGAAGGCATCCCAGCGGCATCGGAGGCCTTCCTCGGCCCCATCCGCCTCCACGCCCCATCCGCTTCCCACAAGCCTGGATTAGGCCCCGGCAGCTGGGCGGGGGCGGGGGCCCCGGGAGCGGGGGGCGCCGGGCTGGGGGCCCAGGCCAGTGGGGCCTCTGTGCCCCAGCCTCGCCACGTGGCCCCTTGTAGGCTGTAGCGCCCCTGAGCCCTGGGCGTCCCGTCCGTCGAGGGGCTGGGGTCCTTCTGCTAGCCCATGGGGGCCTGGAGGTGGCCGCCACAGCCAGGCAAAGGCATGCCTGTGTGCCAGGAAAGGGGAGGTGGGGCAGAGTGGGGTGGCTCTGAGGGTGGAGGAAGAGCTTAGGCCCTGGAGGAAGGGAGGGAGGGACAGGGCCTTGCAAATGGGGCCTTGGGGAGCAAAGGCAGGAGCAGGGATGATGTGGGTGAGGTCAAGTCGGGGTCCGGCCGGCTGCTGGGGAGTAGGTGACCTGGTAAGGAGGGGGCACATGGTGCGCAGGCCCCTCCCCGTCATGCACTCAGCGATACAGCCCGTCGATGCATCTGTGAGGTGCACTGGGCCCGTCCATGGCCAGGAACGTGAATGGCCCCTTCTCCAAGAGGAATGGTGCAGGCCTCAGGAAGCACGGGGCTGAGGGGCCAGATTACTTCCTGTCCCTCTGGGGACAGCCCAGGCTGTGGGGGCTTGCACTGACCCCCAGAATCTCACCCAGAGACTTGCTTGCCTCTAGGGTTGGAGAGCTCACTATCTCACCTGGAGCCCATTCCATTGTGGAGAACTGCTCATTGCTAGGGAAGGACTTTCTAGAACTCCTCTTAGGCCCCAGTGCCTCCAGAGGTGGTAAACTGACCTTGACCTCTCCTCCAGACCAAGCCTCAGGGCTTCTCTCTCTGCTCCTTGTAAGATGGGCCTCGGTGCCCTCTTCTGAATAGGAGTCAGTTGTCTGCTTCCCCCCTGACCTTTGCATTAGTAACCCAGCTGCAGTTTGCAGCAGACTCTCACCTCCCAAGCTATGAACACTCTGCTCCTGTTAATTGAACCCTAGGCCACCAGTGTCTTTTTCCGATAGACCCATCCCACTATGGAGTCCCATGCAGAGTGGAGTTGGGCATTCTGGTGGTGATAGTGGATGAAGCAGGAGAACAACGCATCCATCTTAGGGAAACTGAGGCCCAGGGCGGAAAGGCCCTGCTCAAAGTTACACGGTATGTGAACAGCAGAGCTGGGAAGAGCACCAGGCCTCCTACCTTCTGCCTTTCCACTTAATACACAGTTCCTCCATGTAGACAGAAAGGCAGGCCTCCATCTAGCCTTCCCTCCCCTCCGCCCCCCTCCCTCCCTCGCTTCCTGAGAACCTCTCCGCTAAGCCAGAGAAGGTGAAGCCCATGGCCTTCAGATGGTCGTGATTATTGGTGGATCATTGGTGGAGCGCAGAAGGGAGGGGACCGGGCCCCGTGTCCTCCTCGCTGTTCCAGGGAATCAGTTGCGCCCAGGGGCTTGGGGGCCAAGGTCCTGCACGGTTGACCTCGTCCAGCTCATTCTGCAAACTCTGGGTGTTTCCAGAGATTGCTGGCCTGCACATTCCTTTCTGCTGAGGGAGCTCCCCGGCAAGCACGGAGAGGAACCGGCCAGCTCCAGGAGGTTTTGTGGGGGAAAGGAAAGAGCTCACGTTCGTGGGGCGGCTAATGTGTACCAGGTGCCGGGCAGGCGTCTCTCCTGCGCCACTGCAGGAAGTAGGCACCACATTCTCCTTCTCTTGCCAAGGAGGGAGTGACTGGCTGCAGGAGATGACAGTGGTGCCTCCCTTCGGGGATTGTTGACAAATGACTTGGTTTATGGAAGGGCCCAGCTCAGAGCCCAGGGCCCGTGGGTGTCTCGCTGTGACTGCTCCACGCCCCGCAGCTAGGTCCCAGCAGACCTGAGATTCGAACCTGCGCCCACAAGCCAGGGCAGCCCCTTCCCTGTAAGGACCACGCGCTGCCTTTCAGGCTGGGGACGTTCCCCCTTTGCTACGGGCCCGGTCCCTGACCCGGGGGCTCCCGGTGCTCCTGGGGCCTCAGTGGGTGTGGGGCTACGGCCCCTGCCCACACCCCAGTGGAGAAGGTTCTACTGTGGGAAGCCGGAGCCAAGTGCCCCTGAACCCGAGGCCCCCCCTTGCCTCT
The DNA here is from genome assembly GCF_003254725.2 of Canis lupus dingo. Lineage (NCBI taxonomy): Eukaryota > Metazoa > Chordata > Mammalia > Carnivora > Canidae > Canis > Canis lupus. Next base: position 69,093,725 of record NC_064250.1, read on the forward strand.
CGCCGCGCTGCCAGAGGCCATGCGGGTGTCCTGTGGGCAGGCCGCCGCCGCCGCCGTGGAGGGCTGGCCAGCAGCCCTCGAGTTTCCACCAACTAATAATTTTTACAAACCTCCAGCCTCGTAAAAAAGTGCACAGTGGCCTGAACAATCTTGGCCAGGAGCCTTGTGGGAAAGGGGAAGGCGCTGCGGCCAGGCAGAGGCGATCTCGGCCAGAGGCCACTTCCTGCCTCAGGCTTCAGACCCGACCGCGTCCCCTGTGGCCCTCGGGGTGAAGGCTGCCCCGCTAACAAGACTCAGGCCCTCGGCCCTGGCCGCCGTGCCCCCGAGCAGCCCTGGTGCCTCCTTCCAGGAGATCTCGGCTTTCTGCAGCCGCTGCCTCCTAATACCCTGTGTGCTCCTGCTGAGTGCAGGCCTTTGCATGTGCTGTTCCTTCTTCCCAGAATGCCCTTCCTGCTCCTTCATCAGGGATGCAGAAATGACGACCCCTGCCCTCCCAGAGGGGCTCTGGACTCCTGGATGTCTCAGGCTGTGCCTGGGGACCTCAGAGAAGTGACATTTGCTCTACGTCTACCTCTCTGCCTCAATGTCCTTCAAAGAAGGGATGGGGTGTGGAGGCGGGAAGGAAGGCGTTGGGCTTGATCCAGAGAACCCTGGGGGGGCTCTTTGGGGGACCGCCTGGGGACAGGTGGGGTTAACCCTCAGAGCACCCAGACTGGAGGCAAGGGTAGGGGGTGGAGGGATGGAGGATGGCTGGGTTAGAGGGGGATGGCTGAGGTTTTTTCGAGACTAGAGCTTACCTGGATGGGGGAAGAGGGAGGCTGGTGAGGATGGCCTTCTGGTTTGGTCCCTGATCCCCGGGGAGGGGCCAGGCGTGTGATTCTGGAGGTGTTTGGTGGTGGGAGGGTCCATGAGGCAAGTGGGCCCCTGGGAGCCAGCAGGGGCCTGGGCAGCGGAAGGGATCTGAGAGCCACAGGCACATGGTGGTGGGGCTGAGATGCAGGATCGTGGTCGTGGGCGAGCGTAGCAAGAGAAGGCCAGGCAAGGAGGGAGGCAAGGCCACGGGCCGGAGCCAGGCCAGCGAACAGTGTGGGGGCAAGAGAAACAGGAGGGTCCCACAGCTGGGGGGAGAGAGTTCTAACAGAAGGGCCTGATGGGCTGTCTGGGGGTGCACAGGGGCAGGAGCGGGGTGGGGCCTTCATCAGATTTCACAGCCAGGGTGGGGGGTGGCCGTCGGTGTCCCTGGGAGGGTGGGGACAGAAGCCCCAGGGGAGGGCAGTGGCAAGAGGGGGTTTGAGTCGCTCTGTGAAGAGGGAGTGGGGAGCAATGCCCCCGCCCCATAACCCAGTGCTCAGATGAGCCCCGGAGGGTGGAGGGTGCACTCCGGCCCCGCCCCATCCCCTGCCAGGGAGAGGAGCTCAGGGCCTGCTGGACCTCCAGGGGGAGGGGTGGGGGAGGGGAGGGGAGGGGAACTGGGGGAAGGGGGATGCCACTGCCCCCTGCAAATTGGGAGGGTGGCCGCAGGCTCCCCGGGATGGTGGGAGTTTCCCTGCACCTGCGGGTGGGGGGGGTGTCGGGGCCCCGCGGCGGCCCCCTCGGCGCTGCAGACGGAGATCCCAGGCTCCCAGGAAGGGAGCCCTCTCTGGAAGCCTGATTTATGGGCCCGCCCCTTGGCGCACGCGGATCTGGCCCTTCTCTAAGTGTGTGTTCAATCAAATTAAAAGTGCCTGAGGTCAGAGGAATCATCAATTACCTGAGTCTCTTGGCAGCTGTCCCCGTGCTCGGTGCGCCAGAGAGGCCGGGAGCCTGCACCCTTCTCCCACCCGCGGGCGGGCCGTGGCGGGGCTGACTGGCCTCGGGAGGGCCAGCCAGCGGCCTCACGGGCCCATCTGTCGGTGGGGACCCCTGGAGGTGAGAGCAGGACGGAGGCCCGGTCCCCGGAATCTCAGTCGAAGGGTCTTCCTCTGCAGGGCTGTGGGGGGGGTGTGTGTGTGCAGTGATCGTGGGCCGTGATCGTGGGCCGCCAGGACTTCCGCTGCATCTTGCCCCTGGCCCGGGCCTTCCTTCAACTGTCCTGAGGGACAGGCCCTGGGCCTGGGCACATGGGCCCAGAGGGCGAGGCTGGGAGAGCCCGCCTCCCCCATCCCTGCAGGGCACTGCCCACTGGGTCTCACAGTCGCTTCTGGAGACCTCTCTCCGGAGTCAAAGAGAGCGGCCAGTGTGTCAGTGAGGCTGGACTCTGCTCCCAACCTCGTCATTTTTTTTAAATGTGCTTCAGGGACCCCCCTGGGGGCTCAGCAGGTGGAGCATCTGCCTTTGGCTCAGGTCGTGGTCCCCGGGTCCCGGGATCGAGTCCCGCATGGGGCTCCCCGCAGGAAGCCTGCTTCTCCCTCTGCCTGTGTCTCTCACGAATAAATAAATAAAATCTTAAAAAAATAAAATAAAATGAAATGTGCTTTGTATTTGCGCAGCCCTGCCACAGCTGCGACGTTCACAGTAGCCCAAGGTGGAGACAAGCTGATGCCCGCTGACTGACGGATGAATGGGTAAACAAGACGTGCCCTAGCCATACAATGGAATCTCTTCCACTTAAAAAAAAAAAAATGGGAATTCTGACACCTGCTCCGACATGGACGAAACTTGAGGACATTATGCTAAGTGAAAGAAGCCAGACACAGAAAGACAAAAACTGTCTGATTCCCCTTGTATGAGGTCCCCAGAGCGTATTCACATTTGCAGAGACACAGAGTGGACGTGGGGGGGTGGGAGGCGGGCACCAGGGCTGGGAGAGGGGCCCAGGGGCTGGCGTTTAGTGGAGAAGACTCTCAGCTGGGGAAGATGGAAGGTTCTGGGCGTGGACGGTGGTGAGGGCTGCACAGCGGGGTGGGTGTGCTTCCCTGCCCCTGAGCAACACACGTTCCGGGCGGTTAAAATGGGGAGTGCTATGGTGTGTACGGATGTATATTTTACCACGATATAGAAAAAAGTGACGATTCCTATTGCATTACGAGTTCATTAAATCAGTGTGGTTCGCAACGAAAACAGGCTTCGCAGTCCCGGGAGCTGGCGCGTCACTTTTCTACAGCCACCTCCTTAGGGAACAAAGCCTGGGTCCCCCGGCGTCCAGCCCAGAGCTCCCGGCAAGGGGCGGGCTGGGCCTGGCTTGGGAAGAGCCTGCAGAAGGTCGGGGGCTTGGGGACACCCTTCCGCCTGGGAAGCCACGCGAAGCGCCCCGTCTGCTGCCCACCCGGCCGGGCCTGGAGAAAACCAGACAACTATGAGGTGGACCAGAGTCGTGCGTCCCCTCGGCCCCTGTAAGAGCAGACACTTTGGAGATCTCCGCTGCTCACTGTTCGGCTGACTCCAGCCTTTAGAGAACAAGCAGGTCGGAGAACGGAATTAATTTCCTAAAATTGAATGTCGTGTCGAAGAGTCACCTCAGGATCTCTTGCCAGGAAGGGAGGAGAAGTGGCCATTTGGTCACTCTTCTCCCAATAGCCTGTCGCTCAAATCCCGAGTTCTGGGCGAAGCTCGAGGAAAGCTCCCTCTCTGCGGGGCGCCCAACGAATTGGCGAGATACACGCGTGTCGCGACAGCCCCCTGCCAGAGAAGAGGTGATGGGATTGTCACAGGTGCCTTGGGAGACTTGGAGATGACACGGCACCCCTGGAAACCAGTGCGAAAGCACCGATGGACACGGAAGTGCGGAGACCCTTCCGTCAAGCCGTCCTACTTTGGGGAGCGAGCTCCCACGGAAACCACCCAAGGGGAGCAGAAGGGCTTTGCACGGAGTTGCTCACCGCTGCGGGGGTTAGAGTCGGAAAGGCCAGAATCGACCTGCCCGTCCAGGGACGAGGGGCGCAGTGAAGCCGGCAAGGGGCCAGGGGGAGGCCGAGTCCCCGCTGTCCCCGTGCAGAAGGGACCGTCAGACGGGCTGGTGCCCGGGACCCCGGTGACAGTGCCACCCACGTGAGATTTTCCTCCGGAGAACGTTACTGGGTTAGTCACACTGTAGTTAAAATATGTCAGGTGCTCAGCTCCAGAGCGAAAACTTCAGGGATTAGGCCTGTGTGTGTGTGTGTGCACGCGCGTGTTCGGTCTTTTTTTTTTTAAAAAAAAAAAAAAAAAACAAAACCTGGAGAACAGAGATAGTTAATGGAACACAACAAGAGCAAAAGGCGGCGAACAGACGTGGTGTGCTTTGACTGCACAGGCAGCAAGCAGACAGGACGGGCAGAGCGCAGCAAAGTGGAGGTGGCTGGGTGGGGTGTGGGGTCACGAAGCACTTCTCTCTCTTGTCAAAATTGGCTTTCATGCTTAACGCTCTTATAAGTTCTCTCTCTCTTTTTTTAAGGTGAAAAAACAAGAAAGCTGTACCCAGTATGTGTTCAGACTTGTGGGTCTGGCTCATATTTTCCACCCTCCTCTGATCCCTCCTGGGCACCCCCTCCTGAGCCTGGAGGGGACCAAACCCTCCTGTCCCCCCCTTCCACCTTGCCCCTGGCCCTGGCCCCATCAGGCACCTGGTGGAGGGAAGCGGGTGGCAGGGGCAGGGAACATCAGTGCAGGGGCAGCTGGCTAGCTGGAGGGGCCTGGGGGCTGCTCTGGGGCCTGGGGCCCACCCCCGACTGACGATACCCTCCGTCTCTGTGCCCCCCCATGACATCTGCCTCCCCCACAGCTGCCCTCCCCAAGCCTGTAAGCTCCTTGCCTAGAGGGGGGCTGGGGGACCTCCTTCTGGGCCTGAGGGGACCCCCCCTCCCAGCTGGCAGCCACCTCCTCCTGGTCCTCCTTTTTCCCTGAATGCCTGGGACTGGTTATTGCCCTGGGGCCCCAGAGCACAGGGGGGCTCAAGCAGGGGCTGTGCCTCAGGACCTCCCTCCTGGATCTGACATTGGAGACCTTTTTAATTCTAAAAGAGATGGATTAGCCAGAGGAGAAGTGACCTCTGGGTGGGCCTGCTTTGGACCGGCTGCCAAGGCAGGGGCGGTGGGGGTGGTGAGAAGGCAGGGGCGCTCCTGTGTCCTCAGGGAGCTGGGGAGGCCACGGTGCTGAGTGCCCCATGGTGGCCCCGGACTCGCCGCGAGTGGGTCTCAGGGGACCCACGTCACCCCCCACACCCCCCCCACACCCCCCAAGGGGACCCGGGAAGGTGGCAGATGCAGCTGTGCGTCTGAGGATTGCGAAGCAGGGAGGTGAGGTTAGGACATGGCCCCGTTCAGGACCTGTCAGTCGCGGACATGCCTAAGCATATTGTCAAATGGGAGGAATTAAGGGTCTCTCCCAGGCAGGCGCCAGTCGGGTGGGGAGATTTTCCGGCCGCCCTCCCGTGACCTCGGTGTGGCCAGCTCCCGTGGCTGCCACTGTGACTGGCTCTGGGGGCCCGGCGGGAACCACAGCCTTGGCTCCAGTGGCCCCTCTGCTGTCCTGGCGCCACCTGGACATGCCCCCGCCCCTGCCACCCCCTGCCAGTCACACAGCACTGTCGCCTGGGCTCCCAGGGCGCTCTCTGCCTCTCTCCATCCTTGCAGTCATGGCTCTAGCTGAGGTCACATTCTCTCCCACCGGGACTGTACTACCTCCCGGGTGGCCACCAAGCTCTGTCCTCCCCTGGGGTCTGCTCTGAGCTGGGACAGGCTGTCTATAGGCTCACCCTGACTGAGCTGCTGCTCTGCACACAGCCCTTGGGCCCCAGCAGCCTTGGGGTGCCGCCTGTGGCTCTACTCCTGGCCTCTCCTCTGTCCTTGCCTCCCCCCCACTCCCCCTCCAGCCCCCTCCTGCCTATACCATCAGCTCCTCACGCTGTCTTTATGCTCAGGCCTTCACATCCCCAACCTCACCCTTGACTGCCCGGCTACCTTTACCCCTCCTGAGGCTCAGCCCACCTATCCTCTCCTCTGGGAAGCCCTCCCTGACCACCTCCCTCATGGAACTTTGCATCCACACTGGAGCAAACTCCCTTCTTGCAACCCTTGTCCCCACCCCAGGTCTAAATAAATGGGTTCAGTTCAAAGCAGTGGTCAGTGAAGGACCGGAAAATGAATGGCTGTGAATAAATGAATAAGAGGGTGAGCACATGTGCAGACGTAGGGATAAGAGGTGCCTCTGCAGGGCCTGGGGGCTGGACGGGGTGCAGGCCCCCTCCCCCCGGGCTATTCTCCGCAGCCCCCCTCCCCCCCCATCACAGAGCCTCTGTCTGATTCATTCCTCAGGGCCTGGCTTCCCAGCAAAATGCAAAAGAGTGGTCTCCAGATTTTGCAGCAAGGCCAAGGCCCGGGCCCCTCTCCTGCCCCATCAGCGTGGGCATGACTTAGGTGCCGCCTGGGCCCCTGCCTCCCTGGCTGGGGGGGAGGGATTAATGATCCTGCTGTGGGGGGAGGGCAGAGGCAACGGCAGGGGGCACCGTGCGGAACGGAGCCCCCAGCATTGCCTCCCCGCAGCCCCGAGGGCACTTGGGGTGGGGGCCGCGTCCCTCGGGGTGCCAACGACAGCCCCTGCCCTGCGTCTCTAGAAGCCGTGAGCGCCTGCGCGGGCTTCACATTAATATTCCCTGTACAGACGCTGGCAAAGAAATGACTCACACACCGGTTGACTAATTTGAAAGTAAGCTGTTTTTGCTGCAAGTGGAAAGGTTCAGTGAATCTTAAAAACTAAGCGATGGAGATTTTATTCCTCGTTCTAGACCTTTCCTTCTGTGGGGAGGGTGGCTCTGCCACTGAATGTCTCAGGTTGGCGTGTCTGCAGCAGCCTTTGGGGGTGGGGGACAGCGGGGGCAGAGTCTGGCAGGACAGACCCCGCGGAGTCCACCTGCTGCACGAAACACACTGTTTGTGGGAGGGGGTCGGGGCCCAGGCTGTAGTTCTGCAGAAGCAGGATGCGGCCCTGGCAAGCCCTCCTGTCCAGCACCACTCCTCTCGTGGCGTGGGGGACTGCAAAGAGGGGGTGCATCCCCCCCACACGCTGGGGACGTACGGTTACGCGGGGCCTTATCCCCCCAGTTTGCAGACAGGCAGTAAGAGGCACAGAGAGGTAGGTAATTCCCCTGAGATCACACAGCTGCTATAAACAGAGGGTGCGATTACAAACCTGGCTGCAGCTGGCTTTCCTAATCTAAGTCACCCCCCCCCCCCCACAGTTAGAGAGCTGAATGGAGGCCAGAGCTTTGCATTGGTCCTTCGGGAGGTGGGACCTGAGGGCACTCACCCCGACACATGGCAGGAAGCAGGAAGGCCCCAGTGTGTGTGAGGGGTGGGGGTGGGGGAACGGGCAGGGGCGGTTGGGAGCAGAAGGTGGCCCAGGTTGGGAGGTAGCAGAGAAGGGAGCAATGAGGTCAAATTCAGGAGACGCCTCCAAGGTAGATCCACCAGGACTCTGACACGAATCAGGAGGGAGCGAGGGGAAGAGCCATAAAGCAGACTCCTGAGAGCCTTCGTGGACGACCTCATCCCCTCCAGGACTTGGTTTCCCGGGCCCCCCACCCCTGCTCTAAGGGATCCACCTGCTGGGCCAACCACTTCCCTTCCCTGCCTTCCTTCTTTGGCTGCACTACAGGTGTGCTGTCCACCCTGGTGTGGACAAGGGGAGCCCCAGGGCTGGTCACAGGCCGCCGCCTGCCTGCCTGGGGCCACGCACGGAGCCTCCCCTGCTCGAGGGGTGCGCTGGAGCCCCTGGGAGACTTGACCTCAGAAAGAGAGGTCATGGAGGGGGTCCAGGCCAGAGTGGGAATTCCGCACATCATGGGCTCTTAGGCAGGCGATGCCCCGTGTTCGCCGAGGGACTGTGGGGAAGCAGGTCTAGCCGTCTGGACCTCCGCGTCCTCCGCTGCACCCATGGCGGGGGTGCTTGTAGTCACAGCGGATTGTTTTGTGGCTCTGACCTTGGCCCACGTCGACTCCTTCAGGCGTCATAACCCACGCGTTCCAAGACTGGGAACCTGGACCGGTGTGCTGTGTGACAGGCACAAGGCAGGTGCCCGATACAGGTTTGCCGTGCGACGTCCTTCATCGCTGCTCGCTGTGTGTCTTTGGGCCAGCGACAGCGCGTCTCTGAGCTGCGGCGGCCCTGCCGGCCAGGGGGTGCTAACCGTGGTCCCTGCCTCCCAGGGAACCCAGGAGGTCTTGACAAGGCGGCCCGTGGGAGATGCCTGGCACGGGGCCTGGCACCGTTTGCGCGCTCCATCAGGGCCCGCGGCGACGGGGAGCGGTGGCAGCCCTGGGCCTGGCGCCCGGCCCGGTGGGGGCTCACCCGCTCAGCAGGCTCTGCAGCCGCCCCGGCTTCCCGGGAAGCTCTTCCTCCCCGGCAGCAGAATGACGGGCAGAAAATTGAAAAACTTAGCCAAACTAGTGTATTACTTTCTGGAGCCCCCTCGTCCCCTCCACCGAAACACGAGCCAGAGATAACGCTCTCCCAAATAGGTTTACCGAAGTCAACCCATTACAAGTGCGGACACGCTCGGAGATAACAGAAGCCTGTGAGTTCTTAATATCCTGCCCGGCACGCGGGAGGAATAAATGAGGGACGGGGCAAGCCAGCCCGGGCTGCAAATCCTCCGCCACGTCTCTCGGCCATCCATCAGCCCCGCGCGTCGGCCAGTGTCGCCGGCCCCGGGTTCGGGACGTACGGTCGCCATAGGGATGGAGTCGAATGCATCCTTTCAAAAATAGATCTGCTTAAAATTCATTAACTTAGACAACTCCACCAGAAGAAGCAATCAATTCCTTGAACTCTATAATCATGCTTCTCCCAGGGACCTCGCTTCCTCGGTGTCGGTTAAGCTAATAAAGACCGTTTGGGTCCCGTGGAAGGAGACACGCAGGAGGGCACGAGGCGAGGAGTCGAGCCTTGACGTTCTGCAGCCAGCTCGGACCCAGTTACTTCCCCGTGCGTTTGTCTCTGGAGTGAGTCACTCGTCACGCCAGCCGGGGTCGGAGGCCTGCTGGGCCCCTGCCGGGCGCCAGGCTGAGCCCAGGGTGCAGAGCAGCCGAGAAACGGTGTCACGCCCCAGGAGCCACGGGTGAGCAGGGAGGCGCGGGGACAAGCGCCTGGGCTCACGCTCCGTGACCTCATCCTGCACGTGGCTATAAATCCCACTGGCGAGCGGACGAGTCTTGAATTTAGATTCGCCGCTGGGCTCCCCCACCGAACCCCAGAGCCCGCTGCCCAGGTGCCCCCATTCTACGCGTCCCCCCGGGGAGTATGTACTGGTGTCCTACACCCAGCCTGTCCGAGCGCCGCCGGACCCGTCTCAGGTTCTTCCAGCAGCTCAGGCCAGACACAGGGAGCCCTCTGGGGCTCCTGTCTGTACCTCAACCCCACACCCAGCCCCATGTGGGGGCCCGTGCGACGTGCCATCCAAGAGCTGCCCGACTCTGGCCGTGTCTCCTCCGGGCCTTCGAGGGTGCTGGGCTGGGCTCTAGCTCTGCCCCTAGTTCCCGGATGACTGTGGAAACCTCCACCTGCTTCCACCCCCCAATCTCTGACAGCTGGAAGTATTCTATTCGCATGGAAGCCACACCAGCCTCTCCTCTGCCCAAACCCTGCCAAAGGCTCCTGGGCCACCCAAGACCTTATGAAGCCCTCCAAAGTCCCCGTGCCTCCCTGGCCTGGCCTCCTCTTACTCTCCACCCCTCTCACTCCATGGCAGCCACACTCCTGCCCCAGGGCCTTTGCACTTGCTGGCCTTCTGCCTAGAGCTCTTCCCCTAGGAGGACTATGGGCCTGTACTCAGAAGTCAGGCTTCCCTCGATTACCTGGTCTGAGAGCATCCTTTTCCCTTGGCACTTTCCACTCACTGTTTGACTCATGCATCCTGTTTGCCGTCCCCTGGTCTGACCAGCAGAACGCCCGAGCCACAGACCCGGAGGAGGGCGTAATGGGTCACTGCTGAGTGCCCTGGACCTCACCTGGAACCCGACGAGTGCTCAGGAGGCACGCGGCCACTGAACGGATGAGTGACACTTGTCTCTCCTCCCAGAAGGCTGCCCCAACCCCTCCTTCAGGCGCTCATCACAGAGTCAAGTGCTCGGCTCCCTTTGGAAACTTCTAGTTGTGGCTTTCCTACGGGGTGGGGGTGGGGGGCTTTCCTCTCCCATCTGACAAGCCAGACGCTGGCCCCCGTCTGACCCGTCCCCACTTGCTGCCTCTGCCCCTCGTCGTGGATGGTGTGGACACTGGCTCAGTCAACGTCCCACTCTCTATACCCTGGCCACAGCAGCCCCTCCCCCGTGCTTCCCTTCTGGAACCTTCCACTCAACTATTCCCTTTCCAACCACCTGTGCCTCTGGACTCCCCTGGCTGTCCCTGGGAAACCTCACCTCACCATTAAAGCGCCTTTCTCTCTCCCCCACCCCTCAACCTGCTTCTTCAACATCAGCCCCACCCCGTGACCCTGATGGAAATCTGGGTGCCTCCCCACCCACCGCCCTGTTCCTGCTTCCCTCTGCCCCCTCCCCTAGAATCTCAGTCCACTGCTGCTTCTTTGCCTCTGTCCGTGCAGCCTGCGAACACCACCAGGGTCTAGGCCCTGAGCTCATGGGGTCCATGTGGGTGGGGGCTGCTGGAGTAATGAGGTGCCACTTACGCATTTAATGAACTGCACTAAGATGAGCGGAAGTACAGTGCAGACTCAGAGCAGGTGCAGCAAACCTGGAAGCTTCCAGACTGTGTGCCCTGTGCTCTCTGTTGATACAATTCAGTTCGATCCACTTAACAAACATTTACCCAGCACATGCCGCCAGCCGAGCACGGGGCCAGGCCCCCTGGGAGCCGCTCCCCTGCTGCTCCCTGCCTCACCCTCCTCCCTGTCTCTCCAGCTGCTCCTCCGCCCTTCCTGGAGGCTTCTGCGGAGACCCGTACGCCCTCAGCCTCTCAGGTTTGACACCCCGCTGCCCTGCCTACCTACACACCACGCTCCAGACGTCCCTGATGGCGAGGGGCCAGAGCAGCCGGCTCAGCATCTACAGCATCTACTCTGCCTCAGCATCTACTCTGCCACTGGCCACGCTGCCAGGTCCCACAAAAGGGGCATTGCCTGGGGAAAGTCCTTGCTCAGGGGCTCAGGGCTGGGCGATAGGGAGGGGTGTCCCAGGGACTGGAACACGTGGGCCCTGAAGGGGGCAGCGGCATCCGTGGTCACCCCACTATCAGTGGCTGCCTCCTGCCCCACACGGGGCTGGTACTTTGACGGAGCACATCTAGGGCACATATGGGGACGAGGCCAGGAGTGACCATGTGGCTGACAGCAGTGGGCCTGGAACGTGGGGTGAGGGCTGGGGCATCATTTTGGACTGGCTCTAGGAGCTCCTGGAGGGAGCCCCTGATTCATCTTTGCTTCCCACACCCATGGGCCCAGCTCCAAGCCGTAATAATAATCATGCAAATCATTTTTAAAAATATATATATTTTATTAATTGGAGTTTGATTTGCCAGCACATAGTATAACACCCAGTGCTCACCCTGTCAAGTGCCCCCCTCAGCGCCCGTCACCCAATCACCCCCATCCCCCCACCCACCTCCCCTTTCATTACCCCTTGTTCGTTTCCCAGAGTTAGGAGTCTCAAGGTTTGTCAGCCTCTCTGATATTTCCCACTCATTTTCTCTCCTTTCCCCTATATAATCATGCTAATCAACCCCGATGTCATGCACGTTTGCAAGGATATCCCCCCAGAGCCCTCTGAGGGAGGCACTGCTCTTACCCCCACTTTACAGATGGGGAGCTGAAGGCACAGAGAGGTTTATTTTCTTTAAGATTTTATTTATTCGTGAGAGACACAGAGAGAGAGGCAGAGACACAGGCAGAGGGAGAAGCAGGCCCCGTGCAGGGAGCCCGATGTCGGACTCCATCCCGGGTCTTCAGGATCACACCCTGGGCTGAAGGCAGGTGCTCAACCACTAGGCCACCCAGGTGTTCCAGAAGTGCATTTTCTTAGCTACCGGTGCTCATGCATTTATCAAACACTAACGGAACACCTAAGCACTGGGGATTCAGGGGCAGTTGTGAGAGGGTCCCGTCCTCCGCAGGGGTGATGCCGCCGCCTTGCTGGAAGGAAGATGTCTAGAGGCAGCAGCAGGGGGTGAGAGCCTACCCGTGGCCCCCAGGACGAGGAGGAGGCTGGGGGGAGGCTGAGCTGCCTGCAGGAAAACCCTCCCTCTCCTTTGTTCTGTCTGGGAGACTTAGAGCTAAACTGCCTGGGGTGGGGGTGCAGGGTGGTGGTGCGGGGCGGGGGGGGGGGGGCAGACACCCCCAGGCCTAGACTCACTGCCACAGCGTCTTTCTCCTCTTTCTCGCCACTTCTAATTTATCTGGCTGCTCCGGTGTCACTTCCTAAGCCCTCCTAAAGCCTCTGCAGAATGAAGTGGGGATAAATGACATTACTGTCACCAGCCTCCACGGGGTGGGACCGCGGCTCTGCCGCCATCCCAGGCGCATCCGCCCAGAGGTGAGCAGGGGAACTTGGTGCGCTTAATTGTTCTGAGGCTTGATTTCTAAATTCTGGCCAGGAGGCTGACACCGTGTCCCCACCCACACATCCCCTCTCCTGTCCCCCAAAGTTCTCTAAACCAAACACCCAGAAATTGTGTGCAGGGGAGGGGAGCGGGTCCCTGTTAAGCTGCTGAGCGCGTCCTCAGCCTTGAAAGGCTGGCCTGCACGTCAGCCGGCCTCGTGAGCCGCTCTCCGTCGCTCAGATGAAAAGTGAATTTGTTCACCTTATCCATTTTTTTTGTCCTTTGTTCTGTAGCCCGTCCCTCACATTCTCTCTGAATAAAAATAGCCACTTGACCCTGAGCTGGAAAGCCAGGGGGCCCTTTCTGCCTGCGAACACTGCCCCCCCCACCCCGCTGACATCTGGAGCACAGAGCAACTCTGAACACGACTTCCCACTTGTTTCTGGATTTTTCTGCAAGACGAGGATTCTAAAGTCCGACTTTGGACAAAACCGGTCACCTGCCTGCCCTTCCCGACAGAGGTTGCCCCAAATCGGTCAGCAGCCAGGCCAGGACGAGGGGCCCATCCCGGGACGTTTCAGTACCATGTACACTCATGCTGCTGAACGTCCCAGCCCTGTTATTTTGCCCCGACATGTCGTAGGGACACGTCTTCCTAGACACAGCCGTAAACCCCAACACCCGAAGACCAAAAATAAAGGCCCAGATCCCCAGCATCCCTTTGGCCTGATGCAAGGAATCTGAGCCAAGTCGCGCCTGGACTGAGGCTGGGTTAGGGGACTGCGCGGAGGGCACGTGTGTCAGCTCGGCCACCTCTTACTGACACGTCCCGCGGGGCCTGACATTCGGGGCTTCTCGGCCAGATCCCACCTCCCCCCTTTCCCGGAGATGGAATCGCCTTGAAGGAGCCGTCTTCGGCCTGCCCCCTGCCCCGGGAATGTGCTCGCGCCCTGAGGAGCCCGGCACTCTCTCTGTTCCTAGCAAAACCCTCCGGTGCTCCGTGCTCGTCCTTTGTGCTGCGCATGACCAGCTTGCAAATGTCACAGCCGGGGGCTGCTTTCTTGCGGCTCCTTGTGGGAGAAAGCACCCAGGTTTTTACCAAGCACTGGGTTCATTTTGCAAGGATGAGATCTGCCTTTCCAATGGGCATCCAGGAATGCCCTCCGCCGTCGGGGGGCTGCTGCCAGCCATGGGCTCGCTTGTGTTCGTGCCAGGGACAAACAGCTCTGGGAAGAGCCGGCATCAAGCCGGCGCCGACCGTGGGCTGGCCCCTTCCCGGCGCCGGAAGGGACGAGCTCACGAGCTCACGGGGTTCACGCGCATCCCATCAGCCCGAAACTGCTTCTTTATTGAGGTGAAATTCACATAAGAGGAAACCCCCCTTTTTAAAAAAAATGTTATTTATTTATTTGAGAGCAAGAGCATGGTGAGGGGTAGTGCAGAGGGAGAAGCAGCCTCCCCACCCTGCTGAGCTGGGAGCCTAATGTGGGGCTCGATCCAGGACCCTAAGATCATGACCTGAGCTGTAGGCACATGCTTCACTGACTGAGCCACCCGGGGCCCCAAGAGGAATCCTTTTTATTTTATTTTATTTTATTTTATTTTATTTTATTTTATTTTATTTTATTTTATTTTATTTATTTATTTTTTACTTTTTTTTTGAGGAATCCTCTTTAAATAAATGGTTCAGTGACACTCAGTACGTTCACAGTGTTGCACAGCATCAACTGGAACTTAGTTCCAAAACATTTTTAGCACTACCAAAGGAGACCCCCCCACCCCTGAAGGCAGGCTGTCCTTATTCCCCCCACCACCTCCCACCCCCAGCCCCTGACGACCACCAGGCTGCTTGCTGTCTCTACGGCTTTGCCTCTTCCAGACGCTTCCTACGATTGGAATCATACAATGTGTGGCCTTTGGTGTCTGGCTTCTTTCGCTCCGCGTGTTTCTAAGTCCCATTCATGGTCAGCACGGGCCATAGTTTTGCTCCTTTTCCCAGCTGAGCAATATTTCATTGTGTGGATGGGCCACATTTTGCTTACCCAGTCATCCTCCGTCGGTGGGCACCCAGGTTCTTTCCACCTCTTGGCTGCTGTGAATATTCATGTACATGTACTAGTTTAGGGGCTACTTATCACCCTCAACCCACAGATGAGAAAACTGAGATCCAGATTTGCCCTACCTCCCTGGAGCTGCAGAGTTATGACGTTGGGGTCACCGTGTGGGGGGGTGGTTCATGGCCACATGAGTGAATCTTCTCAAAATACGCTACATAGGGGCGCCAAGGTAGCTCATTAGGTTAAGGCATCTGTCTTCAGCTCACGTCATGATCTGGGGGTCCTGGGATCAAGTCTCTCTCTCGCTCTGCCTGCCCCCCATACTCGTGCTCTCTCTCTCAAATAAATAAATAAAATCTTTTAAAAAATGCTGCATATTTTCCCTGCTTTCAATCTTTGTCTCCACATTCCCTGGTTTTAATCCATGATCCTTCTCCCCAGTTGAAGCACCATTTAAGATTTAGTGAACTAAAAAAAAAAAAAAAAAAAGATTTAGTGAACTTTTAAAAGGTAAACCAGGGATGTTTGAAGAATCTCCAAATCCCTTCTTCTCAGTTCTCCGGTGTCATGTACGTGTCTCCCTGACGGGGCGAAGGTCTGACCCTCAGACAGGAATGCGTGTGAGGGCAGGAGACTGCTGCGGCCCGGGGCAGGGCGGGAAGCATGGCCATTCCATAGGTGCTGCTCGTGGGGCTGGGCCGGGGGAGCCACACCCCAGTGCCCATCCCTGCTGGAGACCTGGGGGTCCACAGTTAGTTCTGGGACAGGGACACTTCAGGCTCCTTCCTGGGTGGGAAAGCACCTGCCAGGACGTTGAGGGCTGTCCCCTGAGCAAACGTAGCGGGTGCTGCCCCTTGGTAGAAAGGCCTGGCAAAGGTAGCAGGGCCTGGGTGTGACACGGTAAATCGGGCCCCAAGTGCTCTGGGCAGATGGGCTTTTAATGATTATTCCCATTTCCTTCATGAGGAAAATGAGGCACAGATTATGCGGCTTGCCCAGGGTCACACAGCGGCTCAGTGGCAGAGCTGGGACAGGGGGCAGCTGGGCAGAAATGGAAAGGGTCTTGGAGGGAACCCCAAATCCAAAAGACACTGGATCCCCAAATGACAGACTTGTTTTTCAGAAGCAAAGTGAGCTGTGTGGGCCCAGGCGTATGACAAGAAGCCTGGCTCCTCGCTCGAGCGGCCCGGCCGGCCGGAGCTAGGGTGCAGGGCATCACTGGACCCAAAAGGTTGGGCACCCCCGTCCCACACTAGTGCCGAGTCCCAGTCCCTCCCATCTTCACTGACACCCGGGATGGGGGAAGAGGGGAAAGCAAGACGACACCACCTTTGCTGTGTTTGTGACTCAGCCCCTGCAAGGGCACATTTTCACGACCTTCCTCCCCGTGAGTCTTGGCATGAGCGCCGCTCCGGACAGTGTGTCCCGCAGCCGGGTGCTGCCCACTGTCCCACCGTCCCACCGTCCCACCGTCCTGCCAGCAGCCGCGGCTGCCCCTCGTCCCCTGGGCTGCGGAAGTTCAGAGAAACCAGCATCACGCAGAAGGCCTTTTCCGTCACTGATGGCCAGCTTTGTTCTTTTAACAGCTTTACTGAGGCAGAATTTATATATATAATAATCACCCAGTTTAAGTGTGTAATTCAGTAGCGCTTAGTAAATTTGCAGATTTGTACAACCATCACCACAATCTAATTTTAGAGCATTTCCACCGCTGAAAAGGAGCCTCGGGCCCTCCTAATCTGTTTTTTGTATCTTCGCTGCAGGGGGCTCCTCTCCCTACTCCACAAATAATGCCAGACCCTCACTGAGCACTTGATCCCCCACCAAGTTTCAGGCATTTCCAAGGACACAGCCACAAAACTACCACTGCGGCCAAATGGGGTCAGGTCTTGCTATTAGGGTCCACTCACGGCCACCGAAGCGGAGGCAGAGCTCGGCCGGGTTACCTGCTGCTATGGGGTGAATGGTGCCCCCCCCAAAGGCTGTGTCCACATCCTAACCCCCAACCCTGTGACTGTGACCTTATCTGGGGAAAGAAAGAGTCTTTGCAGGTGTAATTAAGGTAAGGATCCTGAGATGAGCTCACCCTGGATTCTCCAGTGGGGCCCAGAATCCAAAGGCACCGCACTCATGGGGGTAAGAGACCAACCCAAGGAGAAAAGTAGAGGCTGTCTGTTCAGAGCTCGCCCGAACCGGGCGTCCGCCAGGCCTCACAAATGCGCCCTGCCCGACCGTGGCCCGGGACGCGGGAGGGGGCTCCCTGGGAGCGGGGCATCCTATGTGACTTGTTAGGCGGCACAGGTGGCTTTCAAAGCTGGTTGGTTCTGAGTCGGAGGTGGACACAAATTAGAGCAGCTGTGAGTTCCTGATCGAGTCCTGGCCACTTGGAACTGACCACCATAGGAGTCGCGGTCAGTTTCCTGGATTGTCGCTAGGGGTGGCCGTCTGGGTTCCTGCAGCCTGGCTTCCGGGGGCAGGGGGTTCCCGAAGATGAAGGGCTGGTCTCCTGGGCAGGGTGCAGCGGGCTGTGGGTTAGAGTTCTGTTTCTCTCCGTGGCCTGGCCCTTGTCCCTTTGTAGATTTGGTCTCTCATGGGTGTCCTCAGGAGAGACCCACAGAGGAGGGACAAGGGGAAGAGGCCTCGTGCGGAGGGAGGCAGAGGTGGAGGCCCGCGGCCCCAGGTCAAGGATGCCGGAACCACCAGAAGTTGGAAGAGGCAGGAAGGCTCCTCCCCCAGGGCCTTCGATGGAGCCTGGCCCTGAGGACACGTTGATTTTTGACTTCTGGCCTCCAGAAACGTGAAAGAATAGATTTCTGTTGTTTTCAGCCACCAAG
Organism: Canis lupus dingo; assembly: GCF_003254725.2. Lineage (NCBI taxonomy): Eukaryota > Metazoa > Chordata > Mammalia > Carnivora > Canidae > Canis > Canis lupus. The sequence continues at coordinate 69,111,057 of NC_064250.1, forward strand.
TTGGTGGTGATTTGTGAAGGCGGCCAGAGGAAATGAACGCACTTGCCCCCCAGGGTCACACAGCTGGTAAATGGAGGGATTGGGGTTTTTGCCAAAGTCCCGAGTGGGGGCTCCTGACCATCCTGCCAGGGTGGAGGTGCACAAATGTGAGGCAGGAAAAGCAGGAAGGACTCAGAGAGAGACAGGCAACAGCGTTCTGTGCTGGTTTGAAGCCTTACCCGTCTGTCTGTTTGCTCGCTCATTCAATATTTGCTCAGATCCCAAGATGGCTTTGATGGCTCGTGGGTCAAAGGTCTGCATGTTGCGCCAGACCCAGCTTGTCCTTCGGGACTATCCTTGGCCCCGTCAGAGCCCCCACCCCCACTCCCACCCTCACCCCCACCCCCACCCCCGGTTATCGACTTCAGCCTCTACAGCTGTGAAAGCCCCTTCCAGGCTGTCTGCCCCGAAACTTCAGGACTTGAGGCTTTCCTTTGCACTAATACCCTAAGAATTGAGGTGAAATCCAGCTGTCACGCCAGTGTCACTGTTGACAGCCTCGTCTAATGCTTCCCCATCTCCATTCCAGAATGGCCTTAGAGTGGCTTAGGGAGTGACACCCAAACATCAAGTTAACTCAGAAGGAGGCTGGGCCCTGGGGAATCAGGGAGGGGGAAGGGAGCCAGACCACAGAGGCCAGCGTGAAGCCCAGCGCAGACCCCCACGGGCAGGCCCCAGGGCAGGGGCTAAGCTTCCTAGCAGCCAAAGGGAAGAGGGGTCCCAGGCAGTGTGAAGTCCAAGCAGAGTGGGGGCTAGGCTGTGTCTGGGAGCAGGCTGCAGGCCAGACGATGGCATATAGTCACGGCGCTGTTTTGGGCAAAACCCCTCAGGCCGACCCCCAACCCTCTACTGGGCTGGCCAGATCTGGCCCAGGGATGGCGGGGATGGTCTGGTTTTGTTTGTCACTGCCTTTTCCTTTGGGAAGCTGTCCCTGCCCATCAGGGTGCTCTACCTCCCTCGCAGGGCTTGGGATGTGACCCAAGAGGGTGGTCCTCTTTAGGCCGTTGGGACTGCTGACCGCTGCTGGCGGGCCAGGCCCTATGCAGATGTGCTTCAGGGATGTGGCTGTAGTAAGGATCAGGACAGACAGGGACTGCTGATCCATGGAGATCACAGAGTACTGGCCAGGGGTCCCCAGAAGCCCCCATGAGAACACAGCATGCGCCCCCCCCCCCATGAGAAACCACGGACGTTCGCTAGTACAAGAATAAGATTATGTGGAGTTGGTTCCTTTTTTCCTTAGAAAATATTTTCTTTTCTTTCTTTCTTTTTTTTAAGATTATTTATTTATTTGTTTATGAGAGAGAGAGTGTGTGTGTGTGTGAGAGAGAGGCAGAGACACAGGCAGAGGGAGAAGCAGGCTCCATGCAGGGAGCTTGACATGGGACTCGATCCCAGGTCCCCAGGATCATGCCCTGGGCCAAAGGCAGGTGCTAAACTGCTGAGCCACCCAGGGATCCCCAATATTTTGTTTCTTTATCAGGACACAGAGGAGGAGATAATCAAGACATTTTTAAAGCCTTGATGTTTTGTTTTTAGCTCTCCATGGCTCCCCCCATCTCCCCCCCCCCCCCCCGAGAACAGGACTTCTGTTGACATTTGGGACTTGGTCATCCTTTGTCACAGGGCCGGGTGGAGCATTGCAGGGTGTTAGCAGCATCCCTGGCCTTTAACCCACTGGAGGCCAGGAGCATCCTTCCCCACTTCCAATTGTGACCACCAGAAACACCTCCAGGCCTTGCCAAATGTGCCCCGGAGGGGACAAATTCACCTGGGTTGAGCACCACTATCCCAGGGACTTCTGCATCTACAATTCAGACATAGGAAGACACGATACAGCCGGAAAGGGGGAGGAAAGAAGTGAATTTTTTTTGGCGATTTTTTTTTATTATAGTCAAATATACATAACATAAAATGCACCATTTTAAGACTTAAAAAGTGCACTATGCAGGCATTGAGTACATTCACAGTGTGGGTGACCACCTCCACCATCCATTTCCAGAACTCTGCCATCGTCCTAAACAGAAGCTCGGTACCCATGCAGAACTGCCCAGCCTCCGGCACCCCCACCCCTCCCTTGTTCTTCTTCTGTCTCCGGGGATCTGACCCCTCCAGGTACCGCATCCAAGCGGACCCAGGCTGGATTTGTCCTGTGGCGGCCTTACCTGCCGTAGGTCCGTCCCGCCATAGCAGGTGTCAGCATCTCCTTCCTTTGTAAGGCTGAATAATATTCCGTTGTGTGAAGAGACCACGTGCTGTTCCATTCATCCGCAGATGGCCATTCGGGCTGCCTCTGCCTTCGGGCTACCGTGAATAAAGCCGCGATAACATGGGTGCGCAAGTATCTATTTTAAGTCCCTCCTTTCAACTCCTTGGGGCGCACACCCAGAAGTGGAATTGCTGGAACATATGGCATTTCTATGTTTAACTCTCCGAGGGACTGTTGCACTGTTTAGAAGTAAATTCTTGACTTTGGGATTTCACAAAAGGCCTTTGAGGTCCAGAGGAGGACTTGGAGGAGGTGGAAGGGGAGCTGGGGGCAGGTGGGCGGCGTGTGGACGCTGAGAGTCCCTAGGTTCTCGCTGGGTCCCGGGGCTCAGGGATTGGGTGTGGGGGCGGGGGACATGGAACAGGATGGGTCCTCGGTCGAGTTGAGTCGTAGAAAATCGAAGCCCTATTTCCCACCTGAGTTTGTGGCTTGAGATTTGTGCTGTTTCACTGGGCCCGACAGTTCTCCACTGGGGAGCGTGACCACGGTATTTTTAGCCTGGAAATATTCGCAGGATGGGAGTTGCCCGACACCTACATGGACCATAAAATAATTTCCATCCAGCGGCCGTGGAACACCTCGCCTGGAGCCCTGTGAGTGCCTGCGAGTCCTCCAAGATCAACACAGCCCCCAAGACCTGCCAGTGCCCCGAACAAGGAGGGCTGCTGTCTGGGGCCAGACGGGCGGCCGTCACAAGCCGCGCGCTGTCGCCCTTGAACAAAGTGTGCACTCAGGCCCGTCCATCCGTAGGCCTCTTTCCTGGTGCTGGTCAGCGGCAGGCCCAGGTGTGTGGGAGGGACCCACAAGGCCGGCCGCCCGATTGGGCCCAGGTGGACCGTGGCGGGACTTCAGCGGCCCTGCGTACGGGGTCTGCTCTCTGATGATCACGGGTCACCCCCCAACAAAGGTGGTGTCCAGTAGTCTACACCGCTCTCTCAGAGCCCTCGGGGGAGGAGGGCCGCATGCTGCACACCCCCCTCCCCGGGGAGGAGGGATCTGGGCTCAGCAGGAGCACGGCCCCATCAGCGGTCACCTTAGGACGGGGGGCGGGGGGGTACCTCTCTGGCCCAGCCCAGCCCCTGCTCTCAGCGGCTCTGCGCCTGGGCTTGGCGTCCTGCTTGCTCGTTTCTGGCTTCATTTCTATTGGTGTCGCCAGGACACAGAGAGGCTGGGGAGGGGCCAGGGTGCAGGAGCAGCCTGAGAGGTCGGGGAGGGTGGGCGGCAGCGCCTGAGGACCCGCGGCGCTCTGGCTTCTCAGGCAGGTGTTCAGCGAGGCGTGGCTGTCACCCCTCCTGCCTCCCAGCCCCGGGGCGACCTGAAGGGGAGGCTGATGACGGACGAGCTGCCCCGTGCTGTGGGTTTCAACCTCGGCTGCCCCACTGACTGGCCGGCGGGCCCTAGAGCAAGACCTGAACCGCCCCCTGCCCTGCCCCGGACACGCGGGACCTTCCGCAAGGCAATGCGGTCAGGAGACCAGAGGCGGCGATGCAGGTAAGCCCCCCGCAGGGCGCCTGGCGCGAGGTGAGAGCGCACTAAGTGTCCCCTGAGGTGGCCGGGACGGCCATCACCAAGTGCCCGGGGAGGGGTGGAGTCCCGGGGAGGATCTGGCGCTGGGTCGACATGGAAGGAGGCCTCGGCGTGGGTCTTCCAGACAGGAAAGATTCTGGTGACTTTCCAGAGCCAGACTCCACGAGGGAAGAGGGCCCTGGGTCAGGGCTGGACACGGAATTCCCACGGAGAGGGGACGCCCCACTGTGGCTCCCGGCCCACCGGGCGCCCCTCTTCTGAGGCCACCCCTGCAGTTCCAAGGGACAAAGCCGCCGGCTTGCCTGGAGCCCGGGTGTGGGAGGGCTGGAGGGCAGGTGGGGGCAGGTCAGGCCCGATGCACCTGAGCAGATGGAACCCACGTGGGCACTGAACCCGGCCACACTGCGGAGACCCAGAAGTGGACGCAAGACGCCGAAGGCCGGCTGGGCGGTGGCGGAGGACCCCAGGGCACCGTCTCTGACACCTACCTTGGGAGGCGGGCAGGAGGCCTGGACGTATCGTTTGCAGGGGCTGCCCTGGGCTTCCTGAATTGCCCCGGGTCCTGGGAGAACAGACGTCGGAGGATGGGATGTGAATCTCTTTCCTCTTACACAACATGGGGACCAAGGGAGCCGTGGATGTGGTCCCCGGTGGATGCCCAGCCAAATTCGATCCCTCCCTCCTTCCTAGGAAGTGAGAATTAACGCTGCCCTGTCCTGCTCCCTGGGGGGATGGCTGTGGGCATCTGAGGACCCACGAGGCTTTGTTTGCCAAACAACGCATGGGAGGTGGTGGGTCACTGAGAAAGTGCATTTGAAAGGGACCTGGAGTAGGTGACAACGGAGAGAGCTGTGTGGGGATCTGGGGGAGGACACTCAGCAGAGGAAGCAGCTCATGCAAAGGCCCTGCGGTAGGAGCCTTCCTGCTGCTGTGTGAGCTACAGCAAGGATCCAGTGTGGCTGGTGGGCAGAGCGGAAGGAGAGAAGGGCCAGCAGGCGACAGTCAGGGAAGAGCTAGACCACGCAGGGTCTGGGGAGAGGCAGGGAGGCCGACAAGAGCTCATCATCGCCTTGATGCAGACGAGACGCTCGAGGCTCACGATGGTGGTAGCACAGAGAGGGGACGACACACCTGCATTCTGAACACATCTTGGAAATCAAACCCAGGTGACCTGCTGCCAGCTCGGATGTGGGGTGTGAGAGCAGGAGAGAGGTCAGGCTGCCTCGGGGGCTTCTGGCCGGAGCAGTGGGAGCACAGAGGGGAGTGCTCGCCTTGTAAGCCCGTGACGGTGATGAGGGGGCGCTGGAGACACACGACATATCATCACTTATGAAGCGCTGGCCGATGAAGCTCGAAGTGTCTCCCCCCATCATGAACGTGGGTGTGCGCACACACACGCACTCACGCACGCTCACACTGGGGTCACATGCATGTTAATATCCACACGGTCATTGCCGACTTGGGTTTTTCTCTTTATACTTGTCTCTCTAAGTTTTCTGAAGCAGATACCTGTGGCTTGTAGCACGCCCCTTCCGCAAAGCAGCCCGACTCTGTTTCCCCGTGAAAGATTTCTATCGTCACAGACACAGAGATTCTGCTTTTGAAAAAGAGGATTGAAAGGAATCCATCTGGGGACACCTGGGTGGCTCAGCGGTTGGGCATCTGCCTTCGGCCCAGGGCCTGATCCCAGGATCCGGGATCGAGTCCTGCATCGGGCTCCCTGCACGGAACCTGCTTCTCCCTCTGCCTGTGTCTCTGCCTCTCTCTGTGTGTCTCTCATGAGCAAATAAATAAAATCTTTAAAAAAGAAAGAAAGAAAGGAATCCATCTGAAACAGCAGAACACCGTTAACAGGATGATGCTGGGACAGTGCCCTCATCAGCAGTGGCGCCCGGCCACCGAGGCGACCCGAGTGAGAATTATCCCCGACCCCCTGCGACCGTGGTGCCATCACTGCATGTGCCGTCCTGCTACCGCGGGTTCTTTGTCTCTGTCAAATTTGCATAAACAGAGGGAAATGTCTCCGCCTGAGAACTGATGAGAAACAAGATCACAGATGAAGTCAGATCCCTGGCATGCAAAACAAAACCCAAGGGAAAAAAACGAACAGAAAAAAGACTGGAAGGAAATGCAGTGTGGATGTTGTCTGTGTGGAGAAATTACGGGTCACTTGGCTTTCCCCTCAATTTGCAGACATTTCCAAAATTGTCTTTAAACAGCACATATTGCCTTAAGAAACCAAAACAACGCCAATTGCTCCTATTCCTACACATCCTGCCCAGTCCTCGAAGCCCATCAGACACGAGCTGCCTTGCAGATGCCCTTCGGACTCCTGCCTGCGGCGCCCTGTCTTGTCCACGTGATGTGCAACAGGGAGTGTCCTCCGGGACCCTCAGTCCAGAGAGGCGACGGCAAGATCCAGGGGTGACGCCCACCATCCACACTGCCTCCGAGGGCCCCGTGTGCACTCCAGGGCAGGCTCTGGGGCACGCCCGAGGGTGCTGGAGCCAGGAAGGCCCCTGGCAGGGCCCAGACTCGTCTCCCCCCCCCTTCTCTGCCCTCACCTGGTCACCTGGTCCGGAGCCTCCCCGAGGTGAGAGCGGGCGTCAGTTACTGGCCAAGGCCTCTGGGTGGCTCCACCTGCCCTTGGCTCGGCAATTGTCCCCATCCTGCCTCTTACCCCTCCCAGCTGGCTCCTTCCCGGAATGGAATGTCTGTCGTCCCTGCCAGCGGCAGCTGAGGACCTGAGAGCCACGGGGCCGGGGAGGCCTGCAAACGCTTCTGTCCTCGATCTAGTCGGGGTGGCCCGGGAAGCACATAAGATGACCTCTGCGAACCCCAAATCCCTGCCTGTCAGGGACAGAACTATATTAGAAATAGGCTCGCTTTGGTGCAGAGAAGGTTAAAGACCTGGGACATGTGTCACCTGGAGGGGGGTGGGGAAGGTGGGGGAAACCCTGAACATTTTGAAGGTGGGCAGGGCGGATCCCAGGCCGGGCGGGCAGGGGGGACCAGGCCGTGGGCTCTTCTCTCCCTCTCTTCCCCTCCCTCCCCGTCCCACAGGAGAGGGTGACCTCTGGCTTCTCTTCTCCCCCTGTCCGCCCTCCCACACATCTGAGACCGACCAGCGCGCCCCTCCAGCCAGGGTGGCCAGACCTTAGGCCGTCACGACACCAGGGGAGCCGTTTGGCTGGGCTTTGCAGCGGCGTGATGGGAAGTTTTATTGACCAGGCCCTGCAGTCTGGATTTTGTCTAACGCAGCTGTCTATGCTTGCTCCCAAGAGGGGTGAGAACATCCAGCCACCTGGCCGCGCTTGCTGGGAACGGACGTCAGGAGCAGTAACTGGAAGGCAGTGGGCCGCCGTGGGGGCCTGGCAGGGGGAGCACAGCTTCGCGGGGCCCTGGGGTGCTTTCCCGCCGCAGACCCCATGACCGGAGAGACAAAGACCTCCGTTGTCATTGTCCCCTCCACCCTCGCTGGAGCCGCGGAGTCACCGCTGGCCAGGCCTGCCAAGCCCGGGGCCGCCCCCTCCCATCCCGCCCTGGAGGTCTGCAGGCCCCTGCGCGAATGCTGCCCTTGCTGCCACCCTCCGCCACCGCCACCACGGAGGAGATGGGGATGGGCAATAAGGAGGAAAGAATCCAATGTATTGTCATCTTAATGCTCGCGCAATGAGGTGTGAAATTCTGTGTTTCCAAAATTTGTTATCAGCCACGCTCCCTGTCCTCCCGCGCGGGCTGCATTGAGAAAATTCGGGAGAAGCGGTGTTCTTCCCGTGACATGAGTTATGACATGCTTGTGGCTCCATGGCTGGGAGAGCTCGATCGAGGGGGATTTATCACCCCGGAGAGAGCCTTCAACAGGCTTCATTAGGCTGAAAACGATAATGAATATCTTCCCCTCACCTGTTTTCATTAATAACGGCTCCCCTCTTATCTGTTTGCCACACGTACCATCCTTCCATGAAACACTGGCTCGGGGGTCCCCCTGGGAGCAGTGCTGAGTGCGGGGCAGGAGGGTAGGGGGTGACCCGGCTCCCAGCCCCCGCGCCCACCTGGCGCCCGCCCTTCCTGCTTCACGTCTGCACCGGCAGGGGGCGCCGCGGGCCCGCCCAGCGCGGTGGTGGGGTGGTGGCGGGAGGGGGGGACGCAGGGGCTGGGGCCGGGGCCAGCTAGCCGTGGAGTGGAGGGAGGAGAGAGTCAAGCCTTCTGGAAACTTCCAGGCCTTTACCTCCTCCTGGATTCCTGCAGCCACGCTTGAACCTTAGCCAGACGCGGACCTTCCCCGGGGGGCCGGGCCGTGTTGTTCCCCCCTTTCTTAGAGGGAATGCAGGGCTGGGGGTGTGAAGGGCTGCAGGGGAGCGAGGCGAGGGGCAGAAATGACCTGGGCTTCTCCTCCGCGCTGCTGCCTGCAGCTCCTCCTCCAGACTCGGGCCCGTACCGCTCTGCTCTCCTCGCCTCCCCTCAGGGCCCAGGGGAGGCCTCCTGGCTGTCCCCGCTGTCCCCACTCCCACCGGGGTCGCTGGGACGTTTTCGGGCTCTGACCTTGTCCTGCCCGGTCTCGGAGCCTCTCTGCGGCTGCCCCCCGCCACTGCCCGGCGGCCTGGCATTCAGGACCCTGGCCGGGCAGCCCCTCTGACCTTCAGCCCCGCGGACAGCTGCTCCCCTTGCTCCACCGGGTCTCTGACAAGGCTCCCAAAATAGCCAGGCACGTTGGCGCCCGGGCCTTCCCTGGCTCGAGCTTGTCTCGCTGCTCAGAAGGCCTCCCCCTCCCCTGCATTTGGCAAACTCATTTGTAACCTTCAAGGCCCATCCCCAAGGTCACCTCCATTGGGAAGCCTTCCAAAGAAAGGCTCTCGGGCCCTGCCTGGGCTGCCCTGGCTCTCTCGCACTGCGGCCAGTAGACAGGGCTTCCCGTCCAGCCCAGGGCCAGGTCGCGGGGCGGGAGGCTCTGGGTCAGGTGTGCCCTCCTGTTCCTCCTCGTCCGGGCACTGCTGACTACCTCTAGGGGCTCTGGGAGAAGTGGACTTCGAGGCTGCTCCTGCTGTCATTTCCACCTCGCCCGTCAGGACTGTGAGGGTCAGAGGGTGTCGGCAGCTGGCCCTGGCCCCGCCGTCCTGGGTCTGTCCACCCTCCCTCCAGTGAACGCCGGCTTCCTCCAGCAGCAGCCAGCTCGCTTCCTGGGCTGCGCTGAGGGCAGACTCGCCTGGCTGGAATCTGCACGAGGAGCCCCAGTTGGGCCTCCCGAGGCCCCTGGGAGAAGGTCCAGACTTTGCCAGCGAACGTACTGGCCAGCGGGGCCTGGAGGCCTGTGGATAGAGGGACAGCCTGGCCTTCGTGCTTCATCTTGCTCAGTCTGACCCTTGCAACATGGGCTTGTGTTTTGACAAGCGACAGGCTTGAGGAGGGGTCCTCAGGGGGAGGGAACAGCGCACACTGAGGCCCAAAGGTGGGACCTCACGGGTGCATGGGAAGCAGAAAGCAGGCAGCGGTCCGCATGGCGAGGGCGTCAGGGACAGGAAGGCCGCCTGGCGCTGGGAGGGACCTGGGAAGGGGCTGGGAGTCCTGCCGCCAGCCTGGGTTGCCCCGGGGCCGACAGGGAGGGATGGAGGCGTGGCAAAGGTGCCTGAACCCGGATGCAGGAGGGAAGTGGACACAGAGGTCTTGATGGTCTTAGGCACAGGTGGGTGGGTGGGGTGGGGGTGGGAACAGGTCTCGGCCGTGGGTACAGTGACGGGCCAGCTCTGCTCTGGCTCAGAACGGGCGGATCCGCACGGGCCTGCTCCCCACCAGCCGCGGGCCCCTGGTGGCCTGTCCCCCGCCCGTGGCCCCCTCCCACGTGAAGGAACACGGCAGCATCTGGGCCGCCTTGCTGGGCCCTCTCCTCACTTGTTCTGCAGTCATGGTCCTCAGACTTGCTAATTAGTTGGTAACTACACACCCCGAGAACTGTGCCTGTCTTGATTACACGGTACGCTTTCCAGCGCCCGGGTGCGCTGCCTTCCCGGCACTGCTCGGAGAAAGAAACCGGCAGCCTCCCTTCTCTCGAGGAAGAGTCACCGCAGATGTTTTTACAAAGTCGGGGCCAGGGAACATATGAATAAATGCCACGATTCATGTTTGCAAACCCCTCCCTGCCAGCTTCTGTCTTGACTAGGGGGAGGGGGTTGCTGGGGAGGAGGCAGGCAGATGTGGAAGCCGGGAAGGTGGCCAAGCGCTTTGTTCAAGACAGTGTTCCTATCGCGGGCAGAACTAAGTGGCGTGCAGAGCCGAGGAAGCTCCGTGACAATCGGGGGCTCCGGGGTGCCCGCAGGCCGGCCCACTGGCCAGTCATCGCCTGCCCCTCCCCGAGCAGGTGGCCCGGCTCGGAGCGGGGGGCACTAGCGGGGAGGTTCCCCCACCCCTGGGAGAGGCTCGGTTACCCCACAGGTCAGGGGGCACATTCCTAATTATTGTAATAACAACAATTAGTAGGAGTGCTGATAACCAAGTCCCGGCTTCCAGACTTGCCTCCAAACGCGGCCCCACAGCCACGCCAGAGCCCGAGAGGGCCCCTCAGAACAGGGGTCCTTGGCCCCATCTTACAGATGCAGACACTGAGGTCCGGGGGGGCACCAGGTGGGCAGTGGAGGGTGGGACTGGGTGCCAGCTTTGCTTCTGCTAACTGTGGAGGTGAAGCTAGGTGTGGACCTCAGTCCAATGCGGGGGGCGGGGCGGGGGGCGTAGGTATTTTCAGAATTAAGGCCGTCCCTGAAGTCACCTATGGAGGATGATCGCCTCCTCTGTTTTCCTGCAAAACCAGCGCTGCCTGAGAATGGGCTGCCTCAGCTCTTCTGTGGGTGGGTCCCTAACATTTATTGAGCACCTACTTTTTGCCTTTATGGACAAACTAGAGCTTCCAGAGTCTTCTCCATCACAAACTCCCCTCAGAGGGGAGGAGGACTTTTGTCTCCAGGGAGCACCTCCAGCAACCAGAGAACTTCTTGTCCCGGAGCATCCATCTCCCTGGCAGGACGAGGAGCAGGAAAGGGCGAGGGGCTCTGTGACCAGGAGGCCCAGGGTAGACTGTTTGCAGTCTGGGGGTTTGGGCTGAGGCTTGAAGCCATTAGAGGGGGAGGAGGGAGGACGCCTTCCTATGTTCTGTGGGGAGCAGAGCAGCATGGACAGGTCCACCAGGGTCTGCATGGGGGCCACCGAGACGGGCCATGTCCAGAGAGGAAAGAGGACTGCAGGGCAGAGAGAGAACTTGCTGGCTCCCTCCAGGGCTGTTGATGAATGGCTACGGTGCATCCTCCAGCAAGGGAGTCAGAGAGAGAAGAGTGAACCGAGGGGTCTCATGGAACCAGGAGAGAGGAGACAGCGTGAGGGCATGAGGACGTCAGCAGCTGGGTGCCTGGCAGACAGCGGAGTGCCCAGAAAAGAGCTCTGAACAGCACATCTGTGAGGGGGCTGCCTGGAGGAGGTGGCAGGGTCTGAGGTGGGGTGAGGCTACAGGGCGGTGTTGGTGGAATGGACCTCCTACGGCAGCCCTCCAGGTATCGCGGACTTTCTGACCAGTCCTGGGGCTCAGATGCAATAGTGTCCTGCATCTGCAGGGCTGTGTCCCGGGAGGAAAGGGCCCTCCTTGGGATGGAACCTGCCATAGAAGCTTCTCTCTGCAGCCCCAGGACCGTGTTTTAATTAGTCAAGTTCTCACATCATTGTTTACTGCTCCCCACACACGGAGGATTTATTAAAAGCTGGGCCAGGTTAAAAATACCAGAGACAGGGACGTGCAGGCCGAGGGAGCCGCAGAGACAGGCACCCCGACAGTGTGGAAGCAGGAGCAGCTCCTCTTAAGGGAATCCCCGCCCACGTCCTGTGCGTCGTCCAGCGGGAGGGAGATAGGACGGCCACCTGCCTCTGCCCCAGCCCCACTCCAGCCCTGCCGAGTACGAGTGCAAGGCCAGACCTCGTGACCCTGGGTGCCAAACAGGTGTGGGCAGGGACGAGGGGCAGGCCCTCCCCCACCACACCTCCAGGAGCTTCCCGTCCGTGGGGAGTTCGGGTGGTGTCGGACATACGCGGTCAAGCAGTCACCAGCTTCTGCAGAAGTCCTCAGGGTGAGTACCGGGGCAAGGAGCCAGGCGGGTATTCATGGAAGTGCTCCTGGAGGAGGCGGCACTCAGCATGGGGTGGGCGTGAGGCGTGGGCACGGGATGGGCGTTTTGAATGAAGCCCAGTGTGAGCCAGGGCCCAGAGGCCAGAAAGCATGGGAGCTCAGGTGTATCCTGCTCATGGACAGATGCTGGAGGCCAGGATGAAGCATTGGCCTGCATGCCATAGGCCTGAAGGCAGTGACAATATCGAGGAGGCACCCCATGAAACCCTGAGCCGCCCTGCCTGGCCCCAGAAATGGGCTCTTTCTTGCCTGGGGCCTCCCAGGGAGTTCCAGAGCGGACAGGTCCGTGGACGGGGGTCACGGAGCTCACACCCAGCTCCACTGCCTTTCTCAGAGGGAATGAAGGGGAAGGAGGATGCTTACCCTTTCTGGGGACCCTAGATGGCTGGCTCCTGGCTGAAACTGAACTGTCGTCATTGTCACGAGACAAGCACTAATGTCTCCGAATATTGGCACCATGCCACACACAGTCCTGGGCACCAGGCCTCAGTTTACCCTCATGATGAGAGAGAGAGCTTTCCTGTCAAACAGATGGTGCCATCCGTCCATCCACGTATCCATTCACGCGTCCATGCACCACCTACATATCCACTAAATCACCTGTCCGTCCATCAATCCGTCCATCATGTATTCACTCAACAAACGCTCTCTAAGCCCTTACTACATGGCCAGGGCACAGAGGAGAATCAGAGGTGCGCCGTGGCCTCCAGAGCCTTCCCCCTACCTCCCCCTGCGTGCAGCGGCTCACTGGTGTCTAAAGCAGAGCGTGACAAATACTGGGTCCTGAGGAGTAAATAAAATCAATATAGAAGCACTTTGAAAGTAAAAAGCACAATTAACGCACGTGCTCTGTCTATAGGGACAGTCGTCAAGGGTTTTCCGGGGCCCGGGCCGCAAGGGGGATTTCTCTTTGCCCACGGCCAGGTGTATGGACAGGAGAAGGGGGATCACAGAGCCCCTACCGTGCCCCAGACGGCCCCTGGATGCGGTAATTCAGTTATAGCATGTCTCCCATTAGTGGAGGTGTCGGTTCGAATCCTCATCACCCCACCAGGCCAGGAACCCACAGAGGAGAGAGACCGTGTTCTCCTTATTCAATTAATCAATTATGCCCTCGCCCGGCATCTGCAGCCTCTCCGCCTGTAAACACCCTCCAGTGTCTCCCATCCCTAACTGCAGACACGCGTGCACACACACACACACACACACACACCCCGCTTTGCAGAATGCAAAATTGCCGGCCTTGGTGTCTCGCCTCCGATGCTCCCGCCTACGCACCCAGAGCCTCTGCGGCCTTCCCTGCTGCCCCAGAGGCGTCCCACTTGACCCGCCGCAGCGACTTACTTCTCAACCTCCGTCTTCACGGGGGTCCCCACGGCATTGGCGACCGATGGTCAGTTCCTTCCTCGCGTTTTGCTCCCTTGGTGTCTAGGTGCCTCTCAGTTTTTGTAAAGATGGGGGGCTTGAGGGTGTTTCTGGGTGTCAGGGCAAGGGCTGGGCGGTGGAAGGAGCTGGACATTTGGAGCCGGAAGGGGTGATGGGTAAGCAGGTGACAGGAAGCTCTTGGTCTCTGGGCCCCACCTGCCTTCTGGCAGCTTGTGTCCTTTGTAAACACCTCCCCTTGCTCATCCCTTAAATGCCGCCGTGCTGTGCTGCGAGGCGGGGTTTCCCTCCCACCGAATCTCCTGGTCCCCCTTCTCTGCGGGCCTACCACTCTCCACGGCCCCAGCTCCCCACGGAGTTCCAGCCACGTCCTTGCATCTCACACTGGGCCCACGCCCCCTGTCCCTGGTCCTCTCGCCCCTCTCCCACCGGGTCCGTGGCTCCTGCACCCACTCAGGCCCCGGGGGCCGCAGACCCTGACCCAGGCAGTGGAGGGGGTATGTGCATAGGCGGGAAGTCACAGCCCAGGAAAGTCAAGTGGGGAAACTGAGGCATGGGAGGGGATCACCCAGGGTCCTACGCAAATCCTGACATCCACCAGCGGGCCCTCAGCAGGGATTGCGCCAACGTGGAGCCCGGCCGAGTGTGAGGCTCCGCTCATGGGTGGCTAGGGGTGCTCCCCGCAATCATGGCCCGGGAAGGTCCTTCTGCTGGGCACTGCTCCCAGGTTAGTGAGGGTCAGGGTCATAAGAGCCCCCGCCAGGAGACCTGGCTTCAGAGCTCTGCCCCCAGGAGGCTTCTCAGCCTCGGGTTCCCTGCCCGAGATGGAGGCAGTTGGATTCAGTGATGCTCTAGGTTGTGTGGGCTCTCCTGTGGTCCCTGCTCTGCGGCCCGGATGCCTACCTGAGCATCTACAGCAGCTGGCTCTGTGCCCTCTGCTCCCAGCACGTCGAGAGGACAGACGGGGTCGCCCTGGACTTGGGGGGGTCCTGAACCAGCGCCTCCTCCGCCAGCGATCCCGGGTTCCAGTGCAGGTGATGGCGCCCCCTTGCCCCCAGGGCCCCCAGGGTGACTGCCTGCTGCTTCCTCACACTCTGCCCACATCTCTGTAAATAGCCCTTTATTAAACACTCCCCGAATTAACCACCTTGTGTGCGCCATCTGTTTCCTGCTGGGACCCCGCCTGAATCCTGCGGGCCTCCCCATCCGTGCAGTTCGGTTCGTGGTCTCCTTGTTAACGCGAACTGTCAAGCAGGGAAGAGACTGGGCACGGGTCCCCGGCGATGGACAGATCGGAGGTGCTGGGCCAGGAGGCAGGCGGGTCTGCGGGAACCCGGATGGCCTTTCCAGCAGGCGCGGTGCCTGCGTCCTGCGGCCTCATCAGCGACCCCGTTTGAGGGGTGCGGCAGGACCGGATCCGGAGCTCCTACTAAGGGCTGGGGCTGTGCAGAGCCCCGCTCCCAGGCCGGGGCCACCACCCCAGAGGGAACGGACAGTGGCCCAGGGAGCCTGAGGCTGTCCCTCAGCCTCCCAACTCGGGCCCCGTGCCCCTTCCCCCTCCTGCTGCCCTGCCTGGTGCAGACAAAGTACAGAGGAAACCCACCCGAGATCATCCCCCACCTTGTCGGGTTAGCAGGGAGGAGAGGCCGGGGGAGCATGTGCTGGCAGGGGCCCCCGCACAGCGTGCACAGATCGATGGGGCCCCGTTGCTGGCCGCAGACGGCGGAGGCTGGTGCCCGCTGCTCGTGGAGGAAAAGGCAGAAGGAAGTAAAATACAATCAGAAATAATTGGCCCATCGGAGAGAGGCAGGGGAAAGGTGTTGAAAAGAAACTCATCTACAGGCTGGAGGAAATCTTTGCCAGGAAGAGGGGCTCCCCGGGCTTTAAAAGACCATTTCGGATCTCCAAGGCGCCCCCACTCCTGCCAAATGCATCCTCATCGATTCCCCGATAAGATGGTGCAATTCAGCTCCACGAACACTTCAGGAGAACCCGCCGTGTGCCTAATTCTGAGCGCGCAGCCCCCGGGGGAGCTGAAACGGGTTTTGAAAAGGCAAGACTTCTTTCCCTCCCTCCCTCCCTTCCTCCTCCCTCCCTCCTTCCCTTCTTTCCTTCCTCCCCCACCCCTCCTTTTCTCCTTTTCTCTACCTTCCTTCTGGGAAGAGTTAGAATAGGAGCGTGCACGGGACGGCGCTTGCAGAAAACCTCTGTCTGACTCCTGCCCTGTGCACTCCAGGGAGTCGGAAGGCCCAGATGCGGCCTCCACTGACAGAGTCTGGGGCTTGGACCGGGGTGGTGGGGGCTAGGATGGGGGTTCGGGAGTGACAGGAGAGCTCTTGGAGGGGTACGACCGCTAGGACTCGGGGCCTGTGTGCCCATGGATGGGGCCAAGGCTGAGCGAGGGAGGAGAGTCCAGGTCTCGGGCCCCTCTGGGCCCTGGCGGCCCTCGAGGAGGCCAGAGGACCTCAGAGAGAGATGAGGATTTCCAAGAGGCTTCAGGGCAGACGTTCTGGAGCAGTGGGGCTGCCCCCATCCCCTGGCCCCGGATTTGGAGTAACAAAGGCTGAGAGGGTTGGACTCCATCGTGTCTGTGGCTGAGGAGGGCGAGGCCTGGGACGGGGAGGTGGGGAGGGGGTGAGACGTGCCCAGCCCCAGGAAGCAGTCCTGTCTCCCAAATCTCCTGCGGCTGCAGCAGTACATGGAGGATCGCGCCCTCAGTCCCAGTGGGAATCGTGTTCTAGTGACGTGATTTCTTCTCTGTTCTGAGTCTGTGGGCTCTCGGGTCAGACCTGGGGGTTCCTCACACACTGTCCATCGCCGGCTGTTATAGTCATGCTGGCTGGGCACCAGGCTTCAGCAGTCTCGTCCTGCTTCGCCAGCGCCTTGCTGTGTGACCTAGGGAGAGTCGGTCAGCCCCTCTGGACACCGGCATCAAGTTCTGTGACTAATAGTGTCCCTTATAGATGAAGAAGGAGGAGGAACCAATGTTTCTGGGGCAGGGATCAAATTAAAGACTTATCTCGAAGACCGAACTTGAGTTTGGGCACCAAGCAACCCCATGTGAGTTGGGTGGGGGGAGCTGGGGTCAGCGAGGGCTGGATGTCCCCTGCCCCCCATCCCTAGCTGAAGCGTGGCGGCAAACAGCTAGGTAGGGCCTCTGGAGGCGCGGAGCGTCACCATAGGAACAGGCTCTTGGAGTGCACGCAGAGGAGCCAGGCTCTGGGGGAGGTGGGCAGGGGGGGCGGGGAACAGTGGGGGTGCTGCTCCCCACATTCCTACATTCCTCTTAGAAGAGGAACTGAGAGGCCTCAGTTGGGAGAGGACACGGTGGGGCTGCTCCTGCAACCTTAGGAGCCCCTCCCTTCAAGAAACCCCGTTTTGGGGAGTCAGCAACCCCTGGAACCCAGAGATCAGAGGTGGCCAGGGGGCACTGGCTAGAGAAA
This sequence comes from Canis lupus dingo, assembly GCF_003254725.2. Lineage (NCBI taxonomy): Eukaryota > Metazoa > Chordata > Mammalia > Carnivora > Canidae > Canis > Canis lupus. The sequence continues at coordinate 69,127,879 of NC_064250.1, forward strand.
GCCACACGACCTCGGCCAGTTGCTAGGACACAGGATGTCTCTGAGGGGCCCACGGTAACCCTCAGAGAACACTTTGTACCTTATTCATTTATTCATTAATTCACTTAATCCACAAACACGTCGTGGGCAGCGCCGCAGGCCCCTGGCGGAGGGGCATAGGGCCGAGGAAGGCGCCCCTGGCCCTGCCGAGGTTGGACACACGTGCAAAATCCATTAACACCAGGTGGGAAGTTGTGTCCCAGGCTGACGGTGACGCCGGGAGAGGCTGGGGCGAGGCCAGAGGCTCACTGGTTTCCAGTCCTGGGTCAGTCCCACGGCAGGTGGGCTGAGGGCTTTGGAGGGTGGGAGCTGGGAAGACAGGGTGGGAGGGGAGGCCTTGGGGGAGGAGGGGAGAGCACAGCAAGTACATGGCCCTCTGACCTCCCACCTGCCGGTCCCAGGGCCCCACCTGGGCATGAGATGGTGCCTTCCTTTCCGAGAGATCCCTAATGTTTAGGACGTAGTAGCACAGTGAAAACATCGTTGGATATAATTGAATGAAAATGCTAATGCCTTCTTACAAATAAGAGAATAAATATAGTACGAGAACATCTTAAATTCCTCGAGAGCTATGTGTTTTCACATCCCTAAACTTGACAGGTATGCCAGGCCGCACCATAATAAACAGCTCCCTGTTCATAGGCCCAGGCAATGGAGATGGAGAGGCCGGGATCCTGCCACGGTCCCCCTAAAACCTTCTAAGCTTGGGGTCCTCCTTCCAGCAGCTCAGGCCTATCTCCACTTGATCAGGGGCACGTCGGGGGTGCCTCTGCAGGGCACGGTGAGCTGGGCCCTCCAGTGAAAGTGGGTAGGCAGGCACTGCAGCGATGGGTGGGAGCAGCCTGGCCTGGTTCCCAAGCCTCAATGCAAGCCTGGGCAAGACGTGTTCGTGGGTCGACCCTGGTATGAGAAAAGGGAGACTCTTGTTCCCCAGGATGTTTGCCAAGGTAAGGGAGGCTGTAGAGAATATTTAAGAACAGTTAAGAGGGCTTTTTTCTTTTTTTTCTTTTTTGGATTTATTTATTCATGAGAGAGACAAAGAAAGGCAGAGACACAGGCAGAGGGAGAAGCAGGCTCCTTGTGGGGAGCCCGATGTGGGACTTGGTCCCAGGACCCTGGGATCACGCCCTGAGCCGAAGGCAGATGCTCAACCACTGAGCCACCCACGTGCCCCGTTAGGGGCTTTATATCCGAAATGCCCAAAGTTCTGTAAGCCTCCTTCTCCAGCCCAACTCCATCTCTGTGCGTGTGTGTGCATACAGAGGCTCTCCGTAGTGGCACACCCTGGTGAGCTCCAATGCGTGTGGGGTGGGGGGGACACTCAGTCCCAGGACCCCCACCATCTAGGAAGCGCTCAATCTCCCTTCCCAAGGGTGGGGGGTGCTCCCCCTTGGCTCACCTCCCTCCCTTGTCAGGGCTACATCTCGCAGGTCTCTAAGCATGAAGTGTCCCCAAGCCCCCAACCTTTGGAGGTGAGGGGCCACCTTGGACTCCATCACTGAACCCCCGACCACCCCCCCATCAGAGCCCCCACACACAGTAGGCACTCAGCCGATGCTCGGTGGATGAAAGACTACATTTAAAGAGGTGAGCCTCTGCTCTATGGAAAATTAACTTCTGGGAATTTCTGATGAATGAAGAATTAATGTACTTTCTGCCCAAGCCTGCATCGACAGGCGAAGTGATGAAAAGACTCCTTTTTCTCCTCTGGTGGTGATCCCCTCCCTCCCAGGTGAAGGGAGGAGGGGGAGTTTCCCCACGAGGTGCAGGGGTGGGGCGGGGAGCTGTTCCTAACCCTTCTGGAGACCCCAAGAGCTCCCCACGCGCACAGCATGACTCAGTGGCGCCCTTTAAGGGGAGAATTTGATTGATGACGTGGACAATTAGACTTGTGAACGTGGCATCCGCGTCGATGGCAATGGTGAGAAAGGAAGCGAGAAAATCTATTTCTGAACGCTGCCATCGATGGGGCGGCGAGGCCACGTGCGCCCCCCGCTCCCTCGCGCACCCCGAGGCCCGCAGCCGGGCCCGGCCGTCACGAGGCCGCCGCCTTCCCTTCCCCGCCCGCTGGCTCAGCGCCCCGCCACTTCAGCCTGAAGAGGCTTCTCTCTGATTGAACTTGAAACCAAGCCTTCGTGTTCTCGAGCCTAAGTGTACCGGGGTGCGCCTCTCCCTTCCCTCCACCCTCCGCCCCCGGGACCCCCTCCCCTCGCAGGAGAAAAGAGAATTTCTCTCTTCAAAGATGAACTTCAGCTTGGGGGAGAGAATGGGAATCGTGGCTGCTGGGCATCTCTTTGGTGTTGGCGTCAAGCCCCCGCAGCCCCCCAACGGCTGGGCTGCGCCCCCGCCCATGGAGGGGAGGGCAGGGCCCTGCTGGTGCCCTTGGGGTCCCCCCCACTGTCTGCCCACACCCCCCGCCAGGCCCTGCTCACTCTTGCCACCGCCCTTGGCTGAGCAGGGAGCCGGCGCTGGGATTCCCAGTAGGGGCAGGTTCAGATCCCAGCTCTGCTCCTCATTAGCTGCACACCTGCGTCCACCCCCAGCCCCCCTTGTCTTCAGGCCTCCTCGTCCTCATCTCTGAAACGGGCCTCCCAGTCCTGAGCCAGCTCAGCTTAGAGGAGGCCCTGATCAGACGGCCTCTGCTGGGGGTGCGAAGCCAGAATCTGATTCCAAGGGGGCAGAGCAAGAGGCAGAAGAGGCAGGCCCCGCTTACCGCCCCCCACCACCTCCGGGGCCGTGGCCTGGTTGTGGGGAGATCCCCGCCCCCCTGTGTCCAGATGGCAGGTCTGGGGCTGCAACCCGGAAAGCTGAGGCTTTGGATGCCCGTCCTGCCTTGTTCAAAGAGCTGTCTCTTCGGGAAGAGCTGCATCTCGGACAGGGCCGGGGAAGCTGTGTCCTCTTTCGGAGGGAGGATGTGGAAGGTGTGGTGTTTGGGAGAGGGAGGGGGAAGGGGGAACAAAGGCATCTGGGAGTCTGCCGGGCCTCGGTTTCCCCGACTGTAAAATGTTCCACCAGGACTGAATCAGTGGAGATGCAGAGACCTCCGAAAGCCATGACCCTGTATGTGCAGAGACAAAGCCTCGGGTTTTGGAGATTCCCAATCGTAGGGGGATGCAAGGCGGATGTGAAGATGGGGTGGGGTGAAGGCCCCCCGCCCCCAGCTGCCTGGCCCCCCGCTCTGCATGCCCAGGACTTGCTGGTCTCCGAGGCCCTGGAGCTGGACCTCCAGCTGGACCCTGCTGGGCTTCCTTGATCAGCAATTCTGCCTTTAATCAAGTGGTCTGGTGCAGGCTGGGGGCAATGTCAGTGTTTGGACGGGGGAGGAGAGGGAATGAGGGGGAGAGAAGGGCCTGGAGATAACGTTTCTTTGGTTCCCTCGGAAAACTTTCACCCCTCACCAGCTGCCTTGCTGCCGGGTGGAGGGAAGCCTCCAGGCAGAAGGAACGGAGGACTCAGGGGCCTGGGGCTGCAAGCAGAGCCCTTCAGCTTGGCAGAGGGAAGGCGCCCGACCTGGAGGCCAGAACCCGAGTTGCAATCCAGCTCCATGGGGGGCAGGCTTTGTCCCTGATACCTGTGTAGACCACCGGCCAAGCCCTGCAATGCTGAGCAGCTGGCCACGCGTTTCCTGAGGGCGGGGGCTGCTTGCCTCCTCTGCGATCCCTCTGTTCTTTGGAGGGAAGGAGGGGGCGGGGGGGGGGGAGGTGAGGAAGGGGAGGGGTGCACAGCTAAAGGAGGGGGTCGCCCTGACTCCTCCAGCCCTCAGGGTCTGCTTGCACACAGCAGGCGGTGCTGACTTGTGTCCCCAAGGGACCCGGTTGGCATTTTCAGGCTTTCTGTGCAGGGTTGAAGCTTGTGACAATCACCAACCTCCCGTCTCCCCACTGCTCCTAAGCTACCCTTTCTCACTGTCTGCCTGCTGAAAAGAAATCTCCAGTCTCCTGAATTTACAAACACTTTCCTGAGACCCACAGAAACCAACAGAGAGCCCCAGGCTTATAGGTCTTGAAACGCAAGAAAGCCTCCCCCCAGCAGCGGCCCTGCGGGGGGCTCTAAAGAGGGCCAGATAGGAACAGCCCCCCCAGTTCTCCCTAGCCTGCTGGGGTGGAGACCCAGCGCCAGGCGGCTGCTGGAGGAAGGGCAGGAAGGGCCCAGGCCTTGTAAGTGCAGTGGTTTTCTACTTAGCAAAAGCCAGAGCTCCCTTTGGGGACAGGTGGGGCATCCCTGTTTATAGACGAGGAAACTAACTGGGGCTCTGAGGGGGAAGTGACTGGCCCAGGGCCCTCAGCAGGCAGGGGATGGAGCAGGGATTAGCGAGCAGGTGCCAGCCAGCCAAGGCATTGCCCTTTCAGCCTAAGCCCCTGACATTTGGACACGGATGCCCTCGGGTGAGACTGCCCTCCTCAGGCCTCCCTCCCTTTCCAGAACTGGGGAGGGCAGCTGTGGGAAGGGACGGAGAGATGGGAGGGAGGGGTCTAGATGAGGGTGCACTTGATGGCAGCAGCCGACCGGCTGGTGCGCCACACAGTCCACAAGGCACCTCGTGACTTGGTCTGGGAGGAGGCCCTCACCCTGGGCCGCTCAGCCCAGAGATCCCCCGCCCCTCCTTGGAGTCTGGCTGAGAACCCAGCCCTTCCCAATCTGCCCGCTGTGTAGGATAATTTTGGAGGCTGAGGTCAGGGTCCTTGGAGGGAAGAAAGGGGGGGCGGGGGTCAGGGAAGCTGGGGCGATCTGTCTCCATGCGGTGGACAGTTGAACCTCCAGGCCTGACCAGCCCGTCACCCTCTCGTTGGAAACCCCTGGGTCTTGGGCAAAAGACCTTCTAACTCTGACCTCCAGTATCTTCATTTGAGAAGAGTCCCCAGAAGAGACTGGAGTAATGGAAAGGAAGGGGCACAGGGTGGGTGACTGCTCCCTCCAGCCTGTTGCTTAAGCCATTCCCAACGGCATCCCCCCCCGCCCCCGCCCCGCTGTTTCTGGACCTCCTGCGTAGAACACCAAGGAAGAAGCACTTTCCTCTAGGGGAAGGGGGTGGGGGCTTCCAGCCTCTGTGGAGTTGGCCCAGGGCAGCCCCAGGGTCTCCACCCGGGGCGTGTGTCCTCCCACAGCTGACTTCCTTTGGGAACACAGACTTAGGGCCTTAGGGACCCTGGGCCTGGGGACTCCCCGTGGCCTCACTTCCCATATCCATCCTGAGGATGGAGAGTATGTCTTCAAACCTGCCAGGGCCCTGGGAGGTGGTCTGAAGGCCTAGACCCAGCGACCCCATGACCAGAGTGGCAGAGACCACTCACCCATCTCACTGTGGTAGAGGGAAGGCTATGACGTGGGTGGGCACCCACTTCCTGTACCTGGGATCTATATGCAAACTAGTCCGTGCAAATGAAACATACATAAGTGACCCATCTATAGGTCATGACCTCCTGGGGCCCTTCCCCAGGAAGTTAAACACCTTTTGTCCCCTTCTACCGCCCTGGACCCCCACCCACCTTTCCCTATCCCTGCCTCCGGCGCCCTGATCAAGACAGGGTCTAGTGGATCTGCCCAGGAGAATCCCTAAACCCAGGCTGGGGGCTCTGCCCAGGAGCTCTTGGGAGGGAGGGGTGGATCTCTGGCAAGGTCAGCATCCCCACCCCCACACCCCCCCGTGACTCCTCTGGAGGCCTCCCAGTGGGTCTGGAATATGTGCCCAGTGCTTGGTGTGCAGCTGTGTGAGTGTGAGCGGACTTGTGAGCTTGCCCACATGTGTCCCTGTGGGCAAGGATGAACGTGACCGGGTTTGCGCGTGTGCTGGGTGACGGTACCTTCGTGTTCTGATGAGTGTGTAACCACGAGCCTGTGATTCGTGAGTCTGGGGGGCCTGGGTGTGCGTGCTTGTGACTCTCACGTGTGTGGGCCCTACACATGTGTGTGAGAGTCTGTGGTGTCTGCGTCTGCGTCACCAAGGCCCTGACCAGGTCTGCCCGGTGTCTGAGTGGGTGTCTGTGTGTTTACAAGTGAATTCGCATGTTCAGGTGTGCACGTGGCTCTGCACGTGCCTCTGCGTGGACGGGTGGGCACACGCGGAAGGATGCCCGGGGTTTCATAACCGTGTGTCCGCTGGCCTCCCTGCGTGCCTGTGACTGAGCATGTGGCGCTTCTGACTGTTTCTATAACCTGCGTCTGCCGGCGGTGTGCGCTGGTGGTGTAGGGTGTGTGTGTGTGTGTGTGTGTGTGTGTGTGTGCGTGCGCGCGTGTGTGCGCGTGTCTGCATTTTCCTGCGTCTCTGCGGCCAGGGTAGGGGGCTCTAGGGCTCCTCATCGGTGCGTTCCGAGCGCGGATGCGGATCGCGCGGGCCGCGTCCCCAGAGTGCGCATTTGTGTCTCCGGGCCGGGCCGGGCCGGCGAGCCATGGCGTGCGTGCTCGGGACCTTGGCCATAAGTGCCCTGGTGCTGCTCTGCGTGCTTCTGTATTCCGAGCGCGTGCTGGCGCCCGGCTGGGGGCTGCGGCCCGGCCCCGGCTCGGTCCCCGCCGCCTGTCCTAAGCGGGCCCGGGCGTGCGCGCCCGCGGGCCGTCCCGCGTCCAGAGCGTGTGCCCACCGCGCGCGGGGTACCTGTGCCCGTCTAGCCAAGAGCGCTCCGTGCGCGCGGGCGGCTCTCCGGGACGCCGCAGCGGCGGGGGGCGGCCCCGCGAGGGGCGGGGGTCACCGGGACTGGCCGGCGCCGGCCCCGTGCGCGCGGAGGCGGGGGCGGGGGGCGGGGGCCGCGGGGGGGCGGCGGTACGAAAAGGGCGGCGCGCGCGGCGGCGGCGGCAGCTCGGCGGCGGCGGCGGAGAGCGCAGCGCGCAGCCCGGTGCAGCCCTGGCTTTCCCCTCGCCGCGCGCCCGCGCCCCCTTCCGCGTCCGCAACCAGAAGCCCAGCGCGGCGCCCGGAGCCGGACCCGCGCCCGCGCCGCTCCCGGGACCGCGACCCCGGCCGCCCCGCGATGACCGCGACCGCAGCCCTCCTGCCCGTCCTCTTGCTCCTGCTGGCCTTCGGCCACAGTGTCCATGGTGAGCCCCCCGCCGGCGGCCCGGCTCGCGCCCCCTCTGGGGAAGCCCGCGGCGCCCCCCCTCCCCGGCCGCCCGATGCCCCGCGCGCCCCGTCCCGTGCGCCCCAACTCCGGCCCGTCCCGCCTAACCCTAAGCCCCGCGCGGGGCCGCCTCGCCCTCCCCGCCGCCCTCGCATGCCCGGCGCGGCCCTGGGGGTCCCGGGGGCAGCGGAGGTGTGCGGACCGCGCCCCCCGCGCCCCCGCCCCAGCCCCTTCCCACCCCGCAGAAGTGGCGCTCGCAGGGGTGCCGGTGCGCGGAGACAGGAGGTATGGAGAAGCGAGGTGATGCTCGGGAGCCCTGTGTGGAAATGCTCAGGGGTGCAACTTTGGGGTGTCGCGGCGTGCGCGTGCAGGAACAGGTCTGTGGGGGCCGCGGGGGGTGGCTTTGCCGTCGCAGCCCCGAATTCCGCGCGCGAGGAGCCCCAGCGCGAGCCCCTCCCGCGCGCGCGCGTGGCGTTCCTCTAGGTGAGGGGCTGCGACACTTCTGTCTGCAGCGGCCATCTGTCTCTGACAGAGAGAGTTGCCCCTTCCCGCAGTGCCCCCCGCCCCCACTGCACCAGTGCCGAGGAGGGGGGCCGTCTGGGAAGCTGGGGAGCTGATGGAAGTGGATGCACACAGTAGGCACCCTCCAAGTGTCCGATGGTGTCAGAATGGCAAAATCTGTTTTGCAAAAAAAACCTTGCGTCTTTTGAATATGAAGAGTCTGGGGTAGGGGAAATGGGGGAATTTGACCTGCGTGCCTGGTTTAACTGGGATTAACCTTAAAAAAAAAAAAAAAAAAAAAAAAAGAGAGAGACCCTGATGCTTACCTGTGGGGCTGCCAGGTGAACCCGTCTGGCCTTTTCCGAAGCTGGGTATCTCAGAATCTGCTCCCCATTTTAGCTCACTTTGCAAAAGTGAGGGTTTGGCTGCGTGCCCAGGGGTCAGAATCCTTCCATTCACTGTCTCCCCTCTCCCCGCTATTAGCGTTTGAGGTTTTGTAATTTGGGGGAGCGTGTGTGTGGGGGGGTGGAATTAGGCGTCTGACCTGCTCCTAGGAACCAGGCAGTGTACTGTGGTCACTCCATAGCTGTGACCATGGCAGAGATTTTTTGTCCCCCCTGAGTGGGCTGACGTGAAGTGCCTACTGTGTGCCAGGCTGGTCGGACCTCGGGGGGTCCTTGGCTCCCTCCAGGGAGGCCGGGAGCTGCTTGGGAGAAGACCGGCTTTGCCTTGGCCTCCGGGGCCTTGTGGGGTGAATGGTGTAACAACCTTTCTTGTGCCTCAGGAGCTGAATGCTTCCCGGCCTGCCACCCCCAAAATGGATTCTGCGAGGATGACAATGTTTGCAGGTAATGGGGTGCTTCCCCAGAGGCAGCTGTAGGGGGTCAGGGCAAAATCCTGGGGAGTCATGGCGTCAGGCAGGAAGGGGGGGGTGCTTGGCTGCTGGGCTGCAGCAAACAGCTTCCTCGCCCCCACAGGAACTGGTGGGGGGGGGGTAGCGAGGGGGAGAAGAGGGCAGGGGACAGTCGCGACTCCTGTCTGCCGTCTCAGAAGTGGGGGTGTCTGGAGAGCCCCTTGCAGGGGGAGACCACTGCAGGCCACTGCGGCAAGATGCAGTGCTCTCCCAGGCTCTCAGGGACCCCTCTGTCTGGTCCTCTGTTGACGCTTTTCTGTTCAGGTGACTGGTATTTGCTTCCTGGGACCCACCGGCCTGGTACTGTGCAAACACCCCCGAGGGATCTTGGCTCCGTAGAAGGCAGCCTCAGCACCCTGTCCACTCCTGCCCCTCCTCACATGTCCCCATCTTTCTCCCCCCACCCCCTGCAGGTGCCAGCCTGGCTGGCAGGGTCCCCTGTGTGACCAGTGCGTGACCTTTCCCGGCTGTGTTAACGGACTCTGCGTGGAACCCTGGCAGTGCATTTGTGACGACGGCTGGGACGGCAACCTGTGCGACATAGGTTGGCATGTGCCCCCGCCCACCCCACCCATCCCTGCCCTGGGCGCCCAGCCACCTCCTCCCAGCCTGTGGCTGCCTCCCCTCCCCCTCCCGCCTTATTCCCACGCACCCCGGGCTCTGTATGGTAATGATCTGTTTATTACTTCCCCGCTGCTGCCCAGAGCCTCCTCACAGGTAGGGCCTTAATTTTGCTCCCCTCCGCGTCGCCCGCACCCAGAGAAGGCACTTTGTGGGGGCTGGCAGGGAGCTGCCTGTTGAATAAAGAGTCACGAAGAAAGCACACGCCACACAAAGCCGAGAGAGAGAGTAGAGACCTGGCTAACCTGTCCGGGTCTCCAAAACTCAGAGGGGGTAAGGATGGGGGTGGGGGTCACAGAGCTAAGCCTCTGAAAAATCCACACAGAAGGCTGGTAAGGAGGCTGCAAAAACACGCAAACAAACAAACAAACAAACAAGGGGGGGTGAGTGCTGAGCCTGGGGGTGCAGGACGGGGGTGGGGGGAGCCCGAGCTGTGTCAGGGCCGGTAGGATGGGGCTGGCCTCGGTCAGGTGTAGGGGGAGGCGGGGGGTCCACGAGGGCTGAGAAGTGGTCAAAGTGCAGATTGGTGTTATCTGTTGATTTCATTAATTTATGCAATCTTTGTCCTCCATTACCATGAGCAATTGAGAGTTGGCTGTCACTGCAGTTCTAGGCTGCAAAATGTCCATCTGAGTCCATTCTCATCTGGCAGAACCTGCCCTGAAGCCGGGGGCAAAGTAAAGTCCTCGACAAAACTCCCAGCGACGTAGGCAGCTGCCACAGGGCCTTCGTCCCTCGGTCCTCAGCACTGGCAGGGACAGGGGTACCGATAGGGAAATCGAGGCTCGGGGAAGTCTAAAGGCCGTGCGTAGGGACCCATGAGGAGTTGTCCAGAGAGGGTGGCTAAAATCCCTTCTCCTAGCCCCAGAACTGGGGGAGCTGTCATTTGTGGCTGCTCCAAATCCCCTCCCTTAAGGAAAATACAAGCACATGTTGGGACCACACCCCCAGCCTGTATCGCCGAGGCAGGGCTCTCCTAATCGAGCCCCCCCATCACATTGTCTCGGGTCCTTAAAGCCCCCCCACCCCCAGCCCCGATGATACAGGATTTTACCCGCAGCTGACTCATGCTCTAGCCAGCAGCTCTGCTGCCCCTCAGCACGGCACCCTCTGAGCTGCTTTGGGACCCACAGGATCCCAGAAAAGCTTCCTCTTGGGGTCAGGGCTCTTAGCCTGGAGCCCATTCTCTTTGGTGTCTGGTTCAGGATTGCCCCCCCGCCCCCCCCCCCCCCCCCCCCCCGCCATGGAAGTTTCCAGACAAAATGTCCCCTGCTCCCTGGGTTGACAAAGCCTCTCAGCCTGGGACGTGGGGTTGGGAGGAAACAGCCCTCCGGGTAATTAGCAGCTCTCTCCCTTTCTCCTGGCGTCTGAGGCTGTCGGGGCCACAGCTGCTGCCCTAGCGGAGACCCCCGGCAGCTTTCTCCTCGCCCTGGCTTAGTCTGTGCTACTTTTGGGCTGGAAGGAGTTGGGAAGAGTGGGCTCATCCTCTGCTGGTGGGGCCGGACGCTGCGGGGAGGGGATGGGGGGCTTGCTAGCTCTTCAGCTGAAATTTAAGATTCAACCGTCAGGGATGGGGTTGCTGGGAGCACAGGATGGGGAGCCCACTGCCGAGGCTTCGCCTGCTGGCTGAGCCGGCACCTTCCCGTAATGATAAATCCTCTTTATGTTTCCTTATACCAAGCCGGGCTCCCAGGGAGTGCTTCGTGGGCTCTGGATAGGCCGCAGCATGGCGTTCGGGCTTTTCCTTATTGGTTGATTGCCATCTTCCCTCCACGAGGGTGAGGGTCTCTTTAAAAAAGGGGAAAGAAAAAAACCTGCACAAAAAATCTGCACACGTGTGGCCTCTGCACCCGGGGACCCCCCACCCACCCTGCCTTGGCTTGCTGCGTCTCTGGTTGGCTCTGGCTTTGTATTTGGCAGGTGCTCCAGGGCAGCTCAAATGTAGGAAGCTGAAGCGAGTAGGTTCCCCCCCACAAACAAAGACCTGCCAGGGAGAGCCCCTTCTTTTGTAAGTGGGGAAAGTGAGGCAGAGACTGGGAGGAGCTGAACTCTGAGGCCGGCTGGGGCCCAGCAGAGGAAAGGTCCCTCCTGGCCCTGTCCGGGGGGGGGCTGGGGTCTCCACTGGCAGAGAGCCCCTGACCCAGGCCCCTTTGTTCAGCTGTCCCTGGCTCTCGGAGCCCCGCATAATGAAGTGTGCATGATGGGAGGTGTAAAAAAGGCGGCGGAAATGTAGCAGTGCTCATGGAAACCCACACGGACAGGAGAGCACTCAGATACTTCTAATTTCGCTGCCTTCAAAAGATACAGCCTTTTTATCACGAGCCCCTCGGTTCCGATCCTGAGCGCAGAAAGAGCGACCACCAGGAGGTGGAGGCGGTGCTGGGGCTAAATCACGTTTCTTGATTCCCCCCAACAGGAGTCTTCCCATGTCTCCGTTTCTCCCCCTCCCCTCTATGATGGCGAAGTATGAAGGGCAGCTGGTGTTTCTAACAGCTGGGCTGCACGATTGCCCTGAATGGCAGGGACCCCCCCACCCCCAAACAGGAGAAGCTGGACATGACCATTTTGGGCAGGGGAGAGGCAGGCACTGGGGAACCTTGGCCCCGCACACACCGGTTTGGGGGCAGGAAGGGGTCTGCAGTGACGGTCATGCTGGTGACCTGATGCCAGGAAAAGGGGGCAGCTGTCCTGGGCTGAGGATCAGTGACCTAACACAGGGGAGCCCCTTCAGCTCTGTGAGCTGCTTCCCCACTGCAGAGGTTTGCGGGGGTCACGACACGCTCTTCCTCAGGACTGTGTTTGGTGACCATTGGCAGTGGCCGCTAACAGAGACATCGAGGCAGCTCACTTGGGGTCCCTCCCACCCCCACTCCACCAGCTGGAGGGCTCTGTCCCTGCGCCCCATCCAGAAAGTTCTCCTTCCAGCCTGTGTGCCGGAGGGGGTGACAAAGTCTGCTCTTTCCTCCCCATCGCAGACATCCGGGCCTGTGCCTCGGCCCCCTGCGCCAACAATGGCACCTGCGTGAACCTCGATGCCAGCCACTACGAGTGCTCCTGCGCCCCTGGGTTCTCGGGCAAGGACTGTCAGAAGAAGGACGGGCCCTGCGTGATCAATGGGTAAATATTCTTTCTGACTCTGTGTGATCTGATGAATGCTGCTTTGATTCCTGCTTCACACCCCTAAAGACCCTTTCAGCCTAGCCCAGTCGGACCCGTTGCCTGACAAAAGACCAAGTAAGTGCCCATCCCGCAGCCCCACGGGGGGCCGTCCCAGATCAGGGTATTTGCGGGGGGAGTGTGTCATTTCCATCATTTCTGAAATGACCCCGGAGGTGATTGCATATTCCCTCGCTGGGTGTGTGCGCGGGAGGGTACAGGGTACCCTGGGCCTGCCGTCCAGGCCAGCGGTGGGGAGGCGCTGGTGGGGGCAGAGGTCCCTGGGGCCGAGGCTCTTTGTGAAGCCCACTCACTGCACTTTAGGGGGTGGTTTGGGGGAATGGACAGGCTCTGCAGCTGGGTTTTGGGGGATGTTTAGGGAGACCTGCCAGGCTGAGGAGGTGGAGAGAGGAGGGGCCTTTGGCCAGCGGGGTCCGCGGCGGGGCGGGGGGTGTCCAGCGCTCAGCTACCCTCAGTGGGGCGGAGGCTCGGGGACGCCTGAGCAGGGGGCAGCACAGACAGAGGGGCCGCTGGCTTTCTGGCAGCCAGGCCATTTCCGGCCCTCCTCTGTTTAGCTCCACGGAGCCCCCAGCCGTCCAGTCCACGGGGGCTTGGGCGGCGGTCCCCGGCCAGGAGCTGGGGGGCGGGGGGTGGGGGCAGAAGCTACCAGGCGGAATAAGCTTATCTTGACCTGACATTCCAGGGGGCCGTGGAGGACCCTGGAGCCAGCAGAGGCCACAGACAGGCATTTATGCAGCATCTAACGATCAGTGTTCAGAGGGGGTCAGAGGAGCGGCCGGGCGGCGGCGGGGGGAGCACAACGGAAGCCCACGTCTGCCTCTTAGCGGGATGGGAAAATACGGAGCAAAACCTTTACAATATTTTGCTTTTCTCTCCAACCAACTTGAACGGTCTGTCAAAATAGAGCCCGGGGTCCTTGAAGTGCCTTCAGAGCCCGGCTCCTCTGCGGCCCTCACCCCTGAAGCGGCTGTGCCGAATTGGTGTGCTTCGAGCCCCTTTCTTCCCTGGGTTTTGGCATTTATCGGATGACAAAGGGTCCGCTCGTTTAAAAGCACTTACATTAAATGCTCCTGTGCTGCTCCGCTTTGAGCAAACAGCTCGGTCTGCACGCCGCACTTGGGTGAATGGCCCGCTATTACACAGCCGGGCACCGCCGGGCCGGGCCAGCGCACACAGACCGAGGCTGCCTTTCACTCTGAGTGTCCCCAAGGGCTTCCCGTACAATAGTCCGCAGGCTCTCCGCCGAAAGTGACAATACGAGTCACCATGAGGGTGGCAGCGTGGTGCGGGCAGCGGGGAGCGAGGCCCCCACCCCTGCCCTGCCCGGCCCTGCCCGCGGCCCGGGATGGAGCGGAGGGAGGGGGCTGGCGCCAGCCCTGGCTCATCACTAACTTTGCCTCTCTCAGCCTGTTTCCCCCCCGTCCAGTGACTAACCGTCAGGCCTCTGGTCGGAGAGATGACCTAGGAGGTGGGAGAGGAGACGGGCCTCGGCACGGGAGGCCAGGTGTGCTCCAGGCTGGCAGCTCGAGGGGGTGAGGCGAGCACCCCACACGGGCGGGCCTGCGTCCGCCTCGGCCGGCCCGGGAGCCCCTCGTGGGCGGGGGTCGCAGCAGCGCCCCGGCGTCCCCCCTGGCCGGCAGCAGCTCACGCACCGGACAGGCTGGCCTCCCCCCCACACCCGGGCACCACTGTCCTAGCCCAGCCCCCGAGGGCCCTTTACCGTGTCCCCCTGTTGTGTTGCAGTTCCCCCTGCCAGCACGGAGGCAGCTGCGTGGATGATGAGGGCCGGGCCTCCCATGCCTCCTGCCTGTGCCCCCCTGGCTTCTCAGGCAATTTCTGCGAGATCGTGGCCAACAGCTGCACCCCCAACCCGTGCGAGAACCAGGGCATCTGTACGGACATCGGGGGCGACTTCCGCTGCCGATGCCCCGCCGGCTTCGTGGACAAGACCTGCAGCCGCCCCGTGAGCAACTGCGCCAGCGACCCGTGCCTCAACGGGGGCACCTGCCTGCAGCACACCCAGGTGAGGTACGAGTGTCTGTGCAAGCCCGAGTTCACAGGCCCCATCTGTGGCCGGAAGCGTGCCCCGAGCCCCCAGCAGGTCACCCGTCTGCCCAGCGGGTACGGGCTGACCTACCGCCTGACCCCCGGGGTGCACGAGCTGCCGGTGCCCCAGCCCGAGCACCGCATCCTCAAGGTGTCCATGAAGGAGCTCCACAAGAACACCCCCCTCCTCTCCGAGGGCCAGGCCATCTGCTTCACCATCCTGGGCGTGCTGACCAGTCTGGTGGTGCTGGGCACCATGGGCATCGTCTTCCTCAACAAGTGCGAGGCCTGGCTGTCCAACCTGCGCTACAACCGCATGCTGCGCCAGAAGAAGAACCTCCTGCTGCACTACAACAGCGGGGAGGACCTGGCCGTCAACATCATCTTCCCCGAGAAGATCGACATGACCACCTTCAGCAAGGAGGCTGGCGAGGACGACATCTAAGCGGCGTCCCCACCGGCCCCTCTCTGTTCTCGGGGTCCCGCAGAGCTCACTATATGCGGTCTGTTCTCCTCTTTGTGCTGGAGTTTGCTCTATTTTGTGTCGAATCTGGTGAACGCTATGCTTCCATATATTATCTTTGTGTTGCTCTGTGACAAATGCAAATGCCAAAAGCATCCTCTTTCTCTCTCTTAATGCATGATCGATAAATAATAATAAGAATTTCATCTTTAAACGAGTAAAAGAAATTAGTATGTTATTCTAAACTCTCTAAACTTAAATCTAAAATCAAAAAAGACCAAAAAAAAACAAGGCAACTGAACCGGGACTGGGTGCCGACATCCCTCTCCGAGGGGTCTCGGCCACGGTCCTCGTGAAACCGTAACGAGTGCTGCGCATGACCGCTCACTGTGAAAAAGGCAAAAATCTCTTTCGTTCGTCCTCACACGCCACATCCAACGCGCACTCACATCCAGTTCAACACCGCAACCTTTAGATCTTTCCGATTGATTTGAGATTTTGGCAGAGTGCAGCGGCCGTGTGTCAGGCAGAGAGAGCCCCGGGCTGGCTGCTGGGGGGCCGGGACCTGCTCCCCGCCCTGCCACTAACTCGCTGTGCGATCCTTGGCGAGCCCCCGTCCCCACCCCGGGCCCACCTTCTGCCCCTCTTGCTGGGGGGGGCAGGAACGCAGTGACCATCAAAGTTCTCTCTGGCACCAAAACTCTGAATGAAAGAACGAAGGGGTACGGACCAAAACAGTTCCTGACCCTGACAAAATTAGGATCTGATGAAGACAAAGTCTCATCCCAGGATCCACAGGTTCGGGCCTATCCTGGATGCACACTTGACGTATCGAGATCGATCCTAACTGCATTTCTCAAAGTGGGGGAGCCTCCTGGCCTGCTTTCTGTTTGGAAGCCCTCGGCCCGCTTTGAGTCACCTATTGCAGTCTGGAGTTGCCACTTGGGCAGCCCCCAGCCACCCAAATCCCCAGCACTTTACCTGCCTCCTAACCCCGTAGATTAGAGATGTCCCTTGAAATTTAAATGCCCCTTGAACCGCAAGTGCCCCTGGCGAAATCTGAGCAGCAACACAGCCCTCACTAAGGTCTGCACAGGGTTTAGTGGAAATTGTCGCTTGTGGGGCATCTCCTAGTTCTGTGGCCAGAGGTCCCAGACCTGGTCTACACAGCTATGGATTTAATTTGTGTTGCTGAGTTAATAACGCTCAGATCCTGAAAGACCTAGCCAGCTTCTGAATTATAAATTAGACTTTTTTTTTTTTTTAAAGAGCATCTATCTTTTTTGCAAAAATAGAAAGAAATGGGACAGAGTTCTGTTTAGCTCTCCAGCTCTTTAGGCTTGGGCAGCTAAACAGCCCTTGGGTACCAGTGAGAAATATTTTGCTTCTTAAATTAGTTGGATAGGAATCTATACTCTTAGCTTTATTGAGTATTACCTGCCGTGTTTACCTTGCTCCAAATATTTATTTCTGAATCATCATCACCATCTTCCTGGTCATTCAAATCACCCCACACACGTGGACATGCGTCACCGTCACCATACGACCATCGACCTCATCACCTTCGGCCACCATCACCACTGCCCCCAGTTCCCCATCATCCCGAGTCATCTCCCCCAGCTCTCCGTGTCCCACCCAAGCCCCTGTCCCCTTTGCTCCCAGTGCCTGAGCCCCTCCCATCCTGCCACCTTGTCCCTGGTCCTCTGCCGGCAGAGGCCTATCCCCCCCACCCCAGGGCCCCCCTGTCACGCTCCCCCAAGTCCCTTCCTCACCCGCCTCCCCGCGGTTAACCCTGAATCCCAAGACTCTGTCACCTTTCGGGGGCCACCAACCTCCCACCCCACAGCACCCACGCCCCTCCCCTTCTTGCCCGCACACCCACTCTCCCATCCCTGGACTCGGAGAGCCCCCCACTCCCCCATGTCATTCAGTCATCATCTCATCTCGAGTTCATTTTGAGATACAAAAAATTAAAAAGACAAAAAAAAAAAGAACTGTTGGCACGGTCAGGCGGGTGTCCGGCACCCCGCCTGGCCTCTCTCGCGTGAGACCTTGACCGAGGACTGCTAACTGTTCTGATCCAGTTTCCCCAAACACGAAATTCCGAGATTGGCCCCAGTGATTGGATTCTCTGCTCCACTGTGTCCATCCGGTGCTGTCCAGCGCAGCCCGTCCCCCGACGGCAAGGGACAGCGTCCCGCCGGCCGTGGCTCCTTGACCATCCGCTCACCTTGACTCATCCGCCATTCACCCAATCAGGAAGCATTTCCAGCACCTGCTGCGTGCAAGGCAGTGTGCGGGGAGCTGTGCGGCACGCAGGATGAGGGCAGTCGGGGGGGGGGGCGGACACACCCGTGTCCCCAGAAGCCACACGGTGCAGGTAAAATGCCGTGGGAGCAGGGAGTCCTGAACCGACGCCTCCCTCAGAGCCTGGCCATCCTACCTTCCCACGTGACAAGCCACCTGTTACCAGCACGCGCTGCGGCCACCCCACCCAAATTCCACCGCGCCCACTCGCACACATCCCGCGAAATCAGGACAGCGTCCGCAGCCTCGACACGGTCTTCACGTCACGCAGAAATGGTCCATTCCATCCTCTGTGGGGTAACCAGATTCTGCTGAGAGTGTCGGGATCTCTGCCTGCCCATCCACACCGCGCGTGTGTTTGGAGTAGTGTGTAGTTTACGAACCGAACGGAAAAGCTCAAAGACGGCTGTCTGAGGCATGATCACCAATTCGGTCCCCAAACTGAGAGAGGAGGAGGTGTGTAATGATCTTTCTGTAACCAAAATATTTCAAAAATGTCACTGACGCTCTTTTTAGCTTTCCCGTTTTTCTAAATCCAGACAAGCAAAAAATTTTGTTTATTGAAAAATAAACAAAACCCAAGGGCTATTGGTGTGTTGCTTTGATTTGTTGTGCGCCCGGGCTACTGTCGTCCTTCCCACCCGGGGGCCTAGGCCCCGAGCAGAGGGCCCTTCCCACGTGGCGGGGGGGGGGGCACCCAGCCCCTTCCAGATGCACTCGGGGTGCCTGGAGCTCCAGCATTTCCGGCCCTGTTGGCCCCACCCCTTCCCTGGGTCTGTTTCCTACAGGGGCTGTTGGTGGGTGGTATGTCAGGAGCTGGGCCTCCAGGGTGATGGGGTGAGGGGTGAGGGGTCCCATGCACTGTTCTGGTCCTTCCAGAACTCCCTGAAGGTGGAATCGCCCAGGGGAGGGAGTAGAACAGATTTTGTTTGGTAGCAAGGGGCACCTGGAGCCTTCTCCATGTCGGCCCACCTGTATATGGGGCCCAGTTATACCGCTGACCTGGGCCCTGCATGCACAGGAGGGACCTGCCTCTCTTCCAGCCCTGGCCTCGGGCGCAAGCTGGAACCCTCCGCTCACCCCACGGGGCACCTGACACTGCATGCACCTGCCCACCCACCCGAGAGGGGTCTCAGCCAGACCCTCCCCCTGGACACAGGAGCTGCAGCCCAGGGCCTTATCCCTGCAGGCTCAGGGTCCCCTCCCTGACCTCCTCCCACCGCCCATCTCTCCTCTCCAGGGCTCTCCTCGGTGAGGTCACTGCCACTGCCCACCCAACTGTCCAGCTGGGCCCCGGGTGTCCCTGAGACACCTCCTGACAGACAGACATTTAAATGTCAGACGCGGGTGCCACGTATAAGAAAGTAAGACAACAAGGTTGAGGTAACAAATGTAAAAACTTCTATTTTTTTAAAAGAATTTATTTATTATTCAGGAGAGACACAGTAAAAAGAGGCAGAGACAGAGACAGAAGGGAGCCATGCGGGACTCGATCCCAGGACCCCGGAATCACGACCTGAGCCAAAGGCAGACGCTCAATCACTGAGCCACCCAGACGTCCCCATGCGTAGAAATTTCTAAGGAAGAAACGAGTTTCCCAGGAAAATATGTATTAACAAAATGTGGCCAGCAGGAATAGACCAGTTGCCTGGGAGGAGGCCCCACGGCGGGGCAAGCTGTCTGTTCCCTTCTCGGGTTCTAGAATCTTTGACCCTTTGACAGAACAGGAGGCGCCCAGGTAGAGATGCGGCTCCAGAGCAAGGAGAAAGAAAAGGTGAAGACTTTTCGATTCTTTTTCAAAGCTAGGAGAACCCCAGTGTTGAAATCTGACAACGAACGGAAGTCGCTGTCCTCACTCCCGAAGAGACAGACAAGCATCCTCAATAAAGTAACAAATCAAAAACAGGCAAATACGACAAAAGGAAAAAAAAATTCATGACCCAGTAGAGCAAGTTCTGGGAAGGCAAATATAATTTAATATTAATAAATGTATTCATGGGCCGTGAACCCTGGAGCGGCCCGTGAGGGAGGAAACGGTGGCGGATCACAGGTGAGCTGGCCCCGAGAAAGCCAGATGGAAGGTCCCTGGTTGATGGATTGGGGCAGCAGGAATGAGGGGGAGCTGAGAAGTGGAGTCTGACCTTGGAAACTAGGTACTGGGGGGGGGGTGCAGAGCACCCAGGAAGGGGGGAGGCCCAAGCAAGGGGCAGTTGGGGTGAGCACAGGCCAGATGCATCCAGAGGTCCCTGCGTGGAGCCCCAAGTGCAGAGCCAGCCAAGGAAAATCCCCGTGAACTCCAAGTGCAGGAAGAGATGGGCGCTGCCTGTGGGCTGCAGGTGGATGGACTTTTCCTGGAGGTCAGTGGGGTGGGCACAGCTGGACAGGGCACGAAGAGAAGGTGGGCCCCAGGCGTGGGGCAGCGACTTTGGGTCGGACTCCGTTTGCGACAACCTGGGATCTGGAGATGTCCCCTAAGCCAACTACAGACCCTACTGTGTTTCTGATGTCAGGCTCTGCGGCTTGCTTCCCTTGAGCTGCCCTCTCCCACTGCTGAAGAAGAAAGCATTCGCCCCGCATATCCCGTCCGGGACCCTCGGTATAGTCCACAGGCGGGAGGCAGCGAAGACCCAGCCGCAGCCCCCTCGCTGAGTCAGGAGCTCCCAGCAAATTGCGGATGCCCGAGGGCTCTGCTGTGAAGCTGGTCTGGCCCCAAACGTTGCTGTGTTGTGACCATGGTGAAGAAGATGCAAACATACGAATGGACCAAATTTCAGCCCAAAACACAGTTTGAAAGGAAAAAAAATATATGATTCAAAGGAATTGAGTTGATGCCAGGAGGAATTGAGTAACATATATTCCTGATTTTTTAAAAAAATGGGCCACCTGGGTGGCTCAGCAGGTTAAGCATCTGCCTTTGGCTCAGGTCACGATCTCAGGGTCCCAGGATCGAGCCCCGCATTGGGCTCCCTGCTCAGTGGGGAGTCTGCTTCTCCCTCTGCCTCTCCCCCCCTCCCCACTCATGCTCACTCTCTCTCAAATAAATAAATAAATAAACAAATAAAATCTTTTTAAAAAATCTAAGCAAACTAGGAAAAAGCACATATATCCTTAATATCACAAAGAACGTCTGTCTTTTTAAAAATATTTTATTTATTTATTCATGAGAGACAAGGAGAAAGAGTCAGAGACACAGGCAGAGGGAGAAGCAGGCTCCCCGTGAACAGCCTGATGCGGAACTTGATCTCAGGATCCCAGGATCATGCCCTGAGCCAAAGGCAGATGCTCAACCGCTGAGCCACCCAGGCGTCCCAAGAATGTCTATCTTAAACAATGTTTAAAATCCTACTGATTAATAAAAATCAAGGGCAGGTGAGGTGGTGTGTTATACACAGCAGGGATGGGCTCTGGTTGTAGAGTCAGAGAGGCCTGGCTTTACACACAGCTCCGTCCCTGAGCCATCTACTACCTCACCCACAAAGGAGCAGCATCTCAGCTCCGACAACCAGAGCAAAATGCCATAGACCTGGGGCTTTTACAGCAGACATTTCCCTCTCACCATTGTGGGTGGTCTGGTTCTAGTTGAAGGCCTTCTTCCTGGCTTGCAGGTGACCACCATCTTGCTGTGTCCTTATGTAGGAGAGAGAGAGAGAGACAGAACTTGCCCTCTCTGGTCTCTTCTTACAAGGGCACTGATTGTATCCTGAGAAGACTCATGACCTAATTACTTCCCAAAGGCCCCAACTCCAAATACCATCACACTGGGGACTAAAGCTTTAAGATATGAACTCTGGGGCAGGGGAAGGGGTACGTTGAGTCCCCAGCAAGCACATAAGTTGAACAGTTCCTACCACTGTTGTGTCAGAACTTCTCACCAACGTGACAGACAAGAAAACCCAAAGAGCATCAGCTATGACTATTGGAAAGGTGATTAAATGATTTTTTTTTGATTAAATGATTATTAAAGATGACATCATGGTCTGCCACAAAAACTCAAGAGAATGACCTAAAGAGAACATGGACAGTAGCAAGATAACACACACACCCGATGTATACAAAAGCCTTTATACCGGTCATATGTCCAAGAAAATATAATGATGTCAGACCCCAGTGTTATAAGGATGCTAATTATCCCCCCAAATTAGTTTATAAGTTTCATGCTATTTATTGGTATTAGATCACTAGACACTATGGTCCTAAAGCCTGCTTCTCCCTCTGCGTATGTCTCTGTCTCTCTCTGTGTTTCTCTTGAATAAATAAATAAAATCTTAAAAAACAAATGAATTGGGAAGAATAACCAAGAAGAAAAATAGTGAAGGGGTGAGGTGCACCATCAGGGATTGAAGCAGAAAGCCATACAAGTAAAAATAGTGGTAGGGCAGACGCACAGCACTGGTTTTCTGAAGGGGGGCGGGCGGATGCCTGCACGACAACAGCTTGGTGGGATCTAATCTCCAGCCTCACCTGCTTATTTACAAACATGGAAACTGAGACAGAAGAGTAACTAGTCTAAAGTCCTCCCCTGAGGACAACTTTGTCCCTCCAGAGACATTTGACAATGTGGGGAGATGTCTTTCATCGTCAGTGTCAAGCTGGACAGGGATGACTGGTACCGATGGGCGGAGACCAACAGTGCTGCTAGCCAGCCTACAAAAAACGAGACAGCCCCCTCAACAAAGGATGATTTGGGCCCACACGGCGATCGTGCCCAGGTGGAGACACCTCGGCCTCGGATGACAGAGCAGGAATGACCAACAGGACGCCCAAAGGTGGTGCCACACCGAGTGCTTCGTGCCCCAGATCTACTGAGCTATAACTGACGCACAACGTTGTGCAAGTTTCAGGTGCATGACCTGATGATGTGATGCGCGTATATATTGCAAAATAATTACTGCAATGAGGTCAGTTAACACAATACTCACTTCTCATAATGACCGTTGTGTTGTTGTTGAGACAACATTTAAGACCTGCCCTCCAGGTGACATTCAAGTGTACAATCCAGTATTGTCATCTGCAGTCACCATGCTGTACATTAGGTTCCTGGACTTATTCGGCCAATAACTGGTCGCTCATAGCCCTTGACCAACGTCTCTCCATTTCCCCCCCCCACCCCTGTTACCACCCATCTACTCTCTGTCTCTATGAGTTCAGCTTCTTCAGATTCCACGTATAAGTGAGAGCATATAGTGTTTGTGTTTCTCTCATTTCACTTAGACTGATGCCCTCAAGATTCATTCACAAACGGCTTCTTTTTTACGGCGGAATAATATTCCATTGTGAGTGTATTTATGCATATGTGTGTATCCATCTATCGCTATATATACATTTTCTTTACTCATTTTCTTTATCTGCCCATCCATCAGTGGACACTTAGGTTCTTTCCATGTTTTTACTATTGTAAATCTATAACAAACATGGGAGTGCATATATCTCTTTGAGACACTGATTTTATTTCCCTCGGATACGTAGGCATATCTCAGAGATATTTCGGACTTGGTTCCAGACCACCCCAATAAGGCAAATGTTGCATTAAACCAGTCAATGTATTTTTCGGGTTCCCATTGCATTGTTTATCACAAAGTTTAATTATGGTTAAGAAAAAATTTGAGAGAATAACTCTCTGAAAAAACATACTGACTGTGTATAGGCTGCAGTTATTTGGTGGTGGTGGTGGGGGTCTGGTAAGTTAAATTGCCCTATTTTCTATCCTGAAAATCATAAAAAGCCCCAGGTCCCATCTGATTATAAGATGCATGTGCCCAAAATGGCTGAGAATAAATACGAAAAAAAGGCCAAAGCCACTAAGCTAAGGGCACACAACAGGATCTGAGAGAAAGTCTCAGAAATACCCAAAGTGGCCACAAGGAATATTTGGCTGGAATCCAAAGTCCTTTTCAGTCATCTTAGTCTTTTGCTCCGTGTCTAAGGACGTGCATGAACTCAATGGAATTGAGATTTCCCTTTTTGTCCATAGGAGCTTCTCTATGCAGCTCATCCAGCTCCTTGTCTGTAACTCAGCCTCCCATTGTTGTCTGCAGCTCTCTCAGGTGATCTTCCTGAATGGTGCCAGTTGCTTTTTCAGCAAAGGCATTTCTGAGGACATCTTCCGGATCTTTCACCAAACACAATGAGAGACATGGTGAAATTTATGGGACCTGGAGCCTCATTGGTCATGGCATACAGGTACTCATCAGTTGGATTTTTCCGCAGGGAGGCAAGTATACCATGAAAATCTTTGTCAAAATGCCAACAGAACTAGAACAAACAAATCCTAAAATTTGTAGGAGGGGCACCTGGGTGGCAGAGCCAGTTACGTGTCTGACTCTTGATTTCTGCTCAGCTCATGATCTCAGGGTCGTGGGATCGAGCCCCACGTGGAGCTCCGCACTCAGCAGGGAATCTACTTTCTCCTTCTTCCTCTCCCTCTGCCCCTCCCCTTGCTCTCTCATTCTCTCTGAAATAAAATAAGTAAATCTAAAAATAAATAAATAAAATTTGCAGGGAACCACAAAAGACCTCAAATAGCCAAACAATCTTGAAAAACAAAACTGATGGCATCACAGTTCCAGACTTCAAGTTATATTACAAAGCTGTAGTAATTCAAACAGTATGGTACTGGCATAAAAATAGACACATAGTTCAATGGAATAGAACAGAAAACCCAGAAATAAACCCCCAATTATACGGTCAATTAATCTTCAACAAAGCAGGAAAGAATATCTAATGGGAAAAAGGAAGTCTCTTCAACAAATGGTGTTGGGAAAACTAGACAGCAATGTGCAAAGGAATGCAACTGGACTGTGTTCTTACACCATACACAAATATAAACTCAAAATGGATTAAAGACCTAAGTGTGAAACCAGAACCCATAAAAATCCATGAAAATAGCACAGGCAAAATCTCTTCAACATCGACTGTAGCAATAGTTTTCTAGATATGTCTCCTGAAGCAAAGGAAATAAAAGCAAAAATAAACTATTGGGACTACATCAAAATAAAAAGCTTCTGCATGGTGAAGGAAACAACCAACAAAACTAAAAGGCAACCTACAGAATGGGAGGAAATATTTGCAAATGACATATCTGGTAAAGGGTTAGTATCCCAAATACATAAAGAACTGATACAACTCAACATCCAAAAAACAAATACTCCAATTAAAAATGGGCAGAACAGACACGAACAGACATTTCTCCAAAGGAGACATCCAACTGGGCAACAGACACATGGAGAGATGCTCAGCATCACTCATCATTGCGGAAATGCAAATCAAAACCACAATGAGATACCATCTTGCACCTGTCAGGATGGCTAAAATCAACAACACAAGACACAACAGGTGTTGGTGAGGATGTGGAGATGAGGGGACCTCTCTTGCACTGTTGGTGGGAATGCAAACTGGTGTAGACACTGTGGAAAACAGTATGGAGGGACGCCCGGGTGGCTCAGCGGTTGAGCAACTGCCTTTGGCTCAGGGTGTGATCCTGGGATCCTGGGATCGAGACCCACATCAGGTTCCCCATAGGGAGTCTGCTTCTCTCCCTGTCTATGTCTCTCAGGAATAAATAAATAAAATCTTAAAAAAAAAAAAAAAAGAAAACAGTATAGAGTTTCCTCAAAAAGTTAAAAATAGAACTACCCTATGATCCAGTAATCATAATACTGGCTATTTACCCCTGAAATACAAAAAAAAAAACAAAAACAAAAAAAACCCACACACACACACAAAAGCACCAATTCAGGGCAGCCTGGGTGGCTCAGTGGTTTAGTGCCGCCCAGGGCCTGACCCTGGAGACCTGGAATCAAGTCCCGCGTCGGGCTCTCTACGTGGAGCCTGCTTCTCCGTCTGCCTGTGTGTCTGCCTCTCTCTCTCTCTCTGTGTCTCTCATGCATAAACAAATAAAATCTTAAAAAAAAACAATTCAAAGGGATACATCACCCCTATGCATATAGCAGCATTATTTATAATAGCCAAATTATGGTAAACGAAATGTCAGTCAGAGAAAGACAAATGCCTTATAATCTCACTCCTATGTGGAATTTAAGAAACAATGAGGGATGGAGGGAAGTGTGAAGGCCCCTCTACCCACCACCACATCCAAAGCAGCTACACCTGGATTTTCCTAGACAACTTTTATTTCCTCAGAGTCTTCCTTAACCCTATGGGACAAGAAGCTGCCACTGAGTAGGACCCAGTATAGGGGCTTTCTTTTCTACTCCCTCTCCCTAGTATAAAAATATAGATGTATTTTTGCGGCCACCCCCAAAAAAGAAATTTTCAAAAATGATAAAAAAGAAAAAAAAATAAAAAGAAAAACATGGCCGTGACTAGATTGTCCTTAGGACTCTGTGTTAACTCTATAATGTTCTTTTTTTTTTTTTTTTTTTTAGAGAGAGAGAGAGCATGAATGGAGGCAGGAGGGGCAGAGAGAGAGAGTGAGGGAGAGGGAGATTCTCTTAAGCAGCCTCCATGCTGAGTGTGGAGCCTGACGTGGGCTCAATCTCATAACCCTGAGATCATGACCTGAGCTGAAATCAAGAGTCAGATGCTCAACTGACTGAGCCACTCAGGGGGCCCCTATAATAATCTTGGTATTTTTTTAAAAAGCATATTTGTCACAGAAATTTAGTTAACATCTTACAACTGAACATGTATATATGTTGCTTAGATAAATGTAATCACTGTAAACATCTGTATGATCTGGGATTTTGTTTTTATTTTGAAACGGGAGCTTTTTGTTTCCAAGTTCATTAAACACTAAAAACTATTTCTGTGAGGGCAAAAAACATCTTCTGGGGGGAAAAAGGTTATGTTTATACTGTACTGTGGTCTATTACGTGGGTAATAGGATTATGTCTAAAGAAACCATGTGCCTACCTTAATTTTAAAATATCTTATTTTTAAAATCCAAAAATATCTCATTTTTAAAATTTTAAATATCTCATTGCTGAAAACGCTCACCGTCATCGGAGCTCTCGGCCAGTCATAACCTCTTTGCTGGGGGGTCTGGTCCCCGCGGGGCTGCCTGCCGGCTGGTCAGGGTGCCGGGTGCTGGAGGCTGGGTGCTCGGGGCAACTTCTTCAAATAAGACGAGAAGGAAGTTTGCGTAGACGGGCCCTTCCTTCGGGGACGATGTCTCCGCAGTGGGCAGTGCTGCTCGACAGCATTTTACCCACAGAACTTCTTTCAAGGTGGGAGTCGATCCTCAAACCCTGGGGCTGCTCTTCCAACTCGGGTCACGCGACCCGACCAAGTCGGGTCCTTGGTTGTCATCCCAAGATCTTTGCAGTGTCCCTACCAGGGGTAGTTTCAGTGTCAAGACCGCAGGCTCCTCTCTCGGTCCGAGAAGCCGCCCCCCATCCCTTGAGGTTTCATCGCGACATTGAGTCTGTCCCCCCTCCCATCCTCGGGGCCACCTCTGGGCCCAGTTCTCTCGCTGTCCCCACTGCGGCTGCGGCGACTCTGCCCACACAAGACTTGAGCCCTCGACGTCACCCACAAGGGCTGGAATCCATGTCGTCCACACCCCTGGGAATGTTGTAGCTGTCCCAGGAGTCATGGAGGATTTTTTTTTTAAGATCTTATTTATTTATTAAGGAGAGACACACAGAGAGAGAGGGAGAGACACAGGCAGAGGGAGAAGCAGGCTCCCCGCTGAGCAGGGAGCCCATGCGGGGCTCGACCCCAGGGTCCAAGATCGTGACCTGAGCCGGCGGCAGGTGCGCAACCACTGGGCCACCCAGGCGGCCCTGAGCAGTGGGGTTTTGTTTTGTTTTTAAGATTTTATTTATTCATGAGACACAGAGAGAGAGAGAGAAGCAGAGACAGAGGCAGAGGGAGAAGCAGGCTCCATACCGGGAGCCCGACGGGACTCCATCCCGGGACTCCAGGATCACACCCTGGGCCGAAGGCAGGCGCTAAACCGCTGAGCCATCCAGGGATCCCCAGAGGGGCGCTTTTAATTTCCCTCGAGAACCCTCCCTTTGCACCCAAAGCTGGGCTCACTGTCAGGTGCAGGAGGCCGTGCTTTTAGCCTTCCCGGCCTCGCCGTGCCTCCCACCAGGGCTGACTCCCTCCCAGCGTCGATTCAGGGTGAGGGCGGCTCTTCTTTTGCTGGAGCCCTCGGAGGCCATCGGAGGGCTGTTAGCTGACCTCGTGCTGAGGTTGTTGGCGTCGGGGACCAGGGAGGCCCGAGGAGGGGGCGGCAGGAGGGGCTGGTGCCGGAGCAGCCAGGGCCGGTGGCTCGGAGCAAGACAACAGTAGCGGCAGGATGGCTGGTCACAGGTCACCATAACGGGTGAGACAATAAGGAAGAAGTCTGAACTATTGGGAGAATTACCAACACGTGATGCTGGGACCCGGAGGGAGCAAATGCGGCCGGACAGCATCTGCAAAGACCGGTGGAGCAAAGCACAAGACAGGGTGCCGGTCCCCCCAGCAGGGAGACGGCTGGATCATACAATTGTTCTATTTTTAGTTCTTGGAGGAACCTCCTTGCTGTTTCTATGGAGGCTGCTCCAAATCACATGCCCGCCGACAGTACACAAGAGCCCCTTTTCTCCACATCCTCGCCAACACTTGTTATCTCTTGTCTTTTTGATACGTGCTAAGTACTTTAGAAGAATAATCTTATGCAGCTCTCTCCACCACCTATGAGAGAGATAATATTCTAGTGCTTCAGATAATGAAAGTGAGGCTCAAACAAGTGAAAACACAAGCCCAAGATCATCTGGCTGGAAAGTGGTTGAACGAGACCCAGCATCCAGATCTCCAAACGTTCAGGCTGCCTTTCTTTCCACGACTTGACTGTGCCTTCTGATTCAAAAAATAATTTATTCCCAATTCTCTTAGTACTAGCGATGGTGCTTCACTGGAGTTTCTGGCGACAGATGATCTCAGTTAGCATCGTTCCTACAGGTCATCAATAGGAATCCTGAAGAGCATGAGGGTCTATCCTGGGTGGGGGAGGGGTGAACAGGTGAAGGGTTTAGGAGTACAGTCATCGTGAGGAGCCCTGAGTCCTGTATAGAACTGTTGAATCAAAAAAAAAAAAAAAAAAAGAACTGTTGAATCACTATATGGTATACCTGAAACTAATATAACGTTGTGCTAACTACCCTGGAATTGAAATAAAAAAAAATTAATAAAATTTACTATGCCAAAAAAAAATGATGTTCTATGCTTTGCCATTTCAGGGTAGAGCTTCTCTGCTTATCTCCTGTACCATCCACTCACCCACTGTGGAATAATTCACTATACATACTCCAAACCCCTGATTCCTGACCCCACTACTGAGTGGAATCAAGATGTCACTTTGCCAAGTCGTAGATAAGGATGGAATCAAGATCCTTTGCTGTAATCACCACCAAGCATAACAACACCTCGTGTTATTAATGCTAAGGCACCACCCTTAGCACTGTATTTTTATCTTATCAGAATTTTCAGGGATTACTGGGTATTGCCTCTGAATTAATACTAGTTCTTGGGGGGAGGGTGCCTAGGTGGCTCAGTTGGTTAAGTGTCTTACTTCGGCTCAGGTCATGATCTCAGGGTCCTGGGATTGAGTCCTGCATCAGGGGTCCCTGCTCAGCAGGGGAGCCTACTTCTCCTTCTTCCTCTGCCTCTCCCCCTGCTCATGCTTTCTTTCTCGCTCTCAAATAAATAAATAAAATCTTTAAAAAACAAAAACAAGTACTAGTTCTTGGGGATCCAAAGGATCACTGGTCTACCAGAGTAGGGGCTTTTGGGGTTTTTTTGCTTGCTTGTTTTTTAAAGATTTTAAAAATTTATTCATGAGAGACACAGGCAGAGGGAGAAGCAGGCTTCATGCAGGGAAGCCCAATGCAGGACTCGATCCCAGGACCCCAGGATCACGCCCTGAGCTGAAGGCAGATGCTCAACCACTCAGCCACCCAGGTGCCCCCAGAGTTGGGGCTTTTGGAAGTCAAGTAATCAGTGAAATTTTATTCATGTCTGTCTCATAAAGGACCCAGTGATCCCTTAACTCTCTCTCTGAATTTCTCCCAAGTTCTGGGATGTATAATTATTATTATCATTTTTTTAAGATTTTATTTATTCATTCATGAGAGACACACAGAGAGAGAGAGAGTAGCAGAGATACAGACAGAGGGAGAAGCAGGCTCTATGCAGGGAGTCTGACGCGGAACTCGATCCCGGGTCTCCAGGATCACACCCTG
Organism: Canis lupus dingo; assembly: GCF_003254725.2. NCBI lineage: Eukaryota > Metazoa > Chordata > Mammalia > Carnivora > Canidae > Canis > Canis lupus. Next base: position 69,157,183 of record NC_064250.1, read on the forward strand.
GGCTGAAGGAGGCGCTAAACCACTGAGTCACCCGGGCTGCCCCTGGGATGTGTAATTAGAATAGACACACTCAGCAATTGTCAGGATCCCCACATTGATCCTCTGATCCATGGAGTGAGGTCTGTTATGGTGGGAAAGGCCAAATGGAAGTCATTAGAACTGTCTCTGTCTATGAAAATAGTACACCAAAAATAATACAGCAGTGGTGGAGGGATTGCAGAGATCCGTGCCAATATCAAGGACCTGAAAAATGCAGGAACAGAGATTTCTACAATACCCTCTTTCAACTTATGAATTGGGTCTGAGAAGAAAATAGGCCCTAGAGAATGACAGTAAACCATTATAACATTAATCGGCTGGTGGCTCCCACTTGCAGCTGCTTTTCCAGGGGCGGTTTCATTGTGGAGCAAATCAGCACATTGCTTGACATCTGGTATGTAGTTGTTTAGCTTGCGAATATTTTTTTCTCTGTACCTGTTAGTAAAGACCAACAAACCAGTTTGTTTTCAGCTGTCAAGGCCAGTAAAACATCACCAAAGTCTGACCTCAGGGGTGTATCAGCTCTCCGGCCATGTCATGATCTTCCTGGGGACTTTGCTTGTCTTTCCCTTACCAGGTCATTGTGCTGGCCCATTACATTGAGATATTCCACTGCCTGGACCTGGTGAACAGGATACATTGGTAAGACACTTGCGTGCCAGAGAGTGGAAAGCCACTTCCATAAGAATTCAGAGGCCATCTGCCTTGGTGAAAATTCTAGGAGTTCAGGAATGGGGGCATGTTGTAATACTCTTTCCAAGGCAAAGGACACGTTGCTTCATCTGTTACCTCCTGTCTATAGGAAAGAAACACAACTTCCAATGAAGCTCTTTGAATTTTGGAGGTGATATATACCTCACTTGGGCATGCTGTTCTGACTTATTTATTGAATGACTTGAAAAACTGCCAGTTTGAGTGGGGCCCAGAGCAAGAGAAGCTTCTGCAGCAAGACCAGGCTGCTATACAAGCTTCTCTGTCTCTTGGGCCACATGATCCAGTAGATCAGTTGTGCTCAAGGTGTCAGCGGCAGAGAAGGATGCTATTTGGAGCTGTTAGCAGACCCTCGTAGGTGAATAACAGGGCAGGCCATCAGAATTTTAAAGCCAATTCCTGTCATCCTCTGCAGATAAATATTTCCATTAAAAAAGATTTTATCTATTTACTTGAGAGAGAGAGAGAGAGAGAGAGAGCAGAGGGAGAGGGAGAAGCAGACTCCCCACTGAGCAGGAAGCCTGATGTGGGGGGCTCCATCCCAGGACCCCAGGATCATGACCTGAGCCGAAGGCAGATACTTCACTGATGAAACCACCCAGGTGCCCCTAACTATTTTCCATTTGAAAGTAATCGGGACACAATTTTTGACTTGCTGCTGGGCTTTCATAGAGATTGAACTCTTGACCACAGGCCACCAAGTTATCCTGACCTGAGCTACTTACCGTGGGCTAGGTGTAATCTGACCCCTAAAGCCTTAAATTTGGGCATGCACAGCAGTCCTCCACCATCAAAGGGTTGTGGTATATAGCAGCTCAGTTTCAAGCAAGGCATTAAGGCAAAATTAAGTTGCCTTAGGAAGTGACCCAAATACTCATGGCCCCTGTTCTTTGCTATTATCATCAATCTGTATTTACAGCCTCGTGGGGGAGTTCCCATGAGCTCCCAAGGTAAGTGAGGAAGAAATATTTCCATGCTGGTTTATAGATGATTCTCATGATATACAGGTACCATCCAAAGATGGACAGCTATTGTAGGCCCTGGGACAGCCCTGAAGAATAGGAATAAGGGGATATCCTACCAATGGGCAGAATTTTGATTGTTCACTTTGTCTGGAAGGAGAAATGGCCAGAGATACAGGTCTATATTGATTTATGAGCTCTGGCTAATAGTGTGGCGGGGTGGTCAGAGAACTGGAAGGAATACCATCAAAAAGTTGGTGATGAGAAGGTCTGAGGAAGAAATAAGTGGGTAGACTCTTCTAATTCAGTACAGGGTGCAAAGGTACTTGTGTCCCAAGTGAATGATTATCAAATGGTGACCCCGGCAGAGGAAGATTTTATTAACCAGGTAGACAAGATGACCTGTTTGGTAGATGATACCAGACAGCTTTCCTTCTCAGACACTCTTGTCATTTTTCCCAGGCACGTGAACCAAGCAGCCGTATCGGAAGGGATGCAGGTTATGTGTGGTCTCAGCATCATTGATTTCCAGTCTCTGAGGCCAATCATCTATAGGCACTGCTGAGTGCCCAATTTGTCGACAGCGGAAACCATCCAGGTCCTGATACAGTTCTATCCCCAGGGGGGCATCCAACTACCTGGAGACAGATTGACTATACTGGACCACTCCCATCAGGGAAGGGGGGGGGCCTTTTGTTCTTATTGGAATAGGCATTTACCCTAGATACGAATTTGCCTTCCCTGCCCTCAGCGCTTCTGCCAAAATGAACATCCATGGATCTACAGAATACTTCCATCATTGACACAACAATGATTCTATTGAACTGGATGTTGAGACTGCCATCTGGCCACTCCAACTCCCCATGGCGCTGAATCAACAAGCAAAGAAGAGGGTTACTGTAGTGGCTGGGGTGATTGATGTTGACTATCAAGGAGAAATTGGGTTGCAACTACACACCGGGGGTAAGGAGGAGTGTGTCTGGAATGCAGAAGGTCTCCTTGGTGCTTCGTATGGCTCCCATGTCCTGTGATCAAAGTCAATGGCAAGCGCTAACAACCCAATTTAGGTAGAACTTCGACTAACCCAAATGCTTCGTGAATAAATGCCTGGGATACTCTGCAAGGCAAAGAAACACGACTAGTTCAGATGTTTGTTAAAGACAAAGGGAATAGGAAATGGGTACTGGAGCAAAGGAATTATAAATACCAGCGACACCTACATCAACAGCTGCAGGAAAGATGACTGCAAAATTACGATTATTTATTCCTTATTTTGTATATTCAAAATATATTTTATATATAATACATATTATGTATATAATTTTGAAACTATGTTTTGAATATATAAGTACATACACGCCAGATATTTTATTCCTCCGATTTTCTCATCTCCTTATTATCTAGTGTAAGATGTGGCAATAATGGTCAACTTTCTACCTCAGTATTTTGGCTACAGGATTTAAAAGGAGTGTGGATGTGGGGCTCCTGGGTGGCACAGTCAGTTGAGCATCCAACTCTTAATATCGGCTCAGGCCATGATCTCAGGGTTGGTCCAGAGTCGGCTTTGGATTCTCTCTCTCTCTCTCTCTCTCTCTCTGCCATCTGCCCACTCAAATAAATAAATAAATCTTTAAAAGAAAAAAAAAAAAAGGAGTGTGAATATTCCTTCAGTCCCTGACTCCTGGCCAGGTGTATGTGTTTGGCTCAGTGATGAAGGATCTAGGACTCTGCAGATCCTCATGCTGCCAGCTTCGGAGGTCACAGGACTACCCTGGGCCTACTTGTCCCTATGAGGCTCAGGCTTGCTCTTGGTCTCCCCCGCTTCACATTCACTTTACCCTCCCGACAGTCTCCCTTGTGTTCTTCAAGCTCCAGCATCAGAGAAGCTCACCAGCCCCCAATGTTGTGCAAGGTCAAATCCCTGCAACAAATTTCTTTCTCTCTGCCCCCTCTCTCCAACTAGTTCAACTTCTCTGATTGAACCCCAGCAGGTACAGCTCCCAAGCTCTGGCTCTCGACTGCTGTGTGACCCAAGCCCACCATCTCAGCGGGCATCAGAGAAGACCGGAATCAACAAAACGTGTAAAAGGGACTGTCTGCATTCATTTAGGGAATGCACCCTAAGCTCCTCTAAGAGCAGTGCGCAGTGCTTGTACCGAGCATGTATCCCACTCAATCCGTGATCTGAAGTTGTTTCCAGCTCAGGCCTTGTAAACAGTGCGCCATCGGCAGAGGTGATTGTCAAAGTCTCAGAGGTCGTGGTCTTATGCAATCATGATTTTAGACAAGAGTGTCTGAAAAGGTTTAACAATCCAGTCATAGAACATTTGGCCTCACTTTTAACACTTGTCATTCAGGCTTTCATTTGGTTTTTGGTTTTTCTGCTGCCCTCCTATCCTTCCTCACTGCCAGGAGGAGGGAGAGGAGAGAATTGGTTCATGATAACTGTTGGGCTTACTTACGTATGATTGAGTCAAGACAGTGCCACGCCAGCTGTTGTAGGTTGAGTGCCCCTGGAAGTATACTCAAAATGGAGATTCGCGTACAAGAGATTTGTTGAGAAACGTCCTCTAGATCGATACCTCTGCAGGGGACAAGGGGCCAGGAGTGGATAGTGGGCTAGGTCAAGTTGTCCTGCAGTTGCAAAGTCTTTAGGCAATCCTAGGTGGAACATTAGCACTGGGATGGCCTTTCAGAGCTGTTCTGCATTGGGGGAAGGGGGCTAGGCCTCCATACATCTGTATTTATCAGTCTCTGGATGTGGATTGCCCCAGGAAGGGGGCTTTGACATTGGGCAAGGAGGTTCTCTTCAGCCAAAAGCACTGGTAGAAATGAGAGGCAGGGACTCCACTGAGAATTGTCAGCTACCAACATGCCCAGCAGTGGGGGAAATGGACATTTCAGTCCCAAATGGGATCCAATACAATACAGCCTCAGTGCCACTTGATTCCACTTACTTCACGTAACAATTTCTGAGAGTAACTCTTCAAGGATTCTGAGAGCCACTTTTCCAGGGAAACCTCCCATGAGGAATATCAGTGTGATGAACTTACTGCCCTATAGCTACAGCTGACCTTGAGGCCACAATGGATACTCATTGTCTCCCACTTCTCAGACCCACCTGAGGTTTCTCTCATCCCTGTGTAGTACCTGTAATGGGCTAGGTGACCATGGGCTGGGAGACCAGACCCTCACCTTGCTCACCTCACCCTGCTTAGGCCATGGTTACTGCACCTGCCCATTTACCAGTGAATTGGGCAAAGGTGTACAAAGAGGTGCCCAGGAATAACCCGGGTGCCAGGCATGTTTCTTCTTGTTCCCATAATTTAATTGAAACCCTATCTCCTCCAACCAGAATGGTGACTCTTCCTTGTCTACTGGTCTCTTTGCATGAGGAGCCTGAAATGACCGGGCAGTTTAATTGGGGCAGTGGTGAGTGGAGGGCCTCAGCAAAGCTTGCCTCTACAAAAGCAGTGATAACATTGGACAATATTGTCAAAACTGACCATCTCAGAACCCTGGAAATTAACCAAAGGCATATAACAAATTGAAAGACATTTATTCAAGAAAAAGTACTAAACCTTTGTTGACAATGATGGGATTTGTGCCATTTTAACATGAGGCTGCTCCCATCTCCTTCTGCCCAAACTGATGTGGCAGCCTGAAGACCAGCAGTCTTACTGCTGCTGGAGAGTGTTGATCTAATTTGGAGCTCCAGAGAAAAACCCCTTGTCCAGGGGCGCCGTCAAAAGCAATTGCCATCTCTCCAGCAAACAATCAAGGAAGGCCAATATCACAGCTGCCTGAGGCTGTAATACTGATTTGGGAAAGCAACAGACTAGCCAAAAATTTAAAAAAGAGATCTGAGGAATGGGATAGCTATAGGGTAGAGTTTTGATAAAGGCCTTGCAAATTCCTGGGGATCTGGAAAGCTGTGTGCATGTATGTGTTCAGGGAAAATGGGAGAAGGCCTGGTTAGCTACCCATCCCCCTGGTTGACCATGGGGCCCTGTACAAGCAGGCAGGGAAAGCCTGGACTTTGAACGTGTGCCTCACCACACCAGGGGTGAAATCTTACTGGCTCAGGTGTTTAAGCAAAACCTTGACCAGCTGCTGGCTGACTGCTAAGCTATCCTTACCCAGGGTCAGCTTATAGGGAGCTGAGTGCAACAATGAAGCCAGGAATGTTAAAAAGCATAGATGTTAGTGTTTACACACTGGAGAGGGGATTGACTCTAAGTAATTCATCCAGGCAAGTCACTAAACAAGCCAATAAATGCAGCAATAGCCGCTGGAGGAGGCAAATCAGACTCCAGATTTGTTCTATTATCCAGAATGTCCACTTTCCAACAAAAATTGTGACACACGAAGAAACAGAAATATGCTACCTCACAAAGGAAAGAAAGAATCTTCTAGAAACTGTCTCTGAGGAATCCCAGGTGCTGGACGTGGCAGATAAAGGCCTAAAACCATGTTCAGAAATCTACAGAAAATCATTTTTAAAGAATAAAGAAATGATGGTAATGTTGACTCATCAGCTAGAGAACACCAAGACAGAGATGTAAAGCATAAAACAAACCAAACAGAAATTCTGGAGCTGTAAAGTGTAGTAACTGGAATAAAAACTTCATTGAAGGGGCCCAATGGCAGGTGCAAGCTGGAAGAAGGCTCAGCAAACCTGAAGATAAAGCAACAGAAAATCATCTAGCCTAAAGAGCAGACAGGAAAAAGAATGGGTAAAATGAACAGAACTTCTGAGTTATCATAAAAGCCTTAGTGAAAGGCACAGTTTTTTTTGTTTTTTTTGTTTTGGAGAGACAATCACTGGAAATTTCTCCAATTTGATTTTAAAGGCCCATGAGTATATTGCATATAATAAACCCAGCAAACTCTAGTAGAATAAACAACACAATCCACACTTAGACACATCACAGTAAAAAATTGTGGCTATGACACATGTCACCACAAAGTCTTGAGACTGGCAGGAACAAAATAACCCATCAGGTACAAGAAAACCACAGTCAGATTCTCTTTAGAAGCAGTGGAGGCCTGGGGCACCTGGGTGGCTCAGTTGGTTAAGCATCTGCCTTCAGCTCAGGTCATGATTCCAGGTTCTTGGGATCAAGGCCCACATGGGGCTCCCTGTTCAAGTGGGGAGTCTGCTTCTCTCTCTCCCTCTGGCCCTTCCCACCACTTGTGCGCTCTCTCTCTCAAATAAATAAATAAAATCTTAAAAAAAAAAAAAAAGCAGTGGTGACCAGAAGGCAGTAGGATGACACAGTCAGGGTGCTGAGAGCAAAACAGCGAAGAATTTTATATCCAGCACAATTATCCTTCACACATGAAAATAAAGACATTCCTAGATAAGCAAAGACTGAAGAATTTATTACCAGCAGGCTTACTTCCCAGAAAAAAATATTAAAGGATGTCCTTTAGGCTAAAAAGACATGATACAAGATAGTAACTTGAATCTGCATGAAGAAATAAGGAGCACCTATAAAGGTCATCATGCAGATACGTATAAAAGACATCATGAATGTATTTTGCTCTTCCCTTAATTGATGTAAAACACAAGTTATAAAATGATAATTACAAAACTGTGTTGTTGGGCTTTAAAATATAGTGATGTAATTTATAGGGCAATATTAGCATAGAGTGGAGGGAAGGGAAGGAGATCTATTGGAGCAAAGTTCTGTATCCTATGGGAATTGAGTTAGTATTAATCCTAAATAAATTGTTGTAAGTTAAGATGTGCACTGTAATCCCAGAAGAACCACTAGGTAAATGATTTTTAAAATATAGTCCAAAGAGGCATGCCTGGCTGGCTCAGTTGGTGGAGTGTGTGACTCTTGATCTTGGAGTTGTGAGTTCTAGCCCCATGTTGGGTGTAGGGATTTATTTTAAAAATAAAATGTTAATATATATATTTATATTATACATATAAATATATGTAAATAAATATATAATATAAATTTATAAATATATAAATGTTTAACCATGGGGCACAAGGTTTTATATATATATATATATATGTTATATATAAAAGAAAGGAATGATAATAATTCTCTAGAAGATATCTATTTAACACAAAAGAATGAAATAACATAAAAACAAAACAGATGGGAGACGAGCAAAATAAGGGTGCCTAGGTGGCTCAGTTGGTTGAGCATCTTTGGCTCAGGTCATGATTTGAGGATTCTGGGATTGAGCCCTGCATCAGGTTCCCTGCTCTGTGGCAAGTCTACTTCTCCCTCTCCCTTTTCCCCTCCTGCTGTTTGTGCACTCTCTCTGTCAAACAAACAAACAAACAAAATCTTAAGAAACTCCAGCAAAATGGCAGAACCATACCAATAACTACATTCCACATAAATAAACACTCAAAAAGCAGAGATTGTCAGACTCTAAAAACGACAACATTAACAAAACCAGTATCTGGGGATCCCTGGGTGGCGCAGCGGTTTGGTGCTTGCCTTTGGCCCAGGGTGCGATCCTGGAGACCCGGGATAGAATCCCACATCAGGCTCCCGGTGCATGGAGCCTGCTTCTCCCTCTGCCTGTGTCTCTGCCTCTCTCTCTCTCTCTGTGACTATCATAAATAAATAAAAATTAAAAAAATAAATAAATAAAAATATAGGTCAGATGATGTCACCCTGACCAAAATCTTTAAAAAAAAAAAGAAAAAAAAAACCAGTATCCAACTTCATGCTGCCAACAATAGACACTTTAGCTTCAAAGATACAAACAGGGGCACCTGGGTGGCTCAGCGGTTGAGCATCCCCCTTTGGCTCAGGTCATGATCCCAGGGTCCTGAGATCGAGTCCTGCATCAGGCTCCCCACAGGGAGACTGCTTCTCCCTCTGCCTGTGTCTCTACCTCTCTCTGTGTGTCTCTCATGAATAAATAAATAAATAAAATATTATAAAAAAACAAAAATACACACACACAGATATAAACAGGTTAAAGGTAAAAATATAGAAAAAAAATACACCAAGAAAACTATAAGAAAATTGGGGCGGCTACAGTAATATTAGAAAAATAGACCTTTAAGACAAAAAAATTTTTTTTTAAGATTTATTTATTTATTCATGAGAGACACAGAAAGAGAGACAGGCAGAGACACAGGCAGAGGGAGAAGCAGGCTCCATGCAGGGAGCCCAACGTGGGATTCGATCCCAGGATTCCAGGATCACGCCCTGAGCTGAAGGTGTCACTAAACCTCTGAGTCACCTGGGCTGCCCAAGACCAAAAAATTTACTACAAAGAAGGGACATTTTATAATGATGAGAGTATCAATTGTTTGAGACAACAGAATAATCCTAATCTTTTATGTAGTTCTGAACAGAGTTTCAGGAGCTCCTGGGTGGCTCAGTTGGTTAAGCATCTACTTTCAGCTTTGGTTGTGATCCTGGGGTCCTGGGGTCCTGGCGTCGAGCCCCAGGTTGGGCTCCCTGCTCAGCGAGGAGTCTGCTTCTCCCTCCCCCTCTGCTTGTCAGTCTGCATGCTTCTGCTCTCTCTCTCTCTATCAAATAAATAAAGAAAATCTTAAAAAAAATAATGAACAGAGTTTCGAAATACACGAAGTACAAGCCAAGACAGATGCAAAGAGAACAGGTGATGCCCACTTGCACTGGGAGGTTTCAGGACCCTTCAATAGTCAAGAGGACAAGCGGACAGAAAGGGCATAGACTCCCCACAGCAACCGTGGGTCACACGCTCTTCTCCAGTGCACAAGGCATATTTGCTAAGACCACCTTCTAGGCCACAACACATGTTGCAGTGAATTTTTAAAAACTGAAATCACACAAAGTATGTGTTCCAATTACAACAAAATTAAATTAGAAAACAACAGAAGGAACTTTGGGAAATACAAAGAATTTTGAACTGAATGAAAACAAAACCACAACCTACCCAAATCTGCTGGATGCTGTTAAAGGAAAACATAGAGATTAAATGCCTATGTGAGGGAAGAAAAAAGATTTCAGATCATCGATCTGATCTTCTGCTCCAAGAAGCTGGAACGGGGGTGGGCCTGGTGGCTCAGTCAGTGAAGCATCTGTCGGCTCAGGTTATGATCCCGGGGTCCTGGGATGGAGCCTCATGTTGGGCTCCCTGTTCAGGGGGGGCGTCTGTTCCTCCCTCTCCCTCTGACCCTCCCCCTGCTCATGCTCTCTCCCTCTCTCTCTCAAATAAATAAAATATTAAAAAAGAAGCTGGAACAGGAACTGTGACCCAAACTCAAGGTGAGTGGAAAGAAAGAGTGAAGATTGGAATGGACATAAAAATCATAGAAAAGGGATAAACAATAGGGAAAACCGATGAAAACAAAAGTTGATCCTACGAAAAGACCAACAAAAGAGACAAGCTGCTGGCTCCCTTGGTCCAGCAAATACACAGATCACCAAAATCACTGATGACAGAAGAACATAATGTCTGACCCCACGGAGTGTACAATGCTTATGAGCTCTCTGCCAACCAGTGAGGCAACTGAGGAGGTGGATGTTTTCCTAAAACAAAACAAAACAAAACAAAACAAAACAAAAAACACAAATGAACCAAAGTTCACTGTAGAAGAAATAGAAAATCTGAATCTGCCTATAATAAGAAAAAAATTGATTAGTAATTTAAAATCTTCCCACAAAGAAAATCCCAGGGCCAGATAGCCTCACTGGTGAATTCTACCAAATGTCTTTTTTTTTTTTTAAAGAATTTATTTGTTTGTTTGTTTGTTTGTTTGTTTGTTTATTTATGAGAGAGAGAGAGTGAGCAAGTGAGCATGACCTGGGAAGAGGCAAAGTGAGAGGGTGAATCTTAAGCAGACTCCCTGCTGGGCGCAGAGCCTGACAGGGGGCTCGATCTCATGATCCAGAGATCATGACCTGATCTGAAACCAAGAGTTGGGCAATTAAGCAATGAGCCACCCAGGTGCCCCTCTACCAAATGTTTTTTATTTTTTAAAAAGATTTTATTTATTTATTCATGATAGAGAGAGAGAGAGAGAGAGAGAGAGAGAGGCAGAGACACAGGCAGAGGGAGAAGCAGGCTCCATGCAGGGATCCTGACGTGGGACTCGATCCCAGGATTCCAGGATCACGCCCTGGGCTGAAGGCAGGCGTTTAAACTGCTGAGCCACCCAGGCAGCCCTCTACCAAATGTTTAAAGAAGAAATAATATCAGGGGTGCCTGGCTGGCTCTGTTGGAGGACTGTGAGTTTCTTAGTCTAGGAGTCATGAGTTTGAGCCCCATCTGATTACTCAAAAATAAAATCTTAAAAAAAAAAAACAGAACAAAACAAGAAAGCTATAACATCAATATTCCATGAGCTCTTCCAGAAAATGAAGGAGGAAGAACACTTCTCAACACATCTTTTGAGGTCAGTATTACCTTGGTACCAAAGCCAGACAGAGACATCACAGGAAAATAAAATTACAGACTAAAATCCCTCGTGAGTATAGGTGCAAACATCCTCAGCAAGATATTGGCGAAGTGAATTCAGCAACATATAAAAAGGATTACACACTGTGACCAAATGAGATTTATCCCCGGAATGCAAGGCTGGATTAGCATCCAAAAATCAATTAATGTAATGCACCAAATTAATAGAAGAAGCAACAAAATCCACCTGACCATCTCAGTAAAGTTACAGAAAAAGCATTTAGGGGTGCCTGGGTAGCTCAGTCAGTTATCATCTGCCTTTGGCTCAGGTCATAGTCCCGGGGTCCTGGGATCGAGCCCCACGTAGGATTGCCTGCTCAGTGGGGGCCCTGCTTCTCTCTCTCCCTCTGCCTGTCACTCCCCCTGCCCTGCTCTCTCTCTTTCTCTGTCAAATAAGTAGTCTTAAAAAAAAAAAAAAAAAGGAAAAGCTACTAACAAAATTCAACATGCATCCATAATAAACAAATGAACAAAATAGATGGGAACCCACCAGCCAGATAAAGGGCATCTGCCCAAATCTTATACCTAACATCACACTTAATGGTGACAGGATGGATACTTTCTCCCTAAGATCAGCAACAAGGCAGAGATCCTCATTCCTGCCACTTCTACTCAGCATTTGTGCTATGCTTGGGCAGTGCAACCAGATATAATAAAGAAAAGACATCCAGATAGGAACAAAGGAAGAGAAACAGTCTTTATTCCAGATGACATGTTCTTATATGCAGACAGCCTGAAGGACTCCACCAAGATTCTATTATAATTAATAAAAAAAAATTCAGCAAGGATATGGGATACATGATCAACACACAAAAATCAACTGCATTTCTATATACTGGCAATGAACAACCTGAACATGAAATTAAGAAAAACAATTCCTACTCAGTAACTTTAAAAAGAAAAAAAACACTCAGGAATAAATTTCATATAAGAAGAGCAAGACCTGTATGCTGAAAACTACCAAACATTGCCAAGGGAAATTAAAGAATATCTGAATAAATGGAGACATTCCGTGTTCACGGATTAGAAGATCAATACTGCTTAGATGACAATTCTCCTCCAAATCGATCTATAGCATCCACACCATCCTTATCAAAAATCCCAGCAGGTTTTTTCACCAGAAATTGACAAGCCAATCTTTAAATTTATATGGAGATGGAAAAAAGAACACCCCCACCCCACAAAAAAACAAAACAACAACAACAAAAAAAAACCCAGAAAAGCAAAAACAGTTTTGGGGGAAAAAAAAGAAAAAAGAAAAAAAGAACTCTGTGGGAGGACTTTCAGTTTCCAGTTCCGAAACTTACTTTAAAGCTTTGATGGGGATCCCTGGGTGGCGCAGCGGTTTGGCGCCTGCCTTGGCCCAGGGCGCGATCCTGGAGACCCGGAATCGAATCCCACGTCGGGCTCCCGGTGCATGGAGCCTGCATCTCCCTCTGCCTCTCTCTCTCTCTCTCTGTGTGACTATCATAAATAAATTTTAAAAAATTAAAAAAAAAAAAAAGCTTTGATGATTGAGACAGTGTTAAACCGGCATAAGAACAGACACAGGGACCAATGGAACAGAACCAAGAGCCCAGCGACTAGTCCTCAAGTTTATAGTCAACTGATTTTTGGTAAAGGTGCCAAAGTTCGTTCAATGGGAAAGGATCAGCTTTCTTTCTTTCTTTTTTTCTTTTTTTTTTTTAGGATCAGCTTTCAACCAAGGGTGCTGGAACATTGGATTAGCTGCAAGCAGAAAGATGCACTTAGATCTTCACACCGCATATGAAAGTTAACTCAAGATGGATCATAGACCTAAACGTAAGTGCTAAAGCTATAAACACTTGGGGCCACCTGTCTGGCTCAGTTAGGGGAGCGTGCGACTCTTGATCTCGGGGTCTTGAGTTTGAGCCCCATGTTAGGTATCGAGATGACTTCAAAAAAATAAAATAAAGTCTCAACACTATAAAATGGAAATGGAGTAGAAACTCTTGATAACCTCGCGTTAGGCAAAGGTTTTCTAGATTCAACATCACAAGAGCGATCTATAAAAGAAACAACCGATACATTGAATTTCATCAAAATTAAAAATGTGTACACTTGAAAAAACATCATTAGGAAAATGAAAAGACAAACCATAGACTGGGAGAAAATATTTGCAAATCATAGATCCAATAAAAGGACTTGTATCCAGAATATGGAGAGAACTCAACAAGAAGACAAACATCCAATTAAAAAATGGGCAGAAGATTTGAATAGACATTTCACCAGAGGAGATAAACAAATGGCTAATAAGCACTTGAAAAGATGCTCAACATCATTAGTCATTAGGGAAATGCAAATTAAAAGCACAATAAGATAGCACTTCACACACACTAGAATGGCTATAATTAAAAAGATAGACAATAACAAATGTTAGTGGGAACGTGGAAAAATGGGCCCCCTCATACACGGCTGGTAGAAATACAAAATGGTGCAGCTACTTTGGAAAGTGGCACATCATTTTCTGAAAAAGTTTAACATAAATTTACTAAACGACCCAGCAATTCCACTCCTAGGTATCTAGGCAAGAGAAATAAAGACACGAGTCCACGCAAAACTCGCACAGTTGCAACTTTCTCAGCAGCTTAATTCCTAAGAGCCAAAAAGTGGGAACAACCGGGCACCCGTTAACTGGTGAGTGGCTGAACAAAACGTGGTCTCATCTCTGCAACAGAATGCCACTCGTTCAGAAAAGGGACCGGATTGCTGCTGCGCGCCACGGCGGGGAGGAATTCGACAACGTGTCAGGCCAAAGGTGGACAGACACAAAAGGCCACGTATCGTGTGATTTCATTCATTTGAAATGTCCAGAAAAGGTAGATCTATAGAGACGCAAGATAGATCCGCCGTTGGCCTGGACTAGAGGATGCAGTGGAGACGAGGTATGGACGCGGAGGGAAGATCATTTTTTTTATTTTTTAGATTTTATGAATTTATTCACGAGAGACACAGAGAGAGGCGGAGACACAGGCAGAGGGAGAAGCAGGCTCCGTGCAGGGAGCCCGATGTGGGACTCGATCCCGGGACCCCGGGGTCACGCCCTGAGCCAAAGGCAGAATCTTGACCACTGAGCCCCCCAGGGGCCCCCACGGAGGAAAGAGATCTTACCCCCCTGGTGGAAATGTTCTGCTACGGGGTTCTGGGGATGGTCGCACAACTCAGCAAATTGACCAAAGATCATTGACTTGGGTGCTAAAAATGGGGGATTTTAATGAAGCAATGAAGCTGTTATAATCAAGTTTATTGGGACTCTTCCTGCATCCCTGGCCAAGGGCTCTCCCTTTGAGAGAGCCAGGATGTCTGTAATCAAGGACCCAGGATTGCAGGAATGGGTCACCAGTTCTCCAAAGGGGGCCACAGGGAGCGATTATAAGCAGGGCATTCGTACTCCCGCGCTTGGTTCCTGGACTCATCCGTTTCCCTAGTGGGGGTGGAATGCCATACATGGCCATGCATTTAGGGCGTATTTGTCCTGGAAGTTGGAATCCCTGGCTTACAGGGTACCACCTTCAAGCTAGCATCTCACCTGTGCCTACCACCAGTCAGTCTCCTCCAGCCCCCACGCCCAGCACCTTTAAGAGAGCCTGGTCTCTGATGGGACAAGTGGACTCTGCGTCCATGTCCACTCCACCATACCGCCTTTGTCAGGATGTTACGTGGGCTCTTGGGTTGGTGGACCAAACGCCCCATAAACCTTCAGGTGGGGTGAAAGGGCCAGGGCTGGCTGGGGCTTCGTGGCCAGGAAATGAAAACCTCTTCCTGGCCATGGTGTCGTAATTTTCTGTGTTGACTTGGAGGCTGTTTTTGGCCGAGATCAACATTTAAACTGGTGAATTTCGGGATGCCTGGGTGGCTCACTGGTTGAGCCTCTGCCTTTGGCTCAGGTCATGATCCTGGATCCTGGGATCGAGTCCCACACCAGGCTCCCTGCATGGAGCCTCCTTCTCCCTTTGCCTGTGTCTCTGCCTCTCTGTGTGTCTCTCATGAATAAATAAATAAAATCTTAGGGCAGCCCGGGTGGCTCAGCGGTTTAGCACCACCTTCAGCCCAGAGCGTGATCCTGGAGTCCCAGGATCGAGTCCCATGTCAGGCTTCCTGCATGGAGCCTGCTTCTCCCTCTGCCTGTGTCTCTGCCTCTCTCTCTCTCTCTCTGTGTTTCATGAATAAATAAAATCTTAAAAAACTAAATACAATCTTAAAAAATAACTAAACGGGAGAACTTCAAGTAAAGGAGACTGATTGCCAGAGTGTGGGTGGGCCTCATCTAATCAGCTGAAGGCCAGTCTTGCACAAAACAATCAGCCTCCTGGAGCCAGAGAATATTCTCCAGCAGACCGACTTCCGTTTCATCTGCTCCGTGGCATCCAGGGTCTCCAGGCTGCCGGCCTCGGGCTGGAACTGCACCATCAGATCTTCTAGGTCTAAGCCTCCAAGTACTAAACATTTGAGCTCGCTGGCATAATGGACATGTGAGCCCATCCCATATAATAAACCCCTCTGTGCGCATATACATACCCTATTGGTTCTGTTTTCCTGGAGAACGCTGACTAATAGGATAGGTGTGTCACCTCCAATCAAGATGAATTGCTGCCTTTCCAGAGTCTATGCAGCCGATTTGCTGCTAAGTGGCTGATGGTCTCTTCGAAGGATGCGCCGCATCAGGATAAGCTCAGCGTCGGTCTCTGTTGCTGGTGTGTCAGTGGGAGGCCATGCTGCTGGGCCCATGGCTACCCTGGTCACATTCCCCAGTGGCCAAAAACAGAGGCCAACGGACATGAGCCAGTGTAGTCATCTTGTGTCCTCACGTGTGCATTGCTGCCTCTCTTGTCCGTGCTGCCCGGACGGTGTCCTCCTTCACCCGGAGGTCTTCCCACATCATGCTCTGTCTGAAGCCTGCCCACATGACTCCTCCCCAGCCCTGCTTCTTGCTGGTCCCCTAATCCTCCCTTTCCAGGCCCCTGAGAGGCCCATCAACCCCCCTGCCAGTGCTGGATCTGTATGTAGTCTAACCTTGAGCCACTGTTTTTTCCATAGAAAGCGGATGACGGGGGGCACCGTTGAAGCTCCGCCCATTGGGAGCATCGGCCCTACCACTGCTTTACTTAATAGACTGTGGGCAAGTCATAAAAGGCTGTGTCAGCTTCCACCTGGTGGGCACTCTCTCTTCTAGGACACTTGCTTTGGAGGCCTGAGCCATCATGTAAGAAGTCCAGCTACCCGGATGCTCCTTTGTGGGAGAAACCACATGGTGAGACACATCCAGATAGAGGTGCAGAAGGAACACCAGCTGTTCCAGTCCCAACCGGTTGCCTGCCCAGCCCAGGTGCCAGCATGTGAGTGAGAGAGCCTGCAGGTGGTCTCAGGCCCAATCCCGACCCTGATGCCCCAGCTCTGCCTAGGTTGAGAATTCGAACTTTCAGAACTCGGCAATCCTTATAATTAAGTCCTGAGCCAGATCCTTAGCTCTTTCTGCCCTTCAGCTGCAGGAGATGAGAGTCTCTAATTCATATGGTGCTAAGGAGACCCTCTGGTTATCTTAATTAGCCTTTAATTGGTGATTAACCACCCTCAGCCTTTGCTTGTCTTCCTCCAAAGCTTCTGTTGCCCCCAGCAACAGCCATCCAATTCCAGAGCCGGTAGGATGACTCTTCCCCTGGTTCTCCTCAAATACCTGATGGGCCGCATTCTCCTGGGCATTCCTTTCTGCTGCTCTTAATTGCACCTCTACCTCATGCCAGTGGCTATCAATGCTCCCCAATCACCAGTGATAGAGTCCTCAGTGCCAGCCATCTGGTGGCTGAGCCAGCTCCAAAATCCCATTCCAGAGACACTTGGACCACTCTTGGTACCATCTGTTGCAGGTTGGCTTCCCTGGCGTTCAGCCTCTGAGATGAAGACTTGTGCGCAGGAAGTCTATTAGGGAGAGTCCTTGGGACCAACCTCCCGGGGGGGCTGCAGGAAGCAGGGTGTGGTAGAAGCTGGGGAGTCGAAGCAAAGGCCTCAGTAGGTCCCACAGGGGTCTGTGGCCCTGGGATGGCTCCCCAGAGTTGTCCCATGTTAGGGAGAGGATGTCAAGGCTTTTTATCCCATACCACCTGGTCATCACATCGGAGCTGGCCCTGCCCAGTAAAGAGGTGTGACCTTGGGTGAGGCAGGCCTTTTTGGATGAAGGCAACCCCCAGAGAGGACTCAGGAGGCAGCTGTGTGCTACCAATCCCGGGCAGCTGGGGGCTGAGTGACCCCGTGCTGGGGTGGCGAGAGTGAATCTGGCCAGTGCGCAATGGCACGTCTATCAATGGAGAGCTTCCTCTAGGCGTGTGATAATTGGGTTCACACTCAAGTTTGGAGTCTCGGAGAGAGATCTAAGGTGCGTTTGGGTAGCTTCCTGGAAATCCTAGAGGAAACAATCATAAGATCACCATCTCGGTCATCAACCTTCATGGGCTCGATGTGCCTTGTTCTGAAAGACTTGTTTGCAGTGGTTAGGTCTGTGATTGTTTTTAACGTGGAGGAAGATAAAAGTCTGAAAGCCCCATATTCAGGGGTACCTAAGACAGAAAAAAAAGAGGGAGAGAGAGAAAGAGGAGGAGGGGGCAAAGGGAGAGGGAGAGAGAGACTCTTAAGCAGGATCCATGCCCAGCATGGAGTCCAATAAGGGGCTTGATCTCCCAACCCTGAGCCAAAAGGAAGAGTCAGGACAGCTGGGTGGCTGAGTGGTTGAGCATCTGCCTTCAGCTCAGGGTGTGATCCTGGAGACCCGGGATCGAGTCCCACATCAGGCTCCCTGCATGGAGCCTGCTTCTCCCTCTGCCTGTGTCTCTGTGTGTCTCTCTCTCTCTGTCTCTCGTGAATAAATAAATAAAATCTTTAACAAAAACAAAATCAAGAGTCAGATGCCTAACCAACTGAGTGACCCAGGAACCCCAGGATTATTCTTTTTAAAAATAACAGTGTAGGGGCACCCGGTGGCTCAGGTGAGTGGGCGTCTGCCTTCAGCTGGGGTCATGATCCTGGGGTCCTGGGATCAAGTCCTGAGTCAGGCTCTCTGCTCAGTGGGGAGTCTGCTCCTCCCTGTCCCTCTGCCTTACCCCTGCTCATGCTCTCTCTCTCTCTCAAATAAATAAATGAAATTTAAAAAATTTAAAAATCAAAATAACAGCGTACACTTTTCATTTATCGAGTTCTATATCAATTCATTTGTTTATTAGCCAACACTTGTAAGCACCTACATGTACCAAATGCTCTACTTTGAATTAAAAATGTGCTTCCCAGGAGAGCCTGGCTGGCTCAGTCAGAAGAGTGTGCGACTCTTGATCTCAGCGTTGTCAGTTTGAGCTCCACGTTGGGTATAGATATCACTTCAAAATTAAACATCAGGGGCGCCTGGGTAGCTCGGTCAGTTACGTGTCTGTCTTTGGCTCAGGTCATGACCCCAGGGTCCTGGGATCGAGCCTCAGGTCAGGCTCCCTGCTCAGCAGAGAGTCTGCTTCTCCCCCTGCTGCTCCCCTGCTCATGCTTTTGTGCTCTCTCTCTCCCTTTGTCAAATAAATTGTTTAAAAAAACCTTAAAAAAATAAAACCTTAAAAAATAGATCTATATGCTTCCTAGAGGGTTGTTTTGACAGCCTGATATCCTTGCTTTGGGGAAGATTCAGTAAGGTGTCAGTGGGGCCATCCACCACCAAGTCCTGCTCGTTCTCCACCTGGACAATGACTAGGACAGGACAATGTCCTGAGCTTGTGTTGATAAACAGAAGCAGGGAGAAAACAGACCCTTTCCGCTGGCACTGTTAACCTGACATAAGTGAGCAGAGGGTTCCTAGAGGAAGCGTCTGTAGAAAGAGGGGAAAATGGGGGGAATCGATAGAGAAGCAGAGATGAGAAGGAAGGGGTGGGGAGAGAGGGAGAGGGGGAAAGAAAGAGAAGAAACAGCGTCTAAGCCTCTAGATCTCACAACTCTGTAAATTCCTAAATTCTCTTTCTTAAGCTAGTTCGAGTTGTATTTTGATTGCTGGCAATCCAAACAGTTTTGACGGGAATCTCACATCAGGGTCCGCCGCTGGCCCCACGCCGCTGGCCCCACACACTTTGCAGCTGACCCAGAGCTCCAGGCACGGGACACCTTCTCCCTGTGGGTAGGGACCATAGGACAGTTGTCTCCTTTTACAGATGAGGACCCAGGCTTTGTGAGGTTTTTAAACATGGGATGGATCGGGAAATGTGTTGCCAACTGAACAAGACTGTTCACATGGGACCTTTTATTGCTACTGCTAGTGAATCATTAATGTCACCTGTGAAAACCGGACACTGCACGCAAGACACTTTCTGTGCCCTGGGCACCAGGTGCTCCCTAAAGGCAGAAGCGGTGTTTTCTGTTGTCCAGAGTCTGAGAGCCCACGCAGAGGTGGCCCAGAACAGGTGCTCGTGCCAAGCATTCGTGCTGTGGGGGCCGCGGAGATGCAGCCACTGGCCTGGGCAGCTGACAGTCCAGCAGTGTCCCCCAATGGGCGGACGTGAGCATAGGGAGGAGGGTGCCACGTGCTAAGGCAGCAGCTGGGGGGACCGGGGGGGACCTGGGCTGCCTCTAATACACTGTGTCATCGTGAGCCTGTCCCCCCACTGTGACTCCGCTGGACAGAGTCCCTTCTTTCTTCAAGTTTTTTTGTTTGGTTTGGTTTTCTGGGCCCCTCGGCAGCGCCCCTTCTTCTGGGACTCACTAAGGCTTTCTGCCTGGCGCACCTGTCACATCTCAGGCCCCGTCCGTCATGCTAGGTGCGCGTCCCTCCCCTTGACAAGGCGGCCGCAGTCGTGGGCTAACGAAGCTCCCCGCGCTCCCAGCCCCTCGCCACTTCTCTCCTTGTTGCAAATAACAAGCGCGAGATGCTCTGTTCGTGTCAGAAGAAAATGAGACCGTCTTTACATCCAGGCTTTTAAAATTGCTCAGGGCACTTCTGCTCAGACACCCTCTAGTAAGAGCAGGGGGGAGAGGGGGGGAGGAATTAGCGAAATGTGGAATAATTTGAAGAAATTAGACCTAGTTTGTCCAAGATTAAGGATAGCTCTTAATTAAGTGGCCCAATCTTTCTTGCTGGGGGAAAAAAATCACTTCAGCCCTTAATTTTCTTAAGCATCCGTGTAAGAACGTATGTGCAAAGGCTTCTGGGGGTGTTTATTAGGTTGTTTTATTTTAATCACCCACGGCTGGGCTTGCCAGGAGAAATTGCAGACATTTCACTGAATTCTCAATCAGCTAGTTTCAAGAGCTCACCCAGAACCTTCTCCGGAAGTCCACCAGATTCTGCAGCAGGCAGGAAATTTCCATTCCTCTCCGTGTCTTTGGAAGGTTACGCCCAGGCAGCCCCAGAGTGGGGGTCCTGGATTCTCGCTGGCCAGACCCTCTGCTGGGGGTCCAGATCCCTCGAGGACCCCGAGACCCTGCAGTGTGTCTTTGCCCTCCAGCTCCCAGAGACAGTGGGAAGGGGACAGGCCAGGGGCTCACAGGGGCTGAGGGCAGAAAGAGGGGAAGAACATTCCGGAAGCTCCCAAAGAAAGGAACAGGAAGGAGGCTCTGGAAGTGGCCGTGGGGTTGGGGCAGGCATCTCTGAGGAGGTGGCGGGTTTGCAGATAGGAGGGTGGCGGGGGTACCGCAGCTGGCTGGGAGGGCAGGCGCCAGGGGAGAAGGTGCAGAGAGCTCAGCAACGGGACCCAAGCCTGGAGGTGAGGCGGGGCCGATGGTGCAGGGTCTCGCCCGCCATCAGGGCCGGAGAGTCCGTTCTTGGGGTCCTCTGCTGGGGACCTCTGTGCTCTGACTGTCCCCGGTGGGCTGACGGCGGGCTCGCCTGCGGGACTGTGGCTGGTCTGGGTGCGGGAGCCGTGCGAAGCCACCACGCTGGCGGGGATCGGTGCCACGAGGTTGACCCCAACGCTGGGGAGGTGGGATGAAATGTTTGGGGACAGACAGGGTGTGCGTTTGGAGGCTACCAGAGTCCTAACAGAAGACAGGACGGCACTCAGGTGGTTCAGACCCAAGAATGAATGACTCGGGAGGGGCCGAGAGGCCGGCAGGGATGTCACACGCCCGGGCCTGGCAATCGCTGGAAGCAGCCACTTGTGCGCGCGCACACACACACACACACACACACACACACACACACACACACGATCGGCCGAGGGCCTGCGGGAGCAGGAGGGACTGGCCAGCCCGCCGCCCTGCCCTCCCCGCGGGCCGGCCTCCACCGGGGGCCCCAGCAGAGCGGCAGCGGGGCCCAGGCAGCAGGCAGGGCCCCCGGCACCGGGACCTCCGGCTTCCTCTGCTGCCACAGGCTCTCGCCCGCCTGTCCCGGGAGATGAAGGGCGCCTGCCAGCGCGTAAATCCCGGCGCCAGCACGGCCCGCGGGGAAGTGTCAGGAGCGGCGGGTGCTCGGGCGCCCCCGCTGATTTACACCCCGCCTGGCTCCGGAAGCCCGCCCGCCCCGGGGCGCCCCCCGCACCCCCCGGCCTGCGCTGGGGCAGGGGCTCAGGACGCCGATGCGGTGATTCCTCCCCGCCGGCCCGTGGGCTGGGCGGCACCCGGCCCCGGGGTCGGGGGTCCCCTTCCTGTCCCTCCGCACACCTCCCGACACTGTCCCTGTCATAACTGACTCCCCAGCGGGCGCCTCTTCCCGCGGGCCCCTGACGGCTCCAGCCGTTCGCTGTTTAACGAGGCGGGTCCGGCCGGGTCATAGCTGCCCCCGTGGGAGGGGGGCCCCGGGCAGGGGTCCAGGGCATGGCGGGGACCCGGAGAAGAGGGTTCCCGCAGACGGCACACGAGGGCTCCCGTCTCTGAAACCCGCTGTCCCCCGAAGAGGGGTACGCTGGAGGGGCAGGGGAGGCGGGAGAGGAGGTGCTGAGAAGCCAGGGTGTCCCGCGGTCCATGGAGGAGAGCATCCTTCCAGGATGAGTGAGGGAACAGGGCAGGGAGGGCCCCAGGCTGCCGAGCCAGGCCACGTCTGTGTCCCTCGTCTAGGCCAGCACCCCCCTGACGCCCCCCACGCCCCGTCAATCTTCTTTGAAAGGCCCCGGGATTAGATTTGCCCATTCAAACCACCCACCCACTCCCACCCCTGGCCCGACTCTGGGGCCCCCGGGATGCAGCAGATTAGCCAACTCCTCTGCCAAGGCCATCTGGGCCCACTTAGGCCTGCAGCCTGGGGCCAGAGGCGCCCTGGCCAGGAGAGGGTCCCAGTGGGGGTCTGGGGGTGTCCCACAGCTCCTGGGACGTCCAGGCCGGGCCTCCACACGATGGCAGCATGCACGCACTGAAGCCCGCTGGGCTGCCTGGTCTGGGCCGGGACCCAGCACCGCCCTCGGCTCTCTGGCCCTGCTCCCCGCTCTCTGTGGCAGCCGCTGCGGAGACACCATGCCTAGTGCTGTCTGGGATTCGAATCACAGCCCTCCCTTCACCTGATTCCCCCGGGGCCCACCAGCCCTGCTCGGGCCCCAGGCCCCTCGTGAGTAGCTCATCCATAGGGAGGGCACCCCCCGAAGGGGGATGGGGTCGGCAGGGGATGGAGGGTCTTTGGAACCTTGCACGGGCTCTGCTGAGGCCCCCCTTGCACGGCCCAGAGCCTCCCCAGCTCCTGGCTGGCCTGACAGCCCCCTCCCAAGGCCAGACTCAGCCTTCGGGCGCTGGCCATGCTGCCCAATGAAGAGACGTTTCCCTAAGGAGGGTTGTTTGCTCAAGAAAGGTTGTTTGTTGCACACAGGGGGCCTCCGCCCAGGAAAAAACGGAGGGATCCACCTGCAGGGCAGATGAGAAGGACGTCCCCACTTGGAAGGTGGAATCCAACCAGGCCGGGCTCCCTGTGGCCCTCCTAAGACAGCCCAGCCACGGAGCAGCGAGCAGCTGTCCTGCCCGCCCTGCTCCTCCGGCTCCCTTCTGTGTCCTTGCTCCCCAGCAGCTGGGGCATCACCTCCTGGCTCCTGGGACAAATTACCACTTTGTTTCTCTGCCTTTCTCTATGTGCTTTCAGCCCCTCTCCCCGCTGTGAGCATGTCCACACCCAGTGGGCCCTGCGGCAAGGCCAGAACCTCCTGCAGCCTTAGCCGGGACGGCCCCCCAGCACAGGATGACCATGACTTGACCCCCAGAGCCTGCTGGTGCCGTGACAGCAGCAAGGAGGGAGGTCCGGGGCCTCGGCACACTCCCTTCCCACACCAGGAAGGGGCTCTGGCGGTGGGTAGGTGGGTGGGGGGTCACCAGGCACAGTCTGGTCCCTCCGCAGCAGGGTTCTTGACCTGGGATGATTTTGCCCCAGGGGACATCAGGGCATTTTTGACTGTCACAATCTAGTGCTACTGGCATGTTGTGGGCAGAGGCCAAGGCTGCCGCCAAATATCTCACAGCGCACACGGTAGCCTTGGCGGCACAGAGGGACCCAGCCCCAAATGTCAGCAGTGATGAGGTCTGGGTCTAGAAAGTGGGGCCCAGAGAAGGGTGTCCAGGGTCTTCTAGGACATGCTGACGGACCTCAGGGTAAGGTCCACTCCTGGGCTCTGAGCCCCTTTGCAGGACCCATTCTCAAGAACCGAAGGCATGTCCCCATGCAGCCGAATGGGACACAGAGCTCCTTCCCAGCAGAAGGTCTTGAGAAGACCCCCCTTCCCTGCCTGGTCCACTGAGCCCGGGGCCAATGGATGAGAGGTGCAGACCCCTGGGTCCCCCGTTCCTGTGTAGCACCTACAACCTCTCTGGGCTCAGTTTCCCTACGTATAAAAATAGGTGGCTGGGGTCAAGGCCTTGGAGCTGGGCCCCGGCCAGTCCTGATGTCCAGCCTATAATTATCGATGTCAGCATGAGGGGAGGCAATTCATCAAGCTCAGGCCAACACGGGCATTGACATCAGCTCGCAGCCATGGCAGCCATGTGGTCTGCTGATCCAGGGGCCCCCCGCAGGAATGAGCCCCTGAGCGACACCTGCCTTATTGATAAGTACCAAGCATACGCAAGACTCCAGGAATGTTTAAATGATCGGGTCCATCCTGTTCCAGAAGATGCCGTACATATGTCAAGGCTATTTTAGGGTGCCAGAGGGGCCCAGAAGGAGGAGGGCAAGGGGCTCTTGGCCGATCTGGTTACAGCCATGTGCAGGAACAGCAAATGCCACATTTCTGTCCAGTGATCTCACGGGAAGAGTTGCAGAGGGCATGACCTCCATGCAAAGCCCTCTCTGCAGGCCCAGGACAGGGATGGAGGGAGGGAACGAGGTGGCAATGGGTAGGGGAACACTGGAACCCCTTAGTGCTCTTCAAGGGTTTCCCCTTGAGCTGAGTGTACCCCCCATGCCCACCACAGCCTCTGGGGGCTTCGGCTTGGGGGGAAAGAGGAGTATAGGACCTCTCCCCTGGGTGTTCCAAGGGATGGGCAGGCTGGTCCCTAGTCAGGCCTCAGCACCTGCCTCTCTGCAGCTTGGTGGCCCAAGCAGGGACACCTCAACCCTCTGGTGGGCTCTGTGAGAAGATTTCACGAGAACGTTTGTGTGGGACCCCTGAGTGCACTTCCCGGGGTTCTGGCTATGGTGTGTGCTCCTTGGAGGGTCTTTCTCCCCGCACCTGCCTACCTTCTCTCCCAGCCTGAATCCAGTTTTCCTGCAGACACTGCAGGGAAGGCTGGAGGGTGAGGCAGCATTAGAAACGTGGTGCCACTTTACACGGGGGCCTGTGGGGTTCCATCGATGACCGGGAATAACGTTTTGGGAGGCCCCTGGCCTTGCCCAGCTCACGGCTGCCGAGCAACGTGTCTCCCAGCCCAGCGGTGTGGGCGGCCTGGGCCCTTCTGTCTTGCTCTGGTGCCTTCCCACTCTCGACGTGAGAGGGCCAGATCGCTCATTTTCCTCTCCCAGCAGCGGGGTCCAGCAGGGGGTGGGGCCCGGGTGAGGCAGTGCGGGTCTGTCCCCGCCGCGTGGAGGACAGGTGGCCCTATTCACCCAGCCCTAAGTGGGAGCGACGTGCGGTAGCCACAGCCCGCTCAGACCCGCACTAAATTCACTATCCCGTTAAGTGCCAGGACTCTGTGCGACCCCACCCCAGTCTTGTGGGCTCGAGTCCCCCCTGCCACGCACACAATCTTTTCCTTTGCCTCCAGAGGACTTTGGGTCACCCCGAAATTTTCCCTCTGGCTTGCCTACCGTGTCCCCGGTGCGCGCAGGGGTGTGCGGGGGACCGGGAGGGCTGGCCGCCGTGTCTATTTTCCACCCTGGAGATGCAATCACTTAGGGAAGCAGCCCAGAACGAGGTCACCAGTCCCCATCGCGAAGACTGTGCCTCCCTTCTCCACCCAGAGACATAGTTGAGGCTGGCTTTCATCTATTTTAATTTGGTTGACAGACATCAGACCTAAAACAGATCTGCAGTTGGAAGGGGAAAATTCTTCAATGTTTTAATTTGCTCCGTCCGCCTCGAGCCAAAGAGGCCACGGGCTTACTTTTTCCACCTCCCGCCCCCCTGGAAGAGCGCGTGTGCTCCAGGCGGATACAGAACACCGCCTGTTCTCGGAGGCCCCTGGAATGGCTTGGCTCAGCGCATAAAAAAAGATCCTGACATTCTCTGAGCTCTTGACTCTTCCCAAAGTAGCATCTCTGCGGGCAGTATTACCTTGTAAGGCAGCCGAGAGGCTCGGGCCAATGAGTGTGCGGTCAGATCATGGAGGACGGGGACGGGGACAGTCATAAACGGCCCGGGGATTATCTCTGGCTCTCGGAGCGTTTGGGAGCGGGGAGGAATGAGGCCAGGGCTCCAAGGGAGGGAGAGGTGTTGGTGTGTTTTTGGGATGCCAGAACTATAATTAAGGGGTGAGAAGGTCCATGCTAACCACGGCTGCAGGAGGATCATGAAACCCAATAGCCCCCAGAGCCTGGCCTTGGAACGGCCTGTGGCACTTGCTTTGAAGCCTATTTCAGAGTTAAGCACATTTATTACGGGTGCCGGGGCTCTGACAGAGTCAGGTGGCATGTGGCCATCTCTCGGTGCCCAAAGTAGCTCTTGCTGTCTTTCGTGCCACCTGTTCTGGGGCCACCTCGGAAGACTTGGAGGGACTTTCCAGAAAGCCCTGTGCGCATGTGCATGTACATAGTGTGGGGGGGGTCTTGTCGGAGCAGAGGGCTTTCCAAGGGCATGGGCTCGGGGTGCAGAGAAAACATCCAGAAGACAGCCGACCACGGTGGCATCCACTTCTGTTGCGTTGGTCCCAGCGTGAGGGGAGGGGGACACTCTTGGCCCTTGCGGCAGGTTTCAACGTGGCCTCCCGCGGGGCACCCTGCTGTGCCATCGAATCTGGGTGTAAGGTGTGTGGGGGCTCGCTCCTCCCGTCTACCTCTGTGTCTGTTGGACACTGGTCATCGTTAAAAAAAAAAAAAAAAAATAGGGAAGGAAAACAGAACCAAAACCTCAGCCCTGTCCTCTGTCTACTTGCGTGGATGTCCCCGCGTCCTGCCCTCGGGCAGGCCGACCGCAGCCCGGGGCCTTGCAACACCCGGAGTCGGGCCTCCGGCCTCTTCCCTCCATCTCTGACCACATCCTCTGAGACAAACGATTCCTGGAGAATCCCACACAGACAGACTCGGTTGTGGCCAAGCCATGTGGTCATGCTGTTGCCACAGGCGTTGGCCAAAATCCTTTCTTAGAAAGCCACGGGCTTGCTGTTCCCCTGATGCGAGGGCGCGGCCCCGCCCAGCGCGGTGGCGGCACGGGCGCCTTCCCAGCCGCTTCCGGGGGGGACATGGGGTTCCGGGGTCCCCGCCGGGACGGCTGCAGCAGGAACCGAGCCCGAGGGGATCACTTGCCTTTAAATGACCCCACTTTATTCAACGGATGAGAGCCTCGGAGCCAAGTTTGGCTAAGGCCTGCCTCTGCCCACGGGGATCCACGCCGCTAGCCGGGGCAGGCAAAGGCACGAACTTGCAAAGTCTCGGCTTAATTCCTGGCGCTCTGAAGTCCACCTCCTTTCCGAGGCTGGTGGTTACTGTGCTAATCAGCTAGGCCGCAGCGGCAATTAGACATGACCGCGTGGGGAGCCGTGCCAGCCCAGTGTCACCGGGCGCCGCCCGAGCAGGCTCACCGGGCACAGGGCGCGCCGAGCGGCGGGACCTGTGCCTGGAGGACAGGCTGTCCCCCTCGCTTCCCGGCGCAGGGGTCCCAGGCACGGAGCCCCGTCCCCCTGTGCCGCAGGTGGGGGATGAGGCTCCCCATGGCCAAAGTGCTTCTTCCCCAGGAGCCCGGAGCCTCGGGCAGGCGATTGGAACCGGCGATGTGGACGCCAAGAGGCCGTTTCAGGCTGGCGCCCTGGCCTCCTTTCTCTCCGAATTTCCACCTTGCTGGGCCATGCCCGAGCCCTGCTCTGGGCCTCAAGGCTTGCTCTGAGCCACGACCCCCGTCTCCGCAGCGGTCCACCCCCCAATCCCACCCCCGGAGGGAGTGGAGGTTCAGTCCTGTATCCCTCCCCGCCGAGGCCCCTCTCGGCCAGCCTCTTTTTGGGAGTCAGAGACTTGGGGCCACAGCAAGTTTCTACCTAAGCAGAGGTGTTCCCAGCAAGAGGACCAATTTGTAGAAGGCCACAGGAGCATCTTGCTGGGAGCTGGGCCCTCTCTGGCCGCTCGCCCTCTTTTCTGTGCTCTTCCTCGGGATTCAGAAGTTTCAGTGTCCCCTCCCAGGAGAGGCCTCCTCTGGCCTCCTCAGCCAGACCCCGAGATGGGCCAGGTTGTTCGAATGGGTTTCTCTCTCCTCCCCACCTTTCTCCTGACCATCCATTCTCCCCTTTTTTTTTTTTTAAGACTTTATTTATTTATTCATGAGAGACACACACAGAGAGAGGCAGAGACACAGACACAGGCATAGGGAGAAGCAGGCTCCATGTAAGGAGCCCGACATGGGACTCGATCCTGGGACTTCAGGATCACGCCCTGAGCAGAGGGCAGATGCTCAACCACTGAGCTACCCGGGTGCCCCTAAACTGTACCATCTTAACCGTGTTTAAGCACACGGGGCATCAGGCACATCCACATGGTTGCGCGGCCACCACCACACCATCCATCTCCAGAAACTTTCATCTCCCCAGACCAAAACTCTGTACCCATTGAAACATCCCCCTGTCCCCTCCTCCCCTCCTGCCCCCAACCCCCATCTACTTTTGGTGTCTATGAGGTCGAGTCCTCCAGCGACCCTGCATAAGTGGGATCATGCAGGACTTGACCTTTCATGACTGGCTTCTTCCACTTAGCATGGCGTCCTCAAAGTTCATTCATGTTCCAGCATGTGTCACTTTCGTTTCTTTTTCTTTCTTTTTTTTTTTTTTAAGATTTTATTTATCCATTCATGAGAGACTCACACAGAGAGAGAGAGGCACAGAGACACAGGCAGAGGGAGAGGCAGGCTCCATGCAGGAGCCTGACGTGGGACTTGATCCTGGGACCCCAGGATCACGCCCTGGGCTGAAGGTGGCCCTAAACTGTTGAGCCACGGGGGCTGCCCTCGTTTCTTTATCAGATGATAGTATCGCGTTGTATGCACGTGTCACATTTTGTGCGTCCACTTGGCTACCGATGGACACCCGGGCAGTATCCACCTTTTGGCCGTTGTGAATGGTGCTGCCGGGTACATGGGTGTGCAAACACATTTGCCTCCCTGCAGTCAGCCCCTTTGGGTGCATACCCAGAATGTGGACTTGTATTTTTGTTTTGTTTAGTTTTTGTTTTTGTTTTTGTTTTGTATTTTTTTTAAAGATTTTTAAAATTAAAAGAAAAAACAGATTTTTAAAATTTATTTATTCATGAGAGACACACAGAGAGAGGCAGAGACACAGGCAGAGGGAGAAGTAGGCTCCCTGTGGGGAACCCGGTGCAAGACTCCATCCCGAACCCCGGGATCTCGCCCTGAGCCAAAGGCAGAGGCTCAACTGCCGAGCCACCCAGGCATCCCGTGGACTTGCATTTAACAGCACAGAAGCTCATGCCCCGTGTGGCATTTCCAAAAACCCCCTTTGGGCCCGTCTCAGAGGATGGGTGATTGGAGGCCTTGCCCCCCGGAGTGGAGGCTGGGCAGAGGCAAGGGGAAGAGACAATGAAGCCTGAGCCAGGGGGAGGGGGTGGGGATCAGGATCGAGGGTCTTTTTCCTGAGCCTCCTGGATAATACACTGGCTGTGGGCAGCGTGAGGGAAATGGCCCAATTGCAGCTGGGCGGGCTGAGTGGCTGATAATGACACCATTATCCCAGATGCAGGGTGCGAGGCCTCCCTGGTGGGCAGGGAGGAAGGGGGGAGATAATGAGTTCAATTTGGCCGATTTAATAATTTCTTCCTTCATGAATTCAACAAACATTTCTGGAGGGTCCATTATGTGCTAAGCGCTGTGCTGGACGCCGGCAAACACAGCAGAGGGAGAAAGATTGCTGCCCCCCTCTCCCCACCCCAGCTGGAGCAGCCGTGTAAACAGACGCTTAGGATGCATTGAGATAAGAGGCCCCGTCGAGGACAGCCTGCGTGCCTCCAGGAGCGGGGGACACACACGCTTCCAAAAAAAAAAGAGGAAGAGGGAGTATAGGAGTTATGGGGTTTCCCGTGGAAGGAGAAGTGGGAGCACCGAGGCCTGGGAAGGCCACTCGAAGTCCGAAAGGCCAGGGACGAGCGCGGCGGCAACAGAGCATGCGTGTGGAGAAAGAGAGATGGAGAGGAAGGAGGGACACAGGTTAGAGATCCTGGGGACTTGCAGCCCGGAGGAGGGCTTGCACCTGACCAAACGGATAGGGAGCCACGGGCTGTCACGAAGGTTGTCACTTTGGGCAGATGCCTGCACTGAGTCCAGTTAGGGAGGCTTTGTGAGTGGGCCGCTGAGGGCCTGGGTCCCTGTCATGGGACAGGACAGCAGAGGGAAGCAATGCAGGAGAACATCCTAGAAACTCTCTGGGCTCAGCGGTGCAAATCAGGGTGGGTCCCACCACCTCCCCTTGAAAGATTCAACCAGGACGGGCCCCCTCCCGCTGCTTGCAGCCCCTAACGGCGATCTCCGAGGCCTGGGCCCGTGCAGAAGAGAATTCTGATCGAAAGCTGGCTCCGGCCTCCCCACAAGGCTGGTCCTTCTCCCAGGGAGCCCAGGGACAGAGCAGCAGGGACAGGAGAAAGACCATTGCGGGAGCTCCAAGTCGTGCAGGAGCCGTGATTCCAGCCCGAGGAGAGGGAGCTGCCGAGCAGGGCCCTCGGTGGGCTGGGCGGCCAGGGTGAGGACAGAATACTTATTAAGCTTGGGGTAAGTGACCTGGAGATGGAGGATCCCGGAGGGGGCCGGGTCAGCAGCCCCCGTGTGTGGGGCTGTGCACCTGCTCAGAGTGGGCTGTGACAGCAGCGTGGAGGTGAGCGGGCTCACTCTGGGCGGCGGAGGATTAGTGCTGATTCAGAGTGGGTCAGGTGCATGGGGGCTTTGTTCAGACCTGTTTGCCTTTTGTCCCCGCCTGCAGAACGCCCAGGCTGCATGATGTCATTTCAGACGCATTAAGCTGGAACAGCTCAAAATTGAATAATTAATTACACTCAGCTTCAATCGCAGTGACTAATTGATCAGGGGCTGCCAGCAGACACCTGGACGGGATTAGCTGCGCACAATGAGGGCTGCGGGCAGGTGGCACGGCCCCTCTGGACCCCCAGTCCCTGTGTGCGACTTAATTAAGACCGACTTGATTTCTCTATTCTTGCTGGAGATCTCAGGCAGGGCCCATCATCGCAGGACCAGGGGCTGCATGTGGGCCGGAGCGCCGGACGTCAACACATGTGAGCGCCCTGAGGTCTACAAGGATGCTGGCCGTGCGGCTCTGATCACCAGCCACCTTCTGTTCCACGCCAGAGTCCAACCCCTGGGCCAGCACTTCATCACTTTGAGCTTCCTTATCGGTTAAATGAGGCTATTCTGTGGTGCCCAGCACCACGCACAGCCTTGAGCCATGCTGCTTCTGTCACTGGGAGTGTTGGGACCATCTGCGGAGCATGCCCTTGCTCTTATTTCCCCAGCCTGGCTGCAGCCAGAGCAGCCCGCATTCCCAGCCCTGCAGCTCCTTGTTCACTTCCTACAAAAATCACTTCTCTTTCAACTTTCTTTGAAAAAAAAAAAAAAAGATTTTCTTTATTTATTCATGAGAGACACAGAGAGAGAGGCAGAGGGAGAAGCAGGCTCCTCACAGGGAGCCCGATGCAGAACTCGATCCCAGGACCTTGGGATCAAGACCTGAGCCGAAGACAAATGCTCAACTGCCGAGCCACCCAAGTGTCCCACCTTTAAGTGTCTACTCATGGACTTTACCATCTCCTCAGCTCTCCTGTGCCACCTTGCCTGTGTACACAGCAGCATCTGACTGTTTGGGGGTGGAGGAGCCAGTTCATATTCCTGTTCTTGGAAATTCATAGCCAAACGGTACCACTAGCTCCTGCAAAGGGCAGTGTGTACAGTTGGACAGGTTGTGAACTGCACAATTCAGACTTCGCCGTGTATATGTGTGTGAGTGTGTGAGTGTGTGAGCATGCATCTGTGTGGGGTGCAATACACAACTGCCTAACGGGGCAACACTGGCCCGTGTTCACACTGCAGACTCTCCTTGTCTCTGTCTGTATCCTTACTGATTCCTGGTCGTCTCGAGTTCAATCGCCTCTGTCTCCATGCCGCTTCAGCCCCATTCCCAAGATGGAACATCGGTGCCCAAATCACCAACTCTGCATCCCGCCTTCTGCCCTGCTGGCGCCTGGCACCCTTGCTGGTCTGGGAGGGGGGGACCCTCTGTCTCCGGGGCCCTCCACTTTTCTTCATGTCCCCAGGCCTGCTTCCACTCTCCCCAACCCCTGTCCGTCCGTCCGTCCTGCAGCAACCTTCCCTTGGTCTGCGAACACCCTGGAGACATGCCCCTCTTTGATGCAAACACTCTGCCTCTCCCTTCTCAGCCTCCTCTCTCAGCATCGTCTCCATCCCACGTCACATCACGCCACACGACGCACTTCCTCTGGTGCCTCTGCTCCCCGCACCGGACTATATTCTCACGCCCCGTGGCCGATCCAGTCCTCGCCCCACCTGGCACCAGTGGACACTGCCAGCCCTCCGGCCTCCTTGCAGCCCCCCTGTCCCTCGTCTCCCTGCTCTCCTCCTGTGTCGCCTCCCTGGCCTCCTGCCTCTGCCTCTCCTTTTGCCCTTTACTGTTGCAATTGCCTGGGCTTCTGTCCTTGGCCTTCCACTCTTGCCAAGTGGCCAGTGCACCCCAGTCAACCACAACCAGCTTACTTGTTTCTTGCCTGTACTTTGTCATAATCGTATTCTTTCTCCTCTGAAAAATGGCAATGTCTCAGGCATGTGGATGGCACTGTCCTCTGGCCTCCCTCGGGTACGGCAGGGCACTCCTCACATCCCACCTCTGAGATAGCTCTCCTTGCCTTTGCTTCCAGCACATTCCCCAGCCCTGGGGTCCCGGGCACCGGGGTGCCCCAGAAGCGGGAGCAGGGGCCCTGCTGAGCCCCCCATAACAGAAGCCATGTTCCTACTGGGACCCCAATACCAGTCAGGCATCTGGTCTCAGCGATCCGTGCAGCCCCCTCCTCCACCCTCAGCCCTGCCTGCGGAGCAGAGTGTACAATTTCCCCTCTTTTTTTGGCAAAAACCAGAGGTGGCTGCATGTGAATTTTTTAAGACAGAGGGAAGAGACCAGGGAGCGTTCCTTCAACTGTGTGTCTTTGTCATAATTGGAGCCCCTTTGGGTTGCTGAGTGAGAGCTAGGGGCAAGGACGGGCATCCTCTTACCTGCAGACAATGGGGTCCATTATCTTCCTCTAGGGGCACTTTCAGAGGCTTCTGCCCTGCCATCCACCCACTTCCAGAAAGAAGGCAAGGCCTCAGCCAATCTAAACAGAAGCCATCACCGGACAATGTCCTCCCCGGGGCCTGGCCAGGCTGGCAGGCAGAGGCCCGCTCAGCTCCCAGGTCTGTGTCCGGCACAGTGGGCGCCCTGGGACCCTCTGAGCTGTCCAGTGGCCCTGGCCACACGCAGGGGGCGTGCGTGCGGATGCGGTGGTCGCGGGCTCACAACCAGAACCCCCAGGGGAGGCAGGGGCCACTTCCCTGGAGCTATGATTTTACCCAAAGGTGAGCGATGTGCCTCTAATCTCTATTTTTTATGTGACAGAAATGGTACTGGCTTGTTGTAACAGATTCAAATACAGAAGAATGTGCGCTCCTCAAAAGTAATCAACTGGTTGCTGTGGCTCCTTCCAAATATTTTTAGGCATATACAGTCATTTAACTAAATATGTACATATGCGCATTTTTTTTAACAGATGGGATCATCCAACCCATACAATTCTTCAACTTGTCTTTGCTCTTGACAACTCGCTGAGCGCTTCCCCAGGCCCATACACGTCGCTCCGCTTCACTGTCTGTCAACCGAACAGTGCATAGTATTCCTTAAATGGATGTCACCATGGTTCATCCAGCCATTTCTCTAATGATGGACAAAGAGGTCGCTGCAATTTTTTATAATTACAAATAGTGCCGGAAAAAAAAAAAAAAAAAAAAAAAGGACCCCAAACACTACATCTATCTCAGCGGAGCCCAGAGAAAGGGCATTTGAAATGGGTTCCTGAAAAGGTTACAATGATCCGCACTCAATAATGGTGTGTGATTTAAAATAATAATATTAAAACTAGTGAGGCTATGGATGGCATAGAAAGCAAAATTGACATAAATGTTTTAAACTTAATATCAGCCGCAGAAGGCGGCATTTTGCCTCTCTGGCGAACCTTCTTTTCCCGAAGGTTCCCTGCAAAGCGGAGCCCTGCTTCGTGGTCTGATAACTTGGGGTGAGGGGGCCGTGTCTGCCCTTCTGCCCCCCCATCGGAGGGTCCTGCCCCGCCCCCCCCCCCATCTGCCTTCCTGGTTGTCAATGTTGGGCAGAGCTGACCTTCCTGGGAGGTTTAAGGCATTTCTTCAAAGACCCCTTTCAAGCGAGGGAACATGCCTGAGGTTTTGGGAGGTGGAGCCTCTCCAGCCCAGCTCCATTTCCAAGGGATGCCGCTAACTCTGCTGAGAACGGAGACCAGATCTCTGCCCCATGCTCCCTCCCCTCTGCTCTCCTCCGTCGGGGTGTGTCATGTGTGGTCCACGTGGCAGGATGGGGGTGCCCCGACTCTTTCCAGATCCCCCTCTGGTGGGAGTCAGACCCGGGAGGGAGGCAGGGAGACGCTTCTGTGTTCTCTCATTGGCAAACCCTGTGAAGGAGCAGGCCCTGGCCTGGGGGACAGGGACACCCTCCCTGGACACGCGGTGACGTGGCGCCCTGGGCCTTCTCTGCCCTCTGGCCATACCGTCCAGAGCTGTAAGATGAGGCGCTCGGTTTCAAGCAAGAGACACCAAACACCCTGCTCTGGACCCAAATCAGACGTCATCCAGACCCCTTTGCTACTGTCCTGGGCCGGCAGGGGCGCGTGGCCTCCCCGAGGGGAGGTGTCACCTGGTGCAGGCTTCGTGCTCCTTGCAGGCACACACACCACCAAGGTTGCTCTTCCTCTGAGAGGAAGCTCTTCATTGCCACCTCCTGCCCCCTGCCTCGAGGTCCCCTGCTTGCATTTCTTCACCTAGAAAGCAGAGCTGACGACGCCCATTTCCCTTACTCAAGCACATGGCTAGAGGCCAGGCTCTGGAGCAGAAGCCTCTGTAGCTCATCTTTTTTTTTTTTTTTAAGGATGTTATTTATTTATTCATGAGAGACCCAGAGAGAGAGAGAGAGGCGGAGACCCAGGCAGAGGGAACAGCAGGCCCCGTGCAGGAAGCCCGACGTGGGACTTGATCCCGGGACTCCGGGATCACAACCTGAGCCGAAGGGAGATGCTCAACCACTAAGCCACCCAGGAATGACCCTCCAAGATATAGGAGTTCCTATATCTTGTCTTCTAATTGGTCGTCACCCTGACTAGGGCAAGGACCTGTGGTCCTGGGGCCTCTTGGTCTCTGTAGCCCCAGGACCTCCTCCTTTGTCAGGGGATGAAGAGATAAACCCCAGGGCCGACCTGCCTCGAGGCCTTCGGGAAAGTTTGATTCCCCCTATAACATCCGGACAGTGACCGTCTCGGTCACTAGGGCCATCAACAAACACACAACTCTTTCACTGCCTGTGGCTGAATGGAGGTGCACAGGAGTCCCTCATCGATTGACACAGAAGCAGCATTTTTTTACTAATTCAGCACGAAGTTGTGAGGGGGCGGGGAGGGGCACCTTCTCTCTCGGAGTGAGCGGCACCCACCCCCTGGGCAAGCCCAGTCCGGCCTCAGGATCCAACTTTCTTATGTATTTATGTAAACCCTGCCTCATTCCGGAGAGAATTT
Source organism: Canis lupus dingo (assembly GCF_003254725.2). Taxonomy (NCBI): domain Eukaryota; kingdom Metazoa; phylum Chordata; class Mammalia; order Carnivora; family Canidae; genus Canis; species Canis lupus. The sequence continues at coordinate 69,192,721 of NC_064250.1, forward strand.
AAGGCCTCAGCATGAATACCATCTTTGTGTGGCCTTCCAGTGCCAAAGGCCGGGAAACCCAAGCCAGGCACGTCTGGAGGTGGGGCCTCCATATGGCCTGAAGGTCTCGGCCAATCACCCTGGTGGCTGCCCCAGCCTGCCTGCCTGCCTGCCTGCCTGGAGGGGCGGGGGGGAGTGGGGGTGCTTCCTAAGTCCCCCTCCTCTGCGCCCCGAGCCTTCCACCTACACCCCGCAAGCTCTCCCTCCGTGGAAGAAGCATTTGCCAAGTTCTCTTTATTGGAAGATAAAACAAGTTGACATTGTCTTTCAAATCTGTGGATGAAGCGAGCAGTACCTCGGCCTATGTGTGTGCGTGTCCAAAGATGGCCCGCCGGGCCCGGGGCTCTGGGAGCAGCGGCCGCAGCAGAGGGGCTCTGGGGGACACCTCCTGCCAGGCCCTGTGTGAGCCGGGTGGCCACTGGAGGGGGTGCAGCCCCCCCCCCCGCCTGAGACGGGCACGGAGGGTTGGCAGTGCCGCTGCACACGGGCCTCCTGGACCTGGAGCCTGCCCTGTTTTCAAGACGGGGCCGCTTGACCTAGGACTGCTGTTCCCCCTCAAGTAGTCAAGTGTCCTATGGTCCTGCCATCGGGCGGGATTCCAGGGGGTCACAGTGGAAAGTGTGAGGAGCACCTGGATGGACTCCATCGGGGTTTGGGTGCACAGCCAGAGTGGGCCTGGGTTGAATGCAGATGGTCCCGCGAGGAAAATGAGCCCGGGGTCCTCTGGGGACCCCCACAGGGAGGTGTCAGGACCCTGTCAGGTCTCACCGCCAAAAGGAGCAAGGGGCTGTGAGCTTGGGGGAAGGAGGGCTGGGTGGCCTTCTCTTCAACCCTCCACCTCAAATCTCTGATTTTTTTTTTTTTTAACTCTGATTTTGAAACCTGCTGGTCTCCAGGAGAACCACGAAGCTTTGCAGGGCTTCCCACAGGACGGAGAGGCTTCCAGAGGACACTGGGACTGGGAGACTCCCCCAGAAGGTGCCCTCCGTAACTGTGCCCCCTACAGCTCCTCGGGAGAGGAGCTGGGGAAAGCTTCAGCAAGCAGAGTTTTGGTCGGGCCCGCTGCGGGCCGGTTCTTCGCAAGATGGTAACGCAGGCCCAGCAGAGGGAAGGCAGAGCTGAAACCAGACTCCAGGCACGTCCACATTCCACTCCTGCTGCATCCACTCCCCCCGGCGCCTGCTCCTCTTGAGGCTGGGGACATTTGGGTGGTCCCACCACCTGTTGGAAGTGCTCGGATGCCTGTAACCCAAGCAGGGCCTGAAAATAGCTTGGGACACGGCACGCCACGTTGGTGCTGCGCTGATGTCTGCTGGGACGCAGCTTTGGTGTAGGGTGTGAAAGGTAGACATATGTGAACCCCCAAAAGAGAGCAGCTATGGGTATTAGACAGACGCAGGCCTGAATTCCAAGACGGTGGACACAGCCGGTTTCTGGGGGGTCCTGGCACCTTCTGCCATGGAATGGGGACAGGAGACCTTCCTTGCGGGGTCGGTAAGAGCATGAGAGACAGTGTGCATGGAGACAGCACACAGACGCTTACTGACAACACGTGGCCCCAAGGCCCAGGTCCCTACCCTGAGACCCCTACTGCCCCCCGCCTGAGTATGAGCATAAATGAGGCCCTGCTCAGATACTGCAGAGTGACAGTGTGCCCTAAGAGTCACATTAGGGCAGAATTAGAGCCACCAAGCTTCCCAGACAGAGGATCAACTATTTGGCTGGCTTCTATGGTCTAAAGGAGGCCACCACTTTAGAGAAACCTTCCGGGGCCGTCCAGAGGTTACAGGCCATGAGCAGAAGGTCAGGGAACGTCCACGGGTCCCGGGCATTGAGCCACCTGACTTTCTCCGGGGATAGGGGCTTTCAGGGCGAGACCCTCACCCTCCTACCGCTGCCCACCAGGGAATGGAAGAGGGCCTCGGGGTGGGCTGGGGAGTGCTGGCCGGGCAGGAGAGAGCCTCCAGTGGTCCTGGCCACATGCTAAATGTGCACGAATTCCTGACACCTAAAATAGCCTGGGACATGGGACACGGCGCCAGGAAGCTCTCGTTCAACATCTCGGCAGCTGGTGGCTTCAGGCTAGGAATAAGGAATCATTATTAGCCGTGTCTATGGCCCTAGAAGGGAAGAACGGGCATTTTGGATCGAGATGGAACTGAGTACAAGGGTCAAGTGTGATGATTATGGGCTGTGTGGCCTGGAGCATGCTATTTCTGAGCTCTGCCTCAGTATCCTCAGCTGGGAGGGGACAGCTGCCCAGTTCTTGTAGGAATCACGTACAACATGTGCGTGAAGTTTGCCATCGGTAAACGCTGTGCCCTCCCCGCCGCCCGATGAAGGCCCTGCGGGACCCCCGAGCCTGTCTAAGACGACGAATCGTGAATCACGAATCCTGAGCTCCACCAGGAGAAGCAGGCGGCCTGGGCTCTCCTCCGCCTTTGTCAGCGGGGACATTTAAAATCCAACAGGGGACGGCGGCTTTAGGCAGAAGTAAATCGCAGGCTTCAGAGCACAGGGTGAATTTGTACACAGCGGAGCGCTGGGTGTTCTGGGTGGATGGAGGAAATTAAGTGATGTCTGGGGGACTTTGGGAATGAGAAAGATGGCAAGTTTAGGCGCTGGGGAGAAAGGCGAGTCTCAAGGCCCCGCAGACGGAGGGCAGACAGAGTGAACAAACGAGAACACGAGGCTCAGAGGAGTCAGGGGTGTCGCCCCGCAGGTAACAAGCAGCTGGGCCCTGCACCCATGCTCCCCTTACCCGCCACAGGCCTGGGGACCCGAGGAGTCAGCCCCTACGAGTCCGCGAGGAAACCCCGAGGTCCCTCCCAGGGAGGCAGGGCGCTGCAGGCGCTCTGTGTCATGTCCCAGTCTATTTTAGGGCCGCTGCTGAGAGCACAGGAATCCAGGCACATAGGTCCAGGGGCCGGGACCACCTGTCAGAGCCTTCCCAGCTGAGGGCGGGGGTGGATGATCCAAGGCCGGAAAAAGTCAAGGCCACCTCCACGCCTTCCAATTTTAGACCTACACGTCTCTAGCTCCCGGGCACAGAGTATCCTGCTGGGGACTGAACATGACCTATTTAGGATAGACCCTTGCCCCAGTCCCAGGCCAACATCCCTCAATCTTTCATTGGCCATCTCCGATGCCAGGAGGCAACTGTGGCTTCCTTGTACTTAAAAGGCCTGGAGAAAGAAAGAAAGTTCTTCACTGTCCTCTCCCTAATCAAGCACACGGCAGCGGGCCAGAAGTTGGGGGTCGGGAGTCCACGAGGCCCCCAAAACCCGGACGCCGTTCAGACAGGGAATTTGGGGAGTGGAGGTTTTGAGCTCTCAAGGGCAGAGAGGAGGACACTCGTGGCTGGAACACAGGAAGGCTTGGGGCCGGCCCTTCAGTTGGCCTCATGTGTCAGCTGAGTAACTCGGGAACTCTGGCTCTTAATCTGTAAAATGGGGCCAAGAACCCACCCTTACCGGCCTCTTGTGGGGATTAACTGATACCTTGGCAGCTCCCCGACTCGGGCAGTACAGTCTCCAGGCCCCGTGAGGCCCCAGCCCGCCCTGCCGCAGCCCTGGGCTGGCCCTTCTGTCCTGACAGGCTCCTACCGGGTGAGGGAGGGGGGCTTCCAGGCCTCCCTGGGGCTCAGCCGCGAGAGGGACCTTGGGAGACGGATTTCGCCAGGGGAGCCTGGCCCCACGCTGGCTCCTCTTGCAGACCTGGTCCCCGGTCCTGGCTGGGGGAAGAGCGGTTGGTGTAGAGCGTGGGGCCGGGAGGCAGGGCCACACTGTGCGCTGCCCCCCTTGTCCCCGCCAGCCCTGCCGCCCACCCCCAGCGGAGCTGCCGTGTCCTACGCCGTGCAAAGCGGCTCTCGGGGCCGCTCTGGGCCTCCTGCACTGACAACCACCGTCCTCCCAATTCTCTTAGAATTCCCACACTCCTCCCATCCATCCGGGAACAGATGCCATTCCTATTGGCTGCCTTCTTGGCAGTTCTGCGGAGCTGGGGTTTGCGTGTTTGTGAGCCCCCCCCCCCAAACGGCCCCCAGACGCCTGGACAATTTCTTGGTTTTCTGGAGAAAGTAAGGAGGTTGTTTTCATGGCCAAACAATAGGGGTTCCCCCACGGGCAGGTTTCCTCCTCCCTGTCAAGCTGCACGGAATCTTCCTAAGGAAAGCCCAGAGGATATCGGGCAGGGTGGGCACTAGGAGGTGAGCACGCATCTCAGAAATGTTCCAAACTTCCACTTCTGGTCAAGACAGAGTAATGGGGAACAGATTTACTCTCCCACGTGAAACCGCCAAAAACACCAGGCAAAGTATATGCAATGAGGGTTTTCCAAGACTCTGGACATCACTGGAAGTTGGCAAGCAGATGAACTGAGTCTTATGATTGCCCCGGCTTCCTTCCTGGGGGGCGGGGGGACCTCCAGGCTGCGGGAAGGGGAAACTGAGGCAGCCCCTGGGGATCCCCGATGCCAGGAGGAGGAGCTGAGAGCTGGAACTCTGGAGCTCTCAGGGGCTGTGCTGTGAGGGGAGAGAGAACCCCGAGGGCCGCAAAGGTCCCCTCCATGTCCAGCAGGAGACTGAGGGAGTGCCTGCCTGGAAGAAAGCTACCTCAGCTCAGGAAAGCCAATTTTGCTCAAATCGAGGAATAAATTTTTTTATCTTTTTATTTTTTTGGTAAAGATTTTACTTATTTATTCATAAGAGACACAGACAAAGAGGCAGAGACATAGGCAGAGGGAGAAGCAGAGTCCCCTAGGGGAGCCCGGTGTGGGACTCGATCACAGACCCTGGGATCATGCTCTGAGCCGAAAACAGAGGCTCAACTGCTGAGACACCCAGGTATCCCGAGGAATAAAAAAAAATCTTAAATGGGGCGCCTGGGGAACTCAGTTGGTTAAGCATCTGCCTTTAGCCCAGGTCATGATCCTAGAGTCCTGGAATCAAGCCCCACATCGGGCTCCCCACTCAGTGGAGAGTCTGCTTCTCCCTCTGCCCCTGCTCATTCTCTCTCTCACTATCTCTGTCTCTCTCTCTCAAATAAATAAAGTCTTAAAAATTAAAAATAAAAATTAAAAAAATCGTAAACTATCCAAAAAGATTAGAGGGAACAATCCCAGCACTCACATAGGGCTGGGGAGAGTATCTGTTTCCACCAACCAGACTGGAAAAACTCATATTCATAGGGTGTTGTGTAGAATTGCCTCGGCAGTGGCAAATACTTAGGCCCGGACTCATGCCACCTCAGACCTGCCTAGCAAATCTTAAAACCAAGATGCAGAGAGGATCAGACTGTCTCCAGGTAACTTGACTGAATCCCAGAGCAAAGCCCTGAGTATTTATGGGAATACAAAGATACAAGCACACAAACAAGGTAAATCCACAATGTCTGGTGTCCAATCGAATTTTCCAGGATTCAAGGAGGCAGGAATACGTGACCCACAATGAAGAGGTGAATTAATTAGTCAAAACCGACCTAGAACTTACACAGCTGTTAGGATGAGCAGAAAAAGACACTGAAGCAGTTGTAACTGTCGCCCATATGTTCAAAAGGTTAAGGACAGACATGGAAGATACAAAACAAGAACCCAACTGAACTTCTAAAGATGAAAATGACAATGTGTGTGATGAAGTTGACACTCGGGAAGACTACTGGCAGATGAAACATTGTAGAATTAAAAAAACAAATGAGCCTGAATATTTAGTAATAGAAACTACCCAAAATAATACACACAGAGAAAATAATCACCCAAATTAAAGTAGTATCAATGGGTTGTGGGACAATTTCAATTTCAAAAAGCCTATAATAGGGATCCCTGGGTGGCGCAGCGGTTTGGCGCCTGCCTTTGGCCCAGGGCGCGATCCTGGAGACCCGGGATCGAATCCCACATCGGGCTCCCGGTGCATGGAGCCTGCTTCTCCCTCTGCCTGTGTCTCTGCCTCTCTCTCTCTCTCTCTATGTGACTATCATAAATAAATAAAATTAAAAAAAAAAATTCAAAAAGCCTATAATAGAGGTAACTGAAGACTAAAACGGGGTGTGGGGAGGCAGAAAAGATATTTGAAGACCTAATGGTCAAAATTTTTCCAAATTTGATGTAAACCTTCAGATGGAAGGAATTCAATGAACCCTAAGTACAAGAACAAGAAGAAAGCTACACCAAAGGACATCATAATCAAATAGCAAAAAACTGGTAACAAAGAAAAAAAAACAAAAGGGATCCTTGGGTGGCTCAGCGGTTTAGCACCTGCCTTTGGCCTAGGATGTGATCTTGGAGTCCCAGGATCGAGTCCCAAGTCGGGCTCCCTGCATGGAGCCTGCTTCTCTCTCTGCCTATGTCTCTGCCTGTGTCTGTGTCTCTCATGAATAAATAAATAAAATCTTTAAATAAAAAAAAACCTTTTTTTTTAAAAAAATGATTTTATTTTTAAGTAATTTCTACACTCACCATGGAGCTCAAACTCACAACCCTGAGATCAAGAGTCTCAGGCTCTATGGGCTGAGCCAGCCAGGTAACTCCCCAAGGGAAAAAAAAATCTTAAACAGAGTAAGAGGGGAGAAAAACATGTAGTACAGAGGAATTAAAAATAAGAATGAATGCAGAGTTCTTATTAGAAACAGGGGCCCCGGGATCCCTGGGTGGCGCAGCGGTTTGGCGCCTGCCTTTGGCCCAAGGCGCGATCCTGGAGACCCTGGATCGAATCCCACGTCAGGCTCCCGGTGCATGGAGCCTGCTTCTCCCTCTGCCTGTGTCTCTGCCTCTCTCTCTCTCTCTGTGACTATCATAAATAAATAAAAATTAAAAAATAAGATCTTAAAAAAAAAAAAAAAGAAACAGGGGCCCCTGGGGGGCTCAGGGGTTGAGTGCCTGCCTTCGGGCCAGGATGTGATCCCAGGGTCCTGAGATCGAGTCCCACATCGGACTCCCTGCAGGGCACCTGCTTCTCCCTCTGCCTATATCTCTGCCTCTCTCTGTGCGTCTCTCATGAATAAATAAATACAATCTTAAAAAAAGCAAAGAATGCAAACAAGAAAACATGGATGAGCAATTTTTAAGACCCTGAAAGGAGAAAAAAACTGTCCACTTTGAGTATTTTCACTGATATAACCGGTGAAAAGATATTGCCAGAACAAAGATGGAATAAAGCCTTTTTCAGATACACAAAAGCTGCAAGAGTTCACCAGCAACACATCTGCGCCTCAGGAAATGTCAAGGAAGTCCTTCAGGCATAAGAAAAATGGTATTCGTCAGAACTAGGGAGCTACAGAAATGAAAGAATACCAAACATGGTAACTAGGTAGGTAAATAGTCAAGGTTGTTCTATATTCTTTCAATTTCTTTGAGAGAGAATTGACAGTTAAAATATGAACAATTACTGTAGGTTTCGTGATAGATGCAAAAGGAAAGTTTATGACAACTGCACGGAGGTTGGGAGTGGAGGGGGTGGAAGTTTCGTTTGTGAGGTCCCTGTGCGTACGTGAAGCCGTGCACCCCGGCAGGTGGACTGTGATAATTTAACGACGAGGGCTGGAAGCCCTGCCTAATGACGAAGGCAGCAAAACTCAGAGTGAGAGCTGGGAAATCCACAGAGGAGATAAGCGGGAATAGTAAAAGTAACAATCAGTCCCAGGAATGCAGAAGGAAAGAACAAAGAACAGAGGGGATGGAATAAAAGGCATCCAGTGAGATGAGAGGCTTCAACTCAAGGAAAAACTGATGATCATAGGAAATGTCAGCGAGCTAACCCGGGAACAGACGAGCGGGAACCGGTGTTGCTTATAAGGACCGCATCTAAGTATAAAGATGCACGCACAGGTGAAAGGTAAGGGGGTGGGGGGAGAAGACACCCGGTGCTAACACACGGCGGAAGAAAGCGCAGGTGGCAAGTTCAGAGCGAGGAATGCCAGGAGGGCTCAAACCAAGTTCATCCCATGATGGTAACAGAGTCATTCATCAAGAGGACCTAACAGTCCTGAACACTTTCTTCTAATAACAGGGCTTCGAAATACATAAAACGAAGACTACGAGGACGGCGAGGAGAAACAGCCCAGTCTGCGTCGATGGTTGGACCCTGGAGTGGCCCCCTTTCAGCAACCGATGGAACAAGTGGGCAGAAAATCAGCACGGATATAGCACACTCGAGCGGCGCGGTCGGCCAACTTGACATGACTGACATTTATAGAACACTCCACCCAGCAACTGTAGAATACACATTCCTTTCAAGTGTGCATGGAACATTTACAAAGATAGATCATACCCTGGCCCGTAAAGCAAGTATCGGTGTATATAAAAGGATTCAAGTCGTGCAAAGTATATTCCTTGACCACGGAGGAATTCAATTAGGAATCAATAACAGAAAGAGGTTGTTGATGGTGGTGGTGGTGGTGGCGGGGGGGGGGGGGGGGGGGATATCCAAGCACTTGGAAACTAAATAACCCACTTCCAAATAACTCAGGAGTCGAAGAGAAATTAAAAAGGGAGAGAGTTGCAAGTTGTTTGAATCGAATGAAAATTAAAATACGACATATCAGAATTGGTGGATGTCTCTCAAGCTGTAGTAAGGCAGAAATTTATAGCACCAAATGCCCCAGGGGTGAAAAAGAACGGTCTCAGATCAATGACCTCCACTTCCAAATTAATAAACTAGAAAGGGAATAGCCAATTAAACTCACTGTAAACAGAAAAAAGGAAATAATTAAGATCAAAACAGAAATTGATGAACTATAAAACAGAAAAATGATAGGGAAAAATCAATGAAACCAAAAGCTTGATTCTTGGGAAGATCAATAAAATTGATAAACCTCTAGCTGGGCTGGCTAGAAAAAAAAAAAGAGATAAATTCGGGAGAACCAATATCAGCAATGAGAGGAGACGATACTGAACAGCTATCAGTATTAATAGGATAATAAGGGAATATTGTGAACAACTCTATGCCTATAAATTCTGCAATCTGTATGATGTGGAAATATTCCTTGTAAGAAACAAACTATGAAAGCTCACTTGAAAACAAAAACAAAAATGAAACCCAGATACTCTAAATAGCTCTCTATGCATTAAAGAAATGGAATCTCTGGTTAAAAACTTTCCTGTAGAGGCAACTCCAGGACCAGATGGCTTCACCAGAGAATTTCACCAAACATTTAAGGAAGAAATGATACCAATTCTACATAAATTCTTCGGTGGATTCAAGGGGAAGGAATACATTCCAACTTACTCTGTGAGGCCAGCATAACCTGACATGAAAAGCAGATAAACATGCCACCAAAAAAAAAAAGAGAGAGAGAGAGAGAGAAAACCACAGGCTAATATTCCTCATTCCCATAGATGCAAAAACCCTTAGCAAAATGTTAGCACACTGAATCAAACAAATATATAAAAAGGAAAGTATTCATGAGCAAATGGAGTTTATTCCAGGAACACAGGAGTGGTTTAACATTTGAAAATCAATCAGTATAATTCACCATATTAGTGCACTAAAAAGGGAAAAACCGTAAGAACATTTTAATGAACTCAGAAAAAGCATTTAATTAAACTCAACATCCATTTGTGATAAAAACTCTCAACGAACTAGGAATCGTCACTTCCTCAATGTGACAACGAGCATCTATAAAAATCCTACAGCTAATATTGTACTTAATGGTGAAAGACTGAATGTTTTCCCCCTGAGAACAGTAACAAGACAAGGATGTCTGTTCTCACCACTTATATGCAACATTGTACTGGAGGCCCTAGTCTCTGCTAGTAGAGACTATCTATATTTCAAAATATAGATAAGTAAATAAAAAACAAAAAGCATGCAGTTTGGAAAGAAAGAAGTAAAACCATATTTGTGGATGGCACGATCATCTTTGTTCGCAATCTTATGGAATCCAGTACAATAAAGCCCTCAGAATTAATAGGTTAGTTTAGCAAGATTGCAGATTAAATGATCAATATAAAAAATTGTTTTCCTATACACTCACGACAAATAATCATAAATTGAAATGAAAATGCCACTTACAATAACATCAAAATTTATTCTTATAGATAAATCTGACAAAAGATGTGAAAGGTCTGTATAAGGTAAACTACAAAGCTGTTGAGAGAAATTAGAGATATAAATAAACGGAGAGCTACCCCTTGTCAGTGGGTTGGAAGACTCAGTCTTGGTAAGAAGTCCTTTCTTCCCAAATTAATCAATATAGTAACACAATCTCAATAAAAATCTCATCAGGATTTTCAAAAAATAGTAATTGATAAATTCATTTGGAGTGAATTTGAGGGGGTGCCTGGTTGGCTCAGTTCGGCGGAGTGTACAACTTTTGATCTCAGGGTTGTGAGTTCAAGCTCTACACTGGGTGTAGAGATGACTTAAATAAATTAAATATTTAAAAAATAATAAATAAATAAATAAACAAACAAACAAACAAACAGATTTGGAAATTCATATAGTAATTGAAAAGACCTGGAATAAAAAAAGAAAAAAAAGAAAAAAAAAAAAAAGAAAAGACCTGGAATAGCCAAAGCTAGCACTTCCTGAATTCAAGGCTCACCATAAAGCTATAGTAAGTAAAACAGTTTGGTGTGGATAAAAAGAGAAGCAGAATAGATCAAGGGAACAGAATAGAGGATCCAGAGACAGATCACACGTGTACGGAGTCCTGATTTTTGACAAAAGCACAAAGTCAAGTCAGGGAAGAAAGGATGGTCTTGGGGCACCTGGCTGGCTCAGGCCATGGAAAAGCATGCAACTCTTGATCTCTAGGTTGTGGGTTCGAGCCCTATGTTGGAGTAGAGATTACTTAAAAACATAAAATCTTTTTTGTTTTTTATTTTTTTTATTTTTTATTTTTATTATTTTTTAAGATTTTATTTATTTATTCATGACAGACACAGAGAGAGAGGCAAAGACACAGGCAGAGAGAGAAGCAGGCTCCATGCAGGGAGCCTGATGCGGGACTCAATCCCGAGACCTCAGGATCATGCCCTGGGCCGAAGGCAGGCGCTAAACTGCTGAGCCACCCAGGGATCCCTTTTTTGTTTTTTATAAATAATTTATCACAAACTTTTTTCATACTTTTCACCAAATTAGCAACTTTGTTTTCTCTTTGATTTTTATTTTTAAGATTTTATTTATTTATTCATGACAGACAGAGAGAGAGGCGGAGACACAGGCAGAGGGAGAAGCAGGCTCCATGCCGGGAGCCCGACGTGGGATTCGATCCCGGGTCTCCATGATCACGCCCTGGGCCAAAGGCAGGCGCCAAACCGCTGAGCCACTCAGGGATCCCCGTCCCCATAAAATCTTAAAAAAAAAATAAAAAGGCAAAGATTATAAAGTCTGGCCATATCAAGCCTGAGTGAGAAACTAGAATGGCAGTGCACGGCGGACAGGAACAGAAAATGGCATAAATGCTGTAGAGAAGAGTTTGGCAGTTGCTCAAAAAGTGTAGGACATCCAGCACCGCCGTTCCACTCCTGGGTATGCACCACCCACGAGAAAGGAAAGCGTGCTTCCACACAAGATCTGCGCAGGAACGCTCGCGGTTGGCTTTATCTGTAATAGCCCCAAACTGGAAACGATTCAAATTGTCCATCAGCGAGTGTAGAGAGAGACAAATAATGGTGTATCCCTCTAATGGAACACCACTCGGCGACAAAGGGGACGGGAACTGTCCACAGAGCCCACAACATGGATGAGTCTCAGAACAGTGATGGCGAGAAGAGAAGCAAGAGTCTGGAATACACGCCATGCGATCCCATCTTCATAAAACCCTATCAAGTGGCGGCAAGCAGGTCCGTGGTTGCCCAGGAGGAGGAGGGTGGAGGGAGGAAGTAGAAAGGGAGAATGAGCAGACTTTGGGGGTGCTTTGGGGGTTTACTATCTTGGCTGTGCTGATGGTTTCATGGTTAGACACAAGTTAAAATTGTTCACTCTATCATTTAAATATATTCAATGTATTGTATGTCAGGTATACCCCAACGAAGTAAAAACAATGTATTGCTGCAAAATCTCATCCTCGTGGATGCCACTGGGATGGAGTTAAACAGGCTTTCAGTGGGAAAGAAACTTCTGGAGAGATAGACCTGACGGGCCTTCTTTGCCCTTGGTAATTATTAGATGGCAGGACTGGGAACTCTGGGCACTTCCATGTGCCAGGCCTTGCCTGGAGGGAACATGGCTAGCTAAGTGTGGATTCACCAGAAGATGGGGCGGTGGGGGCCCTGAGTACCCCCTGGGGCAGTATCTGGAGGGGGGGCACCTCAGGGTGACCACGAGAGGCTCAGAACAAAGCTAGTGCATGTGTTCTAGGACACAGAAGTTCCCAGAAATACGGACAAATACACACACCTTTCACCCACATGACTCTTAGATTTAATTTTGCTTGAAAATGCTGTGCATGGCTTACAGGGCATCTGTCCCCAGAGAGCCCAACTGGCAGGGTTGGGTGGGTCTCAGCGGCAATGGGACACTTCTGGGTAGTCCTGTGACTGGCTGTAAGGCTTCCCCTGGAGCCTCTGACAAACGGAAACACAGGGCAAGTGTGCTGGTTCCACAAAGTCCCTTCCTTTCTCCCCCAGGTATAGACCAATAAATATCCGCCGTCACCATGGGTACTTACAGCAGGAGCCTTCTACTTTCCAGCTCTTTTCACTTTTTTTTCTCATAAACCTCTCTACTGTCCACCTTTCTCATGGACACAAGATGAGTTACGTTTGTCAACTACATGTTAAAGCTGCACACAAAAAAAATAAAAATAAAAAATAAAAAAACTGCACAGCTGTTGTGAGGTGTCCATGGGGGACCATTCCACCCAGGCCTGGTCTCCAGCATGCTGCTGGGCATGTGGACTGGCAGGCGTAGGGGGTAGGGGGTAGGCTGTGTGAACACAGGATGGTCCCCATCCTCTGGACATGTTGGCAGAGGACTGGGGAAACCCCCAACCCAGTTAAGAAATGACACTCCATGGGGAGGAGATGCACCTCCGGTGAGCCCAAGCTGCCGGGGCCCCAGTTCCATCCGTTGACAGTCCCCGGGCTGTTCTGAGGCATCTTCTCTGCCAACATCTGGCCGCTGGGGGGCTCTTCCTCCTGACACCTGTCTCAGGGTCTACTCCCACCCTGCACTGAGAAAGCCCCCAACAAGTGTTCCCTCCTTTGTCTCCTTCTTTTACTCTCAGAGGATGTTGGACCAGCGATGTCTGGGTCCCATCAGAGTGGCATCAGGGATTGTATTCCAGGACCTAGGCCAACCCTCACTCCTGGGCACTGACCCTGACAAGTGTTCCATTTGAGAAGCAGACATTGGGGCGTCTGGGTGGCTCAGTGGTTGGGCGTCTCCCTTTGGCTCAGGTCATGATCCTGGGGTCATGGGATCGAATTCCACATCAGGTTCCACACAGGGAACCTGCTTCTCTCTCTGTGCCTCTCACAAATAAATAAAATCTTAAAAAAAAAGAGAGAGCAAGAGAGAGAAGCAGACATGTCCAGATCTCTGTGCCTGAAGGAGAGGGGCAGAAGGAGGTTCCGCCTCCTTTAGTGTCAAAGTTCTGGTACTCTGTGGTTCTGGGTCCTGGCAAAGCATTTCTGGTTCAGGACCATTTACCCAGGCAGGGCCTAGCCCAGAGCCAGCACCAGGTCATTCTTAGGAAGCCTGGCTTCTCTTCCCCCTTCTGTCCTCCTCAACCTCAAGCTCTTTTTGGGGTGTTGCTGGTCTCCTGGACCATGGGGGGGATCACAGCGTGCACCCCCCACCCCATCCTCCATCCCCCCCGGAAGTCCCACCTCGGGCAGCAGCCACTTTGGCCAACACTTGCAGAGACACCTCAGCAGGGAAACGAAAATGTTCTCAGGCCCTGACAAACATCCTCCCTGTGGCTGGGGTAGACACCTGGCCAAGGAGAAAGGAGTGGAGCTGGAAGTCAGCCCCCAGGCCCGGTATCTTTGCTAAGAGTGGTTTACACTGGACTCGGCTTCCTCTCACTCCCCCCTGTTGAAAGGGAATCTGCAAACCAGCCCCTTGGACGTTGTGAAGCAGAACCTGGCAACACGAGGACCATTCCATTTGGTCCCAGGCCTAGGAGGTCCCAGGCCTAGGAGGTCCCATCAAGTACTCCTGCCTCTCTGGGCATTTCTAGAGCGAGTAGGCTGGGAGGGAGGGACTGTGAATTTCCTTTAGGAGGAAGAAGCTTCTGTCTCTCAAAGGCAGCAATGTCCCTTCTCTCTCCAGGATCTGGGAGTTCACCCTCCACCCCGAGCTGAGATCTAGCTTCTCAGCAGAGCTGACCTGGGAGTTCCCTGTTGGCCAGCATCGCCTCTGGTCCTCCCCTCAGGCCACGAGGAAAGCCCTCCACTCAGAAAGTGGCGTGTGCCCCTAGCCCCTCCAATGGTGATGGGGAGCTCCAGGGAGAAGCCTTCCCCCCAAGACCACCTTCCCATCCATGGCACTCCTGGGCACGCTACCAGCCCCAGAACCCACTAGGGGTGCAGGCTGGGGGCAGCCGTTCAGAGGCGGAGGAAGAAATCACACTGCATGGTCACACACCACTGCGTCCTTTGGTTTTGTGTTGTTTCTGCTTCTTTTTTTTTTTTTTTTTAAACAGGAAACAAGAATTATTCCTGTAGTTGTCTTAAAGGTTAAAATATTATGACAGTTCCCTGATTGGGCCATTGGGAGAATTAAATGAGATGATGCTCCCGGGAACATCAGTACTGCTTTCGGGAGCTTTCAGACCGTGCAGGAGAAAGGACAGCCCTTCTGCCACCAGGCTCTCTTGCCTCAGTTGTCCGTGGGGAGCTGTTTGGTCCTCTAAGCTTGTCACTCATCACATCCTGGCTACTGGCATCTTCTACATGACAGATTCTCTTCCGGGTTCTCCAGGGAGGCCTTGCATCCTAATGGCGCACTTATATCTTTGAGTGCAATCTTCAATCCTAAAGGACTGTTGAGGTGCGATCCTTTACTAGAATAGTCCACCTCTCCTGCGCTGCCGTGCTCCTGCCCCCAGCTCCCTGCCCCAACCAGGGCTTGCACCCCTAACCCTGGGCTTCCATGTCAGTGATGTGGGGTCCTCACCTCTGCCCGCCTCAGTCTTTGTCTCCAGGGTGCTGTGCTAGGGGCCCGAGGCCGTTGCAAGCCCGGTCCCCAACCTCAGTGCCACCAGTGAAGGAAGTCGAGCGCCTTCACTTCTCTGGCTTAGGCCATCATGATGTTGGAGAACAGAAAACACACCTCTGGGGACTGTCGTGGGGATTCAGTGAGATAAATGCCAAGTAAAGACCCCTGAGATCACAGGAAATTGAAGAGTTGGCAGCAACCAGACGCCTGGGCTCCCAGAGGAGCGCTCCTCAGCACAGTTGGACAATTGGCGGCTCCTCCCAGGCCCCTAGAGGCGACGCGGACCCCGCCCAGCCCCGGGGCTCATGGATCTGCAGGCAGGCTGGCTCTCCCAGCCCTGGCAAGGGCTCAGCCCGGAGGTGCAAGGAAGCAAAACGCCCCCTGGGGAAGATGGTGTTTGGTGCTAGACGCTGTTCCTTGAAGAGGGGAAGCAGTCACGAGTTTCCCACAAACAGTAGGCAGGTTTTCCTTGCCCCTACCTAGGGGTACTGGTTAGCAGACATCAGAAGATGGGGCTTAGGAGGGTCGAGGGGGTAGGCCTGGGGAACTGGGGGCACTGAGGGCTGGGGAATTGGCCTTTATTTTTTTTTTTTAATTTTTATTTATTTATGATAGTCACAGAGAGAGAGGCAGAGACATAGGCAGAGGGAGAAGCAGGCTCCATGCACCGGGAGCCCGACGTGGGATTCGATCCTGGGTCTCCAGGATTGCGCCCTGGGCCAAAGGCAGGCGCTAAACCGCTGCACCACCCAGGGATCCCAGAATTGGCCTTTAGGTGCCTGTAGGGGCCGCCCCAAGGCTGGCCTTCACTTCTTGGGTGCTTCTGGCCCACCATACCTAACCTTGGGGCAGAGCGATTGGGTCTAGACGCTCAAATGCATGGTGGGGCTGCTTAGTGACACTAGGGGATAAAATGCATGGAAGGCCCCAGCCCCCTACTCAGTGACTTCAGTCATTGGGAGATAGTGGAGTGACAAGCTGGTGGTGTTGAGGTTTGCTGGGTCCTGGTGCTGTGATGCGCTGGCTCCCCTGGTCCCTGGCTGCCCTAGCCCATCTCACTCTGGCACGGGTTATCCTATCAGCTTTCCTGGTGCTGCAGTCGACTGACTTTCCATCACTAGCTGTGCTCTGGTACCCACACATGCAGGGGTCCACTGGGGGGGGGGGCGGCTCTGTGACCTTGAACCTCCATGTGCCACACTTGGGAGCATGGTGGGAGTCCCAAGCCCTTTACAAGTGCTAGTGTTCATGTCCTGACAGGTGCACCTGTGCTTTGTGTATTTGCTACAAGACTACAGGGAGAGAAGGGGGTTGGGCTTTGCCCTGAAACTGTCCCCAGGGAGTTGCCTGTGACTGCCCCCCATCCCATGCTGCGGAGATGGACAGGTTTGGGGTTCTACAAAGCTAGAGACTAGAGCATCCATTCCTAGATCTGTTGTGTTAAGTAAATGCTACGGTTCAGGAAAGCACCATACATTGTTAAGAGTGTGCGGGAACCAGACTCCTGTAGGACCCCCCATACCTCTGACACAGAGAGGGGTGTAAGGAGGGATACCATGCTGCCCTCTCCTCAGATATGAGGCAAGGACACTCTAGCCAGAATGACTTTGCCGGTGTTACTCCAAAAATCCACGCACCCCACTCTGCAGACCCTCATCAGGGAGAGAGCAGGATCAGTATGTGTGCCCCCCAGCCACCCCCCCTACTAGACTGCACTGGGTAAGTTCCAATCTTAAACTGCCCCTTTAAGGTTGCCTGGAGAGACTCTGCTCCTTTAATAAGAGAGGGCCTATGAAGTCGGAAAAGACCACCTGCTGAAAGAAATACCACATTCCTACTGCCCTCCTGCTGCTTTGAAAATGGCTCTGTCCGCTGGAGGCCAGAGTGCTGGGACCAGCAAAGCGCTCCTGAAGACTGAGAACCGACCCATCCCTGGATCCAAGGGGGCACAATTCCCTTCCCCCCTCCGTTTTTTTAGCCCTGGTTACTGTAAAATTGGGCTATGGGGTCCCTGACAAGGTTTGGCACCTGCAGGGCTCCCCCAAGACCTCCAAGAGTGCGGAGTTCGGTGCAGGATCGTGCTGCTGGTTGGCTACAAAGCGAAGAGATTTTCATGCCCCAGGCCCTAAACAGGGATTGCAGAGTTTGTCGGCCTGGGAGAGGCAACTTCCCTTGGGCTGTGGTTCACCAGCGGCCCGCGGTCCAGCAGCCGCCAGCACCATAATCCTGCACAAATGCTGAGGTTCACCGCAATTCCTCTGGTCTCCCTGCCCCACCCCTACCAGACTGCGGTTTGTGCCACAATTCGCCACGATTTGCCAGCTCTCATTGGTGTTTGCTCAAATCTTGATACTTGGAGTGGCGTGTGACCATTGCCCAGGTCCAGGGGACCGGTTTCCAGCTGCTCCCACCTGGAGCGAGCGAGCAAGAAGTAGCAACCGCAGAGCCTCTCCTGGATGACTTTGGCAAATTTCATCCTTAGGGCAGCTCCTTAAAGCCGGTTGGGGATGCCCTGTTCCTTTAATTAAAGGAAATTCAAAGCCAACTAAATTCCGGAGGTGGCTCCATACTCCCCTTACTGTTTTGCAAATGACTTTCTCTGCCTGAGGCGGGTCCGCCCTGGAAAGGCCCGGTCATCCCCCTCCTCTCTGAGTCCTAGGGTTCCAAGAATTGAGTGTGGGGTCTCTGGGGGAGACTTGCACCTGAAGCATCTTCCCAAGACCACTAGCTACCCCTTTGGGTAAAGAGAGCATGATCTGCTACTAGTTGGGGTCTGCCAGGTGCGCCTGTGGTCCCCCAGTTGCCCGCGGTCCGCCAGGGGTCCACAGTCCGTCGGTTGCCCACGGACCCCCAGTGGCCCACGGTCCCCCAGTTGCCCGCGGTCCGCCAGGGGTCCACAGTCCGTCGGTTGCCCACGGACCCCCAGTGGCCCATGGTCCCCCAGTTGCCCGCGGTCCGCCAGTGGTCCACAGTCTGTCGGTTGTCCATGGACCCCCAGTGGCCCGCGGTCCCCCAGTTGCCCGTGGTCCACCAGTGGTCCACAGTCCATCAGTTGCCCATGGACCCCAAGCCGCCTGTGGTCACACCCCAGTTGCCCACGGTCCGCCAGTGGCCCGCGGTCTGCTAGTGGTGCACAGTCCGTCAGTTGCCCGCGGTCCCCCAGTAGTCCACGATCTGCCAGTGCCCGCAGTCCCCCAGTTGCCCGTGGTCCGCCAGTGGTCCACAGTCCGTCGGTTGCCCACGGACCCCCAGTGGCCCGCGGTCCGCCAGTGGTCCACAGCCGTCGGTTGCCCACGGACCCCCAGTGGCCCGCGGTCCCCCAGTTGCCCGCGGTCCGCCAGGGGTCCACAGTCCGTCAGTTGCCCGCGGACCCCCAGTTGCCCGCAGTCTGCTAGTGGTCCATAGTCCATCAGTTGCCCATGGACCCCAAGCCGCCTGTAGTCACACCCCAGTTGCCCACGGTCCGCCAGTGGCCCGCGGTCCGCTAGTGGTCCACAGTCTGTCAATTGCCCGCGGTCCCCCAGTAGTCCACGATCTGCCAGTGCCCGCAGTCCCCCAGTTGCCCGTGGTCGGCCAGTGGTCCACGTCAGTTGCCTGCAGTCCGCCAGTGGCCCGTGGTCCCCCAGTTGCCTGCGGACACCCAGTTGCCCGCAGAACCCCTGTGGCCCGTGGTCCCCCAGTAGCCCGCGGTCCCACAGTTGCCCGTGGTCCGCCAGTGGTCCACGATCTGCCAGTTGCCCGCAGTTCCCCAGTAGCCCGCAGTCCCCTGGTTACCCGTGGCCCATCAGTGGCCTGTGTTCTGTCGGTGGCCGCTGGTCCTCGCTCCTCTGTGCTGTCATCCCACAGTAACACATAATCATGCCAGTCTCAGTGGTCATTGGGCAACTTTGTGAACCCTCTCGAGGATTTTGCTGAAATTCAGTGGCAATTGCTCCAGACTTTCATCCTAACTTAGGAAAACAGATCAGATCTTGTCCTCCTGCTAAGAGCCTACCTGAAACCCCAATTCTCTTCCCTTATGATTTAGTGTGACCCTGGCACCAGCCCGGTTACTGGGAGGAGCCAATTCGGGATTTCTCCGGAACTGGAGGACAAGAGACCATTTCCTAACATTGTAGTAATTAATAAATAAAATAAGTGTGTCACAAATGTGGCAAAATCCACCCCCTTAGGAAACACAAAATCCTTGATCTGCAGGTGGGGTGCGGGTGGCCACCCTAGCTTCCTTCTCCCACATATGGGGAGGTTAGCATAACAAGAACGGCTTTGCCTGCACTGCTTCTAATTGTCTCACGGTCTACACTGTGGCTCTCCAGTGCCGGGTGAGGGAGAGGCCACCGACCTCCACTGCTAAATTTCACCCTTAGAGCCACTCCTTACCACCTGCCTGGGATGTCCTCTTCCATTCAGAAGGAAAAGAGAGGCTAGAATTGAAAAGACCAACTTATCTCCTGAATTCGAGGGGTGGAACCACCCACCTCCCAACTCCCGCCCCATAGTTTTGCAAATGATTCTCTCCTTCTGAAGCCAGAACAATTGGGGGCTGGCCACATGTGCCCCGAGGAGGAGATCCGTGGCACCCTTCTCTGTGGGGCTTGGGACCTGAGTTAGTGAGTTTGGGGGTCTGAGTGGGCTTGGCACCTGTAGCTCTACCCTTTGGGCAAACAGAGCACAGGCTGTGCTGTGGGCTTCTGGGCAGCATGGGAACCAGGGCGATAGTCACGTCTCAGACTCAAACCAGGACTTGCCAAGAGTTTGTGGGCCTGTGAGAGGAGACTGCACTTGCCAGGACGGGGTCCGCCAGTTGCCCGCGGTTTACCAAGCTGCCCGCGGGCTGCCACACCGTAATCCTGCAGCGCCGTAACTGGCCACATAAGGCTGCCCTGACCCCCCACTTCCTGGCCCTTCTTTGCCTAGATGCATTTCTCTGCAGCGCAGCTCAACTGTGATTCAGCACAATTCGCCACGGTTTGTGATTTCATGGATCTCCACGATTTCAGTTCCGCGGGTTATCTACGGTCCTCGGGCAACTTTGTGCACAGTCTGTAGTATTTGCCGAAAGGCTGCGGCAAAACAGCCCCAGGCCCTTGCCTTTCACCTCCCCCACCTGAAGCTCTGCATTTCAAGAGGAATTGATACTTGACTCTTAGACGACCCTCCCCCAAGGCTCTTGGTTACCAGTGAATTATTAGCCCTCGGTGGGGGATGGTGGAGCCAGATAGGGGCGCAGCCTCGTCTCCCTTCCCCGCCCCCCTCCGGCTGATTTCGACCCTCTGGCTGTCCGAGTAGAGGTAGTGGAGATTGGGGGGGAGGGGCTGCCCACGCTTTGGTACGATGCCAACCTGGGGATCGTACCCAGGCACAACCTGAACTATGTGAGTGTTGTCACCAGCGCACGCTCACCCCAACACATAGCAGCACGCACACACAAGCTTCCGTCTGGCCCCGCTCCACATCTCCACGGGACAGACCTTGACCATTTCCTGGACCCAAAGGTACAGAGACTCAAGCCGTGTGTTGCGTGAGGAGGAGCAATTCTTGGTCCCCAGCACTAGCGTTCTGATTTTCCAGAAGAGAAGTCAATAGCAGATAGGCTAGTCAGCCAGGACACTGGCGCTCAGCAGGCAGAGTTTCTGTGCCCATCTCACGGGTGAGGTTTTCAGGACAACTGTCTCTCCTTCAGTAGACCCGTCACACCTTGAAGAACTCTCTGTCCCTGACTTTTCCCACTGCCTGGGGCTGTCTGATCTCTAGTCCAGCTCAGCGTCTGGGTACAGGAAGTGCCCCATTAGACCTGAGGGGTGCCGCTTTCCTCCCGACCTTTGACCGCCGACGTTGACAATGATAGCAGGAGATACCAGGAGAGTCCATTCTGCAGGACCCAGCCCAATGGGCCGCCACCATCCCGTGCAAGTGGCAGGCCCTGGGCCCTGGGTTCCTTGTCCCCCCGACACGTCCTCGGGCGGGGCAGGGAGAAGAGGGGCCTGGCTTCCACAAACTGGACCTCATCTAACGCTGCCAGATTGACGTTGGGGGAATGGAATACGGGCACGTCTCTGGGCTTCTGGGAACCTCTGCTGGGGCATCTGTAGAAGGGAAGAATGGAAGTTTTGATGTTCAGGATTTGGAAATAAAAACAAAACTACAAGGCTATGTCGTGATCCCTGAAATCATGGTCAATGGTGAGGGGGAAGTCTGAACTGCTTCCTCAGGAACCCCCGAAGATACTTCACAGCCCTTCCCAGGTGCCAGCCCCTGCGCAGGCTCTAGGAGGCCACCGGGACTCCTTCTCCCAGTTAGGGGTGTGGGGTGGTGCCGGCTTAGCCCAGGAAGTGGAAGGAAACGCGCTCCCTCGGGGCAAGTGGTCTTTGGTGGGGAGGGTGGGGGGCGCTGCTCCCAGCTGGGGTTGCTCTGTCCCTTTAAGAAAGGAAAGAACTCCTCCGGCATTGCAGGTTTCAGGCCCCCATCCTGGTCCTGCTGGTTTGCAAATGACTGTGTCTGCACTGGGGGAGGGGTGAGGCTGAAGGCTGCCCATCCCCCCGGGCCGCCCTGCCACGAGGACACCGAAATCGGCTTTAGGGTCAGGGAGTCTCAGAGAAGGCTAGGCACCACCGGCTGCACCCCCAGAGCGAGCCCCGAAGCCTCCCGGGCACGTCTTGCTGGCCACGTGTATCCTCTGAGCAAAGGGACAGGGAACGTTGGGACGTTGGGACGTGCAAATGTGTGACCGGGCTTTGAAAATAGGATAGTTTGAACGCTGCTGGCGCCCAGTCAGCAGACTTGAACCATCGGTGGGCCCGTGAGGGGCCAGGCCACTCACGAGGCTGGTGCAGCGTGGCTTGCTAATCGCCTGCCTCGTGTGGCTGTGCCGTGGCTCAAGGACTCAGGTCGCCGCCCGCGGTCCCCAGTTGGCGGTGCCCGGGCACCTGCCACGCTCGCCCTGGGGCCTTCGTGTGGAAAGGCTGGGCTCGCTCCGATCCGCGGCATCGGGGAGCACCAGAAGAGCGGGGCCGGGGTTCTCCGGGCTTCCCGGCCACTGCCTGCGGCGAGCCCGCGCCTCCCGGCGCTCGGTCAAGGACTCGGGCAAGTCCTGCCCCTCCTGGTATTTGCTGAAGAGCTGGGTGGGCGCTGCTGCATGCCTTCCTCGCAAGGCAGGAAAACCCAGTTCTCCTGGAGGGTCAGCTCAAAACGATTTCTGGGCGAAGTTTCCGACCCTGCAGTGCCCCCCTCCTGGGCCAAGTGTAGGGGGCCGTATGGGCCTTATCACATCTGCAGGGAGAGAGATCAGTAACTCCCAGACTGGAAAGCCGTGACCAGGGGACGCCCCAGCCCCCTTGGGGCTCTCGATCACCCGTGTGGCCGAGAACTCTGTGCAACGCCCTCATCCTTTGCGTGTTTTTTTGCCCTCCCGGTGGGCCACGGGGTGGGGAGAAACGTGAACGCAGCGCAACAGGGGGTGGAAGTGCCTCCTGCCACAAACCCCAGGTCTGTTTCTCACCGGCTGTAGCTCTGTGCCTCAGTTTCCTTACCTGTAATCGGGTGCCTTAGAGCACTTGGCTCTCCGGTGACGACTAAACGAGCAATTACCAAGCACAGAGTCAGCGCAGGTAAGCGTGGTTGTCAGTCTGCCGACTGCCCGAGCCACACCGGGCACGGCCACTGCTCTGCATCGTTGCACACTTGCTCGGTCCTTTGTGCGGAAACCATTTCTAGAGGAAGTGGCCAGGCTGAGTCTCACGTGCCGTTCAGCGTTTGGTCTGCACGGCCAGAATGCCCGCCGGAGCACTCGAGCCCGTTTACACTGCAGACACTACAGAGCTGGTGACGAGGGGAGCTGGGGCTAATGATGGGGGTGGCCCTGCCATTTTTATGGTGAGTCTTCCAACAGTCGAATACAAGAATATAGATTTTATTTAAATTTTTTAAAAGATTTATTTATTCAGAGAGAGGGAGAGAGGCAGAGACACAGGCAGAGGGAGAAGCAGGCTCCATGCAGGGAGCCCGACCTGGGACTTGATCCCAGGTCTCCAGGATCACACCCCACCCCGGGCTTCAGGCGGCGCTAAACCGCTGTGCCACTGGGGCTGCCCAAGAATATAGATTAAAAAAAAACAAAGTCCTGAAGGGACATTTTTGACACGGTCCAAATCGAACATCACCCTTTCTTGCTTTCTGTAGACCCCTCGTCTCATGGGCCACACCCCCGGCTGCAGGCTGGGGACAGGGGTCCAGGATAGTCACAAGCCGAACTTGGCCAAGGGAGGAAATAAAGCAAAGCCAGCCTCGGTGTCAGTGTCGCCGGGAGCAAGTGAATCTTGGCAGGGAGTAGGGAGGAACGAGACGGGGTTTTGTGGGGTTTTTTTCCACTTTATTTAGAGGGGACACGGGCTCACGTGTGAAATCCCGATCTAGGGGAACACAGCTCTGCCCCTGGGCTCTGCTCCGCGGCGATCCTGGCCCCGCCTGCCGGGCGTGCAGCCTTTGGGGGTGAGGTCTTCTTGGTTTGATTGGGGGGCTCCCGGAGCAGACGTTAAAGTCCTTCACATCTTGCTTCTGCCTTACGTTGCCTTCCACCGAGGTTCCCAAGGCAGGCACAGCATCGCCTTTAACATATGGGAATGCGATGATGACTTTTGCCAAGTGTCTGGCCCCCCTTCCCCGAGCCCCGCAGTGAGGCGGGGGGCTGGAGTGTCCTGACAGGCTGCAGTGGCTGCAGCGTGAGCTGCTGCTTGTCTTCTGGTTCATCACAGACCCTCGCACGTGTCTTGGGCAGGAGGGGCACAGCAGACCCCCTCTTTGGGGCTCCCTTCCTGGACCTCAAATCCTGCTCTTCATTCCCAGAATGTGCAAGGATCCCAGGGGTTGCCTCCGGCGGCTCCTTTCCTGGATGCTTAGACCTGTTAGGATGCACGACCCTCGTTTCTCCCAGCCCGTGTCACCCCGTGTCACCCGCCAGTGGGATGTGGCACGTGTGCAGGGGCAGCGGAGCCACCAGGTTCCTCAACACCTGTTCCATCTCCTGCCACGGTTCACTTGGGGCGTCTCTGTTTTGAGCCTCTGCTCTCCAGGGTGCCCTCTTAGACGAATCCTGGGACAGGGCAGAGAGCAGCCTTCGGGTTCCACGGGGACATAGTCTTCCCCTAGAGAAACCTCGCCCAGAGAGAGGGTTTGGGGAGGGCCTGGGTGCCTCGACCCCTCTGCCCCCTCCCCTCATCCCCCTTCTCCACCTCTCAGGCCCACCCTCATCTCCACTTCCTTTCTAGCCCTGGTGGGAGAGGACAGCTTATATACAGTCCCCCACCCCCACTGCCCGCCACTTCCTGACCCCCGCCAGCCCAGGTCCACTCAGGTTTCTCCAAATGAGAGCCCTATTTGGGCAGCAGAAAGCGGCCACGAGTGCGGGCCTGGGTCTGCGCTGGCTGTTCAGGGCGTGTGTGAAGGCCCTGTGTGCGCCCCCGGAGCTGAGGCCAGAATATACACTGCAGCCTTTCAGGGACAGCTCGGGCTGGGCAGCCAGACAGTTTTGCTTGGATCTCTGGGGCGGCCACGTGGCCATACGTTCAACGCTCTGAGATGTCTGTGCCCTGAGCCAGCCAGAAAAGTGACTTACAGCTGAAAGCAGGGTTTGAACGGCTTCTGCTGTGGGGAGGCCCCTCAGAGTAAACAGTAAGAATTTCTGGGAAATGTACATAAGGCCAGACTGTTGGGAAAGACGTGAGCCCAGAATTCCTGATCCTCAGCCCCAGGCGAGAGGTGCCAGCTTTTCAGGGTCATCCCAGCCCCCGCTCGGCTCTCTCTTCTCCTTAAGTGACAGTTCTCTATTGGCCGGTTCCCGCTCCCAGGGAGGGCAGGGTGGCTCACTATCCTCTCCGGGCCACGGCCGAGCACGCCGTCCACCTGAGATCCAAGCAGAGGCAGCCAGAGGCAAGCCGGGCACGTAGTAGGTGTGCAGCCCAGCTCCCCTGAGCTTCAACCGGCCAAGGGTTTGTCCCATCTCCTGTCATTTTATCCCTAGCAGCTACGACAGTGCCAGTCCGAGGCACCCAGCGTTTTTTGAACTGAAAGAACGAAAACACAAATATCTGGGCTCCTCGGCCTGTGTGCTTCCTACTAAGGCGACGGGCTCAGAGAGCCTCCACCACACTGGCCGGGGACTTTGATCTTCAGGATCCTTCCAGATACTGTGGAAGGTTTTTTTGTGGGTGTGTTTCAGAGTCTGTTAGTCTGTCTGAGCAAAATCTGTGGCCTGAGTATTGATTTTCATGTTTTTTTGCAGAGGAGAAACGAGTGCCATGAGGTGACGCGGGCAGGACCCTCCGTAAAGGGCCCAGGGGTCCAGAGGCCTTCCCAAGCTCTCCACCCCCAACAGTTCACAAAGGCGGAGGTGTCCTTAGGTTGGGAGCCAGTGGGAGCAAGCAGGCCTTTGAAAGGCGGCCTTTGTTTGCTTTTCTTTATCATCAAAAGTGCAAGGGCAGCTCCGTTTACCTAAAGGCAGACGCCTTTAAGCTCATCCTTTCTGCAAACACCTAAAGGGTATGTTGAACATTTGAGCCGTGTCTCAGAGGGCAGAGCGTTTGCAGAGCATAAGCCTGAGCAAGTTGGTGGATGGGGGCGAAACACAGGGGCCCTCTGTGACCTCCGGGGTTCTGAAATGACCTTCAGGCCTCAGCAGTTACCCCAACGAGGGGTGAATAAAGCTTTTCAGTGGGCTGTGGCTGCAAGATGCGTGTGTATTCCGGCTCTAGAAAGGGCATGCGGCAGGGGCTGGTATGGACGGTGCCTCCAGGGCCCTCAGAAATTTTGCTACTGTCCCTCTGCTGGGATTGCCAGGACGGAGAGGCTCATGACCGTCCGCTGCCAGGCCCGGAGGTGTTCCTCCTCAACTTGGGGGAGGCTGGGGCCAAGGCTCTGTGCTCTGCATTCCTCTGGAGAGGATGGCATTGCTAGGTCCAGTCCCCCTGGGGCAGTGCAGCTGTGTGGGGGGTGGTAGGATGCCACCCCAGTGACTGAGCATCTCCCCAAGCCCTGCACCGAAAGCTTCACGTATACTGGCTCATTAACTCTTCTTAATTGCTGAGAGGTAGATAGTATTGAGAGGTAGATAGTATTATTATCCCCATTTCACAGATGAGGAAACTGAGACACAGAGAGGCCTAATACTGACTAAGAGCAGCAAGTGGGGGGCAATATCAGAGTTTGAACCTGGTCTGGGACCAGAGCCTGCATTCTCACCCACTTGGCCTTACCGCCTCCTCGCCAAATGTCCTCGCCTGCTTGCGTCCTACTAGGTCTAGGAGGACAGTAGGGAGGAGGGGGAGAGGCAGCCACATGTCCTGGGAATAATTTTTATCTGAAAGATCTCTTCTTCTCCCTCCCGAGCTTGCAAACTACATCTCAGATCCCAGATTTAGAGATGGGAGGTCATACCAGAGAAGACAATTGGTCCTTGGTGGTGGTGACGGGGTGGGGCTAGAGGGTACCGGGTCAGGTGGTGGTGCTAGGGTGGCCAGCCTGGTCCACAGAGAGTCCACAGGGCCCAGCAAAGAGGCTGCAAGTGGGAAGGGCACCTACGTGTCTGTGGCAGGGCAACAGGGTGAGCAGAGCACAGACCTTTTGCTCATTGACCTAGCAGTTTTACCGGATTTGCTTTTTTTAAAATTTAATGAAATTTTATTATTATTATTTTTTAAAGGAGACAGACATTTATTGAACACACCTCAAGGGAGCAGCGGGCAGGCAGTCCAGCAAGGGAGAGATTGTCTGCTTTTACCTTTTTTTTTAAATTACAAAATAAATTTACACTTCCTGTAAAATAAAGGCAAACAACAAAAAGCCAAGATGTCTTTGTGTACTCTTTGTGTCCTATAGCTGGGGACACATGGTGAACACAGCACTCATTTTCTCTTCCCATTTAATCTTACCACCCAAAGGAGGCATTTTGTCCCCATTCTACAGGTCATGAAAATGAGGTTCAGGAGGCTGAACAATTAAAGCCAAGGCCGTGTGCATAGTGAGAAGACTTGTACCAGAGGTCTGATCTCAGGGCTCAAACCCTCAACCACCAGGCGAGCCTGGTCCCCCAGAGGGCTGAGAAAGAACTCGGGTGTTCTAGACTTTGTGATCACAGGGCTGTCACCTCCTGGCTTCAGGGGTCAGGCCCTGCTGACTCCAGGCCTCCAGGGCCCTGCACAGAGCGGCACCCACCTGCACGTCAGGCTCTCACCTCCTTCCACCCCTGAATAGCACTGAGTAGGGTGCATCATTCCATTGCAAGGTGAAGACACCCCTTCTTCCCTGTCACCCTCAGCCTCTCCTTAGCAGCTGAGCCTTTGAGCTGTTGTCATATGCACACGCTTCCTTGTGGCTTTTTGGTGAAAGCCGGGGGCGGGGGGGTGGGGGTGGGGGGGTTCCTCTGCCTCCCTGCTGGTGCCCTGCCTGGGACTAGACCGTGATATGGACAAGGAGGACTGTGTGCCCCTGGGAGCCCTGCTCATGGCCTCTGTGTGCAGAGGGCCCCTAACTGCCCAGTCTCCTGGGCGCCCTTGCCTCTCCCCCAGTGAGCCGGTGGCTTCTGGGTGAGGCTGAGACACAGATATCACCAGGCTTGGCCCAGGGAGGCCGACTGTGCTCTCTGGAAGGCTCGAGACCTTGAATGTTTAAATTGAAAGCGTGCCCAGAATTGGCCCCCTTCCCTTTGCCGTTAAGAAGACAGGTCTTGCTATAGTCATCACTGAAATCTAGTACAAATGTCTTCTCTTAGAGCCTCTTGGGTGGGGTGGCTGTTTTTCAACTGTCAGCGATCTTTTCGTTTTTTAAAAAAAAAAAAAAAAAAAAAAAGCAAACTTTCCAGTCCTGTTCTACCTGGAATACATTTTCTTCTTGGGGGCCCCTCCCCCAGGCCTCGGCAGTTCTGTCAACACAGTAAAGCCAGCCCCCTCCCTAGCCGCAGGCAGTTGAATGAAGCGGTTCTTTGCTCCACCGAAGGAAATATTTCCATGGAGTTGGGCCAAGAAAACCCCTTGCTTGAATCCGGGGGCTGGCCCACGCCCAAAGCCAGGGGGGCCGGTGGGGGCGGGGCGGGTCGACGTGGCCACCTTTTCCTGGTGTCAGGATGTGACTTCTAAAATCCAACCCATGGCGGTGTTCTGCTCCGCCAAGATCCCATTCTTGGCCTGCCTTATCCACTGGTAAATGGATTTCTCTAGGCCCCTCCTGGAGGAATGAAACCCATGAAGTTCACTTCGTTTTGCTGCTACCAGCTCCAAATTTGCTCATCTCTGGTGCAGGTTCGAGAGAGCCCTTCTAGAAGTTGGGTGTGGCTGTGGGGCTGCCCCAGCCCTTCTTCTGTGGCCACTCCATTCTTGAAAACCTCTGTCTGCAGGCTGTGCCTAAACTACTCAGGAGGGGAGGCCTGAGTCTCTTGGTTTTTATTTATTTCAGAAAAAAAATTCATATTTGAGGTCCCTAAGGAGGAGGCTCACATGGTCAGTCATCTTGCAGTGTTGCATTAAAAAAAAAAAAAGGGGGGGGGGCAAATTATAAAAGCAATACATGCAGTAGAGAAATGCATAAAAACAGAAGAAAAATCACCCATAATCTATTCACCCAGAACAACTAATAGTTTTTTTTGGGGGGGGGGCGCATTTGGGGGTAATTTTGGGCTACCACCTTCCGGTTCTTTTTCATTGGCTCTAGTCTTGGAAAGTATTGGTAAAGAACAGTGTCTACCCTCTCTCCCGCATACCACAAACCCCTAGAGCCAAGCACATATATGCTCTGTCTTGAAGCCCAGCAGTCTACCGGGAAGTAAGCTTTATCCTTGGCCTTTTGCAAAAGGCACTGACTTTTATTTGTCTTTTAATATCTACAATTTGACAAACTCCTCTATGCAAAGGTTGAGGCTGCACCCAGAACTCAGGATTTGGGGAAGCAGGGTGATCCTGAAACTGGCATCCTGTGTGGGAGAAGTCCAGAAGTACACAGGCAGCCAGGGCATACTGCTTCCCACTTCCCAACCCCAGAATCACGACATCTGGCAGAGACCCCCAAGCATCCAAACCATAGGCAATGCGGGTAGGAATTGTGTTTGGATAAGTGACCAGAAATAAAAAGCCAGCCCCTCGTACAAGTCCTTAAACGCTAAAGAGGTCAGATTTTGTTTTGAAGGCAAAATCAAATTCCTGAGAGGGGCGCCTGGCTGGCTCAGTCAGAGCAGACGACTCTGGAGCTCAGGGTTGTGAGTTCAAGTCCCACATTGGGTGTAGAAAACTTCTTTAAACTTCTTGAAGCGTTGTTACTCTCAGAGCAACAGGTCAGGGTGCATTCTAGAAGAGCCAATGTCAATTCCATGCCCTCAAAAGATGGGACTATTGTTTATTTGGTAATTTCCCCCAAATCCTTGACTGTTTGAGGTCCAATCTCTCACCTTATAAGAGGCAAAGAGACTGTACCTGACAATGCCCAGGTGTCTCCACCCCAAAATAAATTCATGGGAAGACCCTCTGAATGCCCTGCTACTTCTCTGATCTTGGCTGAGGCCTATGGCGGGGAATGGTACGGGGGTTCAGAGATGTGTGATTTTGACAGGTTGGAATTGCCAGAGGCTGGCACTGGAATTAGTGATTAGGAAGGCGCGGCCTCATTGTAGCCACTCGTGGGAAGTGTGGAGGGGGCCTCAAGAGATTTCTGAGGAATACTATCATTTTAGGGGTACCCGGAAGACTGGGAAAGTCTGCCGCTCAGGGGATGCTATTTTGTAAAAGCTGGCAGTGTGGTTTTTGAGAAGAGAGTGCATTTACCCATGGTTGGGAGATTGATATAGAGGACCTTGTCCTCATTTCCTGGCCAAATCTTAGGACATTTGTACACTTGCCCACAAGTATGTACATGTGGATAGGAGACTGCTCACACAGCTTTTGAGGGTTCCCAAGTATGAATTAAAAAAAGAAGAAAAATGTGTGCTTTGAATTAGATCTATGTGAAAAAAAAAAAAAAAAAAAGGCAACAGGCTAAGCCATGCGTCTGGGACACTGGCTCTCCTCCAGGGCTCTTCAAGAGAGCTGGGTTTCGGCATGTACAGAAAGAAAACGAGTCATTTCTCAAACCTGGATTTCCTTGTCTGTTTTGCCCTATTGATATCAATCTGAGCCCTCAAATTGTCCTTTTTTGAGCAAGGAAAGCATGCACGACATGGCTCAGATTGAGAAACAGTTTGGATCCAAATATTACCATAGATTTGGCTCTTTCAAGTTATTTCTTCCATTGCTTTGGACCAATAAATATTTAAAAAGTTAGGTTCTGAGCTCCAGAAAAGCCAACAAAAACATTTAAACATATGGATATCTTTTTTTATTGTGGTTAAAACCATGCTCAGTAGAGATTAGTTTACAGCAGTGTTTTCTTTCTCTCTTTGCTTTTCCCCCTCTATCTTTTCTTTCTTTCTTTCTTTCTTTCTTTCTTTCTTTCTTTCTTTCTTTCTTTCTTTCTTTCTTTCTTTCTTTCTTTCTTTCAGGAAGCCAGAAGGATAAACATGTTGCCATGGTGTTCTGTTTAAAATAAAATACAATGGAAAGAAAAGCAGAATGATGAAGTAACCACATGGACTGCAGGATACACCTGATACTAATTACTGTCATGCAGAATGTTCTGGAAGACATTTGACTCGCCTGATGTATACATTCAAATCAAGCAAAGCAGGACTGGAAGGCTCCTTGGGGACCATCTTGTCCAACTCTTTCCTTTTTCCAGATGAGGAAATAGGGGCCCAGGGAGAGGCCTGGACCTCAGCCTCCCAGTTAGGAGGGAGCAGAGAGGGGATTCAACCCCCCGGGCGCTTTTGTCGGAAACACATAATTTCCAGGGTCCTTTACCTTGGCCTGTCAGTAAGACCCTGGAAAAGAGGAGTGGGCTTTACCGTTAAACTCTGAGCACAGGGCTTTGGAGCCAGAGAGCCCAGAAAAAAAGCAGAGAGGCTGATTGCGCTAGGAGGCCCAACTTTCCTCCTGGGCGCCAGGCCCTGAGAAGAGATGCGCATGGATGTCTGGAGTTTCTCCTTCCAGGGCCTCCCGGGGGCACCCAACCAAGGTCTGGGGCTCCTCCCCGAGCATCAACTCATGTCCTTTTGGGGCTGCGGGGCCGACGCCAGGAGGCACTGTCTCCATGACGGCCTCCAGAGGCCCCGAATGCGTGGCTACTGACGCTCTCTGGTGGCCGCCTGGGCGCCCACGCAGGCCTCCCACGCGTGGAGGGCGAGCTGGAGCCCCCGTGACAATGCGCACCCCTCGCCTCTGCCCCCGAGAGGCTAGCAACCGGGCCTGCCTGCGTCTGATTGGCTGCGCAGGCCTGACGACAGGGGCTCCTGGACGCTGATTGGTCCCGGGCCGCTCCGGCTGTTTCCTAGCTATTAATACTGAGGCTAATAAACGTTCTCCTGTTGACAAGGATGCTCGGAGCCATGATTTTTTGAAGCTTTCTTGACGTCTGCGGCTGGCGCAGGCCTTTCTGTCTCGCAAGTCCTGCTGGGGGACTCGAGTCTCTGGGGCTCCTTGCGTGCTCCCCAGGCTGCAAAGTGGGCGTTCTCTTCCCCCATCACATTATCTGACACTTTAGGGTGGCCCCCCGCCATGCCCCCCAAAGCCCACTCTGTCGTCTCCCGGGCTGCACGCCTGCTCGCCTCTGAACGAGCCCCCCGCCCGAGCTCGGTGTCTCTCGTGACCCGGTGGTCCACTTGCAGCTCCCTGCAGCCGTCCCTCGTGGGCTTTCCGATAGCCCGGTTCCTTCTTTTCAGCCCAGGAATCTCCTGCCCCTGTCGAAAGCCGCCTCGTAGGACCGCTGGGCCTGGGGGGGTGGGGGGGTGTGCTCTGAAGCTGCTTCGGGACCCCCTCCCCCCAAAAAAAAAGGAAGAGCGGGAGGAGCCGTTCTAACCTGATAGTCCCCGCAGGCCCCTCTGCCTTGCCCCTTTGGGACCCATCACTCATTCTCACCCCTCTCCTGTCACTAGGCGCTTCATCCTTGCCCTCCCGGCTGCCACCCACCTGTCACCCTAAGATAGATCCTTAGTCCCTTTCAACAGCATTTTGACCTTTTCGAGAGGACATTTGATTGACGGCCCTGCCCGCTTTGCCACTCAGTGCCCGGCAGAGCTGCCGAAGGCGCCACCTGTTACGGATTAACATGTGCCAAGTCCCGGAGCACGAGGCCGTGCAGCTATGCTCTGCCGCAACATGTGTCGCTGCCTGTTTCCCCGGGGCGGCACGGGGAGGGGGGGGGCGCTTTTCAAAGTGTCTCTGTTGGGGAAATCACCTCCATTTTTTGGGGGGGGTACCCCATTGCATCTCCACGTGGGACACAGTCCTCCTCGAAAAGTACTTTCCCTAGAGGGACACGGCTCATGTCTATATTATTATTAGGACCGCGGTTGGGGGGGGGGTACCCCCTTGCTAACGTGTAGGAAACGGACCCCCTGGTAGAGGAAGGGACGTTGCAAGGTTCTCGTGCACAGGTTGTCAGCGGCAAAGCCCGGGACTCCCAAACCCGGTTTTTCTGACTCGGAGATGCTATGCTGCGCCGAGTGTTCCATGTCAAAGATAACCAATCAGAAATGGACGGGTGGGCTAAAAGGGGGTGACAGCCGCCCACTTACATTCGGGCACCGCTTATCTCGCTCGGGGCGTTTTATTTTCCGGGGCAATAAGCAGAAAGCATCATTTTCTGTTCCTAAGGCGCATCCCCCGGTGGAGGTTCCGAAACAGTCAGGTGTGCATCTGCTGCCCCGAGCGCCCCAGCTTTACCCTCGGCCCGCCTGGGGAAAACCACCCCTTGTCCGGTTCTCCCAGCAAATTGTGCAGCCCGATCGCCGCGCTCGGCGAGTGGGGCTCGTGGGGCTCGTGGGGCTCGTGGGGCTCGTGGGGCTCGTGGGGCTCGTGGAGGGGGGGGGAGAAAGCACCAGCGAACGCAGGGTGTTGGTCATGGCGGCGAGGGGCACTGCGGCAGATTTTTTTCCTCCCTTCTTTGCTGCAATCTGGGTGCGGCTAGAGCAATTTGTCATAGAATCTGGGGGGCTCATTTTTCCGGCCAATCACTTTTGGAGAAATGAGCGCATTGCAGCAGAATGCGCTGACGTCAGAGACCACCCCTTCTGCGCCTCCATATAAACCCCACCCAGCCAGCCCCTAGCGCAGACGGCGGAGAGCGGAGATGGAGCGCGCCTTGGCCGCGCTGGCCTCGGCCGCAGCTCCTCGGGAGAACCGGGGCGCCCACGCGAGAATCTCCCCACCTGGTGAGTGGTCGGCCATCCTTGCCTGCAAGGATGTGCAAATGCAAGACGACATCCCTTCGAGGTTGGGCTCTGTCCTCCTGGACACGCCGATGACAGCCGCCGAGGACCTCCTCCCGAAGGCGGCCACCTCGCCTGGTCCCCCGAGCGTCGGCAATGAAACTCGGCCAGGCAGGGAAATCTCGAGGCACATCTTCCCGGGGGGGCGAATCAGGGCCCTTTCCTTGTGCAGCCCCTTAGCTCTGCGGGTACAGGCTGAGTGGTGGGGGCTTCGATGGAGGCGAAGGGGAGGAATCCGATCAGATGGCTGTCACGACCCGGTGTACCGCAGCCACTAAGTGGTCCAGACCCCAGATTTTCGGTGCACGAAGCCACCCTGGGAATCACGCTGGTGGGAGATATGGCGGCGGGTGCATTCTGCGTGGCCCACCAGTTGGAGGGGGGAGCACCCAGGAGGGAGCGTCTCCCAGGTAGACAGCCCCCCTGATACCTGGCCAGGTCCTGGGTGGCCCGTAGGCGTGAGGGGTACAGGTCCCCGTCCGCGAGGGGTTGCGAATCCAGACACCCAGGGTCAGTGCCCAGCGGGCTGCAGGCGGAGCGTGGAGGGAACCCGCTGCGGGCATCTGGCTCGCGCCCCTCGGTCGCTCTGATAGTGGGGAGAGATGGCGCCCAAGTGCCGACCTGCCCGGAGCCCCCAGGACCAGTGCGTGGAGAAGGGCGGCGGGGCGCAGGGTCAGTCCTCGGGGCACTGGCAGGAGAGAAGCAGGGGGTGGGCCGGGGTGCACGGAAGGCCGCGTCCCGGGCGCGGGGGAGGCGGATCTAGAGGGAAGGGAGAAATCCTGAAAAGGGGGCGTGTTGGGGGCTGTCCAGGCGCTGGGAGTTGGGAACCGGGGGTCGGGGGTCTCCTTTGCATGGCGTGACGGTCGCTAGAAGATTCTGACATGATGCGGGCTTTTGACTTTTGATCAAGTCGTCTTTTGCCGTTTCCTTTGTCCCTGTCAAGCCCCCCCACGCCGCCCCCTCCCCACTCTGGGCTGGCGGGCTCCGGGAGGGGGGGGCGCGAGCGGGCTGCTACGTGGCAGGTTTCTGGAAGGTTCTCTCGCCGGCCGCCAGAGGGCGCTGGCGGCACTGCGGAATTTTGGGGGGCGGGGTGGCGAGGGGAGGTGGCCTTTGTTCTTCTGCTGGAGGGGGTCGAGCGCGGGATTTCCTGGAGAATTCTGGAATCATGTACCCGAGGGGGAAGTGTTTCAAGATCCTGGGGCTCACGGGGAGCAGCCGGGCAGGGATGCCGCGATCCGCACTGGCGGCGTGACTTAGGGTGTCGTGGGAGAGCGTGCACGCACGTTAGTTCATCTCAGTCGGTTTGGGTTTTGGGGGGGGGGGGGTCTCAGGAAAGGTGTGGCTCATAGGAGCAGGATGGAGAGGTCATAAAACCCTTAATTAGATGCCGTAGTGCGAGGTCTTGAAATTCTGGCTGTGGCCAAGGAGGGAGGTGAGATGGCGCGGAGGGGCGGTGGGGGGTCCACGGTGCTCTGGAGGATTTTTGCTCGTTTTGGTTGCCTCTATATTATTATTATTATTATTATTTTTTTTTTTTAGCGATATGTTTTGTATCACGTGTCCCAGAGACCGCACAAATGAGTGAAAAACGGTGTATCGAGAACTGGGCCTTTACAATTCTAATTAATTTACGCTTAATTGGATTTACCGAAAGGTCAGAGCCAAGATTTCGGTGTTTTTACTTATTAAAAGTGGAATCGTGTTCTGGAAAGATCCTATGGCGAGTGCCTTCTTGATGACCTCCTGTGTCTCTGATGCGGGCTGACCCCCTCGGCCGGGGGTGCGGAAGGCCCCCGGGCATGTGTTGGGGGCGCTGCTCCAGGTCCACAGGTGGATGCTGGCACGCGACGGCGTGCGTGGTGTTTCGGGAACATAGCGGCCCTGCGCGAGGTGCTGGTGTGGGCTGGGGCCTCCCCCGCCCCCAGCCTGAGACCTGTTGGGCGCCCCCCCCCCCATTCGGTGCCAGCTGTGCCCCTGGCAGCTGCGGGCCGGGTGCTGCGGGGGCGCGGGAGGCTCTGCTGTGCGCGTGCGCGTGCGCCGCAGGTGGCTGTGCTCCGGAGTCCTGGGTGCCGGCCGCGCGCCCCCTAGCGGTCTGTGCTTGCAAACGGCTCTTGGCCCGCTCGCCCTGGCTTCAGGTTGCGCATGCGCACACAGCTAACACTTGTGCCCTGTCAATCAAGTCTTCCTTACCCCCTCCCACTTCTCTCCCTCCTCCCCTTTTCAGTTCTTTCTTCCTACCCCTCCCATTTCTCCTCTTCCCCCCTCCCCTCTCGTTTTCCTCCTCCCTCCTTTCCCCTCCCCTTCCTCTCCCCTTCCCTCCTTCCTCCTCCCCCCTCCCCTTCCTCCTCCTTCCTCCTCCTTCCTTTCCCTCCCTCTTCCCTCCTAACTCCTCCCCTCTCCCCCTCTTTCCCACTGCTCTCTCCCTCTCGCTCGGACTGTCCCCTCCCTCTCTCTCCCTCTGACTGCCCCCTCCCTCCCTCTCCCTCTGACTGCCCCCCTCCCTCCCTCTCCCTCTGACTGCCCCCTCCCTCCCACCCTCTCTCTCTCTGCTGTTCCTGTGCTGACCATTAGAGGTCATCAAGATGGTTTCTAATCTGGCCCCCTTCCCCTGCCATAGGGTGTCTTCAGGGATGACATCATCCGTTCACCTCCTTGTCTTCAAGGACCACCTCTCGATGCCACGCTGCTGCCAAGGTGCTTGCTGCTCACCTCCACCTGATGGTACCTCAGCCCCTCTGTGGCAGTGTGTAACCCAACGGGACGGGCAAAATCCCCACCCCTGCCACCCTCCTTGCACCACCCCCAGACCCATTAGCAATTAAAAGACCATTTTAAATTTTAACTGATTAGTTTTGGTTGTAATTAATTCAGTTAAATTTTAATTACTACCTAGACCTGGGTTTTTAAGTAGGTGCTCTAACCTTTGATCAATTACAGAGGACAGTAGGAGCTCTGACCCCTGGATGGCACCGGCATACCAAGCAGCCACTGGCAGAGACCCCCCCCGCCCCAGGGATGAGGATGACGAAGGATGAAGAGGACCAGAACCGACCAGCCAGCTCTCCCTCTTGGCTGAATGCTTAAACCGATGCCCTAGTGAGGGGGCATTGGTCATTAACCCTTGACCTTTGCTATGCTTATGCCTTGATGCTATGAATACTTTCCTATAAGTCTCTGCTTGTGTTTATGTGCCAGCAACCTGGAGTGTTTCCCTCCCCAACCAGTTGTCAGTCGTTCTCCCATGACAACCCTGTGGTTGCCTGTATGATGGCCTGAACGGAAGGATCCCTTTGGGAACTTCTCAGGAGGGGGACCTGGGCCAAGGGCTTGACCAGCATCTCACTGGCAATTCCAAGGCTCAGGGTGGGCTTCTGGAATGAGCATGAGCCCCGATGCCATGCTACCGAACTGCCAAGGGCATCCCTACCTCTTCTGAGATCTCCCTGTCCTTTCTGGGGAATGGGGACAAGAAGAGCAGCCTCCCAGGGTTGTTGTGAGTATTGAATGAGATAAAACTGCCTCAGGCAGGGCTGGGCATAGAGGAGGTGGTCAGCAAATGTCTGTTGAAAGAGTTGCGTAGGTCAGTCCCTTCCCACCCCTGTCACCCTCGTCTCATGCTTCTCGTTTATTCTCCCACAGCGCTCCAGGCAGCCCTTGTCCGCGGGGCTCTCCTTCAAGCAGGTAGGGGTCACCAAGATGGGCGTTGGGCTGACCTGAGTAGGAACATGAATCGTGCATGTGGTCATTTCCAGAGCACTTTCTGTGTTCTACAGGCGTCTTATTTCCATGTCGTACGTACACACGAACAAAGCAGCCTCATTTACAGATGAGAATGGGTTCAACATTGATTTGAGGGATTTTAAAAGGCTCGGGGGTAGGGGGAGGAGGATGTTAGGAGAAGCAAGTGCCCTTCCTGTGGCACGGGACACGTTCACATTCACAGCAGGGGCGCTGAGGTTGGAGGAGTGTAAGTGTTTGGTCGCATTGTTGGCAAGAGAAGGGGTCAGAGTTGGACCCTAGTGCCCTTGTGGCTGCACCGTACCCTCCTGGCCCAGAGTTCTACTAAGAGCCCTTTGATTTCCAATCAGACATTTGACAGTGGGATAGTCTGTTTGAAATCCCAGCTGTCTAGCCTGGTCTCAGGGGGGTGTGGGTGGCCCTGGCGCTGGTGCCTTGTGCTGGTTCCACCTTTCAACTACGGTGTGACCTTAACCAAGTCACTTAACTTCTCCAAACCCCAGTCCTTTTCATGGGCTAAATGGGGATTTAAAAAAAAAAAAAAAAAAGCAAGCACTCCCGTTTACCCCACAGGGAGCTTTTGAAGACCAAATGATGTAACCACTATGAAAGTGCTTTGTAAATCGCTGTGGAAATTGCTAGATACTTAACTCCCGGGGATCGCGCCTCGCAGTGCACATGCCCAAGCCTATTCTCCCTCAGTAATAACGGCACCCAGTAGGTGCTGTGTGTGTTTGCGCTCAATAAATAAATTCCAGAGTAAATAAAAGCAGAATTAATTCAACAAACATTTTCTGGAACGCCGACAATATGCCCAGCACACCAGGCCTGGTATGTGATCCAAAGATGATGAAAACAGTCTCCTGGAAGCTAATTGGGGTCCTCATTCGACCCGCACTTTCTTTCGTCCCCTTTTAAGCCAACCAGTTTTGTCCGGACAAGACAAAAACAACTCTGGCGCTTTAGAGAAGCCCAGCTCGGTGGAGACAATAGCTCCCGGGCATCTGAAAGGGGCTGATTGGATTATGTGGCAAATAGAAGGTGGAAGGGTGACTTGGAAGGTGACAAATGAAGTGGGCGGAGAGCTGCTTTGAGTTAATCCAGGCTATTAGGAGGGAACCTTTTGTCTTCCAGGGGCTGGCAGGAGCTTTTACCACTGGTTTTTACATCCTTAATGTAAGGACGCATAATTTATGGTCAGTGAAAATCCAGGCCCCGGTGAGATTTGAGTGGGCTGTAAAATTGAGCGTCCTGCTACCAGTGAGTAATTATAGTGAACATTTATGTCTCCCTTTGCAGTCCGCAAAGGCCTTTTGCAACCATGGATTCATTTGAACCTCACAACTCCCTGTCCCGATCCCGGGGCTGGCCTGCCACCTCCAAGGGAAATAGAGGCCATCAAGCTGCTCTTCCGATTGGGGTCCCATGGCACATTTGCACCCCTGTCACCTCTTGGGTAGCGAAGGAAGAGGTGTCCTCTGCACCGGTCTGTCCTGTTTCAGACCTGTTCCTCCCACCACTAGTTCTTCCCTCTCGATTCCTAACTTTGCTCTCTCCTCAGCCAGGAGCCTCCCAGGCCCCGCCGCCCCCTTTCCCAGCCACTACAGCCTGTCTCTTTCCTTTCACAGCCAAGCTTCTCGAAAGGCCTGTCTACACTTGCTGTCTTCCTTCCTCATCTCCAATTTCCTCTTCAACCCACTGCTTCCTGACTTGTTCTGCTCCGTTGAACGACTCTAACTCAGGTAATGACTTTTCTGTAGCTTAACTCTGGACACGTTTCCAGCACATGGACACAGACACATGAGGACACATGGACACATTTTCATTCTTTGCCCTCACATGGCTTTCGGCTCTGGATTCCTCCTGTTGACCCCTGCTCCCCGGATGCTTCATAGAATCACCTACTCCTGGCTTCCCTCATTCTTAGTTTCTCCCAGGCGCTGGAGCATCCACAGCTCTTCTCTCTGGGAGTCTACTTCTTACCATCTTGCCAGGTTTGAGGCCTGGCTAAATCACCTGGTGTTGAGGCCTTGGGGTTAGTCAGTTTTGCCAAGCCACTCTTTTCTCAGTTATGGAATAGGGTTACTGATCTTTACCTGGCAGGTCAGGTGGGATGTGTTGCAGGTAAGAACCAGACACTACCTGAGGGACTTGAAATAAGGTCAATAAAGTGTTCGTGAGAAAATCGGAGTCCCCATCAGCTTTTCCTACAGGTTAAGTTCCCACGGGGAGAACCAAAGAGGGAAGAAAGATGTGGGCGTGGGGGGAGGGGAGCAACAGAGAAAGAAAAAAAAAAAAAAGACCACTAAGAAAAGACACTAGAGGCACCAAAAGGTGGAGAAGGGAGCCTTAGAGAATATTAAAATCTACGAAAAACCCAACCAGAGAAAGGTTTTCTCTTGGGTCGGGCTGAAAGAAAGTAAACAGGAAAAAGATGTTAAATTGATTATCCCAGTGACAAATCCCAGGAAGCTTTCAAATCAAATTGCCCCATTTTGGGTTTTTAACTCCTTCTATCAAGTTTAACCTCCTTACCTCCTGCATCCTGGCTAAACCCTCCCCAGCCCCCCTCACTGGTGATTAAGTCCTGAAGGTACACGCAGCCTTTCAGCGAATGAATGGCCAACAGAAAGCACCCTCCCCCTCCCCCGCCAGCTGTGGTTTTCAGTTTTATTCCACTTTCCGCCCTTTCCCCTTAATGAACACAGGGCTAATCTTGGGCCTTGTCAAGGAAGAGGCTGCAGACGTTAATGAGGTAGCTGCTGGATTCCAATATTCGTCTCATAAGGAGCCCTTCTTTGTCTGTGAAGGAAAAACACACTGATTATCATAATGAGGTGAACTGGTGTCCGCAGGCTGGGGCGACCAGGGGCGACTGGTGCTTAGGCCACACTTCTAATTCTGGTGCTGGAGCCCGGGTTTCATTTGCTCTTCATTTAAGTCTTTGCCTCTGTCCCAGCGTGGGGTCCATTGAGCAGGGTTGAAAGTTGAAGGCTGCTTTGGGAAGCGGGCCGCAGATAGGGCTGCTTGGCAGAAAGTTCCTTTGTTCAACACAGTTGTCCCCGTGGTCCAGGAGCTTCATGCCTCCTGGACTCATTCTCCCAAAAAGCCTGGGAATGGGGGTGCACATTCACTACCGGAGCATGCACCTGACCTGTTTCAGGACTCCCCCGATCATTAAAACTTAACATTATGTGTAGAACCCATGGGATTATCCCAAGGCCAACACCCACGGAAGGTCCCATCCTGGTCAAGAAATAGAGGAGTCTGGGGGCCCCAGAGGCCCCCCCCCACCCAAGGGACAGCAAGGTTCGTGGTTCACATTTGGCTTCCACATACTGCTGAGTGTGAGATTCAGAGGGCCAGAGGTTTGTCAGGATCACTTGGTGAGCCAAGTGCACACAAGGGACATGACAACTCCGATCTGGCATCAGAACAAATAGTCCCTGCTTTGACCCTCTTAATCTCTCTCGCCCCTGCGTGTCCTGTGCCACAACACAGGGGAATGCCTCCTCCCCCTGCCCCCAAGCTCTGTCCTGATCTTTGAATTCTTCAGAGCCCATCCACATCTTTAGAGGAGGCATCCCCCCACCCCCTCGAAACCCGTCTTGTGTCCCAAGACCTGGGCTTCTCTCACCCCAAGGCCACTCAGTCCAGATTAGATCACTCCCAGTGAATCCTCAGACTCTAGCCAGACCTTCAGCCAAATGGAAAACTAAGGGAGAAGTGGGGTGATGGGAGCAAGGGGAGGAGACCCTCGGAGTTCTCTGTTGGCTAAAGGTCTCGGGCATCATGGATCGGAATTAGCTTGCGCTTTTAAAATCCGCAAACCCAACTAGGCGCCTTAACTGTAGAAGGATGTCTGGGTGATCCAGATGTTGCCTGGATGAGGGCACCGGGTGAGGATGAGCACCTCTGAAAATGGAGATCCCTCCAAAACCTCCCCCGCTCTGCGGTTATTGGAGAGTAATAAAATAGAGCCGTTCCTGGTGTTTCTAAATGAGAGGACTTAATTTGAATAGGAAGAAGTTAACCACGGGCCTTTTCTCGAATACGTAGCAGTAATTACAATACAAGCCCCTGAGTCCTTAATACACCAGCATCTGAGAACCTGGGAAGGGTGTGGAAGGCATTAGTGGGTCAGGATCTTGGGGGGTTTTGTACTCTGCTGGCACCTGAGTGCCTGGCATTGACAAAACTCCTCTCCCCCAACTCTGCTCCTGTTGGATTTCTGGAAACTAGGCAGTCAGGTCTCTTAAGTTTTTCTGAGGCCACCAGCAGAGGGGTCTGAGCTAATTGCTCCCTTGAGTGTAGGGGTGGCCCAAAGTTTTCACTTGCCCTCTTGTGTCTGCCGTCTATGCCCGGGAAGGACACCACTCTGCTGCCCGTGCATACAGGACCCCCTGCACCCCACCCTTCCAGCCCAGGAGTCCAGTCTGGCTTCCTGTGTGAGCCCCCTGGTCCCCAGAACCCGCAGGTCTCAACATCCTGCATTAAAGGGATCCCGGAGGCCCTAGAGTTCTAAAAAGTGGCTTCACCAGGTGGGAGAGCAGAGAATGCGAGAGGCCAGGAGATGCCCCCATCCCACAATTCTGCGATTCTGTTTTTCTGCTTTTACTGCCCACCTCTGTTCTCCACTCCCTTCTTCCTCTCCTCCCTTCATCACCGTTTCCTGATCCGGTCCTCTGGGGGTGCCCTAGGCCAGCCCATGCCTCCTCTGGGTGCCCCAGCCTCAGCCTGGCACAAAAGTGGGGTTCAGTAAGAGTATGTGGGATGTCTGTTTGGACAGGTGAGTCAATGAAGGAACCGCCATACCTGTGATGCTAGATGGGAGTCTTTGGGAACCGAGGAGTTTTAGGCAAATGGGTGGAGGGTGGATTTCATTTCACTGAGGGGGAGTGGGCATCGCCCCACCCCCAGCCCCATTTCTGCTGGGCTTTGCTGGTCCTGCCCCTTCATTCACTCAGGCGTCCATCCCGTCATCCAACAGTTGATCCTTACTGAGCGAAACCCCTGGTCCGGCCCCGGCTTGGCCCCGCTTCCCTTAGCGCATCCCTTGATGGTCTCTGCCTCCCCAGGAGGGCCGGCCGGGGGGTTGCTTCTGCTGAGGCCGGCCTCGGGCTGCCTCAGGCGCTGGAGCAGTGGCCTCCGGCTCTGGAGAAGGCCGGCAGAAGGGTGTGAGGGGTAGGCCCTGGTCGGCCTGTCTGGGGCCAGTTGGCCCCCTGCGACCTTTAAGCCCTGGAGGACACTTGAACCTGCCCAGCTCCAGGGCTGTGCCCCCCTCCTGCCCTCTCTGCCTCCCACCCCCCGTCCTGTAGCTGAGTGCTGATGGCTGCCCTGACCCCCTGCCTGCAGCTCAGGACTGAGGTGGGAGCACGGGGACAGCTGCGGTGTGTGTGCCCCTCTGGCTCCGGCCACTCGGGTCTCCCTCTTGAGTTGGGGTCTGCGAGTTGGACCTCTCCCTCCGTGATGCCTTCCTGCCCCTGGGGCT
Organism: Canis lupus dingo; assembly: GCF_003254725.2. NCBI lineage: Eukaryota > Metazoa > Chordata > Mammalia > Carnivora > Canidae > Canis > Canis lupus. Next base: position 69,235,423 of record NC_064250.1, read on the forward strand.
AAATCTAGCCCCTGTGCAGCCCAGGGGTTGGCTGGGAACCTCCAGGGAGCTCTGCAGGCTCTTGCCTCTGCCTGGTTGCCTACCTGTTCCGCTCTGTCTGGTGGCCAGCTTGACCCACCTGGAGCTCTGCTTGCCACAGTCTGTCTGTCGCCTGGCCTGACCCACTTGGCCCTTCTCTGTGCCCCAATCACGGGGCTCGGGACCCTCTGGGCCTCAGCTGTCCAGCCCTCTGCCTAGCAGGTTGGTTTTCCTTGCTGAGCCCACACCTGTGGCTACCTGGCCCTGTCCGCTTCCTTGTCCACCTTCTGCCTGCTTGTCTCTTGCCTCTTATTGGTCCCAACTACCCCTTCCCCGGCCTAAGGAGCCCCTTCAAGCCCTATGCGGCCCAAGAACCAGTCCCCGGTGCCCTAGGACAGGTCCCTGCTGGCATGCCACCTCCTCCAACCATCAGATGCCTCCTCCCTTGGGGGGGGGTAGGCGGGCGAAGGGAGGGTTGGAATGACCAGACTTGTATTCTGCCCCCCCCCGCCCACCACCCCAGTTTTCTTGTCTCGTCCACTGGGTGTTAGCCACAGCCTGTCCCCAGGCCCCACAGCTGGTTTGGGGGCTGCCACCTGGGCCCGTTGCTTCTCCTTCACTTCTTCATGTCACTGCTCATCTCCACGAACCACCTTCCACCGAAAACCGCGCTGCAGGTGAGACTGGGCTCTGTGTCTTTCCTTGTGTGTGCGTAGCTCTTCTGCAGTGCTGGCCCGGTGGGAATTCTAATTTCCTGCCTCTCCTACAGGTCAGCCCTGTCCTCGGCACACTGGCCGTGACCTGGCTGGGTCGGCTGAAGAACCGGATGGAAGAGGCAGAAAGAAGCCCCCAGAGGAGCGCCGCCCTGCACCACCCAGCCTTCCTTGCTGATGGTCACCTGGCATCTCATGCCCAGCCCTGTGCCTCTTCACTTCTTCCTGCTTTGGGGTGAGTTTCTTGATTTCCTGAGACACTGGAATTTCATTAGCTTCAGCTCACACTCTCTATTCAAGAATGCACACGTTTAACCTGGGGAGGGGGCCGCCACCAGGAGAGAATCCTCTTCTCCACCAACCCTGCGGCCTGGGGGTCTGTCTGCAAGCTGCCTGGAGCCAGGATCGTGGCCGCTTGGAGCCAGCCTGCGTGGGGCCCGCCCTGGGCAGTGGCATTCTGTGGCCAAGGCACGGTAAGTGAGGGGTGTCCACGACTCTGGCCCCGAGCCCTCGAGAACCAGCTCGGGCCAGGCACACAGTACACACAGGAGGGCCTCAGTGAATTTGCTAAGCACGTGAGTGACATACAGAACGGTGCGTTTGCCTTCTCTGGTCTCTGAGGCCTGGCCAGAGGGCCAGCGTGGAGACGTGGAAACAGAGGAGCTGGTCTGTCCATAGAAAACCTTCCTCCCTGAAAGCCATGCTGTGTCAGCCCTCGTGACAATGCTGAGTTCCCACACGCGAGGCTTTGATAATGCTCTTTAATCCACAGAGTGGTTTTTGAGTGAGTTCCTCTCTTGGCCCCTTCTCACCCCTGAAATTGCAACGAGACGGGATTGTTTGTGTCTGTTTAAATAAAATCAGTAATGGTAGAGAAGAAGAAAGCGGAGGATCGTAGCCACACAATTCGCTCCAGAACGAGTCATTTGTTTATCTGTGCTTCACGTATTCGAGACGCATGGACAGAGCCATGGGGGCTCAGGGCTGGGCCTCTCTTGGGGTGCCTAAGACCAGCTTTGCCTTAAGGCCCAGAGGGGTCTAGCGGGGTTCTCTGGGGGATCCCACGCAGTGACAGGGCCCATGTGGCAGCAAGGTGGATCGGAAGAAAGGATGCTCAGCCGAGGGCACTTGGCCTTTTTAGGGTCGCAGGAGCCGAGTCCCATGAAGGGGTCAGGGGATGTTAGCACCAGCAGCGCAGGAGGCTGGGCTCGCGTGTGCCTTGTGTGCCTCCCATTGGATGCTCCCGGGGTAGCCGCTGGGGTGAAAAGTGAGGGCAGTTAGACCCCCAGGGTGGTCCAGGTGGGAGATGGAGAGTGGCCTGGTGAGGCTAACTCAGGCCCTCAGACGTTCATGGGGCCTCGGGTAGGTCCCAGCGGAGTCCTTGGGCCAGATGCCAGCGTCCCCCTGGGCACCCACACGTGGGGTCTGTGAGAGGGCCGGCGATGCACAGAGCTCCATGCCAGAGCAGGGCCCCCCACCCCCAGGTGCCGAAGATCCCCACGCTCCCCTGCCCGGCCCTGGCTTTCTAACTCAGCTTTCATGATGCCCTTTCATCAGACCAAAGTTTCAGAGACAGGTCTTCCGCAGCCCTGCCCTTCTCCGCTGAAAGGGAAATGGGGAGTGGATATTATTTTTAAACAAAACCCGTCAGTGCAGACAGCAAGGGGCAGAGGTATCCGAACCTGGGGACCGTTGTCTTTGCTTGCTTGGGTTCCCTGGAGAGCTAGGCAGGCTGCGGCGAGGCGGGGAGTGTGTGCCCAGGGCTGAATCCAAGGAGGGGCACCAGGAAGGCTCTGCCCTGTGATATTTACTCCAAAGTTGGCATTTGCCGAGCCACCTGCAGGCACAGTGACGTGGCAGAGAGAGGCCTGGGAGGGTAGCTTTACATAGGGCAGGATGCAGGTCTAGGGGGGGGCGGGGGGGTCGCATCCGGAGCTTACCAGACAGATCCGTGTAGCTAGTCTGAGCCAGGTGCCCACAGTTTCTGGATTCTTCCTTAGGCACATCTCAGCACTCCCTCCAGGGGCGGCTGAGCTGAGGGGCAGAGTCAAGGTGAAGGCAGGTGCCCAGCCAGCCCCAGACTTGGCCAGACCCCCGCCCCTCCTCCTCCACAGTGGTGCAGGACGACGTCTCTTTGGGCCCAGTTCTTTTTCAGGTACACTTGTAAATGTTCAGTCTCGGGCAAATACGTATTTTTGTGTGTCCCACGTATTTGGGGTTTTGTGCATCATTAAGCAGAAAATAAGGACTAGATTAAGTATTCTTCACAATGAAAGAAGTTAAAACATAACATCATAAATCAGCCTTGCAGCCGAACAGCCAAGGCATTATTAAGTGTTGAAAGAAATGAACATTTTCAGGAAAATTCTTTTTTGATGGATTGACCCATCCCTGAGCAGTGAGGGGGTGGATGGGAGACCCTGACTGGCCAGAGGGCAGAGGGCCCTGTCACAGTGATGGGAGGGGTTTCTCTGGCCATTTGTCACGTGAGAGACTGTTCCCCAGGGCCTGCCTCTAGCTGGACGCTTCCAGGAGGGCACAGATGTCAAGGAGGAGATGGTGGTCTTGTCTGGAAGCTGGTGCTCCCGTCCCACAGGCCTCCCCCTTGGGTGGGCGGGAAGTGGAGCCCAGTGGACCCAAAGTGCCCCCTCTGCCCCGGCATTTTCCCACCTGCAGGTTGCTTGGGGGGCTCGTTGCAGCTTTCGGGGGCCCCTGACCTTGTGCCTCCTGACTTGCGATTGAAACCCCAAACGCATTTCCAAGCACATTTTTCCAAATAATGTCAAAACCTGGCAAGTTTAAGGGCAGCGGGATGCATGTGTTTCTTATTCGTTTGCATGAAGTAACTTCAGTGTGTTTTTTATGAGCAATCTGACTTCCAGAAAGAGAAAAAAAATCGACCCATCTTTAATGAGCTTGCTAATGAATTTTTCCTTGAAAAGAAGAAGGCAGCTTTACACAGAAGGGGGTGTGGAGGGAGACAAATTAAGGTTCTAAAGGGTTAAAGGGCAGTGGGCGATATAGAGACCAGCATTGTCAGCTGAATTGAGAGAGGCCTGCGGCTCTGAGGGCAGTTTCTTTTTAGAAGATCCGTGTTTAACACAGTGTAAGTCCCAGGAGCGTCCCCCTTCCCTCGCTGCTTTGAACCCTGTCCTCTCTCCTAAAGGGAGAACAAGGAAGCCTTGCCTGGCCTCCCATCTCTGGTTTGAGCAGATGGAAAATTCTGGAAAAGAGCTGGATCTTACCATCTCGAGTGTGGGGTTCGCATGTTGAAAGGGAGACAAGAAGGCGGGCAGGGAAGGAGGGAAAGCTCTCTCCATGGTGCCTGTCCCAAGGGGGCAGGCCCAAGTCCTGCAGAGCTTCGAGAAGCCGGGGCCCTTAGGGAGGTCTGAGGGACGGGCTGTTGTGGGGGCAGCTCTCCGTTCCAGAAAGGCGTGAAATCAGAGAGTCCTTGGGACTCTGTGGGGAGGAGGTCTGCCCTCCAGCGGTGTCCCCTACCGGGCACCCTCTGGGCATTGCAGCAGGACAACCAGAGGACAGAGCAGCACCAGCGAGAGAGGTCCCCAAGTTCAGTTGGATCCAGTGGAAGCAGGTGGGAGGCAGTGGGGAACTCCTCATCTGTGCCAGGGGTGACAGGCCCATCTCTGAGGAGCCCCCGTACATCCCAAAACTTCTAGTGCCTTCTGGATTTTAGACGCTTGGTCCCGTATCCTGGTCTTCACTGTGGAAAAGTGATGTCTCTTGCCGTGCTTTTGGGAACTGACCGATGAGAAAGTCTCCAGAAATATCTGTGTTTGTCTTCTCAGCTCCCTTCTCTCCCCCGGACCCCCTCCCCCAGTCCCGGGCTCACGAGGGACCAGGGGACAGAGCAGGTGCTGAGTAGCTGAGGCTGGGGTCGGCCTCACTTGGGATGCGTGTGGGAGGGAATTAATCAGGGGAGAGGGGGCTGGTGGAGGGTGTAGTTGTGGGTCTCTTAATTGCTCTCCAGTTTCTTTGGGCTTAAAAACAATCCAGATGGAGAGTTCTTAAGCCCCCCACCCTGGGGGTCGGGGGAGAGGAAGGCTGCCCACCACCTTTTGCCTGGCTTCTCCGCGCAGTGAATAGGGTCTTTGGCAGGGGCTTAAGGAGGAGACTCTTAGCCTGGGAGCTCCCAGGGCCCGTTTGAGGCCGAACAAAGGCAGAGGCAGAAAGGAATGTGGGGGAGCCCCCCACGGAGCACAGCCACCTGGGGATAATCGGGAGGGCTGAGTGCACATGAGCTTTCCCAGGTCCTGTGAATACATTCTTTCAATAGAAGGTGCCTTTTCTTCAGATGAAAAGGAGAAAAGCTCAATCACCTTCCCTGGAAAGGAGTGTGTGTGTGTTCCCTCCGGGGCCTCGGCGGCCCCTGCCCTTGTGTGTGACGCGCAGACAAGAGGCTGCACAATGACACGGTTAACCAGTCACCCCGTCAGCGCGACCTCGGACATGCTCACGCTCCTTGGTTCTCGGGCTTGCTTTCTGCAAGTTTCTCAGGAGGAAGAATCCTTGCGGCTCGGCCTGTAAACAGGAACGGGATCAAACCGGGCCTGATGCCCGAGAGACAGCCAGAGAGGCAGATGGGGCCAGGGAGACGGGACTCCCGTCTGGAAAGGAGGGGGGCAGGAGGATAGTCAAGGGGCCCAAGGCTGACCACGTGTCTGTGCCATCCATGCGGGGCCGCAGCCGGCTGGTGGCTCCTTCTGCCTTCTGGCCCCTTCTCTGGGCCGGCCTGACGGGGGAATTAGAGTCGCTCCTACCAGATTAAGAAATTGGGGGCTGGTGTCGAGGTTAGGGAGGATGACGGAGGTCAGCGAGGCTCACATAGCCAGGGGCAGCCTGGAGCAAGGGGACCCTGCCAGATGGAGGGCAAAGCGTTTGTACCCCCCTGGCCCCTCTGGAGCAACTGGGGCAAACATCCCAGCCGTGAGAGGAAAGAGTCCCCGTCTCAGTCTTGGCCAGTGCCCCTCACTGCTGGCTTCTGGGCCTCAGTTTCCCCATCTGTAAATCGAGGCAGTCGCCGGTCAGCTCTGTATATTCCGTAAGGCAGAAGGAGCATGAATGTCAGTTTGGGAAAGACGAGGGCCCTGTTTCACCGGGGGGTGAGGTGGGGGTGAGGAGGGAAGGCCTCAGGTGCCCAGACTGGGCCCCCACTAGCCTCCTGGCTGGGAGCAGGGCACAACCTCACTACCCAGGACTTGTCGTTCAGAGGAGAGTGTTCTAAATGGGTGCTCTGGGCACAGGGTCAAGCAGCAGCCCTAGAATGGCCTTTAGGAGACCTGGTACCAGCCCACACTCAGCCTCAACCTGGGTGTGACCTTGGATCCTATCTCTAGCCTTCTTGGCCTCAGTTTTCCCATCTGTAACATGGGACAGTGCAGGATCACGGTCGTCTGAGGGCCCTCGCAGCTCTGGCTTCCTTCTGGCTGCCTCAGTGGTCCTCTGTGGTTTGTTTGTTTGCTGGGTCTTTAGAGCCAGAGGGTGGGAGATCGGTGGTCCCCTGCCATCCCATCCTCTCTGCTTTAGAGAGGAAATAGGGAGCACAGAAGGCTGGTTTCCCTCCTTCCCACCAACCCCCAGGATAGCAGGCCCCAGGCCTGAAGCCCACTGCTGGCGGCTGGTCTCCACTTAACCAGCATGGGCAATGGGGTCACCATCATTAGCTGGTCCCCACAGTCAGGTTTTTGTGAACATGATCCTGATAGCGCTCATACCCCAGGCTAGCTCCCGGGGACTGCCCGCGTACTTCGGAGCCAGGATGGCATTTTATAGAGCATTTTTCCACATGGGTGGGCCACCGGCCAGGCCTGGAAAACCTTTCTGGGCTGCGGAGTGGTCAGTGTGTAATGAGACGAGCCTCATGGCGGCGGGCCCGGCAGGGTGTGCCATCAATCCCCTGTGGCTCGCCATGCACTTTTTGGTCACGAGACCTGGGGTGACATCTCTGTTGGTGCCCTTGTCCGCTTGGCCGAGAACTTCCTGAAAAGCCCATCAGGGTGGTGACTTCTGGAAAAGTGATCAGTAGCCAGGCCCATGCCAGCTGCCTGTCCCAGACCCAGCTGAAAAGACACCTCCAGCGATCTCTTTGCGCCTCCGCGTGTGATGGTAAATAAGCTCACAGAGCCCTCTGTGGGTGCCGCACCCCGTTCTTGCCACGGTGGGCTGCAGCCTTTGTTTTGTGACCTTGGTTCCTATAATACCTGGGAGCTGAAATGAGGAATCGAAAAAATTGCCAGCCTCAATTAGAGCAGCGACTGCCTTTTCCGAGGCTGCCTCCGCCACTCCAGCCATTAACCGTAAACATACACCAAATAGGCCCTAATTCTCTCTAATTGCCCACTCCTGAAGCGCAGAGTGAGGTTCCAGGAAGAGGCATATGTAAACATCCTCCATGGCCCGGCCAACTGAAATTAGAGGGCTGATGGGGGCCGGCGAGAGAGGGGAACGCGATTTCAAAAGATGTCCCAATTACCTCTCCCATTTTCATAAATAGGTCCATAATGTCCAGGCCCCGGTCTTCACAAAGGTACAGGAAATTAGCTTTGCAAAGAGCCTGCGTTTGTAAAGGGGAAGTTGTAGGAGGGTGGTCTTTCCTCAACAGGTAGGAAGCATGAGATCTGAGTCGAGGCTGATGATTTGTATAAACTGCGGGCTCTATTTCTGGAAATCACCATTTTATTGAAAATAATCCTTTCGTGTCTCGCCCTGCACTAAACATCCATAAGGTATTTGTACCAAAGGCATGTCAGGTCCGTTAGGTCCTGTTGGCCTCTAGGAAAGAGTAACTTTAAACATCTTGAGATGAAGAGCTAGACTTTCCTAATCCTGTTAAGCCAGGGAGGATGTTTTTGATGCACCCACCGATGCTTCCTACGGGGATGGTGAGCTCAGGGCAGGCATTTATGAGGTCTGGGATCAGATGCTGGTGGCAGTTGTTCTGCTGGACCCCGTAAGGAGGCCTTGTGTTTCCTTTGGTTCCAGACAGTGACTCATCTCTGCAGCTTCTCTGACATCTGTTAGAATTCCAGCCTGGCGCTGCGTTGTCATACATCACGGCAAACCCGGGGCTGGTACACGCAGCTTTGAAACCAAGGCACGACTTTGCCAGGGCTGCCTCTTCACAGAGCAGCCTGGGGTCTGCGTGAAAGCTAATTGAGGGTAGTCAGGAGCTGCGGGGGCTCATGGAGCCCCAGAAGTAGGAAAAAAAACCCACAGATGCTCCAAGCTACCTGATTTCTATGGTCCTGTGAAATACACCAAAGTTTTTGGGGCCCGGCTCTTACTCCCAAGAAAAGTGGCAGTGCCTGGGGTCTTGCTGTGTGTTCAGGGTCTGGAGTCCCATTGTCACCTTAGGACTGTGGTAAAGACAGGAGGGCCGCCCCAGGCTCCTGGGGAGGGCTGGAAACGATCTCAGGTGGTATCCAGCTCAAAATGGGGCGGGGGGTGCCCCTAGAACTTGTACATCACCAGAGTCTGCCTTTCAGTCATCCAGTGGCTTGTAACTGTTCGGTTAACATCCATTTTTTCTAAGGACTTGTTTTTTTGGTTATAAAATCAACCGGTTAGGGAAAAACAGTGTTGGGGAGGCTGAAAGCCAGGGGAGGGATTTTTTTAAGGAGGATTTAGAAGCAAGAGGTGTACCCCTCTGTGTCCCGACCGAGTGGGTGCAGTGATGCGTGCTCCTGGGAGTAGGGAGGCATAGACAGTGGAGGGGATCCCACAGGGCTTAAGTCAGGGCAGGGGGAGTTGCAGAGGGCCTCTTCCTACCTTGGGGCTCCCTGCCTGCACCCTCTCTTGCCCCGACCTCTGGTCCTGCCCTCACCCACCTCACAGGGCTGTTCAGACCTCAGCTGTGGCCACACCTACTTACCTTCAGAGACTCTACCCAACGTGTGTTCAAAATCAACTCACTTATAAAAATGTGTTTTGTTTCAACAAATAGACTTTTATGCCCGCCCCTAAGCAGCCTCAGGTTTATGGAAAAAGTGAACGGCGAGTACGGAGAATTCCTCTACCTGCCCCTGTCCCCAGTTTCTCCTATGATTAACAGCTTGCGTTTGTTGTGGCCCATCCGTTAAAAACGATCAGCCGATTGCTAATAATGTCGTTATTAACGAAAGTCCGGTGCTTACGTCATTGGGTCCACTCTTGGTCTTGTACAGCCTGTGTGTTTTGATGGATATGTGGTAACATGGATCTACCATTACTGAACTCACTTTTTTTTTTTTTTTTTTTTAACTCTAAGCCAAATGCCTGAAACCGAAGGTTTGGTGTGTCTGGCCATAGCTTTTTTAGGGTGCTGATTAAAATGTGCACATAATTATCAAAGCGCAGGTATCTCTCCAGGCGCCACGTTCTTCTATCTTGTGACGTGTGCACCATGGTTTTAGGACACGCTGTCCATTAAATATCCCGCAGCCCATGGCCCACAGCCCACCCCACGCTCACACTCCACCCCGCTGGCTCCTACCTGAGTATGTGCTGTGCCTCGGCAGTGCCCTTCCTCCATGGGGGGATGCCCTTCCGGGGGGTCTTTCCCCCACTCTTTCGGTGTCCAGCTCAGCTGTCACTCATGCAGTGGCTCTAAGTCTTTGGGAGCCACAAAACAGCACTTAGCTCCATGTTTAGCACTTAGCCAAGGGCTCTGGGTCAGGAGCCACGTTCCTGCCTCTCTCCCTGCCCCCATCCACTCCCTACGTAGTTGAAGCTGGGGTGGGGAGCTTGGTGGGTGAGTGAGCATGCAAGCCAGTGTACGGAAGAGAGAAATGCTTGATTTCACCAGTTGCACCCTTGCTAGAAGTTGGGGAGTCCCTGCCCTAGTTGGGTGAGGTTCCATGCCAGTGACCCAGTGCTTTGTCATTCCAGTTGGAAGACGCCATCTGGAATCCTCCGTGGAAGGAGAGACCTGGACTGCACGACTTAGCACCCTCCAGCTTTCAAATCGTAAGTTGCTGGAGTATGGGGAACACATCTGTGGGCTCGTCACTGAGGGTGGGGGGCTGCCACCCAGGACACACTGCCGGGCGAGCCCTGTGGGAGGGAACGGCCAGCACTGGCCAGCGGTCTGCTCACGGGGAGGTGGGTGCCCAGCGAGCTAAACTGATTGCGGACCTGGGGGGCTTGTGTTCTAAGACAGGACCCCCAGCCTCCTTGTGTTGTCTCTGTGGCAAAAGAATTCTATAGGCGGCTTCGAGTGCCGGACCCCCCAAAGAATTCCTTCTCTCTCGCTCCTCTAAATGAATGGCCCTTTCATTATTGAGTGTCCCTTTGGCTCTTGTGCCCCAGGGCAGACTAGGATGGAAGTGCCCTTGTGAGCTGGGGGGCCCTTCAAAGGGCCAAGGAAAAAACGCGGGCCGAGGGACCAGCCTCTCAAACGGGCTTCGAGCTCCAATGACCTTCGCTCACCCCCTTGAAATGTCTGGAAAACAGAATGGGCAGATTTTCTGTCTTCAAAGTTTCCGGCTAAACCTCTTCAAGTTCTTTATTGTTTGGGACTGAGACACTCAGCAATGGTAATGGGTAGTTTCTTTTGTATTTGCCTTGAAAGGCCAAAATATTTTCATATTGCTACAGACAAAGCCGTCTATTTAGAAATGAACGCCATGTCTGTCGTTTCCCACTGGGGAGACTGTGTACAACGTGTGTGTGTCTCTGTGTACTCTAGGGTCTTGAAACAGGTTTCTCATGGGGATGGCCATTCACCGGGGTCCGGGGGAAGCGCCTGCCCTGCCAAGGGAGTCTGGGGGAGCCCAGCCCTAACTGCACATCTGTCCCGGTTTGTTTAGGGCGTGAGCCCCGGGAGGGTCTGGCTGCACTGACATTCACTGTGCCTGCATCTGCCATGTGTATATGTTAAGGACCGTAGGTTGTGCCTTGGTGGTCAGCTTGGTGGGAGGAAGCAGAAAGGTCTAAGGTACTGTGGATGTTCTGTTTTTCTTGTTGGGAAGGTCATTTTACTGGTATCTATTACATGATCCAAATAATGGACCATGGATGGATGAATGAAGGCACAAAGAAGTGGAGCAACAAATAGATAGGTAAGGAGGTGGGCAAGCCAGGATGAGAGCACAGTGAACAAGATCCCATTTGATGGCCAGGAGATTGATCTATAAATCAATAAAACATTGAATCACTGTGTAAAGAGAGCCACACATGAGCCAATACTCAGTCAGCATGCACCAAGGAATACGTGTAAGGCAGATAGATAGTGCCCGAAGTTTACCAATAAAACAATAAAATGTAAATAGAAGAGAGCATGACCAAGGGGTGGAAATGCAGAGGCCAGTAGCAACAGTACCCATGTCGTGTGCTTACACAATGTCTAGGAGGCTAGATCTTCTGTGAAGTGTTCGGATCATAAATGATAGCCATGATAATGATCCTTTAGGTGGGGAGGAAACTTCTGGAGGTGATGGATAGGTGTATGAGAAGGATCTCGGTGATGGGTTCATGGAGCACGCTTCTCTCCAGACTCATCAGGTCCTGTATGTTAATTATGTACAGCCTTTTATGTGTCAGAACACAATTAAAATTAAAAAGCGTAAGGAGAAGGTCACTGAAAGAACTCCCAAAGCACTGGTGAAAACGAGAGGATGAGTCTCATCAAAATGAGCAGGTGCGAGAGAGAGCGAGCAGGCGATTGGGAGGGAGAGAGAACAGGGCAAAACACAAACAGTAAATAAAAGGAAGAATGATAATTTTCATAAATTAGGGGATGCACAAATATATAAGGAGGACTATGTTAGGTGATCGTAAACCAGGCATTATGATGAGTCTACAGGTGTGCTCTTGGCATAGACAAATAAATAAGCAGCAAGGACTTCAAAGAATAGGTAAAAAAAGAGAGAGAGAGGACCCAAGACACCATGGAAGAGAGTTAACCCTTACCAAAAGTTTTCTAATTCCAGGCATGCATAAATAAATGAATAACAAAGTGAAAGAAAGCCAAAGAGAGGCGGAGTGAGGGGTGGAAACTCCCAGACCTGGATGGGAACATGGCACGAGGGGCTTGTGTCCCCTAGTCCCGGGAGCTGAGTGTGTCCCATGAAAGGATAAAAGAAAAAAGAGAATAAAATAAAATATCCAAATAAAAAGCAAGAAGCACGAGAGGAAAAGTAACAGGTAGCAGCAGATCCAGAGATAAGTGAATGGGTGGATCAGTATATACAGGTAGACAGTGGTGGGATTAGTGGGAAGGCTGTCATGCAGCAAGGGTTACGGTTAGTCCAATTCTACAAGCCATGGTGCTATCGATAAAATAAGAAGTCTCTAAATTAACAAGTAAATCAGCATCCAGAGAAACAGATGGGGTGGAGTGAAGGGGAGCCAACGCGCCCAATGGGTGTTGGCAGGGTTGTTATTAATCGTAACTGGGCACCGTAGCGCCCCGAGAAGGAAGGCAGGCGAGTGAAGGGGAGAAGCAAAGCTGCCGCCCGCAGGAGAGAAGGACAGTTACCAGGGTGGTGGCAACTAAAGGGATAGATGGGGGCTAAGTGGGAGATCCATGGGAGAGGGTAGGCTCAGACTTCAGGTCATCATGGGTCAAACTCTGAGCACTCACTTCCATTAATAGTAGAGAAAGTAGCCGATAAAGAGGAAGAAAACAGGAAGGAAGAACGGTCTGAAGGAAGGAAGGAAAGAAGGAATGAATAAATGCACCATGGAGTTGCAAGGGTCAGGGATGGCCATTTGCAGGTGACATTGGGATTCATCGGTCTGTGGCAACCGAGCACCAAAGATCAAGAAAACACAAGAAAGGGGAGGGAGAGATAGAGAGAGAGAGAGAGAGAGATAGAGAGAGAGAGAAGCATAACTGGCCAGGGGCCGGGGGTGGGGGTTGGGTGACGACAGTTGACTATAGATTACCATGGATCCAGTTAGGTGTCTCTGCCTCCGGAAGCCTAAAAATAGTTACTCAACTCCGGAGAAGGACCAGATGGATGCATGAGTGAAGGAGTGAAGGAGAAAAAAAGTTTGTGCTAACTGATGAGCAGGTTGCCTGATCTCCCACAGAATGAAAGGCAGTAAGAAACGATCAAAAAGGGTGGGAGGAAAAAAAAAAACCCAACAATGAAGATGGAGGGGAAAATCAAAATTAAAAAAAAAAAATCTGTAAAAAATAATAAATAAATAGGTCAAGCGATGAAGTCTATGAGAGGGAACTGGCTTAGCACCGATCAAACACATTAATTCAGATCTGGGGCCCCAGAGTTCATACATGATAAAAACAAGCCCATAAATAAAAGAGCTGCACACGTAGGTAACATGAGAGCGAGGCCCACACCGGAAGCAAGAACACAAGCCCAGAATTACGACTGATTCAAAACCGGGCCCTGGAGATGGTGAAATAAATCCGACACCAAATCACCAGTCCGAAGAATTAACGGACACAAGGGAACCCCAAGTGCGCGAGCGCTGAGAAGGGCCTGGGAACCACAGATGATGGTTAATCCAATTCTGTGCACCTGAGGTCCATAAATAAAAGAATAAATATTGAAATAGATGGGTGACAGGAAGAATGAATGGGTGCAGGAATTACTGAATTAGAAATGGGAATGGCTGGAACGGCCAGGAGAGCGCTGCCCTCAGGGTTGTCACTCCTCTGACTCGGGGCACCTGAGCCCTGCCCCCTCTGGACAGCAAAATGATGCAGGGACCCGGAGACAGAGGCGAGCAGAGGGGGACTAAGTGCACGAGGAAGGGGAGACGAACACCAGAGAGGGGCACCGCGGGGTGGGGGTCGGGGGGGGCCGAAGGAGCAGGCTCTGCTAGGTGGGATTAGCTGTGAGGTCCCAGAGCTCCACCACGACCGACCTGTCCCCATTTCTAGAGTGAAGGGCGTGGACAAGGTGGAAAAAGAAGCAAAAGACAAGAAAGGGAAGATAAGAAACATGAAAAATAAAGCAACCCCAGTGACAAACTGGCCGTTGGGAGAGCTTGTCGGAACAGGGATTATAATTAGTTTGCATACACTCTCCTTAAAGAGATAAATGCATTACCCCTCTCAGAGAATAAATGAAAAATAAAGGAAATTCCCAGCCCAAAGACAAGGCTGCATTTCCTAGCGCTGTAATAAAACAGATGCAATTGAGGCCCATAAATGAAAGAATAAATACCTAAGCGTCCAAGGTGACTGGGGCCCAGGAGGAGGGATGGTGGAGGCGCAAGATGGTGGGTACTAGGTGTGCTGGGGTTGGGGGGGCTTGCCTGACGGGTACCCCCCATCCCAAACCAGGAAGGGAAAGGAGGGCCCCCAGTGGGGGAGGAGCGGCAGGAAGCCAAGGAAGGTGAGATTTGGGAAGAAATACAAGGAGGGAATAGGGCACAAAAAGGCGAGGCGAGCACATAAATAGGGCTCGTGAAGGGAGGTCTGCAGGACCGGGGCTCTGGCCAGATGGGGGCCGCTCAGCTGTGGGTGCCCAGAGATGAGGGGGTCAGGTGGAAAGGGCTGGATGGAAGACGAACAGGAGGGAGGCAGGGAAAGGAGGGCAGACAGGAGGGAAGGGGTTTCTGGGGCCCTGAGCTCCAGCCAGCTGAAAGAGAGGCTAGAGGAGGGGTGGCTCTTGGCATGAGGGGTGCTCGGCGCACGCACCTGGCCCGGCAGGGAGGAGCTGGCTCAGGAGACCCTGGCCGCGGGGTGCCGCGGCGGTGTCCTGGCTGTGCGGCCCATCCCACCTCATTTCTCTGATCCTCAGTTTACCCATCTGTAAACTTGGAAGCGCATCAGCTTCCTGCTTGGATTGATCATGGGGGCAAATGCTGTTCAGCCCGTTGGGAGCGCCCCGTCGATGGCCCTGGGTAGGCGGAAGGGCTCGGCGCCCCCTCAGGCCCCGCAGAAGGCTGTGTGAACAAGGGGTGTGGGGCCAGGTGGGTGTCTTGGGCCCTCCCTGGGCCGGGTCACCTGTGAGGGAGGCTCTTCCCGCCAGGGGGCAGCAGAGGGTAAGGGAGTTGGGGCCCCGCCGCTGGGCTGTCCTGGGTGTGGCTGCCCCCTCCTGTGCAGGGGCTGTGCAGGGAGAGGCAGGTAGGCTAGAAGGCGGCCAGGAGTCCTGAGAAGGGTGACCCAGAGACAAGTCGCCAGAACCCTTGTTCATGCAACTATCTGACGTGCCCAGGCGCCCTCCAGCCTGCTCTTCTATGGGGTGGGCCGCGTGCCCTTCTCAACTGGGGGTCTCAGGCAGGTGCACCGCAGCCCGGGGTTACACACACGTGGTCCCAGGACCCCGACCCCCTTGACATGGCATCCCCAGAGCCCGTTTCAAGGCCTCACTGTCTTCTCGACTGTTTTCCGATGTCCTCTGTATTTGGGCAGAGATCGCGTTGCGGTGTGTGTTGGAGTTGTCCTCTTTCCTCCTGACCTGCCCTCCTGGGGCCATGGCAGGTCTGGAAGGTTGTTTGTACTGACGTTTCCGACCCCAGGGACTCCCTGGATCTGTCCAGTCTCTCCTCTCTCTGTAGCGGACAGGATTTGTGCACTTGTGTGTTGTGTGCCTGTGTTTGTCTGCAAAAACTAGAACCAAAGTCCCTCTCAACGTCTCAATCTCTCTTTGGGACATTAAAACAAAATTGAATTCTTAGCAAGTGCCCTGAGCAGGAGGAGCCATCGTGGCCGGAGCCAGGATGCATGGCTGGGAGCCCCAGGAACCCAGAGGAGCCCGACTGGGGTGGGTCTTATACCTGCCATGACTTTGGACCTTGGGTGGGGACAGGGGGTGGCCCGTCCCAGGTGCCAGGTGGGGCTGCTACTGCAGGCCCGGCCAGCCCTGCTGAAGGTGTTGGTTGAGGGCATTAGAGTGGGGGGCACAGGATTCCAAGCTGTAGGGTTTGAGACAGGGTGTGAGGAGGGAGTGAGGGGGACTGGGGTGACTTCCATGCCTCTACGGTGGCCCCAAATGGATGATGGAATTCGTGTCAGGAGCCACCCCATACCACGTGTCTGGGCCACGTGAGCCCATGTGTTGGGACTGTAGGGCTCCGCTCTCCTCCTCTTTAGGATCTGGGGGCTCTGGGCTCCACCTCGGCCAGCCTGCAGCCTAGGGGGTGCACTGGCTACCTTGAGACACCTGCTAAGACAGAGTCCCCAAGGAGCTACTCTAACCAGCCCAGGTTTCACCATGTGGACTAGGCTGGGGGTGGGAGGGGCCTGGAGCTGGGAATACCCTTATGTGGTTATTTGAAGTCAGTGGGGGCTTAGGAAGACTTTAAAATGTTGGGTGTGCAGTGGGGAGGAAGAGGGAGCCATAGCCGAACGCCCAGAGGGAGCAGAAGAATAGGAACAAACCTGTAGGGGAAGCTCCTGTCCACGTCTGAGTGGCTGTTGTGGGGTCTCGGTGGCTGGAAATGGGCCAATGGGAGAAGCTCCAGGGAGGCTCACTGGTGCCCCGATGGGTGTGTGGGTTGGGATCTGTCTTCTCAGGGATGCAGAAGGCATGAGGGTTATCAGGTCAGGACACTCAGAGCTCTGTGGCTCCTTAAGAGTTTTAAATCTAGGGTTCTAAGGGTCTCCAGTTCTGGGGTGCTGAGATGCAGGACAGGGCTTCACCCCCCGCCCCCCCCCCCCCCCCCCGATGGCTGCAGGAGCCAGAGTGGGATTCCTGTGGGGGCCCCGGCGGGTTCTGTCCCGATCCACGCATGAGGTCTGACTTGGGATCGCAGGGCTCCCCTCTGATCAGGGCCTGTTTTTCTTTCTTTTAACTTATTAAAACAAGAACAAATTTTGTCTCTTGGACTTTGACTTTTGCATGCACTCCATGCACAAATCCTTCCCCTGGTGACACCAGGAGCTCTCCTTAGGTTCCCCTGTGACTCCCAACCCCCTCCTCGGGAAACTCAGCCTCAGGGCTGGCCTTCCAGAGGCTGGGCCTCTGGGGCAGACAGGCCAAGGCCCCCCTTGTGTTCCTAATGTAAATGGTGTGGATGGTACATGACCTAGAGCAGGAGGTCACCCATCACGCTGACACATCACCCTGCTGTCTTTCTCCCCTTCCAATTCTTGTCTGTGGGCATACTTTTTTTTTTTTTCCCCAAATGGACATCTTTTTTTGTTTTTTTGTTTTTTTTTAAATAAGCATCCAGTTTTTAAACCTTGCCTTCTTCACCACATACATCCTGCGTTTTCCATTCAATATTTTTGTCATCAGCGTTCTTCTTTTTTCCATGAAAAAAAAAATCATCGCCTCACTGGCTGTGTTGTGTCGCATCGAGTGGTTATATACCATCATTTGCAATGCCAACCTGCTATTGTTATGTATAACTCATCTTTTTTTTTCCCCCCTAATGCTATGAATTACACCACGGCGAATGGCTTTGCACACCCACTTTTTTCATTCTTACGAATTGCTTTCCTTCACCCTGAAATGACCATTGCTTCATGGCATGCCAGTTTCTCCTGCTAGACTGTGAGCCCCTTAAGGGCAAGGAGCTTGCCGGATTGATTTTTGTACCTCCAGTGCCCGCCATGTCGTAGATGCCGCATGGATGGCGTGCTGGGTGAGAAGGTAGAAGGATGGGCGAGTGCTTGGATGCTGAATGTATGGATGATGTTCCTAGGGTTGAGCTTCTTGAGTGAAAGGCCAGGGAGTTTGTATGGATGTTGACTAATTTCCAAGGGCTTATAGCATTTTACAATGTCCAGCGATGTATTAGCATTTTGTTAAGATATATTGCTAGATTCTCTCTGTTAAAAAGTGTTTTTCTGTCATTTTAACTTGCATTGCTTTGATTACTAATGAAGGTTGAGCGTTTTCACATATACCTGTTAACCAATTGTATTTTCTCTTCTGTGAACTGTTTGTCCAAGTCCATTGGGTCATGGCTTTCTGGTGAGACTGGTTCAAGGTTGGAATGGATGTCCTCGGGACGTAGTGAGCCCTCCGTCACTGGAGCATTCAAGGGGGCAGACACTTGGGTGAGGGTAGTTTTAAGGAGATTCACAGAGCAGGTACAGGGTTGGTCTAGATGGCCTCGCAGGTCTATTTGACTAGGATTTGCCTCTCCCTGGAAATGGGAGGTGGGGACATCCTCCATTTGGCAGCCCGGCAACATTTAAGGGCCCTTCCCCTGGGGGGGGGCGGGTGGTTCTTCATGCATTTATGATTTATGAACTCTAAACCGCACCCTCTGGAACTCTCGTGGGACAGGAATATCTCTTTGGCTCCCTAAGGTCCAGAGAGCCGTGCCTAGCATCTCGTGTAGTTAGCTGGTGACTTCCCAGCAGCCCTGCCTCACCTTGGGGAAGCCAGACCCCTGGGCCGTCATTTCCCACCTCTTAGGGGATCAGGAGAGGCCATCTGCTGCCCTTTCCATTGCCAGGGTCCTGTGATGTGTG
This sequence comes from Canis lupus dingo, assembly GCF_003254725.2. Classification (NCBI taxonomy): domain Eukaryota; kingdom Metazoa; phylum Chordata; class Mammalia; order Carnivora; family Canidae; genus Canis; species Canis lupus. The sequence goes on from NC_064250.1 coordinate 69,253,495, forward strand.
AGCAGATGTCCCGAGGCCTCAGATGGATGGGACGTTTTGGATCAGGACTGGCGGAGAATCCTCCCTCGGTTTTTCTTCAATGGGGCAATTAGATTCCGTGATCCGAGCAGCAGACTGGTCCCCACGCTCTTCTGGGGCTCCCCTTGTGCCCACCACAAACTAACCGCGGCTCAAAGGCCATCAAGACCACTTGGGGAGGGTGGGTCCCTCCCTGGAAGGTAGGAGCCCGCCCTACCTTCCAGAACACGCTCTGCCCTCAGCAGGGCCTGCTTCTTCCCGCCGAGCCCTCTACTATAGCACCGAGCGCTGTTTGCCTGCGTCAGAATCAGTCACGCACACGTCTGTCCCCGCAGCGAGGCTTGGGAGGCCAGCAGTGACTTCCAGCATCAGTTCAATCCATCCATCCATTCATCCGTGCGTTTGGCCTCCATTCTTGACCTGGTGCTTCGGCCTCTCCCTTCCCCGAAAGCGAACCTTTCCATTTTGGGCGGGCTGTGTAGCGCCATGGGCTGTGGTCATGAAGTGAACGCCCGTATTAGAGCTTTCTCCTCCGGGGTCACTGCTCTGAGCACGTCCCAGCTGGACTCATCTGCCACTGTCACCCACACGGCTTCTGTCCCCATGGCGCTTTCCCAGGCATCCCCCACCGCGACGGATCCAGGGCCGGGTCCGAGAGGGCCCTCCAGCCGTGAGCGGAGGTGTCCTCCCCAGGCCGCCCTGCCTGGTGCATGGTCCCTGCCATGAGCTTTGCCTTCAGCCTCTCTGCTTCCTCCACCAGATGGCAGTGGTTGTAATTCACCCCCTCATTCCTTCATCCCTTCATTCCTTCACCACCGACCAACATTTTTCTCAAATCAGCTGGTGCTATACTAGAGCTGGCTCCCAAGGACTCTTCCCGATATCTCCTTCTGGGGGAAAAGACGAGCATGTCTCCAAGAGGCCGTGTTTGTGTGCCAGCAAAAGGCGCGACCCTTGGTCCGGCTCCCAACTTCCGGAGCCGAGTTCTGGTGGAAGTTTGATTGCCTTCCCCGACTCTGTTCCTTACAAAACTAGGTTGATTGGTAATCAGCAAACTGTGTCCCTGAGTGTTCAGAAATCATAATCTGTGTCCTCAAGAGGCCAGAGTGACGGCTGGGGGCTCTGGGATGAACGGCCGCTTCTGGCCGTGAGCAGGCTTTTAAGTCATTAGGACACCCTGGTCTTGCCACGGTGGTGATCTAAAGAGCGGTTCCTGTCCCTTCGGAAATTAGTTAATGCTGGGCTCGATTTAGAGAAAATTGGGGGAGATGATTGCTCACGGAGGTGACAGGGAACATGCCCTGTGCGGGGGTCTGTGCAGAATTATCCATTGGCAGACCTGGGCATCCAAGGCACATGGCACTTTGCAAACCCCGGACGTGGCCCCAAGCATTCACGTGGGTCGCGGGCCAGGCGGGACCCCCTATAGCTCCCTGCTGCCCCTGTGGGACAAGGCAGGGGTCCTGGGGCCTCTGCTAGGAATTCTGCAGTTTATTCATTGCACCGGAGGCGGGGGTAGTGGGCAAAGCCAGGACCCTGGAGCTGGACAAACGTGTGTGGTTTAAACTGACCTTGACAGCTTTGAGTCTGTCTTCTGGGGGGACAATGGCACCCACCTCGCAGGGCTGTTGTGAGGACTTTTGTAACCAGGGCTTTGAACTGGGATTCTGAAGGCGGTGCGCGTGCCCCCGGGGGGCTGTGGGCTGGGGGCTGGAAGGCGGGAGGGGCAGCCCGACTCAGCAGGTTAGAGGAAATCACTTTGCCGAACATGCAGGAGGCATTGTGGAATAGAGTGCTCAATTTGTAGGACACGGTAAGCTCAGACAGGAGTAACCTCCGCAGGGACCTTCATGCTGGGGGGATGGGAGCCTCTTTGGGCAACACCTTTGGTCCCCCCCTGGGGTACGCGTTCACCCTCACCTCTGTAAAAGGTTGGAAGCACCCGCTGTGTCTCGCCTACCGCTGTGTCTGGCCTGTGGGCGGCACTTCCACATGTCCCCCTGCAAGAGACCTCTCCTGGCCGTGTCCTCCCTCCCGAAACATTAGGCATCAGCCATCAAAGACACTGCGATGTCCCCTCTCTCAATTAACAACAGTTGGGCTCAGATGCCAGCAGCCCGGATGCCTAACACAGTACCAAGCCAGTGGTAGGGGTCGCCTTCCAGTTTTGTTGAACGGATGCATGGGTGAATGGCCAAACACCGAATTGTAACCAAATGCAAGTGGCAGATGTTAAAACCCTCACCAAGAGTTTGTATTTCCTCCTGATTAACCTGTTAACAATCGTTGTATTGTATCTTACGGACTCCTGTATGACGTGTGTTGTTTGAAAACCGGGATTCTCGTTTTGGGTGTCTTGCGACGAAACCTTAGCTGTCTGTGTTTTGTGTTAGAAATCAGAGCCCGGCAGACCCGGGGGCCACTTAACCGACCGGGCCGCGGTAGGCGAGCCCCCTTTCCTCTCTGACCCTCGGTCTCCTTTTCTCTGATGGGTTCCCAGAAAGCTTCCTCTGCTGGGTGGTTGTGAGGCCGAGGGCTGGGTCCGCTAAAACGCAGCTGATCAGATGCTGGCTCTCAGTGAGAATGGTTGTATATTGGGGGTTGTCTGGAAAGTTCCAAGCCCTTGCTGGTTCTCAGTGAGTAGAGAGCATTGAGTTTATGCTAAGATTGTATTTCAACAGTCAATGGAACGTATAAGACAGAGGCTGAGTGGTCTGCAAGTATTTAGCGAGTTGGCCCAGGGTAGATACTGGTTTGATTAATGAGTGACGGCTTCTTTCCTTCCTTGGAGCCCCCCCACAGCCCCACTTTCCATCCTGGCTGCTGCTCCTCACGTGGAGGTTGCAGCTGGCCTGGGTGGGTGACTGCTTTGAGTTTGCTGTACCTGTCGATGCCGTGTCTGGTTTTGTGGGGGCTTCTGCAGACATCCGTGTGTGCCCTGGGTCGAGTCTGCTAGGCAGGGAGAGCTGGGATGGGTGAGGAGGGTGACATCTTTGAGGACAAAAGCTCCTTCTTCTACCCTTTAGGCAAAAGGCCTGTGATCCTAATTTCCTCACATCCCTCTTCCTTCTTTCTTGGGCTGTAAGGTGAAGAAATCGGTCTGTGGTCCCGTCTGCGGGCCTGGAACCGAGCTGGGGTGGGGCTGTCAGCCACCACACCCTGCGAGCTTCCGTGGGCCCAGTTTCCAGATGAGGAAGTTGAGGTTCAGAGACGCCTGGAGATCGGAGCCAGGAGGACACAGTCAGTCTTTCGTGAGGAGCTGGTGCTCCTTGACCCTGGCAGCCCAGCTCTCCAGTTACTTTGGCCGTGCCTGGCTATGGTCCTGCAGGGGGCACAGGCCTCCAGAGCTCACTTGGGTGCATGTGGGACATGGAGGCTTGGCTGGATTAGATAAGATATTACGGGGTTATTTGGGGTTGGGGGGTCTCATCAGGAGACCTCTGAGTTTTTTTCCTGGCTCTTGTTCTGTTCTGTCATCCCCAAACGCCATCCCGGGTGGGCTCGTGTTCTGCACCCCGAGCCTCCCTCTTGCCCTGTCCTCCCTCTGCAGAAGCCTCACTGGCCTCCCCTTCTTTCTGCCTCCCGCTTTCACAGGCTCGGTGGCCCTCGCTGCTGTCAACCTGGCCACTTCTTGCAGCAGCCTGAGTTTTTATTGTGATGTCTGGCCTCCACCTCTGTGTACCTGCTGGTAGGAGTGCCAGCACACACACTCCGATATTCCCCTCCCTGGGGCTTTGCTGAGGGGGCCCTTGCTGTGTCACTGTTGCTGTCTGCCCCATGGACATCCCACATCCTTGAGAACGTGCCTGAGCAGAGTGAGGGCCTTGCCTCAGTGCTCCCGAGGGGGCCCCATGGAAAGGACAGGTGGATAGGACCCCTCTCCCAGAGGACTCTTGAGTCTTGTGTTCAGGTGTCTGCTCCCCGATGGGCTTCAGGCTCCTTGAAGCTTAGGCCTGTGTGTGACCCAGGATGAGGGACTCCCCTAGGGGCCCAGTGTTTACACATCACCATCCCCTTGAAATGGGCAGGGCTGGGTCCCCGTTTCCTGAGGGCAGGTGAGGAAGTTGAGGCTCAGTGGGGTCACAGCCAAGCTGTACTTGATCCTTTACTCTGACATCTATGCTTCTCTGGCCCTTGACAGCACTGTTAACTGCACTAGTGGGCGCCTAATACATGCTCACTGACTGACAAGGCAGGGTTCCCAATGCACGTGAAGAACTGAATGGATTGTTGGCTGACCCGCAAGTTGAATCCATGTGTGTTTAAGAGGCAAGTGTGCTTTCTTGGCACAGACTCTAGGGGGCGAATCCTGAGGGTCTCACCCCCGAGCAGATGCAGCCCAGAGGGCAACCACCGGAGGGTCTCTCCTGAAGGAAATGTCTGTCTTCTGCCCATGTTTGGAAGTATTTATGTCTAGAATAAAACTTCATTTAGGCTAAAGTGTCCTCGTTTGTGTTGTGGCCCAAGTCATTTCGGTAACGTGGCCTTTGGTAATTCCCGGGCTGGAGGGATGCTCTGGTCATGCCCACACCCTCTCTGTGGTTGGCTGCGGGCCCTGGGGGTGTGGATGTCTCCACCTGAAATGTCTTTGTCTGCACCATTGGTGACAATTCACCTGTAAGGCACATGCCAAGTCTGAGATGCAGCCGTGGGCACCCAAAAAACGAGGGCTGGGGACTGGACTCCACACCTTGGTTCCTTCCATCTGCCCTCACCCCCAAAGCGCAGTACATGGGTACAAGTTGAAGGATGGGACTCTGGAGGTCTTGCTCTTTTGAATTCTGGTCCTGGTGTCACCTTTGGCCGGCGCAGGGGCCTTGGGCAGGTTACAGGCACCTCGAGTCTTGATTTTCCCACCTGTAGAACGGGTGCCGAGGGACAGTATCCGTTCAAAGGATGCCGGTAAGCACCGAGTGCAGGCTGCGTGCCTTGCTGCACCCCATATGCTGGCTCTGAGAGTCATGGTCTGGGGTCGAGGCCACTCTGGTGCCTGCGTGTGTGTGGCCTGGCCAAGTTTGCTCACCTGTAACCTGGAAATAGTCATGTTTACTTGGCATGGTTATTGTGGGATTCAATGAGATTGTTTATGTGAAAATAAATGCTTTGTTACCTGGTGCACAGGTGGCCTCACCCCTTGTCCTCCGATGGGCCCTGGGTTTGGCCACAGAGCCCTGCAGCCCGTGGGCCTGGTGGCAAAAGCCCCGTGCTTCCTGAACTACGGTGGCCCACCTGGCTGTGGCGCGGAGTGGAGGGCGTCAGGGAAGCACGCGGCCAGCTCTGGGGAGGAGTGAGGGAGGGAAGGTTTGCTTTTACATACAGAGATTTCACAAGTTCAGAGGGGGTAGGGCTGAGGCCAGAGGTGGGGGTGGTGGTCAGGGAGACTTTTAGAACCTCCCACCCCCACCCCCCCACCCACCGAGGAAGAGGAGGGAGAACTTTAGAGAACATCCAAGTTTAATTGGCAGGGGTGTGGACGGGATAGCTGGGGTGGCGTTTAGAAAGGCTGAGAGTTCCGGATTCCGGGTCAGTGAGGTGAGAACTCTCAGAGGTCATGGGTGCAGGAGGGTGTCAGGACTAAGGGCACGCTTCTGGAAATCTCTGCAGGTGGGGGAGACTGCAGGGGGGTTGGTGGTGATGTGTGGGAGCCCCGCGGTTGAGGGGCACTAGGTAGAGGGGCAGGAGCTGGTGCCTGGGTGCTCCCCTGGCCCCCCATGGCTGCTGGGAGCCAGGGCCTTTGCCCCGAGTGGTCCGGTGGTGTTCAGTCCCGGGTGCCTCTCTCCTCTCCTCGCCCCCCCGGCCTGCCTGTCTGCATGAGAACTCTTGTCAGCCAGTGAGACCGGGAGCAGGCCCCTTCATCTGCACCTGTGTCTCTCTCAGCCTCCGCAGCCACAGGGACACCCTGCACACGTTCCCGCGGGACAGGCCGGACCCAAAGACTCTGGACCAGGGCCGCCCCCTGCGAGGAGGGGCATGCCCTCCCGGCCTCTCCTTGCATAGCCACCCGCCCTCTGACTGATGGACTACACTGATCTGAGGCTCAGACACGTGGGCTGGACCCCTACCCACCCCTCACGAACCCTGAGACTTGGGGGAGCCACCGAGCCTTCACTGTCCGCACCTGAGAAGTGGGCTCGGACAACCTACCTCACAGGGTTGTTGTGAGGAGCGAGTGATGCGGTTTGAAAGCGCCTGACCTGGGGCTTGGCACACCCTCTTGTGCTCTCAATAAATGTGTTTCTTGCCTTAACAAAAACAGTGATGGATGTGCTACTAATATGAGGAGGGCTGAATGTCGGGTGTCCTGTCTGGCTGGGGTTGCTCTCACCCAGGGTGTGTGGCGGGCGGGGAGGGCCGGGGAGCCAGCTCTGACCTTCTGTGGCTGATGTGTGCTGGGGTGAACTAACTCGGGCTGGTCCCCCTTCTTCTAATGGTTTTGGGACATCAGGTTCCTTTCCAGAAAAGAATGTAGCTGGGGGGTGGAGGAAGTCTGAGCTGAGTGCAGCGTTGGGGGTCTCCGGAGCCCCAGGGGGGCTGCCCCCAGGCTGCGACTCTGCCTTCCCTCCTCCTGCACTCCCAGGGCCCTGCAGGGGCCGGGCAGGGCTGTCGTCCTGCTCGAATTGACGGTGAGTGTGTGGCCAGCCTGGTTGTGACCTGGGGCCAACGCTTGCTGCACAGCATGGTTACTGAGCTGGGTGGGACCCTGAGGAGGCTGCAGAGGGGGCGCCTCAGATGCAGCCCCTGTTCCCACTGGCACGGGCGCTGAGCCTTGTGCCTCCGAGACCCAGCTCAGGAAAGGCAGACTGTTGGCCAAATGGTGACAGTGGGGAGCCAAGGGCAAGGGAGCTGTGGACCCGAGTCCACACGGAGTCCTGGGGGTCAGCACACCTGGCTTGGCTGCAGCAGATGGACTGGACATGCAACCAGAGGGAAAGGAGAGGCTGACTTCTGCCACCGTCACCATCAACACCAAAAGCCACCACCACTGCCACCTCCATGACCTCCCCCTCCTTCCTCCTTCATCACCTTCTTGCTGCCTTCTCCTCCTCTCTCCTCCTCCTCTTCCTCTTTCTTCTCTTCTTCCTCCCCTCCTCCTCCCCTACGCAGGGAGGTGCCTCAAGAGAACTACAGGCGAGTCCCACCATGAGTGTGTGGGGCTGAGCATGGCCCCTTTGCAGAAAGAAAAAAAACCCACCTTGTTGCCCATGGCCATGTCTCAGCCAAGGAGACTTGACCCCAGTCCCTGATGGAGACGACCACACCCATGGTGCAGAGTATGGTCCAGGCAGCATGGAGACAAGGAGAAGATGGCTTCCAGAGTGTGTCCCACTGAGATGAGTCCATCCTAGCCAAGATTGGGCCAAGAGGCCAGGAGAGTCCTGCCTGTGGTGGACAGAGCCTCAGCCTCTCAAGACATTCAGATGTCCGTGATGAAGGGTCCCCTTGATGTTCCAGAGCCGAGACCCCAGCTCCAGCCTCCACTGAAGCTCAGATGTCCATGATGAAGAGCCCTCTAGATGTTCCAGATGTTCCAGAGCTGAGACCCCAGCTCCAGCCTTTGATGATGTTCAGATGTCCATGATGAAGAGTTGTCTTGGTGTTCCAGAGCCGAGACCCCAGCTCCAGCCTTTGATGAAGCTTAGATGTCCATGATGAAGAGTCCTCTTGATGTTCCAGAGCCGAGACCCCAGCTCAAGCCTCCGATGAAGCTCAGATGTCCATGATGAAGGGCCGCCTTTATGTTCCAGAGCCGAGACCTCAGCTCCAGCCTCTGATGAAGCTCAGATGTCCATGCTGAAGGGTCCCCTTGAGGTTCCAGAGCCAAGACATCAGCTCCAGCCTCCATTGAAGCTCACATGTCCATGATGAAGGGCCCCCTTGATGCTTCAGAGCCAAGACCCAGTTCCAGCCTCCAATGAAGCCCAGATGTCCATGACAAAGGGGCCCCCTTTGATGTTCTAGAGCCAACACCCCAGCTCCAGCCTCCAAAGAAGATCTTGATTCCAGAATGAGGGTCCCCTTGATGTTCCAGAGTCAAGACTGCAGCTCCAGCCTTTGATGAAGCTCAGATGTCCGTGATGAGTGGCCCCTTGATGTTCTAGAGCCAAGATCTCAGTTTCAGACTTTGATCAATCTCCCGCATCCAGAAGCAGAGTCTCCTTGATGTTTCAGAGCTGAGACTCTAGTTCTAGGTTTCGATGAAACATGAACATCCAGAATGAGGGTCCCTTTGATGTTCCAGAGCTGAGACCCTAGTTCCATCCTTTCATGAAGCTTGGGCATCCAGAATGAGGGGTTCTCTTGATGTTCCAGAGCCAAGACTCCAGGTCTGGCCTCCAGTGAAGCACAGATGTCCATGATGAGTGGTCCTCTTGATGTTCCAGAGCCAAGACCTCAGCTCCAGACTTCAGTGTAGCTTGTGCATCCAGAAGGAAGATCTCCTTGATATTCCAGAGCTGATTCCTCAGTTCCAGCCTTTGATGAAACTTGGGCATCCTGAATGAAGGTCCCCTCAATGCTCCAGAGCTGAGACATCAGCTCCTGCCTCTGATGAAGCTCAGATGTCCATGATGAAGGGTCCCCTTGGTGATTCAGAGTTAAAACCTCAGCTCCTGCCTCTGATGAAGCTCAGATGTCCATGATGAAGGGTCCCCTTGGTGATTCAGAGTTAAAACCTCAGCTCCAGCCTCTGATGAAACTCAGATGTGCAGAACTGGTGAGAAAGCCTCAAGGCTTTCTTGGACAAGACTTTGCTTGGGCAGGACTGGGTGTATTGAGACTGGAGATGGCAGAGGAGGCTCTGTTCTCCACCCATGGCCTGCAGCACTCCTCACTAGCCACACCCAAGGTAGCATTTGGACCCCATAGGAAGCTGGGTTCCAGATGCATTAGGAGAGGTGTGGAGTAGGGACTCCTGGCAGGAGGAAGTGTTAGGAAGATCATGGCAGTCGAAATAATGGATTATGGGTGGTGCTGCTGACGAAACTTGCCCATGAGAGTGTATCTGTGCAGCAAAGCACCGTTTTTTATGCCTTTTAGTTGTGCTGGACTCATGGCTGGCTGCACACCAGCCTTGACCCATGGGGCTGCCAAGTTGGCTGGACCCTGGAATGTAACCCAAGCTCGTTTCTGCGGCTTAGCTCCTCTCCCAGGGGAAGGTGCTAAACGCCCACTTGCCAGACTGGCGTGAAGCTGTGACCTTGGGGCGGGTCAGATTTGGTTGCCTCTTTCTAGCAACGGAAACTCATTGAGGTTGGGACTGAGACAGGGCCAGGCCATCATGATGGGTGTGAAGACAGCATGGGAGGCAAGGGGCGCCTCCAAATCCATGGGGACATGATGGCAGCTTCCCAGATGCAGCTGCCCTCTGGGCTGGGACTCTGCCCTGAGCACCTTGATGATAGCTGTGGTCCTTCGGGGACTCAGTTGACACCAGACTGTCCACTAAGCTGGAGAGAGATGACAATGAAAGAGAAAAGGCCAAAGATAATTGACTTTCTCAGAAACCATAAGAACTTCATGGGTGGATAGAGTCGAAGCTATGGAAAGTGTCAACTTTGGGGGAAGAGAATGCACAGGATCTGGATGTGCCGACTCCGAAGTCTCTAGACTGGGAGATTCTGAGAATCTGATATCAACAGTTATGCCATTGAGACACAGCTCCAATAATACATCCCAGAAACTGACTTATTTTATGCAGTTGGAGCCTGCAGGAAAAGGGAGCAGCTAGCAAGAGTTCTTGAAAAACACATCCTAACGATGCCAACATCATTTTGGTGTTATTTCCTGGAAATTCATTAGCATTTGGAACTATGCGCACAAAAACTTCTTTTATGAGTAACTGGAACTCTAGACCTGGGATGGAATGGAGGAGAAATGTCATCCTAGAGGACTGCCCTGCCCTACCCCCACCCTCATTTGGCCAAGTTATTTTAGGAGGTTTCCAAGAACAAGCAATTATTAGAATCACTCATTGCTGATTTCCTAGAAGTCCCCACAACAAATTCAAAGCCAAATGCAAACCGGGTGAGCCGGCAGGCTTGCAACGCTTGTGAAGAAATGTGGAATCTGCTCTATAAAAAGTCGTCTGCTTCAGGGAGCAAGGCTCAGAGTAGGCATTAAGGATGATGGGTGGAAGTTCTAGGTCATTAGGCAGAGCCCCTGATTTAAGATAAATCAGAGACTCCTACACAGCCCCTCCCAGGAAGGTCCTCCAGCTCTGGGATGTTTCTGGAGTGTGCTAGGCATTGTGCTGGACTTGGGGAAGAGATGAGTTAGATGTGCCCTGCCCTCCAAGTGTGAGAGGCCACATTCCAGGTTCTCCCACCGTGGTCTCAGTGTGGAGGGCCTCCCTCGGAGCAGGGTTAGATGGCCAAGAGAGGTCTCCTGGTTAGCTTCCCTCGTTTCCAGACGAGGAACTGAGGCCCAGAGACGGGTTGTTTCCTTGATGGTAAGCCCAGCCCTCTCTCTGGAGGTCAAAATTCCCTCCCCCAGGCCACCTCTGATTTTACTGAGATTCAGGAAGAGCCTTGAAGGCTGAGTGGATGGTCTGCAGTCACCCATCAAGAGAGCAGAAGTAGGAAGTCTTCGCCCTGGAGCTCCCCCCTCCTCGGGCAGGTTGATCGTGGTGGTGACATCCTCCAGGAGCCCGGCCCCAGCGCCACTCTGGAAGAGCAGACCAGGGGGAGCGAGGACGTGCGGGAGGGCTGGGCCAGGAGGAAGCCTGACTAGGAGTCTAGGGAGCCAGGCCCAGCCACAGTTTGCCCCACCTCCCCATCAGGGCCTCAGTTTCCCCATCATTCACTTTGTCCTTCTCCTGCTTGATGGAGTGGCTGCCGCTGGCCCAAATGGATCAGTGATGAGGAGCCTGGGGTTGCTGGGGAAGTGGAAGGTCACGGCTTCCTTGCTTCCCCGGAGGGACCAAGTGGGGCCCCAGACTTCCCTGAAGCTTCCAGCTCAGCTTTTAGATGAAGCAGGGGAGGCAGAGAGATGCCTGGGGCCGCAGGGTTCTTCTTACCAGCAGCTGCCGTCCTGGAGCTGGAGGCTGCGGTGAGGCAGGGTCAGGTGGGCCCTTGGAAAACTTTCTCCCACGCTCCACTCACCGGAGGCTTGTTTTCGTGTGCCAGCCTGCCAGCAAGGGCCGTGCTCCTAGCAGTGTCCTCCGTGCACTTCTCAGGGGACACTTTGGGCTCTAGCCCTCTCTGCACCCTGCAGTCACATGGAGTCTTAGGGGAGGCAGTCCCAGCAGCAGGGAAAGCCCTCTGCGGGTGCTGGGCCCACCCATGGGTGGGCGGAGGTGGGTCAGGAGGAGGGATGGGCAGGGCAGTGGGGGCAGGACGGCGGCCAGCTAGCCCAAAGAGTCAGGCCGAGTTCAAGCCAAATGTTACTCAATCATCAGAGGAGGGGGAACCCCACACCCCCGAGAGGCATTATTAGGCTGATTTGGTATCTGTGCATTTCCCAGACCGCCCACAGCCCTCTAGAGCTGAGGGGCCTCTATGGACCGAGCATCCTCAGACCACCTCGAGTTGGGTTGGGTGCGGGGTGGGGTGGGGGCTGGCAGGGTGTCGTGGAGCATTACCTATATACCTGCACTTTACAAAGCACTTTATCTGTTTGCTTGGTGTTGGCTGATGGTGGAGCTGAGTGGAAGCGTGCCTGTCAGTGGGCTGGGTGCCCCTGTCAGCCCCCCTCATGTCAGGGTGGCGCCCCTGGGCTCAGAGAGGGGCAAAGACCATTCTGGGGATACTCCTATGTCCGTAGGGGGACAGGGATTCACCCTCCTGGGAGGGGCTGTTTCTCTGATGCCATGGCCGGGGCCCTCGGCGCCCAGCAATCAGAGGACCACTCCGCTGGCAGGAGAGCCCCCCGGTGTGCCCCAGAGCTGGCCTGGGATTGGTTTCCCAGACTGGAATGTGCCTCCCTTCACTCAGAACTGACTGTGACCCCAAAGGGTCAGGCCTTGGCCATCGCTCCACCCCCACCCCCGCTGCCCGCCACAGCCTTTGCTCACGCTACTTGCGAGCGTGCCGCCTCCAGAGCTTTTCTGCAGCCTGGGACCCCGGTCCGGGAATTAGTCTGCACCCCTTTACCCTAGCTTCCGCACAGCCCCCGGCACCAGGCAGGCACTCGATTGATGCTGGGTGACTGCCCCGGGCCAGGCTCAGGTGTGGGCCCCACCAAGGGAGGGCTCAGTGTGCAGAGGGTCCCTGGCCTGTGTTGGGGGGCAGATGTGTGCCTGGAGCAGGGTGGTGAGCGTGCGTGCGTGCGTGCGTGCATGCGTGAGTCTGTGCTTGTGTGTGTGTGTGCATGGGTGAGAGAGACAGATGGTGGAGGGTGACTGGAAGCGAGAGACAGATTGGATCTCTCTGTAAGCCCCGACACCCTAAGTGCAGAGTCCACATCCGTTCTCTCCCCCGGACCCACTCCCCACTGTTACCTCCTGCCACATGCCCCCTGGAGCTTTGTCCACAGCCCATTTGTGTGTCCATTTCTGCCACGGCGGGCAGGGGAGTGGCCACCTTGGCCTCCAGCCCCTTGTGCGTCCCCATTGCCTCCCCCAGCAGTGCTGTCCCAGGTCAGAGGATTTGGCCCCCAGGAGCTCCGGCACCCAGCTCCGCCCAGGGGACACAGTGGGCTTCTCCCTTCTGTGTCCTGGCGTGGAGCCCTCCCCTCCCACCAACCACCCCAGCTCCTGCCCCTTTGGCTGGGGGTCTAACCAGCTTCCCGGTAGCAGCCCTGAGACCCCAGGAGGGCAGCTCACAGTAGAGTTGAGCCATCGCAGGTGGAAGCACAAAACCGGGTTGAGCAGGGCGCGGCCGGGGCCTCTGCGTGGCCTCTGCAGCCTGCCCAGCCTCCCCAGGTGCCGCCCGGGCCACCTGCCGCCGGTGGCGCCGTCCGGGGTGCTCAGGACCGGATGGGGCGCCCCAGACCTCTGCTGCTGCACGGCGCCCTTGACCGACCTCGGACCGAGAACTGTGCCCCGGATGCCGCAGGACCCAGGTCAGTTCCCGCTGCCCCTCCGCCTGCCCCTCCAGGTCGCGCGTCTACCTGGGACCCACAGTCTGAACACGATGCCCCGGACTGAGAAGTGCCAAGAGTGACGTCAGGCTTTGCTTTTTTTTTTTTTTTTTTCGGTCCGATTGGTTTGCCAGTGAGGTTGGGAGTGGACAAATCAAATGAGCCTCGTCAGCAACGGCCCTGAGCTTTTGATGAATCTCTCCGTCTCTAAACACGCGCCACGTGGGTATTATAGAGCATCCAAGAGGTTGCGTGGTTGCAGCTCTTGAAGCTGGGCGTGAAAGCTTTGTCGCCAAATAAAAAACGGGCCGGGGAGGGAGGGCTCAGGTGGCTTTTCAAAATTCCTCCAGAGGGGTACGCAAGCAGAAGTGTTTGCTGACCTGTTTCAGGGTGTCCACTGTTCCTCACCGGCAAGGTTCTCGGCCTTGGAAATTGTTCTCGAAGCTTCGCGTGTGGTGGATATTCTGTTGATGAAGTGGGCGTGGAGGGGGGCGGGTGTCGGGCTGGACGCCGGGCTGGGCTGCGGCCGTGAAGGCTCTTGGTTCATGTCCTACCTTGGCCTTCAGAAGCTTCCAGGTCCCCCTGGTGGGTCGTGGGTTCCTCCTCCTTGCCATCTAATCGTTTGGGGGTCAGCGTCACACGTCTGTCACCATGGGCTCCATCATCATGGCTCCTAACACCTCGCACCGTTTCACTGTCACCTGCAAGTGCGGGCCGGGCACGTCGGGCTCCCATCACGCCCACCTGGCCTCTGTCATCCTGGGCACCGCATCTCATCTCCATCAGTGTGGACCTGGCCATCACCCATCCATCATCCGCCTCACCTCCATCATCCTCGCTTCGGGGCCCCCTCTGGCCGCCAGGGCCTTGTACATGGTAGGCTTTCATTCATTCGTTTGCACATTCGGTGAAGGTCTACTGTGTGCCAGGCCCTGTGCCAGGCATCGAGTAAATGGACATTGCCCTTGGGAGTGCACGCCTCGGGGAGACACGCGAGAACCATCGGATGGCAGAGAGCCTGGGCCGGGGCCGCCTGGGGACGTGGTGCAGAGAAGAGGGGATCTGACCGCATGGGGGGCAGGGGCAGGGGGGTGCTCAGCCAAGGTCCTGCTGAGTCGGGTCTGGAAGGAGGGGTCACATGTGCCCTCTCTTCCCTGCTGGGGGCTGACATCTCAGAAGTGGCTCTAGGAACCCAGACGCTCTCGACCTGCGCATGGGGTCCTCGCTCCTGGGCCCCGGGGCAGTGCCTGCCCCTCCGGGAGCCCTTGGCTTCCTGCACTCTGCACCCTGTCCTCCAGGTCACCTCCTCGGGGTCCCCTTATGCTGGAGACCATCCAGTCCTACCTACATCCTTTGTGGTCACACCTCATTCCCTTGACAGACGGTAAAACACATGCTCAGACGAGTTCCCTGAGTATGAAATGTCAGCACCCACAGGGTTAGGAACCAGATTTTGTGCTCTTGCCACCAAAGTTGACACAAATGAACGAGTGAATGACACGAGAGATGGGAGCAGGACCTTTGCTTCTCACTGCTCAGCCCAGGGGCGGTTTCCAGGCAGGGTCAGGCCACCTGGACAAGGGAGGGTGCTGGGGGAGCGGGGAGCGGGCTCCAAGGGTGATGCTGTGTTCATGTTTCTGGGGGGGGGGGAAGCAGAAAATGCTGGACAAGGAGGTGAATTGTTTGTAAAGCGAAACTTCCTCGAATGTAAAAATCCGAGTTGTGTCCTTGTGGCTTCGGGGCTGCTGCAATGTCCTCTTCTGCTCCGAAACGGTTGTGGTCCAGGATGGGCTTGTTTTCTGTCTTGAATTCAATGCCTGTGCTTGGCCAAGCGTTTGTTGTCACATGTCCATTTTGGAAGTTTCTAGGTCTTGGAGGGCCAGAATCTTGGCCCTTCTAGTGTACGTGAAGACCCTGTGGACGTTTTGGGCTGAGGGGACCTGGGCCGGTGGGTGTGATGGTGGGTCAGATTGTCCTAAAAGCCCCCTTCAAAAATTGGAGCGCCCTCCGTGTTAGAGGGTCCTGGGGGGCTTCAGGAGATGTGTCAGGCTCACGTCAAGGCCACCCTCGGTGTGTGATCTTGTGTCATTTTTAGGATTGTTAGGTTGCCCCGTTTGGTTTGTTTCTGGGTCACAATGAGTGTGGTGTGAGCAGACGGCCTTGGGCTCCGTCCCTCCCCCCGGGACGCCCGTCCCTCCCCCCCCACCCGTTACTGCGGGGGAGGGGCTGCTCCTCACTGGTGTTCCCGGGCGTGAGCGCGGCTCCTGGTCCCTGCACGAACTACCCTGTCCTCCCTGATGTGTCACACTGAGCCCCTCCCCCCTCTTGTGCCACATTGACCCACATCTCACATGTCACACTCAGTCGTTCCCCCTCATGTGTCACACTGAGCCTCTCCTCACTGGTTTGTCACACTGAGCCCCTCCTCCCTCAGGTGTCACATGGACTGCCTCCTCCCTTATGTGTTATACTGAGCCCCTCCCTAACCTGTCACTTGGAGCCATGTCTCACTCACCTGTCACCCTGAGCCCCTCCTCTCATGTGACAGATGGAACCTCTCCTCCCTCACCTGTCACAATGAGCCCCTCCTCCTGATGTGTCACACTCTATCCCTCCTCCCTCACCTGTCACTCTGAGCCCCTCCTCCCTCACCTGTCACAATGAGCTCCTCCCTCACCTGTCACAACGAGCCCCTCCTCACTTATATGTCACTCTGAGCTCCTCCTCCCTCATGTGTCACACCGCTCTTTATGTGTCACATGGTGCCTTTCCTCCCTCAAGTGTCACACTGAGCCCTTCCTCCCTCAGGTGTCAAAGTGAGACCCTCCTCACTCCTGTGTCACACTGACACCCTCCTCCCTCATGTCACACTGAGTCCCTCCTCCTTCATGTATCACAGTGAGCCCCTCCCCCATCGTGTGTCATACTGAGCCCATCCTCCCTCGTGTGTCACACAGAGCCCCTCACTTAATTGTCACACTGAGTCCCCTTCCATCACGTGTCATGTGGAGCCCCTCCTTCCTCACATGTCACATGAAGCCCCTTCTCATGTGTCAGTCAGAGCTCCTCCTCCCTCACCTGTCACACTGAGTCCCTTCACAGTCACCTGTCACCCTAAGTCCTCCTCCCTCAGTGTCACATGGAGCCCCTCCTCTCTCATGTGTCACAAGGATCCCCTCCTCCCTCATGTGTCACATGGAATGCCTCCTCACGTGTCACAGGGAGACCCTCTTCCCTCATGGGTCACAGGGAGTCCCTCCTCCCTCACATGTCACACAGAGCTCCTCCTCCCTCATGTGTCACTCAGAGCCCCTCCTCACTCACCTGTCCACTGAGTCCTTTCTCAGTCACCTGTCACATGGAGCCCCTCCTTCCTCACCTGTCACCCTGAGTCCTCCTCTCTCACGTGTCACATGGAGACCCTCCTCCCTCATGTGTCACTTGGAGCCCCTCCTCCCTCACCTGTCTCACTGAGTCCTTTCTCAGTCACCTGTCACACAGAGCCCCTCCTCCCTCACCTGTCACAGTGAGTCCCTTCTCAGTCACCTGTCACCCTGAGTCTCTCCTCCCTCAAGTATCACAGGTAGCCCCTCCTTCTTTATGTGTCACATGGAGCCCCTTCTCACTCACCTGTCTCACTGAGGTCCTCCCTCACATGTCACAGGGAATGCTTCCTCACTCCTGTGCACACTGAGTCCCTCCTCGTGTGTCACACAGAGTCCTCCCCCTTCATGTGTCACACTGAACCCCTCCTCCCTCACGTGTCCCACGGAGCCCCTCCTCCCTCATGTATCACGGCAGCCCCTCCTCCCTCACCTGTCACACTGAGTCCTTTCTCAGTCACCTGTCCCACGGAGCCCCTCCTCCGCCACCTGTCACCCTGACACTCTCCTCCCTCAGTGTCCCACGGAGCCCCTCCTCTGTCACCTGTCACCCTGAGCACCTCTCTGCCCTTCCCCCGTTCCCTCCGTTTCTCCTTCGAGCCTCAACTGCACACCCTGGAGCCTTTCCTCCCTGTGCCCCGTAGGGACGTCCCGAGCAGCGAGCAGCGGGGAGGTTGCCGAGCCCGAGCCCGAGCCCTCGCTCCGCGCAGCCCACCCTGGCCTGGAGGCTGCTGAGCTCCGGCGAGGCCTGCAGCGGGGAGAGGGGCACGCGCTGGTCGAGAAGCGTGGGCAGGAACAAAGGAAGTTCTTTCTTCAGAAAACAAAAAACTATTTTACGGAGATATTAAATATAGGCAACCACGTACTAACGTGCAGGGGCCCAGGGTAGATACCGGGATCTGGGCAACGTCCAGGCGTTCAGGAGCGGGAGGTCGTCATCTGCACTAGAAGAAACCCCTGGGCAACGGTTAGTCCTCCCGCCCCCCCCCCCCCGCCTCCCACCGCGCACCCCCCAATCCCACCGCCCGGGTGGAGGGTCTCCTCCCGCGGCCTCAGCCTCCACCCGGGGCTCTGTCCGGACCAGGAGGCTAAGGCCCCTCACGGCGGCTGCTTACTCTCTCCTTAAACCCTCTGGAGATTTCCCAGCTTCGCAAGGATCCCTCAGCCAGGAGCTGTCACGAGGCGCCCTGTTCTTCCCCTGTCCACCCTGGGCCAGGCTAGTGTCCCCCTTGGCCATGGCTGTTGTCTTCTGCAGCCTCCACTAACTCAGCTTCCATGCGTGGCAGAAGGTGACCCGTGCCAAGCGCCCGCAGTGCGGGGGCACTAGCCCGCTAGCCAGCCGGGGCAGCTGGCCCAGGTGGGGTGGTAAGACGGGGAGGCCCACAGCAGGAGGCCCCTAGAGCAGGTCTGGACAGGCCCGGCTCCCCCCCGCACCCCCCAGCTCCTCTTCCCTCCCCCGTCTCCTCTCTTTTCATCCCTTCTCCCGGTCTTTCATGCCAGGAGGAGGTCTTGGCGGGTTCAGGAAGGCCTTCCTGACGAGCCTGGCCATATCAGGTGGGGGGGGTGGGGGGTGCCTTTGTTGTGTTGGGACGTGTGGGAGCAAGACACGACGCACGGAAGATTGAAGTCCCATCCCGAAAGGACTTGGTCTGGGCCACTCAGGGATGCTGCGACAAGTGGGCAGTATGTGACGCGTCCTCTGTTTGTTCTGGAAGACCCCCGACTGGGGTTGGGATGCGGCTCGCTGTTTGGGCCCCAAACGCCCTCGTGGTAGTGCCTGTTGGCCCAGCAGCAGGGCCCGTGGGGAGCGGAAGGCAGGCCGTCTTGCCTTGGCAGCAGCGCCGGGATGCCGGCTTGGCTCCTGTCACACCCCTCTGGTGGGGGCCCGCGTCCGAGGCCCCTCGTCGGACCTGTGGCCACCTGCGGGAGGGATGCGCACGTCTGGACCTGAGCGGTGAGTAGCCACCAGTGTGCGTGCTACCGCGTGTTTGGGAAACGGGCCCGACGGGAACCAGGCCTGAAGGCAGAGCCCTTGGGGGCTTGGGGACGGCGGGGAGGGCAAGTAAGTGACCAGAGGGCATGATAGCCTTCCCTGGGGTGGGACTGGGGGCTCCCCCTGGATGCCAGGGATCCTGCCCGGGCGCAGGCCGCACACCTCAGCGCTGGGAACCCCTTGTCCAGAGTAACCAGATGCTTGTCCTCTCACCCTTTATGCCGGGTCACTTAATACTAACTTTCTTTTCCTTTTTGTTATTTTGTTTTCTGTTTTCTCCAGGAGGAAAATGGTTTGTATTCTGTTTTGTTTTATTTTTAACTCTTTCTAGGGAGGTGGGGACATCAGTCAGTAGCCAAGGCCCTGGGGCCCCGGGGCTGCCTCTCTTCTCTGTAAATGGCCATAAATCCCCTGTGTTTGGGATTGAGGCTGGGGACACAGTGAGGCCAGGACACTGCCGTCTGCTGGTGTAGGAGGCAGAGTCCCTTCCTGGGCCGGCAGCCCTGCTAGTACACGTGTGTGTGCGCGTGTGCATGTGTGTGCCAGTCACCGTGGATGAATGTGTGCACCTCAGAGGACCCTCCGTGGTGGGGCAGGGCTGATTGCAGTTCTATGTTGGCCCTGCCGGGAGGTTGTCCTGGCCTGGCAGGGGAGGCGGGGCTCTTGTAGGACCTGGACTACAGGCACACGAGGGTCACCCCTCCACAACCCAGTCCTCCAGGGCAGCCCCTACCAAGCAGGCCCGCAGTTTGCCTGCGGGTTTCCAGCCTCTGGGACCCCCAGGGGCGGCCTGAGCTCAGGGGCCCAGGCTGGGAGTGACATCCCCCCTGTGACCCCAAGGCAGTTCTCCACCACCAAAGAATTTGAGAGCTCCCAGAAATGCCATCTGGGAGCAGAGGGGATGGAGACGAGCAGCCCTAGGCCAGGGCCACCCAGAAGTCAGGATCAGGGTCACTAGGGAGATGCTGAGCCTTTGTTCTTGACCACAGGACCCATTTGTGGCCCCTTGGGGCCGCCCTCAGGGTCAGATGCTAGGTGGGCAGACAGATAGATGTGGTGCCCCTGGCTCCTAGAGCCGCCACGACGTCAGCTCTTTGTGGGGGCTGTTCGGGGCCCGATGACAGTAGACATGCAGGGTAGGTGCGGCAGGGGTGGAATGACCACCGGGGAGGGTCCCCAGTCCTGGCTCTGTCCCTGACTCCTCTGCAGGTACCAGAAGGTTTCCTGGGGGGTGGGGCGGGGGAGGATAGGAGCCCTGAGTGCCAGCTGTGCTGACCACTTCCTTTGTGAATCTAGAATCCTCCTGGTAGCCCCGCAGGGTCTCTGACAGATGAGGAAACTGAGGCTGGGGTTGTGTGTGCAGCCAGCCATCAGAGGGGCCAGGTGGGGATGGGCGGCAGCCCAGAAGCACTGCTGAGCCCCTGGCTTTGCACTTGGGGATCCTGACCATGATCTCTTGGTGCTGCTATCAGGGGTAGATGTCTCAGCTAGATGGATGGGGGGCAACTGCTAGTCTCCCCTGGGGACCAGTGAGGGCATGGGACGTGAGCCTGGTGTGCAGAGCTCTGGCGGTCAGTGGGGGCTGTGGTTTTCCTTAGGATGGTGTGAGGAGGGGAGGGCCAGTAAGGGGGATGAATGGGATGTCAGGCTCCTGCAGAGCCCCTGACCTTTAAACCTGAGATCTGCTTGGTGATCTCATGGTGCCACGGTCAGGGGCAGAGTCAGGGGCAGAGTCAAGAGCAGACTCCAGAGTCAGGGGCAGAGTCGGGGGCAGGGTCATGGGGCAGAGTCGGGGGCAGGGTCATGGGGCAGAGTCAGGGGGCAGAGTCAGGGGCAGGGTCATGGGGCAGAGTCAGGGGGTAGAGTCAGGGGCAGGGTCATGGGGCAGAGTCAGGGGGTAGAGTCAGGGGCAGGGTCATGGGGCAGAGTCAGGGGGTAGAGTCAGGGGCAGGGTCATGGGGCAGAGTCAGGGGGCAGAGTCAGGGGCAGGGTCATGGGGCAGAGTCAGGGGGTAGAGTCAGGGGCAGGGTCATGGGGCAGAGTCAGGGGGCAGAGTCAGGGGCAGGGTCATGGGGCAGAGTCAGGGGGTAGAGTCAGGGGCAGGGTCATGGGGCAGAGTCAGAGGGCAGAGTCAGGGGCAGGGTCAGGTTCAAGGTCAGGGGGCAGAGTCAAAGGCAGGGTCAGGAGGCAGAGTCAGGGTCAGGGGGCAAAGTCAGGGGCAGACCTGGTTGGTGAGGTGTGAGGGTCCCAGACTCCCTCCCCCAGGTGAGGGTCCCAGTCGTGCAGGGGATAGTCCATGACCTTCCACCATGCCCCAGGTCCCCAGTGTGGAGGGTGGGGCAACTGTGCTCAGGGAGGTGAGAGATTGGTGCTGGACGGGTGAACCTGAGGCCAGGCAGGGGCCCTCAGTCTGCGTGTGCTGGACTGCGGGTTGAATGCACCCCGAGTGAATGAATGCCATCCTATTTTCCTGGACTCCCTGGGAGCCCCCTCCCCTTCCCAGGGCAGTGCACCCTCAGAACAGCTACTTTGCCACTTAAAGGACCATGTGACCTTGGCGTCCACAGGAGGGTGGTAGCGATGGAGTTGTTTGAGTCCAGGGCTCCTGTTGCCAAATCCTCCGAGTCAGGGGCCAGAGAACAGCCTGCTCAGCCCGCAGGTCTTGTGTGGGAGTTAGGCCCAGGCCAGAGGTGAGACTTGACCGTAAGGAGGAGGCGGCTCCCTGTGTCCCCCTGCCCCCCACCCCAGTTTGTGAGCCAGCACAAGGTGGTGCCTGTTTTGGCGGAAGGGCCCCCAAAGTGCTCCCACTCCACTTGCCTCCCATCCCCATTCCTACTCTCTTGTCCCCCCACCAGCCACCTTCAGGACAAACCACAGAGTCAGATAATCTTTTATTTTACTTTATTTAGGGGGTGGGACAGGTGAGGGGAAAGTCGGGGGGGGGTCTCCTCCCCGTGGCAGAGAGTGATAGTCTGGTAGGAACTGGCTCAGCACAGTTGGCTGGGTGTCCGGGCCGTCCTCAGTCTGTGGCGGAACCTCTGGGCCCCTGTGTGGTCAGGGCTGGGCGGGGAAGGGGAGCCCAGACAAGTGTCCTGGGAGTCACGGGGACTCTCGAGAATGCCAATCCGGTAAGTACTGGTACGTCGGACGTTCCATGGAGAGGCACCTTCCAGGTGAGAACCGAGCTCAGGGCCAGACAGAGTCAGGGTGTGGGGTGCTGAACCAGACGGTGGGGGTGGGCTGGCTTTGCAGCGGGGTGGGCGAGGGAGGTGCCCCAACGCTCCACGAGGTGTGAGCAGGGTGGGGGGCAGGGGGCGGGGGGATGGGAGCCCAGGGGGAGCAGGAGCACCGGTGGTGGAGGTAGAAGAAGTCAGTGGAGCACCCGAGGTCAGTGTCCCAGGATGGCACATGGTGGCCACTCGTCACTCCCGGGGGGTGGGGGGGGGTGGGGGGTGGGTCCCGGCATCTGCTTGCTTGGCTGCGTCTGCTGTGCCTGATGCTTCACCTGGCCTTGGGTCATGGGGTCATCTCCTGCTCACCACTGCTCGCTCCCTCATTGATCTCACTCCCAGCTGCAAAGCCTGGGACCTAGGCGGTTAAGACGGACTGCGTGTGTGGCCCTGAGCTGGCTCTGGGTCTCTGATGGTTGGATAGTTCACTGTGGCACAGGTGACGTTGCTGGTTGATGAGTTGAAGAAATTTTTGCCCTTCACAAGTGGGTTCCCCTTGGGTCAGGAGTGGCAGGAAGTTGGGGGGCGCTGGTTCTGAGTGAAGCAGGCTGAGGCATGGGGAGGCTGCAGGGAGAGGCCGAGGAGAGGGGGGCAGAGGAACGGAGGGCTTGGCCCTGGCCGGCCAGGGGGCGCTTCACTTGAGGCTCGCATTGTCCTCGCCGTCAGGCAGCTCTTCCAGCCTGGCTTCCCCCCGGGGCTGGCCCGCCCAGATGGGGGCCGGTGGTGCCTGTGCGTAGACCGTGGTCAGAAAGCGGAGCAGGGCCCTGGCTGCCAGCTCCTGGGCGACGGGGTCAGGCTGCCCGTAGGCGCTGCGGACCCGGGGCGGGTGTCGGCTCAGGAAGGCGAGGACTTCGGAGGGCACGGGGAGGTGTCGGAGGGGCTGCAGGACCATGGGGGTGTCGGTGCTGAGGGCCTCCTGCACGTCGTTCTCCTGCTCGTCCTGCGAGGTGTCTTGCAGGCCGTCATGCAGGCCACACTGACGGTAACGTTGCAGGTCGTCTTGCAGGGCTTCTCGCAAGACGACATCTTCATCACCCACGACGTGCAGCTCCAGATAGCGGGTGCCCCCCGGGAGGGGGCGGGCTCCCTCCCACGCGCCAACTCGGACCCCGAAGAAGTCACACAGCAGCAGCCAGAAGCCGGGTGTGAGCTGCAGGCCCCGGCGGGTCAGGGGGAGCAGGGCGCGTTGCTGCCGGTGGCCGGGGCCCAGGAGCAGTCCCGGCCAGCTCTTGGGCCGGGACGGCGCTCGTGCCCACGGTGGGGGGCACCTGGGTGAGGAGCTGAGCGATGGCGGTGGCCGTGCCGCTGCCGGGGACGAGGGTCGCGGCCTGGCCGAGGCGCAGCCAGCGCCTCTGCGGGGGCCGCACGGCCGCCCAGGCGGGCGTGGGCAGCATGGAGAGGCGCCGCTTCAGCTTCAGCAGCACCAGGAGTGCTGCCACGGCCAGGGTGTCCTTCCAGAAGAGGAGGCCCCGGAAGAAGTGCAGGATGACGGCCCTGATCTGGGCCACGCTGAAGTGGGCGAGGAAGCTGTGGAATATTTGATCGATTGGTATCAGAGCCAGGAACTCCTGCTGGAGGTTCCGCCCGTTGGGCTCGTCCTGGTTCGATGCGTCTTCAGTCTCATCGTCTTCCTCCGAGTCTAGGGACCGATCCCCGAAATACCCTCCCGTAGTGAACAGGGACCTGGACCGGGTGGCAGTGTTGTGCTGGAAAGCCCTTCGGGTGAGGTTTCTCACGGGTGGCAGAGGCCGGCCGCCCTCTTGCGCAGGCCGCTCCATGACGTCAAAGTTGAAGTGGGAGAAGAAGAAGACCCAATGCCCGGGGAGAAGTACGGTGAGCCTGTCATTATTCAGAGAGGCTAGATCCTCTGTGTTGAGAAGGATCATGATGGGCTCCTCGGTGTTCTCCAGGTAGCGGCACCACACCATGAAGGAAGCCCTTATTGGAAGAATCTTCATTTCCAGTTGAGAGTAGGCGACTTCGATAGGCGAGATAATTCGGGAGTAGAAAGCGCAGGAGACTCTCTTGCCGGTCTGCTCGTCTATCTGGATCAGGGAGGCGTGCAGAGCTGTCTTGGTGACGCCAGTTTCCAAGTAGAAGGGGTTCTGCGGCTTGGGGTGGTGCAGGAGGGGCGCCTTGCGGAAAGCCCGCTTCAGGCACTCGAAGGCCTCTTGCTCCTCGTCTCCCCAGGAGAACGTTGGGGCGTTCAGCAGCAGCCTCACCAGGGGCTCTATGATGACGCTGAAGCGCTCCACGAAGTGCTGGTAGGGCAGGATGAAGCGGAGCAGGTGTTTCAGGGACTTCTTAGAGCCAGGGGTGGGGTACCCCGTCACGGTGGTCACGATGGTCTTGTTCAGTTTCACCCCTTTGGGGGTGAGGACAAATCCCATGAATTCGACCGTGTGTCGGTGGAACTGGCTTCTGTCCAGCGAGCAGTAGACGTGGTGGTGTCGGAAGCGGACCAGGACTTGGCGGACGTGTTGGAAGTGTTCTTCCTGGCTCATTGAGTAGACCACGACGTCCTGCCCGTAAGAGAGCACGAAGTAGCCGAGCATGTCCTTTAGGATAAAGTGGAGCACGTTCTGAGGGATGACCGGGTCTGAGGATAGTGGAAAGGGCTTGTAGCTCTTCATCTTTGGGAGCTCGAAACCAAACGCTGTTTTCCATACGTCCTCCGCTTGGTGTATGTTCATGCTTTCCTCCACGATGGTCCCCCGCAGCTCCAGCTTCGTGAACCATGTAGCTCCGTGTAACTGGTCGAATAGTTCTGGAATGATCTGTATGTAGTCTTGTTTGTCGGTCAGCATGCTCTCCGCGTTCCAGTTGTCATCCCGCGGCCTGGCACTTTCTTGCATCCCGGCACCCACAGGTTCCCACGGCGCGATGGAGGGACATTCGTAAAAGGTCTCGCTGTGATCACTGTCTCCAGCCTGCTGAAGCTCAGAGGGCTCTGATTCAGAAAGATCATCGGATCCGTCTGAGCTTGGCTGGTCGGAAGTCTCATCATCTGCTTCCTTCGGGTTAAACACGTCGGCCAGGTCGGAGTACAGGGGCGGCAGTCCGGGCAGCAGGCTGATGGCATGTCTTTCCAGTGCGATGCATGGTGGGGGCGGGCGGAAGCACTTCTGCAGGCAGTAGGGAGAGTGAAAGGTGCAGCGGCCTCTGACCCAGTCGACTTCGGGGGTGTGGATCCGGAGCCACTTGATGCCTAATATCACGGAGAAGTTGGGGGACGGAACGATGTCGAATTCGATGGACTCCTGGTGGTTCTGATGGATGCACACCAGGGGCTCGGTGTAGAGCCAGACAGGTTCGTTGCCGATCAGTGAGCCGTCCACGCCTTGGACCATCTGCGGGTAGGGCTTCTCGTAGAGCTCGACATAGTGCTCTTGGGCAAACCTCTCATCCATGAAGTTGCCGCCCGCCCCTGAGTCGACCAGGGCCTGAACCGCGACGCTGTGGTAGGGGTTCACCCTGACCAGGAGCAGCAGGAAGAGGTGGTTGCGGTCGATGGCGGGCCGGGCGTCGCAGGGCAGCCAGCTGCTAACCATCCACCTCTCCGGGGCAGGTGAGTCGATCCAGGTCAGGTTCCGTGGGCGAGCCTCTGGGGGCAGCCTGAGCATCGCCCTTCGCTCTGCCAGCTTTTCTTCTATCTGCAGGACGAGCACGATGAGACTTTCGAGCGAATCCGGCTGCGGGACGCGGAACAGATAGTGCCTGATTTCCTCGTTGAGCCCCTGGCACAGGTGGGCCTGCAGGACTTCGTCCGACCAGCCCAAGGTGGGTACCAGGCCCTGGAACTCATTGATGTATTCGATGGCGGTGCGACTCCCCTGCCTGATGTTGAACATGGCATCTTCGGCCACACGCTGCGCCTGGCGGTACTCGAACATACCTGACATGGCCTCCAGGAAGGCGGGGAAGTCGCTCATCAGGGAGCTGTTTTCATTCATCAGAGCCCTGGCCCATTCTAAGGCCATGCCCGAGAGGTGGCACATGATGTACCCCACTCGCAGGCGGTCGTTGTAGAACATGCTCGGGTAGCTTTGTAGGATCAGTTGGCAGAGCACGATGAACTCGTGGTATTCTCTGCGGTCGCCGGAGAAGTTTACCGGGACGGGCAGTCGGCCTGCGTTGATCGCTTCCATCAAGATCTCTTCTGCTACTCTTTGTTGCTCTCTGAGGTCTTGCATGCGGAAGTACAGAGAGATGATGGATCTCACCGTGGCCATGAACTCCGAAGTCTCGGGCTCCTCTTCCAGCTGCTCCTCCTCCTCCCTCCCGCTGGCCAGGTCAGTGTCGCTGCCGTGTTTGTTTCGGGCTCCCCTTGGGTTGACTGATGCTTCTTCCGTTGTGCCAGGTGCCTCACCGGATGGATCCCCCACTTCCTGATGTGAACCATTGCGTGACTCCTCCAGGTCTTGGAGTAGGTCATTGGGTGGATCCTTAATTTCCCTATGTGGGCCACTGGATGGCTCCTCCATGTCTTGGCGGAGATCAATGGGCAGCTCTTTCATTCCCTGGGCTGGGCCACTGGCGGGCCCCGCCGCCTCCTGCGCGCCGCTGCCTGATGTCTCCACGGTGGTGTTGGATGAGCCCTCGGAGGACTCCATTTGTTTTGATGATGGATTCTTACGCTCCATCATCGTCTCAAATGAGTCTTCAGAGGGTTCTATCATTTCGTCGGATGGAAAGGAGTTGTTCTCTGAAGACCGGTAAGGTTGTGACGCGTCCGGTCAGCGACTGGGACGGCAGAGATCAGAACCTGGGGGTGGGGAGGACGGGTGAGGAGGAAAGGCAGCTGTTTAGGGATTCGCGAGGTCAAGGTTAGGTTCTCGGGGACAAATCAGATGCCCAACTCCTCAGAACAGAGAGAAACTGGGGAGAGCTTCCTCGTGCCCAACCTAGAATATCATTCTGCCCCTGACCTTCTCCCGATTCTCCCAGGCTTGCTCGGCCTGTCTGGCTTGCCTGCTTCCCCCATGGCCGTGAGAAATTCACAGCCCATAAATTCTGTGGAGCAATAGGCCCAGAGCGGCCGCTGTGGCAGGCAGGCCCCTGGCAGGATGCTTTGGCCGCTTCACCCCCGCTGGCACACGTGCCTGGTCAACCCTCCTTCCTTTCTCTGGTCACCCTAAAGTCACAGAGGTCATATGTCAGTGCCATTCAGAGCTGTCCCTGGCAGGCAGGGTGCCCTGGAGCAAGCTTGGCTCGCCGTCTGCTCCCCCCGCCCTCCCCCGTTGTGAAGTGGGAATCTCTAGCAGATGCCTACTGTTTAACAAGGTCCGGGGAAGAGGAGAAAATGGGCAGTTGGCCACAGTCCCATCAGTTGGATCAGCAGCCTAAAATAGCTCTCACTTCCTACCCTAGATTCACAGTAGAAATTGGGCCAGTGTGGAGGGAGGGCAGATCTGGAGGTCCGGCTTGTATTTTTTTTCCATAAACGTTTATAAAGCACCTACTATGTGGCAGAAACTTGCACCCCGTGACTTGGTTCTCACTTGGAAGCTTTGCTGACTTCTCCTACTCTTGCATCAGTTTCCAATCTCCCCAGCTCTGAGCCCTCAGGGAGATCTGTGGATCCTCTCCTAAAACTGCCACTTTTCCAAGATCCCCCTCCTTGTGGGGGTTCAGGCATCAATTCCACACACGTGAGCAAGCATATTTTACCTGCCCCTCCAGTCTTGCCAGGTGGGACTGGTTTTTTTCCTCTAGCAGACACTCCCTCTCTGTTTCTGGCTGGTTTCTCCCTGACCTAGGGGTGTCTCTAGGAGAGCTGGGGTAGGGACTAAGGGGTGGGGAGGGGGGAGGGAGGGAGGACGGGGAGGGTGCGAGGTATCTTTGACCTCTGATTGTCTTGGAATGGAGTTTTCATAGTCATGGGTGGTTTGAGTGGGCTGAGGCTGAATTTAAAGAGATGTCTGGGTTGGGGTTATTTTGCACATGTCTTCCCTGCTGGGAGAGCAAATTGAGTTCTGGTTATCCAAAAGAGTGGCTCTGTGGTCACCCCTCTTTCTACATTTAACACCTTTTGTTACTTCTGAGTACTCCTCTTAGCCACCAGGCCCAACTATTAAAAAAAAAAAAAAAAAAAAAAAAAAAAAAAGGCATTCCCTCATTGGCTAAAATCCAAACTTTCCAACAAGATAGACGATTCCAATCTGCTGTTTCTCAAAATTAAGTACATTCTGGTTAGCGTGACAGTTAATTCCACCCCGCAGAGCCTCTGATGAAAAGGTTTTGTTGTTTATTTACTGTTCACAATATTAAATCCAAACCTTTTAGCATAACAGTTGCTGACACAAGAAACTCCCCCAAATCATTCTCTGGCTAAAATGTAAAAGCCTTAGGATAATAGAAAATTCTGCTCATGCCATTCCTCCAGGTAGAGATTACATGTTTCTAGCATGATGCACCGGTCACGTAAAATCATCACCATCCCCATCCTCACCACATACATGGCGCCTCAGTTAACTCATTTGTCCTCACCAAAGTCCTATAAGGCGTATGCAACTATTCCACAATTCCAAGATCTAGTATAAAGCTCTAATTGAAATATAAAATTTGACTAACTCATCCACAGACTCCACTATTAGAAATAAAAATCTCCGTATGTCTCTTAAAACCCGTAATTGGCTAAAACTTAAAACTTTGAATTGGCTGAAATTTGCATTTTAAAATGGAAAAATTTAAGTTGGCTGAAATTTCAAATTTCAAATATAAAATCTGTGCCTGTCTTAAAACTGTTAAAACCCAATTATTGGCTAAAATTTAAAATTGAAAAATTGAAAATATTAAATTGGCTAAAATTTAGATTTTTAAATATGAAATCTGTATCTCTCTTAAAACCCATAAAACTCTTTGTTGGCTACAATTTAAAATTCAAAAATTCTAATTGACAGAAATTTAAAATTTAAAATTGAAAAATTTAAATTGGCTAAAATTTAATATTTTAAAATGGAAACATTTAAATTGGCCAACATTTAATACCTTAAAATGGAAACATCTTAAATGTTGGCAAATTGAATTTAAATAAAATAAATAAAATAAATAAAATTGAAACATTTAAATTGGCTAAAGTTTAAAAATTTAAACATGAAACCTGTATATCTATCTCTTAAAACCTAAAGCACTTTATTGGTAAAATTTAAAACTTAAAAACTTATATTGACTGAAATTTAAATTTTAAAACTGAAAAATTTAAATCAGCTGAAATTTAAAGTTTTAAGTATAAAATCTATATAGCTTTTAAAACTTCTAGAAGTCTTTTTTTTTTTAAGTCTAAATTGGCTAAAATTTAAAATGCGAAATCTCAGTATGGCTCTTAAAACCCTGAGAACACTTTATATGGCTCTTAAAACCCTGAGAACCCTTTATTGGTTAAAATTTAAATTCCTTCGCCAGATGATTTGAAAACTAGATTATACCCCTTTTATTCTAAGTCCATATGTCTTAGCGTATTTATGAATTTGATGATGATGTAACTGATGAAATTGTTCACCTGTCTGTCTTCAGTCTAAAATCCAATATCCTTGGCATATCACAAAATCCTGACCTGAATATTCCTTAGCATCAAAGTTCAAAGTTTTAGTAGGACGCGTGAAAGTTGTCCCATAACTGCTGTATTTAAAATGTACAAAAGTTTCTTTTCATTGCTTAAAACATAAAGTTCCAATCACTTAGCATAAAACAAAAATTTTACCGTGTAATTTATCAGCAAATGGATGGATATAAACCTCCAACTCTTACCAGGCCGCTTCTTAAACCGTTGATTGGCTTAATTCCAAACCTCTCAGCATTATATAAAAATTTGACCGTGTCATTCCTCAAAACCAAAGGTCACACTTCCTTGCAAGGTACATGAATTTGGACTTGTAACTTCTGCTTAACACTTTTTAATATCTCTTAATCACTTATGAGATAAGATCTAAACTGCTTAGTCAAAAATACACGTATTACCATATAATTTCTCTGCAGACTACTCTTATCGAACACAGAAATTTTACCATGTCACTCTCTTAAAATCTCTGAATGGCTGAAATCCAAAATCCTTAGCACAGCACAAAAATGTATTCCTGTCATTCCTCAAAATAGGGTCCAGACTTCTTAGCAAGCTATGGAAATTCAGTCACATAACCTTTGCCTAAGACCTGCCCCGCCTCTGTATCACTTGCTATAAAATGATCGAGTCCTTCAGCATAAAGTACAGACGGTGCACTTGTGCCAAGGGGCACCTCCTCTGAGCTGTCGATGCGCGTTCATTATCAGGTTCATCAAATCCAGACACCTTAGCATAAAATATATTTTAGCAGCTAATTCCCCTGGAGACAAAACTAACTCATCAGTCACTCCTTAAAACCCTTTACTGGCTAAAATCCAAACACCTCTGCATGAGGGTTCAAAAATGAGATCATATCCCTCCCCAAAATGAAATGCTTGAATGCCTTTGACTCTCACATAAAATCACATCTCCTTGGCATGTTATAAAAATCTGATCATATTATCTTTACCATAAAAACCCACTCTTGTAGCTCTGCCAAAATGCATAAGTTTGATCATGTAACTCCCAATTTAAAACTTTCCAAGATTTCTTCGTTGCCTGTAACAGAACGTCCCAACTACTTAACATAAAATGCAACGTTGTACCATGTAATTTATCTTCAGACTGGTCTATAAAAAAAAAAAAAAAAAAAACCCCAAATCTCATCCCGTCATTCTTGTAAACCCTTTATTGGCTTAAATCCAAACTTATTAGCATGATATAAAAATTCGATCTTGTCATCCCTTAAAATAAAGTTCACACTTCCTAGCGCAGCATATAAAATTTTATCTTGTAATTCCGCCTTAAAATCTTAACAATGCCTCTTCATTGTGAAGTTATGGAATCAAAGTCCAAATTCTTAGCACAAAATGTGAATTTTATTTTGTAATTTCACCGCATATTATCCGCTCAAAAAAAAAAAAAAAAAAAAAACAAACTTACCATGTCACTCTCTTAGAACTTTTCATTGGCTAAAATCAAATTTCTAGGCATGTACAGAACTCCAATCATGTCAGAGCCTCAAAATAAATTTCAAATTTCTTTGCGCGTTCCCAGCGTTGATCACATAACTCTTAGGACTGAAGTTTTTCAACTTTGGTGTCAACATCCATCAAATCTCTGAAAGTCAGACGTTGGCACCCCTGAGATATAAAGTGCAAAGGTTTTTGCAGGAGACTTAAATTTGTGGCTCTTACCGGTTTTCTCTTTATAGTTTTTCAATGTTCCCTGTATAATAAAGTCCAAAGCTGTTAGCCTTAAAATACATTTTTTCATGTTTTTCTGCAGATTTATCTTCCACAAGCAAAAATCTCACCATCACATTTCTTAAGACCATTTGGCAAGAATCCAAACTCCTTAGCATGATACAAAAACTTGTTCCAGTCATTCCTCAAAATAAAGCTATCCCCCAAACCCCAAATCTATTCCTAGAACCCCGCTTAAAATCTTTTCCTGTATTTTCATCACTAACAACATATCTCGACATCTCGGCGTCTTCAATCATGGTGTTCTCAGTGTAAAACCTTTCGGATTTCACGTCCAAAGCATAAAATCCAAATGCCTGAGCATGAAATGAAAATTGGACCAGGTATTTGTTATATTAAAAAATCTTTACATTGCTTTTTCACTACTTAGGGAATAAAGCCTAAATTCCTTTGCACAAAACCAACATTTTTCATCCTCCCTAATTTCTCGATGCAGCTTCTTGTTCCTCTCGCACTTTGCTCCTCAAAGACTGGGTTTCTTACTTCCTGTCCCCGAACTCATTTTAATTTTATAGTTCTGGATCTTTTTATGTTGTTAAGCTGGTTCCTCTGCCTCCATTTCATTAATTCATTACAGCAACGTGTCCTGATTTTTTTTTCTGGGCCAGGCGCTGGTTTGAGGACCCCGATGGGAAGAAACGGAAGCAGCCATGCCTTACAGAACGTCACCAGCAAGGAGATGAGGACCACGCCCTCATGCTAAATGTCCTGCTGGAGGTGAGTGTAGGGTCCTGGGGGCCAAGACCAAGGGATCTCCCTTTACTGATGGTGAGCGTCTCCTTTGAGGCTCTGCTGGGTTCAGCCGCCTGACCCTTTGGGAAGACATTGGGCATTACTGGGGCCGTGTTTCATAAAGTGAAGGTGCCTCTGGCCTCCCACGTCTGGCTTTATACAGTGGCTACGGGCTTCCTTCTGACGCCCACCCTCCACATGCCCACCTGCTGCAGCTGGTGCAGCCTGGAGGCTGCCCAGCCCCTTCTCTGGGCTCTCCAGAGGTAATACTGTTCCGTCCTACAGATGTAGCTTAATAAATGCTCAGGTCTCAGGCCTCAAGGCAATTTCTTTAAGAAATAGATCTTGATTGGGGAATTCTCACCTTACCAAAAAAAATCAAAATCAAAATCAGGATTTAGTGCACCTGGTTCAGGTCAGAAGTGCCCTTGAGGTCTTTGAGTCGGACCCTCTGCCCCCCGCCGACACTCATAGACAGACACCCCAGCCTCACCACCTTCAGTGCCCAGAGCCTTCTCGGCCAGGTCAGCTCCTTGCTTGCCGCTGAGCAAGTGGCCCATTGGGTCAGGGCTGCCAACGTGAGTCTATGAAGGGTTGGATGGGAGGGGGGGGCGGGGGGGGGGGCCAATCCCTCAGCGAATACCTCGCCTTGTCGGCTCACTTGTACAGTAAAGGAAATCTGATTTTAAAAATAGAGCTTGGAAGAGGAGATGAGGGGTATTTAGGAGCAGAGTTAGCCAGGGGCGGGGAGCAGGGGAGAGGTGAGGACAGGGGAGGGGGGCCTGCAGCCTGAGTTGCTGACGAGGAAGGTAGAGAGCCAAGAAAGAGGAGGCGGGAGGACAGAGGGGAACGAGGGACCACGGGGTTCTCTGTCACGGCCTCGCCTTTCCCAGCCTCTCAGACGCCCGGCGGCCACACCTGCAGCCCTGGCCTTCTTGGCTGCCAGGATAGGCATCAGGGCTGAGGTCGGGGGGAGACCCTGTGTGCCTTGGCCTGCCTCAGAGCCACTTGGGTTTGAGGGACACAGCCACCACGTCTTGAGGACTAAGTGACCTTGAGATGAACATCCCTCATTGACTCCTTTATTGCCCCAGACCCGCTGAGCATCCCTGTGGGAGTGGGCACGTGGGGACGCTGGTGGGCCTGCAGGTCAGTCTTAGTTATTTTATTAAACTAGTGTCAAGGTCCAGATGTACCTTATTAGGCTAAGGGCTGTGGCTCCTTGGTTTCCTGGTGTAGACCAGGGGTACGGTCACTCCCCACACAGCTTGTCACTAGGGATTTTCAAGATGGATCCCTGAGCACCCCATGAGACCTTGGTCCTGTGGACCCCTGCTTTGCCTGCTCACCCCCTGCCTTGTGGGTTAAGACCACTTGGGCCTTATAGCTGGAAGACCCTTCATGTCTTGACCCAGAGTGGCCAGCCTCAGCGGCTTCCCACTCTTCACCTGGGGGCTCGGGCTTGGGGCCTTGGGTGTCAGGCCCCACTGGGCCTCCGACATCCCTGTAGGGATAGTCTATAGAAGGAGAGGTGGCCGTGATTCAGGACAGACACGAAGTTACAGCAGGGTTGGGGCTGGTCCCAGGGCTTTTCCACCAAACCCAAACTGGTTGGGTGGGATGCCTTCTAGAAAAGATGGCTCGGCCCCTTGCCTCCTCAAGCTATCAGGGTGAGGGGCAGTGCCCCTGACCTAGCAATATTCCTGCGGCCATCCCCCCGCCCTACTGCTTGACTGGCAGCTCCAGGGGGCAGCTGGATCACTCTGCCCAGAATAACCCTGGGAGGGATTGGGAGAGGGGTCACACATGAGAATGTCCTTCTTCTTTGGGCTGTCCAAATGGGCCAGGCCAATCAGCTGCTCCCCGGGCTGCTCTTGCCTTTCATGGCAAGCGGGCAGAGGAAGGAGGCGCACCAGCTGCCAACCCGGGACCCACACTGACTTTCAGCGTGACCTTCCCCTCCTGGGCCCTCAGTTTCCCCAGAACTGCAAGGCGGGCTTGGGCAGGGGGTCTTTTCACTTTGTTCCTGTAGCTCTGGGATTCTGGGAGATGCCTGAGGAGTGACCTGGGCAGCAGCGGTAAAAGGAGGGGGTTGACTGAGCGAGTGGAGCTCAGGGTCCCCACCCTGCCTCAATTCCAGAAACTTGGGAGGGGGGTTCCTTACGCTACTTACTACTTGGGGGGGTCCTCATGCCATTTCCTTTAAAGAGAGGCCCCCACCTAGAAGTCCTGGTTGGGAGCACAGGCTGGCCTGTTCCTTCCGGGGTTGGTCCTGTTTGACCTTGGGACTGGACGGGTCTCAGTGGAATCTGTGTGTCTGTGGTGGGGTCCCTCTATGCCCCGTGTTCTTCTGGGTCTGAGGATGGGCCAGGAGCTGTAGGCCTAGGGGGGAGCTGGCAGGGGGGACCTTGGCCTTGGTGTGGGTGGAAGTAGGGCCAGAGTCAGAGGTAGACCTCCTTCCCAGGGGTCATGGGCCCTTCGTAGGCTGCAAAAACGGTCTTAACAAGGAAGGGCCTGTGATTATCACGAAGACTTTTGGGATTTTTAGTTTTGAAACACCTGCTGTAACGGGACGGTCAGCACTCAGCATTTTCACGCCTGGGTCAGCTTTAATCTCCCCACTCGCCCCGTGAAGTGACGGCGTTCCACCTTGCAAGGGAGTGCAGCGGAGCTGGGGTGGGGTGGGGGGGCTGAAGTGACTCACCCGGGAGCTCTAATTATTAGCAGGAGCCACGGCTCGAGGACCAAGACCACCGAGGGCCCCCCTCCCCCAGGCCGCAGGCTGCTGGCGACTGAGGCTGGCGAGGGGCGGCCTGCGCGCATGGAGGCCAGTGCCGTCCAGACGGGGGTAATTAGAATTTATTTATTGAAACTGATGTTTCCCCAGCGTCTGCTCTGTGTCAGGCACGACCCTAGCAGCTTGACCCCAGACACTGACTTGGCTCCCGACCGAGTTCCCCATTTCGCGCGGCGCCAAGAGGACCTGGGTCAGGAAGGAAGAGGCCGTGTGGAAAGCCAGGTTTTCCTGCTTCCACCAGGGGCTGGAGAGGGCAGGAACGGATGCCCTCGGTCCTGGCGGGGGGCAGACAGTGGCCATTTGGGGACCCCGAGGGACCCTCGGCCCGAGAGGCCGCTTTCCTTCTGTGGCATCCACATGCTCAGCCTCGTGACCCGATGGGAGGCCAGAACCTAGGAACGGGGCCTCAGCGTCTGCCTCCATCTCCCTGAAAAGCTCATGGGGTCATTGCCAACTCATTTTGGCTAATTTGGTTGTCGGCAGAGGGACAGGACAGCTGGCCCTGGCCCTGCTAATTATAGCCGCTCAAGTATTTGTACGAGGTACTGAGTCCCCCATGTCATGGGTTTTTCCTGCAAACTAACCCTTTAACCTTTGTTCCTGAGTGCCAGCCAGCCCGCCTGCTCCATGTATCGATCGTCCGGATGCCCCCTCCCCCGGCGAGCTCCCTCCCCTAGGGGAGGTCAGCATGAGCCTCCACCCCAAGTCTTACCTTTGATGCAAGCGATCAGTGGCTCTGCTCCTGTCCCGTTGTCAACTGGAATCTCGCTTCTCTCTACAAAGCGATTGGATACGTTTATTTCTGTAATTATGAAAGTCCAGGCTCTGGGCCGTGGATGCACATTCCCCCGTTCCCCATGGCACACCGCACACCTCCTGTCCTGCTTCTCTCCCCGGGCTGGGTCGCGCTGCCCCCGTGGGGTGCCTCCATCACCCATCTCGAGTACTTACTATGTGCCAGACGCTGTTTTAATTCTTTCAATCCCTATGGCAACCTGGGAAGCTGGTCCTGTTATTATTCCCATTCTTCAGAAGAGGAATCTGAGGCTCAGGGGCGGACCTCAAATCCTTAGAAGGCCTGATCTCATTCTCCCACTGGGTCTGACCGAGGCTGCGCCTCCTGCTGGCCTCAGGGACAGCGCACAACCCACTGAGGTCTGCAATGGCACCGTTGTTCAGCTCTCTCCCTGGACCCCCAAGCTCTTGGCGAGAACCCCCTCCCCCGTTCTTGCCAGACCTCATTTTGCCCTCAACAAGAGTCTGGGGTCTGGGCCTCTTGTGTCACCCCAAGTAAATCTCTTAGTTCCCTGAACTTCAACCTCACAGGCGATTATAAGTAGCATCTTCCCAGGCTGGTGGTCCTTCCCTCACCCAGCGTCCCCACCCAGGACGGGGGACCCCTGTGGTGTTTTGTCATGCTCCTGATATCAGTATGTATGTGCTACTCCTTCGTCCCACCCTCTGTCAGCACACAGTAGGGCTGGGGGCAGCAGGTGAGGCTTGAGAGGTGGGTGGAACTCTTGTGAGCAGGTTGTCTTTTCTCCCCTCCCAGGTAGCTGGAGGTGAGACTGCGCTTTCCCCCAGGAAGGGAGCAGATGCCTGGCCCAGGATCGAATCAGAAGGTCTGCCCTATGAATTTATTTTTTCTGAGTTGTAAAATTGGACAATTTGTAAGTGCGTAGCCCTCTCAGGATGGAACTAACCTGAGCTCTTTATTCTGCAGCTGAGGCTCACTGCCCCCTGGATGGGCAGTGAGTTGGTGGGTTCCAGAGACCAAGGTGTAGCCCAGCCCTGGCCCCGCTCCGTGACACCGAGATGGCACCCCTGCCCGGAGGGGGATGGATGGGGTCCTCCTAGGCTGACCTCACAGTAGACCAGGTATGTATGCTCCGTCTCTTTTTTAAAAATTTTATTTATTTATTCATCACACACACACACTCACACACACACACACAGAGGCAGAGACACAGGCAGAGGGAGAAGCAGATTCCATGCAGGGAGTCCGACGTGGGACTCCATCCTGGGTCCCCAGGATCATGCCCTGGGCCAAAGCGGCGCTAAACCGCTGAGCCACCCGGGCTGCCCAAGCCCTATCTTTAACCACACAGGTTCTGGGGAGGTAGAGGCCTCATACCACATTAATACAGTAATATAATTAAAAATCCAGAATAATGCTGTTCCTCTGTTATATGTAATCAGGGGAGGTGTTAGGATTTCTGACCATGATACAAAGGGGTGCAACAAGTGAGACCTCTCTGATGGGGGCTTAAGGGGGCCCCAGGGGCCTGTTGGGAAGCAGAGAGCACAGACTCCCCTGGGTGACCTTGGTCAAGTGATGGCGAGTCCCCCTCCCCTTCTATAGGATGGGGACAGTCATCTTTAAGTGTTGCCTTGATTCCCTAAATGAAATAAAATAGAAAATGCCTGGCACACAGTAGGTATTCGGCGCAGATACAAATCATTCTTATTTTACGTGGATCTGTCCCCTCCCTCTTAGAAAGCCCTTCTCATTTTTATAGAACCCAGAGGGAAGACAAGGGGAGCGGGGACAGTCGGGGTCAATGCTGGGATCCAGAGATCCTTTTCTTGAGTCAACTGTATAACTTGTACTGGCATTGTCTGGATTTATGTGGCCTTCCGGAGGAGTGAACGTCTTCATGTTGAATTATCCTGGCCCGGAGGTGGATGCAGGTGATGTCAGCCTGGGTACTGCATTTTATTTTTCTTTATCCTACCATATTTCATATCTGAAAAACTATGACAAATACCTCAAAGTATTCTCCAGGACCGAACTCAGGCCAAAATAAAATGCTATGTAATAAATAGCAGAGCCTCGTGTACGGGAAAGGCGATTAAGAGCTGGTCACGCTGGCAGAGCGCTGGTTAACCTGTGCTCACATTTCTTCCGCACAAAGTCATGGTCGAAAATAAATCCCTGCCTGGCAGAGGGGAGGAAAGTTCTAGAAGGTCCCTGTCTGTGCGAGTGAGGGGAGGGACTGTAACCGACCGATGGGTTAGTTGATCTGTGCAGATGGAGGCCAGGGTGATAGCGGATGAGGGCTCATAGTGATTGGGGCCGCAATTTGGCTTAGGTTTGTGTTCTGGGGGGTCTCGGGGCCTCAGCTCTCCACCTGTAGATGAGACTGAGCTGGTCTCTGCTGCGCACTTAGCCTCCAGCCTGCAAGGGGATTCATTCTGGCAGCTAGACAACTGTGAGGGGGCCTGGGGAGTGGAGTCTGAAGCTCAGCAAGCAAGGGGGAGTTGAGGGGTCTTGGCCGAGAGGGAGGCAGGGGTGCAGCGTGCCACCCTGGACTCGAGGGAGGAGCAAGCAAGGACCTGCAGGGCCCATCCCCTTTGTCTGGGACCCTGAGGTCAGGCAAACCTGTGCCCTTGAGCTGCACTCCCTCTGGATGGGAAGTGGGGGGATGATGGCAGCCACGGGTTCCGCGGAAATCTAGCTGTCAGGGGATGTCAGGGGACACAGCGAGGCTCCTCGGCTCCTCGCCAGCAAGCTGCGCGGCTGTTGATGCATGTGAGCTGAGGGGCCGCTGCTCCCCAGAGGCCCGCGTGTCCCCTCCGCCAGGCCTGGCTCATGTGACATTCTCCCTGCGTTCTCATTCCACTTAGCTAATCCCGGAGAACACGGGCCAGGGCATTGGCTTTTGGGGCCTCTTAAAGACCGAAAAGGAAAGTCCACCCCGATGGGTGCATTGCAGACACCCCCGCCAGGCGGCTCTGGAGGGATTTGGGGCCTGGTGGGGGGGGTGAAATCACAGCCGGCAGGCACACACCTGCTGGCCTCATGTCACTGACACGCCACCGGGAGGCCCGGGGCT
The DNA here is from genome assembly GCF_003254725.2 of Canis lupus dingo. NCBI lineage: Eukaryota > Metazoa > Chordata > Mammalia > Carnivora > Canidae > Canis > Canis lupus. The sequence goes on from NC_064250.1 coordinate 69,291,807, forward strand.
CCAGCTTTAGAACATATAAAATTAAGAGAGGAATGATCTTTGGGATAAAATAAATCCTGCGTGTCTGCACAACTAGTTTTGGGGATATGTGCCTGGTCCCGGGGACATCAGCTAAAATGCTCTTCCTTTCGTTGTAAAAACAGGAAAACAACCCCCTACCCCACCCCCAACCCCCAACAAACAAACAAATGAAAAAAAAAAACCCACACAAAGTGTTTATTTTAATTATGCAAGGAATGCACTGATAATTAATACACTCATTACTAACAATCAAACATTGCAGATAAAAGCTAAAGCCGTGTGCAACCCCTCCCTCACACCCAGCTCCCCCCACCCCCAGCATTTTCACTGCTGTTACCAGTTTTAGGCGCACGGTTCCAGATATTTTTCTGTGCTTTTATGTATGTATATAAATAGACCTCTAAAATATATGATTTTGTTTATTTTTTACGTAAGCTGTATCACAGTGTACATTTCCTTCTGCTTATTTTTCTTCCCTCAGGAATCCGCTTGGAGATAATAAAGATCGACACCGTGCCTTGGAATACACCTTAGTACCCTGTAATCTGTACGCCCTGGGGCTGCTTTAACCCCTTCACCGCTGTCTGTCGCAAGAGCCCCAGGTCCTTACCCTGTGGGGACGGAGCGCAGGGCAGGTGTAAGTAATTTCTCAGGAGCGGGCTCGCAAGTGTTTATGACATTATCACAAATGAATATATGGATGCATCAATTAGCAAAATTAAAGAGGGACATGCCTGGACCAATGATGACAAGGTGTTTATGAACAAAGGATCATGATTAATCCAGTTCTGCGCAAAATACTGAGGTCCGTTAAAGACAATAGGTCTCGGCTGTTTCATTCTTTTTAAGAGCTGTTTAATATTCCGGGGTATGTATGCACCATTGTTGATTAGACCCTCTTCTATTGTTGAAAATCCCAGCTGTGAGCGTGCTGGGGGCGGAGAATGTGTCCAGATACAATCTCTGGTCAAACTCCTGGTCGTCTGGGTGGGGGGTCACAGGTTCATGGGTGCTTGTTATATCATTTAAGAAAATAAATGAAAGGGAATCCATGAAATAAAAGTGGCCCTTGCACAAATAAATGAGCAGGACAGGAACTGAGGTTTTAATTAATGTGATTGTGCTCAACTGATACCCGCTAAAAAAAATATCTAAGCCGTTCCAGTGTTTTCTTATTGCTAATGGCCCCACAATGAGCATTTTTATAGGTAAATCTGTAAACACGTCCCTAGTTATTTCTTTATCCCAGCTTCTTGGAGGTGGGGTAGCTGGGTTAAATGGTTTTGCAAAGTTTATTTTCATTGATCTTTCTAAAATGCCATTTTGACCTTGTCACTGTCTTGCTTAAATCCTCCCTCTGACTTCCTGGAGCTTCTGGGATGTGGTCCAAGAGCCTTAGCCGGGCACCTAAGACCCTTCAGGGTCTGGCTGGAAGCTTCCCAGCATCATCGCCCCTGCCCCTTGCCCCCACTGGGCGCACTGGGCCCCGGAAGAGCCGCCTGTTCCTGTCTGTGTGCCCTGCCTTTTTACACCTGGGGCCTTTGGCTGGGGCTTCCCAAGCAGCTTCTCCTGAGCCTTTAAAACCAGGCTTTGAAACGTACCCCACGGTGAACTCCCCCTGACACCTTGTTCAAAAGTCCAGCGAAGCACAGTCCCCATGAATGTGATGCCTCATTGACACATTTTCCTAGTTCAAAACAAAAATGTTTTGCCACTTTTCTAGAATTTAAGAAAGCGGCCACATGTTAATAATCACCCCCTTTCCTTTGTCCCTTTCCAGTGCCCTGGGCTCCTGGGTCACCTGGTTCTGCCTTCCCCTAACTGGAGAGGCCTCCTTCTTCTCCTGAGGACTGAGCCATCTGCCCTGCTACTGGGTGAGTGCTCAGAAAGCGTCAGACCACAAACACATGCCTGGGGGGCCCAGGCTGCCTCCCCCCACAGCCCCCCAAGGGCTTTGTCCTGCCCTCGGGGGCACCACACCAGCTTCCCTACCGGCAGGACCCCAGAACCCTGGGTTGTGGTCCACGAGCAGGGGGTGGCTGAGGGTCCAGTGTGCTGGTGATCACGGGCTTGAGGGGCATGATTAGGGCTGGGAAATGGTTGATTACGTCTTTTATGGCCTTCTCCTTGCCAGAGGGAAATGGGCCTGTTCCCAGAACATAAGAAGGAGGTAAGTCTTAGCATGTGACAGCAGGGACACCAGCTGTGGTGATGACAAGGGCTCCGGGGACAGGACAGGCTGAGAGTAGCTGCTACTTTTGGGACAGGGTCATGTTCTAGAGAGCACAGGCTTGAGGCAGAGGGACGTTGGTGCCAGGTCCACATCACGCAGAGGGCAGAGGGTCTCCCTTGCTTGTGGGAGGGACAGAAGTCACCTGACTTGATGGAGGCTTTGGTTCTTCCCCCACCCCCCCATCCCAGGGTGGTGGGTGGGAGGCACCCCAGAGAGGCCGACCATTTTGAGAGCACAAGCCCACCTACAGAACATACATGGTGTGTGTGTCTTTGGGCAGGCCCCGAGAATCCCCGTGCCTCAGTTTCCTGATCAGGAAGGCATGTGCACACATGGAGTAGTGATAGGCAGAGGGAGACAATAACACAGATAAATCACCCAGCACAGTAGCCAGCGGAAAACAGGAGCCTTTCCCCTCCTGACGACCCCCCTCTGTTGGAAACACTTAACCTTCCCTCCCAGAGACGCAGGCAGCTCCTCTTCAGGGCGGGGAGACCCACGGATGGGGGGAAAAAAAAGCAAAAAGAAAAGTCTGGAAGAGTGTGAGCAGGAATAAAGGCCCCCACTCCCCTCGCCCCAGGGAAGACACCCCCCAAGGGACAGCACCCGGGCCGGGGAAGGGGCTGCCCCCGCCGGGTTTAATTGGGTTCTCCTGAAAAGTTTGGCAAGAGTTTATTTTATTTTTTTTATAAATATATATAAAATGTCAGACTGCTCTTCAGGCAGATTTTTTAGGCGTGTATTTTATGGACTTTGGCAAGGAGGGCTCGGAAGGAACAGTGGTACAGTCTCCAGGGGTTAATCATTCCTGGAAAAACTTCTGGCTAAACCTGACTTCTCCTGAATTTCACAGAAAACGCTCCCTGGGCCGGGCCCAGGCTGAAGGAGGTTTTTGTGTGTGGGGCAGCCTTACCTAGTGCGAGGAGGGCTTGTATGGTGCCTTTTACACAAAAGTGAACTTCCTCACCCCGGGGCACAAAGGCTCCTCTCTCCGAAATGTTGGGTTTATTTACTCTGGGCGGCTCGCCCCTGGGGCTGTTCTCTGCGGCCGCGTGGAGCCGCCTGCGCCCCTTCCCTGGAGCCCCAGCCCACTCCCGACTTCCTCACGCAGGGGCACGGGCCAGGGAGCCCGACTCTGTTTGCGTCTGGAGCAGAAGGAAGTGCAGTGGGGAGGAGGAGCCCCCTCCCCAGCCAGCCAGCGCGGCAGGGGCTAGAGAGGGTGTGCTGCCCCGGGGCCTCCGGGCCGTTAGGGATTGGGGGTTAGGGATTGGGGCGCAGGTGACTTTTCACATGCACACCCGTGACTGTTCTGAGCTGTTGCCTGCAACACGAGCCCCTGACCAGAAACCTGTATCTGCAACATTTCTTAAGTGCGTGGCTTCTGCTCCGCACCCGCATTGGCCCCCCCACAGAATGCCGCAGAGGCAGGAACGCATATGCAAATACCACCTTACCAAGCATTTGCAAATCCGACAGTTTCAAAGCAGTCCTTTAATAGATTCAAACAGGAGCAGTGACAAAATAACAACAGAAACCCCAGGCTCTGGAAAGCAGTTTCCCCACGGGCTCACAGCTCCTAAGCAGGGCGGTAAGGGCAGTCTGTCTGTCTGTCTGTCTGTCTGTGGGGAGCCAGCCAGGCACTCTCCACCTGCAACACGATGCTGCCCCCCCACGGCGGGTCAGAGCAGCTGTCGGGACCCCGACAGTGCCCTGGCAGGTTGGGCTGTCAGGAGCGGGACAATCAGGCTTGCCCTGACACGGGGCTCTGTCCCCAGGCCCCCAGGTGCCTCAGCCCTCCCTCGTTCTTGCTGCCCCTTGAAAGTGCGTCACTGCCTCAAGGGTGAGCTAGGACAGCCTGGCCATTTCACAGACAAGGACCCCCGGGCTGGCCCCTCAGAGCCAGCCTGTAATACACGCACGCACAAACACACACATACGCACACACTGCGCACACACACGCACACACATGTGCGCGCGCCTGCGTGCGCTCGCTGAGTGCCTACACTGGGAACAAAGACAAAAAAACTCCTTTAGAAACTGCAGAACAGAGCCTCGTCTAGCGGGGGTCCCCTGATAAAGGCCCCGTCCACCCAGAGTTCCTGGGAACTGAGCCCCCATGAATGGGCCTGGAGAGCCAGCGCCCGATGCAGCGTGGGCCTCATTCATCAACATGCAGGCCCCTGGGCCCCGTCGCTGGGGCGAGGGGCTTTCACGAGTCCCCAGAGCATCCAAGTCACGGTCCAGCAGCCGGCTGAATCCGTGGCTGCGGCCCAGCCTCCAGAAAAGGGCCTTGCTTTTCCCATGACCGGGCGGCCTCTCAACTCATCAGACCCCCCCACTTCCCCCCCTCCCGCAGGAAGGCTCTCCCCCCACCACCCGCTGCACCAGCCTGTTGCCCCAGAGAGGACCCAGGCCAGCCTTTCTGGGCCTGGGAGCTGGGGCGGGCACTTGGCCACTCCAGGTGGCCCGGCCCTTGAGATGGGGAATTGGCTGCAGGACAGCCCCCCACTTCCCCCCCGCTGGCCCCGAGCACTCACCCCCATTCTCTGCTCCTCTCCCTCACTGCCTCATTGTGACAGAAGCGCTCCACCAGCCATCTCCGTGCCTTTGCCATGCAGCTCAGGGCAAGGTACATGGGAAAGTCTGCGCATCCTTGCTCTGACCCCAGCCTGCCTCCTCCGCAGCCAGCCCCGCTCGGGACTTAGCTCTGTAGGAGCTTCTCAAAGGCCTAGACGTGCGGGCTGCCAGCCCGGGCAGGGAGCCGTGCTGCAGCCTCCCGGCCAAGTACCGGCCTGCCTCTCTCTGCTCGGATGCCTCCCGTAACAGGGAGCTCCCTCTCTCCCCGAGCAGCCCGCTCAGGGCTCGCACACACCGAGCTGCTTTGCCGAGCCCTCCCCTGCTTTCTGCATCTGCCTCCGCGGCTCTGCTGCAGCCCCCTCGCCCCCTCTGCCCTCGGCTCTTCGCAGACAGCAAGCTCACTTCACTCCTCTCCTCTCCGTGCTCAGGAGCGAGCCCCCCACCCACCGAGGGATCAGATTTGGGGTTCCTGTCACCGTCCGGATCACAGCCGTCTACACCTGTCCCGGGGCACCTCTGCCCCTGCTCCGTGGGGTCTGGGACGGAGCCCTTTGCCCTGCTGTTCTGCAGAGAGCCCAGGGGAGGGCGCGGGTCTCCCCTCCCAGGTCCAGCTGCTAGAATTTCTGTTAAGCGTCTGAACCCTCCGTTTTTTATGGCCCCTCTGCTAGTTGCCAGGGAGAACGCTCTCTATGCAACCCCCTGCCTTTTCTGCAGGAGCCGCTGGCGGCTGGCCGGCCCTGGTCAGCCCGCAGCAGCGGCAGCGGCGGCGGCGGCAGGCAGCCGCGGTGGGGCCGGGGGGGGGGGGGTCCCGAGACAGACACCCCAGACCAGGCTGGACTCCCCGCTTCCTAGCTGTGAGACCACACAATTCCCTTTACTTTTCAGAGCCTCTCTTTTTCCCTGTGAATTAGATACGAGGAGGGCTCCCTCCCCGTGAGATGAAACGAGATAAGAGTAGCCTAGCACACACCAGATACTTCATGAATGCTTGTGGAGTAGCCAGTGGGACTCGGGGAGGGAGGCGCACATGTAACAAGTGGCGCGCAAGAAAGAAAACAGCCCGGCCTTCTGCGACCCTGCCCCGAATACTAACAGGAACGTCGCCTGCCAGAGACCCCTCTGTGGGCTTAATCGCACAAATCAAGTCAGCCAGAGGCAGCCCCTGGCCTGTGAGCTCACAGTAGATGCAGCAGGCGGTAGAAACGACATGCAAGCCCACATCTGCATTTAATACAGCAAGAATTTGCATTGTATGTAGCAGCACGCGGGGGCCCGGGGCAAGGCACAAAAGAATACTTTGCTCTGTGGCTGCGTGGAAGGGCTGGCTTAGACAGTAGGGGGGCAGTCTGGGAAAGAGTAACCCAGTGGGCTCCGGGCATCCCACAGACTGTGGGCTCCGGGCATCCACCCATGCACTCATTCTCCAAACCACCGCAGTGCACCTACCTTGTCAGGCCCAGACCTGAGTGAGAGGCTGGACCCCAAGCAGTGGCAGTCGGCTTCCTGGCCTGGAAGCTCAGTCTGCTGGGGGAGAGAGACAGGGAGTTAGTCACTGCACATCAAGTGATCCGGGGGGATGATGGCAGGTGAGATTTATGGAGCCCTGTCTAGGGGCCAAGCCCTGAGCTGGGCTGCCTCCACAGGACTCACCCCGGAGGAAAGCCTCTGAGCACCAACCTCTTAATCCCCTGTTGGGTTGATAAGGAAACTGAGGCAGGGGAACGTGAAGTCACATACTCACCGTCTCTCAGCTGCTGTGAAGCCAGGCTAGGTTGGAACCCCAGGCCGACTGAAGCTCCCCACCACACCCTGCTGCTGAAGACTGCTCAGGAAGGCAGAGCCGAGTGCTGGGGGGGCGTGGGTGGGCAGGGGATGGATTGATTAGTTATAAGCACCTCCCAGCGGTGCTTGAGATCCCAGCTCCTCTGTGGCCCAATCCGTTTGAAGGGCAGATTCAAAATTAGGTGGTAGCACCTATGGGCAGAGGCTTATGAAAATGGCATTATTAACCTGACGTGGAGAGGGCCCTGCCCACCTCCAAGCAGATTGCAGATAGAGACGGAGGGGGCTGGGGCTTGTTTATGTGGACAGTGCGTGAGAAGAGGATGGAGCACATGGGGGGGTGGGGCCCACCAGGGCTTCTTCGTGGGGAGGACTGGCTTTGGAGGGGATGAGGGCTTGATGGCTGAGAAGGGGGAGCAGGGGCAGTCCAGAGGGCAGCCCCTCGCCTCCGAGGGATGCTCTGAGCTGGAACCCACTCTCGGAGGGAGGGTCTGCGGCCCCCTTTCCGACAGGCACAGGGATTGTGAGCCTCCCCGCTCCTCAGTTTCCCCAAACGTCACAGTGAGGAAAGCCCCAGTCCCCACACCTTCCCTCCGGCTCCCACCACTGTTAGCGGGCGGCAGACACCTGTCTGCGCCTTGGAGCAGTATTCAACAGGAGAGGCGGGTTCTGGGCGGGAGGGAGGACGGGGAGGGAGGCGGGAGAGCCGTGCCCCCGACTCAGAGAGGCGGCCGAGCCAGGTCTGCATCGGGTAGGACTTGGGCCACTTCAGATTTGTGCCAACTCACGGTGCAGTGGAATCAGACAGTCTGAATTCTTCAGACACCAGCCAAGAGTCTGTGGCGCCCCCAAGTGCCACAAGGGGGCTGCCTGGGCCATATTTTTGAGCCCAGAAAGTGAGGAGGGGGAGACCGTCAGTCGGGACCAACTGGTGCTTTTACTTCTGTAGTGGCGCTTTTGATTGCGGCCAGGGAGAGGGCAGAGGGGGCGCCGGGCCCTGCCCTGGGCTGGAGTCCGCAGGGGGGGCAGGCTCCGGCTTGGGGTAGCTGCTGGCTGCGCCCCTCCTCACTCGGGGCTCTGCTGCAATGCAGTAAGCGGCGGCCGAGGGTCCCAGAACCGTCCCGTGGCTGGCTTTCCAAAATGGGAAACGAAGGAAGGGGGAGGGAGCTTTTCCAGGGTGACGAGGTGTCCGGGAAGCCACTGCACAGGGACCCTGGCGGCCGGAGAAGGGCCAGGATCACCGGGGACAGGTGGAGGGCACGGCGGTAGCCCGCAGGGTCTGGGGAAATGGATTGGACCTGGGGTTGAGAGTTAGTCACTTTGCGGTGGGTGATGTGGCTGATGGGGGAAGGGGGGCTGAGGTCGGGAGAGCAGCTTGGCACACAGTTTCAGGGCAAAAGCACTGATTCTTTTCCTTCCCAAAAGGCAATTAAAAAAAAAGGAGAAAAAAAAAAAAAAGACATTTCAAAGCTAGACAGCTCAATCCTTACCAGCCAAGCTGGTCTCAGGAGGGACTCATCAGGTGGGCAGCTCTGCCTTGGAGCAGAGAGGTGCTGGCTGGTCCTTTTAGAGCAAGTGAAAAGGTTGCCAAGGGCCAGGATGGCTTAGGGAGTGGGGACAGACCAGGAGGGCCAGGGCCAGGTGTGTGTGTGTGTGTGTGTGTGTGTGTGTGCATGGGGGTTCTGAGGGGGGCAGGAGGGCCATGGAGGGGGCTGGAGGGCCTGGGGGAAACATGGAGCATCTGAAGGAGGCAGGAGGTCCATAGAGGGGGCTGGAGGGCCTGAGGGGCCCAAGGGGGTGTCTGAGGGAGGCAGGAGGGCCATGGAGGGGGCTGGAGGGCCTGGGGGGGGGACCAAGGGGGCATCTGAGGAAGGCGGGAGGGCCTAGGGGTGGCTGGTGGGCACCTAATTCCTTAACATCTTGCACCTTTGCACTTTGTCCTTAATCCTCTCAACTTAGAATGGCTTGCTCCCACCAGCCCTGGCTCCTTTCTTGTACCCTCTCCACTTGGAGGCATTCATTCCGATGAATCAGCTCCCTGATACCCACCTCCCCCCACCCCCCCAACATTTAGTTTGGACGCTAGGCCTCTTTGCTTTTTTCAGTGGGCTCTCTCCTACCCCCTCACCTCCTGCACTTCATTTTTACCTGTTGATCTTTAAAACCTTCAATTATGTAAAATTTGAAATAACACAAAAGTAGAGAAAGTAATACATATTCCCATCACAATTTACACAGTTTTCATGTTGCTGCCACCCAGGTGCCGACAGCTCTCAGCCCCCCATATCCTGTCAGAGCTGTGTACTGTCCTCCTTCCACTTCCACCCAGGACTATTTTGAAGCAAATTCCAGACACCATATTGTTTCCTCTGAGCATATTTCAGTGCCTTTCTCTAAAAAAGAAGGACTCTTTTCTGTTTTAAAAACATAACCACAATGCCACTTTCACAGTTAAAAAATTAACAGCGTTTCCTTAATGTCATCCAGCATCTATTCAGCATTCAAATATCCCCAATTGACTCATAAATTTCTTTTACAGTTGGCTTGTTCAAGTCAGTGTCCAAATTCTTACCTGCAGTTTCAAGGGGGCACTGGGATGTCAGCAGGTAAGTGGAGCTACAAATTCCTGGGTCTGACTGTATACCCTCACCTTAAGTGAGTAACCCACCCTCAGTAAAGGTGGGTTTTCTTACTAAAAATGAGGAAACTCCTGAGTCTCTCCGAGGATCATTTAGAGGATTAGAGACAGTGCATGTGAAGCCCCCAGCCCTATTTCTAATACATGACAGACACTCAACAAACAGTAGGTGCTAGAATAGTTTTTTTTTTTTTTTCTGGAAACATTTAAAGGGGAGCTGGGCTAGGGTAGGCAACACAGAACTGGCTATCATCCACAAAACAAAAGGTTCTGGTGGTCCAGGCCCCCTGAGTGATTAAGACCGTACGTGTAGCACATCTCAACAAGGGCAGTCTGCAGTCTGAGGGCTGGGACCTCCGGGCTGGCTCAGAACTGTCACCCAACAGCAGACAGCAACCAACCTGGGGCCTACCAGGGACCCCGCTGGTTGCCGATCCACTAGATGGCACTCTCTGCTGTGAGTCCAGGAGGGACCACTACCCCAAACTGCTCTGGCCACTGCCCAACCCCTGGTGCTGCAGGGGGATGCACACCACTGAAACACTGCAGGTAATTTCTAGAAAATCATTTCTCAATATGACACGTGAGACGTACTGGTTTTCTCCCTGTATATACCCCAGCCCGATTGCAGAAGCAGAGGGAATGAACATTTAATGATCATTTGCTCAGGCCAGGCCTTGGTATGTCCACTCTCTCTTTAAATCCTCACCCCAGCTATGACTGATTTCCCTTTATTTTACAGATGAGAGGACTCTGAGAAGCTAATGACTTGTCCAAGGTCAGCTAGGAAGCAAGACCCAGGATTCCCAATCCAGGTTTGTCTGATTCCTGTGTATAATATGGAGAGGTGGAAGGATGGATGTCCGGTCTGATGGATGGATGCTTGCCTCAATGAGGCATCAGCAGATGGAGAGATGGTGTGGTGGCTGATGCATGCTGGTGAGATGGGGGAATGAATTCAAGTGCAGAGGGTGGCTAGATGGATGAGTGAGAGAGAAGAGCCGGTTTCTCACCAACATCAAAGGCTTCCTTGGTCTCTGAAGAGATGTTTCCTCTGAATGGAGCTTGGTGGCGAAGCTCCTGCCTTTTGTTCTGCCTCTGTGCGTCCTGACTGGCTCAGGTGGCTCTGGGACAACAGGTGGGCTGCCAGGTCCCAGGGACCAAGCCCCAGCTGTGCTGCTGGAGCGTCTCAGCAGCAACTCTCGCTCCCAGCAGTTTTCACACTGCACTGAGAAACAGCAGGCAGCCTCCCTCCTCTGGCTCTCCTGGATGACTAAGCCCTGAGCCCAACCGCATGCTCAGTCCTTTTGTAGCCACTTGGCATAATTTTATCTCCTTTGAATCATCACAGTGACCCCCCCATGTTAGCAACTACCATCCTCAATTAAGATACAAGAAAATTAAGGCTTAGGAATGCCAAGGGATTGGCCCCAAATCATATAGGGAACAATACAGAACCAGGATTTGAACTCTAGTCTGCTTTTTCTTCCAAACACATACCCTCTTCCCATTTCTTTTTTCTCTAAGACCGTGTCTGAAAAAAAATTCACTCCTTGGGGTTAACCCATGTTAGTATTGCCCTCCTGATCTGTCAGGGGGCTAGACCTCAGCCCCCAGACTCTAAATTTATTTCTCAAGTAACACCTTCCCTAGTTTGTCCTATTTGTGACTATCATACATATAAGGGTCAAGTATACCATTGACATCTTGCAGTATAATTAATCAAGTTAAATTTTTGGTATTTCCTATGATGACTGAATACTAAGGCAAGTAGATATAAAAAATTACTCTAGGGCCTGAAGGAGTACAAGGCATCGAGAGAGAGAGAGTCAGACAGAGGGCAGAAGGGCAAATCAGCAAGCCTTTCTGAAGGCCTGACTCAAAATCAGCAGATAGGTTTTGATGCCTTGCATATGGGCTAAATCGTGTTAGACACATCCCAGATGCTCATGTTTAATTCTCGAGTCTGCCATTTATTAGTTTTGTGAGTATTTAATCTCTGTGCCTCAGTTTCCTCAGTTGCAATATGGGGATACCAACAGTACCTTATTAATGGGTACTTGAAGATTAAAAGAATTAAACATTTAGAGCTTAAAACAATGTTTCCCATATGGTTAACATCAATAAATACTCTATTATAGTTAAAATTAAAATTGTCATAACTATTTTTATTGAGATGGTATTAATATCTCTGACTGCTTAAAAATCATTATCCGTGTTTTATAGATAGCTGAACAGGTGCTCAGAGAGGTGTATGAGTTTGCTTTTGGAGAGGGAGTCCATGAAATAGAAACACATATATAAATTTAAGACTACAAGATTTTAGCTCTAGTTAGGGAAATGAGAATTATACATACCAAATGGACGCGATCCATCTAATGAAATATTAAGCCTTAGAATAGGTGAAACTCCCCCCAAAGGAATTTCCTTGGGAGTATTGAGAATTATAGAGAAGTTTAATGGAAGCTGAAAAGAAGTTGAATAGGTAAAGGGCAAGATGAACAATTAAGTTGTCTTGATTCAACTTCATGGCTTTTAGAAGCAGTGGGCAAGTTCCCCAAGTATTCTCATATATGTTCTTACCAAACTTCTTTTTTTTTTTTCCAAATGTCTTTCTATATCTGTTTTTTGGGGGTGGGGGAGAAAATAGTCACTTTAGAGATATTTCTTTGTTTGCTCTTTTGAGGGTGGCTAGTTGGAACAAAGAATTGTTCCACTGAGTCTTTTCTCACTTAGGGCATGAGGACTGGGTGACCTCCTTTCATTTCTGTGCATAATATTTGCAACTTAAGCCTAGGCAATGTGTAGCTGCATATGGGGGTAGTACTAGGGGAGGAGTGTGTTTGGATGCCTTACCAGCCAAATGACAGGATATGGGGTCAGCCTCTGTGCTGACTTGCTGGACGTTGGGAGCATGCTATGAATTCAGCGTTACCTGACACTGAATCTGTGCAAGTCCTGCAGGAACTGTCACCACTGCATCTTCTTTAAGAAAGGCAGTGTATTTATTCATCTATGGCTGTTAGCATATCCTGGAGATGCCCTGTGCTTCTGGGACTGCCTGTGTAGGAGGTCAGACAAGCCCTCGTACTCAGCCATACACGTGTTCACACACCTTATAGGCTGACAGTGGGGTATCAGAGAGCAAGAACTGCCACAAAAATGAGGGAATGGGGATAACTGGGTAAGACAAACTCTGGAACTCAGCACCTTCCTTACTGTGTGACCACTTGTAAGTCACTTATCCTTTCTGAGGTTCAGTTTCCTCCTTTGTAAAATGGGACTAATCATGTCTGCTCAAATATCCCCTTCTTGGTGATGCTCTCTCATTGCTGTTTGCTATCGCTCCTTCTCCTGCTTCATTTTTCTTTATAGTCCTTACACCATTATTTTCTTCATAGTCCATACACCACTATTTATTTTTAGTAGTCTGTTCTGTCTCCACCCAAGGGATGTTAGCTCTCAGATTTTATTTGTTTTGTTCATTGCTGTATCCCAGCACCTAGACCAGTACCTGGCCCAAAATGTGTGCTCAGAACTTTTGGGGGGAGGGGGAGAAGAAACAAGATGCTGTTGAATTGTACCCACCCCAGCAGACTGTCAATGCATGCCAAGCAGGCAGCATGGTGCCTGGTGCCGAGTATGCATTCAATCAATATTGGCTAATTATGATTATTATGTCTAATTCGCAGGGCTGCTGTGAGGATCAAACAAGATAATGTATGCTAAGGCATGCTGTGAACACTACGTGCTGGGTACAGGAGGTACAACATTAATGATCCTCTGATGCTTGAAGGGAACTTGCATTTAAACTTTATGCTTATCACTTCCACACCACCTGGGAGGGAGGACAGACTGGTGGATTGTTGCCACCTGAGGCTCAGAGAGGGGGTAGGGCCTCACCCAAGGCCATTTAGTGTGTTGAAGGCAAAGGCAGGAGCCTAGGTTCCCAGCCTGATGGTGTTCCCATGACTCCCTTAAGAAGGTCCCTGAGTAGATACAGTTGTGTATCTCTTACATTATGCACACATAAACACAATGTATGTCTGCTTTAAAACTTAATTTATTTGTAATTTTTCATGTCTCAAGAGTTGCACTGTGGTCAGTGTGCCAGGCACCTATCAGGCCAGTCTGGGAGGCTAGGGAGGCAACTGGCTATATTGTCAGTAAGGGTCAGAGTAGAGGCATTTGTAGTTTCTGGGAAACGATTTGATCATCAAAAATCTCCTGGCATAGACTCCCCCGAGGGCAGCCCCATTTCATGAAATGAATTTTAGTTTTCTAAAGCGCATCCCTTAGTTGGATTTCTATTTTCCAGGGCACTTGTTTAAGCTTTGATGCCGTGTCCAAAAAAGAACAGATCCCAACAATTTCCTGCCCGAGGCCCATCCTTCCCGAAACCCTCGGCTTGGCCTGAGCGTCGAGATAATTCATTTCTCTAATCAGACTGGGGGCTGTGTGGCCAGTGGGGGGTGGGTGGGGGGCGGGGTCGCGGTGGGGGGTGGCGGGGTTCAGGGTGGGAGCTGCTTGAGGAACTGTCGGTAGTTCACTGCGCCCTCACGCTGGACCCACGAGGGTGCTGCTGTCCTCAGTCTACAAATCGCACAAGTCGGGGCACAAGACAGAGAGGCCAGGTCACGTCTCTGCAGTTACACAGCTCATGAGTGCCTGCTGGGGTGGAACCTGGTCTGTCTGTCTGTCTAGCACCACAGCTCCGGCGCTGCTACAGAGGGAAGAAAGATTTGGGTGAGGGGCTCAGAGACAGGGTGGGGGTGGGGGAGCTTACCTGATTGCCTTTGGTGGGAAAATAATGAATAATTCTGCTTAGGGCATAGTGCTACAACTATCTTACAGAGGGGGAACCAGGCACAGAGAGGTTAGTTCACTTTTCTGTTGTTGTCCAGCTCGTCAGGGCTTGAGGCTGGATTCAGAGGCAGGCAGTGTGGTGTGAACAGTTGTGCGCTGGCCATTGCTGACAGTGCCTTCTGACTGTGAGCACAGAGTCATGCGAAGGAAAGATGGCACACGGAGTTCAAAGATCTTGGTTTGAGTCCTTCTACTATCCCCTGGTGGGTGTTCTCTTCACTCAGCCATGGATTCATTCTCTCCTTTGACAGAGCCCTACAGAGGTCCTGCAAGCCAGGGGCCCATGGAAAATATTTGTAAAGAATACATATATGTGATCAAACTTTATATATATATATATTATATATATATAATAGGGGCAGGGGAGGGTACTGTGGAGATTGGGGAGTGACCATTTAAATCAGAGGGCAGCAAAGGGCTGAGAGCGGGGGAAATGGAGGTAGGTGGGTGTCACGCATGGTTATTGTATAGTTTCTAAGAATCAGTAAAATAAGAGAGGGGCAACCCTGGGGCAATGGCCAGAAGCAACCCTGAACCAAGGATCGTGGTTAATTCTCCACAACCGAGGGCTATAAAGAGATGAGAGTGGTTTGTGGTTATTAATTTTATTATTAAAAATAATAAAGGATAAAGAAATAATGTAATAAAGGCCTTGAGTACAGCAATTGTGAGAATGCGTTCTGGACAAAAGATTATGATTAATTCAGGTCTGCTAACCTGACATTAACAAACAAAAAAAGGTCTAGGCTATTTTCTTCCTTTTAATGGGGCTTTGTGTTCCATAGAATGGGCACACCGGGGTTTTTCGCAGGAGATGAAAGATCTTTGTGGGGAAAGGAGCTGTAGAGGAGTGTAGGTGGGGCTTAATGGGTTTTACTGAATAGTTAAAAATGAATAAATGCATAAATAAAATTAAAGAGGTCTAAGCATGGACCGGTGATGAGGATGTGTTTTTAAACAAGGGTTATGAGTAATGTGTTGTATCCAACTGTAGTTATTAAAAAACAAAATAAAACAGAAACAAAGCCCAAAGAATTCAAGGGTGTTAGGATGGTGGGTGAAAGCATATCAACAGTTATATAAAACAGTCATTGGTCTTGGGCTGAATGGTGGATTCGAGTGTATTTGCTGTGTAGTTAAACATGAATTAGATGAGTAAATAAAATAAACGAAAGAATGAAAGAGGGCTGATCATGAACCACCAGAGACAATATTTTATGAATTATGGATTAATATTAATGCACTTATGTACAATTGTGGACCGTTTAAGACCATAAAAGAAAATAAAGCTCTTACCTCTGTGGAAAAGAAGCATTGGTATATAAATACTAATATAAGTGCTGATTGATATTTTTGTTCTGTGTTAGTGCTGACCTGATGTGTTTATTACCTTTAAAAAATTAAGTAAAAACAGTAAAAGGGAGATGTTAGGAAACAATGATGCAATTATACCTGGAATCAAAGATTGTTATTACCTCAACTCTGCATATCTGAGTCCATTAGGAAGAAGATCTGGGCTGGTTCCTTTGTGGGTAAGAAGCATAGAGACAGATGCTTGTAATGGCTGTTACTCTTACTCTTGTTTTTGATTAGGTCACCCACGTTTATTATAAGATTATTAAGTGAAAAAATATGTACAATGAGAGCTATGCTTAGGCCAATGGTGAAATCGTGTCATGAATGAAATTGTGATTAGTCTTGTGCTGTTCATCCAACGGCTGTTAAAAAATACCTGGGTTGTTTCATCCTTTTTAATACCTGCCTTGTGTTCCACAGAATGGAGGCCCCAGAGTGGGTGTAATGACACTCTGTTGATGAAGATCTTGGCTGTGACCTCGGTGGGAAATGAGCCATGGACCAACCAACGTGAGTGATGGTTGGTGTTACTGTTCTAAGGTTGGGTGGTTGGCTGATGGGTGTGTGTGTATGCATTATTAAACATGAACAGGCACAAATAAGATCAAAGATGGTCAAGCAAAGACCAATGAGGAGACTGTGCCATGAACCAAGGTGATGACTCTCATTTGGCATAACTGTCACCAAGTGAAAAAATAATATAGGGATCCCTGGGTGGCTCAGTGGTTTAGCGTCTGCCTTTGGCCCAGGGCGCGATCCTGGAGTCCCAGGATCGAGTCCCATGTCGGGCTCCTGGCATGGAGCCTGCTTCTCCCTCCTCCTGTGTCTCTGCCTCTCTCTCTCTCTCTCTCTCTCTATGTCTATCATAAATAAATAAATTAATTAAAAAAATATAACTAGATTGCTCTCCGTGTAGGAGATGAGAAAATAAAAAGAAACAATTATATTCATGTATATATATGTATATATATATATATATACATGTATATACATATATATATATATGTATATACATGTATATATATATGTGTATAACATGCATATCTCTACATAAATATAATTGTTACTTTTTCTTATTCTTAGGTTGAGTGGTGAGGTCATGTGTGTTTATTGATTTATGAAAAATAAATGAATGTGTACATAAATAAAAAAAGGTTAAGCATGGACTAATGAAGACAAGATTTGTGATTTATGATTACCCAATCCTGCAAATTTGAAGGACATTAAAACAGAAAATATATGCAATTTTATTTATTTTAATAGCATTTATATTAATTTATACACTATGGCTTATATAGACACTTCTGCATTGATAAATTTGGATGTTAACTTGGCAAAAGTGATGCTCACAGAGACATGGATATTGGTAGTTTTCTATTTATTGGGTAAGATTCACAGGTAATTTTTTATGATGTTTTGAAAAAGATAAATAAAATGAAAAAGGGCCAGGTGTAGACCAATGAGGGTAATGTTTCATAAGCGAAGGCTCGCTATTTTAATTCTACACAAGTGAAAACCATTGAAAACGATCCAGGGTGTTCAGTTTTTAAATAGTTGCTTTTTGTTGCACAAAATGGACACACCATACTGCATTTAATCATGCAATATTTGTGAGGATGTTGAATCTTATTTGGATGGATAAGGTACGTAAAGAAAATGTAAGTGATTATTGATGTTCTTAAATCATTGGCAGGGAAGTTATTCAAGAGTGTTCATAACTAAATAAATGAATGAATGAACAAATTGAGGAATAAAATAAGAGATAGCAATCATGGGCCTATGATGATAATATCTCATGATCCCAGGACTAAGATTATTCTAATTGTGTACATCTAAGATCCTTTTAAAAAAACATTTGGTTAAGGAGTAGTCAGTATTCTTGTTTTGCATGATGGTGTGTTGGATGTTGATTTTAATGCTAAAAACAAATAAATAATTACATACATACATAAAATACACGAAAGGCCAAAACACAGACTGGGGATAAGAAGGACCCAGGGATTGCAGTTAATTCATTTCTGTGCTTTTGACCTCTATCAAAATAATCTAGTCTGTTTCATTCCTTTTACCAACTACTTTTTGTTTCACTGTATATGTATATATAAACATACACACCCATAGTTTATTTAAACAATTCTCCATGGATAAAGATCTAAGATGCTAACTCTGAGCAAGGAGCACCAAGGTCGATAAAAGATAATGTCAGTGTTCTACCTGTGGAGTAAGAGATTGAATTTATGGGTTTTCATTAAAACTTCTTTAGAAATGACCAAATCAAACGAATCAGCATAGACCAATGATCAAGAACTATGATTAATGCGGTTTAATTTCATGAGAAAAAGTTCTAGACTATTCCTTAAAGATAAAGAGTATTTATTAGCATTGCCCAATAGAATTTTCTGCAGTGACAGATGTGTTTTATATAATTTGTCCTGTCCAATATGGTAGCCACTAGCTACATTTGACTTTGAGCCTGTGAAATGTAGTTAGTGTGTATGAGGAACTGAATCTTAAATTTTTATTAATTTAAATAGTCATAGGTGACTCATGGCTACTCTATTAGTTGTGTTGAGGAGTTGGGTAATGGGAATTTCTTGAATATTAAAAAGAATAAACACATAAATTAATAATACATAAATTAATAAAAGAGGATTAGTTATGGGGCCAGAGATGAGAATGCCTCATGAAACAAAAATTTTAATTAATCCAGTTCTGTGCAACTGAGATTCACAGGCATAAAAGTCTTAAGTCATGGAAAAAAGACATAGGCTTATTCATTTATTTTTATAAACTGTTTATATTACCTGGTGTGTGTGTTCCACAGTTTATGTGAACATTTCTCTAACATTGATCTTTGCATCTTGGTAGGAAAGGATTAAAAATCTATTGTCCAAGTGATAGATGGCTGAATAGTGGTTTTGTCAATATTCATTACATTATTATATTATTTAATTTAAAAATGAATAAAAATAATAGTCCATGCATGGTACAAAGATGATAATGTGGCATGGACCAAAGTTTTTGTGATTCATACAAGTCACCACAACTGTGGTCCATTAATAAAAGGTCTCTTCTCCATTTGTCACTGAGGAGCGTAGAGACAGATGTAACTAATTGTCAATATGTATAAAGAGGAGTAAGTATGGACTGATGATGAAAGTGTATCATGAACCAAATATTTATATAAGGTGATACAAGTTCATCATATAAAGGTCTTTATTTATGGATAAGGATTTCAAAGATTATTTATCTATTCTAATTATAATTTATATCCACATATGACATTCATGTATACATATGTGATCACATATGATAAAATATAACAAATAGTGTTAATTATATGTAATGAATACATAAAATTATATATATAATGTATATATAGATACAAATTAGTTTTCTTGGTGCATTTGATGGTGACTTCATGGTGATTTCATTGACTATATTATAGAAAATCAGTAAATGAAAAAATTCCTAAAAATAAAAGGAAAGAAATATATGAGTTAGTCATTGCTGTGACAGTGCTACATAACAAGTAATCCACAATTTCAGTGGCTTATAGAAGAATAATGATAACAATATTTATTTCTCATATATGAGTCTGTGGGTCTCTTACGGCAGTTACACTCCAGGCTGTGGGTTGGGTTCACATCTGCCTCATTTGCCTTGTTATTCAAGGTCCCTAGATATAGGAGCTGTAGTGTCTGGGACATCCTCTTCTTATAGTGAAAGCTTGAAGCTCCAGGGGCCAAGAAAAACCACCCAAGCACACTGAAAGCCTCCTCTGGGAGAGGCTTTAAGCCACATCCACTTATGTTGCACTGGGCAATGCAAGTCATATGACCAAGTGCAGCATCAATGGTGTAGGGAAGGTATTCCTCCCATGGAGTTTAAGGAAGGGAAAAGGAACATTTGCTGAAAAATGACATAACCTACCACATTTCTCCCAACTGGTGAGAGTATGTGGACTTCATGTCATACATAAAGTACAGTTATTCTTTCTTTGGAACAAAAGTCCATAAAGCCAGTGCTTTAGTTCAAAGTCTAGGCCATTATGATTCACTTCTGGTTTGAATGAGACTCTTCCTTATGCAGAAATTTCTAGAGATGGATTATCTGTTCTCACATGGTGAACATACTGTGTTGGAACCACTTCCACACTTCCCCGAAGCCAAGGATTATAGTTACTCTGGTATTTCACAACTAACATTCATTTAAAAGAATTTTAAATCTTAATAGCTTTCATTTTTCTTATACCTGATTTCTATTCTACAGAAAGAATGCACTAGAGCTGAATAGCCATCTGTAACAGATAAGCAACTTGCCTCTATGCGTAAGGAGCATGGAGGCTAATGTAAGTGACAAAGTTCTTGTTCTTGGTTGGGGTGGTTTGCTCATGTATGTTAACTGTATTACTTAAAAGAAACAAATAGCTTCATATATTGGTAATATCACAGGAGGCCGTGCGTAAACCAATGATGAGTGTGGTATGAACCAAAGCTTACAATGAACCCAATTCAATACAACTTAGTTCTACTAAAAATATACCAAACTTTTACTTGTGTTATTGGCATTTTATTGTTCCATTATTAAATACATCACTGCTGATTTAAACATTTTCTCATTGGTACAAAAGCTCTATGCTGTTAACTAGTCAAGAGGGTGGCCCATGGAGAGATGGACAGACACTATCAGTATTCTATTCTGGATGATGGGGAATTCATAATAATTCATTGTTTTATATTTGAAAAACAAACAAATTAAAAAAAAGAGGGCTATGAACAGGCTGGTAATGAGTGTGGGATTGATATGTATCAAGAGTTTGATAGACTTATCTGTTTTTGATCATTATAGAGAGATAGATAGTGTATTATTTCTGTGGGAAATTAGCCTGTGCACATATGCTGCCCAATAGAGTGACCACTAGCCACAGGTGGTGACTGAGCACTAGAATGCGGCTAGTGTGAATTAAGATGTGATCTATTTTGAGAATACACACCAAATTTAGAAGACCCACTCCAAAAAATAGAATATTTCATTGAAATATATTTATATAGATGACATGTTGAAATGATAGTATTTTAGGTTAAATCAATTTGGATTATATAAAATATACAATTACAATTGGTTTTACCTGTTTCTTTTTAATTTTCTAAAATGTAGATTCTAGAAAACTGAAAAGTTTATGGATGGCTTGCACTATGTCTACTGGCCAGCACTACTATGCACCAGTGGTGAAAATATTCAGGGATCTTTTCCATTATGTTTTTATGACCCATGGATATTGATTGTTTTATTATTATTACTATTTTTTCTTAATTTTTATTTATTTATGATAGTCACAGAAAGAGAGAGAGGCAGAGACACAGGCAGAGGGAGGAGCAGGCTCCATGCACCGGGAGCCCGATGTGGGATTCGATCCCGGGTCTCCAGGATCGCGCCCTGGGCCAAAGGCAGGAGCCAAACCGCTGCGCCACCCAGGGATCCCTATTAGTATTATTATTATTTTTAAATATTTTATTTATTCATGAGAGACACAGAGACAGAGATAGGCAAAGACACAGGCAGAGGGAGAAGCAGGCTCCATGCAGGGAGCCTGATACGCTCCATGCAGGGAGCCTGATACAGGACTCGATCCTGGGTCTCCAGGATCACGCCCTGGGCTGAAGGCGGCACTAAACTGCTGAGCCCCCCGGGCTGCCCTGATTGTTTTATTATTAGTCAATTAATGGATCGATGAAAAATGAGTAGCAAAAGAGAAAAATAGGAAAAAGCACACATTAAATATTAATGTGCATATTGAAGTGAGAAATATTTTAAATATTTTTTTGTGAAGCACCAAAATCCATAAAAATGATGTAAAGTGGTTAATCCCTATGGTTAATGAGCATATGAACAGATATGTGTGGTAATCAGTGGTGTTGTATTGGGTTGTTGATGTGTTGCTAGTTTTGTTTTTGTTTTGAAAGAAAATGACCTATGTGAACAAGTAGCTGATTAACTAACTAACTAGAAGAGAATCAAGCAGGGTAAGCATAGAGTGAGAGATAACATTCTGAGCAAAGGTGTTGGTTAATCCAGATGGGCACCACTGAAATCTACTGCAAAAAATATCAGGTCTCACTTTTATGGGAAATGAGCTTGACATCCGGGGTTAGAAAGATTGCAGTCTTACTCATAGACTTTTGAGGCTCACAGGTATTGATTAGGTTATTATTGCATAAGCAAATCAATGAGCAAATCATTAACCGAATGTATAAATGAATGAAAAGAGGCCAAGTATGGACTAATGATGAGTGTATCTCATGGACCAAGGATTATTATTGATATGTTTTTGAAACACTGAAGTTCATTAAAAAAATAAAGCACTGATATCCATTTCTAAAAAGGGGAAGATGAGGATCCCTGGGTGGCGCAGCGGTTTGGCGCCTGCCTTTGGCCCAGGGCACGATCCTGGAGACCCGGGATCGAATCCCACATCGGGCTCCCGGTGCATGGAGCCTGCTTCTCCCTCTGCCTGTGTCTCTGCCTCTCTCTCTCTCTCTCTCTGTGACTATCATAAAATAAAAATTAAAAAAAAAATAAAAAGGGGAAGATGAGAAATAAAGTAGAAATAAATAAGAAAATTGAAGAATACCAATGTTGAGATTATATAAGAATTATAATTAACCTAGTTTATTTATTGAGTGCATTAAAAAATAGCAAAGATCTAGTTGGTTACCTCTGGAGGTAATGAACAAGTTGACAGGTACTAGTTTTATTGAGAGTTTTTGGTCAGTTTCTTCAGATTCCAAGCTAGGGATTCTAAGGGAATGGATGAATACATTTAAATCACAATCAAATAATGAAAAGAAAGCAAATCATAGACCAGTGATGGGCATAACTCATAAAGCAAGAGTTAGGATAAATTCAGTGTTTGTTGTTAATACCCATGTAAAAAAACAAAGTCTAGGCTCCAACCTAGTTGTTTCAGGTTCATAGATAGAGTCATGTTGTATTATTTCACTTTAGGCTGCTGGTAGACTCTTGTTAATTTTCTTCTATAAGATAGTTAAATCACTAGTTAATCCACGACTATCAAATTAAATAATAAATAAAAAAAGAGATAAATACATAAAGAGACTCAGGAATGAGCACTGGTAAATGTGCCATGAAACAAAATTTTAGCTTAATCTTTGAACAAACAAGGTCCTTTTTAATAAGTGAAAGAGAAAAAAAAAGTGAAAGAGGATGCTTCATTCATTTTACCTTTTTTAATATTTCATTTTATATTCCATCATTCTTGATTTACACATTCCACCACTGAAAAAGATTTGAGTGTCTAACATGGTGATAAAGACCACAAGTAAAGATTGTTGGTGAACCGTTGGTTCCTGGATTTTCTTCATTATATGTTTAAAATTTGACCAAATTAAAGAAAGAATGCTACACATGGTTATGATAAGTATGAGTTTGCATGAAGAATGATGGATCTGTATACACAACTGTGAGTCACTGTAGTGTATTAGTTCTGGGAGAAATTAAACAAAAGACAGAAGTTAGTGATATTCTTATATCTTATTCTTGCTTTATTGTGATTCATGAATATGATCGAATAATTTTTAGTCAATGAATGAATGAATGAACAAATGTGTAAATGAATAAATTAAAAAGTCCCAAGCCTGGACCAATGATGAGTACCCTGGGGTGTCTGAACCAAGGATTTTGATTAAACCTTATAACTCTGAGGTCTATCATAAAAAACAAACCTAATTTCTTGCCTTGGTGGAACATGAATTGTGGCAGAAGTTAGGAATACAAATGCCTTGCTTGTGGCTTTGGTACATTTTAGGTACTTTTATGCACATGTAGTAGTGAATCAGTATGAGTAAAGAAAGAAATATATCCACAAATACAATGAGGGCTAGGTATTTGCCAATTATGAGTGTGTTTAATGAGAAATACATTATTATTAAAATACTTCTGAGGAGCTGAGTTCCAGCAAGTGAAGAGTGCAAGGCTTTTACTGTATTTTATCAGAAACATGTAGGCAGATGTCTGTGACCATGGGTATTACTTCTGGATTCGTGGTTGTTAATTTTATTAAGAAAAGGGAGAAAAAGAAAACATAATAAATATTGATTACAGAACTACTTAATTAAAGAAGACCAAGCATGGCCCAATGTTAATGTATTACATGAGAGGACTTGTGATTAGGTTAGTTATTCTAAATCAGTATCATTTTTAAAAAACACATCTAACTGTTTTTCTCTGGGTATTTGAGTTTATGGGAAGATATTAGTATTATTTAGGTATGTCTAGGTATGTAGTTTCAACAAATATTGATATTATTATGAAAGAAGGAAGAGATTATTTAAAAGAGGGCAAACATATTATGAGGATAAATATGTCATTAGAAGAAGTTCATTATTAATCTTTCGCTGTCATTCAGATGTCCATATAAGTAAAAGGGGTTGCTCTGCCCACTTTGGGTAAAGGGTGTAGAGGCAATTACTTGTAATAGTATTTTGCTTTTTTTTTTTTTTTGAAAAGAAGAGAAAATTCAAATAAATTATTTCATAGGCAAATAAACCCCAAACAAATAAATAAATTTATAAAATACAGTCAAGCATGGATCATTGATGAGACTATGTCAAGAATTGAAGATGTAAATTTTCCAAATTCTAATCAAGGAAGACCATACAAAAGACAATCCAGGCTTGGACCTGTGTGGCTAAGGTTTAATAGACAGAATTTGGAATAGGCATTGTTCTTAATTCTTCTACTAGGATATAGATTTAGCAGTTATCCTTATAGTACATATATTAATAATTAAAGAATTCAGTAAGGCAAAAGGTTGCCATTTGTGGGCTAAGAATGGGAATGTAATTAAAAACGAGATTTATGATAAATCTAGTACAGTAGGACTAAAGTGCCTTTAAAAAATTTTGAATCTATACTGCTTCTTCAGTTTTCTAAAATCTGCTTCTTACTCCACAGTTTCAATGTACCTAGTCTGATTTCTTCATTATCTCAAGAGGAAGATATTGACTGTCCCTTCTATGGATAAGGACCAAAGTGACTCATGTAAGTGACAGAGTTTGTGTTCTTGATTTGAAAGTAATTCATGTGGTCCATGGGATTGTTTTCAAAGGAAGAATGGCCACTGTAAACATAAGTGAAACCAAACACGCTGTGCACAAACCACAGCTGGGAGTGTGTAATGAACCGCGGATTAAGATTAGTTCATTTTAGTCTAATTGAGATCCATTGGGAACAAAATTTGAGGGTTTTCATCCATTTTCAGAGATGCTTAATATTCCATTTTATTTCTGCACCACATTCTAAGAACATTCTCTATTGATAGCTATCTAGATAGTTAAATCTTTGAGGAAGGAGCACCTGGGAAGATAGAAAGTATTGCCAGCATTCTAGTTGTGGAGAAAGTCGAAGGCAGGGTCAGTGTACTATTTTTAAAATATGAAGAAATTAAATGAAAGATGAGCAAGAGTGCAGTGAAACACATGGGATGGGTATGAAGCAAGTTTATTGATTAATCCATACGTGCAACACTGAGGTCCAATTAAAAAGAGATCTCATTTACTAGCTCTGTGGGAAATAAGCCTATAAACAGCTCCCTGCAATATTCAAAGATCTTGTTCCTAGATTTTTGTGATTCATAGGAAGTACTTTTTTTATATCAGTGAAGTCATGAATGAAGTAATCAATAAGTAATGCATAAACAATCAATACACAATGTATACATAAATAAACGAAGTAAAAGAATGTTGAGCTTGGATCAATGATGAGTAGTTCTGGGGTATATGAATCAAGAATTTTGATTAAACCCTTAACTCTGAGGTCCATATAATAACACTGTATGTTAACTATACAGGAACTGAAATTGAAAAAACAATAAAAGAGACCTAGTCGTTTTCTTTAAGGGAATAGAGTTCAAGCCCATTGGTGATCTGGTTTTGGGTCTTAGTGATTTTGTGTATGGATTGTATTGTGTAAGTGAATCAGTGAATGCATGAATAAATGAATGAAGACAAAGAAGATCACATGTAATCACTTACGAGAACTTGTCATGAAACAAGTATTATTAGTAACATATTTGTTTAACATTGAATTTCAATATAATATATACTGAATATATATTACCTATATATAGGTAAAAGCTGTTGTCCCCTTTAGAGCACATAGGAAGTCCAGACACATAGGAGCACACACAGATGTATCAACATGTGCATGTCCACAGTCTCATTGCTGGGAATTTGCTGGTTGTTAGTTTTGTTAGGAAGAAGGAAAAAAATGTTTATATAAACCAATGATTACATAACTCTAATTGAAAAGAAGCAAGAACAAGTCAGTGTTGAGGAGGTGCTATGTGACACCAGTCATGATTAATCTAATTGTGTTCCCTGAATTTTATTTGAGAGCACAAACTGAAAAGAGACAGTTATTTCTGTGGGCAGTGAGTGTGTGGGCAGTTGATAGTATGTCTAGGTGTTCAAGTATAGGGTCTATAGAATCTCAAGTAATTATATATTATTATAAGTTATTGAGTGAGTGAATATGATCAGTTTATTTTATTTTATTTTTTTAGAGGAGGAGAGGGTAGAGGGAGAGGGAGAGAGAGCATCTTAAGCAGGCTCCACACCCAGTGTGGAACCCGATGCAGGGCTCCATCTCATGACCCTGAGATCATGACCTGAGCTGAAATAAAGAGTTGGACACCTAACCAACTGGTCCACCCGGGTGCCCCAATATGATCATTTCAAACGATTACTTAAAAGAGGTAAAATTATGGACAATATGGAGCATTAACAAGTAATCTTAATCTACCCTACTGATGGCCATATAAAAAAGATGAGGTCTAGTTTCTTCCTACTTGGGTTAAGGACATAGAAACAGTTTTATGTAATGATGGTATTTCAGTTCTGGGTTTCAGTTGGAAAGTTTACTATTATATACTGTATATACATAATTTTACCATATTATCTATTTACATTATATGTGTATAATGCTGTGAAACATGAATTTTCATATATTATGTATGCTTTTAGAGAAATAAATAGATGATCACATTATTCCATTGGTAATTAGATAAATAAGTGATAAAACTAAGACTATTGAGAATGTGCCATGATGCCAGGTTCTAAATCCATACAATTCTTCACGAGTCAGGAAAATAATTACTAGGCTATCAAGAGTAGGGAATATAATGGTTACAAGCCTTTTTCTTGAGTCAAGTCTCAGATTCCATGATGTTTACTACATTGCCAAAAATTAAAAATAAAATGAACTGATAAAAAGAAGTACGGTTTTTGCGCCAACACTGGGAATGTGATACAATCCAGCTTTATCATTAATCAGGCAATGTAAAACTCACGTCCACTTAGACACATTTAATAGAGACTGTTTAGAATTGGCTTTTTCACTTAAAGCAAGAGCACACCAAAGCCAGCTTAGTAATTCTCTAATGGTAAAGATCTTACTTGTTGCCTCTGTGGGCAAAGAGCACAGAGACCAATATAAATAGCTATCAAAGTTCCTGTTCTCTGAGGAGATTGTTCATGAATTTCCAAGAAATTTTTTTTAAAAAACTGGCTTGATAGATAGATATACATATATATAAAATCAAAGAACATCAAGCATTGACCAAGAGTATAAATATGTTATGAATCAAGGTTCATAGATTAGTCATTTTCTTTTTTTCTTTTTTTTAGATTAGTCATTTTCAAGGCCACCTAATAATATGTCATTTTAGTTTGGCACCAAAGTATATTTAGAAGTATATATCCCTTCGTTGATAAAGATCAAGGTCATTTACTTGCTGAGGGAGGAGAACATAGGACGATGGGCGAAAATTACATTCTTTTAGGGAAGAGGAGGGTTGACAGTTGTTCATTTTACCATCTTTGCAATGTGGACTTGTAAGGAGACAAACAAAAACCTGTATCAATGTGATGTTGATATGAAGCTCACTGTCAATCCCTATGTGCAACCAGAGGTGCACTAGATAAAGACATCAAATGTATTAGCTTTGTGGGACAAGTGAGGATAGGCTAATGTTAGTAAGAATCATACATCTCATTCTTGGCATTTGTGATTCGTGGCTATTGATTGTATTGTTAAAGTTTGTGCATGTAAAAATGACGCAGAAAGATATGAATGAAGACCAAAAAGAGCCATGTTTAGGGGTGCCTAGGTGGCTCAGTCAGTTAAACATTAGCTTTTGGCTCAGGTCATGATCTCAGGGTCCTGGGATGGAGGACCCCCCCACTCCGGCTCAGTGGGGAGTCTGCTTCTCCCTCTCCCTCTGCCCCTCCCTCTGCTCGTGCTCTCTCCTTGTCTCATAAATAAATAAAATCTTTTAAAAAATTGCCAAGTTTGGATCAGGATGAGTACCCTGGGGTGTCTGAATTAAAGATTTTGATGAAGCTCTGTAGGTCTGAGGTCATCCCAAGAAGAGGAAGAGTTCCTCTGTGGTGAATGTACTTGTGAAGGAAGAAGGGAATATTCAGGATCCTTTTCCTAGGCTTTGTATTCCTTGGGTGTAGGATGTTTTTATTCACAAATGAAATAAGGCCTGATTAAAGAAAGAAATGAAGGGGTAAATGATGACAAGGAAAGCCACACCTCGTTCAATTATGAGAGTATGTTTTGAGACCTTTCTGAAGTAGTGAGGTCTAGAAAAATAAGTAGGTCAAGGTTTTACTCTGTTCAGCAGGGAGCAGATAGAAAGGTATGCCCAAGATTGAATGTTGTGATTATGAATTGATGGTGGGTTGCTGATGGTTTATTCTATTAAGAAAAGGGAAAAATGTTTGCATAAGTAAATAATAAGGCTCTAATTGAAAAAAGAGGTTACAGACCAGTGATGAGAATAGATCCTGTAACAAGATGGTTTACTGTGAGCATATGATCACATGTTAATATTATTCAAAGTTTTGTCCGGTGAGTTATAATTATAATAATGACACATTATATGTTATTGTAAGCGTATGAATGGATTCATATTTTATTTAAAAGGTGAAAATCATACACCAGCGAGGTCCCTTATTATGGAATAAGGATGATGATTATCCTGTTTTGCACTACTCTATGCATATTTAAAAAAAGCTAGGCTTTTCCTGCTTTGTATAATGTACACAGATACATGTAGTAGTTATTTCCTTTCTGAGGTGCTGCCTATTTTACCATTTCACTTTTTCTTTTTTTTTCTTGTTTTTTAAGTCAAAGTATAGTTAACACATAGTGTTACATTAGTTTCAGATGTACATCATAGTGATTTGACAACTCTGTATGTTATGCTGTGCTCACCATAAGTGAAACAGTGAAGCTACCACCTTTGCCTTTTCTTTTCTCTTTTTTTTCTCTTCTTTTCTTTTTTCTTTCTTTCTTTCTTTCTTTCTTTCTTTCTTTCTTTCTTTCTTTCTTTTCTTCTTTCTTTTTCTTCTTTCTTTCTTTCTTTCTTTTTCTTTCTTTTTCTTCTTTCTTTCTTTCTTTCTTTCTTTCTTTCTTTCTTTCTTTCTTTCTTTCTTTCTTTCTTTCTTCTTTCGATTTATTCATTTATTTTAGAGAGAGAGCTCATGAGAGTGAGTGTGGGGAGGGGAAGAGGGAGAGGGAGAGAGAAATCCTCAAGCAAACTCCCTGCCGAGCGAGGAGCCTGACTTGGGGCTCCATCTCAGAACCCTGTGATCATGACTTGAACCGAAATCAAGAGTCAGATGTTTGACTGAATGAGCCACCCAGGTGCTCCTGCTTTTTCTTTATATAATGAACAACAGTTAAAATTATTCCATGGGTAATTGAATGAATGAATGAATGAATGAATACATTATGTAGAGTCAACCATGGACCATTGTTAAAATATGCTGTGAAACAAGGATTTAAATTTATCCAGTCAGGGATCCCTGGGTGGCGCAGCGGTTTAGCGCCTGCCTTTGGCCCAGGGCGTGATCCTGGAGACCCGGGATCGAATCCCACGTCGGGCTCCCGGTACATGGAGCCTGCATCTCCCTCTGCCTTGTGTCTCTGCCTCTCTCTCTCTCTCTCTCTCTCTGTGTGACTATCATAAAAAAAAAAGAAAATTTAAAAAAAATTTATCCAGTCAGTACAAGGGAGATCCTTTGAAAAGGACAATGTAGGTTTTACCTATGTGAAGTACGTGGGCATGTTTATAATTATCGTAGTTATCCCTTGTGGGTTGAGTGGTAGATTTGACGGTGTTCATTATATTATTTAAAATTAAATGATTAAGTAAATAAACAGTAGTGATATTCTTGAGCCAATGAAAAGAAAGAAGTTTTATGTTTAATCTAGAACTCTACAATTAATATCTTTTAAGCATACCTAAATTTATGTTTTTTGTCATTTTTTTTCCCATTATTTTTAAAGCCTGATTTTTCTCTCAGAATTAAGACAGAATAGTTGCTTTAATGAAATCTAATGATGAAGATTTTGGATCTGTGGTTAAGGAGCATAAATACTGAGGTAATAGTCAAAGTTTATGTGCTTGGTTAAGGTAACTTCCTCAAGGGTGTTCACTGAAGTATTTCAATTAATAAAGAGCTACATGAAAGTATAGCATTAAAGAATGCTGTACATTACCTATGACAGGGATAGATTAGGAACCATAGATAATGATGATTGATTCAATTGTGCACAACTGATGACTCCTAACAAAAGGCAGGTGTTTCATACATGTTTATACATGGTATTTACATGACGGTGGATTTTAACATTCATCTCTTCAAAATATTCAGGAAGCACATGTGTGCTACTCTGAAGGCCATTGCAAAAAGAGATCTAATGCATTAGTTCTGTGGGAAATGAGCATATGCATAGATCTTAGTAATTTTCAAGATAATATTTTTGAGCTTTTGTGATTTATATGTATTGACTATATTATTTTTGGAGCAGTGAATGAATCAATAAACAAAAGGATAAAGGACTGAAGAAAGAGTGTAAAGCTGGAGACAATGATGAGTCCTCAAGTGGAGGCTGAGTTTGAATCTAAAATCCTGTGGGGGGGCAGCCCGGGTAGCTCAGCAGTTTAGCGCCACCTTCGGCCCAGGGCATGATCCTGGAGACCCAAGGATTGAGTCCTGCGTCAGGCTCCCCACGTGGAGCCTGCTTCTCCCTCTGCCTGTGTCTCTGCCTCTCTCTCTCTCTCTCTCTCTGTCTCCCATGAATAAATAAATAAAATCTTAAAAAATAAATAAAAATAAATAAAATAAAATCCTGTGGGATGTGGGGAAAGGAAACCCTCTCACGCTATTGGTGGGAATGCAAACTGGTAAAGCCACTATGGAAAACAGTATGGAGGTTCCTCAAAAAGTTAAAAATGGAAATAAGCTACAATCCAGCAACTGCACTACTAGGTATTTACTTAAAGAATTAATAAATATATATATTAATCAAAAAGAATGAAATCTTGTCATTTACAATGACATCGATAGAGCTAGAGAATATTATGTTAAGCAAAATAAATCAATCGGAGAAAGATAAATATATGATTTCATTCCAATTTGGAATTTAACAATCTAAAATGAGATAGGGAAAAAAAGAGAGACAAAGTGAGAAACAAACTCTTAATTATAGTGAACAAACTGAGGGTTACCAGAGGGAAGGTCAGGGGCAGGAATAGGGGAAACAATTGATGGGGATGAAGGGGTACACTTGTGATGAGCACTGGGTATTGTATGGAAGTGCCGAATCACTATATTGTACACCTGAAACTAACATTACACTGTATGTTAACTATACTGGAATTTAAATAAAAACTTAAAAAGATAAAAAAAATAAAAATGGAACAAACAAAGAAATTTGTGTTAGTCCTAGTCTGAAAATCTGTGGACTATTGCAAAAAGGACATAAGGTAGACTCTTTGGGAAATGAACTCAGGAATGAATAAGGAAATGTGTATATGAGCAAAGATAAGGAAGACCACATGTGGACCAACTATGAAGTTATGTAATAAAATATTATAATTAGTGTATATTTGTACACCAGTTTCCAAAGATTCAATTAAAGCTCTGAACTCTACCATAAGGACAGGTATGGACAGATACACCTAAGAGTTCATGTTGCTGTTTTGATTGTTTGTGTGGTGGTTTTAGTGAAGAAGGACAAAAATAAAGGCTTACATAAAAAGCATAATTGTTTAAATATTGTCTTATTAAGAGTGGGCCAGACGTGAACCTATGAGGATGTGTCATATGACCAGAGTTACAATTAATATAACTGTATTCACTAGCTTAATTTAAAAAAAATCAGAAGAGGTTTTAGTAATCAGTTATGTCTCTGGGTCATGAGCATGGAGACTGGATATTTAGTATTCCTGTTCTGTGCCTTGGTTTTCATTGATACTGGCATATTGTCATAAGGGAATGAAGGAGTGCATTTCTGCATAGGTTAATTATTCAAAAGAAGGCTGAGCAAGGGCCAATGAGGAATATGTGTTATGAACCAAAGGTAATGATTACTCCTTTTATACCCAAATGTTGTCTGGATAAAGAAATAGAAATACCAATTTCTTCCACTTTGGGTAAAGCACACATTTTTTTTTTTCGAGTTTTAACTTACATTCCAGTTAGTTAACATACAGTGTAATATTAGGTTCAGGTGAACACAGAAATTTGCATGGAGAAATTCTTTAGAAAAATAGGTAGGTAATTGATTTATTTTATGCCTAATTATATATATGAATAAATAAATGAATCAGTAGACATCAATCAGAAAAATTTGTGCTTCATTGGTGAGAATATGCCATAAAACAAAGATTTACATTTATCCAATTTTGTACAAGTGAGGTCCATTAATAGCAACCACTGAGTTGTTAAATTTATGGATAGGGAGTACATAGACAGATATTTATGGTAGATAATGGTTCTTCTTCTCATGTTGGTGTTCACTGTGTTGTTTAAGAAGAAAAATTAAGTAAGTCAATAAATGAGAGTGCGATTCATGGGTAATGATGACATTCTAAAAGGACCCTTGTTCATGATTGATCTGATACTACAAGACTAACCTCCACTTTAAAAATTCTAACTACAGGCTCTTTCTCTCTTTTGAAAGTCTGCATCTTCACCAAGTGAAAACGCCACAGATGATTTAATCATTCTCTAATGCTAAAGATCTTGCTTTTGACAAACCGTGTGGGTAAGGAGAGAAGAAATTGATGTAAGTAGCAGTTTATATTCTTGGGTTGTGAGGTTGGCTTTTGGGTGTTGCTTGAATTTTTCAAAGTAATGAATGGATATATTAATAAGTAAAGCCAAGTAACACTAGCGGAGACCTGAATTGGGATTTATGATTAATCTGATTTAGTACTACTGGAATTCAATAAAAAAAGATGCGAGTTGTTTCATTAATTTATGGGGCTGCTCCACATTGTGTTTTATTTTTGCATTGAACTATGTTTAAGTACATCTCCATTGATAAAGATTTAAGCTATGAATTCCTTGAGGCAGGAGCACACAGGAAGATGGACAAAATGGTTGGTATTCTGGATGTGGAGAAATATTAAAGGTCCTGTGGTTATTTCTTGAATCATCTTTAAATATAAAAGGGCCAGCATGGACCCATGAGATTGATATGAAGCAAGGATGTTGACTAATTTATATTGGCAAGGAGCATACATATGTATTCCAAAAAGGTCCTTGTCTATTAACACTGCGGGAAATGGGCATGGAGCCAGTCCTCTCAACATTCAAGGATGTTGTTCTTGGGCTTTTTGATTTATGAGAATGGATTATATTATTATTAGTGAATCAATGAATAAAGGGATAAGCAGTGCATCAATAAAGGAAGAAAATGATGTTCAGTATAGATTAATGATGAGTATTCTGAGATGTATGAATCAAAGATTTTAATTAAACTCTGTGACTTTGATGTCCATTAGAAACAAGAAATCTGGTTATTTCTTCTGT
The DNA here is from genome assembly GCF_003254725.2 of Canis lupus dingo. Lineage (NCBI taxonomy): Eukaryota > Metazoa > Chordata > Mammalia > Carnivora > Canidae > Canis > Canis lupus. The sequence goes on from NC_064250.1 coordinate 69,325,198, forward strand.
GAGAGAGAGATTTGCAGCAAAAAGTTAGGAGGAGTCAATGATCTGGTTCCTGAGCTTTAGTTCATAATGTCTGTGAAATGTATCGTAAGTAATGCAGTGCGAGAATAAAGATGAGTAAGTGAATGATGACTAATTATTTGAGTTTGCAATGAAACAAGGATTATTATTATATTATCCCTTGAAACTCTGAGTTTCATCATAAGTAGATCAAGTTTATCTTACTTTTTTTCATAAAGAATATGTATCCTATTCTATGAAAGTCCATGTTGTTTCACATTTGCTGGTAGGTAGCTGGTTGTTGGTCCTGTTCTCAGAAATAAATCCTTTACATTAAAAACAATTGCTTAAATAGGTGCCTGATTGAAAAAAGCCCAGCATGGACTAATATTGAGAATTTGATAGTAGGTATGACCAAACAAATTCTGTTCATTATTATTTGAAAAAACAAAAAGGAATCTACCAAGTTATATCTGTGGACAATGAACATATGGACAGATACTAGTATTAGCCAATGTCCTTGTCCAGGGCCCTAGCTTGCCTTCACTTTGAATGTATTGTTAAAAGTTAATGAACAAAGAGTTCATATATTGGTCAATTATTTAAAAGCAGGCAGAGGAGGAGGTGTCATGAAGTAAATTTAATGATTAAACCATTTTAGATGAAGAGGAAGAAATCTAGACTTATCCCACTTTGGACAAAGTGGATATCAGCAATTGCATGAACTAGTATTTCAATTTTGGAGTACTGATGGGTTTTACTTTTTTTCTTTAAAAATAAAAAAGAACAAATAATCGAAGTATTCTTTGAGTGATTAAATAAGAGAGAAACATGAATGAATCAATAAATGTATATAAATTAAAGTAAATCTTAGGCCAGTGCTTCATGGCACACTCTGAGCAATGCAGGAGTATGGAATCTTAAAGATTAATGACGCTGTCAGCCATGTGGTTAGGGAGTATACAGATGGCTAGTAGTACTAGTTACATTTAGCAACTAGTGGGTGGTGGATTTAACAGTGTTCACTATGTAAATTAAAAATTAAACAGTAAATAAGTCAATAAAAAATAGGGTCATTCTTGAGTCAATAATGAGAATGTGATTGGAATCAAGGTTTATTCATCCAGTACCTCATGATTTCAGTCCATTAAAAAAAATTGAGTCTTTTTTATAAAGAAGTCTGGTTCTTTTTAAAAAGTGTATTTTTAACTTACAGAATGAAAATGCTATTGCTGATTTAATTTTTCAATAGTAATAAAGATTCTAGTTTTTACCTTTGTGGGTAAGGAGCCTAGAGATTGTAGTAAATTATAGTTAGTATTCATGTCCTTGGTTTAGATGGTTTGTTCATTATGACATTATGTCAAAGGCATAAATACTTAATACCTAAATAAAATCAAAGGATGCCATGCAGAGACCCATAATAGGAAATTAACCAAATTTTACAATTCATCTAATTTAGTGCAATTAGGGTTTATTAAAACATGGAGGACTTTTATGCATTTTTAGGGCTTTTAATGTTCTAGTTTGCCATCATGGTTAATTTAAACATTTTTTCAATGATAAAGATCTAAGCCATTAACTCTTCATATGTCAGGGGGCAAATATGAAATGGGAAGGTAGTATCAGTATCCTCATTGTGAGATACGATAGTGGTTGGTTCATCATTGTATTATATTAGTTTTCTACTGCCGTGCAACAAATTTCCCTATAACTTAGTGGTTGTTAAAAAAATTAAAAAAAAGATTTTATTTATTTATTCATGAGAGACACACAGAAAGAGAGGCAGAGACATAGGCAGAGGGAGAAGTAGGCTCCATGCAGGATCTGAAGCGAGACTGGATCCTGGGACCCCGGGATCACGCCCTGAGCCAAAGGCAGACGCTCAACCCCTGAGCCACCCAGGTGTCCCTATAACTTAGTGGTTTCAAACAAGAATAAACATTTGTTATCTGACACAGTTTCTATGGGGCAGGAATCCAGGAGTGGTTGGATGGGCAGTTTGGCCTAGGTTCTCTTGGGTGGTTGGAGTCAAGATGTCAGGTGGTAAAGTGCAGTCATTTGAAAGCTTGACTGGGCTGGAGGATCTGCTTCCATGGCTCACTTTCATGGTGCTGGTTGTTGGTGGGAGACCACAATCCCTTCCTAGACCTCTCCTCATGACTTCTTGAGTATCCTCACAACATGACAGCTGACTTCGCAAAGAATAGCCAATCCAATAGAGAGGAAGATGGAAGCCTCAATGTATTTATAACCTAGACTCAGGAGTCCTATACCTTCACTTCCACGGGATTCTATTGGTCATAGAGGCCAGGCATTATTTCAAATGGGAGAGATTACACAAGGCTGGAATGCCAGAAGCCATGAATCATTGGGGGCCATCTTGGAGGCTGGCTACCTTATGTACCATCTTTAAAACATGGGGTAACTAAATGAAAGAAGGGCAAGCACGGACAAAGTATAAATATGGGGTTGATGTGAAACAAGTAGTTTGACAGTCTGTGTGTATAATGCCAAGAATCATTGTAAAAAAGTAGTTTCTTAGTTTTATGGAAAATAAGCCTACAGATATAATTTAGTAGTATTCTAGGGTCGTATTTTTGTTTTGTGATTCATGTGTATTGCCTTTCTTACTATTAGTAACTTAATGAGGGAACCAGTAAACAAAGGTATTAACGAGTAAAGGAAAGGGTACCATGTTTGGACCAATGATGAGTATCCTGGGGTGTCTGAATCAATGATTTTGATTAAACCCTATAACTCTGAGGTCAGAGACCTAGTTAATGCCTATATAGTAAATCCACCTACAGCAGAGGTTAGTAATATCCAGGATTTTGTTCTTAAGCTATGAAGGTTTATAGGTCTGGATTGTAACACTATAAGCAAATTAATAAATGAATAAATAAATATGTAAATGAACAAAGAGCTATATGTGGCCCAGTATGAGACTGTGTAATGTGCTTATTATTATTAATATTTTGTGAACCACTCAGTTCTAAAATAAATTGATTAAATCTCATATCTATCTGGGACAGGAACAGACACAGATGAGTACCAGGGAAGCAATGTGGTATTGTTCTGTATTGTCTTTAAGATGCTGGTTGCTTGTTGAAAATAAGAAAATATGATCTAGTTGGTTCTATCTGGGAGTAATGAGCATATGAACAGCTGTTAATTCCATTTAAATTTCTAATCCAGTTTGTATGTTTGTAGGTATCGATGATACTGTGAGTGAATGTATAAATACATTTATGTCTCAACCAATTATTTTGAAGAGGGTACAGCAGGATTTTCTCAACCTCTCATTACTGACATTTTGGGCTGGATAATTCATTGCTGGGAAGGCTGCCTGTACATTTTAGAATGTTTAGTAACTTCATGGCCTCTACTAGATGCCAGTATTGTCCACCCCCTTGCAGTTGTGACAATCAAAAATGTCTCTAGACATTGGTAAATGTCCTCTGGTAGCAGATTTTTTGCTTTAGTTTTAGAGTCTTTTTAAAAAAAATAAATCTAAAATCAATTTAATTAACATATAGTGTATTATGAGTTTCAGAGGTAGAACTTAGTGATTCATCAGTTGCTTATTACATCATGTGCCCTTCTTAATGCCCATCACCCAGTTACCCCCTCCCCACCCATGTCCCCTTCAGCAACCCTGAATTTGTTTCCTAGAGTTAAGCATCTCCTTTGGTTTGTCTCCCTCTTTTCATCTTATTTTACTTTTCCTGCCATTCACCTATGTTCATCTGTTTTGTTTCTTAAATTCCACGTGTGAGCGAAATCATGTGGTATTTGTCTTTCTCTGACTTTTTTTTGCTTGACATAACACCTTCTAGTTCTATCCACATTGTTACAAATGGCAAGATTTCATTATTTTTGATGGCTGAGTAATATTCCATTATAGATACACCACACACACACACACACACACACACACACACACACAGAGTCTCTCTCTCTATACCTTCTTTATCCATTCATCTGTGGATGGGCGTCTAGGCTCTTTCCATAGTTTAACTATTGTGGACATTGCTGCGATAAACATTGAGGTGCATGTATCCCTTCGAATCACTATGTTTGTATCCTTTGTATAAATATCTAGTAGTGCAATTGCTGGATCACAAGGTAGCTCTATTTTTAACTTTTTGAGGACCCCCCATACTGTTTTCCAAAGGAGCTGAACCTGTTTGGATTCCCACCAACAGTGTAAGAGGGTTCCCCTTTTTCTGCATCCTCACCAACATCTGTTGTTTCCTGAGTTGTTAATTTTAGCCATCCTGACCAGTGTGAGCTGGTACCTCATTGTGATTTTGATTTGGTCATGGCATGAGGCATTACAGAGAATATAAAATAAGGATTTATTATTTATTTATTTATTTATTTTATTTATTTATTTTTAAAAAGATTTTATTTATTTATTCATGAGAGACACACAGAGAGAAGCAGAGGGAGAAAGAAGCAGGCTCCTAGCAGGGAGCCTGATGCAGGACTCAATCCCAGGACCCCTGGATCATGACCCCTGCCAAAGGCAGATGCTCAACTGTTGAGCCACTCAGGTGTCCCAATAAGGATTTAAATGTATCCAATTCTGCAAAAGTAACATCTGTTAAAATTACTTTTTATTCTGTTAAAACTATTAAAATATAAAGATTTTTGATAGATACTGTTTTTATTCTTTTTTTGATACTGTTTTTATTCTTATGAGGTTTATTGGACAATGGTTAGTACATTATTTAAAAGTGAAAGTAAATATTAGACTAAGAAGTGCCAAAGTTTATTACTATCTAGTTCTACATGATTAACATACATTAAAAAACCTAGGTTAATTCTACATTTTCCTTCACAGAATGACCATAAAACAGCAAACTTACTCATTTTCTATGAAACAACATCTTGACAGTTAGCTCTGTGTGTAAAGAACATAGAGACAAATGTAAGTAAGATTCAGAGTTCCCAACCTTGGTTGGGATGCTTTTGTTCACAAGTGTTCAGTGGTGTATTGAAAGAATCATTGTCTATAAAAGAAATAAAAATCTCCATATAAGGGCCAGTGATGGGAATATGTTATCAATCAAAAATTATTTTTAATCCAATTGGGCACAACTGAAGTGATTAAAAAAATAGTCATTTCATTCATTTTCAGAATTACCTAATATTACACTTTATTTTCCTCCACAGAGGACTCAAACATTTCCATATTGGTGTAGTACTGGCTGACAACTGTTTTGTGTGGCAGCCTGTAAGCAAATGGAAGACTTTGTTTTGAGATGTGATTAAGGTGGTGGTTTCATAACCTTCCATTGAACCATCTTTAAGACATGGGCAAATAAAATAAAATAAAGCCACAGAAGGACCCATGGTGAATGTGGTTTGGAATGAGGCATGGATAATAAGTGATCAGATGTATTCTCTGAGGTCCATTGTAAAAGGAGATCTAATCTATTTGCTCTTTAGGGAAAGAGCCACTAGTGGGAGGATAGTGTTCTTGGAATTTTATGATTGTATTGTTATTCATGGATCGATGGATGAATAAATAAATAAATAGATAAATAAATAAATAAATAAATAAATAAGACATTAAGGAAGAAAAACGTGCCTGGACCAATGATGAGTACCATGGGGTATCTGAAACAGGAGTTTTGATTAAACCCATATGCAACTCTGAGGTCCATTACAGAGAGACACGTAGTTATTCCCTCTGTGGGAACGGAGCACATGGTGCCGTGTGCTTGGGCTATTGTGGTTCTTAGTGATGGACTGTATTTTATTCTAAAATTGACCCACAAATTAAAAAAATGCACTAATGAATGAAAAAAAGAGGACAAATTATACACTTATTATTAAGGAATGTAATGCAACATGGAGTCGTATTATTAAAATTTGTCTGAAACTCTTACTCCAATAAATTAATAGTAAATTAAAGGGCTATCTGGTTATTTGTACATAATACCCAGGAGTGTTTGTTGGTGGTGGGTTGTCAACTGATTCTTTTATTAAGGAAATGGCAACACATTTACTCTATAATAGTTAGTTAAATAACCACAGAATTGAGAGACAGGCAGAGACCAATGATGAGAATGATTTATATGACTACACTCATCATTAATCCAATCTTTTTAAACCAATTTTATTCAAACAATAAAAAAAGAGGCAAGTCTGTTATTGATGGTAATGGCTATGGTCAGACATAAATTTTGTTCACTATTCTTGTCTGGTGGATAAGATCACAGTTACTAGTGTCTTTGTATAAGAGAAAGTATAGTTTTATATATCAATCTATTTTTAAAAAGTAAGCAAATCATGGACCAATTAGGAACACATGTTTAAATATGAGGACTTTTGATTCATCTTAGTTTTCCAATGACAAATATTCTAGGAAATTTTAGGCTCTTCCGTTTTTTGAAAGATGCATCTGGACCTTTCCAAATTGTGGTATTTTGGTTCTGGGTTGATGTTTAACCTTTTCGAGTTTTCTTTAGAAAGATGGTATTGTTATTCCCTGAATAATAAAAGCAACCAGTAAGTGAGTGAATCCATAAATCCATAAATCCATGTAGTGGAGGATTGGGAGATTGGATCAGAAAACTAAATTAAATACATTAAATTTAACACATAGAAGTCTAATAAAAAGGTGATGATAGCTCCCTCTAGGTAGGTAGCAAGTAAAGTCAGATGTCTCTATTTGGTAATTTTTATTTAATTTTGTGCTGAGCAAGAAATTCAATAGTATTCAAATTATTTAGTAAAAATTTTACTAAGTAAGAGAGTACCATCCTGGGAAAATGATAAGAATGTGATATGAAATAGAACTTCTGATTAACTGGTCCTTTCACTAGTTTCAGTTTAGGAAAGCGAACTCTGTTTTCACTGTTTTTACAAATTGACTTCCCTCCCCACTTTTTCCTTTGTTTATAGAGCTGATTTAATCATCCTATAATTGTGAGACCTGGCTGTTAATTCTGAGACTGAGAAGCATAAAAACTGATGTAAGTAAATATCAATGTTTGTGTTCTAAGATGGAGGTTATTTATGGAAGCCCACTAAATTATTTCAATAAAATAAATAGTTAAGTAATATATGAAATTAAAGAGTGTCAGTCCTGAGCTCCGTGATTGAAATGTGTCATGAATTAAAATTTGTATTTACTTTAATGCATCCCAACTAAGGACCACCACTAAGGTGAGGGGGAGGAGGCATTTCACATATTCTCAAAGCAGTGTATCCTCCCATTTAATACATTTTTCCACCTTTGCTTAATACATTCCTTTACTGATAAAAATTTCAGTTATTAACCCTTTGAGGCTAGAACATCTTGAAGGATGGCAGAGGTCAGTTTTGTCACTTGTGGGTTAAGATGATAGGTTTGTGGTTGTTGATGACACCAGCTTTAATGTATAGGCAAGTCAAGTGAAAAAAAAGCAGGTGGATGCCAGTCACAAGTAAGGGATTGATATGAAGCAAGCGTGCTGATTAATCCCTATGGCAAAACAGAAGTTCATTGTGAAAAGTGAGTGACTATTTGCTCTCCATAAAGGGGGCAATGAACAGATCTTGGTTGTCTTTCAGACTTTTGTTCTCAGTTTTGTGTCATTAAAGGTTATTGATTGTATAATTACTATTCATGAGTCCATGAATGAATGAATCCATTCAAGAAGGCCTAAGTGAATGAAGAACTAGCAAGCTGTGCCTGGATCAATGATGAGTATTGGTGGAGGTATCTGAATCAACACCTTTGATGAAGCCCTCTGTGTAACTCTGAGGTCCATTACAGAGCAGGAATTGGTCGATATTCTCTGTAGAAATTAGCTAATAGTAGAAGTTAGGAAAATTCAATAAACTTGCCCCAGGCTTTTGTGGTTCATGGATATGGATTGTATTATTTCAAGTGAATCAATGTGTGAATAAATAAAGAAATGAATACATGAAACACCAAAAGCCTCCTTGTGGGGCGATTAGCAGAGTGCAGTAAACACTATTAATATCAATACAATCCTGAAGGAAAATGGAAAGGCTTACTCTGTAATCCCCCTTTTTGTGGAACATATTAGTGTGTACAGCTAAGAGGCAGTGTTTCGAGTTTCTGTAGTTTGATGGGTTTTTTTAAACTACGGAAAAGGAAAGTGTTTTCATCAGTCAATAATCTGTTAGATAACCATCTCTTTAATAAGTGTTGATACAGGTAGATATTTGTAACCATTATAGATCTTAACTTTGGACTAGGTGATGAACTTAATAGTATTTATTATATTACTTATCACTAAGAATTCTGTCCTGGATTAATAAAGAATTGCATCTTTGAGCCAAAGTTCTTATTGGTATCTAGCTTTGTCCAACAGCCATTAAAAAATTCTAAATGTAGTCTAAATCTGCTTTTTCCTACCCAGAGTGAACAATAGCATGGCTGACTCAATCGTTTAGTAAGAATTATTGTAGTCAACCAGGAGCATGAAGACTAATATAAGTAAGTCCCTTAGTTCACATTCTTTGTTTGGATGGCTTGTTCATGGGTGCTATCTGAAGATACCAAAGTAAATAATTGTGTACTACACACACAAAATAAATAAAACACTCCAAGTGTGGACTGATATGGGAATGTGTTATAAACCAAAAACTACGTTTAATCTAAAGCAGTACAGTGGAGGTAATTTTAAAAGAAGATAGAAGTTAATTTATTTTCAGAGCAGTTTAGTATTCTTTATTTTTTTACCATGGTTGATTTAAGCATTCCCATATGGATAGAGGTAGCTGATAGCTCTTTGGGAGCAGCCCAGAGGTGATTGAAGATGGTGGTTTCATTATTTTTCATTGAACCATCTTTGACATATGGACAAATTAAATAAGAGAGGGCCACACAGGAAGCAGTGCTAAATGTGGGTTTGATACAAAGCAGGGAAGTTGACCCATCCACATATGCAGCTTTGAGTGTCTTTGTAAAAAATGAGTTTGTTAGCTTTATAGGAGAAAAGCCTAACATTCAAGGATCTTGTTTTTGGAATTTTGTGATTGTATTATTATTTGTGAATCAGAAAATTAATCAATAAACAAAAATTTCCTAGCATGGACCAATGATGAATGTCATGGGGTTTCTGAAACAAGAATTTTGATTAAACCCATCTGCAACTGAGGTCCATTACAAAGAAACACCTCATTATTCTCTTTGTGGGAAATGAGCCTACAGCATCTTATTCGTGGGCTTTTGTGGTTTGGGGTATGAATTGCATTATTATAATACAATTAGCCCATGAATAAAGAAATATATCAATGAATAAAGAATAAGAGAGATAAGGATGCACTACTTTTAAGGCATATAATGGAACGTGAGTAGTTATTAAAAACAATTTTGAGGTATTTATTCCCAATAAATTAATAGCCAAGGCTTTTATCACTTTGTTAAGGGGCATATGGTCAACTGTGCATAAGAGTCAGTGTTTTGTTTTATGTTGAGGCATATTGCCAATTGATCATTTTATTAAGGAAAGGGAAATACATTTACATAAGTAGTTGATTGAATAAACTATGTAATTGAGAGGGAGAGCATGGAGCAATGATGATAATGTTTTATACAACCACACTCATGATTAATGCAATCTCTTTATGCAGTTTTATGTAAGCAAACAGATATTAAAGAATCAGTTTGCTATTCTTTTGGGTAATGACATAAGGACAAATGTAAATATTATTCAAGGTACTTATCTGGTGTGGGTGGGCTGACATATATTGAAGTATAATTATAAGTGAGCAAATGCATTTGCATTTATATCAGTTTTTTAAAAATCCCACAATGCATGAAAGGAAAGCATGCAGTTGGATGTAAAGATCATGATGTTTTACACGACTGATATCCATAAGAAGACAAAAAGCTCTAGGCCTTTCTAATGATGCACGCAGACATTTGTAAATAATAAGTTTTTTGCTTCTGTTTTGATGGTTGTTTAATTTTTGGAATTCTTTTAGAAAAATGAAGGGATATCCTTATTATCCCATGAGTAATTAAACAGAACAATTAGTGAGTGAATAATAAATTTATTAAGTAGGGTCAAGCTTGGATCATTGGTGAGATTGTGTCCTGAATTGAATCTCCCAGGTATCCAATTCTGCACAAATAAAATTCAACAGAAAAGATGATCCTGGCTTTTATCTACATGGGTAGCAAGTCCAGACAGATATTCCTAATAATTATAATTATCTTCCTTCTTTTTAATGCTAAGTTCAGTGGTGTTCATTATATTATTTAAAATAAAAAATTGCACAGATTAGTAAATATAAAGTAGAGTTCTCTCTTCCGAATGTTTAAAAAGTATGCAAACTAAGTTTTATGGCTACTAGATTTTTGATCATTTAAAATAGTTAAATGTAGACTGATTCTTTTTAAAGCTTGCTTTTTACTCCTCAGAATGAGCACAATCTACTAGATTGGTTTTTTTTTTTTTTTTTTTTTTTTTTTTAATTGGTTTATCTCATGGTGAAGATCTTGCCTTTTATCTCTTTGGGTAAAGAGAGAGGAGATCAATGAAAGCAATAATTAGTGTTCATGTATTGCTTGGGGGCTTGGTCATGGGTACTCACTGAAATGTTTTGAAAGAATAAATGGCTGCATACATGAACAATTCAAAGATGGTCATGCATTGACCAATGATTAAAATATGTTATGAATTCAGAATTATGATTAATCCATTTCAGCATTACTGAATTTATTGGAATGAAAGATGAAAATCATTTCAATAATCTTTAAAACATTTTAATATTCCATTTTATTTTTGTTCCATGGTGGATTTAAGCACTTGTCCATTGGTTGACATCATTACAGACTATGAACTCATTGAAGAAACATAACATAAGAAAATGGGAAATTTTGCTTTTTCCTTAATCATGGCACACAGTGGTAGTTCACTCTACCATCTTTAAAACACGGATGTCGGGATCCCTGGGTGGCGCAGCGGTTTGGCGCCTGCCTTTGGCCCAGGGCGCGATCCTGGAGACTCGGGATCGAATCCCACATCGGGCTCCCGGTGCATGGAGCCTGCTTCTCCCTCTGCCTGTGTCTCTGCAGCCTCTCTCTCTCTCTCTCTCTGTGACTATCATAAATAAATAAAAATTTAAAAAAAAATTAAAAAAAAAAACACAGATGTCAAATGAAAGAGGCCCAAGCAGGGACCAATGACTAATGGAATTAAGATGATGCAAGGAAATGGATTAATTCATATTTACAATGCTGGGGTACATTGCACAGAGAGAGTCAGTTCTGTAGCTCTGTAGTAAGTCACTTTCTTGGACATACTCCTATTTTCAAGGGCCTTTGTTTTATTTTCCTAATTCGTGCATGTTGACTGAATTATTAATGAATCAGTGAATAAGTCAGAACAATATATTAAATGAAGGCACAGAATACCAAGTCTGGATCAATGATGAGTGTGCGTGGGGCATCTGAATAAAATTTTTGATTAAACCCAGTCTGTAACTCTGAGGTCCATTGCATCTATGGGAAATGTGCTTATGGATAAAATTAGAAATATTCAAGGACCATAGTCTTGATTTGTGCTGTTGTTATTGTTTTATTGTTCACAACTATGAATAAGTAAAGAAAGGGCTATACCTTATCTAATCATGAAAGGAGCTAATGAATCCAGGATTATTAATATATTTCTGGAATTTTGAATTAAAATAAAGTAGACTAAGGCTGCTCCTTCTTTGGGAACATATGATAGATATATGTGAACATCAATATTGTTTTGAGGTGGTAGTGAATTGATGGCATGTATTATTTTCAAAAAGGACAAAAAACTTACATAATTGCATAGTAATCAGCAATACTTAGTAGAATACATATACCAATAATAATCTAACAAATCATGATAAACCCATTAATATAAAATGATTTTTTAAAAGATTTTATTTATTCATTCATGAGAAACACAGAGAGCGGCAGAGACACAGGCAGAGGGAGAAACAGGCTCCATGTTGGGGGCCTGACGTGGGACTCGATCGGGGATCTGCAGGATCATGCCTTGGGCCAAAGGCAGTGCTAAATTGCTGAGCCACCCTGGGCTGCCCAGTATAAAATGATTTTAATAAATAAAAATTTAATACAATCAGTGTTAAAAAATAAAGTAAATTATTAAATAATTATTGAAACTTAGGAAAGGCCGAAGCATGAACATTAGAAGAGTGAGTATAGTAATTATGTTCATTGACTTTTCTTTCAAAGAAAAATGTAAAAATAGGTAAATAACTAAAAATGAAAGAAAAATGTAAATGTATTTTGTTGATGATTTCTGAAAGTGAAAAGCCAATGGATACTTGTAGTATCACTCAGCCTTCTTGTGAAGTATCCTTAGAGCTCACCATTATTGATGCTATTATTATTAGTGAGTAAAAAAAATTTTATATTTCAATCCATTATTGAAAAGAATGTAAATCATGGGTCAGTGAGAAGCATGTATAATGTATGAAGGAGTGTGATTAACCCTGTTCTTTTTTTTAAATTTTAACTTTATTTTTTATTTATTTATTTTTTTGTATCTTTTTTTATTAGAGTTCAATTTGCCAACATGTAGTATAACATCCAGTGCTAAAAAAAAAAAAAAAAAAAAAAATCCTGTTTGTGCTTTCAAAGTCCACTTAAATAAAAAAGATCTAGGCTCCTCCTTTGGGGAAGGGAATGGGAGAATACCCCCATTCTCTCTAGTACACCTTACTGTTAACATTTAAATTCAAATTAATTAAAAATAAAAGATCACTTCCTTAGTAACACTAGCCACATTTTAAGCCAAATGTGGCCAGTGGCTACCATATTGAATAGTGCTAATAGAGGATATTTCCATTACTGCAGAAAGTTCCATCAGTGCAAACAATGCTGAGATAGGAAGTTGCATGTAATAGTATTCAGTTTTGAGTAGTTGATAACCATTTTGTGTTTTCTGTAGAAAAAAAGAGCAGATAATTAAATTATCCTTAGAGTTGCTTAAAAAGTGAATAAATAAATGAGTCAACAAATCGATAAACACATGTATGAAAGTACAGTGTGGCTCATTGGTCAGGTTGTTTTATGAAATAAGAATTTAAATTCATTCCATTTTGCTAAAGTTTTCCCACTGAAATATTATCTGGACTTTTTACTTTTTGGTAGGTTATATAGTCAGATATCAATAATAGTTTTAGTTCTTTTTGTGTTGGGTGTGTAGATTATAAAGGTCTTCTTTATGTTATTTCACACTGAAAATTGAGTAATTCAGTAGATGAAAAGGATAGCACTGTTGTATTGATGAAAATGTGACACGGACCAATATTTATGATTAATCTAATGCAGAACTAACTTTTATTTAAAAATCTAAATTTATACTTTTCACTCTTTTAAAAATCTACTTTATCCTCCTGGATGAATACTCCACATTGGATTCAGCTATTATCCAATGAAGAAGATCTTGACTGTTACTTCTGTGGGTAAGAACCAATGTAACAGTCAGAGTTTGTCCTCATTTGTATGGTTTGTCCATGTGTGGTCACTAAAGTCATTGAATAGAACAAAAGCCTATATACACAAAAATAAAATCTAGGAACATCAAATATGGACCAATAGTGGGAATGTGTTTTGGGCCAAGAAGTAGAATTAACCCATTTCAGCACAACTGAGATGCATTTTGTTTTTGAGTGGAAGGCATTTAATTAATATTAATATTGATAATGATATTTCATATTATTTCTAAACCACAGTTGATTGAAGCATTTGCATTTTGATAGAGATCCAGGCTATTAACTGTTTAGAGGAAGGAGCTCTCAGAAGGTAGAGCATATTGCTTGTATTCTAGATGTGGGATGCCCTGTGGTTTTTCATTGTTGATTACACCATGATTAAAACTGGACAAATGAAATGAACATGGCTCAATCATGGAACATTTTTAATGATGGCATTGATATGAAACAAGGTTCCTGTGGAGACCTAGTATGAAAGCTTTGTGAGAAATCAGTCTAGAGACAGATCATAGTTGTATTGAGTATCTTGCTCTGGGAGTTGGTGATCCATGGGAAAATGAAGGTAGAAATGAATGAAGAAAAAGAGTGCCAAGTGTGGACCAATGATGAGATTGGAGGGTGTCTGAATCAAAAATTTTGATTAAAGCCATCTGTGACTCTGAGGTCCATAATTAAAAAGTGGCCTCATTTTTTCCTCTATGGAATTGAGCTTAGGGCAGAAGTTCAGAGTGTTCAAGTGTCTTGATTATGGGCATACACACTTTATGGATATAGATTGAATTCTTGTAAGTAAATTATGCAAGAATAAATTAAATAAATATTAAAAAGTAAAAATAAATCTGAGCATAGACAACTATGAGAGTATGTAATGAAATAGAGTTTATTATTATTATTATACATTTCTGTGGCACTGAATTCTAGTGAAATCTATTTCTAAAGGCTGTTTCCCCTTTTTGGAATGAATGGGTAGGCAGAAGTACATAAGACTCAGTATCATTGTTTGATATAGGTGGTTATTTGCTGGTTAGTTGTTTTTTATTTTGAAAAGAATAAATTGCATATATAAATAAGTCATTAAATACTTAATTGGAAAAAGAATGAGCATAGTTCATATTAGAATGTGCCTTAGGAACTGAGTTATTATTAATCTCCCTCTGTTTACTGAATTTTATTAAAAAGAAGGAGAAACAGCTCATTTTTAAAGCTTTATGGGTAATATAATAGGTATGGAGGCAAAATAATGTTATTCAGGTTTCCTGTCTAATATTAGTTAATTCCCAAATATTGATGAATTGTTACATTTGAGTAGATTAAGTCCTAATCACAGTTTTTAAAAGGGGGATATAAAACATGGCCTAGTAAAGAGCAAGAGTAAGGATTAATCTGTCTGTACTATTGGTCCTCTCTTCCTGGCTTGGGAATGGGTATATAGACACTTGCATATGAAGAGCATTTCTATTCTGAGTTGTTCATGGGTTTACCATTGTGTGTGTAAACGTGTGTGTGTATATTTAATATATTTAGTATGTTTAAATATGTGATCAAATATTCCATAAGTCACTCCATAAAAGAATAAATAAAACAGTGAACAGTTGAATTAATATATGAGGAGGGTCAAGCATAGATCTTGGTGAGAATATGCCATGAATCACAGATTTAAACTCATCTATTTCTACATAAATTGAATCCTTCAGAAAAAAAAAAGATTGTCTAGGCTCTTGCCTATGTGAGTAGGAGGTCTCTAGACAGATATGTGCAATGGTCAGAGTTTCTATTTTTGTGTGATGAACATTGTATTATTTAAAATTTATAGTCAAATAAATAAATAAGAAGTGATGTTCTTGGGTCAGTGATGAAAATGAGAAGTGAATCAAATTTCCTGATTAATCTTGTATCATACAACTATTGTCTTTTAAATCAATCTAAATCTGAACTGTTCATTCTTTTGAATATTGGCACTTGACTCCACAGAATGAAGACCATGGTTGATTTAATCCGTCTTTGCTGATGAAGATCTTGGCTGCTACCTTTGTGGGTAAGGAACCTAATGACTAAGGTAAATAATAGTCAAAAGATCTTGTCAACAGGGGTGAATTTTTCATTAGTGTTCACTGAATTACTTATATTAAGCTATACGTAGATCAATGATATGAATGTGCTGTGAAATAAAGATTATGCTTAATCCAATTCAGTACAATTGTGGTTAAAAATAAGATGGAAGGCATTTTATTCATTTTCAAAGTAGGTGAATAATCCATCTTATTTTTGTAGTGCATTTGACTTAAGCATTTATCCAGTAATAAAATCTAAGACTGTGCTGTTCACTGTGGTTGCTCCTAGCCACATGTGGCTGTTTAAATCTAAGATAATTAAAATTCACTGAATTTTAAATTCAGTTCTTCAGTTGCATTAGCCACATTTCAAGTACTTAGTAGCTCCGTGTGGCTAGTGGTGACTGTGAGAGAGAGTGCAGTTATAGCACATCCATATTATGATGCAAAGAATTATTGGATAGCTTCTCACTGAAGGAGTACATAGAAAGATTGAAGATAGTTGGAATAGAATGCACATGAAGCTGGGATGTTAATTGATCGATACATACCTAGCTGAGGGCCCCTGCAAAAAAAAAAAAAGTCCTTTGGGAAAAGGTCTAGTTATGGGAAAAGAGCCTGTAAGTAGACTTTGGTCATATCCAAGGACCTTGTTCTTGGCTTTTTAAAAATTCATGGATATTGATTTTATTACTGTTTGTGGATCAGTGAATGGATCAATAAACAAAGGTATAAATGAAGAAAAAGATTGCTTAACCTGGATCAATGATGAGTACCCTGGGGTGTCTGAAATCAAGGATTTTGATTAAACCCTATGACTCTGAGGTCCATTACAAAAGATTCCTCTCTGTTGTCTCTATGGGAAATGAGCTTATTCTAGGAGTTAAAAATACTCAGGAGTTTGTTCTTGGGCTTTTGAGTATTGTATTTTCAGTAAATCAATGCATGAATAAATCAAGAAATAAATAAATGAATAAAGACAAAATGGGTTATTCTTGGTCCAAATAGGAGAGTATGTAATATAATATATGAATATAAAAATCATTGTTAATAAATTTCTGAAGCACTGAGTTCCAGTAAGGTAAATTGATTAAATCTGACCCTTTTGGGTAAAGATAATTTAGATAAATGGATGTAAGAACTCATGTTGTATTTCTGGGTTGGGTTGTTGGTTTTTTGTTTTACCCAGAGAAGAGCAAAACATTTACTTAAAATTAATTATTGATTAAGTAACTACATAATTGAGAGAGGGCTTACACATGGACTTATGTTGAGAATGTGTCATATGACCAGTTACAACTAATCCAGTGATCTTCACTATGTTTTAATTTAAAAAAAAGGAAAAATTATCTGATCTTTTTTCTGTGCCTAAGGAGCATATGGGCATGCATTAATATTGTCTTGTTTCTGTGGAGTCACACATATTAATATTATTATAAATATATAAAACAATAAGTTAACATTTTTTAAATGAATCATGGCATCTTTTCTTTTTTTTTAAGATTTTATTTATTTATTCATGAGGGACACACACACACACACACACACATACACACACAGGCAGAGGCACAGGCAGAGGGGGAAGCAGTTTCCCTGTGGAGAGCCCAACGTGGGACTCGATCCCAGGACCACTGGGATCACACCCTGAGCCAAAGGCAGACACTCAACCACTGAGCCACCCCGGCGTCCCTAAGTTAACATTGTAATCAATTATTTGGACCATGAGGAGCATGTGTTTTGAAACGAGGAGAGAGATTAATCAATCCAGTTCTACACAATTGCTTTCCGGATAAAATACTTATACTCTTAAGTTTTAGGAATGGTGAATATATACATATATTTTAAAGATTTTATTTTTTTATTCATGAGAGACATAGAGAGAGGCAGAGACATTGGCAGAGAGAGAAGCAGACTCCCTGCGGGGAGCCTGATGTGGGACTCCATCCCAGGACCCCAGGATCATGCCCTGAGCCTAAGGCAGACGCTCAACCACTGAGCAACCCAGGTGCCCCAGTGAATATATTTAGATAGGATTTCTTTTTTCTGGCTTGGTGCAATTTCTTTTAAAAAGCCTAAGATAAATGACTCCATACATAACTATGTTCCTACATAAATATATAAAGATGGGACAAGGATGCACAATTGTTGAGAATGTCCTAGAATCTAGGATTCAGATTAATCTAGTTCTTTCATTTCTTTCTTTTTTTTAAAGATTTCATTTATTTATGAGAGAGAGAGAGAGAGAGAGAGAGAGAGAAATGCTAGAAGCATGATGGGGACTCAATTCTGGGTCTCCAGGATCACGCCCTGGGTTGAAGGTGGCACTAAACCACTGAGCCACCCAGGCTGCCCCAACCAAGTTCTTTCTAAGCAAGATTCATTTAGCAAAAAGATAGAGCTCTCACTTGGCTCAGTAGAGGACACAGAAACAGATATGAGTAGTAGTCATGGGTCTTATTCTTTTATTTGGTGTTGATTTCAGAGAAGTTCATTATGTCAGTTAAGTGTATTGCTTGGATCAATCAAGAAATAAATATGCTTTTCTGAGTTTTAATACATAATAAGCACTAAAGTTTATTTGTAATCATTTATTGTTGACTTGAACTAAAATATCTGAATCTAGGCTCTTCTATATCTGTCATCTGTATCATTGAATCTCTGTGTTTTTATATTTGCTTTATACTCTACAGGATGGATGCATGATGAATCAATTATGGAGTGTAGAAACTTATGTAAGTAACAGTCGAGATAATTGCTTCTGGTTTGGCGGTCTGTCATGGGTGTTAACTCCATTATTGAAAGGGAATAAATGGCTGCATATACAAATAAAATGAATGAAGGTCATGTGTGGGCCAGTACAGCACATCTGTGGTCAATTAAGGAGAAAAAAACAGGACCATTTTATTCATTTTCACAGTTAGTTATTCAATTAATTAATGTAAAATGAATTATTCAATTTTAATTTTGAGTCACAGTTGATTTAAACCTCCCTTTATTTATGGAGACATAGTTTGGTCACATTCAAATAGTAAAATGGGGTTAATATGAAGTATTATATTAGTCTATATAGTATGGAAAATTAATGAAAGATATATGTTAGTGGGATATAATTCTATACAGAAATGTTAGAGATATTCAAGGATCTTGTCTCAAGTTTTCATGACCTTTATGAATTTTGTTATCATTAGGAAATTGATCAATTAAGCATTAAAACATGTGCACATGATTGAAGATAATAAGGGCCAATCCTGGACCAATGATGATGACTGGTGGAGTATGAGTCATGGATGATGAATACTATGTAACTGGAACTCTGAGGTCCAACACAATAGGAAACAGTCTATACCTTCTGCTGTAAATGATCCAATGGACAGATGCTAGGAATATATAAGGATATCCTTAATTTTTGTGTTCATGGAATTTGATTCTGTTATTGTAAATAGATCACCAAAAGAATCAAACAAATACATAAATAAAACAGGAAAGTGAAGTATTATCCAATTATGAAAATATATGATGAGTCCAGAAATGTTATTACTAAATATTAAAAAACACTGAGTTCTATTAGGAAATAAATGTCCTAACGATATTCTCTCTTTGGCTCAGGTTGATATGTACAGCGTAAATCATAGCCCATTTTCTTCTTTGACCAGGGCCTTGTTCAATGTTGTTTGTTACCTCAAGGAAAAAAACATAACAATTTAATACATACCTAAATGACAAATAAAATGAAAGGAGGCATGCAAGGATAAATGGAGAGAATATTTCAAATCCTTTTTATTATCTGTTTTTCTACTCTCAGAATGGATGCTCCCGGCCAATTTAAGCATCTCCATGATCATGAGCTCTCTGGTTCCCTAGGAGCATAGAGACCAATGTGAGTATGGTCAAAGTCTTTGTCTTGGTTTGGATCGTTGTTAAAGGATCCAAAAGGGCCAACCATGGCCCCATGATAAATACGGCATTGCTGTGAACACTGTTGTTGATGATTGCAAAATTAAGAATGATTAATGAGAGATATAATCAAGGTAGCAAATGATCCTATATTTTTTTTTTCCAAATGATCCTATAGATAGCTATTACAGATACTTAAAAATCTTGTTCTTAAGTTTTTGTGATTCAGAGTTAAGTTACTAATGAAATGAGGAATTAACCAACAAACAAATGTAGAAATTAATGGAGGAGAAGAGGGCCAGTTCTGGACCAATGATGACAAAGGGTGGCGTATGAGTCATGGATGATGAATATTACGTGTCTGAAACTCTGAGGTCCGACAAATAAGAAATCTAGTGCGTTCCTTATGTTGGAAATAATCCTATGGACAGATGTTAGGAATACATAAGGATTTTGTTCTTTCACTATGTATACCTGGTTTTGATTTCATATTTATAAATGGATCAATGATAGAACCATAAACAAATATATAAATCAGTAAATATAAAAAGATGAAGTATTGTTAAACTAAAAAAAGTAGTGAGGCAAGAAATACTATTAATATTAATTGAAATCATAGAAGTCCATTAAGAATTAAATGGACCAACTGTGTTACCTCTGAGCAGGCATCATATAGGCATTGATTAATAATAGTCACTTTTGTTGTCACAGACCAGTCTCATGGGCAAGGTTGTTCATTTTGTTAGGAGGAAAATATGTAAATATTATGAAAAATTAATAAACAATCAAATGGCTGAGTAAATTAAATGTGAAAGCAAGGCTAAAGGGAGAGAATATCTCAGTCTTTTAAACCATCTCTTCTGCTTTATACTCCTCAGAATGGACACACTTGAGATGATTCTCTGTGGTTGGCTCCATTGTTAGGAACAGAGACATGAATGTGAGTAATAGTTACAGTGCTCTTAGTTTGAATGGTTATTTTTTAAAAAGAATATTCACTGTTTTAATAAGATATATTTTGTATAAGCAAAGAAGGCCAACTATGGCCCAGTGATAAATTATTATATGAAACATTGAGGATAATTAATATAAGAAATATACTGATTTGGTAAATGATTGTATAGGGATATTTAGGGTCCTTATTCTTGTTTTTTTTTTTATTCATAGGTATTTGTTTTATTATTACCAGGGAATTGGTAAATTAATTCATAAATAAATATTGATGAAAACGAAAAAGAGGCCCAGGCTTGGATCGATGATGATGGCTGGTGGCGTATGAATCATGCATAATGAATGATACGTGTCTGGAACTCTGAGGTCCAACAAAGAAAATCTGGTCTACTGCCTCTATTGGAAATGGCCCTATAAACAGATGTTAAGAATATATAAGGACCATGTTCTTGGTCTTTTTGTTCATGGATTTTGATTCTATTATTATAATTGGATATATTAAAATTATAAACAATTGATCAATAAATATAAATAAGTAAAATATTGTTCCATTATGAAAATGTGTCACAACATAAGAGAATCTATTAATATGTATTAAAAACACTGAGCCGATTAAGAAAGACATGGTTCAATGGTGTGACTTCTTCGGCTAATGTTGAATCATTGTTCCTATTCTGGCTCAGTGACAAATTTGATGTTTATTTTCTTAAAAAAATATTAATAAATGTTATCCCAAAATAATAAATGCCTAAATTACTCACTAAATAAAAGTTGAAATGGATTAATGGAGAGATAATGTCTCTCTCTCTCTTTTTTTTTCTATCTACTCTGCTCTGTACTTCTCAGAGTGGTCACACAAGCTGATTAAAGCACCTTTCATTATTATGAGCTCTATAGGATATGGAGACCAGCGTGAGTATAAAGTTCTTATCTTATTTTTGGTAGTTGGCTTAGGATGTTAATTGTAATATTAAGAAATATTTAAATATAATAAAAAAGGCCAACCACAGCCCCATGATAAATAGAGAATTGACATGAAACATTATATTGATTAACTGGTATTTGCAAAATTGTAGATGATTAATGAAATACATATTCAAGGAGGCAATGATTCCATGGTCAGATGTTAGGGATTCTTAAGGGTCTTATTTTTAAGTATTTTTGCTTCATAGATGTTTATTTTATAGTCATTGATTTATTGATATGTTGATCAGTAAAGAAATGTACAAGGAAAAGGGCCAGTGCTGGACTGATGATGACGGCTGGTGGCGTATGAGTCATGGATGATGAATACTACGTGTCGGGAACTCTGAGGTCCAACACAACAAGAAATCTAGTCTTTTTTCTCTGTTGGAAATGACTATATTGATAGATATTAGTAATGTACAAGGATCATGTTCTTGGTCTTTGTGTTCATGGATTTTGATTCTTTTAGTATAAACAGAGAAGTGAAAGAATCAATAATTCAATCTAAATAAACATGAATAAGTGGATTGTAAATTATGAAAATTAATAAATACCTAAGTGGCTGAGTAAATGAAATGTGGAAAGCAAAACCAATGAAGAAAAGGCCTAATTTTTTTTTATATCACCTGTAATGTGCATTTCTCAGAATGGATCCATTGGACCTGATTCTTCCATGGTCACAAGATGTCTGCTTGTCTCTATGTGTTTGGTACATAGAAAGAAGGGTGAGTTTTTATGGGTATATACTCTGGATTTGAAAAGTATGAAATATAATAAAGCCTCCATGGTCCACTGATAAATATGGAATTATATTTTTTTAAAATTTTTATTTATTTATTTGATAGTCACAGAGAGAGAGAGAGAGAGAGAGGCAGAGACAGGCAGAGGGAGAAGCAGGCTCCATGCACTGGGAGCCCAATGTGGGATTCGATCCCAGGTCTCCAGGATCGCGCCCTGGGCCAAAGGCAGGCGCCAAACTGCTGCGCCACCCGGGGATCCCCAATAAATATGGAATTAATATTACATTGCATTACATTGATTAGTCCCTCTATGAAACTCTGAGGATGATTAATCAAGGAAATATATTGATGTAGTAAATGATTCTATGGACAGATAGGGATTTTTTAAGGCCTCTGTTCTAGGTTGTTGTTGTTGGATTCATTTTCTTTTTTACTTCATAGGTATTTATTTTATTACTATCAGATAAATTGATTAATTGATTAATTAATAAACAAAGGTAGATGACAGCGGGGAAAACAAAGGCCAAGGGTGGTCCAATGATGGTGGCTGATGGCGTATGAGTCATGATTAATGAGTATGCGTCTGGAACTCTGAGGTCCAGCAAAAAAAGAAATCTAGTTTATTGCCTATGTTGGAAATGATCCTATAGACAGATTTAGGATTTCACAAGGATCTGGTTCTACAGTCTTTGCATTAATGAATTTTGATCCTATTGCAGTAGGTGAATCAATAGAAGAAAAAATGTAGTAAGGCAAGAGTGAGAGAGAAATAGTTTGCAGGTAATACCTCTAGATAAGAATGTTATAGGTAATATAAACAATGGCCAATATTCTTGTTCTGAGTTAGTGGAAAGTTCAATGTTTGTTTTCCTTAAGAAAAAGTTAAATGCATATTACCCCAAATTAATATGCAGTTTAATTACTGAGTAATGAAATGTAGTGCAAGGATCAATAGAGGAAATATCTCAATCATGTTATTGTCTACTCTGCTTTCTACTTTTTAGAATGCACACACTCAAGGTGGTTTAAGTAGTATGCCTCGACCAATGATCTCTGCATTTGCCTGTAGGAACATGGATACCAACGTGAGTCATAGTCAACATTTTCATCTCACTTTGGGTGGTTTCTTTAGGGGATTCTCTGTAATATTTGAAACAAGTATTCAGTGTAAGAGGAAAGACCAACCATGATCCAGTCATGAAATTGGAAATGTATGAAACATGATGTTGATTAATCTACTTATACAGCAATGAAGATGATTAATGGAAGGTATTTCAATGATGCAATGATTCTAAAGAAAAATGATAGGGTTACTGAAGGCCCTTGTCCTTGGGCTTTTGTGAGTCATAGATATTTATTTAATCACCAAAGTGAATTGATGAATTGATCCTTAAAAAATGCATAGGAGAATAAAGAAAAGGAGGCTTGTGCATGGACCAATGATGACAGCTGGTGGCGTATGAGTCATATACGATGAATGCTACGTGTCTGGAAGTCTGAGGTCCAACACAATGTTCCTGTGGATCGGTGTTAGGAAAATACAAGAATATTGTTATAGTAATCATGGATTCATGAATTTCTATGTTATTCATATAAATGAATGGGTCACTTCTAGAACCAATAAATAAACATGTAAGTAAATAGAACCATGGAAGAAGCCTTGTCAATTATGTATATATATATATATGCAGTGGAGCAAGAACTACTATTAATATAAACTGAAGAAACCAATGCAGGTTAAGAGATAAAATGGACCAAGGGTGTTCCCTCTTTATCTAAGGATCATAATGTTACATTTATATTTATGCTAATATATGTGTAGAAATTATGAAAAATAAAAGGTACCTTTATGATTGAATAAATGAAATGAGTAAAACAAGGATCCATTTAAAGAAGACTTCAATTTTTTTTATTACCTGCTCTGCTCTGTACTCCTCAGAATGGGTGCACAACTCCAGTGGGCTGAAGCATCTCCTGCGGTCACAAGCTCTATGTTGCAGAGACGAATGTGAGTAATAGTTGTGTGTCTGCATTTGCAAATTTATTGTTTCAAGTATTCACTGTATTATCAAAAGTATGAAATATAATAAGAAATGTCAACCATCAGGAATGATATATATGGGATTGGTCTGCTGCATTGTATTAATCCATATATAGAACTTTGATGATAATTAGTGAAAGAGATATATCAATGTGGTAGATGATCCTATAGGCAGATATAGAATATTCTTATTCTTGGGTTTTTGTGAATCATAGAATTTTAGGAATTGATATTAGTGAATTCATGAATTGGTCAGTGAACTTATGCAGTTAAGAATGAAAAGAGGCTCAGGTTTGGACCAATGATGATAGTTGGTGGCGTATGAGTCATGGATGATGAATATTATGTGTCTGAAACCCTGAGGTCCAATAAAAAAAGAAAGCTGATCTGTTGCCTCTGTTTGACATGGTATTTTAGACAAATATTAGGAATATAGAATAATAATTTTCTTGCTTTGTGTTTATGAGTTTTGGTTTTACTGTTAAAAATGGCCCAAAGAGACAATAAGTGTACAGTTACAAATAAGATAAAGAGAGTGAAACATGTTTGCTCTTAGTATATGTGGTGAGGGGATAAAAGCTATTAATATATATTTAAAATGCTACAGTTCATTAAGAAATGTAAATGTTTCACGTGTCTTACTCTTTGGCCAAGAATGATTATATAGACAATGAATATAAAAATTCTTATTTTATGTTAGTGTTAGGTTTGACATTTTTTTTGAGAAAAATAGTTAATATGATCCCAATTCACTGCATTCCTAAATGACTAACTGAAGATAAAATGTGTGGATCAATAGTCTCTCATACCATTATTGTCTGTTCTGCTTTGTATTCCTCAGAATGGATACACTTGAACTTACTTAGGCATTTGGCTGTGATCAGGTGCTCATGGATGCCCCTGTGTGTGAGAGCATGAAAGCCAATGTGAGTGACAGATTCTTCTCCTGGTTTAGGTGGTTTGTATAGGATATTCAGTGTCATATTAAAAATTCAAGGATTTCCAAACATAGCTCAATGATACAATAAACAATACAATGATACAATAAAATTGGTGTTGACAATAAACATTATGGTAACTAATCAATATGTTCCACAATGAAGACCATTGGTCAAATAAATATATTCAGTGAGGCAAAAGGTTCTATAGACAGATGCCAAAGATACTTAAGTATCTTGTCCTTGAGTTTTGTGATTCACAGATACTTATTTTATTATTATTATTGACTTAATAAATTGATAGTAAACAAATGTAAACAAGAATGAAGAAAAGGAGATCCAAGCATGGACCAATGATGACAGCTGGTGGCGTATGAGTCATATACAATGAATGCTATGTGTCTGGAAGTCTGAGGTCCAGCCAACACAAAGATATCTAGTCTAGTCCCTCTGTTCACAGTGTTCCTATAGACAGAGGTCAGGAATATACAAGGACTTTGTTCTTATTCTTTGTGTTCATGAATTTTTAGAAATATTATAGAAGTATTAATGACAGAATAAACAAATGAATAAATGAGCAAATGAATAAAGATGAAGAGGGTTAAGTATTGTTCATTATTAAAATATATAGCAAAGAGAAATATTAGTAGAAGAATGGATAATAAATGAATGAAATTTATTTTACATTTTTGACTAAGGGTAATATAGACAGCAATCAGTAATACTCAATTATTGTGTCATGGAAATAAAGGGTACAATATAAAGAATATAGTCAATGATATCATAATAGCATATTGAGTATAGCATAATGTTTAGAGATGTTGGATCATGTATTGTACACCTGAAACTAATGTAGCACTGTGTCAACTGTACTCAAATAAAAAGAAAATTAAAAAAAATTTTAAATTCAATTTAATTAACATATAGTGTATTATTAGTTTCAGAGGTAGAATTTAGTGATTTGTCAGTTGCATATAACACCCAGGAGTCATTATATCACATGCCCTCCTTCATGAGCATCACCTAGTTACCCCATTCCCCATCTCACTCCCTTCCAGCAACCCTGTTTGTTTCTTATGATTAAGAGTCTCTTATGGTTTCTTTCCATCTTCTTTTCTTTTTCCTTCCCCTATGGTCCTCTGTTCTGTTTCTTAAATTCCACATATGAGCGAAATCCTATGGTATTTGCCTTTCTCAGACTGACTTATTTCACTTAGAGTAATACCCTCTAGTTCCATCCATGTTGTTGCAAATGGCAAGATTTCATTCTTTTTGATGGCCGAGTAATATTCCATTGTGTGTATGTACCACCTCTTCTTTATCCCTTCATCTGTTGATGGACATCTGGGCACTTTCCATAGTTTGGCTATTGTGGTCATTGCTGCTATAAACATTGGGTTGGGGATCCCTGGGTGGCGCAGTGGTTTGGCGCCTGCCTTTGGCCCAGGGCACGATCCTGGAGCCCCGGTATCGAATCCCACGTCGGGCTCCTGGTGCATGGAGCCTGCTTCTCCCTCTGCCTGTGTCTCTGCCTCTCTCTCTCTCTCTGTGTGTGACTATCATAAATAAATTTAAAAAAAATTATAAAAAAATAAATAAACATTGGGTTGTAGGTGACCCTTTGAATCAACATGTTTATAAAATCCTTTGAATAAATACCTAGTAGTGCAATTGCTGGATCATAGGATAGCTCTATTTTTAACTTTTTGAGGACCCTCCATACTGTTTTCCAGGGTGGCTGCGAAGGAATGAAGTAGTGCTGCGATGCAGATGTCCCTTGAAAACATTGTGCCAAGTGAAAGAAGGCATATGGAAAAGGTTACGTCATGCATAACTCCATTTATATGAAATCTCCAAAGTAGGTAAATCCAGAGGGCGAGAATAAAGATTGGTAGTTGCCCAGGGCTTGAGGCAGGAGGAGGAGGACAGACTGCTTAATGAATATGGGATTTTATTTTGGAGTGATGCAAGTATTTTGAAACTACATAGAAATGGCAGTTGCACAATATTGTGAAAATACTGAATGCTACTAATTTGTTAACTTTCAATGGCTAATTTTATCTCAATTAAAATGAGAGATCTTTATTTTTTATTTATTTTTTTTAATTTTTATTTATTTATGATAGTCACACAGAGAGAGAGAGAGGCAGAGACATAGGTAGAGGGAGAAGCAGGCTCCATGCTGGGAGCCTGATGTGGGTTTCGATCCCAGGTCTCCAGGACCGTGCCCTGGGCCAAAGGCAGGCGCTAAACCGCTGCGCCACCTAGGGATCCTGAGATCTTTATTTTTAAAAGTCCATTATTAAACTGAGAAACTTGCATGTTTAATGTTTACTTTATGAAGGTTAAATAAATATTAACCATACATTAGTAAATATCTAAATGACTACATACATGAGTGGTAGGAACTTTGGATCAATGGAGAGAATGTCTCAATCTTTTTATCATTTGTTCTAACTGGTACTCTTCAGAATGGAACCTCGAGCGGTCTGGCTGTGGTCAAGGTTGTCATGCTGCTTCCGTGGTGGAAAGAGACCATGGTAAGTAATGGTCAAAGTTGTCATCTTATATTGGGTCATCTGTTTATAGGTATTCATTGAATTATTAAAAAGTATGAAACATAATTTTAAAAAGTTAGCTATGTCCCAGTGAGAAATATATCAATTGTAATGTTGATTAATCAATAATGGCAATATAGAGGTTGATTAATGAGACAGAATCAGTCTCTGTGGGAAATGATTCTATAGAGAGATTTTAGAGATCTGAAAGGATCTTCTTGGATTTTGTGAATCATGTGTTTATTTTATTGTTATTAATGGATTAATGATTTATTTGGTATCAAGGTAGAAATGAATGAAGAAAAAGAGACCCAAACCTGAACCTTTGATGGTGACTGGTGGCATATGTATCTGGATGGTGAATAATATGTGCCTGGTATTCTGAGGTCCAATATAAGACATAATTAGTCAGATCCTTCTTTCGGACATGCTCCTGTAGACAGATACTAGAAATATACAAAGATCACGTTCTTGCCTTGGTTTTATCAATATAGATTTATTATTATAGATGGATCAATGATAGAACCATTAATGAGATATAAATAGACAGATAAAGAAAAAGAGAGTGAAGCATCAGTCCAGCTGTGAATATATGTGGTAAGGCAAGAATAATTATTACCAAAAATTGAAAACATTGATGTCCCTTAAGAAATAAATTGATTGAGAGTGTCCTCTCTTTGGCTAAGGGTCATAGAAACTCACAAGTAAGAGTCAATTTTAGTTTTTAGGTAAGTCTCAAATTTGTGGTGGTTCCTTTTATTAAGAGAATGAAAATTAATAAATACCTAAATGATAGAGTGAATAAAATATGAAAGGAAGGATCAATTTAGATGAGATCTCTGATCTTTTTTATCACATGCTCTGCTTTGTATTCCTCAGGATGGACATCCCAAAGCTGGTTGAAGAATTCTTGGTTACAATCTCTATGATTGCATCTCTGATTACAGAGACCAGTGTGAGTAATAAGTCTTATGTTTTCATTTGACAGGTTATAAAAAAAAGGAGCATTTACTGTATTATTAATAGTGTGAATATAATTCGAAAGGCCAATCATGGCCAATGATAAATATGTGAGTATTACCAAGCATTATATTTATTAATGCATTTATGATAGATTAAGTATAATTAATGAAAGGTTATATCAATGTGATAAATGATTCTCTGGACAGATGTAGAATATTCAAGGTTCTTATTCATCATTTTTTGGTGAATCATAGGGTTTTTAAAAAAATGACATTAGTGAATTAAGGAATTAGTGAAATAATATATAGAATATGAAGAGAAAGGGGCTTAAATATGGACCAATGATGACGGCTGGTGGCGTAGGAGTCATGGACGATGAATACTACGTGTCTGGAACTCTGAGGTCCAATGCAAAAAGAGATACAATCTATTACCTGTCTGAAATTATCCTATAGACTGATTTTAGGAATGCAAAGGGACCATTTTCTTAGATTGCTTTCCTGAATTTTGATTCTTTTATTATCAATTAATCAATTTAAGAATCAATGCACAAATATTAAAAAGTAAAAATGAAGAACATAAAGCATATGCACTCTTAGTATATGTGGTGAGGCAATAAGAACTATTCAAAGATATTGAATATACTGAATTCCATTAAGAAAAATAAATGGTTCATGTGCTTTACCTCTTTAGTGAGAATAGAGAAGTTCTTATTCTGGGTCAGTAGCAAGTATTATTCATTTTTTAAATAGAAAATTAATAAGCATGATTGCAAATTAATATATTTCCAGATGATTGACTCCATGTAAAATGGAATGTGCAGAACACGGGAGACAACATTTCAATCTTGTTCTCACCTATTTTGCTTTGTGCTTCTCAGAAAGAAAATACTTGACCCGATGTAAGCATCTGCCATGTTCAGGCGCTCCAGGCTAGCCTCTCTGTGTGGGAGCATGAAGCCCGATGTGCGTAATAATCAAAGTTCTTTCCTTGCTTTGGAGGGTTTGTTTAGGGTATCACTGTAATTGTTTAAAAAGCATTCAATATAAGAAAAAAGACCAAGCATGGTCCAATGACTAAGTTGGAAATGTATGAAACATTATGTTGACCATCCTACCTTTACCACAATGAGGGTGGTTAATGAAGAAGTTTATTTAATTAGCCAATGATTCTAAAGAAAAATGATCGAAATACTGTAGGCTTTTGTCCTTCCACTTTTGAGATTCATAGATATTTATCTAATTACCATAGTGAATTGATGAATTGATCCTTAAAAAATGCATATGAGAATAAAGAAAAGGAGGCTTGTGCATGGACCAATGATGACAGCTGGTGGCGTATGAGTCATATACGATGAATGCTACGTGTCTGGAAGTCTGAGGTCCAACACAATGATCCTATGGATACATGTTAGAATATATAGATAGTGTTCTTGTCATTTTGGATTTATGGATTTCTATATTATTAGAATACATAGATCAATGATAGAACCAATAAAAAAATCTATAAATAAAAAGAGGATGAAGACTTACCAAGTATGAATATATTTGGTGAGGCAAGAAATCCTTTTAATGTAAACTAAAGAAACTTGAGAAATTAATGGACCAAAGGTGTTATCTCTTTTACTAAGGATCATGTAGACACTGACACTAATAAGCAGTATCCAATTTTCTAAGCCTGGGTCATTTTCGAGTTGAGGATATTAATTTTGTAATATATATGTTTATATTTTCATATGTATATATGTTGTGAAAAATTAACCAATACCCAGATAACTGAAAAAATGAAATGAGGAAAACAAGGACTAATAGGGTTGAAGTTTCAATTTTAATTATCTGCTCTGTGTTAACACTCCTCAGAATCGACACACTCCAGCTGATATAAGCATTTTCCATAGTCAAAAGGTCTGTGATGTCCTGTGTGTTCTGAGCATAGAGATGAATGTGAGTAAAGGTTAAAGTTCTTGTATTTGTTTAAATGTTTTTAAAAAAGGTATCTGCTGTATTATTGAAAGTATGAAATATAATTTAAATCCCTAGGGACACCTGGGTGGCTCGGTGGTTGAGCGTCTGCCTTTGGCTCAGGTCATGATTCCAGGGTTCTGGGATCAGGTTCTACATCAGTCTCCCCATGGGGAGCCTGCTTCTCCCTCTGCCTATGTCTCTGCCTCTGTGTCTTTCATGAATAAATAAATAAAACCTTTAAAAATAAAATAAAATAAGTGAGAAATATCAGAAAGGGAGACATAACATGGAAGACTCCTAACTCTGGGAAACAAACTAGGGGTGGTGGAAGGGGAGGAGGGCAGGGGGTGGAGGTGACTGGGTGGTGGGCACTGAGGTGGGCACTTGATGGGATGAGCACTGGGTATTATTCTGTATGTTGGCAAATTGAACACCAATAAAAAATAAATTTATTTTATTTTATTTTATTTTTATTTTTATTTATTTATGATAGTCACACAGAGAGAGAGAGAGGCAGAGACATAGGCAGAGGGAGAAGCAGGCTCCATGCACCGGGAGCCTGACGTGGGATTCGATCCCAGGTCTCCAGGATCGCGCCCTGGGCCAAAGGCAGGCGCCAAACCGCTGCGCCACCCAGGGATCCCAAAAATAAATTTATTATTAAAATAAAAAAAAACCCTAAATATGGGAACTGGTAAATATGGTATATAACACTTGCT
Organism: Canis lupus dingo; assembly: GCF_003254725.2. Taxonomy (NCBI): domain Eukaryota; kingdom Metazoa; phylum Chordata; class Mammalia; order Carnivora; family Canidae; genus Canis; species Canis lupus. The sequence continues at coordinate 69,356,453 of NC_064250.1, forward strand.
AATGCATATGTGAAGTATTGATGATCATAAGAGATCTAACAATGTGGCAAATAATCCTATAGGCAGATGTACAATATTCATTGGATTTTTGTGAATCACAGGTTTTAAAAATTAACATTAGTGAATTTAGTAGTTAGTGAAGTAGTATACAAGAGAATGAAGAAAACAGGGCTCAGATTTGGACCAATGATGACAGTTGGTGGCGTATGAGTCATGGATGATGAATATTACGTGTCTGAAACTCTGAGGTCCAATAAAATAATTCTATGGACAGATGTTAGGGAAAGAAAAAGGACCATTTTCTTGGTTCATTTTCATGAATTTTGATTCTACTGTAATAAATGACTCAAAGAAGAACCCATATGCAAGTACAAATAAGATCAAGAGGGTGAAGCATATCTGCTCTTAGTAAAAATTATTCACATTTATTGAAAATACTGAAGTTTATTACAAAATGTAAATGGTTCAAGTGTCTTATCTCTTTGGTTAAGGAGGATATAGACAGTAAATAACAGCCCAAATTCTTATTCTTGCTCTGTGTCAAGAGCAAGATATTGATACTGTTTGTTCAGGGAAAATTAATAAATATGACTCCAACGTGCTGTATTTCTAAGTGACAGACAAAATGAAGGTAAAATAAGTGCATCAGTAGAGTGTCTCTCCATCTTGTTATCATCTGCTCTGCTCTGTACTCCTCAGAATGCATGCACTCCAGCTGCTATAAGCACTTCCATGGTTACGAGCTCTCTGGTTGCATCTGTGAGTTAGGAGCATAGAGACCAATGTGAGTAATAGTCAAAGTTTTTGTCTTTTCCTGGTTTCTTTTTTTTAAAAAAAGGTATTTACTATATCATTAGGAAGTATGCAATATAATTAAGGGCAACTATAGCCCAGTGACAAATATGGAATTGATTATATTGATTAGTAGGGGTTGATTGTAGTGATTAATGCATTTGTATAAAATATTATAATTAGGGCAGCCCAGGTGGCTCAGCGGTTTAGGGTCGTCTTCAGCCCAGGGTGTGATCCTGGAGACCGGGGATGGAGTCCCACATTGGGCTTCCTGCATGAAGCCTGCTTCTCCCTCTGCCTGTGTCTCTGCCTCTCTCTCTGTGTCTCTCATGAATGAATAAATAAAATCTTTAAAAAAACAGTATAATTAACAAAAGTGATAATCTTATGGACATAGTAGAGATATCAAGGCTTTCTTTGCACTTTTGTGAATAATAGCATCTTAAAATTATTATTAGTGAATTAATGAATTAGTCAATAAACAATGTAGCACTGAATGGAGAAAAAGAGGGACATTATTGGATCGATGATGACCACTGGTGGCGTGTGAGTCATATACAATGAATATGTGTCTGGAAGTCCGAGGTCCAACAGAAATACAGTCTAGTCCACCACCCTGTGTGAAGTGATCTTCTAGACAGATATCATGAATACAGAAGGATCCTGTTTTGGGTTCATGTTCATGCATTCTCTATTTTTATAATTGGATCAATGAGATGATCAATAAACTGTATAAAGATTATGGTCATAAGGCATGTCCAATTATAAAAACACCTAGAGAGACAAGAAATAACTATGAATGTGTGTTGAAAACACACCCTTATCCACTAAGAAATAAGTGATACAAACAAAAGTGTTGCCTCTTTGGCGAGTGACTGCATAGGCAGTGTTAAATAGTAATGGTTAATGCTCCTATTCTGTGTCAGTGGCAAGCTCACTATTATTCATTTACTAGGAGAAACTAAGTAAACAGGTACCCTAATTGCAAATTCCCTAAATGACCAACTAGATAAGAGGTGGGGTGCAAGGACCAATGGAGATAATAAGGTCTCAAGCTTTTTCTTTTCATCTGCTCTGCTCTTTACTCTGCAGAATAGACGCACGCTGATTTAAGCATTCTTCCATGATCGCAAGTTCTATGGCTACATCTTTGTGTTGGAGAATGGAGACCAATGTGAGTAATAGTCAATGTTCTTGTCTCAGTTTAGGTGGTTTAAGGATATTCACTGTATTGTTAAAAAATGTAAAATATAATCAGTGAATGCCAACCATGGCCCTAAAATGCAGCTAATATGAAACATTGTGTTCATTAATGCATATTCAAAACATTGAGGTCAGTTAATGAAAGAAATGAGTTGCTGGGGGTAAATAATACTATTGACAGATGTTACACATTAGTCCCTGTCAACCATGCACTAATAATAAAGTAAGAGGTTAAAATGAACATGTTGGCTAATCTATACATTCAACACCGAGGTCAGGTAGCAAAGTCTATCTAGACTATTTGCCCGGTAGAAAGTGATTTTATGTACAGATATTAGGGATGTTAAAGTTTTCAAAGCCTCATGAGCATTTTTTATTATTAGTGAATTAATGAATTAATATCTAAACAAAATCATGGTTCAAAGAAGAAAAAGAGGGCAAAATCTGGACCAATATTGAAGACTAACTAGTCCGAGAAGAGGCAAGTATGAATAAGGCTTATCTACAACATTGTGATCCAGTGCAAAAGGAAATCTAGTCTATTGCTTCTGTTATAAATGGTCCTATAAGCAGTTGTTAGAGATATCCAGGAATATTACTATTGGGCTACTGAGTTTCACAAATATTGATTGTTTATTAAAAATTAAGCAATGCAACAATAGCTAAAAGCATGAATAAATGAGGGAAAAATAGGTCCTAATGCGGTGTGATTATAGCTTATGTAATGAAATTAACATCATTCCAAATTCATTTCTAAGGAACAGAAATCCATTAAAAAAATATAAAGGCATTTATACCTCATCAGAAGGGACATAGGGACAGATGTGTGTCATTGTTGATGTTCATGTTCCATGCCATCTTTGGATTGCAAGTGTTTTTGTTTTTTTCAGTTGAGAAATAGGGAAAAAGTTTATATAATGTCATCAACTAACTATTTTAAAGAGGGTCAAGCATGAACCAGTGACAAAATTAAGTCATATAACAAGATATGATCAATCCAATTGGCTTCACTATGTTCTATTGGTGATCATTCCTCAATGTATATGTAAATCAAATGTCACATTGTATACTTTAAATATATGCAATGTGTTTATCAATAACTTCTCAGTAAAGTTGGAAAAGAAGTATATAGTCCTTTGTCATTTATTATAGTGAGTACCTGTACACAGTTATTATTATTATTATTACTACTATTATTATTTTTGTACACAGTTATTATTAGTGTTATAATCTTAAGTTTGTATATAACAGTACACATTTTATCATTATAAATTAATAAATAAATTAATAAGATAAAAAAGAGGACAAAACACGTGGCCAGCAATGAGCATGGGGTGATACATGATTCAGTAGTTCTACTCATGTTTTGTCCCTCCAAGAAACAAATCTCAGTTCTCTCCAAGTTGATTTAGGGGAACTGTGCAGATGTACAATTAGCATTTCTATTCTGGGTTTCTGGGAAGTTAAAGAACTTTCATTTTTTTCAATGGTTTTCATTTTTTAAAAAAAGTGAATAGTTTGTCAATTTTTTATGAATTAAAGTTTGAATGAATGAATGTTAAAGCGATCAACAAATATTTATATGCATAAATAAAATTAAAGAAGACCAAATATGAGTCTATGGTGGAGATATGTGGCAAGGTTTATGAAGTAACCAATTTCAGTATGATTTTTTTTAAAGGATTGAGGATTTTACATTCACATTCTTTTTTTTTTAATTTTTTAAAATTTATTTATGATAGTCACAGAGAGAGAGAGAGAGAGAGGCAGAGACACAGGCAGAGGGAGAAGCAGGCTCCATGCACCGGGAGCCCGATGTGGGATTCGATCCCGGGTCTCCAGGATCGCGCCCTGAGCCAAAGGCAGGCGCCAAACCGCTGCGCCACCCAGGGATCCCACATTCTTTTTTTTTATAAATTTATTTTTTATTGGTGTTCAATTTGCCAACATATAGAATAACACCCAGTGCTCATCCCATCAGGTGCCCCCCTCAGTGCCCGTCACCCAGTCTACATTCACATTCTTAAGTATCTAATTTTCCATCTTAGATTTGCACCACAGTTTATAATCATTCTTCTGTGGAAAAGATCTAAGTTGTTAAATCAATGAAACAACTCATAGAAAGATGTAAGGTACAGTCTTTGGAATGAGGAATGGATAGTGGATTCATGAGTGTACCTATATCTTTAAAGAATGTACAAGTTAAATGAAAATGTATGGAGGTTCCTCAAAATATTAAAAATAGAACCACCCTATGATCCAGCAATTGTATTATTAGATATTTGCCCAAGGATACAAAAGTGCTGATTTGAAGGGGCACATGCACCCCAATATTTATCACAGCATTATCTACAATAGTCAAAATATGGAAAGAGCCCAAATGTCCATCGACAGATGAATGGATTAGGAAGTTGTAGTAATAAGTCAATCGGAGAAGGACAAACATTAAATGGTCTCATTCATCTGGGGAATATAAAAAATAGTGAAAGGGAATAAAGGGGAAAGGAGAAAAAATAAGTGGGAAATATCAGAAAGGGAGACAAAACATGGAAGACTCCAAACTCTGGGAAACAAACTAGGGGTGATGGAAGGGGAGGAGGGCGGGGGGTGGGGGTGACTGGGTGGCAGGCACTGAGGTGGGCACTTGATGGGATGAGCACTGGGTGTTATTCTGTACATTGGCAAATTGAACACCAATAAAAAATAAATTTATTTAAAAAAAGGAAGTTGTAGTAAATATATACAAAGGAATATTAGCCATAAAAAAGAATGACATCTTGCCATTTATAATGACATGTATGGGGCTAGATGGTATAATGCTAAGTGAAATAAGTCAGCCAGAGAAAAATACCATATGATTTCACTCATATTAGAATTTAAGCAATGAACCAGGTGAACCTAGGGGAAAATAGAGAGAGCAGCAAACCATAAAACAGACTCTTAACTCTAGAGGATAATCTAAGGCTTGCTAGAGGGGAAGTAGGCAGGGGAATCGGCTAAGTGGGGGATGGGTATAAGGAATACACTTCTTGTGATGAGCACTGGGTGTTAAATGTAAGTGATGAATCACTAAATTCTACACCTGAAACTAATATTACACTATCTGTTAACTAACTGAAATAAAAACTTGAAAAAAAGAGCCAAGCAAGGACCCATGATCTGAATGGAATGCATTTTGAATGTGTCTTCTGATTAATTCATTTCTGCAGTACTGAATTTCTTTTAAAAAGGAGATTTGGTATATTACTTCTGTGGGAATAAGACTATAGCTAGACTTCAGTAATTTGCAAGAATCTAATTATAAGGTATATGTGGATCCTGGGAATTTAGTACATTATTCTAAGGGAATAAATAAAAAAAATCAGTAGATGATAAGTAGATAGATAATAGGTAGAGAGATAAATGATGGTAGGTAGATAAAGAAAGTAATTAATGCTAGAAAAAATGTTCTGAGGTTGAAATTTTCATTTATATAATTGGGAAATTCTGTAGTGTATTAAGAACTCAGTATATTAAAGGTGTTACCTCTCTGGGTGAGCTGACTATAAGGGCAATGGTTCTAAATCTTGAGTGAGTACCACAGTCACCTGAAAGGCTGGTTAAACTATAGATTGCTGGCCTTACCCTCAGCATTTCTTTGATTATATTTAATACTTTTTTTTAAAGTTTCTTTTTCAATTCCAGTTAGTTAACTAACATACAGTGTAATATTAGTTTCAGGTATACAATATAGTGATTGCATACAACACCCTGTGCCCATCACAAGCGCACTCTTTCATCAACATCACCTCTTTAGCCATCTTCTCCCCCAATCCACCTCCCCTACTCAGGATGATTTTAAAAATAGACCAAGCCTCGGTGTCCATTGAAAGATGAATGGATAAAGAAGATGTGGTGTATATATACAATGGAATATTACTGAGCCATTAGAAATGATGAATATCCACCATTTACTTCAACGTGGATGGAACTGGAGGGTATTATGCTGAGTGAAGTAAGTCAATCAGAGAAGACCAATCATTATATGGTTTCACTCATATGGGGAATATAAAAAATAGTGAAAGGGATTATAGGGGAAAGGAAAGAAAATGAGTGGGAAAAATCAGAGGGGGTGACAAAACATGAGAGACTCCTAACTCTGGGAAAAAAACAAGGGGTAGTGGAAGGGGAGGTGGGGGGGAATGGGGTGACTGGGTGACGGGAACTGAGGGGGGCACCTTGACAGGATGAGCACTGGGTGTTATACTATAGGTTGGCAAATCAAACTCCAAAAAAAAAATACATATAAAAAATAATAAAAATAAAAAAAATAGACCAAGTCCATGTTACTCATTTTTATAGTTCTTTTGATTTCTGTTTCAGGTTTTTACTAAACATTCTTTAACTGATAAAGATCTTAACCACTTCTACTATGAGGTAGAAGCACATAGGAGATGTAAGAGGTAGTCAGTGTTTTAGTTCTGGTGCAAGTGGTGACTATATATAAAAAGGATATGCAAATTATATGAAAAAGGGCAAGCCATGGACCAGTGATGTGAATGGAATACATTCTGAACTATATTTTATGATTAAAACATCTATGACCTACTAAAGTCCATTACAAAAAGAGATTTAAGTGTTTATATCTGTGAGACTGAGCCTATAGGTTTCAGTAATATTCAAGGATCATGTTCTTAGCCTTTGGTGCTTCATGGATTTTTTTTTGTTCTCATAATGAATAAATGAGAGAAACAAATATGTCAGTGCATAAAGATGAAAAGGGTGAGGAGGCATAGCCAACTATGAATATATGGGTTGAGGCAAGAATTACTATTAATATAACTTGGAACAAATGGAATTCATTAATAAATGGGTCAGGAGATTACATTTTGGCATAAGGATGATACAGATGGTGATATGGAATAGTATGTGTGATTGCTTTTTTTGTTTTATGTAAATTCAGATTAGTTAACATATAATGTATTATTAATTTCAGGGGAGAATTTAGTGATTCATCAGTTGCATATAACACCCACTGCTCATTACATCAAAATGTCCTTAATGCCCATCACCCAATTTCCCATCCCCTCACCCACCTCCCCTCCAGCAATCCTCAGTTTGTTTTCTATACTTACGAGAGATGGTATATGAGGCATGGACGATGGAAAATAAATATCTAAAACTCTGAGATCCAACATAATACATAATTAGTCCATTCCCTTTTTTTGTACATGATCTTATGGACAAATATTAGAAATCTATAAAGGTCATATTCTCACTTGGATTTATAGCTTAAATTTATTATCATCAATGGATCAGTGTTAGAACCATTTAAGAAATATAAATAAATAAAGAGAAAATGAAGCACTGTCCAATTATGAACGTATGTTGTGAGGCAGGACGTATTTCTCTTTCTTCAGTCTCATTGTTAGTGTATAGAAATGCCACTGACTTCTGGGCATTGATTTTGTATCCTGCCACACTGCCAAATTGCTGTATGAGTTCTAGCAATCTTGGGGTGGAGTCTTTTGGGTTTTCTATGTAGAGTATCATGTCATCAGCAAAGAGGGAGAGTTTGACTTCTTCTTTGCCAATTTGAATGCCTTTTATGGCAGGACGTATTATTAATGACAAAAACACTGATGCCTAGTAAGAAATAAAAGGATCAGAGTATTACTTCTTTGGCTAAGGATTATGTAGACACAGGTAGTTAGAAATCAATTTTTCAATTCTGAATTGGTTCCAAGTTCAAGGTTTTTCCCTTTGTTGATAGGAAAAACATACATATCTATAATGAAAAATTAATACACATGTAAAGCATTAGTAAATGACATGTGGAAAGGAAGGGTAAATGTAGATAAGGGCTTAATTTTCTTTATCCACTGCTTTGCTCTGTACTCCTCAGAATGGCCGCACTGAGGCTGATGTAAGCATCTTCCATGGTCATGAGCTCCATGTCTGCACTTATGCATTAGGAATGTATAGACCAACGTGAGTAAAGTCAAAGTTCTTGTGTTGGGTTGGGTGGTTTGTTAAGAATATTCCCTGCATCATTAGTGTAAATTAATAAACAACTTAGAAGTAAACAAAGAGAAAGAAGCCAATCCTGGACCAATGATGATGACTGGTGGCGTATGAGTCATGGATGATGATGAATAACATGTGTCTGAAACTCTGAGGTCCAACGACACACTACTGTCCATTCTCTTTGTTTGAAAGGATGCTATAGGCAGAAGTCAGGAGTATATGAAGATCTTGTTTTGGGTCTCTGTTTGTTAATGCATTTTCATTCCACAATTATAATTGGAGCATTGAAATAGTCACTAAACAAATATATATAAATATAAATAAATAAAGAGGAATATGGCATGCTCTAATTATAAAAATATGTAGTAAGGCAAGAAATAGTATTAATAAATTTGAAAACACTGTGAAGTCTAAAAGACAAATAAATGTTACATGACTGTAAAATCTCTGGCTGAAGATTATATAGATAAATAATAGTTGATGCTCATTTTCTGGGTTGAGGACAAGGCCTAAGTTGTTCATTTTCTTAAGAGAAAATGAAATAAATATAGTATGCTTCTAATTAATGATTGTCTAACTGAAAAACGAAATACAAAAAAACAAGGATCAATGAAGATTAGTTTGCAATTTATTATCATCCTCTCTGCTTTCTACTCCTCAGAATGACACACACAAGCTTATTAAAGCATCTTCACATGTAGGAGCGCCATGGTTGCATCTGTATCTTAGGAGCATGGAGAACAATGTGAGTAATAATGTCTTTATCTTGGATGGAATATTTTTTTAAATTACTCTATTATTAAAAAGTGTTTAATATAATCAAAAAGTCCAAACATACCAATATCAAATATCATCGATGTGAACCAATATGATGTTAATCCACATGTGAAACACCGAGTTCAGTTAATGAAAGAGTTTGTCTTCAGTGGAAATGATTGTATGGATAAATGTTAGGGATCGTCAAAGATTTTATTTGTGATTTTTTTGATGACATGTTTATTTCTATATTAGGCAGTTAATCGATGAACAGATGCAGATGACAGTAGAAAAAAGAGCTAGTCCTGGAGCAATGATGGTAACTGTTGGCCTAAGAGTCTTGTGTGATGCATACTCTGTGTCTAGAACTCTGAGGTCCAGCACAAAACAAATCCATTTCATGTTGTTGAAATGGTCCTATTCAGATGTCAGGATATACAAGGCTCTTGCTTTTAGTCTTGGGTTTTATTCATTTTCATTCTATAAAAATAATTGGGTCAGTGAAAATAGCAATAAACATATTACAAATAAATAAAGATAATAGGAGTAAAGCTTGTCCAATTATAAAAATATTTGGTGATATTTGGCAAATGAATGAAAATAAATGATATAAGCATGTGGCCCCTTCTGCTGAGTATGACATAGGCAGTAATGAGTAGCAGTCAATGTTCATATTCTTCGTCAGTGGCAATATTGATGTCATTTGTTACTTAAGAAAAAATAAAATAGACATGATCACAATTTGCTAATTGCCTACATGACTGAATTAACGGTAGAATTAAGGGCCAATGGAGAGAATGTCTCAATCTTTTTGTTGTTGTTGCTCTGCCTTTTTGTGCCCCACAGAATGGATGTATTCCAGTTAATTTAAGATCTTCCATGGTCAGGAGCTTTATAGTTTTAGAAGCATGGTGAGCAGTGTGAGTAATATTCAGTGTTTTTCTTGGCTAGACTATTGTTTTAAAAAAATTTTTCATTGTATTATTAAAATTCATATTATATAATCATATTAAAATGAAATTTTACCATTTGGGAGTGACATGGATGAAGCTAGAAAGTGTTATGCTAAGTGAAATAACTCAGTCAGAAAAAGACAAATACCCATATGATTTCACTCAAATGTGGATTTTAGAAACAAAATAAACAAAGGGGAAAAAAGAGAGGGGTGCAAACCAAGAAATAGACTCCTTTTTTTTTTTTCTGTTAAGAAATAGACTCTTAACTCCAGAGAACAAACCGATGGTTATCAGAGCAGAGCTGGAGGGAGGAGGGGATGGCTAAAGAGGTGATGGGGATGAAGGAGAACACTTGTGATGAGCACAGGGTATTGTATGCAAGTGTTAAATCACTAAATTGTACACCTGAAATTACATAACACTGTATGTTAACTAACTGGAATTGAAATAAAGGCTTAGAAATATTAAATATAATCAAAGAAGGTGAGATAGGCTAATGTTAAATATCAGATTAATACGAAGCACTGTGTTGATTAATGCATGTATAAAACACTAAGCTAAGTTAATGAAAGAAATTTGGTCTCAGTGGAAATGATTGGGTATATGGATGTTAGAAATATTAAAGGATCTTATTCTTGTTTTTTTCATGTGATTTATGTATATTTCTTTATTAATGAATTACATGGTGAACAAATGTAGGTGGTTGTGGAGAAAGAAAGCTAGTCCTGGACCACCAGTGATGATGGATGGTATATGAATCATATATGATGGAGACATTTTCTGGAGCTCTGAGGTTCCAACACAAATGGAATCTGGTCTACTTTCCTTTATGAAGGGAATGTATGGATGGGTGTCAGGAATATATAAGGATTTTATTCTTGGTCTTTGAGTTCATGAAGCTTTAAAATATTATTATAAAAGTATTAATGCAAGAATAAATAAACATGTATAAATGGCTAAATATGGAGAGAATGAAGCTTTGTTTATAAAATAAAACATATACTAAAGAAATGCACATTAGTGTAAAGGAATGGCTTAAAAAAAAAGGACCAAGTATGTCATGTATTTGGCTAAGGATGATTTAGATAACGATAGGGAATAGTCAGTTATTGCTCTCAGTCAATATTAATTTGAAGTTTATTTTATTAACGGAAAAATAAATATTACCAAAAATTAATAAATGCCTAAATGACTATATATTATAAGTGGTGGAAAATATAGAGATAATAACTAAATCTTTCATCATATTGTCTGCTTATATCATATATTTAATCAAGTCTTCAGAGTGAATGCACAGAGCTGATTTTAGCATCCATGGTGATTTAGGTTGTTATGTTACCTTTGTGTTAGAAAAGAAACCAAGGTGAATAACTGTCAAAGGCCTTACCTTGGTCTGGGTTATTTGTTTAAGAGAGTTCATGGTATTATTTAAAAGTAGTAAGTGAAATCAAAAAGTTAACTATGGCCTGATGAGAAATAGGATATGAAATATTGTTGATTCATTGATAATGTGCAACATTGAGGTCAACTAATGGAAGATGTGATCTTTGTGTAACATGATTCTAAAGATAGAAATTTGGTTTATTCAAGGTTTTTTTTTTTAATTTTGTGAATCATGTATTGATTTTTATTACCAATGAATTAACAATGTAGTTATTACAAATGTGGAAACAAATGAAGAGAAGGAGGCCCAAATATAGAACAGTGATAAAAAATGTTGGCATAGGAGTTTTTCATGTTTGGTTGCTACATGTCTGGAGCTCTGAGTCAACACAAAACAAAATCTAGCCTATTTTCTGTTGTAAATGATCCCATGGGTCAATGTAGAAATATACAAAACTCATATTTTTATTTTGATTTGATATTTTTAGATATTATTATGAATGGATCAGCGATTAAAACATTAAGAATGTAAAACACAGATAAATAAGGTGAAACATTGTCCAGATAGGAATATATGTGGTGACATAAGAAATGAGCAAAAATGGTCATGAAGCAATAAATAGAATAAATTTTTGCCCTTTTGCTTAAGAATTATATAGGCACTGATAATTAAAAGTCATTATTGTTATTGATCAGTCTCAAGTTTAAGCTTTCCTTTAGATAAAAGAAAAAATACTGCATGCCTAAATGAATAAATGAAATGCAGTAAAAAAGGATCAATGGATATAGGATCTAAAATTTTCTATTGTCTGCTCTACTCTGTACTCCTTAGAATGGACCTGTCAAGCAGATAATAGGGATTTTTCCATGGTCCCAAGTTCTTGGGTTGCATTCATGTATTAGGAGCATGGAGACCATGTGAGTAATAGTCGAGCTTATGGTCTTAGTTTCATACTTTATTTAAGGGTATTCAGTGCACTATTGAAAATCATGGAATATAATCAGTGGAATCTGAATATCCCACTGAGAAATATGGGATTAATATGAAGCATTATATTGATTAATGCATGTAATACAAATTGGGAATAATTAATGGAAATGATATTGACATGAGATTTATTCTAAATTGATATTTGGGATTTCTAGGCACTTTGTGGGTTCTGTGAAAAATTTTTTTTCCTTTTTTTAAATTTATTTATTTATTAATTAACTTATTTATTTATGATAGTCAGAGAGAGAAAGAGAGAGAGGCAGAGACACAGGCAGAGGGAGAAGCAGGCTCCATGCACCGGGAACCCGATGTGGGATTTAATCCCGGGTCTCCAGGATCGCTCCCTGGGCCAAAAGGCAGGCGCTAAACCGCTGCGCCACCCAGGGATCCCTGAACAATCTTTTTAAAAGTATAATTACTAAATTATGAGTTGATCAATAAATAACATAGAGACAAAAGATGAAAAAGAGGGACGGTATTGGATCGATGATGACCACTGGTGGCGTATGAGTTGTGCACGATGAATACGTGTCTGGAACTCTGAGGTCCAACACAGATGGAATCTACTCCATTGTCCCTGTTTGATGTGATCTAGAGGAATATATAAAGATTGTTATTTTGGTCATTATGTTCATGAATTTTCTTCCTATTTTTATAATTGAATCAATGAAATTATTAATACACAAATGTGTAGACAAATTTAAATGAAGAAGGTGAAGCCTTGTCCAATTAACCAAGTCTTGCCAATTTGGTTAGGCAAAAATTAATATAGTAACACATTAATTATATTGAAAAGACATATCCATTAGGAAAGAGATGGTATAAGGGTATTGTTTTTTTGACTAAAGTTGTTGGTATAGACTGTGTTAAGTGATAGTGTTAATATTCTTTGATGGCAGGGTGGAGATTGTTATTGTTTGTGTACTTAATAGAAAATAAAATATATGTAATCCCAAGTCACTGCCTATCTAAATGACTGACTGAATGAAAGGTGGAATATAGGGAAGAATGAACATAAGGTCTCAATCTTTTATCCCCTGATCTTCTTATACTCCTTAGAATGGTCATCTTTGGTGATTTAAGCAGTTCACCATTGTCTCAAGCTCTGTGGTTGCATCTATGTGTGACGAGCATGGAGCCCAATGTGAGTAATGGTCAAAATTCTTTTCTTCGTTTTTCAAAAAGGTTTTCACTGCATTATTAAAAAATTGTGAAGTATAATTTTTTATGGCCAGCAATGACCAAATAATTAGAAACAGATTAATATGAAGCATTATGTTAGTTAATCTATGTGGAAACATTGAGGTCAGTTAATGAATATTATATATTATCAATGGGAGTTAATTCTGTAGATAAACGTTAGAGATATTCAAGAGACTTGTTTTAACTTTTTGGGACCCCTACATATTATTTTATTATTATTAGTGAATTGATGAATTAATAAAAATATGTGGACATGATTGAAGATAATGAGGGACATAACTGGATAAATGATGACAAGTGGTGGCATGCAAGTTTTGGATGATGACCACTACAGGCCTGGAACTCTGGGGTCCAACAGAAGGGAAACCTAGTTCTTTTTCCCATTTGAAGGGACCCTACAGAGAGATGTCAGGCATATGTGAGGATCATGTTCTTGGCCTTTGTGTACATGAATATTTAAAAGTATTGTTATAAAAAATGAATAGTAGCATAAATATATAGTAAATGACTATGAAGAGAGTGAAGCATTGTTCATTGCTATAATATGTAATAAGTAAAATGATCTTAATATAAATCAGAATGGGAAATAAAAGATTCATGTGCACAAGTCTGAGTAAGAGTGATATGGAGAGTAAGTAGTAGTTACTAAGTCAGTTACAACTTTGACATTTAAATTTATTAAGGGGAAAATTATAATAATTAAATAAATGCCTAAATTACTACAAGCTAATAGAATCAATGGAGAGAATATCTCAATATTTTTATCATATTATCTGCTTGTTCCTCTTCAGAACAGATGCTTGAGCTGATTTCAGCTCCTGCCGTGATGAAGATCATAGTGTTCCCTTTGAGTATGGAAAAAGACGAAGGTGAACAGTGGTCAAAGTGGTTGTCTTAGAATGGGATATTTGTTTAGGGATAATCATGGTATAACTAAAAATTATTAAATTAATAAAAAATTAACTGTGGCCTCAAGATAAATGTGATAAAAAACATTATGTTGATTAATCAATAACGTATAGGATAGAGGTCATGCAGTCCATTTGGATAATGATTCTGTAAATTGATGTTAGTGATATTAAAGGATCTTATTTTTGGGTTCCTGTGAACCATTTATTATTTTTATAATTATCTATGAATTGATCATTTAATTCATACAAAAGTAGAAATGAACTAAGAAGAGACTCAGTCCTGGACCCATGATGATGACCAGTGGCATAGGAGTCATGGACGATGAAACTATGTGTCTGAAACTCTGAGGTCCAACACAGAACATGATGTTCTGTCCTTCTGTTGAAATTGATTTTACAGAAGCTGTAGGGAATAAGATCATATTCTTGTATTGTTTCATAGATACAGACTTGTTATTATTAATGGCTTAATGATAGAACCATCAAGTAAATATAAATAAACATATAAGGAAGAATAGAGTGAGGAATTGTCGAAATACAAGCCCATGTAGCAAGGCAGGCTCTATTATTACTAAAAATTGCAAACATTGAATGATGTCCATTAAGAAGTAAGTGGATCAAAGGGTCATCTCTCTGACCATGGGTATATGGGCAAGTCTGGGTACGAGGTATGAGTCACTTTAATTGTTCTTCCTCAGCCTAAAGATTGAATTTTTATAACGTTACAATATATATAAAGAAACAATAATAAATACCTAAATACTGAGTAAATGAAACCAGAAGGCAAGGATCAATGTGGATTAGGTTTCAATTTTTTTTAATTATCTGCTCTGTTCTGTACTCCTCAGAATGAACTCACAAGAGATGATTCAGTGTCTTCCGTGGGCATGAATTCTGTGGTTGCCTCTATATAATAGGAGGATGGAGATTAATGTGAGTAACAGTTGAAGTTCTTTTCTCAATTTAAGTGGATTTTTTAAAGGTTATTCACTGTGTTATTAAAATGTGTAGAATATAATTAAAGAAGGCAGCTGGATCTCGGTGTTAAATATGGGATATATGAAACACATTGATTAATGCATGTGTGAAAAGCTGAGGATATTAATGGGAGTTATATTTGATGTGATTTTAATTCTGTATATAGATTTGAGGCTTACAGCCTCTTTTTTTTTGAGTTTTAGTGCTCAAAAGTTATTTGTGAATTAATGATTTGATAAATGAACAAATAGAAACATGTAGAAGAGGTACAATATTGGATCGATGATGACCACTGGTGGTGTATGATTTGTATATGATGAATACCTGTCTGGAACTCTGAGGGCTAACATAAAATTGGTCTAGTCCATTCCCATTGTTTGAAAGCGTCCAATAGACATCCTATAGTCAGGAATAAATGATGGGTTTGTTGTTGATCTTGGTATTCATGCATTTTAAAATTATTATAATTGGATAAATGTGAGAATCTACAAATAAATATAGGAATAATTAAAGATGATAGAGTAAAGCATTGTCCAATTATAAAAATATGTGGTGAGGCAAGAAATACTATTAACCTGTAATGGAAACCCTGAAGTTCAGTTAGAAATGAGTGGTATTTGACCATTACCTCTTAGGGTAAGAATGATGTAGACGGTATAAGTTATAGACAGTGTTTCTATTCTGGCTCAGTGGCAAGATCAAAGTTGTTTGTTTTCTTAACAGACTAAATATATATACCAAATTAATGATTGTCTAGAGAGCTATGTGGATCTTGAAGCTGGGATCAATGGAGAGAATGTCTCAACTGTTTTAATCACCTGCTTTGTTTTGTACTCCTTAGAAGAGAACTGGACCTGATTTAAAGATTCTTCCTTGATCCCAACCTCTAAGGTTGCATCTATTTTAGGAGACTGGAGACCAGTGTAAGCATAATCATATTTATTGTCTTGGTTTGGATTGTTTGTCTAAGGGTATTTACTATAGCAATAAAATATTTGAAATATAAACAAAGAGGGTTATCTTCATCCTATTGACAAATAAGAGATTTATAGGAAGTGTGATATTGATTAATGCATGTATGAAAAGCTAATAAATGATAGAGCTATAATGATATGAAAATGGATCTAGAAGGATATTAGGGATTATCAAGGCTTTGTTAGGGTTTTATAAATAATAGAGTTTAAGTATTAATGAATTAATACATTAATCCATAAACAATAGTGAAATGAATGAAGAGAAAGCCGTCTTTTCTGGATCAGTGATGATAACTGCCGGCGTATGAGTCATGGATGATGAGTAATATGTGTCTGAAACTCTGAGGTCCAACACAAAAGTGATGTGTTCTTTCTCTTCATGCATTTCCATTTCTTACTATAATTGAACCATGAAATAATCAATAGACAGATACATGGATCAGTTGAGAGAAAGTCTCAATCTTTTTATCACTTTTTGTGTTTGGTACTTTTCAGAATAGAAGCTCAAGGTGATTTCTACCTTTATTGTGATCAAGGTCACCATGTTTCCCTTTTATAGGAAAGAGACCATGTGAGTAATGCTCAAAGTTCTTTTCTTGGTTTGGGTCATTTGTTCCAGGGCTTTCATGATATTATTAAAATGTAATAAATATAATGAAAAATTAACTATGGCTCAATGATATTATATGGAATATGCTGATTAATTGATAATATGTATTATTGATATTTATTAATGGAAGAGATTGATTTTGGCAATGCTTCTATAGGAAGAGGTTAGGGATATTCAAGTATCATGTTCTTCAGTTTTTGTTAATCGTGTATTGATTTCATTATTACCAATGATGATATGATTTAACTGATAGAACTATATGAGTGTATAAACAAACCTCTAATGGAACCAGTGAGGATGACAGGTGGGGGATGAGTCTTGGACAGTGGACAGTATGTGTTTGGAACCATGAGGTGCAATACAATAAGTATTCTGTTTTCTCTGTTTATTTGATCCTATGGATAGATGTTAGGAATGAATAAAGATCATGTTCTTATTTTAGAGGTATTGATTGATTGATTGATTGAGGACAAGGGCAGAGGGAGAGGGATAGAGAATCCTAAGCAGGCTCCACACTGGATGTGGTGCCTGACTTGGAGCTTGACCCCATGACTCTGAGATCATGACCTGAGCTGAAATCAAGAGTTGGACACTTAACCGACTGAGCCACCCAGGTGTCCCTTGGATGAATATATTTATATTTGTTATTATTAGTGGACCAATGATAGAACCATTAAAGGAAATATAAATAATAGATTAAGAAGAAAAAGTGAGTTATTATCTAACTATGAACATAATATGTTGAGGCAAGAAATACTGATAAAATTTGCAAACACTGATGCCCTCCATGAAATAGATCTTTCAAGGATGCCCCTTCTTTGGCCAAAGATTATACAGACATGAATAATTAAGAGTCAGTTTCATTATTCCTGGTAAGTATCAAGTTTGAAATTTTCCTTTTTGTTAAGAGACAAGATCTATATTACAAAAAATTTATGAATTCCTAAATGACTCAGTAAATTCAATGTGGAAGGCAAGAATCAATGAGGATAAAACTTTTATAATTTTTTCCTGTTATCGACTATGGTTTGTACTTCTCAGAATGGACACATTTGAGCTAACCAAGCATTATTCCATGGCAGTGAGCTCTATGATGCCATCTGTGTGACAGAAACACACAGAAACCAATGTGAGTAATAATCAAATTTCTTGTCTTTGATTCATTGATTTTTTTTCTCGACACATTTGGTGTATTATTTGAAAATTCCATGTAGAATCATAGGAGGCTAGCTATAGCTCTGTGATAAATATTGAGTTTTAGAAAATATTATATTGATTAATGCATATATGGAAAACTGAAGATAATTAATGAAGGATAATAATGTGAGAACAAGTCTATATTCAGTTTAAGGACATAAAGACTCATTTCAATTTTTGTGAATAGTAGGGTGTTAAATTATTAGTGAACCAATGATTTAATCAACATACAGAGAGAATATAACAAAGAGGGACAATATTGGATCGATGATGACCACTGGTGGCGTATGAGTCGTATACGATGAATACGTGGAACTCTGAGGTCCAACGAAAAATTAATCTAGTACATTCTCATTATTTGAAGGTATCCAATAGATTAGATATATGTCAGGAATACACTAAGATCTTGTTTTTGATTTTAAAGTTCATGCATTTATATGTATCATTGCAATTAGACGAATAAGTGATTCTATAAATAAATATATAAATAAAAATGATGAAAGAAGTGAAGCATTGTCTAATTATAAAAATATGCAATTAGGCAAGAAATACTATTAATATATCATGAAAACTCTGCAGTTCACTTAGAAGCAAGTGGTATAGCAGCTAAGGATGATGATATTAACAGGATAAGTTATAGACAATGCTCATCGTCTGAGTCCGTGGTAAATTTGAAGTTTGTTTTCTTAAGGGGAAAAAATATGTACACCAAATTAATGATTGCCCAAATGACTGACTACATGGGCGGGGGAAAGTGAAGACCGATGGAAAGAATGTCTCAACCTTTCTTATCATTTGCTCTTCCTTATACTCCTCAGAACAGACATACCACACCTTCCCTGATTATGGAGCTCCAGTTCCATCTCTGTTTTAGGAGTTGGAAGACCAATGTGAGTAATAACCAATATTCTTGTCTTGGTTTGGGTGGTGTGTCTAAGAGTAGTCACTGTAGTACTAAAAAAGATGAAATATACTCAGATGTTCAACTGTGTCCTAGTAACAAATATGGGGTTAAAATGAAATATTACAATGATGAAAGCATTTATGAAAAAATGATAGTAAATATGACAGATATATAATAATGTGGGATTTGTTCAGATATATATTAAGGCAATCAAGGCCCTTTTGAGTTTTTGTGAATCATACAGTGTAAAAATTATAATTAGGGTATTAATGAATTAATAAAGAATGTAGAAATGAATGAAGAGAAGGTGGTCTTTTTGGATCAATGATGATAACTGCCAGCGTATGAGTCACGGATGATGAATGATACGTGTCTGGAACTCTGAGGTCCAACACAAAAGAGATGTGGTCTTTCTCTTCGTGCGTTTCCATTCTTGATTATAATTAGATCACTGAAATATCAATAAGGAAATATATTTTTAAAAAGTGAATTGTAGAAACATGGTCCAATTTTAAAAATATGTGAAGAGGCAAGAAGTACAATTCATATAATTTGAAAACACTGAAGTCCAAAGAGAAATGAATGGTACGTGACTGTCCCCTCTTTGGCTAGGATGGTATGGACAGGACAAATTTTAGATAGTTTTTATATTCTGGATCACTGGGAAGTTCAAAGCAGTTCATTTTTGTAAAAGACAATGAAATAAATATTCTCCAGTAATGGTTTCCTAAATGCCTGACTTAATGAAAGATGTAGAGCAAGTGTCAGTGGAAGAATGTCTCATTTTTGTCCTCATGTTATCTGCTTGGTACTCTTCAGGACAGATGCTCCAGCTGGTTTCAGCTTCCACCCTGATCAAGATTGTTGTATTTCCTGTGTCTTAGGAGAGTAAACCAAGGTGAGTAGTAATTAGAGATTCTATCTCGGTTTGGGTCATTTAAGGGTATTCAAAGTATTATTAAAAATTAATAAATGTAATAAAAAAGTAAATTATGGCCCAGTGATAAATATGATATGGAACATTGATTAATTGATAATATGTAACATTGAGATTGATTAATGAGAGAGATATGATCTATGTTGGCAATTATTCTGTAGATAGATGTTAGGAATATTCAAATTGTTGATTCTTTAGGTTTTGTTAATTGCATATTTGACTATGATCAAAAAATTAATGATTGAATTGATACAATGTAGAAATTAATGAAGAAAAAGTGGGTCTTTTTTGTACCTATGATAATGACTGGTGGCAGATGAGTTTGGATGATGAATCCTGTGTATCTAGAACTCTGAGGTCCAGTTCAGTACAGTCTTTCTGTTTATTTGATCCTATGGACAGTTTTTCTGAAATAACAAAGATAATGTTTTTATTGGGTTCATAGATTTATATTTATTATTACAAGTGGATCAAGGATAGAACCATGGAGATATATGAATAGCAGATAAATATAAAAGCATGAAGATGTCCAACTATGAAGACCTGTATTTAGGCATGAAATATTAATAAAAATTTCAAATACTGACACCCATTAAGAATTAAATGAATCAAGAGTGTCACTTTAGCCCACAGTCCTTTAGACATGAACAATTAAGAGTCAATTTCATTGTTCTGGGTCAATCTCAAGTTTGAGGATTTTTGCACTGCTGTATAAGAAAAAAATCAATGTTATGAAATATTTATAAATATCTAAATGCCTGAGTAAATGAAATGTGGAAAGCAAGAATCAATGGAAATAAGTGTTTTATTTTATTTTTTATTTTATTTTATTTTATTTTATTTATCATCGACTGTGCTTTTCATTTCTCAAAATGGACACATTTGAGCTGAATTAAACAATATTCCATGGTGGCAAGCTCTGTGGTTGCATCTCTGTTTTAGCACAGAGAACAATGTGAGTAATCTCCAATTTCTTGTCGTGGCTCCAATGATTATTTTATTCAGTGAATCAGTATATTATTTGAAAGTCCATGTAGTAGACTTACAGAAGGCCAACAATAGCTCAGTGATGAATATTGAATTTTATGAAACATTATATTGATTAATGCATAAATAACAGCATCATTTTATTTTATTTATTTATTTATTTTAACAGCATCGTTTTAAAAGAGATATGTTGATGTGAGAATGATTCTATTTACAGATTAAAGATATTATGACTTCTCTTGGGCTTTTGTGAATGATAGGGTCCTGGCATTATTGTTAGTGATTTAATGAATTAGTCAATAGACAATGTAGAATTGAATGAAGGAAAAGAGGAGCAATACTAGATCGATGATGACCACTGGTGGCGTATGAGTCATATACGATGAATACATGTCTGGAACTCTGAGGTCCAGCAGAAGTGGAATCTGGTTTATTGTCCTGTATTAGGTAATTCTATAGACAGATATCAAGAATATATAAGGATCTTCGTTTTGGTCCTTATGTTCATACATTTTCTTTCAATTTTTATAATTGGATCAATGAAATAATAAACAAACATATAAATAAATAAGGATGAAAGCAGTGAAATCTTGTCCAATTATAAAAATATGTGGTTAGGTAAGGACTAATATTAGTGTATATTTAAAATAGTGATACCTATAAGGGAATATATGGTACAGGACTTGTTCTTTGCCTGAGGATGATATAATTCTTGATAATTAATAGTCAATGTTTATACTCTTCATTAGTGGCTAGATCGATATTTTTCATTTACTTATGAGAAAATAAAATGTGAAATATTGCAAAGCACTGCTTAATGATTTACTAAACTGAAGATGGGATGCAAGGACCAACGTATATAATATCCCAAACTTTTTTTTTTTTTATCTTGCTCTACTCTGTACTCTTCAGAACAGACATACTTGAGCTGATTTAACATCTTCCATGATCCTGAGTTCTGTGGTTGCCTCTGTATAATAGGAGGATGGGATAAATGTAAGTAACAGTTGAAATTTTTTTCTTGGTTTATGCGTTGTTTTTAAAAGGTATTTCACTATATTATTAAAAACTACAATATATAATAGAAAGAGGCACTATATTTTAGTGATAAATATGCGATATATAAACTGTTGCAGTGATTAATCCATGGGAAACTGAAGATAAATAATTAAAGAAATGTATCGATGTGAGAATTATCTCGGTAGAGATAGGAACATACAAGTTTTCCTCAGTTTTTGTGAATTGCAGCATTTAAAATTATTAGTGAATTAATGATTTACTCAGTAAACAATAAGAAGTGAATGAAGAAAAGGGACAATATTGGATCGATGATGACCACTGGTGGCGTATGAGTCATATATGATGAATACGTGTCTGGAACTCTGAGGTCCAACAGAAAAGAAATCTAGTTTATTCCTATTGTTTGAAGAGATCCTGTGTGGACAGATGTCTAGAATATACAAGGATTTGGTTTTTGGTGTTAGTGTCCATGCATTATCTTTCAATTTTTATAATTGGATCAATGAAATAATCAATAAACAAATATAAAAGAAATGCAATAAAGCATTATCCAGTTATAGAAATATGTTATTATGCAAGAAATAGTATTAATATTCTTTGAAAACTGTGAAGTTTAATTAAAAGTAAAAGCTACCCAAGTGTTATATGTATGGCTAAGGTTGACATAGATAGTATAAGTCATAGACAATGTTCAGATTCTGGGTCACTGTAAGATCAAAGTTATTCATTTTCTTAAGAGAAAAAAACATTTACACCGAATTAATAGTTGACCAACAATGGATTTAATGAAAGGTTAAAAGCAAGGACTGAGTAGAGAATATCTTGACTATTTTTATGATATGCTCTGCTTTATACTCCTCAGGACAGAAAAATTAGACATGCTTCAAGAATTTTACCCTGATCAAGAGCCCCAGAATTGTATTTCTGTACTGGGGAGACAGGAGACAAATGTGAGTAATAATCAAAGTTCTTGTCTTGTTTCTGGTGTTCTTTTAAGGATATTCATTGTATCAATAGACAGTATGAACTGTAATCAAAGAAGGCCAACTATGTCTTAGTGACAAATATAGGATTAAAATGAAGTATTACATAACATTTATGAAAAGCAGGATAATTGTTGAAAGATATAGTGATGTGTGAATGATTCTAGATACATATTATGGATAACAGTTTCTTCTTTAAGTTTTGTGAATCATATAGTTTTAAATAGTAATTTGTGAATTAATGAATTAATCAATGAACAATGTAGAAATGAATGAGGAGAAGGTGGTCTTTTTGGATCAATGATGATAACTGCCAGCGTATGAGTCACGGATGATGAATGATACGTGTCTGGAACTCTGAGGTCCAACACAAAAGAGATGTGGTCTTTCTCTTCGTGCGATTCCATTCTTGATTATAATTAGATCACTGAAATATCAATAAGGAAATATATTTTTAAAAAGTGAATTGTAGAAACATTGTCCAATTTTAAAAATATGTGAAGAGGCAAGAAGTACAATTCATATAATTTGAAAACACTGAAGTCCAAAGAGAAATGAATGGTACGTGACTGTCCCCTCTTTGGCTAGGATGGTATGGACAGGACAAATTTTAGATAGTTTTTATATTCTGGATCACTAGGAAGTTCAAAGCAGTTCATTTTTGTAAAAGACGATGAAATAAATATTCTCCAGTAATGGTTTCCTAAATGCCTGACTTAATGAAAGATATAAAGCAAGGATCAGTGGGAAAATATCTCATTTTTTTTAATCACCTGCTCTGCTCTGTACTCCTCAGAAATGATGCACTCCAGCTGATTGTAACATTCTTCCAAGGTCGTGAGCCCTCTGGTTGCATCTGTGTTGGAGGAGCATCAAGACTATGTAAGACTCAAAGCTCTTGTCTTGGTTTAGGGCTATTCAGTGCGTTATTCAAAAGTATTAAATATAATCAAAGAAAGCAAAATATAGCAATGTTTAATACTAGACTGATATGAAGCAATATGTTTACTAATCCATAAAGGTAATCCTGGGGTAGTTAATGAAAGAGATTTAGTCTCTGTAATATTATATAGACACGTTAGAAATGTTGAAGGACTATATTTTTAATTTATGTATAGTTTTTGATTAATGAATTAATAAATAAATTTTCTTGAGAATGGAGAGAAAGAGGGTCAGTCTTGGACCAGTGATAAAAGCTGGTGGTGTATGAGCTCATATATGATGAATGCTATGCGTCTGGAACTCAGATCTGATACAGAAGTAATCTAGTCTTTTTCTCTTGTGTCTAGGGATCCTAAATACAGATGTTAGGAATATATAAGAATTTTGTTGGTCTTTGTGTTCATGAATTTTAATAATTTATAAAATTAATTAAAATAAAATTTATAAAACTATTAATAGGATAAATATATGAATGAATAAAGGTGAGGAAGTTGAAGTATTGCTTTTTGGTAAATATGTAGCAAGGTAAAAGAATATTAATATACATTAGGATGTATATAAAAGGACCAAGTATATTACATCTTCGACTAAGGTTGATATAAACAGTGAAATGGGTGGGACTGGAAAAAAAAACCCAGTGAAATGCTATAGTCAGTTATTGTCTGACTCAGTTCCAAGTTTGAAGTTTATTTTTAAGGTAAAATTAATATTTCCATTAAGCCAATAAATGCTTAAATGATTATATAAATGAATGGTGGGACACATGGGTCAGTGGAGAGGAGGTCTCAATCTTTTCATCCCCTTCTCTGTTTCATATTCTTCAGAACAGATGCTTGAGCTGATTTCATCTTCTGCTGTGATCAGGATTGTCAGGTGATTCTCCTTTGTGTTAGGAAACGGAATAAGGAGAGTAATAGTAGTGTTTTGATTTGGTCATTTGTTTGTGTTCATGGTATTACTAAAAAGTAATAAATATAATAAAAAGGTTCACTATGCTTAACAAATAGATATGATATAAAACATTGTGTTCATTAATCTATTACATAGCATTGAGATTGATTAATGAAAGAAATAGAGCCTCTGTTGGCAGAAGTTGAGGGCATTCGAACAACAATAAGATGCTTCAGTTTTTGTGAATTATACTCATTTTTAAAAAATATTTTCAATGAATTAATGATTTAATCAATACAAATGTAGGAAGGAATGAAGAAAAGGTGGGCCTCTAGAGGAACAGTGATGACAAATGATTGATGAATCATGGGTGATGAGCAATTTGTGTCTGGATATACAAGGTCCAACATAATAGTCCACTCCTGCTATTCTCTTTGACTCTGTACATGGATATTTGGAATATACAAAGATCATATTCTTATTTTGAGTTTGTAAGTTTGGGTTTGTTATTATTAGTAGATCAACGATTAGTGGATCAATAATATGCATATTAAAGAAATATACATAATAGGTAAAGAACAGAGGGAGAAGGATTATCTAACTATGAAGTATCATATGGTGAGGCAAGAAATAATAAAATTGAAAATATTTATGTTAAGAAGTGGAAAAAGGGTGTTACCTTCTTAGCTAAGAGTTATACAGATAAGTAAGAGTGTAGTCTTTCTGAGTCAATGTCAAGTTTGAGGTAGATTCTTTTATTAAGAGAAAAACATATTCATGTCATGAAATAAGTGAGTAAATGAAATGTGAAAAGCAAGGATCAGTGGAGATAAAGTCTTAACTTTCTTTTTCTTTTTATCATTTACTGTGCTGTGTATTTCAGAACCGACATACTCAAGCTAAGAATTGTTTTATGGTGGTGAGCTCTATGATCGCATCTGTACGTTAGAAGCACAGAGACCAATGTGAGTAATAGTCAAGTTCTTGGTTTCCGCTGTGTTTTTTTTTTAAGGATATTCAATGTATTTTTAAAAGTACCATAAGGTCAAACGTAGCCAAGTGTAGCCTAGTGACAACTACTGAATTCCTGTGAAGCATTATATTATTACATGCATGAAATTTAAGATAGTTTTTTACATTTTCTTTTATTATTATTATTATATCACAGATGAAATTTAAGATACTTAATGAATGAGCTATATTTGAGAATTATTCTATATACAGATTAGGATTATCATAACTCTTGCGTTATTCTGAATAATAGGATTTTAAATTATTGTTAATGAATTAATAAGTTAGTCAATAAACAGTCAATAAAATAGAACTGAATGAAGGAAAAGAGGGATAATACTGCATTGATAATGACCACTGGTGGTGTATGAGTCGTATATGATGAGTATGTGTCTGGAACTCTGAGGTCCAACACACAATAAAATGTCTATTCCCATCGTTTGATGGGATCTTATACAGAGCTATCAGGAATATATCAGAATCTTGTTTTTAGCTGTCTTCATGTTATTATTATATTTGGATAAATGATTTATAAATAAATCTATAATCTTGTGTTTGGTCTTTAATGTTGATACTTTCTATTTTTAAATTAGGTCAATGAAATAATAAATAAATAAGAAGTGGGTAAAATATTGTCTAGTTACAAAAATATGTGGTTAAACAAGAAATACCGTCAATACATTTTGAAAACAAATATGTATTAGGAAATATGTGGTATAATGGCATTATTCTTTGAGTAATGGTCAGTGTTCATGCTATCAGCTACAGGATTGATACTGTTTATTTTCTTAAGAAAAATAAAATATAGGTTATCCCAATTCATTGCTTATTAATGATTGAATGAAAGGTGGAATGCAGGGACCAATGATTATAAGGTCTCATTTTTTTTTATCCTCTGCTCTGTCTTGTACTCCTTAGAATAGTCACCCTTGCTGATTTAGACATTCCGCCAGTCACGAGCTCTGTGGTTGCATCTATGTGTGAAGAGCATGGAGCTCAATGTGGGTAATAGTTAAAATTCTTTGAGAGTCCAAATTGATTTTGTGGGTTTTTTAAAAAAGATTTTATTTATTTATCTGACAGAGAAAGAGAAAGCACAAGCAGAGAGAGAGGCAGGCAGAGGGAAAGGGAGAAGCAGGCTCCCCACCGAGCAGGGAGCCTGATGCAGGGCTTGATTCTAGGACCTTGGGATCATGACCTGAACTGAAGGCAGACTCCCAACCAACTGAGCCACCCAGGTGCCCCAGTTTTGAGGTCTTTTAAAAGAGATTTTAGCTGCATGATTAATAATGTGATATAAAGTTAATGGTCACAACCATAGCCAGAGAGTAAATTTGAGGCTAATATGAAGCATTATATTAATTAATCTATATAGGAAACATTTTGGTTAATTAATAAAAGCTATTGTCAGCAGGAAGTAATTCTAAAGACAAATGTTGGAGATATTTAAGGATCTTGCTTCAAGTTTCTGAGCTCCCCAAGCATTTATTTTATCGTTATTAATTGATGAATTATTCAATAAAAGCATGTAGACATTAATGACTATAATGAGGCCCAAATGTGACTGCTCATGTATGAATCTGGAACTCTGAGGCAATCATGGAAATTAATTAATCTGTTCCCTCTTTTGGAATTGTTTCAGTGAAGAAATGTCTGGAATGTACAAAGATCATATTCTCATAGTGATTTTATGGACATAGATTGGTTGTTATTAATGGAATAATGATGGAACTATTAAAAATACAAATTTGTAAAAAACAAGAAAGCAGAACATTGTCTAGTTATTAAGTTTTGTGATGAGGCAAGAGATATTAGTAATAACCATTGAAAACAGTAATTCCCATTAAGAGATAAATGGACAAAGTTCTCACACCTCTTTGAGGTCACACACATATACTCTGATAAAAAGAGTGATTTTTATTCTTTTTGGTAGTGAAATTGAATTTTTCCTTTTGTAAGATAAAAATATATACATACTGAAAAAAATAACTAAATATTGACTGTATGAATTGTGAGGAGCAAAGATCAATTGCAGTTAGGTCTCAATTTTTTCTATTACTTGCTCTGCTCTGTCATCCTCAGAATGGATGCACTCAAGCTGATGAAAGCATTTTCCATGGTCTTGAGGTCCTTGTTACCTCTGTATAAGAAGAGGACAGAGGTTAATGTGAGTAATAGTTCTTTTCTTGGTTTCCATGTGTTTGTTTTTTTATTCCACTCAATGTGGATCCCAACATGGGACTTGAACTCACAACCCTGAGATCAAGACCTGAGCTGAGATCAAGAGTCAGAGGTTTAACTGATTGAGCTGCTCAGGTACTCCTCCAGGTGGTTTTTAAAAGGCAATTCACTGTATTATTAAAAAGTGTGAAATATAATTTTTATTTTATTTTATTTTATTTTTAATAAATTTATTTTTTTATTGGTGTTCAATTTGTCAACATACAGAATAACACCTAGTGCTCATCCCGTCAAGTGCCCACCTCAGTGCCCGCCACCCAGTCACCCCCACCCCCCACCCACCTCCCCTTCCACCACCCCTAGTTTGTTTCCCAGAGTTAGGAGTCTTTCATGTTGAAATATAATTTTTAAAAAGGCAACTGTATCTCAGTGATAAATATGGAATATATGAAACATTGATTAGTCCATGTGTAGACAACTAAGGATAATTAATAAAAAAGATACATTGATATGGGAATAATCTATGTACAGACTAGGGATAGAAAGGCTCTTCTAGGGTTTTGTTTATCATAGCGTTTAGAAATTATTATTAATGAATTAATATTTTAATCAACCAATAAACAGAAATGAATGAAGAAAAAGAAGGACAATATTGGATCGATGATGACCACTGGTGGCGTATGAGTCCTATGCGATGAATACGTGTCTGGAACTCTGAGGTCCAACACAAAACAGATGTGGTCTTTCTCTTCATACATTTATATTCTTTGTTAAAATTGGATCATTGAAATATCACTGTGGAAATACGTGATTCGAAAAGCTGATGTAAAAAAATGAGGCAAGAAATACTATTAATATATTTTGAAAACACTGAGTAGTCCAAAGAGAAATAAATGGTACCCAAATGTAACCTCTATGGAGGACCAATTATAGACAATGTTTATGTTCTGGGTCAGTGCAAAGTTCAAAGTAGGTTCTTTTTCTTTTTCTTTTTTTGGTTCTCTTAAGAGAAAAATGAAATAGACTTCAAATAATGATTGTCTAAATGCCCAACTAAATACAAGATGTAAATCAAGGGTAAATGGAAGAATGTCTAATTTTTTATCATCTGCTCTGCTCTGTACTCCTCAGAATGGATGCACTCCAGCTGATTGTAACATTCCAATGTCATGAGCCCTCTGGTTGCATCTATGTTTGAGGAGCATGGAGACCATGGAAGTAATAGTTAAAGTTCTTGTCTCGGCCTGAGTCATTTGTTTAGGGTTATTTACTGTACTATTCAAAAGTATTATTAAAGAATATAAAATATGCCAATGTTATTTATTAGGTTGAGATGAAGCATTTTGTTGGCCAAAGTATAATATTGAGGTCAGCTAATGAAACAGATTAGTCTCTGTGGAAATGATTCTACAAATGGATGGTAGAGATGTTGATGGATCTTATTCTAATTTTTTAAAGATTTCTTTATGAATGAATTAATCAGTAAACAAATGTTTATGAGAATGAAAAGAAAGAGGGCCAGTCACAGATCAGTGAAGATGGCTAGTGGTAAATTAAGCATATACAATGAATACTACATGTCTGGAATTCTAGGGTTCAACACGGTGTTATCTAGTACATTCCCCATGTGTCAAGGGATCTTGTAGACAGGTGTCAAGAATATACACGATTTTTTTTCTTGGTCTTTGTGTTCACGAATTTTAATGATATTTGTAAGGTGTCAATGGTGGGATAAAGAAGACATGTATAAAGACCAAAGGGAATGCATGGTTGCCCCAGTCAGTAGAACATCCCTCTTGATCTCAGGGTCATGAGCCCCTAACCGTAACTCTAACCCTAGATCTGAGAAGAAAAAGAAGTGGTATATGTTTGCAATGGAATATTACTTGGCCATAAAAACAAATGAAATCTTGCCATTTACGACAACATGGATGGAGCTAGAGTGCATTATGCTAAGTGAAATAAGTCAGGCAAAGAAAGATAAATACCATATGATTTCATTCATATGTGGAATTCAATAAACAAAACAAACAAGCAAAGGGAAGAAGGGACAATGAGGGATACAAACCAAGAAACAGACTCTTAACTGTAGAGAACACACTGATGGTCATTGGTGGGGAGTAGGAGGGGGTGGGATGTGGGAAACAGGTGATGGGGATGAAGGAGGGCACTTGTTGTGATGAGCACCGGGTCATGTATGGAATTGATGAATCACTATATGATACACCAGAAACTAATATTACACTGTATGTTGACTAACTGGAATTTAAATAAAAACTTAAAGAAAGAAAAAAGTACTATATAGAATTGAAGAAGGCCACTGTAACCCATTGATACATATTGAACTGGCTGAAAACATATAATTTTATTTATTAAGGCATAAATGAAATTTAAGATGATTAATGAATCAGATATACTGATGTGAAAATGACTCTAGATACATATAAGGATATCAGTGGCTTCTTGGGTTTTGTGAATCATAGTTGTAAAATTATAGTTAGTGAATAAATGAATTAGTCAACAATGTAGAAATAAATGAAGAAAAGGTACAATATTGGATCAATGACCACCACTGGTGGTGTATGGGTTGTATATAGTAAACATGTCTGAAACTCTGAGGCCCAGCAGAAAGTTTCCTGCTTAATTACCCCTGTTGGAAATGATTCAACCGTCAGGTGTCAGGAATACAGAAAGATCTTAGTTTTGTCTTTTATGTTAATGTATTTTTGTTTCTATTTTTATAATTGGATCAATGAGATAGTAAATATAAAAATGAATAAATATAAGAAGAATGAAATATTGTCCAGATAAAAGATTACTGGGTTAGGCAAGAAATGCTATTGATTTTATAGACAAATTTTTTTTCCACAGAAAGATGTCAGTGTCAATACAAATCAATACCAAGATCATATTTTTGTATTGATTTCATAGATGTAGTTGTTATTAATGGAATAATGATAGAAGTATTGAACAAATATAAATAAAAATTAAAGAAAAATAGGATGAAACATTCATTGCCTAACTGAACATCTGTGGTGATATAAAAGATATTAATAAAACTGAAAATACTGGTGCTTATTTGAAATAACAGATCAAGATGTATCACCTCTTTGGCTAAAAATCAGATAGGCATTGATTTGTAAGAATCAGTTGTGTTGTTCTGGGTTAGTCTCAAGGTTGAGTTTTACATTTTGTTTGGATAAATATATAATAAAATATGTATTTATATATTATTTTATCCTTTATATATTTCATTTTAGTTACATATCTTACATATTCATATTATATTTTATGTATTTATATATTTACATATTGTATTCTATTCATTTACATATTTTATAGATCACATTTATATTATATTTCATGTATTTTGTATTATATTTTAACTATATTTTAAAATATTTAACATTTTATTTATGTATTTTATGTATTTATAAGTTATATATTTTATTATATACTTATATACATTTTATTATATATTTGTGTATCATATATAAAATTTTTATTTATATATAAAAATATATATATAAAGATGAAAAATAAATATCTAAATCCTGGGCCTATGAAATAAAAAGCAAAGATCAATGTCAATTAGATTTTAGTTATTTTTATCACTTGCTCTGCTCTGACCTCCTTAGAATGGACATTCTTCATACCCTCATGGGCATGAGCTCTGTGGTTCCCTCTATGTAATTGGAGGATGCAGATTAGTGTGAATAACAGTTAAATTCTTTTCTAGGTTAAGTATTTTTTTTTAAATTTTTTACATTTTTATTTATTTATGATAGTCACAGAGAGAGAGAGAGAGAGAGAGAGAGGCAGAGACACAGGCAGAGGGAGAAGCAGGCTCCATGCACCGGGAGCCCGATGTGGGATTTGATCCCGGGTCTCCAGGATCGCGCCCTGGGCCAAAGGCAGGCGCCAAACCGCTGCGCCACCCAGGGATCCCTAGGTTAAGTATTTTTTTTAAAGTACAAAATGTACTTGAAGAAGGCAATGTATCTCAGTGATAAATCTGGGATATATGAAAATTATATTAATTAATTCAAGTGTGGAAAACAGGATAATTAATGAAAGAGACACATTGATGTGGGTATAATCTATGTACAGATTAGGAATGCAATAACTCTTCTTGGGTTTTGCTGAATCATAGTGTTTAGAAATTATCAGTAGTGGATTAATAATTTAATCATTAAACAAAGAAATGAATGAAGGAAAAGAGGGAGGATGCTGGATCGATGATGACCACTGGTGGCATATGAGTTGTATACGATGAATATGTGTCTGGAACTCTGAGGTCCAATGGAAGAAATCTAGTCCATTCCCATTGTTTGAAGGGGTTCTCTAGACACATGTCAGGAATATAAAATGATATTATCTTTGATGTTAAAGTTCACGTGTTTTCATGCTATTAGTATAATTGGATAAATAGGAGAATCTATAAATAAATATATAAATTTATATGAATGAGTAAAGCATTGTTCAATTATAAAAATATATGATTATGTAAGAAATACTGTTAACATCCTGTGAAGACTCTGGGTTTCCATTTGAAGAAGATGGTACAGGACTGTTGCCTGGATGGCTAAGGAGGCTATTGATGGTGTAAGGCATAAACAATGTTCAGATTCTGGGTCAGTGGTAAAATCAAAGTTGTTTTTCCTTAAGAGAAAAACAATATTTATACCAAATTAGTGATTACCTAAGTGCTTAACTAAATAAAAAGTGAAAAGCAACAATTATTGGAGAGATGTCTCACTTTTTTATCATCTGCTCTGCCCTGCATTCCTCAGAACAGACACACTGGACTTGCTTTAAGGATTCTTCCCTGATCATGAGCTCCAGGGCTATAGTTCTGTTGGAGGAGTCTGGAGACCAATGTGAGTAATAATCGGTGTTCTTATCTTCATTCTGGTATTTTGCTTAAGGATATTCGCTGTACTTGTATAAAGTGTGAAATATAATCAAAGAATGTGAACTCTATCCTAGTAACAATTACAGGCTTAATATGAGGTATTGTTTTCATTAATAAATGAGAAACTGAGGATAGTTAATGACATAGATATTCTGAGAATCATTCTAGTTACTACTAGGGAGCTCAAGGACTTGTTTTATTTTTTATAATACAGTTTCAGAATTATAATTAATAAATTAATAAATCAATAAACAGTATAGAGAAGAATGAAGAGAGAGTGGTCTTCTTTGGATCAATGATAACTCTTGGCATAGGATTCACGTATGATGAATGATATATGTCTGGACCTCTGAGGTCCAACACAAAAGAAACTTGAGTTCTTGAGTTTTTTTTTATTATCATCTTCTCTGATCTGTACACCTCAGAATGGACCCACTTGAGCTGATAAAAGCATCTTTCAAGATGATGTGCTCTCCAGTTGCGTCTATGTTATTAGGAATGCTGAAGAGACCAGTGTGAGTGTCAGTATTTGAGCTTAGGTGGTTTGTTTAAGGGCATTCATTAGATTATTCCAAATATTAAATACAATAAAAGAAGGCAAAATATGCCAGTATTAAATATCAGATTGATATGAAACATTAATTTGATGATTTATATCCATAAATGCAAACCTTGAAGTCAGATTTTGAAACAGAGTTAGTCTCTGGAAAAGATTGTAGAGAGAGATATTAAGGATATTAAGGGATCTTACATTTGTTTATTTTTAATTTCGTGAATTAATTTTGTTAAACCATAAGCAAATGTTAATGAGAATGAAAAGAAAGAGGTCTAATCATGAGTCAGTGGTGATGAATGATGGTGGGTGAGTCATGGACAATGAATACCATGTGTCTGGATACCAAGGTCCAACATAATATCTAGTATATTCTGTTTATTTAATCCTATAGACAGGTGTTAGAAATATACCCCATGTCAGTATTGGGTTTATAGATTACAATTTATTATTGTTAATAGACTAATTGTAGGACCATTAAAGAAATACAAATAATAAATAAAGAAGGAAAGGACAAAGTGCTTTTTAACTCTGAACATTTGTGATCAGGTATGAGATAGTATTAGCACAATTGAAAACACTGAAACTCATTAAGGAATAAAGGGATCAAGAATATAATCTAAAAAAAAAGAAAAAAAGACAAAGAATGGAGTGTCATTTGTTTGACTAAGAATCCTATTAACACAGATAATTAAGAGTCCATTTTTTTGTTGTTGTTGTGGGTCTGTTTCAAGTTTTCTGCTCTTCATTTTATTAAGATAAATAGTATATATGATTTATAAATTACTAAATGAATAGGTAAAAAATGAGGAAATCAAGGATCAATGGGAATAGGAATTTTTTTTTTTTTTTTTTGGAATAGGAATTTAACCATTTTTTTAAATCATCAGCTATCCTTCTCAGAATGGACACACTTGAGCTAGTTCAAGCCATATGACCTGGTGGCATAGAAATCAGCATAAGAGTCAAAGTTCTTGTCTGGGTTTCAGTGATTTTTTTTCAGGATATTCAGTGTAGTTTTTAAAAGTGGCATATTTAATAAAGTTGGTCACCTGTAGCCAAGTGGCAAATATTGAAATGATACGAAACATAAAAACAGGATATTTAAAGAAAGAGATATATTAATATGAAAATGATTCGATAAACAGAATAGGGATTTCATGGCTGCTTTTTTTGATAATTGGGCTTCAAAATAATTAGTGAATTAATAAATTAGTCAATAGCACTCTAGAAATGAAGAAAACAGTTATAATATGGATTGGTGATGGCCACTAGTGACGTAGGAGTTGTATACGATGAATATATGGAACTCTGAAACTCTGAAGTCCAACATGGATAGATTGTTGTCCACCACCCCCATTTCAAGTGATCCTCTAGACACGTGCCAAGAATATATACAGGGATCTTCTTTTGGCCTTTACATTCATGCATTTCTATTATTATTATAACTAGTTGAATAAAATAATAAACAAATACAGAGAAAGATGAAGGTGGTGAAACTTTGTCCATTATTAAAATATGGAATTAGGCAAGAAATATTATTACTGTATATAAAAAATAAATGCTTATTATGAAAGATACATATGCATCTATTCTTTGACTAAAGTGATATAATTTCTAAATAATAGTTAATATTCATGTTTTCTGTCAAGGACAAGATATTGTTCATTCACTTAAGAAAAATAAAATAAACATTATCCAAGTTGATACCTACCTGAGTGACTGAATGAAAGATGGAATACAGTGATGAATGAACATAAGGTCATAGTTTCTTTATATCTGCTCTAACTTGTATTCCTTAGAATGGTCATTCTTGGCTGATTTAAGCAGTCCACCATGTCCTGGGATCAGTGGTTGCATCTATGTGTAAAGAGCATGGAGCCCAACGTGAATAATGGTAAAAATTCTTTTCTTGGTTTTGTGGTTTTTCAAAAAGGTTTTCACCACATTATTAAAAAGCGTGAAATAGGATCAGTAATCGCCAAACATGCTAAAAAGAAAGATGATGTTAATATGAAGCATTATTGTAATTAATCTTTGTAGGAAATTTTGAAGGCATTAATGAAAGATATATATTGTCTGTGAAAAGAAATTCCATAGGCAGATATCAGAGATATTCAGGGGTCTTGTTTCAAATTTTTGTGACTGTAGGTATTTATTTTATTATTATTAGTGAATTGATGAATTAGTAAAAACATGTGGACATGATTGAAGATAATGAGGGACATACCTGGATAAATGATGACAAGTAGTGGCATATGAGTCTTGGATGATGAACACTACAAATCTGGAACTCTGGGGTCCAACACAAAATAAATCTAGTCCTTTATCCTCATTTGAAGTGATCCTATAGAGGGATGTCAGGCATTTGTGAGGGTCATGTTCTTGGCCTTTGTGTACATGAATGTTTAAAAGTATTATTATTATAAAATCAGTGGTAGAAATATAGAGAACAAACTGGTGGTTGCTAGAAGGGGAGGGGGTGGAGAGGATAGGCAAAATGGGTGAAGGGGAGTGGGAGATACAGGTTTCCAGATACAGGCTTCCTGTGTTATTGTATGGTGACAGGTGGTAGCTACACTTGTGGTGAGCATAGCATAATGTATAGAGTGTTGTTAAGTCACTCTGTTGTACACCTGAATCTAAAGTAACATTGTAAAAAAATAAAAAAATAAAAAAAATAAAGTAACATTGTGTGTCAACCGTACTTCAAAAAAAAATCAATGGCAATATAAATAAAATGAAATGGATAAATCTTAAAAGAATAAGACACTATTTATTGTTAAAATATATAATAATAAATATGATATAATTGGAATGGAAAAAATGATCAAGTGTATATGTTTTGAGTGAGAATGATAGTGATAAGTAATACTTATTGTTTGAGTCCGTCAAAACCTTGACATTTAATTTATTAAGGGAAAAATAAATATTACCATAAATTAATAAATGCCCAGGTGATTATGCAAATGAATGATGAAAACTATGAATCAGTGGAAAGTGTCAACATTTTAGTCGCCTTTTCTGCTTAGTACTCTTTAGAAGAGATGCTGGAACCAGTTTTAGCTTTTGTCTCATCAAAATTGTCATGGTGCCTCTGTAGAGAGGGACCAAAGTGAGTAATGGTCAAAGTTGTTGTCTTGGATTGGGTCATTTGTTTGAAAGTATTTATGGTATTATTAAAAATTATTAAATTAATTTAAAAGTTTACCATGACCTAATGATAAATATGATATAAAACATTATGTTGATTAATTTATAATGTGCAGGATCGAGGTCTCTTAATGAAAAAGATATAGTCTAAGTGAGAAATTATTCTGTAAACCATAGTTATGGATATTCAGTATTTGTTCTTGGGTTTTTATGAAGCATGTATTGTTACTAATGAATTCATAATTTAATCAATACTGATGAAGAAACAAAGAAAAACAGCCATGATGCGATGATGATGACTGGAAACATAGGAATCAAGGATAAAAAAATATGTGTCTGAAACTCTGAGGTCCCATATGGGACATGATCACTGTATTTCCTCCATTGAAATTGTTTCCCTGAAGAGATGTCAGGAATATACAAAATCATATTCTTATATTGATTTCATAGATTAGTTATTATTAATGGAATAATGATAGAAATATTTAAATAAATATAAGTTAATATATTAAGAAGAAGAAGGTGAAGCATGGTCCAATTATGAATGTATGTAGTGAAGCAAAAGATATAATTTTTATATTATATTTATATATTATCTGATACCCTTTAAGGAATCAGTGAATCAAGAGGCTAAGGTTCATATAGGCACATGATGAGGAAGAGTGAATTTTATTTTTCTGGGTCAATCTTTAGATTGAGTTTTTCCTTTTGCTAAGATAAAAATTACGTATTAAGAAAAAGTAATAAATACCTAATTAATGAAATTCAGAAAGGTTTCTTTTTTCTTTCTTTCTTTCTTTCTTTCTTTCTTTCTTTCTTCTTTCTTTCTTTCTTCTTCCTTTCTTTCTTTCTTTCTTTCTTTCTTTCTTTCTTCTTTCTTTCTTTCTTCTTCTTCTTTCTTTCTTTCTTTCTTTCTTTCTTTCTTTCTTTCTTTCTTTCTTTCTTTCTTTTTTCCTTCTATTCTATCTGTATTCCTCAGAATGATGCACTTGAGCTGATTTAACATCTTCCATGGTCAAGAGCTCAATGGTTGGTTCTATATAATAGGAGGACAGAAATTAATGTGAGTAACAGTTGAGTTTATTTTCTTGGTTTCAGTGTGTTGTATTTTAAGATTATTTGTTAAAAAGTGCAAAATACATTTAAATAAGAGGAACAGTACTGGATCAATGATGACCACTGGTGGCGTATGAATCGTATGTGATGAATACGTGTCTGGAACTCTGAGGTCCAACATGCAAGAAATCTAGTTCATTCCCTCTGTTTGAATTGACTCTTTTAACTGTACATCAGGAATGTACAAAAAGAAATAATATTATAACTTGGAATGGACAGTAAACAGACCGCTGGATCTCTGATGAAAGGATGGTAATAGAACAGTATAAGTAACAGTCAGTTACTGCTGTCAGTTTCAAGTTTTACATTTGATGTATTAAGAAAAGTATATTAACATAAAAAGTATATAAATGGATGGTATAATGTATGGATCAATGGATCGGTGTCTTAATTTTTTATCATTTGCTCTGCTCCTTACTCTCAGAATGGACATACTTGAGCCTATTTAAGGATTCATTTACAGTCATGATCTTTATGTTTGCATCTACCTGTTAAGAGCATAGAAATCAATGTGAGTAATAGTCACAATTCTTTCTTGGTTTGAATGGTTCAAAGAAGGCTAGCCATGCCAATGTTCAATATCAGATTGATAGGAGGCATTAAAGTAAGTAATCCATAAAGAAACAAATACTAAGTTCAGTTAATGAAAAGGATTTAGCCTGTTTATATTATGGGGATATTGTGGATTAATGCTAGGGATAGTGAAAGATCTTATTTTTTTGGTGTGATTTGTGTGTATTTCTTCATTAATTAATTAGAAATACACACATCATCAATAAGGAAATATAGATACGAGTGGTCAGAAAGACAGCCAATCTTGGACCATGATGATGACATAAGTCATAGATGATGCATAATATTTGTGCGGAACTCTGAGGGCCAGTGCAAAAGGAATCTAGTCTGTTCCCCATATTTTAAGTCATACCATAGACAGATCTCAGGATTATACAGTGATCTTTTTCTTGGTCTTTGTGTTCATGAATTATAAAAAATGTAATTATGAAAGAATCAATGACAGAATAAATTAGCAAATGTATAAATGAATAAAGATGAAGAGGGTGAATTATTGTTCATTATTAAAATACATAGTCAGGAAAATGAATATTAATATCTACTGGAATGGATAATAAGTTGACCAAGTCTGTTAAATGTTTGAGTAAGGGTGACATGGACAGTGATAGGTCGTGGTCAGTATAACCCTGAGGTCAGTTGAAAGTTTGATGTTTATTGTATTGAGAGAAAGATAAATAAATTTTACTATAAAGTAATTAATACCCAGATGACAATATACATGAAGTATAGAAATTATAGATCAGTAGAAAGAATGACTCAATCTTTTTATCATCTTTTCTGCTTGATACTCTTCAGAAACAACAAGCAGGACTTAAGCCTTTTTCTGCCATCAAAATTGTTACATTATCTCTGTTCTCAGAAAGACACCTCAGTAGAGTAATAGTCAAAGTTCTTGTCTTGGTTTTGGTCACTTATGTAAGGCATTCGCTGTATTATTTTAAAGTATTAAGTCTAATTTAAAAAGATATATATGGCCCACCTATTAATGTGATATGAAATATTGATTAATAATGTGCAATTTTGATGTCACTTAATGAGAAAGATACAGTGTTTTGAGAAAGATTTGTATTCATAGATTTTAGGGATGGGATATTCAGGGATATTGTTCTTGTGTTATCATGAATCATGTATATTTTGTTATTATCAATAAATTAATGATTTGATACAAATTTAGAAATGAATGAAGAAAAATGGGACTTCACATGGCCCGTTGATGATGACTAGTGGCTTATGAGTCAGGGACAGTGAATAAAATGTATCTAGAATTCTGAAGTCCAACACAAAACATAATTAATCGACTTATCTCTTATTTTGGAAATGATCCTATTAACAGAAGTCAGAAATGCACAAATGTCATGGTCTTATTTTAGATTAATAGATTTTGGTTTACTATTTATGGCTCTTTGACAGAACAATTAAACAAATAAAAATATGTAGATCAAAAAGAAGAAGGGTAAGCATTATTCAACTATGAATTTATGTGTTAAGGCAGAAAATATTAATAAAAATTGAAAACACCTATACCTATTAAAACATAAAAAGAACAAGAATTTTACCTTTTTAGCTTAGGATCTTATAGACAGTAATATGTAAAAGTCCGTTTGGTTGTACAAGATCAGTTCCAAATCTGAGTTTCTCCTTTTGTTAAGAGAAAAAATATATATACATTATGAAAAATTATAAATACTTTAGTAATTGAGTAAATAAAATGTAGAAAACAAGAATCATAGTGTATATGGTCTCCATTTTAAAAGTCACTTGCTTTGTTTTGTACTTCTTAGAAATCAAGATGATTTGAGCACCTTCTGTAGTCTATGTTGCATCTCTTTGTTAGGAGGCTAAAGATCATGTGAGTAACAGTCAAAGTTTTTATCTCATTTGGGTGGCTTGTGTAAGGGTATTTAATGCATTATTAAAATTGAAGTATAGTCAAAGATGGCCAACTGTGATAACAATGGGATTTATATGAAGTATTATTTTTAATGCATATATGAAATTCTGAGGAGAATATATGAAACCGATACGTTGATGTTAGAATGATTTTATATACAGATTAGGGATATACAGCATCCTGTTGAATTTTTCCATTGGGTGAAGTAATAGCATTTAAAATTCTTATTATTAAAAAAATAAAAAAATAAAACTCTTATTAATGAAATAATCAATAAACACGAACTAGGGGTGGTAGAAGGGGAGGAGGGCGGGGGGTGGGAGTGAATGGGTGACGGGCACTGGGGGTTATTCTGTATGTTAGTAAATTGAACACCAATAAAAAATTAAAAAAAAAAACAAGGAATAGATGATGGAAATATGGACCAATCCTGCACAAGTGATGATGACAGATGGCATATGAGCCATATGCAATGAATAGTATGTGTCTGGAACTTTGAGACCTAAAACAACAGAAATCTAGCCTATTCCTCTTATTTGAAATGATCTTGTAGACAAATTTCAGAAATACAGAATGAATTTCTATTTGTTCCTTGTTTGTATATAATTTCATTCTGTAGTTCTAATGGGATCAATGGAAGAATCAATAAACAAAAACATAAAGAATAGAGTTCCACATTGTACAATTATAAAAATATGTGATGAGACAAAAACACTTTAACATAAATTGAGAACACTGAAATTTAAAGAGAAATTAGTGGTACATGACTGTTTCCTTTTTGGCTAATGGTGATATAGATAGTATAAGTTACAGAGAAAATGTTTGTTTTGGGTCAGTCTCAAGTCAAAGTTGGTCATTTATTTATCAAATATACTCCAAATAATGGTTGCCAAAATGACTAAACAAATGAAGGTAAAAAGCAGGGTACAAAGGAGACAATTTCTTAATTGTGTTATCATCTGCTATGATGTGATGCTCTGTACTCCTTAGAATGGACACTCTTGACCTGATTTAAGGACTCTTCCAAGGTCATGAACTCTATGGTTTCATCTTTGTGTGTTAGGAGCATGGAAAACAATGTGAGTAATAGTCAAAGTTTTTGATTTAGTTTGAGTGGCTTTAAAAAAATTATTCACTGAATTATTAAAAAGTACTGAATATAATCAAAGAAGGCTATCCATAGTGATGTTTCATATCAGATTGATATGGAGCATTACGTTGTTTAATCCATAAATGAAACATGGAGTTCAGTTAAATGAAAGAGATTTAATCTCTATGAGAATGATTCTAGAGGTGATTATGGAATCTTCAAGGACTTTATTCTTGTGTTTTTGTGATTTACATGGATTTCCTCATTAATTACTAAACAAATGTAGATGAGAATGAAGATGGGCAATCATGGTCCAGTGATGATAACTGGTGGTTTTTGAATCATATACAATGAATACCTCATGTCTAGAACTTTGAGGTCCCACACAAAAAGACTCTAATCCATTCACCATATTTTTTTCATTTGCCATATTTTAAGACTTGTAGATAGATTTCAGCATTCTACAGTGATCTTTTCCTTGGTCTTTGTGTTCATGAATTTTAAAAATATGATTATAAAAGAATCAATGGCAAGAATAAATTTGCAAATGTATAAATGAATAAAGATGAAGAGGGTGAAGCATTGTTCATTACTAAAATATATAGTTAGGGAGATGAATATTAATATTCACTGGAATGGATAATAAATAGACCAAGTATATTACACCTTTGAGTAAGGGTGGCATGGATGGTGATAGGTAGTAGTATCACCCTGAGTCAGTCAGTCGCGAGTTTGATGTTTATTGCATTGAGAGAAAAATAAATATTACCATACATTAATAAACACTTAAATGATTATGTAAATGAAAGATGAAAACTGTGGGTCAACGGGGAGAATGTCTCATTTTTTTAAATCATTGTGTCTTCAGAGTGGATGCACTGAGCTGATTTTAGCTTTTGCCTTAATTAAGATTATGTTGTCTCTGTGTCAGGAAAGAGACAAGGTGAGTTATAGTCAAAGATCTTAGCTTGGTTTTAATAATTTGTTTAAGAGTATTCTCAGCATTGTTAAAAAGTATTAAACATAATAAAGTTATCCATGGCACAAAAGTAGATATAATAGGAAACATTGTGTTGATTAATAAAATAGGAAAAATATAGTATATATGGGAAAGGATTCCATAGAACAGCATTAATGATATTCAGGCATCTTGTGCTCATGTTTTTCTTGAATAAGTGTGTCTTTTATTAATATCTATGAATTAATGCTTTAATTGAGGGTAAATGTAAAACACATAAAAAAAGTGAGGATCTAGCATGGACCAATGATGATTGGAGGTGTATGAGTTATGGATGATGAGCAATACATATGAGGTTCAACACAATACGTAGTCTATTTCCTGTTTGAAATGATCCCTTAGACACATGTCAGGAGTATACAGATATCATGTTATTATTTTAGATTCACAGATTTAGATTCACTATTACTAATGAATCAGGGATAGAGCCACCAAACAAATATAAATAGATAAAGAAGAGGAAGCATTTTTCAATTATAAACCTATGTGGTGAGGCAAAAAATATTACTAAAAACTGAAAACACTGATGTTCATTCAGAAATAAATGGATTAAGAATGTTATCTCTTTGGTTTAAGATCATGTAGACACTGTTTAGTAAGAGTAAATTTTATTGTTCTGGATCAGATCCAAGTTTGAGATTATTCCTTTTGTTAAGAGAAAAAATATTTGTGGAAAATTAATACATATATCAATAAATAACTGAAATGCAGAAATCAAAGGTCTGTTGATAAGATTTATTTATTTTTGTTTTTTAGTAATCATCTGTTCTGTTCTGTACTCTTCAGAGTGGACACACTTGAGTTGATTTAACACCTTCTGTGGTCACGAGCTCCATGTTGCATATGTGTGCTAGGAGCACAGAGACCAATGTGAGTAGTAGACACAGTGTTTGTCTTAGTTTGGGTGGGTGGTTTAAGAGTACTCAACGTAAAAAAAAAAAAAAAAAGAGTACTCAAAGTATTACTTAAAAGATGGCCAATTGTACAGTAGTGATAAATGTGAGATTGAGATGGTGCATTATACTGATTATTGCATGTATATAAAATTGAGGTTAATTAATGAAAGAGATTGATATGAGAATTATTCATTATGAAGATTAGGGATAAAACTCCTCTTGGGTCTTTGTGAATCACAGTGATTACAAATTATTATTAGTGAATTATGGTCTATTATTAGTGAATTATGGTCAATAAACAGATGGAAATGAATGAAGAAAAAGAGAGACAATACTGGATCAATGATGACTACTGAGGCGTATGAGTCGTATACGGTGAATATGTGTCTGGAACTCTGAGGTCCGACAGAAGAGAAATCTAGTCCATTCCTTTTGTTTAAAGTGATTCTATATATAGAGATCAGGAATATACAAAGATATTTTTGGTCTTTGGGTTCATTGTTTTTCATTTCATTATTATAACTCGATAAGTGAATTGAAAGAAAGAAGTAGAGAAAGAAAAGTGGAATGAAGCATGTCCAATTATAAAAATACATGATAAGGCAAGAAATGCTATTAATATATATTGTTAACACTGAAGTCCAACAGCATAACAGTTACCTCTTAAGTTGGGGGAAATATATTATTAATTACAGACAAACGTTTATGTCCTGGGTCAGCGGCAAGTTGAAAATTATTTTCTTAGGAGGAAATGAAATAAATATACTTGAAATTAATGATTGCATAAATGATTGTCTAAATTAAAAGGCAAGGATTAATGGAGAGAAGGCATATATATATATATATATATATATTTTATCATCTGTTCTGCTCTGTACTCCTCAGAATGGAAACACTTGAGAGGATGTAAGCATCTTTCATGGTCTTGAGCTTCTGGTTCCATCTATTTGTTAGGGGCATGGAGACCAATGTGAGTAATAATCAATGTTCTTATTTTGGTTTGATTTCTTTATTTAAGAGTATTTAATGTGTAACAAAGTTTGAAAGATAATCAAATAAGGCCAATTGTAGACTAGTGGTAAATACAGGGTGGATTTGAAGCATTCTATCAATGGATGTGTATATGAAAATCTAAGGATATTAATGAGAGAGATATATTGATATGAGAATGATTCTATATACAGATTAGAGATACCAGGACTCTTTTTCAGTTTTTATGAGTCATGGAGTTTAAAAGTATGATTAGTGAATTAATGAATTAATAAATATAGAAATGAATGAAGAGAAAGTGGACTAATCCTGGATCAATGATGACGGCTGGTGGCGTATGAGTCATATACGATGAATGCTACGTGTCTGGAACTCTGAGGTCCAACCCAAAAGAGATCTAGTCCATTTTCTCTTTTTGAAATGATTATATAAACAGATGTCAGAAGAATACAAGGCTTTCATTTTGGTCTTTGCGCTCATGCATTTTCAAACTATTATTACAATTGGATCAATGAAAGAACATTAAAAATGTATAGGTAAAGATGAATAACATTAAGCATTGTTCAATTATAAAAATATCTGATGAGACAAGAAATACTGCTGATATATATTGAAAACTCTGATATTCATTAGGAAGTAAATGGCATAAGGGTGTTACTCTTTAACTAAAGATAATATAGACAGTGTTATCAATAGTCAGTGCTCATGTTCTGGGTCAATGGCAAGACCTATACTGTTTACTTTAGAGAAGATAAAATGTTATCCCAAATAACTACCTAAATGACTGGTTAAATAAAAAGTGGAATGCAAGGACCAATGCAGATAATGTCTCAACCTTTCTTTATCACCTCCTCTGCCTTGTAAGCCTTAGAATGGACACCCTTGAGCTGATGTA
Organism: Canis lupus dingo; assembly: GCF_003254725.2. Lineage (NCBI taxonomy): Eukaryota > Metazoa > Chordata > Mammalia > Carnivora > Canidae > Canis > Canis lupus. The sequence goes on from NC_064250.1 coordinate 69,401,359, forward strand.
AGCATCCTCTATGGTTGTGAGCTCCATGGTTACATCTCTGCATTAAGATCATGGAGACCAATGTGAGTAATAGTCAAGGTTGTTGTCTTGGTTTCAGTGTTTGTTTTTTAAAGGCATTCACATATTATTTTAAAAATATGAAATATAAATTTTGAAGGTTAACCATTGCCCTGGCATAAGTATGGGGTTGATGTGAGGCATTGTTTTGATTAATTTTTACATGCAGCATTGAAATAAATTAATGAAAGAGGTATATTGCCATGAGCAATACTTCTATAGACAGATGTTAGAGATACTTATGGATCTTACTCTCATGTTTTATGACTTTAGGTATTTATTTTAATATTATTGATGAGTTAATAAAATTCATGTAGACACAAATTAAAATGAGGGCCAAGTCTGGATCAATGATGACCACTGGTGGCGGTATGAGTCATGGATGATGACTACTACATGTCTGGAACTCTGAGGTCCAACACTAATACTATAGAAATCTAGTCTCTTCTTATTGTTGGAAAATATCCTATAGATAGATGTTAGAGATATGTAAGAATCTTTTGCTTCTAAAGTTATGGCTCATAGATTATAATCATATTAATATAAAAGAATCAATGGAAGGATCAATAAAAAATTTAAATACTTAAAGGTAAACAGAGTGAGGCATATTTCAAATTATGGAAAGATGTGGTAAGGAAAGCAATACTATTAATATTATGTGGAATGGATAATAAATGGACCAAGGGTGTTACCCCTTTGGCTAAGGATTACATAGGTACTGATAAGTAATAATCAGTTTTGTTGTTCTGAATCAACTAATTGTGAGTTCGACATTTGTTTTATTAAGAGAAAAGTAAGCAAATAGCACAATAAATTAATATTAAATGGCTGAGTAAATGAAAGGTGAAATACGAAGGACCAATGGGTAGAAGATGTCACACTTTATTTTCTGCTTGCTCTTATACTCCTCAGAATGGACACTGCTACACCAATTCTGGCATTCTGTCATGGCCTCGAACTCAATGGTTGTCTTAAGAGCATGGAGACCAGTGTGTGTGAGTAATAGTCAGAGTTCTTGTCTCAGTTTGGGCAATTTAAGAGTAATGAATACATTATTAACCAGTAGGAAATAGGGATACCTGGGCGGCTCAGTTAAGTGTTCAACTCTTGATTTCGGCTCAGGTCATGATCTTTAGGTCTTAAGACCAAGCCCTGAGTTGAGCTCCCACCACAGTGGGGCATCTGCTTGAGATTTTCTCTTTCCCTCTGCCTTTCCCCTTGCTTGTGTGTTCTCTCTCTCTCTCTCAAATAAATAAGTAAATCTTAAAAAAAATGAACTAGGAAATATAATTAAAGAAAGCCAAACAGGACCTAGTAATAAACATGGGAATGATGTGAAACATTATGTTGAGATGTCCGTATGTGAAACACTGAGGCTGATTTAAGAAACAGATCTGATGTCTGTGGGAAATGATTTTATAGATGGATATTAGGGATGTCAAGGCTCTTATACTGGGGTTTTCAGATTCATATGTATTTCTTCATGAGTAAATAGTAAATTAGTGAATAAACCAATAGGCAAGATATAAATGAAAAGAATTAGGGATCCCTGGGTGGCTCAATGGTTTGGCCCCTGCCTTCAGCTCAGGGTGTGATCCTGGAGTCCTGGGATTGAGTCCCACATCAGCCTCCCTGCGTGGAGCCTGCTTCTCCCTCTGCCTATCTCTGTCTCTGTCTCTCATGAATAAATAAAATCTTAAAAAAAGAAAAGAATTCACAGGCTTGAATCATTGATAGTGACTGGTAGTGTACTGGTTAAGAATGATGAATGTGTTTGGACCTCTATATGGAAGTGTTAAATCACTATATGGTACACCTGAAACTAATATTACACCATACTTTAACCAATTGGAATTTATTTTATTTTTTTATTTTTTAAAGATTTTATTTGTTTATTCATGAGAGACACACAGAGAGAGACAGAGACAAAGGCAGAGGGAGAAGCAGGCTCCCCACGGGGAACCTGATGCAGGACTCAATCCCAGGACCCTGGGATCATGACCTGATCTGAAGGCAGATGCTCAACCACTGAGACACCCAGGTGCCCCTAACCAATTAGAATTTATTTTTTTTCCAATTAGAATTTAAATTAAAAAATTTAAAAATTAAAAAAAAGAATTCATATTTATTTTCCCTTTTTTTCCTTCATCTGCTTTCTTCTACAGAATGGACACACTTGAAATGATTCTGTAATGATCAAGACCTTTTTGATTCAGTGTAAGTAACAGTCTAGATTCTTGTCTTTGTTGGGGCTATTTAGGGTATTCAGGGTTGGCTGTATGATTAAAAAGTATGGAATATAATCAAAGAAGGCCACATAAGGACCAATGATGAGATTGTGTTACAAACCAAGGTTCATGATAAATCTGATCTAGCATAACACATACCCCTTTAAAAAAGAAGTTCTAACCTTTTATCTCTGAGGGTGCAAGACCCAGAGTCAATAATCTGCAGCACTCCTCATTCTTTGCTGGGTGGTTTATTTAGTGGTGCTCATTATATTATTAAAATGGATAACTTAACATATTAATTAATAAAATGGTGGTCTATTCATAATCCAGATGTAATAATGTGGCATGCATCATTGTTTCCGAGAAATTTCTGTCACGGTTCCCTCATGTTCGACAATTAAAACCCAAATCTGGTTTGTCAACATCCTCTTTACATTCTGCAGGATGGATGCACCATAGCTAATTAAATTATTCTCCAATCATGAGGATCTTTGCCTTATCACTGCAGGGAAGGAGTATGTCATCCTACGTAAGTAACAAAGTTCTTGGTTTGGTGGTTAGTTTGTGGGTTTTCATATTATCTAAAAAAAAAAAAAAAAAAACCCAAAAGAACTTTCCATCTGTTAACATGCAACACTCTTACAATACCACTGACCATATTCCCTATGCTCTGCCTTTACCCCTGTGACTTGTCCATTCCACAGTGGGGGTCTGTATCTCCCACCCCTTTCACCCATTTTGCCCATCCCATCCCTGCCTCTCAGGTGACTGTCAGTTTGTTCCCTGTATGCATAGGTCTGACTCTGATTTTTGTTTATTCTTTTGGTGTATTTTTTAGATTACACATATAATTGAAATCATACACTCTTTGCCTTTCTCTGACTTATTTTCCTTAACATAATTCCCTCCAGGAATTGTTGAATCACTGTGTTGTACACTTGAAACTAATGTAACATTGTGTGTTGGCTATACTCAAATAAAAAATATATATGGAAAATGTAAACAAAAATGAAAGGAAACAATAAATGTAAATTAACTTTTAAAATGTCATGCATAGACCAAGAATGCGAATCTATTATGAACCACAGCTTATAATTAATCCAATGTAGCACAAATGAAGTTCAAGTAAAAAAACTTAGCTTTTTTCATCCATTTCAAAACTTCCAGTCTCATTTTGTTTGTCTCACTGATTATTTATTTATTTATTTAGTCCCACTGATTATTTAAACATTCCTCTCTTGATAAAGATCTAGGCTGTTACTCATTTCAGGAGTCAGTATTCTAGTTGTTGAATAGGATGATATGGTTATTCACTATAACACCTAAAAATGGTTCAGTGTAATATCTAAAAGGTAAAGGCAGAAGGGCCACCCCTGGACCGATGATGTGAATGGAATGCATCTGAATAAAAATTATGATCAATCATTTTTTGAACCACTGAGGTCCAATGCAAAAAAAGAACTAGTGTATGACTTTGGGGGAATGATCTCAGGAAAGTTTAAGAATCATGGATATTGATTTTATATTATTAGTGAATAAAAGAATGGATCAATAAACAGATAAGGTAAAGAAAAATAGGTCAAAATGTGGACCAATTCATAGGATTTGTTATAAAACAGGAAATGCTACTAATTCAGTTCTGATATACATTGGTCCATTAAGAAAAAAAATATGTAGATTAAGTTGTTACCACTTTGCATAAGAAGCAGCTAGACCAAGGTATTTAATGGTCAATGTTCTGCTCTTAGGATTCCTATATGTTTGATTTATGAAGAAAGAAAAAGTTAAAATTGAACAAATGGTTAACTAAATGAGTGTGTGCCAAGTATGAGCCAGTGATGAATATATTTTATTCTTTCTCATGTCTGCCTTGTACCCTTGAATGGCCACATATTGGCTGCTTCAGTCATTATATTTAATGATGAAGACCCTGACTGTGACCAATGTGGCTAAGGAGAGTAAAGATTACGGTAAGTAGTAGATTGAGTTTTTATTTACAGTTTTGTCTTTTTATTCATGGGGGATGACTATATTATCTAAAAATAATAATTAGCTTCATGCAATCATGAAATGAAATTGAAGAAGACCATGCATGGACCAGTGATAAGAATGTATCCTCACAAGGTCCTGCTTAATTCATTTTGCAAAACTATAAAATAACAACAACAGACAGATCTCCATTCAAAAAATAGATTTGGGCTTTTCTCTCTCAGATTAAGAAGATTATAGACACCTTCTGGTCATAGTCAAAGATCTTGTCCTTGGGCTGATTGTATTTTCTTTGGGTTTTATTACTTTATTAAAAATAATAAATAATTGAGCAAATTAAAAGCAAATATGCTAGAAAAATTACGATGGCCACTGATGGCAAAGGATGTGAGTACTCATGAGACAAGGATTTGTTTCACTTGGGTCAATTATTTCACTACTCTGTTTAAGGAGTATGTAGAGAGACTTACCAGTAAAAATTTCCCCTCTTGTTTAGAAATAAATTCTTTGCTGTTACTTTGTTTTTGAAAAGGAGTAACTGACTAAATTAATAAGCAAGGAAAAATCCATACATAAAGAAAATTAAAGTGGTCAAGAGTATCCCAATGGTAAAATCTTCTGAAACAAGAATTAGGATCAACCCAATTTTGCTTCTCTGAGATCCATTTAACAGAAAATATTTAATCTTTGCCTCTGTGTATAATAAGGACAGACACAGTTGCTAAAATATTCGTTGTTTTCATTCTTCTGCTTTGGTGGGTTCATGGATGTTACTATTACCATTGCTGCTGCTGTTACTATTTTGATAAATCGATCTTGGAAAAATTAAATCACAGGAGGCAAAATCCTGGACCAGTGGTGAAAATGTGATTTGAAATGAGGATTATAGTTATTATAGGTCTGCACCACGGACATTTATGAAATAAAGCATTTACCTCTTTTATCTTTGTTTTAGTAGTATATAATAGCATGCAGTACTAGTCTGCATGTTGTATTGAAATAGTTTAGATATTTTTGCATGCTACTCACCTGGATTATTTCTTTCCTCTGTCTCAGTCACAAATACTGATGACTTATTTGGAGGTAGTGGCAGGAATTCCCTATTCTAAAATTTTCTGGCCCTTGATGTCTGAGAGAGTGCTAAAATAACTAATAAGCTATTAATTTCAGCTCAACAAACATCGCCCCAAATCCATGTGAGTCTCCGTGTTGGTCATAGCACTTGTATCCGAATCCAGTTTAGTTCCAGTCATTAGGTAGCTCTTTGGGATTAGGTAGAGACTAATTTATAAATGTAACAATTCAATATAATTGGGCAAGTACATGGGTTTTCAGGAACACAGAAGGTGGGCCCTCAGCTCAGTCGTTAAGTATCAGATGCTTTATGAGAGAGATGACCCCTGGGCTGATGAAAAACTTACTTCCCAGGCTGTGAGCTCTGGGAAGTCAGGAATCTTCACCTTCTTATCCACTGTGCTGCCCATTATGCCCAGCTCGCAGAGCACATGAATAGACCTTTGTTGAATGAGAAATGGAATAAATGGTGAATGAAATAGAGAATGAATGATGCAGTGAGTTAGTGAATGACTGAATCTTTGAGTAAACAAAGGGAAAATATTGATGAAAATGCAGAGTATGCAAATGAGTTAACACATGACAATGAGTTGAGTAACGAAATGTGCATAAATGTATGATGAATTAATTGATGAGTTAATGCATGGATGAGACCATGTGTAAGTAAAACTGTCAGAAGGAGAATGAGTGAGTGATGAATGAATGAGTGAAAGACAAGCAGCTCAAGGACTCAGTAAGGACGAGTGCACAAATGGATGAGATAATGAATAAGTGAATCCCTGAATGAGCTCCTGAATTACTAGAGAATTGAAAATTAATTAGTAATGAGCGAATGAATGAACCCATGAGTCAATGTATGCATCAATGAGTGAGTAACCAAATGAATTAATTAATAAGCCAAAAGCTGAGTGGGTGAAGAAATTAATAAATTAGCGAAAGAAGGAAGAAGTTGAATAATTTAACCCATGAGTAAATAAATAAGTCCATGAATGAGACAAATTAATGAGCGGATGAATTAGCAAGTGGATGGAGGGATGGAATGGATATTCGGGTGAGTGAATAAAATAATGAATTAGCGAGTGAGTAAATGAGTCAGTGGATGTGAATGTAATCCAAGAACAACTTCACTGAATGAATGAGTGAGTAAATCAGTGAGTTGAGAAATGAGTGAGTGAGTCAGTGATCCACGTGTGAGGCAGGGCATGAGTGAGCTCACACTGGGATCCATTCCCCGATCTCTCCAGAGAGAGCTAGCCACACCCCAACCTCATGGCACGCTGTAAATGCCTCCACTGGGGCACCCGCCCCTTCTACTCCATCACCGGCATTTGTGTACATGTCATCACTAAACGGATGTGCCCCGAGAGCCAGGAACCAGGTCACATTCTTCTCCATATCCCCAGCGCCTGCCCGGCCCGGAGCCTAGGAGGCGCCCAGTAAATTATTGCTGAATGAATTAATGAATAACTAAAAATACATGTGCTTTTGTGGAACTAGGATGGCCCTTCACCGCATAGTCTGGGAACTGTTCTATGGGGAAGTGCGCTGTGTGTCAGATGGTCTGTGGCATCCTCCTACGCAAGTCCACATTCTCCCTCGGGTCCAGCTTCTAGGTTCGGTGCCAGACAGTGAGACAGGATACTGGCAGTTCTGACCGTCCTGGACATTGGCCCATCCTTGGGCAACATTGGCTTGGCATGGGGGAATGGAAGCCCTGGGTCTTCCCGAAAGCTGCTCTTGTCTCTGCCAAGACAGGACGTTGAAAATAACCTGGTCTTGTTTTTATGCCTCCAGCAAGTGGGCCTGCTCCTTGCCTGTGCAAGCAAACCGATTTCCTCTGGTTGTCGTTGCAGGACTCTGGGTTAGACGGGAAGTGCCTCTGGATCTCTGGCCTCAGCTTCATCTGCTTGATGAGGGTAATGGCTGTTATGGGAATTAACCTTGTCCAGCGGGAGCTTGTTAGAAGGCCCACACTATTGTACCTGGGAGGGAACAGAAGCCTCAGAAATCACCTGAAGTAGCTGTAATCGGTGGTTTCAGCTGTATGTATTTGAAAGCTCTCAAATGATAGCCAAGTAATACCCAGATTCCCCTGTCCCAGAAGAATAGCGAGGCCAACAAAGTTCTGGAGGAATGCCAGTTTGGATGGGATGGACCAGCCCAGACCATGCACCTTTAAGGCAGCATAACGTGCCATTCTGCCTGGGGCAGATGACAAGAAAAGTAAGTTGGCAACACCTTTGCCCCATGTGGGGTATTTGCACAAGACCCACCCTCTGCCCCACCCCCCACCCCTTGTATGACATCCTCCCTCCCTCCTGCATTATATGTTATAATTTTATATTCACTTTATGGCTGACATTAACCACTCCTCTCCCTTTCCTGTCTTGCTGGCTCCCGACCCTGGATTCCGTATCTCACTCCTGGTTTTGCATCCTTTGGCCTTTGTGATGGAACCTGGTCACTTGGCTTGGAATATGGCCTTCTCCTTCCTGACGATTGATCTCAGCTCAAATCACTGGCCTTTCTACTTCAGACTAAATCAGGTAGATATCTCCCCCTGTTCTTAATTGTGGGCATCTGGGACCCTAACTTTGAGTCTTCTGGGTTGGCTATCTCCCATCAGGGCAGCCTCTGGCCTCTCCGGGTCCCCCAAATGCTGAGGGTGGGCAGAAGGATGACCATTGGTGGCTTATAGGCTAGAATCAAAGGTGTGACTGGCAAGTGTGTGGATGTTGGGGATGGGACGTGGGCTCTCACATTCCCCAGGACTGCTAGGTGGACGAGCTGTTTGGATCTCACAGCAGTCAACAGCTTCCAGTTGATTCTAGTCTGTGTTTAACGATGATTGCTCAGCTTTATGCTAAGGTCTATCACCCGTAACCTGCCTCACGCTCACATAGCCCTTTGTCTTCCTGGCTCCTCATGTCCTTCTGTCCAGAATCACCCTGTTGTACTCACAGTACGTCCTGACACTCCTGATGGAGCCCGTGTTATGGGGTTCATTATGACCTGCTGGTTTCTCCCAAAGGGAATGAACTCCTTGAGGATAGAGTCTTCTCTGTGTCATGTAGCCCACCAGAAGGTCGACTTGAGAAAATGTTTGGTGATTTAATTGTCTATTCTTTCATGTATTCAGAAAACATCGGGCTCTTTCTATGGTGCCAGATGCTGCATATAAATGGCAAGAAAAAGCCATATCCTCTCTTTGCCCTTGTGAAGCTCCTAGTCTTGGCTGGGAGATAGATTTTAAACAAATTCTCCCTGCAAAATTCCTCTATTACACTCATGATGAGTTCTATGAAGCCAAGTTGCCATTAGCTTGGTTGACCTGCCTGCTGCCTGGGCTGGGCTGGCCCTCATGACAAGCTCCCTCTGCTTCTCTTCCATGTTCTGGGGTGCTCTGAGAGGGCTGGGCCACAGCCACGGGCAGAACTGGTGGATGGCTGTGGCTCCCTGCGATCAGGTCTTGGGGGTCCTCAGAGATCCTTGGAGGAAAGAGGGGTGAGTGGACTGTGGGGTCTGTGTCGCAGCTGCTTGGTTATTACCTGGGCAGTGGTGAGCAGCCAAACATTGCGTCTCATGCAAGCCCTGTGCTTGTTAAGGATGGCTCCGCTGAGGGTCAGGGTTTGAGCTGCCCATCAATATCCAAGGTTTTGTCTTAGAAGTACTGACAGATGACAAACCAAGGGTACATTGGAATACATGTTGATCTCTTCTCCCTCCACCACATGGCATTCTGAGTCTCTTAAAACGGCCGCCTGAGAAACCCTAGTGTCACTAGCATCCCTTGGGTGTTCAGTAGCACACCTGGCAGTCGGCACACCGTGACCGATGCCTCCCTCCCTCCACCTCCGACTTCAGTCCTGCCCCATCAGCATGTCTCCAGGGAGTCCCAGAGGCCACCTCTGGCATCCCTTCCACCACACCAGTCCAGACTTCCCTCATCTTGGGCTGGCATCAGCCTCCAGATTGGCCTTTTTGCCCCTCTTCCAGTTTTTTGGTTTTTTTTTTTTTTTCTTTGCTGCAGTTAGTACAATCCTTCTAGATTTTTCTAGAATGCATGAAAAAGAATCCATGCTCCCTAGAGCCCTCTTTTGTGTTCTGGAAGCCCAGGAGCTTGGGCTCAGGTTCTTCATGACTTGGCCTGCCATCCTGCCTCCACCACACACTCCTGACCCTGTGTGGCACCCTGCAGACCCTCCCTGAGTCTGTGCATCTGCATCTCTGTGCCTTTGCACATGCTCCTGCTCTGACCCTGTCCTCACACTGCTCAGTAGTTGGACAGCTTGTCCTGTCTCCCCCTGGTGGATTGGGTCACCCCACATTTGGAACGGTTGCATGGCCATGAACTTGACCTCCATTCAGAAACCTCTCCTGTGCTTGGTGTAGGTGTTCGCCTTCCCAGCCTGGTGGTGGGTGCTTGGTCTTGGGTGTCTTGGACCCCACTCTGTCTGGGACAAAACCTGTACAGAGTGGTGGGTTCATCTGTCAGAAGCTGGTTGAATGAGACCATGAATGGACGCACATAAGAAGGATTGTGAGGCCATTCTGGGGCAGATTCTATTCCTGGCAGAGAACTGGGGTCCTTAGAGCTGGGAAATAGCACCTCCTCATTACTGAGGCCTGTCCTCTTCTCCAGCCAACTCCACTTTGCCTTCCGCCTGCGACTCATTAAGAGATATGTAACCTTAATCCTTGAAATTGCCTGGGACGGAGCGTGTTTTCACTCAAGGACATGAACATGGAGATTTTATTCCTCCTTAAATAAATCTCACTCCCCCAGGACGTTTGGACAGGATGTGGGCAATTGGACCAGGGCTTGAAACTGAACGTCTTGCAAAAGGCCTGTTTGAAAATTTGAAACCCCGTGGCCACTGGCCAGAGCCGGGTCTGGTTTGTGGGGGTCGCTGGGGCCTCCTCGCAAAGCAGGGAAGTGAAGATTGAAAACAAACCTTCAGCTGTCACTGAGCAGGCCCATGGTCTGCAAACAGAATTCCGCGGTTCGGTTTTGCTTCTCGAACGAAACTGGAGTGAGCTTGCTCAGCCCCATCAGCTCTTCCTCCAAGCTTTTGGCGGAGGCCTCAAACCCTCCTGGAGCCAGAGGGGAGTCTGAGTTGGTCCTGGAATGGAGAGGCCGAGAATGTGGTGCTAGCTGGGACCGGGATGCTCAGCGGCAGGCCCAGCTTAGGGTTCGACCTTCCCGTGGAGGGTGGGCGGTTCCAGGTGGGGCCGGGCACGGGAGCCTGGGCATCCTGACGCTGATGGAAAGGGTAACATTATATTATATTATTATTAAAACATTATATCATGCCTGTCGTCACCAGGCACAGCCAAGAGTTGCCCTGCTTCCCCCAGAGATAGGTGACATCAATTCCTCAGTGTGGAGAGGCCTGGGGAGGGCAGTCGTGACTCGGGGCTCGGGGCTCCCACTTCCCAGAGTGGTGGCAGAGGCTGGCACCCCAGAGTCACAGGTGCAGCAGGGCGGGGGGACACAGGGACACACAGGCCCCAGAGAAGGGGTCTCAGTGTTTGAGCCCTTGTGACGGGCTGTCCCACTGTCCCTGCTGAGCCATGAGTGAGCCCAGGCCCTGGACTGTCCTCTAGGACAGGGAGATGTGTGGCCTTTCATTCTCTGTTGACATTTGTCTTTCTCTGCCAGGGAAGAGTGGTCTGTGTCTTCAAAGTCACCATGTTCCGGGCTCCTGATCTGTAAGAAGTAAGTTTCATTCATTTGTCCCGCAGAAGTCTTGCTGCGTGCCGTGCCCCATAGAGCTCTCCCCTGAGCTGGGGTTCCCCACGGTGGGTGGCCTCCTGCCGGGCCCCCTGAGCCAGCACCCCCTCCACCGGCCCGCCACGCTCACTGGGCCTCAGTGGCTACCTAGGACCTTCACAAAGGGTGACATGTCCTTCTTCCCTCCATCTGAGACTTGGGTTGGAGCCAACAGCTGCCCAGTCTCAGTGTCCCCATCTGTAAACACGGGAGAAAGATGATGGTAGGAGTCTCCACATCACCATTTTGTCTATCCTGTAGGGGGTGGGGGTGGGGAGGAAGAAAGATGCCTCTCCCTTGGACTCTGGTCCCACCCCTCCTCCTCACTGTCCTCCAGGCCCTTGATCCTCACTGGTCACTTGGGGACCGGTTTGTTATATTTTCTTTTCCCTCAGATCAACACAATAAAATAAAAGACAGTCCTGCTAGCTTGGCAGGGGCCGGACCCTGTGCCCCTGCAGATGTTCCCGGTGTCAGCAGGAGCCAGTGGTCCCCACCGGCCGGGGCTGCTGGCCGATGTCCAGAGGGGACAAGGGCAGGCCTGGGCACATGTGTCCCTGCCATGGCCTCTCGTTCCTCAGGGGCCTCCTCTTCTCTGCTGCCTCCTGGGTGCCCCTGGGATTCTGGCCTCATTTACTGGCGGGCCCACCATGGGGTTCTCTGGGGAACCTCCCCAGGCCAGAGTTCAGACTTTTTAAAGAGGCATTCGTCCAACCCCCTGTGCCCCTGGGGTCCCCTGCTGCTTCCCTGCAGCTTTGGGTCCCTGCCCCTCATGTTCTTGCTCAGCCTTCCTATACATACCCCTCGTATAGGCCCTCCTCCTGCCCTCCTGATCCCGCCGCTCTGCACGTCACCTATCCAAATATTTTGTACCCTGGTGAGCCGTGGGCCCACATTCCTTGGTCTGGCTGTTTATGCAGGTGGTGGGAGCTCATCCACCTTGGGAAAGCCATACTCGAAGTGTAGGGGTGGCCCCCCAAAGGTGGATGCATTCCCCTCGAGCCACAGAAGACGATGGGAGTGGCCTGGGACCCTCTGGCCCGAGGCCTTCCCTTGGTGGGTCTCCTGGCTCCTCCCAGGGCCATATCTCCTCAGTCACCCCTTCCCGGGGCCCGTGCTGCATGCAGACTTGGGTTCCTACTGGGAGGAGAGAGAGGCAGAATGGAAGTGGGGAGCTGGTGTTGGTTGGCTGATGAGGCCTCCTGTGTGATGGCTGTTCTCTGGGGGGCAGCGGGGCACAAAATAAAGGGGTTTCGTGAGCTAGAAAGCACTGGAAAGGTATTAGAGAAACAAGGAGGGAGATGCTCATAGGGCGTCCACCCCTCCTTTCCCCTCCCCCATCTCCCCCAGAGCTGGCCCCAGTAGGTGGGTGCTGCTACCTTGCATCTCACTGAGGACTCCTGGTACCACAGAGGGTGCATCATCAGTCCCCCACTGCAGAAAAGGAAACTGAGGCTCAGATGAGTACAGTGAGCCCAGCGATGTCCCCAAGTCTAGGGCGTGTCCCACACCCTCACAGCAGCTCCCGTGCTTGTTGCCTCCCCTGAATGCACAGGATGGACAGGTGCAGCAGAAGGGTGCCTTGAACTCAGAGCCCAGATGTCTGTTGTCCCACCTGGGAGATTGGTGGCACCGTCCTCCTTCATGTTAGAGGCTTGGGTCCTAAGAGCCTGGCAGTACATGTTTATGGTTTGCTCATCAGGACCAAAGAACGTAACAAACTTTTATAGCTAAGTGACCTTTGTAAAAGCCCTTCAGTGTCTGGAAAACTCCTTCCTGCTCCTGACAGTTGCCCCTAATGGCATGCTTCAAAATACACAGAACGTACAGGCTGTAGAGCTAGCTCGCTCCTGGCCTGGCCCATCAGGGGAGTGGGGGCGGGACCACCCTTAGCCCACCTGAGCTTGCTCCCTACCAGAGCCCACTGGATGCCCGCTTGCCCCCAAAGTCCCCCTGCCATGACCTTAGGGGCTGTGTTAACTGGGGGGCATCCATCTGTTGTTGAGACCAGCCCACTTCTGTCCCTGCAAGGAGAGCGGCCAAGGAATGGTGTGGCTAGAACTGTCCAAAAACGGGCAAGGCAGTAAGCAGCCCAAGCACAGCTCCGAATCCAGGATCGGGGCATAGCCGGGGGTGGGTCTCAGCCCGTGAGTCAGGACTGCTGGCAGCTATAGGAACAGCCACCCAGCACAGGGGGCTGCAGGTCAGTTAGTGTCTGGCTCTGGGTTGGTGCTATGCAAGGTTTATGGATGGGCATTAAGCCCTTCACAGCTAAATAAAGATAATGAAAGTTTAATAATAATTGATAATTGATAATTTGGTTTACTCCTGGGGGGACTCGGGGTCACCGACAATAATAGTCATACTAGCAACAGCAGTAACTCAACAGGTGGGAATCTGAAGGCTCTGATCTGCGAGGCGGGCCCCACAGTTCCTTGTCCTGCCTCCTTCCCCTCCTTCACCTTGCCCAGCCTGAGCGTCTTGAGATGCCCATCCACCCCTCCTTCCTTTTTTATTCTTTTTTGAAGAACTATGGGAATTTAATATACTATTTTCACAACTTTTCTATAGATTTAAAAGTTTTGAAAAAAGGTAAAATGATATATTCATATTCTATAACCCAGCAATTTGGAGAAATAACCAGAAAATCACACACATATTCAGCACAAGGAGCTTTATCACAGATCAAAGTTGGAAAACAACCTAAATATGATAAACCACAATACGTGACACCAAACACCCAACAACAAAAACAAATCACATTTTTTTCCTCAAGAGTATCTATGTGGAAAAATTTCAGGATAGACCACTGAAGGAAAAAGTTGCAACACTGAATGTATGACCCCGTCCTTTCTGTCACTCTGGGAGGGTCTTCTGACCCAGAGGTGCTCGGGATCTGCCCTGCATGGAACTCCCACATTGCATTCATACCTGTTTGTTTCCCATGTAATTCTGAGTGGCTGGAGGGCAACAGCCAGCTCTGATCCAGCTGTTGTGTGTCCCTGATGCTGGCCATTCCCCAAGTACCCTTTGTGAGTGTTTGCCAGTTACCCCTACCCTGTGAGTCAGACATGTTCATACGGGTTAGATTTGGTCTTGTGACATGGCCCTTTTGTCTTGGAAGGTCATCCATCCACAGGGAGCCATGGAGGAGTGGTTTCTTGAGCATGAGTTATCCCGGGGACCACCACCTTTGATGGGGGCACCACTTGCTTCACTGGGTGAGTTCTGCTTTTTCCTGGTTGTACCTTAAAAGGCATATATGCCATGATGAAGAGCCACACATGGTCTAGGTAATATGAAGACTATAGGTGATCCAACATGGACCCGGTGCATGTGTAAAGGCCTCGGAGGGGCCGGAATGCACGCACTGCCCATCCAGGGCATTGTCAGGCAGAGGCTGGGCTGTTTCTGGCAGCTGCCTCTCTGCGTGGAGGGCAGATTGGCCACATAAGCCACTTAGAAGTTGCCCATGGCTGCACTAGAGAGTGTGCAGGCAAGGAGTGAGGCCAGTAGGGGTCGACCCCAGACAGCTGTCCCTGGTCCCTGGTCCCTGGTCCCATCCAAGTGGTAGGGACCGTGTTCACTTCACAGCTGACTGGCCACCAGACTCCTTTTTGGCAGCTTGAGTTGGGACTCAGCTTAACCTTCATGCTCCTGGCAGCAAATGAGTCTTCTTTTAAAAATTATGCATAAAATTGCATTTTGTTAACTCATGACTATAATGGAAAATGCAATAAACAATGGAGCCATGTGAGTTTTTCCCATAAAACACTACACTAATAACTAAAATGTATTGCATACAATAATACCAAAAAATAGTATTTTTTCTCATTACAAATGAAAAACATGTTTATTGTAAAAGCTTGTACAATACTAAAAACAATAAAGTGAAAAATAGGAATTACCCTCATCCCAATCATGCAAAGTTGAACACTGCCAGTATTTTAATGACCGCCCTCTGGTCTTTTGTTTTCCGCTGTAACCTACACGAGTGGTGCGTGCACATGGATGTGAGTGCGTGTGTGGTTGTGTGCGTGTGTTTTTATACACAATATCATGTATGTATATTTTCGATTGGGTTCATTATTGTCATGCTATTTTTTTCACTTAACTCTGTATCTTGAATATCTTCCCATGCCAGTAAGTAATTTTCTAGCTTGTGATGTTTTAGTGGTTATGGAGCATTCTAGCAATTTACTATCCACTAACTGATTTAATAGGTCCTCTCTTATCAGATATTTAAATAATTATCACAGTTGGATTGTGTAAGTTGGGGTGAGCATCTTCATTCATCTCACATATGTGTCCAATGTATTCGGAAGTTCATTTTGAAAGTAGAATGGCCATGCCAGAGATGTGAGCATTTTATGACCAACTTGCCCTCCTTAAACTTTGTACCAATTTGCAATCTCAGAATTAGTTTAAGTGCCTGTTTCCATGGGAATTATCGAGGTTTTGACATTTGCCAATTTGTTAACACCCATCATTGTCAGTTCTTTCATTACCTGTGATCATAGCATTTCCCCCATATCTTTACTGGGTTAGTATCTGAACTGCCAGTTCAGGTTCCTTGCATTTTTCATCTTTCTCTGAGTTTTATTTTTGTAAAAGTCCTGCATTTATATCATTTTAAGAGTCAAATAGTTCTATAGGCCCGTTGTAGAAGTACCAGTACCCCCACCCCCAACCCTGGCCCCATGCCCTGCTCCTGCTTTTGACTCTTTTAACTCATTCTTTTGACATTTATATACATTTTTTTTAAGTAACGTTCTTGTTTTTCTACTTTTCAAGTTATTTTTAAGCTTGGGTGTTATCTTGATTTTTCAACCACAGAACATGAGTCTTTGGCCTCACCATCCACGAGCATACCTCTACCCTATCTTCCTCATATATTTGATTTATATTTTTGATTTAGTCAGTATTCAGTGTTTACATTATTATAACCATGGAAACACTCTTGACAGCCGAGCAGCAGCATTATGATCATTTACCTCTCCTTCTAAACTTTTTGTTTTCTTTGGAATTAATAATTATCTGGGTGTTTGTTTCTTTGGTTAGTTTTAAGTGAACTTATCACAGATTTATTCCAAGCCTCTCAATACATTCAAATACAAATAAAAAATACACGTGTGTTTTGTCTTTCTGAAGAAATCTCTTCCTGGGGCCCTCTTGCTTATTCTGTTCTGGATTGGTTGAGCTTCATGGTTGGGCTCTCATTCTCTTCCCAGGGATTCCCTTGATCCTCTCTCCTTGGGTGGATCCCTGATTTCATAAATCCTGGGTTATCTTTTTCATTTACTCTTCTGTTTTGCTAGAGTGCATCCTCTAGCAGTTATGTCAGAAAGGGTTCAGAGGAGGTAAATTTTTGAAGACTTTTCTCATCTGAAAAGAATGTCTGCTTCACAATGACATGGATAGTTTGGCTGGGTATAGAATTCTGGTCGGTCATCTTTCTTCCCCTCAGATTTTGAAACAGCATAAATAATTGTCTTCTAACTTCTAGTGCTGGTGGTGAGAAGTCTGAAACCTTTGTGATTCCCCATCCCTTGGATGTGATCTTTGTTTTCTCCCTTTCTGGAATATGTAGGATTTTCTCATTGTCTTCTAGTGTTTTAAATTTCATGCATATGCATCTTGATATGGATCTATGTTCATCCATTCTGCTAGGCCCCCTTTTTTTAAAAAAAGATTTTATTTATTTATTCATGAGAGATACATAAAGAGGCAGAGACATAGGCAGAGGGAGGAGAAGCAGGCTCCATGCAGGAGCCCAATGCAGGACTTGATCCTGAAACTCCAGGAAGGCAGGCACTCAACCACTGAGCCACCTACGCATCCCTGCTAGGCTCTTTTGATCTGAAACTTACTGTAGACGTATTTTTTGAACAATCTTTGGATAACTTACTTCCATCTGTTTCTCTAGAACTTTTATATTTTGTATGTTGGATCTCTTTGACTGGTTCTCTTATATTTTCCCACATTTTTTTCCCTCTGATTTCAACCCTTGATTTTTTTTTTTTGTTCTCTTTCTGAGCAATTTCTCTGTCTTTATTTTTTAACCTATTCTCATTTCCACAATCTCTTACACGCCAGATCTTTTATTATACTCTAAATATTATTTTATAACATTTTGTTTCATGGATGTGATTGATTTGATATTCCTGATAATATTTGATATCCCTGATAATATTAATGGTAACTTTGCTGAAATTTTCGTCTTCCTATGGAGTCTCCAAGCATATGTGTCTCTGACTTCCATGTTATATGCTTTTCTCAACTCTCTAGTGATACAGATCATTGTATAGATGTAGATGCACACACACACACACACACACACACACACACACAAATCCACTAATGAGCTGTTTGGAAGCTCTCAGCATTCAAACTGAGGATCTAGTTTGGACTTGTGAGTTGTGGGCTCTACTGTAGCATGAGCTGCCTAGTGCACCCCATGTTTAGTTAAACTCTTTCTTTTGGACTGCTTAGATGCTCCAAAGAAGATTTTTTTTTAAGTTTCTGGTCTAGAGTATATCTGGCTGCCAGTGCCCTGGGAGGTTTGAGGAGGAAGACAGGGGATGGGGTCTTGACATCCAGCTTAAAATTTTTTCCCTTCTTTCTTTTCTTAATTTAGAACTCTTACCCTCAGCTATGCATGGTGTTTCTGTGTCAGTCACCTCTGCATTATTTTCTCTGTTGTAACACATTTTCATTCTTCCCTCAGGATCAGGGAAGGGTCTGTACTGTGGGTGAGGATTTGGGGACCTGCCTCCTTCTTAAACAGACTTTCAGTCAATTCATCCTATTTAGGCTTAGATTTCCCTTTCACATCGAGGCACCTGGTGCCATCAATTCCTGAGACTTCTGTGGGTCCCATGGAATACACTAGATTTTATTTCAACTGTCCTCAGAGCCAGTTTAAGTTTGATTTTCCCATTTCTGAATCAGTTTCCACTCTTGTCTTCCTGTCTTTGTGCCTGTGTGCTTATCTCAAAATGAAAATCTCTTCACCCCCATTTAACACATCTTTAAGGGGAAGGCAGGTGAGCATCTGTATTTATTAATTCACCATATTGAACTAAAAGTCATTTACTCATTTTTCTCTATTAGTGTGTTCCTGTTTTATTTTTATTTCAGAAGACTTTTAAAATAAGAACAGTAACTTTTTCTATCACGTATTACTGATGCCCCCCCCACCTCACCCCCTTGCTGTTTTCATTTGCCATTCCATTTTACTCATGGGGTTTTTCATTTTTTTTAATTTAAAACATTTTTATGTTCTAAAAATCTATCAGCAATATTTCCTTATGCTTTCTTTTTCCTTAGAAAAGCCTTGCCCACCCTGAGCTTACATAGGCACTTTTAATTTTTCTAGTTCTTTCATGATTTCATCTTTTATATTTGAATCTTTAATCATTTATTTATTGTAAGAAATAACTATATGTTCTGTTTCCATATTTACCACATGGTAGATACTTTTATAGTTTATGTTCTTGCTGTGGATTTCTATTATTCAATCAATCTGTTTATTCTTATGCTAGTATTGCTTTGTTTTAATACAATATTGCTATAATATGTATTATTATTTGGTAGCAATAGTCTTTCATTCACATATCTCAATATTTTCTTCATTAGTCTCACTTGTTTATTTTTCTAGATGAATTTTAGTGATATTGGGAAGTTAAAGACATTTTTATAGTTTTTCTGTGGAATTTCATAAAATTGTAAATTAAAGAGAATTTGTAATTTTTGATACGTGGGCTTTGTAAAATCTTTCAAAGTAATATATATATAGTATATATATATATATTTCACAACTGTCAAATTTGACAAATTCACAATTCATCTTTAAGTTTATTTTGAGGAATTAAATATTGCTTACATGTTTCTATTGTGAATTTGTTCCTTATATTTTCTAACTGGTTACTAGTAGCATGTAGGGAAGAGATTGCATATTTATTGTTATTGGATGTCTCCTTGAATTCTTTCATTTTTCTACAAGCTTTTAGTTGAATGTTTTGGAACTTCTAGGTAAAAAGTCATTCACTTCTATATAATACAAATTTTGCCCCTTTTCCGATATTTTAATCTCCTCTATTTCTCTTTCTTGTCTTATAGCATTGGCTAGATCTTCCAAAAC
This sequence comes from Canis lupus dingo, assembly GCF_003254725.2. Classification (NCBI taxonomy): domain Eukaryota; kingdom Metazoa; phylum Chordata; class Mammalia; order Carnivora; family Canidae; genus Canis; species Canis lupus. Next base: position 69,420,626 of record NC_064250.1, read on the forward strand.
ATTAAATTGTTGAAAATAGAAATCTTCATCTTGTTTCTCGTTCACTGTTAAGTATGATAACAAATATTTCAGGTATATGTTTTTCATAATGTTAATGAAGTATTTCATTTTAGTTCATATATGACTTTAAAATCAGGAATGGATTTAGAACTTTATGAAATGCTTTCTTGATTAATATATGGAGATATTTGTGTTGACTTGTTGATGCAATGAATTATAATAATGTTTCATAACTTTGAAACATTTTTCGGATCAAATTCTACCTAGTTATGGAGTATGTTCTTTAATATACCACATGATTTGTTAGGATTTCACTTAGGACTTTTCAAATTTATTTTTTTGTTGGTTTTGGTATCAAAGTTATGCTGGCTTTGTAAAATGAATTAGGGAGCATTCCATCTTTTTCTGTATTCTGTACCATATATACATCATTTGAATGATCTATTCCATGAAAGCTTGAAAGAACTCACCCATATAACTCTCCTGGGATAATCCTTTGACAACTTGTCCTATTTCTTCTGTATTTATTGGATTCTTCCTATTTTTTGCATCTGTAGAATATATGCTTCTTTTTTATAATACAGCTCAGCATTTAAATGTACACGTATTGGAGTCAGACAACTTGGGTTCAAATTCTTGCTCTGTCATTTCCCTTGTGACCTTGGGAAAACCATGTCTCCTTCCTAATTCTTAGTTTCCTCAGTTGTTAAATGATTAAAATGAGAGCCTGTAGCTAAGAGGGCCACTGTAAGGATCAAAGAGATAAAGTACCTTGCACTTTGTCTGGCACATAGTGAGTGCTCAGTGATTTTTAAAACCTATTATTAATCCTAGAAAATAATAGATTTTTCTGAAATTTAAAAACTTCTTAGCATAGAGCTATAAATAGTATTTTTATAACTTTCAGATCCATTTCTGTGGTTATATCACCTTTGTCATTCTTAATTTTGTGTATGTGTACTTTATCTCTTTTTTATTAGATGAGCTAGAGGAGTGTTCCTATTAGAGGTTTTCAAAAAAATTCGTTTTTGGAATTATTTATCAATTCAACTGTTTGTGTGTGTGTGTGTTCAAATTCAACAGTATCTGCCTTTATCTTTATTGATTCCTTCCTTCTGCTTTTCCTGAACCTTGTGTTGTGGGTCTGTCCATATATTCCTTATGTTACTCTTCTTAAATAATGAAAACATTTCATGGTATGAATTTGCCTCTGCTTGCAATGTTGACTGCTTAAGTTTTACTATGTAGTTTTTAAAATTTTTAAAAATATTTGTAATTATGCATTTTCATTTCTTCTGTTCTTAGAAGAAATGATTATCTGAATTAAATGTGCAAAAGTAGAGATTATTTTTAAATTAATTTCTAATTGACTTGAGTTGTGCGTTGCTTATCTTGTTTTATTCAATTGTGGTTCTATTTCATTGTGGCTAGAGAATGTGGATATATAGATCCTATTTGGGGAATTTATGGATGTCTTCTCTGTGCTTTATATAATCAATTCTGTAAACATTCCATGGACCTTCAAAAGTAAGGTGTACATCTCATTTATAGGGTACAGATTTTGATGTAAAGACATTTAGTTTTACTAAGTTTTCAGTCACTTCTTTTGGGTTTTCATCATAAAGAATGAAGTGATCTATGAACATAACTTAATCTCATTCTAAGAGTTTATAACATTTATCTGTTTTGTTACATGAGTCAGAGCTTTTTGGACAGTATAACTTAATATTGATGAAGTAAGCATCTATTCTTTATTTCTCATTTTTTGTTAATTATGATGTTGTTCGCCTCTGAATTTGTTTATCATTTACTTTTTTGCCTATTTGATGTCTTTAGAACTTGAGAGGGCCCTGAAAACTGTTTCTATCTGTTCCCTCATTTCCTTTGGATGCTATTTTATTCCTAATGTAAATGTTTGTGAATGTTATATCATTGTTGTGGATTGTACCTTCCACCCCTGAGAGGTGGTTTTTATCAACCTGTTTAATGATTTTGCTCTCGGGTACTTGAAATTGATTGCAGAGGCACCTCTGCTTGATTTTCCTTTGTGTTCCTGAGTTAGGTTGCCCTACACTCCCATGTAATTGTTTCTGGAAGTCTGTATTCAAGGCAAACTGTTTTTTGGAAGTTGAACCAGAGACTTGCATGTTCCCAAGTATTCTGCTCCTTGAGAGCTCAATATTCTGCACATTTCTAGGCAATTTCTAGCATTCCACAGATGTTTTTTAATTTTGTTCTTTTCAAACAAATAGTTGACTGCCTTAAATACAACTACCAAGGCTAGAGATTGGCCATATTGGGCCTGCCTAACGATTTCCATCTTCATCTTAATTTCTTAAGTATATATGACATCTATGCTTTTACCACAGATATCAGCAATTTTATTTTTTCCATTTTCACTTATTTTTACAAAACAATAAGAGCAAACTGTAATTAAATACTGGTTCTCAAATGCAGCCAACTGCTTTATTCAGACCACATATTACCCAGAAGCCCAATAAGTAAAGTAGATCAAATCAGCACTGCCCTATTTGGAGCTGGGCAGTGAACTCAAGCTGTGGGCATCATTCCAAGAGAAGCATGGGGGACCCCAGGCGCCCCTTAGAATATCCTTTGGAAGCTTCTGCAATGAGATATTTAGGCAATTGCACAAATCGAACAAATTGCTGTATATGCAAAACTGGGGGTGCCATTGATGGGGAGTTGATTGCTGGCAGTCAACTGTTGCATAAATTTTGTGGTTTTTGAGATGTCAGTGCATGATAGTGTGGATTGCCTGAAAGCCAAATGCATGAAAATTGAGGCCTTCCTACTTATCTGTGCCCATTCCTTGGATTTGAAATTTTTTTTAGTTCATTTTTTAAAGTGTGTCTCAAACGGACAACAGATACTTTGGATTTGAGGCTTTTGCCTTGACTTGAAAAATCTCTCTTTTTACGGGTGTGTAACTCACTTACCTTTTTATTTTTCTATTGTCTTGTTTGGACTTAAAACAATTGCACTAATGCTTGTTTGATTTGTTTCATCCTTCCTTTCTTTCCTGCTATCTTTTTATCATACAGACCACATTTTTCTTTTTAAAATTTTTTTCTGGTAATTCAGAGAGCACATGACCATTTTCTAAGTGTCTTAGTGTTTACATTTCAGGGTTTTTTTTTTTTTTAAACCGTACTGACATCCGTATTGGTCTATGGTAAAAGAAAAAAGAAAAGAAAAGAAAAGAAAAGAAAGAAAGAAATAGTGTTCTCTGACTTTGTGTAATTATTAAGATGAGTGTGTATCGTTTTTTCCCCCCATTCCTCCTGTTTACATGCTTCCAGATGATGAGGTCTGAGGGGGTGGGGAGTCATCACTGTCTCCTGTTTGCCTCTACACCCTGTGCCCTAGTCTTTGGGAGGAGGGAGTTGCCTCTCTTTGCTTTCTCTGGGCCTCTGTAGGGGCTGAAGCTCCTTGTTGTTTCTGGACTATGGAAGTTGTAAGCCTGAAATCCTAGCACTTCATGCACTTCCCTGATGTCTTATCAACACGTGGGTTGAGTGTCTGTCCCTCTCCCCCCCAAGCCTGTGAGCCCTGGAGAGGTAAGAACAGTAAATCAGGGCAGTCTCGGCCTACACCCAGGGTGATGCTAGCAAGTCCGTGCTCATGGCTGAGTGCCTGAGAGGATGTGTGGACCAGTCAGTGCTAGGGTGAGCCTCTGCGGAGCAGACAAATACCCTAGTGATTCTATCAGGCCAAGCAAGGAGGGCACACACGAGCAGGAAGATCCGTGCGCCATTGAGAGAATGGCCAAGCCAATGGGCAGGTGGTGAGTGGGGCATTGACATCGGTCTGGAAGAGTGAGAAGAGCCACCAGCCACCAGCCGTCTGAGCTGTGGGGATGCTCAGTCCAGGCTGGTGTCCATGTGTTGGGGAGCCGGGTGGGGAAGGTGAGCTTGCCTGCTTCTCCAGAGACCCAGGAGGGGCAGGGATGCTTTCAGGGTTCATCGCTGCTCTTCAGAGTTGTCCATCCTTTCATTCCTTGATATTCTTGCTGTTCATTCTACAGAATGTCTGGTTCTGGTCACTGGGGATTCAAAGCAGAGGCCAGTGTGACCCCTTCCCGCCCAGAGGAGTTCCCATTCCAAGAGGAGACATGAGTGGCGTCCTCTCCAATCACGGACACAGAGAAAATAAAAGCCATCAAAAGAACTCCCCCAGCTTCTCTCAATTAGCCTTGCTCTCTTGCTTCTCTTTCCCTGATGACCAGTGGAGGAAGCCACCTGCCACTGATGCATGGCACATCGCCACCTGAGCATGGGCTCCATTACCCTCCACCCTCTAGCTCCTCTAGAGCCTTCTACTGCCTTGGCCAGTTTTTCTGCTCTCCTGGAGGCTTCCCTTGGCTCTTAGCATGCTGTAGTGCCTTCAGTCTGAAAAATCCCAGGAAGCCACCTCCTCCCTCTAGCTGCCACCCTCTTGGTGCTTTCTCTGCATTTCACTTTTATTTGGCTTCTGACCCTAGCACTCCCCTGGAGGAGCTTTCGTTAAGATGACCAGTGGCCTCCATCTGATTGCTAGGGCCTCTCGCTGGCATTTCAGACCTGGTGCACTCAAACTAAACTCTTCCCCCACCGACACTTGCTTCTCATCCGGGCTTCCCCCAGCTCGGGAAGTGGAGCCTTTCCCTCCTACTTTCCATGCCAGGTACCTGCCCAGGTTCTTGACCCTTTTGTATCGCTCACCATTCCTTACCTGCACTTGGGGCATCACCACATCTCTCGGGCTCTTCTTCCTAACTGTTCTTAGATGTGCCCACTCTCCCCACTTCCTGAGCCCTCTGCTGCCCAGGCTACGCTCTCTTTTTTGAACTCTTAGTCTCTCTTCCTGTCCCACTCTTGCCTCCCAGAAGCATGATCTTTTCACATCAGCAAGAGCTGTCTTAGAAAAATGTGAAGCTCACGTCCTTTATCAGCTAATAAGGGCTTGCTCTTTGCCTGAGGCTAAAACCTGTAATCTTTAACCTTTGTCGTAAGGCTCTGAATGTCCTAGCCTCCCCCTAGCTCCTCATTTCTGGCATGTTCCTGGCTCCCCATGCTCCATTCACAGGTCTTTTGGTTACCATGCTCCATCCAGACCATGCTTCACCCATCTGGTCCACGGGTCATCCACCTGGTCAGTGCACCACCTGGTCCATGCGCCACCTGGTCCGTGCTCCACCTGGATCGTGCTCCACCTGGTCCATTCTCCATCTGGATTGTGCTCCACCCGGTCCGTGCACCACCCGGTCTTCCACTTCCACCCTGCATTGTCCACTCTTACCCCTCTCTTCCTGGCTTAGTCTCCTCATCTTTCATCTTTTACTGTAAACTACTTCTGAGAAGCTCCCCCTAACTGGTCGGATCTTCTTACTAACTGTTCCCTGCTCCTTCACAACACTTTGACCTCTTTTCATTTTGAAATCCATGCTCTGTGTTAATTATTTCAGTGTGGGTCTCCCCTGCTAAGCTGGAGGCTGCAGGAGGGCAGAGACCCTGTGTTATTCACAGCTCCAGCGCCTTGCGGGTATTTCATAAACATGAGCGTATTTCTGTGCCTGACCGAATGGAAGATGGGATTGGGTCGTTGGAGAGGTCCGGGCAGGCTGCTGTGGAGGGTCAGGGGGTGCAAAGGGCTGAGTTGGCTGAGGCGGTGTCAGGACTTGGGGCAGGAAGTGGATGGGGAGGTAGAAGCCTTGAATGCCATCCTAAGGAGTTTGGTCTTCGACAACTGGATTGTGAGCAGGGGGACGACATGCTCGGTGCTGGGTTTCAAGACTTTGGAGGATAGCTTGTGTCTTCTCACCTTGCTGCCCATGAGCCTGCCCTTGCCCTGTCCTTGGAGACCAACTGTCATGGCTGTGCATTCCATTTCTACGGGGTGGTGGTACTGACAGTTGGATTATGGGAGGGAGGGAATGGAGAGACCCAGGGAAAGCCTCTTGAGGGGAGGTGGAGCTGTCGAGGAGGAGCTAGAAAAACCCACTGCTCATGCGGGTCTGTGACTTGAATATGCCACAGTGATGTAGGGTGTGGCAAGGACCGTCCTAGCTTGGGGCAGCTTGGCCAAGTTGTTACCCAGAAGGTGAGGGACCCCCTTTCACATCTGAGTTCTGCCCTTAGAATTTCCCATCCTGCCATGCAGAGCAAACCACGGCCCTTCACCTTGATAAAGAGATAGTTGACCATGCCTTGGCCGAAGCGTGGCCAACGTTGCATGGCTGGCCTCTCCTCAGTCTTTCCGAGGTGGCATGGCCTTCCCGGGAGAGGTGCTACTTGAGGGTAGAGGCGCCTCTTCCCAACAGCACCGCTCCCCCCACACTCGAGGAGGGCTCATTTATGGTCACCACGTGTCTGCTTCCCAGTGCCAAATCAGGCCTCAGAAAGCTTTCTGGAAGTGACACCAACTTCAGGGGCAAGCCCTGGTCTGGGGTCAGCACCACTCCATGGTTCCTGAAGAGATGGTAGACTATGGAACGTAGGCTTTGTGATTTTTGACCTATGTAACATGGTCCACTAACTCTCAGTATCCAATCCATCCTCGGAGGGCACCCCGGAGGTGTTGCCAACGTGAGGGACGAGGACACTGGGTTTAGCTCTGGCACTGCTCCATGGTAACTCCTGGTGCCTGTGTTTGATGCCCGAATTGCGCGACAAGGCCTATCCGATGCACCCTCTGGGGGGTTTCTGGAGGCGATGCAACCCAGGGGCAAGGACACCGGTTCCAGCCTCAGCCGTGGTGCTTGAAGAGATGGTTTGCCCTGTGGCGTATGCACAAGGAAGCGTTTGGGTGGCATGGTCCACCACTTCCCAGAAGCCCAGCCAGCTTTGGGAGGGCTCCGCGGAGCCAATACTGCCTTCAGGGGGACCCAGCAGTCCAGCCTCCAGCACGCTGTGTGGTATTGAAGAGCTATTGCCCTATGTTGACGTTCCTCTCTTTGTACTAATGTTCCCCTCTGATCGAGATTAAATGCCATCTCAGAGGGTTTTCTGGAGGCAGTGCCAAGATGGGGGATGAAACGGAGGTTCTGACCTTAGGGAGTCAGTTGAGCAAAACGACATCTGCTTTGCTTGTGAAGATGGCATGGTGGTTACTGCTCAGGTCCAGTCGGCCTACGAGGACCTCTGGGGAATGCCCCTGACTTTGAGGCGGAGATGGCCATTAGTCTTTTGCTTGTGGCATTTTTTTTTTTTTTTTTTGGTGCCCAGTACTTGGGTTTACAGCCCGGGCTTCACATGCCCCGAGTCTACCTGCGTGGCCTGCTCAGTAGAACTAGACAGGTGTTCTTTCCGGTTGCACACAGGCCATCTTAGAGTTGTCATTTTGCTCACCACTCCCCTCCCAAACCCTCCCCCGGCCCCACCCCGTCCCTTTAGCCACACGCCATGGCCACCCTCCCACTGTGCCCGCGTACCCATTCCCTCAGATCCAGCACGGTGCCCAGCACATAGTAGGCACTTAATCAGTGTTTCTGGAATCATGAAATCCATAACGTCGTCCACTTCTGCTCAGTGGGACTTGCAGCCTTGGAGGGCTTCCTGGAGGAGTTGCCAGCTTTGGGGATAAGCCACCAGTACCAGCGTCAGCACCAGCTCCTCACAGTGGAGACAAGACTCCTAGCCTGTGTGTGCTTGTCGCATGATGCATGTGTTGTGCTCGACCTGCCCTCTGATTCCCCCAGCTCTGGAAGGCTTTCTGGACGCGTCCTCAACCTCTGTCCTCGGCGTCCCTGTGTGGTACTTGGAGAGATAGTAGACCGTATAGCGTACGCTTTATCTGTGACGTATGTAACACGGTCCACTAACCCTCAGTATCAAATCCATCCTCGAGGCTCCTGGAAACGACGCTGTCTTCGGGGAGGCGCCATTGGATCCCACACCAGGCCTCTTCGTGACGCTCGAAGACATGGTTTTCTGTATGGCATGTTCTTTTCTGCATGATGCAAAATGACATACTCTCGCTCTTCTTATATCAAGTTCTGCCTCGGGAAATCTCGCCATCTCTGGGGAGGAGATCTTGATTCTTTCTGGGATCAGTGCTGCTCTCTGGCATTCAATGACATGGTTGACCACGCAACTGTTGTTTAGTGTGCACCATGGCCTGCTGCTCCTCAGCGTCACACGCAGCCGCGAAGAGGTCCCCAGAGGCAACCTTGTGAACGTGAGCCTTCTTCCGGTCATCACTGCCCTCGTGCGGTACTTGAAGAAATGGTTTACCGTCCCACATACATTTTGAGTATGTATGTGGGACGGTAAACCGCTTCTTGGTATCTAGCCCAGCCGTCCAAACCATCCCGGAGCGAGCCCGAAGTCAGAGAAGCGACACTGGTCTCCCTCAGCACCCTGCCTGCTCCGTGGTACTTGGCGGAACGGTAGACTGTTAGATGTGTACTTAATCTGTTAATGCTTGCAACACAGTCTTCTCGGTGTCAAACGCAGCCTCCAAGGGCTTCCCTAGGACAATGCTACCCTCTAGGAGGGTGTCCTGCTTCCACGTTGGCACGTCCCCCCCCGTTAGTCCTTGAAGAAATGGTGGTCGGTGCCTCAGATGTTCGTGAAGGAGGGATATTACACGTGGTCCGCCTCTTGTCATCCTCCGAGCTGTCCTCAGATGGCTTCAAGACCCAGTGCCTGTGTAGAGACAGGCGTGGGTGCCCACGAGATGGTGCCACTCCAGGTACTTGAAGACACACTGACCCGTTGTTTTCATTGACGATACGTGTACAGTCTATCTTTTTCCCATGTCAAGTGTAGTCATCTCGGGGAAGATGCCCTGGCTCTGGACTCAACACTGCTCCTCCACGAAGATCTGATTGGCCCCGCCGTGTATGCTTACAGACGTGATGCACGTTCCGTGGCCCACTTCTCCCTATCTGCAATCCGGCCTCAGAGTCGAGTTGGAGCACTGGTTCTGATGTCAGCACCCACCTCACGGTACCTGGAAAGGGTTCGACCGCACTGCATGTATTTTATTAACAGCGTATGTAACATGGTCGACTTCTTTTCAGTATCAAATTCAGCCTTGGAGGTCTCCAGGCAGGCCACGCCGGCCTCTGGAGAGGAGGTGCCAGTTCCGGCACCCGCGCCGCTTTGGGATACTTAGTGGAAGTTGACCATGCTTCATACGTTTTACTTACAACGCATGTCACTTGGTCCACCTTTTCATAACAGCAGATGCACCTTGGGGGGCTTCCTGTAGGCGATACTAAGCATCAGGCATCGTGCTCGTTCCGACGTCATCTCCACTCTGGGTCCTGGAGGGGTCTCTCTGTGCTGCGCCCACTGCATCTGTAGCAGACATTGCATGGTGGCTTCTTCTCAATACTGCATCTAGCCTCAGAGGGCTTCCTGGAGGTGGTGCTAACGAGAGGAAAGAGACGCCGGTTTTGACATCAGCCCTTTCCACGGTACCTGAAAAGATGGTTGACCATAGAACATGCGCTAGCTCTATGTCGTATGTAATATGGTCCACGTCTTCTCAATATCAAATTCAGTCGCAGAGGGCTTCCCAGAGGCAAAGCCAACTTCGTGGGAGACACATTGGTCTGGCTTCAGCACCACGCCACAGTGTGTAGAGAGATGGTAGACCATAAAGCGTACGTGTTGTTTACGACGTATGTGACATGGTCCACTAATTCTCAGCATCAGTCAGCCTTAGGGCCTTCCCGGGGGCCATGCCGACTTGAGAGCAGGCCTGTGTGGTAGGCACCATCCGGCATAGATCACCAGGCGCCTGGCCGTAGACCACGTGCTTTATTTATGACGTTGGCCGCTTGGTCCCCCCACCAACACTCAGCACCCAATCCCAGCCTTACAGGGCATCCTGGAGATGGTAGTGGCATTGGACACGGGCTTGTGGTCATTGCCACGTTTGCTGATTGGTGATAATTCATGACGCTCACTGATGGCAAAGGGGTTCCTGGAGGTGACACACCAAATTAAGGGAAGAGAGGCAGGGTCCGCGTCACTTCCTGGTATTTGAAGATGCGGTTGACCATGGTGTGTACGCTTTATTTATGACGTAGGACACATGGTCTACTTCTTCTCAATATCACATCTCGCCTCGGAAGACTTCCAGGAGGTGATATCAGCTTTGAGGAAGAGCCACTGTCCTGGTGTCAGTACTGCTGCTGCTTGGTACTTGGAGAGAGGTGGTCCGTGGCGCGTTCGCTTTATTTATGGCGCACATTACACGGTCGACCTCTTTGCAGTATCTAATCCCGCCTTGCAAGCTTTCCTGGAGCTAACATCAACCGTGGGGTGGGGACACTAGTTCTGCGCTCACTGCAACTCCGCGGGGTTTGTGATGCGTTCCTTTGTCTTGTGTGTGATTGATAACTCATGTGTGGCAGCCTTTTTCTCAGCAAACCACTCTGGCTTGGCGGCTTCAAGGGCAGGGGTAACTTTGCGGACAAGGCGAGTGGCATCGACACGTGTCTGGGTACATGAGATGGTTGACCAGAGAGCACACGCTTTATTTGTGCCGTTTGTGACCTGGTCCACTAACCCTCAGTATCTGATCTCCTCTTGGAGAACTTCCGGAAGAAGTGGCGACTCTGGGAAAGAGACCATAAACCAGGGCCAGCCAGGCTCCACTAGACTTGGAAGAGAGAGCGTCTGCGAGGTGTCCACCATACGTGGGCCAGATATGGCAAACTTGGACTTATTTTTAGTAGGAGGGCCTTTCCTTGGAGGGCTTCCTAAATGTGAGGCCGTCCAAACACAGGCAAAGGAGCATGCTGTCTGCACCACCCCAAAGTACTCGAGTGATCGGCTGACCAGAGCGCGTGCACTTTACTTACGACGCAGGTCGCTTGGCCCGTGCACCTCAGTATCTGGGGAGGGTTGAGAAGACCTTTTGGGGAGCCAGCCTTGCCTTGGGGCATCCGTGTCTCTCTGTGGCCCTGGGGGTTAACTCTAAATCCGATGGTTCTTGTGACCAGCCTCTCTGTGGTATCACTACCCTCTGGCCAGGATGCCAACTTTAGGAAGTTCGGGATGCCGTTGGGGTCTGCTCCACGGGGGTACTTGGATAGTTGGTTGTCGGACAGCATGCACTGAACTGATGGCTTACACCAGCAAACTGACTCATGCGCAGTGTCCCATCCATAGTAGCAGGACTTCCAGAACTGAATGGCAAGTCTGGGGAAGGATCAGTGGTATTCTTGTCAGTGTTAATCAGTGGTACCTGAAGAGAGGTTTTCTGGGTTTCTGTTTCTTTAATGAGGATGAAACACACCTGGTTAACCTCTTTTCCAGTATCAAATCCCATCTTGGAGGCCTTCTGGTCCAGATCCCAGCTTCAGGGAAGGGTGTTACTGTCAGCTCCCATCCAGTGGACAGAAATAAGTGGTTGACCACAAAGCCTGTGCCTTATATTTACAACTAACGTCACCTGTTACACTAACTATCAGTGTCCAGTCATATTAGCAGGACTTCCAGAACGGAGTGTCCAGTCTGGGGAAGGATCAGTGGTCTTCTGGGTCAGTGTTAATCAGTGGTACCTGAAGAGAGGTTTTCTGGGTTTCTGTTTCTTTCATGAGGATGAAACACACCCAGTTAACCTCTTTTCCAGCATTTGCCTCTCCTTGGAGGCCTTCTGGTCCAGATCCCAGCATCAGGGAATGGGCACTGTGGACACGAATATGTGTTTGGCCACAAAGCCTGTCCCATATTTCTGACTTTTGTCATCTATTCTACTAACCTCCAATATCTTATCCATTCTTAGGAGGCCTTCCCAAGGTGCTGCTGACCTGGAGGAAGACAGCGGTCCCCATGACAGCTCCATGTCCCAGAACATGCAGGTAGGTCATCAGCAGTTGTGTTTATCTTGCTTCCGAGGAGGCATACACAGCCAGCCTCATGCAGTATCCGGTCCCGCTATGGAGGGATGGCTGGTCTGTGTCCCCTTTGGCGATGGGCTTGGAGTAAGCCCAGCCCACGTTAGGTAGATGCTTCTTGCACAGACAGCATGCCCTGGAGAGACAATGTAGGTGGCCCGGGCCTCTGCCCCTCAGCTTCTAGTTCATTCTGAAAAGGTGTTCTGGACGTCATAACATCTCTGGGGAAAAAAAAAAGATTATTCTGAGATCAAGATGAGATCTTTGTGTGTATGGGTGGGGGGTGGGGGGTCGGAGGGTTCCCCTGACGTTAGTCTGGGATGGACCTGTTTATCTCTAATAAGAATTCTGGTGTTGATTAATGTTAAACCTGGAAGAGTGCTTGCTGTTATGCCAGTTTAGGGGAAAGGCCTTTGTCCTCATCCCTGATCCAGGAGACGTGAGCAGCTAGCTAACCTCAGGCCGTGGGATTTACCAGAGATGCACTAGGATGCACTCTATCCTATGCACCCTTAGGAGGCAATGCTGATGTTAGGGAGGAGGCTGGGTTTCTCTGGATGATTCTTCTTTGCAGTCCTTAAGGAGAGGTTTCCTTTGGTGTGTTTGTTTCTTCTAGGGCAAGTCATTTCCCCCGACCACTCTTCAGTATGAAATGCCAGCTGGGGAGACTTCTGCACAGACGGAAGTGGTCAGCCCTTGTCCTGGGTGAGCGAGCCAACACTTAGGCTTCCCTCGCTCTGCCCATTGTGTCTGACGCTGGTGCTCCTTGCCAGTCCTTCTCAGGAGGACTTCAAGAAGACGACGTCAACCTTTGGGAGAGGAGATGGTTCTTGGCCGGCTCAAAAGCCAAGGCACAGAGGTAAGTTGTTGATGGCGTGTTGGTTTTGATGGCAGTATGCCATGACTCGATTCTGGGCTCTTTTGAGACGTTTGGGGGAAGGGACGTGGGGGTCCTTAAGAAGGCCCCGGTCATTTCCACTAAATCCCACTCTGTTTTTTGAGAGCCAGAACACATGCGGTGGCGACGGTGACGGGCACAACCCAGTCTTTAACATCAGCTGATGCTCAAACACCATCTTGTCTACCTAGAAAGAGCTGAGAGAGAGAGACAGACAGACAGACAACTTGTGGCAGAGGTAAGGCGCCATCCGGGCAAGGAACTGCTGAGTTCATGCACTCCATTAGTTAAGCAGAAGTTGAAAGACAGAATGTGGGGCATGGGGGTGGCATATGGCTTGATGATGACTCTCCTTGTCCTCTGCTCACTAGCCTGACCTGGAGGGAAGGAAGGGCACAGTCCTATAACTCTGGAAGAAGAAGCCTGGGGCTTGCTTTCCCTTGGGGTGTGACTCCTCTCTCTCTTCCATCCTATCAGGGTTTTGGCTGGCCTCCCTCCCTGGTGGGGCTGCGAAGAGTCCAGAGATCTCAATAATCCCTCTATGATGAAAAAGTTAATGGTCAAAGGTGTTTGGTAGCAAAACAGAAAAGCCAACCCAGAGTTGGCACCAACATTCGGGTAACCGACTGAAGGAAAGGAGATTGGTTTTCATTCCTCAATGGTACCAACTTAAAGGGAAAGCAGTGGAGGCCACTGAATGGTGTTTCCTCTGGAGGGCAGGGGCCCGGCCCCGCCCCTTGCTTTCCTCCTCTACCCAGCAGGAGGTTGCAGTGGGCGCTCACTTGACTTATGACCAACCCCGTACTGTGCATCTGGTTTTAGGATCACACCTTAGCCTGGAAGACTGCATGGCCAGTTCGGCACAGGGGCCGGGCTGCCAGCCTGCTGCAGACCGCGTCACCTGTCCCAGGACCACAAAGTGTGGGCACTACAGGGAACTCTGTCCTGATGCGCTGAGGCACTCGCGGAGGCCTACGGACTTCCAGAAGGAGACTGTGGTGCCATCAGCAGGAAGGCGCCAATAACCGGAGGGAGGTTGTACACTAAGTGTTCTCTGTCTTGGTGGAAAATATTTCATGGGGGACCTCTTTCCGGTATCAGTTTTAAGGGGTTTCTTGGCTGATGTCCAGAAACCACTGCAGGACGCTTGAATAGGACACATGACATCTGGCCTCCCAGGTGCAGCATAGACTCAGGAAATGTCCCCAGAGGTCACACCAGCGTCGGTGAAGATTCAGCAGTTTTCTTTTTGTGTTTTCCTTTTTTTTTCTTTTAATTTTTTTTTTATGAGTGCTAATCGTCGATACTCGAAGGAGAGGTTGTCCGTGTTGTCTTCTCTTTATTTATGATGAAACATACACGGGAAACCTCTTTTTTAGTATCAAATCCCACCCTGGAGGCACTTCCTGTTCCCGATGCGGCCTTCAGGGAAGGGACCTGGCCAGCTTCACCCTGAGTAGGCGCAAGGAAGGCGGACCGGGCGACATGTGTCGCGGGGCGGAGGGCGGGCGGTGTGTGGCCCTCAGGATCCTGCCGTCCCGTGGACAGCTCCTTGGAAGGGAGGCCACATTTGGAGCAGGGCCCAGGTTTTCATGGTGGAGGGAGGCGGCTCACTGTGGTGTGCGTCTTATTTGATGACTCCCGGTGGGTGGTGGCTCTTCAGGGTGGGGTCTCGCTCGGATGGCTTTCTGGACACGCCAACAGCATCATTGAAGGGACTGTAATGCCAGCCGCTCTCCAGGGTAGCTGAGAGGATGGTAGACCGGTGACGTGCGCTTCATTTATGCTGTAGGTCACCCGTTTGACTATCCATCAGCGCCCAGTTCATCTGTGGGATGACATCTTGGTGCACGTGGATGCTTTGGTGAAGATATAGGAGGGTTTGAGGCCAGTGTGAATACAGTGTCTATAGAGCGGTCACCCTTTGCGGGAGGGATCCCTGTCTCATCGTTTTAAAATAAGTATAAACAATCATTAGTGAATAATCTTCTCTTTCAGCCTCACATCCTGCCTAGGAGGACCGTCCGCCTGCCTACAGACAAGGTCAGGGATGAGGCCTTGCTATCGGTGCCCCCACCGCGCCCCCCTCCCCGCAGCGTGCGTTGAATGCAGGATGGGTGTATCAGCTGATGCAGGGGGCCCGTCTGTCCTTGGGCGGCCCGGCGGGAGGGCGTGAGCGCAGCGATGCTGATGTGGGGATCGTCTGTGGCTGTGAAGTCAGCTCCATTCTGTGGTACCCGGAGAGGGCCGGTCTGATGAGCTAGGCGCGTAGATGATGAATGTCACACGGTCTGTCTCTTTTCAGTGGGAAGTCTCACCCCCAGAGGATCTCCTGGATGCGATGCCAGATTCCAGGCAGGGCCGTTGGCGTCTACAGCACTACTGGTGAGTGAAGGGATGGGGGGCAGAGGAGCTCTGAGTGTGGTTTCGATGAGCCCCTGCTGGGTCATCCCACTCCTCTCTGGGTGGGTTTCACGTCCAGGCTCACTACTCGGGGAGAGAGGCTTTGCTGTCATCACTCGACTCCGTGTCTGTTGTCCAGCTTTGCTGGACTTGCAAGGACCCAAGCAGACTGGATGTCTTTGGGTTTCAGCTTCTGTCTAAGAGGCATTCTGGAGTGATGCCGACTTGAGAGAGGGGCCCTCATTCCTGGAGGTACGGGGTGGATGTCTCACCCGGGAGCACACGTCTCCTGGCCCCGTGATCCAAGGCACCCCCACCCCCACCCCAGGACAGCGTACAGAGACCAGGCCTACTCTGTGCAGTGGAGGCAGGAGTGGACGTCTCCCCGCAATCCTCCTCCGGGGCTCCCACGGCGATGCCAGGCACGCGAGAAAGTAAGTGGTCACTTAACCCCGAAACTTGGAACTGGAGCATTTCTGCCTGCGTCTGTTTGGCCAGAGCGGGTTGCATGGCCAAGCCCAAAGACAAGGGGTGGGTGCACCCCTCTCCACCTACGAGGAGGTCGTGGCGAGGGTGCGGATGTGGGGATGGTGAGTATGTGGAGCGAGTGGCCCGGCAGTCCTCATGGGCCACTGAGCACTTGGGTTTCGTTCGTGATTCGTTCTTGAGTCGGTGACCTCCAGCGTCCCGCGTGCCCCGCGAGCACTGCCTGGAGCCAGGGCCGGTCGGCAGCGGGGCGACTGTCGGGGCCCAGGTCTTACCATTGCGTTCGAGGCAGCGTTGTCCGTGAGCCACCGTGTGTGTTTGACGAACACCGGACCTCCGCGGCGCCCATCCGGGACGGCGTGCTTGCCCACCTGCTCTCAGGACGTCCGCCCGGGCCGCCCCGCCGCTCTGACTCAACCTGCGGTACTTAATGAGAAGTTGCCCGTGTTTTTTTCGCTTTATTTGTGACGAAACATTCGCGGTGCACTTCTTTTTCAGTATCCAAAATCTGCCTCGAGGACTGCTGGCTTCGGGCGCCGACTTCGGGGAAGCCGCGTCTGCTCCGGCCGTAGTGGGCTTTGGTCGAGATCTCGGCCCCCCTGCATGTGTTCCTTCCCCTTCCTCAGTTTCCCCTGGCTTCTGTCCTGAAAGCTCCCCCTCTTCCTGCCACGTGGCCCGGGTTGGACTGAAGCCCCTTCCCCCACCCCCCAGGTGCCCCAACCCTACACACAGCACCCCGGGTTAAGTGAGTTGCTTTATCTCTTCCCCTTTGCTGTTGCGATGGATCCAAAGGTGGGCCCCTAACTCCACTGAGCTAATGAGATGCCAGGTGTTTGCCGAGGCTTCTGGGAAAGGAAATATTTCTCCATCTCCTGTGAGAGATGCCAGAGTAGATCCTGTATTTCCCATCAGCCATGTGATGTGGTAATGTGAGCCTTGATGCTCCCATGGCCATTTAATGACCGAGAGGAGAGTGCCTGATTCTGTGCAAGGCCGGGCTGTGCAGACCCAGAGACGGAAATGTGTACCATAAAAGGCAGTGATTAGGGAGTTAGCCGGGAACCAGGACCTGGATGATATTGTTTGAGCCCCTGGATCAAACTGTACCTGAAGCTTGCCCTGCCTCTTCACTTTCACATTATTTAGGCCTATGAGTTGCATGAAGCCTAAAAATCTATCGTTTAAGCCAGTTTGAGTTGTGTTTTATCTTGGGCTAAAAACAGATGATCACCTCATGCACTTTTTTCAGTGGCATGTGTCTCTTGGTCGGCTAGTCGCAGTTATCCTATCTAAGGCAGATTCTTGGTAAAAAAGGGATTTTTTTCTTACGGACTTACTATGTTTGGACTTTAAATGTGTTGATTTATGAAATGACAAATAATTCCTGATTAATGTGTTTTGTATCCAGGGTAGGGCCCCTGGCATGGGCCCTTCTCCGGGAGACCTGAAGGATGGAAGATCCCAGAGCATCTCCCTTGACCCTTCACCCTCAGACTCCCTCCCTCCTCGGAGGACTTTCCCGGATGTGCTGTTGACTTTGGGGAAGATGTTCTTGTTCACATCTACTGCTCCTTGGCCCTCTGTGATGGGTTTGCTCTACCTGCCATAAGTCGTACTAGACCCTGAACGGCCGGTGTTGTAGAGCACAGCCGTGTCGCGAAGGAAACAGAAGCTCCTGTCAGGAGGGGAAGCCATCGGAACCGTGCAAGACACAGGAGAGCTCATGCTGCCCTGGTGGCCTCTTTGGCCTGATTCCGACTCCTCGGTCTCCTGTCCCTCAAGAGGAGGCCGTGCTAGAACCGCTGACTGGTGAAAGAAACTCCGTCTTGAGGTCCAGACTGTCCTGTTTTCTCTGGAGTGACGCTCTCTGTGAGCATTTGTGGAGTTATTAGGAAATATTCTGGAGCCTGTTTGCCCTGATGGTCGGTTCCTGCCCGGGAGGACTCCCTGGGGTCATGGAGCAGAGGGACTGCCACCCGCCCCACCCCCGCTCGGTGTCAGCCTCGCCTGCGAGGACGTCCCGGACGTGCTGCACCCCCCACCCAGGGTGAGCCGGCGCCCTACTGCTCTCCAGCACGTGTTCGATGGGTGGCATTGGCCCGGCTCACCAGCGCACTCTGACCCCCGTGTCCCTTCTCACGCAGGTGGACGGCCAGAGGGAGAGAGCCCAGCGGCGCCCGCCTCTGGTGCCTGGGAAGAAGTTGCCCGTGTTATTTTCGCTTGATACGTGCCGAAACAAACATGGTGCACTTCTTTCTCGGTATCAAATCTCGCCTTGAAGAGCTCCCTGGGCCCAACTGGAGAAGGGACCTTGGTGTCACTGCCTGTCTCGGTACGTACATGGAGGGTCTGCCCTGGGCCTGCGTGTTGGCGGCTTGAGGGACACATGGCGTCTGGCCACCTGCAGCTCAGCCACGGGCCATGTCCACCTCGAAGAATAGACGCAGCTGGGCCTCTCGGTCCTATGCAGCCCCCCCTGCACGGAGGCCTGGGGAGACCTACTTCCAGGCTCTCTCATGAAGAATTCCCCCAACATTTGAAAGGAACTCGGGTGACAGTCCCCCCAACACTGCTACAGTCCTAAAGACAAGTAGCTGGTGAAAACCATCCTCCAGGTCCCTCCAGAGGTGCGGGTGGACGGTTGCCAGCTGTGTGCAGTTTGACTATGACGTGTCACTTGGTGGACGGTCACCCGCGCATCCATAGTGGAATTGGTTGGGAGCACCAACAATGGCGGAAGGTGGCAGTCCCTGTGGTCTGGGAGAGAGGTTTCCCCAGGATGGTTGTTATATGGGGACTAACACTCCCCTCCCCTAGCCTGACTCTTCCCAGGTTCCTGTTTTGCCTCAGAGGGACCTTGGTGCCATCAGCGGAGAAGGGACCTCGGTGCCGGCCCCCAAGGAGGGCCACAGAATGATGTGACTGCAGAATGGGGCCTCGTGAGCGACTCAGCTGTTGGGGTCTCTCTGCTCCCCGCCCCCATGAATCCATCCTCAGGCTGCCTTCCTGGAGGAGGGGCCCCAGGGCTCCCGGACGGCTCCATTGTGTGGCACTCGAAGAGGAGTTTTCCCAAATGAACTCGTTGTGTTCGTGACGAGTCATTCTTGGCCGGGCCCATTCCAGGACCACATCTGCCCGGGAGGATAGGTGGTTTGAGCTGACACGCTCGGGGTGTCAGCAGCTCTCGGGGGTCAGTGGTAGGTCACGGTCCAGAGAGCGTGTGTGGGGCGGTCACGGTCGCTTTGGCCACTCACCCTCTGTTTCTCTCTACCCTAGGAGGAGTGCCTGGAGCTCCGCCGGCTGGGACGAGATGCCACGGGGTCATTCTTGGTGCTACACTTTGGTACTAGAAAAGAGGTTATCCGTGTTTCTTCGCTTTATTTATGACGAAAAATACGGGTGCACTTCTGTTTGAGTATCATATCCCGTCACTGACGCCCAGCACCGACCAGCTTCCGGGAAGAGCTGCTGCTGGCAGCCCCACTGAGGGTACTCGGGTCTCCCTGGGCCCAGCAGATGCCTGCACAGTGGTGGCTCCCGTCCCACCCATTCTCTAGGGCCCATCCTCCCTTCAGAGGTCCTCCCAGGGGCAGAAGCGCCTTTGGAAAGGAAACAGCTGTCTCCGTGTCAGCCTTATCTGCACCCCGTGGAGAAAGGCTGTCCAAGCTGTGGCACACACAGTTACCCTGTTGTACCTTCAGGTCCCATCCTTCTAGATGGTGGGGTGCCAACTTCGGGAAAGCACGGCCACGGGAGCACCTCCTCGGGGTTTCTGGACTCAACACGGCGGGCGGGCTGTGTATGCTTCCTGTGTATGACGTGTGCCACCTGGCCCGTGGGCCCGCAGAGTCCCTGCAGCCCAGAGGAGATGCTCCTGGAGGGGATTCTGGTTCTGAGACACCTCTACTCTAGAGGTTGAACGGTTGTCCCATGAGGCCTCTGTTTTATGCCTGGGAAACGTGAAAGGTACAGTACTCTTTCCATTGAGCCTCCTTTTCCATCGAATCCTGCTGCTAATGTCAGGGTGGGCCACGGTTACCTGTAGCACCCCAGGTACGTCAGAGAGAGGCCCTGAGGGAGCAGCACGTCTCGGATGGCGTGTGTTCCCCGTGCGCGAACCCTCACCCTCTGTCTCCTTTGTAGGAGGAGTCCCTGGCGGCCAGAGGACGAGCGTGGTCACAGAAGCTGGTCTGAGATGTTCGAAAGGAGGTTGTCCGTGATGTATTTGCTTTGTTTATGGCAGATATTGCACGGTTGATCTCTTTTCATCATCAAATGCCTTCTTGAAGGACCCGCGGCACGTGGTGTCAGGTTCAGGAATGGGTGTGAGTGTGAGCCCCTCCCTCTCTGAGGGTATGGGTATGTGAGCAGATGGTTGACCAGATGGCAAGTGTTTTCCTTCATTTATTTATTTTGAGATCTGAGAATTTATTGAATGAATCACCATATAATCTTGTTGCCGAAGGTAAAGCCATATATGTGGAAAATGAGGTTCTGTGACACCAATTTCTTTGAAGAGTCGACAAAGAAATGTGAACCAAAAAATGTTTAACACGGTTTTCAGAGTTTTAGAAGAATCCCAAATATACACTCGCCAGCCCCTTGGTTTCTGAAGGTCAACTTCTGTAGGAAACGATAAGACACAGACCTAGGCTGGAAAAATTGAAATGACAGATGCGAGATGATCGTGGGAATTTTTACAAATATGTGGCAGGTGTGCCGATGTTTTTGTGTGTAACTTAGTTTAACGTAACTTTATTTTAACAATAGCTGTTTTTTAAAGGTGTGGAATACCAGGTTATTTGGGGGAACTTCCCAAATGGGCAACAGAGAGAAAGAGAGACCACGGGGTCTTTGCACTCTTCAGATGTCCCTATCTCCCGTCTCAGCTACTGCTCCAGGGGTTCCCTGGGTCCCCAGGACATAGGCTCTGACTTACCTTTCTGTCCTCTTCCTGCTGTGATTAACACATACTTTTTCCTTATACTTGGAGGAGGCGAGGCGGGGGGGGGGTTGCTCCTCAGGACTTGGGGGCAGGTGGTTTATTCAAGAAGCATTCTAAGGAAGACCATTCCAGAAGGAAATGCTGGTGGCAGGGGAGGGAAGGGGATGAAGCCATGCCACGGTCAGCAGGACCCTCAGCTCACTGGCCTTTGGTACCCTAACCAACATTTTAGCCCTAGCAGGACGCTCAGGGAGGATGCTAACCTCTTGGAAGCGACAACAGGTGGGTTGGCATTGCCGTCCGGGATACCTGGGGAGGAGCTCGGTGGCTAGTCACTACCTCTATCCCCACTCTTGCCTGGCTGCCTGTATTTCAATGGAAAAAAAAAATTGCCCAGCCAGGTATTCCTCCTCGATAGCAAGCCGTCCTCATTCATGGCCATGCTTGCAAGAATCACCCCTGGGAAGACACGTGGATACTTATTTATGACTTGGACCATCTGACCCCCCCCCAACCAGCTGTGTCTCATTATTTTTGACAGGGCTTCATAGAGGCAGCTCCCACCGAGGGAGTGTGGCCTTGCTCCTGATGGTATGTGAAGAACACTCGGCCTTGTGTGTTTGCTTTATTTATGACAGATTGTGCTTGGGGGCTTTGGGGGGATCAGGACGGCTTCCTCAACAAGCCGCATCTGGCTCTTTGTAAATGATGGATGTTCCTCGGTCCACTTTATCCTCAGTATCTATTTGTCCTTAGGAGGCATGTCTAACCCCACCCTTCATGACAGGCAGTGGTTTTGCAAGCACAAGACTTTTTTTGGAAACGATTCCAACGCTAGGACAGCAGTATTGATGTGGGTGCCCCTTTGGGGAATACGAATGGAGGGTTGACCAGTTGACCAGAGAGCCTATGCGTTGTTTATGAAGAATGCCGCCTGGCCCACGTGTCTTCGGCACTGACTCTGTTTTCAGGAGGACCTGCTGGAGGTGACGACCCTACAGGGCAGGGACTACGTCTGGGGTCATCGATGCTTTCGTTTTTGCTGTTGGAAGCATACTTTACTGAGGATCCATAGCACCTATGTCAGTAAGTCTCTGTGTACAGTCCACTTGAAGAGTGATTTTTCTGGAAGCTGTGGGGTATTTTTCCGGGGGTGGTGGTGGCGGCGGCTGGTGAGCATCATGCTTTGATGCCACTTGGTTGTATTTGAGGAGGTCTCGTTTGTGATCTTTCTCTTGTGTACTCCTAACAGCCTATCCCGTTGACTTACCGAATCCTGACTATCGGGACCTTTTGGATACAAGTCTCCCTTTCTGGAAAGTTCTTTGGTGTCCTCAATCCCTCTAAGGTACGTGAAAGGATGCTCAGCTCTCAGCACACACTTCTACGTGGCCTTCGCCATCGGGTGCCTTAGACAGGCTTCACAGACTTGAGGCTGACTTTAGGAACTTTGTAGGTCTTTTTTCTTTTGTCTGTGATATTTGTGGAAGGTAAAAGAACGGACATCCCTACTGTGCTTGCTTTTATTTAATGGCGAATTTTTGAAGTGTGTCCACTTTTTCGGACTCAGACTCTGCTTTGGAAACACTTTTGGCCGTGAAATCCCTATGAGCCATTAGGGGGATCCTCCCCAGGATGAGAGACAGCAGGGCTCACCCCTAATCATGTGCCTGTGAGCCAGGCCTGCCATCTGGACACGACAAGGCCAGGGCCTGGCGTCACAGCTCCGCCACAGAGTGCCACAGGTCCTAGACTGCCCCACGATGCTTTTTTACTTGACGAATTGCATGCAGGTTTGTGCTTTCTGGGGCTGTTCAATTTTTGATATTCAGACGGTGGATGTTCCTTCTATGTTTACGGGATTTATAGTTAATCATAGAGGAAAATCCACGTTTTTGGTATTTGAAGTTGGTTTTAAAACACTTCGGAACACGAAACCCCTCTCGGGGGAAAGAGAGGAAAGTTGATGTGCGCCTCCCGCCCCTCCTCCCGCCAACAGAGGGAGCAAACCGAAGACACATCCCAAAACTTAGGTTCTCGTTAGTGATGGGACAGTTGCCGTCCTCAGAGGGGACCGCCACCCCGCCACCCCTGCAGGCACAAGCCAAGCACGCCGGCCCTGCGTTACCTTTGTTTTTGATGGTTTGTGCTCAGGTTCAGGCTTTACAGGACTAAATCCTTCTTTGGTATTTAAAAGGTGGATATTCCTTCTATGTTTATGTTATTTATGGTTAAACATAGAGGAAATTCCACGTTTTCAGTATCAAATGCTGCTGGGAAGCATGGCTGGACTCTCACTACCGTCAGGGAAGCCGGGGGGCGGGGTGAGCCCCTCCAGGGTAAGTGGAAAGACGGTGGCCCCCAGCCCATGCGCTATCTTCATGCCATATGCCTGCAGACCACCCCCCCTCGTCTTGCGAGGCCTTCACGGAGCCGCCACCGCGGGGAGGAGGCTGGGGTCCGTGGTCACGGTCTCTCCGTGGCAGCCAACCCGTGTTTGCTGTGCCACGCGTCTTTCATTTTTGATGGATTGTGCAGAGGTTCACGCTTTCCAGGATTAATCCTCTTTGGTATTTAAAAGGTAGATTTTCCTTCTATGATTACGTGTTTGATGGTTAATCATAGAGGAAAATCCACGTTTTCAGTATCAAATGCTGCTTTGGAAACATGGCTGGCCTGAAGCCAACGGTCAGGGGAGCGAGATAGGGCTGCGCCCCGCCAGGGTAAGTGAAAAGCTGGTGGACCGCGGAACATGTGCTTCGTTCGTGCCATATGTCTGCCGACCATCACCTTTAGAAGCCCCCGCTCGCGGAGGAGCCACCCGGGCAGAGAGGCCGTGGTGTGTCGTCACAGCCGTGCCACAGGACCGAAGGCAACTTGCTTTGCTGTCTCGCCTCCACTTTTGATGAACTGTGCACGCATTTGTCCTTTCCAGAACTGAGTCTTTCTTTGGTATTTAAAAGGTGGATATTCCTTCTATGTTTACGTGATTCATAGATAATCATAGAGGAAAATCCATGTTTTCAGTATCAAATGCTGCTTTGGGAATATTTCTGGAGGAGACGGTAGGGCGAGGCCCTCCCCGGCAGCCCCGGGGCCTGGGCAGGTGAGATCGCGGTGGGCTGCCCATCGCGTGGTAGTTTGGGACAAACGCCTGAGGATCGTACGTGCCTAGGAGCCACTTCTCACCAGGAGGCCAACTTGGTGAGGTTATCGTGTGGCGGGGGTCTGTCGTCCGATTTCTGCGTGGAAGCTCGTCCACCTTACGTGACTTTCATTTTTGATGACTCAAACGCAGGTTCACGCTCTCCTGGACAGAATCCTTCTTTGGTATTTAAAAGGTAGATTCTCCTTCTATGAGTACATTATTTATGATTAATCATAGAGGAAAATCCACGTTTTCAGTATCAAATGCTGCTGGGAAATCTCCGCCGATATGAAGTTCGCCGTCAAAGAAGAGATGGTGTGGCTACCCCTGCCGGGTGCAGGAGCCCACCGCAACGTAGCCCCGCGCGCTGCGTGAAACGCGCCCTCGGCATAGAGCGCGTGGTTTCCAGGCTGCGCTGTGCTTTACTGACCTGGAATGAATTCCGTTGTCTGTGTGTTTACCATGTTTATGATGCGTTTTCCGGGATCAGTCTCCTCCGCAGGCACTTTAGAGAGCGTACCTGGGTGGGCTGTGGGTTTCGGGGCAAGGGGCACCGGTGGGGGCGCCGGCGGGTGTGGGCGGAGTGGGTGCTCGGGTCACCCACGGGCGCGTACTCCCCACGCGGCGTGTGCCGCCCGCCCGCCCGCCTGCTGACCCCGCGCATCCGATCTGTTTATCTTAGGCTCACTTCTGGAGCTGATGCCAACTGTGTCACAGCGCCAGTGGCCTTGCTGCTAGTGCTGCCGTTTGCTACTTGAAGAGAGGTTATCCTTCGTGTGTTTGTATGATTGTAATGAATATGCAAGGACAAGCTCTCTCCGAGGAGCAAACCCCGCCTGGGAAGGCTGCTTGGAGACCAGGCTGACTTCGGGGACCCAGCAGAGGGCCAGGACTGCTGCAGGGTACGCAGGTGCATGGTTGGCCACTGGGCATGTGCCTCTTTCCTGCTCTTTGTGACCTGGCGCTCCCGCCCTCCCCATCCCGTGCGTCTTTCAGAGGACTTTCTGGAAGAGATGATGACTTTGGGAGATGATGTGCTGGTTTTCCTTTCAAGGCCACCGTTCTGTTTAGAAAGCGGTGCTTCCCTGGGTGGGCCCGCTTCGTGGGATGATGAAGCATCCTTGCCGCTGGTCTGGCAGGTGCTTTCCAGACATGATTCCAAGCGCTGGGAGGGGACCTCCTGGTCTGTTCACCTCCCAGATACATGAAAGGATGCTCGAGAGCAATGTCAGTGTCTAATTGAGATTTGGGTCATTGGTCCACCCGGCCTCCACACCCAGCCCATCATCCATGGGCTGACTTCTGGGTCTTCACGTCCACTTGAGGGAAGGGGATAGGTTGGTGCTAGTCCAGAGGGAGGGAACAGGGTGACCCCAGAGCACCCAGTGTCTGCATGGGACGTGCTGCTGGGACCATCAAGCGCCAGTGCTCTTTTTGTCCATAGACACCCCCTCGGCATCATTGCTGGGTGTGATGGAAGGACCCAGGACCCCTGATGTCATTATCTGTTTAATTAGCACTGGCCCACGAGGATTTCATTTTCCTCTGATGGATCTTGCACTAGATAAGTGCTTTGAGTGGCAGTGTGGGTGGCTTTGTGGACACAATGCCAAGTTCAGGAGAAGGGATGCTTGTCTTAGCCCTGTTACACCATTTGCGAATGGGCGGTCCATCGTGGAATGTGTTGGTTTTCTTTTTTCTTTCTTTCTTTCTTTCTTTCTTTCTTTCTTTCTTTCTTTCTTTCTTTCTTTCTTTCTTTCTTTCTTTCTTTCTTTCTTTCTTTCTTTCTTTTTTTTTTGCTTTCTCCCCCTCTGATGATGCATGCTATTGTGTCTTCTACCCGCAAGCAGCCAATGTGTTATCAGGTGGACTTCCTGGAGGCAGTGGTTTGGGGCGGGGCAGCAAGCTTTCCCCAGGGCGGTTTTGCATGCCCTGCGGGAACGTCACCCTTCATCCATCCATTTTATGTTGGGTCATGTAGGATCGCCTGTTTGTAGGGAGACAATCCTGTCTTGGAGAGATGCTGGAAGTACAGCCCATCTCAGGGCTGGGTCACAGCACGCAGGAGGCAGGGTTATCACCGGCCCCTCCCCCTGGTCTCAGGCCCCGCAGGAGGAGACCACCCCGGAAGACGCAGTGTGGTCCTCACTGGAGCTGCTCTTTGGTACTTGAAGAGAGGATACCCTTTGTATGTTCACTTTATTAATGGCGAATATACAGGGGGAGACTCTTATTTGCGTATCAAACTCTGACCGGGAAGGCGCTCGGACCCAGCTCCATCTTCAGGACAGAGATGTCAGCCAGATGTCAGCCCTTCCAGGTATGGCCCGGCTTCCCTAGGCCCAGACATGGGCTTCGGCTGTGATGCTGACCCTGGGACCCTCCTCTGGGGGACGCCCCAGAGGCTGTGCTATGCTGATGGGGGGGGCTGTGGGGGGGGGGAGAGGGGCCTTTTGCACACGCCGCCTCTTGTCTGCACCGAGTTTAATGGTGGTTTGCTTTTTTAAAGATGAGTTATGCATGGACCTGCCCTTTGTCAGTACCGAGTCATACCCAGGAGAGTCCCGGTACAATGTCAAGCTCAGGAGACAGACCTTGATACCAGACCCTTCCAAGGGTAACACGTGCGTGACGGTCGACCCCAGAGCTCCAGCTTTCTTTAGGACGGTCTCACGCCTGATGGACCAGCCTCCACTCATCCATCCTGGAGGGCTTCCAGGAGGTGGCATCAGCTTTGGGAGAGAGGCTGAGATTTGCTTGTCAATGCTCTTCAGTGTTCAGATGGACGTTCTCCTGCTCACAGTCCCTGAGATGAATCTGTAAGAGCTGTTTTCTTTTTGTGATTTGTGGTTCATGTCCTGCCTTGGAGACAGTGTCCTTTACAGGACTTGCCGGGCTCTGGGGAAGAGCCATGGGAGCCGTCCCCCTGCGCCAGGTATGTGAACCCGGGCAGGTCAGAGGGACGTGGTTCTGTCTCGGTGTTTGCCTTCCGGTTCTCTAACGGCCTGCAATTTCGTTCACCCCTAGGACGGTGGCTAGGAGAAGAGAGCCCCGGTTCTGTTTGCAGAGACATTTCTTGGGCCGTGTGGCCGTTGACTTTGCCCTGGTTGCCATGGGGGTCAGCTGGCCCTGGGACCAGCCTCGGGAAGGAGCCCTGTGGCAGCCGCCATCAGGAGCAAATGTCTTCTCAGAAAGGTGAGCACCTCGCCTGGGGGATGAGTCAGGTCCCCGCTGACCTCTAGCTTTCACTTCCCACTCCTTCTGTGGGGCCGTCTCGGGGGAGAGGCCACCATGGGCAACTGGTTGTGGGTGTGTGTTCTCCGTTACTCTGTAGTATGTGGGGGTTGACCCCTTTTCCATAGAAACCATCCTAGCATGGCTTCCTAGGCATGATGCCAACCTCCAGGAGGGCAGTGGGGAGGGGCCTGGTTCTGGGAATGACCTCGATGTCTATGCCTCACAGTGGGAGGTATGTTGGGTGGTGACCACAGGGCCTTTGCTTTCTCTACGATGTAAATATGCCCAGTCCCCTTGCCCTCAGAGCCCAGTGTGTTATCAGGAGGACTTCCTGGAGGAGGTGCTCATGCTCATTCCACTCCCGGTGTCATTTTGCAGAAATCGAGAGGCTGAGCTCTGTGCGTGCACTCAAAGGCTGTGGGCTTAATCTCCTTCTCAGGAACAAGTCCTGAGTTGGAGCGATTCCTGGACATGATGCCGATTGCCGTGAAGGGGCACTGGCGTCTCTGCCCCTCCCTGGGCTCCGTGGGATGGGGAGCCGACCAACGGGCACACACCTGGCAGGAGGTGTTTGCCCTCGGGTCTGCCGATCTGCATCTCCCACCCCTCCCTAGGACGGATCCCAGGAGACGAGGCCAGGCCTGTGAACCGTAGCGATGGACCTGCCCAATGCTATTGTTTGGTACTTAAAGCGAGGTTGCCCTTTGTATATTCGGTTTATTGACATAGAATATACAAGGGCAAGCTCTCTGTGAGTATCAAACCTTGTCTGGGAGTCTTCTTGGACCCAATCACACTCACCGAGGGATGCGGTATGTGTGTGCATGACTGTGCGTGTCCATTTGCTGTGTGGCAAATCGCTACGGGTCGCCACTTTTCGGAGACGTCTTTGCCGGCGCGCAGCCGACACTAGGGAAGGAGCGTCACCTCTCCCCGTTTTGCGTGGGTGGGTCGGAAGGCATGCGCTGTGTGTGTGGTCCGGGTCCTGAGACGGCCAGGTCGGTGTTGGCGTGGGGCGGTGTTTGTCGTCACTGTTGTGATTTGGTACATGAGCCTGCACGCTTACGCTTGGTGTGTGTGCCCTGGTCCACTAACCCGCAGCGTCTAATTCATCCCCAGGACTGCGCCTTGAAGACGTACCAAGTCCTCCCAAGGCAGTGGCTTTCTTTTCCGTGCTAACCTTTGGTACTTGGAGAGTGGTTATCCCTGTCCTGTTCGTTTTACTCATGTCGAATCGTACAGGGTCATCCACTTTTTCAGTATCAAGAGCGCAGACCATAGAGTCCGATTTCCTGTGTTTGGATCCCGCCTCTGACACTTACTAACCATGCAACATTGGGCAAGATTTCATCACGCTGTGCCTGCTGCCTCGCCTGTCCAGCGGGGATCGTGGGGCTGCTGGGGGCTGATGGAGTTAAGGCTTGTACGTGGCTTAGGGTAGAGCCTGGCGCTTGGCACTTCATAAGTAGTAGCCGCGATGCTTACGGGTGCCACGAACCCGGTGGTGGTGGCGGCGGCGGTGGTGGTGGTGGTGGTGGTATCACATTCCTTCCTTGGCGTTTTGGAGCAATGTCGAGATGTGGACCTCAGACCCTCCCTCAGGTATGTGACGGGATTGTCCAGAGCAGAGCTGCTGGGCCCTTCTCGGGTGGCACTCAGAAACGAGGCTGAATACGGTGGGGTCGGCAGGGCAAGCGAGAGCGTCCGCTCCGTGTGAGAGGGTCAACCCTTGGGTTCTTGACCCGCGCCGCCATCCACCCTCTGAAGGCCCCTTGGGCGTGGATGCCAAGCAGTGCGAAGAGCGTGTTCGGGGAGCTCGTCTCCCCGGTGCTCAAAGAGAGGCTGTCCAAGGTGCATGTGGTGCGTGCGTGTGTGCGTGCGTGTGCGGTATCCTCCTGCGTGTGTGTGCATGCGCGTGTGCGTGAGCGCCTGGGTTTGCTAAATTTCAGTCACTTGCCCAACCCTGAGCCAGAGACCTGGAGGTGCCGGTGTTCCTGTCCGTGCTGTTTCATACTTGAGGAGAAATTATCCTTGGTGTGTTCGCTGTGTTTGTGAGGAATCATACAAGGACAATTTCTTTTTGAGTATCAAATCCTGCCTCAGCAGACTTCCTGGACGCCATGGCAAGTTCCAGAAGGGGGCTGCGTGTGGCACCCCTCCCCAAGGCTCCTGCCGGGCTGGGGGACGGACGAGCGAGCACGCGCTTGGCTTGTGGCGGGGGCCCTGGCGGCGGGGCGCAGCTTGGCCAGGGCCCGGTGGGCTCCTTGGTGCTGCCGCTGACTTGCGTTGGTCATGGGCAGGTGTCAGGCATGGCTTTTGAGGCTCGTCGGTCCTGCTTCTTGGACGTGAAGCCAGCCTTAGGGACAGGTCATTGGTCAGCACCCCCCCCCCCGCTCCCCACCACCACCCGAGGATGTGACTGGTCCCCAAGCATGTGCCTGACTACCCTCAGTGTGTGAAGCTGACCTGCTAAGCCCTTATTGTCCGGACCACCCGGGAAGAACGTTCTGGAAGAGACACCGACTTTGGAGAAGATGCCAAGCTCTTCTGGATGGTGCAGTTCTTTGGTGCTTAAAGAATGGTTGTCCGTAGTATGGTCTCTATATTCATGGTGATTAATATCGGACAACCATTGTTTTAGTATCCAACTTTGCTTCAAAAGTTCTCCCAAGCACGCTGCTGACTTCGGCAGGAGGACAGCCGCCGCGGAGCATGCCTGTTCTGAAGATGTAGAATAACTAATTCAGTAGCCTTGGGATGCAAGCCATCGGTGTGATTTCCTTGAACTAATACCGGCTTTGGGGTGGAGTTAACAGTTTGGGTGTTGGGGGCCACGTGGAAGATGCTGATAATTATTCAACTGTCTTTTGTCTTCTCTGTGCTTAAATATCAGCCCTCGGAGAGAGGCTGGTTCCAGGCATCTCTCGAGGCACCTGGGGGGTGGACTGGGGGCACCGGGGTCCCGCGTCCCCTGGTCTTTGGTGTATCTCCAAAGCCTGGGGTAGTGCCCAGGGGAGGCGCAGACATTCAGCACGGTATGTTTCCCGCCACCCCTGCCGCTCGGTGTGCCCGAGCAGCTGTCCACTGAAAGTTCTGTTTATTCTCGGTGGACGTGGTGTGGGCCCACGCCTTCTTTTGAACTCACTCTATCTAGACTCTAGACCAGAGTCTGGTCTATCTAGACTAGACCCTAGACTCGCTGATGGAACACAGACTTTGAGAATAAGGCCTTGTGGTCAGCGGCACCTCTGGGGTGTGTGTGCGCCCGCGTGTGTAGTGTGTGTGTGCGTATCCGTGTGCGTGTGAGCTACTGGCTAGAACAGCGTTCCTCAAACTATAAAATGCCTCTAAGATTTTCATCACCTAGGGATCTTGTTAAAAGGCAGATTCTGATTTAGGGACCAAGATTCTGCATTTTTAGCAAGTTCCCAAGTGATGCTAGCGCTGCTGGTCGGTGGACAACACTTGGAACCGTTCGGGGCTGGATATGACGTGCCTTGTTTGTGCTGTGTGTGCCCCGGCCCCCTGCCCTCCACATGCCATCCATCATGAGAGAACTTCCCAGAATCCACACGCTGCTCCTGGTGTGTTCGTGAACAACGCTTATCTGTGATGGGCTCAGCGTGTGCATTGATGTCAGGAGATTGCTCTTCTTTGGAGCCAGATCATGCCTCCAGGGAGAGGCTGCTAGTGTCAGCCTGGTGCAGGACCCGTCAGGTGCTAGGTCAGCAGCGTCATCGATGGCTTAGACCTTCTAATTCTGCAATCCTTCGTTTCCAGTCAGTCCGGAGGAGATGTTCCTGGGACCGAGGCCGCCTTGCGGTAGAGACCTCGTCTTGGGGATCCGTGACGCTCCGTCTTATCCGAAGAGGTATGTATGCCACGCATTAATCTCCTGGTCACTTCTTGGCGTCAAATCCCATCTGCCAGGAATCCCCGGAGGAAGCTTTCTTGTTGCTTTGTTTCCCTTACAACCTGCTTTGGGGGTCTCTTTGAGCATGCTTTGAACTTTGGGGTGGTGTCAGGGCCAAGCGTAGGCCTGGGACCCAAGCACGGGAGCAGACGGTTGATGCCGGCACCTGTGCTTTCTTCACAGGGTGCGAACGCCTGGCTCCCTGGCTTTTGGGATTCAGCCCATCCCAAGAATGTTCCAGAGGCAAAGACACCGGTGGGGAAGAGGCCATGGTTTTCGTATCAGAGCTATTCAGGGATATTTGAGGAGAGGTTATCCGTGTTCTGTTCGCTTCATTCGCCATGAATAATACATGGTTAACCTCTTTTTGAATATCAAACTCTGCCTCGGAGGGCCGCCCGCACAAGAGACGTGAGAGTGTGTGCCTGGTGTGTGGTGTGAGCCGGGCCCGTCCTGAGCTCCGTGAGGCATGCTTCCTGGAAGGGAGGCCGGCGGCGGGAAGAGCCCGGGGGGCTTTGCAGTGTTTTTGCAGTGAACTTGCTGTGGTTTTTGATTTGTACAAAGTCGGCCCCGTGTCAATGCCGACCCGCCTTGGAGTGAGGGGTGTGATGCAGGGTCAGCTGCAGAGCTGGGGCCTCCGTGTCCACATCCCTGCAGGGCTGGGCGGCGAATGCCTGACTGGCGAGCCGACCCCCGGGGCCAGAGCACTGCCCGGCCCTGAACCTCCCGACGCAGCCCCTTGCAGGGTGGCTGTGCTGCCCCCTGGATACACTGTGGTTTCCACCACGTACCCCACCGGGGATACTCCAGGTGAAGTTACTTCTTTCAAGACTTCTCTGAGGGCAATCTGTGTCAAGGGCCAGACCCCACCCCGGATGGCTCCCTGAATCCCTGCCACCATCTCTCCAGGTACGTGAAAGGTTGTCTTCTGCTCTACCTACGTATGTCTCAGTGAAGCCACAGGCCCCACTGTCCACTTCCTTTCCAGGTGGGCTCCCACGAGGGACTCTCGTGCCGCTGCCGGGTCCTTGAAGAGCCTGGCTCTCAGCTGCGTTCCCGCCCTGTGCTCACGATGAAGACTGCACACAGCCGATGCCTCTTTTCCTCCACGGCTCTGCCCCGGGCAGCTCCCTGCAGACGGCGTCCAATTCGGGAGCACAACAGCGATCTCAGAAACTTCCTCTGTTATGAGGGAGGCAGGCTGGCCCAGACCCCAGATTTGGTGGAGGGTCCCCTGAGCCCCAGGATCTTGCCTATGCTGAGAGTGACACCCTGGTGCTGCTGCAAAGCCCTCCTGCCCCCCATCCTTTTGTGATGACCAGCGTGGTCGGGTCTGTCGATGGAAGGGATTCAGGATGGATGCGTGGTGTTGGGGACGCCAGTCTCACAGTAAGAAAACTGTCCACCTCCACCTAAGGTACGTGAATGCACAGTTGACCCCGGGGTGTGCATTTTTTAGGTGAGCATGTTCCCTGCTCCACTAACCCAGAGAATTCATTCTACCCTCAGAATGAGAAGGAGAAGCCCCCAGAGTGAAGCAGGCTTTGGAGATGGGACACCAAGGTTCTTATCAGCGAGGGGCCGCCGGGGCGCCCTTTGGTGGATATCGCACGGTTGACCTCATGCTGGTATCATGGAAGAATGTGTGGAGGTGCCCACCTGCAGGGAGGGGATCTGTGTCAGCCCCATCACACCATCCATGGGTGGAGTCAGCATGTGAGAGTCCACAGGCTCCCGGGCCACAGCCCGTCTATACGGGACTTCCAGGGGCCAGGCCATTTGAGCGCTCAGCTCCATCTGACCTGTCATGATGACAGAGTTCTGGTGTGGGGAGTACTGTATTCGTGGCTTACAGTACGTGGTCCTTCAGCTCTCGTATCCCATCCTGCCCAGGAGGCCCTCCTGGGAGAGGTCATGGTTGGCAGTGCCAGTGCAAGGTCTAGACAGAGCTGATTTGACCCTCAGCATCCAGCCCACCTGCAGGAGGAGGCGGGGCTGTGGGGGCTCCTACTCGGCCACGCCTGTACAGGGCTGACATGGCGGGGTCGCTCTTCAATGCTTTTCCATTATAAACACAATACGGTATTTCATCTTTCCCGGATATAATTCCAACTTTACGGAGGAGTGACCTCCCCAGATACTTGAAAGAATGGCCCGCTGTAGAGCCTGTGTGTTAATTAGGATTAAGCCACAGTTGTGCTCGCTTTGGCAGCATAGATACTAAAATAGGATTAAGCCACAGTCCCCCTCCCTGTAGCACTGAGCCCTCGATGCTCAGCCTCTGGGGGTGGGGGTGGGTGGAGTGGTATTGGGTTGATTGTTGGGGCTTTGCCGTGTTTGTGGCTAATCACGTCGGAGCTGCTGTTTTTCAGGACAAACTCCCACCTGGAAATGTGTCCCGACAGGACTCCAGCGTGAGGGCAGGGCGTTGTCCATGATAGGGGAATGGATGGTTGATCAGAGAACATACATTTTATCAATGATGTATGTCAACTGATCCACAGTCCCTACCTATCCAGTGACTTCTCGGGACAGACTCCGGGAGAAGAGGTGGTGGTTTCCTTATCCATGCTAGTGCCCGGCCCTTGAAAAGACCTTCTCTTTGCTGGGTTGGCTCTCTTTATGCTGAGTCATATGAGGGAAGGTTTGTGTTTTTAAGTATTGATCTTGCCTGGGAAGAGCTGTTGGTCCCAGCCCCTTCCTGGGGGACAGGAATGCATGGCTGGCCAGAGAGCATGGGCTTTATTTACAAAATGTAGCACCCAATTCTCCTAACCCTCAGTCCCCAATTCGTCCTTAGGAGGACTAGCTGGAGGCCAGGCCGACTCTGGTGAAGACACGGTTCAGCTGCGTTAGCCTTCGGTACTTGAAGAGTGGTTATCCCTGCTGTGTTCGCTGTATTTATGACGAATCATACAGGGACATCCAGTTTTTCAGTATCAAATACTGCTCTGGAGGGCCTCCCAGACAGCATTCCACCGGCAGGGAGGAGGTCTTGGCTTCCATACCCACCCAAGGTATGTACACGGGCGGTGGAGCACGGTGCACAGGCTTCTTTGACGATGCCTGTCACTTGTCGCACCCATGCCCAGAATCTACTCTATGCAGACAGTGGCCGCCTAGCAGGGCTGTGATCTTCTGGAAGGGATATTGGTATCTGTACCAACCGTCATGGGAGGTTGACCAGTGAGAATCCCACTCCCACCAAACACCTGCTGCCATGAGAACCCATGAGAACCCAGTCCTCTCTGTAAGATAAACCCCTGGAGACCACGCCAGCATGAGGACATGGTACTGATGCTGGCTGATACCTACTGGGTCATCTTTATTGCATTTGCTCCAGGCCAGACACTTTCTGAGCATCAAATCTTGCCCAGAAAGGCTTTCCAGAAGCAGTGTCAACTTCACAGGGAGACATGTTGCCCTCATGTCTTTCCAGTGTGTGTAGAGAGAGAGAGTTGAGCAGAGTCTGCTCTTTGTTTCTGATGGTCCTCACTTGCTTTCCTCCCCTGCAAGACCCAGCCCATTTCTATGACTGCCTTGGGGAAGGGTAATCTGCTTTGGCAGATTCTCAGTAGGACTTTCTCTTTTCATTATCAGATTCTCTTGTTACTGGCATAACCACACGGTCTGTGAATTGAGCAACCAATGAGGAATGCATTCTAGATGATTCTAGACCTTAGGTCTTTCCTCTGAACTGGGGGTAGAGCAGGGAACAAGAGAAAGTCCTTGCTCGTTATAGCCTGATGGGAGAGATGGACAATAAGAAGCCAGCTGTGAGATATAATTACATCCACTATTGAGTTTTATGGAGAAAAAGAAAGTAGGGTAAGGTCTCAGAGAGAAATAGAAGTGGGATGGATGATTCTGGTAATCACGGGGGTCTGGAAAGTTCTTTCTGGGGAGGGGAGAGTAGGAACTAACTGGGGGGTGGGTCAGATGGCGATCTGGGATCAGAGCGTTTCAGAAGGAGGGCATGGTATATGGAAAGCCCTCTGGCATCTTTGAGAAAAAGGAAGAAGGCCAGTGGGATTGGGCGGAGCTATGGAGGAGTGGCTGGAGCTGAGGTGGGGACAGGTTGGGATTCTGTTCTGAGTGACGTGGAGGCTGTGAGAGGGAGAGATAGGTTCTATGTTGAAAAGATTACTCTGACCCTGAGAAGATGGAACCTGGTCCTACTGGTCCAAGGTTGTTTGGCAAAAGGTGGGCGAGTGACTTTTTGATGGTGTCCTTCTTGGAATTGCTTTCTTGGGTGCTTTTCCGGGGTGATGGGTAATGGAGCCGGGGGGGTAGAGGGCAGGTGGGAAGGGGGGAGTGGAGGGGTCTCCTGGAATGGTGGAAGAGCTTGATAAGCCTCCCTCAGATCGTCCTGAGGGTGCCTTGGGTCCCAGGCTGGCCAGACTCTCCAGGAGCACCCTACAGTGGCCATGGAGATCTCTCTGGAACTCCCCCAGTTTGGTGGACCCCCCAAGTCATGAAGGAGCTTGGCTAGTGCCTCCATGTGCTTGGTGGATAATCGAGTGTGCTCTGTTGAGAAGTCCAAGGCCTCCGTTCAGATACCCTTGGGTCCGTACATGCGTGGAGAGCCCCGACCCGTGGCGAGTTTGCACATCGAAGCACAAGCGGCCCGCCCCCTCTTCTCGTTTCTAAACCCTGCCCCTGAGGACTCAGGAACACAAATTCAACTCCAGGGAGGGGGGGGCTGTATCAGCACCCCTCCCAGGGAGGTGAGTGGATGCCCCCCGCCCCCAACCTCCAGTGTGTTCTCAGGCCCCGCATCAACCGTGTCACTAACGCTCTGTGTCCTTTCTGCCCACAGGATGGCGGTTGGAGGCCACGCCCCTCAAAGAAGAGGAAGGGGACCTCTTGTCTGTCTTGTCTCTGCCTTTCTGTGGTACTTGAAGAGAAGTTGTTCGTGGTGGATTCGCTTTACTTATGACGAATCATTCACGGACAACACTTTTTTCAGTACCAAATGCTACCTCTAAGGACCTCCTGGACACAATGGCAACATCAGGGAAGATGCGTTCGTGTTGTCAACCATGTGGAGAAGACAAGGATGGAGGGTTGGCCAGGGACACCGTGCTTGACCTAGCTGTAAGTCATCTGGCCCACTAACCTGAGCGTCCGATCCACCTGTAGGGGGCCTTCCCCTGGGCCATGCTAACTCTGGGGAAATGGCTGTGCTTCTGTCACCAGCGTCACCTTACAAGACTTGGAAGAGAGGCTTCCTGGGCCTCAGGCCAACTTCTAGAAGAGATGCTGGTGTGAGCATTGTCCAGGGTGTGTGACTGGTTGACCAGAGGGGCAAGCACTCTGTTCACCCTGTGGGCCACCTAGTCACCAACCCTCAGCACCCACCCCGCCCGCCCAGGAAGACTTCTTGGAGGTCCAGCCAACTTGGGGCAAGCAGCAATGGACTTGTGGCGGCAGCTGCTCGGTGGACCTGGACAGCCATGGTCGGGAGGGTGTGTTCACTTAAAATGTGGTGACTCCTTGGTAGCCCCCTCGTCGCTGTCACCATGCAGCCTCCCTGAAGCGCTCCTGGGACGTGGCGCTGCCTTCGGATGAGGGACGTGACGCGAGCGGGCCGGCTCCTCTCCAGGGTACGTACCAGTTCACGGAGCGTGTGTTTTCTCTAGTAGGTGAGGCACCTGCCCTCCTAACCCCCAGCATCCCATCCTGTCTCTGCACAGGAGGACCCCGTGGAGGCGAGGCCTGCCTTGGGGAGCGGCCCCGATGCTCCAGTCAGTGCTGCTGCCCTCAGCAGCCGAGGGGGCACCACGACGCGCTGCTTGCTGACGGCCGTCGAATGGTGCCCCCTCTTGCAGGAAGACTAACGGGGCCCACCCCGCCTTAGGGTAAGTGCGTCTCGGGTGAGCATGCAATTAAAATGGTAGTATGTCACTCGGCCCACTACCCAATGTTGTCCCGCCCATCCCCTACAGGGCCCCGGAGACGGCAGCCGCCTTCACGGGAGAGGCGATGGATTCGCGCCAGCCTTCACTTATGGTACTTGAAGAGAGGCTGGCCGTGATGAATTCGATTCATCAAAGCGAGTCATACACGGCTCTCCTCTCTTTTAGTGTCAAATTCTGCCTCGGAAGGCGTCCCGAGCCAGTGCTGTCCCCAAGGTAGGTGCCTGGATGGCTGAGTCCACAGCAGGCGCTTTCCTGAGGACGCATGCTACTGACGCACTAACCCCAATGACCAGGCTGACGCTGTGACCCTAGGGCCACTTCCTGGGGCACTACCACCTCCAGGATAACGTAGAGAGGTTGTTGGGATGCCCTAACTTTTTAAGATATTAACATTGCCACGCACACAGCGAGCTCCTTGTACTGTCAGATCCAAGGTCAGAGGGGCATCGAGAAGCATCTTTCATTAGCTCTTGGGATGTAGGAGAAAACAGGAAAGGGCCCCTGTGACCCCTGGTTTACTAACCTGCAGCAGCCTCACACCCTCCGGGGAACCCCCCATGGGGTGATTCCAGGCTTATTAAGGAGGCAGTGGCTAATCTGTTTTCACAAACGTGTGGCCTTTTGAGCGCTCTTTGCTTCATTGATAATGACTCACACGTGGCTGACTTCTCAGCATCGTCGAGTGTTGCTTGCATGGCCAGCCTGGTACAGGAAGTGGCAACTAATCCCGGGCTAGTGAACCAGGGGTTGACCGGAGTGCATGGGTTTGATTTGGGGTTTGAGCCATCTGGTCCCGTCATCTTCAGTGTCCCGTCCACCCCGAGAGGCCACCCCCATCCAAGCTGCCCAGACCGCGTGGAAGCAGGGACGCCGCGAG
The DNA here is from genome assembly GCF_003254725.2 of Canis lupus dingo. Lineage (NCBI taxonomy): Eukaryota > Metazoa > Chordata > Mammalia > Carnivora > Canidae > Canis > Canis lupus. Next base: position 69,458,308 of record NC_064250.1, read on the forward strand.
CAGCGGCACCTCATGGTGCTCGGAGGGAGGTTGTCCGTGGTGAGTTCGCATTATTTAATGATGCCCAATACACGGTCGATCTCTTTTCGGTACCACATCTCGTCAGGCGTCTTCTTGGAGCTGATGCCAACCAGGGTCCCCTGCCAATGTTCTTGAACCTGCAATGGGCCCCGGGAAAGAGTGGCTAGATGTGTCCCTAGTGCTTCTCATCCTCATGGGGGGCCTTGACAATTTGGGGCAAAAAGCATGTGATCTAGGAGCCCAAGTGACTGAGGGAGTAGTGGTATTCATGATGCTTCTGGACTGGGTTTTTTAGTGTTTTAAGGAAAAACAGCCAGTTGCCTTCTCTTTTAGTGTTAAATCTTGTCTTAGAAGGAGGACTCCTTAGATATGCCGGCAAAGTCAGGGAAGGGCATTGGTCTCAACAGTTTTTCTGGGCTAAGCGAAGGGGTGATTCACTGCATCTGTTGACCTGGAAACTGTACCGAATGTGAGGACAGAGGGCAGTTCTGTTTTCGATTTCTTGGTTTTCTTTCCAAAAAGAATAATTATCTTACCATATTGCTGTATTTATGAAAATGACACATGCTTATAATAAGAATTCAAGCAATGTGGAAAAATGTAAATAAAAAAGGGGAGAAAATTGCCCAATTCTCTGTGCACCCAGAAATAACTGTCAGCACTGCAGAAATTTCAAATACCTGTCTGAGCAAATATGCAAATAGAAAGGTAAATAGACAAAGAGAAAAAAATATTTTATAAATATGAGATTGCACAGTTACCTGATCTTTTTATTAAAAAATGTTAACTCTAATTTTCTTGAATTTAATATAAAAATATGCTGAAGAAAATTGAAAGAATTGTTAAAGGTCTCGCACTCTACTACAAGAAGTATTCATTCCTCAAAGATCCCTCTAAAATTAAGGAAAATTTTAACGTGTAAAACATTAACTGGTTGGGATCGTTAAATGTTTTTACTTGTTTCAACTTCACTTCTAGTTCTGAAATATAGGGAAACCAGCATTCGTACATTTTGATCCACCTCCTGCTTTTTACAATTTAACTTTCCCATTATAGATATTTGCATTTTGTTCTGTGACCACAATTCTTGCAGGTGCTTAATCATAGTTTTATATTCAAATGGATTCATTACTGACCACCAGTTGTTCTGTTTTGTTTTTCCTCAAACGAAGCCTTCTCTATTCTTGAGTTTTTAATTTTATTTCATCTCTCAGTGCAATGGATTTTATCATTGTTTCTTCAAGAATGGCTCATCGACGCTACTGCTCAGTCCTTGCACATTTGAGAAGCTCTGTCTCTTGCTGTTGGACACAAGGGACAGCTTAGCTAGGTATAAGAATCTCAGCCTACTTCTTTTTTTCCTTAGAACTTTGTAGATACTGCTCCACTGCCTGATACATTTACTATTTTACTAGGTCTTTTGATGGGGCTTCTCCATGTAACTCTTGCTTAGCTGGACTGTATTGTGTGGTGGATCTTCATGTAGGTGGCCAGAAAGACTTTGGTGGGCTATATTATGTGAGGTCTTTCATCTCTGTCTAACCATCACTCCCCTTACCTTTACTCATCCACCTGGTTTTTCAGATGTTCTATGTGGCCCTGTGATCTTTCCCTCTTTTTAATCACCTTTGTCGCTTTAGAGATACTTATTATTAATTTCTTTCAACTCAAGGGGTACAAGTCCTTCTTTTTGTGTCTGGTGACTCCCGACAGTGCTTTTCTTGGTGTGGGCTTTTGTAGCTTTTTTGTAGGATACCTATCATCAGTGGGGAGTAAACTGTTTCTGTTTCATTCTCTTTGCAAAAGAGCAAAAGAGCTGTGACATCATGGCCCTCTGTTTGGTTCCATCTGGCACCCAAGGCTGTCACCAGTTGGGACCAGTTTTCCTACCCAGTTGTTGGCTTAAAGACTCCCACACCTTATGGCTGGTATACATCCTCATTGCATCTTTATCCTGGACCTTTGCTGCTCACAGGAGAGCCCATCCCATCCACAGCCCAGATGTAATCAAACTTTGTCATTTCTCTGGGACCATAATACATTCTAGCTCCTCTTTCCATTCCAGATCTCCGCACTTGTTGGCTACAACGTCACATCTCCTGTTCTGCTTGGACATGATGACTGCAAGCTCTCTGAGTCTCCAGAGCAATGTCCCTTAGGTCTCTTCATTGGCAGGTTGCAAGCTCATTGCCCTGAATTGAATTCTCTCTTCACTGGCAGCAGATCATTTCCCTGGCTTTCATTCCTTTTAGCTGTGCATTCATTTACTAGTTGATTTCGGCTGTGGCTATGTGTAGTCCTATTTCTCTGCCTTTGTGAAGGAGAGGGTTCTCTAGCTCAGTACCAGGATCCTACTCAGTCACTAGTTCTCTTTATCAACTTTTCTGAATCATGTTGTGCCTTCTTTTTTTTTTATTTTTTTTTTTATTTTTTATGTTGTGCCTTCTTGATTCAAAAAGCTCCTTTGTTTCAAGGAGGTCTTCCTCTGTTATTTCTTTTTTCCCCCCTCTATTATTTCTATGAGTGTTTTTCTCTTCTATGTGTTGGTCTTTTCTGGGGGTTTCTTGGGGGAGGGAAAAAAATCTGTGATCTGGCCCCATGCTGCCATCTTTTCTGGAAGTCTCTTTTGCTGTCATTTGCCTATTTAAAATGAATCCTACCTGGATGCCCCCTTCTCAGTATCATCTTCCACCTTGGCAGGATGCCTCATCGCAGTGCCAACTTCTGGGATGGACATGGAGTCGGTACCATCTTCTAGGTATGTGAATTTACTTTTAACAACGGAGGATTTATATTTTGGTCATATGTCAACTGGCCTATTAACTCTAAGTGTGCAATTTATCTTCAGGAAGACTTGTTGGAAGTTAAGGCCACCTTTGGAGATGAGGCCATAATTCTGAAGTGAGTGTCACACTGTGCATGCTATAATCATGTTTGCATCCCATGCGGTCAGTTTTTTTTTTTTTTTTTTTGAACAATCAGTATTGCAATGAATGAACTTCAGCTTTGGAGGACTTGCTGGACACAAGACTATGTGAAGGAAGGATCCCTGATGTCAGTTGTATGCTGATGTGAATGGGAAAGGGTCCCTTGCTGTGATCAGAATAGTGACTTCTTATGTACTTGACCTTTCCGCATTCAAATCCCCTGGAAGTGCTTCTGAGACACTGTGCCAAGCACCACGAAGGTGTTGGCTTCTGGGCTACTTCAGTGTCTAGGATGGGACAATGGAACATGGCAGGTGCACTTCCTGCATGACTCTCGGTCTGCTAACCCTCAGTGTTCACTCTGTCCTCAGGGGGACTTCCTGGAGAAGGCTAACTTTGGAGAAGAGGAATTAGCAACTGGTTGATGCTAACCTGCGGAACTGGAAGTTAGATTGTGTTCCCTTCACTTCGTTTATGGGACTCATACGTGATCCATCGATTTTTCAGTTCCAAAGCCTGCTGTGGAGCGCTGTTTGGAGCGGAACCCTGCTTCAGGGTGAGACCTCAGTGTCCATTCCTCTCCAGGGTCAGTGACGGGAAGGGTGGTGGTTGGTGTTGGATCATGGGTCAGAGCTGACTGCAGAGCAGGTGCCATCCTGACCTCTGTGTGATCCCTCTGTAGCTAGATCTGGGGAGGCAGTGCCATCTTGGGGAAAATGGGGCTTTTCTTACCAAAGGTTCTTTCTTTTTTTTTTTAAAAAAAGATCTTATTTATTCATGAGAGACACAGGCAGAGGGAGAAGCAGGCTCCTTGTAGGGAGCCTGCTGCAGAACTTGATCCCAGGACCCTGGGGTCATGACCCAAGCCAGAGTCAGACGGTCAACCACTGAGTCACCCAGGGTGCCCCCTACCAAAGTTTCTTGGCAGCACTTGAAGAGAGGTCTTCTGTGATGTCCTCGCTTTATCTTTTGACCAATCATACATGGTTGACCTTTTTTTTTTTTAAGTATCAGATGTAGCCTTTGAACACCCTGGGGTGATGCCGACTTCAGGAACTAGAGTTGGCATCCACACACTTGACTGGATGGTCTTGAGCGTGTGCACGTCTTCCCGTGTGTGTGCCCCCTGTGTCCACACCACCTCCAGGGTTACCACCAGTTTCCTTGAAGGAGCAGTAATCTCATCGTAGAGTCTCTGCATGTTTGACAGGAAGTCATCCCTGCGCTGTCTCTTCCTCTCCAGCCTGTCCCTCCCTGCATGACTTCCTGGGAGGGACACTAATTTCAAGTAAGGGGTGGTGGGTCCACGCCCACCGGTGGTGCCCAGCTGAGTGGGCCAGGCCTGCAGAGCATGCGTCCTCCTCACACTGGAGCGGCCAGCATCCTCACTCTGGACCCCTTCCGTCCTTAGGCCTGCTGTCTGGGACGTGCCGGAAGCCAGGACCCGAGTCAGGTACTTGAATGGAGGTTGTCCATGGTGTGTTCATTTTATTTATGATGAGTATTACATGGCCAATCTCCTTTCAGTACTAAATTCTTCTTGGGAAAACTGCACAAGGGCATGTTTCATCCGGTGTCTGTCCACGGTAAGGAAATGGACCATTTACCCCATGATGAGTGACATGTCGCCCAGCCCAGAATTTCCAGGGACGATGCTGGCTTTTTAGGGGAGACCATGGTTTTCTGGTCGTCGTTACCCCTCCTTTCTTGGAGACTGACTAGTGAAGAAAGCATATTTGGTAGCCTCTGTCCTGTTGGAGCCTTTGCGCCATTCCAGCTCCAACAAGGCACACACTTTACAACGTGTGCGTGCAATGTGTTACTACCCCCTTGAGTGTCCTAGTCCTCAGGGTGACCTCTGGGAAGCAAAGCCCACCCTGGGGACGTGCGGCTGGGGGTGGGGGTTTCTTGGGGAGTAAGCATCGAGGTATTTGAAGACAGGTTTCCATGGCGTGATTTGTTGATTCCTGGTGGAGGATAAGGCTCCTTCATAGCATTTATGATTACCTTATGTTTACTCGCTTTGTGATCTTGGGCAAGTTACTCAGGCGATCACCAGTGTGCCTCAGTTTACTCATCTGTAAAACGAGGACAACACCTACTCGTAGAGTAGGTATAAAACTCAATATATACGTAAGGTGTTTAGACAGTGCTGGACACTTAGTGAAGTTGAATAAGAACCGGCTCTTGGGGTGACCGTTATTCTGCTGCTGCTGCTGCTGTATCGTAGGTCTTCCTTTATTGTTCTCTTGCCCACCAGAGTGCAAGCTCCCCGAGGGCAGACGTTTTGTCTGTTTGGCCTACTGCTGTGCCCCTCATTGCACATGGTAGATGTGATGTTGAATGAATGGGTAGTGGCTGGTTGACACATTCTCTTTAGTAAGTGCCCCTCTGAGGCCCTCCTGGCAGGAAGAGGGAATGAAGGACAGTGGCAAGCCTCGGCTTCCCCGACGACGTGGCCTGCTTGCCCTCGCTGCGCCGCCCACCCCTGGCCAGGAGGACTCACCGGTCTTCAGGTCAGGGACCCCGCCCGCTCGGAGGCAGAAGGGTCCTGCCTTGGCCACAGCACTTCTGAATGATAAGTGACAGCTCCTTTCTCTGTGTTAAATCCCCGTGCAGGCACTTCCCAGAGGAGACGCCAGCCTTGGGAGGGGACCTTGGTGTCTGCACCTCTTGAGGGTAAGTGGCCAGACACTGCCTCAAACATGGGGCTGACTTGTGATACGTGTGCTCAGGGCCTCACCCACCAACCCCGCTCCCAGCCAAGGCCAGGTCAGGGGGTCAGCCGGTGTCATTCGAGCTGTTGCATGATACCCTCCCTCCAAGACATGTCCTGATCAGGCGGGGGAGGCTCCCCAGATGTAGTGCCAGCCTGTCCAGAGAGCGGGGGCCGGGGGATGCACAGCTAGAGCCTGCAGGCAGCGCTGCCCCGGTGAAGAGGCGTCTTGCTGGTGCTCTTGCCCCTGCTGACCTTTGACCCTTGAGCAGAGGTTGCCCTTGGTGAATTCGCTTTATTTATGTTGAATCACACAAAGGCAACTTTTGTTTGAGTATCAAATCCTGCCTGTGATGGCTTCCGGGGCCCAGTGGCAAGGTCGAGGGCTGCACCTGTCCCCTGAGCAAGCACGGACGGTGTGAGGGGGCGGGCGCTGTGGGGGATGCTCCCCTTCCCCAGTGGGTGAGGCTTGAGCTTGGTCGGAGAACACAGGCTCTGTGCAAAGCGTGGGTCCCCTGGGAGGATGGGGTCAGGGCTGAATCTGCTCCAGAGCGTACCTGGGCCCCTCTTCACGTCCCCATTCGGACCACTGATCCCAAACTCAGTCTGCTGGCTCCACTTCCCCCTGGGAGGAGTTTTGCCCCTGCGGGTTAGTGAAGAGTTGGCTACTCCTTCTCTCTCTCTCTCTCTCTCTCTCTCTCTCTCTCTCTCTGTCTCGCCATCCCCCTGGCCCGCTAGCATTCTCAGTTTTCTCCTGGGTTAGGAGACGAATAGGAGCTGTCAGTAGTCCATCCCATTTGTATTAAATAATAGTGATAAAAGTAATCAACACAAAATAACACTAAACACAACTGAAAAGGCACAGCGTAAGACATGCTCAATTGTCTACAAATTGGCAGAAGAATCCAATTTTCTCGACAACGTTTCGGCTGCCACATCCGACCCGGGGACATGGAACTCTAGACGTGGCGGCCGCGCGAGGAGACGGACGGTGGCGCGCCCCGACGCAGCCATAGTTGATGCAGACAAAGGCTTACTGAGGAATCAGAGCCCCATTCAAATTTTTAAATGGAAAAGAATTGATCCTAATGAAAATGATTTGGGGGAAAACAGCAAAGGGAAATAAAAGAAATGAAAACAGCCCAACAGCATAGCCAGGAAGGCTAAACAGGGAATTTGATTAGTTTAATGGAATTCACTGTGAAAAACACGATTTGTATGAAAATCAGTGTTGGCACAGTTCTCATTAAGGTGGTTCAGTCCGCATGGGCGGAGTGCAGTCAGCGGGGTCTGTAGGAACGCGGGGCCCAGGCGCAGCGTCCTTTATGCCTCTGACCTTTTCTTTCTGTCCCAGAGAGCTTCCTGAGCAGGCTTGCTGACGTCAGGGGTGTCACGCTGGTAATGGGGGTGCATGTTGTCACCAGCGTGTGTGCCCTCTTGGTTTCCCTCCGTCCCCCTGTGGAGCTCTGGGGGACGTGCTGACTCCCGAAGTGAGGCAGGAGTTCCTTGGTCAGTGGGGACAGTGGTCATCAGTACTGTTGTTGAACCACAGGAAGGCTGGGACTTCCTCAGGTGTACTCCTTCCTAGGATCCCAGTGTGGGCACGTCCCAAAGCCCCATGCTAGCCCCACAGACCAGCTGGATGCCGCTTGGTCACGGAGGCTGGCCTTGCTTGGGAGGTGGTCCTGGAAGGGGTGTTTCTAGGATCAAAACCACTGGCTGGGGCGTGAACGGGGGTTGTCCTTGGTTGGCATGATTTGTTTATGACCAACACTGTATGGCGGATCTCTTTCCAGATGGACCCCCACCTTGGAAGATTCGCAGAAGCCCCACCATCCTCAGGAGGTGGCCAGCAGCTGGAGCCCTCCCCAGGGTAGGTGCATGGGCGCAGCCCCAGGACATGCTCTGAATGTGTTGATGATGTATGTCATCTGGTCCACTAGCCGTTGCTGCCAGCCTGTTCTCACGAGCACTTCCAGGAGGCGATGTCAACTCTGGGAAAGCATCTCTGAACTGCAGGTCAGTATCCGTGGACGGGGAAGCTTCCATAATACGTTTTCTTTCTTCAGGACAGACCTTGGGTGGCTGGTTTCTTGCTGCAGCTGAGGCAAGACCCAAGGGCTTTCTGAACTTTCCCTGATGTCGTGACACCAGGGAGAGGATTCTGCTGTGGGTCCCACCCCAAAGTTCGCAAAATAGGTGGTGGGCACAGAATCCAGACTCTGCTTGTGGCAGGTGTCATCAGCTCCCTGTCCCTCCCTGGCCAGTCCATTCCTTGGGGCAGATTCGGGATCTGATGTCAACTCTGGGAAAAGCCAGGGTTCTGATATCAGAGCTGCTTTGCCTTTTTTTTTTTTTTTTTTTTTTTTTGAAGAGAGATTACATTCGGCTCATTTGCTTTTTTCTCCCCCCCTCCCAGCCTCTGTTTTTTGGTGTTTTGTTTGCTTTATTTGTGAGGCTGATCAAATGGTCAACCAGTTGTTTTGCATCAGATGGCCCTTTGGAGGACTCTGGGGTGGCGGCCCCTACACAGGCCTAGAGGTGGTGTTGGGGGCACCTCAGGGAGGCAGCGATGGGCGTTGGCGCCGTGCACTCACACACGTGCACACACGCACAATGCCCCCACGGAGGGAGGCTTTGTACCTGTGTAGGGCCCAGGGTCACTCTCTGTCCGGGGTCTGCAAATCAAGAGCCGAGGGCAGGCAGGGTGGCATCTCTGTCTGCTGTGCGTCAGGGTCCAACTCCTCTGCATGTAGCCCATGCATAGGACAATAGGGCAGAGGGGCACCTCAGATGCCCCTCAGCTCCCCGGAGGAGCCCTTTGGGGTGGCGTGCCCAAGCAGGGGCACCCTGTCACCAGCATAAGATCTCTCGCCCCCCACCAACTGGCCCTCGCATTTCACTTGGGGAATGGTCTCTGGATCTGGCTTATTCTGGGGAAGTGATGGACCAATTGGCCTCGACAACTTGGGGGGGGGGTTCCTGGTAGGGGGCGAAGTTCCCGCCAGGCATGCCCGGCGCTCAGGCCGCCCTTGGGGAAGGCGGTGGGGGGTCTTCCGGAAGCACAGCCACCTTGAAGCGTCCGCCTTAGTCCAAGCGCCCGAGCCTCTCCATGGTACTCGGGGAGAGGTTACCCGAGCAACTTTGCATCTGGACGACGAATGTTGCTCGGTGAACCCCTTTTCGGTATCAAATGCCACCAGAGAGGCGGACTCGGAGGCCGTGGCTCCTCGGGGAAGACGTCGTGAGCAGCACCGCTCTGGGGTACAGGACGGATGGTCGACCAGTTGGAAAGTAATTGTTTCGAATGTACTTCACCTGGTCCACTAGCCGTCCGTGTCCACTGCAGCCTGCGGGGCCCGCGGGCCCGGGCACAGCCGCTCCTCCGCTCAGCACCTCTCCTGGTACTTGAAGGGAGATCGACCGTGTTATATTCGCTTTATTGACTTCGAATAATACATGGTTGATCTTTTCTCAGTATCAAATCTCACCTTGGAGGATCTCTTGGACACGGAGCCCTGCGGGGGCGGGCGCGGGGTGGCGGCGGTGGGGGGGACGGTGTCACCGCCCCAGCGGGGTGCCCCTGGGGTGGGGGCGGGGCGGGGTTCGCGCCCCCTCACCTGTCGTGTCTGATCCCCCCGCAGGACGGCTTCGGCGAGGCGGTCACCACGGCGCGGCGGCTGCGGCCCTCGACGGCGTCTCTTTGGGTACTTGAGGAGAGGTTGTCTGTGATGAGTTCGCTTTATTAATGCCGAATATAACACAGATGGCCTGTTTTCGGTACCCCCTGCGACTCTGAGGCCGGCCCCGTCCCGGGTACGTGAGTGCATGGGCTCTGCATCCGACCTGTGTCGTCCTCTCCGCTGACCCTCGACGTCGCGTCCGTCCCGGGAGAGCTTCCTGGAGGGCCCTGGACGCCGGGGGGTCGCAGCGCCACGCTGGCCCCGAAGCCCTGGCTTGCCGCGAGACGAATGGCTCTGATCCTCCGTCCTCTGCGCCCAAGGCCACGCGGGGAGGGTCCCCACTGCTGTCCTGGTCCCCGGCGTGTGTCCCCGCACCCCCGGCCCCGGGCCGACCCCCTGCATGGCCTGCACCCGGGAGGCACGTCCCAGCTGCTTTGCCGCTCCGCTCCCCCCCCGCCCGGGGGGTCACCCCGCGACCACCTCCCCCTCGGGGGCGCCCCGGGTCCCTGTGGCTGTGCGTGCTGCTCCGTGTGGTGCTTGAGGAGAGGCTGCCCGTGGCGCGTTCGCATTCATCATGACGCACAATACACGGTCGGCCTCTCTTCAGCATCAGCTCCCGCCTTGCATGCGTCCTGCTCGCGCTGTGGGCCACGGGGGGGGGGGGGGGGGGGGTGCATGGGGGCCCGGGGTGCCGAGCACGTGCTGACTCCCAGCCCGGCCCGGGGCGCGCGCGGGCTCCCGAGGAAGAAGCCTCCCGTCTGGAGTCAGCCCTGCTCAGTGGTGCCTGAAATAGGTTGCCTGTGAGGTGTTCACTTTCTATACGATGAATATTATACAGTCAACCTCTTTCCGGTGTCGACTCCCGCCTCCGACGACGTCCCCTCCGTCGGCCCCCCCGGCGTGCCCCTGCCAGCTCCCCCTCCCCGGAGGCTGCGAGGGCCCCACGGAGCCCCGATGAGCCCCACGGCCTGGCTAGGCCGCCTCCTGCTGACGCTGCTTCCCGGGGCGCCCAGGCCGAGGCAGGGTCACGGGGCGGGGGGGGGGGGGGGCGCGGGGGGGGAAGGGCCGGGTTAGCGCAGAGGTGAGCTCCCGAGCGCCTCGCAGGGGCCACCTAAGGGTGTTGGTGTTTGTGGACGCTCTCTGGGCTTCGGGGAGCTCCTGTGCTGGCCCCGTCAGCCCGGGCTGGGACACCCCGCTCTGCGCCCGCCTTTCCCCTGGTGGCCGCTGCCTCCCAGGCCCCGGTGTCGTTGGTGTCGTCGCTGCACCCGGCGCCCGGCCTCCAGCAGTCACTGCCCAGTGGAGCTGTCGCCCCAGGCCGCCTCCCCTCTCCTGCCCGCCAGGCCCCAGCTGTGGCAGCTGCACCTGCTGCGTGTGCCCCCCCCCCCCATAGTCGGGCCCAGGGGCTGCCCTCTGTGGCTCAGACCACCGTACGGGCCCCAGTGGGGCCTCCCCTCCTGCTTTTGCCAGGAGAACCTTCCAGCGAGCACTCTGGCTCTCTCTGCACTGCCCGGAGCCCCGCCCCCCCGCCCCGCAACACCCCGGGCCCATAGACGAGCCCCCCTCACTCCCTGCCACGTCCTTCTTGTGACGTTTATACCCCCCACCCTGTGTGTTGGGAGCTGGGCCCTGGGCAGCCTCCTCCCCGCGGGGGCCAGGCCTCCCCGCCTCGGCCTCCCCGGTGCCCTGCATGCCTCCATCTCCGGGGACTCAGCACAGTCTCTTGCTGAAGAGGGGGCTGCCCCTCTCTAGGACAGGGGTTCAGGATTCTGGAGGGGATGAAATGTCCTTGGGTCAGCGATGCTGTCCCTGATCCCCCCACCCCCACCCCACCCCACCCCCGTCTTGCCGCCCCTCGTCCTAGTCACCCTCTGTCACTTATCCTCTTAGGGTTTTCCTCCTGGCTCACTGCTGCCTGAAATTACCTGCCGTTGATGTCTCCTCTCGCCCTCTCCTCCCCCAGACTAAGATTTCTCAGGGCAGGGAATTTTTTTTTTTTTTTTTTTTTTTTTCTCTGTGCTGTTCTCTGCTCTGTCCCCAGTCCCGGGACCCAGGCCAGGCCCATCATAGAGGGATGGTGAGTGTTTGTTGATTGACTAACAGATTCCCACTAAGGACGGGGACCTTTATCAACTTAATCCCCAGGAAAGCGCAGGGGCGCAGAGGAAACCCTGAAGACCTGACCGAGCGTGTGAATACAGTCATCCGGGGTTTAGAATCTCTTTACATTTGTTAGACACTGTTTGATTTTCTGGCTTTTTCTGCCCCTTCCAGATGCCATGTGGGAGACACAAGCTTTGCTGCAGCAGGGGTCAGAAGCTGGGTCTGGGCTCCCCTCTCCACTTCCCAAGGGGCTCCCCGGTCCCCCAAAGGGAGTGATGAGACCCAATATAATCCTGCAGCCTCCAACTGAGCGCCCCCCGGCCCCCCCTGGTAGCACACTGCGGTGCTCAGAGCCAGGTGCTCTGGGGAGCTCTGCCTGCAACAGGCTGGCGTGTGGTGTCAGGGCTAATATTTTATGCATGGAACTGACTAAATGGGACATTTGGAGATGAAAATTGCTGTTAATGCATCCACACATCTTTGGAATATATTAAATGTTTGTAGGGGGTGGGAGGCGACATTAGCCGTATTTAATAGCTCCAATGTAACCATCCCCACACCCCAGCTTGAATAGCCCGGGTGCCCCCCCAGACTGCCGCTCGGGGGAAGCGTTGGTAGATCAACCACCGCTCGAGAATTATGCATGAGACAAAATGTCAGCCCGGGGTACCAGGCATTCAGCGGCATATGTTCCAAACTCATTTTAGACCCAAAGACGGTGACCCCATGCTGCTCGGTGCAGAATTTCATTAAAAGCCAAATTACTGGTTTATCTATTGTTTGAGCAGAAGAGAGAATAAACAAAGGGCCAAATGAAAATGTCTGTCCCCGCAGTGGCTGGGATGACAGTCGCTATGGACCCTTGAGCCAGAGGGTCAGTGACTTGGGCCCATCCCGAGGCACCGAGTTAACCCGGCTGTGGGGCTGAGCTCTCGGGGGCGCGGACCAGCCCCCGGGGCCCGCGTGGGCAAGGGCCCGCTCCCCGCACTGCGTCTCCTGGACACAGTTTGATGGGAGCCACTTTGCAAATGGGGCGCTTTAGAGCATCTGGCCCTGTAGTTTCCTTGCCTTAGCCTTTTCGGGGGTGGGTGGAGGATAAGCAGGGAAATCCTGAATCCTCTCCAGCCCCGACCCTGGCCCCGGCCCCACCCACCCCCCTCTGGGGTGTTTGCCGGCCTGTTGTGGGGAGGGGATGGACATTATTCTGCAGCGAGGATGTGGGGCGCAGAGAGGTTGAGACGCTCCTCCGCAAGCACCCAGCGGGCAGGCAGGATGGTGCTGGCTCCAGGCTACTGGTCCCCCCCCCCCCCCGAGAGCCACAGGGCTTTAGAACAGCCCCCCCGCCCACATTCCCTTTGCACGATGAGGTGGGCCTGCTTTGCCCAACACATCGCTTGCCATACTCTTCTGTGGTTGTTCCCCTGTACCCACTTGGCATCTCTCCAGTTTGGTGCCGACATCGGAGCACATTTGAGGGTCGTGTGCAGATCTAGTCAGGGCAGCTGGTGAGCAAGGGTGGGGAGCTCCAACAAGCCGGCTGGTCCCTACGGGGCAGGGCCAGGCACCAGCCCCGCTCCCACAGCCTCCCCCCTGCCCTGCTCTGCACCCCACACCGCACAGCTCAGTGGCTGGTGCAGTCCTGGAAGGACCAATGGGTGTCAGGGCTGAACGCGCCCCCCCCCCCAGTTCATTCCATCTTGTCCCCACCCTCCATCCCCGCCACTCACATCCTCATGCAGGTAAGGAACCCCAGGTTCCAGAGGGTGGCATGCTTTGCCCTGGCTTTTTTTTCTGAGCATCCTCTCAAACTTCAGGGTCAGGACCCACCTCTGGCAAATAAGTTTTCTTCTTCTTCTTTTTTATTTTTTTTAAATTTATTTATTCATGAGAGACACACAGAGAGAAGCAGAGATGCAGGCAGAGGGAGAAGCAGGCTCCCTGTCAGTGGGACTAGACCCCTGAACCCCAGGATCACGTCCTGAGCCAAGAGCAGGGCTTAACCGCTGAGCCACGCAGGCGTCCCAGTAGGTTTCCTTCTTTGTGAAAATGGGGTGACCCAGGGCTGCGGGAACAGCAAGCAGGATTCAATACCTCAACACCCAAGGGGGAGTGATGCGGCCACGCCACGGCAGAGCTTCTAGAAGCCGGGACCTTGGCCCGGCAGGCAGTGTTGGCTGCAGCAGGTGCTCAGCTAACGCCTGGATGCAGCCTGGCCAGACACCAGCGCAAAGTAGGTGTTCAGCACGTGAGGGTGCATGGGACCCCGCTCCCTTCCCTGCCGGGGAGAAGCACACAGGCGGGGCTGGGAGGGCGTTTGCAGAATGAATGAACAAAAGCGTGTTGTTCGAGGGAATAAAGGAGCAGAGAGAGAAGAAGAATCCAGGGAAGACGGACATAAATGTCCACCAAGCGCCACCAAGGTGGCTGACAAGACCCCGCAGAGGCCGAGGGGCCGTGTGTCACTGGCGGGGCGGGGGGCACCGGCTCGGGGCCAGGAAGCAGGGGTGTGAAGGAGGCTCGTTCATCGTTTTCCCATTATCCCCAGGACGCGGAAGGGGGCCCGCACCACCCACTGCCCATGGGGCAGCGCGAGTGTGGGGTTGGGCCTGGGGAGGGACCCCCCCACCACCGGGAAGGACACGCTGGCAGGTGAGCCAGCAGCTGTGGGTCAGGCCCCGGAGCCCGGGAGTGGGCAGCAGAGAGGACAGGAGTCACCCAAGGCCACGAGACCCACCATCGGGCAGGACTTTGGGGCCGTTATGGCTGCTGGGCCCCAATGGGTGCACCTGAAAGCCCACCCCGTGACCTTGGTGTGTGGTGGTGCTTACCATACCTGTAAGCGCCATGCCTGTCCTCCTGCTGTGCCCCTACCTGAGATGCCTGCCCCTCCTGAGAGGCCCAGATCCCCTGCCACCTCCTACAGGAAGCCTTCCCTGATGTACCCCTGCCCCCAACACACGCACACAGGGCCTCAACCTGCAGTCCGAAATCAAGTCCCCTGATTCTTTGATCAGCAGCTTATCCCCCTGCCCGGCTGGCAAGCTCTGCAGGGACAGGGGCTGTTCTGGTTTGGGCACCGTGGGGCCCACAGGACCTGGCCCAGGGAAAGTATCGCGTGATCTCGTTGACCTCGTCTTCCCTTTGCAGGCACTCGGGATCGGGCTTTCGGGATCGGGCTTTCGGCAGGCGCCCAGGGCATGGAGCCTCGGGGTGGTGGCAGCCACACCGGGCCACCTCCGCCCGGATGGAGGGGGCTGTGGGCCGGGGGGCCCGTCTGACCCTGGGGCACTCCTTGGGGCAGGTGAGTGCGCACTGGCAGGACCACTGGTTGCCTCCCATTTGGGCCCGGAGCAGAGGCGGGGTTTGCCCAGGGCACGCAGGGTCTAGGGGAGACCCAAGCTCATTATTAGGCAGGGTCTCAGGACAGGGAGCCATCTCCCCCAGACCCCACACGGTGAGCATGGAGTGAATGAAGGAGGGAAACAGGGCCTCCCGGCTGCACCCCACACGGCCTTGCCGCAGGAGGGCTGCCCGGGGGGGGGGGGGGGGGGGGGGGGGGGGGACTTGAGCAGGGGACGGTGGGGCCCTGGCTCCAGGCTCCCCCGGGAGTGAAGGCTCCGGTCTTCCGTGGGGCAAGCCGCTGTGCAGAGCCCGGAGTGTGGGAAACCTTCCAGAATGCTGCTTCCCACCATCTGTGATATCTTCGTTTTCTCTAACACTCAAAAATAGATGTTTCTGTTATGCTTCTCGTTGGCAGGGGAGCTGCGGGGCCTGCCAAGGGCTGGGGGAGCCCGCCAGCCTGCTGAGTTTTACTGTACAAACAGTTGGGGAGGGGGGTGGCTCTGTTAACTTGAAATCCCCGATCAGTAAACATGCCAATTTAAAGTGTAATTAACTCAGGCCGGAAAAAATTCAGATCTGGACTGCTTTTCACAGTTGAGGCTGTTTTTCTTTTATTTATTTATCTCTTTCCGGGCGTGGTGGTGTCTGTGGCAGGTTTAAGCCAGGAAACATAGAAGGGGGGCTTAAGTGGGGAGGGGGCTGGTTGGGGGAGGAAGCGATGGGAGGAAGAGCAGGAGCAGAGGGGAGGTGGGCCTGCCCCTCCCCGGGGCCCCGGGGTCTGCATCCCCTTCTGTCCAGAATGCCAGGTGTCAGGTGAGGAAACAGAGGCACAGGTGTCACTCGGTGTCACTCAGAGGCCCGTGCCAGCTGGGCCGGGTGGTTCAGAGCCGTGGGCGCCCTCCGGGGACCCCAGGGAAGCGCTCGGCTGGTTTGCAGGTGGGCTCTGGGTCCTGCTCCTCACTCCCCATCTTGCCTCCCCGACTAGGGGCCTCTGCTGCTGTGAACCCTCCCCTCCCGGAGTGTCAGCGTCTTCCTCCCTGGACTCCCAGAAGGTCCCACTCTTGCAGAAGACAGATGGCACCCATGCGCTCCGCGGGGACAGACCCACAGCCCTGCCTCACCAGCACCCTCTCCTGCCTCCCCCAGGAAGAACAGAAGGCCCTGCACTCCTCACCCCTCAGGGGACCCTGAGTGGGGACCGGGGGGGGGGGGGGGGGGATCCATCCGGGGACAGGCCCACCCTGGGTGGGGGGGGCCCGGGGTGGTGGTGGGTGGACCCAGTGGGCACGCAGGGAACTCCCAGTGGCAGTGAACCAGAACGCAAGAGCCGAAGACCCCAGCCCCCCCCCCCCACAACCTGGGGCTCAGGAACTCCCTTCGCAAACACTTGGCATGTCGTTGGGCTATTTGAATAATAAATACACATTATAAAGATCTAAATATGTTTGTGTGTCTATATGTTCAGAGATGATGTTCATTAAGTGGAAGGTTTAAAAACAAAGGCCACCTGCCCCCGGGGAGGAGGGGTTCTCCTGGGGAGTCGCTGGCCTTGGCCCAAGGGGGGCCGTGGAAGGGCACCCTGCCCCAGCAGGCCCCCCCCCCCCCCCCGGGCCAGCGCGCACCCCCAGGTGGGCACCAGGGCCCGGAAGGCAGCTGCCCGGGCGCGCTCCGCCTCCGCGGCCCCCCTCCTGGGGCAGAGGCCGAGCCCCCGCCTCCTCCGCGGCCGCTGGTCACGACGCAGCCACCGGGCTGACTCAGGGGGCGCGAGCCCTAAATTACATAATTACCCGCGGAACCTGCGCGCTCCCGGCCGGGCCGTGACTCACTGTTCTCCCCGGAGCCTCTCCCCGCGCGGCCGCCTCGCTCTGGGTCTGGGCTGGGCCCCCGCCAGCCATCGCCCCCCACCACGGCTCGCAGCCGGGCCCCTGCACCCCCCCAGCAGCCCTCCTGAGAGCCTGTCCCCACCTGCCAGAGGGGGCCCTGCGCCCAGGGCAGCCTCGTTCCTCGGCCCGGCCACCCACGGCCACCCACGGCCACCCACGGCCACCCACAGCGGGAAGTGGCTCTGGCCCGCCGGCCCCCTCCCACCCAGTGGAGCCCCCAGGGAGCCCACTGCTCGCTGCTGGACGGACCCTCACCGCCCCCCCCCCCCCCGTGGGCCCCTGGCACCCGCCACCCCTTCTCCCCAGTCCCTTGAGGTGGGCAAACTCTCCCTTGGGGAACAAAACCACTTCTCCCGACAGGGACTGTCTGGGAAGGAGGCATGAGGCATGAGCTTTCCAACCCAAGCTCGTTGTGCGCCTGGTGGGGGACCCCAGAGGGGCTCATGTTTTTAAATTAGAAAGAAAAAAACCAATAGGGGTGCCTGGCTAGTTCAGTTAGAAAAGCATCCGATTCTTGATCCCAAGGTCGTGAGTTCGAGCCCTTGGTTGGGCGCAGAGATTACTTAAAAAAAAAAAAAAAGGTCAACTTAAAAAAATAAAAACCTGGTAGAATAAGGCTGGTGTGTGCGGGCTCCGGGGAGGTCCTCGATTTGAATCCAGCCTTGTCCTTTCCTGGCACTGAGCCTCTGCTTCCTCATCTGTGAAATGGGCACTATCGCCCGCACCTGAGCAGGACGAGAGATGGGTTCTTAGTACAGAGTGCCTCGTGGGGTGCTTGACTGGGTTAGGTTCTCATTAAACTGGGGGCTTCCTCCTGGTGACCCATGGCTGGGTAGGGTCCCCACGGATCCTGAAGTCCCCGCACACCTGCAGCCCAAGGCACTCGGGCCTGGGGACAGCCCCTGATGGTCCAGACCACCCCACAGTGCTAGTCCCAGCGTCCCCCTCGCTTCCAGAGGCACCCCCGACCAGAACCACGAGGAACAGAGCTCAGAGCTGTATCCGGGTCCCAAGCAAAGCTCCACAGCAGGTCACCGAGGGTGCCGAGGGTCCCCCAGACCTGGGGCAGGCATCCCCGGAGCCCCGCCCGCACCAACCTCCTCTGCTCCAAGCCTAGGGACAACGCTGCACCTATGAGCAGCTCTGTTGGTGGCGGGTCCGTGGCCTGCTGAAGTCACCTTCTGGGGGTGGGGGTGGCTGTAGAGGCGTAGACAGGGTGGTCCCCAAGGTCCACCCCCACCCCGCCCCACAGGTCATGTCAGCTGCCCCCATAAGCTTCTACACTTCCTGTAGGGACCCCAGACGGATGTGCCGAGGGGCTGGCTCAGGGCGGGTGCCACCGCGGCCCCAGCCTGTCCCTCCCGCCTGCGCACTGTCCCTCGGAGCCGCCCGCTGTTCTAAGTCGCACCACGCCACCAGCCTCTGCCATTGTGCCCCGCGCGCAGCGGGCAGGGCTGGCTGCTGCACTCAGAGCCGCGGGACAGGGCCCCGGCGACCCCCCGGTGGTGGCTCTGTCAGGCTCCTGGCCCCAGGTGAACCCCGGGAAGCCACTTGCCTGCACCGCCCTTCAGTCTTCTCATCTGTAAAATGGGCGTCATTGAATCAGATTATGCAACACCACAGTCCCAGGCGTCCCTTCCTGTTTCCCCACCCTATGCGGGGACTCCTGGGCCACCCTCCCCTTGACTGTCCAATCCCCCCGGCCCCCCCCCCCCCCGCCACATTCCCAGCTCCCCCCCATCGCCCAGGGAAGCCCCCAGCCCTGCGGCTCTTCCTGCATTCCCCAAGTCCAAGGAAGTGGGACAGCACGGAGCCTGCCCCCACCCTCCCCCAGGACTCCTCACCCCCGCCTCGCCCTTCTCTTCCCAATGTACCATCCAGCTGGAAGCTTCCGTGGAAGTTTCTAGAAGCTACCTGGGGGAATCAGGGCTCCCCAGGGGAAACGACTGGAATCCGAGAATCAGACCTCATTGCTTCTGAAGCTTCTGTCGCCCTAAACGTGCTGTCCCTTCAGGGGATCCCTGTCCTACCTGGGACGCCGGGGCCCACAGGGGCTCTCCTGGTCCTCCCGGGGAGCAGACCGTTGAGAGACAGTCATTTCCTCCCGCCCCACCGCAAGGGCATGCAGCAGCGTCCTGGGGGTGCGGCACTGCACCCCGGCAGCCCGAGTATGACCCTGAGAGCACTGCTCCAGCTCTGCTGCCTCGGGCTTCCCATCCGTCGAATGGGGCTGCGGTGAGGAGCAGATGAGTTCACGCACGGCAAGGAGGTGAGGGATTCACTGCGCCGTCTCAGGACCCTCGAGCTGGGACCTGAGACCCTGAGACTTAGCTAGGGCGTCCCCCCTTATTTTTGTGGTTAAGATGGTGATACGTGCACTCTATACCCGCTCTCTTGCCTTATCCTTGACCCCTCTTGGTCCTCGGAGCAGAGGTCAACTGCTGAGCCGCTGGGGCCTGACTGCTGTCTTGGAGACCCTCCCTCCCGCGGCTTCTGGAAGTGGGGAGGCGTGGGCGGATGCCTCGATGGGAGGGTCTGGAGGCAGAAGTTCAAGTCGGGGTCCGAGTTAGGTGTTGATAGTTGGGGACTCAGCAGGGAGCCTGGCACCGGGGAAGAGCTAGAGAATTCACGACAGAGTGGGGGGCACTGGGTTTGGGGACTCTCAGAGGCATCGATGCAAATGAACTCGGGGTCGGAGTGCAGGACAGACGGGGACGGTCAGCGCTGTGATTCCGGCTGGCTCTGGGCACCGTGCCTGGCAGGGCGGCCTCCCCGGAGCTTGCCCCCCAAACCTCAGGGAGGGGCGGTGCGGCCAGGCCTCTCTCGGCCGGGAGCTCCTCTGTCTCCCTACGCGAGCTCCAGTCCCAGCTCTACCCCGCCGGCCCCGCACTGACTTGCGGAAGGTTGAGGAATGGGTACAAGCGATCGTGTACACCTTACACACACCCCCCCCCCCCTGCTGGGGCTCACGTACTCACGCAGGCGTCACGTGAGGGAGAGGGGCCATGGTACGTGTCCCAGCCAAGGTCAGGGAGCCCAAATGGGTGCCAAGTGGCCGGGGAAGTTAGGCAGCAGAAACGTCTGCAGGCAGGGATGGTGAGGAGCTGTGGACACCGGTGATGGGTGACTGCTGTGTGACCGGCTGGGCTAGAAGAAAGGTTTGGGGTCAGAGTGGACCAGCTCACTGGGGCTTCTCCCTGGTTCTTTCTGAGACTAAAGCAACCCACCCTCTGGGCGGGTGTTCCCCGGGGTCACTGTGTGATGCCACCAAGCCACAGGACTCTCATCCTCTCCCAGTCACTAATGAGGGTGACCCCACTCTGGCCTCTTGGTGATGAGGCCTCTTTTCTCCAAGGTGGGTGGTTCTTCCCCTCACATCCAGCTCCCTTAATGGCCAAGCTCATTTGCTTCCCGAGGTTCCGGGGACACTGTTCCTGCTCTGAGGACTGTTCAGAGGGCCCCACCTCCCCTTTGGTGGGTGGCCGGGAAGGCGACACATCTGACGGAGCCAGGCTGGGGTCACACACCTCCCGAGAATAAAACTGAGTTTCTCTCATAGAAAGAAAGTTTGTTTTCCAGAAGACGGAGACAATTACATTTCCAGGTGTCAGGAAGGGGGATCGAGTGGCCGATGGATTGAAGCCGCTTACGCTCCACTCTCCACCTAAGCTTAAACAGCAGATCGGGACGGGGACAAAGGTGTCCTTGACAGGGCCCGAGCCACAGGCCCAGCTCCGCCGCGGACTTGCCGTGGGATCATGGGGAAGCGTCTCAAACCCTCGGAGTCTGGCTTCTCCATTGTCTGGCCTGGGGCCTTGGGAGAGAGGTGGCACACGGTGCCTGGCACGGCGCGGGGCGGCTGGCCGGGGCCCGGGCCCTCGCAGGTCTCTGCCCGCTGCTGGGCCTGTCCTGCCCCCGCCCCACGCCTGGCTCGGCCGCTCGGGGGATGAGGCTGTGTCCACCAGGCAGCTGCGCTCAGGGCCTTGCGGTGATCAGAGCCCTCGGAGGGGCGCGGGGCCCAGGGCCCCTTCCCTGCAGAGGCCTGGCCAGGCGGGCGGGGCGGCTGCTTGTCTCCTGCCTGCTGCCATCCTCCACTTGGCATCTCCCTCCCGCGCTGACACTTTCCTGAGGCCAGGCCAGGAGGAAGGGGGCTGGCGGCCGCACAGCACGCGGCGGGTGGGGGGTGCCCCCGCTTTACTCAGGCTGCCTCTTCCCTGGCCTGGGGCACAGAGACGGCATGTGCCCCATCTCTCCAATGGGGGGTCACTTGGGGGGGGTCCCCCGAAAAGCCCTGTGGGTACCCTGTTCTCCTGCCTCACACGTGAGCCACAGAGGGGCCCTGGAGCTAGACACCCTGTCCCCTCCCGGGGAGGACTGGTCCCTCCGATGTCCCCTTCCCCTGTGAGTGCTGTGATTCACTGCAAGGAGCCTCAGCTAGGGGCTCGCTGGCCTCCCGGGCTCCCCGGCACTTTGAACGTAACCTGGAACCAGACAACCACCACGGGTGTGTATTAATATTTCACGCATCCAACCTCCACCTAGCCAGCGGTACCCCAGCACCCCAGTGCTCTGGACGGAGACCTCGCTGCGCTCGGTGCGTCTCGAGCCACCAGCAAGCCAGGAGACAGAGGCGTGAGACCCCAAGAGGCCCGGGCCACCCTCAGGGTGGGAGAGAGAGACCCTCGGGTCACGGCCTCTGCATGGAGTGATGCATCGACGGCCCTGGGATATGCCCGGTGACAAGGCCCCCTTCCATCCTCCTTCCCCAAATGCCCCGGGCCCCCTGCCTGGCAGCTGTTAGCACCACTTTTCCCTCTGTCAGCTGAAAACAAGGCAGCCTGGGCCTGGGACAGCCACCTGCCTGAGGTCCTGGGCCAGCAGGTGGGAGGCGCTCCGTGCCAAGTCGGGGTCCCCAGTGGGAAGGCGGGGGAGAGGGGGCTTTAATGCAGCTCAGGTGGGCACAGTGCCCGCCCGGCAAACCCTCGGGGAAGGAAGGTGCTGGCTGTGGCCGTCACTGTTCTAACTGACGGGCCCCAGGGACCCGGGTCCTCGCACCTGGGGTGGCAGGTGGTCGGGGCAGCCAGGCTGGGGAGCCCCGGGGTGGGGCTGCGGCCAGGAGCGCTGGTGGAGGAAGGAAGGCCACTAGAGGCAGAGAAGAGGCCAGAAAGGGCTCAGCTGGCAGAGGCGGGGCCGCCCTCTGATGGTGACTAAGACGGGCCATTGTTCCGGGGCCGCGGGGGCGGCAGCTGAACGCAGCCCCCTCCCCGCCGGCCCAGGGTGCCTCGCAGAATCACGGAGAAGAGCCGCTGGTTGCTAATGGGCTCGGGGAAAATGGGATGCAATTTCGCCGGTGTTTTTCAGGCCCAAAGCTATTGAATAAATGAAGTGCACAAAGCCCCAGCCGCTGACGCACCGCCGGCTGCTGGGTCCCGGCAGGAGGCGGGGGCTGCGGGCTGCGGGGGCGGCGGGCTGGGGGGCCGAGGGGGGCTGGGGGGGCCCGGAGCTCGGGCTGCAGGGGGGGCGGCCGCGTGGGCTTGCTCCGCGGGGGCCCGGTGCCAGGCGGGGTGGGCAGCTGCTGGGGGACCATGCATGCGCCCTGTCACTCACGGTTAGGGACCTGCCCCAGGTGTGGGGACTCGCGCGTGCTTGGGCATCAGGCCACCTAGGGCTGCTTGGAGGCCTTGCGCATCTCCCCCCCACCCCGGCCCCCCCTTCAGCCCGGTGGGTCTGGGGGCGAGCGGGGGGCGTGCACATCTGGTTGGCAGACAGCTGCAGCGCTGCCCTGGGGGGCTGCGCCGGGGGCTCCGCAGGGCGGGGCCGCAGCTGGCCTGCCTCCTGCTCAGCTGTGGAAAGGATAAAGCCCACCCTGGGGCTCCCCGGGGCTGTGAAAGGTCCCGCAAGAGTCAGCTGCCTTCCTGGGGGGGCTCCAGAGCTCCCACACCTGGATGGGCGGCAAGGGACGTGGGCCCCCGGTGGCCGGATCCTCTGAGCAGGTGCTGTGTGCCCCCAGCCAGGCCCTTGGCCTCTCAGGGCCTTCAGGTCCCCACGATGGAACACAGGATGCGGTGGCTGGTAGGGATTCACGCGGAACGCTCACGTCCACGCTGGGCCTGCACCCCGCTATGCGCCCCCTGCCTGCGCTTCCTAAGCCCCCGGGGCCACGTTTGGACTCCAGCTCCCCATCACTGGATGCCTCTCCTGCTTTCCAGAACACACAGCCAGGCCAGTGAGGGGCAGGTGCGTCCCAGCCTCCTGTGGGGCCCTCCCCCAGAGTGGGGCCCTGCTGTCCCTCCTCCTCTCGCTTGTCACCCTGAGGAACCAGCTCTCCCCACGGAGGGAGGCCCTCCCCACTACGCGGGGGGAGAGTGGTGGCCAACAGAGACATCTGGGGCTAGGGGATCTGAAACCAAATCTTCCTGTACATAGTGAGGCTGTCCCCAGGAGCCACCAAGCCCACCCACCTGTCCTCAGTTACCAGATATCTCCCAGGGTCCCTCTCCTCATCCACCCGATGCCATGGGACTCTGCGGATCCCTGGGGAAGATGCTTCTGACACAGTTTCCATATATACAAAATGAAGATAAAAGGCCAAGGTGAGGGGCACCTGGGTGGCTCAGTGGTTGAGCGTCTGCCTTCAGCTCAGGGTGTGATCCTGGAGTCCCAGGATCGAGTCCCGCATTGGGCTCCCCACATGGAGCCTGCTTCTCCCTCTGCCTCTGTCTCTGCCTCTCTCTGTGTCTCTTATGAATAAATAAATAAAACTTTAATTTAAAAAGGCCAAGGTGGGGATCCCTGGGTGGCTCAGCGATTTAGCGCCGGCCTTCCACCTAGGGCGTGATCCTGGAGTCCTGGGATCCAGTCCCGCATCAGGTTCCCTGCATGGAGCCTGCTTCTCCCTCTGCTTGTGTCTCTGCCCACCCCCCTCTCTCTCTCGAATAAATAAAATCTTTAAAAAATAAAAATAAAAAAATAAAAAGGCCAAGGTGCACGAGCACCTGTGCTCTGGCCTCCCTGGTGGGCAGGGCCCACTGCCTTTGCGCCTGGGGACAGTGGGGGCGGTTTGCTCCAGGCTCTTTCTCCAAGGGCGTCCTGCGTGGAGGTGGAGAGCCAGGGCGGGGCCAGGGGCAGCTCCTCAGGCCGGGCCACTGCCTCCTGCTCTCTAACTTCCAGAGGTGCCCAGAGGGCTGGAGCCTGGTGTCCAGAGCCACGCAGCTGCTGTGTCCGTGCCCTCAGCCGCATGCCACAGGATCCCACCTGCAGCTGAACAAGCTGGGCCTGTCTTGTCATACGGGGGCTCGAGAACCCTGATCTGCAGACAGCAGGGAAGACAGAGCCGCAGATGTCGCGCCCTTGAGCCCAGAGAGGGGCTGCTCCCTAGTGGGCGGGAGTGCGGGGTGGAAGGGGAGCACGGCCAGCTCGTTTCCATCCACGCTTTAGCGAAGTTCTGGGGTGGCCCTGCTTCTCCCCTTCCATCACTGTGTCCGAGGGGCCTTGTCTGAGCGCGGTGTCCGTGAGATGATTCAGGTCCTCCGGGAGAGCGACACGGGCCGCGGGGCGCGCGGGGCCGGCTCCCGGGGGGCCGGGGCTGCTCGGGGTTCTGGTTCTCAGTAGCTGAGAGCGAGGCCAACCTCGGCAGGTCGTGCTAAGCATGAGAGCCCACCTACGCGCCAGGCACGGTTCCAAGCGCGCTGTTTTTTAGCTAGGATTTCTTTCTTTTTTTTTAATCCTCCAGCTTTCTGAAGGTATAATTGACAAATAAAATTGCAGATGTTCAAGTTGTACAATGTGATGATTTGATATACCTATACATTATGAAATGATTACTGTAATCAAGTTAATTGACGCGCACATCCCCCCGGAGTTGGCGCTGCGGGCGGGCGGGGGAGGCTGGCAGGCGCGCAGCACCTTTGCAGCCCCGGCGGCGGCGCCGTGACCCAGTGCCCCGTGCTGTCCATCAGACGCCCAGAACATCCTGGCTGGCCCCGGGAGGCCGGCCCCCCGCCCCGCGTCCCCCGGCGGCCGCCTCCCGGGCCTGGCCCCTGTCATTCTACTCTGTGTCTCTCTGAGCCCTGCCTTTTCTTTTTTTAGCTTCCGCACAGAAGCGACAGCACACAGCAATTGCCTTTCCTGTCCAACTTCCCTCACTCAGCTTGATATCCCGCAGGTGGATGCAACGTGTCCCAAATAGCAGAACTTCCCTCTTTTTTTGTGACCAAGGGATGTTCCATTGCATGTAAGCACCGTGTCCCCTCAGGCATTCATCCAGCAGTGACACTCAGGCTGTCCCCGTGCCCTGGCTACTGTGGGTAATGCTGCAGGGGGCACGGGGGCGTGGGTATCTGTACAAGATGGTGATTTCAGGGGCGCCTGGGTGGATGAGAAGGTGATCCGGGGGTCCTGGGATCCAGTCCTGCGTTGGGTTCCTGCTTCTCCCTCTGCCTGTATCTCTGCCTCTCTCTCAGGAATAAATAAGTAAAATCTTAAAAAAAAAAAAAAAAAAAGATGGTGATTTCGTTTCCTTTGCACATTTACACAGAAACGGGATGGCTGCATCACAGGGGAGTTCTATTTTTAATTCTTTTTAGGGGAAGAAGGGGCAGAGGAAAAGGGAGGGAATTTTTTTTTAAGAATTATTTATTTGAGAGAGAGAGAGAGAGCGCACGTGCATGTGTGGGTAAGGGGAGGAGCAGAGGGAGAGAATCTCAAGCAGGCTCCCCGCTAAGGGGACAGCCCAGCACAGAGCTCCATCCCAGGACCCAGGAGATCACAACCTGAGCAGAAATCACCAGTCCCATGCTTAACTACTCAGCCGCCCAGGCGCCCCTGTTTCTGATTTCTGGAGGAGCCTCCATACCGTCTCCCACAGTGGCTGTCTCGGGGGGCACCCCCACCAGCGGCGCACACGGGCTCCCTCTACTCCACATCCTCGCCAGCCCTGTCGTCTCTTGTCTTTTCCACACTAGCCATCCTAACAGGCGGGAGGTGGGAGCTCGCGGTGGTTTGGGATGGCATTTGCCCGGGGATGAGTGTGGCTGGGCATCCTTTCGTGTGCCTGTTGGCCGTCGGTATGCCTTCTTTGGAACCGTGTCTATTCAGATCTTCTGTCCATTTTTCAGTCAGATTTTGCTTTTGCTGTTGAGTTCTGGGACTTCTTTAGGTTATATATTTTTTATTTATATTTTATATATATATTTATATATTTATATATTTATTTATATTTATATATATATTTATATATAAAATATATTTTTAAATATATATTTATATATAATATATTATTTATATTTTATATATTATATATAATATAAATAAATATATATATAATATAAATATATATTTATTTTATTTTATTTATTTATTTTTTTGACAACGCCATTATGCTGTGCTCACCACAAGTGTGGCTACCATACAACCCACTTAGGGCACCATCGTTTGTGTTGCCTTGACTCCTTTCTATATTTTGAATATCAGCTCCTTATCAGGTATATAGCTGGCAGATACTTTCTCCCATTTAGTAGGTAGGTGGCCTTCTTGTTTTGTTGATACTTTCCTTTGCTGCACAGAAGCTTTTGTTCTTTTCTCTCTTTTTTTTAATCTTGATGTGGTTCCGCTTGTCTAGCTTTGCTTTCATTGCCTGTGCTTTGGGTGTCAGATGCAAGAAATCACTGCCAAGACCCATGTCGAGGAGCTTGGCCCCTGTGTTTCCTTCTAGGAGCTTTTGTGGAGTTTGTGGGTTACATTTGAGTCTTTGATCCATTTTGATTTAATTTTTGTGAGTGTTGTAAGAGGGGGGTCCAGTTGCATTCTATTGCGTGTGGAGATCCAGTTTTCCCAGCACCATTTATTGAAGGGACTGCCCTTTGCCCATCGTGTGTTTTGGTGTCCTTTTCGAGGATTCGTTGAGCTTATATGCATGAGTTTATTTCTGAGCTCTCTATTCTGTTCTATTATTCTGTGTGTCCGTTTTTATGCCAATACCACACTGTTTTAGATACTAGAGCTCTGTACTATAGTTTGAAATCAGGGAACGTGATGCCTCCAGCTTTGTTCTTTTTTCTCAGCATTGCTTTGGCTATTTGAGGTCTTTTATGGTTCCCTTTGAATATTAAGATTGTTCCTCCTATTTCTGTGAAAAATTCCATTGGAATTTTGACAGGGATTGCAATGAGTCTATAGATGGCTTTGGGTAGTATGGACAGTTAACAGTATCAATTCTTCCAAACCAGCACCATAAAGTTGCTTCTATTTATGTTGTCTTCAATTTCAAAGCAAAATTCTAAAGAGCCAAAGAAACTCATTTGCTAGAAAGGAACCTCCATAAGACTATCAGTGGATTTCTCAGCAGAAACCTTGCAGGCCAGGAGAGAGTGGGATGATATATTCAAAGTGCTGAAAGAAAAAACAAATGGCCATCCCGGAACACATTACTCAGCAAAGCTGTCCTTCAGAAATGAAGACGAGATAAAGACTCTAAGATAAACAAAAGCTAGGGGAGTTTATCACCACTGGACCAGCCTTATAAGAATTGCTAAAGGGAGTTCTTCAAGCTGAAATGAAAGGATGCCAATTAGTAACTCTAAAACATAGGAAAATATAAAACTCACTGATAAAAGTAAGTATGTTGTCAAATTCAGAATATTCTAATACTGTAAGGGTTATGTGTAATACTTAACTCTAGTATATGGCTGAAAAGACAAAAGTATTAAACACAAATATAGTTACTGTGATTTGTTGGTGAATACACAATATCAAAAGATATAAATTGTGATATCAAAAGTATAAAAGTTGGAAATGAGTAAAAGGTTAGAGTTTTTGTATGTGATCAAAAATAAGTTGTTATCAGCTTAAAATCAACTATTATAACTAAGATGTTTTATGTAAGCTTCATGGAATCACAAGGGGAAAAGAAACTTGTACTAGACATGCAAAGATAAAGAGAAAGGAATAAAAGTATACCACTATAGAGAATCATCAAATCACAGAGGAAGACAGCAAAAAAGGAACAAGGGAACACAGAAACTACAAAACAGAAAATAGTTGGGGTACTGGGCAGCCCGGTTGGCTCAGCAGTTTAGCGCCACCTTCAGCCCAGGGCCTGATCCCAGAGACCCAGGATGGAGTCCCACATCAGGCTCCCTGCATGGAGCCTGCTTCTTCCTCTGCCTGTGTCTCTGCCTCTCTCTCTCTCTCTTTCTCTCTCAAATAAATAAATAAATAAATAAATAAATAAATAAATAAAATCTTTAAAAAATAGTTGGGGTACCTGGGTGGCTCAGTGGCTGAGTGTCTGCTTTCAACTAGGTAGTGATTCTGGGGTCCTGGAATCAAGTCCCACATCATGCTCCCTGCAGGGGTCTGCTTCTCCCTCTGCCTATGTCTCTGCCTCTCTCTCTGTGTCTCTCATGAATAAATAAAATATTAAAAAAATAAAATAGTTAACAAGATTACAATAGTTAGTTTTTACTTATCAATATTTACTTTAAATGTAAATGGATTAAAATTTCCAGGCAAAACTGGTAGAGTGGCTACTTAGAATGGCTGAATGGATTAAAAAATAAAAAACAAGAGTCAGCTGTATGCTACCTACAGGATACTCAATTCAGGTTTCATGGATTGAAAGTGAAGGGATGGATGGATAAACACATTCCACGCAAATGGGAACTACAAGAGAGTTGGGATTGCCAGATTACATCTGCCAAAATAGACCTTAAGTCAAAAAGTGTAACAAGGCACAAAGGAAATCATAATAAATGATAAAGGAGTCAACTCATCAAGAAGATATAACAATTGTAAACATATATGCATCTGACATCATAGTACCTAAATATATTAAGCACATATTAACAGACCTGAAGGGAAGAATATACAGCAATGCAAAGCTACTGGGGTCTTCAATACTCCGCTTTCATCCAGAGAGAAAATCAATAAGGAAACATTGGATTTGAACTCCACTTTAGAATTAATGGATCTCTCAATCATACACAGAACACTTCATCCAACAGCAGCAGAATATACATTCTTCTCAAGGCTCACAAAGAACTTCTTCAGGATAGACCATAAGGCTAGGAAATAAATCTTAAAAAATTTAAGAAGATTGAAATTATATCAAATATCATTTCTCACCACATAGCATGAACCAGAAAGCAATAACAGAAGAAATTCACAATAACATCAAGAAATTCACAAATAGTGGTAATTAAACACATTCCTAGGCAATCAATGAATGGCTCAAAGAAGAAATCAATAAGAAAATTAAAAAAAAATCTTGGGAAAAATTAAAATGGAAATACAACATATCAAAACTTATAGGATGTGACAAAAGCAGTTGTCAGAGGGAAATATTATAGAGATGAATGCCCACAGTAAGAAAAAATATGGATCTCAGATAAGAAACCTAACTTTACACCTAAAGTGGCTAGTAAAAGAACACACTAAGCCCAAAGTTAGCTAGAGGGAGGAAAAAATAGAGATCTGAGCAGAAATAAACAAAATAGAGACCAGAAAGACAGTAGAAAAGATCCACAAAACTTGGAGCTGGGTATTTGAAAAGATAAACAAAACTGACAAACCTTTAGTTCAAGTAAGAAAAAAAAGAGAAAAGACTGAAAGAAATGAAATTTGAAATGGAAGAGGAGGTTATGTTTGATACCAGGGAAACACAAAGGATCATAAGACACTCCTAAGGAATCTGTATGGAAAGGAAAGTAAAATTGTCATTGTTTGCAGATGGCATGGTATTATCTGCAGAAAATTCTACAGAGTCCACTGAAAAACTATTAGAACTAATCAATGAATTCAGTAGAGTTGCAGGATACAAGATCAATATGCTAAAATCTATCGTATTTCTGTACACTAATCATGAATGAAAAATTGAGAAAGCAATCCCATTTACATTAGCATCAAGAAGAACAAAATACCTGGGAATAAGTTTAATCAAGGAGGTGAAAGACCTGTATACTAAAAAGTACAAGAGATTAATGAAAGAAATTGAAGAAAGTGCAAATAAATTGGAAGCTATCCCATGGTGCTGGTTTGGAAGAGTTGATGCTGTTAACTGTCCATACTACCCAAAGCCATCTATAGACTCAATGCAATCCCTATCAAAATCCAATGGAATTTTTCACAGAAATAGGAGAAACAATCCTAATATTCAAAGGGAACCATAAAAGACCTCAAATAGCCAAAGCAATGCTGAGAAAAAAGAACAAAGCTGGAGGCAAAACATTCCCTGATTTCAAACCATAGTACAGAGCTCTGGTAATTAAAACAGTGTGGTATTGGCATAAATTTGGACTCACAGAATAATAGAACAGAATAGAGAGCTCAGAAATAAACTCATGCATATAAGCTCAATGAATCCTCGAAAAGGACACCAAAACACACGATGGGCAAGGACAGTCCCTTCAATAAACGGTGCTGGGAAAACTGGATCTCCACAAGCAAAAGAATGCAACTGGACCCTTCCCTTACACCACTCACAGATATTAAATCAAAATGGATCAAAGACTCAGATGTAACCCACAAACTCCGCAAAATCTCCTAGAAGGAAACACAGGGGCCAAGCTCCTCGACATGGGTCTTGGCAGTGATTTCTTGCATCTGACACCCAAAGCACAGGCAATGAAAGCAAAGCTAGACAAGCAGAACCACATCAAGATAAAAAAAAAAACGAGAGAAAAGAACAAAAGCTTCTGTGCAGCAAAGGAAAGCGTCAACAAAACAAGAAGGCCACCTACCTACTAAATGGGAGAAAGTATCTGCCAGCTATATACCTGATAAGGAGCTGATATTCAAAATATAGAAAGGAGTCAAGGCAATACAAACGATGGTGCCCTAAGTGGGTTGTATGGCGACAGATGGTAGCCACACTTGTGGTGAGCACAGCATAATGGCGTTGTCAAAAAAATAAATAAATAAAATAAAATAAATATATATTTATATTATATATATATTTATTTATATTATATATAATATATAAAATATAAATAATATATTATATATAAATATATATTTAAAAATATATTTTATATATAAATATATATATAAATATATATATAAATAAATATATAAATATATAAATATATATATAAAATATAAATAAAAAATATATAACCTAAAGAAGTCCCAGAACTCAACAGCAAAAGCAAAATCTGACTGAAAAATGGACAGAAGATCTGAATAGACACGGTTCCAAAGAAGGCATACCGACGGCCAACAGGCACACGAAAGGATGCCCAGCCACACTCATCCCCGGGCAAATGCCAACCCAAACCACCGCGAGCTCCCACCTCCCACCTGTTAGGATGGCTAGTGTGGAAAAGACAAGAGACGACAGGGCTGGCGAGGATGTGGAGTAGAGGGAGCCCGTGTGCGCCGCTGGTGGGGGTGCCCCCCGAGACAGCCACTGTGGGAGACGGTATGGAGGCTCCTCCAGAAATCAGAAACAGGGGCGCCTGGGCGGCTGAGTAGCTAAGCATGGGACTGGTGATTTCTGCTCAGGTCGTGATCTCCTGGGTCCTGGGATGGAGCCCTGTGCTGGGCTGTCCCCTTAGCGGGGAGCCTACTTGAGATTCTCTCCCTGTGCTCCTCCCCCCACCCATGCACGCATGTGCACTCTCTCTCAAATAAATCTTTTTTTAAAAGATTCTCTTCTTTTCCCTCTGCCCCTTCTTCCCCTGAAAAAAAAATAAAAATAAAAATAGACCTCCCCCGTGATGCAGCCATCAGTTTCTGGGTATATGTGCAAAGGAAATGAAATCACCATCTTGAACAGATACCTGCACCCCCGTGCCCACTGCAGCATTACCCACAGTAGCCAGGGCACGGGGACAGCCTGAGTGTCACTGCTGGATGAATGGATGAGGGGACACGGAGCTACATATAATGGAATATCCCTTCATCACACAAAAAAAGGAAATCTTGTCACTCGGGACAGCTTGGATCCACCTGGGGGACATTATGCTAAGATTTCAAGCATTTTAGGAATCTGGCCGTCTTGAATCCTGACCACAGCTCCAATGGGTGGGTGTTATTGTCAGCTCCTTTTGACTGATGAGTAAACTGAGGCCAGAGCATTTGAATGACTTGCCAGGATCACAGAGCTGCTAAGTGGTTAGGCTGTAATTTGAACTCCGGTCCTTCGGCTTCAGAATCTGTGCTTATCTTCGTGACATAGCTTTCGACCCACCAAGATGTCCATGTCCTCATTCCCAGTGTCTGTGACTCTGTGTCCTTACAGGGCGAGAGGGACCTTACAGATGTGATCATTAAGGACCTTGGGATGGGGCGATGATCTTGGATTGTGTGCACAGGCCCCACAGCATCGCAGCCATCCCTGTAAGACCAGGCAGGAGGGTCAGCAGCGGGGAAGGAGACGGGACAACAGCATCAGAGGTCGAAGAGAGATCGGAAGAAGCCAAGCTGCCGGTTTGAAGATGCAGGGACGGCCCACGAGCCAAGGAACGCAGGCGGCTTCTGGAAGCTGGCCAGGATAGACTAGTTCTACTTTAGAGCCTCCCGAAGGAACGCCGTCCGGCCGATACGTCGACTTCATTCCAGTGAGAACCATTTAGAACTCCTGCTCTCCTTTTAGCATTCAGGGAATGCACATGTATTGATTTAAGATGCTGAGATCGTGGTATTTTGTCAAAGCATCAACAGGAAACTCCCACGGGGTTCAAATCCTTCCTGAGCGGAAGGCGGGATCGAGAAGACCGCCCTGCCCACCGGCTGCCGGGGCCAGGATGACAAGGTGGGGAGCCGCAGGTGTGTTCCGTGGTTCCACCCAGGGGTGGTGTATCTAGCAGCAGGGCAGCGGGGGGCAGCTGGCCTTTGCAGGGTGTCGTGTGCCGGGTGCTGCCTCGGAGCAATGGCAGTCCTCGCTGGGCCCTGCAAGCGAGTGGCCGGTCCGGAGGCTTCCCTGGCACGGCCGAGGCGCCCAGCCTGCCTCCCTCCCCCGGGGGCCTTGTGCTCCTGATTCGGGGGAGGACCCTTCCCTGCGTATCAGCATCTGCCTGATGGTGCCTCTTCTTTCACTCCCCCACTCAACCAAGGGGAGCTGATCCCCTTGGGCCCAAGGAGGTCAGGTGCGGGGTGTGGGGACAGGGAATCTTTTTATATTTATTTATTTATTTATTTATTTATTTATTTATTTATTTATTTATCTTTAATTTTTATTTATTTTTTTATTGGAGTTCAATTTGCCAACATATAGCATAACACCCAGTGCTCATCCCGCCAAGTGCCCCCCTCATTCATTTGGGGAATATAAAAATTAGTGAAAGGGAATAAAGGGAAAGGAGAGAAAATGAGTGAAAATATCAGTGAGGGTGACAAAACACGAGAGACTCCTAACTCTGGGAAACGAATAAGGGATAGTGGAAGGGGAGGTGGGCGGGGGGTTGGGGTGACTGGGTGATGGGCACTGGGGAACAGGGAATCTTGACATAATTGCAGGTGTTGGAAAGGAGGGAGGAGCAGGGGGGTGGGGAGGAGGGAGAGGCTCCCGGGGGAAGATCCGGCACCCAGGAGGGAAAGGCGCGCCCAGACCCGCGAGTGGAGCCGCAGCGCGAGGCAGAAGGAGGGACCTGTGACCGTGTGACGGGGTACGGTGGAGGCAGGGACCCATGGCCACCTGTGGAGCTCAGGCTTCAGGGAGGCTGGGCAGGAAGCACAGGCTGGATAAGGTTCACCGGCCAGTGCTCGGTCCCAGGACTGGGAAGGATGCCTGCCGGACCCTGGGGACCGTCGGACTCCTTGGGAAACCCCATTATGTGGACAGTGGGACCAGACAGATGACCGGGAAGCACTTCCTCACTCCGCCCAGGCAGCTCTTCCAGGCGGTCTCCCCTTCCCGGGGCCTTCCTGTCCCAGACAGGGCACGAGGGGTACACGCTCTCGTTGCTGGGGCTGCAGGATGGACCCCGACTGAGGCAGCTCCTCCCCCTGCGCAGGGTGCTGGCTGCAGATGTCCCGGGCTCTGGAAGGCCAGCAGAGCCAGCGGGACACCTCAGGATGGCCTGCTGGACTCATAGCAGGTGCTGAGGGCCGTTTCAGGCGCCTGACACTCACCTGTCCGCTGTGTCAAGAGGCTGGGGCAGCTGGGGCAGTAAGCGTCCTTGGTCCGGGGCCCTGGACATTTCAGGACAGGAGACCTTTGCTCATGACAGATGGGACTGACTAGAGAAGCTCTGGTGTTCCCACCAGAATGCACTTGGATACTCCTGGGGAGCAGTAGGGGACTGAGGCTGAGTGGGGAGGTGAGGCAGAGGCTGCAGTCCCGTCCAGGTGGAGAGGGAGGTGGCTCGGTACAGGGAGCGAGAGAAGTTAATGGGTCCAGCAGGTGTCAAGACAGTAAAGATGGAGAATGAACCTACCCTGGGGCTGGGGCACTAGGGGAGGGACCTTAGGGTCGCAGGCTCAGGCCTTAACGTGTGGTCTGGAACTACAGGTGGGACCAGGGGCCAGGAGGACAAATGGGTTTGTGGGGAGGTGACGATTTGGCCCTGGCCAGGTGGGGCAGGGAGCCACGAAGGGCAGCCACAGGGGCCCGTGACCCTCGAAGGATGCCCCAGGAGCTGCGTGGACACAGAATCCTGCGCACAGGCCCAGCCCTGAAGGCGGGAGGCCCCGCCCTGCCCTCCCGTTCACGTTTGCAGAACCACGGCCTTCTGAGACACGTTGAGCACCCATCAAAAACCACGAGCAAATTGCCAGGGGTGAAGCATCACATGAACATCGTTTCTTGCAGAACTCTGGACGTCACCCAACAGCGAAGCAAGGCCTGCGTATGGCGCTGTAGAGCCCGGGGCCCCCTGGACAGCATGTCCCGCCAGCCTGGGAGCTGCCCACCTCTGCAGCCAGAATTCCTCAATGGCCACTTGGAAGCAGAGACGGGGACCCAGGGGACAGGAGCCTCTTTCCACTCGTGCTGGTAGGAAGTGTTTATGGCCGGAGCCGGCCGAGCCTGGCAACCTCACGGCCTCGGTGGCCAGCAGGCCATAGCCGTTGGGGTGGAAGCTGCGCCCAGACTCTGCTGGGTCGGCCAGACCAGGCTCCGTGGACAGCCGCGGGCTTGGCAAGGCTCGGGGGGCACAGGGCCGCATCCCGGTCGGCCTTCCTGGCCTTTCCTGGGAGGGCGCTGCTCTTCACCTGGAGCCGACCAGGGAGCACGGCTTCTCCTTTCCCTTAGCTCAGGGGCAAACCTCCTCCGTTGCCCCCATCCTCGTCTCACCGGCCCCCGTCCCGCTGAGCGCTTGGAGGTGGTAGCCAGGGGGTCCTGGGAAGCAGGAAGCAGCACACCGCTGCCATGGAAACAGCGCCAAGTGCTCAGCGGTCACTGCAGAGAAAGTAGAGGATGTGGATAAGGAAATAAGGGAGAACCAAGGATTTGATCACCTTGAACACCCTCCCGACCCCAAGGGCGGCAACATCCTCGCTGAACGGGGACCGGGTTCTCCTACTTGCCGACTGGCCCGCTTCTGCCTGGGCGACTTGAAGGGGTCCTCCAGAGCCCAAGGCTGCAGGGAGCCCCCCAGACATGCTGTCTCGCTGGGCCCCCGTTACAGTCCAGGTACTTGGCATGCACGGTAAGCGGCGGCAACCCCCCACTTCCCTGACCGGCAAACCGAAGTTGGAGCTGTTAAGACACCCGAGGCCTCAGGGGCGGGGAGGGCAGGGCCGGGACCCCACGCCCCGCTCATTCTGACCCGAACGCAGGCTGATCAGGTGGCCAGCAGCTCCTCAGGCCCCTTCCACACTCGCAGAACTGAGTTCCTCTCCAGCCCCTCCGACGGACCCCGGTTCCAGGGGCGCCCCTGCTTCACGGCCTCACTCTGCCTCTGCTCCTGCTCCTGCTGCCAAGGTCCGAGTGAACCAGCAGCCTGACCCCTTGGAAGTCTGTGGCTTTCATGCTGCCTCTTGGACCCCCGTGGGGGGCTTCCTGCCAGCCTGGGGGGTGTCCCTGCGGGGAGGTGAGATGCAGCCTTCAGGCGTTTGGGACCTTGGGGTGTTTGGGCCAAGCGGCTCCTTGCAGAGCAACCACTCACAAATTAATGGTAAATGAATCAGAAATACACCGATTCGATTTCGCATGAAATGTAAGTGGGTTTATAGATGTCAGGGAGTGAGTTTGGATCTCCTGAAGGGCATTTGGGCACTGGGCTGGGCTGGCTGCTGGGGCCCAGAGACAGGCGAGCCCCGGAGAGGGCCGTGAGCTCGAGCCTGACTCCCGGAAGCTGCCTGCAGGCCCTGCTCTGCCCTCCCAGCAGCCCCGTGATTGACTCAGCCCATTTCACGGATGGAAAAACTGACAAGCAGCCTGGGCAAGGTCCTGGCCTGGAAGGGGGTGCCGCTACGAGCTGGACCCTGCTTTCCCTGACTGAGCTCTGAGCCCTATTTCTACATGATGCGGGTTTCAGGAGCCCTGTTGCAGGGAGGGGGGAGCCCAGGCGGTTCCAGAGGGGTGGGCGTGTTTGAACGGGGCCTTGGGCAGGAGCAGAGGCGCCCGGGGCCTGGGGCTGGTGGGGCAGCCTCAGCCACGGAATGAGGAATGCTGAGTTCCTCTGGCAGGGGGTGTTCTAGCAGGTTCCAGGCACCCAGACAGGCCTCCGGGTGCAGGCAGGCGCAGTGTCTCCGCCCACGGTCCAGACGCTCTAGGACGTGGGGATGGAGACCGGGGGCCACGGGCAGGTGGTGTAAGTGACCCCAGGTGGGGCCACTCGCGCCAGCTCTGAGGTTTCTGTGGCCGCCTCCCGCCCACGGTGTCCTGGGCCTCCAGCCCACCGCCCCCGGACAGCTCGGCTCCGTCCTGCTGTCCAGTGACTTGCCCTGTGGTCCCGGCTGCCAGGAGGGACCTCTTCCTCTGGACATGGACTGTGGAATGTGAGGGAGGGAAGGAAGGGGCTGTGAGGACTGGGTGTCCCCGGGGGACAGTGGGGGACACGGTCACTAACGTCAAGGCCAGCTGAGCCCTCCCCGCACCTCTTTGCCCATGTTGCGCATTTCCGACCCCCTGGGGCCTTCCCCCTGCTGCTCCTGCCCCACGCCCCACGCGCCCTCCTGCCTCTGCGGCTGAGCTCCCCGGCCCACGTGGCGGAGCGGCTCCCTACGTCGTGTCCCTGCTCGGTGGGCGGCGCGGGGCACACATGCAGATCATCATCCTCCCACGGGTTCCAGGATGACATCACCAGCCCCTCCCCAGCATGCTGCAGCTGGAGGACGGACGGCCTCTCCCCCCCTCCGCCCCCATCACCCCCACACCTAGCAGAACCGCTGCCACTGGAAACTACGTCACCCGTGGCCCCTCACCTCCTCCAGGAGGTGGCCGGTGTGTGGCCCGGGTCGCCCCGCCGTCTGGGCCATCTCTAGCAAGTGGCTGAGCCCCGACCCAGAGCGAGAGACCCCCAGAGGAAGGCATTACCCTACAGCAGGGAGGGAATCTGGGGGTGGTGAATGCTCCGGAAAGGTTCTCTGTTAGGGGTCACCATAACCCCTACCCCAGGCCTGGGGGGTGTCTCACCCTCTCCGTGTCCCCTCTGTCCACCTGGGGAGCTGACCGTGGGCTCTGCAGAGGCTGGAGGCCGTAAGGGTCAGGGCCTTGTAGTGGCTGGGGAGCCCCGACTCTTACGTGGGGCCGAAGGGCGTGTGAGGGTCTAACCGGGGGCCTCAAAAGCCCTTGAAACCAATGTGCCCACCTGGACAGGGAGAGCCACCCAGCTCCCGGGGACACCCTGGGGCCCTGAGCCCTAGAGCCCTCCGTGGCTGGAGATTTGTGAGGGACAGAGGGGCGAGCAGCAGGTGGGTGGCCCTCGTAATTCAGCAGCAAGGACGGACGGATGGACTCTGGGAAGCCATTCATCTCACAGATGAGGAAATTGAGGGCAGACTCGGCCATGGGGTTGGCAGGCCCCTTGCCAGGGATGGGACGGGACTGTCCGGAGACGAGCCAGTCAACGCCCCCTCCCCCGCAGACCCAGCCAGCACCAGCGCAGGTGGCCGCCCTCGGGCAGGTGGACGGCAAGAGGCCAGCAGAGACCCCCACACTCAGAGGACACAGATACCCACTCTGCCCCGGGGCCCCGAGTTATGGCCTGGTTGCTGCACGAATGTCACAGGGACCCCGAGACTATCGGGGTCAGTGGCCCCCCAGGTGGGGTGTTTTGCTTGGGATTCTCCTGGGACTGTCGGAAGCCAAGATTTGGGGGACCCCAGTGTCGTAGCTGTGCCACTGACCCTCTGGAAGCCCTCAGCATCTCCGAGCAGAGTCCTGCCCCCGTTGGGGGGTGTGGGTCCAACCCCTGGGGTGGCTGCCCGCGGAGTCCTGTGGCCAGGAGGGCAGGTGCCCGCGCTGCACGACAGTCCTCAGGCAAGGCCCCCCTCTGGCCTCACGCTACCCACCACGGCGAGTCTCAGTCACTCTCCCTGGCGGGGGGGGGGGGGGTCACGGTCACGGCTGGGAAGAAGCCCCGGAGGCGGAGAGCCTTGCCCGAAGCCCATCCTCCGCCCCCGTCAATGGGCAGGGCTGTCCGCGGACCCAGAACCCCGTCGGACCTTGGGGAACTGCGCCCCCCCCTGCCAGGGGAGCCGGGGTGGCCGCGCCTGGGCCGACTCCGCGCCCCGCCCAACACCCCTCGCCTGTAAAACGGGCTGCCCCGGGGATCGCAGACTTGCTGAGGGCACCCAGTGCACGTACAGCTCCCGGCTCCTGCGGGCCGCTCGCCGCCACCCCCCCCGCCCCGGGCTCCCAGTGCGGGCCACACGCTCCGGCCACCCCGCGGTCCAGGCTGCCCAGCCTCCAGGGAGCATCGTGTCCTCTCGACTCCCTGCGTCATTTCCGCACTGTTTTCCCTCTGGGCCTATCTGTGGAGCGGTTGTCCCGCCCGTGGCTGCACCTCCATCCGGATGCCCCCTTTGCTGGGAAAGCAGAGGGGATTTCTTCTCCAGCCACCTGCCGGCCGCACCCTGGCCTCCGGCTTCCCCGCCCATGTCCACCGTCTCGGGCCCCGGGCCTCAGTGGCCCAGCCTCTCCCCCGGGGGCCTAGGAGGGTCGGCCTGGGGACGCAGCACGTGCTCGGTCTGGGCTGAGCTGTCCCACCAGGGTGAGCGGCACGATTGCCCGGCGGTGAGGGGAGGAGCGGCCACCACCGGGTGCATGGCTTTCAGCAAGAACGGGAACCCCGGGAAGCCAGAGATTGGCAGACGCATGCTGGGAGCGTCTGTGGTTGAGATGTGCGGCTCTGGAAAAGGTGTCGCTTCGGACGCCTTCCCCCTGCGTTGCTGACATCCTCACAAAGGCTGTGACGTTCCAGGGTGGCGGCAAGGGAACTGTGTGCCGGGCACCTGCTCGCGCTGGGCATCCCACCTGCGTCATCTCACTAGTGTCTGCAAACTAGGAGGAAGGCTAACATTGCAGCCCATTTCACAGGTGGGGAAACTGAGGCTCTGAGATAGGAAGTGAATTGCACGGGTTGTGCAGTGGGTCTCAGATGGAGCCAGGCATCAACTGATGTGAGATTGGGAGGTGGGTAGAGTCCCCACAGTGGGAGCCCCGAGGGATCTGCGCCCGCGACGAGTTCTGATGCCCCCACTCTGCTGGCCGCACACTGGCAGGCATCCTCGGATGAGGGAGCAGCTGGAACTAAGCGGGCGGGAAGTGAGCTCGTACCTGCTGGGATTAGCAGGGGCGCGGCTGGCAGGACTGGGGAGGGCTCCGGGGCCCAGGGAGCACCTCGGAGCCACAAGGGGTCGGGGAGTTTCCAGAAGGTGACCTGGCTGCCCCAGTGGGGAAGGTGGAGCAGAGGGAGGTGATGACCCTGGCCAAAGGTGGGGCGGTCGGCTGGGGAGACGGAGTAGCGGAGAGAGGTGGGGGGCCTGCTTGGGCCAAGGAAAAATCAGCTTCTGGATGGAGGGGGACGGTGCCCAGGGCTCCCTGACAGGTAGGAGCCTGGGAGGACATTGCTGGGGGAAGGCAGTGGACGGGGGGACAATGCTGACGGGCAGGGAGGGGACGGGGGATGTAGGCGAGCACCAGGAGGACTGGGGGTCGGGGCTGGCTTCGGGGTGGCAGGCGTTGAGTGCTCAGGCCTGTGGGGGAGACTCCAGCTCCCAGCACCCATTTCTCAGAAGAAGACAAGGCCCCAGAAGTTCAAGAGACTCACTGGGCCCCATGACATGTAGCATGTGCCCAGAGCCAGGGATGACACCATGCGCCCCTAGATGTCGGCCCTGAAGTCCCCAGGGCCCTGAGTTTCCCAGGAATGGCGGGGACGGGGGTGCCACTGTTCCCTCTCCCACCGCAGCGAGTCAGGGGTGCTGTCCGAGAAAATACCCATTTCCAAGATGTGCCCGGGTGACGCCGATGGCTCTGGGGCTGGGAGCCCCTTGGGGAACCCGTGACGCAGAGAGGGACAGAGACAGCCCGGGAGCAACAGGTAGAGAGACAGAGAGATAGAGAGCCGGAGAACACAGGGGCATAGAAGCAGAGGCAGAGCCACAGAGGGAGCCTCAGTGAGCAGGGACCCAGCTGGCACTCTGTTGGTCTGGGAAGAAGTGAGTGGGAACAGTCCCAGTGGGGAGGCCGGGGACGCCAGGGGGCAGCCACGTCAGGGCCTGGGACAACCGGCACCCCAAATGCCACATCCAGGGCCTCTCTTCCTGCCCCGGGACAGTTGGGCGCAGGTGCAGGATACGGGCTGGCGAGGGGACAGGCGGTGACACTCTGGGCCACCTGCAGTCCTCAGGCCAGCTGCTGGGTGGCCGAGGACAGGCTCTTGGCGGGCCCAGAAAGGGCCCTTTGTGGCGGCCGGCTCCCCCTGCCGTCATCCGGGGCAGTTGGGCTCAGCGGCCTCGGACCACCAGCCACAGAGGCCTGCACGGAGGGGACGAGGGGACGAGGGGACGACTCTGCCGGGCTCCTCCCGTGACGGGCAGACCCGTGTCCCCAAGCGAGGTGGGGCGAGCTCCGCGCCTTCCCGAGGGCTGGGGGCTTTCGGGGCTTCGGCCTGGGGCCACTCTCTTAGGCTGACCCTGGCAGCCCGAGGCCCTGCGGGCGGGCGGCGGTGACCCCAGCTCACCCCGGGGAGGGGGGCAGTCACGTCTCCTGTCTGGCCCAGTGGCCCCCTTCAGTGCCTATAATTGGCAGGGCCACAAGGAGGGTTTTGTTGACCTCTCAGCGAGGGCAGGCACATGGGGCGGGGCTGGGCCCTTTCATCTCCCAGGCCCCCAATTACCCCTTTCTCTGGCCCGGACCAAGAAGCTTTTAAATAGCAACAGTCAAGGGCTGAGGGGGGCCGAGGGGGCCAGGGGGTGCGGGGCCTCTGAGGCTGCTCATAAAGGAGTGAACATTTGCTCCTGGAGACGGGAAGAAAGGGGCCCCACTTGGGTTTAAAAATAGATGCCCGGTCCCTGCCTGGCCTCGGAACACCGTGAACCTCCTCTCGAGGCCGAGGCCCGCTCCCCCCGCTCGCCCCCTCGCTCCCCCTGCCCAAGGCAGGTGCCTGCCCTAGGACGCCCTGGCCGAGTCAGCCCAGCCGGGGAGACGGAGTGGGGGCGGCCGGCGGGGTGGGCCTGTCCCCCGGCTGGGACCTCAGCCTGGGACGCTGGTCCCCGCACCTGGTCCTCCTGCACCTGGGGAGCTCCGGTCCCTCCTTCCGGAGGCTAGCCCGGATACCACGCGCCCCTGCACGCCTTTCCTGCCCACCCAGGCAGCCCGGGCCAGCCCCGTGGGCCACTGGCCACACTGGCCTCTGTCATGATGTCCTGCACTGGCCCGGGGACTCTGGAGTGCAGGGATGTCACCTTTGAGCCCTTGGCTGGACACTCAGAGGAGGGAGGGAAGAAAGGGATAGGATCCCTGCCTCTACCTGAAATCCATCCTCAGCCTCCGCTGGCCTCGTCTGTCTCTGGCCCCTGACTGCTGACCTGATCCCTCACCCTCTGCCCCGCCCGACCCCAACCTGTGTGCGCCCTGTGGCTCTGGCCCCTCAGGTGAGGACTCTTGTCTGTGGCCCCTGACACACCCCAGCATAGGGTCCCGGCAGCGTGGCTGTGATGAGGAGCCACTGGGCCTCCGCCTCCCGCAGCCTGGTCCCCGCCCACACTGGTCCTGCAGGGCCACGCCTCTAAGAAGGATCCTGCCCTGCCACGACCCTGACCCGGCTCAGGGAGAGCCATTGCCGACTTCACGCCTCCAGATGCTTCGGATCGTGTCTGTGTTGTTTGAAGATGTGCAGTTTGTGGTAACACTTTAGAGCAGCCACAGTAGACTCGTACCTCACCCTCGAGCCCCACTCCGGGCCCCCCCAGACAGACCCCCGTCTCTGGGGTCACCAGGTGCATGGCCACCCTAGAAGGCAGGGCTCACAGCCTTCCCATCACCAACCCCAAAGTCTCCCCTCCACACAGTGGGGCCATTTTTTGCCCTGGAAGAAAAGTCTGGAAGAACCATCAGCACCTCAGGCAGCTCCAGGCAGCCCCCAGCAGGGCTGCGTGGAGCCAGGAGGCTGTTGGGAGGCTGCGTGGCCCTGTCCAGCCAGGGTGGTCCCTGGGGCCCCAGGCCTTGCCATGCAGGCTGCAGCACCTGCTTGGGGCCCTTTTGAGCTCAAAATCCCCACAACCCCAGGAGTACCGGCCCTCCAGACACAACTCCGAGGCCAGGCCTGCCCTGTTGCCTGAAGCCCTCTGGAGGGGGAGGTTTCCCCGAAGCTCTGGGGGCCCCTGAAAACCTGTCTGAGGAGGATCACAGCCCGGCCTCAGTTTGCGGGCAACCCCAATCTCAACGCAGATGAAATCATCTATTAGTTTTGCTAAAAGGAGCAACGAGCTTCCGAGAGCTGGGGTTGCTGTAATACGATGTCAACGTGAGAAAAGTAGGCCGTTCCCCCGGGTGGAGGGAAGGCTGGCATCCCAGCTCACGGGGGCCCTAACCGTGGGGTCCGCGGCCCCTGGGCGCCCCAGGGGGTGATGGAGGAAGCCACGTGGGGTTGTGGTGGACGATGTCCCTCCAGTCCCTGCCCGCTGAAACCGCAAGCTACTCCAGAGCCGTTGGGGCTTCTGGAAGTTTTGCTCATTGTTGAGCAGCTGGTGGGCTCAGGGGTCCGTTAAAGGGCGTTCTGAGCTGCCCCCTTTGGCTGCAGGTGTTTCTTGGAGTTCAAGGGGAGCAGAGGTGATTCCTAGGGGGGAGCCCCGAGGGCTTTTCTCAAGCAGGAGCATAACCCTTGGGCACAGGGGACGTGACCCGCGGGGTTCCATGTGCGCATCTTTCCCATCGGGAGCCCCCGAGGCACCCACACGGCAGTGTTTGTTCAAAGGAGACCCACGGACTCTGCTGCTGTTGACTTGGGCTCCACGTAGCCCCGCTGCCACCTTCACGCGGCAGCCTTAGGACCGGCTGATTCCTGGGGGCCGGACCAAGGACGCCGCCGGTGTGACAATGAACTGTGCCCGGCGGGCCGGTCCCCTGGACTCTTGGGGTGAACGCGCAGACCCCACGTTGCTTCAGAGCTAGAGGGACGCCTCTGGCAAGACGTCTGATACTGTCTGGCATTCTCTGGCACCACCTTCTTCCCCGCGAAACTGCGGTAATTGACCCTGAGCTAACGTGTCACCCCCACACACCCCGGACCCCAGCGATGTGCGGCTCCCTGGAGGCAGGGATGACTTCCCTGGGGGAGGAGGACCCGAAGGCTTGACTCCCCAGGGTCAGGTCCTGGCTGCGCAGCACTTACCGTCTGAACTTGGCCCCTTCCTCTGCGAGTCTCAGCTTCCCTGTGTGTAAATAGGAGCGGTGCTCACTCTCGGCGGTTTACTCGAGGTTGTGGTCACATGTGGTCCTGCATATCAGGACGGGCCACGAAATGATTGTGGCTGTTCTTTTAGGGCGCTGCTTCTCGGAGCAGGAAGGTTATTTTCCACCCCCTTTATTTTCTCATCACGTTGGAAGCCTGAAGATGATCAGAACTGGAAAGCTCTTGAGAGGTTCCTAAGCCTGCCGAAAGCCTTGAAGCGTCGGGGTTCTAAGGTTGCCAGCCAGCGGGCAGGGCTGAGACTCTGATTCTCCCTCCTTTCTTCCTCCCTCCCTCCCTGCCTGCCTTCATCCGCCCAGGCCTCTGTCCCTCCAACACTTCATCTACTCATCCATCCATCTTTCCCTCCTTCCACACTCCACCTATTCATCACTCCTTCCATCTCTTCATCCATCTCTCTATCGATCCATCCATCCACCCATCCACCCATGCCTCTGCCCTTCCATTACTCCCTCTATTATTCATCATTCCTTCCCTCTATCCACCATTTCTCCAGCCAGTCATCCAGCTATCTCTCCCTCCATCCATTATTCCATCTATTCATCTCCCCATCCTTTCACCATCCAACCATCTGTGTCCATCCATCCATCCATCCATCCATCCATCCATCCATCCATCCTTCTCTCCCTCCTTCCATTACTTCATCTATTCCTCACTCCTTCCATCCATCCATCCATCCCTCCATCCATCCATTTCTTCATTCATCCAGCCATCTCTCTATCACTCCATTACTCCATCCACCCATCTATCTATCTCTCCCTTTTCCCATTATTCCATCTATTCATCTCTCCATCCATCCATCCATCCATCCATCCATCCATCCATCTCTCCCTCCTTCCATTACCCCATCTATTCATCACTCTTTCCATCCTTCCATCCATTTCTCCATTCATCCAGCCATTTCTCTATCACTCCATTACTCCATCCACCCATCTATCTATCTCTCCCTTCACCCATTATTCCATCTATTCATCTCTCCATCCATCCATCCATCCATCCATCCATCCATCCATCCATCTACCATTTATCCATCCACCTATCACTCATCCAACCATTTGTGTCCATCCATCCATCCATGATCCACCACTCCTTGAAGCATCTGCAGACACTTCCTCTGTGTTGGGCACAAAGAACCAAGACAGAGAGTCAGACCCATGCATCTGGAGGAACAGCTGGGCTGCCATGGGAGGCTTCAATTCAACACGGAGTCCCAGGTGGAGGGTGATACGGGGGTCCCACATCAGGGGGATTTTACGGGGGTCCGGAGAAAAACTTTAGGGCTGCCAGAGGAGGGCA
Organism: Canis lupus dingo; assembly: GCF_003254725.2. Taxonomy (NCBI): domain Eukaryota; kingdom Metazoa; phylum Chordata; class Mammalia; order Carnivora; family Canidae; genus Canis; species Canis lupus. The sequence continues at coordinate 69,503,077 of NC_064250.1, forward strand.
TGGCTCTGTCGGAGCCTCCCCAGAAGGGGTACAACCATGTGTTTCCTGCAGCTGTCCAAAGGGCTAGAGCATGGAAATGCATCCTCGTCCCCCGCCCGGCCAACCTGACAGCTGCCTTCATTCTGCAATTTAATCCCCATTCCCGTAGAGTCACAGCTTTCCTAGACTCGAAGACCAGATAAAAACATCATAATAACCGCAGGGAGACAAAAAATACTAACAATCCCCAGTGCTGAGAAAAAAATGAGATGCTGCCTCTTACATCTCGATAAATTGTAAAATTTATCTTCTTGTGTCGATCCTCCCCTTCTCTATTTCATTTCCAGTAGATTTTTAATAAAAAAATGTTGATAAAAATCAAAGCAACATAGTCAAAATAGAAAAGTTTGACATTTATAGATGTTGTTTATTACTTTAGTGTTTCAAAGTATTAAAAAGGCAACCAAAATTAGTTTCTTATCAAATGTCAAATTTTCACCAAGTTCTCGCCTACAAACTATTTAAACTTTGTTCTTTGGAACAAATTAAGCCTGGCTAAAACCTTAAAATGTTCTTTGAAACAAAGTTATGCGGCTGCACGAGAAGGTGGGGAGAGTCCCCGCAGACCCCATTTGTCTCCGCCTCTCGGCTCCACGAAAAAATTATCTTGTCGTGTTGTCTTCCTCATAGGTGTTGTCTTTTCCTGAGAAGGAGTCCTTTCCTTGTCCTTCCCCCCGCCCCCCTTTCTGTGGGTCCCATAAACCACACACTGGTTGGGTACTGCAAGGTCAAAGGCTCTGGCCTGGGCCCAGCCCACACCTCCACAACCCTGGGGGAGAGCAGATCCCCTTGGGCATCACAGCTGCCCGTGGTGGGCGAGGAAAGGTGTTCTCTCGGTGGGGGCAACAGCCCTGGGGTGAGAAAGGTGGGGCTCTTAGGGTCTCAGGTTAGAGAGTTTGATTCCCTGGAATGGAGACCAGGTGAAACCGGTTTGAGCAAGAAGGGAAGATGCTGGAAGGAGAGCAGGGCTCCTGAGGACGCAGCGAGCACAGAGCATCCAAAACCAGCCCCTGGAGCCTGGAGAAGAGTGGGCACAGCAGCCAGGACCTGAGAGGGACTGGGGCTCCCCTTCTCAGAGATGGACGCCGGGACGCTAGCCCCCTGACCACCGTGGGCGTGTTCGTCAGAGGAAGAGGAGGGGGGGAGTCAGGGGAGGCAGGGTGTGGATCCATTTGGTACCACTGGGCCGCGTCCTGAGGTCCTGAACCGGTCACTTCTCCCCCGAGAGTCTTACTTCCCCGGCGTGAGGCCCAGTGACCTCCCTCAGCCTCAGCCTGCTCATCTGTAAAATGAGCAGAAGGATCCCCCAGGACAAAGGGGTACAAGCTCCAAATAGTCATTCTTCCTGCTTCTGAGGCCTCTCCAGTTTGGAGACTGCACATCTGTGGTCAAGCCGGGGGTGTGAAGCCAGGAGCCTGATCCGGAGGGGTCTTCTCCCCGCCACCCCCAGCCCTGCCCCTTAGGCCCACCCTGCTCTCCGCTCCTGCACCTCCGGGTGCAGAGGCGAGGCCCAGAACACGAGCAGTGAGCCCGCCTCCCTCTCCCCCTTGTACCCTCCACCGCACACAGCCTCAAGGAAAGGCGGCCCTCTAAATTCCAGAACCTTCTGAAGGGGGTTGCATCCTCCTCCAGAGCCAAATCTCTTCCAGCATGCTCTGAGCTGGACAGCTGGAGGATGGAAGACAGGGGAGACAGGGATGCCAAGAGACACAGTATTTCCAGATGATTAGAGAAAGAGAAGCGAACAACACCGCTTGTCTCGGAAAAATCTGTGCAAACAGCTGTCAGGGAAATTTCTTCCCATGAAAGTCATATGAATAAGAAACGAGGGGAAAGAGGCGCCCACCAGCTCCAGGACAGGCAGGAGAAGCAGAGCAAGGACAATGGAGCAGGTGGCGGGGTAAGCTGCCTCTCTTGTAAGCAGCCACCACGGGACCCCCGGGGCTCCAGGGCTCAGCCTCCGTTCCTGGGACCCTCTTGTGGGGTCGGGGAAACACCAGGTGTTGGGAGGTGCCCCCCCCCCACCCAGGGGATCAGCTGCATGCTGGGGAGACACAGAGAAAGCACAGACAAACTCCCAAATTTGGGTTTAGAAAAATAGATTATATTCAGGGACGGCCAGAGGCTAATCATTTGCGGCATGCCGTATTCGGGAAATTATAATCGATAACAAACAAAGCCTCCAAATTTCAGTGGCCTGCTGTGACACTGTCAGGTCTCGCTTCCTGAACAGTTCAATGTGGATGCTGCTGGTCCGCGGGCGACTTTCCTCCAGGGGGGACCTGGGGACCCAGGCCCCTTCCATCTTGTGGCTCTGGCATCCTCTGGGGCATGAGCCCCCTCGGTGAGCCGCTGGCAGTGGGGACGGGCGCAGCCCCGTCTCAGAAGCCCCGGCCTGGAGGCAGCCTCCATCACGCCAGCCCGATCCTGTGGACGAACACGTGTCCACGCCTGGGAGCACACAGGGTGGCAAATGGGGACAGATCAGAAATGCAGTCAGAGCCAGAGGCACCCACAGGACCGGTGTGGCGTGGCGCCCAGGAAAAGTGGGAGACCCTAGAAGCCCCATGGGGGACCCAAGACTGCTGGCTCCCCCTGGCATCAGACAAGCTTGTCCAAGCCTCTGGGCTATGCCGGCCGTGCTGTGAGGGTCAAGAAAGCCCAGCCAGGCCAGGGGACAGTGCGTCCGAGAGCCCTGTGCGGGGTGGGGGTGGCGGGGCCACAGGGACAACCCCCTCCTTGACCAAACTTCCCAGGGTGCTCTGAGCCTTCATGTCTCCTGGGCATTGACCAGCCCACCCCGGGCCGGCTGAACCCAGTTTAGCAAAGAATCCCCAGAATCCCCATCCATATGATGTGAACTGTACATTTCACGTATTTATTACATCGTACATCAGGGAACCCTCGCACCCATGGCCTCTGACCGAGGTCCTCTTACTGATTGCCCGTCCACTGACCCCTTACTGTGCTCCTTGCCTGTACACCCCCAGCTGCTTTTGGGGTTCACGCTCTTGCCCCTATTACAGTAGTCTTGAATGAAGTCTTAAAAAACAGATTTTATTTGTTTATTCATGAGAGACACAGAGGGAGAAGCAGGTCCCTTGCAGGGAGCCCGATGCAGGACTCGATCCCAGGACCCTGAGATCAGGCCCTGAGCCCAAGGCCGATGCTCAACCACTGAGCCACGCAGGAATCCCTTGAATAAAGTCTTTCTTGCTGGTTTTTAACTAGTCCAGTGCAGAAAGTTCCCTTTAACTCCACGAGGGTCTGAGACCCTGTCCCCATCTAGAACGGCCTCCCTGGGACCCATCGTGCCCGCTCTGAGGGGGTTCAGGCGACAGAGGGGATGATGGTTCAGGAGCTGAGGAGGTCACGGCTGGTCACGGCTGGCCAGGTGAGGCAATGGGGCGCTCCGGCTTCGGGAGAGGCTGCAGGGGAGGGTCCGGGGCTGACTTCACCCCTGTCCTGTGGCCCCAGGCGGGGGCCAGAACTTGGAGAGGAGAAATTCGGGCTGAGTGTCCGAGCGCAGCAGGTGCCAGGGCAGGACGGGGCTCATCTGAGGCTCCTCCCGCCACCCCAAAAGCCCGTTCTGGCCTCTGCCAGGCAGGGGTGCAAGAGCCCCATATCTGCGCCCGGCTGCCTGCGGGGGCACCCAAGTTTCCCTGGGGAACAGGCCTCCCCAGCCCATCGCAGGAGAATGCCAGGCCCGGGACCGGGGCATCCTTCTTTGAAGGCTGTTTCTGTTTTTAAACCTCTCCTGCCCAAGTGGCAGCTGAGGCTTTTTTTCGGGATCAGCCATTCACCTCGTCTGGCCCTTCTAAAAACCCTCATTAAATTGTTCATCGGAGGAGACCAAATAGTTGGCCCCGGGGTATCCAGGTTTCTTGAGAGGCCCGGATGCCTCCGATTGTGCGGCCTCCTTGTTCAGGCGCTGCCCGAGACTCTGGCGGGGGAACTTGGCCGGCCACCGAGATCTTGTTAGTGTCTTTTCCCTCAGAAATCCAGATCTGTCTTCCAAAACCGCCCGCCCCCAGAGTTCATGAATATTCCCTCTGTTGACACACAAACGCGCACACACGCACACGCACACACGTCCCCCCCCACCCCCAGCTGAGGGAAGGGAGGCTTCCAGTAATTAATCAGCACAACGGGCCAGGATCACGACCTTGCAACGGTGGGGAGGCTTTGTTGTCCGTGGGCGGGGTGGGGGGGGTGCTCCAAGGGTCTGGATGTTGGTGGCCCAGGGCCCCTCTGGCCTCCGAAGGACCCCCTGGGGGCCCCCTCGCCCTCTGATGGGTCACAAAGGGGAAGCCAGCCTGAGCTACCCGGATCTGGGGGAAGCACCAAATTGGTTTCATCTGCCGGGCCACGACTCTTGTCAGTCAATTATTGCAACTTTCCCAAGTCTTGGGGGACAGGGGTGGAGGGCCAATATGGTTGGGGAGGTTCTTCCAAGGGGAGCCCGGGAGGGAGCACAGGGGGAGCGCTCCTGGGTTTCAGGCTCTGTGCTAAGCATCTCAATGTGGTTGTCAGCATCAACATACCCATTTTCCAGGTAGAAAAACTGAGGCTTGGGGAAGTAAAGAAGTGGCCCTCGGCCCCCAGCCGGCTAAGTGGGATGTTGTGCTGTGACCTTGAGTCCTGGCTGACAGGACCGGGCCTGGACGTGGGGGTGGGGGCTCTTGAGTCCTGGCGGGAGACCCAGCGTCTGAGAGGCTCCGTTCTCCTCAGCCTGGGGTGCAGGTGGACAGAGCTGCAGGCCTGAGGGAAGGAGCCGCCCCGGGGTGGGGGGGAGCCCCGAGATCTGCCTGCAGCGTGGGCCACCAAAGAAATGCTGTTACGTTCGCCAGAGGAAGAGCACGCGGCGAGGACGCACCCCGTTGACCTCGGTGGAGCCGAAGAAGCCAACCCCGAAGAGGCCCACTGCGTGCGGTCATTTATATTTGCTCGCAACCAGGCAAAGGGATCTCGGGGGACAACTTCCAGGTGACCCTTGCGGGGGGTACGGACGGAGAGGGTCAGGGGGCTCCTTGGCCCAGGGGATGTTCTCTCGGTGGGAGGTTTCCTGCATGTCTGCAGATGGGGAGGCACCACCTGCCCACCTGAGTCACCCCCTTTCCTGTGTGGCTCTCACTTTGTAAAATTCTTTAAAAGCTGAATGCAGCCCACAGAACCGCCTCCTGCAGGCTTGCTGGTGGGGCTCCCACCGCGCTCGGAGCTCTGGATCCCCCGACTGCCCACATCCAGACCACTGCTCCCACCGGAAAGGGGGCTCTAGGCTGTGCCTGTGGGGGAGCCGGCCTCCCACCCGGGGCGCTTTAAACCTTCCAGATCCCGCGCCTTGTCCGATCGCACTGCTGGGCGTTAACCCCAAGACAGAGGTGCAGGGAAACGGCGGGACACCCGCGCCCCAGTGTTCACGGCAGCCAAGTCCGCAGCAGCCGCACTGCGGAAGGAGCCTCGGTGCCCGTCGACAGATGATGGATGAAGGGGATGTGGTGTAGACATACGCTGGAATGTTCCCCAGCCTTCGGAGGCGACGAATCCGCGCCATGTGCTTCCACGTGGATGGAACTGGAGGGTACGATGCGGAGTGAAGTGAGTCAGTCGGAGAAGGACAATCCTATGGTGTCACTCATACGGGGACTGTAAGGAAGAGTGACAGGGATCATAGGGGAAAGGAGGGGAACTGAGTGGGAAATGTCAGTGAGGGAGACGGAACATGGGAGGCTCCTAACTCTGGGAAACGAACAAGGGGTGGTGGAAGGGGAGGTGGGGCGGTGGGGGGACTGGGTGGCACTTGATGGCACGAGCACTGGGTGTTATATGATTTGTTGGCAAATTGAATTCCAATAAAAAATATACAAAAAAAAAAAAAAGGACGCCGGATTGAATGTCTTCCCACCGCAAAGGCCGCTGTGCATGTCGGGCACCCCGGGGGGGCAGGAATGGCCCTGCCGCCACCCTCCGCGGTCTTGTGAGGCTGGGGGCGACGCTGTGCCGGCCTGGCCTGGGGCCCCGTGACCAGAACCGTCTGGAACACCTGGACACCACATCTCTGCCGCCACCTCGTGTCTTCCTCCCGCGCCCCCCAGGCCCGGCCAGTCAGTGTCCCAGTGGGGTGGGGACCGTGCACCCCCGACCGTGCGCCCTACCACGCCGAGTCCCCCGGAGTAGGGCCTCCAGACACTCAGCTCTGGACTCTGCCTCCCGACGCCTTATGCCGACTGCTCTGCCCTGGGGACTGGCGGGGGCTGAGGCCCACAGGCTGGCCCGCGGAAGGGTCGGGGCCTGTCACCGTCCCCGGGGAAGGAGAGATCAGCGGCTTAGAACCGACTCTGGCTTCTCGCTGCGGCAGCCGTGGCGGCTCCCGAGCCCCGAGCTCCTGCGCTATCGGCAATGCCCCAGCACAAGCCCCTCTTCCTGGGCCGGAGTCGCCGAACCCAGCCCACCAGCACCCCGGGGCGGCGGCAGACTTCTCCGTCCCGCCGGGCCCCCCGGCCTCACCGCGGAGAACAGATGGCGGGAACGGGGGTCCCCTGGGGGCGCGGTCCAGTCGGGGCTCTGCCGCGCGGGCCCCACACTCTGACCCTTGGTCTCAGTCGTGCGTGGGACCCCAACCTGGCCCGTCGTTCCCGCAGTTGTGGCCCAATGGGGAGGCTGCCTCCTCCTTGGGGCTGGGCGCCTGGGTGCCGGGAGGAGTCCTGGGGGCGATGTGCACCCTCCCCGCACACGCTCACACGTGCTCACGTACACGCGTCTCACGCGCTCGCACACAAACATAGGTACACATCCCCACACACGTGCACACGTAAGCACTGCCACACTCACGCAGGGACACTCACAGACACACACGGATACACGCTCACATACACAGACGCACACACAGACACACTCACAGACACACTCACATAGACACACAGACACACACAGACTCACACACAGACGCACACAGATACATTCACACACAGACGCATTCACATAGACACACAGACACACACTCACACAGAGACACACACACAAACACACAACACAAAGATGCACACACTCACACATACACACTCACACAGATGCACTCACAGACACACACAGACACACAGAGATATACACACACATAGATACACACAGATACATGCACATATAGACACAGACACACACTCACACAGACACACACATACCTACACACACAGAGACACACACACAGGCACACTCACACACACACAGACGCACATACAGACTCACACACACAGACACACTCACAGAGACACAGGCATACAGCCCCTCACAGGCCCAGGTGTACACGGGCACCCCCTCCCCACGCGCATACAGACCCTCACGTGTGAGCGTGCACACAGCTCTGTGGCACACGCGGTTCCTGGCAAGCACAGCCTCAGCCACCTGGATTCGGGGGCCACCATGTCCTCCGCAGCCGCGGACACGAGGTCCAGGGAATTGGTCCCTGAGCGCCCGCCGCCTCCCCGCCAGCACGCGGGGCCGGCCCAAGAGCCGCCGCTGTGGACCGAGCGTGGGTCCCCGCTTCATGACCCGCAGCGCTGGCCGAGGGGGGCCTTTGCCAGGCGGTTGGGGCACGAGGGCGGGGCCCTCAGCTCAGGATTCTTGCCCTCCTGGGAGGGACCCCACAGGGCTCCTGCACGGCCCCTTCTGCCCCCGAGGACTCGGGGAGAAGACAGCGCCTGTGCCCGGGGAGTGGGCCTTTGCCAGACCCCGAACCCCGCGTCCAGAACTGAGGGATAAAGGTGTGCCGTGTGTCCGCCCCCAGTCCGGGGCGTCTCTGTTACAGCAGCTTGAACGGACCCCATGCGGCACTCGGTGGGCGTCTTGTCTGCCTGGCACCGGGAGAAGGTGGCCTTGCCACGGGGTCCCCCGCCAGAGCCCGTAAAGCCAAGGCCCGGCGCACCTCGCTGCCTCCAGGTGGCCCCTGGGCTCTTTCTGTTTCCCTGCCCGGGTCTGCCCCCCGCCCGCACCGCCTCTGAGCCCGGGGCCTCGGCCCGTCGCTTCCCATCAAGGGCCCTCTCTGGGCCTCCGGCACTGGGGTCACCCCGCAGCCTGGCGATCCAGTGCCGTCCCCGCCAGGCCACCCAGCCCCCTGGCCCCAGTGTGGGCCCGGTGCTGCCCTGCGAATAGCAACCTGACCAGGGTTCCTCCCACATGGGGTCAGGCCCACCACCGCCCACCTGGGTCCCCACCTCCTCCATCAGCATCAGCCCCGTCCCTGAAGGCCCAAGGCTAGAGGGTGCCAGGCACCCTGGAGGGAGGCTGGGGCTGGGGTTGGGGCAGGGTGGGTGCCAAGCCTCCCTGTCCACGTCCCCCACAGCCAGCACGCTGGAGCCTTTCTGGTTTTGGGGTTTTTTTAAAGATTTTATTTATTTAGTCATGGGAGACACAGAGACAGAGAGGCAGAGACACAGGCAGAGGGAGAAGCGGGCCCCATGCAGGGAGCCTGACGTGGGACTCGATCCTGGGACCTGGGGATCACGACCTGAGCCGAAGGCAGACGCTCAACCACTGAGCCACCCGGGCATCCCGAAGCCTTTCTGTTGAACACAGCTTCCTCCTCCCACCTGAATTAGGTTCTAGCAGGACCGTGGGCCTCATATGGTGCGTGGATACGTCCATGCCCGCCCCCCCCACCCCCCCGCTCCTGGAATCTGCACGGGAATGTGACCTTATTGGGAAGCAGGGTCTTTGCTGATGCAGGAAAGGATCTGGAGATGGGGTCGTCCTGGGGAGGCCCTAAACCCAACGACGGGAGTCCCTACACACGACAGAAGAAGAGGCAAAGAGCAGGAGAGCGTCTGGAGACAGAGGCAGGGGTCAGAGTGGTGTGACCACCACCCAAGGAACGCTGGAGGCCACCGGAAACTGGAAGAGGTGAGGAAGGGCTGCCCTCGAGCCTCAGGAGGGAGCGTGGGCCTGGAATGACACTTAGCTTCAGACTTCGGGCTTCTGGAACCACGAGCAATTATGCTTCTGTGGTTTTCAGCCCCCGCAGCGTGGGATGGTCTCTTAGGGCAGCCCCAGGACACTATCACAGGACACCAGCAGATCTGGGGTCAGACCCGGGGTCTGACGCTGCCTCCTGTGTGACCTTGGGGCAGTGGCTCTGCCTGTCTGAGTCCCTGCGCCCCGAAGACCTACCCAGACGTGTTCCCTGCTGCCCCTCGGAGCCTTTGGGCCGAGGAGGCCCGTCCCGGGAAGGAGGGGGAGCCGTGCTGGTGGTGACCGTGGGAGCCTCGGTGTGCCAGGCCCCAGCCCTGCTTGGGCCCAGCGCTTGGGGGTGGACAGCTCGGCAGGAGACGGTTCTAGGCCGAAGTAATGTTTATTGTACACGCACCATGGATCCCGTCCTGTGGTCAATCAGCTGCCGGCGCGGCGAGGGGATCGCGGACGGGCACCGGGCGCTCCGACTCCAGCTTGGCCCGGGCTGAGAGCTTGGCTTTGGAAAGCAGGGGCCCCCTCCTGCTCGGGCCCCATAGGGGCGGCAGGCCCAGGGAGCCCCGGGCCCGCAGGACCCCTTGCTGCTCAGCCTGGGGGGCTGAGGGTGGGGGAGGTGGCCCCTCCCCATAATTTTTCAAAAGGGAGACTGGGGCCCAGCAGGGAGAAAGGGTCACTGGACTACACGGGAAGCCAGAACACAGCCCCCCGCCCCGCAGGACAGAGGGGCCCGCGGCCTCCAAACATGTCAGCAGAGGCATTAAGACCTTGCTGCACACTCTGAGATGGGGAGCTCACCACCTGGCAGGGCTGCCCCGTCCACATCCCAGGGGACAGGAAGGCTTTGTCATGCCAGCCGAGGTCCCTTTCTCTGGGGCTCCTCTTCCTGCCAAGCTGCAGAGAGGAAAATGCTTTTCTGTTGGCCACCATGCCCCCCCCCTGCCCCTGCACCCCCCACCACCACCTCCCTGACACGAGACCCAGGAAACAGTCGTCTCAGCCCCATGGCCCAACTCAGCCCAAACCCCTCTCTGGGCCCCAGCTTCCAGACACCCTTGGCCACCTCCCGGGGCCGCGGGATGCTGACCCTCAACAATTTCCAGGGCGGGAGGAAAAGTCATGTGCGTCACAGGCATTTCCAGTAAGGAGGGTTCTCGTAAGCTGAGGTCATTCTCCATCAAAGGAGGCAAGAGAGGGGCAAAGTCTCCATGCGCCTTAAAGAGGTTATGGATTCTTATTAGGTTATATACGTCCTGCCAGACGTCCACGGAAACTTTCGCTGTCGGATCTTATGTAACTCATCATGTCAGTAGCCACGGCCAGGCTCACGCTCCCCTAACCAGTCCCACATGTCAAATATACACACGCGGTAACGGGAGCCGACCTGTGTGAGTCCTTTCCGCAGGAGGCCCGGCTCGGCTGCGGCCAGGGTCAACTCACCGTCCCTGCAGCGCCACCAGAAACGTGCTGCTGGATTCCTGTCCTGTTAAGGCCAACGCTGAGGTGCAGAGGTGTCATTTCCTGCACACACACACGTACTGCACCATCGCATTCGACAAGCTGCTCACGAGAGACCAAAAGGCGCAGAGTTGTCGAGTGTCCGTACACATGTACGTGAGTTTGCTGATTTGTTTATTTCTTTCAGAGGAGGATTTCAGGAAGGGCATGCTCAAGGTTACCTAAACCACACAGATATTGGCAAAGCCTGCAAGGTCCCACCGATGCCTCTGTCCCCTTCCCTTCCTGGCTCCAGCCCTGTGGGCCTCCTTGCTCTTCCCAGAACAGTTGAGGTCCTTCCTGCCTATGTGAGGCTTTGCCACCCCTGCGGGTCAGCTGGCTCCTTCTCAGTTAGCTGCTGTCAGCTACAATGCATTTTCTTCAAAGAGAACTCCCCCTCCCCGTCCACCTGTACCCACCCCTGCCAATGACTGTGGCAATCCTGCAATCCTATTTATGCTCACACCTAGCACTTCTCACTAATTTGAAAGAGTCTTGCTTGTTTACTCGCTGATTCTTTTTTCTTAAGATATTTATTTATTTATTTATTTATGAGCGTGCACAAGCAGGAGTGAGGGGCAGAGGCAGAGGGACAAGCAGATTCCCTGCTGAGCAGAGAGCCGGATGCGGGACTAGATCCCACGACTCTGAGATCATGACCTGAGCCGAAGGCAGATGCTTCACTGACTGAGCCACCCCAGCACCCCTGCTTGTTGATTCTTAAGTGTCACTGGATTATGACCTCCCTGAGCACCAAGTCACTTGGTAGTTGGTGTTGCACAGTGTCAGTATGAGGTTGTGCTCAGTAAGGGAATAAATGAATGAATGAATGAATGAATGAACGAATGAGAAGTGGATAGGGAAGGAGAGGCAAGGGGAACACACGAGCAGGGCAGCAAATGGAGCCGGCGACTGGAGCTGGGCTCACCAAATGCCTGCCCTGAAGCCCTATTTCCTGAGCTCCCTAATGGCCAAACCGAAGAGAGAAACATGATCATCGTCGCCACTCATGCTTACGTGAGTCACATGACAATGAGGTAGGCCAAACCGGTCAGGAGGCATCTGGATGGGTTAGGCCCCGAGCCCAAAAGGACATTTGCCCTGAGAGTCCTCTTAAAGGGACCCACCTGTGATGTCACAGGGCCACCGACCTCCTTGCGGGAAGCATTGGCGACACTTTCAGCGGGGCTGAGTTTTCGTGCAGCCTGGTGGCTTATGTCGCAGCAGTGGCCAAAGGCATCTGCTGTGATGCTTGGGACGTCAGGGGAGGCCATGAGAGGCCCGGAGGAACGGCGGCCCAGGGGCCGTGGGGGTGTCCGGCCACTCCGGGGATCAGCGGCGGACCGTGGGCCTGGGCTGCAGCTCCCTGGCAGCTCAGGAACAAACATAAAAGGCGCAGAACACACTCCCAGCAGGACCTGTTCTCTTTGGGGCAGTGGTGGTGGTGGTGGGGCGCTCCCGGCAGGTAGGATCACGAGGCGGGTTAGGGATGTGGGCCTCACTATGCTGCTTGCTCAGCTTAGCATAATCTGCTCCGGAGAGGCAGAGGCAGGGCCGGTGGATGCAAGCTGAAAACAATCTAGAATGCTTTTTTTAAAAATATTTTATTTATTTATTCATGATAGACATAGAGAGAGAGAGAGAGGCAGAGACAGAGGAGGAGGAAGAAGCAGGTTCCATGCTGGGAGCCCGATGCAGGACTCGATCCCTGGACTCCAGGATCACGCCCTGGGCCAAAGGCAGGCGCTGAACCACTGAGCCACCCAGGGATCCCGATCCAGAATGTTTTTGACAGATTTCTCCTCGAGGTGGTCAGAAGTCCAGACGGGGGTCCGCGGTGCCTGGCCGGGCCTGCAAGCCGCCTGCTAAAGGCGGGCCCCAAGGCGCTGTGTGCACGGAGTCCAGCGAGGGTTCCCGAGCACCTGCCATGCCCACCCCCAAGGTCACCTTCAGCCCCTGGCCGTCCCCGACCTCTTGTGCCTCCCACACTCGAGGACCTGACCATGCACGGGGGCGGCGAGAGGCGTGCAACGGGAAAAGCGCATCCTCGGGGCGGGTGTAGAAAGAAATCCCACTTAAATGTCGATAAAATCACCCCGGTGGCATCCGGGATGTAACGTGGGGGGAGCGAGGGTCCGTGTGGTAAAATCCCCGAATGTTAGAATAACAGCTGAAGCAGGAGACATGTGTTAATTTACACTTTTAACCCACAGGATTGAAGTCAGCAGAGTGAATAAAACGGAGACTAATTACAAGGGAGGACAGAAAGTCCCGAAGATGTTCTTGCCTCCATGAAAGGGGCCAGGGGGAAAATTGACATCTACGCGATAATGAAAGCTCATCTCGTGTCTAATCCGGATACTCACCTCTGAGAGATCAAATGGTATAAAAAATAGAAATTGACAGTGGCTCTGAAATTACTTATTGATGAAACCATGGAATTATGTGATAGAATAAATCAATTAAGTGCTAAGAGGTGAGGCCCCTGCAGGGGGAAAAAAAAAAAAAGGCTTGGAAATTAACAAAGGAAATTGACATGAGTGGTGAGAAAAGGCTAGAAAATTATCTTGCCAAAGGAAAAGTAAAAATAGAAGGCTACTTTGAGAGACTGTATCATTATAAAGAAAAAAAAATATGATGGAAGGGAGAAATTCTAAAGTTGCCTTCTCTAGGGAAAAGTTTCTCAAAACAAGAGGGACAGGGGTACAGACACACTTGCGGACGGAGCTGCAGAGCAAAACCAAGGAAATGCATGGAGCACATGGGGTTCACACTGGAGAGTTTTCAGACGGGTAAACTGAGGCCTCAGGGGCAGGTCTGGTGGAGGACGCCCGTCTCTGCAGTCCCTTGTTCCTTTATACTCGGGGAGGAGAGAGAACTCAATCCCACCCCCTCCCAGCCTCCGTGGGGGAGGCAGAGGGGTGCCCGACAGAGGGGTGCCCGGCCCAACGTGCGCTCAAGTGGATGAGGCATCGAGCTCCTCTCTCAGAGGGGAGGAGCACCACACCCCCCTGAACCCCGAGGCTCAATAGGACAAAAGAGTGAACACATCACTCACCAACCCTCCAAACCTTGGTCACTCTCCAGTTTTCTGTTGCCGCAGATGACACCACCACCCCATCTGCTCAGGCCAAAAATGCAAGTGCATCCCCGAGGCTGCTTGCTGCCCACACCCCGGCCACCAGCAAGTCCTGTGGCCTCTGACTCCCAAGCACAGCCCATGGGGCAGCTGTTTAGGACTCCTCCCAGCCATCACCTCCTCTGTGAGGCCCGCCTTGGCCACCCCAGCTGGAGGGAGTGCCCTGCCCTGCCAGCCATGCCATGCCTCGACCATTCCTTATTTTGTTTTTGTTCTTTTTATTAAAGATTTTATTTATTTGACAGAGAGAGAGAGAGAAAGAGAGAGAGAATGAGCAGGGGGGAGGAGCACAGGGAGAGGGAGAAGCAGACCCCCCCTCCTTTGGAGTAGGAAGCCCGATGTGGAGCTCGATCCCAGGACCCTGGAATCATGACCTGGGCCAAAGGCAGACGCTCAACCAACTGAGCCACCCAGGCCCCTCTTATTTTGTTTTCTTTACAGCATGATTGTGGTCTGACGTTACCTCATTTGCTCATCCGTGTATTTCTCTATGGCGTCCCACCCGCTGGAGTGTCAGCTCTAGGAGGCCAGGGGCCTCGTCCAGGGCCGGCTCTTGCCTAGGGATCTTGGCACATAGAAGGTACTCAATAAGTGTTGAATGAAGAATTGACGTTCTCTAGCTTGGGCCGCATGCCCCTTCTCAGAGCTGCCGCTGCAGCTGGTCTCCTCCTCTCTCCCATCTTCAGTGACTCAGTGCCATCAGCCCTGGGTAGAACTAACCCGCTGGCCCGGAGCAGGTGCCCCAGAAGTTTCGCTGAGTGGCTGAATGTTCTAAGCTCAAAGCAGGAGTCGGGGGTATCTCAGAGCAGAATGACAGGGCTTGGAGAGTCCACAGAGCTCCCTCATTTTGTAGGCACAGAAGTGGAGACCCAGACAGGGTGTGGAGGGTTGGTGTGTGAACCCTGGGGACCTCAGAGGCCAGCTCAGACAGCTCAGCCTGGCCCCTGCTCCTGCTGGCAGCCCTCCTGCCCAGCAGGGAAACGGTCGGCCTCTGGCCTTTCGGGCGCAAATGGGATGGCGATGCTTGGCACCTCAATAGGCTGCAACCCCCCCTCCTTTTTTCCCAGGTGAAAATTGGATCTTCCCACCAGGAGGCTCAACCAATTTTGAGCCCCTGCAGGGGCTGCTCTGGTAATAATGCTCAGCAAGATGGTCAGCCACGGGCCAGGCTGCCGTCCCTCTCAGGCTGGGATGGAGGCGATGCCCTCACACCATGTCCGCGGCCCAAGCACCCGGAGTCCTGGGGTCTGGCTCTTGCTGCAGCATCGGGACAATCCAGGTTGAACCAAACCCAGCTGAGCCACCGGCAGCCAAGCCAACACCCGGGCCAGCACTTACTGCCACTTCTGTGGGCCACGCTGGGCGCTGGGGAGGAGATTAAGTCCTGTTGTGCCAGAGCCTGTGTCTGTGTGGCCATGATTCTGTCTCCCAGGACTGTGTGCCAGGTTCAGGGCCGGTCCCACATCCTGGGGGGCTTCCCCTGTTGAGCCTAACGACAGGTATATGAGATCCAAATGGGAGATCTCTGGAGATGGAGCTGGGGTTCTCTGAACCTTGGTTTTCCCACCTGAGAGATGGGTGTCAGCATCCACATGAGGAAGCCTCTGGACTCTGATTCTGTCCAGCAGCCTCAGACACCACCATCTAGAGAAGACCAGCCTCCCTGCCTCCCGGCCTCCC
Source organism: Canis lupus dingo (assembly GCF_003254725.2). Classification (NCBI taxonomy): domain Eukaryota; kingdom Metazoa; phylum Chordata; class Mammalia; order Carnivora; family Canidae; genus Canis; species Canis lupus. Next base: position 69,518,387 of record NC_064250.1, read on the forward strand.
TCCCAGGATGTCACTCTGTGAGGACACCCAGCTCAGCGAGTCCCGGGCATGTAGCAGAGGCAGCGGCTGGCCCGGGACTCTCCAGGACCTTTGTCCTCTCACAGACAGACTTGGTCTGTGACTCTGACCAGAGTCCTGCCCAGCCAGACGCCTCCCCCAGCACCGTGCCTCCAAGGGCTGCCAGAGGACCAAGGACCAACTGAGTCGCCCCCACCCCTGTTACTGTTGTCAGACCCCCAGAGCCACCACCCACCAAGGAGAGTGAGCTGGAGGGGCAGACCAGATCAGGTGAGATGGATAAAATAGATAAAACGGAAAGGAAAGGATTTTGTGCTCCAGGATGCAGACCCCAGAGCAGGATGGAATGAACAGACTAAAAACTTATTTTATGTCATAGGAACGATCTTTTTTTTTTCTTTTTTCTTTTTTTTTTTAACGTGATTGATAAGAATGACACCTAGATGGCTCTTTGGCATTTACAAGTTACACGTTGATTCTTTTTCACTTAGGGAAAACCATCCAGGGTAGATGTATTTTCTCCATTTTGTAAGAAAAGGAAGCCACAGCTCCTAGGAGTAAAGACACGGATTCCCGGGGGCTCAAGCGCACAGGTATGAGGTCTGTCTCTGAAGCCTTGCAGGGCCAGCCTCCGCCATGGTCCCACCTTGAAGTCTCTGGAATCTGCATCCAACCAGCTGGTTCCAGGGGGCCCTTGGGAGTGGAGCCCGGGGGGAAGGAGACGAGTCTCGCCCCCGACAGCCTTTGGACAGACAGACTCACTCTGCCTGGACAGTCCCTTGAAATTTGCAAATCTCTGGCCTGATCCACCAGGGCGGTTTCTCCGGGGCCCAGCCATCCTCTTCCCAGAGAGGTGTGTGTGTGTGTGTGTGTGTGTGTGTGTGTGTGTGTTGCTTTGTTTCTCATTTGAGGACTCACATGATCGAGTGATTTAGTGTCACCTAACACCTTTTAAAATATGCACACTCTCTAACCAAGCGTGAGCACTTCTCAGAAACCACCCCATAGAACTAGTAGCAGAAATGCACGTGCTAGTGTGTATTTACAAGAATGTTTCCCATCATGTTATTTGTAAGAGCCAAGAAAAAGCTCTTAGGCAGAGGAACCCATTCAACAAAATAATACTTCCAAACAACGGAATATTATACAGTCAATTAAGAATGTGGTAGATGCACGCATACTAATGTGAAAATATTTCCACGAGTGAGAGAAAGTCGTTGCAGGACAATACTGAGCGATGTCTTGGTAAAATATCCATCTAGGTATTTGCCAATGCAAAGGAAAGGTCTGGAGCGCAAACTGCTATCACTGGTTTCCCAGAGAGGTATTTTCACAACAACAAAAGAAACAGTATCAAGTGACAGGTTTTCTTTGCAGGCTCCCAGGCCCTGGCTACCCCCCACTCCCCGCCCTCCCCACGGATCCTGGTGGTGAGGGCATGGGGCGGGGGGGGGGGGGGGGGAAGACATGCGGTGGGCTGGGCTTCCTGCTGTGGAACTTGGGATTTTGTGTGTGTGTGTGTGTGTGTGTGTGTGTGCGTGTGTGCGTGTGTGCGCGCACATGTCCCTCCTATGTAATGACAGTTTGGATGTGGGGAAGGCACAGGGCAGGTAGTGAGAGAGGCCAGGCTGATGTCCCCAGAACGTGCTTTTTGAGGGAGCATCTAGGCCCCTACCCGGCCGTCTGCAGCTGGCCCCCAGCTTCTCAGTCCCAGAGCAGCGGTCCCGGGACAGCTGGCGGCAGGATGGCTGGTGGCTGAAATCTTGCAGACGCCTCCGATGACAGGAGGCTGATCAGAATAGTGAAAGGGAATAAAGGGGAAAGGAGAAAAAATGGGTAGGAAAGATCAGAAAGGGAGACAGAACATGAGAGATTCCTAACTCTGGGAAACGAACTAGGGGTGGTGGAAGGGGAGGTGGGTGGGGGGTGGGGGTGACTGGGTGATGGGCACTGAGGTGGGCACTTGATGGGATGAGCACTGGGTGTTATTCTATATGTTGGCAAGTTGAACACCAATAAAAAATAAATCTATAAAAAGGAAAAAGAGAAAGGGGCCTGAAACGAGAGACTCCTAACTCTGGGAAATGAACAAAGGGTAGAGGAAGGGGAGGTGGGCGGGGGGACAGGGTGACGGGCACTGAGGGGGGCACTTGACGGGATGAGCACTGGATGTTATACTACATGTTGACAAAAAAAAAAATAAGAAAGGGGCCTGAAAGACAGGCCTCGCTTTGCTTCACAGTTGTTGACTTAAAAAAAGGAAAAAAGCCCGACTGCAAAACATGAGCTCGTGTGGGTATTTGCTGGGAAGGTGGCGATGGGTGGGGGGGGACACGGAGAAGGCTCCAAGAATGGGCGTTTCCACCATTCCGTCAACACAGATGCCCAGGGGTCCTTACGCGGGGCTTGGCGCGGGGGGTGACAAAGGACAGCGTGGCCCACGTTGGATGGTGCGGATAAAATGTGGAGTAGAGGGGAGGGGGCCTTTGGCAGAGGGGCGACTGCCTGGGCGGCCGGGACAGATGGACCCCATGCAGCTGGGCGAGGCTGGTAACGGAGACAGGGCTGGAAGAGGAAGGGACAGAAGAGGCGACAGCGCCATCGCCAGATGACCTCGGCGGGAGCTGAAGAGCTGAGGAAACAGAAACAGAGCAGGGAAGCGAGGAGCCACCTTCCTACAGAGGAGGGGACCCGGGTCGTTGCCCAGATGAGGACACGGAGACCCGAGGCAGGATAGGGCCGGGCTTCCTTGATCCTCGCTGCCTGCAATGTTTGTGGGTCTCGCAGCTGAGATGCGAGGGGTCCAGCGTGGGAGCATCTCCCCACGGAGGGAAGACTGTTTCTGCGCAGACCCCACAGACGGTCAGGGTGAGGCCGGACCCCACTCCCTGCTCTGGCCCTGCCGCCCTGCCCCCTTTGCTCCTCCCTGCCACTGCTCCTCCCTGCCACTGTCCTGAGGTGCCCTTGAAGAACCCTTCATGTCACCAGACTCCAGGCTGCTTTATTTCACAGGCCCTGAGGCGGGCCACGGGCTGCAGATAGAGAACGGACACGAGGGGAGCACAGGGCCCCTGATCCATCCGTGCTGGATCCGTGGAAAAGGGCCTCGAGGACCACCGTGGGCCAGGTCTGCGTGGCTGACACAGCGCTCTCCCAGCTCTGGGTCCCGGGGGGCGCCCCCTCGTAGGGCGAGCTGCGCCACCCCGACAGTACAGGAAGGAGCCCGTGGCCGAGAAAGCCTCGGATAGACTCATTCCATCTTTATGTACAATTTTGATATTTCAATCATTGTGGATATATTAGCATTAATTTTGATTTTTCTAATAGGCTGTGCCGATTGAGTATTGTGGATCTCAATTATTGAGTGTTTTGGTGTCTTTTTGAATGTTGCACCCCAAGCAAGGGCCTCCCTCGCCTCACCCTCGTCCCAGCCCTGTTGGTGGGGGCCATGAAGACCCCATTCTTTAGAAGAAGAAACAGAGTCAGGGAGCTTCCTTGATGGGTTCCCACTTGTGGGAGGGGCCACTCGCTGCGCTGCAAGGGAAGTGACCATGACCCACCATGCTGGCCCTCCTCGGGGAGACACGGGACTCAACCGGGGAAGGAGCCGGAGGCCAGTCTAGGCAGAAGGGTGAGCAGGTGCAAAGGCAGTTGCAAGTCTGGAGCCCTGGTCAGTGCAGCTGAATGTGGAGCTGATGGAGAATCCGGGTGGGAAGCTTTGGGGCCAGGTCAAGCCCCCAGCTGCCCTGGGCTGGCCCACACCCGGGAGACCTGCATCCCTTGGATGAAATGCCAGTCATGTATGAATGATAGGATGACAAGCAAGTGTCAGGCCACTTGCAGTGGGGGTCGGAGCAAAAAGCCTCAGCAGTGATGAGCACATCTCCAGAAAGCACTTTCTGTGCCCTTATGGTCTGAGCTCCTCGAGTACTCTGGGATGTCAGTGTTGAAGGAAAAAAAAAAGAAAAAATAAAAACCCTTCCCAGCTTCAGCTTGCAGGCGGATTTATTTGGAATATATAGGATTGACAGAAATTCTTGCCAAGTGCTAAGCACTGAAACCCAAACAGGAGATTTGAACCACATGTCCTCAATCCAGATTTGGGAAGAGATTTGGGAGTGACACTGAAACCTCTGCTCTTTTTTGGTCTCTTGCGGCCCCCAACCTCAGGAGGAGCCCCTAGCCCTCACCTGCCCAGGAGCCCCACCCCCCCCTCCATTGCCACAAACTCCCAGGAATCAGGCAAAGCCAGGGAGATTTCTCTGGATGGCTGGCAGCTGGGACCTGCCCAGTATGGGGGTGATGCAGGGTGCCCGAGGTGCTGAGAGAAATGACAGTCCTCAAGAGCCCATCGATCCATATCACCACACTCTGGAGCGAGAGCTTATGGTCGGTCCCTTAAGGCCCTGCTCGGATGGTGCCCGTAGCTCTAGAGTTGTATCCACCTCCTGAGGGAGATGATCCCATTAAAACCATGAGTGCTGAGGGAGCCCCTGGCCTCAATCCATGAACGTGTCCCAAGGGAACCCCAAGCCCTAAAACATGGCCTTGTCCTGACGGAGACTGGATGCTGAAGCTGTGACTGAGAGAATATTCAGGCACAGCCCATTTCACTGTGCTTCACGGAGACTGTGTTTCTCACAAATGGAAGGTTCGTGGGAACTTGGCGTGGAGCTCATCTGTCGGCCCCATGTATCCAACTGCATCTGCTCATTTCATGTCTTGTGTCCGCGTTCGGGGATTCTCGAAACATTCCCAACTCGTCCATTATTTTGCTCTTTGTTATGGTGATCTGTGCTCAGAGATCTTTGGTATTACTGTTATAAATATCTGGGGGCACCCCTCACTAGGAGTGCTGAGAGCAGACATCCTTGTCCTGTTCTTGATCTTGGCGGGGGAAGCATCCAGTCTTTCACCGTCGAGTCTCATGTTTCTCGGAGCTTTCTCCTGGATACTCTTGATCAGGCTGAGAAAGTTCCCTTCTAGTCCAACTTTATTGAGAGTTGTGGTTTGTTGTTGTTTTAATCACAGATGGTTGTTAGATTTTGTCAAATGCTTTTTCTTTTTAATCTATTGAGATGATGTGACTTTTATCCCTTCTTCTCTTAAAAGAGCATCTTCCATTAATTGATTTTGTGTGTTGTTATTGTGATCTAACCAGCCTTGCTTTCCTGGGATACATCTCAGCTGGGCATGGTGTATGGTCCTTTTTATTCATACGCTGGTGGATTCGGGAGTTATTATAACTCCCCAGTATTTTGCTGGGGAGTTTCGCATCTGTATTCACAAAGGATGTTGCTTTTCTTTCCTCGTCATGTTTTTGTCTGGTTTTGGTATCAGGGTGATGCTGGCTGCAAAAAATGAATTGAGAAGTGCTCCCACCTCTTCTGTTTCCAGGTTTGGGGTGGATTTGGGCTGACATGAGTTCTTCTCTAAACATTTGTCAGAATTCGCCAGTGAGGCCCGTGAGACCAGCTGGTTCGCAGTTTTGATTTGTGGGAAGCGTTGTGATTACTAACTCATTCTCTTTACTTGTTAGAGGTATATTTTAATTTTCTCTTTTTCCCCATTTTGGGAGTCTGCGTCTTTCTAGGAAATGATTTCACCCTGGTCATCAAATTTGCTGACAGACCATTGTTCATAGTATTTCCTTAGAATACATTTTATTTCTGTAAGGTTTGTAGTGATGTCGCCTCTTTAATACCTGATTTTACTGATGTGAATTCTCTCCCTTCCTCTCTCCATCAGGCTTGCTATAATTTGTCAGTTTTGTTGATCTTTTGGTTCCGTTGATGTCTCCATAGTTTTTCTCTTCTCTCTTCCATTAATTTTCACTCCAGTCTTTGTTAATTTCTTTCCTTGTACTGCTTTGGGTTTAGTGTTCTCCTAATTTCTTAAGGCAAAATGTTAGGTTATGGGTTTGAAATCTTATTTGTTCGATGGAGGCATTTACAGCTACACATTTTCTTCTTAGTACTGTTTTCTTTTCATCTCACAGGTGTTGGTGTGCTGTGGTTTTGTTTTCATTCATCTCAATATAAATTCTCATTTCCCTTGCAATTTATCCTTTGATCAATTGTTAGTTAGGAGTGCTTTGTTTAAGTTCACATATGGATAAATTTACTGACATTCCTCTCATCATTGATTTCTGATTGTCATTCATCTATTGTCATCAGAGGACATACTTTGTATGATGTCAGTCCTTTTGAATTTATTGAGACTTTTTGAATGCCCTAACATACAGTGTGTCCCAAAAAAAATCCCCATGTGTGCTTGAGCAGAGTGTGGATTGTGCTCCTGCTGAGTGGTGTGTGCTACAGATTTCTGGTGGGTCTAGCTGGTTCATAATTTTCAGGTCCTCTATTTCCTGTTTTATTTCCTTTCCCACCCATCATAGAAAGTGAGGTGTTGAAAGCAACTATTCTTACTGAATTGTCTATTTGCATCTTCAATTCTGAATTTTTTCTTCATGTATTTTGGAACTATGTTATTAGGTGCATATATGTTTATGATTCTTATATCTTTTTGATAAACTGACTCTTTTATTGTTATAAAATGTCATCCCTCCCTCTCTAGCAAGACCTTTATCTTAAAATGTATGTTATCTCATATTACTATAGCCTCCCCAGTTCTCTGTCACTATTTGCAAAGGATGGCTTTTTTCCATCCATTTACTTTTGATCTATTAGTATCTTTGGATCTAGAATGTGTCTCTTTTAGATTGTATATAGTTGGATCATATTTTTATCCATTCTTCCAATTCTTGAATTTTAATTGGAGTGCTTAACCTATTGATATTTAATGTAAATAGATAAGATTTATGTATGCCATTTTGCTATTTATTTTCTATGTGTCCTATACTTTTTCTGTTCTTCTACTCCACCGTAACTGCCTTATTTTATGTTAAATAGATATTTTCTAGTGTACCATTTCAAACTCTTGCCATTTCTTTTAATCCATGTTTTTAAGTTATTTTCTTAGTGGTTGCTTGTAGATTAAAATGATAATCTTATAACAGTTTAGTTTGGATTAATACAAACTTAATTTTAACACCACCAAAATATTTGTCCCTTATGGCTCCATTTCTTCCCCATTCCTTTGTGCTGTTATGATCATAAGTGACAACCATGTACCTTGTATATCCACCAACACAAATTTATAATTATTGCTTTATGTGGTTGTCTTTTTAATTAGATGGGAGAAAAATAATTACAAAAGTACATTTATACTGTCTTTCATATTTACCTGTGTGTTGCCTCCTGTCCTCCACACCCACAGCACCCCAGACCAAAGCAGTTACTAAGTTACTTTCCATCTCTTTGGTTTTGCCTGTTGTAGACGGTTCATATATATGGAGTCATATAATGTGTAGCCTCTTGTGACTGACTTCTTTTACTTAGCACTGCAATTTCAAGGTTCATCGTGTTGCTGCAGATGTCAGTGCTTTATTTCCATTTTATGGATAGATCACATTTTGTTCATCCATTTGTTAGTTGATGGACAAGCGGGATATTTCCACCTTTTGGCTACTGTAAGTTCTTATCAGATATATGATTTGCAAATATTTTCTCACATTCTGTGAGCTGTCTTTCAGTAGCATCCTTTGAAGCATGAAATATTTTAATTTTGACAAAGTCTGATGTAACTATCTTTTCCTTTATTGCTCTTGTTTCTGGTGTCATATCTAATAATTCACTGCCATAATTGGATTTCATGGAGATTTACCTCTATGTTTTCTTCTGGAATTTCAGCTCCTACATTTAGATGTTTAATACTTTTAAAAAAATATTTTATTCATTTACAACAGAGAGAGAGAGAGACAGAGCCCAATTGAGAGCATGAGCAGGGTCAGAGGAGGAGGGAGAAACAGACTCCTGCTGAACAAGGAGCCTGATATGGGGCTCAATCCCAGGACCCTGGGGTCATGACCTGAGCCAAAGGCAGACACTTAACCCACTGAGCCACCCAGGCATCCCAATTTGATCCATTTTAACTTTTGAATATGGTGTGAGGTCCAACTTCAGTCTTTTGCATGTGACTCTCCAGTCGTCTCAGCACCATTTGTTGAAAGGCTATTCTTTCCCCCATTGGGTGATCTTGTCAAAAGCCAGTTTACGTTAGACACATGGATTTATTTCTGAATTCTCAATTCTATTCCCTTCATCTGTATACTTATCCATATGCCAGTTACCACACTGTGACGATTATTATTGCTTTGTAGTAATTCTGGAATCAGGAAGTAGTACATTCTGAAATCCTACTTTGTTCTTCTTTTTAAAATTAGTTTTTAGCTATTTTGTATTCTGAGTCCCTTGAGTTGAATACGAATTTTATAGTCAGCTTGTCATTTCATACAAAGAAGTCAGCTGGAATTTGGATAGGGATTGTGTTGAACTCAGATCAGTTTGGGGAGCATTGCCATCTTAACAGAATTATGTATTTTGGTCTGTAAACATGGGATGTTTTCCATTTATTTAGAGTTGCTTTAATTCCTTCTGACAATGCTTTGTAGTTTTCTGAATACAAGTTTTGCATTTATTTGGTTAAATTTATTCCAAAGTATTTCATTCTTTTTGATGCCGTCATGAGTGGAGTTGTTTTCTTAATTTCATTTTTGGATTATTTATTGCAACTATAGACATGCAATTGATTTTTGTATATTGATCTCTCATCCTGTAACCTTACTGAATTCATTTTTAAGTTCTAATAGTATTTTAAGTAAGTTCCTTAGAATTTTCTCTGTATAAGATTATGTCAGCTGCAAAGAGAGATGGCTTTACCTCTTCCTTTCTAATATGGATTTTAAAAATTTCTTTGTTAATTGCCTTGGCTAGAACCTCCAATACAAAGTTGAATAGAAATGGTAAGAACAGACATTCTTATCTTGGTCATGATCTTATGGGGGAAGGCATCCAGGATTTCACCAGTAAATATAATTTTAGCTGCAGATTTTTCCAGATACCTTTGTCATTTTGAAGAAGCTCCCACCTATTCCTAGGTTGTTGCATATTTTCATCATGAAGGATGTCGAATTTTGTCATTTGCTTTTTCTGCATATAGTCAGGTGATCCCCTGGTTTCCATTGATGTGAATTGCATTAATTGATTTTTGGATGTTAAAGCAACTTTGCATCCTTGGGGTAAATCCCACTTGGTCATGCTGTAACATTTTTGAATAATTGCTGGATTGGGTTTGCTGGTATTTTGTTGTGGACTTTGCATGTATATTCATAAGAGATATTGATCTCTTGTGCTGTCTTTTTCTGGTTTTGGCGTCAGGATGATGTTGGCCTAAAGGAATGATCTGGGAAGCGCTTCCTCCTCTTCTATGTTGAAGAAGAGTTTGTGAAGAGTTGGTATTGATTTTTTTTTAACGTTTGGCCCCTAATTCTTTCTTAGGTGAGTTCAAACTTGTTGTTGAGCTTCTCTAGAGATTTTTTCATTTCAGGTAATTATACTTTTGAACTCCAGAATTTCTACTTGGTTCTTTTGTTTGTTTCCAATTTTGTCTATCTCTTTTATGATATTCTTTGTTTGGTGAGACATAGTTATTGTACTTTCATTCTTTAAAAATAGTTTTAAAAGTTCTCTGAACATTTTTATACTAACAGATGTAAACTGTCTCTTAAATCCAACCTTGGGTCACCATAGGGACATTTTCTGCTGGCTGCTTTTTTGCCCCGTGTATGGACTACATTTTCCTCTTTCATTGCATGTGTCATAATATTTGTTGAAAACTGGACATTTTAAAGAACATATTGTAACAATTCTGTCATCAGCCCCTCTGCCTCCAGGGACTGGTGATGTTGCTGGGTTTTTTTGTTGTTTGCTCGCTTTTGTTTTTCCTTCTGCTGCTTGTTGGTTTGGTGGCTCTCCTGGACTAATGCTGCATTCTTTCTAGTGCAAGCCACTGAGTTCTCTGCTTGCTTTTTCTTTAAGTTCTTGTTTATATTTTCAAGCCTGGCTTCCTAGGGTTCCTCCCTGTGTGAGTACAATTTAGCGCTCAGGCAGTGATCGATGGGAAGAGTTCCTTAACTGCTTTAAGAATTTGTTTCCTGTCCTTTGTCAAGATTATCTGTGAGCGAAGGTACATCTTCAAACCTCAGGTGGTTTAGAAATTGTCCCTGTTTTCACTTCCTGTTTGTGCAGGACCTGTGAGTCAGCCAGAGGTCGGTACGTGGCCCTGCATAGACACAGGACCGCTAAGGCTCTCAGGAATATGCCAGACTCTTCCAAGTTTTCTTTGGCTTCCTGGTTATCCAGGTCTTGCTTTTCAATTTTTTTGGCCAGGCTCATTTGCCCCGACACAAATCACAGCCTCAGGCAACTGCGATGTGACCAGCAGATTCCTATATTTTTCAGTCATGCTCCGGGCACCGGGCTTTATTTGCAGATCCTCGGTCTCAGTCAAATCACAGAGCAACAATACCCCCGGGCGATGGAGATTTCCCTGCGGATCCGAGTTGCAGGTCAACCTGCTGACTGTTCTCTGGTTCCGAGCTTCTAACAGAACCGCAGCACCGAAGTGGGAGAGGATGGCATGTGGGATCAGCCCCCACTCTGAAATGCCACAGGCCCACTGTTGTCACCAAGCTTCAGCTGTCTTTCTTGAATAGGTGGTTTTCAGTCTTTCTCTGCCTATAGTTCATTTCCAGAGCTCCAACACGGTTGGACTTCACTGTTTTGCAGGAATGTTTGTGGCTTTGAGGGGACGGTGGGTTCACTGAGTTCCTAGCTCAGCCAGTCTTAGTATGATGCTTTTGAGTTGCATCATGTCTGTTCCAGGGATCAGCAGGCGGCTTCAGTTTGGGGGTAGTGGTCCGTCCTAAGGATGTTGTTTGGTTTCCTTGTGCATTCACTGGGTGGATGGTATTTATGTCATTTCTGATCTTTGGGAATCGTGAAGAAAGCCACCACGGACTCTCACATACAGGCCTTGGTGTGGCCATACATTTTCATTTCCTCTGCATTCATACCTGAGAGCGAGATCACTGGGTTATATGGCAAGTGTGTGTTTAAAGCTGTAGGAAGCTGTCAAACATTTTTCAAAGTGGTTGTAACAATTTGCATTCCAGCCAGCAAAAATGAGGGTTCCAGTTGCTTCACATCCTCTCCGCCACCATGATATTACAGTGGGTTTTTTTTCCCCTTAAAAAATGGTAGCAATTCTAATAAGCATACTGTGGCATCAGACTGTGGTTTTAAATTACATTTCCCTGATGCTCAGTGATGCTGAATATCTTTATCTGTGCTTATTTTCCTTCCGTGAAGTGTATCTGCTCAAATCCTTTGCACGTTTCAAAAAACTTTGAGGTTTGAGAGTCTTTATATATTTGGGATAGAAAACTTTTATCAGGACCTTATCAAATATTTTCTTCTATCTGTGGCTTGTTTTATTAATATTAATAAAGCAGCCTTTCGAAGGTTAGAATTATTAACTTTGATGCAATCAATTAATTTTATTCTTTTGTGAATCGTGATTTTGGTGTCATACATAAGAAAGCTTTGATGAACTCAAGGAAGGACACGGAGATTTTCTCCTGTATTTTCTTCTAGAATTTTTATAGTTTTAAGTGCTATATTTAGTCTCTAGTCCATTCTGAGCTAATCTTTGTGTAAGGCATGAGGTATGAGGCCAGTTTCATATTTGCATTTGGATGCTTAATGATCCCATCACCATTTGTTGAAAAGACAATTTTTTAGCCATTGCAATGCTTTTCAACTACATCCAAATTGGCCCCATGTGTGGGAGTCTCTATTCTATTTCTGAAATCTCTATGCTTTCCCATTGATCTATATGTCTGTGCTTTCACCAGAGCCGTGCTGTCTTGATGACCATAGCTTTATAATGGATCTTGGGATTGGGTAGTGTAAGTCCTCCAACTTCCTTTTCAAAATTATCTTGGCTCTTCTAGTTTCTTCGCCTTCCATATGAATTTTAGAATAAGCTTGTGAATATCTGTCAAGCATACTTCTGGGATCTATAGATGAACTTGGAGAGATTTGAAGGCTCAGCAATAATTGATCTTCTAACTAACGGGCATCGTCTCACGTATGTAGATCTTTATTTGTTTCATCGGTACTCTGGAGATTTTGTGTACAGATCTTGCACATATTTTATTAGATTAACCCCTGAGTATTTGACTTTGGGTGCTATTGTTAATTGCCATTTTACAGTTTTCTCAATTTTCACATGCTACAGAAAAACGACTAATTTTTGTATATGGACTTCTTAACCTGTAAGCTTGGTAGATTTACTTAGTTCTAGGAGCTTGGCTGCAGATTCTTTGGGATTCTCTGCGTAGATAAGATGTTGTCTGCAAATATATACTTTCATATTTCTGCTTGATCTGTGTGCCTTCTATATCTTTTGTTTGCCCTGGCTGGGGCCTCCAGCGCATGCTGGGTGGAAATGATGAGGTTGGCTATCCTTGCTTTGCCCTCAATTTCAGAGGAAAAGCATTCAGTCTTCTTCACAGTTCTGTGTGATATTAGCTATGGACAACTAATCTGCTGTTGTGCCCATCCAGTGAACATGTCAGGTTAGATGCTTGTATTTCTTAGTTCTAGAATTTTCACTTAATTTTGTTGGGAATAGTTCTCTTTTCTCCACTGAGATTCTGTATTTGTTTCCTCATAATGTACATGGTTTTCTTTAAATTTACGATCCTGTTTCTAATAAATTTTTAAATTTTTTGTTTAATTCCATCATTTCTGCTATAGTTTGGGATCTATTTTTCTGACACTTTCAAGAGTAACGTTTGTCTGTCTGTCTTTCTTCCTTCCCTCCTTCCTTCTTTCCTTCCTTTCTAAGGTCCTGGATGTTATGATGCTATTTTGCTAAACAGCTGGTTTTGTCTTTTGCACTTAGAATGTTGAGTTTTGTTCCAGTGGGGAGTTAATTTTCACGTGGATAAGCTTTTCCTTTTGGAGATATTTATAAACTATGTGGCCTCTCCTCTCAGACTGATTTAGTTCTACTTTAAAGTGTGGCCTTCCCAGTCCCTCCACTCTGGCCAGTTGGAAAGCAACTGTTTGTGAGCTCTGGAACTTGTCCGGCCCACAGCTATCCAGAATTGTTCCTCGCCTAGCCTCCTGGAGTCTCGCCTGGCACATATACACAGCATGTTATTTAAAAGAACCCAGAGATTCTGCAGCAACTCTTCTACCGGATTCAATCCCTTCTCATTTCAACCTGACTCTACAAACCCCAGCAGCCTTGGGAGCCCTGAACTGCAATCCTGCCCTGCTCATCCCCACCAGACCACTGTGTTCATATAGGAGTCCTCCTCCTACTGTGGACCTGACCTCATGGTGGTTCTAAGCAGGGGCGCCTTGGAGGTTCAGTCAGTTAAGCGTCCGACTCTTGATTTCAAGACTCAAGCTCAGGTCTTGATCTCAGGATTATGAGATCGGGCCCCATGTTGGGCTCCGTGCTGGGAGTAGAGCCTACTTGAAACACAGACAATGAAAATAGTGGTTCTAGGCAGAAAGCTGGTTAATCTCATTGTTTCTTCCTTCCAGGCAGCACCGACCTGCCCTGCTGGTTTGATCAATGCCAGAAAGCCTTTGTATCAGTTTCCTGTGGCTGCTGTAACAAATTGCCACCAATTTGGTGGCTTAAAACAGACATTTATCCTCTGATGGTCCTGGAAGCCAGAAGTCCTCCATAGCTTCACTGGTCCAAAACCAGGTGTTTGCAGGTTGGAGGCTCTTCGGGGAGAATCTTCTCTTGTCTCTTCTGGCTTCCATATTCCTGGGCTCATTCCTTTCTCTGACTGCTGACACTACTGCATCTTACTTATTTCGATGACCACACCACCACCTTCTTCCATAATCAGGTCTCTCCCTCGTGAGGACACATGATAATTACAGGTAGGGGCAACCTGGGTGCCCCAGGGTCATTCTCCCCTCTCAAGATCCTCAGGTCCATCAGATTTACAGTCTCAGGAACAAACCGTGAGCTAAACCAAACATCTCACTCTGGAGCTTTAAGGCAGTGGGAGGAAGAAAGGGAGAGAACAAAAGAAGGGGAGGAGGGAAAAGAGGGGGAGACCTCAGGCAAGGAAGCCAGACCCTTCACCTCGTCCCTCATCTGGTCCTGCTGGAGATGGTAGGGAGCGGATGTGGACAGAAGGGAGGCCAGACCTGGAGGCAGAGCACCAAGGCCAGGCCTCTTTGTGAACTCTCCAGAAAGCTTTGAGGGACAGAGAGGGGCCTCTGCAGGTCTCCAATCCAAGTAGTGATCTTCCCTTCCTCTCTCCCTCCTTCCTTCTTTCCTTCCTTCTTTCCTTCCTTCCTTCCTTCCTTCCTTCCTTCCTTCCTTCCTTCCTTCCTTCCTTCCTTCCTTCCTTCCCTCTTTCTCCCTTTCTTTCTTCTGCAAGGAGATGATATGGGTATTTAATTGAGGAATCTGACTTTAAAGCCTGGGGCATCAACAGTGTCCCTCTCTTTCCCCAGCAATGTCCCACCTCGATCTCTGCCTCCCCCAAAGACTGACCACAGCACCTTCACTGGGAGCTGAGTCAGCCTCTCCTAGTGGGCAGGAGATTCATGTCCCGAGGGCCCTGGGCTTTGATACTGCCATCAAAGGAAGACCTGTAGACATTGGAAGATGACCCATACTCCATGCGGGGACAGGACTTGCCCAGGGTGCACAGGGAGGCCACTCCTGACAATCCGGGCCCCAAAGGCTTCCCAATCTTCCCAGAAGGAAATGGGCTGCTGCCGCCCCACGGGGAGATGACAGGCTGTGTCGGAGGGCAGTAGGGACCCAGAAGGACGGCGCCCTCACGGCAACTTGGCACTCACTGTTTTCCATGTAATACCATGGGGAGGTGGGGGCTGGACAGGCCACCTTCTTGCAGTCCTCTGCAAGGGATTCTGATGGTGGGAGGCCAGGCTCAGGTTGGAGGGGAGAGTGAGTCATGAGAAGGGAGTTGGTGGCAGCGCCAGGGCTCGGCTGTGGAGCAGGGTCCTACCTGGACCAGGCCCTGGGCCCTCCACCCGGAGTGGAGCTGCAGGATTTAAGGCTTTGGCCCGACTGCCAGGGAGGTGGACTTTCAAAGAAACAGCAAATAAATTACCACTGGGTTGTAGCCCCAGCACGAATAGGTTACCACGCTGGCAAGGATGCAGATGCGAGCACGTCTGGCATCCTTGCCAGCCCCAAAGAAAAGAACCTTTTTTTTGGTAAGCCATTCGGAAAATGGCAATGCGTCCGCGTGCTCTCCCTCTCGGCGAGCTCCCGGGCACACACTCGTGTGTCTCAAAACGCGGTGGCGCAGCCGGTTCTGGTAGCTCGGTGCCAGGGTCGGGGCGTGGGGCCAAGTCCTCCCGGCCTCAAGTGACCCCGGTGTCCAGCGCTCCTTGTCCAACATCTTCCCGATGGAAGGAAAGTGCAGCAGATCTGGGGGTGGCCTCCAAAGCCGGGAGGCGAGGGGGTTCAGAATGTCCTGGGCGTCCCCCTGGGGGCCTGGGCCGAGGAGCTCCTAGACACTGTCTGCAGCCCCTGGAGATGGCCAAAGCCTCACCGCTGGGGCCGGACTCCCGGAGGGGCCAGCGGCCAGCCTTGGGTGCTACTCACAGTCACACCAGAAGACTGGGGGCAGGTGTCCTGGGTGTGCGGAGGCCTCAGAGACCTGGGCCGGCACCAGAACCCTCTCTG
The DNA here is from genome assembly GCF_003254725.2 of Canis lupus dingo. Classification (NCBI taxonomy): domain Eukaryota; kingdom Metazoa; phylum Chordata; class Mammalia; order Carnivora; family Canidae; genus Canis; species Canis lupus. Next base: position 69,534,071 of record NC_064250.1, read on the forward strand.
TCCTCTGCACAACATAAGGTAAGCAGTGATGGGGAGCTCAGTTGTCTCCTCACGGCCCATCTCTCGGAGAGACACAAATACTGGAAGCTTCTTCCTTAGAGCCATAGATGAAGACAGTTTGTCTCTGACATGTCACACAGGAAAATCATGGGCTTTTTTTTTTTTTTTTTTTTTTTTTTAAGCTGGAAGAGATCTTGCATATCATCTGGTTAATCCTCCTCAATTCAAAGATGGAGAAACGGAGGACCAGAGAGGGGCAGTGACTTACCTTTGGTCACACTGCAAGGCGGGTCCCAGGCCAGGTTAAGAGCCCCACATGCGCCCTCACCCACCGCCCTCGCTCTGCCCCCCGAAGCCAAGCTGGAATCAGCCCATCCCGTTGGCAAAAGGAAGCCTTGCCCCCAGCTTGCCTCCGCTGGCCTGAACAGGCCTCTCCTCCGCTTCCAACTCACACTCAGCTTCTGGCCAGCTCACCACCTGGCCGTGCTCACACGGGCCCCTCCAGAAGAGCCTGCGCAGCCTTTTGACACAGCCTGGCCTCCGATCCTGGAACCACCTCCCTGGGTTCCCAGCCCCTCCGGTGGTCCTTGCCAGGTGTGCACGGTACCTGCCCAGGCACCCACGGCCCTGCTCCCTGCACCCCCAGGTCCTCTCCCGCTCACGTGGACCTGGGTTGGAGCAGCTCTGCACAGCCTCATGTGTACTTCCTGTCACACATGTGCCAGGCCACCTGCTACACTCTGGAAGAGGCCTTCTCCTCCTGCCCCTTCCGAGGAGGGAGCACGAGGGATGTCTTGGGACAAACCCAGAGCTGAACAAAATGGGGGGGGCATCCTGCTTTGCTCTGCACGAGAGGGTGTGTCTGAGCTGATGTTAGGGTGAGCAGACTATCCCATCCCCGTTAGAGCCGATGAAGGGGTTCCAAGAAGCTTTCCCTCATGTTCCGTGGAAAAGTGAGATGAAGTTGAATCAAGAATGACCAGTCCACACAGCTGGTGGCAAATAAGAAGCACCTTTGGGTGTCTTTACCTTGATCCCCGCCTGGATGGGGAAACAGGGGAGTAGAAAGGCCTGGGGGCTCCCATTGAGGACGGCCCGGCCGACGGTTGGGTTGGCGGAGGCCCACAGTCCGTGGGCCAGCTCCGTCTCCAGGGCTTTGAGGACGTGGGAGGGCAGGGCAGGGGTCTCAGGGGTCCTGCCTTCTGTCCCTCATCCTCAGACAGCCTTCTCAAGCCAGCAAGACTCCGACAATTCGATTTAATTTAATGAATACATTATTTTAATGAGGAAGTCCTTTAAAAAAAATAACTGAAAAGTCTTGTAGAATTGAAGCATAATTTACGTGCAGTGAAATGATCTCAGGTGAACAGCTTGAGGGCTTTTGAAAATGCATACACCCAGATAACTGACTCACAAATGGAACAGAACACTGCCGTCCCCCTAGAAAGTCCCCTCATTCGTGCAGCCCCAATCCCACTCCCGTCCAGGGCAATCACCGTTCTGATTTCTATCGCCGCAGGTTGGCTGCACCCGCCCTAGAGCCTCACGGGAATCCACCCGTTCATGTCTTTGCTTCTGACCTCTCTTATTTGGCAACCCGCTTTGAGGTTCATTCACACTGTTTCTGTGCAAGTTTTCCTAGGTTGCTTAACGGTATTTCACGTTTGCATAAATCACGGTTTTCCTGGTAAACCGTGGGCGGTTTATAGTTTGGGACTATTATGAGCACATACGCAGCTATGAACGTTCACATGAAAACCCTCTCGTGGGTACAGGTTTGTACGTCTCTTGGCTGAAGGCCCCAGACTGGAGCTGCTGGCTCATAGGGAAGCTGTACGGTTAACTGTGTAAGAGACCGCTGACCAATTTTCCAGTGTTTTTGCCCTGTTCCTCTCCTTTTTTTTAATTATTATTTTTTTGTATATTTTTTTATTGGAGTTTGATTTGCCAACATATAGCATAACACCCAGTGCTCACCCCATCAGGTGCCCCCCTTAGTCACCCCATCCCCCCACCCACCTCCCCTTCCACTACCCCTTGTTCGTTTCCCAGAGTTAGGAGCCCTGCTCCTCTGCTACGGCGATGTATGAGAGTTCTGGATGCTCCAGATCCTTGCAGACACTTGGCACTATCCGTATTAGTCTCGTCACTGGTCATCATTCTGTAGGATGGGCAGTGGTATCCCATTGTGGTTTTAATTTGTATTTCCCCGATCGCTGGCCTAATGCACCTTTGCATCTGTTCACGTGCTCGTTGTCCATTTGCAAACCTTCTCTAGTGAAGTGTCTGTTCGACCCTCGTGCTCCTTGGATTTTTTCCTTTTTATTATTGAATCTTAAAATAATATGAAAGTTTTTAATATATTCTGGATACATATCCTTTTCCAGACATAGGTACTGCGAGTATATCCTCCCCGTGTGTGGTACTCCTTTCCCTTTTTTAAAAAAAAGATGTTTGAAAGTTTCTTTGACAGAGAATGAGTGTGTGTGTGTGTGTGTGCACAAACGGGGGTGAGAGAGGGAGAAACAGGCTCCCTGCAAAGCAGGGAGCCCTGCCTGGGGCTCAGTCCCAGGATCCCGGGATCATGACCTGAGCCAAAGGCAGATGCTTAACTGACTGAGCCACCCAGGCACCCCATTACTTTCATTTTTAAATTTTTTTGGTAACTTTTTGATTTTGATATACATTTGTGAGAATAGTCTAAGGGACTCCCGTATCCCTTCACTCAGATTCATCAGTTGTAATGATTTTATCTCATTTGCTTGATTATTCTTGCATTTCTCCTTTCTCTCTCATGTACGCAAGCAACACATATGTGTATTGATCTATAAACACACATTTATATGTATATGCACATGTGTAAAAAATATTTATATAAACATATATAACATATACACATATAAGGATGTGTGTGTGTGTGTGTGTGTGTAATTTCCCCCCTGAACCATTTGCAGAAAAGTTGGGGACATCACGACTGTCTTATACGCAGTGTGTGCATCCCAAGAAAGAGATTATTTTTCATACCCACAAAAGAAAGACCAAAATCAGAACATTCAACACTGATACAATGTCTTCATCCCAACCACAGCCCATATTCACCTTTCATTAGTTGTTACAGAGTGTCCAGGGCAGCCATGGTGTTGAAAGTCCAGGATCCAAGGCCGGGTGGCGCCGAGCGCTCCATGGTGTCCTTCCACCTGGACCCGTTTCTCAGCCTGTCTTTGTCGTTTGCGTCATTGAATTTTGAAGTGTGCAGGCCAGTTCTTTCATGCTAGGATTATGCACTCCTAAGGGGAGGGTACTGGTGAGGGGACACATCCTTGTCATGCACCAGGTCAGGCGAGAGGTGCCGGTTAGAGGCTGACGATGTTCACTTTGACAGCTGTGTTGACTTGGTGTTTGCCGAGTTCTCTACTGTGAAGTTATGATTTCCTCTTGTAATTCATAAGTAATATGACTCTACCAGTCAGCGTGGGCTGCCGTAGCAGGATATCCCTGATTGGGTGGCTTCAGCAACAAAAATGATATTTCCTTATCGTTGCAGGGCTAGTGGTCCAAGATCAAGGGGTGGGCAGGTTGGTCTCTCCAGAAGCCTCTCTCCTGGTGTGATCTCATTCCTCCATGTGGGCATCCCCGGTTGTGTCTCTTCCTCTTCCTGTAAGGGCACTAGTCCTATTGGATTGGCGTCTGGCCCACATGACCTCATGGCATCTTGGGAACCTCTCTCACCGTGCAGTCACTTTCTAAGGTAACGGGGGATAGGGCCCCAACATGGGAGTTTTAGAAGGACACAATCCAGTGAGTAACAAGGACACTTTGGTTTTTGTCTTTTTAAGTAAGCCCCACACTCAGCATGGAGCCCTACATGGGGCTTGAACTCATGACCCTAAGGTCAAGACCTGGACTGAGATCAAGAGCTGATGCTTCACCAACTGAGCCAGCCAGGAGCTCCATGGACACTTGGAAACTAAGTATCCTATTCCTCACCGAACTTTCAGCCAGTAGTTTTAGCAAGCACTGAGGACTTTCTGGCTTCATTTTTCTGTCTGTTTTATTAGTTGACATTCTTCTGAAGGTCCAGCTTGCCCTTCCCCATGTTTATTTATGTACATGTTCATTTTAGTATAGCTATGATGGGTTTTTATTATGTTTAATGGGTTATAGCCCATTACTATTGTTATTTATTTTTGTGCTCCAGTTGTTCTAAATTTGGCCAGTAAGAGCTCCTTTAAGCTGTTTTCTGTCTTTTTGACATATGCCTATGTGCTTTTTTTTTTTTTTTTAATTATTGCTCTATTTTTAAGAGCACTTTTAGGTTCATAGCAAAACTGAGTACAGAGATTTCCCACCACTTCCCATCCTTCCCATGCACAACCTCCCCCACTATTGTCACCCTGTGTCCCGTGCCATGATGTTTTGAGGGCTTCCTAGAGTACGTATGCTTTTTTTCATCCCCTAGCACTTTCAGACTTTTAAAAATTATGTCCATATCTTACAGTGTTTCTGTAAGGGGTATGTATGTGTGTGTTATGTGTGTGGGGTCTTTTAGTAGGTTATTACTTCACCATGATTGAAAGTAGAAATCCTACATCTTTCTTTTATTGTCTCAACTGATAATCCTTGCCTTTCACTTGGAGGGTTTGATCCATTTGCAGTTAGTGAAGTCATTGATGTGGTTAGGTTCAAGTCTATGGTCTTGCTACTTGTTTGCTGCCTTCTCCTCCTTAATTTATTCCTTTGTTTCTTCCCCCTCGCCTTCTTTTGGATTAATTGATTACTTTTTGTATTCCATTTAATTCCCTTTAATGAGTTTTCAGTTCTACCTCTTTGTATTTTTTTGCTTGCTTCTCTAGGATTGCAATATGTGTTCTTAACCCATCGCATTCCAGTTTGAATGACTGTTCTATCATTTCACATATAACATAACATGCCTACAGCAGTATTATTTTACTTATTTCCTGCAATCTTTTGGATTATTGTCATACATTTTACTTCTATATAAGTTATAAGCCCTCTTGTCTATCTATTAAATAATTAATTGTCTTTTAAGGGGTTAGAAAAATGCCATTTTATATTTACTCACATAGTAACCATTTCCAATGCTCCACATTCCTCTCTGAATATCAGAATTTCCATGTTATCATTCGCCCTCTGCATAGAGAACTGTATGTTTTAGTATTTCTTAAAATGTAAGTCTGTTGGCCAGGAACTCTCTTGGATTTCATATGTCCAAGAATGTTGCTATTTTTTCTTATTTTTCCAAAGACATTTCTGCTGGATACACAACTCTAGAATGGATTTCTTTTCTTTTACCATTTGGAAGATGTTACCCTGCCATCTCTGATATCAATTTTTCTGATGAAAAGCCACTTAATATTATCATGTTCTCTGGTATGTAATGTGCTTTTTTTCTCTGACAATTTTTAAGATTTTTCTTTTGATCTTTTGTTTTTACAAGTTTTACTATAGAATACCTTTTTTTTTTTAATATTTACTGTCCTTGGGCCCACTGAGATTCTTAATCTGTGGGTTAAGACTTTCCATGAAATTTTGATTTTTTTCACTCTGCTTATTTTTTTTTCTTATCTTTCATTCCTCTTTCTTCTTCTCCTAGGAGTCCAATCACAGATATTAGATGGTGTCCCTCAGGCCATTGAGATTCTTCAATGTTTCAAAATCTTTTTCCTTTCCTGGTTTCAGCTTGGCTAATTTCATTTTTTTAAAAGATTTTTGAAAGTAATTCCTACACCAAACATTAACCTCGAACCTACAACCTTGAGATCAACAGTCCCTGTACCAACTGAGCCAGCCAAACACCCCCAGTTTGGCTAATTTCTATTGACCTGTTTTCAGGTTCACCAATACTTTCTTCTTCAGGGTTCAGTCGGTGTTTAATACATTTTTCATTTCAGATGTTGCATTTCCAGTTCTGGGGTCTTCATTTGATTCTTTTGTAGAGTTTTCCTTTCTGTCTTGATATTATCTATCACAGTGGGAACAGGTGCACACTTTGTACATCTTTTGTAAGACTTTTAAACATATCTATAATAGTTTTTTAAAGTTGTTTTCAAATAATTCCAGCATCTGGATTTTTGTCATTTTGCTTCTTGTGAGCAATTTTTTTTTCTTGTGATTATGGTATCACATTTTCTCATTTCTTTGCATGCCTAGTAATTTTAGATTAAATAATGGACATTGTGGGAAATATATTTGTAGAGGCTCTGGATTCTGTTATTCTCTTCTGAAGCCTTTTGTTTTAGCAGGCAGCTACATTACTAGCAATCACCCTGATCTTGAGGAAGTTTGGGTTTGGGCTTTGGAAGGGCAAGTTTATTCCAGTTTTTCCCACAGCCTACCAGGTCACCCTTAGTGCTGGGCCATGACCCTTACATATAAGGCAGAGCCCTTCTTTGGCTTCAGCTGAAGAATTGACATAGTGGAAATTGAACTTCAAATTCTGTCTCTCCTGAACTCAGCAGCTGATTAAATCTCTGCTGCCATCTTTCAAGTGGCTGGGCTTGAGTTTCATTGAAATCTTTGGAGTCTTACTTGGTGTGTCTATAAATTAGTAGGATTCAGCCAAGGTTTGGAAGAAGAATTTGTATAAAGATTATGGGATACTTCCTTCCACCCCTGTGGCTCTCTCTTTTCCTAGATTTCCTCCATTGCTTTCTGGCTCCTATGGTTTCTCTGAACTCAGACCTTGATTTTTCAGCCTCTTTAGACTGCCTCTTTCTGCTTGAGCTCATTCCTGCATGCCATGTAAACTGGAGAGTGCCTCTAGAGGAAGTCCATTACACATATATCTCCTCTGGGGTTTCTCTTGTGTTAAGTGTCATATCCTCTCAAGATATAGCTCATTTTTAAAAGATTTTCTAAAATCTATTTACTTGAGAGAGAGCAGGGGGAGGGGCAGAGAGAGGCAGACTCCCCCACTGAGCATAGAGCCTGATGTGCAGCTCCACCTCACAACCCTGAGATCATGACCTGAGCTGAAATCAGAGTTGGACATTTAACTGACTGAGCCAACTGGTGCCCTAGCCCACTTTTGGTTGTTCTTAAGTGTCTTCAAACAGCTGTTGTCCACAGTGCAATTATTGTCAGAAGAAAGAACAGCCTGCTATAAGCTATTTCATTGTTATTGGAGTATTCAGATTTTTCATTTTACTTTAACTTTAAAAAAGTATTGTAGATTCACTGGAAGTTGCAAAAAATAGTACATAGAGTCCAATATATCTTTCTTCTAGCTTCCTCAATAATAACTCGAATGTAATATCAAAAAAAAGGAAATTGACATTGGTAAACTACTGTTAACCAGACTACAGATCATACTCAGTTTTCACCTGCATTAATGTGTGTGTGTTTGTGTGTGTGTGTGTAGTTCTATGCAGTGTGATCCTATACATGTTAACCAATTATTCATTACACATAGAGTACTCTTGTGGTATCCCTTTATATTCACACAACTCATTTCATTCCGGTCCCTTGGAAACCACTACTACGTTCTCTATTTCTTTCTTTTTTAAGAGGAGAGAGAGGCAGTGGGGAGGGAGAAAAGAAGAGGGAGAGAGAGAATCCCAAGCAGGCTCCACACCCAGTACAGAGCCCGATGCAGGGCTCAATCTCACAACCCTGAGATCATGACCTGAGCCAAAATCAAGAATTGGTTGCCTAACTGACTGAGCCACCCAGGTGCCCTATGTTCTCCATTTCTATATTTTCTTGTTTTAATAATGTTATATAAATGGAATTCCATAGTTTGTAAGATTTGGGGATTGCTTTTTCATACTGAGCACAATGCCCTTGAGACACATCCAGGTTGTTATATGTACCAAGACTTGGTTATTTCCTATTAAAAAATGTCTGAATTAAAAAAAATAAACATTTAATTTTAGAACAGTTGTAGATTCCTAAGAATTATTCCAAAAGGAGTACAAAGAGTTCCTGTATACCCCATACATGCCTAGTTTTTCCTACTACCGACATCTTACATTAGTGTAGTGCTTTGCCACAATTAATGAACCAATATCAGCTTGTTGTCATTAACTGGAGTCCATATATCATTCAGACTTCCTCGCTTGTCTCTACTGTCCTTTTTCTGCCCTAGAATCCCATCCAGGACTCCACATTCCATTTAGTTGTCATGCCTTCTTTGGTTCCTCTCAGCTGTGACAGTTTCTCACACTCTCCTTGTATTTTATTTTCATTTATTTTTTGAAGACCTTAAAAATGTAAAGCAATTCAGGTATTGGGATTTTTCTGATGCTTTTTTTTTTTCATGATTAGCATGGGATAATGTGTTTTGGAGAGGAAGACCTCAGAGGTGAAGTGACATTCCCATGATACCACATCAAAGGCATATGCTATCAATATACCTTATCATTACCTGGCTTGAGATAGTGTTTGTCAGGTTTCTTTGCTATAAAGCTACTCTCTTTATCTTTCTTTCACATTGTCCTCTTTGGAAGAAGGTCACTGTGTGCAGCCTATAATCTGAGGAATAGGAAATATATTCCACCTCCTTAAGGACTAATATCTACATCATTGTTTGGAATCCTACACAGGATATTGTCTCCATTCATTACTTTATGCATTTATACATCTATGCATTTATTTATATCAATATGGACTCTTGAATATTTATTTTGTACTCTAGGTTATAATCGAACACTACATTACTTATTTTGTCATTTGGGTTGTTTCAGCTTTGACTGTTGGGAGCTCTTTCAGTTGACCACTTTATCCCATTGACATATTTCACATCACTGTTGACTTTTCTGGTTTGGTTTTTTTAAGGCACTTTCTTACTTTCTGACACTACAAAATGCTCTAGGCTCATCTCGTACTTCGTCGACCCAGTCCTACAGTAGACATTTCCCCAAGCTGCGCTGGTTCCTTTTATTGAATAATGATGCCGAAGCAGACATCTGGGTGCAAGATGCGCTTGTTGCTACTGGATCATCACTGCTTCTAAGCTCACTAAGCTGATAGAGCAAGGCGATGTGCTTGCTTATACTGACCCACGTGTATGCAACTCTGTACACATGTCTATGTGCAACCATCTGTACTTCTGTTACACTAAACACGAGTCCGTGGTGACATCTCTGCCTCTAGTCCACCACCACATGGATCATTTTTGACTCCTTCCCTTCCTGGTCTGTAACTTCCCATTCCAACGGTGAGAAATTTGGCTGCCACCATCTGCCATCTGTTTACTGCATTGTTCGATTCTCGTGGGCATGCATAGTGGTATCATAATTGTTAACCTCCAACCTCCATGGGAAACAGCACTTTGAACCAGAAGATGATGCTGATGTACAGTTCTTTTTGCCTTCAGGCTTACAGATTCCACTATGTTCGAAGTAACTTGGGTCAGCACCCCACTACCCTCCTTCTCCTCAGTAAAGTTGTGTCATATGTTCAAAGTATATTTAGAGTGACTTGTCATGTTCTGCATTCTATCCTGGGATGCTCCAACCTCCTAAATGATTTTTAAATTTTCCTATATTACTATTTATTCTTTGTGCTGTTAAGTTCTATAGGTATTGATAAATGTATGGTGTCATGTATCTACCATTGCAATATAATACAAAGTAGTTTCACTGCACTAAAATATCCATTTTGCCTTACCTATTTGGCCCTTCCCTCCAACCTTAACCATGGATATTTGTATCTCCCTATAGTTTTGCCTTTCCTAGAATGTCATATATTTGGAACCATGCAGTAGGTAACCTCTTCACACTGGCTTCTTTCACTTAGACATTTAACGTTAACCCATACCTTTTTATGACTCAATAGACCGTTTCTTTTTATCGCTGAATAATATTCCATTGTATGGATGAGCCACAGTTTGTTTGTTTTTTTCATTTTCCTATGAAGGACATCTTGATTGCTTCTAGTTTTTGGCAATTATGAAAAAACTTGCTATAAACATTCATATGCAGGTTTTGTGCGGACATATATTTTCAACTCAGTTGGGTAAATACTGAGGAGTTTGATGGATCATATGGTAAGGCTATGTTTAACTTTCTAAGAAACCACCAAACTGTCTTCCAAAGTGACTATGCCGCTTTGCATTCCCATCAGCAACAAATGAGAGCTTCTGTTGCTCTGCACCCTCACTAGCAATTGGCATTGGGTTTCAGCCAACCCAATGGGTATGTACTGGTATCTCATTGTTGTTCTAAGTTCCGAGTCTGTAATGACACATGTAGTGAGCACCTTTCATGTTTATTTTTTTAAGACTTTATTTATTTATTCATGAGAGACACACAGAGAGAGGCAGAGACACAGACAGAGGAAGAAGCAGGCTCCCTGTGGGGATTCCAACGTGGGACTCGATCCCGGGACCCCAGGATCACGACCAGAGCCAAAAGCAGACACTCAACCACTGAGCCACCCAGGTGTCCCATCTTTCATGTTTATTTACTGTGTGTACATCTTCTTTGATGAGAAGTCTGTTCTGAACTTCTTCCTATCTTTTAATTAGGTTGTTTGTTTTCCTATTGTTGGTTCTTAAAGATTCTTTTTTATTCTGGATACAAGTCATCCAGCAGATATATGTGTTTTGCCAATATTTCCCCCAATGTATGGATTGTTTTTTTTATTCTCCTAACAATAGCTTTTGCAGAATAGAAGTTTTTAATTTTGATAGCATACAATCTATCACCTTTTTCTTTCACAGAGCAGGCTGTTGGTGCTGTATCTAAAATCTCATCATCAAACCCAAGGTCAAATAGAATTCTTTCTGCTTTCTCTTAGGGGTTTTACAATTTCATATTTTAATTCATCTCTATGCCCAATGTGGGGCTCGAACTTACAACCCTGAGATCAGGAGTCGCATCTTCACTGACTGAGCCAGCCAGGCACCCTTATAGTTTCATACCTTAAATTTAGATTTCTCAGCTATTTCTCCTTCATTATTGAAGAACATTTCTGGGTACAGACTATAGGGGTCAGTGCCTCTTGTCCTCCTGCCTTCACGTGAATCAGGGTTTCTCTAAATGTGATATATCATCTCTCTTTGGCTTCTCCCAGGTATTTTTCTTTGTCTTTAGGTTTTCAGGCATTTGATTATGATGTTTCTTGGTGTGGATTTCTTTGGGTTTATTCTGTTGAGGATTTACTCAGCTTTTTGAATCTATAGGTTAAATGCCTTTGGCCAAATTAGGGGAAGTTTTAGCCATTATTTCTTGAAATCTTTTTTTCAGCTCCACCTTTTTCCCTCCTCTCCTTCTGGGACTCCAGCGGCGTGAGTGTTACAACCCTTGTAATTGTCTCAACACAGGTCCTTGAGATTTTGTTCATTTTTTTTTCCAATCTGTCTTTTCTCTACCTCATATTGGCCCTTTGAGGGCCATTGGCCTGTCTTTGGTTCACTGTTTCCCTCCTTCATCATCTCCAATCCACTGTTGGGCCCACTAGTAAGGTTTTCCTAACATGGTTATTGTATTTTTTTTTTTTTTCAGTTCTGAAATTTCCCTTTGGTGCTGTTTTATATCTTCTATTTCATTGCCGAGATTTTCTGTTTCTTTTTTTCATGTGTTGCGAGCATGTTCCTAATTGCTGTTGAAGCATTTTGTGATTGCTGCTTTATAATCCTTGTCAGATAATTCCAACGTCTGATTCATCTCATTGTTGGCATCTGTTGATTGTTGTTTCTCATTCAAATCGTGATTGCCCTGGTTCATGGTATGATGAGTGATGTTTTATTGTATCCAGGATATTTGGGGCATTATGTAATGCAACTCTGGATCCTATTTAATCTCCCTGCTCACAGGCAGTCACTCTGTTTAGGTGTTGGGTGCAGGCACGGGTGGGGGTGGGTGCTCGGCTTCCTGCCTTGAGCTTTTATCACCACTCAAGCTAAGTGATTCACCCATTCATACCACCTTGATGCCAAAGGGTGAGACTGGAAGTTCAGTTTGAGAACTTCCCTTTCACCCTGCTGATAGCTCCCTACTGAAACACAGTTGGGTAAGAATGGGAGTGTGGCTCCCTCTTGAGCTCCACTGGCACCACCAGGGGGTTGGGGGGAGCAAAATCCCAACCAGCACCTCCTCACATCACCTCGTTCTGCTTCACGAATTCTGGGTTGGGGTGGATGTTCAGCTCTCAGCTGGACCCCACCAACACCATTATGGGATGTGGGCAATAACTGAGTACTTGGGCTGCCCCCCTCTGTCCTGTTGCTGTGGTCGGGGTGGAGATGGAGCTCCTTGTTCGCTTCCCCTATGAGGGAGGCAGGTGTTTCTCTGGTGTTTGGCTGGAGTGGGGCAGGTATTTTCAAAGAGGTGCTTGCTCTGCTAAGCTGCCCTGTTCTCTTTGGCTACAGGGCTTTTTCTTGGGCTCTTCTTGGGGCTTTTGGGGTCCATGCCTGTTGGTGTTTTGGGTTGCATCCAGTACAGGATGCATAGAAGGCAGAGAGAAAGCCTAGGGACCTGCTGCCATGCTGTGCCTGTAGTCCCAAGGTCCTTTGGCAGTTTGTTTCATCTTTTCCAAGTCTGTTGTTATGCCCAGGGTAATCTTCATTGTAAAAGGGACTAAGGAAGAAGGGGGTCATTCCGTCTTGGCTGGAACTGGAAATTTCTATTTTAACTCACTACTCTTTTAAAAGGAAAAAAAGTCCTCCAAGATCCCCAAATAGACTAGTGACCCCTCTCAGACAGCACAATCTTTGGTCTGCAAGACTCTTGAGAGGTCTCTAAAGAGAAGTTTTGCTTTTATAACTGCCCATGTAAGTTTTTAGATAGTTATTTAAAGGAGCATACAACTTAAAAAGATTCTCATAGAATTTGCAGGCTCCTGAATCTCAGCTCTGATCTGGACATCTTGGTTTGGGCTGAGGAGTGACCCAGGGGTCCCTGTGCCCCCCGCAGCCCTCTCCAGTTCCTTGTTCTGCTCCTGGACCTCGCTGACCCCTTGCTCTTCTCAGTGTGGAGGAAAGTGACACAGACCTGGGTTCAGTTCCCGCCTCTGCCTCTCACAAGCTGAGTCACATTAGGTTGGTAAAAATGGGATAATATTTGTACAGATCTTGGCAGATTTAGCTGTGATGAGTATGTTAGACAATGCAGGTCAAGGTGACAATGCAGGATGCAAGGCCAAGCAGTGAGTTCTCAGAGAATGGTTGCAGATGGAAGAAAAGAGAGCCCAGTGCTCCGTGATGCAGAATGTTATATCTACTTGGATGTGTCGCCTTTCTCTGCTTTCTGGGCTTTTCTCCCAGAGCCACTTCCTGAAAGCATCCAGAGCTCAGGGACCCCCTCTAGGACCCTTCTGTGCCCGTTCTTAGGTCTGTGGTGGCCCAAGCCCCGCTGTGCTGCTGTTTCCTCTGTCTTGATCCCCCTGGCATCTGGGGCTTCCTCAAGGGCAGGGCTCACTTATCCCTGTTCTGTGGAGCCTGAGGAGACCATGGGATCACTCAGGGGACAGCAGGGCAGCAGAAGAGAAGAATCCTGAGACTCACACCCCAAGGCTTATCACTGGTGAGCCGGCAAGCAGGACCCAGGTGGGGCGGCCAAGGGCAGCTGTGCCGTGGAGGCTGGGGAAGAAGAGGGTGAGGAGGGATCTGGGGATGTCGGATCGGGTGGCATGGATGCAGCTGGTGACCCTGTGGGCATTGCGTGTTGGCTTGGGGGCCTGAGGGGTGGGTGGGTGCCGAGACAGTGGGAGCAGTAGGTGTGTTCCTCACTGACCCAACCCTGATCCTGTGTAGGGTGCTCCCTGGCTCTGCTCATAAGCATTCCTACAGGAGAAGCACCCAAAACCCCAAAACATCTTTTTCTGACTCTTTTCCTCCTGCTCACCTGTCATCAAGGCCCTGGGATGGCACTGGGGCCCACCAGGGTAATCCAGGGTTGTCCCCCCATCTCAGAGTCCTTATCTTAATCACCTCCGCCAAATCCCCTTGCCACGTCACAGGTTCTGGGTGTTGGAAACCTTTGGAGTTCCTTGCTCTGCTGACCACAACCGGCTCCCTGGTCAGTGCCTCATAGGGATGTGGCTCTCGCATGGTCTCAAGTAGCTGGGGCCCTGGTTCGAGGCGTAGAGAGGTACTAGCTCTATTTTTTGGCTTTGCAACGAAATCCAAACTGGACCCCCTGGCAAACGCTTTGTGTAGGGGTCCAGGCAGGATTCTGACGGGGTCTCGAGGCACCCGAGACAGCCAGGCTGCGGGCCTTGGTCTTGCTTGCACTGAAGGCTTGAAAAGGTGGCTGGAGCGCTTCCTCCAACCTAATTCCCACCAGCCACTGAACTTTTATAGGGTGTGCGGAGTCCCGGCCCGTGTAATTACTAAACGAGGTCACAAGTTTCCTGTCACTGTAAAATGTAACAGGTTGGACTTCACTCACAAAAAAAGGAATGCTTCTCCACACAGACACACCAGCGCCGAGCCAGGAACTTGCACCCAGGGGCCGCGGGCCCATGCCCACCCACCCAGCTCCCAGTTCTGAAGAATTCGGGGTACTCTGTGTACAGGGCACATTATAGACGAGCCTCGGAGGGGGCAAGGGGCTTTCATGAGCTCCTGGCTGGCAGGCCTCGCCTAGCCTATGCCTCTTTGACTTCACTTTTCCCAAAATGTTGGTTGCCATGAGATGCCAGCGCCATCCGGGGAAAAGGCCAATCGGAAACACCAATCATATTGCTAGCCTCGTGAGGCTGCAGGGTGGTATGTGTGAGAGCTTCCCGGGACATGAGTGGCTGGAGCCCACCACCCGCAGCTCCCCTCTAACACGACAGGTTATGGTGTCTGCGTTCCCCTTGGTGGCAGGGCTGGCATCTCATGGCAACCCCTAGGGCCACCTTACCTGTACTTTCCCAGAAGCCTGATTCTGGCCTCTGTACCCAGGTGGCTCACTGCTTATTTTTTCTTTTAAAGAAAGAGGGGAATATATATTCTCTGGCAAAGAGTATAGACCTTGGGAGAGAAAAGAAATGCAGGCAGGGGACTGTCCCTTCCTCTAGTCCCCTGGCCACCATGCTCACACCCTCAGTTACCACTGGGGTCTCAGAGACAGGCCCCTCCTGGGCTGCATTGCTGGGCTGCCATGATTTCAGAGAGGCCAGGAAATGAGGTTGACCAACTACCTAAATGAGCTTAACAGCAGATTTCCCCCAGTTGAGCCTCCAGATGAGAATGCAGCCCCCCCACATCTTGCCTGCAGGCCTGTGAGATGCCACACGGAAGACCCAGCTCAGCCATGCCAGCCTTCTCCCCCCTGGAAACTGTGGGGAAGGAAATGTGTGCTGTTCTAAGCCACTGGCTTATGGGAATTCACTGTGCAGTGGGGTTAGCTGCAAAGGGACAGAGCCAGCGTCTCCTCTGGGGACACCAACACTGGAGCTAGGTCTGCTCAGTCACTCAGCGCAAAATCAGCATTGTCACCTGTAATATAGAGCCACCAGGCCTGATTCTCTGTGGCCCCTGTGCAGGTTGAATTGCAGAAGGCAGACGGCCTCTGAGCTGGGCTCAGGCTGTCATGGAGGGAGGACGTCACTGTCACAGTGTCCATAACCAGGATTATGCTACAAAGATTATAACCTGGTCTTTCTTTCCTTGCTCCCATGGGCCTCACCCTGGGACTGGGTCCATGGGCAGCCCAGGATGTGCTGAGGGTCTTTGCACACCAGCCAGCACAAGCTTCAGGATAACATGGGGTAACACTCCCTGCCCTGAGTCAAAGGCCGTGCCTGGTCCCACACATGTCGAAGCCACTACTGCTCCCGCCTAATGTTCACGGCCCCCAGCCTGGCCCTCCAGGACGGACACTGTGTGTTCCGTCCTGAGCCCTGGACATGGGGTAGGGGGGGAAGCCATGAGGTCCTGAGTCTGGATACACGCAGGTCCCGGGGACCAAGGTGACAGCCCTACATATGTTCCCAGAATGCTGGGCCCTGCTCTGTCCATCAAACAGGGAGATGTTTGGCCAGCTGACACTTTGGAGGACCAGATCTGTATGTGGCAGTGGGATGGGCCCCAGACAGTAGGAGAGGATGGAAACACGGCTGGAGCAGATGCACGGGGCCCACTCAGTTGCATCTCCTTGGATCTAACATTTCAGAACGTACTGGGCAGCCTTCCAGCTGCCAGCAGCTGCGCTCTGCCTGAGGGCTTTCTCTGAAGCTGCAAACGTCTGCTCTACCCATGCACACTGGCCCGAAATATTGGGGGGTTAACATCCCTGGGACACCTCGGGAGCTTCAGTGCAAGCATGCCAGCCCTCTGCCCCCTGAGTGGGGCAGCTCGGGGATGTGTGCTCCTTCTTGACCCCCAGATCCCGAGGGAGTTGTCGCCTCAGCGGCTCCCGAGGGAAGTTGTATGGAAATGCACCCTGCTCCCTTTCTTGGTGTTTTGGGGGCTCCCCTTCCAAACCAACCGCTAGCATTGTCTTAGGGTCTGCTCCTAAGGAACCCAAATAAGACAGGAAGTACAAACTGGCCCTCGGGAGGCTCATCACCTGCTAGAAGTGACCAGTGGTCACCACTGGACTCCGGGGCAGATGCTAAGCCTCGAGTAGCACAAGACGGTGCTCACGCCGTCCTCTGCGTCCCGGTCTGACATCCCGGGGCCTCTGAGGATGCTGCTCGCCGACGCAGAGGTGGGGAAGAGTGGCGTTTCCTGGAAAACAGGCCGGCCTGCCAGAGCTCTAATCACAGGAAAAATGACAACCATTCTAGCCAACCTTCGATTGCTGATTGGGATAAACACAGTGGGATTAAAAGAAACCACCAGAATTCCAGCTCATTTGAGCTGAAACATTACTAAGCTTGGAACGTCATCTTGTCAGGTCCCTCCAGACCCAGCCAGCCGGTGGAAAATCCGGCTAATTCAAACACGAGTGTGGGAGTCTGCTCCCTCCCAGGCCCCACAGGTCACGAATCTGGCTGGAAGGATGGCAGGCCCCAGGCTGGCTCCATGCAGGCCCATGACAGCCGTGATCTCACCGGGCCCTCCCCACTGCCTGCGAGAGACATCTGGGGTCACTCAGGGAGGGCCCGGGGCTCGCTCTGGTCGTGCGCCCCCATGTGCCAACCAGCTCTAGCTCCCCCTCCCATCCTCTCCAGGTCGTGACAGAGGGACAGCCCCACATGAACCCCCACTTGTGGAGGAAGGGCTCCAAAAGCCTTTCTGTAAAGGCTCAAAGAGTAAATATTTTAGGTTTTGCAAGCTGCATATGGTCTCTGTTGCATATTCCTTGCTATTTACTTTCTATGGGGCTTCAAAAATGTAACACTGTTCTTAGCTTTTGGGCCACAGAAAATAGGTCTCAGGCAGAAACGTGGCCTCTGGGCTGTAGTTCCCTGAGCCCTGGTCCACAGCAGTACAGATGTTCACGTGGCACCAATTTCTCCACTTTGGCCTCCCGTAGACTCCTACTCGTCCTTCACAGTCCCACTCAAGTGCCCCCTTCTGCATAAGGTCTTGCTCAGCTTTCCTCCTCCAGGCACCTACAACCTCAGAACTGCCTCCCAGCCCAGCAGGGCCTCGGGGCCTTGGCATCCACCCCAGGGATCACCCCGATTCACCCTTCTCTTCAGTACCTGCATGGGCATCCTCCAGGCACTGGGGCTAGAAGGGCATGCTCAGTGGCAACATTGCCCAGACTCAAGGTCTCCAGTTTCCCAAGGGACCCCGTGCAACGTGGCTCCCGCCCGAGTGATCACCGCCACATCCAAGGTACAGACCAGGGTCTGAGAAGTGAAGATAGCATGGGGCAGACCACACTGGGACAGGGACAAGTCATTTCCAGAGAGGACCCGGGGAGGAAGGGCCATGGGGCCAAGACCAGCTGGGGCTGCGCTGGGGCTGGAGGAAGGGCAATCTGAGGACGGGACAGCATCACCGCGGCTTCAGATCACACCATGAGGGCCAGGTGGTGTGTGTGCGCTGCTCTCAGCACAGGCCTGGGCCGAACCGGAGCTCAGAACCCATAGAGAAGAGCTGCGTGCATGGGGCAAGCATGAGCCATGCTCTGCGAGGTTGGAGACAAAGCAGATGGGGCGCGTGGTGGAGACAGCCTTGCGGGGAGGGTCTAGGCTCTGGGGGCCCCCACTGCTGGAGGGGGCACTTTGGGCAGGCCAGGTTGATGGGTCAGGAAGCCCCAGGAGCACCGTGTGGGAGTGGGTGGGGTGGAGTGGGGTGGTAGGACTGGGTGGTGGAGAGCTCCAGCGTGGGTGTAAGTCTCAGGGAAGGGTTTGAAACTCAGTTGTGGGAAGCAGGAGCTCTCCCCTGAGGCCGGGACTCAGACCCCACCGTCAGCAGGACGGGGCCAGCGATGGGAGACCGGTCGTGTCGTCCTCAGCTCAGCGAACCCCACGGAACCTGAGTGTCTGGTGTCTGATCAGGATACGTCCAGCCCTCGGCCTGAGATCCTCCGAAGAAAGGTAAAGGCTGAAGTCTTTCTGGAGCAAAGGACCAGTTATGTGTGCAGAGGAGGCCCCAACACAGGCTAAGCCTGGAAACTTCCACCAGGCCAAATAACCTTCCGAGTGACTGGTGACCTCGGCTCACCCTTTCCACCTGGCAGGGCTCGGGGCGGAACCCTCCTGCGGGCTGCCTTCTCTCAGCGGGGTCCCCGAGTGAGAGCCAGGCTCTTCGGAGAGCAGAGCATGCCTGCTGTGGCCGGGGTGGCTGGGGTGGCTGGGGTGGCCAGAGTGGTGGGGGTGGCCAGAGTGGTGAAGGTGGCTGGAGTGGCTGGGGTGGCCAGGGGACCAGGGAAGCCAGGGTAGCTGGTGTGGCTGGGGTGGCTGGGATGGCCAGGGTGGCCGGGGTGGCTGGGGTGGCCAGGGTGGCCAGGGGGCCGGTGGGCCCGCGGTGACTGGGGTAGCCAGGGTGGCTGGGGTGGCCAGGGCGACCAGGGAGGGAAGGGGATGCCGGGATGGCCAGGGTGGCTGGGGTGGCCGGGGTGGTCAGGGTGGCTGGAGTAGCTGGGGTGGCCAGAGGACCAGGGTAGCCGGGGTGGCTGGGGTGGCGAGGGTGGTCGGGGTGCCTGCTGTGGCCGGGGTGGTTGGGAACAGGGTGACAGCACACGTGGCCCCCCTCTCACGCCCCTTTCTGCCTCTGCAGCTTCCGAAGCTTCCCCTCCACAGGCAGAGCTCGCAGCCTCGGGATTCCCAGCCCCCCAGGGCCCAGGGCAGCAGGCGTCCCCCGGGTGCCAGACGACGTTGGAAATCCTGCTCTTCCAGCCTTAATGGAAAGCACGTTGACCCATAGTGGGGGAGCAGCAGCCGCGGAGCCGGCCAGCGACCCCCAGCCCCGGCCCTGGCTCTGGGGGCTCGGGGAGGGGGGTCCCGCCACCAGCCAGGCCTGGGCCACTGGGGCCCACGCTGTCCCCCACCCACAGGCCTCTGAGCAGCAGGCTGGACTAGGTCTGCGGCCTAAGCTGCCAGTGGCTCTCCGGGCCTCAGGAGGTCAAAGCCCCGGAGACGGGCTTCACGCGTGTCTCCGAAGAGCCCCTCGCAGCCTGTCAGCTGCCTTTCTGGAGAAAAGCACAGCCCCCCTTCCCCGTGGTGGGCAGAACAACGCCCCCTCGAAGATGCTTGGAATGTGGGGCTCTGTGGGTGGGACCAGGGACGGCAGGGGGCAGCCGGTTCTGGAGCACCGGGGCGGGGGCAGTGTCACCACAGGGCAGGAGAAGGGAGGCAGGAGGTCAGAGTCCAGGAGGCTGGGAGAGCGGCGGAGGTCAGAGCCGCACCACCAGCCTGAGGGGTGGGGAAGAGGCCCCGGGAGCCCCCAGGAGGAGCCGCCTGCAGACGCCTTGATGCAGCTCCGTTTGGGACTTCTGACCCCCAGAACCGCAAGAGAATCCATCTGTGCTGTTTCAAGTTGCAGTGGTTCCAGCAGCTGGAGACCCCCCCACCCAGGCCCCCTGGCTGCTCCCCTGCCCGGGCTCCCCGGGCTCCCCGTGCTCCCCGGGCCCGGGGTCTGCTCCAGCCGCATCTCACGGTGGCGGACGGTCAGTGACAGCCTCACCGAACGGCCCCCGGAGTGGCGCCCGCGCACCTGCTCTGTGCCCCCCACTGCCCGGTGCCCCGGGAGCCACGGTGGGCTGCAGCGGGAGAGCAGGGCCGCTTCCTCCTCAGGCCCGCAGGCTCGCCTCTCTCTCGGCACCTCGTGACCCCGAACTCCTGCAGGCACCCGTGGGCGCCTGCGGGCACAGTGGCCAGGAGGGGCTGCGGGGTCTCTCCCAGGAGGCTGCAGCTGGTCCGATAGGAAGGGGCAGACACCACCCCCACCTCAGGCCCGAACAACCAGCCGCTTTGGGCCGATCCTGGGACCCAGAGTTGGTGATAATGAGCGGGGGTGAGAGTGGGTGGCCGGGCCCCTGAACCCCCACCCCGGAACAGGTGCCGGAGGCCCCGGGAGCGCCCTGGGTAGCCAGCTCATGCACGGGATAGCCTGCCTGGCCGAGGTGCCCAAGCCCCCAGACCCAAGAGCCGACACTGAAACTGCTCTTCCAAGGTGTCCTCTGAGAGCTGGCTGCACCCGGGGACAGTCACACGTGCCCTGCCACAGCCCCAGGAGGGAGGGTCGAAGAGCCGGCGTGGAAACCTGCTCAGGAATGACACGAGGCCAGGGAACCAGCTGGCCTCTGAGAGCAAGGGAGTGAGGCTCTGGTCCTAGACGGGCAAGGGCCCGGGGCCTGGGGCCTGGGGGTGGGGAGGGGCAATGGCACAGCAGGTGCCAGGCTGGAGGACACCTGCCCCTGCCCTTGGCCTACACCTCTTCACGGGGTGGGGGGGAGGACATCACCCTATTTCTGTGGGGGCCCAGGTAAGAGCTCTACAGACACAAGGAGCAAGTGTCCGGCTCACACACACACACACACACACACACACACACAGCCATCCCTGTAAATAAAGTTAGGTCCCTGCAAGCCGAATTGGTGGGTCTGAGCATCCGTGCATTTTCTGTTACGGAATATCCTGCCAAGCTGTCCCCCACCCCCCACCCCAATGTCGTCCCCGGGCTCTTGGCTGTGGATGCGTCCGCAGGCACCATGCCGCACGCCCCTGTCAGCCCCGGGTGTTGGGCCAATGTCACAGATGAAAAAAAAAAAAACGTTCAAAAAACATCTCATTGTTTGCTTTTGTCATCTAAATATTCCCGGTTGAGAGGCCCTTCGGATGTCTGCTGCTGATTTGCCTCCTCTTCTGTGAATTGCCTGTTCAGAGTCTCTGTCCATTTTCCGTCGAGAGCTATTTCTAATTAATTTGTGAGAGCCTGTGTTTATTTTTTTTAAAGATTTTATTTATTTATTCATGAGAGACACAGAGAGAGGCAGAGACACAGGCAGAGGGAGAGACAGGCTCCATGCAGGGAGCCCGACATGGGACTGGATCCCGGGACCCCGAGATCACGCCCTGAGCCCAAGGCCAATGCTCAACCGCTGAGCCACCCGGGCGCCCCGAGCCTCTGTTTACTAAGGGTATCGCCCCTCCGTCTATCAGAGATGTTGCAGATGTTCCCTCCGGGCTGCCATAGATCTGTTGGGCTGGTCCTAGTGCTCGGAGGCCTGGTGGTTTCCGTTTGCGGCTGCCGGGGCTTGCGTCCTGCTCGGGACGGTCCTACCCGACCTCGGGGTTCTGGCATCGTCCCTCTGTCTCCTGATGCTGGCACCCCTCGTAATGTGGAACATCTCCAGTGCGGGCAGGACGTTCGTTTGGCCTGAAGTGCGGACCGACCTTGGTAGGCCCCCAGGGGGTGAAAGCCACACCGCTGTCCCCAGTGACCAGGAGGGCTGGGGTCTCACGGGGACCCTCCCAGGAGGGCTCTGTGCTGGAAGGAGAGGCAGGTGCGCAGGAGGAAGGCGGAACTCTGGGGTGTTCTCAGTCACTGACACCTCGGGGTGGGGGTGGTGGAGAGAAGGTGTCCCCCCGCCCCCCGGCCCATCACCCTGGTCTGTGCTGCACCTGAGCAGCAGCTGGACCCCAGGTCTGGGCCTAGCTGAGTTGGAAAGCTCTCAGAAGCTTTCAGAGCCATTTCTGTGTTCTGGGGGCATCAGATCTCGGGCGGGGTGCTGGGGACGCCCAGAGTCACTGTGGCTGTTGTCGCCTCTGCTGGGCCAGAGCCCTCCTCTGGACCAGTTTGAAGAAAATGGGTGTCCCCCGCTTGGTTGCAGGGGCTCCTGGCTACACCTCCAGTGGGGTCACATCCAGCAGGGTCTGCAAAGTGGGGAAAGAGGCCAGGGAGGCGGCTGGGGCTGCAGAGACCCTACTGGCCACTTCTCGAGCCTCCTTCCAAAGGTGGGAAGAGGTTTTCCGACTTTCTGCCAGATGCAGACAGGACACGAAGGTTATAACCACGGCCGTGACTTAGTGGGTGCTTCTACAGGCCGAGCCCCAGGCCAGCTCTTTGCTTCGTTGTCACCGGGACCCACAACAGCCCCGCAGGATGGACTCGTGACGCCTACCTTACCAAGGAGAAAACGGATGCTCAGAGAGGGTGAGCAAGCTGCACGGAGCCCACAGCGGGTAGGGGAATTAAAGTCGCCTAAGGAGGCGTAGAGCGGCCGGGCTGGGAAATGGTCAGCAGAGCGCCCTTCGGGTTTTTATTTATTTTATTTATTTTATTTTATTATCATTTTTTTTGGCCTTTGGGGTTTGCATGACGTGGGTGCTTGAAAGACTCAAGCGCCCCCCCCAGCCCCCCTCTCTTCTTGGTGTCTCTTCTTCTCTTTCCAGAATGCCCCACCACCTGAAATCTGTAACAATTCGTAGCAAGGCCCCAAGCAAGGCCCCAACCCCCCCACCCCCAAGATGGGAAAGAAACTGGAATTCAGTAACTATATGACAGTTGCCGTTCATTTAAGAAGCTCCCCCTGTGAGCAAGTGCTTAGCCAGGGACCGTCCCCACACCTGGACGGCGCCCTCTCCAACCAAGGCCGACGCACGATCTGGAGGGGTTCGGGTGGGGAACATTCTCACCCGTGGGTCAGCTCTCAGGAAGGAGGGCGATCCGAAGGGGATCCCGGGGGAGGGGGTCTCTGGCCCGACCATCGGGGACAGTGGTAATGCAGGGCGGCGGGGAGCGTGCAGCTGTCCTGCTTGCCAGCCTGCGGAGGTACCAGACGCAACACTTGCAAAGCTTGTTGAATACATCACGGAGAAGTCCACGACACGATGTTGGATTTCGAGTGTAAAAACTCAATAAGCAGAAAAAGAAAAAGTGCAGAAATCAGGATAATGATCACCCCTGGGGCTGGAGGGCTGCTAACCTGATGGGAGGCGTGGTGGTGGGTTTCGGGGCGTGGGTGGGGGGCACTGGCCAGACTGTGTTTGTGTTTCTTCCTCTGGAGGAGGCTGGCTGAAGGCGTGTGCCTCTCACTTTATGGAAATGCAATGTGTACCCCTTCGATCCATGTACTTTTCCGCTGGTGCATCATACTCCAGTAAAAAGTTAAAATTTGTTGAAACAGGAGCTCAGGGGACGAGAGAGTTTGAACACGATTCTGGAGGCAGTGGGCAGGCCCAGCAGGCCTCTGAGCAGCAGCAGTTCGTGACCAGAGCTGGTTTTGGATGATGAATCTGGCAGGGCGTGTGAGATGGGCTGGCGGGGGGGAGAGGGGGTCGGCTGGCGTCTGCTCCGAGACGGTGGGGAGCGCAGGTGAGAGGTAATTCGCAGCCGCCCCGGGGAGGAGAAGCCGTGCTCGAGCTGTCTGGGGCTTCATTAAATATCAGAAAGAGAAATGAACCAATTTCGCGGCCCCGGTCTGTGCCTTCTCCCAGGATGTGAAGTCAAAGGCTATGCGACCCAAGGCCAGTAGCAATCCGATTAATTCCCCTGGATAAAGCCTTTAATCTAACACATAACAGCAAATTCTTGTTTTTCCATTAAAAACAATACCTCGGCCCCCACGTTGGCTGCCAGGGCCTTAATGAGATCCCCTTTCCCACCCGGGAGGCTGAATTGGACCTTTGTTTCTCGCAGCATGGGGTTCGGAAGATTGCTAGTTTGGCGGTAGGGCCAGTTGGGGGTATTTGCATTGATGGGGAGCGTGAGGCTGGATGTGACATAAGCAGCGCGGGGTTCTCGGTGACCTCAGCTGAACTGGAAGTTGGCCTAACTTCTTGGAAGAATGTGTGGGGAGGTTGGCTGGGGCCAGGCCCGGGCATGGCCTGGGGTGGAGACAGCCTTGGGCCGGGATCAGGGACCTAGGAAGGATCTAGTCCTCGCCACATCACTCGCTCACTGGGTGACCTCGGTAAGTCCCACCCCGCTCTGGCTTCTGTGTCTCCGCATGTCAGGTGGGACAGTTGGCCTCCTGGGGAGGCCAGTTACCCAGGGAATCAGGTGTCTGGGTGCCCGGCCTGTGATGTTGAGGCCTGAGCATGACCATGGGCAGTAACATGCTCCTCCACCTAACTACAGGGGACAGGGGTAGCGGGGAGGACACCCCCACGCCACTGGGGGACACAAAGGGTGTTGCACCATGGCAGAGGGGAGCCCCGTCCAACACGGACCCCTACAGAAAGTGACTTGCCCCCAGAGACAGTGGTATAGACACCACCTGCCTCCCGGGTGGGGTGACCAGCTCATCCTGCCTTGTCTGGGACTCTCCTGGTGTTGGCCCCGAAAGCCCCACATCCCAGGAAAGCCCAGGCCTTGGCAGACCAGGATGGTCGTCACCCACGTCTAGTCCCGGGTGACAGCTCAGCCCTCGAAGCAAACTGCCACCAACTGCCCCTGCAGGGGGCATCCAGGTGGGTGACCCAGACCCTTTCCCCGCATCCAGCAGCACGTGGGGACCCGACCCAGAGCCGAGACTGCCCTCTTGACGGCCCTGGTCACGGTGACCCCTCCCATCCCATCCTCACAGAAGGGGGACCGATGCTTCTCTCAGAATCCAGTCAAAGCTGGCTTGCTGGGCAGAAAGGGACAGTCCCCTAGTCTCTGCCTATTGCTGGGATGCTGGCTATCATACCTCAGGTGGACAGGTCCCCCTTCTAGGCTCTGGGCTCCATTACCCTCGTCAAATCCTCTTCTTGCCAGAGATCCCTGAGTTCACAGCATGCCCTCCAGAAGGACCCAAGGAATGGCCTCATGGCCCCAGCTGACTTCTGCAGCCAAGCGAGGAAAGCCAAAGGGACCAAACCAGGTGAGTGGCCCCCTCTAGGCAGAGCTTAATTCCGGCCCGATGTGTGCCAGTCATGACCTTACTTGGCTGGGGCCTCAGGGCCTGGCCCACCTCATGCAACTCTGCATCCTCCAGCTGACTCAACTTCCAACAAGGAGCAAAGCCCGTGGTCATGGGGCAGCCACTCGGCCAGGTCAGGGGGTCTTGGACCTGAGCAATCACTTCCGAGGGAGCATTAGGGTATTGGCCCAGCCACGATTTCCGGGGCTGGAAGTCTCACCTCTGTTAACGAGGTGTCACTGGAAAGGTGTCCAGGGCAGGCCGGGATGCCGGACGGGCAGGCACAGCTCCCAAACAGACCCCGCGCGGTGCCGTGGAAAACCACCTCTGACGCCTCCTGCCTACCGCCCAGCGGACTGGGGACACTGCTCGTGGGAACTGGCAGCCAGTGGTGACCTGTGAAATCAGGACTAAGGGGATGAAAATGTTTTGTCACCGAGAAAATATGTTTATGCTTATTAGAACAACATTTTTTGGGCTCATATAAAATAAACACATTGAGTCGAATGTTGCTACAAGTGCTCCACTTACAAAGAGGCGAGGAAGGTATGAGATTGTGGTCAGGAGCTGGCAAGGATGAAAAATTATAGCAGGATTAGCTTCTTGTGTTGTAAATTGGAAAGTCCAGAGATGTGTGGCACTGCTGCGGAGGCCCAAACTCCGAAATGAAATTTATTCTTGCTGTAAAATCTGGAAACGACGTCTTCACGGATAACAAATACAGAGAAAACATGATTTCAGCCTCGATATTTGGTCTCCTTGCAGACGGTTTTCATTAAAAAGGGCTTTATAAAAATGATAAAAATGTTACAGTTTGCTAAATTAAGTCTGAAACAGCTCTATTTAATAATCTGGTGCGTTTTAATCATTTTTTTTTGAAAAGCCTGACATATTGAAAAGAACCTCAGTCTTGGATACCATTTTAAAAAAAATGAAGAAAAGAGAAAAGGAAGCACTCTCAGCTCATCTTGGGTTGTTTTGCTCATTTCTTCACTTAAATTTGTCCTCCTCACTAAGGATTGGCACCAAGTGAATAAACATCTGATGCCCAGCTCTCCAGGCCTCCAGAGCTTTTGTAGCTGTGACAGGGGTCACGCGACAGTGGGTTTCCTCGTTCAGTTTTCTCTTGGGAATCAACTTGAAAAGGGTAACCGTTCTGTTTCCATCTTTAGGTTCCATAATGCAACACACTAAGGAATGGGGGTGTGCAAGGTGGGAGGGGGCAGGAGGGACAAACCATACTGGGAAGCCTTCTATAAAGGTCTCATGGAAAGTCTTTGCCAAAGAGCAATGCAAAGGGCCTTCCAATGAGTCCTTAGAAAAGTCTCAGTTTTGGAGCAGGAAGTGGAATTTGAGAGGCAGCTGTGGGGAGTTGTAAGAACACTGGGTTCAGACTACAGAAACCCAGTGCTATGAAACCATCCAGGGCCCAGGACTGTATGTATGGATGGATGGATGATGGGTGGATGGATGGATGAGTGGATGGATGGATGGAAGGATGGATGGATGGATGAGTGGATGGATGGATGGATCAATGGATGGATGAGTGGATGAATGGATGAGTGGATGGATGAGTGGATGGATGAGTGAATGGATGAGTGGATGGATGGATGAGTGATTGGATGGATGGATGAGTGGATGGATGGATGGATGGATGGATGGATGGATGGATGGATGGTGGGTGGGTGGGTGGATGGATGGATGGAAGTTTTGGGTCCTGACTGCCTATAATAAGGGAAGGACATGTGTTCATCTTGACAATGTACCTGACACTTGCCAAGCATTGAGTCCACTCTCACATTATCTTCCTCAGTCTTCATAGCAACTATATTGATTTTATGTGAGAAGATAGAGTCTCAGAGGAACAATGTGTTACAGGCAGCATGACACAGCCCGTGAGAGAGTGAGCGGAGCTCCCAAAGCCTGGGTCCAGGTTTGGAAGACTACAGTTTTCTGTGAAACCATCCCAAAACCTATGATTATTTTCATTGTTAAAGATAATGCTTTTGGTTGGTGGAAAGATCTAGAAGTCATCTTTCCTGTGCTCCATGGATTCTTCCAGACTTTCTGATATTCTGGTCAAGGACTAGGAAACATGGAAAGACAAGCTTTGATGAGGAGCCAGTTGGAACGGCACTGGGAGAAAGTTTCAGAACAATTTTAAAATTACAATTTAAAAAAGAGGGGGTGAAGCAGCTGAGGTACCTGGCATCGTGCTGGGTGCTGGGTATGGGGTGCTGGGTGCTGAGGAAGGATCCAGGACATAGTGGGCTGGGAGAAGAAGGTAGAGACCTGCTTCCAGAAGTGGAAATCTTTGTCTTGAATTTTCTTCATAAGCACTGCTAGATGGGAAAATGTGCGGCCCCAGAATATGGCCCAGAAGGCATCACGGTGCAAAGTAGCAGAGGTGGAGGCCCGGAAAGCCCTGACTACATCCTCTCTGCCAGATGTGCCTTGGAGAGTCACCTTACTTCCCTTGGCCTACATTTCCCACTCCTGAACGTGGAGCTGATACTGTCTACACCCTGAAGCCACTGTGGGCATGGGATGAATGCGGATATGGTTGGTCACCATTGAGCTATAAGGGTCCCCCCACACAGAAGGGGCTCAGGACCCTCACCAAGCCCCAGAGCCTACCTTTGTGAATCCACCCCCTTCCCCACCCAACCGCCCAGGCCCAAAGCACAGCCATGACCTTGGGATCTGCCTTCCTTCCTGGACCTGACCTCTTCTCCTGCTCACCCAGGACCCTGGCAACTTCTGTGGCAGGAAGCCCACAGACCCCAGCATGAATAGGCTCTGGGATGGCGCCAACCAGAAACATCTTGGAAGCAGCTTGGTGGATGTTGTGGCAAAACCTGGAAGGAACACCATCATCTCTGGCCGGCCCCTCCCTGAGAACGCTGCCATAACAAGTAGTTATCCCCTTTGCTTTTTGTCTTTTTCTTTTCTAAACAAGCTTATTAAAGATTACTTAACTGCAAAGTGAAACCATCCCCAAGCTACTAAGTAGGCTGTGACTCAGTCCGTCAGACCACGGTGGCCTCTGGGCAGTCATCCCTGTAGGAACAGGGATGTCCACTTCTGGTGTGGGGTCCCAGCAGGACACCTTTCCTCCAGCAGTGCCGTTGCCCTCACCTCGCGCAGTGTCAGAGCGGTGCTCTCACCCCAGCGTATGAAGATGCAGATTCCAGTCTCATCAACGCAGAACCTGCTCCGTCCACCACTCCCGTGGACACAGTTGGCCAATCACCCATGAGATCAAGTCCCCCCCCAGCTCTGGGGGCTGTCTTCCATCTCTTGATGAGTGAGTGAGGACACTGCTGGGCAGAGGAAGGCAAGGAAGGCCCAGTGGCTGCCCCTCTGTCCGGGGTCCTTGCATTCTTCGCCACAATCATGGATCAGGAATTCCGTTCTATGATTTTATGGAAAGACCTGATGTCTCCTCGTTCCTGTAGGTGCCTGAGGGACTGTCAGTTAAAACCCTCACCCAAATCCAGAGATGACTATGTTTGCCTGTCCACTGGCTACCAGGTTAGCAATGAAATTAAAGCAGAAAATGGTTGATTCTTGGTGAATCCATGTTTTGATCCCAGAACCATTTTGGGGGGCCTAGATGTTCTCAGGCCATCTGTTGTAATGTCTCCCTTGGAATTTGATTGGGAGCCACCAAGAAGCCAGATCGACCTCCTGAGATCTGTAAGGATTCCTATTTGCAAACTTCAGCCTTAGTTGTGTGACACCCAGAGTGGTGGGTCCCTAGATCCTCTGCAACCCAAACGTGATGGTGTTCACAAGCCCCTCTGATACCCAAGTGTGCATGTGCACATTTTTCTGGGAGCCATAATTTCATCATATTTCCAAAGGCCTCTATGTATGATGGAGAGGATCCTCCCAAAGAAATGTCTAGTCTCAGGAGAGGCTGTGGGGGGCAGTAGGAAGGTTTGGGGTCAGATAGCCCCAGGTTCCCATGCTGGCTAACTGGATAACTGCCCGTCAGCGAACTGGTCTGCATGTCTGTTCTTTCCTGTCCAGTGGGGCTACCTAGACCGGCCCTCCAGGCTGCCAGGACAAAGAACCGGGATGCTGTGTGGCCACAATCTTTGGTTTCTACACCGGAGCATCAGGTTTTTTGTTCCCAGGCTCACACTGTACACACGCTGGAGGAGTTGGGAGCCTGGACAGACTCTTCTGTGGTGGGAATCACCATGTCCTTTGGGGGTCATGGGGGGCACTTCCAAATCTGTAGATGGCTCATGCCTCAGTTTCTTACTTAGCTCTCTCAGGCCAGACTCACTTAATAGAAACACAGGTCCCTAAGAGGCCCATGCTCAGCTTGCAGCAAGCAAAGGGATGGGCACTGCCCGGCCTGGCCACCCCATGCCTGGATCGCTCAGCAGCCCTCACTCCCCTCAAGTTTCTGGCAAGGGGAGGGGTGTTCAGGCACCTCCGATTACGGCTTACAAAGTCTGGTTTATCTGAACTCTGCTTCATCTCGCCCCAGACACGTACATATTTCTTGTATTCATCTCCACCGAAGCAGAGAAAAACACTCGGCTTGTTGCAAGAGGGAGCCCCGAGAGGCTCGTTAGGAGGGCTGGGGGCTCTTGCTGGCATAATAAGTAGTTATCAGCCCAGGGCCACGCGGCCTGCTGGGCGCCCGTGACACAGCACCCGCCCCTCGGCGTCCTGCTGCCAACAGTGCTCCCGCGATGTGTCCAGCCCCCTGCCCCAGAGCGGCCACAATCAGTGTGGCATCTGCTGTCACGCGCCCCGGGTACCCCGAGCGGGCGGGAGCGATCACATCTGCCTGATGAGGGCGAGACCGGGGGGCCAGTCGGTGAGCCAGCCAAGGCCCCGGGCCCGGGCCAGCCTTTCAGGAGAACCGTGAGAGGCGAGGGCCCACGGCCTTGGGGACAGACCCCCAGTGGGATGCGGGGCCCCTCTGGTGCCCGTGAACTCTGGAGCCCCAAGAGGTCCCGCCCAAGTCCACCCAGGTGGACGGTGGCAGCGCTGGGAGGCCAAGCCAGCTCTGCTTTTTCTCCTTCCCGCCCACCCCTGGCCCAAACAAGGCAGCTTTCTGAGCTGCGGGGAATCAGCCCCTCCTGGGACCCTCCTCCTACATCCCTGCAAGATGAGAGTCCCTCAGGACGCGCAGCTCACGCCCAGGCCCGTTGGCTCTAAATGTAAGAAACTTCTGGAGGTGAGGTGAAAACCAACCCCGTAGGCCGTAAGCATGTGCCCGGCTGTCTGGGGCCACCCAGGGGAGCCTTCTGTAGACGTTGGGCATGAGGCCCATGGGATATTAGCTCAAGGAAGGATGACCACATACAGACGGGGAGCAAGTGCAAGGGCCCGAGAGGGTCCCTCGAGAAGGAGATGGCACCAGCGCCCCCCAGACACTGTACCCTGCTTCCTGCAAACCCGGGAACCACAGGGGGAAGGTGGCCCTTCCCCTGCTCCCAGGGAACGGCAGGAGATTGTCCTTGCTCCTGGGACCTCGCTTCCTCACAGGAAAATGGGAAAGAGTGAGGTAGTCAGAGCTGAGCTCAAATGGGCACGGGGCTGGGGCACAAAGGAAGCATCCCCTAATTCCAGAACTTTCTCTGGCTCCTTCTGCTCCTGAGAGCTTTGTGGTCACAGTGGAGCAATTCTCATATCTGCATCTGCCCCACACACACCCTAGTCTTCCTGTCTTTGGGCAAAATACCTGTCCTCCCATAGGCTCCCCTATGACAGCCTGGCCACCTCCCTCTGGGCAAGCTGGGTCCCTCCCGTGTGGCCCGACGGTGTCACGACTCATTGGGGGGCCCTCTCCCGTCTGACAGGAGCCCCGCCGGCCCCACACAGGCTGTCATCACGCCTCCCTGTTTCTCTCCAAGCCGCTCACTGGTTTCGGAGCCTGGAACATCTGACATGTTTTCCCAACATTTGCTTCTCATTTCAAAGTGTAAACCTGGCAAGTCAAGGAAGGTTCCGTGTTTTTCCCCTGCCCGTGTTCCTCTTGAGCTCTCTGCCTTCTCTTCGCGGGGAGAAGTGTCTCTAAAGTTGATCTTGGGTGGTTGTTCTCAAATAACTGGGCCCAAGGAGCTCAGAAGAAGCAAGTGGGACGAGCCCGAGTCTCTGGCAGCTTCGGCTTCCCGTTGAATTTTCCAGAGAGATTTTTGGGCAAAGGGTGTTTCTTGAGCTCATCAGGTTTCTCTCGTCCGTGTTGACGGCCATCCGCAAGTCACCCCATTCATCCTGGGCAGGGCGGGCCCCCAGCTTCCTACCCGAGGCCTGTCTCCTGAGCCCCAGGCCCCCTGCGCCCCCCCACGGCTGCCACCAGCCTCCAGCCTCCGCGGTGCGTGCTCCAAGCGAATTCTTCCCACCGCATCCAGTGTAGACAGGACTTCAGGCTGCCATTCCCTGGGAGCTCCACTTTCCAGCAAGGGGTTGCGGCGAAAGTGAAGGCGTGAGAGGGTTCCAGGCCCGGCTGCCCTGAGTGGAGCCAGCAAGACCCTGGACACGTCACCCAGCCTCCGCTTTGTCACAGCAGCACCGCCTCATCTGATGAGCGGCTCTGGCGCCGAGCGTGCATTCCGCAAAGGCAGCTATGATTGCTCTGCATGAAGCTGCCTGCTATGCTCATCCACCCGGACTCATTTCTACCCGTGGAAGGGGCCATACCGCACACCTGGGCGTATCGGGGGGTGCGCGTCCCTAGGGAGGAGGTGTTACAAGGGTCACATCCAGGGGATTAGGAGATGCGGCCACCTCTGGTGAGCTGTAGCTTCCCTCCCAGAGTGCGGTCGGGAGCCCAGGGCCCAGCGGGCCCAGGGCTGGATGGAGGCTTCTAGGCCAGGGCGGGGTGAGGAGCGCGGACCCCCGCCCACCCTTCGCCAAGAGGCTTCTCTGACCAGAATGAGTCTTCATTCACACTTCCAAGAATGTGAACCCAAAACGACCTCTCCCCGCCCAGCTCAACGGGTCCAACTCCGTATAGGGATGGGGAAACTGAGGCCGGCCATCCCCAAGGCAACCAAGTTGCCAAACGCAGAAGCCGAAGGGCCAAGCCAGGGGCAAGGTCCCCTTGCCAGCCACTGGGGACAGTAGCAGGCCTCCATCACGAACTAGCTCAGATCCAATTGCCCCGGGAAATGCAGAAGGCTCAGTGCCCTGACCTTTCTGGGCTAATAAGGAGAAATATTTGATGTCATAAAACATTTCATTATTAAAGCAATCGGGAAAACCCTTATGGAGGCACAGCCAACAGGCTTTCTCAATTAGCATGAGCATGGACCCCCCCACTCCCCCACCCCAGTCCTCTCTGGGCCGCCCACCCCCGCTTCCAGAAGCCAACAGAGGCCTGGCCCAAACCGCAGCCTCTCTAGCAGGGAAGGGCCCCGTGTGAATGCAGAACTCTGAGGAGGTTTGTTTTTCTCTGACCGCTCCACCTCCCTTGGTCTGCTCCCCAGGCTGGGCCCAGGGGGACAGGGGCTGGGGTGGGCATGCGGTGAGGAACCTCCATGAGCCAGGGGTACCTAGCACAGCTGGGGGCTCAAGGAAGTCTTCCTGGAGAGGACATGGTAGGAGCTGCCTCTTTGTGGAGGAGTTAGCCGGAAACTTCTGGAAGCCAGAGTTGCCACTTGTGAACTAGTTCACCCACCACTTCTGGAGGATGCCCAGAAGGCTTCCTCGAGATGCCTCGCTTCCTGGGTCCCCCATGCTTGTCCTTTGGGTATCACTTTCTGCACACCCAGGCTGTTTGTGTGGGGTGCAGGCTGGTCCTGCTGAATCTTGGCCTCAGCCCTGCAGGGCACCCAGGGCTTGAGATCAAGCAGCCCGGAGCAGCAGACCCCTGGGCACCCAGCCACAAGACAAAACAGCAAGCCCCCTGGGAGGGCCTCCGTGGGCAGAGGGTCAGCAAGGTGGGGGTCTGGGGCACAGCACATCTGTTGGGGTTTTCCTGGGTTGATACCAAGAGCAGCTTCACAGCAAGAAGGCCTGGTTCTGGAAGCAGCCCATCTCAGCCCCCAGCCTCTCCCCCTTAGCTCTGGAGGACCCTGTACCCAACCACCACGCCCTCCTCACCCTGCAGTCAGGATGCTCGTCCCCCGGAAGCCTCTGTCTGCCCCTGCCCAGGGAGTCTGCAGGGCCTTCAAGACACAGCTGGCTGTTTAGAAGCCTCCTGGCTCCCAGAGGGATTTCCTTCCCTACTCCTGCTGCTCCCCTGGGAGGGCCAGCCTGACGTAGGTTCTCAGAGAACCCTAGACATTGCCCAGACCGTGGCTCCCACGTACCAGGGAGGCCTCGGAGGCCCTCTGCTCCCCGTCCCGTCTTCCTTCAAGCCCACCACCTCTGGCATTTCCCTCACGCTACCCCTGAGCTGGGTCCAGCTGTGCTCACCTATGCACACCTGTGCCGACCCGCACGCCTACCCTCACCTGTGCCCACTGCAGGCCAGAGCCTCTCCCTTCTCATGCACCCAACCTACTGGGCGGTAAACAAAGAATCCCTTCTAGGGGAGGGAGCCTGGAAAGCAAAATGTCTTTTATGTAAACGTTTTTTCTTGGAAGGGGATTGAAAACACATTTGTAATACTGTCCCCAGTAAAAAACGCCCCAGTCACTTTTTTGGATGCGCTGTTGTTTGTGACTGCCTTCTGATGACAACCCAAACACAGACCTCGTGACCTCCACAGTGAGCCCCAGGCTGACCACGGGCCAGGGCTGAGACTGGTGCGGGGCCTCCCCCCGTGCACACGGGCCACACAGCCAGGTCCCCGGCCTGGCATCCAGTGCCTACCTTTATTGGGCCCGCCCCAGAACCCCACCGTGTGTCTCCCACTCTGCTCCAAGTAGCACCGCCCTGCCGGGCAAGCGAATGCACCTGCCCTTTCCAACCTCCGGGCATTTGCACAGGCTGTGCCCCCGCCCCCACCCCCATGTTTTTAGCAGGCGCTTCTCTCCGTTCCGGCCCTCCCCTATCCTCAGAGCTAATTTAGGGGAGTCACATCATCCCTAGGCCCAAGGATGCCGCCTCGGGTCGTCATCACGTGGGTACTTTACAAATCCTTTGGGCGGGTGGGACAGGAGCCCCCGGGCAGAGGGAGGGAGCCCCGTCTCTGGTGATCGGCTGTGGGGTTGGCGAGAGACTCCCCACGTCTCATCAGCACCACACCTGAGCCGGATTATTCTCCTCCTCTAAGAGGTGGAGGACACTGGAGCTCAGAGAGGTTAAGCACCCGCCGCAGGTCACACAGCACACGGCAGGCCCCGATCTCAGCCTCCGTCCTCCCGGCTCTGGCCCTGGCCCAGCCCTGCCCCGGCCGCCCCCCTCCCCACCACCCCCGGGGGCGCGGGCCAGGCCAGGAAGGCTCCGGATGTGTTTCCGGCACGATCCTGGGGCCCACCCCCAGATCCGGAGCGGGGGTCTGAGGCTCCAAACCTACAGAATGCCTCCCGGGGCGCAGCACAGCCTGGCAACCTGTGATTAATTTTCCTGTCCTCATTAATTCCCGGATTTCGCCCTCTCATTACGAGGCGGTGGGCGGCGGCTGGGGCCGCATGCCTGCCTGGCTCTGCGGAGCGCTTACGGGAAGGCCTGGCACTCCTAATTGCCTTGCCTGGCCTCAGACGGGCTCATTAGAGGTAATGAAATCTGGGAGCCCGGGGCGGAGGGAGGCGCAGCGGCCCCGGGAGACGTGCAGGCGGCGCTCTCCGCTCCACTCCACGCTCCACGGAGGACAACGAGGACAACGGCCGACCCGCCCAAGAAGCAGGAGGCCCCGAGGGCCGCGGCCGGTGCGGGCCCCACTCCAGGGAGGGCCGGCGGGAGGACGGGGCTGGGCCGGGCCTCCGGGACGTGGGGTCCAGCGCCTTCTCCCAAAGCTCCAACGTTCGTTGGCTTTTCCGGGAAAAGCAGGCCCCACGCACGCCTCCCACTGCCCGTGGGCCGTGGGCCGAGCCATCGCCTCTCGGATAGGCAGGGTTGGGCCTCCTCCCCGCCTCAGTCTCCAGTCTCAGCCCTGCCCCTTCCCTGTCCGCTCAGAGAGAACCGTCTAGAACCCTCCTGGCTCCTCGCACGGGGTCCTGCAGGGGCTGGCCTCAGCTCCCGCCTCCCTGCCCCCCCCCCCAACCCCGGCTGCTCAGCCTCCAGTCCAGGGGACTCCCCTCTGACCCTCTTCCACCTGCAGCCCCTGCCACTCCCTGCCCTGGGCTCCCATTCAGCCAGACACTGACCTTGCACTTGATCAGGGCCTTTCCTGTGCCCCCCCCAGCCCCCCGGGTCCCACTGCCTGTCTGCACTGTCCTCTTCACGCACTGACCTCTCCATCCCCTGCTGGAAAGTCTCCCTCTGGATCCCCAAGGACACCCAGCCCAGGGTGTGTCCACACAAGGCCGTGACAAGTGCATGCTGGTGTGAAGCAGCCGTGCCTTCTTGCCACTGTCTCCCTCCACGTGTCCTGTGACTCCTGCCCCTCTGGCCTTCAGAGCCAGCCCCAAGCAGTGTGCTCCTTTCTTGGGGATTGGGCAGTCTGTGTCCTCCCGAGCCTGGGGACCAGCAACTTGTCCCTGCTTCCCATGACAAAGGAAGCCTGTCAAGGAGCCCAAATGGAGAAGACGAGAAGACGCATAAGTGGGGTAAGAGGTCAGTGCACTGTTGCCCCACTTGTGCCTCCTGTGGCTTTGATTTGGGGAAGCTATAGGGCTGGGCAGGGGCTGCCAGTGAGGCTGGCTCCAGCCCCGGGGACCGCGATGGTGGCCACGTGCCCTCAGGACCTCGGCGCCCCAGTGGATGCTGCAGGGACAGAGTCACTGACTTCTGGGCCTCATCCTCAGTGGCTTCCCTGGTGCTCCTGGCTGAAGTGCGTGCAAGCCGGGTGGATGCTCAGGTCTGGTCTGCGTGTTGGCTTCCACCTTCATGCGGCAGTGGCTGGTGGGATCCTTCTTATACCACATCCCCCAGACCCTGACCTCTTGACTCCCTCTTCACCATGATGACACTGAGCCCAGGGTCACCTCCTCATCTCAGGGACCTTAACTCCAGCCTGTGGGCAAGGTCCTGTTGCCATGTAGGGTCACAGTTCCCGGGGAATAGGGCCTGGAGCTGCTATTCTGACCACAACCTTGAGCTGTCTCAGGAAGCAGAGGCCTAGAAGGATCTGAAGAGGGCCTGCTCTGGGGCACTGGTGACTCTGCCCTGCTCACCCTGCATGTCAGGGACAGTGCTGGCATGGGAGCTGAGCTGGCCAGAGGCCCGCTGTCAGGGCCAAGCGGCTCTCCCTGAGGGCAGAGAGAGGCCAGGTGATAGAAAGTTCTAGTCTATGTGGCTGGCCACAGCCCTGTCTCCTGGCGTGAAGCAGCCAAGTGGACCCCCAAGCCACCTGCTGGCCTGCCGGGAACTGCGGGCCCTGGCACCCCCGCCCATCCCTGACCACAGGGGCAGCTCCTCCCTGCAGTGATCTGGGCTTCCTCTGACTGCCATTAGCCTTTCACATAAATCAAATCTGCGCCTTCTGGTCCCAACACCTGGAAATCAGTATCCCCCGGGGTGGCTGGACCTCTAATTGGACATCTCGCGCTGCAGGCACGCTGCCCAGGCCGGCCCAGGCTGCAGTCCTGCCAGCGTGCTTTAGCTGGCCACAGGCAAGTCCCAGCCTGAGCGCGCGGCCTCGGAAGCATTTATATAGGCACGTACAGGCCCGCGTTAGCTCTGGGATGACTTCTGTCGCTCATCTCGCACACTGTTGACATGTGGCCTCATAATAGGGCCACGGCTCATTTCCTCCAGGGGTCTCCTGGGAGCTTCGGGTCCCCTGATCTCCTCCTTAGCCTCTGATAACCCCAGACATCTTTGCTCTGCCTGCCGGATCGGACCTGAGCTCTTGCAGGCTGGGCGCTCAGCCTCCCCCCGCCTCGCAGGGCCCAGAAGGCCTGGCTACGAGGGGGTGCCCAGCGTGCGTTTGCAGACTGGCTGCAGCAACAGAATGGCCCCAGTGCTGGCTGAGCCCTAGGCTGGCCATGTCCTCGCCTTCAAGGAGAAGGGGCCACTGAAACTCTCCAGGTCCAGGAGGCTGAGCAGGATTACGGGGCTGGGCAGTTACGGGCCCCGGAGCCTGCGGGGCACGCACTCTGTCACCCAGCTCTTCCAGCCAGCCTCTGCCACTTTGCTTTGAATGATGTTCCCACTCAACATGGATATCCTGAGTGTCCTCTCTTCCTCTGTGCCACATTCTTGAGGACTGCAGGATCGAGGGGAGCGATCTCTCTGTTGGAAGGGAAGCAAGAGACATAGGTCTTGGAGCAGGAAGGGTATAGTCCCCAGACTCGGGGGGCAGCCGCCCTGATATCCTGGGGGCCCAGAATCAGTTGACAGACTTGTGGGCTCTTTCCACCCTTGGCTATTATGAATGAGGCCGCTACGAACACTGAGTAGAAGTTTTGTGTGAATATATGTTTTTAGATCTCTTAAGCATATACCTAGGGGTGAAAGAGCGGAGTCACGTATCAACTCCACGATGAAGTCTCTGAGGAGGTGTTTTCCAAAGTAGTGGCACCATTTTACATTCCCACTGGCAAAGTGTGGGGGTTCCAGTTTCCCCACATCCCCACTAAGATGAGTTATTTTATGTCTTTTTGATTACGGTCTCCACAGTGGGTGTAAGGTGGCATCTCGTGGTTTTGATTTGCATTTCCGTAGTGACTAATGATGGCGAGCATCTTTCCATGTGCTTGTTGGCCATTTGCATATCTTCTTTGGAGACATGTCTGTTCAAATATTTGCACATTTTTCATTGGGTTGTCTTTTCATAATTCAGTTGTCTGAGTTCTTTATATATTCTGGATATAATCAGATGTATAATGTGCAAACACTTTCTCCCATTTGATAGGATTTCTTGATAGTGTCCTTGAAACAAACACAATAGTCTTTAATTTTGATGAAATCCCATACTTTTTCTTTGGTTGCTTGTGCTGTAGATGTTATAGCTAAGAAACCATGACCTAATTCTAGGTCAGAAAGACATCCACTTGTGTTTTTTTCTAAGGCTTTTAAAACTTAAGACCCTCTTAAATTGAGGTCTTGATCTCTTTAAGTTTATCTTGTGTATGGTGTGAGGTAGGGTCTCAACTTGGTTTTATTTGGGTTTTTTTTTTCTTTGCACATGAACATCCAGTTCTAGCAGCACCATTCATTGAAGATTATTCTCTGACCATTGAATTTTCTTGGCATCATTCTCAAAAGTCATAAGCATACACGGAGGGGTTAATTTCTGGATTTCAGATCTATCGTATTGATCTATATACCTACCCTGATACCAGTATCACCCTCGTGATTCCTGTAACTTCGTGGTAAGTTTTCCAATCAGGGTGTATGAGCCCTCCAACTTTTTTTTTTTTTTTTTTTTACTCTTTCAAGATTGCTTTGGTTATTCTGGGCTCTTGAATTTCCAAATGAATTTTAGGATGAGCTTGTCAATGTCTGAGAAAAGCCAGCTAGCATTTTGACAGAGAATGTGCTTCCTCTCTATCAATTAGGGGAGCATTGCCATCTTAACAGTATTAACTCCTTCAATTTGTGAGCATGCAATGTCTCTCATTTAGCGCTTGTTTAATTTCTTTCAGTGATGTTTTGCAATTTTCAGTGGACGAAGCCTTCGACTTCTTTTGTTAAATTTATTCCTAATTATTTAATCCTTTTTGGTACTACTACAGTTAGAATTGTTTTCTTAATTTCATTTTTGATTTATTCAATAATAGTGTATAAAATTACAATTGGATTTTGTATATTGATTTTTGTATCCTGGAACCTTGCTGAACTCATTTACTACATCTAATAGTGTGTGTGTGTGTGTGTGTGTGTGTGTGTGTGTGTGTGTGTATTCCTTATGATTTTCTACATACAGGATTATGTCATTTGTGAATAAAGATGATTTTATTTCTTTCTTTACAATGGGAGTGCCTTTATTTCTAGTTCTTGCTTAATTTTTCTGGCTAAAACCTCCAGTACAATGCTGAGTAGAAGTAAAGAGAATGGGCACTCTTGTCTTGTTCCTGAACTTCGGGGGAAAGCTTTCAGATTTTCACCATTAAGCAGAATGGTAGCTGTGTGTTTTCATGGGTACTGCTCATTAGCTTGGGAAAATTCTCTTCTACTTCAAATTTGTTGAGTGA
Source organism: Canis lupus dingo (assembly GCF_003254725.2). NCBI lineage: Eukaryota > Metazoa > Chordata > Mammalia > Carnivora > Canidae > Canis > Canis lupus. Next base: position 69,573,369 of record NC_064250.1, read on the forward strand.
AACCACACAGAGAGGGGTTATAATAAAATGGTATTCATTTTTTCAAACTTGCTTTTGTATCTATTGAGATGATTATGTTGTTTTTACCCTTCTATTAATATGGTGTGTTACACTGATTGATTTTTGAATGTGAAAGCAGCCTTGCTTTCCTAGGTAATCCTCTTTATGGGTTGCTGGGTTTGCTAGTATTTCCTGGAGAATCTTTGTGTCTCTATTAATAAAAGATATCAATTTGTAGTTTTCTTGTGATGTCTTCATTAGGCTTTGGTATCAGGGTAAAACTGGCCTCACAGAATGAGTTAGGAGGTGTTTGCTCTTCTATGTTTTTAGAAAATTTTTTTAAAAAAAAGAAAATTTTGTGAATGATTTGTATTAATTTTTCTTTAAGCTTTTGGTAGAATTAATCAGAGATACCATCTGGTCCTGGGCTTTTCTTTGTGAGAAGTCTAATTATTATTATTAATTATTAATTATTATTATTATTATTATTTTAATCTCCTTGTTTGTTACAGACCTATTCAGATTTTCTACTTCTTCTTGAGTCAGTTTCAGTAGTTTGTGTCTTTTTGGGAATCTGTACATTTCATCTAGGCTGTCTAATTTATTGGGATACAATTGTTTACTGTATTCCCTTATCATATTTTTTATTTCTGAAAGACCAGTAGTTACTCCCCTCTTGCGTTCATGCCTTTAGTAATTTGAGTCTTTTCTCTTTTTTCATGCTCAGTCTAACCAAAGGTTTGTCAATTTTGTTGGCTGTTAAAAAAAAAACCCACATTTTTGGCTTTCCTGATTTTTTTCCTATTTTTCTATTCTCTCATTAATTTTAAATCTAATTTTTATTATATGCTTCCTTACATTTACTTTTATATTTATTCTTTTTCTAGTTTCTTAGGGTAGACAGGTTATTGATCTGATCCTTCTTTTTTAAGTATCAGCATCAATAATCATAAATTTCCCTCTGGGCACTGCTTTAATTGCATCCCATAAGTTTTTGAGTATTGTTCTTTTCATTTTCCTCCATTTACTTTCACTTTTCTCAGAGTGTTTTCTTTTAATTCCCTTGTGATTTCTTCTTTGACCTGGTGGTGAATTAGGAGTATGTTGTTTAATTTCTACGTATTTGTGAATTTCTCACATTTCCTGTGTGGTTGATTTCTAATTTGATTCCCTTGTGGTCGGAAAACATGCTTTGTTTGATTTAAGTTGTAAATTCATTGGAACTTGTCTTACAAGTCTAATTCATAGCCTATTCGGGAGAGTATTTCACACACACTTGCGAAGGATGAATTTTCTGGTGGTGTTGGGTGAGACATTCTATCTATCTGTAGGTATCTGTTAGGTCCAGTTGATTCATTCATATTTTTGTTTGATTTCCTTGTTCTTTCTATTGTTCCACCCACAATAAAAGTGGAGTGTTGGGATGCCCGGGTGACTCAGCGGTTGAGCATTTACCTTCGGCTCAGGGCATGATCCCGAGGTCCTGGGATCAAGTCCCACATTGGGCTCCTTGTGGGGAGCCTGCTTCTCCCTCTGCCTATGTCTCTGTCTCTCTCTGTGTGTCTCTCATGAATAAATAAGTAAAATCTTTTTTAAAAAGTGGAATGTTGAGATCTCTAGCTATTATTTTTGATCTCTTCATTTTTGTTGCATGTGATTATGACTGCTGTGTCTTCTTAATAGAGTGACCCTTTCATCATTACAAAATCTTGTCTCCAGTAACAACTTTTGTCCTAGAGTCTATTATGTCTGATTTAAGTACAGCTTTTATACCCACAAGCTCTCGTTTGATTGCATGACATATCTTTTATCTATCCTTTTACTTTCAATTTTTTAAAAACCAAAGTATGTCTCTTGTAGACTAAAACTAATCAGATCATATTTTAAATCCATTCTGTCAATGCATGTCTTTGACTTGGAAAGTTTAATCTACCTACATTTAATGCATGGTAGTATATGTATCTGCCATTTTGCTATTTGCTTTCCATGTCATTTTTTTGTTCCTGTGTTCCTCCATTACTGCTTCTTTTGTGTTAACTAGATGTTTTCTAGTATAAAATTTTAATTCCCACTCCCCCTTTTTTTTTTCTTTTACTCTGTATCTTTGAGGTTTTGTTTTGGGATTACTAGCATCTTTACTTGTAACAATATAGATCACGTTAATACTAATTAAATTTCAACAGTATATAAAAACTTTGCTTCTCTCCACCCCATTTCCTCCTCTTTGCTTTGTGCTATTATTATCATAAAAATTACATTAATGTACACTGTATGTCCATCAACTTAGATTTGTAACTCTTGCTTTAAGTGGTTGTCTTTTTGATTCGATAGGAAGAAACTATTCATACAGAGTGGTTGCACAGCCCTGTGCCCTGTCTAGTCATTCCTTCTTCTCCCCACTCCCAACCCCTGGCAACCATTGACCTCTTCACTGTCTCCAAAAGTTTTGCCTTTTCTAAGAATGCCACATAGTTGGAATCACACAGTGTATCTGGATGTACCAGTTTATTTTTATCCATTCACCCACTGAAGGACATGTTGGTTGCTTCCAAGTTTTAGCAATTATGAATAAAGCTGCTGTAAACATCGGGGTACAGGTTTTTGTGTGAATATATGTTTTTGATTCCTTTGGGTAAATACCAAGAAGTATTATTGCTGGATCGTATGATAAGAATATGTTCAGTTATGTAAGAAACCACCAAATTGTCTTCCAAAGTGGCTGCACCATTTTGCATTCCCACCAGCAATGATTGAGAGTTCATGTTGCTCCACATCCTGACCAGCATATGGTACTGTCAGTGTTCCAAATTTTGGCCATTCTAAAAGTGTAGAGATATCACATTGTTACTTTAATTTGCATTTCCCTAACGGTACATTACATGGAGCATCTTTTCATATGTTACTTTCTACCTGTGTATCTTGTTTGGTGAGGTATCTTTTAAGGTTTTTGACCCATTTTTAAATTGGAATGTTTGGCCTCTGATTGTTGAGCTTTAAGTGTTCTTTGTATGTCTTGGATAACAGTGCTTTATCAGATCTTTGAAAATGTTTTCTCTTCACTTGTGCTTGCCTTTCCATTCTCTTGATACTGTCTTTCATAGAGCAGAAGTTTTCCATTTTAATAAAGTCTAACTAATCAATTCTTTCTTTCACAGATTGTGCCTTTGGCATTTTACCTAAAAAGTCCTGTAAACCAAACTCAAGGTTATTAAATTTTATCCTGTACTATCTTCTGGGAGTTTTATAGTTTTGCATGTTACATTTATGTCTATAATCCATTCTGAGTTAACCTACTGTAACTTTATAGTAAGTCTTGAAATCAGGTAGCATCAGTCCTCCAATTTGTTCCTCTCCTTCAATATTGTGTTGGCTATTGCCATGGTCTGAATGTTTGTGCCTCCCCCCTCCCTCAATTTACATGTTGTAAGTCTAATATCTAATGTGATGGTGTTGGAAGATAAGGCATTTAGGAGGTAATTAAGTCATGAGAATGAAGCCCTTATGAATGGGTTTAGTGCTCTTATTTAAAAAAAAAATACCCCACATACTTCTTTAGCCCCCTCTACCATGCAAGAATACATCAAGAAGTCAGTAATTCAGAAAGGGGTCTTCTCTTGACTATGCTGGCACCCTGCTCTCATACTCCAGCCTCCAGAACTATGAGCATAAGTTTGGTTTTTTTTATAAGCCATTCACTCTGTGGTATTTTATTATAGCAATCACAGAAAACTAGGAAGATATCTATTCTGGGTCTTTTAACACTCCAGATAAACTCTTAAACTACTTTGTCTATATCCACAAAATAACTTGCTGGGATTTGGGTTGGGATTTCATCGAATCTACAGATCAATTTGAGAAACTGACAAATTAATAATGTTGATTTTCCCATCCTTGAACATGGAGTACTTCTCCATCTATTTAGTTTTTCTTTGATTTTTTTAAACTCAGTTCAATAGTTTTCCTTAGATAAATCTTGTACATATTTTGTTAGATTTATACCAAGTATTTCATTTTTGTGGAGTTAATGTAAATAATATTTGTTTTTTTTTTATTACAAATTCCACTTGCTCATTTCTGGTATATAGGAAGGCAATGGCCTTTTGTATATTAACATTGTATCCTGTATTCTTGCTATAATCACTTATTCCAAAACTTTTTATTGACCCTTTGGATTTTCTACATAGATAATCATGTTATCTGTGAGCAAAGATCCTTTTGTTTATTCTTTGTCAATCTGTACATCTTCTTTCCTTTTCTTGTCTTATTTTTTTATAAATTTATTTTTTATTGGTGTTCAATTTGCCAAAATATAGAATAACACCTAGTGCTCATCCCATCAAGTGCCCCCCTCAGTGCCCATCACCCAGTCACCCCCACCTCCCGCCCATCTCCCCTTCCAGCACCCCTAGTTTGTTTCCCAGAGTTAGGAGTCTCTCAAGTTCTGTCTCGCTTTCTGATATTTCCCACTCATTTTTTCTCCTTTCCCCTTTATTCCCTTTCACTATTTTTTATATTCCCCAAATGAATGAGACCATATAATGTTTGTCCTTCTCCGATTGACTTATTTCACTCAGCATAATACCCTCCAGTTCCATCCACGTCGAAGCAGATGGTGGGTATTTGTCATTTCTAATGGCTGAGGAATATTCCATTGTATACATAAACCACATCTTCTTTATCCATTCATCTTTCCATGGACACCGAGGCTTTTTCCACAGTTTGGCTATTGTGGATATTGCTGTTATAAACATCGAGGTGCAGGTGTCCCGGCGTTTCCCTGCATCTGTATCTTTGGGGTAAATCCCCAGCAGTGCAATTGCTGGGTCATAGGGCAGATCTATTTTAAACTCTTTGAGGAACCTCCACACATTTTTCCAGAGTGGCTGCGCCAGGTCACATTCCCACCAACAGTGCAAGAGGGTTCCCCTTTCTCCGCATCCTCTCCAACATTGGTTGTTTCCTGCCTTGTTAATTTCCCCCATTCTCACTGGTGTGAGGTGGTATCTCATTGTGGTTTTGATTTGTATTTCCCTGATGGCCAGTGATGCAGAGCATTTTCTCATGTGCTTGTTGGCCATGTCTATGTCTCCCTCTGTGAGATTTCTCTTCATGTCTTCTGCCCATTTCGTGATTGGATTGTTTGTTTCTTTGCTGTTGAGTTTAATAAGTTCTTTATAGATCTTGGATACTAGCCCTTTATCTGATATGTCATTTGCAAATATCTTCTCCCATTCTGTAGGTTGTCTTTTAGTTTTGTTGACTGTTTCTTTTGCTGTGCAAAAGCTTCTTATCTTGATGAAGTCCCAATAGTTCATTTTTGCTTTTGTTTCTCTTGCCTTCATGGATGGATCTTGCAAGAAGTTACTGTGGCCAAGTTCAAAAAGGGTGTTGCCTGTGTTCTCCTCTAAGATTTTGATGGAATCTTGTCTCACATTTAGATCTTTCATCCATTTTGAGTTTATCTTTGTGTATGGTGCAAGAAAGTGGTATAGTTTCATCCTTCTGCATGTGGATGTCCAATTTTCCCAGCACCATTTATTGAAGAGACTGTCTTTTTTTCAGTGGATAGTCTTTCCTCCTTTGTTGAATATTAGTTGACCATAAAGTTGAGGTGAATCCACTTCTGGATTCTCTATTCTGTTCCATTGATCTATGTGTCTGTTTTTGTGCCACACTGTTTTTGTGGTACACACTGTCTTGATGACCACAGCTTTGTAGTACAACCTGAAATCTGGCATTGTGATGCCCCCAGCTATGGTTTTCTTTTTTAATATTCCCCTGGCTATTCGGGGTCTTTTCTTGTCTTATTACATTAGCTAGAGCTTCTAGTACAATGTTGAAAAGGAGTAGTGAGAGGGGACATCTTTGCCTTATTCCTGATAAAAGTGTGAAAGCTTGGAGTTTCTCACCAATATGTATGATGTTGGCTGTAGGGTTTCTTTTTTTTTTTAAGATTTTTTTATTTATTTACTCATGAGAAACACACAGAGAGAGGCAGAGACATAGGCAGAGGGAGAAGCAGGCTCCCTGCAAGGAGCCTAATGTGGGACTCAATCTCAGGACTCTGGGATCATGACCTGAGCCAAAGGCAGATGCCCATTCACTGAGCCACCCAGGTGTCCCAGCTGTATGGTTTTTTTTTTTTTAATTGTAGACAATTTTTTAATTGTCTTTCTTAAGTTGAGGAATTATCCATCTCTTCCTAGTTTATTGGGAGTTTTTTTAAATCATGAATTGATGTTGCATTTCTTCCAGTGTTTTTCTTGCAAACATTGATTTGATTGTGTGGTTTTTCTTCTTTGGTTTGTTGATGTGATGGATTACATTAACTGACATTTTGAATGCTGAGCCAGCCTTGTATACCTGGGACAAATTCCACTGGGATGTGGTGTATAATTCTTTTCCTATACATTGTTGGATTTGATTTGCTAATATTTTGTCAAAGATTATAGTATCTATGTTCATGAGAAATATTGGCCTGTAGTTTTCTTATAATATCTTCATCTGGTACTTATTTATTTATTTATTTATTTATCTACCTATCTACCTATCTATTTATCTATCTATCTATGAGAGACACAGAGAAAGAGACAGAGAAATGGGTCGAGGGAGAAGCAGGCTTCCTATGGGAAGCCTGATGCAGGACTTAACCCCAGGATCATGACTGAGCCAAAGGTAGATGCTCAACCACTGAGAAACTCAGGTTCCCCTATCTTCATCTAGTTTTGATATTAGGATAATACTGGACTCATAAAATGAATTAGGAAATATTCCATCTGTTCCAATCTTCTAGAAGAGATTGTAGAGAACTGATTAAATGCTTCCTTAAATGTTTGGTAGAACTCACCAGGGAACCCATCTGGGCCTGGTGCTTTCTATTTGGGAAGGATATTAAATATTGATTCAATTTCTTTAATAGATATAGGCCTATTTATATTGTATATCTTATATGAGTTTTGGCAGTTTGTGTCTTTTTTCTAGGTTTATTTTCTCTCCTTTATTAATATTATCAGTGAAATAATTCCATGCATTGCATTTGCTATTATATTTTCTCACATTTACTGTGTTGGGAAATGGCAGACTGTGTCTTTCAAGGAATAGATCCATTTCATCCATGTTGTCAAACGTGTGGGCAGAGTTGCCCCTAGTGTTCCTTGATTATCCTTTCAATGTCCATGGGATCTGTAGTGATGTCCCTCCCCTCTTTCATTTCTGACATTAATAACCTATATCCACTTTGTTTGTTTTTTAATTAGCCTGGATAGAGGCTTATTGACTTAATTGAATTTTTCAAAGAACCAGCTTTTGGTTTCACTGATTTTCTCTATTGATTTCCTGTTTTCAATTTCCCCAAATTCTGCTCTAATTTTTATTATTTCTTCTCTTCTGCTAACTTTGAAATTAACTTGCTCTCCTTTTCTAGTTCCCTAAGGTAAAAGCTTAGGTGATTGATTTTAGATGGTTCTTCTCTATATATGCATTCAATGCTATTCATTTCCCTCTAGGTACACTGCTCTCTCTACATTCTACAAATATTGATAAATCATGATTTCAACATCATTGAGTTAAAAATATTTTTAAATTTATCTTGAGATTTCTTCTTTGACTCGTGCTATGTGGAATTGTGTTGTTTAATCTCCAAGTATTCAGCAATTATCCAGCTGTCTTTCTGTTAACAATTTCTAGTTTGATGCTGTTGTAGTCTGAGAGCAAATACTGAATGAGATCTATTCTTTAAATTAGTCAAGATGTGTTTTTATGGCCCAGAATGTGATCCATCCAGAATGTTCCATGTGAGCATATGAGGAATGTGTGTTCTGCTCTTGTTTGATGAAGTAGTCTTTTATTCTTCCTCTCTTTTTCATGTTCTAGTTTTTTTATTTGAAAACTAGACATTTAAAATCATATAATGTGCTGATGCTGAAAATCAGATGCCCCCCACCCCAGGGTTTGCTGCTGCAGCTGCTGTGTATTTGTTTGTTTATAAGAATTAAATATACAAATATATATTTAATATAAATATATTTTAAAATAAAACAAATAAATATATATATTATATTTTAATATATATTAAAATAAAACATAAAAGCTCCTAGGAACATTTCATTTCCCAGCATTTCCTTTCAAGTTTTCTGGTTAGCCTGTTTGCCCCAACTGTTACCTGTTACTCACTGCCTCTGGAAGCCATGAAGGTAAACATTTGCCTATAAATGCTTTCAACAAATAGTCTCATTTTACCAGGGGAGTTCCCAGTCTGGTCAGACAAATATAGCCTTGCAAATGGGGTCTTTTAACAAATCATCAGACTGCTTAAGTAATGACAATTCTCTGGTAATGGGGCTTTGAAGTAACTACGACTCCATTTGTCCCTTCCACTGGCTACCAAGCTGCCAGTCTTCATCATCATCCAGGGTTGTTGATTTTCAAGACTACCACAAAGCTGGAGAGAGGAGACAGGCATAGGGTCAGTTAAAATGCTACAAACCTTGTTCTTCTTTTTAAGTTCCTGCCATTTTTCTTGAAAATGCTGCTTGGACTGTTGCAAGCTTTGGTCAATTTCCAGAGTTCTGAAAAAGTTGGTTCTGCTCATTTTTGCTGGAGAAAATTGTTGGAGGTCCACGTTCACTGTCTACCTCTTCCAGGGATTCCTTTCTTTTTTTTTTTTTTTTTTTTTTTTAAATTTTTTTTTTTTTTTTTTTTTTTATGATAGTCACAGAGAGAGAGAGAGAGGTAGAGACACAGGCAGAGGGAGAAGCAGGCTCCATGCACCGGGAGCCCAACGTGGGATTCGATCCCGGGTCTCCAGGATCGCGCCCTGGGCCAAAGGCAGGCACTAAACCGCTGCGCCACCCAGGGATCCCATCAGGGATTCCTTTCTATATCCCCAGGAGGAGGCTTTGAGGAGGCCCGAGTCAGGAACCCAATGGAAGGCCCAGGGAAACTCTCTGTATTCCTCTCAGCCTCATTTTCCAGAGCTGTAAAAAGAGACGTTCAACAGAGGTAGTCCCAGAGGGTGATCTTGCCTCAAATGCCCCATCTCTGTGCCTTGCCTAGAGGCAATTGGAAAACAGAAAGGGGATCTTTTTAATCTCAGCATCCCCCAAAGCATCAGCTTTTCTTTTCCACACTCAGAGACTGTGACACAGTCCATGCACCTGTGCAGACATGTGCTTTGCATTTAGGACAAAAACCCTAACACACAATAACTACTGCTTCAGGGGTATACTCTGATTTTTCTATTTTGTTTTATTTCTTTAAAAAAAAAATGTGTCAGTGTTACACTATATGTTGGCAAATTGCATTTAAATAAAAAAATAAATAAAATTAAAAAAATGTGTTGGTCATGGCCCACTAAAATGACTTTCCTGATGACTCATGCATCATCACCCACAAGTTGAAAACTGTAGCCCTAAAGTCACCCAGTTCAGGTGCCAGCTGCCCCTGAGCTGAGTGGGAGAATGGGCCCTCTGTAGGAGAGCAGGTAGGCACGTGGGAGGCAGGTCTTAAGCTGTGGCTGAAAAGTTTGGGTTTTTAAGAGAGTGTTCATTTAAGGGTCCAGAAGAGTGGGAGGTTATGGAATTAGGACACTGGGCATTAGGAGCTCTGGGCAGATGGCCCTGGTAGGGCACAAAAGACTCTTCCCTGTGTGTCTCTTGTAGGCAAATCTTACATGTGAGCTACATGATCTACTTTTCCCTCTGCTGTAGATTGAATTTTGTCTCCTGAAAATTCCCATGCTGATGCCCTAACCCCAATGTTATGGTGTCTGGAGATGAGGCTTGTGTGTGTGTGTGTGTGTGTGTGTGTGTGTGTGTGTGTGGCAGGAGGTGTAATTAGGTCATAAGACTGCAGTTCCTGTCATGATATTAGTGCCTTTATCATGAGACTGAGAGATCTCCTCCCAACCCCCACCATGTGAGCACGCAGCAAGAAGATGACCATGTGCAAGCCAGGAAGAAAGTCCTCACCAGAAACCAGGTTGACCAGCACCCTGATCTGGGATTTCCTGTCTCCAGACCTGTGAGGAATACATTTCTGCTATGTAAGCCCCCCAGTCTGTGGATCTTGTTCTAGCAAGCCAAGGAAACACACACATCCAATTGTAAATCCCCAGACACTGCATTCAGACTTGCACCCAGACCCCAGGGAGTCATCTAGACCATTCATCAAAGTCACCCATATGTGCTAGCCCCTGGGGAACACATGGCAGAGGAGACTTTCCCTGCCCCCAGGACCGGTACATGTAGGAAACATCTTTTTCTTGTAAGGCCAGACATCTGAGAGGTGAGGGGCAGGTGTTTCAGGCATCATTCCCGATTGACTGGAGAGAAGTCTCCGTGAGAAACTGCACAACATGGAAGTGCTGAGCTCACCACCCAGAGTCCCACACTCTTTTCATATGGTGCCACTGCGGCCTGCCTGTCTGGGAGAGGCTACCCAGCCCATGGGAAAGCCCTGAGGACCCTGCCATCCCGGCCCGCCCCCTCCATGCCCACCCTGGGGCAACACCTGCTGTCAGCAAGGCAGCTGTCTGTGCCATCACTTCCGTCTTCATCATCTGTATTGTTGGCATCGCCTTTATCTTTAACCTCATCAGTGAGACTAGAAGAGTCCAGATGGGCCCCTGGCACAGAGCGGGTGCTCAGCAAATGCCACTCCCCCCTTCCTCACCTTGAGGGCTCCTCCCCAAACACCTTGCTGTCTCAGGCCTGATAATGTTAATAAAAGCAATGGTAGGGGCCATTATCCAGTGCTCCCTACAGGCCCGAAACAGAAAATAAAAGCTCCCAGGGACGCACACAGGGAATCCTGGCAATCCTGTGAAGTAAGACCTACAACGCCCATGAAGAAGCAGGGGACAGAGTTGATGTGTCTTGGCCAAGGGCACCATGTTTGCTTCAAGGGTGGCGCTGAGAGAAGAGCCTATTCTAGGCCGGGGAGTTACAGGGCCCTCTACGTCGTCATCCAGCTGCAAGAAGTAAGACCCAAATAGCCCAGCACACACATTCACACACACCTACACACCCTGCAAACACACACACTCACCCACCACACACACATCGCATCCACTTACATGCACACACACACACAAACTCATGCACATATCGCACCAAACACCTGTTCATACAGCCCTACACACAACACACACACACTCATCCATGCATAAACCTACATGTACACACAATTATCCACAGGCAGGCACGCATACACACCACGCACATAGAAACACACTGTGATGGCTAATTTTATATGTCGGCATGGCTAGGCCACAGTGGGCAGACACCTGTCCAAGCCTTGCTCTGATTGTCACATGGAGGGTGTTCTTTGGCTGAGATTAGCATTTAAATCAGTGGACTTTGAGCAAAGCAGATTGGGCTCTGTAATGTGGGTGGGCCCCATCCAATCTGTTGAAGGCCTGACCAAAATGAAGCCTGACCACCCTCGAGCAAGAAGGAATTCTGCTAGCAGCCAGCCTTTGGACCTGAGCGCAGCTCTTCCCTGCTGGCCCAGCCTGAGAGTTCCGGCTTCCCAAGCCCCTCCACAATTGCATGAGACAATTTTTTCTTTTCTTTTCTTTTCTTTTCTTTTCTTTTCTTTCTTTCTTTCTTTCTTTCTTTTTCTTTCTTTCTTTCTTTCTTTCTTTCTTTCTTTCTTTCTTTCTTTCTCTTTTCTTTCTTTTCTAAAGATTTTATTTATTCATTCATGAGAGACACAGAGAGAGGCAGAGACACAGGCAGAGGGAGAAGCAGGCTCCCTGTGGGGAGCCTGATGTGGGACTCAATCTCATGACCCTGGGATCATGCCCGGAGCCCAAGGTAGATGCTCAACCACTGAGCCACCCAGGCGCCCAGAGACAATTTCTTAAAATAAATCTCTCTCTTTCTCTCCCTACCTGCCCCCTGCCACCACCAACATCTTGTTAGTTCTGTTTCTCTGGAGAATCCTGACTAATACACACATGTATATATGCATGGAAATAGTCACACACGCCACACTCATACATACACTCGCACATACATAAACATATTGTCTACACAAACACATACCCTACATGTACACATCCCCCATGCACAACCATCCACCCACATTATGCACGTACTACACACACATACACATGCCACATGCATGCACACCCCACAGCCATAGACAGATGGACATACACTCACTCACTAACCATGCACACACCCACACATCACAATTCCACAGACACGCATACTCGCACACCATGCTGCCACCCCCAGACCCATGTGCACACACATGCCCTTCCATAAAGGCCTGATTGAATGATCTTCAGGCCAGTATGGACAGTCCTCAGATCTCAGGGCTGTGGATCAGTGTCACTCCAGGTGGGGTCCAGACGCTTCTGAGGACAGGCCTACTTGTTTTTCTTTTTGGATTCCTAGATGAGATGAGCTGTCTTTGAATGTGTTAAAGGAAACTTGACATAAATAAACGATGGTTGCTGTTGTTAAACTCAATGAACAGGAACCAGCTGGGCCTTGAGGTGCTTCTGGCCAAGTGAGAGGAGGGCTCACCTCTCCATGGCTTGTTCCATGTGAGGACACCCCCAGGCATGGGCTCCTCCGTTTCGGTAGATAGGGACAGACAGGCATGATGGATGGCTTCTTGTGGAAGAGCCTGGCCCCATGTCACCCCTGCAGGAAGTCAGCACCAGTGACTGGGCCACAGTGGGTGTCACTCAGAGAGGACCCCAGCTCCCTCACTGGTCTCAGATCAACAGAGCTTGGATCAGAAACACAATCCGAATGAAACACAGGCTATTACAGAAACATCTGCACTAAATGTTTGCTTCAGCTTCTTAGCACGTGGAAATGATGCCATCCCTCCCTCAAACAAGAAAAATTTTAAATTGACAGCAGAACTCTTAGTAGAAGGTTCCGTGATCTCTATGGGAGTCTAGCTTTCCAAGGGAAAAACTAAATGTATGAAATCTCAATCAGTGGCAATCACAGCTGGCTCCAGCACACATGAGCCGGGAGGCCGCGCTCCCCTGGAGCATTTGGAAGACGTCTTATTACCTAACACATCATCCTCATCAATGGGCAGCGTGTCCAAGGGTTGCATGTGATGCAGAGCAGAGCAGACCAGGACACCAGCGGGGCCAGGCCAGTGAGCAGCAGTGGAGCAGGGGGCCCTGGACTGGGCCAGGCTGGTTGACCCTCCCAGCCCCCACCCAGACATCTATGTGGAGCGCAATAGGGAGGTGGGATGGCCAGAGGAGCCACTCTGGGTAGACCGTTTAATCCCTCAACAAGACACTCTGAGGACAACGGTAGGAGTCCATTTTTTTTTAAATGTATTTTATTTCAATTCAGTTAATTAACATACAGTGCATTATTAGTTTCAGAGGTAGAATTCAATGACTCATCAGTTGCATACAACACCCAGTGTCATCACATCATGTGCCCTCCTTAATGCCCATCACCCAGTTACCCTGTCCCCCACCCCCCCCTCCAGTGACCCAGTTTGTTTCCTAGACTTAAGAGTCTCTTATTATTTGCCTCCCTCTCTGATTTCATCTTGTTTTAGTTTTCCTTCCCCTATGATCCTCTGTTTTGTTTCTTAAAATCCACATATAAGTGAAATCATATGATCATCGTCTTTCTCCGATTGACTTATTTCACTTAGCATGATACCCTCTAGTTCCATCCATGCCATTGCAAATGGCAGGATTTCATTCTTTTTGAAGGATAAGTAATATTCCATTGTATATATACACCCCATCTGATCTATCCATTCATCTGTTTTTTTAAAAGATTTTATTTATTTATTCATGAGATACACAGAGAGAGGGAGAGAGAGGCAGAGACACAGGCAGAGGGAGAAGCAGGCTCCATGCAGGGAGCCCGATGTGGGACTTGATCCCGGGACTCCAGGATCACGCCCTGGGCCAGAGGCAGACGCTCAACCGTTGAGCCACCCAGGGATCCCCTATCCATTCATCAGTTGGTGGACATCCAGGCTCTTTCCACAGTTCTGTTGTTGACATCACTACTATGAACACTGGGGTTCAGGTGCCCTTTCGGATCACTGTTTGTATCCTTTGGGTAAATATCCAATAGTGGATCCAATTGCTGGGTCATAGGATAGCTTTATTTTTATCTTCTTGAGGAACCTCCATACTATTTTCCAGAGTGGCTGCACCAGCTTGCATTCCCACCAGCAGTGTAAGAGGGTTCCCATTTTGGTAGGAGCCCATTTTACATCTGAGGAACCTGAGGATCATAAGATGACCAAGCATTTTTTGTTAATAAGGAGAAGGAGGCAACTGCCTGCCCACCTCTGCCCTTTGGGGTATCTCCTTGAAAGCATAATAGGTCGGTTTTACTTTGCAAGGTCGTGAGCCCCTGACCCTTGTACCTGAGAGCACACACCTCTGAGGTTGCTTTGGAAGACCCACATGGATATATCCTCCTGTCTATCTATGAGATACAAGAAGGTTCTCGTGTTCTCTCTTGCACTAAGGTATGAATTTGTTGAAATTCTGCCCAGAATTTGTACGCGCTTTCATGCTACCTTGCATGCATGTGAACCTGATCACACTTACCTCAGATTAAACCGCATTCTTCCCTTGATTCTGGGACAGAAGAGTCTTCTGTGAGCAGGTGTTTCCTATTTCCCCAACACGCAGTGGTGGTGGGGGGCTGTGACCCTCCTCATCACCTTGCCATTCAGCCAGAGGGTCATGGGAATCTCAGGGAGGACATCTGGAAGTGGAGGCAAGCACCCTGCCTTGTGGAGAGGTCACCTGCACAAAACACTGTTACATGCTACCTTGGCCCGGGATGCAGAATGACCCAAAGGCCCCATAAGCTCAACAGGCGTCCACAGGCTGAAGATGGTGATGGTGCCGTTGCCTACACAGCCCCGGCCAATTCCCTTGGCGCTTGCCAAACACTCTCCTGCCTCCGAGACACTGGCTCCTCTCACGTGCACACTGCCCTTGAGATCCGAGTTAGTGTCGAGCAAGGACTGGCTCCTTTCTGTGGCTGAGCAGTGCCCCACGTCACCCAGTCTACTCTTCGGGCAGGCCCCACCGTGGGTCGGCTCTACTGGGGCCCATGTCCAGCAGGTGCACCACACCCAGCATCTGGTCAGGAGCTGCTGTTTTCTTTGCTTCCCTGAGTCAGCCTTTAGCCATCACAGTCCAGCAACATGAACACTATTATTATGCAGTTCATTAGCCTTCTTCTTCTGACTCAGCCTCTTCCCTCTGCCTTCGTGATGTACAGATGGATCTGGTGGCGAAAAGCTAATTGCATATGGCTCCGCTATTTTAGGTCGGTCAAACAAACAAGCAGCATGCATCTTAATACCATCAACCGCTTTATTTTTAAAAAGCTGAACATCTTTTATGTATACACCAGTGTAGCCTCTAGATTTGGGGGGGAGGGCTGGCTGTATCTTGTAGAAAACTCTCCTCGCGTACATTAATACTTGCCAAATGTGATTATGGTTCCACTTCCATTTTGTATGTGCTCTACACGACCTGTTCACCAGAGATGGAATCCATGAGGAGGGAAAGACAGGAACATCAAATACCAAGCATGGACAGTCACCACCTCAGCAGTCTTCAGGGACAGGTACCGTAAACTCAAACGTATCATCTTGCTGAAGTCCACACTGTACAAATACCGCCTTGAACCACATGGATGATGAACCATAGGGTGGTGCACACAGGTACTGGATGACTTCTGCCCCACTGCCGAGGTAGGCTCTGCAAGAAGCTACTCTCCCAGCGACAAGGTCCTGTAGAAGAATGGGTGCTCCTTGTTGACTGTGCCATAGTGGCGGAGATGCAGCCTCGGTATTGAGCAAAGCACTTTTGGGACTACGAGGCAGCGGATTCTTGGAACAGGGTGGAGGACTCATTTTCATGTCCTGTTAATGTCTTCTCTTTACCCTTGTGCCATGTGAGTATGAAGCTCCTAGAGTATTCTAGAAGGGGTTTAAAATATACTCCAAACAAACCAAAAAACAAAAACAAAAACAAAAACACCCAGCAATGGTCCGGACTATCAGACTTCTCCATCCTCAGCTTTCAGGTCACTGGACAGCCGGGTGTGGGCAGCATCCTGTGCCTTCCACAAAGGGCCCTGAGCTCCTGAACGCTGTCAGTGCCATGACCCGAGCCACTGTGCCAAGACAACACCCAGAACCAAGTGGCTCACAATTATCTTTGAAAGACATATTTCCAAATTAGAAAAAAATGATGTATGTATATATCTACACAGTTACCATTCCTAGTGTTCTTCATCCCATTGCGAAGGTTCCGGTATCCATCTGGTATCCGTGTCCTTCTGCCACAAGAACTTCTTTTAATTATTATTATTTTTGTGTGTGTGTGCAGGTCAGATGATCCTGAATCCTCTCAGCTTTGTGTGTCTAAATATGTCTTTATTTTGCCTTCAATTTTGAAATTTATTTTTTGGCACTGTATCGAAGAGAAAGCTGGCCGCTTTCTCTCTTTTCAGTGCTGGCAGGTGTTTTCCTGTGGCCTCCTTGTGTGTGCTGCTCTGATGAGAAGCCCATCTCCATCTTTGCCTCCTTTCCTCTCTGCTCATGGTGTGCTTTTTTTTTTTTTTCTTGCTACTTCTAAGATTTTCTCTTTCTCGTTGGTCATAAGCAGTTAGATGAGGAGGTTCCTTGGTGTGGCTCTCTTCATTGTGTCTGTGCTTGCAGTCCCTTGGGTCTCTGTGCTTAACCATCAACTTTGTAAAATTTTCTCCCATTATTTTTTTTCAAACATTTTTTCCTGCCTTTAGGGCTACTAGAAATTACCCCATAGGGAAAAAAAAAAAGAAAAAAGAAAAAGAAATTACCCCATAGCTACCTGATGCTCTGGATTGTTGAGGTTTTTTTTCCATTTTTATTTCTCTCTATATTTTATTTTGGATGGTTTCTATTCCCAAGTCCTCAAGGTAACTAATCTTTTCTTCTACAGTGTTTAATTGTTGGTCAATCCCATCCTGTGTATTTTTCATCTAAGACATTGTATCTTTGTTCCTTGACATTCGTTTGTCTTACATTTCTTTTCTTATCTTTCATGTGCTCACTTAACACATTCAGTGTTTTCTTTTGCTTCTAGAACAAAGAATAGAGTTATAATACTTGTTTTTAATCCTGTCTACTGGCTCTATCATCTCTGATTGAGTCTTCTCCCCATTATGGCCATATTTTCCTATATCTCTACATACCTCGGTAATTTTTGTTGGATCCTACACGTTGTAAATTTTACCTTGGCAGGCGCTGGGTAAGTCTGCGTCCCTATAACTATTGCTGGGCTTTGCTCTCAGGCATAGTGACTTGGAAGCAGTTTGATCCTTTGAGGCTTGGTTTTAAGATCTGTTGGGTAGGTTTTAGTCTAGCATTGTTTACCCCAGTCCTGCGCCAGTACCCTCTGAGCACTCCACCCAATGCTCATGAGCCGCGAGAATTTCCAATCCAGCACAGGACCAGGACCATTCCCCACCCTGCAGGAACATGGATACTGTTATCTCTAATCCATCCAGATGGTTCTTTTCCTGACTGGAGTAGTTTGCTCACACATCTGTGCTGATCCTCCCCCACTGAATGCCCCAGGGGACCCCTCCATAGAGTCTAGATGGATCCCTCTCTTCACGCTCGACCTATGGACCCCAGTTGCCCTTCACCTCCCGGCTCATCTCCTCCACTCAAGAAGATCCCTGTGGCTGGGCCCCCTCCCCACCATGGCCTGGAAGCTCTCTCCAGGCAGTAAGTTGGAGCAGTACCAGGGCTCACAGGATTTTCTCCCGCCCCTCAGGGATCGCTTTCTTGAACTGTTTGACGTCCAGTGTCTGAAAACTGTTGATTGCATATATTTTGTCCAGACTTCTAATTGTTTCAGGCAGGAGGGTAAATCTAGTCCCTGTTATTCCGTCTTGGCCAGAGGTAAAAGTTCATCAAATATTTGCTGAATGTCAAATATTTACTAAGTGCCAAAGATTGTTGAATGTCAGGCAAACTTCTGTACATTTGGGATGCATCAAGGACAAAATCCAACATCTCTACCCCGGGGAGGGGAGGGGAGGGGAACAGCAGTGGTCAGGAAATCAAAAATAAACTTAAGAAATCAATAAATTATATATAGTGTTATATGAGTTTGCTTGGGACGCTTCGACAAATACCATAGACTGGGTGGCTTAAGCAAGAGAAATTTACTTTTTCACGGTTCTGGAGGCTACAAGCCCAAATCAAGCTGTCGGCAGGTTGGTTTCTCTTGAGGCCTCTCTCTTTGGCTTGTAGACAGCCTCGTCCTCTCCGTGTCCTCACATGGTCTTCCCTGCGTACACATCTGTGTCCTGATCTCCCCTTCTTATAGAATGCCAGTCACATGGATCAGGGCTCATCCTAGTGACCTCATTTAATCTTAATCACCTCCGTGAAGGTTCTATTTCCAAATACAGTCACATTTTAAGGTACCAGGAATTAGCACTTCAACATATGCGTTTGCGGCGGGCGGTGGGGGTGGGCGGGGAGGGCACCACTGAGCCCATAAAAAAGCATGTTGGAAGGTAGTAATTACTGTAGAAAAAAAAAGAGGGGGAAAGCGGAGTAGGTTTGGGGGGATCAGAGAGCCACATGGGGCACATTTGAAGTAGGGTCTTACTGGAAAGCTGACATTCTGCTCACCGTCCCCTCTGCTCCCGCCCAAACCCTAATGTGCTCGGAAGGGTCTCAGAGCCACCTGGAAGCCAGAGCGGTGTCCTTGGAGAGGGCTCATTCCAAGTCTTGGATTGCTAAAAGCCCCCCCACCCCACCCCAAGAAGCGCCTGCTGCTCCCCGCCAAGGCTGGGAGGGACGCAGAAAGGAAAAACTGACCAGGAGCAGGGCTCTCAGAGGCACATGGCCCCGAGGCCCGCCCAGGCCGTAATTAATTGGGACACATGCTCTCAGAGTTTACAAATGTTTATTCTACAAAATCTAGGACCCAGATCCAATGAGAAAATGCATTGTTCCTGGTGAGTGTCTGGGTCTGATCAGCTCTTGTGACTGAGCGCAGCTGAGCTGAGCAGCTCACACCGGTCAAGACGAAGCATCTGGAAGGCGGTCATCTGTGTTTGAAACGTGCCGCATCCACAGTCTTGTCCACGGGAGGCGGGCCCCTGCTCCTGGACGGGGCGCACGGCACCCCAGACATAAGCCCCTTCCCCGATGACAGCCGTGCCTGGGCTCACCCTTGCGGGGTGCTTCTGCCCAACACAGGGCCCTGCACCGTGAAATGTGGAGAACTTTCTTCCCCAGCCACAGCCCACCTCCCCAACGTGCGGGCTCCCCGCTCTGGTCACCACACTGTCCCCAGCTCCTGCCGCCACACCAGCCTCGCAGACACACCCGGTCCCACACTTAGCCTGACCCATGCACTTTGGCTTCCTTCCCGCCAGCAACTGCCCTGAACCCACCCCCAGCCCTGTCAGTGTCCTTCTCCCGGCCCCTACTGTAGGGGCTCCTGGCCCTGGAACCTTCTATGGCGGGCTGTGCGCCCTCCTGGGCTGGAGCCCTGCCGTCGAGACATGACACCCCACAGGCTGGCGTCATCCGAGGGCACGGTTCTTAGCAAGGGTGATAACCAGCGCCTGCGGGCCCAGGGGCCAGCTGGGGGCACTGCGCAAAGATGCACGGAGGCCCAATATCACACTATGCCTTCCTTCCTGCCCCCACCATCCCGTCATCTGACAGGCTGGGGGGCCCCAAGAGCCCCGGGGCCCCCTAAGATGCTGTGGGTGCCATGAGACACGGAGCAGAGACAAGGGCATGGTTGGAGGGAAGGAGGAAGTGAATTGTTGGTGTGGGTGTTTCGGCCCCAGCCCGTGGATTTCTTCCCAATCTCCCAGCTTTGTAGTTGCACAGAAACAATTTCTTAAAACTTTTGTCAAACCTTTAAAAACTCTGCCCTCTTCTTTGGATCCAACCCACAAATCCTGAAGGAGGCAAAACCGAAACCAAACAAAAACAAAACCCCCAACAGACTTCGCCTTTGAAACTCAGCAGCCATAGGCCTTACAAAGCCGCCAGGCCCAGCAGGCCCTTCTACTGATGGGGCCTGGCCCACCCAGCTTTGCGTGGGCAGAGCTGCCCTTGCCTGCGGCACCTGCCTTTGCCTGGACACGTGGGAAGCTTCTGGAGCGTGGGGCCGGGTCCCCCTCCAGGTTGGTTCCTTTCAACAGCCCGAGACTCGACTTTCAAACAATTTGATCCATCGACCGGGGCATGGTGTATACAGGCGGCGCCTGCTCTGCTTCAGAGAGCCAGCACGGCGTCCTAGAAACGCCCCAGGTTCCAGGCAGGAACTCGGCCGTGACCACGAGTCCACGGGATATGCACCGGCCCGGCTTTAGTGAGGGGCTGTATGGAAGCAGCCTGGGGTAGGGGACAATGTGGGGTCTGAACACGACAGGCCCTGTGGACATCACGGTGGCAATCCTCTACCCGTAGCCTCCTCTGGAGTCGCGCGCCACCCCCACCACATGCCTCAGTTTCCTTATTTGTAGACGTGTCCACGGGGGGTTGTGTAAGGTTAAGATGCGGTTTGTAAAGGGTTTCACGGATTCCTGATGGGAATATGATTTATTAACATGTGAATGTTGCCTGCGCACCCTGCGTCCCCATGGAATAAAGAGAATTTTGACCTTGGGGGCTCCCTCCCTCCTTCAGTCTTCCCCACTCCCACCCCCCTATCCCCCCCCAACAAAGAGAAAGTTCTCTATTTGACAGCTGGGTTTCAAGCTTTTTTATGATGCAGATTTGGGCCAAAGGGCACAAAGAGGGAGGTCTCAGGAGGGAAGGAGCTGGGGGGTTGGAGAGAGAGAGAGGGAAAGGAGGAGGCGGGGGCGGGGGTGGGGGGTGAGTATTATTGGCTGGGTGAGCTCCAGGGCTCCCCTTTGTTGTAGAGAAATATGGGGAATGGGCAAAGCCAAAAGAAAACAAACCAGGAGCAGGAGGCCGAGCCTAGCTCACCCAGAAGAGCCCCGAGCGAGTATGGGGGCTGCTGGAGAGCGGGAGCCCGGGGTGTGGGTGCTGTGGGAGGGGGCTCCCCTGCAGGTGCTGGGATGAGGACTGGGGAGGGGGGATTCATATACACCTCCGGAGGCTCTCAACCGCACCCCCTAACGTTGCTTCCAAATCTCCAGCGAGGACTGGGAGCGGGGACCCGCCGGGGCAGGGCGGGGGCAGGCTGCAGCCCCTTCTCCTCACCTGCTGAGCACCTGCCACAGCTCCAGCTCCGTGGCTGCTGCTCCAGGGTGGTGGCCTCAGAGCCAGGGAATAGGCAGGTGCCGTGGGAGGGGGCAAGAGGAGGACATCCGGAGGGCTGAATCCCAGAAGGACAGGCTGCCTGCAGGTCAGCAAGGGGAGGAGGGTGGGAGAGGACACGTGCAAAGGCCCAGGGGCAAGAGCACACTAGGACTCAGGCATTGCAGAGGCTCTGACTTTAACGCGCGATAGGGAGGCAGATGAAGGGAGTTTGGATTTTACCCAAAAGGACTGAACAGAAGGATTTAAGTCCAAGGATGACGGGAAGGCCAAGTTGCCAGTTGGGAAGTTTGCTTTGGCTGCGGCAGGAGGAAGAACGGAGGGGTGGAGAGCCCACCTGGCTGCATAAAGGGGAGGTTCCTTACCTGCTGCTACCTCCGTGGGGTCAGGCACGTGTGTGCACACATGCGTGTGCATGTGTGCGTGTGTGCGTGTGCGCGTGTGCACCGGCTCTGAGACCTCAGGCTGGGGAAGGGACCCTGAACCAGAACCTCGCCCGCCCTACAGGGACGTCCCCACTGCTCCCGGCAAGCTTTGAGGGACACAGCAGGTGGCCCCTGGCTGGGGGAGGCCAAGGCAGAAACAGCTGGAGGGGAATCAATTTGTTCTTTGCTACAGCTCCACATAAACCAATTAGAGCGGACCCAACAGGAGCCTTGGTGTTGGGAGAGGAGAACACGAGAAGGGTCAACCTGGGCATGTTAATCCTTGCTGGTACCTTCCAGCTGCCTGCGGGATAAAGCGCAGACTCCCGGGAAGGTGGCCAAGACCTGCGGCTGCTGGCTGCCTCCCCTCACGCTGCCCCCTCCTGACCCGCACCCAGACACACTGGGGGTTCCAGGGGGCTCCTGCCTCCAGGCCTGGGCTCCTGAGTCCTGCCCCGGGGCTGCCCGCCCCATCCCGGCCCCGGGCAGACTTGCCGGGTCTCCTCTGTACAGCTGGCCTTGGCCGCAGGGGTCTGGGGGGGGGGGGTGCTCCAGCCAGGTCACTGGGAGGACTGGAGGCCGTGGGGCCTCCACACCAGTCCCAGCTCAGGGGCTGGCTGTGCAGTCTCAGCTCTCAGCTCGCTTTCCACATCAGTGTGAAGGGGTCACACGCCAGCCTGTGCCCCTCGCAGACACCTGCTCGGGTGCCCAGGACAGGGACCCAGGAGCTGGGGTGCCCAGCCCCCTCAGTGCGGCCTGCCTGAAGTCATTGTGGGGGTCTCAGGATCCCCCCAAATCCCCGCCAGGACCCCAGTGGGCGCTCAGTGAGGCAGGCTGCTTCTCGGTGGCCCTGCTGCTCCTCTGACCCCTGTGACCCCCTCTGGCCCCCTCTGCTGCCCCCCAGCTGTGCCAGGCCTGGATCCTGACCCGCTCCACCCCTGCCAGCTCCTGGCCCCCTGCCAGCTGTGAGCCAGCCCTGCGCAGGCCCCCGTGGGCCCCTGTCTTCCAGGAACCAGCACCTCAGCCTTCTGCATGTCGAGAATGGTCTGGCCATGCCCGAGGGCCATGGTTCCTGGAACTGGCCTTCCAGGGAATGGGTGGGTGGCAGGGGAGGGCCCTCCTTTGCCTCCTGGGGGTACCTGGCCAGGTGAGCCCAGGGCGTGGGAGCCTGCGCACCTGTGTGGGGTGCCCCACCTCCTGCCTGTCCCCGTTCTCGGGGGCTGGGCATTCCCGCCGAAGGGCTGGTCTGCCGCTGGCACGCTTGCTTCTTTTTTTTTTTTTTTAATTCTTTTTTTTAATTTAAATTCAATTAGCCAACATATAGCACATCATTAGTTTCAGAGCTAGAGTTCAATAACTCATCAGTTGCGTATAACCCCAGTGCTCATCACATCGCGTGCCCTCCTTAATGCCCATCACCCATTACCCGTCCCCCCCTCCGCTCCAGCGACCCTCAGTTTGTTCTTTATAGTTAAGAGTCTCTCACGGTTTGTCTCCTTCTCTGATGACTTCCCCTTCAGTCTTCCCTCCCTTCCCCTGTGATCCTCTGTGCTGTTCCTTAAATTCCACATATGAGTGAAATCATATGATAATTGTCTTTCTCAGACTGACTTATTTCGCTCAGCATAATACCCTCCAGTTCCACCCACATTATTGCAAATGGTAAGATTTCATTTTTCTTGACGGCTGAGTCATATCCTATTGTATATGTACACCGCATCCTCTTTATCCCCTCATCTGTTGATAGGCCTCTCGGCTCC
Organism: Canis lupus dingo; assembly: GCF_003254725.2. Classification (NCBI taxonomy): domain Eukaryota; kingdom Metazoa; phylum Chordata; class Mammalia; order Carnivora; family Canidae; genus Canis; species Canis lupus. Next base: position 69,596,848 of record NC_064250.1, read on the forward strand.
TTCCACAGTTGGGCTGTTGTGGATGTTGCTGCTGTGAACACTGGGGCGCAGGTGCCCCTTCAGATCAATACATCGGTGTCTTTGGGGTAAATCCCCAGCAGTGCAATTGCTGGGTCATAGGGTAGCTCCCTTTTTAACTTCTGGAGGACCCTCTACACTGTTTCCAGAGTGGCTGCACCAGCTTGCATTCCCACCAACAGTGCAGGAGGGTTCCCCTTTCTCCACATCCCCTCCAACACCTGTTGTTTCCCTGACTTGCTGGTTTTTTGTCACTCTGACCGGTGTAAGGTGGTATCTCCCCGTGGTTTTGGTGTGTATTTCCCTGATGCCGAGGGATGTGGAACATTTTGTCATGTGTCTGTTGGCCACGTGTATGTCTTCTTGGAGAAATGTCTGTTCATATGTCTTCTGCCCACTTCTTGACTGGATTTGTTGTTTGGGTGTTGAGCTTGATACGTTCTTTATAGATCTTGGATACTATGCGTGCTTGCATCTTGAGCCCCTCTTGCCTACAGGTGTGGGGCTGGGGGTTGGGAGCTAGGACTCACCTTCCCTACTTGGAGGGAGGGACCTCACGTGGGCCGTGGGCCGTAACAGAGCTCTGTGAACAGTGTGTGCACCCAGAGCAGGGAATGCAGGCAGGATGGGGAGGCTCCTGGTGCAGAGGGAAGGAAAGGGAAGGAAGGTGCACAGCAGAGGTGAGAGAGCAGACCATTCTCCTGGGCTCCTGATCTCCGGGCTGCCAAAGGGCTTAGGGAATGCACTCAGGTGCATTCTCTGCAGAAGGTGGACGTGGTGTTGCAGGAGTCCCCAGAGGGACCGAGATCCTTCTACAGCCCTAGACTGTGCTGGGGAAGGCTGAGTCAGACTCGTCCAGGGAACCCAGCAGCAGCAGGGGACCCCACAACGAGGCCCATTTGGGGCCCGGGACAAGGCAGGGAGCTGCCACCCTGGCCATGTTTGAGGTACACACAGCTGCTTTCTGCTGAGGTCAATGAGATGTGCCCCCTCCCGGCTGCTCCATGCCTTGATGAGCCTCGGGGCCACAAGTGGATTCCAAGCCAAGCCAGCCCCTTGCTGTGGGGATGAGCTCAAGGCCACAAAGCACAGTATGTGGCCAGAGCTGAGAGGAGGCCGGTTCCATCCCAGCATAGGGCCTAACTTTCTAGTAATCTCTGTTGTCCAAGACGAGAATGGGGGTAGAGCTGAGACCAGGCTCTGGAGGCCACTCACAGACAGACCCATGGACAGGCGCACCCAGGATCGAAGGAGAGACACCACACAGGCACTTTGACCCTCACACATCCTCCCTGTGGACACGCAGGGAGACAAAAGGGTACATGCTCTGGGTATGGACAACACACCTTCATACAAGGATGTGCACACTTGCACGTGGACGTGATTAAAGACAAAGTGCTGGTGCTGATGTGAGACCACCGCCCATGCTTCAGCCACCTGGGCAGGGGGAGACGGGGATGAGGGGAGCAGGTGTGCAGGTGGTCGAGGACAGGGTGAGAGATTTCTCACCCTCTTCAGCTACAGACCAGCAGCCCCGAATCCTTTCTGCAGGCCTGGGACAGGCAAGCAGGAAGATCTGACCACAGGAACCACTAAGGAAGAACGACAGAGACATGGAAACATGTTTTCTAGAAGAAAGAAGCCAGCCTAGAGGGGAAGAGGTGTCAAGAGGGAGGTGTTCCAGGAGGCGGAGCCCAGGGAGAACCGGGTTGGGGCAATCACCTCTAGCCTGATACCTGTCACCACTCCCTGGACACCCCCAGGGCAGGGGCAGGTGGGGGCCATCGTTCGGGGACACAGATGGTGCCACACACAAGCTGGATGTTGGATGAGGGGACACTCAGTGCTCGATTCAAGAACGTTTTCCAGAGGCCAGAACAAGGGGTGTGGGTTGGGAGGGGAGAAGGCCCTGGAGAGAAACCGGGCCTGGGAAGCTGACCCATGGTGGCTCGAGGCGAAGACAAGATGAACCGAGGTGGGAGGAATATTCCAGACCCAGGGCCCCCTTGTGTTGTAGACAGTGGCGTTTCTCAAACTCAAGCACCTAGGGATCCCTGGGGTTAGAGTACCAGCACCCAGGGGTCCAGGAAGCTGGTGAAAAAACACTGTGAGGACAATCTCTTCCAGCAACGAAGTCGCATCACAAAGGGCGGCTGATGGCCTACAAAAGGGTCCCCCCAGGTAGGAGTCCCTGGTGACTAGGCTCGGCCTGAGGGTCCCTCCAAGTAGACAAAGAGTGACAGAGGAGCTCAGGACTGCACCCTGTGCCGGGAGGGGTCTACACAGCCCCCCTCACAGCCTGCCTGGGCCCCTTCAGACAATGGTCTGTCCCCTCCAGCCCATTGGCTTTCCCAGGGGCTCCCAGTCCCCCCCACCAGCAGCCCCGAAGCCCTCCGCTCAGGCCTCCTGCTCCCCCAGCCTGGCCTCACGGCTTCCTGTCCCCTCACCCAGCACAGCCCGCCAGCCGGAGGCCAGGCCGAGGCCCAGGCCAGACCATGAATCCCCTTCCACTGCATTGGTTTCTCTCTCCTCTTAAAAAAAAAAAAAATCCATGGAGCATTTCTGGTAAATAAAATTACCCACCTTGTTCCAAGTGACTTGGTGAGTCAGCTGCTGCTGACTCGAGGCCGGGACTGTTTCTCTCCCTCGGGGCCTCAGGGGCCTCCAAGAACACACGCGTGGACCCCAGGGTCCAGGACTGGGGCCTGGGAGCCCCTTAGCAGGAGGCCCCCAGCCCCACCTCCTTCTGCGGCTCCCCTCGGCCCCCCACTCCTCTGCTGTGCCACCACCAGGAGCCCCCCACAGGCCCTCTCATGCTCCCCTGTTCCAGAACGTTCTCTGCCTCTTACTTGCTCTTCTTGTCTGCCGTGAGCCATCCGTGGTCCGTCTACCCCCGCCGGACCCAACCCAAGGGTGCCAAAATGCGAGCTCGCCACCCCGGGAGCTCTTTGCCTTGTGCCTACCTGGGCAGCTGTCCTGGACATGCTTCACTGCGACCTCGTCACATGTGTCCCCTGTTTTCTGAGGCCAAGCTGACCAGTGGAGCTCTGTCACTGCCCCCACCCCGCCCTAGACGCCCCCCCCCCACGACAGGCCGTGTGCTCTGCCCGCGTGGGAGCCACGCCCCTCCCCCCTAAGGCCACACCTAGGTCTGGCTGCGGAGGCGCCCGTGGGTGGCCAGTAGTGAGCAGAACTGCCTTGCCCGCTGTCCTCAGCGAGTCATAGAGCCCTGGGACCGTAGTCTGAGGGGCGCGCCCCGGGTGACCCCTGAGTGGGGGAGAGTGGGGCCACAGAGCCCGCATGAGCCTCATCCTGCCACTGACGATGCTGCGATCTGCTGAGAGCTTGGGGTCCTCGCCCTTAAAGCGGGCCAGTGCAAGGGGACGGTGCACACAGATCTCCTCCCCAGGGCTTGCACACAGTAGGCGCTCAGTAACGGCACAGCCATCCTGCTGCATCCCAGCTGGATCTACAGGCATGACAGTCTACAGCTCGCTGTCCGCTTGCAGACTCCGTGGTCTGGAAATGTGCCCTGGGCTTTTGCCAGGGGTGGCTACGAGGAGCAGCTTTACGAAAACTGTCCCAGCGTTTGCTGTCTAGATGCTGTTGGGGACATCGCCCATTTTTCATTTCGGGGCCACCTAGATGGCACTTCTCAGGAAAAGCAACTTTCAGAGCCAAGGCTGGAAAAATCCTTGTGCTTTCCAGGGCACCGAATGGCCACTGCCGTGAAGGGAGCCTTTTTCCCCACACAGGTGTGCGGAGACACTGCTGCATTCAGCCCTCGGGACGGTCATCGCCAGGCTGATGGGAGCAGCCTTGTCTGCCTTCCCCGGGGGTCTTACACATTTCCTGGGCGCCCTGATGCAAAGAGAGCTGGGAAGCCCTATCCCAGGGGGCAATAGGACAACTGAACTGATCCTATTTCCCTTTTCACTTTAGCTGCCAGGAATCTCAGGGCCAAATTTGAGAATCCCATCAAAACCGCCACCCAGGACCTACTGGCCTGCATGTGTCCCACTCTCCTCTTGGTGCTCAGTTCCTATTGTCGTTTATATTTGCTGTAGCCTGGAAACTTCAGTGTCTTGCCTTTCACTCATTTTCACTGCATCTTCCCTGTAGTCCGAGGTCATCCTTCACGAAGTAAGGTGGGGTTTGAGTAAATAGTTACAAGTGTCAGGCATGTAACCCCAAACCCCAAGGGGCCCCGCTACCTCCAGGAGCTGACCCCACACCTTCTCCTCCCACCTTTTCCGCCCCGAGGGTATGCACGTCCAGCACCTGTGCTGCATGCTGTCTTTGGACAGCACCACCCTCTGAGGGAGGATATTCGGACCCATAGTCCAGGGGGAGTTTCTGACTCATGGAATTTTGGATCCAAAGGGATGCCTGGCCCTGGCCCTTCATTCCGGGTGACATGGAAGCCAAGAGAGGGTGGGTGGCGGGTCCCAGGTGACGTGATGGTGGCCTCCTGGCTTTCACCCACACGGGACATGCACCAGCTCATCCACCCTCAGCTTCCAACAAGGTAATGGATTCTCGGGTGCAGACGCTTATAACTGTGAGATTGAGGCAGCATCATGATTAAGGGGCGGTTGCCTTGGCTAGAGGTTTTGGGACGAGGAGGAAAGCTGTAGACAGCTGGATGCTTCTGTCCACCAAGCCTTTCAGCAATGTGGGAAGCACCACCCCGAACCCAGCCAGGGCCCCCCCACGGGGCTGGTAAACACCACTGCCGGGGCCACCAGGGAGCCAAAGTGGCCCAGTCCGCAGAGAGGACGGCTCGGGCTGTGAGAAGGAAAGAGAAACCAACTTCCAAAGCACGGCTGGTTGGAACCCATCGGCCTTCTTCCCCTTGTGCCCTCTACACAGTGCAGAATGCACCTATGCACGCATGCTCACACACGTGTGCACGCACTCACCCACTCCCACACTTGTGCATGCACCACCCATGCGTGTACACACATGTATGAACCCATGGAAACAGACACGCAATCATATGCACACACTTGTATGCATGCACTCACCCACTCCTACACGTGTGCACGCACCACCCATGCAGGTGCATACACGTGTGAACCCATAGAAACAGACATGCAATCACATGCACACACACGTGTACACACTCACCCACTCCCACATGTGCCCACACCGCCCATGCGTGCAAATACACAAACACACACATGTGAACCCATGCAAACAGACGTGCAAACACAAGCACACACAGAGCATGGGAGCGCCGTCTGATGGCAGCCCCAGCACCCCCAGCCGTCCCGTGAGTAATGTGGACGCTGCAATGGGTGCGCTCCGAGCTGGGGCGCTGCCCGAGCCCGTGTGAAGCAGGATTCTCGGCCCCAGGAGCCAGAGTCTGGTAGAAGCCGTGCCTCACTGTCAAACTCTGTTGGCAGCTGGAGAGCAGAGCTTGCAAAGCCCCGGAGAGCTGTAGCACTTCTCAGAGCTGTGCAGAAGGAGAGCCGCAATGCGGCCCTGTCCTGGCATCCCCAAGGCTTCCTGCACAGCTGCCCTTCCCGGGGGGGGGGGGGGGGTGTGAGGACCCCAGAGCCCACACAGACCTGCTTCTAGCCCCTCCCCACAGTCTATGCTCCTTACAGCACCTTCTGTTCCTGCTCCTCCCCGGGGCGGGGGGGGGGGGGGGGTTGCTGGTTATGAAGGGGGCCGGGTGGGTGTTTGCCGGAGAAAGGCCCTGGGGCCTCCCCCCATCCCCCCGTCCCCTCCCTGTGCCAAACCATGGGGCACCCCTCCTCTGTGAGCCCACCCAGAACGGACACCGAATCTTGGTGAAAAAGATTGATGGCAAAGGATCAGAGCCCTGGGGAGGCTCCCACCAGGCGGAGGCCTGGGGAAATTGAAAACATCACGTCAGCAGCATCTCAGGATGGAGGAGCTCAGAGGGGCAGAGCCAGAACCTCAGTCTGGGCTACGGTATCAACTCCGGGCCCACGGGGCGGGGGGGGGGCAGGGAAGAGGGGGTGGGGGCTCTGAGAGCAGGAGGGTCCCCTGGGACCTTGCCTCCCCTTCCCCCAGGTGAACCAGGAAACAGGGCCACTGGATATGAACGGTGACCCCAGGTTGGGTGGGTGGCATCTCCCTGCGGAACGCAAGAGAAAGAGCAGGGACTCCCTGTGGCCACTCGCCTGGAAAGATCAGAACAGGGACCAGCCCCCACTCCTTGCCCCCTGGACCCCAGCCCCAAATGAAGGCCCATGAGGCACACTCGGGTGTGGAAGCTGTGACTGCATTTGTCAGGACTCAAAGCTAAGCAACACCCCACATCAGGATGGTGATGGCCTGTCCGGTGATGCCCGGCAACTGGGAGGACTGGGCCTTGGACATAGACTTTCCTCCACGAACAAAGGCTCTTGGGTCAATGGGACCTGATTAGATGGGTCTAAGGCACCTGCCGCAGATGCACCCCCGGGCTGGGGCCTCCCATCTCCCCCTCTTGGGGTGGGGGGAGTGCAGACAACTCTCCCCAAATCCAGCAGAAAATCCAGCAAAGAAGGAGCTGGGGGTGGGTTGGTTTATTTGAATAGTCAGAGAACTAGATGAAAACAATCGGCAACTAGATGAGCAATCGGCAGTCTGCAAGGGAGGGGGCTCGGGGGCACCTGCTCCCACCCACCCACCCCCACTTTCACCTCCACCCCAAAGAGGGGCTCTCCAAGGTCCCCAGGAGGGGAGCTGCCCCCTCTACCCTCCTCTGCAGGTCTGCAGACAATACCTGAAAGGTGCTACCTCCTTTGCTGTGTGACCCTGGGCAAGTGACTCCCCGTCTCTGGGCTCAGTTTTGCCATTGTAAGCCTGGGGGGTGGGGCAGAAAGTGTGAGAGGGTGGTGCAGAGCAAGGATGGAGGGGAGAGGCAGGGAGAGGAGACCGAGGGGCGGGTAGCACCGGCCTCCAGCGGCAAAATCCACGGCTTCCAACCTCTGCACCGCCCACCGGCTTGGGATGCCTGTGAGCGGCTTCCCCAGGCCCCGTCCACTAAGGGAATTAACTTCGAGAAGAAAATGGAAGTCAGCAGAGTCCAGGCTGGGGCTGGGGAGGCCTGTGGGGAGCAGACCCCCCTCCTCCAGCCCCGACCCTGAGAGAAGCTTCGAGATGGTGGGATGCCACCCTGCAGAGGGCATGCTGGCCCTGCAGGCTTCAGGCTGCGAGGGGGAGGGGGTCCAGGGACCCGGAGGACACAGCCTGGCTGGAGAAGGGGCTCCCAAGGAAGGGGGAGCCAGCGCAGGGCCCTGGCCAGGGCTCGCTCCTCCATCAGGCTGTAGGGCCTGCTCCGAGAGCTCTCTGGGCAGCCTGGAAGGAGAGAAACAAAAGGAAAACCCACGGTCCCTACGTTCCCAGGAGGGTACTGGGTACCCGGGTCCGGGTGGGCGTGCACAGCATGGGTGCTGGGGGTGCACGTGCGGATGCGTGAGTGTGCGTGTGTGAGTGCGTCAGAGGAGAGGCTGTGAGGTGGACACTGGGGACACCCTAGCGCCCAGGCGGAGCGTGGCCCCAGAGCCCCAGGGCCGGGACCGCTGGGGTCCTGGCTGCCCGTGCCGCCCCATGCGAGGCCTGTCTCCCCCCCAGGCTGCCTCCTTCTCTGGCTGGGCTGGCGGGCCTGGCACCTCTGGGTGGATCCCTGCCAGGTGTCCTGGCTCGCACTGCCCCCCAGTGGCCATCCTGGGTGCCCAAGGGCCCGGGGCTGGAGTGGCCAGGGCTGGCGACAGGGCCGCAGAGCCGCCAGGGTTGCGGTGCCCGCCGGGCAGGGGCCTGTGGCCTGTGGCCCCTCCGGGAGAATGGGAGCTACTCTGGCCCGAGACCCCTGGACCCGCCAAGGTGGTCCCTGTGGCTTCCGGCCAGCCTTCCCTTGAAGGGAGGACCCGGAGTCTTCGGGCACCTCCACCGCTCCAGCGACTCACCCAGACACCCGTCCTGTCCGCCAGGGGCTCCCCGTGACCTCAGCCAGGTCACATCCGCGCCCCGGACCTCTGTTGCCACATCTGGGCGAGCACGGACGGGCGTCCTCAAGACACACCTAGGAGTCTGGGACATCGAGGTGTGGTCACAAAGGTCTGGGGGCTCCCAGGGCCTGTAGCCCTCAAACCGCCCCCACGGGGAGCCCCCCGGCCCCGAGGCCCCTTCAGGGCTGGACGGCGCGGCCACTCCGCGGTCCCAGTCCCAGGGAAGGGACCAGAGCCAGCCCACTCAGGCGCCTGCTTCAGAGGAAGAAAAGGGAAAAGCAAGGGGAAGGAGCCCCGCCCTGGGCCGAGGGGCTCGCAGGCCCCCAGAAAGCCCGCGGGGGGCTGGGCAGCGCTCTCAAGAGCTGCTATTTTAGGACAGGGAGGGAGCTGGGAGGCCCGAGGGCTTGTGAATAAGAGGACAAGTGGCCTCCCGGGGCCCAGGCGACAGGACAGGGCGGGGAAGTCGGAGGCAGGGGCCAGGGTCTTTTCCAGCCCCGAAGGACCCCCAGCACAGAGCCCGGCCTGCCGCGTGGGGTTGCCAGGTGATGCCAGGTGACGCGCCAGGAGCCCGCTTGCGTCTGCGAGAAACGTGCCGGGTTGGGCACCCACGGACGCCGACACTGTTCACTGGGATTTCAATCGTTACCGGGTGTCCCGTCGGTTCATTTGCTCGTCTGGCAACGGGACAGGCCCCATCCCACGGGCTCCTCTCTGGCGGCGCAGAGGACCCCGACCCCGGGTCTCGGGCAGGCCGGGCACCCCGGGCCAGCGGGGCCCACAGCACCCGGGAGCAGCAGCGCGCAACAGCCCAGCCCGGCCCCACTCAGCTGTGATCACTAGATCCTTCTCGGCTTCTCACCTCCTCCTCGCTGGAGCCGACAGGGCCTGAACCCACGGGGCAGAGGGCACACTGAGGAGGGGTCCAGGACCCTCCTGCCTGCTCTGTGGCCTTTTGTGGACTTTATCTTCTGTGACCTCAGGGTTAATCACATGGGATCAGGTGACAGGGTGTAGACGGGGTCCTACAGCGATTCCTGTACTCCCTGGGGCGCTGGGGTGTGGGCAGGGCACCCCTAGAAGGGAGAGGGGCTCATCCTTGCAGAGCCTGGGGTAGATCGGGGTCTCCGTCCCACAGACACAGATGCCTTTGAGCCACCTCTCCCCACCACTCCGTGCCCCCCTATTCCCCCAGGACCGTGGGGGCTCCCTCCACCTGCCAGCCCTCACCACGCCTGCCGCCCTCCAGCACAGCGCGGGTGGCATGGGGACCCCCTCCACCGGGCAGGGGGGAGCGCAAGCCCCAGTGCAGAGGCAGCCCCCAGACGGCAGACGGGCCGGCCCAGGAGACCAGGGACTCCCAGCGGAACGGGGCAAAGCCGGAGGGACCCGGCCAGATCCAGGTGGGAGGCAGGAGACGCAGCTGGAGGCGAGGCGGCCTCTGGGGAGAGCAGGGGTCCCACGGAGGGCGGCGTGGTCTCTGTGGAAGCCACTCAGCTCTGCCGTGAGCGCAGTCGCCGGTGCGGTGCCGAGGAGCGTAGCTGTGTGCCCAGAGAACTTTACTCGCAGACCCAGAGGGCGGGCGGATGTGGCCTGCAAGCCACGGTTTGGCAACGCCTGGGCGAGACTGGAGATGATGGGGAGGGAGCCAGGGGCCCGAGGTCAAGGAGCAGGGAGGGAGGGGAGACTGCTCGACCTCGTGGGCGGGCTTCTGGAACACCCAAGGCTGGGCGGCACAGGACTCACAGGTGAACTGAGCCCGAGATGGGACCGCGTCCCCATTTCCAGGGCCCCCTTTCCCTCCAGGATGGCTTGCTCCAGCATTTGGAAAAGGAGCGAGAAAGAGGGCAAGGGGAAGCCTGTGTCTGGTGGAGGGGTCGGCAGGGACGCAGGTGGAGTCCATCTGGGCACAGGAGCCCCCCCCCCCCCCCGGGGGGACCCCAGGCGGCCCGGCGGGAGGCAGAGAGGGAGGGAGGCCGGAAGGCTGGGGGTCTGTAAAATGGGACAGAAGGAGATTCTTGGCTCCAAGCCTAAGCTCTCTGGGCCACAGAGAAAAGGTCAAGGACATTGTCCAGCCTGACCAGCTCTCCAGACAGAGGCCTGGCCTGGAAACAGGCCATCCTGAGGACCGAGAGCCCCAGCAGGCAAGCACTGCAGAGGTGACGGCTGGGTCGCGGTGCCTCTCACTCCTCGACCCTGAAGGGAGTCCAGGGGGTGGGGGGACGCGGCCCTGATCCTCGGGACGTCCTCTCCCAAGAGTGCTGATTCAGCCCCCTGGGACCCTGGACAGCCCGAGGAGCCATGGGTCCTAGCTCGCAGCCTCTCCCCGGTTTCTGAGGCAGAGGTGAGATCCATTTTTGGAAAATTTGGCCCGACTTGCAGGGCTCAGAGAGAGAGGCCCCCCTGCCCAGACTCAGTGCCGTCCCCTGGAGCCAAGGGCGGGGGCCTGTCCAGCCCCGCTGCCACCAAGAGGTCCTCAGGCCTGCACACTTTCCCCTGCTCCAACGTGAAGAGGTGCCCGTTCTCCACAGGACAGAGCCTCCTCACCCTGTGCTGTCAGCACCCTGGGGCCAGGGGCTGGTTCCCCCTGTGACTCCAGTGACAAGCATGAGGCCTGACACTGAGCAGTAAACACCTCGCTGGCCCCTGCCTGGAAAGCCTCCATCCCAGGCAGCTTCCCACTGGAGAAGCCTGTGCACTCTGAGACTTAGCTCAGACATCACCTCCCCCAGAAAGCCTTCCCTGATTGCAAAGAACGCCTCTGGCGTCCACCACCCTGGGCACCGACCCCTCCTGTGACAGCCCTTGGGAATATGAATAAAATAGATTTCTATATTTTCACAGATTTAGTTCTGTTTTCATATTATATATGTACTCATGTTGTTATTTATAATATCTTTTATGTTTTATATTATATACGGTATTTTTATGTTATGTACATGTAAAATATAATGTATATCCTATCCATTTAAACTTAATGTAATTTATATTAAAATTATGCGTAATACCATATAATATATATTCCTATGTAAAAAGCATATACATAAAAATAAAGGATTTTGGGGGGTAGTTGGGTAAATGTGCATATAGACTGCATATTAATTAAAAATTACTCTATCGGAAAAAAAATAATAAAAAAAATAAAAATTACTCTATCGGGACACCTGGGTGGCTCCGTGGTTGAGCATCTGCCTTCGGCTCAGGTTATGAAGGTCCTGGGATCGAGTCCCGCATTGGGCTCCCTGCAGGGAGCCTGCTTCTCCCTCTGCCTGTGTCTCTGCCTCTCTCTCTGAGTCTCTCATGAATAAATAAATAAATAAAATCTTAAAAAAAAATAAAAATTCCTCTAACAAAGTTAGATAATTCAATCGTGATTCTGTTGGAAGATTTTGTAGGAGATGAATGACACGTTGAGCTGTCCTTGCCCCTTCCAAGGGAGGAGAGAAGACCCTTGGGAAGGACAGGGTCTGCGAACTGGGTTGTGAACCCCTTGCCCCAAGAGGCACCAGACACCGCCCCACTCTTACCCCTTCGCACAGGATTGCATGAGACAGCAGCTGCCAAGTCAAGCTGCCAGGTGTCTTAACAGGAAAACAGCTAAGAGGCACATTTCTGGAAACGAGTGGGTGTCGTCTGGTCTGGGACCGAAGCAGGAAGTAGGTCCCAGAGGTGAGGCTTTGATCTCGGGCAAGGTGGGGGGGGGGGCAGACGCTGTCAGGAAAAGAGGAGAGAAGCACCTCGAGGCCAGTGAAGGGCCACAGGAAGCCATGGCCCTCGGGGGGCGCAGAGCAGGTGCACAGGAGGGAGGCCAGGTGGAGAGCCGTGGTGCCTGAGCACGGGCCCCGCAAGCCTGGGTGCAGCTTCGCGCCCCTTCTTTGGCAAACAGGTAGGAAAGATCAATAGGAGATGCCTGAGAGCTGAGGAACTTCAGCGTCACTGTTGGGATCCCCGGAGCCTTGTGAAGCCCTGTCACCCGCGGTGGGGGGCAGGGGGCGGAGCTTGTGGATGAATGAATAATAGAGACCAGCTTGGCTTTGAGAAGAGCTGTGTGCCCCAGACCCCAGGTCCCAGACTGGCCAGAGAGTCCCCGTGTGTGCAAAGGAGCACGCGCACCTCTTACCCCCTAGTGCAAAGTGAGAAGAAACCACCGTGAACCCCGCAGTGGCCCCGCAAGGCTGCCAGGCCCCCGGTGGGCACGGTCAGGGCCCCTCTGTGCTAACGTCCTGGGGCTGCCGTAACAAAGGGCCAGAGACTGGGTAGCTTAAAGCAGCAGAAGTCCACTGTGTCCCGGTCCTAGAGATCAGATGTCTGAAATCCAGGTGTGGGTGGGCCGTGCTTCCTCCGGCACCTCTAGCACAGGATGCTTGGACGCTTCCTTGGCTCCTCCGGCTCTGGCGGTAGCCGGCGGTCCTCGGCCACCACTGATCCCTGGGCTTGCAGCTGGTCACTCCAACGTCGCTCTGCCCCCCAGAGCATTCGTCCCCCGTGTCGCACTCTCCGCCCCTGCCTCCGTGGCTTCTTTGCTTACAAGGGCACCAGCCACGTTACACGAGGGGTCCACCCAACTGCAGCGTGAGCTCCTCTTAATTTAACAGATTCTATCTGCCATGACCCTATTTCCAAATCGGGTCACGTCGGGGAGTATGGGGAATTAGGACTTCAACATATCTTTTTAGGGAGACACAATCAACCCATAACACCCTCCTGATCCACCCCTCTCCGCCTCCACTTTTTTTTTTAACTGAGAAAGTCTGTTTCAAAAACCTTTAAATTAATGAATAAATTAATTGCACGTTCCAGCTTCCTAAAAGAGCCGAGTCTCCAAATGGAGAAGATGGTGCTTTTGCAGCGAGAGCCAAGCCCGAGGAGACAGTGCCTGGAATGAAGCTGCTGATTCTGTTCAAAGAGCAGAAATTGGCTGGTTTCCTCTTGACCCTTGGGCTGTGCCACCCGGTTAAAAGTGGGTTTCCAGGAGTGCCCCCCGGGACGTGGGTCTGACTGGGGTCCCCCACGCCGCAAAAGGAAGCCTTCTCTGTAGCCCTGAAAGGCGAGGGGACCCTGGGGAGCAGCCAAAGTCACTGGATGATCAGGCAGATGGACGGCGGTGCCCGAAGAGGCCGGCGCTCTGGGCACCCGCTGGGTGCCTGGGTGGGCAGGTGATGGCGTCCCCAAGCCCGGGCTCTGGCCTTCCTTCTCCCCAGCCATCTGCGGGCTCCCGAGACCCGGGGCTGTGTCTCCTTCATGCTCACATTCCCACGGCAGGGGGCCCAGCTACCGGTGCCTCACGGTCACTTGGCCGTGAGTGGTCAGTGAAGTCAGCGATAAGCAAAGGTGACCCGCCACTTGCTGTACCGGCAGCGTGGCTTTCAAACACGCACAACGTTTCTCGTGATCGGGTCAGGCCAGAGCGGCCGCGGCGTGTCTTTGCTCAACCGTGATTCTCAAGGAAACGTGTTCATGACTATTCACAAAGTTTTTGGCTGGGACCCCTGGGTGGCCCAGCAGTTGAGCATCTGCCTTTGGCTCAGGTCATGATCCTAGAGACCCGGGATCGAGTCCCACGTCGGGCTCCCTGCAAGGAGCCTGCTTCTCCATCTGCCTCTGCCTCTGCCTCTGCCTATTTCTCTGTGTGTCTCTCATGAATGAATGAATGAATGAATAAATAAATAAATAAATAAATAAATAAATAAATAAATAAAATCTTAAAAAAAAAGTTTTTGGCTGCGAAGCACTCAACAAGTGATGTTTGACATTTTCACGGACGTTTCCACGGTCAGGCATGGACTGCTCACAGGGGAGCATCCGCGGTTTCTGCAAGAAGCACCTGGTGAATGAATGAGTCTATCAACAAAGGTGCTTATCCCGGGCTCTCCTGGAGCAGCCTGCCTGTCGGTCTGGTCCTGTCCCTACACTGTGAGCCCCTGGAGGGTAGGAAGCACTTCCTAGTTATCTTTCATCTCCTGGAGCTTCCAGGGGGTGAAGCGCCTATTTCTCGAATGAGGGGGTGAATGAAGACCCCACTGTAGAAATAGGTGCACCCTGTTCTATGGGTTAGGTCACCAAGGTCCCAAGGGACACCTGCAAAGCGGCAACAATGGGCCCCATAAGGACGACCCCGCTGTGGTGGACGCCAGGAAGTCCTGCGGGGTGCCACCGGGCCCCTCTGCAGGAGGAAAGTGCCGCCGAGCCCCTGGCCCCGTCCTGCCCTGTGCTCAGAGCTCAGGCCGCTGACACACCATCCCTTTGAACTATTGAAAGGGTGATTTCCAAGCAAAAGAGGAGTGGTTGTGCTCACCGTCCCCTCCCAGGACCTTCAGGCTTTCCGGCTGGTTTGAAAGACTCCCAGGGGAGCCCCAGGTGGGGGGAGGACTTGGTTAGGATGAAAACCTCTTTCCTGCAGCTCGGGGCTGGCCAACGTCCCAGGAGAGCTGTGTCAGCCCAGACCTTCACCGAGTCGAAGCACACGGGTGTGTATCTTCCCGGCCACGTGCCAGGGTCCGTGTGTGCCAGCTGCAGAGAGAGAGTGCACGGGTTCGGGTGGGGGACACGCAGACACAGATGTTTTGCTTCTAGCAGCTCCAGATGTTGCCTATCATCCTGTAGTTTCTCTTTCTGCAGCTCGCTCCTCCCCAAAAAGGACTTGAGGAAGCAAACAACTGGGCCATTACAGTCACATCAACAGATCCTCTCCCTTTTTATGCTTCACCTTTTTTTTTTTTACAGAGAAATTTCATTTCAAAGACTTTTAAATTAATACTAAATTAATTGCACATTCCAGCTTCCTTAAAAGGAGAGATTTAAAATATGCAAAATGTATTGGATTTATAAATTCCCTGAAGCGTTTGCATTTCACCCAAATCGTCTGTGCAGGCAGTGAGGGTGCCATCAGCTCTAGAGTCAGAGGAATTCTGGGGGGAGGCGTGCCCCCCACTTTTGAGACACGTCGTGTTGGGAACATCACCTGGCCCCTCTGAAGCTCGGGTCCCTCACCTGTGAAGACAGGAGGATGAGGCTCTCAGAGGCCACACTCAGGATCAAGGGGACACTGGGTGGAAAGGTCCCCCGGGGCATCTGGTCAGACAGGGGTGTACTCCAGGTACCTCACCTGCTCCAGGACGATAGAAATTGTCATGATGAGAAGAGCCTGCTATTCTCTCCTGCTTCAAGTACCCGACTCCCGAGAGCTGGGGGCTGTCTAGGCTGCCCTTGCAAATGGGGAAACCGAGTTTCAGAGAGGCCAAGGGGCTCCTGTGGTCAATAGAATCGTGCACCCCCTTCCCCCGATGTCCACATCCTAATAATAGAAATCCATGAAAGTGTTCCCTTACATGGGAAGGAGACTTTGCAGAGGTGGTTAAGTTGAGGGTCTTGAGAGGGGGTGCTCTCCTGGGGTCAGGCAGGTGGTCCCGATGCAGCCGCAGGAGCCCGTACACAGGAGGGGCCGCCTTGCGCGTAGTCACAAAGAGGCAGCAGAATCAGAGACAACACGCTCTGCCGGTTTGCAGGCCGAGGAAGGGGCCACGAGCCAAGAAGCACAGGAGGCATCCAGAAGCTGGAGAAGCCCAGAAGCCTCCAGAAGGGACACCAACCTGCCAACACCTTGACTTCAGCCCAGGGAAACCCCGTCAGGCTCCTGGCCTCCAGAACTACTAGGTAATGAACGTGTGCTGTTTTCAGCCACGGAGCGTGCGGTGATCTGTTGTGGCAGCAGTGACCGAGTCCACGAGCCAGCAGAGCCCAGATGCCACCTCCGGTTCCTGGCTCTCCGTCCGTCCAGTGTTTGTCCTCCAGGGCTCTGTGTCTTTTCTCTCCCCAAAGGTGGCTACATAGGGTGGTCAGGACAGCTGCCACGGCCCGCTTCCCTCGGGGAGCACGGAGCACGCACGCTGCCATTGTCACCCCCCAACAGCCGTGCTCATTCATTCATTCTTGGGCATACGTGTGCCGCGTGTCCACCTGCCACCAGAGGCCGTCCGGGCTCTGGGGAACAGCCGCGCAGGTCCCACAAAGTCCTGCCCTGCCACTCCCTCTCACGAAGCCCTCCCAGGGGATGGTCAGTCCCCCGAGGGGCCCTGATGCTCCAGGCAGCCTCAAATGATGGACGGACACCCCAGATGTGGCCTCTGACACAGCGGAATACCCCACTGGAGTGAAAGAGGAAGGGGCGTGGACACATGCGACGACGAGGGTGCCCCTCGACAGCCTGATGCTCCGTGTGCGCATCATGGGTGAAATGTCCAGAAGAGGCAAATGCCTAGAGGAGTGGTTGCGGGGCTGGGGACAGAGGGTGGGAACGACCCTCGACCTGGGCACACTGGTGCGGGCTGAGCTCAGCCGGGTTCCTCACAGCAGCAGAACCAGTAGGACCAGTAGGACGTAGGCAGAAATCCAGAAGGACAAGGCGCACTGATGACAGAGGCGGAGAGGACCCCCCGTCTGCCGTCTCAGGCCGGAGAGCCAGGAGAAGCCACCTGTCGGGGGGCAGGAGACCGTGGAGGTGCAGCTCAGCAGAGAGGGCTCTCCTTCCTCCGCCTGTTCCACTCGGGCCCCGCGGGCGGGCGAGGGCTCCCCCTTGGCTGGGGCTACGGATTCACGGGCTCAGCTCTTCCCCAGACCACGCTCAGCGGGTGACCTGCGGCCCGGCCACGCGGACACGTAGAGAACCACCACAGGCGTCTGCCTCGGGGCTGCTGCTCTTGGAACCAGACGGTGCCGACGCTGCACAACCATGTGAATGTATTTAATGCCACTAAAGTGTGCACTTTAAAATGGCTAAACCGGGGGGCCCCGAGGGGGGCCTAAGTCCGTTAAGGCTCCATTCTTGATTTCAGCTTAGGTCATGATCTCGGGGTCCTGGGAATTGAGTCCCACATCGGGGCTCCCTGCTCATGGGGGAGCCTGCTTCTCCTTCTCCCTCTGCCCCTTCCCCTGCTTGCACGTGCATGTGCGCGCTCTCTCTCTCAAATAAATAAATGGATCTTTAAAAAAAAATGGCTAAAATGGTAAATTCTATGTTATGTATAGTTACCACAATAAAAGTCAGTAAAACAATGTGCACCTGTCGTTAAGGCTTTTGGTTACTCCTATCCTCACTGCACCGAGGGAGCCCTGCAGAGCCTTGGGGTTCAGCAGCAGGTGCACACACCTGGGTGTCAGCCACCCTCATGTCTCACCTGCAAGGTAGAGCCAGCACCCTTATCTTGGAGGAGTGTAAAAGGCCAGGTGGCCTGCCGAGAGCCAGTGCTCCCCGTCCCCACGTCCCGCCAGCGTCACCTGGGGGAAGCCCACCAAGCCCCTCACTGACATTCCGCTGCCCGCCCACGTCACATTATTGGATTATCACTCGTGTTTGTTTATCTTTGTAATTCAGCCCATGCAGGGACGTGTCTTGGGGCACATCCTGACTTCTGTGGGGGAGCTGGAAGAGGCTCCAAATACGTAATGGACCTGGAAGCAAAAGAATTCCAGCGGGGGCGGGTGGGGGGGGTGAGTGTCTGTGCACTTGTGTGGCTGCTCGGTCACCGGGGAGCCAGGGGGGCAGGTCTGGACAAAGATCCAGCAAACACAGGACAGAGGGTGACTCTGTTCTTCCCGGGGCTCATATTCCCGGGGGGACCAGTAACACATCGAGACAATGTGTATTTCCCAATGTACCCAACACCGCGCAACGCTGGGAATAAACGCTTCCAGATTTTTGTTCCCAACATAAACGTTGGTCTAGGAGACGGGATCAAGGTGTCAAAATGATGGCCAGCGGGGGAAAGTCCCAACTCGTGGTGGGCTGCACGAAACGCCCTCCCACTGGGCATTGCCTGTGGGCGCTGTGTCCCTGGCCAGCCTGCCCCCCGTCAGATCGTCCCCGTCCCACAGTTCAGAGAGGGGCAGGGGCACCTGAAGCCTGTGGCTGCCCAGACAGGTGCGCCCGGCCGCCCCGGCCGATTTATCCCTGTGAGCTGATTGCTTTAAATAAAGTCAGCCGATTCTCCAGCTCATGTAAGGATGGTGGGATCAATCGGGTACACAGAAACAGATTACCAAGCAGGTGGCTTCGGGCTAAAGATAAATTGTGTCCTCACATAACTCAGGAGAGTGGGATGCACATAGCTCCTAACGTGCAAAGCGAGACTGTAGTCCCTTCCTTCTGCAGGGGAGCGAGGGCTGTGGCGCCTGCTACTGAAGCCCCCCGAGGACCCTCCCCTGGAGGAAATTCGCAGCCAGGGCCGCCCCGAGCTCCAACCAGGACCAGGCGGGCTCCCCGCTGGGGGAGGGGCAGGTGGTGACTGTCCCTGCCTGACCCCTGCTGGCCTGCCCCACACAGCAGACAGCAAGGCCAGCCGGCACTCTGCTCAGGGCTTAGAGGTCACATCCTGCTCCCAGCAGGACCGGTCCTGGGGCCCGCCTTCCTCCCCTTACCTGAGGTAACCCCCCGGGACATCTGACCCGGCAAGTCTGCCTAGACCGTTGGAATTCCTCATGTCTCTGCTACACGCTTGGCCTCGGCCCATGCTGTCAGCCCTCCAGGGATCTCTCCTGTCCTGCTCTTTTTTTTTTTTTTCTTTTTTGGAAGTAATTACAGATTCAAAGGAAGTTGCAGAAATAGCACGTCGAAGTCCTGTGCACCCTTCACCCGGTTTCCCCCAGGGGCAACGTCTTGCATCACTGCGGCCCGGTTATGGGACGGGACGTGGACCTCGGGAAAACCCACAGACCTTACTCGGAGTTCACCGGCGTGCTGTCTCGTCTGACGGAGCGCCACGGACTCGGGGCTTCACCAGCAGACATCTGTTGTTCGTGGGCCCGGAGGCTGGGAAGTCCAGGCTTGGGAGGCTGCAGGGTCAGTGCCCGCTGGGGACACTCACCTCGGCTCGCAGACGGCCGCCTTCTCGCGGTGTCCTCTCCTGTGGGACAGAGACACTCTCTGCGGGATCAGAGCACTGATCCCAGTGGGAGGACCCCACCCTCGTGACCTCATCACCTCCCAAAGGCGTCCCCCTCACCCCGCCCAGTGCCATTGGCTTGGGGATTAGGGCTCCAGCCTGTGAGCCTGGGGTGCACAGACAGTCCACAGCACATGCATCCACGTAAGCATGGTCTCTTCTGCAAAGCTTCTCCTGACCCCTCTGCTCCGGGCCCCTCTCTTGCCCCAGGAGACCCTATGTCCCTGTGAGAGACCTGCTCATAAGCGTCTCTGGCCTAGAGTGTAGGATACGTGAAGACAGGCCTCGTGCATCTCTGGCCTCAGTTTCCCCATCTGTAAGGGGAAAGCATCAAACTCCAGGAGGCCACAGGACTCTGTGCCCTTGGAGGTCCACGTCTGAACTTTGACTTACTGTCTCCCTGAGGGGGTGCCCGGAAGGTGCCCGAGGACCGTGCCCCGTGGAAGACAGAAGGCTGGGGAGAGAAACACAGGACAGAAATGACCGGAACAGGAGTGCAGACACAGGTCTATTCAGTTTGAACGAGCCGCCCTGGAGGCCGGCTGTGATGTCGGGAGCCCAGGGAAGGACAGCAGTGGCCAGTCTCAGTGGAGGGAGCTGGGGGGCCGCAGCCCCGCGGGGAGGCCCCCTGCAACCAGCAGGACCCCACCCCGTCCAGCTGGAAGTTGGCCCAGACTCCCTCGAGGGACCCAAGGTGTCCTCTGTGGCAGAGCTGTGCTCCCTGACCTGGTCCTCAGAATGATGCCAGAACCGGTTATGGGGCCAACTGTACCCAGGGTGCCTGTGGGCAGGAAGGACGGTGCAGGAGCCAGACAACAGGCAGCCAGGTGCCACCTGCCCCAGCCCTTGGCTGTGCCCCGCAGGGAGCCCACGGCTTGCAGCCCAGCAGGGCCTGGCATGGGGCACTGGCCACTGGGGCTCTGCTGTAGTGAATTCGCATCAGTTTTCACATTTGGTGGCAACATGGGTGTGAGCCACCGCAGAGAATGTTGCTCCAGTGGCCAGGGGAGGACGTCACAGCAGGGGCCATTCGCTGTCCATCCCCATTGCATCAGCGGGCAGGAGGAGCCCTCCCAGGGGCTGGCTTCCCGGGGGTCTGGGTCCTCCCTTCAGAGAGAAGGCGGGCTTGGCCAACGCCAGAAGGAGGTCAGGAGGATGTTGCTAGAACAGCCTGGGGGGAGGCGTGACCCTGGACCCTTGGCTCTGCTCTGCTCTGTGGCCCTCTGCTTGGGGGCAGGGCCAGCCCTGCAATTTGTGGGGCCTATTAGGAATTTTTAAGGTGGTGACAACATGTGGCCCTTCTGAGAATGGGGACCATCCACAAAGCCGTCCCAGCGCGGAAGCTCCACTCTAGGTTTGCCTCCCTGCCTGAAGAGCTGGACGCCAGCCTCTTGAACTGGCCTCCCCTTTGCTGTTTTACGGATCCACACGTCACCTGACATTCTTCATCTAGAACAACCTCCTCTTGCTGACTTTGGGCTGCGGAGTGTGTCGAGCAGTGGGATCGCCCCGTAGATCCTTCTGTGATTTCCACTCGGGGGACCGTCAACAGCTCTAATGCCTCGGCCTCCCCATCTGTGGAGTGGGGGTATGGGACCCAACAGGGGCTGCTCTGGACTCTGGAACGGGCCAATGTGTCCCTCAACATCGCCCTGGCTCAGTTCTGAGGCCCCGCAGAGCCCACCCCAAGCCTGGACCGCCCGGACACTGTCCTCATGTCCCTCTGGCCTCACATCGAACACTGTTTTACTTTCTTCACATGGTGTTTTTAACAAGGATCCCACATACTTGGACCAAGCCCTGCTGTTACCCTGGAGGCCACCAATAAATTTCGTAGGCAAATAAAATTGCCCGAAAATTAGCATAAGAAGCCTTAAATTAACAGGATGTAATTTTATGAGTATCTCACAAACTAGTCAAAGATGTATGTCAGCCTGGGGTGAGTCAACTCCTTCAAGTGTCTTTCATTATATAACGCTACTAATTTTTCTCAAATGTAAGCAGTGTGTTTTCTTCCTAAACATTGTGTCCTTTGTTCTGCAATTTGGAAAAATAAATTTCCTTTAAAGCACTGCTTTGCTCAACCACAAAACAAGGCAGAGAGGCGGGGAGAGCAGAGGTGCCCCAGCCACCCCCTGGTCTAGGAAGGCCCCGCCGTGCGCGTGGGAGGCTCTTGCTCAAAGCAGAGGAGACTCCAAGTTCAGAGCCACGAAGGCTGGGAGCCAGGAGGCCTCCGACCAGAGGCTGCAAGTGAGACAGAGACACAGGCTCCTGTGGCTGACCGGCGTGAGCTGGAGAGAGGCTGGCCTCCACCTCCTCCGTGAGGCAAGGCTGCATCGCACCCGGGGCTTCGCCGTGGCACACGGCGGTGAAATTCAACCTTTGCTGAGCACGGGCCCTGTACCAGAGCCGGGGGCACACGGACAGGGAAGCCCTGGCCCACGCTCAGGATGCTCACGGTGTGGCCAGGGCTGCTGAGGCGACCGGGGCCACCCCAGAGCCCTCGGAGGAGGCTCCCCACCACCCAAGGGCTGAGAAGGCTGTAGGGGGCATTTTGCAGGAAGCCCTGAAGACTGGTCCAGCACGATCTGGGAGCTGGGGAAACAGAGGGGAGAGGGGACAGAGGGCCTTGAGGGCTGGACAGCACAGGGCATGATGTCCACCCCACAAGCAGCAGGTTCTGGAGAAACAAATGACCCGGGAAGCAGAGCAAACAGTGGGTCAGACCTGTGCTCCCCCTGATGGCCCCATGTGTCAGGAAGACAGGCACTGGCAAAGCCAGGCTTCTGCTGTCACAGGTGCCAGGTTACTGAGCGACACTTGGAAGAGCAAGCTGGGAGGTCTGACTCCGACCTGGAGTCTTTTATTTAGACTCTGGAGTCTGGACGGGAGTCGTCAGTGCACAGCTGGTGGTGAAGTGGTGAGCCCAGGCGAGACCACGCTGGGGGTGCCGGGATGCGGGAGGAGCACCCAGCCCAGGGCCTGAGGGAGCCCAGGTGGAGGGCGTGGGCAGCTAGGGGAGGCAGGAAAAGACTGGGACTCAGGGCTTCACCCCTGCAAGACGAGAGCCGCTGTGAGATCACAGCCGATACAGACGTTGGTCTCTGGCCCTGGATCCCGGCACAGAGCTCCTAAAACCCTTGGGATTTCCTAAGTGGTGAGAGCACCAGGAGCATCTCTTATTCTAATATTTGGTCATCTGCCCCCAGTTCTGACGCAGAGTTCCTAAATCCTAAATAAGTATCCTGTGAATCCCGTGTAGGAAGGCTCAGAAGACACAGGTGCAGGTCCCAGCAGCCTCGGAGCCCACCATGGGCCAGAGGACACGCTCCCGGGCTTTTACCCGGAGCCCGCACCATTCCGTCCTGTACCCTTCTCCCTCGCGATCCTATTTTGCATAGCCCTGCCACGGCTCCGGTCAGTCGCTTCCAGCTTTCTCTGCGGAGGGGACACAGCAGAGATGCGTGACACATGCCGCAGCAGGCACGTGCAAAGGGGCATCGGCGTGCAGTGCGGGGACAGGCTGCCTCCAGGAGAAAGGAGCCCCCCACATACTTGGATCTGCAGTTAGACGACGAGACAGCTCCCAGAGGGGACACAAGAGTCAGAGGGAAGGGATGGGGATCAGCGAAACGTGCCCCCAAAGGCCAGAACCGGCTGATTGGAGAAGCTGAGCCGTACCCCCTTCTGCGGGGGCTGCCGTGACAGCACCACGGGCCGACGCCTGCAAGTCCGGAGGCCACGTGTCCACGGGGCTGGTTTCTCCGGCCCCCCTCCCCGGGTGTGCACACTGACTGCCTTCTCTCTCTCTGTCCTAATCTCTCCTCTTTATGAGGACACCAGTCCTAATCCTACCACCCTAATGAGCTTATTTTATTTTATTTTATTTTACATTTTTAAAATTTAAATTCAATTTGCCAATATATAGTATAACACCCAGTGCTCATCCCATCAAGTGCCCTCCTCAGTGTCCACCACCCAGTCACCCCATTCCCCTGCTCATCTCCCCTCCTGCAACCCTTTGTTTGTTTCCCAGAGTTAGGGGTCTCTCGTGGTTTGTCTCCCTCAGTGAGTTCATTTTAAAGTATTACCTCTTAAAGACTCTGTCTCCAAATATTCCATGTAGTGGGGGTTAGGACTTACCCCCCCCCATATGCATTAGAGATGTTGGGGGGCGGATACAATCAAGCCATAACAGAGGATAAAAGTTGAAGCTTAAAAAAAAAAAAAAAAGTTGAAGCTAATGAACTTGAAAATGAAGAAAATTTAACCTCCCCCCATCCCTGCCCCGCCACCCCACCGCCAGTTCCTCCGGTTTGTGGGGGCTGGAGGTTGTGGGGGAGCCCACACGACAAGGGTTAACCGACCTGGCCGGTTAATCAGCGTACGCTTTCAGCAAGGCTTGATGAGTGATAAATGGGAACATACTTCATATCAAGTGCACTAATCTGCCCTGAAATCAGCCAAGTATTCATCACGATGACACGCTGGTTTTCCAGGAAAATTAAATAATTGCCGCCTAGGTGGGTGGACCTTAGTCACCACCTCATTTTCCTGCTCTTGATACCATCCTCAAGGGCTCTCACTCAGCTCCTCGCCTCCAGCTCCTGGTTGTGGACACTCAAGAAGGCTCTTGTTCGTGTCCGGACCTGGCAGTCTCTTCCTCGGGGCGGGTGGGCGGCTGTCACAACCGCACATTCTCTGGACAGGAGCCTTGTGAGTGTCTGTAATCCTGACCCCTCCCACAGAGCACGGGGGATTGGAAAGGGAGCTGGAACCTTCTCTAGTCTCCAACTCCAGCAACTCGAAACTCTCAGGATTACAGAGGAGAGAAACTGGGTCCAGGGCCCCAGAAGACATCCTGTACCCATCAGGTTCAGCGAGGTTAGCTCCAGAAGCAAGCACCCCCCCCCACATTTCAGTGGCTCCCCACCATGCATTTATTTATTTATTTATTTATTTATTTATTTATTTATTTTGAGAGAGAGAGAGAGAGAGAACGTGCACAAGTGGAGGGAGGCGTGGGTGCAGAGGGAGAGAATCCTGAGCAGGCTCCATGCTTAGTGCAGAGCCCAACGTGAGGCTCGATCTCACAACCCTGAGATCATGACCTGAGTTGGAATCAAGAGTCGGATGCTTAACCGACTGAGCCCCCCAGGCGCCCCGAGTTGAGTCAGTGTGGCCCCCCTGATGTTAACTGGGTGGAGAACGCAATCCCCCAGCAGAGGGACAGCAAGTAGAACAATGTGAGAACCTGCCACGGGCTCCCCACGTGCCTGACCCACGTTCCTCACACCCCAGGACACGCTCCTTCCCCGCCAGGAAGGCACAGGACAGGTTCCAGCAGAGAAGAGTGCCCAAGGCAGGAAACAGATGGCTTTCTTGGGGTGTCCGCAAGACCTCCGCAGTTGGGCATATCCTTGAAAACCAGCCCCGGGACCTCACTTAAATATCTTTAAATTTGCATCTGACGCCCTGACAGTTGGGTTCATCGTACTCCTTACTTCACGGCACACGACTCCGCTGCCCATTTCATGCCACTAATCTTCATTTTGTCCCCAATCCACACACCTAACTCCCCTTCGCCCCCCGAGGCGCTCACTGGAATGTTCCAGATACGTCCTTGAATCTATGTTTAACTAGAAAACGTGTGACTTTTGGGTGTTTTAAGTATTGTTTCAGCTGTAAGTACATTTTGTTGAACTATAAAGCTCCTGTTTCTTACTTTTCTCATTCAACAATATGCCTTAAAAATCTGTCCGTGCTGCCTGTCGCTGTGTACACCGCTGCGTCAGTGGCTCTCGCAGCTACGGAATTCCGCGTTATGCGTCATCTTCTTACTCGGTCCCTGAGATGCACATGGGCTGTCCTCTGCATCACAAGGCTGCAGCACAGGCCCCTCCACCCGCCCTCCGGTCCCTGGCCCCGTGCAGATACCCAGAAGGGGGACCGGTGAGTCACGGGTCACACGAGTGCAGTGCTAGGCACCCTGCAGGACCAGAGGCACCTGCAGGACCAGAGGCACCTGCAGGACCACCCAACACGGCTGCCTGCCTCCCAGCTCCGCAGCTGTGCATTAGGGACCGGATGACATCTGCATCACCCAACCAATCTTTTCATGAAGTTGCTGTCTTAGTACTATTGTTGCATTCCCCCCACCCCGAATCCCTTCTGAAAGTGACTGTCCCTTCGTACACTTGTTAGCTTTCCAGGCTTTTCCTCTTTCGAACTGTCCATTGTGTTCTGCGGGTCACCCATCTTTTTCTTACTGACTCGTCAGAGGCCCTTGTGTGTTGTAGATGGTAATCTCGGCTCAATTCCAACGTTGTGAATGTCACATTACCATGTGCCACCTGTCTGTGACTGCTGAGTCTGCTTCCCACTGGCCAACGTCTCCAATCCTAATGCAGTCCTACCCACGAGCCACTCACCCTGCGGGTTGTGCTTTGTAAAGGACCTTTCAGAAGTCCTGCCCCCGTCTATTAATTTTACCATTTTATTCCTCACACACACACATATACATTTATATTTTTTATATATATCACATATGTTTACATTTAGCCCATCTAGATGACCATGTGTGGTACGAGGTGCTGGGAACTCAGTCCAACGTTTTCTTCTAATAGTGAGTCAATTTTCCCTAGGCTGAAAACTAAATAATTTATCCTCTCCCCTCTGGTTTGTGACCCCCACCTCCATCCAATGCTATGTTTCCATATCCAATGGGCCTAGTTTTAAGCTCTCTCTTCTGTTTTTGTTACTACGGTGAGGTATAAGGAATTTTAAGATGGCCCCAAGAGCCCATCCTGGTGCATCTGCTGCACACAGTCCCCTCCCCAGTGTCCTCTGTTGGGGTATCACTCCTGAAATTAGGTTACTAATCAGTTGTCTTTGAGTCAATCAAAAAGGAGGTTCTCCACTGGAGCCTGACCAGACCAAGCAAGCCCCTTGAAAAGACCTGGGCCCTTCCCGGAAGACTGATTCTCCATGCGAGTGGACCACAGGTGAGGGAGATTCTCCACTGGTGGCTCAGAGGAAGGAGGGCCCACCTGGCAAAGAACACAGGTGGCCTCTGGGGGCTCAGGACAGCCTCGACCCACAGTCAGCAAGGAAATGCAGTGAAGGAACTGAATTCAGGGAACAAAGTGAATGGGCGTGGAAGTGTGTTCTTCCCTGGGGGCTCCCAGACAGGAACGGAGGAGCCCACATCTGCAGAGAACCTGGCCAAACCATGCCCGACTTCTGACTCACAGAGCCACAACACGACAGATTAAAGTGTAAGTCGCTACAGTTTATGGTGGTTTGTGAATCCGTTGTCTTTGTAGGATATCTCTTTAGCAGGTAGGTCGAGCCACAACCACCACCCCACAACCCTGCGCTCTTCTTTCCCAGAACTTAGTAATTTGTGGACATCAATGGCTTATGTCTACTCAGAATGAGTGACGACTTTAAGCTTCTATTGAAGGCACCTATGTTTCCATGTTAGTCATGTTGCCATTCATGTCTATTAATGGATTAAATGTTTGTGTGTCCCCCTCCCCGCAACCCCAGCTCCCCTACCACCTGCCAACATACACATGTTGAAGCCCTAATCCCCCATGTGATGTGTCTGGAGGTGATAAAGGTTAGATGAGGTCATGAGGTCAGGGCCCCTGCGATGGGACTGGTGCCCTCACCGGAAGAGACACCCAAGAGCTTTCTCCCCATTGAGTGTGGACCAGCAAGAAGGCAGCCGTCTGCAAACCAGGAGGGGCGCCCTCACCAGAACCCAGCAGTGTGGACTTCCAGCTCTAGAGCAGCGAGAAATACATCTGCTATTGGGGGCCCCCTCTGCCTGGGCAGACCAATGTGACCCTTCAAATGCTCTCAGTTCTCTCAACTTCCTCGTGTCTTCTTCTCATCCTCTACATTTCTCAAACATTCATGTTTTCCCCAGTAAAGTTTTTCTGCATTTATTTCTGGCTTGATATCTAGATAACTTCATAGATTTTTGTTCCTCTGGTGAGTGTATCTCTTTTTCTATTATATTTCTAATTGGTTAATACTGGTGTAGAAAGCCACTAATTTTAGTAAGTTGGTCTTGTGTTCAGCAATCTCGCTAAACTCTATTATTAGTTCCAACCGATTTTCTGTTCACTCTGGTGGGTTTCTGTGCAGATGATAGATGGTCTACGCAGACCGACAGCTGTGTCTCTTCCCATCGGACCCCTCCTTACAGCACAAACCAGAGCTCTCGTGTTTGTTCCTCACTTTAACAGAAAGACATCTACAGTTTACCTACGGAGAATCAGATTTCCTGTACACTTTTAATGTACGAAAACCCGATCACATCACGAACACCCATTTCTATTCAGAGTTTCCTGAGAATATTTAAAAATCCCAAGAAGCTGTTGAACCTCATCGGATAATCTGCTGTGTCTATCGAGAGCCATTTTGTTCCTTTAGACCAATAATACGGTCATAAATAACAGCGACAGAATTTCTGGTGTTAACATGTTCTTGCACTTCTAGAATAAACTCGACTACGTCACTTTTCAGAATGCACTGCAGGGTTAATTAGCTCGCAGCTTCTTTGGAATCGTGCCTCTATTTTTATAAGTGAAGTAGACCTAGTTTTTTCTTCTATTGGCCATATCTGAACTTGGAATAAATGTTATTTTTGCCTCATAAAATGAGTTGGGCAGATTCCCCCACCCCCTTTTTTTTTCTCTATTTTCTTGTTTCTGGAACGAGTTCTCTAAGAATGTTTATCTGATCATTAACTGTTTCCGCAGAACTTCATGTAAAGCTATCTGTGCTTGAGGGTTTCTTGAGGGGAATGTCTTTGCTATTTCAATTTCCTGAGAACTCAAGTTTATTGTGTTCTTACAGCCTCCTGTATCTTTGCTTGACACTTTTGACTGCTTGATCTATTGGTTCTTAGAGGGACATTTTTAATGACAGTTTTAATTGTCTATTTATCTAGTTTTCCCCACAGTTTCTTTGGTGGTGGCTTCTTGAATTCTGATATTATCTCATTAGAAGAATACACGTTTGTGATTATTCTATTTGTCCCACAATACTCATTCTACGGAGGCCTGGTTTACATGTGGCTACATGCGCACAGCTCAATGAGTTTTGACAAATGTACACACCGTGTACCTAACTCGCAAATCAAGACACGGAAACGTTGTTCGTCACCCCAGACGGCTGCCACGTGCTCCCTTCTGGCTACCGTCCTAACTTTACCACAACAGCTAGTTTGACCGTCATAAAACATCACGTGAGTGGATTTATATGGTATTTACTCATTTCTTTTTTTTTAATATTTTATTTATTTATTCACAAGAGACACACAGAGAGAGAGAGGCAGAGACACAGGCAGAGGGAGAAGCAGGCTCCATGCAGGGAGCCCGACATGGGACTCGATCCCAGGACTCCAGGATCATGCCCTGGTCCGAAGGCAGGCGCTAAACCGCTGAGCCACCCAGGGATCCCCTCATTTATTTTTATATTTATTCACCCAACATAATGCCTTGGATATTCACTGATGTTGTTACATGTAGCAATCACACGTTCCTTTTCGCTGCAGGGTACTCCCCCACTGTACGAATTAGCCACAATTCACTTATCCATCCTCCTGTTGATGGCTCTTCGGGCTGTCTCCAGTTCTTAGCTATTAGGAACAAAACTCCTACAAATAACTCTATGCAAATATTTTACAGTTTCGTGTTTTTATATCCCTTAGGTAAATACCTAAGAATGGAATAGCTTGATCATGGGTAAGTGTATATTACTTTATAAAAATTGTCCAAGGATTTTCCACAATAGTTGTATCATTTGAGACTTCACAGCAATTTATGAGAAGCCCAGTTTTCCCTTATCCTCATCAACACTTGATGTTGTCAGTTTTTAATTTTAGTCATTCTGTGGGTATGAAATGGATTCAGCTCATGGTAGTATTAAATTGCATTTCTCTGATCACTAAAAATGCTGAGGACCTAAGATGTTGGCCATTCGTGTGTGTGTGTGTGTGTGTGTGTGTGTGTGTGTGTGTGTGTATTTTTTTTTTTTTTGGTTAAGTGTCTATGTGAATCTTCTGTTCCTATTTTATATGGCTATCTTTTTAGTTTTGATTTGTAGGAACTCTGTATATATTCTGAATATAAGTCCTTTTTTCAAATATATGTATTGTAAATATTTTCTCCCAACGTGTTGCTTGCATTTTCACTTTACTAAAGGAGTCTTATCATGAGCAGAGCAGAAATCTTTAATTTTTATGAGAGCCCGTTTATCATTTTTTCCTTTTATGGTTACCATTTTTGGAACCCAAGAAGTTGTGCTTGCACCAAGGTCTCAAAGATATTTTCCAATGATTTATCTTTTAAATTTAGATCTATGATCCACATCAAAATAATTTCTGTATGGTATGACATTGGAATCAAGATTCATTTTTTCCCATATGAATATCAAGTTGTCCCAGAATCATTTGTTGGAAAGAGTTTCCTCTCCTCGTGGAACTACATTGGAGCTTTTTATCACATTTCAATTGGCATATACCCGCGAATCTGTTTCTAGACTCTATATGCTGTTACATTGATCTATTTGTCTAACCACATGCCAATACCATACTGAAATAATTACTGTAGCATTATAGCAATTCTTGAAATGAAGTTGTGTGGGTCCAACAACACTGTTTATCTTTTGCATGCTTGTGTTGGCTACTCTCGGTCCTTTATATTTCCATGTAAATTTTTAATGGCTTCATTGAGGTATAGTTATTTATGTACAATTAACTGGGTATATTTTAAGTGTACAATTTGACAGGATTGGATATATGTATATACCTGTAAAACCATCACCACTGTCAGGAAAATTAGCACGTGCATTACCCCCCAAAATTTTCTTTTGCTCCTTTTGTAATCTCTGTATTTCTCCCAACCCTCCCTCCAGGCCACCACTGATCTGCTTTCTGCACTACAGTCAGTATGTATTTCCTAGAAGTCTCATAAATGGGATCATGCTGTATGTATGCTTTTTTTTTTTTTGGTCTGATGGCTTTCACATAATTTTAAAAATATTTATGCATATTGTTAAGGGTATCAATAATTCTTTTCTTACTCAGTGGTATTCCATTGTATGAATGTACTAAAATTTATTGATCCATTCCCATTTTTCTGGAGAACTGGGTTGTTGCCCATTTGGAGGTGTTACCAATAGACGCAGGGTGAGCATTCGTGTACAAGTGTTCATGTCAACATATAGTTTCTCTTCAGATGTGTAAATATCTGGGAATGGAGTGGCCAACACGCATGGCACCGATATGTTTAACTTTCTTTTTTTATGTTTAACTTTCTAAGGAAGTACCAAATGGTGTTTCAAAGTGGTTGTACCATTTCACATTCCCGCTGGCAGTGCAGAAGAGTTTCAGTTGCTCTACATGTTTTGTTAGCATTTGGTGTGGTCAGTCTTTTACATTTCAGCCGTGCTAGCAGGTGTGCAGTGGTATTTCATGATGTTTTTAATTTTCCATTTACTAAGGACTAGTGATGTTGAGCATATATTCAACTATTTATTTGCCATCTCTGTCTTCTTTGCTGAAGTATATTCAAATCTTTGGTCCATTTCAAAAATTAGGTTGTGTTTTCTTATTATTGAGTTTTGAGAGTTCTTATATATTCTAGATAACAAGCTCTTTTTCAGATACATACTTTGAAAATGTTTTCTCCTTGCCTGCAACTTGTCCTTTCATCCTGTTAACAGTGTCTTTTGAAGAGCAGTTTTACTTTGATGAAGTACAATTTATCAATTTGTTCTTTTATAGACCATGCTTTTAATGCCACATCCAAGAAATCTTTGCCTAACCCGAGGTCACAAAGATTTTCTCTTATATTTTTCCCAGAAGATTAATGGTTTAAGTTTTGCATTGAGACTTAAGACCCATTTTGAGTCAATTTTTATACACAGTGCAGGTTATGGATCAAAGTTCAATTTATGAGATATGAATGTCCAATTGATCCAGCACCATTCGTTGAAAAGACCATCCATTTCCCCACTTTTAAACCTCTGTCAAAAATCAATTTTCTATGCATTTGTGGGTCTAATTCTAAACTCGCTATTTTGTCCCATCAACCCATTTGTCTATCTTGTGGTCAATATCACGCTATAGTTTTTAAATAGCTCTTGAAATCAGGTGGAGTTAGCCTCTTGAATTTATTATTATGTTTCAAAGATGTTTCAGCTATTTTCGCCCCTCTGCATTTCCATGTAAGTCTTAGAATAGGCCTTTCCATTTCCACAAAATAAATAAACAAAAACTAAAAACACAGCTGATTGGGATTTTTATTGTGATTGCATTCAACCTGTAGGCGAATTTGGGATCAATTGGAACTTTAACTTTATTGAGTTTTCTGATCCATGAATGAGGGGCCTCCTCGCTTCCAGGGGCTCCAATTGCATGTATATTAAACTACTTAAAGGTACAGCAATTTCCACTTAGAGTTCTCTTCACAAAGCATTTGGGGTATTTTTAAAATTGCTATATCTGAAAGTTTACTCTCTTTTCTTCTGCAATGTGTAAAATGCTGTTAATTCCATCCAGTATATTTTTCATCACAGACATCGTAGTTGTCATATCTAGGTTTTCCATTTGGGTCTTTCGTATTGTCCATGACTCTACTTAACATTCATTCATTCATTCATTCATTCAAAGGGGCAGGGAAGGGTAGAGGAAAAGAGAGAGAGAATCCCAAGCAGGCTCCACGCCCAGCACAGAGCCCGCTATGGGGCTCGATCTCACAACCCAAGATCATGACCTGACCTGAAATCAAGAGTCAGATGCTTAACTGACTGAGCCATCCAGGCACCCCTCTGGGTAACTTTTAAACATGTGAAATACAGTTATAATAACTGCTTTGATGCCCTTATCTGTTCATTCTAATATCAGTGACAGTTCTGCGTTGGTTTTGACTGATTGATTATTCTTCTCACTATGGGACTTATTTTTCTGCTTCTTTGCATGCCTGATAAACTTCAGTTGGATTCCAGACCTTGGGGATTTTATCTCGTTGGGTGCTGGATTTCTATAAATATTCTTCAGCTGTGCTCTGAGATGCAGTTAAATTGCTTACAAACTATTTGATCCTTTGGGTTTTGTCTTATGATTTGTCAGGTGCGGCCCAAGCTGTGTTAAATCAAGGGCCAGGGCTGGTATGATGGTGAAGAAAGCAAGGTGCCTGGGGTGCAGAATTTAACGAGTGCTCATGGTCATGCAAGTGCAGGACCTCCTTAAAAGTTGTGCTGTAGGGGGCTCACTAGGGGCCTCACCCTAGTCCTAGCCCTCATTAGGGCTAATTATTTGCCACTACTCAGGTAAGACCCAAATACTTTAAAGCTCCAGGAATTACAACAATTTTCCAGCCTGGCCACTGGAAGAGGCAATATTCTCAGTTCTTGGGAGCACCAGGCACTGTCCCCACCCTTGGGTAGTTTCCTCACATGTATATGCTGATCAACACTGAGCTGAATACTCAGGAGCCTGTGCGCACATCTGGGGTTCTTGATACTGCCTCTCCTTTCTGATACTCTGTGAGGCTCCTCAGTCTACCTGGGCTCTCATCTTGAGTTCCTCAACTCAGGGAGTCTGAGTTGCTCCACCTGGGCTCCCCAAAACTGCATCACAACCTACACATTATCTCAAGGCCATCAGCTGGGACAATGTGGGAATCACCTCATTTGTGTCCCATCTCTCAAGGATCACTGTCTTTCTTTGCCTGATGTCTGAAGTCTTGAAAAACATGTTTTTGTGTTTTCTTGTGTTGTTGCTATTGTTGCCGTATTTCAGATGAAATAGTAAACTTGATCCCTGTTATTCCATCTTTGCTGGAAAAGGAAGTCTATTTCTATACAAATTTTGGAATCAATTTATAAATTTCTAAAAGAAAGTCTGCTGAGATATTGGTTGCGATTGTGTTGAATTTGTAGATCAATATAGAGAGACTCATCACTACCTTAATAACAAGGAGTCTCCCAGTCCACACTCTGTAGTTCCCCATTTATTCCAGTCTTCTTTAATTTATGAACACAATATTTTCAGTTTTCATTTTGTTTAATTTATCCTAAGAAGTTAATATTTATGTTATTTTATTTTTTAAGATTTTATTTATTTATTCATGAGAAACACACACACACACACAGAGAGGCAGAGACACAGGCAGAGGGAGAAGTAGGCTCCATGCAGGAAGCCCTATGTGGACTCGATCCCGGGACTCCAGGATCACGCCCTGAGTCGAAGGCAGACACTCAACTGCTGAGCCATTCAGGTGTCCCTTATGTTACTTTAAATGATACTGTTTGCATTTCATTTTTAAATTGAATTTAAATTTTTATATTAAAATTTTCATTTTTAAATTTTAGAATGCTATGTTTACTTACCAGTTCTAGTAGGATTTTTTTTTGTTCTTTCATAAATTCTTTAGAGATTATCACAGATAGAATCATTTCAACTGAGAATAAAGAAAATTACTTTTTGCTCTCTAATCTTTGTCTTTTGTTCTTTCCTTGCTTTATTGCAATGGCTATGACCTCCAGAATGGGTAGTATCAAAAAGACAAGTAACAAGTGTTACTCCTGTACTCTTGATGGGAATGCAAATTGGTGCAGCCACTGTGGAAAACAATATGGAGGTTCCTCAGAAAACTGATAATAGAACTACCCTACAATCCAACAATCCCACCTCTGGGTATTTACCCAAGGGAAACAAAAACACTGATTTGAAAAGATATATGCCCCCCTATGTCTATTGCAGCATTATTTACAGTAGCCAAGATATGGAATCAACCTAAGTGTCCATCCATAGATGTATGCATAAAGAGGATGTGATATATGTATTGTGGAATGTTTTTCAGCCATAGAAAAGAATGAAATTTTGTCATTTGTAACAACATGGATGGACCTAGAAGGCATTATGCTAAGGGAAATAAGTCAGAGAAAGACAAATACCATATGATTTTACTTATATGTGAAATCTAAAAAACAAATGAACAAATAAGGAAACAAATAAAGAACAGCAAAAACAATGACAAAAACCCCAGAAATAGGCTCATAAATACAAAGAGCAAACTGGTGGTTGTAAGAGGGGAGATGAGTGGGTGGATGGGCAAAATAGGTAAAGGGGGGCACCTAGGTGGCTCAGTGGTTGAGTGTTTGCCTTTGGCTCGGGTCATGACTCCAGGGTCCTAGGATCGAGTCTTGCATCAGTCTTGCATCCCCTATGGGGAGCCTGCTTCTCCCTCTGTCTATGCCTCTGCCTCTCTCTCTGTGTCTCTCATGAATAAATAAAAATCTTAAAAAAAAAACTTAAAAAAGAATAGGGGAAGAGGATTGAGAAGTACTAAATTCTAATTATAAAAAAAAGTCATGGAGCTAAAAAGTACATCATAGTGGATACAGTCAATAATGTTGTAATAACTGTGTGTGGTGCCAGATGGTAACTACTTATTATATGTAATGCATACAATTGTCAATTCACTATGTTGTGTACCTGGGACTAATATTATGTTGTATGTCAATTATTATTTAAAAAGCCTCACCCACCATGCATGTTTATTTCAGGAGAAATAAACTTAATCTGGTCATTATTTATTATCATTTTATATACTGTTGGATTTGATTTGCTAGCATTTTGTTGGAAAATTTTGCATCTAGTTCCTGAGTAATACGGGTCTGCAGATTTCTTTTTCCCTTAATACCCTGTTCAGGCCTTGCTATCAGTTGTACACTGAGCCTCATAAGATGAGTTGGGAAACATTTGTGCCTATTTTCTGAAAAAGTGTAGTCTTGGTATTATTTCTTCTTTAAGTGTGTGATAGAGATAAAAAACACGAAGCCATCTGGGCCTGGAGTTTTGTGAGCCTTAAATTATAAGTTCATGTTCCATAATAAATAAATGTAAGGATTTTCAGGTTTTCTGTTTCTTCTTGTCTTAGCTTTAATAAGCTGAGTTTTTCAGGGGAATTTTCCATCTCATGTAGGTTGTTAAATTCATTTGCATAAATCTGCTCATGATATTCTCTTATTGTCTTAGTAGTGTCTATAACACAATAGTGATAATTCCTCTTTCATTCCTGATATTGGTGATTTTTTTCTCCATTTAAAAAAAAATCAATCTTGCTGGATGTTTAGGAGTTTTATTAATATTTTCAAAGAAACAACTCTTGGGTTTGTTGGTTTTCTCTATTGCTTGGCCATATTCCATTTAATTCATTCTTCTGCTATCTTAAGACAGAAAATTTGGTCATTGATTTCAAATTTTTATTCTTTTCTAACATTAGCATTTTAAGTTATGATGTTTCTCTAAAATTGGTTGAGCTGGATCCCATGTATCTTTTGAAATAAACCTGTAAATTTTAAGGATACTTATAGGTTTCCCAAAAATGTTGCAAAGACAGTACAAAGAGCTCCCATATACCCAATGTCCTGTCCCTGTTAATATCTTACATGTATGATGTAAATGCACATACACATCTGTGATAGATTTGTCATAACTGGGCAGCCCAGGTGGCTCAGTGGTTTAGCGCCGCCTTCAGCCCAAGGTGTGATCCTGGAGACCGGGATCGAGTCCCATGTCGGGCTCCCTGTATAGAGCCTGCTTCTCCCTCTGCCTGTGTCTCTGCCTCTCTCTCTCTGTGTGTCTCTCATGAATAAATAAATAAAATCTTTAAAAGAAATATTTGTCATAACTACCAAACTGATACTGATATATCATTATAACCAAAGTCTATATGGACTTTATGTGGATGTCCTTGATTTTTGCCTAATGTCCTTCTGCTCCAATGTATCAACAAGGACACACATTTGGTCATCGTGTCTCCTAAGGCTCTTCTAAACTGTGAAAGTCTTGCAGATTTCCCTTGTTTTTATTGAGCTTGATAGTTTTAAGGAACACTGGTGAGGTGTTTTATAACTGTGCACCCCACAGATTTTGAAATGTTGTGTCTTCATTCCTATCAAACTTAAGAGTTTTTCTAATTTCTGTTGCCATTTTCCTCCACCCACTGGTTACTTAGAAGTGTGTTGTTTCATTTTCTCACATTAGAGGACTTCTAGTTATCTTTTCAATGTTGGTTTCTGGTTTAATTCCATTGTGGTCAGAGAGAGCTTACTCTCCATTAATCCTACTTTTTGAAATACACTGAGATTTGCTTTATGACGCAGCATATGTTCTTTGTTGATGATGTTTCATGGGCAATTGAAAAGAATGTGTGTTCTGAATTTATTAGATGTGGCAGTCTATAAATGTCAACTGTATCAATGTGGTTGAGAGTGTTATTAAAATGTTCTACAGCTTATAGATTTTTGATCTACATCTTTTATAAATTTCTGGAAGAGGAAAGTTACGGGCCTCAACTACAAGTTTGGATATACTTATTCTTGGCTGATTTTTGCTTCCTGAATTTTAGCTCTGTTTTAAGGTGCAAATGCACTTAGGATTATGTGTCCTTTTAATGAGCTGACACTTCTGGTATGAAGTGTCCCTCTTTATCTCTGGTAGAAACTACTTAAATCAAATGCAACCATGGATACGGTCAGGTTTAAATAAACCACCTTGCTATTTGTTTTCTACTTATCCCTTTTATTCTTTCTGTTTGTTCCTTCTTTCCAGCCTTGATCAACTATATTTAGAAATCCATTCCATCTCACATTTTGGATTTGGGGCACATCTCTGCATTATACTTTTTGTGGTTACTATAAGAGTTACAACATGTAGTCACATTCACCTTGAATTAATATTACATTATTTCACATATAAGAACCTTACAACAGTACATTTTATATGACCCTTTCCCATCCTTTGTGCCACTGTGTATATTTCATTTCTATATGTAATAAACATATTGCATTGTTACAAAAGCAATCACTAGTTTTAAAGAAATTAAGAAAAATAATTTCCTTATTTACTTAGTATTTATTATTTTCAGTGCTCTTTACGCCCTTATGTAAGTATGTTTCTTTTTTTAAAGATTTTATTAATTCATTCATGAGAGACACACAGAGAGAATCAGAGACATAGACAGAAGGAGAAGTAGGCTCTCCACAGGAAGCCTCATGTGGAACTCGAACCCAGGACCCCAGGATCACAACCTGAGCTGAAGGCAGATGCTCAACCACTGAGCCACCCAGGTGCCCCTAGGTGTAAGTTTCTATCTATAGATGCATCCATCCTAAAGAACTTTCTTTGGCATTTCTGCTTCTTTTTCTTTTTCTTCTTTTTTAAAGGATTTTTATTTATTTATGTGAGAGTGAAAGAGATCACAGAGGAAGAGGGAGAAACAGGCCCCCCACTGAGCAGGGAGCCCAACACGGGGCTCAATCCCAGGACCCTGAGATCACGACCTGAGCCAAGGCAGATGCTTAACCAACTGAACAAACAAGGGGCCTCCTCTTCTTCATCATCATCTTTTTTTTTTAAGATTTTCTTTATTTATTCATGAGAGACACACAGAGAGAGGCAGAGACATAGGCAGAGGGAGAAGCAAGCCCCATGCAGGGAGCCTGATATGGGACTCGATCCTGGGACTCCAGGATTACACCTTGAGCCGAAGACAGACGCCCAACCACTGAGCCACCCAGGTGCTCCTCTTCCTCCTCCTCCTCCTCCTCCTGCTCCTCCTCCTCCTCCTCCTCCTCCTTCTCTTCCCCTTTCTCCCTCCTCCTTCCTCCTTCTCCTTATTTCAGGACTCTTACACTTTTGCTTTTTTTTTTAAACAACTTTACTGAGGTATACTTGATATACAATAAAATACACATATTTAATGTATACAATTTTATGCGTTTGGACATATGATACACCTATGAAACCATTGTCACAATCAAGGTAATAGATAAATCCATCAACTCCAAAAGTGTCCTTGTGTTCCTCTGTGTGTGTATGGTAAGAACTCTTAATATGAGGTCTAATCTCTTCACAAATTTTTAAGTGTGTATACTATATTGTCCACTATCAGCTCTATGCTGTAAAGCATCTCTTGAACTAATACATCTTGCATAATTGAAACTTCACATCAGTTGAACAACACTCTTCATTTCCCCTCCTCTGAGCCTGAGTTTTGAAAGCAGCAAGAGAAAAGTGACTCAGTACATACAAGGGAGCAACCATGAGACTATCAGTAAATTTCTCAGCAGAAACCTTACAAACCAAAAAATAAAAAAATAAAAAAATAAAAAGGAATGGTAGTTTCATATATCAAAGAAAACAACTTCCAAGCAAAAATACTTGGCAAAGCTGTCCTTCAGCAATGAAGGAGAATAGAAAAGGAAAAAAAGAAAGAAAGAAAGAAAGAAAGAAAGACAGAAAGAAAGAAAGAAAGAAAGAAGGAAGAAAGGAGGAGGAAAGAAGAAAGAAAATAAAGAAAGAAAGAAAGAAAAGAAAGAAAAGAAAGAAATAAGAACGACCGAAGCATGAGGAGGAAGGAAGGAATGAATTAAGGAATGCAGTAAGAAAGAAAGAAAGAAAGAAAGCAAGAAATAAAGAACTAAAGCACTTTTTCCCAGATAAACAAAAGCTGTAGTTTATCACCAGTGAACCTAGCTAGCTAACACACGTGGGAAAAATCACCCAAGAGCAGAAAATACAGTTTTTCCAAGCATACCTTTAACATTCTCCAATATATCATATGCTAGGCATAACAAAATTCTCAACAAATTTAAAATAATTGAAATACTCTGAAGTATATTCTCTGCCCATACCAGAGTTAAATTAGAAATCAATAACAGAAAGAAATAAGAGAAACACTGAT
The DNA here is from genome assembly GCF_003254725.2 of Canis lupus dingo. Classification (NCBI taxonomy): domain Eukaryota; kingdom Metazoa; phylum Chordata; class Mammalia; order Carnivora; family Canidae; genus Canis; species Canis lupus. The sequence goes on from NC_064250.1 coordinate 69,635,542, forward strand.
ATACTTGGAAATCAAACATCACATTTCTAAATAATACATGGGCCAAAGAAAAAATTAAAAAGGAATTTAAAAAATAGAAAACATGACATTAAAATTTATGTGATGTAATTAAATTGTTTAAAGAGAGATTTTTAGACTTAAAATCTTATATTGGAAAGGAAGAAAAATTTAACACAATCAAGAATGAAAGAAGGGACATAACTATAGGATTCCAGGAACTAAGGGAAGATTATGAACAATTTTATGTAAAGCACTTAACTTAAATGAAAAGAAAAAAATTCCTAGAAAAACATAAAATATCTAAACTCAGTAAAAAGGAAAAGAAAATTTCTAAGCAAATTCATTGAATTAGTAATTTTAAAACTCCAAAAATAAAGCCCAAACCAGGATGGCTTTACTGATGATTTCTACCAAACATTTAAGGAAAAAATAATACCAACTCTTCAATAAATCTTTCATAAAACAGAGGGGTATAAAGTACTTCACAATTCTATTTATGAAGCCATAGTCCCCTGGTATCCAAGATTGACAAAAACATCACAAGATAATATCACATCACAGACCAAAACCATCACAGATCAATATCCCTCATGAAAATTGATGTGGCAATTGATGCCACAATATTAGCAAATTAGTCCAAGTTACAAATGAGGATGATTTTGCATGATAAGCAATAGGGTTCATCCCGGAAATTCAAGGTAGGTTGAGATCCAAAAGTCAATTGATATACCATATTAAGAGAATAAAGGGGGGAAGCGATCATATCAATAGAGTCAATAAAAATCATTTGACAAAATCGAATACCCTTTATTGTATTAGAGTCTTAAAAACTAGGAGTAGATGAGATCTTCCTCAACCTGATAAAGTGCATCTACTTCGTTGTGAGAAAAATGAATGTTTTCTGTCTAAGGCTGGGAAGAAGACATGAATACCTGCTCCTACAACTTACATTTAATATTATGCTAGAGGTTTTAGTCACTGCAATAAGGGAAGGAAAGGAAACCTAAAGCATACAATTTGGAAAAAAAAAAAAAAAGAAGAAGCAAAATTGTCTTTTATCTCAGATGACATGATCTTTCATATAGAAAATACTAAGGAATCTATGAAACTACTGTGAGAACTAAGAAGCTAGTTTAGTGAGGTCACAAGGTACAAGATCAATAAACCAAAAAAATCAATTGTATCTCTATAGACCACCAATGAAGAATCTGAAGATAAAATTGGGGAAACAATTTCACTGGAAAAGGCATCAAGAAATATTTAGGGGGATCCCTGGGTGGCGCAGTGGTTTGGCGCCTGCCTTTGGCCCAGGGCGTGATCCTGGAGACCCGGGATCGAATCCCACATCAGGCTCCCGGTGCATGGAGTCTGCTTCTCTCTCTGCCTGTGTCTCTGCCTCTCTCTCTCTCTCTCTCTGTGACTATCATAAACAAAGAAAAGAATTTAAAAAATAAAATAAAATAAGAAATATTTAGGAATAAGTTTAACAAGGGAAATGTGAAACCTTTACACTAAAAAGTATAAAACATTGATAAGAGAAATCAAAGTGGACCTAAATTGAATAGAGACATATACTATATTCATGGATTGGAAGATAATATTCTTAGAAGGGAATTGTTGCTTTCAGTTTTTCACTGTTGAGTATGATGTTAGCTGTGAGCTTGTCATGCATGGCCTTTATTATGCTGAGGTACATTCCTTCTATACCTAATTTCTTGAGAGTTTCTATCATGAAGGGATGTTGAATTTTGTCAAATACTTTTTCTGTATTGATTGAGATGATCATAAAATTTTTATCCTTCATTCTGTTAAAGTGGTATGTCACATTTGATTTGTGTATGTTAAACCATCTTCACATTCTAGGGATAAATCCTGCTTGATCCTACTTGATCCTACTTGATCACAGCGTATGGCTCTTTTAATGTGCTGTTGAATGGTTTGCTTGTATTTTGTTGAGGATTTTTGAGCCTAAAAAGGATATTGTCCTATAATTTTCTTTTCTTGTAGTATTCTTATCTGGCTTTGGTATGAGAGTAATACTGGTCTTGTAAAATGAGTTTAAAAGTGTTCTTTTCTATTTTTGGGGAAGAGTTTGAGTAGGATTGGCATTAATTCTTTCTTAAATGTTTGGTAGACTTCACTCATGAAGCCATCTGATCCTGGGTTTTTCTTTAATGGGAGATTTTTTTATTACTGTTTCAATATCCTTATTCATCTTGATCTGTTCAGATTTTCTTTTTTTTTTCTTTTTTTAAAAATTTTAAAAAGATTTATTTATTTATTCATGAGAGACACAGAGACAGAGAGGCAAAGACACAGGCAGAGAGAAGCAGGTTCCACACAGGGAGCCCGATGTGGGACTCAATCCCGAGACTTCAGGATCATGCCCTGGGTGGAAGGCAGTTGCTGAACCGCTGAGCCACCCAGGCATCCTCATTCAGATTTTCTATTTCTTCCTGATTCGGACTTGGTAGATTTTATGTTTCTAGGAATTTATCCATTTCTTCTAGATTATCTAACTTGATGGCATATCGTTCGTTGTTCATATTAGTTTTCTATGGTCCTTTGTGTTTCTGTGGTGTTGGCTGTAGTGCCTCCTTTTTCATTTATAATTTTATTTATGTAAGTCCTCTCTCTTTCATTCTCAGTTAGTCTGGCTAAAAAATCCTACAATTTATATGGAACCACAAAAGACCACAAACAGGCAAGGCAAACTTGAGAGAGAAGAATAAAGTGCGAGGCATCACTCTTCCTGATTTTAAACTATATTACAATGTTACAGTAATGAAAACAGTATAATACTGGCATAAAAACAAACCAAAAACCAATGGAACAGAACAGAGAGCCCAGAAATAAACCTATGCATATATGGTCAACTCATCTTTGACAAGGGCACTGAGAATACACGATTGGGAAAGGACTGTCTCGTCAATAAATGGTATTGGGAAAACTGGATATCCACATGCAAAAGAATGTAAGGGGACCCTTCTCTTATACCACTCACAAAAATTAACTCCAAAAGGATTAAAGACCAAATGTAAAACCTGAAATTGTAAAACTCCAAGAAGAAAACAGAATAAAAACCATGACATTGGTCTTGGCAATGATTTTTTTTTTTTTTTTTGGATAAGACACTAAAAGCACAGGCAACAAAAGAAAAAATAAACACGTGGGACTACATCAAACTGAAAAGCCTCTGTAGAGGAAAAGGAGTAAACAAAATGAAAAAAGCAACCTACAGAATGGGAGAAAATATTTACAAAGCAAGTATCTGATAAGGGGCTAATTCTCTCTCTCTCTCTCTCTCTCTAACTCATACAACTCAATAGCAAAAAAAAAAAAAAAAAAAAAAAAAAAAACAGGAACAAAATAATTCAATTAAAAATTGGATGCCACAGGACCCAGAAAAACATTTTTCCAAAGAAGACATACAGACGGTCAACAGGTACATGAAACTGTGCTCACCATCACTGATCATCAGGGAAATGCAAATCAAACCCAAGGAAGACATCATCCTGCATATGTTAGGGTGACTGTTCTCAAGAGCATGAAAGGTAACTAGTGTTGATGAGGATGTGAGATATTGGTGGAGCCCCCCTGCACGGTTGGTGGGTATAATGACGCAGCTGCTGTAGAAAACAGTATATAGCTTCCTTAAAAAATTGAAAATAGTACCGTAGGACTCCTGGCAGAGGGGCCGGTCTGCAGAAGGCATGGGGGTGTGTGTGCCTGACGGCAGGAAGTGCCACTGCCCTAGGGTCTGAGAGTGACACTAAGGGGCACGGGGAGAGGGCCCTGGACAAGAAAGGGGTCAGACAGCAAAGGGGCTCTAAACTCCGGGCAGCAGGGACCCACCGAACAGTTGTACAGAGAGAAGCGCTCAGACCACGGGGGTGTCCCTGAAAGTGAGCTCTTGCAAGGGTCCCTACGGGGAGGCCCTGGTTTTGCGCTCTTCCATTCGGGCACAGGGTGACCATCGATGCTTATGAGTGGAACGAACGAGAGCGAACCACTTGTCTGGGTCTCGATCTCCCCATCTATAGAAGGAGGGGGAGCGGCAGGTTGGGAACCCATCGTGGGGTGGCCGGCTCCATCCCCTGAACCTACCCCTGGAGATCCCGCAGAAGACAGGTGGGGTCTGTGGGCCTGCTGAGCTCTGGGAGGAGCCACAGAGGGGGGCTGAGCCTTGGGCTGGGACCTGTGGCCCTCGGGATGCTCCCCTGCACCTCACTGCCCTCCCCCATGCACCTCACTGCCCCCCCCCATGCTGATGCCTCGGTGCCCTCCACCTCCACCTCCACGCCTGGTGCCTACGGGGATGCTTGTCATCTGGCTGCCACGGGCCTGGGGGGGGGCAGTCTACAGGATGGGGGAGACAGGCACATGTTCCCGCATGGACTTTGCTCTGGGGTCGTGGCGGTCGTTCAAATCAACAAGGCCAGTGAGAATGGAGAAGGGAAGCGAGGCACCAGAGAGCACAGGCTATAAAAATACTACCTCCCTGTCCAGCTGGTTCGATGGGACTTTGGGGATGGGAGGCATCCCACAAGTAAACAAATACAAGCTCTCCTACCCGTGTAACAGGAGAAGATGGAAAGCACATTATGTGATGAAACCCTATTTAAAAGGCGCAAGTCAAAACAAATAAATTAATTTAGTGTATTACGAAACAATTACAACAGTGCCCACCGCCCTCGTCCTACCCCCACCCCCTGCGTCCAACTGGAGGTCTTCTTTCTGGCTCGGACCCTGGGGTTTTGGCAAAATTTAAAATGCCTTGAGTACAGTGAGTGCCTTTGGACCCAACCCGGCTGGCTTTATTATGTGTGTAGACGCCGTCAGCACCATGCCTGATGTCTGGCGGGCTTCCCCTGCCCAGCACCCTTCCCTGCTCCCAGAGGCAGCTCCCCTCTGCAAACGGGCGCTGGGTGACCTGCTGGGAGTGGGGGCTCGCCGGGATCCCCGCTGTGTCCCTGCCCTCCTGCCCCCAGGCTGCTCTCTCCCAGGGCCCCCCTCCTCTTTGTGTGACTTGTCCCATGTCCAGCCTCCACCCCCCACGCCCGCCTCTCCCACCTCCCAAGGAGACACCTGGGGGATCTGCTCTGTTAGGGTTGGGAGCCCTCACTTGGCCTCCTGGCCTGTCCCCAGCGAGCTCTGCTCTCCCTTCCAGAGTCAGTTTAAATGCCACCCCTCTGGGAGGTGGGCTTAACGGCCCTGCAAGGAGCCTCCTTCTGAACCGCCTGAAACTGTGAATATGTTCTTTACGTGGTGAGGGGGAAACTGAGGTTGAAGTAGATTTAAGTCTGCTGATGAAGTGACCTGAGAATACGGGGATGACCCAAGCTTCTCCAAGTGGGACTCTGTGGCATCCCTGGGGTCCTTATAAATGGGAATCAGGGAGGCAGGAGAGGAGGCCGAGCAGGATGAGCAGGATCCGGCCACTGCTGGCTTTGGAGATGAAGGAGGGACCACGAGCCAAGGGGCACATGTGGCCTCCAGAAGCTGGAAACAGCAAGGGAACAGATTCTCCCTTGAAGCCTCCAGAAGGAACTGGGCCCTGCCAACCCCTTGCTTTTTGCCCGGTGAGACCCACCTCAGACCACTGGCCTCTAGACTATAAAGTACTACGGCCTCCAAGTCAGTGGTGATTCGTTGTCTTGGCGAGAGGAACCCAAGACCAAAGCCTTCTCCCCCAGGACAGGGAGAAGGCAATCCTTCTGTGGGTTCCAGATCGTTTAGAGATCTCCTGATGCTGTTATTTCGACAGGACATTCAGTCATGGCTGAAAGAGCAAGCTGATAAACTCATAGCTTCTTTTTTAAATTTTATTTATTTTTTTCATAAGAGACACACAGAGAGAGGCAGAAACACAGGTAGAGGGAGAAGCAGGCTCCCTACAGGGAGCCCGATGTGGGACTCGATCCCAGGGCCCCGGGATCACAACCTGAGTCGAAAGCAGACGCTCAACCACTGAGCCACCCAGACGTCCCAACTCATAGCTTTTAAAATGTGTCCAGATAGAGTAAGACCAGTCCCCGCCTTCACCCTGCCCCTGGCCTCGCTCTGTCCTCCACCCACCCACACATCTCAGGGCCGTGCTAAAGAGTAACGGGGCCAACTTCCTCCCTGAAGACAGATGCTCTGCAGCCAGACAGGCCCGAGGCTGCCCCCAAACCCTGCACACGGCAGCCCATGAGGACCTGAGCTGGGGTAGGGGGTCCTGGAGGGGGCCGCTTGTATCACCTGGTGATGAAACAGCTGAGTGTGGCTGTTTCTGGTGTCACCATCTGGAACCATGTGTCTTGCCGTCTCTCCGGGTGCGAGGTGAGCGGCTGATTGATCACTGAGTGCTCAGAGCTGGAGCGGACACACAGCAGGGGCTCGGTGAATGCATGAATCAGTCAATCAATCAACTAATCAATCAGTCAATCGATACAAATTTAGCAAAACCAAAAAAGATGGTTTCAGAAGACCATCGGTGTCTGTGGCATCACATTCTCCTCATGGAGGACTGCTTCCAAGCTGGCCTCTCTCTCTGGGTCAGGCTCTCTGAAATGCATTGCCATTTCATATCTGCCCCTGGTGTGGGAAACAGAGGCAGAAGGGAAATTATTAAATTAAATTTCCTTACGACCTACAGCCCTCTGACAAGCCCCTGAAACAGGCAGTGACATTCCTCTAGGGACTCACCTGCCTCCATGTCAGTACTTTGTTGAGGTCAAAAGGCAATCTTGGCCCGACCTCTCCCCCTCAAGGATCCTGTAAGTCTGCTTTAACATATAAACATTCCTTTAGGAACTTCCTTTATCTCTAAAGCCCCTAAAATGCACGTTGGCGATCATCCCCCCAGCACATGGCCCACCGATGTACAGCTGAAGGGTCTCATGCCTCAGGTTTTATTAGGCAGTAATAAACCTTTGCCCAACAACAGCTAGCCCCCTGCAGGTCCTGGAAACCCCACTTCCAAAATTCCTGAGAGACTCACACTCTCCTGACCCCTCCCAACTGAGAGTATATAATGGGCGCCCCCTCATGACTCCAGTGCAGCTATTCCTGCCCACGGGTCCTGTCCCTGTGCTTTAATAAAACCACCTTTTTGCACCAAAGACATCTCAAGAATTCTTTCTTGGCTGTGGACTTGAACCCTAACATCTTTCCTATATCACCCCGTGTCCTGGCTCCTGGGCCAGACTTCCTTACCCCCTGAACCCAGGTACCCCGACAGATGTGCCCTCACCTGCCCCCTGCACCCTGGGCTGACCCCCAGCATGCCTGCTTTGGGGCTGCCCCCTACTCCTGGTCCTCCCCATCCCCAGCATCCAGCTCCAGAGAAGGTCCCGAGCGGGGTTCTCAGAGGCAGGGAGGACGCTAGGCAGGGCCAACGCTCTGCCGAATGGGCTCTGGCAATTTCAGTGCTATGATATTTGCATTTCTGTCCTCATTTCCTCTTTGCTTTCCTCTGTTGCTTTTTAAAATTTATATTCAAGTTGGGTACCATACAGCGCATGATTAGTCTGAGAGATAGAGGTCGGTGACTCATCAGTTGCATACAACACCCAGGGCTCATCACATCACGTGCCTTCCTTAATGTCCATCACCCAGTTACCCTGGCCCCCCACCCACCTCCCCTCCAGTAACTTCAGTTTGTTTCCTATGATTGAGTCTCTCATGGTTTGTCTCCTTCTCTGATTTCATCTTATTTTTCCTTCCCCTTCCCCTACGATCCTCTGTTTTGTTTCTTAAATTTCACATATAATTGAGATCATGATAATTGTCTTTCTCTGATTGACTGATTTTGCTCAGCATCATAGCCTCTAGTTCCATCCATGTCATTGCAAATAGCAAGATTTCATTCTTTTTAGTGGCTGTGTAATATTCCATTGTGTGGATATATCTATATCTATTATTTATTTATTTATTTATTTATTTATTTATCACATCTTCTTTATCCATTCATCTGTCGGTGGACATCTGGGCTCTTCCCACAGTTTAGCCATTGTGGGTATTGTTGCTGTACATACTGAGGTGCAGGTGCTCCCTCAGATCCCTACATTTGTGTCTTTGGGGTAAACACCTAGGAGTATAATTGCTAGGTCAAGAAATGTGCAGGAGACATTCGCCCCCATTTGCTTTTTTGCAGAATTAACGAAAAGAGTCTATGCCCTGTGCTCCCTTCTCTCCGGGCCGAGTGTGGCTTGACGAGATTCTATTAAGGTGGCTCTGCCCCCGGAGCCAGGCTAGAGCTCCGAGTGGATGCTGCATCCCCAGGAGTCGATGGTGAGGATGGGAAGCGGGATTCAGGGGCCCGTGGTGCTGCTCCTTGGAGGGGCCCCCAATTCACCGGGTCTCCCTACAGGGGATTGGTGGCCCACCCTGAGGGGAGGGCCGTGGGGGTGTCAGCGGTTGCAAGGGTGACCAGCCTGCACTCTCTCACACAGCAGGACGGGCCACTTCGTGTCTGGGGTGCAGAGACAGCTGCGCACACCTGGAACTGAGTGTAATGAGCTCCCTGAAAACCCCATTGCCCGACACCCACGTCTGATCAATACTGGTAAAAAAAGGAGCCTGGCTTGTTCCTGGCCCCTTCCCAGGCCGCCGGGGCTGTCACAGCGTCCCGGGCGCAGCTCTGGAGCTGACGGCCTCCCCGTAGCAGGGAGGAGTGCCAGCGATCACCCGACTCGGATTGCAAGCCGAGCCTCATTCATTCGTGCAGGAGCCGCGGCCTCCCTGCCTCTCCCCTCCCTGCGGCTGGAGTCCCATTTGGATCATCCACGTCCAGACCCGAGAGGCAGCCCCAAGACGGGACAGTGATGTCACTTCGCTCCCCCTTGTCCCAGCCTCCAGCCCCTGATGTGAACAGGTCCTTCAAGGTCTCTCCAGGGAGGTCTGAGGGACCGAGGAGGTGAAGGACAGGACACAGCAATTCTTCCCAAGCAAGCCAGGGAACTTTCTGGCACTGGTGATTCTCGTAGGACAGCAAGACTCTGAGTAACGGGTGTGGACGGGCCATGAGGGCCACTCATCAGAACAGGCTGTCTGCCCGTCAGGGAGAGGTGAAAGTGTCCCCTAAGGGCCGTACGAATGACTGGTGGCTTTATCCAGAAGCTTCTACCGGGAGCAGCACAGAGCGGGTCTGACGGGGAAGGTGGGGAGAGGACCAGGGCCAACGACAGGGAAAACAAAACCCAAACCCATACTAAGTCTTGTTTTTTATTTACCCGCGCGATTCCTGAGCTGAAAATTGCACAACCATATACGGTGTAACGGGTTCCCCGGCAGAAATATTGGTCGTAAACAGGCTCGCACTTTGCTCTCTCGATTGCAACGAAGTTCACCAGCGTGTCACACAGAGAAAAGGTAGCCTGGGCCACCGCAGTTAAATTTTTACCAAGCCACTTTTGGTAAACAGGGGACTTAGCCGAGTTTTATTTTTCTTTCCAGACCAGCAGCCTCAATATGTTTGTAGTATAACAAATAAAAGCGTTTTCTTGGAACCTCCAGGAAATTAATGGCTCATTTTTCCTGGCAGGCTGATGTGAGGGTACTCAATTACCTTACACTGATTAAAGACAAGCATTACTGCCTCTGGGCAAAGAGGAAAAGAAGAGAAAAAATGAAGCCTATTAGCAAGAGGGGCCAGTGATGTAAGTGATGCAGACAAGTTGGATCTGCTTTCCCACTGCCTGTTGTTTCCAGATGCCACAAAATGGGATGGGATGGAGCTGAGGCCACATCTTGCCATGAGGCCGTCTTCGGAGGGTTCTTGCGGGCAGATAAAAAGCCATCATTATTTACTAAGAACCCGCAATGCAGTCCACGCTTCCATCCTTTATCCCATTTTCAAAATGCCCCGTAAGGAAGGTGCTATGGAGGTGGTTCTCGCAGCCCCAGGAGCAGATTGGGAGAGCGGAGAGGTGGGAGGAGAATTGCACTCAGGCCTAGCCTGGGTATGATCCACAGCTGGGAAAACTTGGAGCTGGGTGCAGCTCAGAGGCACCCAGGCGACGGATGACTTAGTGAGTCCCCAGAGGTCTGGAGATAAGGGTAGATTCATGGTGGGATCGTGTCCAGGGGGATCATTAGCCCCTTATCTCCTACCCACACCCCTGGCAAATACAGGCGCACAGGCATGTGCACACACACAAGCACACACGACTGTGCACACAGAGGGAGAGACCACAGGTAGCCCCCGGCTCCACCCAAGGGAAGAGGGGTCCACAGCCCACCTCTAAGGCCCGCTCGGCCTCTCAGCAGCCTTGCCACATGCCATCAGTCTCACGGGGCCCCGGTGCAAGGAAAGGTCACCCCGCATCCTTCCTGAGGTCCCTTCGCCTTCCCATGCTATGATTCTATTAACGCCGAGAGTGGGTTTTAAGCGCTAAATGGAGTACATGAAGGCTGAATATTTCTCAAGATTTAAAATGTCTCTCTGCTAATTGAAACTAATTCTCCAAACTGCACATTAAAAGCCCCAGGCTGGTTTTTCTATTTGATGGACCCTGACAAAGCGGCGCGCGGAGGCTCTGCGGCCCCATTCGTGCTCCTGCTCCGTGGGCCCCGCTCCCCGGGCGCGCAGGCTGGTCCCCTCACCTCCTCCTGCCCCCACTCCAGCTTGGCAGACTAATGGCCATCATCATTATGATGAGCGTTTAACAGTGACGGGCGCTGCTCTCAACAGAATGCATTTCTTCCTCGGGAGAGGGGACATTTAAATCCTGCTGCCTGGCTAAGTGGGAGAGAGAAGAGCAGGGCCCCAGAGCCGGGCGTGCAGGAGGCTCCGGGCAGCTGGAGGTGGCTGCAGGGGCACCAGGTCACCGAGGGGGGAAAGGCAGAGAAGCACAAAAGTTTTGGGGTCCTGGGCTCGCCCTTCTGAAAGCAGCCCCTCCCTCCCTGGCTGGTTTTGAGTTTCCAGTCTTTTTAAGTAGATAAGCAGCAAAAGTCCACGAAATGGTATTTGCTGGATCTTTATGCAGGCACTTATTGTGTTGAAATACACCTAACATAAAATTTACCACCTTGGCCATTTTAATTTTATTTATTTATTTATTTATTTATTTATTTATTTATTTATTTAATTTATTTATTTATTTTTTATTTATGTGAGAGAGAGAGAGAGAGAGAGAGAGAGGCAGAGACACAGGCAGAGGGAGAAGCAGGCTCCTACAGGGAGCTCGATGCGGGACTCGATCCCGGGTCTCCAGGATCATGCCCTGGACCGAAGGTGGCGCTAAACCACTGAGCCACCCAGGCTGCCCACCTTGGCCATTTTTAAATGGCATTTTTTCAGCGGCATTTAAGTGCATCCGCCCTGTTGTGCTACCATCACCACCATCCATCTCCAGAACTTTCTCATCTTCCCAAGTAGCAGCTCTCTCCCAATTAAACACTAACTCTGATCTTCCCTCCATGGGCCCAGGGAATGTGACGCACCGCTACCTTCCGAATCTTTTTGAGTCCATTCCATTAAACACATGCTGGTCAGGACTCAGTAGCGATCTACATTTGGAAAACTATACAGCCTTGATTCCAGTTGGGAAAACCAAGGCAGGCACAGAAAGGGAAACAGCCTGTGCCAACTGACAGAGAGCCAGGAGCCAACAGGGATGCAAGTCAAGCCATCAGATGCCAGTCCCTGCTGTCATTTGACTTTCACTGCACTTCATATACGGCCAAGATGGGTCTGTCTCTTCCTTTCTTTTATAGGAAATTGAGGGGATGCACAAGGATTAAGATAATGGCCAACAAACACTTGTGGGGCCACCACCCAGAATTGACAAATGGTAATATTTTGTCACAACAGCTTGACATTTTTATAAATGGAACAGAATATTAGATAATGCTGCCTTCTTGTCCTTACTCCCGGGCCATCGTCTCCCAGTAGGTAACCTGAATTTCACCCTCCTGAGTCGGGTGTGTTTTTCCAGTGTGCTGTTTTCATGTTTACACGGGCAGAATGAGATATCCATGAATAATTTGCAGTGTGTGTTTACACATTTTCTTGAATGATATTGCAAAGGAAGCTTGCTTGTTCCCTCAACATTATGTTTTTGAGATGGAACTTTGTTGATATGAGTGTGTGTGTGTGTGTGTGTGTGTGCATACTTACGTTGTTTCCAATTTATTTTCCTATTACAAACAATGCTGCAATTATGCACAAGCTTCTCTAGGTAATAGATTTAGAATGGGAATTGCTGAGTCTTTGCGAACATGCATTTCCAATTCCAATTTTGCTTTGGATATTGACAAATTGCTTTCCAAAGTGGTTGAATTAATCTACGCTCCTACCAGCAGAGTATGAGAATTCCTTTTATGCCTTGTATTCACTAACTCTTAATATTGTCAGCCTTTTAAAGTTTTTGTCAACCTGATTAGTATGAAATGTTCTCTTGTTTGTTTTAAATCATACTCCTCTGATGTTTAGGAAGGCTAAGTATATATGCCCTAATAATTTTTATTTTCTCCTGTAAATTGTTTATTCTATCAACAAAACACAATAGAGGACCCAGAAAAAGACCCACGTAAATTATGTCAAATGATCTTTGACAGAGAAGCAAAGGCAATACAATGAAACAAAAACAGTTTTTACAGGAAATGGAGCTGGGACAGCTGGACGTCCACAAGCAGAACAATCAATCTGGATGCAGAACTTACACACTTTGCAAAAATTAACTCACAATGGGTCATAGACCTAAATGTAAACACAAAACTATAAAACTCCTAGACAATAGCACAGGAGAAGACCTAGGTGGCTTTGGTTACGAAGATAATTTTTAGATACAACACCAAAAGTACAATCCTTGAAAGAAATCATTGATGAGCTGGACTTCATTAAAATTAAAAACTTCTGCTCTGCTAAAAAAACAATGTTAAGAGAATGAGAAAACAAGCCACAGACTTGGGGAAAATATTTGCAAAACATGTATCTGATAAAGGGCTTATATCCAAAATAAAAAAAAGCTCTTAAAACCCAACAAAAAGAAAACAAACAGTGTCATTAAAAGATGGGCTGAACGCCTTGACAGACTCCTCACCAGGGAAGATGTACGAGTGTGAAATAAACATGTGAAAAGATGCTCCACGTCAAATGCCATCAGGGAAACGAGATATCAGTACACACTTATTAGACGGCCAAAATCCAGAACATTGATGATACCAAATGCTGGTTGAAGATATGGAGCAACAAGAACTTTCATTCACTGCTGATGAAAACCCAAAATGGCACAGTCATTTTGGAAATTAGTTGGACTCTTCTTACAAAACTAAATATGATTTTACTATGTGATCCAGCAATCATGGCTTCCTGGTACTTACCCAAAGGAGAAAAAAATTTTATATCTGCACAAAAACCCTGCACAGAGAAGTTTACAGCAGCTTTATTCATAATTCCAAAACTCTGGAGCAACCAAGATGGCCTGCAGTAGGTGAATGGCTGAATAAACTGGGTACAACCAGACAATGAAATATTATTCTGTGCTATAATTCTGTGCTATAATATACAGGATGGCAACAAATAGCAATATTACATAATTAAATTTAAAAATCAATGATCTAAATGCACTGATTCCAAGCAAAGATGGTCAGATTGGATAAAAAAAGTAAGAATCGAGACTTCCAATTTCAGTTCTGACATGTAAGTGCTTGCAAGTACTTACTCCTATCCTTATTTTTAAAAAAAGAAAAAGAAAAAAAGGAAGAAGAAGAAAAAGAAAAAAAGAGAGAAAATATAAAAAATGGGCTAATGACCCACAAAAAAACGCCAAGGAAACTTCAGCGCATATTACCAAGTGAAAGAAACCAATCTGGGAAGGCTGCATCCTGTATGATTCCAATTCTATGATATTCTGGAAAAGGCAAAAGTATGAAGACAATAAAATATCAGTGGTTCTGGGGCTTGGGGCAGGAGGGATGAATAGGAGGAACACAGGATTTTTGGACAGTGAAAATACTCTTTATGATGCCATAATAATGGATTTATGTCATTATACATCCGTCTCGACCCATCAACAATACAACATCAAGAGTGAACCCCACGGTATACTATGGACTTTGGATGATCATGATGCATCAGTGCAGGTTCATCAATTGTAACAAATATTCTACTCTGGTGGGGGATGTTGATAATGGGAAATGCTATGCATGTGCGAGAGCAGAGGTTATATGAAAAATCTCTGTACCTTCCTCTTAATTTTGCTGTGGACCTAAAACTTCTCTAAAAAACAAAGTTTAAAAAAAATCACTGATTGCTTAAAGCAAAATTGGTAATACTTTGTAGAGTCTCTAACGTGTAGAAATAATACATAGGACAATAGTAACACAAAATACATGAGGAAGAAATAGAAACATACAGTTTATATTTTTTACTGAATACATGAATCGATACATCCTTTGAAGATAGACTATAATAAATTAATTGTGCATATCATAAACTCTAGGTGAACCTTAAAAGAAGTAAAGAGGTACAGCTAATAAGCCTATACGTGAGATAAAAAGAAATGCTAAAATTATTCAACCCAGAAGAATGCAGAAAAATGGAAAAAAGGAACAAAGAATATACAGGATGGCAACAAATAGCAATATTACATAATTAAATTTAAAACATAAATGGTCTAAATGCACTGATTCAAAGAAAAGATTGTCAGACTAGATAAAAAAAAAGTAAGAATCGAGACTTCCAATTTCAGCTCTGACATGTAAGTGCTTGCAAGTAATCATTCCTATCCTTACTAAAAAAAAAAAAAAAAAAAAAAAAAAAAAAAAAAGGAAGAAGAAGAAAAAGAGAAAAGAACAAAGTGAAAATCAATGTCTTTTATTGGATCCATCATCCATCAGAGAATTGAGGTCACAGGGCAAACTACCACCTGAAAATGGGGGAAGACAGGAGACACAGTCACAGCTGAGATCCACTTTCCTGAGGAGCAGAAGCCACTGCAGCCATAAACCGGGAGGCATACTTAAGTGGTAATTGTGACAAATTGCCTGAGATTGAGTGTGGACAAGCATAAGAATGGGAAATGGCAGGGGGAGGCACAATTGAGTGGATTTTATGTCCAGTCCCACCAGGTTCTCACCTTGAAGAGCCAAGAAAAATCCCCTCCTGTTCTCAGGCTGGGAGAGGGGGAAATGAACCCTTTGAAATACTCTGAGGGCATCTCCATAACAAAGGTCTACTCAGCAGGAGAAATGACCTTATCAGAACTGTGTCTGGGTTAGGATGCAGGGCAATAGCCCCCTCTAGCCTTCCCGTCTCACTGAAGTCCAGGAGAAGGGGAAAAAAGCCAAGAAACATATGTGAGGGTCACAGGCCAGGGACACAGGTCCACTAAAATTTAATCACGAGATTACAGAATGCTCTCCCTCTCCCTTCTCCACACCTCACCACCACAGCAACGGGTATCATGCCAGTGGATGACAGCCTACAGAGCTGCAAGGCACAAACCCTACTTAGGAAGCAGTCCTTGGAGAAAACCAAAGACTACATGAAAAATAAAAAGAAAGACGCTAGAAGAATTTGAAGCCTTTGGAACTTACATCTACAACAAACGCAGCTCAACTCCTGGCCAGATTAACATAAACCCTCACACTAAAAGCCTATTCACCTCAGTTATTATTACCAGATACATCATGTTGGGTTTTCGACAAAATAATTATAAGGCATTCTAAAAAGAAAGAAAAAATAAGACCAAACTATATGCTGTCTGCAAGAAACCTAGTTTAAGTACAAAGTCACCAAGGATGGAAAAAGAGATATTATGCAACACTAATAATAAGAAAACTGGGTGTTCATGTCAATAGGAGACGTAGTAGACTTCAGAACAAGAGATAGCCCTAGAGGAAAGAGGGACTTTTTAAAAAAGATTTATTGATTCATGAGAGACACACAGAGAGAGGCAGAGGGAGAAGCAGGCTCTTTGCAGAGACCCCGATGCGGGACTTGATCCCAGGACCCCGGGATCATGACCTGAGCTGAAGGCGGACGCTCAACCACTGAGCCACCCAGGGACCTCAGAAGGGACATCCTATAATGATAAAATGCTTATTTCATCAATATGACACGACAAAACAAAAATATGTACACTTCTAATAACAGAGTGTCAAAATAAGTGAGCAAAAGCACTAAGGAGACTGGAAAGAGAAGTGAAAATGCACAATTATTTTATATTTCCATATTTCTCTCTCAGTAATTGGGAGGAAAAGTACACAGAAAATCACTGAGCAGCAAGGATAAGAATCACACTGCACTACTCAACAGAAATAATACAAGCACGAAGAGAGTGAAATACTTAAGGTGTAGAAAGAAAGAAATCCACCAGTCGAGAATTCTGTGTCCAGTGAAGTTGTCCTTCAAAAGTGAAGTAGAAACACCTTCTCAGACAAAAACTGAGAGAATTTGTTGCTATACGACCTATCCTGAAAGATATGTTCAAAAGGTTCTTCAGAGAAGGAAAAGGATGTAGATCAGGAACTTGACTCTACAAAAAAAAAAAAAAAAAAAAAAAAGATTGAGAATACTCTGCTAACAAAATACTTGCAGTCCTCCATACACAGTATTGTGTTATTTGGAAAATGGACTTTGGCTAGTTGCAAATGCATTTTGTAAACTCTGGGATAGTCACTAAAAGAGTAAAAGAGAAAGAAAGAAATATAATTAATATGCAAAAAGGGAAGAAAATGGAATCATGAAATGCTCAATTAAAACTACAGAATTCGGGATCCCTGGGTGGCGCAGCGGTTTGGTGCCTGCCTTTGGCCCAGGGCGCGATCCTGGAGACCCGGGATCAAATCCCACATCGGGCTCCCGGTGCATGGAGCCTGCTTCTCCCTCTGCCTGTGTCTCTGCCTCTCTCTCTCTCTCTCTGTGACTATCATAAATAAATAAAAATTAAAAAACAAAACAAAACAAAAAAAACCTACAGAATTCAAGAAAAAGACTGGAAGACAAAAAGAAACACAGAGCAAGGACGATGAGTAGAAAACAGGAACAAACATGATAGCTATTAGTCCGGTTGCTATGGTTTGCATGTTTGTGTCCCCCTAAAATCCATATGTTGAATTCCTTCCTAAGCCTCAGAGATGATGGTATTAGGAGATGGGTCTTTGAGAAGTGCTCAGATCATGAAGATGGAGCCCCATGAGTGGGATTAGTGCTCTTATGAAACAGACTCCAGAGGGATCTGTAGCCCCTTTCATTGTGCATGGGCATGGTGATAAGGGGCTGGCTGTGAACCAGGAAGACAGCCCTCAACAGAACCCAAACAGGCTGACACCAGATTTCAGACTTCCAGCCTCCAGAAATGAGAGCAATACATTTCCGTTGTTTATAAATCACCCGGTCTGTGGTATTTTGTTACAGCAGTCCGTACAGACTAAAACCTATATCGATAATCATTTTAAACCTGGATGGTCTGAATGCAATATAATTAAAAGACCGCGAGGGGTACAATGGATAAACCCAAGTTCCACTATAAGCTGTCTACAAGGAACACACTTTAAATGTAAAGACTCAGACAGATTAAAAGTGAAGGGATAGAGAAAGTTGCACAATGCTAACACTTCAAAGGAAAGCTGAAGGAACTATATTGGTTTCAGACATAGCGGACTTCAGAGCAAGGAAATGATCAGAGATTTTTAAGAAGGGGCATCGGATAATGATATCAAGGTCAATTCTCCAAGAGTATGTAGCAATCCTTGATGTGTATGCACTTAGAAAACGGAGTGTCAAAACATATAAAGCCAAATCTGCTAAAACTACAAGAAGAAATAGATTAATTCACTATTAAGTTGGAGACTTTAACACCATTCTACCAGTAATGGACAGATGGAACGGACAGAAAGTCAGCAAGGACATAGTTGAACTGAAATAACGCCATCAGTCAACTGGATCTAACTGATATCTACAGAATACTTCATCCCACATTCTTTTCATGAGATACTCACCAGTCTACAAATAGACCAAACTCCATTTCATAAAACATACCTCAGCAAATTTAAATGAATAGAAATAATACCATACGCTCTCAGACCACAGTGGGATTAAACAAGAAACCAATAACAGAAAGACACTGGAAACCAGCCCCCCCAAATACCTGGACATTAAACAATACACTTCTGAATAACATATGAGGCAAAGAAGCCTCAGGAGATGTCAGTAAATATTTTGAACTAAATGAAAATGAAAATACAGCTTATCAGAATTTGTGGGATGCAGCAAAAGCAGTGACTAGAGGGAATGTTTTAGCATAGAATGTATATATTAGAAAAGAAAATCTAAAATCACTAATTTCAGTTTTCACCTTAGAAACTAGAAAAAAGAATAAGTCAAATCCACAGTAAGCAGTAGAAAAGAAAGAAGATTAAAACTAGGGCAGAAATCAGTAAAATTGAAAACAGGAAATCAGTAGAGAAAATCAACAAAACCAAAATTTGCTTCTTTGAAAAGATCAATAAAATTCATTAAACTCTAGCTAACCTAATTAAGAAAAAGAAAGAAGATACAAATGACTAACATCAGAAATGAAATAGAGGTAGGCCATCACTATTGATTCCATGAACCTTAAAGGGATAATGAATATTACGAAAAACCCTATTCTCACAAATTTGGTAACCTAGATCAAACAGACGATTCCTTGAATATACATTTTACCAAAACTCATACAAGAAGCAATAGATAAACTCAGTAGGCTTGTATCTATGAAAGAAAAGTCATCAGTAAATAATAATCTTCAAAACAGGAAATGTCAGGTCCAGATGAGTTCACTGATGAATTCTACCAAACAATTAAGGAAGAAATTATACCAGTTCTCTACTATGTCTTCCAGAAAGCAGAAATAGAAGGAATACCTCCTAACTTCTCAGTTCTATGAGACCAGTATCACCCTGATACAAAAACCAGAGAAAGATCTGATTACCAAAAAAGAAAACTACAGAGCAATACAAATCATGAACATAGATAGGAAAATCCTCAATAAAATGGCAGCGAATCAAATCCAACAATGTATAAAAAGACTTATACAGCGTGACCAGCTGGGATTTATTCCAGAATGCAATACTTGTTCAGTATTTGAAAATCAATTAATGTAATTCCATCACATCAACAGGCTAAAGAAGACAAATCTTATGATTTATATCAGTAGATGCAGAAAAACCATTGGGAAAAAATCCAACACTCATTCATGACAAAAATTCTCAGTGAGCTAGGAATAGAAGGGAACTTCTTTATGTTAGCTCTTCATTTTTTAACAAGCACCAAAAATGAAGAGCTAACATACTTACTGGTGAAAAACTAGAAGTTTTCCTGCTAAGATGAAGCACAAGTCAAGGATATCTTCCTCTCATGACTCCCTTACAATGCTGTACTAGGAGTCTTAGCTAATATAATAAGACAAGAAAAGGAAATAAAAGGGTCATAAAATAGGAAGGAAGAAATAAAACTTTATTTGAAGACGACATGATTGTGTATGTAAAAAGTCTGAAGGAATCAACAAAAGCCTTTTGGAACTAACAAACAACTATAGCAAGTTTAATTAATATGCAAAAAATATTGCTTTATTGTATGCCAGTAATGAACAATTGGAATTTGATATTAAAAACCCAATACTATTTACATTAGCACCAAAAAAAAGAGGAATACTTAGGTATAAATCCAACAAAATATTTTGAAGATCTATATGAGGAAAGCAGCAAAACTCTAATGAAAGAAGTAAAAGATCTAAATAAATGGAGGACTACTGCATGTTCACGGATAGAAAGACAATATTGTTAAATTGTCGATTCTTTACAACTTGATCTTTAGATGAGACACAATTCCCAGCAAGTTATTTTGTGAATATTAACAATTTAATTCTAAAGAAAATATGTAGAAGCAAAAGACTCAGACTAGCCAACTCAATATTTAAGGAGAACAAAGTCAGGGGACTTCAATACCTATCATAAAGCTGTACTACTCAGGATAGTACGGCGTGGTGAAAGAACAGACAAATAGGATAATGGAACAGAATAGAGAGCCTATAAATAGACCCCACAAATGCAGTTAACTGATTTTTTTAGATTTTATTTATTTATTCTTGAGAGACACAGAGAGGCAGAGACATAGGGAGAGGGAGAAGCAGGCTCCCTGTGGGGAGCCCGATGCAGGACTTAATCCCAGGACCCCAGGATCATGGCCTGAGTCAAAGGCAGGCACTCAACCACTGAACTACCCATGTGTCCCTGCAGTTAACTGATTTTGGACAAAGGAGCAAAGATAATTCAGTGGAGAAAAATGGTCTTTTCAGCAAATGGTGCTGGAACAACTGGGCATCCTCACACAAACAAATAAACCTACATACAGACTTACATCCTTCACAAAAAATAACTCAAGATGGGGGCACCTGGGTGGCTGAGTGGTTCAGTGTCTACCTTTGGCTCAGAGCATAATCCCAGGGTCCTGGGATTGAGTTCCACATTGGGTTCCCTGCAGGGATCCTGTTTCTCCCTCTGCCTATGTCTCTGCCTCCCTGTGTCTTTCATGAATAAATAAATAAAATCTTAAAAAAAAAAACCTTAATATGGATCACAGACCTAAATGTAAACTACAAAAGTATAAGATTTCCAGAAGATAACACAGGAGATAATACAAATGTCCTTGGGTAAGGTGACGACCTTTTGGATACAATACTAAAAGCACAAGCCATGAAAGAAAAATACCCATAAGTTGGACTTAACTAAAATGAAAAAACTCCTGGTCTATGAGAGACACCACGAAGAGATAAAAAGATGAGCTACAGACTGGGAGAAAATATTTTCAAAATGGTTATCTAGTAAAAAACTTGTATCCAAAATATACAGAGAACTTTTAAAATCAACCATAAAAAAACAAACAACTCAATTAAAAATGGGCAAGAGATCTGAACAGACACCTCCCCAAAGAAGATATACAAAGAGGAATGGATAAACTGTAGTATATCCAGAGAATGGAATATTATTCCTCAATTTAAAAAAAAATGAGTAAGAGAGTAAAATCCTGAGTCCTCATCACAAAAAAAAAAAAAAAAGAATTGTTTTGCTTTATTCTTTTCTTTTTATTGTATCTCTACGAGAAGATGGATGTTAGCTGAACATACTGTGGTAGTCATTTCTCAATGTAAGTAAATTGAACCATCATGCTGCATGCCTTGAACTCACTGAGTGATGCATGCCAATTATTTCTCAATAAAACTAGAGGAAAAAAAAAGAAATGAGCTATCAAGCCATAAAAAGACGCGGCGGAACCGTAAATGAGTATTGCTAAGTGAGAGAAGCCAATCTGGAAAGGCTACATACTGTATGATTCCAACTATATGACATTCTGGAAAAGGCAAAAATATGGAGAGAGTAAAAGGATCAGCTGTTGCTGGGGTTGGTGGGGGGAGAGGAGGGATGAGTAGGTGAAGCACAGCATTTCCAGGACATTGAAAACTATTCTGTACGACACCGTGACGGTGGCCACGTGCCATTATGCACTTGTCAAGACCCATAGAATGTACAACACCAAGAGTGAACCCTCATGTTAACTATGGACTTTGCATCACAATGTACTAAGACTGGCTCGTCGGTTGTAAGTGATGCACCACGCTGATGCAAGATGGGAATCATAGGGAAACTGTGTGCCAGATAGGGGGAGTATATGGGAACTCTACTTTCCAATTAATTTATCTGTAAATTCAAAACTGCTCTAAAAATATCCAGTCTGTTAATTAAAGTAAAAAATCTTAAAGGTTCATCCCCAGCCCAGGGCCTGGCACAGCCTCAGCCCAGCCTGATTCGAGTTATCTGACATCCATGGTGGCCACACAGACAGAGGGTCCTCACTGTATGTGACCATCCCTGAAGGATGGCCCCCACCTGCCCCTGCCCTGAGGATGTCCAGGGAGTGGTGACAGGTATCAGGCTAGAGGTGATTGCCCCAACCCTGTTCTCCCTGGGCTCCGCCTCCTGGAACACCTCCCTCTTGACACCTCTTCCCCTCTAGGCTGGCTTCTTTCTTCTAGAAAACATGTTTCCATGTCTCTGTCGTTCTTCCTTAGTGGTTCCTGTGGTCAGATCTTCCTGCTTGCCTGTCCCAGGCCTGCAGAAAGGATTCGGGGCTGCTGGTCTGTAGCTGGGGAGGGTGAGAAATCTCACCCTGTCCTTGACCACCTGCACACCTTCTCCCCTCATCCCCGTTTCCCCTTGCCTAGGTAGCTGAAGCATGGTGGTCTCACATCAGCACCAACACTTTGTCTTTAATCACGTCCACGTGCAAGTGTGCACATCCTTGTGTGAAGGTGTGTTGTCCATACCCAGAGCATGTACCCTTTTGTCTCCCTGCGTGTCCACAGGGAGGACGTGTGAGGGTCAAAGTGCCTGTGTGGTGTCTTTCCTTTGATCCTGAGTACACCTGTCCATGGGTCTGTGAGTGGCCTCCGGAGCCTGGTCTCAGCTCTATTCTTGTTGTTTTCTAAAATTTAGGACTAACATGCTAATTTTATAAATGGATGAAAGATTTTCACAGGCCATTAACAAGAGAAGATATATACATGGCTAATAAGCAACATGAAAAGACAGGGATCCCTGGGTGGCGCAGCGGTTTGGCGCCTGCCTTTGGCCCAGGGCACGATCCTGGAGACCCAGGATCGAATCCCAAGTCGGGCTCTCGGTGCATGGAGCCTGCTTCTCCCTCTGCCTATGTCTCTGCCTCTCTCTCTCTCTCTCTCTGTGTGACTATCATAAATAAATAAAAATTAAAAAAAAAAAAAGAAAAGACCCTCAACATCATTACTCCTAGGTGAAATACAAGTAAAAACCCCAATGAGCTGCCACAACATAATACTACATCTTGGAAAGGTGGACAAGCTGGAACCATCAGAACCAAACAAACCAAACAAACAAACAAAAATGTTCGTGCTATTGTACATGTAAGATAGTATAAGCAGCTCAGAAAGCAGTTTGATCATTTTTTCATGGTTAAATACACACTTACCCTATGACCTAGAAATTCCATGTACAGACATTTGCCCAAGAGAAAGAGAAATATATGTCCACAAAGTAATTTAGACACAAATATTTGAAGTATATTCATTCACAATAGCCCAAAACTCGAAACAACCCAAATGTCCATTCACGGATGAATAGATAAACAAATTATAGTGTATCCATGCTTGGAATACACTTAGCAATAAGATGAAAAATAGCGATACTCACAGCGACATGGGTGTATACCAAAAATATTATGCTCAACGTAATAAGCCAAGCTGAAAACATATATAACATATGATTCCATCTTTGCACAAAGAGCAGTTGAGTGGCTGTCATGGCAAGAGGTGGAGGGGGCACGAAAGACCTATGGAGGGAAAGTATTCTGTCTTGATTGTGGCAGTGGCTACCACAAGTTACATTTGTCAAACCTCACGGACCTATACATTAATATCTTTGATTAATAAAAACTTCGGACCCATATTTATGGATAGTTTACTTTTGAAAAGGATACGGTCTCTCCAAAGTGAATTAATAAACTCTGTTCCTTAATGTCCACAAATAATTATGCTTGCAATTAGATCCTTCACTATGGCATTTACTGCAATAAAGCCAAATTAGAGGAGCAACCAAATGTATAAAAATTACACATAAAGGCTTCGAGTTGATCAATAAATGACAAATGCGTATCTACGAAAACAAGATCCTGACTGCACTGTGTGCAACTATGCCCCTGGCCATATAGCAACATCACTGGGTGGACACATTCGAAACTCAAAGTCCCAATCTCCTTCTGTCGTCAATGGGATGCGTGGCCTCAGGCCAGTGAGTTAAAGCTGGCTCATCATATTTGCAGTCTTCTGGGTCTGAAAGATGCAATGATATTCCTAGAAACAAGGACGAAGCTAGCAGGTCCCATGATGTGGTCATTGCAGATTTTATTTATGAGCATTAAGGGGAGGTATGGGGATCAAACAAGCAAGAGGTCTGCTTATTGGAGCTTCTCCCAGTTTTCCCTCTGCTGAGAATGTCTTTATTTCATGTTCATTCCTAAAGGATGTTTTCAGTGGGTGCGTTCTATGTTCCTTCAGCAATTTAAGGATGTACCATCGCCCCTGACCTTCATGGTTTCTGTGGGAGGGTCTGCAGTCACAGAGCTGCAGTTCTTACATGGGCCAACCCAGAGCCACCAGCAGGAGGGGAGGGACCGTGTGGTCCCTCACACCAGAAAGAGAAGGCTTTCCTTGGGACTTTTCCTGTTCACATTAGGGTTGTTGTTCCAAGTTTCCAGGCCAGAACTCAAAGAAGAAAGTGGGGGGTGATAGGCGCTCCCTGATGGGGAGCTTTCCCCAGTCAGCCTGCTGCCATTTCTTTGAGGAATCTTCAGAGAGCTGCTGCACACAGACTTCCAGGTTTGAGCATCCATTGGTGGGAGACACAGCGGCGTGTGCTTACCCCAACTTGGTCCCAGTTACGGTACCTGGCATGCCACAGGTTCTGTGAGGGCAGAGACCTAGTCTAGCTTATTAATCTGACTGACCTGAGCCCAGTGTTTTTCATGTAGCTGTGTCTCCTCTGAAATTCACTGAATAAATCAATAAACAGTGAAGACTAAATTAGATGATGTTTGTAAAGCAACCGAGCCAGTGTAAAGTTGTTCAATATCAATAAATGATAGTGTCTACCATTGCCTGGAGAGACCTGAGCTGGAGTGTCGATCTTCTTTATATTCCAACTACTGAACACAGAAGCATTCAAAACAGAGCTAGAGGCTCCTACAAGTCACTAACCTGTTTAAGTAAATGAGGCACCTCTCCAAAAATGTTATCCATAAGCCCCAAGAAAATCTGAGTGTATCCCATATGCAGATGAGAATTTTAAACATGATTTAAAACACATGGGTGGCATTTCAAATTAGCTGAGTGAAAAGATGGGTTTTCAAGAAATCATGTTGGCTAGCCATTTAGGGGAAAAAAAAAAAAAAACCTTAGATGTCTTTCTTACTCTCTCTTCCCAATTAAATCCTGGATGGATCTGAATAGAAGTAAAGCCACAAAAGTCCTAGGTAGATGTAATTGAAGAGAAAAAGCCATAAAGGTACTAGAAAAAAAACATAACTAAAGAGCACGTAGACCTATGATGAGAAAGAACTTTCTAAATAAAATACAAAATCTCATACCATAAAGGAAAGAATTAATAACTTTGATTTCATGAAAATGTAAATCATTCCTTGGGGAGGGGGATCACTACAAAATCAGAAGGCAGACAAAAGTTGAAAACGTGAATTTATTGTAACAACGTTCAGAAAAATATGCACACTGTTGTGCACGCGTGCACACACGCACAAATACAAGCAGTATCTAAATTAGAATTCTTTGAAAGAGGAACTCCTACGCTTCTCCCTTACTTTGGCTGACAGAGGGAGGTATATCTTTTGGAAGGGACCCTCGGTACCTAATATTTTGAATTCTGCTCTATGTTGCAGAACCCCTCGGGGTGGAGTCTAGGAATCGCACAGCTACCAGGGTACCTTCATGTCGTCTCCCGACATTGGTGTCACCGAGGTCAGGCGGTCTGTGGCCTGCTCAACGGCGCTCATTGTCCCTGTCCCACATCCCAGACCACCCCCTCCCGGCTGCTTCTCCTGTTTCCCAGACCAGTGAGTTAGCAGAAACTAAACAGGGACCGGGTTGCAGGGAAGTCCAGGAAATGCAAGCTATAGGGCAGACCCTGGAAGGTCAGGGGAAGGAATGGTCACATCACGTTTCTCTTTCACCAGATACGATTGGGGACTGCACGAAGAGACTCCCCAAAGTGGAACCATCCTTTCATTCCCTGGATACATGTGGTCTTCCAACACACGGCCACGTTTTCTCTCATAGGTTTCAGTTGGAATTTTTTGTTAAGTGGGGTGGCCAAAAATATTTTTTGTCCTAGTCTTGTCTGGATTTGGTGTCAGGATTATGCTAGCTTCACCAAAGGAGCTGGAAATCATCTTTTTCTATTCTGTAGAGCAGTTTATATAGTACAGGTGACGCCCACTCCTTAAAGAGTTAGAGCGCGCCTGCCAAGTGGCCTGGGTCTGTTCTCTGCCAATCATCGTTGTTCTGTTGACACGGGAAGTCTTCAGGTCACCTCTTCCATTTCTCCCATGGGTTATTTTTCTCTTTAGGTTTTTCCTAAAGTGGGGGTCCACTTTAGTTCATCCATTCTCAATGATTCCTAAATAATTTTTCATTTGTTTTTCATTTGCTCTTCCACCCAAGTTATCTAGGAAATTGTTCCATAATTTGCAAGAGGATGGATTTTTTTTTTTAATTTAAGGTGGCAGAGGTGTTATTCCCCAGGGCTGACTGGAGTTCCTACTTCTCCCTTGTGTTGGGAACCCACGTTCTGTTCGGGGTGGCAGTCTGCCCAGCTCTCAGGCAGGGACCATGGTTTGTCTGAAGACATCCTGGGGCTTCTGTCTCCCACCGCCAGCGACTCACTGTGCCAGCCTGCTTTCCCAGGGCAGCCACATGACACCATCCAGCCCGTTTTGTCCTGCTTTGGCTCTGACAGTAAATACCTGGTGCCGCGGCACAGCTTAGAGGGTGAACCCAGACTGTGGGCTAAGCCTGGGCTCAGCTCCCGTTCTATCCGTTATTGGCTCTATAACTTGGACAAGTCACTGCGTAGCTCTCTGCCTCAGTTTCCCCACATTTAAAGAGGAAAACCTTATAGAAGTGTATGATAATTTAATGAGTGAAAATATAAAAAGGGGCTCAAAACAATGGATGACACCAAGGAAGTCATACAAAGTGCCATTACCATAGTAATAATTAATATTATTAATAATTAATTGTTAATACTAATAATTATTAATGCTATAATAATCATTGCTGTCATCTTGGGACTGTGGGGACAAAGAGCCAACATAAAGAGAACACAAAGCAGAAGGAAAGAAAGGGCTTGGATCCTCAATGAAGTTGTTGAATGGAGTCTGGAAAACCCACCTCTAGACACTCAAAGAACAATAAATGTCCTTCCTTAGGTCCTCTGCTAATTTCTGTTGAATGCATTCTAACTGATATGCTTGCTTATATTTTTCATTAATTCAAAAACAGGTCTCCAGCACTATTCTAGACTCTAGGGACACAGCTGCGGAACACCAAAGAAACCCTCTGCCTCTGGGAGCTCAAGTTCTTTTTATACTAATTTCTGATTGTTTTTCACTGAAGTCGGAGAAAGTAGCCCCATGAGCTCTGCTTTGGGGACTCTACTGAGACTCCGTTGCTAACACGATTTTTATAATTGAAAAGTGGAAAGCACTTTTGAAAAGAACACACGTTCTCGTTTGAAAAGAACGCACACAGGCAAGCAGCATACAAGAAAAGTTAAGGTCAAGATTCATTTTCTTTCTCTCTCTCTCTCTCTCTTTTTTCACATACTGAAGTCCCGTTGTTCAAACACCATTTGTTGAA
The DNA here is from genome assembly GCF_003254725.2 of Canis lupus dingo. Taxonomy (NCBI): domain Eukaryota; kingdom Metazoa; phylum Chordata; class Mammalia; order Carnivora; family Canidae; genus Canis; species Canis lupus. The sequence continues at coordinate 69,662,973 of NC_064250.1, forward strand.
CAGACTACTCCTTCTTCACTGAATTGCTTTCACATCTTTGTCAAAAGCAAAATGGCCATGTTTGTGAAGGCAAAGCGAGAGGAGGAGAGGGGAGGGAACAGAGGAGGCGATCGCAATGGAAAGGTCTAGCACGAAAACACCCAACGTCGGCCAAGTCGTGGTGCCGCAGACACAAGTCATTCCCCACAGGCAGGGTGTCATGGGCACAGCCTCCGCGGCTGAGTCCACCCCTTACAGCTGAAGTAGGTCCTCGCAGGCTCCCAGGCGCGTTCTCAAGCAGAAAGGCTCACAGACGTTCGACAAAAAGCACGAACTAGAATGTTCCCAGCAGCAGTATTTGTTCGGCCCCAAAGTAGAAACTAGTAGCTCCTCGTCGTTGGCAGCAGAGGCCCGCTGGGGCACAGCCACACAATGGATCGCGGTGTGAAAACGGGAAGGAACGCTCTAGCACGACGCGCGAGGATGCGGCCAAATCTCACAAACATAAACGCTGGAACTGAAGAAGGAAGACATAAGGGGACACACTGTAGAATTTCGCTTATGTAAAGTACAAGAACAGGCAAAGCTCATCTGCCTGGTTAGAAGTGGGGCTAGTGGCTTCCCTGGGTGGAAACGGGTTGTGGGGAGCCCGGGGGTCCTGAGGCTATGGGATGCTCTGTCTCCTGACCCGGGTGCCCAAGGTCTGTCCGGCTGTCGCAGGCACGAATACGCACTTTTCTGCACATCACACTTCGAGTAAGAGTTTAGGAGAAGAGAGAGAGGGGGAAAAGCAGTGGTCCTCCTCAGGAAGTCCCCCACGGTGAGAATAAAATCACCCCTAGTTCTGCGGGTGGGGGTGCACTCTGCCCGCTTGCTCCGCACCCAGGCACCTGACAGCAAAGCCACGAGCTGAGGCTCCCCGCGTCTAAGGTGCAGGTCCCGGGGGTGCAGAGGAGGCTGAGCGATGAAGCCCAGGACAGGACATGCCCCCACGGACTTCGAGTCCTGCTGAAGAAAGGGGACCCCACGGCCGACACACTCTCCGAGCTAGACCGCACGAGGGGCCAGGTGACTGTGTCCCCTGGTCACGCTCAGCCCAGGCGGTCCCGGTCACTCCGCCTTAAAATCCGACACGTCCTCACGAGCTGGTCTGTGCCACAAACACGCAGCGTTTTGAAACTGTCATCTTGGGCTGCACTGCTAACGCGGCGTGTCGCTAAGGCAGGCCGTGGACCCCAGAGGGGTTGTTAGGGAACCAGCTAGAAGCGCTGAATGTATATGCCTGTCTACAGCACTGACATTTTATGCAATTTCCAGAGCTGCGCAAAGCCCCTGCAAGCTCCTACTGGGAGCGGGAAATCTTTCTTCTTTCTGAGACTGGAAAATTGCTCGGTCCTCTCGGGGGAAAGCTGCAGGAATTTATGCTCTTAAAGGCACAGAAGTACCCCGTGACCGGGAGTAGCTATTTCTATGTCTTCTCTCCATCCATCTCTGTCTCTGTCTCTCTCTTTCCCCTGGCTTTGGGGGGCTCAGAGCAAAGATGCTGGAAAGACAGGCCTGTATGTCCCAATATCACCAGCAGAGACTAGGGAGAGAGAAATCTCCCACCCCCAACCCCTAGACTCCCATGTAGGTCCCAAGATCGCTGTCACTTCAGCTGCGGAGAACAGGAATCACAGAGCCATGTGACACGAGGGGTGTAACGGTGGACGCCATCCACCATTAATAAACTGTCAAAATTAGCTAGATATGAAATTTCTTTAAGAGTTGCGCCATACAGCACTCACTTTTGCATCATGATGTTAAATAATATTTAGTTGGTTTTTTTATTTTTACTTATTTATTTTTAAAGATTTTATTTATTTATTCATGAGACACACAGAGAGAGAGAGAGAGAGAGGCAGAGGGAGAAGCAGGCTCCCTGCGGAGCACCCGATGCGGGACTCGATCCCGGGACCCCGGGATCATGCCCTGAGCCGAAGGCAGACGCTCAACCGCTGAGCCACCCAAGCAACCCGATATTTAGTTATCTTAGTAAAGATTCCCATTTTTGCTACAGGAGAAAATATATAATATAGCCCCTAGCTCTGTGCCACAGACGCTCGGCTCAAGGCGAAGGCCAGGGACGTAGTAACTCTGACATCTGGAATCTCCGCCGTATCTGTAGTGAGCAGTCTGTTGGGTTGAAACAGCGTTAAGGACTAAAACCACCGAATTAAGCTTGCAAAACTATGGAGCTTGTCCTGACATGCTAGCTGCATCATCAGCATCCTGAGAGCGTGGCCGCTCTCCGCGGCCGTGGCTGGAAGGGCTCCGCGGTGTCGGTGCACACACACACACACACACACACGCACACACACATGCACACACGTGCACCCGGGGAGCTGCTGTCTCCTTCCAGGGGGCCCGTTAACCCTAGAAGTGGAGATTTCCGTTCAGTCCCAGAAGCACCTGGACCTGACTTCCCCGAGCCAGCCCCCCTCCCCAGACGGCACCTCCATAATTTCCCGGGGAACCCTGCTGGAGCCGAAGGAACCTCAGACATCGTTGTACGGGCGAGGTGAGGAACAAGACCAGAGGGGCGAGCAGTTTGTCCAAGGCCTCAGAGAAAAGTCCAACAGGGCAAAGACGGAGCCTGCGCCTGCACCTGCCCCCTCCTCCCTTCCAGGGGCCACCTGGGGAGACAGAGGGAGAGGGGGTCACAGCGTTCACAGTAAGGGCCGGGCCCTGAAGCTTTCCACCTAACACCCAGGAACCCAGGACAGGCACCCCCGGCCCCGTGCACAGGTGGGGTGGCAGTGACATGTGGAGGGTTTGCCGCTGTGGGTTCAGGCGAGAGTCCAAAGTGTAGCCTCTCAGATCCCGAAACCCCTGCCAGCACCCCCACTACGGCAGCCCTCGCCTCAGAACATCAGCTCCATGCCTGAACCTAAACCCGTCCCTGAGGAGCTCCCCGTGGGATCCCGATGACCCCGGATCCACCACCATCCAGAGGGCACCTGCAGCTCAGCAGACCCTTGCATGGCAACCCCCTGCGGGGACCTGCTCCTCCTCCCACCCCCACCCAGGTCTCCAGGCCCTCCCAGGTCACCCAAGTCCAAGCGAGTTCCTGTTGACTTGGTTCTAATAAGAGGTGAGTTTTCTGGAGGAAACAAACAAAAAAGTCCCTCTATGATTAAAAACTATAGACGTTTTCAACAGCCCCTAGGTGGGTGCATTTCAATGATTTTTCTGGGCCTCTCTTCTGTGCGTGGCCACTGACTGTCCTCATCCAGGCCCAGGGTCACAGCCAGCAGCCTCCAGGGAGGACCCCCTTGAAGAAACTCAACCCAAGTGCAGGGGTAGGAATAGATGCTCGGGGAGCCCCCAGAGTGGACATTCGCCGCCCCCCTCCCAGGTAGAGGAAGAGGAAGAGGAGGAGGAGGAGGAGTCTGACAGTGGAGGGCAACCAAGGATCTGCTCCTGCTGCCGGGACCCCAGACAGCAAACCTGCTCCCTTCCTCCCGCCAGCTCCGGAGATGTGTCTCCTTGTCACCTAGCCCACCTGAGCTCAGGGACACAGGGTGCAGAAGGCCAACGTAACCAAGTGCCACAGATTGGGCCACTTCCATAACAGAAGTGCCCCCCCACAGTTCTGGAGGCTGCAGGTCTGAGATCAAGGTGCCGGGGGGTGGGATCCTCCGGGGCTGAGGGGGGATCTGTTTGGGCCTCTCCCCAGCTCCTGTTGTTTCTTGGTGACCTCTGTCATTCTTCAGCTGGTGACAGCGTCCCACCCCCCGCCCCCCACTCTGGCTCTCCACCTCCATCTTCACGTGGTGATCTCCCCATGTGCGTGTGTATGCAGACTTCCCCTTCCGATAAAGACACATCGGATTAGGGACCCACCCTGTTCCAGTATGACTTCATCGAAACCCATTACATCTGCAGCAACCCTGTTTCTGAATAAGGTCACGTTCGGAGGCAGCGGGGGTTAGGGCTTCAACACGCGAATTTGGGGAAGACACAGTTCATCTAACAAAAATGCTGAACTCGAGTCCAGCTCCGCTCTGTCACACCCCTGCCGTGACCCCGAAGTGTCACGGCACCAGCCGGCCACATGCCCCCGTCATCCCAGAGAGGGGAAGGGAGCACCTGCCTATAGGGTCGTCATGAGCAACCAACGAGACGAGGAAGCACCTTTGGGGTGCACTCCACCGCCAGCCTTAGCGCGGGCTCAGAAGGCGTCGCTAGCATGACCCCCACGCCAGCGGCGCTCCCCCCACCCCACCCCCGGTGGTGCTCAGGTGTAAACAGCCCTTCCCTCACTCCCTGCCAGCAGCAGCGACTGCAGAAGGACATTAAGAGCCAACGACACTTTGAACACTTTGAAGCACCGTAAATCGTAAATGGAGAGGCTCAATTGGCTGACGTGCAGTTCTTTCCCCCGGCCCGCGCTTCCCTTTGACGCATTCCTCGTGGAGCTGGGCTCCAGATGTTGTCAAGAAAGAAGGCATTTGCGAGGATGTCTGTGTTCAACTGCCCGTGTTGGAGATTTATTTACTTGATTTATTCTTACCGGATTACCTCATTTACGTGATTTATTCTTGTTCCAGAAAGATTTGAGGGGATATACGGCAAATAAAACCCATTTTGGTTAAGTGGATCTGCACCCCACAATTAGTGGGAAGGGCCAGAATAACTGGAAAACACAAATAATCCCCAATTCCCATTTGATCTCACAGCTGGCATCTCAGACCAGATGTACCTCTTTGCAAAGGCATGTTATTTTTAAACTGTGAGGCTCAGCGTGTTTAGGTACCGTGCACGTGATAATGTGAGGATGGGGTGCCTGAGGATGGGGGGCGGGGTCACTAGCACAGAAAAGCAGGTCTTCCCCACCAGCAGCACGGAAGGAGAGAAGGGAGGCTGGACGGGAGAGAGAAGAGGTGTTAGAGACCCACCGGGCCAAACGCTATGCCTTTCCTACTCAAATTAAATCCCCAGAGACCGTCTCTTCGAAATTGCGGCTTAACTTTGGAGCACTCTTGGGGGGCAGGGGCAGGTCAGAGGTTGGTCACATTAGCCATTCACCTCCAGAAAGCCACATCTGAGCCTGGCTCTTGCCACCTGGTTCTGGTGATCCGTGAATTTGGCCCCTGGTGACTCCTTTGCCACATTAAACACAGCATCGGCCACAGTGAGCAAGCTGGCAGGCTCTGCTCGGGCCCCATCCCCTAGGGGGCTCTGGCTGGGACCAGGATGACATGCAGCACCTGGCCAAGCACTCCGGGAAATGCGGGGGGCAGCTGCTTGCTCACGCCCTGCTCTCCATGGCACATGCAGCCCCCCTGCCCCGCACCAGCCCCCGCTCGCACTTGGCCGCAGCGTCCTGTCTGCAACCCGTCACATTCAAACTCCCTGGTGGCCCAGAGGAAAGGGGAGAAAGGTGAACACTGAATCTGTGTTTGGTGAGGAGCTGATGCGACTGCACCCACTGCCTGGGGAGGGGAGCACCATCGTGCCCCAGCCTGCTCTAAAGGGCGTTTGCCCAAAGCAAGAGGATGCCCTTGCAGGTGCATCATGCCAATGTTCCCTCAGCAGGTTCCTAGTTGCAGGACCCTTTTGGGTCACCCTGCACGGCAGCCAGTGTTCCCAAGTCCAGCACGTGCTGCCGTGACCATACAGAGCCCCAGGTGTCATCCTGCATTCCCTCCATTGGCATCAGCAGCTCCTGTCCCTGTCAGCAGCCCGAGGTGGCACTAGGCCTGCCTGTCCATCCCCGAGCAGCAAAAGGGAAGGGGGTCCCACCTCAACCCCATCTCCTAATGGGAGATTCCGGAGCTTCTGTGTGAACGTGCCCACCTCCCCCCAGAACCTTCTCTGTGAGCCAGCATAGAAAAGGAGGGTGGCCTTTGAAGTGCCAGGGAGGCCCCTTGTCGCCTCTCCCAAGGCAGCGGGGACCCGCCTAACACACTTTAAATTAGAAGTTGGCAAAAACGACAAGAAAAGACCAAGAACATCTGCCAAGGTGATGGTCTGTCTAAAAGGACTCTGAAGAGGTGGGCTGCTTCCCTGCTGATGGTCTTGAGGTCTGGCCCGAGGTCACAGCCCCACTGTGAGACATGCATGGTGCCCACTGGGTGTCACCTGCCCTATCCCGCCCTCCCACTTGGAAAACCGAGGGTCCGTCCTCTAGGACATGGGGAGGCTGAGATGGACTCCCATCCAGCGTGCACCTGAGACCTCGCTTCCCTTTGATCTCCGGGCCCTGCAGGAGGGGAAGAGTTTGCAAAGGTCTCAAGGCCAGGGGTGGGTTTCTAACCTCGCTTCCGCATCAGCGGTTATCTGCCACCAAGCCTTCGGGGCGCCATCGCATCGGGGCCGCGGGCCGGGATGAATTGAAGCTACTTAATACATCCGTCCTGGTGCTGCCTTGTAATTAAGATTCCAGGAATAAAGTAACGCCGGGGGCTTTCATGGGCGATCTGCCTTCAGACGGGGCAGGTCAGCTTTAGGCTCAAGCGCCGTCCTAATGAATGGCTCCCTTTGGGTCTGAAAGAAAAGATGTAATCGGCCCACACAAAGCCCGTCCTGTGCAATTACAAGAATCCACATGGACGGGCTGACCTGTGACCTATGAAACAAAATGAAGATTTTCAAATATCACCAGGAGGTAAGGGAGAGAGGTGGCTGGTCAGCTGCTCCAGTCTTCCTACTCCCCAGAGCAGAAGAAAGAACAAGACTGGAAGCCCTAGAAAGAAATGGGGCAGACTTTGAACAGCCTTTGCACAATTTTTCGGTTGTAGGGTCTTTTACTGGGAGGGGGGATGCTAATGCTAATGCTCTTTTTTTTTTTCTTTTTTTTTTTGCCCTCGGTATCCAGACGCGTATCGCAAAATAGCTTTTCTTTGCTGTGGGACTCTACTGTGCCAGAAAGTTATTTCTTGCTAAACAAACCAGAATCTCCAACAGCCATAGGATGTGTTCATTACGTTTTTCCAGAATAAGTAAGGAGGGTATATTTGGGGGCAGGGGGATGTCTTGGTGCAAAGCACAGCCATACTCACTCCTTACGGGGCCTGGATTCCCGAGCACGGGGCCAACCGTCCAGGTTCGAGTGTGAGAACCTACTGAGGGCAAGTAAAAACTGTTTATCCATTCTTCCGTCCCCAGACTTGGGGAGCAGCGTCTCACCTCTCAGGGAAGGTCCTGACACATCACAGGGCCGCTCATTCAACCATCAGGGACCCCGACAGCAGGGAGGTCAAGGAGGGGCCGCAGTTCCCCGTGAAGTCTGCAGACGCGGCCTTCGCCTCCACGCCGCCGAGCCGGGAAAACCTGCAGGGGAGCAGCGAGCTCTTCTTTCCTTCTCTTTTAAAATCAACACCCGTCCCCAGATTTGCTTTTGGCAAACATTGCTTAACTACCGCTGTTCTCTCTGAAGTCACTGGAGAGAGAGAGTTGGATAATGAGCTGGCATGCTCTTTTGAAATGTTTACTGTGTTCCTTAAAGCAAGGGACATGCTGGTTCCTAAACTAATTTGGGGTTGCTAGATCTTTTCTACTCTTTTTGGAGATCTGCGAAGTAAACACATGGACTTAAGTATAATTAAGCTGTATCAGGGAGTCAAATAAACATTCCTGGGTCTTCCTAAAGGGTGAACCGTTGCAGATCTGTCGGTAGAAATTTTTCCTTGATTCTCCTCCTGCCCCCCACGCCAGAAAGGAAAAGGAAATGTCTGAGCTTTACGATGATACATCTCAGCACACCACAGAGATTCAGGGATGACAGACCAGGTGGTCCTGCCTTTGGTTCAAGGGAACCAGAACCGCAGCAGGGCCCCAGTGGCCATGGCACAGGGAATGGACCCCAGCGCCCCAGAAAGCCTCCTACGTGCAAACTAGGTTTTGTAATGGGGCTTATGTTTGAACATTTTCTGAGCCTCAGCCTAGAACATTTCATGGTCTTGTTTAAAGAAAAAAAATGAAAACTCAGGGCATCCAGTCTTGTGTAATTTCTGTGAGGACTATAATAAATGTGTCCACGTAAGCCCTAAATTCCCACTTTCAAAATGAAGATCCAGGGTTAGGACGACATTTATATAAATTTCACTTGGTATTTTGGCGGAGTGTTTTTCCCAAGAAGTTCAAAGGCATTTATAGATATTCTGATTAGTGCTTGTGATGTCCCGGTGGGGTGGCAAATTCTATTAGCTCAGTTTTACAATTGGGAATAGAAAAATCTTACAGCAGCCAAATGATTTGGCAAAAACCATATGGCGTGTCACTGATAACGCTTTGAGAAGAAAACAGGTTTCATCAGCATCTTTGTCCAGTTTGCTTGTAGGATTTTTTTTTTTTTTTGTATTAGGTAACATAAGGTGATTCCCAGGGTCCATGTAAAATCTCACCCACATTTCCAGCCCGCTGGGGCCGGGTTCACCTGTGCCGAGAGGAGTGCCGCCGAGCCCCCCGCCTTTGTCGGGAAGGACAGACTCCCTGCATCATCCTGGCCATCTGGAAGGCTGGGTCTGGAAAGCGGAGATGGGCCTCACAAGCAAAGAACACCCAGGAGAGGAGAGAAGAGAGCCCAGGGAGTGACTCCCCGAGCCCCCTTCCCTCCGCACACATTTCCCTGGCTCACAATGACCTCCTCCACGCGCGGTCCAAACAAGAAGTAGAGAAGAGAGAACAAGAAGAAAGACGTGGGCTTGCTGTACAGGGCAGATGGCGTGTCGGGAACAGATGCCAGGGACGAAGAAGACACTGCGACTCCTCGTCGGCTGCCATGTATCCTCCCGGAGAGAGGCCTCCAGCATGCGGAGCACAGAGGCCGTGGCCGGAAGATGAGTGCCAGCGTCCTGCTGCTGCTGCGAGGCCGGTGCAGGTGTCCTGTGCTCCTGGGCCACGCCATCCTATCCCCAGGTATGTTCCGACCCTGCTGGCCAAACTGCTCAACTGGTCCAACTGTACAATCGGAGGAGTTGTGCCAGCCCAGTGGGGCAGGTGCACCTCTGTGCGGCACCTCTACGGGCTGGCTCCATGTACCACCCGCCTACCCTGCTCACAGCCACTCCCTCCGCCCAGGCCTCTCGTCCCTGCATCAGGGTCCCTGCGGGGTCATGCCACCTGCCAGGAACACCCCTCCCTGCCCTGTACTCATGAACCCCCTATTCAAATGCAGACTCCCCAGGGAAGGCTGCCTGCCTTCCTGGACCCTCATCTGGGCTAGAGTCCCTCGACCCAGGCCACCCCAGCCTCCCCTGCAGGTGACCACTGACAACGGAGGCAGGGTCATTAATTGTTACTTAGTTGGGTGGGGGGCGTTTCTGCGGCTGGAAGGTAAGCCCCATCACATGGCGGCATATTCACTTTCTCCTGTTCACCACAACTTGCCCAGTGCTAATGCAGCGTCCATAAAGACTTTTTTAAAAAAAGATTTTATTTATTTATTCATGAGACACACACACACACACAGAGGCAGAGGGAGAAGCAGGCTCCCTCTGAGGAGCCCCCATGCAGAACTCGATCCTAGGACCCCGGGATCACGACCTGAGCCAAAGGCAGACACTCAACCACTGAACCACCCAGGTGCCCCCCAGCATCCATAAATACTTAATAAATTACTAAAATAAATAGTTCATCAGTTGGGTCCAAAGAAAGGACCATACTGAAGGCGGGCTGATGGTGGAAAGAAGTTACGGGTTTAAAAGCCCCATCCACAGAAATATTCGACATCCCCTCATGTGGTTCTGACTCCTCCCCCTGGCTTGAATGCCCCATTTCTAGGACCTGGTCTTCTGACTCCCAGGGCACGCCACTAGCCCCCTCGTCTGACCCACACCTTCTCCCTAAGAGACATAAGTGTCCCTGAATCATAGATGTCCAGGGTTCAGCCCATGTTTTCCATGTGAGAATCACGTGTGGCCTCTTGATGTGGCCTTACAAATCCAGTGAGGTCTCTTCCCTAAAGGGATGCTTCTTCTGTAAGGAACAGTGAACTGATTTGCATTTCCCAATATTAAAAAAAATTTTTTTCCCAGTAAATGTTTTCCATGGAACTTTCTGGTTTCTGCTTGTTTGAGAGAGGTCAATTAGATTTGTTATATTTTAGCTATACTTCAGAATACACAGAAGATTTCAACTCTGAGCTTCTAATGACCATATTTTATAAAATTAGGACTGTTCATTCAATTATAAGTAAAAGCTCCATCAGCATTAATGGCAACGTTTTAAGCCTTCCCCCCGCCCCCCAAACAGAGCTCCACGTCTTCCTGTGGGAACATCACAAAAACACCATTAGAAATGAAGGTGCTAGCGGCCCTGCACCACTCCCCGGATGATGCCTTCTCCAAATACCCAGAGGCCTTTTCTCAAAAGCAGAGAAACTCTCCAAGGAGGAAGTGGTTTGGACATCTGTCATTGCTATGAGAACATGACTACCAGTCCTCATAAGTGGTAGAAATAATTCCAGAAGAATGAAGCAATAGGTAAGTGGGATCTTAAGGGGGGGAGTGGGGGAGAGGAAGGGTGGAAGGCAGGGGCTGGTTGAGAGAGAGAACAAATAGAAGGAGGGAAAAGGGCCACTTACCCATCACTGAGGAACCAGCTCATCCCCCCAGGCAATTCAGAGATGTCTGTCACGGGTGTACTGGGTGGTGCGATTTGTCACAGAGCTCCTTTTAATTATGTAAAATGCCCTGAAACGGAAACCAACAGAGTGGGGGCAGCACGTTTTCCCATCAATGTAATCTTATCTTTTCCAGTTCCCTTCTTTGAACTTGACTATCCTTTTAAAGAAATCCACCAACCTAAAGCTATATGTGTTATGCATTGCTGAATGAATCCAAAATTATCAGTTTCTGGAACTTGAAGGTTTATTTCATTTAAATAATAATTGCATACTTATAACTCACATTTACTTCAAGTGTTTTTAATTTTTTGAGATAGATGGCACATCCATCTTTGCCAATTACCCAGAGGCAGACACAAATCTGAGAACAGAAGAAGCCATTAGCACCGCAGTGAAAGACAAGTGGAAGTCTTCTGGTTTTCGACTTCATATTTTCTACGGTGTCAAGCTGTCATTTTCATATAGGGAGAGGACACAGGGAAACCCGAAACCCGACGAACACATTTTCAGCAGCAGAGATAATCTCATCCTCCTCATTTGCTGAGCTCCCAAGATGAGCAACTATACTTTCTGAGAAATTCCTTTTAACACCTTCACAGATTCTAGAAACCAGAGCTCTCTGCCCAGGCTGAGACAGGCTCCTCTCTCCTCTCACACGTTAGTCTGTTTTCGTATAATCTGTGAGTTTCCGAACACGGACTGCATTTCCTGCACCTGCTGTGCACAAGGAGACAGGATCTCCAGGGCCAGGGCCCGGCCACCGTGTACGGGAGGCTCTCCCATCTTTCCACTCATTGCCGTGGAGCCAACCCGATTCTCTACCCCTCGTATTCTCACTGGTCTCCTACAGTGTCTCCTCAAATGCCCTCCGAACTGCAGTGGCCAGGGTGACTTTTGAACCACACAAGTATAGCCCCATGAACCCCTACTTAAAAACCTTCATTAGTTCCTGGAGGAAAGACCAAGCACCTGAGTTTCACATTGAAGGCTGTAGGAAGGTGGCCCCAGGAGATGTCCAGCACCATCTGCCCCCTCTTTTCCGCCCACCTCCTTTGTGGCCACACACTGGACAACACAGTCCTCAAAGCTGCCTGCTGTTTACGTTACCGTTCCTCCCACCAAGCAACACTTACAGAGTACTTAGGGCTTGCAGGGCACCGTGATGGGTGCCAAGGATGGAGGCCACATCTCTGTGGCCACAGAGAGTTTGCAGTTCACTAGGTTAAAAGTAATGTAGGGTGCTGCACTCAGATCCTACTGCCCTGACCCTGGGAGAGCACCCTGACCATCATCCTCCTGCCCTGCTTAACTGAGAGGCCATTCTTTCATGTTTGCAGGGGAAAATTTTACAGATTGCACACGTGTGATATGCCTCACATCTATGATGATAGTTACTATTAAAAAAAATAAAATAATAGATGTTGGCAAGGATGTAGAGAAACCAGAACTTTGGGCATTGCTGGTGGGAACTGAAAATGGTGCAGCTGCTGTGAAAGAGCCTGGTGGTTCATCAAAAAATTAAACAGGATTACCACATGATCCAGCAATTCTACTTCTGGATATACACCCCAAAGAACTGAAAGCAGGATTCAAACAGATATTTGCAAACCATATTCACAGCAGCATTATTCACAATAGACAGAAGATAGAAACAACCCAAATGTCCATCAGTAGACAGATAAACAAACTGTGGTTTGTCCATACAACGGACTCTGATTCAGCTTAAACTTAATAAAGGAGATTTTGACACACAACATGTCATGCAGTATAGATGAATCTTGAGGCCATTATGCTGAGTGACATAAGCCAGTCATAGAAAGACAAATATTTTATGATTCTGCTTACGTGAGGTAGAACAGTCAAATTCATAGATACAGGAAGTAGGATGTGGGTATCAGGGGCTGGGGAAGGGAGTCATGGGGAGGTAGTATTTAGTGGGGACAGGGTTTTAGTTTGGAAGATGAAAAATGGTTCTGGAGATGGATGGTAGTGATGGCAACACAACAGCGTGAATGTGCTTAATGACATTGGACTGCACACTTAAAATGGTTTTTATTTTTATTTTACTTTTAAGATTTTATTTATTTATCCATGAGAGACACAGAGAGAGAAGCGGAGACATAGGCTGAAGGAGAAGCAGGTTCTCTGCGGGAACCCCAATGCAGAACTCGATCCCAGGACCCCGGGATCAAGATCTGAACCCAAGGCAGATGTTCAACCATTGAGCCAGGTGCCCCTCAAGTGTTTTCTAAAGTGGTAGATTTTATATATGTTTTATCACTATTAAAAAATGCATATGTAGAATTTCTGCTTCTGACCATGACACAGTCACAGGTCCCAGATTTACCCTTCCACATTAAATGAGAATGAGATAAAACAACTAAAAAAATTAGAAAATAATAATTTTCAGATGTAGGACAACAGCACAGGACAGTAATCCTTGCCAGATGGGAACAAATGAGGTATGCCCTCTGGTTGCTCTCACTTACTACATTTCCAGGCCGTACTGCAGGATGGGCTGCCCAAAGAGAGCTTGGGGTTCTCTGTCATATGAACAGATGGAGCTCAGAATCCAGGGAAGCCAAGGAGGCTGGAGCTGCAGAGCAGCATTTGAGAGAGGAAGGAGCTACTGAGGAGGAGCAAGTCGCAGGAAGAGAGAGATTGAAAGTTCTTCAGAGACTTCAGCTGAGTGCCTGTCAGCATTCACGTGTGAGGCCTGGAGAGGGTCACCCGGAAGGAAATTCAGAAACAACTCTGAAGCTAGAAATAGCAGAGAAACCTTGTAATTCATAGGGCATCAGGATGAATACTCAGAAGGATACTGCCTCAAGAAAATCCATCCTGTGCTAATGGCCATTCTGGTGTTATCTAACAAAGCTAAAGAGTAAGGGTCAAAAGGACTGAACTATTTCCAAATAATAAAACAGCTTCCTAGAACAAAGCTCAAGAGTGTTTAAAGGAATATAAAAATATCCAACACCCAAAAAAATAAAATGTAGAATTAAATCTCCAATCAAAAAAATATTAAGAATACAAAGTAACAGGAAAACATGACTCATAATTAGGGGAGACGGGGAAGCAACCAAGAGAAACATACCCAAAAATAACACAGATAATAAAGCTGGTAGAAAAGGTATTAAATAGTTATATTACTAGATTTTGTATGTTAGGAGGGTAAAGGAGAACATAAGCATGTTGCAAAGATATGTGGAATATATATAAAAGATACAAATGGAATTGGCAGGAACCAAAAAAAAAAAAAAACATGAGTTCTAGGATTACACACTACAGAACAAAAATTTAGTGCAATTAAAGACTAAATAGCAAGAGAAGCCATCCAAGATAAAACAGAGTAAAAAAATGAGAAGAAACTAAAGAGTATTAGTGAACACTGGGAAAAACTCAGTCTAATATACATTAATTGGAGTCCCTGAAGGAGAGGCAGGTGGAGAAGAAACATATTTGAAGAAGTTATGGTTGAAAATGTTTCTAAATTTGGTGCAAACTATAAGCCCCAAAATACAAGAAACTAAATGAACCCCAAATACAACAAGTAGGAATAAAACTACAGAAAAGTGCTTTGTAATAAAATTTCCCAGAACCACTTATAAAGAGAAAACTTGAAAAGCAGCTGGAGTCATGAAGAAGGGCACATTACGTACAGTGGAACAAATATAAGTGTGAGGACCAATTTCTCATCAGAAACAATGCATGCCAGGAGACAATACAGCAATGTCTAAAAGTTTAAAAACTGCCAATCTAGAGTTATTTCCCTAGAAATAGAGATATCTTTCAAAAATAAGGGTTATAAAAAAAGGACTTTTTCAGAATACAAAAGCTAAAGAAATTCTTTACCAGCAGACCTTTACTACAAGAAATGATAAAGTCCTTTGAGCAGAAAAACAAATGGTATCAAAAATTTAGTTGTATAGCAAAAAAAAAAAAAATCAGCAGAAATGGTAATTACTGGGTAAATACAAAAGACATTTTCTCTTATCTTAAAAAAATTGTTTAAAAGAGAATTGACTTTTTCAAGTAAACATCATAATAATACATTGTGGGGTTTTTTTTGGTTTTTTTTTTTTTTTTACATTGTGGGGTTTAAAAGACAAGTAGATATAAAGGCATGATAGCAATTAGCATAGAGGCTGCAAAGGAAGGAACAGAAGTATAGCCTTGTAAGATTGTTATGCTACACGTGAAGAGTTCTAATATTACTCAAAGATAGACTGCAATAACTTATACTTTTAAAGTACATTTATACCTTTAAAAAGTAAATTTTCAAGAAATCCAATAGTCACTTTTTTTTAATTTATTGCTTTATCTTAGAGAGAATGCACACATGCAGTGGGAGAGGGACAGAGGAAGAGGGAGAAAGAAAATCCCAAGCAGACTCCACAGTGAATGCAGAGCCCAATGCAAAGCCTGATCCCACAACCACAGGATCATGACCTGAGCCAAAACCAACAGCTGGATGCTTAATGGACTGAGCCACCCAGGTGCCCCTCCATTAGTCATTTAAAGTGTGAGATGCATATACTTTAAGCTTATGAGATATCATGTCATTTATTACATAAAAAATACAGTGTATAATCCAAAATTAGGAATAAACTTTAAAGTTAAAGCAACTATATTTTCTTTATAGCTAAAAAGAAAATCTATATAATAAACCCTAGAGCAACTTCTATTTCTTCTATCTCTTTAAAAGAGAGATAGAATGAATAAGCCAACAGAGTATATAAACTGATATAATAAAAATCACTCAATTCATCCAAAGGAAGTCAGGAAAAAAAGAACAAAGAGTATGTGGGACATATATAAAAAGAAGAAATATAATAGATTTAAGCTCTATTATATCAATAATCACATTAAATGTAAATGCTCTAAACACTTCAAACAAAAGGCATAGATTGTCAGAATAAAGGAGCAAAAAGAACTGCATACTGTCTAAAATAAACCCATTTTTATTAAAAAGACATAGATAAATTAAGAGTAAAGGATGGAAACACAATACATCATCCTAAGAATAATCAGAAGAAAGCTGGAGTGGCTATAGTAGTATCAGACAAAGTAGGTTTCAAAGTGAAGAGTATTACAAGGATTAAGAGAATCATTTAATGACAATCAAGGAGTCGATTCGAGAAGATATAATATAACAATTACAGTTGGAGACTTCAGAAATTTCTTTTAATAACTGATAGACGAAGTACACAGAAAATTAATAAAGATAAAGAAATCCTGAGCAATACTGTAAGCCAATTTGACCTGATTTGAGATCTATAGAGTATGTTACCTAAATGCAGAAGAATATGTTCTTTTCAAGTGCATATACACATTTACCAAGGTAGGTCTTATTCTGGGACAAAGAAATGAATAGATTTATAAAAATTCAAGTCATACAAGGAATATTCTCTGGCCACAATGAAATTAAATTAGAAATCAATCCTGAAAGATATCTGAAAAAATTCCCTAAATATTTGGAAACTAAATAATATACTTCTAAATAACTCATGCCAAAGAAGAAATCATGAAGAATATTAGAGCACATTCTGAAATGAAGAAAAATTAAAACATGACATGCCCAATGTGTAAGACCCAGCTGAAAGTGCTTACCGTGAAGGTTATAGTACTGATCACCTAATTAGCAATAAGAATGTTCTTGAAACAATGACCTTAGCTTCCATCTTAGGAAGTGAGAAAAAGAAGAGGAAACTTATCACAAATTAAGCAAGAAACATGAAATAATAGAGGTAATAACAAATAAATGAAATAGGGAAGAGAAAAGTGGTAGAGAAGATCAACCAAACCAAAAGCAAGGAATTTGAAAAGATGTATCAAGTTGATAAATCTCTAGCCAGGCAGATCTGAAAAAAGAGATAGAAGAAACAAATTACCAGTATCATAAATAAGAGAGAGGAGAGACATCACTACAAATCCTACAGGCAAAAAATAATAATAATGAGAGACTATTATGAACAACTTTATATAACTAAATTCAGCAACTTAGATGAAATGAGGAAATTACTTAGAAGACATAAATTTTCAGAGTTCACTCAAAAAGAAATAGATATTCTGAATGGCCTAGTCTTTTTGTTTTGTTTTGTTTTGAGTGGCCTAGTCTTATATCTATTAAAGAAATTGAATTTGTAGTTAAAAACTTTCTCACAGAGAAAATCCCAGGCCCATATGGCTTAACTGGAGAATTCCACCAAGTATTGAAGACAGAAGCAAAATTAATTCTACAGAAATCCTTCCAAAAAACTAAAGAAGAGGGAACATTTTCCAACTTATTCTATGAAGCCAGCATTACCCTGATACCAAAACCAGAAAATGATATTATAAGATAGCTCCAGAGTATTATCCCTCATGAACATAGATGCAAATTTTCTTTTAAAAATTGAGCATATCTAATCCAACAATATATAGAAAGGATAATACATCATGGCTAAATGGGGTTTATGAAGGAATACAGAGTTGCTTTAACATTTGAAAATCAATGTAATTCACCATATTGGCAGAATAAAGGAGAAAAGACATATGATCACATCAATAAATGCAGGAGACTCATCTCACAAAATCTAACATGTTATGCCTTACAAATATTCTCAGCAAATTAAAATTAGAAGAATCTCCTCAACGTGAGAAAGAGCACCTGCAGGAAAGCTACAAGGAATGTCACTAATGGTGGAAGGCTGAATGCTTTCCCCTAATTTCAGGAACGAGGCAAGGATGTCTGTTCTCACCACTTTGGCTCTTGCTGTTGTTCTCACCACTTTCATTCAGCACTGTATTCAAAATTCTAGCTAATGCAGAATGGCAAAGGGAAGACATGAAATGCATGCATATTGAAAAAGTTGAAGTAAAATTGCCATATTTGTTCATGACATGACATAGAAAATTCTAAGGAATCCACCAGGAAAAGCAAAAGTGACTAAAACTAATAAGTGAGTTTGCCAAGTCTGCAAAATACAGGTTGATAAAAATGTATTGTATTTCCACCTATTAACAAGAAATAAAAGCAATCGAAATTAAAAAATAAAATCACTTATGACATCATCAAAACATTAAATGCATGAGGTTAAATTTGACAATGTGCAAACTATGTGCCCTGAAAACAACAAGAGAGAGAAATAGAGAGAAAGTCTGAGAGAAACAGAGACCTATTAAATAGAGAGGTGCACTGCATTCATGGAGAAGACTCAATGTTGTTAAGATATCAGTCATCCCCAAATTAATGTACGGATTCAATGTTATCCCAATCAAAGCTCAGCAGGTTTGCTATAGAAATTGATTAGCTAACTAAAAAATTTATATTGAAATACAAAACTAAGAATAGCCACACACGTACACACACATACACACAAAACAACAACTTTCAAAAAAAAGAATAAGGTCAGAAGGCTTAAACCTACACTGATAAGTTTTTAAGATTTATTGCAAAGTTACTGTAATTAAGACAGTATCATGTAAATATATATATATGGATATACAGGTCAGTGCAGCAGAAAAAAGTGGTCAGAAATAGAAGGGCAGGGAGAAGAAATGGGTAGGAAATATCAGAAAGGGAGACAGAACATGAAGACTCCTAACTCTGGGAAACGAACTAGGGGTGGTGGAAGGGGAGGGGGGTAGGGGGTAGGGGTGACTGGGTGACAGGCACTGAGGGGGGCACTTGATGGGATGAGCACTGGGTGTTATTCTGTATGTTGGCAAATTGAACACCAACAAAAAACAAATTTATTATTAAAAAATAAATAGGTATTCTTCACCATGAAAACAAACAAAAAAAAAGAGATAGACTGATTTTAAACAAAAGTTCCAAGGTAAAGTACTGAAGAAATGACTGTTTTTAAAATAATTAATTCTGGAAAATTAGACAACCATATACAAAGTTAAAAAATAAACGAACTTTGATATCTCATACCATAAGAAAAATTAACCTGAAATGGATCATGGTTCTAAATGTAAGAGTTAAGACTATAACCCTTCTAGAAGGAAATATAAGGGATGCCTGGGTGGCTCAGCAGTTGAGCTCTGCCTTTGGCTCAAGGCATGATCCTGGAGTCCTGGGATCAAGTCCCACATCAGGCTCCCTGCATGGAGCCTGCTTCTCCCTCTGCCTGTGTCTCTGCCTCTCTCTGTGTCTCTAATGAATAAATAAATAAAATCTTTTTTAAAAAATAGAAGGAAATATAAGAGCAAATTCTACTGATCTTGTGTTTGGCAAAGATTTCTTAAACACTACACTAAGTATGGAACATAAAAGAAAAAACAAATTGGACTATATCCAAATAAAACTTTTTGCTCTTCAAACAGTGTTGTGAAATTAATAGCTACTAATTAATTAATAGCCACAGACTGAGAGAAAATATCTGGAAAGCATAAATCCATCTATGGACTCAAATCTAGAAAGTATAAAGAACTCTTACAAGTCAATAAGATAAACAAACCAATAAAAAATGAAGAAAAGATCTGATTACACACTTTATCAAAAGTATTTTTGCCATATAGATGGCAAATAATCACATGGAAATACGCTCAACATTATTGGTTATTATGGAAATGCAAAATAAAACTATAATGAGATACCACTGCACACCCACTAGAATGACTAAATTAAAAAAATAACTATACCTTTGTAAATGGCAAGATTTCCTTCTTTTTATGGCTGAGTAATACTCCCATCGTGTGTGTGTGTGTGTGTGTGTGTGTGTGTGTGTATCACATTTTCTTTACCCATTCATCTATTGATCAACTCTTGGGCTACTTCCATATCTTGGCTATTGCAGATAATGTTGTAGATATTTGGGTTTTCCAACTAGTGTTTTTGTTTTCTTTGGGTAGATACCAGTAGTGGAATTGCCACATCATATGGCAGTCCTATTTTTAATTTTTTGAGGAACCTCCATTCCATATCCCACAGTGGCTACACCAGTTTTCACTGCCACCAGCAGTACACGAGGGTTCCCTTTTCTCCACATCCTCACTAATACTTGCTATTTTTTGTCCCATAGCCACCCTGATAGGTATAAACTGAAATCTTGTTGTGGTTTTGACTTGCATCTTTCACATAGATGGACCTACAAGGTATAATGCTACGTGAAATAAGTCAGACAGGTAAAGACACAAATCATATGATTTCACTTATATGTGAAATCTAAAAATAAAAAGCAAATGAATAAATAAAAACAGGCTCATAAATACAGAGAACAAACTGGTGGCTGTCAGAGGTGGGAGATGGGTGACATAAGTGAATTGGATTAAGAGGTACAAACTTTCATTTATAAAACAAGTCACAGAGGTGAAAAGTACAGTATAGGGGATATTGTCGATAATATTGTAACCATGTTGTTTGGCGACAGATGGCGAGCCAACTTACCATGGGGACCCCTGAGTAATGTATAGAATTGTCGAATCACTGTGCTGTCCACCTGAAACTAATATAACACTGTATGGCAATTATACTTCAATTTTTTAAAAAGGGGGAAAATGCAATGGCTAATTAAAATAAGCAAGTGTACCACATGCCGAAAACAGAAAGAGAAAGTGAGAGAGAAAATGAAAGAGGAAAGACACGACTGACCACACCAAGTCCCAGGGTGGATGGAGAAGCTTCTGGAACTCTACACAGCTATACAATAAATAAGCCACTTTGGGAAAACAGTTTGGCAGTTTCTTAAAAAGTTAAACCTACATGTACCATGTGACCCAGCCATTTCACTCCTAGGTAATAAGCCAACAGAAATGAAAGCATATGTCCATGCAAAGTCTTAGATATGAGTGTTCACAGCAGCTTTATTTGGGATAGCCAAAATTGGAAACAGCCCAAATGCCCAACAGATGAATGCATAAACAAATTGTGGCATAGCCATGCAATGGAATATGACTCAGGAATAAAAAGGAGTGAGCTACAGAGACACATAAAGCTTAAAATAATTATTCTACATGAAAGAAGTCAGATGTATTGGATGATTCCATCCAATTGGATTCCATTGGATTCCATCCAATACAAATTGGATGATTCCATTTACAAGCAATTCTGGAAATGCAAACTAATTTATCACAACAGAAAGTAGATTGGTGGTTATCCGAGGGTGGGTGAGCATGGAGGGATGGATTACAAAGGAGCTCAAGGAAGTTAGGAGGTGATGGTTGTGTTCACCATTTGACTGTGGTGATGATTTCATAAACATATCTTAAAACTCATCCACTGTATACATTAAATATGGAAAGTTTATTATAATTCAGTTATATTTCAATAAAACTACAAAACACAACTTAAAACTTAGATCTATGCTTCTGTTAACTAGTGATGCTATGCTCATGTTGAAGATTAAGAAATAGGCTCTAAGCAGGAAACCAGGATTTTAGAGGCATTCCTGGGGCCAGCTTGGCATATTTGTGGGTGTTGGAAAACCCAGCCTTGCCTATTCCACAGGACTCAGATTAATACAAGCTTCTCCTCTCCTCCCCCCGCCACCCCCGTTTGCCCAGCTAACTGCTGTTGGTTTGAGGAAACTCAGCTCAAAAGTCAGCTCCTTCTAGACATCTTCCTGGGATGCATGGTAGGACCTGGGATGCCTGCCTGCAGTCTGACTGGCACTCACGATCAGCCTAGTCTAAGCCCCATCATGTGGGTCACTCCCAGGACACTGTGGACAACTCTGTGCACAGCACAATGCATGGCCCCAGAAACACACCTGGTGAATAGATAATAAGCATGGGGGTGGGAATAGGTCTCAAACAAGGGCAGGAACAATGCTTCCTTCTGGATGATGCAGACACAGCTGATCTTAAAGATCCAGGAGCTTGGAAACATGGCCCTGCATCTCTTCCAGATGCCACCTCTCCGGCTGCTCAGAAAAGGGAAACAGAGCAGTGAACAGCTAGTATCTCCAAATAAGCCCTGATACATCTTCCCCTTTCCAGCTCAGGAGTGAAATTGGGTCTTCTTAGGTAGCCATGGTCATCTCTGGCCTCCACAGACCCACAGCGAGAGGGTACAGAAAAGGTCAGGCCAGCATCAGCCTTCCCAGTAAGGAGTGTCTACAAGGACAGGCAGATACAATTGTAATAATCCCTTGTTTGCTCCCTGAGATGCCAAACAGGGGATAAAAGTCCACGTCAATGGGTCCAAGCTTTTGACCAGAACTGCGCTGACTCATGCAGTATCTCCTCTTTTGGATGGGGTCCCTCAGTAGGTTCCAGAAAGACTGAGTGCAGCCCCATCTGACCCTGCCCCCAGTAACCACAAGTCCTTCCTAAATGAGCATTCCTTTCTCTCCCCCACATTCCCATCAGTCCCCAGATCAGCATCGCCAGAGGAACCCTCGTGGGGATATGGCTTACACCACCTGCCAACGCCCTTCTGGATGCCAGGAACCCCAGCTCCCTAGGCCGGGCAAGTTCCAGAATGCATGCCGCTCTGGAGTCAGTGTTTTGCTTTTGTAGGCAATTGTTTCATAAACACCAGAGAGTATCTGAGGTGGGTAGAACTGAACAGGAACCAGGAGTCCTCTAGATACTCTATTCATCCCCCCAAAATATATGTTTGCCCTTTGTTGGGTCCCACACTACCTGAAGGTAAGAGAGGAGAGGAAGCTCCAGCCTGGCCCCAGGGAGCCCACAGGTGGTGCAGGACGCCAAGGAGAACAGAGAGGAAGTGAGAGCAAAGAGGCAAGGGGGTCAGGAAAAACTTCTGGAGGAGGTGAGCTAAGCCAAGGGTTTAAGAAATGGGCTACCCATGAACAAGGTGTGACCAGAGAAGGCCTGTTTCAGGAAAAGTCATCAGGGTGAGTGAGGCCATAGACGCAGAGGAGCAAAGCAGACGCATAAACAGTGTGGTGTGATGGGAGGAGGAGGCCGTGGATTCAAATACCCCACACAGTCTGCTCAGAGCAACGTTTGACTTACTGTTCTGTAAATCAGTGGGGCACGATTGCTAACATGCGCCGTTTTAAACAGATCATTCTATTTATTTACCTTGGTAGGGGATACATAGCTATGGTACAAGTTTCCATGGGTAAAAAGTGAAAGCTAGCTCTCTTCTTTCACTTCTGAAAGACTGTAGGGAACACCGTGAAACAGCCAGATCCCAGATCTACAGAGGAAGAAGGGAGAAACCCTCTCTGAGGCATTGCTCATCTCACAGGAAGTGGGTGAAATCTCGGAAGACCAATGCCCACTCCTACACCCACCCACCCCCACCCTAATAAAAAGGAAACTGGCAGTGAACTGAGCCCAGAGCAGCTGGAGACCAAAGGCAAAGGGGGAAGGAGGCCCAGAAGGCAGGTGAGGCAGTCAGCAGGAAAGACAACGTGGCATAGATCCCGAGACCTGCAGCCACTAGAATTTGTAGAAACAGAATATAGGAGAGGTACATAGGGCATGTTTGAAGAAAACCAGGATCAACTCCTAAAGATAAGCAAACAAGGGCCTGTGAGAGGAATGACCATGCAGGGCTTAAAAAGAACCAAAAGGAATGTCTATAAATGAAAAACACAATTTTGGAAATCATTAACTGGGTAGGTGGATCAACCAATAAATGAGACACCACAACTGGAAAAGACTGTCTCATGCCTTCCCCTCGCTCCTGCAATGCCGGCCCCTCTGCCTTCTCCCTCCAGCTCAGCAGACACTGCAATCAGAAGCAACCAGAAGAAATCTTCCACCGTGGCCAAGCTCGCCTCCACCACGTGCCAGCACCACACCCACACACTCAGTCTTCACCCTTACTTCTAGCGATGAACTTTTCATGCCCCAACCTGAAGGCAAGTCCACCTGTGTTCCAGAACCGTCTCTCCACATCCCCTGCAGGCCATGGCTCCAGACATTCTCTGCTCCTCTCCCACACGACTCACTTTCTCTCTCTGCTGGGATATTTTCATCACCTTCTTATGACTTAACCCTAGAGCTAAGTGGATTCAACACCCAGAGCCAAGTCTTTTCTTTCTTCCCTTGGTTAGCTAATGTCTTAGCTCCAGTAGCTTCTTCAAGAAAGGCTTACACGAAGCATATTTCCTGGGTCCTTACCCATTCTGTTGCCTCTATACGTGCGTGACAGTTTGGTTAGGTATAAAATGGCTTTCTTGAGCAGAGCCCGTGGATGCCTTTCCCCTTCCAGGTTTTTCACCTAACCTGATCGCTTTTCCTCAATTCCTGTTTTGTCTCTGACATGTAGTGACTTTAATCAGGAAGGCCGTAGGGTAGACCACCATATTTATCTCCCTTGGGACATGATATTTCCTTTCAATATGTAGACTTGGGTTTTCCTTTTACTTCTAGAAATACTTCTTAAGTTATAATTGTCATTTGTAATTATTTTTCTTTCATAATCTTAGCTTTTTGTTCTTCAGTCTCATTGGTTACAAACATCTGGGATATTCTCTACCACCTCCTCACACTCATATCCTTCCAAATGCCTTATTTCCTTCCATTTTGTATTATTCACTTTCTCCTCAGTCCTGTCCTCCACACACCTCCCCGTGTTGTCAGCTTCGGCAGCGTCTGCTCCTTGTGCTGCTTCCAACGCGGCCTTCATATCTGCTCATGGCCGTTCTTGTCTGTTCCACGTTTTCCTGAGTTCTGCAAGTTCATGTCTCATTTCTTTTTCTCTTGCCATGACATCCCTGGGGTCCCTCTCCATTTTAAACTCTTATTATATGGAGGCAATTATCCCATGTTTTCTTTTTTTAATTCATGGCAATAAGTTTGGTCATTAATTCCACTTGTCCACAACAATATTACTTTGATTTTAAAAAAGAAAATATGGAAAGGAAGATGAAAAACATGCATGTATGTCATCCATTTTCAAGGAGATCCAGCGGGCTCATACTTGACAGATGCACCAACAGCCAACCAAAGCTACATGAACCTCTGTGGGGCTCTCTGGCTCTTCCTTCTGTACCTACTACCATCCCCACATGAAAGGATTTTCCCCATTTTGGTCTCTAGGATCCTCTCCCCTCCTTGGTGCTCTGTGAACCGCTATGTCTTTGCAGAGAGCCCTACCTATTTCCTGTGATGTGGAGCAAGAGTTTAAGAACCCCCCCACCTGTACAACCACACATGCATCCTTCAGCCAATGGCCTGCTTGGGTTACTGATAGGTCAGTGGAACCATGACCTGGTGGCCCTGGATACACTCCAGATTTTCCAGCCAGTGGCACAGAGGAGAATCCCCAAAGCCAGAGGAAAACAAATAGGAAAAGCCGTCCTGTGAATGCACAGTCTTCTCTGTGCTTTGGGCGCCAGGAATTCAGCTCTGGCGGCTGTATGAACCAGGCAGCCCGTCTGTCAGTGCACCAACTTTTCCTCTGACTCATTACCATGTACCCTTGCCTCGATGCCTTGCTTCCTTTTTCTATCTGTGCTTTCATATGTGCACATGTAAATAAGCCATTAATTGTAAATTGGTCATTAATGTAAATTGTAATAATTGTAAATGTAAACAGGAGTCAGAGGAGGGGTTGGTCAAAGGAAGCGTTTCATGGGGCTGAAGACTGGACATCATTTTAAAACCACTGAACATACAGACAGTGGCAGCAAATTCACTGAGCATCAAGTGAAGTAAATGTTGCAGAGACCATGAGCAGGACATATAAGAGTTGTTTTTCCACTTCTCATGAGTGATAAGGGCCAATCCAGATGCAGCCTTTTGTCCTCAGCCAACAAGGGCTTCATCTGGGAAAAGGCCCGAGCTCATCAGGTGCCCAGCAGGAGTCAATGAGGCCAAACGCCTCAAGGGGTACCCAGCACATCAGGGCCATCCCTGTGCACACGACCAATAAGGGGACAGAGCCACACAGCCTGGAAAGGAACAGTGGCCCTTGAGCCACAAAAAAGAATAAGGTATTGATTCATCTACAACACGGATGAACCTTGAAATCATTGTGTGAGGTACAAGCGGCCAGTCACAAAAGAACACATGTTGTATGATTCCATTTACATGACATGCCCAGAATTGGCAGATGTATAGGGGCAGGAAGTAGTTAGCAATTGCCGGGGGCTGGAGAGGGTGGACAGGATAGCAGCTGACGGTGGTGAGTGCTTAATGGATGTGGGTTTCCTTTGAAGACCATGAAAAAGGTCTGGAACTAAGAGTGATTGCTGCACATCACGAATGCACTGAATGCCAGCGAATCATACATTTTAAAATAGTCAAAATGGTAATGTTTATGTCATTTAAACTTTACCTTTTAAGAAACAAGGTACGGGGGCCCAGCCCCTGAGGATCCCTGGAGCACAGCAAGGATCATGAGCACACACCCTGCCTTGAATGCGCAGTGGCTCCCGTACTATTAGCTTTGCTGTTTAACAAACCACTTGGACATTTAGTGGCTTGAGACAAATAGGCTCACCATTGTGTGGGCTGGCCGTGCTGCTGTTCTGGTCTGGGTTCCCTCGCGTGGCCGTGGTCAGCTGGGAGGCCGCTGGAGGCTGCAGGATCGAATGGGGCCGTGCCCCTGCGCGGGGCCATCAGGGGCCTGCTGGCTGGGGAGCCTCAGCCAGGGGGGCTGGTCTCTGTTCCCTGTGGTCTCTCATCTCTGGGCAGGGAGGTGGAGAGGGGGACCTTGGGGGGACAGGGGAGGGGGCACAAGGCTCCAAGGACACAGCCTCATCTACCACACCCTACCGGTCAGAGCAGGTCAGGCTGCCCAGATTCAAGCATGGGGGTGAGCGGGGAATAGACCCCAATTTCCGACTGGAGGAGCTGCCAAGTTGCCGTGGCGATTCACCCGGCCGCCGCACTCCTGGGACGAAGAGTGTTGAAGACCCCGGGTGCTCAGTTTCTGTCATGTGTTTCCTAGGTGGTGCCCGGGTCCCACGGGATCCCTGTGGCCTCTGTCCCTCCACCTCAGACTCAGGCAGGAGGCCAGGGCATCCTCTCCGCACTGCAGTTGAAATGGAGCAGCTTCCGATTCAGGGCTGCCGTGTCCCTGACGCCCGGCGGATGCACGAGAGGGACCATATCAAAATATCTTCCTCAGTTTTCCTTGGGACTCTATGTTTCTTTTTGTTTCAGAGCTAAGTAGGCCTGTCATCCACTTTCCTCCGCCCATGTGCAGAGCCTCCTCCTCTCTTGCAGCCTCTCTCTAGACATTCAAAAGGTCAGGGCAGGGGTCCCCTCCAGGTAGAAGAACTAAAAGGAGCAAAGGCAGGGGTGGGGATAGCAGGAGCCTCTGTCCGGTGTGGCCAGGGCCCTAGGAAGGCGACTTCTTGTCCAGAAAGGTGAGTTTAGGGCATGGTGAAGAGCCTGAAACCATGAGGGAGGTGACTGGCCCATGTCCGTGGTCATAGGGAGCCACTGATGAGCGTGGAGTGCCACAGTGAGGGCTAAGCTCAGGAAACGTCGTCTACAGCAGGGCAGACAGATGATGTCCCAAGAGCTCCGAGGTGGAACGCGCCAGCAGGAGGCTGGTGACCGGGCCTGGGTGATGGAGACTCCACGGAGGTAGAGTCGACGTGACTGGACAGTGGCTTCAATGTGGGAGGACAGGACGGAGTGGAGAGGGAGGTGGGGAGGGGTGGGTGACAGGACTGGCGGGGCGGGGGCACCACGCCTGCGGGAGGGGGACAGGAGAAGGCACAGTGGCAGTGCATTTGCAGGGAGAAGGTCGCGGGCACGTTTTGCTGAATGTTCTAAGGAGACGTCCAGCGCGTGGGGTGTCCCAGCCGCGGGGCGGGGGGCAGACCCGCAGGCAGAGGGGCGCGGGCGAGCCGTGGGCACGGCCCCGCCTGCAGTCTCGCCCGCGGCCGGCCTGGGGCCAGCCCTGCGGTCTGCTGTGCCGCCGGGATCTAAAACCCAACTTCCAAGATTGAGCAATAGCGTTTTCTCCTCCCAGATGAAAACCTGTCCAAAACACAGGCCCAGATTGCTTGCCTGCTCTCTCCTACACTTGGAGTGCTCGGCGGTTGGCCACAGCTGCATCGCTCACAACAGATTTTACAAGGCTGTCCCTCTGCCAGGGTCCTTTGAGAAGTAAAAATAGCTGAAATGAGCCCGCTCTCCCGGAACCACGAAAACATTTCGCCATCCCTCAAGCTTTCACCTACTGCCGTGTCATCCTATCCCCCCACTCACCCCCTAGGAGACCACAGCGTGGAGCCTCGAGGGGCCGCGGGGAGGCCCGCTCGACTTGGGGCTCAGCTGGAAACGGGGCGTCCAGCCGGAGACGGGCAGCTGCCGCCTGGATCGCCGCTAAGGTGCACCTAATCATGCAAGACGCTGCCGTTGGTGGAAACAGGAATGCTTTCTAATCTTCTGGGCACCTGCTGGGGCCCGCGGTGCCCGGTTATTACATTCCGGGTACGATTAACCCTTCCAATATGAGGGTCCCGGACTCCGGCTCTCTCAGGTCAGCGACGAAAATATCCCTGAGACTTTTGAGCTAACCGTGCACTTGCGAGGTCATTCGAGGCTAAGACCAGAAGGATTAAAAGATCTGACTCCTCCCTGAGGTCCTTAGTTTGTAAAGGACCAAAGAAGCCGTAAAACAAAGATTTATTCAGTTTCAGCCGGACAGCTCAATGGCACAGCCCCGTAAGAACGAGGAAAAAAGAAACATCTGGCCAGAAAAGCACACTTGTTTATGAAAAAAAAAAAAAAAAAAAAAGAAAAGAAAGAAAGAAAAGAAAAAGAAAGGGAAAGAAAAAGGTTTAAGAGTCTTCTCCAGCTTTACCAAGTTTTTGGACGAAAATGAGGCCGAACATGAAAAACAATGTAGAAGCTTGAGAACCCAGGGGCGAGATAGATGGGAGAAAGAACATGTTGTTTCTTCCTCATCCAGCTGCTTGGGGTGGGGGGGCCCTCCCGAGCACCCCGGGGAGAAGCCCTGCCCCGGTAGGTAGCCCCTGGGGATCGCACAGCTGTGGCGTTCTCTCGCACAGGTGGCCAGGTCGGCGGAGGCCAAGCCCTTCTGTGGGGGAGGCCGGGCTCTGAACGGATGCTCACGGAGGGCGAGGGCCGTGTTTTGCTGCCCGATGAGCAAGCGCCTCTCTTCCGAGCTCGGCGCACACCGCCCTGGTGCTGCTGGCACCTAGATAGTGACAACCACTTACGCGCCCGGCCATGGTGGGGAGGGGGGTGCGTCTTTGGAGCTGTGGACAATGGCTGTTTTGTAAGGAAGGAAGCCTGCGCTGGCAACGTGGCCCCAGGCCCAGGCCGGGGAACTCGGGCTTCTTTTCCAGCCTGCCGGGTTGACTCAGCAGGGCGCTGAGGCCAAGTCCTGCCGCCAGGGTCGGCCCGGCCCCCTCCCGACGTGTGCGCGCAGTAGCCGACGGATGAATGACAGCCCAGGCCGGCCAGACCTTCAGCTCTCCCTGGGATGCTCCTGGGATGAACGGGTTAAGGCTGGAAGACGCTTTGAACTTCTTGGCACAAAGCTGTCTCGAGCGCGGTGATTAATAAATCTTACCGCAGGGGTGGATTAAGGTCAGAAGTCACTTGGGGGCCCGGGGAATCGCGCTGGCTCGCGGCTGGATCTCTGCAGCCCGTGCCATGTGCAGCCCCTCCGCAGGGCGCAGCAACGGCGGGGGGGCGGGTGCCCCAGGGTCCCTGGGCTGTGAGGGTCGGCAGCCCAGACTCGCTTGTCCAAGCAGCGGTGGGCCTTGGAAAAGCTCACGGTAGTGGAGAGACACGCACGCCCACGATCACCGTGGAAGTAGAGGCTAGAGAAGAAATGGATTCACCATGGCTGCAGCGGAGTGGGGTTAGCCAGCCCGCCAGCCACCGGGGTAATGGGGGCTCCACGATGTCCGAGTCAGGGAGAAAGCTTCTAACGGTAGCCAGGAAGGGAGGTGCTGTGCAGACTCGAGGCAGGTGAGGTGGCTCTGCTGCCATCTCCCAAGGGGGCCTAGAAATCTCTGCCAAATCTCGAGCAGCCAGGGCCTGAGTGTCCCCACATGCCACCTGAAGGATGACATTCCTGGAAACCTTGCACCACAGATGCCAGGTCAAGAAGAGCATGGAACAAAGCTGTGACTTCCATTAAGCGGCTCATGCTCCTTCTCTGTAAAATGGGGCGTTGAACCAGCCTTGGCGTCAGTGCTCTTGAGTCACCCAGACTTCCAGACCTTCACACCGGTGCCGCCCCCTCCAGCGGGTGGGTGGTCCGTGACGGTCTCCCTTCTGCTGCCCTCCTGAGCCCTGGCGAGACACTCAGGAACTGGAGTCCCGACTCCCCAGATGACCAGCCCAGACCTAGGCGTGACGAGCTCATTCCAGTAGGTCAATGCAGCGCCCAGGATTGCTCCTTCCCGCCCGTCTGCCCTTCCGAGGGTTCCCCTGGCACCTGAAATGCTATTCTAGTGCCATGAACCGCTGGCACAGGGACATGGAGGTGACACCGCGGTTCCTGAGCTCCCCGCGGTGTATTGGATTCCACCTGCTGGCCCGGTGGTGGTCCCGGGGCGCCCTGGCTCTCCGAGTGCTGGTTCGGCACCGGGACTTCTCTCCCCAAGTCTCTCTGGTCCCGTGTTCCCCAGGAAGTCCTCCTGGATCAACCTGAGCCCTCCCATTGGTGAATCTCTCCCAAAGCTCCCGAGCAATCGGAACACATTTCCAAACAGGGACCCGACCTTTGGACTACCACAGTCCATTCTCACCAGCGGGGTGCCCTGGCCGCTCCCCGTGGCCCCAAGGCTCCTCTCCCCGCCCCTGTGGCAGTGTGCGTGCGTGCATGGAAAAGGACCCATAAAGGGCTATAATCTGGTCTGCTCTGTGTTTGTCCTACCTGCTCTGAGGCTATAGACAGTGGAGTTAAGCCTCCACTGGAGGAAGCTGACATCATGAGGTCTGCGAGCACTGCATGCCCTACAGCCCATCAGCGCCACGGCCGGCTCATTAGTGATTGCCTAAGCCTGGGAGCAGCAGCATCTCTGTCTACCCTCCGCCCCCACCCCATCCCACCCATCATAGCCCCATCTTCCTGGCCACTGGGCCAGCTCCCTCTGCTCCTTTAACGTCCATCTGTCTTCCCCTTTTTATCACCTGGTGGTGGGGAGGGTGGGTAGGATCCTTAATTCCACCCCCATTTTCTCTTCAGGATGACTGCAAAGCCTCTGGCCTTCCAATCCCCCAAGACTTCTTGCATGCCAACGCCAGAGCAGGCCTTCTCAAGGGCTTCCTCAGCACCCCCTAGCATGGGGCCCGACCTAGGGCCAGAGCGCAGCATGTGGTCAGATACACGGATGCATCTGCCCAATGGATCACAGCACTGTCTCTCCTTTAAAGCCATGGCTCCCCTGTTGTCCTGAGGACGAGGCCCGTGGTCACCGGTCGTCAGTGTGGCTTCAGAAGCTGTTGCTAACCTGGCAGCTGGCTCCCGGACGAGTCCTCAACACGGAGCCTACGTCTCAGGGCCGCCCTCCGCTTCCAGGCTCTGCATATACAGCTCCTTCGGCCCCTCCACCTGTCCTCACCTCCGCTGTCCTCGGCCCATCATCCTTCACCCGCCAAGGTCCCTTCTCTGCGGCAGCTCTGCTGACCCCCGCACGCCACACGAGGACACAGCCACAAGCGAGGCCCCTCCTAGCTGAGGCTCAGCCTGGGGCTCGGTCTGCGAGCTGAGCTTGCCGCCGTGGCTGGCTCCCCGGCCAAAGGAGCCTTGCTTTTAAAACTGCTTTGTTCATGTGCACGCAAGCCAGTGTTTTCTGGTTATCTCAAGGTGGTTCCCAACTTGCCCATGAGTTACTGCTCTCACGTGGAGAGGCCAGAGGGAGTGCCAGCCAGTGTGGCCCACGCGAGCCCAACCGCTCTGCCCTCTGGACCGCTCACGTTTCAGAGCTGGTGCCGGCAGCCTCGCTCGCTAGGCCCAGGTGTGCCCAAGTGCTGCACAGGTAGCACGATGGTTTTGTAAGATCACAGAGAGCGGATCAGCCCGGCTCCCGCCCGGGGTTGACAGGCAGGGCCTGACCCCTCTGATTCAGGCGAGTGGGACCAGGGGCCGCCTCACGGGAGACCTTCTCGCCCATCTGTATGCTCTCATGTCATCTCCAGATGCATGTGCCACGGCACCAAGGGAAGAGACGGCCGTAAATCATCTGCCCCCACGGTCCCCGTGAAAACGCTGGAAGTGCTCAGGATAGGTGTGGTTTTGGCTGGCGGGGAGCAGGGCCGCCCGAGGTCCCGCAGCTCTGGGAGCCGAGTCTGAAGGGCTGTATCAGTGGCACGGCCGAAGGCTCCGCCCTCCATAAATCACCCCGAGCCCTGGTGTCCCTGCCCGGCGCTTCCCGCTCCCGCGTACCGGGGGTGAGGGGGTGCCGCGGGCCGCTCCCATCCGACGCCACAGGCCCGGGCTCGGCTTAACCCGGCCTGACCCCGCGGAGGCCCACACGCTCAGCGTCCCACACACCACACGCAGCCACAGGATTACACAACAGCGCTCTGCTGCTGCAGAGAACACCATGTCCAGGCGAAGCCCAGCCCCGCGGCCGGCGCAGGACAAGGAGGAGGGAGGAAGGGACCTGCATGCTGCCCGCGGGCGGATCCCAGGTCAGCCCGAGCCCCCTCTCGAGTGCCGGCCACCAGCCACCGTGGGCAGGAGACGCCACCCCCCTCAACCCCGGCTGCCGCCCCCGCGGAATGGGAACAGCCGGCCCAGCACCTGGGTGCACGGCACGGTGAACCCCAAAACCCCCAGGTCTTGTCAGGCCCTGTCCGGATGAGGCGGTTGGTGGGGCGAGATGAAAAGGAAGGGCTTCAAGTGTGGATTTTACTGGATTCCCACTTACTCAGGATAAGCTGCCTGCAGAAAATGGGCTGTTATAATCTCTCCTTTCATGTCTGGCCAGGAATATTGCTCCTCGGAGCAGAGGGCTGCGTCCAGGCTCCTTAGCAGGGCCCGGGGGCCAGCTGTCCCAGAATGACTCTGGCTTCCGCTGGGGAAACTCTGCCAGGAGGAATGGTAAAAGTGGCATAAACGAGGAGACTCCCTGCACACACAGGCCCGGGCTACCAGAGCCTTGAGGAGCTCTGCACCCTGGAGCCTGGAGCCACCAGGAAGGGAGGCCGGGACTCGAGGACCTGCTCATCCCACTGTGTCAGCAGCCTCCTCGCGGAGGCCACGGGTGACCGATGGACAGAGCCGCCACCTGTGACACGTCCCCACAAGCCACGGGTCTCTCTGCAAGATGGGGACTTGCCCAACGGCACCCACCTCTCAGGTGCCAGCCCTGTTCACGCCCAGACCGCCGAGGACGATGGCAACACGGAGGACTTCTGTGGCAGGCCTCCGACCCCCGACAGTGCAGCATGGCCACCCCGTGATGCTGGGCGCAGGGTTGTCTGGCGCGGCTGGGAGCACGAGGGGGGATCCCGGACAGTCCCCTACGTGAGCCTCCTGGAAGGAGCCAGGCTCAGGGGGATGGAGAGTAGAATGGTGGTCTGGTGGGCTGGGGCAGGGATTTCAGTTTGGGGAGATGAAAAGTTCTGGAAATGGTTGGCGGCGAGGGCCACACGACAGCGTGAAAGTGCTCAGTGCCTCTGGGTTTTGGTGGATGTTAGGTCACAGGTATTTTTACCACATTAAGAAAAATTTTGAAAAAACATTCAGGGGCCTTGCAGTCCTGGGGCCAGCGGTGGCGGCTTGTCAAGACGTGCCCTCTGGGGTGACCCCGCCTACAGCCAGGGAAGGGGCGCAAGGCCTCCCGGGCTCCTTCAGAGCGTGGAGGCCATGCAGTCCCCGCGTGGGTGTGTCACTCTGACCCATCCACCAGGTCACCCACAGAGCTGTTTGGAGTGAGGCCCAGAACAAGAGGGGGACAGGCAGTCGGTGTCTGATGTGGACACAGTCTCAGTCCTGGAGAACAGCGGCAGTGCTGGGTGCGCTCGAGACCACTACACCGTGCACTTAAAAATAGTTAAAATGGTCCATTTTGTGTGTGGACAATGAACCACAATTTTAAAAACCTAGAGAAGAAAGGAAGGGCGGACTGTATTTGAAGTATCCATGAAAGTGCTCTAGTGCCTGCAGAATCAAACTCACCATGTATATAAACTGGATAGAAGTTGCGTAGACCTATCTACAGTTCCGAGAGCGACAAAAACAATAATGAACAAAAATGGGCCGGCGCGGGGGGGGGGGGGTGTCAGCAGATGACCTGGGATCGCAGAACCACCCGAGGAATAAGTGTTTGGGCGCCGAGGAGATGCGGGGATGCCAGGAGCTGCGCGAGCTGCGGAGGGTGGTGGGCGGTGCTGGCTTTCCCTTCTGCGCCCCTCCTCGACTCTCTGACCATTGCGGGGTCCCGCACACACGTCGCTGCGGCCGTGCCCGGAGACAGCTGCGAGCCGACCCGTGAATGCAGCTGAAACTCCCTCCCATGAAGATGTGAAGCCTTGGGGGACGCACACCCTCCCCGGCACGCTCGCTGCTCGCCTGGGCTCCCCGCGTCTGGGTTCCTGCCACCCCGACCCACAGGTCAGCCAAGCAGCACAAGGGCCTCCTCGTCCTTCCTTCCGTGGACCTCGTGCCGTCATGATGCCTCCCTCTCGGTCATGTGCCCCCCCATCCCCTCCGTGTGGCGAGCTGCTCCCCGTCCTCCAGGGAAGTGGTGGCGGCCCTGGGGAGGCCGGGTGAGCAGGGGCTGGAGCGCTTGGTGCACTTGGGCCCTGGGGTGGGGTGGGGGGCAGAGGCAGAGGTGCAGGGCGGGGAGCCGGCTGAAGGAGACGTGGGCCCCCTGAATGCTCTGAGGACTCCCCCCGTGCAGCCCCTGGTCCCCCGCTTCCCCAACACGTTCCCGGGCCCTGCAGGCAGGCAACGAGTAGTGAGGCAGTGGCCGCCTCGGTGCTTCTGAACATCACCCCCCGTCACCATATAGGGGCAGCTCTGCTCCCGCGGGGCACGGGGCCCACATCCACTTAGAGTCAGCACCGGGCTCTGCCCTGGGCACCGTGCAGAACACGGGTGGCCTCTCGAACGCTGCCCACGAACTCTGGGTACGAGCACAGGAGCTTGGGCGCAGCAGCACCGAGGGGCACAGACGGGCTCCTGCCCCCTGGGAGCTCCTGGACATGGGGAGCAGACACCGGGCCCAGAGCACGGCCCCGCGTGCACACGGAGTGAGGTGCCTGCGGTGCACACGCACACGCACACGCACAGGACACGCAGGAATGGGAGGAGGGCAGTGGAGGGGGGAACTCCACAGTCCCCTGTGGCTGCCTCTGTCAGAACACGCCGTCAGTGTTAAACTCCCTTTCCTGTCGCCCTGGGCCAAATAACTCACATCGTGGGAATGAACGCGACACGGAACTATCAACCTGAACAGGCCGAGGGGACGCCTCTGGTCCGACCTCCTTCCTTCACTGCACACGCGGCCCCGCAGGCTCCGGGCACCAGGCCGCCGTGGGCCAGATCCACGCGTGCTCGTGTATGTCGGCGCCGCACTGTGGCAGCGACAGCCTCCTTTCCTCTTCTGCGACGTGGACACGGGGACCTCGGGCAACGGAGCCGTGGTCACCGCAGCGGCGGTTCGCAGCTACAGGGTCGGGGCCGGGACTAGAGCCTGCGTGGGCCGGGGTGACCCCCCGGCCCGGGGCCTGCCCGCCCCTCCCGCCGCCTCGCTGGGGCGCCGTGGGCACAGGGACGCCTCCTGCACCGGCCTTGGCCGTGGATGCCCGCCGCGCAGCCAGCGGGCCAGGGATCCCCGGGGCGGCCAAGAAGGTCCAGTGACAGACCCGCACCCGGCCACCCAGCCCGGTGGACTGTGTCCGCTTCACCTTCCAGTTTCATGCTGTTCCTTGGCTACGGTTCCTTTGCGGCATTTTTCCTTCTGAGCACTTAACGATGAATTAAATTCTTTTCATTTTTTTCCCTGATGCAAAATAACAACTGAGAAAGACAGGAAAAAAAAAAAAAAAGCCAGCTGATGAAAACTCCCGAGTGCATCCGGCACCTCACTTCAGAGCACACGGGAAGTGGGCAAACACGAGTGGGACGTGGCCTGGCGGGCGGGAGGCAGGGCGGGGGGTGGGGGGTTCCGCTCTGCCACGAGGCCCCACGAGGCCTGAGCATCTCTTTGGTTTTGGGGAATCAAAGCCCAAACCTGTGACATGGAAATGACGGCACCTGCCTCCCAAGCTGGAGGAAGGGCGGGAGGAAACGCATGGCGTGGAGAGGGCGCTCAGGGATAGCGCAACCTTCGCGAACAAAGACGTCCAACCTGCTGAGGCCACGCAAACCATCCTCCCAGCCTGCGGTCCCAGCCCGCAAGTCAGCACGCCCCAGGGAGTACTCAGGAGGTAGATCTTGCAGTGGGTGTGTTTTACCACCACATGTAAACACTAAAATAATAATAATAATAATAATAATAATAATAATAATAATAATAGAATGTCTCAGAGAATCCTCACAGCTCACTTGCCTCCACTTGAGGGGTATCATTCGCTCCCTTGACAAGTTCTGGGTTTGGTTCTTCTGCTGAGACATCTTTTCAGAGGAAAGGCCACCCCCCCCAAAGGCCGCGGGGTGACACAG
The DNA here is from genome assembly GCF_003254725.2 of Canis lupus dingo. Taxonomy (NCBI): domain Eukaryota; kingdom Metazoa; phylum Chordata; class Mammalia; order Carnivora; family Canidae; genus Canis; species Canis lupus. Next base: position 69,699,038 of record NC_064250.1, read on the forward strand.
CAATGGCACTGCCGCCAACTGTTGGGCACCCACTGCTCCCTCCAACCCTTGCGACCACCCTACAGCACAGGGGCTCACACCCCTGATCCGTAAATTGAGCCCCCCGAGAGGTGAAGGAACGAGCTTGAGGCCACGAAAGCAGCGAGGGTCCGAGGCCAGGTGCCCCGGTTCCAAAGCCAATCCTCACTCCTTCCAACCCATCCCCACCCCCCAGCGCAGCGCTTATTCTCCGGAAGGAGCCCGGAGGGCCCCGTCTCGCACGTCACTTCTCTCTCCTTTGCTCTACTCGGCACCTCTCGGTCCAGAACCACACAGGCTTCCTGCAGCAGCCCTGAGCAGGATGGGGGCTCCTCTGGGATCTGGGGACAGAAGGTTTCTAGAACTTGCTTTGAACTGCACCCCCAGGGCCACAACTCCTACTGAGGCCCAGTGCCCCTGTCCCTGGCAGGTGGAGGGGGGAACTGAGCTCCTGTTGGAGAAGCTAACAGGTCTGAGGCTTCCCAGGTGGGCCTGGGCTCTAATCTAGGCATTGACTCCAAGGCGCTGCAGGACCAGGGCACAGCATCATGCTTCTCTGTGATTTAGTGGCTTCGCCTGTGAAATGGGAACGAGACAAGACCCCACACACACCCCTACAGTTTTTTGTGAAGACGAAGAAAAGGCTCAGCGAGCACCCAGTGGTGAAGCGTGCCCAACAAACACCAGTGACACACACCACACCCCCGTCCCACCTTGTGTCCATCCCACGACGATGGGATGACGATGGGAGCCCTCTTTTCCTTGAGTCTAAGGGAGGTGATCGTACACACTCTGCCCACGTCACGGAGCTGTTATAACAAGTGTTGAAGAAGCCGTGTGAAAGTTATTTTAAAGTCAGTCATCTGTTCAATCATCCATCAGACGTTTGCTGAAAGCCTACTATGTGCTAGATGCAGCGCCACGGCCTGACGATACCCAGAAGGAGGCCTGACCTGACCTGGGTCCTGGCCGCAGGACGGCCACGGTCTGGCTAGAGCGGAACAGAAGGCTTTCACCCAGGACGTGAAGCAGGTGCTCACCGGGGAAGAGGGAGGCTCTTCAGGCTGCTACCCGGGCCCCACAAGGCACAGCAGCCCCGGAGCTCCTGGGTGACGTCCACTTGCATGTGGACAACTTGTGAGGGATCCAGGACTTTCTGGACGGATCAGTGAGGCTCGTCCAGGCAGCAGCGCACCTCTGCATAACTAGCCCTGCCCGTCCTCTACTGGAGATCTAGAGGAACCCAGACAAGAAAGCAAGGCGGGCCCAGAGCGAGGGTCTCTCCCATCAGAAACCCAGGCCAGAGGGCTCCCCGTGCAGTGGTACCAGCGGCGCTTCTGGGATCTGGGTGGGAGCCCCATCACTTAAACACCATTTGGTGGACAGAATGCTGCCTCCCCGCTTGAGTCTCTCTCGACTCCGCTGTAGCGGAGGTTGGTGCCGGCTACCTCAACTCTTGTCACAATTTGAGGTAGAAGTAAGGGGCCTAGCATATCACCTGACTCCATGAAACTACTTGAAAAAATGCCCACCTTAGTTAGTCATAATACCCACAATAAGGACAAAGATGGGAAAGGTGACACAAGAGAGTTTCCTGAATTCAGACTAACCAGGAAGCCATGCCCACGCCTCCTGGGGACCTAGGCGTCCGTGAGCGAATGCAAGTGTGAACTATCCCACGGCTTCAGCCTGCCCCACCATGGCCCTGGCAAATGCCTACAGGCTCCTCTGCCCGGTCAGGCCTGGGGAGGAGTAGGATCGAAAATTCCTCTGCAGGAGCCGTTCTGTTCCCCTTCCAGAGGCCACTGGTTGTCAGGCCTCTGCAGCCCACAGACACGTCAGTGTGAGAAAGAAAAGGAAGTCGCCCTTCCCTGTCCTGCAAGGGTCTCCCCCCAATCAATCATCACAGACACACCCCACGCACTGTTCCCCGTAGCGCTTCGGGAGACACACTCATCAGTGAAGGGTCCATCCAAGTTGGCAAGTTGTGTCTTCCGGGTGACCTCGCCTAACGACTAAAATCTCACATATCCAACTTCTCCAAGAAATAAAACTTAACAAACTACAGCCCAAGGAATAAATCCAGCCTGATGCCTGGTCCTATAAATAAAGTTTTATTGGCACACCGCCGTGCCCATTTCTTGATGTACCATCCACAGCTGCTTTCAAACTACGTTGTTACTGTTGAAATGTTGATTGTGACAGTGGCTTGATCTGAATGTTTGTGCCCCTCCCAAATTCATAGGTTGAAACCCTACCCACCCCCCAGAGTGATGATATTTGGATGTGGGGCCCTTGGGAGCACAGAACCCTCATGATTGCGATGGCTGCCCTTATAAACGCAACCCCAGAGGGCTCCTCTACCCTTCCTGCCATGCAAGGACAGAGCAAAAAGACAGCCATCTACGAACCAGAAAGTGGGCTCTTACCAGAGGCTGAATCTGCCAGGACCTTGATCTCAGATTTCCAGCCTCCAGAGCTGTGAGCAAACTCTGCTGATTCTAAGCCACCCCGTCTGCAGTAATCCGTTACAGCAGCCCCAAGTGACTAAGACAGGGCCCCAGGGCCAAAGATACTTCACCATCTCTCTGGGCCTTACAGAGAAAGTGTGCTGGCCCTGCTCTCCGTGAAAATGGGGACACACGTAGGGCTCTCCTGTCCCACACTGCGTGGCCCCCCTGTGTCCTGAGCTCAGCACAGTGCCTAGAGCGGAAGGTCCTCACTGAATGCTCGTCAACCTGGCGCAGATACCTGCCCCCAAACATGCACCGAATCACTCAACAACATTCACTTAGAATCACGTGCGACAGGCCCTGACGTATTCCAAGCGACTTCTCAGGGTGGACCTCACCCAGAGGAGGCGGGAGGACTCACAAGCTTTCTTTCTGGAGCACATTTTCAGAGAAGATCATGCCATCTTACGCATACACAAAAAGAAGATTCTGAAAATGTGTTTCCAGTTAGCTGGAAGCAGAGGGGAAGAATTATGACTTTGGGATGATTCTGGGGTTACCCAGAGCCGAAAGGGTAAAGTGAACGCCTGAAAACAGGCTAGCCACTCATACCCACTGAGTCATTGAAGCAGAAAGGTCACAGACAGTGTGGCCGAGATAAGTGGATAAGATGTTCCAGAGACAGCTGACCTCCCTTCTCCATGTTCAACCTCAAAAAGCACATGGGGTAACAGCTTTCCCCAGGGCGGAGGAACCCGGCTCCAGAGTCCCTCCTGCTTTCCTGCACATCTAGTGATTAGCGGGAGAATGGAAGCCGGCGATTTCAGGCAAATCTGTTCACGTAGTCTGAGGGCGGCGGCAGGAGGGTCCCATCACCTCTGCTCCAGCCTGTCGGGACCCCACGCTTGGTCCAGCCCTTAGTAGGCCTGCAGGCCCCGCTGCCCAGGCCTCACCCATCTCCCGTGCTCCCTCCTCGAAAAGCATCTCCTCCACACAGCACTGCCTGGACCTCCCCGGTCTCCACCTGCCAGTCACCAAAGTCACCTGGCCCTCTGTGCCCCATTGAACCCCTGTGACCCAATGGGCTTGCGCTTGCTTTGTCTCTCCTCGCCTTCACCGCATGACTAATTGCCCTGAATTGGGGGTCTCACTGATCCCTGAGCTCTCGCTGCCTGGCAAATTCTTCCTACCTTTAAATCTTTGCATTGATAGTTTGTTTCTAGATTCCCTCAACCTCTGTACTGTACCATTGGTTTAAGGTAAGAGAGGCTAAACCAGATCTGAAGTTGAGTCAGCGTTCATCCCGCCCTGTTCCACCAGCGAGTGGCTCCACCTCTGTGGGCTCAACCCGCACAGGCAGTTGGAGGGACCAGGGCTCTAATGTCCCTGTCCCCCCACCTCTTCTATGCTCGAGTCCCCTCCTTTTCTTCAACTCCTGCAGCTCTGTATCTCCTGGCTTCCCTCAATCATCCATGCAGCAAATATCTGGGACCCCTTCAGGTGAGAATGGAGCCCCCCCAATCCTGCCTTGAAGGAACCGTCAGTCTAATGGGGGATAAGAATGCAGGTGGAGAACCCAACATGAAGCGTAAAGCACAAGCCTCCTTCGCAGCATCTGCGATAGCCTTGTCACAATGATCGAGAACCTCTGTATCATCTCCTCCACCTCAATGGCAGACTGCCACTCACTAAGTGTTTGATCAATAAAGAAGCAAGCGAAGTGCGTACTTCCACTGTTGGTGGGAGTGTAAGCTGTTGTGGCCACTGGGGAAAACACCATGGAGAGTCCTTAAAAAAATTAAAAATAGAAATCCCATCTGACCCAGTAATTCCACTACTGGGTATTTACCCAAAGAAAACAAAAACACTAATTTGAAAAGATACAAGCCCCCTTGTGTTTACTGAAGCACCATTTACAGTAGCCAAGATATGGAAGCAGCCCAAGCGTCCACCGATGGATGAACGGATAAAGAAGATGTGGTATATACGTACGGTAGAATATTACTCAGCCGTAAAATAGACAACATGTGACAACATGGATGGACCTAGAGGTGTTAATGCTAGGTGAAATAAGTCAGACAAATATTGTATGATTTCCTTCAGATGTGGAATTGAAAAAACAAAACAAATGGACAAGCAAAGCAGAAACAGACCCATAGATACAGAAACAAGCTGATGGTTGTCAGAGGGGAGGGGAGGGGGATGGGCAAAATGGGTGAAGAGGAGAGAGAGGTCCAGGCTTCCGGGTATGGAGTGAATTTGTCACGGGGACAAAAGACGAAGCGCGGAGAATAAGCCAGTGGTATCATAATAGTGTTATATGGTAACAGGTGGCAGCTACGTGTGCAGTGAGCACAGGGTAACGTATAGACTTGTCGAATCACTATGTGGTACACCTGAAACTAATGTAACATTGCACATCAACCATATTTCAATAAAAATAAATGGACAGAGAGATGGATGAATGGACAGACAGATAAATAAATGGCATGCTTCCGGGTAAAGACCACAGAATGGAAAAGATTCACAGGTACACCCTCTTCTGCTATCCAACAAAGTGAGGGAAAAAAAATCCTAAAACAAAACTCATCGTCAATAGACACTCAATGCCATAAGCACTGAAAGGACAGCCAAGAGAACAGCCGGAGATTCCGGTTTGGCACACAGATGTGCAATTCCTAACCCCACCCTCAACCCCTGGAAGATTTTCTGAGAAAAGAAATTCATGCTGAGAATTCTCACAAAGCTCCTGCAGTGGGCGGCGGGCTTGGGCAGACTGGCAAAAGTGACGTTCAGACCTCAAGGGTAGAAATCCCTGCATGCCACAGAGGGAGCTCGGCAGAGGGAAAACACGAGGGTGCCAGATTTAGCACATAGAATGTGTCCAAATGTCCTATTTGGGCTATACTTATCCTAAATGATTATTGGTTGTTTATCTGAAATTCACATTCAACTGGGCATCTCGTATTTTATCTGGCAACCCTACCAGGGCCCTGTGCTGGCTTGGAACAGCAATCTGATGCCCGTGGGAGGCAAAACCATGCCCTCGGTGGGGCTGACTGGGCCCTGGGATGAACACCCCAAGATGCCAGAGCTGGGGCTCTCAGCCTCAGCAGAGGCCCCTTTGCTACCTGTTCCATCCCACAGACTACAGGAAGTCTGATTGCCGGTGACGTGCAGCCTGCAAAGTACAGCTCACAAAGGGAAAGAAAAAGTGGCCCAGGTAAGATGGTAAAATGACACTTTCAGACAGAAAATGTCACACAAATAGAAAGACTGGGCCGAGCAGCCCCATCAGGCTGGATAAACAGAATGAAAGAGTGGCCCCTTAAGGAAACTTCTACCCTGGGGCTCCTCAGGACGGGTAGAGGCTTTGCCACGTCAGCACCAGCTGACCTGATTGACTGCTCCACCTGCCCTTTTCTTTCCCAAGTGTGACTCCTCCATGCATCTCAGACACCCTTTACACATCTGTCTCTTCTTGGATAACCCATGCCAGCAGCAAAAACAGGCGGAGAAAGGGGCAATCGAGTAGTGTGACAGAGCCACTCACCCATCTGTGTAGGTGGGAAGCCAAGACCTGCTGTAAAACTTTCAAACCTAATGATTGGTCTGCTTAATGACTTGTAAATTTTTTTTCCACCTCCTAAGTAGAGTCTTTACAGACTGATATCTCTTGTGATGAGGGAATTAATCTAAAGTTCAGCTATTCTGTTGTATTACTTTTCTTCTCTTAAACGCAAATAAAATTAAAACGTCGTATTTTTAATCATGCAAAATATGATGCTACTTTTATAGAAATAATTTCATCTTGTCTATCTATATATGCACTGATGTTTCTACGTGTCCCTAGAGGGAAGTCTGGCATGATGTTCACCAAATGTGAACCTTATGTCTCTGGGCAATGGGTGATTTTTTGGTTTCCTATTTGCACTGCTCTCTTTTGCTTTAGTTTTTATAATGGCATGTAAAGCTTTCATAAGAACAATAAAGCCATTACTTCAAAATAATAATTAATATAATGACAACAATATGTCTGGCTCATATTTCTAAGCACTTTATTTGTATAACTCCTTTATAACTCATCAGAAAGTGAATTATAACTATCATTATGATGATGATATCTATTTTAAAATAGAGAAAATGAGACAAATATTTACATGGAATCTCAAAAGAATATACATAAATATCATTAGACTAATAAGTTTAGTGAGGAGCTGGCCATATACAAATATACATTGCATTTCTGTACAGCATCAGCAAATACTTGGAGTCAATTAGTAAAAAGAAAGGCACCTTTTATAATAGCAACCAAAATAAAAGGTATCCAGAAATGAACCTAATTAGAAATGGATAAGGTCTGTATGCTTCAAATTATTGAACTCTAGAATTATTGAGTTCTATTAAAAACATATTAAAGGGTACCTTAGTAAATGGAGAGATAGCCCATGTTCATGGATAGGAGCACTCACTATCACAGAGACATCAATGTCTCCCAAAAAGAGGATTAGGGCTCAAATACTCAAATTTTGAAATATATATATATATATACATATAAAGATATATGTATATATATAAAACTGAGTTTTTCATGGAATTGACAAGCTGATTATAAAATATTTATGAAAAAGCAAAGGGTCAAAAATATTTAAGGCACTCCTAAAGAAGAGTAAGTTAGAGATATGTTCTAATATGAAGACTTGTTCATAAAGTTGGGACAGATAAGATAGTGTGATATTGTTGCAAGGATTGTCAAAATGGCCACTGGAACAGAGCAGAATACCTCAAAATAAATCCTTCCATATGTGGAACTTTAACATATGACAGAGGTTGCTCTGAAGATCAGTGAAGAGAGGAAGGACTATTTAGCAAATGGTTCTGGTATCAACAGATATTTTTATGGGGGAAGGTTAAATTAGATCTCCATCTCAAACTATTAACAAAACTCAACTCTAAGTGACTTAAAGTCTCAAATGTGAAAAAAAAAATGAAAACTTTTGGAAGAGTATGTAAGACAATATATTTTTATATTGGTGTAGGAAAGTATTCAGACACAAAAAAACGTATTAAACATAACAAAATATCAATACATTTTAAGTTATTTCAATTAATAACTTACGTTCACCAAAAGCCGCCAAAAACTGCGATATAATGTTTGAAACACATATAAAAAATAAATAATTAGTGCCCAAAATATATTAGGAACTCCAAACCAAAAGAGAATAAGTCAAATTTTAAAAATACATGAATAGGCATTCTGCAGAAGAAGCATAGATTCTAATACATATGTGAAAGGCAGATTAATCTCTTTAGTAATTAGAAAAATGCAAATTCAGGTCATCAGTAAGCTATTACTTTATTCTTTATTGGCAACAATTAAGTCTGACTACACCAAGTGTTGGAGAGTATACAGATGAACAGAGTATGAATGAGCACAAACACTTTGGAATTTGTGAAATACTCTGGTATTATTTGCAAAGTTGACCATTCACATATTGAATGACCCAACCATGTTGCTCCTGGGTATATGAATGAGAGAAACTAACCCAAACATCCTCTACAATGAAATATTATGGAGCAATGAAGATAAATAAACTATAGCTATCTGCAGCAACATAAAGCAAAATATGAGTCCAAAAGCAAATAAAATTAAGCAATATGGTGTTAGGCATAAATACATGTGTGAGGTTTTTTTTTTTTTAAATAAGAGTATAAGAAACTGATTTGAGATGGTAGCTGTCTCTGAGAGAGGCAGGGAGAGAACAGGTAAAAGCAAATTATTGGCTCATGGGTTGTTTATCATTCTTCTTTTTAACCTAAATGTATGTTATACATAATCTTTTGAATGATTTTTGTATTTTAATAAAGAAAAAATCCATTAAAAATAAACCAAGGCACAGGGAGTTTACATAAGTGTTCAAGGTCAAGGATAGAAGAGTGGGCGGAGCTGGGATATCAAGGTTCTTGGCTACTGCTCTGCTCCATCCCCTGCACACGGCTTCATATATGGACTCAGTGAGCTCTCCAGACAAAGTGCCATGCAGTGGGAAGAACAATGAAATTCTATGACTGACAAATATCTTCTCATTTAACACCAAGAGGCCAAACTAGCAGAACAGAAGAGAAAACGAACAGAGGAAACACAAATGAGTGTGCTGCAGCCCCTGGATGGTGTTCTCAAACCTGCCATCCCAAGACTTCCCACTGCCAGTGATGGGTAAAACGTGTAACCTGCGTGTAACCAGCCCTTTAGGTTTGTGGGGAAAGTGGTGATTTCTCTAAATAGTTAGTCCCCAGCTCCTGAAGAGTCCTTTTGAGAAGAACACCGAGCACTGGCAGCTGTAAACAAGATGACACGCCCAAACCCCATCAGAAGTGCTCCCCGGGCAGGGTCCAACCGAGGCTTTGGAAAGACTGCGTCAGAGATTCCACAGCTCTGTGGGCTAAGAAAGCCTTCATTCTCTATAAGCCCCGTATCTAGGACTGGAATCCTGTATCCATAGTGCTTGAGTTCTTCATTTTAAAAGCACTTTTCATCTCCTTAAAAACCCAGTGCTTTTCTGATGATACAAGTAACATGTGTTTCTATAGAAAATATGAAAAACCCAGATAAGCACACAGAAGAAAGGAGTATAAAGCACACACAATCCCCACTCATAAAAATAATAGCTTTATCAGTTGGTGCCTTTCTTTCCAGTCCTTTTTCCTGTGGATGTGTAACTCTTCATTTATGTGCGTGTTTGTACTTAAGATTTTTCTACTTAACTGAGATCTTATTGAATATACAGTCCCTGAGTGCTTTTGACTGACTAAAGAAAACATTGATCCTCCCCCTCATTTCAAAGATAACGCTTTATGCTTTTTCTCTTCTGAACCCAGGACCACCTCAGCTATACCCTCACTGGCACTTGGGTGGTATTGGCTCCATAAAGGACTTTGTGACGGTCCCAGTTTCCTTAATTTAATCACCGTTCTCCAGATGAGACACCATCCTTAGTCAAGTACAAATCAGAAGAGCTCTCCCAGGACTTTATCCCAGGCATGTTAGGGAAGAATTGCAATGACAAGAACAGCAATTTGCATTTGTATAGTGGTTTGAGCTATATGACCCATTTTCATGTAGAAATGTAACTGTCATTCATGTGGAAAACGGAAGAACAGCAGTACCAGAGATTCATCAACTGGCCTCTTGAGCTGGACTGCCAGAAATTAAATCCCAGGCTTGATTTTCTGTAAACCCACATTTCTTCATCAATAAGTTGAGGATAATAAAAGCTTGTGACTCATGTGGTTACACAATAACAATTGAAAAGACCCAACACGCACGAATCAATTAACTTGGTTCCTGGCACATAATGAGCACTGAATAGTGTCAGTGTCATGGTGGTGATGGTGGTGATGGTGGTGAGGATGGTGATGGCCATGATGATGACATGAGAAATACCTGTGATACACTTTGGGGATTAAAGGGATCAATTATGTACAAGAAAGCGGACTCCTTCTAAGTCTCCAAATGAGCTTGGACCAAAAGCACTCAAGTAACCAGGTATAGAATATTTCTGGCGCCCTAAAAGTTTTCCTTGGACCCACTTTCGGCCAACTGATCTTCCCCCCTTGCGACGACAGCCCCAGGCAACAAGTATACATTATCATTATGTGTTCGATCGGTCTTTTACAGGGACTCCTACAAAGAATTCCATTTTATCCTCATTTCCTGGCCGCTTAGCTACATGTCTTTGTTCTTTTACTTTAATGGTTGTTTTAGGGTATGTAGTATACACCTTTTTCACATTATAGGATCACCTTCAAGCGATATTACGCCACTTCACACAGAAGAGCATTACTTTCATTTCTCCCGACCTAATCTTTATGCTATTGCTTCATACATTTAACTTACACACTGTCAGAAACCCTAAAACACACTGTGACAATTTTTGTTTAAACAGCCAGCTCTCTCCTAAAGAGATGGAAATAGCAAGAAAATATCTTCTGTATTTACCCAGGTAGTTTGCTTTTCTGGTGCTTTTCATTCCCTGTGTGGACCTCTTTTTCAGCCGGTATCTTTTTCCCTTTGCCTAAAGGACTTTCTTGTACGTTTCCTGTTGATAAATTCTTTTGGACTTTTTATGTCTGAAATCTCCTTCAGATTTGAAAAATACTCTCTCTAGGTAGAGAATGCTAGGTTGAGAACACCATCTTTCCGTCCTTTAAAGATACTGCTCTTCTCGTTCCCAATGAGAAATATGCTGTCATCCTCTGTATACAATGTGCTTTTCTTCTCTGGTTCCTTGTAATACTTTCTCTTTATTGGCTTTGACCAATTTGATTATGAGGTACCTTGATGTGGTTTTCACCATATTTTCTTGTGGGTTTTTTTTTTTTTTAAGATTTAATTTACTTATTCATGAGCGACACAGAGAGAGGAGCAGAGACACAGGCAGAGGAAGAAGCAGGCTCCCCGAGGGGAGCCTGATGTGGGACTCGATCCCAAGACCCCAGGATCAAGACCTGAGCCGAAGACAGATGTTCAACCACTGAGCCACCCTGGTGGCCCCATATTTTCTTGTATTTAAGGTTCATTGAGCTTCTTGGATCTGTAGATTCATAGTTTTCATAGAATTTGGATATTTGGGGTCTATTATTTCTGGGTATGGCTTCCCTGTCTTCTTTCCCTCCCCCATTTTCAGAGCTGCTAGTTCCACTTATATTAGGTCACTGGAAGTTTTCTCACAGATTACTGAGGCTGTTTTTTTTTAACATTTTTTTTCTCTGTGTACTTCCTTTTGGACATTTTAACATTTTTTTTCTCTGTGTACTTCCTTTTGGACAGTTTCTATTGCTATGTCTTAAAGGTCCTTAATCTTTTTTTCTGGAGTGTCTAATCTCTTGTCTAATCCAGCATATTTTTCATCTCACATGGTGCAATATCTGTCTCTACAAATTGAATTTGGGTCATTTTTATATATTCCATGTCTCCACCTAATTTTTTTAACATACAGAATACAGTTATACTAACCATGTCAATCGATGCTTTTGTCTGCTAAATACAACACCTGTGTGAGTTCTAGGTCAAATCTGATGGATTATTCTCCTCGTTTTGGGTTGTATATTCCTGATCCTTTGCATATATGGTAATTTGTGATTAGATACCAGACATTGTGAATTTTACCCTGTTGGGCACTGGATTTCTTTTATTTCTATAAATATTTTTGGGTTTTCTTGGCATAATGTAAAGATGATAGTAAGTTACTTGGAAAAAGTTGATTTTTCAGGAATAGTTTCTATGACTAATTAGGTGGGTCTAGAACATAGTTCAGTCTAACTATTTCCCACTAGTGTGGCAAGACCCTCCTGAGAATACCACCAATGCCTGTGAGTTATGAGTTTTTCCAGTCTGGCAGGTGCAAACAGGCACTATTCCCGATCCTGTGCCCTCTGGATGTATTTTTCCTCAACTTCAGGTAATTCCTCACATGCATGTACTAATCATGCCCTACTGAATACTCCAGGAGGCACTTCTGCAGTTCTCTGGATTCACTCTGTGTAGCTCTGTGCTCTCCACTATTCTGCTCCTCTAACCTCTGCCATGATGGTCTTCCCAGACTCTCGATCCTTGTCTTCGACACATCAAACCAATTAGGCTCCATTTGGGTTCCCCTTCCTTGTGCTACAGTCCAGGAACTTAAAACATCAGTAAACTGGAGCAGGGACACCTGGGTGGCTCAGTGGTTGAGTGACTACCCTTGGCTCAGGTCATGATTCGGGGTCCTGGGATCGAGACCTGCATCAGGTTCCCTACCGGGACCCTGCTTCTCCCTCTGTCTATGTCTCTGCCTCTCTGTATGTCTCTCATGAATAAACAAAATGTCAAAAAAAAAAAAAAAAAGAACTGGAGCAATCCTAGGGCTCACTCGATCATTTCCCATTTCCAGGGATCCATGTCCTCTGCTGCCTGGTACCCAGTGCCTTGAAAACTGTTGTACATCTCTTGCCTGGTTTTTATTTTGTAGTTTTGTGGTTGTTTCAGGGGATAAATCTAGCCCCCAGTACTCATTCCATCTTGTGTGGGAACAGAACTGTCAAAAGAAATACTTGCATCCATTCTGGGGATTAAAAGTGTAACTTACATACAACAAAATAAGCCTGTTTTACGTTTCCTCAATATTAATGGGATTTGCCTCCATATTACCTAGTTTTTAAAGTTCTTTATATATTCCAGATATAGGGTTTTATAAGGTATGTATGATAAATGCTTTCTCCCATTCTTTGTCTTACCTGTTCCTTTTCTTAATAGTGTACTCTGAAGAGCAAGTTATTCACTTTATTCACTCAATAAAGTCCAAATTAATGTTTATAATTTTTTGAGTATAGTTGACACATAGGTTTTTGATTTGTACTTATGTGTTCTACCTAAGAAAACTTTGCCTACTCCAAGGCAAAACGATTTTTCCAATGTTTTCTTCTGGAAGGTTTATTCTTTCCGATTTTAGGGGTGAGTCTATGCTCCTCTTGGAGTTAACGTTTTTAAATATATCATGAGACAAGAGTCAAGTTTCATAGTTTCCCATATGGATAGCAGTGCTATTTGAGCACTGCTTGTTGAAAAGTCATCCCCTTCCCCATTGAAGTTGGTACTATTACAAAAATGCAATTGACTGAATATGCCTGGTCCATTCTCTATTCTGTTCTGTTGATCTATATATGTCCTCACACTAATACTATACTACATTGATTCTTATAGCTTTACCTTAAGTCCTAAAATCAGCCAGCTAAAGTCTTCCAACATCCTTATTCAAAACTTGATAACAAAACTTCAACATAAATTAAGGAAACCTTGAAAGTACTGGGAAGAGAAACAGATTCACAACCTGCTGAAGATTTCAACATGCTTTTTTTTAGTATTGATAGAAGGAGTATACAGAAAACTAATTGGGATAGAGAAGACTTGAAGAATACTATTGACCAACTTGACCTAACTGATATCTATAAAATACTCTATCCCAAATCTGTAGAACATATTCTCATTAAATACACAAGGAGCATTCAGCATGATAGACTGTAACCAGGGTCATAAAGCAAACTTAATTAAATTTAAAAAAGGAAGGAAAACATACAGAATATGTTTTCTGACCTAAGTGAGATTATATTATATATCAGTAACAGAAAGAAATCTTTAAAATCTTCAAGATGTCAGAATTTTAAATATAAGCCACAGTTTTAAATAATCTATAGGACCAAAAAAAAAAAGTCCACAGGGACAGTTAAAAAATACTTTGAACTGAGTGAAACTATAACCATAATGCATTATAATCTCTCAAGGACAACTAAAATACTGACTAGCGGGTGTTCTCACTCTAAATGTTCATATTAGAGAAGCAGAGAGGTGCTAAACCAGTTAGCACTTTGAGCTAGAGGGACAAAGCAAATTGAAGTAGAAAAGAGAAAGTAAATAAGCAAAGTAAGTAGAAAGGAGAAAACAATAAAGTGGAAAGCACAAATAAATGAAATGGGAACAAAAGCAAAACAAAACAAAATTAAAAAAACAGAAAATCCATGTAACCAAAAGTTAATTCTTTGAAAAGATCAATACAATTAATAAACATCTGATAAGACTGATAAAGAAAAGGTACAGATTTCTAATATTAGAAATGAAAGAAAATTTTTCTTTCACTAAAAATTTTACAGACATTAAAAAGATAACAAAACACCACAATCAATAAGTTTAGGCTAAATATTCTACAACCTGGGTGAAATGGACAAATTTTCTGGAAAACACAAATAATCGAAGCTGATGTAAGAAGAAACAGAACTACTGCATAGCTCTTGTCTATTACTGAAGTTGGGTTTCTAATTAAATACTTTCCCACAAAAACATCAACTCAGGTGGCCTCGTGGGTGATCCATAGCAAATAGCTAAGTAATTAATTTGTCCATAAAGAAATTTAAAAGCAAGAAGAAAATTTTTATACCTTCTTGTGTATTTACCACTTCCACCATTCCCCATTAAGTTGTGTAGATCTAAGTTTCTATCTGGTATCATCATCCTTTTGCTTGAAGACCTTCTTTTAACATTTCCTATACAGCGGAACATTTCTTATTTCTACTTGCAGCAAATTCATACAAGTTTTGTTTTTCTGCAAAAGTGCATATTTCATATTCAGTTCTGTGATATATTTTCTTTGGGTATGCAGTTCTGGGTTAACAGTATTTTGCTGGCTTTTCTTTTGGCACTTTAAAGATGCCGTTCCGGGATCCCTGGGTGGCGCAGCGGTTTGGCGCCTGCCTTTGGCCCAGGGCGCGATCCTGGAGACCCGGGATCGAATCCCACATCGGGCTTCTGGTGCATGGAGCCTGCTTCTCCCTCTGCCTGTGTCTCTGCCTCTCTCTCTTTCTCTCTCTGTGACTATCATAAATAAATAAACATTTAAAAAAATAAAAAATAAAAAAATAAATAAAATAAAGATGCCGTTCCACTGTCTCTAACTTGCCTAATTCCTGATAAGAAGTCTTCAATATAGTTACTTTGTTCCTTGAAATGTAACGTGTCCTCACTCTTTAGCTGCTTTTAAGATGTTTTCTTTTAAGATATCTTTTCAGTAGTTCGATTATGATTTTTTTGTGCCTTTGAGTTTGTGTGTGTGTTTATCCTTGTTGGTTTGTAAAGATCCTTGTATCTAATGTGTTTATAATTTTTATCAAAGCTGACAATTTTTAACCATTATTACCTCAAATGTTTTTCTGGTCCCTTCTCTTCTTCTCCTAGGAATTTAATTATATGTATGCTAAACCAGCTGCTACTTTCCCACAGGTCACTGATACTCTGTTTATTTTTCTTTCTGTCTTTCAGTTGAGATGGCTTATGTTCCTAAAAATTCAAGCAAACTCATCTTTTCTTCCCCCTATCACATTAAATCTACTGTTTATTCTATCCCATGAATTTTTTTATTCCCAATATTGTATTTCCCATATCTAAACTTTCATTTGGTTCATATGCATATATCTTCCGTTTTCTTCCCATTACACTCATGTTTTCTTTCACACCCTGAAACATCTTGCCCATGTTTATTAGGGCTGTTCCAATGTCTTTTTATACCAATGTCATCATCCTTGTCATTTCTGGATCTGCTTATACTGTCTGACTTTTCTCCTGTTAATGGGTCATATTTTCCTGCTTGTTGGCACATCTAATAAATCTTGATCAGATGCTAGAACTGTGAATTTTGAAGCTATTTTAAGGTGGTATAGAATATCCCTTTCTTCAAGGACATGTTTAGCTTCATTGCTATGGCAAGACCTTTCTGGTTCTTTACGAAATGTCACTCATATCCAATGAGGTCTCTCTCCTCTGGTTGATAGGATCTTGGATCATTCCTGATCCTGTATAAGATCCAGGGACTGTTCACCTTACAGCTCCCTAGTAAGTATCCTTTCCTAGAAGCCATTCTCAGCCCAGCCTCATGGTGCTTAGCCTTATGTAAGTGCAGAACAGCAGTTAGCCAAATACTCAAGGAACTTCTGTGCTATTTCTGGCAGTCTTTCTCTGTGTAACTCCCTCCTCTCTGGTGCTCTTCCCCATACATTCTATCTGCCTCCCCCAACTCAGTTATGTCTCTCTCAACTTAGTAAGACCACCTGGTACTGTTTAGATTCTCCCTCTCTGCAGCATGACCCCAAATTGCTTCCATGCAGAAAGCCAGGGCAATCATGGGGCTCATTCCATGTGCTCCTCTTCTCCTGGGATCATAGTCCTAGGAGACTATTTACTTATTTACTGATGTCTAATGCATAGAAAGGTTGTTGCACATATTTTGTCTAAATTCAGACACATTACTCCCTCATAGAGGCAAAAGTCAGATGTCAGAGTCTTTAAAGCAATACAAGATGTGAAGCAGACTTTCAGAAAGAAAATAGAGAAGATGTCATTTCATTCAGAAGGTGAGCTTCTGTCATGTGCTCAGAATTATGTCAGTTGTTATCAGTGGCACAAATATGTATTATTTTGCATAAGTGCATAATATAAATAAGCATGTGGCATTTTATTGTCGACAAGGAACGTTCACCTCTATGTTTAATTCTGAAGATAACTCTGTTATTAAATCTTACTAAACTGTTCAATCATATTGTTGTTACTTTGAAGGGAATGTGTTTTTATGTCTCTGCCTTCCCTAGAGTTTTCTCTTTGGCACTGCTTTTCAGCACTTTTACTGTGCCTCAATGGAGTCTTCTTGTGTGTGTATTTTGTGGAGTTCCCAGGCATTCTTGAATCTGTGGTGTAATATCTTTCATTGCTTTTTGACAGGTGTGTAGCTGTTATAGCTACAAATATTGCCATTCCCCATTCTCTCTCTTCTTCTCAGATGAAAATTACCCAAGTATGAGGCATTTTTGCCATTTCTCAAATATCTCATGCTTTTTTCTTTATTCCTTGCCTCTTTTTTTCTCTCCACATCTCAGTATAGCTATTTTCTCCTTACTTTACCTCTCTGTGCTTCCATTACCTCGCCTGTGAAATGGGCATAAAAATAAAACCCAACCCAAGGAGTTGGTATAGGGTTTAAATGCAATGTGTGAATACATGCCAATCATTTCACCCAGTGCCTAAAATAACACACTATTGTTATTCACATTGCACAATGGAAAAACTCAAGCTTGGACAGGTCAGGTAACCTGGCCAAATAACGCAGCTGGAATTTCCCTTCTGAAAGAAGAGATGGTATGAGCTGGGCCTTGAGAGCTTGACCAACTATGGATAGCTGGGGGTGGGTGTGGATCCATACCTGGGCAACCGAAGAGAGCAATTCGACAGTGGTGGACAGATGCTTTGGGGAAGACCCCAGGAAAAGGCTGGCTGTGAAGGGCAGTGCAAACCTGATGAGAGCTTATTTAGGATGTGAAGTCAGCCACTCCAAAAACAACCCAGGATAACAGAGCTAAAACAAGACAGAAGTATATTTACCTTTCACAGAACACGTGTGAGTATAAGCATCCCTGGGTATTTGAAGTACATTAAAGATGCTCACTTAACAGAATGGGCTGGATTGGATTTGAATGGCCACCCAAGTTGTTTGTGCTACAGCCAAAGAGCACATCTCTCCTGAGAAGCTAGTCAGAGGCTGGATCAACTAGAGCTTCTTCCCAGGGGGTCACAGTGTGTCCTGCTCATCTCAGGGAATGTCACGCCGACCACCTTGCCAAGCAGACCTGGTCCCTTCTCCAGCAGCCCAACACACCAAGGCATTCATCCTGAGATGTAACTAAAAATGCATTACTTCCACACTCAAAAAACATAATATGAGAAAAAAACCAGTGAGCTGCCCCCCTTGCCTCCCAGATCAGGTTCAGCATTTAAGGATCCCCATCTCCAAACTTTGGTTGATATGTCCCAGTTCGTCTGCTGCTCCTTCCCTGTAACCCAACACAGTTCAGTCTTGCTTCCTTGAACACACCGTGCTCTCTCACAGTTCTGTGGTTTCATCTGAGGCCCCTTTAATTTCCCTGCTTCCTAGAGAGCTCAAGGTTCGTTTCATGCCTCCAAGATGGACCACTAGCAATCAGCACATACCTCCAGCTCAGCCCTTGCTGCACCAATTCATGAAGACTTGTTTACCATCTGTCTCCACCTCCAGCTGGGCATAAAGTCAGTGCTCAGCTAATGTGGGAGGAATGGGGGAAATACTATGAACTGAATGTGTGTCCCTCGCCCCCCAAAGCCATATATTCACGCCCTAATCTCCAATGTGATGGGATCTGGGGGCAGGCCTTTGGGAAGTGAGGTTTAGTTGTCATGAGAGTGTGGCCCCCATGATGGGACTGGCATCCCTCTAAAGAGATGAAAAGACAGGAGCTCTCTCTTTTTCCATCATGTGAGGACAGGGCAAAAAGGGAACCCCCTGAAAGCCAGGAGAACTCTCCCCAGACATCAGATCTGCCTGCACCCTGATCTTAGACTTTCTAGCCTCCAGAACTCTGAGAAATAAATGTGTGGGTTGTTTTGTTTTGTTTTGTTTTGTTTCAAGCCACAAGTCTATGGTATTTTGTTATAGCAGCCCAAACTGACTAAGACAGGAAGAAAATGCCATTCGGCGTGTGGGGCTGCCATGAAAACCTGCCAGGAGCTGGGGGTGAGGGGCCGTGCAGTCACATCTAAGTGTACAAGTCCAAGGTTCTCAAGAACAACGTGACCATCCACCAGCTCCTCCTTTCTCATGCCCCAAGCACATCAGATCATTAAATGGATCGCATTAAATATCAGACTGTTTTCATGGAGACGGTTTGTTTCCAATCCCTACCGGTTCTGTCCTCCGCTCCCCAATACCTGTGTCAGAATCCTCACGCAGCCTCAGAAATTCCTGCTCTCAGCAACTTGAAATGAATCCAAGAGCAGAACAAGCAATCGTTGGCAGCTTCAGAGACCAAGCTCTGAATTGAGACATGGCATTAAATAAGTGTATCCAGAAAAAAAAATTATATAATACATGGAAATTAGTCCAAGAAACGGGCTATGGTCTCTGCGCCATGGGAACCGAAGCCTGGGGACCAATAAATCCATCCATTGCAGGCACTGAAATGTCGCTAAAAGGTAAACCAATATGGTAAGGGACTCCATTTGTCACTTTAAACACACAGCTCCTAGTAAAAATTATTCTCGTCTCGGTTTCTCTTCCTCTTTCTTGTTCAAGGGTCTGGCCTTATCTTTAAATAACAAAAATCTTAAATACTGAAATGATTTAAATGCCAGTGAAATCAGTCTGATAAGGTAATCAGGTCCTAAGAGAGCCCGAATCTTCCCTAAGGGCCACGTAGCAGGTGACCAATTCCTGACAAGGCTTTGTACGCAGTTAGAGACCTGGTTTGGTGGGAGGAGATGGGGATGATTTTCCAAACGACAAGGACCCGCAAACACAGAGCTCCTGAATTTGAAGGAAGCTTGGAAAGCAAAGCATCCCAACCTTTCGTTTTAAAGTCTGCAGTCAGAGATGGACAGATGCTTAATAAACGTGTGGTGACAAGGAGGTTGTTTCTGGAGGTGGGCTCCAATGAGAGTATGAAGGGTCTCATCCCTCTCTAAGGCTCTGTCCTGAGCTCACCAGGACCCTGCTGAACTGTCCCTATCTTTACAGCTCCTCTTACCAGGAGGAGAATCAGCAAATCCCGTTTGGCCAAAATGTGGCAGAGGATGACTTGCCATCAGGCAGCCCCAGAAACAGGACAAAACTTTCTAAAAAGACGTAGCCAAAATCCTTGGCCCGTGGAGGACATGTTATAAATGGAAAGAAGAGCTCCTGCCTGCTTTTTCAGCTCTCATGTGGTTACAGTAGACATTTTGTATTGTTTTAACATGTTTTTTTGAATGTGTGTAAGAGAGAAAACTTACATAACCCTTTGGACCAGTTCCCTAAGGAGAGAAGAAAGCTTAACTGTCAGCCTGCGGTTCACGAAGAGCCGACGCCTCTCTACCAGGCCGGACAAGGGATGGTGGGCCAGGCAGCAGGCTGGTTACCCCGTCAGAGGGCGGCCTGTTTTCCCAGGATGACTACGTGGACTTCGCTCAGAATCAACTTGCAGCCATTTGGCTTTAAGAGTATCCCTTCCTTCCCGGGAACATTTATGCCTCAGGTGACCAAACCAGGATTTTCCACAAACTATGTTAAGTGCTCTTTACTGGAGCCTCAGCCTACACGGTGCTATTTTTGCAACTTCTTGCGAGTCTTAAACTACTTCAAAATTAAAAGTTTGTATAGAAAAGGATTGGTTATATTATCTTTTCAAATATGGACATCAAGTGTCATGGAAGGTGAGAGGCTCGCCCAAGGTACCCCGACACTGGGCATCTGTAGGAAAGGCTTGATCCTGCTGCACAAAACAATCCCCAGTCCCGGAGACTTACAATGATGCCCCTTTGCAGGTGGCCTGGGAGCTCTTCTCTGAGCTGGTGTCATTCTTTCTCCAGAGTACCAGCCTAGGACCGAGGCGCAGCCCCACGTGGAGTGCTGCGGGTCACCGCGGCAGAGAGACAGAGCCTGGCCGGGGGTGCCCTGGCTCTTCCTGCTGCCACCTGGAAATGACTGATGTCATCCCATTCCACTGGGCACAGCCCATTAAGATCAGGCCAAGAAAGGCCATCCTACCGTGTGCCTTGCCCTGAGAGAGCGCAAGCGAGCCAGGACGCCCCACTAGATAAACCGTATCTCAGAGCCAGAAGTAGGATCTGTGTCTATCTGAGCTCACAGCCTATGTCCTTTCCACTCTGCCACACAAACTCTGTGGTTGCACTACTGCTTTTAATTTTAGAAGTTCAAATATTAAGTATTTTGGCCTCTTTGTTTTTTTAAGGACTGTGGCCTAAAACATAATTAGCTCTTTACCCATACCTGACTTTAAGTCACGTCTACTGAGTTCCTTAGAGAAGAGGCACCAGATAATATACCAGACATTCAGTTCACTTTATTTATTTATTTTTTTAATTCATTCATTCAATCATTCATTCATGAGAGACACACAGAGAGAGAGGCGGGGACACAGGCAGAGGGAGAAGCAGGCCCCATGCAGGTAGCCCGATGTGGGACTCGATCCTAGGAGCCCGGGATCATGCCCTGAGCTGAAGGCAGACTCTCAGCCACTGAACCACCCAGGCGTCCCCCAGTTCAGTTTAAATAGCAGATAAACAGAAAAAGATTTTTCAGTATATCCCAAATGTTGCATGGGGCCTCCTTATACTAAATAATAATAATAATAATAATAATAATAATAATAATAATAATAATAAATTATTTATGGTTATTTAACATTCAAATTTAACCAGGCATCCTTGGAGGGGGGTATGTTATTATTTTAATTTTGTCTGTTTATTCCGCTGCATCTGTCAACCCTGCCTCAAAGTTGGGGCCATCATCCTGCCAAACAATACACAAAAGTTTGTGTATTGAAAAAGTAAAATCATTGAGAAATATGTAAGGCCAAAGGAGCACTAACACCCACGGGGAAGCCAGAGATTGCTTTCCAGGTAACACTGCAAACTCAAAGAAGGACATGTCAGGACAATGTCTGTATTCCCCACAGCCCCTTGCTGGCCATAGACTCTCAAGAACACTGGTCTGCTGGGTCTGCTGAGCCTACTTCCAAATAAAGCTGTAGCCTCAATGGGCACCTCCACTCTACACCACTTGGCTTTTCACAACCCAGAGAGTTGGGCCTCACTGAATTTGACTCTTTCCCAACAAGAAGCACAGGACCTGGTACAAAGAAAACCTTAATAAATGTCCCTTAAACAGAACTGAATTGGAAGGAAGGAAGAGAGGGGAGATAGGGAGGGAACGAGAGGGACAGGTAGTTGAGAACATGGGATCCCACTTTGACTAAACATCCCTGAAGCCCCTGCGTGCCCACCGGCACTCACAAAGGCGCTGAGCAAATGCTAACGGTCCCGAAGCACGTCGCTTGCCTTCCGGGCCACTGTTGGCCGTCACAGCACCTCCATGGGAGTTAGTAAATGGTGTCCTCTCTGGGTGGCCACGGCTCCCACATACGGGCTCAGCGAGCAGACAAAGGCCTTGACTTGTGCCCCCATAACCCAAGCACACTCTCGCTTCCTCCTTGGGCAGAGGCAGCGTGAGACCCCAGCCTGGCGAGTGGGACGGAGTGGGGGGGTTCAGCCCCGGATCGCCTCACAGCTGGGCACCTGTGCGCACGGCTGATCGGATCACGCCAACTTAGACACCCCTGACGTCTCTTCCAAGTCCAGCTCTTGTCCCTGCTGGAAAGCCTGAGCACCAGAAGACGCCCTCGGGTGTGGACTTCCACCCTTTGCAGAAAATCTCTTCTGCTCACGTTTTCCACACCCTCCAAGTCAGACGCAGAACTGAGAGAGAAAAAGAGCAAGACGGCCACGAGGGCACGTCGTGTGACCTGCGTGTAAGGTAACAAGCCCACCTGAGTGGCGTGTGGACGAAGCCAACCCAACAAAATATTTTCCAGATCAAGCTAGCGGAGCATCCATTGTCCCCACTCATGTTCACGCTTGCGCTGCCTTCTTGGGTGTTGTGGGTGCTGCTTGAAAATGATGCAATGAAACAAAAACAAAGACCTTCCAGAGTTGGGGATCATGAAACGAGGGGGATCGCAGCTAAGGCTGACAGTGACTCTTTAGTTAATTCAATTGTGCCTAATTATCTTGTTGCTTTGCCATCCAGCTTTCTCCCAACCCAGACCAGCTTCGGGAAGGCTCCTCCTAATTGCAGAGCAGCGCGAGGCGGTATCTTAAAGATAACGTGAGTAATCTTCAGCACTCCTGTCCCTGAATGCCTCTCTGTGCGCACGAGCGAACTTCAGAATCCAGCCTCCAGCCGCCCAGAGATTGCGAGAAACCTGTGGCTGCATTTCCCACCGTGCATCTGCACAAACAGCCAACGGACGCCCTTTGTCCACTTAGCAGATGACAGTCCCCTTCAGAGGGACCGCTCTGATAAGTGGGCAGGGACTCGAACCATCCTACGACTACTCTAAAATCCCCAGGGAAGATAAAACGCGCTGAGATAACTCACCAGCCTTGAGCAACTTGCAGCTTTGGGGATGTGATTCAGTAGCTTGACTTCTCTAGCTGGCCAGTCCAGGTTTTTACAAATTTCCCTCTGTGCCTATGCTGTTTTCTGTAATTAGAAATTTTTTTTCCCCCCAAACACTCTCAAACTGCTCTCGACTTCAAAATTATACCCTGAAGTCAAATTTGCAACGAAAGTGGGGCTTCTTCGGTTTACCTTCATTTCGTTTGGTTTGGGGAAATGTGGTTTTCAGCCTTCGCAAAGAAAATTGTCTTCAGAGCTCGAGTTGTCTTTGGTGAAGTGCTGTTTCGCCAAATATTTGCTTCCATGAAGTGTTTTCTAGCAGCTGGGAAAGTCAGCCAGCTGAGCTCTGCACTTAAACACACCCAAGCCGAGAGTGAATTCACGGGACCCTCACCTCTAGGTCCGAAGAATGATCTGGTCCTTCAGCTATTTTAGGGACCAGTGCAAACTGCCCAACAACCAAATAAAGGGAAGCGTGCAGGCTTTTTTTTTTTTTTTCTTGAGATACTAGGACATGAGCAGAGCGATAGGATGTCTCACCTCTAGAACAGGTGCGTGACGTACCAAGGGGAGAGAAGGGGAGAGAAAGGCACCTGGCCCCAGAGATTTAAAACAAGATTGGGTGGAACAAAAAGCTGAGCTGGGGTATTTAGTTCTAAAATGTATGTGCCCCCATCTCTGATGTAACTACACCCAGAATTTTCTGTCATTGATAGAAGAGTGGCTCAAAATAGAGAGGATTTATGGAAAACTGAAGAACTCAGCCTTTTTGGACACTCAAGGCTCAAGCACACAAATCCACTGTGGCTGACACGCCGGGGTGGACAGGGAGGCTCCTTCCGCATCTGGGATCTGCTCTGCCGGCCGCTAAAGACTGTGTGACATCGAGTAACCAGAGACCCTCTCTGAGCCTGTCTCTGTTTCCTCATCTGTAAAATGGAGCCAGTAACAGCATCCTGCCTCCTCTTTGTCAACCAAGCCAGGTAATACAGGTAAAGTGCTGGGAACGGTGGCTGGAATGTAGAGAACACTCTTTAATATTCAAGTGTCCACACAACTTGAGGTGAAATCCCACAGTAAATCACTCTTCAGTACGACCTCAGAGCTGTTGTTGACCTGGAATCAAGCAATAATGAGGTGAATGGGACTGGCATTCCTTCACCTGGGCATATAGGCCCCTGGGCCTGGCAGTGACCCACCACAGTGGCAGGTGCTAGCGTGTATGGAGGCCTCCCCTCCCCCGTCCCCGCCAACAAACCGCCCATGAAATAGGGTGATTATTCCCATGTCACAATGGAGACACAAAGGTGTTGAGTAACCTGTCTACACAGCCGGAGTCACAGAGCCAAGACGCAACGGCTCACCTGTCCACAGCCCACCTGTCCTGATCACAGACGGGACACATCTGTGCCGGGAGAGCGAGGAGTCCACCAGAGCCAGAGAGCTCATCATCACAAGAGAACTATTTGCAGAGCCCTTGGAATAGGAGACATCCGTGAGTGAGAACAGCCATTTGCACAATTAGTTTAGCCACGTGCATTTTGAACGCTCCTCCTGTGAAAGTTGCACATGGAAAATTAAGAGGCAGACCAGACCACCTGTGCCCTGGCTGGGGAGGGGGGGCAGGGGTAGGGGGGTGTCCTGGGCCCTGGGGCTCACCCTCCAGGCATGCGGGAGAGTAGCCTCGGGGTCCTCCTCCTCCTCCTTCTGGGGGTGACACAGGGAGGTCGAGAGAGAGCAAAGGTTGAGATCCCCGGGAAACACCCTGCTATGGGCTGTGGTAGGGATGGATGGCCCGAGACCCTCAGGGTGCGGGGCCCCTCCGGCCAGGCGCCAGGCTCGGGAGGACCCCCCTGACGCCCCACATCAGAAAGCGGGAGAGGGCTCTCTGCTCTGCACTCTTTCCAACACATTGTATTTCAACCATCAACTGCTTCAGCCAATCTGCAGAAAATACATTCCTTCCACAGGGGGTGAAAGCTGGCTCCCTTCGTTAGCAGAAGGCCCTTCTCTGCACCTCCCCCTGGCTCCCACAGCTTCCCTTCCCTTCACCCTATATCTGGAATTTACATAATCACAGGCAAATAAAATGAGAAAAGCACGCTCTTTCATAACGGGCATATTCTGTTACTATTCTTCAGGCACATTAGCTGCTGATTATAGAGATTAGTCGAAACCATGATTCTGTTGATTGTGAGGTGGGACCGATTTTTTTTCTTAACAGGGAGAAGTGCTGTTGTGTGGATGGCAGAGAATCACATAAAATGGCACTCGGAGGGCAGCGAAGTTTTTCAGAGTCGCATCCTTGCCAGTCTCCCCGCAGCGTTAGGCGCTCCAGCCTTTCAGCTCTGGCCTGTCCCGCCAAATATTTCACCCTGAAGTTGATGCACTTTGTATCGCAGATTGTCATCTTCCTTGTGAAAGTATTTCCAACTTTTTAAATATCCATGATTTTAGAAGTGTGTGTGTATGTGTGTGTGCACTGTGGTAGAACCACATGCCCCTCCAGAAAGAACATTCGAGCACACTGGGTTTGAACAGAAGAGATGCTCATTCTTTCCCCAGAGCTTTGGAGGGGGCCCCAGCCAGGAAAGGAGCAGTGCTCACCTGGCAGATGGAGGAATGTGCTCAGGATGAGTAAGAGCACCGAGCCAGACCTCAGTGCTCAAGTCCAGAGCTGTCAGAGCAGAGGGGCTCTGGGCTCCTCCCCCAGAGGCACCTGCGAGAGCCTCTCACCTGGAAGCAGCACCCACGCTGCTTCTCCCTGGATGAATTCCGTGGTTCCCGACTGAGGGTGATGTGGCCACCTAGGGGACATTTGGCAATGTCTGGAGACCCTGTGGGTTGTCATGACGGGGCAGGTGGGGAGAGGTAGTGCTTACTGCTGGCATCTGATGGGCGAGGCCAGGGATGCTGCTGGAAGTCCCAGAGCACAAGTCAGGCCCTACAATGAGCAATTATCCCCACAGGTCAGTAGTGCTGCAGTTGAGAAACTCTGGTCCGGTGGATCGGAAATCATGTGAGATTTTTAATCTGTAACCACAGGGAGTGGAGGGGCTCCATTTGAATCCTCCCGGCCCACAGATGCCCATTAGGAGTTAAATGCACATAAAACCTGTTTCCTTCATTCCTCCTGATGCTCCAGATTCATGATGTCATTTCAGGTAGAATTAAAACAAGAACAAGGCAAAAACTGCACAATTAATTATACCTATGTCTAAATTTAGCAAGAATTTCCAAGCAAAAAGATTCCCTCCCCACAAACGTCTGCATATGAACCTTTAGGGCTGCAGATAATATCGCCAAAGGTCTTTTGATGTGATTGTTTTCTTTTTTTTTTTTTTTTTTTGTGATTGTTTTCATATACTAGTCTATCTCCCACTATCTCCCAGCCATTGGGTCAGGAGAAATCTGATGGACTATTTCACTGTCTTCTTTCTAGATCCTCTCTTAGCTTTTCCTAAAATGTGGCCGAGACTCATCGAAAAAGTAAGAACTACTCTAGGAGACTTCATGAGACTATTTCATGACTATGTCAGGACATGTTATAGCAAATCAATTTTCTTTCTTTTAACATGTTGGAATTTTTTTTTTTAAAAAAGGGCAACTTAATTATGTGCCCCAATCCTCAAGAATTAAAGAATATCATTTGAGTATCTCTTACAACAGGATGTTGGCAGAGTTTGCTGCAAAGAGTCAGATAGTAAATATTTTTGGCCTTGCAGGTCACATGACCCCTGTCGCAACTACCGGGCTCCGCTGTGGAAGCTCAGAGCCGCCAGCCGGTGACGCAGTAATGAATGGGCTTGGCTATGTGCCAATAAAACTTTATTTACAAGGACAAGCTGTGGGAGGGACTTGGCCGCAAGACCATAGTTTGCCGAGTCCCGTCTTACAACATAGATTTCCTGAAAATAATCCATTTAGGCAAAAAGAGTAGGAGAAAGTTCGAGAAAAGCCACTGCAAAGTAATCAACAATCATCCTCCCTGTCTTACGAGAGCAGCTGGGAGCAACGGGCTGCCCACTGAAGGGGACCAAGAGCCTGCGGGGTGGGGGACCGAGGGACACGCACTGACTGGCAGTCTGGTGCTGCTTCCCTGCTCTGCTCTTCCCTCCTCACCAGCGGAGGAGCTCACTGTGTCGTGAGGCTTAGAGGCCTGGGGGACACCTGTGACATGGCCGTGGGCAGTCACCCACCAGCAGCTCAGATCTGGGCAGCTCAGATCAAGGGAGGTGCATGCGGGACCCCTTGGCAGAGAGAGGAAGGGAAGCATCGGGAAGCCACGGGGAACAGAGACATTCTGCCCAAAACTTACAGGTGCCGCGCACCGCACCAGCTGCTTTGCAGCAACCAGCCACTTCCCCTCGGCAGCAGCTCCACGCGGGGCACTCGCAGGGGCTCTCTCCCCGGGGCGGAGTGGGGGCCCCGGAGGCCGAGCCTTGGCTACAGGTCAGCAGCAGGGCTGTGGCCAAGGCCTGTGCGCTCAGCTTCCTCCAAGAGCCGTTGCCGTCTCCCTCTCCTCGCCCCATGCTGAGTCATGATAATAGGGACAAAACAGCAGTTTTACTATTTTTATCAATTTTAGGAATTGTCCTACCAACTCTCAAGCTTCAGGGGTTGAAGGTCCTCCCTGGGGTATTAACTCCCGCGGCCAGAGGACATTCTCAGGTACAAAGAGGAGGTGGTCACTGCACCCGGCAGGTGCACCTCGCACCACCACCACCCCCGCCCGCCGCAGCTGACCAGAGGGACGCAGGCCAGGTGCCAGCAGCATGCATCGTGACTGCAGTGACCTCAGCCACACGGGGTGGGGTGTGGTTCACCGATCACAGGGCCTGCCTTGTCCGCAGGACTCTGAGCTCCTGGACGGCAGAGCCTGCCGCCGCTGCCAATTTATCTCATATATCCCAATGCCTGGCAGGTTGGAAATGTCCAGAAAACGGGGTGGGTGAGGGTGCAAATGGGTCCGTGGGAATGAGACACGGGCTCAGGCTCTGGGGGAGAGAGGTGCCTCAGAGGCTCCCAGAGGGGGCCTGGGAGGAGAAGGCGGGCCCCCCACCAGCAGGCCTCCCCATCACCCCCCCTCCCAGCTGGTCCCTGGGAAACCAGGCCTCACCTAGCAACAGCTGCTATGGAGGGCGCCTTCCTGATACTCCAACAATGAAGCGCCAACTGCCTACCAGTCCCAGAGAGTGTTGGAAGGAAAGTGGGTTTATTTCAAGGCCAGGCCATGAGAGGACCTGGGTTTTCCGGACTGGAGTCGTGGCACGTTAGGTGGCCGGCCCGCCGGCGTGGGCAGCAGCTCCGGGCCCGGCGGCGAGAAGGGCCTCTGCTCTGCAGCGGTCCTGTTCAATGGGGTTCCTGTTGCTCCCTGTTCCCATTCAGCTGGGTCAACATGTGCCTGTAAATTCCTCCCAAAAGGGAAATGAACAGAAATGACAAACAACTCAAGTATGGAAAGGCGGCTGCCAAGTGGTCAACAGTACTCATGTTGCACCAGGAAAAAAAAAATCAGATAAGAAAAATAAACCGAGTTGTGTGCATATTTCCTCAAATATGTATCCCATGTTGTGGCTCCTTCCAGCCTTTGGTGTAATGAATATAACCATTTGTCAGGGGTCATGGAGCGGCAGTCCTACAAAGCTGCCTTGGACTGGGGAACCGCGCGATCCGGTTCTCCCCCTTCTCCAGAGCACAGAGTGCTGCAGAAAGTCCAGAACAGAGAGCCACTGACATCAATCATTCCCCTGGCCTAGTTGCTGAGCTACTCCGCACGACCGGCGCCAACCCATTTGTCTGCGTCGTGATCTCCCCTGCGTTGAATGGAGACACCGATAGGTTTTTGCAGAGCGCCTTGTCATCCTCAGGTGGAGGATCCTGGGGGATGTGGAGCAGATGGCTGTCACGGTCACCTACCCACTCTTGGTTGACCTAGATCAACTCCACGGGCAAAGAGCAGCAGAAGACGAGATCCACTAGGAAAGCCACGAGCCAAGATCCGTGGCATGGGTGACACGTGGGGAACTCATGTGAGGCTGAAGAAGCCATACTCTGCTCAGCAGCATGGAGCTGGCCAGGGCACCAGGGCCTCCGCCGACCTCCAGAGGCCTCTCCTGGCACGGCCAGAAAAGCCACAGCCACAAACACGGACAAGGCAAGAAAAGAGTATGGTGAGAAACCGGCTTGCCTGCGCTTCTCCGACTCCTCAGAAGTTTCTAGAAGGTCATTTTCCTAACCTTTTGAAATGAGAAGCCAGATGCCTCCAACATTCAGTCAGGAATTGTGATTGAGTTTCTACTTGGGGGCACGGCTGGTGCCTGAAATCCAGTCCCCGTCTTTGAGGGGCTCAACTTCCGATGACGACGCCAGGAACGAGGCTCCAGAGTGGCCAGCACATGACCACTCTGTACTCGACGGACCTCGCCAGGGGCCCCAGGACCCAGAGGAGAGTGCCTGAATCCACCCAAGAGACAGCCCCAAGAACAAGGCCTCCCCAAAGAGAGCCAACTGCTCTCCATCACGTCTTTCCTTTTCCTGCCGCATGTGCTCTCCACGAGAACAGAGCCATGATGCTCACCTGGTGGTGCGCGATGACAGGCACCCACGCACCATCAGGACAGAAAAATGACATCCTGGCCTCTAATGACAGCATCATGCACATCTTTCTGCTTAAACAGAAACATATTTGTGGTATCTGAATCCTGCTC
Source organism: Canis lupus dingo (assembly GCF_003254725.2). Lineage (NCBI taxonomy): Eukaryota > Metazoa > Chordata > Mammalia > Carnivora > Canidae > Canis > Canis lupus. The sequence continues at coordinate 69,728,780 of NC_064250.1, forward strand.
ATGAGACGTGACAGCGGCGTCCTGGCCTCGCACCTCCGCAGAGCTGCAGGGACGGCGAGTGGCCCCGGCCCCCTCTGGCCACCAGAGAAAGGATCTTCTGCTCGGTGGCAGAGCAAACATTTCCGTGGAGTGGCGACTTGAAAAATTCCCGCAGGAGGAAGGATGTGTTGCTGTGAGAGCCCAGGGATTCAACGGCAGGGTCAGAATGACTGGGCGGGCTTTCTTTTCTCGCTCCATCCTCTCGTTATAAACTTTGATTTCTGGCCTCGTTTATTTCAAGCTGTTTTCCTAAGTCTTTAAAGTGGAATTTTGTCTTCTTTTTAGACCTGCTTACATTTAAATCCACTTAACTTCCCGTCTGAGGCCTGCTCCCTCTTCAAAGGGCCCTGTGCTCCCCGCGGAGCCGGCAGGCTGGTTAGAGTCGAGGGGGATCAGGGCAATCTTGGAAGACTCCCCCTTTACGGTCCGGGCAGACAGTCTGTGGGCGTCTGTGTCTACAGGTCTGTTTCTTCTTTATTCAGTTGGCTGCGTTCTTATCCAATTGGTTGAGTATATGAGAGAATGTTTTCAGAATCTGCACGAGATACGTAGGACTAGTTAAGGACAGGCATTAGGGCAGGTGGTCATTGGCTGGTAGCAACAGAGATAAAGGTCAGCGTTTAGGGCCCCATGCGTCCTCCTACCTCATTCAATCCTCCAGACTCTGGCAGGTACCCGGGATACTCCCCATCACAGGCAATGATAGGACCGGGATTCGAACTCAGCCCTGAGCTTCCGGCCGTCCTGGAGTTCCGAGCTGCCCCTGGTGAAAGCATCATGTGGGGCAGCCCGGGTGGCTCAGCAGTTACCCTTCTGCCTCCAGTCCAGGGCCTGATCCTGGAGTCCTGGGATCGAGTCCCATGTCAAGCTCCCTACATGGAGCCTGCTTCTCCCTCTGCCTGTCTCTCTCTCTCTCTCTCTCTCTCTGTGTGTGTGTATGTGTGTATGTGTGTGTGTGTGTGTGTCTCATGAATAAATAAATAAAATCTTTAAAAAAAAAGAAAAGAAAGAAAGAAAGCATCATGCAACACGTGCTCCTCACACCCACCCTCGCTACTCCCTACAACCGTGCCAACACGGGTCGTTTGGTTTTAGGACATGCATCCTTCTTCTGAAATGCAGGCTTTTTTCACAAGTCAGTCCAAAGGAATATGTAAGCCGCTCGGACTTGACCGAAGACATCCCGCAATGTCACTAAAACCAAGGTTAGGAAGGCTGGTTCCACCAAAGTGAGGGAGCCCCTCTTGGGGACTGGTTTCCCTGGGAAGGAGGCAGCCCTCCTCGTGCTCACAGCCCTAACCCCTGGGCAAGGCCCAGCCCACCAGGTGTTCCGCCCAGAAGGTAACGGACAGGCACAGGTGCTCACCAAGGCCCCGGCCCCCGATCTGTGAGCAGGGCGTGAGGGCATAGAGGAAGAGTGGATGACCGGCCAGTGACTGCTCTGAAGCCACAGCCCCCGCTCTGGCCTCACCGGCTGGCTGCACAGGGTACTGCAAGTCACCCTGAAGAGTGAAGATTTTATTTTGAACTCAATTTTTTAAAAATTTTATTTTATTTAAATTCAATTTGCCAACATATAGTATAACACCCAGTGTTCATCTCATCAAGAGCAAAGTTTTTAGAAGCAGCCAACAGGCTTATCTGCCACAATTTAACTGTGTGACACCCAACCCCCATAGGATGTTATTTTTCACAGTCGAAGAGAAAGAGCCAGACTTTCAGGAGGATCGCTATTTTGGGGTCCAGCCTCCGTGTTTTCAGAGCATCCCGAGTCCGCCAGGGTCAGGCCTGGGACGGCTGCCGATCCCGGCTGCTTCAGGTTCATGTGTTTGCGTGTCCTGCAGGTGTCCGAGGGACCACCTCTGAGGGTCATCCTAGGACTTCGTCAAAACCATGTTTGTGGATGCCAGAATGCTAGTATTCACCAATTCCACTGGCCAGCAATGACCTTGAGCTGGTTGGAATCAGCCAAATTCCAATCCACTTCGTGTCTGTCTTCCAAGCACCGAGCGCGTGTGTGTGTGTGCACGTACGCAGGCAGGGGACTCAGCACTTGCCTGAGCCCCCAAAGACTCCGAGGAGTCCTATTTTAGACACAGAAAGCCAGTTCATTTCCCCCAGCTCACCAACATAGGTCTGTAATGAACTCACTAAATGAAAAGCTACACAAATATATTTTTCTGTGTTTTTTTTTATTACATATTACATTGGCTAATTGTTTCTCTAATGCAATGAATGGGTGTTTGTTTCATGATTTCTCAGAGGCGCAGAAGGAGAATGCTCCACAACTATGACATGATGTCATTTTTATATGGGCAAGCAATTTGAAACTCCCCCGTAAATTGTGGCTTTTTAGGTATTTATGGTTACTCTTAATAATGCTGCATGCTATCAAGAGGAGGCATGCAGCCGGTGACAACAGCATCTCCACTTCCCCGGTGCAAATAGCCACCGAGTCCATCCTCGGGTAGCAGTTCATAAGCGCATAAGCCAATCCTCACCCTCGCAGTATCACACACACAGCAGACGACTTGTTCGCAACAACATCACCCGGTAGCCTTTAAGGATTTGATTCTGTGGCACTTACTGAAGAATAAATTGTTGACTTTCCTTGAATTTTTGCCCTAGGATGCAGCTAAATACAAGTTAGAGCCAAGCATAACCTTTTTAAGGAAGGCTAAATTGAGACAGAAAAGCCAGGACTTTTCTCCAAGTGGAAATGGAGATTTATTATTTAAGAAATTGCCTTAATGTCGCTATTGAGGCTTTATAAAGTCTCACAGGGGGGAAAAAGGCTAGTCCATGGATTCTGTACCAATTATTCTGTTTATCCTGGGTAAATTACCAATCTGTGAGTCATATCTGTCTACATGGCCCTGCCCAGGGTCAGGAGAAGCATCACAAATAAGCAGGATCTGGGAAAAAGCTTTTGGCGTGCTCAGGATGCCAGGGAGGGTGACAGCGGGGAGTGGTTGGGGGGTTTCAGTGATAACCTCAGAGGGAAATTTGCCTCTTCTTACAACTGCGTCCTTTCTGTTATTTCTAAAATGAAAACTGTGATTTTTGTCAAAATGTCATAGAACCTGACTAGCAAGATCAATCCAAGATAGAAATAATTGGGTAGCTGGTCTTCTCAACAGACTGCGAGAGTAAGGCAACAGGGGTGAAGGTATTTGTTTTCAAGCTGGTGGGGGGAGGTCAAAATGGTCATTGAAAATCTGGCACTCTGATTCTTAAAGATCCTTCCTATTACCCAGTTTTCATTATAGACAAAGAAAGGAAATGTCTGATTAAAATAGTGGTTCCAGAACCAAACTCCAAGCTTTGGTTGCTTTGGCTCATAACATCCCATGAACCATATTTGAAAAGATGGTGGATGGCTCCTGGGTGCCTCACAAAGTGCCGTCCATCTGTTGTGTCAGCTTACAGTGGAAGGAAGATCCCAATGGGAGCGACCTACCTTTTCCAGAAATTTCTGTGCATACCCACACACCACTGGACAAATCAGCTGAGGCTTCTGGTGTCCCTATACTTCCAAGCATGCTACAGGGACCCGGCCTATACAGATCTTTCTATAATTTAGTGATACACCTACTAGGGCTGGGTGCTTTTTGGGGAGGGGGGAGGATGCTATATTTAAGAACATTTAAAATATCTTTCAAAAAAATGAGATCCAAAAGCCACAGAATTTCATTTGCCATCCCTAGAGATTTATGTTTCCTTTTTTTTTTTAAGATTTTATTTATTTATTCATGAGAGACACACAGAGAGAGGCAGAGACACAGGCAGAGGGAGAAGCAGGCTCCACACAAGGAGCTCAATATGGGACTCGAAACCAGGACCCCGGGATCACGCCCTGAGCCAAAGGCAGGCACTCACCTGCTGAGCCACCCAGGCGTCCTGAGATTTATGTTTCCTTAAGAATGTGTTGCTGGCTCATTTTCCACTGGTCCTGGGTTGAAGAGCGTTCCCACCTCCCCCACCCCCAAATTCACGTCCACCCATCTGGAACCTCAGAATGTGACCTGATTTGGGTTTAGGGTCTTTGCAGATGTGATTATTTGAAATGAGGTCCTAGTGGACTTGACTGGGCCCTTGTAAGTGGAGAATTGAGTGTGGAGAGCCCAGGTCTCCTGAGTGCCCCTTGGACCTCTCACACTACTACCACACGCCCAACGCCCCGGACACCGGGGGTGTGTGTGCGGTTTTTCCCACACCACGCAATTCTCCGAGGCACCAGCGAGCCACAATTCAACTCGATTCAGACACGATCTGGAGAGAGCGCAGACCCCCCCGGGTGAAAGGCTCAGTCTCACACCAGAGTCCCCCACTCCCGATGCCAATCAAAAGTAATGGTTCTCCAGGTTCCCCGCAAGCTGTACCCGCCTCAGCTACAAATCAGAGGTTCCACAGACCCTCTCCTTGGATTCGACTGTTTGCTAGAACAGCTCTCAGAACTCAAGGCAACAGTTATGTTTACCAATTGATTACAAATTAAAGTATGTGATAAAGGATCCAGATGAACATCCAGACACAGAGGCATATAGGGCAAGGTCCGGGGGGTGTCCTAAGTGCAAGCGCTTCTGTTCCCATGGAGCTGGGGTGCGTCATCGTCCCGGTACGTGTGCATGTTCATGCCTACGTGAGATGGCCTCCAGAAAGATCCCAACAGTATGGGGTTTGGAGAGCTTCCAGGTTGGCCAACCAGCCCCCATGCAGGAGCCCACACAGACTCGCCTCCTTACAACAAAACACACTCCTATCTCTCAGGAAATTCCAAGAGTTTTAGGAGCCCTGGGTCAAGGATGGGTCAAAGAGCAAATACTAGAACAAAAGATGCTCCTGGTGCTCTTATCACGTAGGAAATTCCAATGGTTTTAGAAGCTGTGTGCTGGGAACCAGGAGCAGAGACCAACGTATGTATTTTCGATTATTTCTCAAGGAGACAGACAGAGAAACACAGACACGCAGAGGGAATGGGGCTGCGTGACCACAGAGGGAAGGAGGCAGAGGTTGGAGTGACGTGTCTACACACCAAGGAATGACAAGGATCATTGCCACCACCAGAAGCTGCAAGAGGCAGAGAAGGATTCTTCCCTAGGGCCCTCCGAGGGAGCACAGCCCTGTTGTTACTTTAACTCCAGACTTCTGGCCTCCAGAACCATGTGAGAATAAGTTCCTCTTGTCCTAAGCCACCCGATTTGTGGTGATTTGTGGTAATTTGTCACGGCAGGCCTAGGAAACTAATACGCTGTCGAAACACGTCTTTTAGTGATGTGATTTATCTCTGGTCCCATATTTGGACAAAGAAATGAAATCGTATGGTATGACCAGAACCATCCGGAATCTTCTGCAGTGGGTGGCATCCTCCCCCGCAGTCTGCTGCAAGTGCCCCGGCCTGATCTGTACCCTAACCCAATTAAATCAGAAGCTCTGGACGTGAGACCAAAACAGGAGTATTTTTTAACGCCCCCTGGGTGTTTGCAGCGTACAGCAAAGGCCTCAAGAACCACTGATCTCTGTGCTGCTGCAATAGGGTTTCTAACAGAATCATGGGCTTCAGGGTCAGTCAACTCTTGGTTTGATTTCTGGCTTTGCTACCTGCTAACCGTGTCCTCGGGCAAGTCATGTAATTTGCCTGATACTTACTTTTTCAACTTGAAAATGTTAGATTAATCTTTTTTTAAAGATTTTATTTATTTATTTATTTTGAGAGAGAGAGAGAGAAAATGGGGGGGGTGGAGAACAGAGGGAGAGAGAAAAGCAGACTCTGCGCTGAGCACAGAACCTGATGACGCAGGGCTCAATCCCACGACCCTGAGATCATGACCTGAGTGGGAATTAAGAGGCGGATGATTAACCAACTGAGCCGCCCCAGTGCCCCAGATTAATCTTTTTATGTAAAGTATCTAAAACTGCCAGGCTAGGGGCAGACATCTGATAAATGCCACTTACTTTTCATTCTCCTTACGTATAGAGAGGCAATTTAGCAGGAAGGGTAGGAGCCCAAGCAGGGCTGGAGGTAATCAGATTCTGACGCCACCGCTTACTGGCTGTAAAACCCCAGGCACTGCTCTGTGCTCAGTTTCCTTATCTATAAAATGGGGCCTCGGAGAGTCATTATGAAGTTTAAGTGGGATAATAAAATGATTTGATCCCACTAAAGCACTTAAAGTAGGATCTGGCACTGTAAGCATTCAATAAATGTTAGCTCACATTATAGACATAATCGGATAACACTCTGCACACCTCCCCCTTCATAATACGGAGTTCCGCGTGGTGAAGTTTTGCATCGCTACCCTTCGCAATCAGAAGCAAAGTGATGCATGTGAAAGAGCCGGATTAGCCCGGGCTCCAGAGACTTGAGCTCTAAGCGCAGCCGAGATACCACTGAGCTTCAGTCACTTTTCCTGTCACCCGTTCCAGGGCCCAATTTGTAAAAGGAAGGGTTTAATAAGCTGATCCCTGTGAACTTTCTAGCAGGAAAAAAAAGTGATTGTCTGAATATTATAAGTGATAGAATTTGGGGTGTGTTTGGCATACAATCCCAATGCTTTTATGGCATTTTGAGGGTAGGAGTCACAAAAATCTGGTATTAATAAGGAAAGAATCACATTCTGTTTTATTATAGCAAAGGATAATCCTGGGACATTTGTCAAGGCTTTTCAGGCCACAGACACTCAAGGCCACCATATGACGGCTGATCAGAGCTGGGGAAAAGACATCACTGGACTGAAATTTCAAACTTAGGAACCAGCCCTAAGTGGGAATGTACATCCACATAATCTCTCTAATGGGCAATTAGGTAACATGGATAATCTAAAAAATACACAGTAATTACAGCTCGAAAAATCTGTCCTGAGGAAATACAACCAAAGTCTGCTTTTCTCACGCTTTTGAGATCGGCAGCTGGACAATTGGGTCAGTTCATTAAAAAGTCAGTTAAATGGGGAAATCACAAACAATGGCAAGAGCACACTATAAAAGTTTTATTGTAAGTTATACACTGCGGATTCATTCATCAGTCTTATAAGGAAACACCAAGGCCTTTCTCAGAGTTTTGATCCCTGATTAGAATCCTGTGATGTCTTTCTTGCGCAAACCACACCTGCGTAATTCATGTTCTTATTGATGAGATGGGGCACACACAGAAAGATATTTGGGTATCAGCATGAAAACAGACTCTTTCTGTAGTTTACAATTCTTTCTCAATTGATTACAGGGCCTTGCCCGTAACATTATTTGGTAGCAATCTCATTATTTCACTTCATTGAGTCCTCCCCAAAGGATTCGAGTTCATTTTTATAGTTTTTGGCGAAGCGACCATGCTCTTTCTATTTTTCATTCATATTTTGTAAGTTAGTATTCCAATCAACTAAATCACAACAGCAACTGGCATAAACAAGTTTGGAAACAAATAGTATTATTCTTGGTAGACACACATCCCAAACAGTGGGAGCAGGAGAAAAGTGCATGTTCACTGTGTCGTCAGCCCTGCAGAACGCATGGAAAACATCAATTAATCTAGCCAAACAATTAAGTGGAGAGGTAGTGAAGAGATTTCTTCAATAGTCAAATATGTCATCAAACATTTATGTACAAAAATGTTTATTGGAATAGTAACTGATACAGGCAAAAAATATGGAAACATACAATATATCCATATGATGAATGTGCAAAAAACACACATATACATTATATATAAATACATATGTTAATATAGTATATATGTGATATAATGGTATGTAGATATTAAAAGCTATATTTTTAAAATGATTTTATGATACTTAACATGCCTGTGACATGATAATGTTTATTCATTCAATATTTACTCAGCAATAGAACATTTTATAAGTTTTGAAACAAAATTGGTACCGAGTATCTTTCTTATAAAATTAAAAGTGCGCCAGGGATTAGACAAATGGACAGATGTCATCTTGAGCTCCTCATCTATTTTGACCTTGATTTACTTGGAGCCTAAGAAAAACACATACATATGTCATGTAGGTTGTCTAAAAATAAAATGCATATACCTTCAAGAAAAAGTGGGAGGGAGGACTTTTTCCTCATAGTATGGCTAAGTAAACTTCTCCTAGACCCCATTGTCCTGCAGATAACAGCTATCAACTCTGAACAAGAACATAAAACAAGACTTTTGTTTACTGGAAGATGAACAAAATGTAGGCAGACTCTAGAGGAAACCCACATTCAGAAGAAAAAAAAATAGCATAAGATGACATTCCCATTTTTATAGTTTTCAGCCTGAAGGCAACTCAAACTTGTCACCACAGAAGTGACTAAATCCCTGAAGAAAACCAACCAATTTTCTGTCCTGAAGAACAAAAGGACAGAGTTGAGGGCAACCAGGGACACTGGAAAGTGAGAGGGTAATTCTGAGAGAAGGGGAACCAGAGAAGAGCCACTCCAAATTCTCTAGGTGACACCTGAACCATAGTGTGACCGGTGGATTCAAAGCAGCCAAACTAAGTACAAAGAACTGAATGGAGATTTTAGCTGTTCCAAGAGAAAGAGTTGGCAGTTTAAGTCCAATCAAGTTAATAGTCTGATTTTTTTAAATCAACCTTCTTCAGAGAAATATAACAGAATCCAGATGGCGTTCACAATGTCCATGATTATTCCAAAATTATGCAACACAGAAGAAACAAAAAAATGTGACCTCTTCTCAAGAGAAAAAAATAATAATGCTTGGAGACCAATTCCAAAATTATCTAAATGTCAAAATTATAAGACAAGGATTTAAAAACAAGGACAAAAATGAAAATAGCTCTCCACACACATAAAGATAGGAAATGCCAGCAGATAAATAAAAACTATAAAAAATGATCAAATGCAAATTCTAAAGGAGCAAAATACAATATATGAAATAAAATGCTCATTGTATATGCTTAACAGTGCAACGGATATGAGAGAAGAACATCAGTGAGCTTGGAGATGTGCCAACAAAAATTACCCAATCTGAGAAATATAAAGAAAATATTAGAAAAAGATTAATAGACTCCCAGGAATCTATGGGACAATACTAACAAGTATGTCAAAATTGGTGGAATGAAGAGGAGAGAGTAGTAAAAAATTTTTTTGTAAACAATGGTCAAGAATGTCCCATATTTGATAAAAATACACATTTACAGATAAGGAAGTCAGAGAGCCTCCAAAAGAAAAACTTTTGAGAAAACCACACCCAAGCATGCAGAGGCAATAGTTCCAAATCAAAGATAGGAAAAAAAAAACATGAAAGGAATCAGAGAAAAGCCAAATGTCACATCCAGAAGAAAAACAATTCAAATGACATCTAATTTATCATGACAGTCCAGAATACATGAGAATGACATATTTAAAATCCTAAATAAAAAATAAATTAAAAACCTGCTCACTCAGAATTCTCTTTTTTTAAAGATTTATTTATTTGTGATAGACCTAGAGAGAGAGAGAGAGAGGCAAAGACACAGGAGGAGGGAGAGGCAGGCTCCATGCCAGGAGCCCGACGTGGGACTTGATCTCGGGTCTCCAGGATCACACCCTGGGCCAAAGGCAGGCGCCAAACCACTGAGCCACCCAGGGATCCCCCTCACTCAGAATTCTATACCCCATGAATATATCCTTTAAGAATCAAGACAAAATGGGGGAATCGGGTGGCTCAGGGGATGAGCATCTGCCTTCAGTTCAGGTCATGACCCCAGGGTCCTGGGATAGAGTCCCACATCAGGCTCTCCACACAGCGCCTGCTTCTCCCTCTGCCTGTGTCTCTGCCTCTCTCTGTATGTCTCTCATGAATAAATAAACAAATTCTTTAAAATCAAAGAATCAGGACAAAATAATAACAATTTCAAATAAAAGATAATTGAGAACTTGCTGACAACAGACCTGCCCTTTTCTTCATTCTGAAGGGAAATGATGCCCCATGGAAATTCAGACCTCCTGGGGAAAATGACAACTATGCAAAATATCTAGATAACTGTAAAAAACTATTTTCTCAATGTGCTTAAAAAATACAACAATTTCATTGAAAAACTATAGCATTGTCTGGATGGATTTACAATGCATATGTAAAATATGTAACAACTATAACATAAAAGGAAGGGAAGTGTAAAGAAATGCATGCAATTGCAAAGTTTCTACATTTTCCATGAGCTACAATATTAACACTAAGTAGACAATAATAAGTGAAGGATACATATTGCAATGTTTGGAGAAACCACTAAAAAATGCAAACATGAGCAAAAAACATCTGGGACAAACAGAAAACATATAATACAATGGTAAGCCTAAATCTAACTATACAAGAAAATACACTGACTAGGGGCACCTGGGTGATGGGATTGAGCCCCAGTTTGGACTCTCTGTGCTTAACAGGGAGTCGACCTGGGATTCTCTCTCTCCCTCTGCCCCTCCCCCATTCTCTCACTCCAATAATCTTTTAAAAATTTTTTAAATGTTCACTAAACTAAGTATCTAATTAAAAGAAATCTATTCTGAGAATAGTCCTGCCAGCCTTCTTATGCTTACTGTTTTCACGATACATATTTTTATACTCGGTTACTTTCGTTTCTTAAAATGTGCCCCTTTTCGGACCCCTGGGTGGCTCAACAGTTGAGCATCTGCCTTCAGCCTAGAGCAAGATCCTGAAGTCTCGCGATCGAGTCCCACATAGGGCTCCCTGCATGGAGCCTGCTTCTCCCTCTGCACCTGTCTCTGCTCTGTCGCTCATGAATAAATAAATTTATTTTTTTAATGTGCTCCTCTTGTAGATGGAATATAGTTGGGTACAGCTCTTTTGTTTTTGCTTAAAATTCATTCTTATGAATCAGATAAAATAGATTTCAAAAGTGGCATATTGACAGATAAAGGAGGAATATATTTCACAATGATAAAATTATAACTCATCATAACAACATAACAATCCATAAAATGTTTGCATCTAACAGCAGATCTTCAAGTGTATAAAGCAAATATTGACAGAATTGAGAAGAAATATATAATTCCAAAATCATAGTTGGAGATTTTAACACCCCTCACTCAACTATTAATAAAGCAACCAAATGAACAAACAAATGTAATTGGTGAAGACACAGATGATTTGAACAATACTATCAACTACCATGACCTAACTGATATTTATAAAATGCCACACCCAAAATCCATGGAAAATACTTTCTTTTCAAATGTACATGATATATTCATCAAAACATGAAATAAATCACACTAAAACCACACAAAATATGATCTCTGACCACAATGGAATTAGAAATAAAAAACAAAATATTTAGAAAATCTCCAATATTTGAAAGTTAAATAACACATTGCTAAGTAATGTCATCAGTCAAACAATAAAGAACAAGAGAAAATAGGAAATGATTACGGAAATACGTATCAAAATTTGTGGAAGTGATCTAGAGCAGTGCTTGGAGGAAAAACAGGCTCAAAATACTTACATTAGATCTAAAACCAATGATCCAAGGTTCCAACTTAAGACACTAAGAAAAGAAGCAAAGAACACCCAAAGTAGATACACAGAGAGATACACATAAGAGCAGAAATCAATGGAATATAAAACAAAAAGCAAAGAAAAATCAATGTAACTGAAAGCTGTTCTTGGAAAAATAAATATGATTGATACACTTCTAGATATTCTGATCAAGAAAATGAAGAGAGGAGAAACAAAGTAATAATATAAAGAATGACATGGGGACATCAGGACAGATCCTACAGATAGTAGAGATTATGCCAATTTAACAAATATGACAATTTAGATAAAATGGACAAATCCTTTATAACAGAATATTCAACTGTCATATAGCTACAAAAGAAAATAGTTTCTTTATCAAACACATGCCCACAAAGAAAATTGCAGACCTAGATAGCTTCTTCAATAGTTCACAACATTTAAGGAAATAATAGCGCCAACCACATATAAACTCTTTCTAAAAATAGAGAAGAAGGGGTGCCTGGGTGGCTTAGTCAGGTGAGCATTTGCCTTCAGCTCAGATCATGATCTCCTCAGCCTGAGATGGAGCCCAGCATGGGGCTCCCTGCAGCAGCAGTCCACTTCTCCCTCTCCTTCTGCCCCTCCCCCTGCTCAGGGGTCACTCTCTCTCTTCCTTTATTTCTCAAATAAATAAATAAAATATTTTTTAAATTAAATTTTAAAATATAGAGAAGGAGGAAACACTTCCCAGCTTATTTTATGAGGCCACTGAAACCCTAAAGTCAAAGTCTGACAGAGACATTGTAAAATAATAATATAGATAATATGCCTCATGAACATAGATGCAAAAATCCTTAACAAAATATTAGCAAAAAGAATACAACAAAATATAAAAAGGATAATACATCATGACAAAGTAGGAGTTATCCCAGAAATTTAAGGTTTTATTAACATTGAAAAATCAATCAATGCAATTCATACTATTAACAGACTAAAGGAGATAAATCATATGATCATTTCAATAAATGCCTAAAAGGCATTTTACAAAACTCAAAACTCATTCATGACAAAAACTATAAATAAGATCACATATATATAGCTAATATATTTAATGATGAAAGAGTGAAATTTTTCCTGTTAAGGTTAGGAACAAGGCAAGAATATCTATTCTCACTATTCTTACTCAGCACTGTGCTTAAGGTTCTAGCCAGTACAATAAGCCAATAAAAATAAATAAAGAATTAAATAAATAAATATCATCCAGATTGGAAAGGAAGAAGTAAAATTGTCTCTATTTTCAGATGACATGATTGTTTACACAGAAAATCCAAAGGAATCAACAAAACTGCTACTAGAACTCATTAGTGAATTTAGCAATGTTGAAGGATAGAAGGTAAATATACAAAAGTTAATTGCAGCAAACATTTGGAAAAAAAAGTTTAAAAAATAATTCCATTTATAATACCATCAAAAACATAACATACATCAGGGTAAATTTATTTTTTTTAATTCAAGATGGTTAACCTATAGTGTATTATAATTTCAGGGTAGAGTGTAGTGATTCATCAGTCTTATATAACACCCAGTGAGTGGGGCAGCCCCGGTGGCCCGGTGGTGTAGTGCTGCCTTCGGCCAGGGCCTGATCCTGGAGACCTGGGATGGAGTCCCGCGTCCGGTTCCCTGCATGGAGTCTGCTTCTCCCTCTCTCTGTGTCTCTGCCTCTCTCTCTCTCTGTGCCTCTCATGAATAAATAAAATAAAATCTTAAAAAAAAATAACACCCAGTGCTCATCACATCATATGCCCTTCTTAATGCCTATCACCCAGTTACCCCATCCCCCATCCACTTCCCCTCCAGCAACCCTCAGTTTGTTCCCTATAGTTAAAAGTCCCTTCTGGTTTGCCCCTCTCTCTGTTTTTATCTTATTTTATTTTTCCTTCCCTTCCCCTATGATCATCTGTTTTGTTTCTTAAATTCCACATATGAATGAAATCATATGGTATTTGTCTTTCTCTGATTGATTTATTTTACTTAGTATAATACACTCTAGTTCCATCCATATCATTGCAAATGGCAAGATTTCTTTCTTTTTTGATGACTGAGTTATATATATATATATATAAATATATATGGATGTATATATACATACATATATACATATATATAACTATTTATATATATACATATATACATCTATTTATCTATCTATATATAGATATATATAGATAGATATAGATATATCTATATATATATCCATCCCCTACATCCTTATTCATTAGATGAAGATGGACATCTGGGCTCCTTCAGGGTAAATTTAACAAGATATGTGCAATACCAGTACACTGAAAACTACAAAACATTTTGAGAGAAATTAAAGAAGTTTACACACAAATGGAGAAATATACCATGATAATAGATCAAAAGACTAACCATTGCTGAAATGTCAGTTCTGCTCAAATTGATCTCTAGATTCAATGTGATCCCAATTATAATGCGAATGCCTTTTTTCAATAGAAATTGGCAAGCTTATTCTAAAATGTATATGGAAATTCAAAAGACCAATAACTTCACTGTACATTAGTCACCTGCCACATGTGGCTACTTAAATTTATATTTAGATGAATTAAAATTAAGTACAATTAAAAATTCTGTTCCTTAGTTGCACTAGCCATATTTCAAGGGCTATATACTCACATGTGGCTAGTGGTTACTTCCTTAAACAGTGTAGATATATATTTTTATCACTGCACAAAGTTCTATTGGTCAGCAGTGACCTTGAATATTCAAAGTAACTTTGAAAAAAATTAAATAAGAGGATTTTCACTACCTGATTTCAAAACTTACTATAAAGCTATATAACCCGATATTGTGGTAACCCAAATATTGTGGTATTTCCATAAAAAAACAGAGAAGAATAATATGTTCATGACTTAAGGATAGGCAAGTTTTCTCTAACAAATCACATAAAACAATAACCATAAGATAAATCAGAGTTAATGAAATTAAATGTTTGTGTTCGTCAAAAGACATCATAAGGAAAATTAATAGGCAAGCCGCCATAGGAGAGAAAATATTTGTAAAACAAACAACTGAAACAGGACCAGCATCCAGGATATATAAAAAACCCCTACAATTCAACAATTATAGTAAAGCAAAAACAACAGCTCAAAAAGGGAGCAGGAGGCAAAGGTTTTAAAAAGATTTTCCAAAGGAAAATATGCAAAATTTCAATAAACACAAGAAAAAGCACTCAAAATCATTAGAAATCAGGAAATTCTAAATTAAAATCACAATGATATACTACTATACATCCATTAGAAGAGATAAAATTTTAAAAGAAGAAACACCAAATGTCGATGAGAAGGCAATGCAACTGGAACTCTTGTACATTGACGGGGAGAATGTACAATAATACAGCTACTTTGGAAACATACCTGTAACTTTTCCATAAATTAATCATACACATATCCTATGACTTAGCAATTCCACAAGTGGGTGTTTACCTAAGGAAATAAAAATATATATTCACTCACAAAAAGACTTATGCAAAAAAAAATGTTTATAGCAGGTTTATTCATAATGGCCTAAAACCAGAAACTATCCCTATGTTCGTCAACAAAAATGTGGACAAATTGTGATATATTCACATCACAGAATAACATTCCACAACAGAAAAACTCCCGATACAACATGGATAAACAATAAAAATTAGGCTAAGTGCAGGAAGCCAAACAACAGAAGAATACACACAGTATGGTTCTATTTATATGAAATTATAGAACAGGAAAAATTAATCCATAGTGTAAAAATATGTCAGAAGAGTTTCTGCCTCTTGGGGTTTGAGGGTGGAGACTGGGAAGTAGCAGCAGGAAACTTTCTAGGGTGATGGTAATGTTCTCTCACTGGGCAGAAGTTTGGACTGCAGAGTATGAATTTGTCAAAACTCAGCGTATTTGTTTTCTAGTGTTGCATAACAAGTTACCACAAACTTTGAGGCTTGAAACCACACACATTTATTATCTCATAGTTTTTGTTAGTTGGAGGTCTACACATAACTGGATATTCTTCTCAGGGTCTCGTGGAGCTGCAATCGATGGGCCAGCCAGGCTGTGTTCTCATGTGAAGTTTGCCCGGGGAAGAAGCTGCTTCCATGCTCACTCGAGCTGTTATCAGAATTCACGTCCTGGCAGCTCTTAGACTGATGTGAGTTTTAGCTGTCTAGCACCTGGAGACTGCCTTATGTCCCACACTTCCACAGTTCCCAGGTGCCCCGGGCTCCTTGTTATGTGGGATTCTGCAACACGGCCCCTTATTCCATCAAGCTCACGTGAAGACACTCTGGTCCTGTCTGCTAGCAAGAGGGAGATGCTGGGGGTCCATGCGCTTACACCTTCCAAAGGTGTTCTGGTTTGATGGAGAGGATCTGCGAGGCATACCCTCTCAAAGTCTCCTGGACTGAATAATCTAATCTTTTGATTTTGGAGGGTTTTAGCAAGAGGTTGTACTGCCACACCCTCAGAATCTTCTGTAGACCATGCTGTCTGGATTTAAGCATCTACTGTCATCTGGAGATGTGCAGAATTTTTAAAATCTCCCAGGGCTGCTTCCTTTCTGTTTGACAGTTCCTGCATCAATTCTCTCTCCTCCCACATTTTCCAGTAAGCAGCCAGAAGAAACTAGGGGATGCCTTCAATACTTTGCTTGGCATTTCCGTAGCTATATAACCAGGATCATGACCTACAAATCTTGCTTTCTGCATCGCCACAGGAAGCAAGGTCACTTAACTTCTTGCCATTACCTGTCAAGGACTCCCTCCCTTTAATTTCTAAATTCACATTTCTCACTTCCTTATGGGTCTCACCAGCAGCCCCTTAAAAGTCCAGGTTTCTATTAATAACAGTCTTTTCGGGAAGATGTAGGCTTTCACTATCATGCTTCCCTAGCCACTGGTGAACTCCAAAACCATTCCACATTTTTAGGTATTCATTACAACAGCACCTGCTTCCAGGTACCAATACCTATGCTAGTTTTTTTATTGCCACATAACAGATAGCCACAAACTTAGCAACTTAAAACAACACACATTCATTATTTCATAGTTTCTATAGGTCAAAAGCTTGAGCTAAGCTAGGTTCTCAGTTCAGGGTTCCGCAAGACCATGAAGAATTCATTCCTTCATTTCTGAGTTCACTCTCATAGGTGTTTCAAGAATTACTTCCTTGTTGAATGGCTGAGGGCCCAAAGTTTCTGCTGGGCTTGGTTGGAGACCACTCTCAGACTCTAGATGCCACCCACACCTCCTTGTGATGTGGGCTCCTCCAATAGGGCTCCTACTTCATCAAGCCCACAAGAAGTCCAGCTCCAGTCTACCAGCATGATGGACTCTTAAATAATACAACATAGTCACAGGAGTGACATCTTAGCATCCTTGCCATATGCTATTGGTTATAAGCAAGTTTACAGGGGATTATGCAAAGTGTGAATGCCAGGTGAGTCTCACTGTGTACCCAACACACCCAGAGAAAGAAGATTTAAGATTTGGGCATCTTACATCAAAATGAAAAATAGAATGAACTCTATATATGCATGCAGAATTATTGAAAAGCATCAATAAAATAAGATGGATTGATAAAGGTATAGAGGGACAGATAGATGGATTAAAATATAATAAAGCAACTATAGCAAAATGTCAATGACCAAATCTATGTGTGGATATATGAGCATTTAGTGAAAATGTTTGCTATACACTTGAAATTTTTCATAATAAAATAGAAAAATCAATGTACACCTATTAAAAAGAGCATAGACATAGCAATCATCATCAAGTAACAAGAATGAGTCTTTTCTATTTCTTCATACTTTCGAGCATTTTCTCACTTTACTGCAATAAGCATGAATTTTGTGTGTAATCAGGAGTTAGGAAATTTTAATTGATAATGGAGCTAATATATAAGCCAAAGACCTCTCCAGTCCAGTACTTATCTCCAGTAGCATCATTGCCTCCCCAGGCATCGTTCTCCAAGAGATCAGGACGTGATCTCAAACATTTTTTAACCTCCTTAGTACCCAGCTAAAGGTGGATCATTAGCAAATTCACCTAAGCCCTTTGAGATCTCATGATTTTAGGATGCATTGTCTCTTGGGCATAACAGTGTCATAATAATAGCACCACAGGTGAAGTACAGCTATTTTTTTACATACCCTAAAACCATCTCAGTTCTTCTCTCTGATTCTAGTATTTCTGAATTTGGTAAATAAATCTAAGTCTGGCTAATCTTAGTGATTCAGATTATATCATAAAAACAACTATGTAAATCTGGAGTGCCTAGGACTCATAAACCACATACCTCGGAGTACCTATTAGTGTGATTCTGTTGCAGGTAAATTAATTAGTCAGTATTATTTAAAACATGTCATACCACAGCCAATACCAACAACAGATGTTTGGGGAATGAAGTAATTGGTGTACACAGGTCTAGTAGACATTACCTTTTTCATTTTCTTTTTTTACAAGAGGAAATGGTTCCATCCAGCCAAGCACATTATTAAGGCATTCATATTAAATAAGTGGGTCTTGACACATGGAAGAAAGTTCTAAGGCTACTTATTGGCTGTTAATGGATTGTCTATGCTCCCTGCAAAATCATTTGATCTATAAGCATTAGTCACTTCCTCTGTGTTAAGTCTGTGCTAGAGGCTAGAATATAGAAAAAGAGAAGAGCATAAATACACAAAATCATTAGCAAATAATACAATACAGTATGTAACATGCTAGAATAACTAATAATTTAATTCAGCATTTGTTAGGCTAGACCCTGGAAGCACAAAAGTAAGCCATTACTCTTGCCTTAAAGAGCTCTTGGTACTACACAGAACAAAGGCGAGACAGAGATCCCCACTAATTGTCTGCTGCACTAAAACAGACTAGAAAAATCAATGAGTTTACACAGATGGTAAATATTCATGGACAAGAAAGCTAAGACCCTTGAACGGTGGGTTGGTTTTGCATTGGCATAAGGAAAACAAAGAAATAGCCTTAAATATCATCTTTAGTTTGGGGGTAAAGAAACCAACAGCAATAACAATGATATTGTTTGAGATTTTAATAATAATCTGGCTGCTTCCAAGATAGAGAACAAACTCGAACTACAGCATGGGGTTTTAGAGGAAAATGTCTCTTAGGATATGGCCAATGTGATGAGGATTAAGAACAAAAAGGTAAACCATCAGCGATGATTTCCTTGCTCGCAACCAGCATTCTCCATGAAAAGTTTTAGGGGCATTGTGAAAAATGGGGCAGGGGGAAATTTTGCTGATAAATTTTGCAAACAATCTGTTTGGGAGATGCTATTTGAACTTTTAATAACCCTATGAACATAAAAAGGAAATACAAAAATCTGCATATATTTAAAGCGTGCAAGCTGGTGTCTTTACATATATCAATCATTGAAACTATTACCGCAATCAAGATAATAAAATGATTCATCACCATCACGCAGCCACACAAGTTTCCTTGTGCTCCTCTGAGCCACTCCCCACCCCACCAACCTTTAGCAAATACTGATCTGCTTTCTATCACTATAGATTAGTTTCCGTTTTCCAGAGCTTCATGTAAATGAGCTCATACTGCATGTACTCTGTTTGTCTGGCTTCTCTCACTCAGTGTAATCAATCTGAAATTTATCCATACCTAGCACATGTTAATAATGTCTTTTTATTAATGATTGATTGATCAATTCCACCATATGGATATACTACAGTTTATCCATTCACCCATGGATGACATTTGGGTTGTTTCTAGATATTGGCAATTAACAAATAAAGCTGCTATGAACATTCGTGTAGGAGTCTTTGTATAGACATATGTCCCATGCATCTGTCATTTCTCCTGGGTGGAGTGGAATGGCCATCAAACTATTCTCTTTTCAAAGTGGCTTCCCCAGTCTAACATCCCACTTGCAGGGGATGAGAGTTTCAAATGCCCCCCATTCTTGCCAGCACTTGCTATGATGGGTTTTTTCAATTTATCCATTTTAATGGGTGTGTGGTGGCAGCTCATTGTTTTTAATGTATCGTTCCCTAATGACTGATGGTGTTGAGCATCTTTCCATATGCCCGTGTTTACATCCATGTATCCTCTTTAGCCAGGCGTCTGTCTGTTCAAACCGTTTGCCTAGTTTTTAGTGAGATTATTTATTTTCTTATCACCGAGCCTTTAAAATTCTTTATATAATCTGCTTACATCTTTTATCGGATACATCATCTCCTCCAGTGGCTCATTCTCCTAAGAATGTCTTGTGAAGAGCAGTTTTAAGTTCTGATCACATCCAGTTTACCAACTTGCTCTTTTGCGGATCATGCTTTTTTTTTTTTAATTGTACCAAAGAAATCCTCAGCTAATCCAAACTCAAAAAAGTTAGTTTTTTCCACTTTTCTCCTCCAGGTTCTGTAAGTTTAGTTTTATGATGAGGACTAGCATTCACATGCATTAATGTTTTGTACATGCTTGTGTCAAAGCCCCAGCACCAACTATCAACAAGATTACCCTTTCTCTGTTGACTTGCCTTTGAGCCTCTGTGGAGCCATTTATACATGTGTAGGTTTGTTCTTAAACTTTGTCCTTTGTCCTTTGTTCTAAACGCACTGATGGCGTTTTTAAAGCTAGTACATCCCCTGCCTTGATTACTGTTATTTTACGACACTGAGATTTTAAAATGTTCATCTTCATTTTCAGAGTTGTTTTGGCTATTCTAGGCCCTTTACATTTCCATAGGACTCTTCGGGTCAGTTTGTCGAATGCTGCAAAAGAGGCTTCGGGCTGGGATCTTTGGCTGGGATTGCATTAAAGCCATACAGTCAATGTGGGAGATTTCACATGCAACTCGTAGACTCTTCGGACATGCGGACAGAGTACATCTTTCCAGTTGTCTCCCTTGATTTCTCTCAGTAATTTCTGTAGGTTGCAGAAACCACACATCGTTTGGTAAATTTATCCTTAACATATTTCATATTTCTGATGCTGTTGTAAAGGAGATCTTTAAACTTCTGTGGTTTTTCATCGTTAATCTATAGAAATATAATTACTATTTGCTCATTGATTTTGTATCCTACAACCTTGTTAAGCTAACGCATCAGTTCTGGCAGCTTTTTTGTAGATTCCATCGGATTTCTATTATAGACATTCTCATCCTTTGTGAATAAGGTCAGTTTTACATCTTCTTTTCCAAACTAGTCGCCTTTTATTGCTTTTTTCTTTCCTGATTGCCCTGGCTAGAACTCCCAGTATAAGAACCAAAGTGGTGAGAGAACACACCCTGGTCCTGGTCCTCCTGATCCTGGAGGAAAAACAGTCTTTGATGTTAGCTGAAGGTTTTTTGCAGATGCCCTATAAAACACTGTGGAAATCCTTTCAATTCCTGTTTGCCAATAATATTTATTAGGAATGGATACTGGATTTTGTTCAATGCTTTTTGATGGGAAAGGAGGATGCCCTCTATTTGAATGACTGTGCGGTTCTTTTTTCTGTTTAGTATAATATAATGCATTGATTCATTTTATAATATTAAATCAACTGTGCATTCCTGAGATAAACCACACACAGTCATTATGCACGATCCTTTTTTATAGATTGTTTGAACGCTTTGCTAAAATCTTTAGAATTTTTGCATCTATGGTCATAAAGGACATTGCTCTAGAATTCTTTTTTATAATGCCTTTGTCTTGTTTTTAAATAAATTTTTAATTGTTTAAACATTTTTTAAATGTTTCTATATAATTGGTATGATTTCCTCTTTGAATGTTTGGTAGAATTGACCAGCAAAGTCCTTTAAGGTTGACATTTTCTTTGTGAAAACGTATTTGACCACAAACTCATTTTTGTCAATAGATATAGGGTTATTTAGATTACTTCATTTGTAATGAGTGAGCACTGCTGTCTTTCAAAGTGTTCATTCATCAAGTTTCAAATTTACTGGCATAGTTTTTCACATTATTTCCTTATTTTAAATGATGGTATAACCCACGGTGATGTCATCTTACTCATTTCTGACCCCAGTTATTTGTTGCTTCTCTCTTTTTGTCCATATGGGGTTATCAGTATTATTGACCTATTAAAGAATCAGCTTTTGGTTTCAGTGATTTTCTCTATTGCCTTTTTGAGGTTTTTGTGTGTGTTTAATGGATTTCTACTCTGATCTTTTCTTTTTCCTTTCTTCTACTTAATTTAGGTTTACTTTGTCCCTCTTCTTCATGCTTTTTTTTAAGATTTTATTTATTTATTCATGAGAGACACAGAGAGAGGCAGAGACACAGGCAGAGGGAGAAGCAGGCTCCCTGCAAGGAGCCCAGTGTGGGACTCGATCCCAGGACCCCAGGATCACGACCTGAGCCGAAGGCAGATGCTCAACCACTGAGCCACCCAGGTGTCCCTCTTCTTCGTGCTTCTTATGGTGGAGCCTGAAATCATTGATTTGAGGTTGATCTTCTATTCTAACATAGAAGTTTCATGCATCTCATCCCCTGCAGTTCTCCATCAGAGCACATCCACAAATTCTGATGTGTAGTATTTTGGTTTTAATTCAGTTCACAACACTTTCTGAGCTCTATCCTGATTTTTTTTTCTTTAACCCAAGGGTTATTTATAAGTGTGTTTTTCAGTTTCCAAGTACTTGGGGATTGTCTCTATAGCCTTCTGTTGTTAATTTCTAATTTGGCTCCATTGTGGTCAGAGAATGCTCTTCATATAACCTAAAACCTCTTTAATTTATTGAGACTTGTTTTATGGCCCAGAATATGATCTATTTTGGTAAATAGGTCATGTCCAATTCAAAGAATGTGCATTCTTCTCTTGCTGAATGGAGTACTCTACAAATGTCAATTAGGTCAAGTTGTTCAAGTCTTATCAATTATGAAGAGAGGGCATTGAAATCCCTGACCATAATTGTGGATTTTTCCATTTCTGTTGCAGGTCTATCAGATTTTGCTTTATTTGTTTTGAAGTTCTTTTATTAGGTGCATAAATTGTTAAGATGTCCTCTTGCTGAATTGACTTCAATATCCTTACAAAATGACCTCCTTTATCCCTTTACTCTGATATATTCTTTTTCTGATATTAATATAGCCAGTCCAATTTTCTCTTGATTATTATTATCACAGTAAATCTTTTCCCATCTCTTTGTGTCTTTGTAGTTAAGCTGCATTTTGTTTTGCTTTATTTTTTGCATGCAGCATACAGTTGAGTATTGCTTTTTTTGTCCTCTAACAATCTCTAACTTTTAATTGGGGTATTTTATATTTACATTTAATGTGATTATTGGTATGGTTAGGTTTAAATCTATAAACTCATTGTTTTCTATTCATTCCATCTGTTCTTTTTCTCTTCTTTTAAATTGATTGTATACTTTTTTATGATTCTATTTTATCTTTTTTGTTAGCTTATGAGCAATATGTCTTTGTTTTGCTATTTCAGTGGTGGCTTTGGAATGTACAGTATGCATTTCTACCTTCTCACAGTCTACCTTCAACAGGTATTATATCACTTTGCATACAGGATATGAATCTTAAAATAGTATACCTCTCTGTTTCCCACCAACTTTTTATGCTACTGTGGTCATGCATTTTACTTTTACATTTGTTATAAAGCTCATGCTACATTTTTTTAAACAGTCAATTGTCTTTCAAAGAGATCCAAATAATTAAAAATTGTATATTAAATATTTGCCCATGTAGTTCCCATTTCTGGGACCACTCATTCATGCATGTAATCCATATTTCTATATGATTTCAGTAGCCTTCTGCCTGAAGGACTTCCTATAACCATTCTTGTGGTGCAAGTTTATTGGTGATGAATTCTTTCAGCTTTTTATTGTGTGTATATTTATCTTGAATCTAGAATGTAACTCCATTTAATGGATAAGCACAAAGAGGGCATGGGGTACAGTTTAACATAAAGTTAATTCTCTAGGAATCTGACTGCTAGGTCAATTGAGGTGAAATATTATTTTTTTGTTTTTCTGAACTCAGCCAAGAATTGATCACCATTTCAGAAAACCACATCACTGATGGTAGCACCAGCTCTATGCATCTGACTCTCATCTGCACAGTGGCGCATCTGACAGAGATAGGTTCACATGACTCCTGGTACCTGCTGCTGCCTCATTATGACTTCTGTGCACATGTGCTCCAGCATTCGCATGTTATTTATGATTAATTACTTTTCTATTGTTTTCTTTTGTATTACAGTTAAGGTAGGACATTTTTCTTTTTAATTATATGTGTGGTCGTCTATATAACCTATGAATTTCAAAGATAATGAAGGGTCAGTACCAGTTCTCTATTGGTGCCTAACAAGCTACCCCAAACTTAGTGGCTTCAAGCAACAATTATTTCTTTGCTGACAATTCTGTGGGCTCGCAATCTGGGGAAAGCTCAGCCACAGCATGCTGGCTGAGTGCACTGTGCCTTTGGGATGAGTTGGCTGATTATCCCGGGACTGGCTAGTCCTGGACAGCAATATGTCTGATGGTTGGCCAGGACTGCCAGCTATGGCAGCTAGGTTCTCCTTCATGTGGCCTCTCCAGGGGGCAGGGTCAGGCTTCCCCACATGGTGATTTGTTCCCAAGAGGGAGAAGGTAGAAACGGCAAGGCCTTTCAAGACCTTGGCTCTGAAGCCACACATCACCTATGCTTTGTTTTATTGGTCACAGTTAATCACAAGGCTAGCTGGGATTTAAGGAGATAGAAAAATAGATACCACTTCTTGATGAGAGCAGCGGCAACATCCCATTGCAAAGGGAGTACATGCACAGATGGGGGAATTTGTAGCCATATTTCGTAATTAATCAAAGAGCATTGCAAAATACACGTTATAAAAAGGGACATTGGGTCAGGCAGGATTGAGAATACTGCTCTGAACAATATTTTCTCCATTCCACCCCTCACCTCTCTCGAAGAGCACACATCCTTCCTTGATTTCTCCTGCAAACAAATAAGGAAAAATCCCCTCTTTGCTCAAAATGAGCTTCCCCTCTACAGATGGATGGCAACGGTCTACTCTCCACCCCGCTAAGTAACAGGACTGCGTTTGCCTGCAATGGTTAGTGTTCTTCACTAGGTACTTCTTACACTGTCAAAAAGAAATAAATGAAAATGAGGATTTTGTAACTACCCTTTTCTTGATTTGTTTTTCTCTAGAAATTGATGAACCAGAACACTGATAGCCTGTAGTGATTTTCATGTAAGCAGTCTTCATTATCGGATGACTGAAAAATTAATCAGATAACTGACCAATTAATTAGACAAATGACAAATTGCACTGCTCTGGGCGCAGTGCAATGACCCTGACATTCAACTGGCGGTGTCCCACGTTAGAGATGGCAAGACACTGGCACCCTGGATTCCAAAGAGTCTCATCAATGGACACACAGCACGTAGCACCCAAGTGATGGGATCTACCCAGTTTGGCCTGGGACAGTTTGGGACAGCATGTACCGTGCTCTGCACACCAGAACTTTGAACTCCTCCAAAAAGACAGACTGTCCAGCCCCAGATTTTCCTAGGCTGGCCTTGCTTTTTCTGTCACACTTTCCTCACAACCATGGGTTACGTTACACACAGCAAGACTGGGTACAAATCACAGTGAAAACCAACACACGTTTATGCTCAGAGGGCACAGAATCTCAGTGTTTTCATTACACCCAGGGTGGCAGAGGCTGAGCACACAGAGAATCAGGGTGTTTTCATTCAAGAGAGCTCCTCTCCAGCTCCTCCAATGTCAAAAGCCATTTCTGTTCACATTCCGTTTTCAGTAGAAACCTTCCCTGGAATGCCACTGCCTCCCCATAGGTCCTAGAGAGGCAAAAAGACTTCAAACACACAGAGCCTGCAAATATTTAACAAAGGCAAGTTCATGAGCCATAGTAACCTCAATGTTCTGACAACACCTGCTGGCCAAGGATGTGTGCCAGCCAACCAGAGGCCCAGGGACAGCCCTCCTCAACACCACCGGAAGGTACCAAGAGACAGCCTCTCCATTTGGCTGAACTAGGACATAACCTATTCCCAGAAATAAGTCTGAAATTCTATCAGGCAATAGACAACAAATTGGCTCTCTTGCCAGATTGCACATAGAAGGTAACATTTGTGTGGCACTGTGTCATATCCGGCCTATTAAGAGCTGGCAGCAGATAACTGAGAAAAGAAATAGGGAGCAGCCTCCCCTCCTCCAATAACATACCTTAAATCCTTGGATCTTCCAATGGAATTTATTTAGGGATCTCATTGCATCCTCCAAGAGAGCTGGAACCTTTGTTATGAAGTCTGAGCTCCAGGAAGCGGACGCTGCTGGTGACCCACCCAGATTCATTTACCAGGTCAGTGGACCCGTCCCCCCGCTGCCCGCTTCTCCCGAGAGTCTCCTCCATCCACCACACAGGAGACATACATCTGAGAGGTAA
Source organism: Canis lupus dingo (assembly GCF_003254725.2). NCBI lineage: Eukaryota > Metazoa > Chordata > Mammalia > Carnivora > Canidae > Canis > Canis lupus. Next base: position 69,754,715 of record NC_064250.1, read on the forward strand.
TGCCCCTCCCCAGAGGCTGTCCAAAGACAGACCAATACTGGGATTTGAGAGATTCCTCCCTTACCTCCAGGCAAGACCAACCCTGAGGTTAGCTGCATGCCTACCCATGGTAGGTGCTCCCCCCGGAGTTAAACAGAATCATGCAGCTGCCCTGTGCTCTTAGCTTTTCTCGTATACACACTTCATGTGTTTATAACTCCACTTGAGGGGCCCTTGAATGGCTCAGTGGTTGAGCATCTGCCTTTGGCTCAAGTCGTGACCCCCGGGTCCTGGGATTGAGTCCCGAATTGGGCTCCCCACAGGGAACCTTCTTCTCCCTCTGGCTATGTCTCTGCCTCTCTCTCTGTGTCTCACACGAATAAATAAATAAATCTTTAAAAGAAATAATAACTCCACCTGACCATGACTTCAAGGACAGGAACACTCTAATATGTAATGTTTACTGAATATCCCCTACAGCTAGGACTTTCCGATTTTTTGACAATGACTCAAAACAAGAAATCAATGTGCTGTATGTTATAATCTAGTATACACCTGAGTGCGTGTGTGCACATCTCAGATGTTCATTTCATGAAGTAGTATCTACCTTTACTACTACTGCTTTCCATTTCATTTTTAAAATGTTGGTCACTAAGATAAAAACAGACAGGGAGGCAAACTGTAAGAGACTCTTAGCTCTAGGGAACAACCTGAGGATTGCTGGAGGGGAGGGGGTGGTGGGGTGATGGAGTAACTGGGTGATGGGCATGAAGGACATGTCATGGAATGAGCACTGGGTGTTATATGCAACTGATGAATTTCTAAATTGTACCTTTAAAACTAATAAGACAGTATATATTAACTAACTTGAATTTAAATAAAACCTAAAAAATCAGTTGGTCACGACTCCCTAAATTAATTTTACTAACTCAGTAATGTGCATGACATACAGTTTGAAAAACGCTGTCTGCAACGCTTAGCAAAGTGACTCACACATAAGAGGTACTCCATAAATATTTTATGAATGATTAAGCGATTGGCTAGTTATGAGAATATCCAACTAACAGTCTGGAAAGGCCTTGACCTTTGGCTCTGGGTCTTCGGATCTTTCCAATTTGTTAGACTTCCTGGGAAGTTCCATGATTTACCTTCACAGATGGTGAGGCCCCTTGGGGGATTCTGGGAGGGGCAGGGGCCAATCCACAGGGCCCTTGATGGTGTGTGTGCTCCTCAACAAGTTTTGTAGTTTTAGAAATAGAGAAATGGTGACAAATTCAAGAAGGCCAGCAAAGACCAGAAATTAGCACAAAGTATTACCTCCAGAGAACAACCGCCAAAAGAGGTTGCAAGTGAGTAAAAGGGGAGTCATGAACGGAAGCGGAAAAAATTTTAAAATAAATAAATAAATAAAAATGTAAAGCGGCAAAGAAGGCGGTGAGAGCGTTTGATGCCATCACTCTAGGATGTCAGGCTGCCAAGCGTCATCTGGAAAGCACTGGTCCTCTCTGTGGGCTCCTGAAGAAGACACACACATTAAAAATAAATAAATACATAAATGAGGGAAGGAGCTACTTCATTATTAGCTGGGCCAGTGCGTGATCCCTCCCAAATCCAAGGGCTCCTGGTTGACGGTGGAAATAGGGGACTCGTGTCCAATGTGGTGGTCTGCGTGCTTTTTTCCAACTGTGGTGGCTTTGCAAGATTCTAAAAAGAAAGAGGAAAGAACAGCATAGAAGGGCGGCAGGAGAGCTGTGTGCTGGGCCCACTGCCGAGCCACAGGCCGCTGCCCTTCGTCCTGCCTGCCACCCGCCACCCGCCACCCACCACCCACCACCCACCACCTTCCAACTGCATCGCGGCTGGACCCGGCCCCAGCGATAAACCTGAGCATCTCTGGGTCTGCCCCTCCGTGACCCCATCACCCACGGACACTTGATTTCCCATATTATCAACCAACATTCCCCAGATGAAGCAACCTGGACCTTGACCTACTTGTAATTACAGTTGACTACCAAGGAGGCTGTGAACCTGAGTTGGGAGAAGTTACAGCTTCCGGTTCGCTCCTCTGACAGACACCCCTGTGCTCCCTTCCAGTGGGAGGGCAGGCAGCAAATCTCCAGAGCGCGACAGGCCTGGTGACCCCGTCATCAACGGAAACCACGAGTGGTCTCCTACCGCATTCGGTGTCGCAGGCATCTCAAAATACCACTTACGCTCATCGCTGCCTTGAAATTGTGGTAGTGGCTACATTGACCACCAGATCTTATTAAAAATAAAAGCACACATCTGAAGGGCACCTGGGTGGCTCAGTCGGTGAAGCATCTGCCTTTGGCTCAGGTCATGATCCTGGGATCCTGGGATCAAGCCCCACATCCGGCTCCCTGCTCAGCAGAGAGTCTGCGTCTCTCTCCCTCTCCCTCTGCCCCTCCCCACTGCTCATTCTCTCTCTCTCTCTCTCTCTCTCATAAATAAAATCTTTTTTTTAAAAAAAAGCACATATATGACTACATCACAAGTCTGCCTTTTAATATATTGCAACTTTATTTCAATAGAATGAATTTCCTTTGTAAGCCTACATAAAATTTACTCATTTAAAAACGTGAGTGAGCTGGGTCTGTAGGCTTCCCCAGAGCAACGACGTGGGCCAGCAAACAGGCCCGTGGCCTAGACAAGGACCTCCGATGAACACCTCTGTAACGCCATGAGTTGTGTTTATTTCTTATTTCTTCTCATTTTCAACCACTTTCCCCTTTTGCTTTAAAATATATATATATTTATTTACATATACTCAAATTACAAGAATAACTTAAGGCTACGTGAACCAGTGAAACAAGGCAAAAAGATGACACAGAAGTCGATACAGTTACCTCCTCCATGCCCCTCATCGTCTATGCCCTGAAGAAACCCACCACACCCTTCCCCTTGCTTCTACAAACACACGAGGGCTGATTTATTGCTTGCTTTATACCAAAATAGAATCATTCTACACACATTATTCCGTAATTTATATTTGTCACTTGGCAATTGACACTGCAACACAGACATTCCTACAAGTCTGTGACTACATGTTTTTCCAGTTTCTTTATATGCTTTTCTATAAAATCGTATGTGAATGAACTCACATCGTGCACGTCATGGTGCTTTGGCACAGCCGTCCCCTCTTGTCCGCCTCCTCGTCTCTCCAACTTGTCTTACTTACCCTTCACTACATAACAAGATAACTCCGACCCCAGCAGCTTAAAACAACACGTTTATTGTCTCAGAGCTTCAGGAGGTCAGGAGTCTGGGAGTGCTGAGCTGGATGGTTCCGGGTGGCGAGTCTCTCATCGGGTTGTGGTCCGGAGGTTGGGTGGGGCTGCTGTCATCTGAAGGCTTGACTGGGGCCAGGAGCTTGGAGAGCCCATGTGGTTGGCAGGCGGGTGCTAGCTGGTGACAGGAGGCCTGTGTCCCTCACCACATGGGCCTTTCTAGAAGGCTGCTTGAGTGTCCTCACAACATGGCAGGTGGTTTCTCTCTTGGCAAAAGGGGAGAACACAGTGGAAGCTGTGATGTCTTTCATGAGCCAGCCTCGGAAGTCACCCATCTTCATTTTTGTGCTGCACTACTGGGTACCCGGGTCAGCCCTGTTCACTGTACGTAGGGGCTGTACCAAGGTGTGAACGCTGGAGGCTCCCCAGAGGCCTTCCTGGACAGTGGGCCCTCGATCACCGCCTCCTGCAAGGGCCACCTCCCCAAATCACTCGTGTTAACAACCTTCTCTTTTTTGTTCCACGCTTATATGAACATGTACAAATAGAGACATGATGTACCTATGCAGACGACTTACGAGATAGGTATTAGTAACACTCAAATTTTAAATATTTTTAAACATTTAATACATCTTTAATTTATAGAAAGTTCATAAAATTTAAAATAAGGGTTTTTAAATATTTAAAAATAAAGAAACAGAAACCCTGGTTCAAGATCTCATGTGACAAGGAAGTGGAGCTGTTGGTATTCGGAGCCAAGACTGTCAGACTGCAGAGCCCACACTTTTCCCAGGACGCTGAGCCACGGTCGCTGCACTGTCTCTCTGCCTCCTTCTTGGTGACAGCCCTGAGTCTCCTTCCAGGGGACTGTCACCCATTCTGACTGCTCGTGGAAGTGGAGACTCAAGTGGTCAGGGCCTGTGCTCTCTGCTCAGAGCCTTTGTGAAAACCCGGTGCTCCCCACTCAACCTCACCAGTGAACTTAATTTGCATCTGCTCTGGGTCTTAGTGCACCACATTAGTTCTCTTCCTAATTTTACAACAAAAAGCTTTCTTTTTTTTAAAGATTTTATTTATTTATTAATGAGAGACAGAGAGAGAGAGAGGCGGAGACATAGGCAGAGGGAGAAGCAGGCTTCCTGCAGGGAGGCCGATACAGGACTCAGTCCCAGGACCCCGGGATCATGCCCTGAGCCAAAGGGGGATGCTCAACCGCTGAGCTGCCCAGGCGCCCCCAAAAAGTTTTCTTTATGCTTTTATTCTTGCGAGTGCAAATACTCGCAATCAAGACTCCGGGGAAGATGTCTGCCCAGCACCTCCACCCCGCTCCCCAACCCAAGGAAACAGAATCCAAAAGTGGGGAGCACTGGATGTGGGCCAGCTCTGTGTCTTTACTTCCACTGCTTCCCTGCTTCTCAAGCTCTTCTTTCTAACCTCCATCGCCACCAGCAGGTCCTAACAGGGCCTAGGTCCTTCCGTGGTCCATCGTCTGGTGGGCGTCAACAGGCGGCAGGGGGACCCCCCTCCTTGCACTGAGCGCTTTGTGAATACAGGGGATGAGACAGGAGGAGTGTGCAGTCTGTCCCTAGACCTGGACCCACACACGTCCCAGAGGATTGTTGGTTCCACCAACACGGAGCAAGGGCTCAGGGCAAGGCCTGAGGACAGAGAGGGTGGACGGCAGAGCAGCTGCTCGCAGGTGGCCATTCCTTCGTGGGGGACATCCACAGCGTTTCCCACGGATGTTAGCCGGTGCCCCTCTGCGAAGGTTCTGTGGCTGTCACCCAGGATGACAAGTGTTGGGGAAGCAAAGGAAACCAAGATTCTCTTACCAGGCTGACGCGCACCGTGACTCCAGGGCAGGGAAACACGGGCGAGCTTTCTGAACCCGAGTGGACCCCGGGCCCTCCCCCCGCTTGCCCAAGTATCCTCTCTTCCCTGGAACGTGGCTTGGGAGCTGCTGAAGCAGGGTAATCTAAGTTTGTTCTGACCTCAGCAATTTAAAACACGCAACCAACAATGTCTGTATCCTTTGTTTTCTTCTCCTTAGGTCAGTAACGAGATCCGAGAGGTTTCCGTCTTGCCAGAAGTCTTTATTTATTTACATTAAAAAAAGGCAAAAAAAAAAAAATAGTACATCCACTAACCAAGGTTTCACTCTTTTTTTGTACTAATATACTTCGGTCTCGGCTTTTACCTTGCTGGAGGGAGCGCTTAATTACTTACAGGCTTTGCGAGAGCAGCCCTCGGTTCAACTGTACCGCTGTTTACACTGCAGCCCGCATTACAGAATTCCACGGATTTTGGCTCCTCCGTGTCCTTCTTTGGAGGCGAAGGCTGTGCTTTCAGCGATACGCACAGAAAAGTTGAGGAGTACCAGCCCCTTGCTGGAGAACGCATAGATCCGGTGATTGGCCCCTCTGCCCTGAAAATGAGGATGCATTTCACCCTCTCCCTGCCCCCCAAGAGATGTCAGTTAAGATTTCTCATTAGCCACTTGAACAAATTATCCCACTGAGAGGCTCTGCAACCCCCCACCCCCACCCCAGCCAGAGCTCCATCAAAGCCAGGCCATCGCCTCAAAATGGATGGTGACCGTCCTTCCCTTGCCTGGATGGGCCTCAAAATCAGCGTTTCTAAAGAATACCAAGAAATGATGGAGCCTCCCCCGCAGGAAAAAACACTTTTATGGATGGCTAATCAGCAATAATGCTGCAAATGACCCATCTGCAAAAATCTTCAGTGCCTTGAGATCTAAATTACTCTAATTTTTCTCCCCAAAAATTAGGTATAATATTATAATTTCAAGTAATGCAAGAGCAATTTCTCCCTTCATTGGATACCAAGCTCAAGATGTTACAGGAAAAAGAAATAGCTTTTACCGCTGATATGAGAAATTTAAAAGACAGACAAGTGTGAGCAAACAAAAGCTGTCACATCAAATACTGCAGGGGAAAAAAAAAATCTAGAAAAAATGCCAGAAATGCTCAAGTCTAAATAAAGTCATTTATTTGTTATTTTAACCCCTTCGCTGTCAGCCGCTGGCGAGGCGAGCAGGAGGTACTAGAGACGGCTCTCTTGGGCTCCTTAGAATGGTGGTCCCAACCCAGGTTCCCCTCATTCCTGGGTCTCCTACAGGGTTTCCAAACGCAGCACCACTGATGCTTCTCTGCTCCCGACTCCTCTGTGGGTATCACTTTTTCAGAGAATTCGATCGTGCCCAATCTCCACCACCTTAATCAACCAAAGAAACCAGACCACAGGTCGCCGAAGGGCAGCAGCCACACACCATCTATGTGCTTAGGTAGACGGTAGGGACGCGGTACAGCTCGGTGGAAGTCATTGCTTGAATTTAGTGTCCTAGGTTAACACGAACTCTTTCGCAGGGGAGGGGACTCTGTGAAGGACAGCTGGGACCAGGGTGAAAGCACAAACTGGACAGACGGGGGTACATCCCTTACTCCTCCCTGGTCACGTTCATAAGCCTGTTTCCTATGGTCAGGATGATGTACTTTTATAAAAATTGAGTGAGATAAGGTTGGTGAAAGAGCCTTGCTCATGAAGGTCTCTAGAAAGAGAGGCAAGTACTTCTGGTTAAAATGTCTTGATTGGGCACAGAGTTTGCGCAACTCAGTGGACCCCAAGATGAGTAAGTCACAGCTCCGTCCTCAAGAATCCACATCCTCCATCCCCCACTCACTCTGCCCAAGGCAGTAAGGCTTCAGTTTCCAACAAATTCCTTCAGCGGCCCCTACCAGGACCTCCCAAGTGAGAGAATTCCACAGACGCAGCTCCCGCCTGCGTGCAGATGCCTTGACCTCTGGGTCTCCAAACTTTCTCCCAGGTGCCCATTCATCCTTCCCCAGTAGGGGGCCCACCTTGAGCCTCCACACACCTGTGGCTCCCTGGGAGGCATCCTGGGTCCTCGCCCCTCCCTGCAGCCAGCCAGCTCCTCAGCACTGCACCCAAAGCCCCCCATGGTCATGAGGTTTCCCCCAACCTCATGACCATGGCAACCTCGATCGCCCCCCCCCCCACTCGAACTGTTCATCTCTGCTCAAGATGCTTCCTCGAGGTCTGAGCTCATGCCCATTCGCACTCCAGGCTCACCCCCTCCTGTTTCAGGGGGTCCCCCCTCCTGCATTTCCTCTCCTCTAGTCCTTGGCACCGTGTGCTGCACCCGACCAGGCGTTTGCACTCAGCTGGCTGCCCGCTGGTGATGAATGCCTTGAGGGAAGTAACCCAGCCGCTCCCCCCACCCCCCGCCCAGGGCCTTGTATAGGGCAAGAGGCAGGATGGGTCCTTAACATGGGACTAAGTGAGAGACGCCTGTGTATATACCAAAGTAACTCCCTTGGGTTTTTAACAGGTAGTACACGCTTGCCTTCCAAATAAGTCAGGCCACGCGAAATGCTTTTCAAAGATATTCCCAAGCAGGAGGAGTGGGGGGTCTCCCGGCCAGGATGCCACCTTGCCTGGGCTCGTTGGGCCATTTGTCCAGAGGCCCCGACTGCCTCCCACCTCGCAGCACCCTCGTCTTAGGACCCTCCCGGCTCTGCCTCCTCTGGAGGCTTGCTGTGGGTGGCGGCGGCCGCCCCGACCCCTGAAGCCCGCGCTGGCGGGAGCGGCTCGCAGAGACTCTCCCCGGCCGAGCCGAGGGACGTGCGGCCGCGCAGCCATGTGTTCTCAGCCCAGACACTCCGATGTGGGTTTCTGTGTGGGAGAGTAAGAGATGCACACACTCGGCGAGTCTAGGATTTGTGGCTTGTGTTATCTCACAACTTCACATTTGGAAGAGGTATTTTAATTTCTTATGAGTTGTGAAAATAATTATGTAATTCTTCCACCTTCTTGAAACTAAGATATTTCCAACTGACTCCGGTAGTCTGGGGCTGACATCCTTAAGGCGACTTTGCTTTTTTTTTTTTCCTTCCTTTGAGTTTTCAGCCAATTTGTGCCAAACAAACTCTTTAGTTGTTAAAACAGTTCATGATGGAGAACCATCTTGCATAAGAAAGTAAAGGAAAATCCTTCTTCCCTCCCAAAATTAACTCTCCACAACGACTTCTGAAATACAAATGCCGCTTGCGTGCTCGCGGGGAGCCCACTTCCTGATTTGTTTTTGGGCTCCCGCGGTCTCTAGCGCTGCCGGAGTTCTGCACCATGCTGCCTCGCTCTTGCTGCTGCCTCCCCAGGTCGCCCTCGTTCGTCTTCAGTTGTTTGAGAGCCTAGGGAAGGGCTCGAGGGCATTGCACCATCCGACCCTGCCATGAAGTTCTCAATGATTAAACTGATTGCCCAAAAATGCACTTCTCCATCGAAAGCCTCCCACTCGAGATTTACCCCTGCCAACCATTAAGCCACTTGGGCATCAACATCTCTGAGCATCTGCGACACCCCAGACCTTCTTCGGGGACACGAAGGACGCTGAGCCTACAGGCAGGTCACGGATCCATGAGGGACCGTAGGCAGTTTATACTCTAATATCACCCACAGCTGACTTCGTGCCATTCCCACCACAAGGTGATCATTTCATGAAATACACACCAGAGATTGTCAGTAGTCAGGATGTGTTTATCATTTCTTCCAGGGCATAAGTTTTTTTTTCCTCATATGTATTTCATATTCCTAGCTGGAGGAATATCAAAAGAATTTGAATATCACCATCTGGAAGTTATGCCATGGGCTCCAGTGGGCAGGATTGGAGCTGGGTTTCTCTTCTTCCTCTGAAAGTGTGTTTCTTCTGCTTTGAAATGAGCACAGACTCGTTTGATCCCCTGATGAGCCAGACCGGGGCTCTGAACGCACTGCATCTCCACCCTCCGTCCTCGCAGGCTCCTGGGACTCTCCAAGGCAGAGGAATGGGGGTGGGGTCCCTTCCAGGACATCTGATCGTCTGTGACTCACTTACCCAATAAATCAAATGTGCTGACATACGCGAATGCCAGAAACGCAGTGCCCCGCTACTCACTGGACGGCCTGCTGGGCGGCCTGGGTCCCGGGTTGTGCAACGGAGCCCCTGGGAGCCATCCCAGTTTCGAAAGCATGCAGTCACCAATGAATGCTCCATGGAGCGTCACTCCCCTGCACTCGCGCTCCCCTCGCAGATGTGCAGCGGTTACCTCTGAAACTACTGGTCTTCTTAAGGAACAGAGGCTGTTATTTGGAAACGGCCACTTTTTAGGCCTCTAGGGTATCACTTTTACATTTGCCGGTCTTCACGTCTATCCAGATGCTTCTGTCCGCTCCTCGTGTGGTTCTCCCTCCCGCCAGACCAGCCTGGGAGCTCCTCAAAGAAGCCTCGGCACCTGGCCTGTGAGGGACACGCGATACACAGAATAATTTTTCTTTAATTAAAATTGGATTTTGGGGAGACATACCTAGAAAAATGTTGCTATGGCCCATGACAGAGAGATTATGGCTTGTGCTCTCTTCTATGAATTTTATGATTTCAGGTCTCACATTTAGGTCTCTAATCCATTTTGGGTTTACTTTGATGCATGGTGTAAGAAATTGGTCCACATGCATTCTTCTGCATGCAGCTTTTGAGGGCTCCCAGCACCATTTCTTGAAGAGACTGTCTTTCCCCTCACTGTATGTTGCTGTCTCTTTTGTCATAGATTATAGCCCCAGTGGAAAAGAGGATGGACCTGTCTCCAAAAATTAAAAATGGAAATACCATACAATCCACTACTTGCACTACTGGGTATTTACCAGAGAAAATGAAAACACTGATGTGAAAAGATATGCACACCCCCGCGTTTATTGCAGCATTATTTACAGTAGCCGAGATGTGCAAGCAGCCCAGGTGTCCACCGGTAGACAAATGGATAAGGAAGATGTGGTGGATAGATACAGTGGAATACCACACAGCCCTAAAAAGGATGAGATCTTGCCATTTGAGGCAATGTAGACGGACCTAGATGGCATCACGCTAAGTAAGATAAATCAGGCTGAGAAAGACCAACACCGTATGATTTCACTCCTATGTGGATTCCAGAAAAACAAACGAGTAAGCAAACAACAAGTAGAATCAGACCCATAAATGCAGAGAATAGACTGATGGTTGCCAAAGGGTAGGAGTGGGGAGGGGACAAAAATGGGTGAAGGAGAGTGGGAGATGTAGGCACCTAGTGATAAGAGTGAAAGGCCCAGCACAGGGAACATGGTCATTGATACCATAATGATGTCGCACGGTGGGCACAGCCTAACATACACAGTTGTCCAATCGCTACTCTGCATATTAATGTAACGTTGTGTGTCAATTAGGCTCAAATTCAAAAATTTCAAGACTTAAAATCAGATTGCATTTTTAGCTCTCCCTCGTTAACTATCAGTTAGCTGTCTGCATTGTGTGTAGAGTTTGTACTGATAATATAACATTAGCTCCTCTTTAAATTTTCACTGGACAAGTTCGGTTCGGAAACATCCTCCGATGATCCCACAAGGATGGTGTCCAACCTGGGCCAGCGTTCCTAAATCCCACAGCTGTAACCAGCTCCCTGCTGCAGGCGTATATTTCAGGTATAAGTGCGAAACACCTGCCATTGTGAAATCGGCCCAATATCCCAAATTTAAGCCCTTCATATTTATTATTAGATCGATAACACAAATGAAGGACTCCCAGACGCCTCTTTAATGCTGAGAAGCAGAGCTGTGCAGTCATGAGGCACGCACATTCCTGAAGCCTGACCTGGAATCAGGCGTCCAGCCTCCCAGAGCTGCGGTTCCCTCCCCCGTGAGATGGATGTCCTAAGAGCATCCGTCCCGCCAGACGGATAGTGGGAATAAGTGAGTCAACAGGCGAAGCCTGCAGAACAGCCGTGGGCAAAGGCAGCCGCTAAGATGTTCGCTCTTCAATCCCTTTGGCCTCGGGACAACGCAACTGAAGACGGTTACAGACCTGCAGAAGGCCTGAGCATGAGGTCCTCTTCGGGAGGAAGAAATCTATAAGCTGCTTTAATGATGCATCTTATAATAACGTATTATACGACCCCTACTCAGAATTTTGACAAAAATGCTGTCTTTCCATAAACAAGATTCACGTGGAGACTCCGTCTACACACAACAAACCAGCTTCCTAGCCGGATGAGATCAAACAACTGATGATTAACAATGTCTTGTACAAACTGGTTTACATCTGCAGACCCAAACAAACCTCAATTATTTTTACCAAGTTACCTTAAATATGTCATCGGAGAGGTTTTTAGTGGACAGCATTGAACCTAATTTTCTAGTCTGAGAGTAAATAAATAGCATAGTAGGGTAGTACATTGTACACACTTTCTAAAATATTAGGTATAAGATATTTTAATACTGGGCCTATTGCAAGCTCAATACACAAAGCCCCTCCACATTTATAACATGACCTTGCTCAGTTATCTAGACTGAACTAGGTAGTGAGTCGTCTGGATTTTTTTCCCCCATTCTCTTATTTAATATACGTTGGAAGGGTCTTTGTGTGGGGCAACACAGGGTCGTGGGGCAACAAAGGGTCTAAGTTGGCTTTCTCTTCTCTCTGACATAAGGATAACTGCAAGGTGGGAAAAGCTCTCGGTGAAAAATAGAGTACCCAGGAAAACAGATTTGTGAGAGGCAGGACTGGACAAAATGTGTTGGCTCCCGTGACCGCAGACTTCCATCAGACGTTCTATTGGTGTTACTGCCTCCAGCATTTATAAAAGTAAACTGCTCCAGAGAGCAATTGTCTCTTTCTCAGCTGGGATGTGCTCTTATTAGACCAAGTGGCATCGATCACCCACCCAGACCGTACGCAGGGAAAGCAGGTTCCTGCAGCTAATCTTGGTGATATTAGCTAGTCTTTACACAACAGAAGGAATGTGAGGCTCTGGAAGCTTCCAAGGCCTGCCCAAAGCCCTGGGCTGAACCAGATGTGTAGGAGGCCATCTCTGGTCTCTTCCCTATGCCTTGCTCATGCCTTCCTCCGCATGGGACCAGCCTGGCATCAGCACTCCACCTGCCAGGTACCCCTTGGGAATGGGCCAGCTCCCGGGCCCTGGATGTTCCGACAATTTCCACCAGGAGGAAGAAGAAGGAAGCCTTCCTCTCGCATCCCCAAAGGCTCCAGAAGAGAACAAGCCTCTGAGGCCCGCACTGCCCGAGCCCTTCCTCCAGAGGAGCCGCAATTCTGCAACACTCACACAGTCTCCCGATTTCTGTGACGGTGTTCATAGTCACTTCCTAGCTCATGTGAGCTGTAGGGCTATGAGCTTGACACCAACCCTGCTGCGGTTCCCCAAAGGCCTGCAAGATGTACAAAGTGTACATACAGACGTACACTCACATACTAATAATCTAGTAATGTCTGTGAGCAACACATATTTAAATCTCTCTAGGACTCAGATGTTGAGAACGTACGTGATCGCATTAACAGGTTAACAGGCTAATCCTCTCAATATGGCATCAGAGAAAAGTACATGTCACCTGCAAGACCAGTATCCAGTGACCTTAGTCTTTCTAATTTTGTTTTTGGAAAATTAACAGATCGATTACAGCATTACACACTTTCCTAAGTGTCAGGCACCAGGCGCAGGACCTTCCCTGGGTTATGGGGTTAATCCCTATAAGAGCTGCCAGATGAAGAAAGAACCTGATGCCCACATCTGGTGCAGATGATGGGACACTGGTGCAGATGCCGAGCGACCGGCAGGTGACAGCAGCACGCCGAAGCTGAGGCAGGACCCGAGGCAGTGGGCCTCCACTTCTGTGCTCCTCTGGAGCTCTCATTGAGCATTCTGCTCCTTTGAGGTCCCAAGAGCTTCACAGTCTGTCATGTAACTCACCTTCCCCACTCTGTGCAAGGGTAGAAACGAGTGTATACTTTGCATGAAGTCCATCCTGATCTATAAGGACCTACATAAAACATGTAGATAAGTGATGTATCAGTGATGGATAGACACAATATAGTTAACTTGAAAAGGATTCTAAACAATATAGAAAGCAACTTCCCATCCTTTATAGATTCGATCATGGCTTGGTTCAGGCTTACTACTGGTCAAGACTGAGGGAAGAATAAAAAGCATGCGGAGGGCTCTCCCTTGGCCCCAGAGATCAAAGTCGGGTTCTGATCGTATCTTTTACCTGATCAAAGTCACAGAAGCTGCATATTCCAGAAAGTTCCGAGAGTTTCGTGAGATTAACTCAGTTTGGCCCTAGAAGTTCACTGACCAAACATGGAGGAAGAAAGACCAATAGAACACTGCATGTTAACGACACCGGAATTAAATTTTTTTAAATAAATAAAATTTTTAAACTCCATGTTTAAAAAATAATGGATGGAGCCTGCTTCTCCCTCTGCCTGTGTCTCTGTCTCAAAAAAATAAAATCTTAAAAAATAAAAAAATAAAAAATAAATAAAAAATAGTATTGGAGGAAGAAAGGAAGTATTTGTGGGGGGGAGGAAGAGACACTTGAGCTTTTGTCTCGTGGCCAAAGAAAAGGCTGCAGTGACACGCGACCTACAGTGGTCCTGTTTGTTCCCAGGAACGAACAGGACCCGACTGAGCCCATTAGCAGATACAACCTCACAGGGGCTGATAATATTGCTGCTTTACTATTTTTAAGATGCTATAAGACGGCTTTGTCTTAAAAAAAAAAAATTACTGGTTGACTTAAAACCAGTGGGGAAGACATCTCTCCTTTTCTTTCCGGAGGAGAATTTTGGAATCGCTTAAAAAATCAACCTGGTTCCTCAAACATCATGGCTGCTGACTTGGGTTATTTGTCTTTGAGTGTGATGAGCTTTGTGCTGAATGCTGATGTGAGGTGTGGTTCACCGTGCTGCAGACTTAAATTGTCCTTCCCACAACTTTATCTGAGAAGCCTGACGGTGGTGACAAGCACAGGGCTGGTTTAGTTGGGTAAAACTATGCTAGCTGCAATTTACTGTGACAGGCTCCATGATTTTAAGTGCAATTAAATCCTAAGAATTTGCCCAGAAGAAAAAAAAATCTATCACATTAAAAAAAAAAAATTTAAGAGAAGGAAAAAAAATACAGTTGAACAACTAATTTCTAACTGGTTGCTCTTTTTAAAAAAAAAGAAAAGAAAAATGTATTTGGCTGAGCCCAGAAATCAGTTTCACTGTACAGGCAGGCAGCTCTCTTGACCTGAGAACGAGGCCTGCCCTGGGGCGGGGGGTCACAGCCTCCTGACCAGCTGCTCAGCCACTGCTGGCACCCATGGCTGCAGAGCAAAAGTGGGGGGAAATAGGAAACTTGCAGAAAGAAGCATCAGATGCTGTGATCACCTGATTGCCCCTCGGTGACAGGGGACCAGATAATTCCAAAACAGGTGGGGGCTACTTGCCTCCCTTGCTGCTGTCCATGTCCTCGCCCCACCCCCTCGTAATCACACAGATGGGACCCAAGGAAATGGCACCAGCGAGCCAGGCCAGCCTGCCCAGCTGACCAGATGCGGGAGGCCAGTGGGAGGGGAGGTCTTCCTCTGCAACCCTCTAGGGAATAGGCTCAGGAGCATGACTGTCTGACTGCTTGCCTTTTGGGAAATCTGAGTTGCATTTCTAATCCATGCAACCCGGGTCACTGGTGTCCTGGAAGCGGACCCGTGTCCCTACCCCTTCTTGGCACTCCACACTTGAAATCTTTATTCAACAGGAAGCTAATCTGACACCGAAACAGCTACCCAGGTTGCATTCGGGAAATCAGATTTTTCTTTAAAAGGTGTCAAATTATGGGGCACATGGGTGGCTCAGTGATTGAGCATCTGCCTTTGGCTCAAGTTGTGATCCTGGGGTCCTGGGCTCGAGTCCCACATCAGGCTCCTCACAGGGAACCTGCTTCTCCCTCTGCCTGTGTCTCTGCCTCTCTCTCTCTCTCTCATGAATAAATAAATAAAATCTTTTAAAAAAGAGAGAAAGATGTCAAACTATACCTAATGTTGTGGAACATCTCATATAAAGTATGCATTTAATTCAGTAGAACATCTTCAGTGAGACACCGTCGAGCTTCCTAACTCATCGTCTATGAGCACAGAACTCAACAGACCAGCCCCTGTACCTCTCCACTGCCATCCTACCCTCTCCCCAACACCCCAACTAGGGTTTACTGTCTCCTGGAGACACCAGCTGTTTGCGGGTCTTCCCTACCTCCTGCAGTACTCCATGCATAGCACTGACCACCCCCTGCAGGTGGCCCCCCAGGTTCTTCTACCATTGACAACACGCAAACGACCGTGCCCATCTTTCCCTATGAGGCCCTGAGCTCGCTGAAAGTGGACTGCCTCACTTACTCTCCAGCACCTCACGGGGCCCCTGGCCCACAGCAGGGTTCCCAGAGATGTTTGCCGAGGGCTCCTTTCCTTGGGAGTCGCTGAAACAGCAGGCACTAAAAAGCCACCTGGGTGACCCACTGCTGCTGTTGAACGTCTTCCCCCGCTGACAGTAAGCCCAGCGAGGGCAGAAACCCTTTACGCAGGTGCCCTCGCCGGCACTTTGGACCTGGAAGATGCTCAGTAAATGTTTCCTGAACCCATTAGTTAAAGATGATACTAATTCAGAGACCCTGAAAGTATGATTCAAAACCTCCAAACATCCCTGCCTTAAAGAGTATTAGAACATTGTCCTTCGGTGCTTCTCTTTTGTGGGTGCCTATTAAAGTCTGCAGAACTTGAACTTGCTGTAACCGAACATGGTACTAGATCAAGCAGCAGGTATCGAGGTCACCCCATCGCCGTGTCATGGAGAAGCAGGGCTGAGGAGCTGATGGTTCGTAATGGAGAGCGGCACCCCGAAGTCCCCGGCCCCCCTTCTTGAGCTGTTTGTCACTTTTTCCTGGACAGCCCTCTCTTGCTCATCACCCAGTGCTGTCCCCTGACCTCTATCAAGGCCTCCATCAACCCCGTAAGACTCAGCTCAGGTACTGCCTCCCAAGGACCTGTTGCTGGGCCCCTCCTCGCCCCACCTGGATGAGCACCCCCTACAAACACAACCACGTTGATGCATCTGAGGCAACACCTCTCCCCTGTTGCCTGCACCCCGTGGCCGGCACTTGGGGCACTGGGTCAGGACGGGGGGCGGGGGGGAGACAATTTCTTCTTTCCCTTTAGAGCAGTAACCTTGCAGGCTCACCTCAGGCAGAGTTAGAATTGCTGTCACCTGTCCCTATACCTTGGCTCTCTATTCCCCAGCCTACACCTTCACCTGCTTCCCCTAAATTTAATCACACAAAAGAAGTAGATCCTTCACATGTAAGAAGCCGTGTAAACACCCTGAGGTCTTGGGGCCCCTGGGTGGCTCAGTGGTTGAGCATCAGCCTTCGGCTCCGGGTGTGATCCCGGGGTCCTGGGATCGAGTCAGACATTGGGCTCCCTGTGTGGAGCCTGCTTCTCTCTCCCTCTCTCTCTGTGTCTCATGAATGAATGAATGAATATCTTAAAAAAATACAACCACCCTGTAGTCGCCAGGTAAAGAGGAGCAAGCCCTAGAAATGCTAAGCGGAACCTCAGGTAGAATGTCCCCTCGGAGCAGGTGTGGTGTCCGTCTCCCGCAGCAGCTGAGGTTCACCTGCTGGGGTTCTTAAGCCTTCCTGCGGTCGGGCCTCCCTCCAGCGTGTGCGCTCCAGGACATCGAGTCACAGACGTCCAGCCTGTGGAGAGAGAGATGAGGCGGAGTGCCACCACCGCGGGCACCGTGGGAAGGGCCACCTGCTACTTGCAGCAGCTCCAAAACCCACAGAGGAGTGGCCCCTTTCAGGACTTTCTCCTCGGAGCTGCCTGCTTGTCCCTTCCGTGCCCTTCCAGTCGCTTCAGACACAGGGGACACTGGCCTTCACAGGCTCTTCCCTCTTTAGCAGCATAAGCCACAGCTCCCTGAAGCCTGTACCTCTGGAAGCCACACGTCCTGAACCCCAAAAGCGGGCGTTACGAAAACAGGGCTGCTTTGCTTCGAGCACCTGATGGACTCCTGAAGAGTCCGTGCAAAACAGGATCCTGGCACTGTGCTCCTTGGTCCCAGGACTGACGCTGGACTCTGGAAGCGCGTTCCTATAGGTTGCACACCTGCGTCCACCGCGGTATAAAACCTAACCAAGGATTCGGACACTGCCCGGGTGCACACAGCCCGTCTGCATTGATTTGCTCGTAGAGGCCCTATAAAAAAAAAAAAAGTTCAAATTCACAAACAACCCGGGACCTTTCTTATAAAATTAACAAGTGCCAATTAAAATATACCTCACATTCCCATTTAAATGGGAATGCTCACTATGTCTGCGCAAAACGTCCCTGCCTCTTCAAGCAGCAGATGTTTATTATGAGCCCTGATACGGGTCACACAAAGTCACCGAGTCAAAACTGGATGGGCTGGTGGAGGTTATGTAACCGAACCCTCCACCCCCTGCAGGAATCCCATCCACATGCTGGGGGCTGTCAACATTTTAGGGACCTCTTTGGTACCTCGGGTTCTATTAGTCATGCGCAGTTTATTTTTGTTCGAAAGGTCAGAGGCAAATGAAGGCGCTTACAGCTTTTTTAAGCACGGGAGGCTTTTGTGGCAGGAGGAGGGGGGAACGCGGCCATCGGCGGTCAACCGCTGTCCCCGGCGCTGTGGACAGCCCTCACCTAGGGCACGACATGGAAATTAGCCTCGGATGTTAGTACCGGGTGCTTTCAATACACTAAAGCAAGGTCCTTAGTCCATTTTTTTCTCAACTATCTGAAAATATATGAGCATTCTGGAAACAACACTGAGGCACCACCTGGAACTAAAACTGACCAATGGGAGAGGGAAGGAGCCTGGAACTGGTGCCCTTTTTTTTTGTTTGTTTGTTTGTTTGTTTAAAGGGAAGGGGGATGGCAGGTCCTGGCATCCAGATCCATAATCTCTTACACACGTGTCCAAAGCTCTAAAGTTGTTTCATGCACTTAGCACAGTACCCCAACGTGAGGCCAGGGTCTCCATTCTGCCCCCCTTAGGGTGAGTATTCATATGATCGCTGTGAAAACATCACTGTCTTGGGGCACCTGGGTGGCTCAGTGGTTGAGCGCCTGCCTTTGGCCCAGGGCGTGATCCCGGTGTTCCGGGATCGAGTCCCCCATTGGGCTCCCTGCGAGGAGCCTGCTTCTCCCTCTGCCTGTGTCTCTGCCTCTCTCTGTGTGCTTCTCATGCATAAATAAAGAAAATCTTTAAAAAAAAAAAATCCCTGTCTTTGATAAGGAAGTGCTTCCCGGCTGCAGAACTCCATACTATACAGTATACATGATACACTAGACTCCCTTTCTAACATCAGGGGGGAAAATTCCCAGTTCTAGAAAACATCTAGCCCCAAACATTTTGTGGACTAGTGTTGTCGAAGTCTGATGTAAGAAGGCGCCTGGCATATAATTGAGATAAAGAAGCATCTAGACTGGAGAAAATAAGGGGGTCAGCGCTTGAGGTTACAACTGGCCTTCACCCAAACACCCAGACACCTGGTACCCATCCCCGGATCGCTGGACAACACCCCAATATTCGTCCCATATTGAATCCTAAGTCTGAAGTAGGTATTTCTGTTTTGTTTCTCTTTTTTTCCCCCAGAAGGACATCACATGAACCAATTTAAACTGAATCCAAACCTACATATGTTCTTAAGCTATTGAATCGGGGCAAAATCAGAACATCAAAATACGGTCCCAAACTAATTTGAATAGGACCAGCGTTCAGCTACGTCACTGGTCGGAGAGATGCAGCGTGAAGGTCAGACGGCTCCAGGGACGGGAAAGGCGTAAACCACCCATCCACTTGCTGACACTCTTCCTCAGGGAAGAAGGCAGGAAGCTCTTCAAGTCTCTAAAACAGTCGGAAAATCATGTCATGGGTACGTTTTGACCTGGCGGTACTCCAGAGGCGGCCCCGGGTTTTGTGTACCCGCTTTTTATTTCAATTACTTTACTGGCACTTACAAGCATGAGCTGAGAATCGGATGCTCCGCAACAGAGTCCGGTTCTCCACCAAAGATGAAGCCTCTCGGGATGGCCCCCTTCAGAAGCAGAGCACTTGTCGAAAGGCTCGTTCGCCTGATTTGGTGAACTTGATGAAGTGGCCAGAAACGCTACCTATCTCGTGGATGGCTTGTTAACGCGTTTTCCCTGGAATCTTAAATGCTAAATGCTCCTCCTTCAAATTCTCGAGAGCACTATTTTCACTTCTTCCTGTACATAGCAATTGCTAATCTCCTCGCTCCCCTGAAGGGTTTCAAAAGTGGATTTGTTCACATCATTTTCATCCTGTTCCTTGAATCCTGCACTATTGGACCAGAGTGGGGTTGTTTTCCTCGTCCCCAGGGCCGACCCCACCACCAGTGGGCCAGCGGGAGGCAGTGCAGGCGGGCCAGGGACGGTGATGGAGGGCCACCTCCAGGAGGGTCCCGGGGCGGGGGGGAGAGGGGTCCAGGCCGAGGGTCGCGTAGAGCACAGCATGCAGAGACCCTGCCAGGGCCATCGGGTTCTCGGGCTTTGCCAGGACCCGACAGCACTTTTAGACTCTCTGAGCCTGCTTCTCAGGAATCTGCTCCTTTTCTTGGGCAAATCAAGGATATCCAAAGCAGACTGAAGTGTTTGGATTTCTGGATTTACTTTGGTTTTTGTTCCCCCCACTTTCTACTGCAGTCCAACTGAGTCATCCACATTTTTTAAACAATGTAAGATTCCATTTAATCTGAATAGCTTTATGTTGGTTGAAAAAGTCCAGTGACAGGTCCGGTGAGTCTCACAAAGAAGCATGCCGGCTTCCCCTGCGCCTTCAGCAAACGGGAGCATTTGTCACTGTTTTTCTCCTCTCTGGGTGCTGAAATGTGATTCTGATTTATAAATCAACACCCGATTGACAGATGGATGGCCTACTTTCTGGGCGCTGGCTGCTGACGGAGCCCCAAGACATGTGTAAAACGATACCTGCTCTCAAGGGGTCTTCATTGTTTCCTTCTCAACCAGAAACGTTCCCAAAGCCATGCTACAGTATGAGAAAGAAGCAGGGCAATGAAAGACAGATGGTGTCACCAGGCCCTCCGTGAGAACCCACTGCTGAGGACGGCTCCCCGGGAGCCCGGCACAGGCCAGGCCCCCGTGGGTCTGAGAGACCATGAGGTGGGAATGGGGTCTGACAGGTGCATCTGGACAGGCAGAGAGAGGGCATGAGGCGCTCCAGGGAGGCAGGGGGTGGGAGGGAAACCTAGAGGCAAGAAACAGAGAAAGAGTCAGTGGAGAAGCCAACAGTGGCTGAGGCAGGAGATTGTAAAGGCAGAGCTGGAAGTGCCTGAGGCTGGCATCTGCAGGTCCTGAAGCCTGCTGTCTGTCCTTTCCTACCCAGGCCACAAGAGGCCCGGATGTGGCCGAGCAAAGGCGATGCAGACAGATAGTGTGGACCGGCCGGTGGTGTGGTGTGTGCACTGAACAAGAGGTCAGAGGCCAAGTCGCTGGCAACCACAGAGTCAGGAAGAGTAATGAAATGAGAGAAAAGCGGGGCAGGTTTGAGAAAACGTTCCAAATCATTGATGACTAATACAAACTACTCCAGAAATAAGCATTCAATTTTGCACACGCATTTTTAATTATCCCCTTATGGATGTGGTGCACAGCCCATTTCCCCTATAACTGACGCCCATTTCATGACCATCGAAATTATAATTCCTTAATTATGAGCCTAGCACCTCTTCTCATTTCCTAAAATTAATCCAGAAACCACCAGGTACGAACTTCTATTTAATAAAATGAACATCTGTGATGACACACCAGGAGCAAAATCCTAATTGTTCTAAAACTGGCACTTTGCTTTGACAACCAACCACCTATTTTTTTTTTTGTTTACAAAAAAAAAAAAGAATAAGAAGAAGAAGAAAGAAAATGCCTTATTCCTTTAAAACACCTGCTTTCTTTCCTTTTTGACTTCTAAAGGGAAGAGATTAATTTTTATTGGCAAGAAGAGAAGTCACCCTCTAACAAAGGAAAAGCTGCGCTCTATGGAAGAGTTACCTGCTGCATTAAATAATACGCAAGAATATCTACCCCAAACCACAAATCAAAGTGGGGCCAATCCCGTTTTCCCACATAAAAGCCCACAGCCCGATAACCTCACCCCTTTGGAATTAGGCAGCGGCGGAGGCTGCAATTCTCACCACTTGAGGGGTGGCCGCACCACCGCATTTCTGGACGCCGGATTTCCATTAGAATCGCCTCCTCTCATTCACTCCCTTCGCCTCCACCCCCTCCACCCCAGCGCGGTTATTCAGTGAGTTATAATTTGGCACTAAAATTCAATTAAGCTGAAACTTTGGTCATACGTGGCCGTTTTCTCAGCGGCCCGTGATGTCTCCCCACCCGGTTCCCAAATGGTAGCCAACGATCATCGATGTTTAAAGCGGAGGGAGGTAAAAAGTCTACCGAGATGGAGATCTGGATTTTACAAACCGGCTGGGATGCTCAAAAAAAAAAAAAAAAAAAAAAATGCAACGCACCGAGCGCGGGGGCGGGGGGCTCAGGGCATGAAAGCGCTTCGAGTGTGGACAGCCCGGAGGCCTCCTCGGAGGAGGAGCGACAGGCCAGTGCGCCCCTCGCGCTGCAGCCGGGAGGGCGCGCGCCCCAGGGATGGGATGCGGGAGCCCCCCGCGGCTCCCTGTGAGCCGGCCAAGGTCAGCCCCAGCAGAGAGACCCCATTGAGGACTGTGGGAGTCTGCGCGGCTTAATGGGATTGTGTTCGGTGCTTCAGGCGCTCCTTTAAAAGATTCCATGGCACCAACGAAACTGCAATAAAAGGGCCTCTCTAATTGCTCTCTGACTTTCTATGAAACTTTCTAAGCTGTGCTGACATCCTCGAATGCCGCCCGTGGAATCCGGCGAGGGGGGCCCCGGGGGTGCGCGGGGCGGGGGGGGGGGGAGCGCGGTTCTCAGCGAGGCGTGTGTGGGGTGGGGGCGGCCCGGGGAAGGGAGGGGAGCTGGGGCGGGTGTGAAGTCGGGGCCGGGGAGAGAAAACCATGAGTTCTCCTTTGTGTGCGGACAAACAGCCGAGCGCGGGAGGTCGGGGCCGGGGTCACGCGGCTCCGGGCTGCAGCTGCCGCCGTGGGGCGGGGGTCCCGGGCGGTCCCCGGGCTCCGCGGCCGGCGGCGGGAGCAGCATTCCGGAGGCGCGGGCGGCCGCTGTCCTCGCACGACCCCGGCCTGCCCGGGGCGCGCCCCGCTGCGACCTCGACCTCGGGGCGCCCGGGCGCGGGGAGCCAGGTAAGCTCCGCGGCCGGCGCCGCTCACCCCTGGGCCGGGCGCGCGCACCGGAGGCCCGGCTCCCTCCCGCGCCCCGACGCCCCGCGGGGACCCCGGGGAGCCCCTCCACCACCTGGGCCTGGCCTGCTGCGCGCTGCGCCTCGAGCCGGGCTCAGGGCCGCCGCACCCCCGAGCGCACGGGGACCTGCCCGGGCCGCCCGCGGGGGGCGGGGGGGGTCGCCCTACCCTCCCTCCGTCCCTCCCTCCCTGCGACCCGCTGGGTGGGCGGCGGCCTTACCGGGTCCCGTACCCCGCCCGCGCCCCTGGGACCCCCGCGCGCCCGTGCCGCCCCTCGGGCGCTCCTGCGCACAGGCGAGGGCCGCGGGGGGCCGCGCTGCGGCGGGCCGGGGCGCGCGGACGTGGGCCTCGGAAGCTGCCCTGCGGGGCCCACGCGGTCCCCCGGGGGCGGGCAGGGAGGTGGCGGCGTCGGCGAGGCCCGGGCGCCGGCAATCAAAGGCTGGGGATGGCGCCCGCCGCGTTGCCCACGGCCAGGCCCAGGGCATGAAAGGATCTTTATCCTCGAGTGACACGGCGGCGGCTTCCTCCGGCCTCCCCCTCCCGCGGCCCTAATTGGGGCCGGCTGCTAATGTGATTAAAGGCCAGTTAAATGTTTCTCGGGGCAGATGGTGGGAAGAGGCCGAGACCCCTGCCCCCTCCCCGGGGTCACGCCAGGCCCGTGGCCCGGGGCCGGTGGTGGTGCCAGTCCCAGCGCAGCCTGGCCAGGAGCCCGCCGATTGTTCACCCCGAGGCGGGGAGGCCGCGGGCGGGCTCCTGGGGCTTTATGTAAGCTGGTGGGCTTGGGGCCCGGCCGGATTTGGGGATTCTTTTCGCACAGTTTCCATTTTCTGGCCTTTGGAACAGCGCCCTGGGCCCTCGGGGCCCTCCCCCTCCGGAGCCCGGCGCCCGCGGGGCCCAGCGGCGGAGGCAGGCCCGGGGGGCGCGGGGCGCTGCGGGGCGGGGGGTCGGGCGGGCTCCGGGCCCTGCGGGTGGGATCGCCCCACCGAGCCGCCCGGCAGCGCCCCCGGGCCTGGGCGAGACGGTTCCCACGTCGGCGGCCGCGTGGGTGGTCTCGCCCGCCGGGGAGGGCCGCGGGCTCCGTGGTGGCGGCCGGGGCGCGGGGCCTGGGAGCCGGTGGGTGCGCCGCGCCGCGCCGCGCCGCTTCCGAGGGCGCCCTCCCCGCGCGGCCGCACAGACCGAGCCCGAGCTCCGAGCCTGGGCCCCGGGGCCCGCTCCACGCCCGACGCGCCCTCCCCGCCGCGGGCCGGGCCGTGCGCTCGCGCCGCCTCACTGCTCCCGAGTCCCCGAGGGCCAGGAGCGCCCCGGCCGGGTCCCCGCGCCCCCGAAGTGGCGGATCTGGAAGCACCAGGCGGGGGTGCGGGGCAGAGACGAGCCACATGGAAGCCCGAAGACCGAGTGAGCTCAGGACGCCCGCCAGGTGGCCCCGGCCGTGCGCTCGGGCGGCGGGGGCGCGGGGCGCGGGGCGCGCGGGGCAGGTGCGCTCGCAGGCCGCGCCCCCTCCTGCGCCCCAGCTCCGGGGCTCGCTCGGCCTCCGTGCACCGCGGGGGCGCAAGGTGCGAGCCCCCTGGAAGGCCGCGGGGCGCCGGGGGGACGCCGATGGGCAGCGGCCTTACCAGGGTCCCCCGTACCTCCCCGCGCCCCGGGCGCCCGCGCTCCTGGCACCCTCCGCGCGCCCCTGCCGCCCCCTCGGGCGCTCCCGACACAGGCGTGGGCCGCGGGGGGCCGCGCTGCGCCCCGAGAGCGCGATTCCCAAGCAAGCGAGCCCCCGCGCAAAGTTTGCACATCGGTTGTTTACTTTTTCCCCAAAATTTCTTCTGGAAGAGTCTACAGAACTTTCTCACATCTAACAAATGTCAGACTGAACAGATCAGAAGATATGAAATTAAAAAGAATGACATTTCCATTTAAGGGGAGTGAAAGCAAACGGTATTTTTTTAAAAAAAAAAAATATTTTTTTGTCAGAGTGTATGGTGGACCCAAAATGTTGTCCTGTTCAAAATATATGATTTTGTGTTTGATATTTAAAATATGCATCTTGTACGTGTTTTCAACCCCGAAAGAAGTCAAGCATTTCAAAAGCAAAAGCCGAAACCAAGAAAAGCCTGCAGAGAAAATGGTGAGGAACCAAAGCCTGTCTTTCTCCTGCTCTCCTATTTTTTTTTTGTCTTTTCCTCCCTAATAGCCTGAAGGAAAATATAGTCAAAATAAAACAATTTCATATTAAACTAACACATAGATGGAATTAATTCCTTCCCAGATGGTCTGAGGGACCTGGCTGTTTTAGTGGGCTCGGAAAATGCTAGATTCAAGGTGATTTTCTTTCCTTCAGCTGCTCAGAGAATTGTAAACAGCTTCAGCCTCATGATTTGTTTTAATCCGCTTATTGAACACAGATAAAATTAGAATCGTCTTCCACTTGACATAAACGTGGCAAAGGAAAAGTCACCAATTTTTTTAACCAAAGGAATATCTGTTTTTGTTTTGTACAAAACAGTAATATTTAACTAGTAAGTAACAAGCCGATTGACCTTGCGTTTGTTTAAAACTGCAAATGTTCTAATGTCAGTAACCCCAATGGCTGTAAAAAAAAAAAAAAAAAAAAAAAAGATTTTAAGCTCATCTTCCATTTGTTCTTTTCCAGTGATCTTGTGTCAATAAGCAAGTAGCATAGAGTAAAACAAATAATTTTGTATGTTCCTGGCACATAATTTTTGGAGTCTCAAAAAATAAAAAATACGTCAACTGCTGCTTTTTAGGAATAACCTTTAAACTGGACAGGAGAGGGGAAAATACGTTTTTGTTGACACTGGGGAAACTGGAAGACAGTCGAGGTGCAGTTAGCTTCACTCTATTGGGGGAAATGCCACCTGACCCAGAAGGCGTGTTGTGATGTGAGTCGCACCTCTGCAGACAGCGTGCAGCGCAGTTATGATACGTGTGATGATGTAATGAGCCGGACAGGTCCCCTGGAGCATGGAGACGGGACCCATACCCGCCTGGCAGCCTGGGCAGCTCCCGTCCTGCAGTCCCCTTGGCCGTACTGAGGTCCCACCTGGAGGACCCTCTCCATCTAACTATGTTTTCTCTCCTTTCAACACTCCATGGTGGCAAAAAATAACCCAAGCCTGGACCAAAACTTAGGATCAGAGAAGCCCCCCGGCTTCTTTGTCACATCGGCAGCACGTAGTCTGAGGAGGGAGCCAACAGTAGGGAATCTATATACGTCCCACAATAGGGGACATCGTGTCCAACCTCAGGCCTGATGACGCAGTTGCATTTAGGTGTGTGTGACAGTGTCTGGGATTTTTTGTTTGTTTCCATCTTTGTTTTGTTCTATTTTTCTGGGAAAATGAGAGTCCCTTTCGTAGCACTTGGGCCAGCCCGCACGGCCATCAGGAAAACAGGTCAGGACAGGAGGGGGATGTGGTCCCATGTTGGGATGCCAGTTTGCTTTGTGCTCGTTTATTAGGACTGAAGGTTTCAAGGTGCCTAGAATTGCCCAAACCAGAGGCGCATTCCCAGGAGGAGAATGAATTCTTCGCCACCACAAAGAGGCCCCTGCAAAGTTGGTCTGAGAATCTTACCCCTTCCTCGTGGGGATGGACCCCTAACACTCTCCAAGGAACAAAATAGCCAACTCACATCTTTTGAACATCCAAATGTTCAGTGATATTTAGAAAAGCAGACAGCTGGCCTCTGGCCTTGGAGACCTTAAAACTGCGTGGCCAGTATAGACAGAAGTGTCTGTGAGCGCTTGGGGGGAAGAAAGGAGAAGATGAATGTTCTGCAAGGTAGAAAGGTCCTCCTGGAGAGGCCCACATGGGGGTTTGTGCTCCATATCCGGGTCTCTGCGGTGGGAGCAGGACCATCTAGAGAAAGCCCAGCGATTTGTGGGACCAGCCCCACACTCCAGCAGGAGCTAGTTACTGATGGAAAAACAAATCTGATAACCCGAAAGCCTTCCTCCAGGTGCCACTGCTGGCAGGAGGGAGCTCAGACTCCTTCCCCAACAGGCCGACCAGCCCAGCCTGCATTCCTTGCCTCTGCCACTGTCATCACCCTGACTTGCCTCTGCTCCCCAAGACACCCTCCTCGGCCACCAACATTGGCTCAGAGACAGGCAGAGTGAGAGCCTGGGGAGACCCCTGTGAGAGCACGGGGTTCAGTGTCGCTCAGAGCAGGCCAGCCTGGTGAGGCGCCTTTAGAAGGCCTAGCCCTGGGGGCCTCAGGAGCACCCCTGGCCTGCAGGTGAGGAACCCTGTGGGATCGCAGTCAAACACGGACACCCCAACGTCTCAGACCCCACACGGTGGTGCCGCCACCTCGGTGAGCCAGCCGCATTGGTGTGCGCGTAGGGGCACATTGCGGAAGTCCTCCAGCACGTCCTGGCTCCTGTCCGGTGCCCAGCCACTGGCGTTCTTGTTCGGAGAACAAAGGCCCGGAGGCCCCTGCAGAACAGAGAAAGGCTGAAAGCAATGGCTTTCAAAGCTTGCTGACCGTGGCCAGGGTAAGAAATACATTGTGCATCTCAACCCAGCGCACACATAATGGCTACGTATAAAATTAGTAGTGAACTTTTTATTCGGGTCTGAGCGTTTTTCACAAAAGGATACTTCTCGTCCCGCGCATTCCTGAAACCTGCTGTTTGTCATCCCATTTCATGTCTTCTCGATGACGTCAGCCCCCTGCACAAATGATCCCATGACCCTAGTGGGTTGCAGCTCAGGGTTTGAGGAGCTCAGCACTCAGTCTGGGGCCCCCTCAGCCCCCACCTGCTACATTTGCGTCCCCCTATTCCGGCCCTGGAGTCAGGCTATCTTGCTGGGATTCCTAGAGCCGTGACACCAGGTTATCACCTCCCTCTGCTGAGTTTCTCTCTCTTAGGATGGGGGTGACAGCGCCCACTCCTAGGGTCACGGGGAGGATCAAATGAGCTCATGCACGAAATGAGGGTGTGACTCAAAGCGCTCAAGCACCTGTCCCTTGGTTCCTCTCCATCTCAGCCTCCCCTCTGGTCCTGCCTGGGATGCCGGCCCGGGATGCCTCCCAGGGGGCTTCTCCCTCTGCCGCCTCAGCTCCCGGCTTCCCTCAGGGCCACCTCCTCCTGGGTTCCCACTTCGTGTTTCAGTCCAGCTCAGATCCACTGATCCCTGATTAAGTCAACCCCATGGTGCTACATCCACCCCCGTGGACCACCAGCTGCCCACCGGGTGCTTCAGCACCGGCCCTAACAGCAGTGCATTGTTGGGCATGGGTGCTGCCCTGCTCCTCGTGTTGCAGATCAAGGATTTGGGGCCCAGAGGAGTGTCGCACAGTTTGTTAGTTGGGGTTAGGGCAGCTCGCCTGGCCTTGGAATAGGGCAGGCTCCGCCCGATGCGCCGCCCCTGGGTCCAGGGCCAGGCACAGAGGACTCCTGCTTCCCCGCTCTCTCCCCAGCCACCCTCGAGAGATGACTCCTCTCCTGGGGGTGGGGGGTGATCCTCGTGAAAGGGACAACGAACTCCCCCAGGCAACACGGAGAATTATTCGCAGACCGCCTCACCTCCTGAGCCCTGAGAGGGCCGACTTCATTGTCCATGGAGTGTCCCCCGCCTTGGGGGCAGAACCACACTCCCTGCAGTGACAAAGTCACAGACACCAGACCGGGGAAGGCTGCCCTGCATCCTCTGCACATGTGTGCGCCTGTACCCAGGTACACATGCACTCCTGCACACACACACACATCCACATGCAGGCACACACACACTTGCCGTGTGCATTATATATTTTTTTAAGATTTTATTTATTTATTCATAAGAGAGAGAGAGAGAGAGGCAGAGACACAGGCAGAGGGAGAAGCAGGCTCCATGCAGGGAGCCCGACGTGGGACTCGATCCCGGGACCCCAGGATCACATCCCCGGGCTGAAGGCGGCGCTAGACCGCTGAGCCACCCAGGGTGCCCTGCTGTGTGCATCTTAGTTGGCAAATTACTTTCACGCACTTTAACCACTCCAGCCTCCCGTAATCAGTAAATAAAAATTCGGAAATAGATGGCTCACTCGCTCTTAAGGGAGGTAAGAGAATTTTTTGGAGACTTGGAAACTGAAGTTGTCGATGAGGGGCTCTATCCCTCAAGTTTTTTCAGGCTTTATGGGTCTCCAGTAGCCCTGAGATGGGAAGTCACTGTGCAGGGGACCTCTGTGTTCCCCCAAAACGGACAGAGGCCTTCTGTGGGTGAAGGCCCAGCTCCAGGCACCCCAGTCCCTGCCCGTGGAGCCAAGGTTCCAGTAGGGGATAGAGGGGCAGGGCAGGGCACGCGGCACAGATAGACGGTGTCTGGGAGCAGGTGGCCATGGTGCAGGTGGCCAGAGAAGTGAGGTCGAAAAGGAAGGCGGCAGCAAAGCCCTGGGGAACGCTCTGGCATCTGTGCAGGCAAAGGCCTGATCTAGGGCCAGGTCCAGTACAGAGGAGCAGGAAGGAGCTGGTCTGGCCGCAGCAAGAGGCAGGGAAAAGGAAAATGGAATGATGGGGCCCCTCTGGCCCTCCGGCCCTGCACAACCCACCTTCTGTCCCCTGCCTCCGAGCCCAAGGGTGCTGCAGAGCCCCTCACCACCCCCCACCACCTCTCAGGGCTGCAGCAGGTCACTGCAGCTCCGTGTCTGGAGGACCCACAGCTCCATGACTGTTCTGTGGAGCCAGCCCCCTCTCTGGGCTTTTGCAATCGGTCCTTCTGAGTCAATTTTCCCTTGTAAGGATTTTCCCTTTTACTTGTTTTGTTCATCTGACAGCTTCTTATCTCTTTGAAGTTGCTCTTGTACGATCCAGCTGTCCTGGCCGGCCGCTTCGCTCCCTCTCGGGCCCTCACAGGGGCACTGAGAGCAGTGGACACCCGAGGCCTTCGCTGCCCATCTGCCCGTACCGGGGGAGCCCCGGGACGCTGGAGGTAAAGCTAAAGAGCTAGCAGGGCTCCGAGCCATTCTGCAGGCTTCCTCCAGCCACAGGCGCCGGCTGCTGCTCGCCCCTTCCCACGCATACACGCATGCGCACACACACACCTGTTGTCCCAGGGAGAAAACCGTCCACATGCAGGAGTGAGCTGCCCAGTGTCACGCTGGGAGCCGCACTCAGGGCCAGTGCAGGATGCCTTCTGAGGCTCGTCCTGACCCTGGGGCCCAAGCACCGGTGTTCCCTTGAATCTGTCCACCTGGAAAGCAGGTGCCACAGACCCGGGCTTCTGGCCCCCCTTGACAGTCAGCTCAGGTGTGTTACCCACCCCCCCCCCAGCCTCCCTGAGTGCTGCCACCTGCCCACCTGCTCCATCCGTGCACTGCTTCTGCTGGACAGCTCTTCACTGTGTGTGCAAGCATTCTAGAAAATGCTTTGAGCTCCACCAGCCCCTGGGCCTTGGGCCCTCAGAGGTGAGCCTCTCAAGGCAGACAGGCGGTATGCACAGAGGGGCGGGGGCCCTGGCCTCCCAGCCTCTGGCCTCAGGCCTCCCGCCAACCCTCTTTGCTCTCAAGTGTGCCCTGCCCACCTGGTGCTTCCCTCTTGCTTGCTTGCTTTCCCTGCCCACTGGACTTTGGATGCATTTTATTTTTTTTCCCTTCCTGCCAACCTGTCACCTTGGTCACTGCCCTTCACCCAGTGCCTCCCCCAAGTATATTTTCCTCTGAGGTTTTCCACCAGCATAAACCTCCCAATGTTTTTGCTTCAGGGTGTGTTAATATTCATATTCTTCGGGGCACAAAAACACCAAAGCAAAAGAATGTCTTCTGGAGGTAGGTGCCCAGGTGATGTTGGGATCCTGTGGCCGGGTCAGCCTGTCCTCCCTGCCCAGAGCTTGCTGAACCACAACTCCAAGCAAGACACTCAGAGTGCACCCCCAAACTCTAGTTCAAAGCACACCTAATAGACTCCTAACTCGGGGAAACGAACTAGGGGTGGTGGAAGGGGAGGAGGGCGGGGGGTGGGGGTGAATGGGTGACGGGCACTGAGGGGGGCACTTGACGGGATGAGCACTGGGTGATATTCTGTATGTTGGTAAATTGAACACCAATAAAAAATTAATTTATTTAAAAAAAAAAAACAAAGCACACCTAATTTGGCATCTGATAGAGTCATGGACCTGTGGAAATAGGAAGCCCCTCGGAGGGCATCTAGCCAGGCCCCTTATTTTAAGAGACTGACCATAGTGGCTCAGAGAGGGGAAAGGACTGGCCCAAGGTCACACAGCCAGTAGATAAGTGTGGTAGGACTGAGTGGAAGGGCTCTCGGCTTCTGCTCTGGCTGGGTAAGCAAACAATGGAAGCAATAACCCAGCTGATCATGAAGGTGTGATTTACACACCGTTCTGAGCACCAGGTGAGCTAAGCATTCACTATGTGCCAGTACCATCGTGCCGCTGCCTCTCTGCACTTCTCTGAACAATCCGTCCCTTCCCCAGCCCAGCTGGCTCAGTCTATACCAAGCAAGGAAGCCTTCCAGGCCTCGCTCCGGGGACAGGGCTTCACTGCTCCAGCGTGGCCCCAGCCATTAGAGTTTTTCAAGAATCTGAACTAAGCACAGCAACTGAATCACACTGGGCTGGGCCTGAGGGCACGAGATCCCACAGGTGCAGAGGGTGATGTCTCCGTGTAGTAAACCATAGGTTTTCAGTAGCATCCTCTACCTCACTATGGGCACCTGCTCCCCCAGGGGCCTCGTCAGCCCCTCATCAGCCTGGTGCTCCAGGGCCTGGGACGAGACCAGGGCTGGGGACATGAGGGGTCATGTTGGAGGCAGCCTGGGCTCCCGAGGATGGGATGCAGGGTCCCACATCCTTGAGTACATGAGCGGGGCCCTCAGCAGCACCCAGGAGGGGCTGGTACTGCATGCCTAGATGTCACAGGGAGAGAGCCCCCCCCCCGCCTGCCCCCCACCACCCCCCGCTTCAGCCCAGACACACTGCCCTGTTGCCCCACCCGGATCCAGAGGCTCCCGGACACTCATGCTCATTTCCAAGTGCTCTCATAACAAAGGACCACAAGCTGGCGGGACTTAAAGCAGTAGGGCACTCTGTCACCTTTCTGGAGGCCATGAGCCTAAAACCAAGGAGGATCCTTCCAGGCTTCTTCCTCATGAGGACACTGCCATTGGGTTTAGGGCCATTGGGTTTAGGGCCCATGTGACTTCGTTTTAACTAATTACATCTGCGAAGACCCTGTTTCCGAAAAAGGTCACATCCTGAGGTTCTGGGTAGATGTGAATTTGGGAGGGGAGACACCATTCAACCTAGTACAACCCCCACACTCTCTAAGGAAAGGAGGCCCCCGTACACCTCAAGTGTCCGTCGTGCATGAAGACAGTTTGCTCCTCAACTGAGGTGGGTTCAACAGAAGCCACCGGGGGTTTGCTGACAAGCCAGGCCAGGGGCGTTCACAGCGCCTCTGTCGTGGGAACTGGGGTGGTGATGGTGCAAGGCGAGCCAGTGTTCCAGGAGAAAATGAAGCCCGTGGGGAAAGGCGGCGATGGGCAGGGATGCGGAGCAGAGGTGGAGCACCAGAGGAAGCACCTGCCAGCCCGTGAGACCCCTCCTTCCTGGCACTGGTTCGCATGGCACAGTGACAGCTTGGTTCTGTAGGCCCCAAGCCCCAGGCCTTTCCTTCCCCGCTGCCACCCTTACAGCCATCCGTGTGCACACTGCCGCCGTCCACTCGGGTGGGTGAAGGGCAGGGTTGGACCGAATCACTGTAACACCAGGCTCTGGGTGGGCGCTGAGATTGCCTAATGGCAGAATGACCTGCGGAGTCACCTCGCCACCTTGCAGGGGCAGCCCACCGCACAGAGAAGGGGCTCCGGACGCAAGTGCAGGAAAAGAGACACATGCCATGACCTCGTGTGAGCCACGAAGTCCAGCTGAACCTTGGACTCCTTGGTCATAAGAACCAGTCAGTTCACCAGCCTGCGTGCAGTTTCTATGCTAACTGGCCACACGTGTCCCCCAGCCCGCCCACCACCAGCTCTGGCCACCTGCACGATGAAGTTTCACAGAAGGGGTGTCTGACTCAGGACCGAGTCTGCACACGAAGTCTTGTCCACACTTGGTCCCAGCGAGGGTCATGGAAGTGCACCAGGGCTGAGGCCAGAGACCAAGAGGAGCCCAAGGTCCCAGAGGAGACCAAGAGGAGCTGTGCTCCGGGTCTCAAGCACAGATGGCCAAGGCCACGCCTGTGTTCTCCACCCCGGGCCACCAGGCCCATCCCACCTTTGCTGTGGAAGCGCGACTTCCTAGAGTCTGCGCCCCTGGGTCACCCAGCCCTGAGGCCCCCAGCCCCTGCATCTGTGGCCTCCCTCGTAAGGCGGCAGCTAGGAGGCTTGGTTCAGAGAAATAGGGTGGAGTTTGGGGGCCCACGTAGAAGAGAAGACCCCCTCTGCAAGTGGATAGACGTCAAGAATGAAGGAAGCCTGCAGTGGGTATGGGCAGAATTGTGGCCCTACGTCTAGCCTCTGGGGGTGAGGGATCTGCCTCGTAATGGAGACACGTGGGGCACCCCCCAGGTCTCGGGGGGCTGCTGGCCAGATTGCTGACTTCGCAGCCCCTCATGGTCTAGTTTCCTTTCTGTAAAACGAGGTCCCTTGTCTTTATGGGTACCCTCCACTACCAAGTCTCCAAGGGTCTAAAAATCAAGGTCACCAACCAGTAGGAGGCCTGGGGCTGGAGCCCACCGTTTCCCAGATGACCACCAGGAGCCCGGCCAGAGATCAGGGGAGCTGGTCTCCTTGGAAATAGGACCAGGATCTCCAACACCTGTTGGTCTGTCCTTCTTCTGACCTGAAGCAGGAGCAAGGCCATCCGAAAGGCCTGAGCTTATCCAGGCCGCCCTCATTGTGCTACAGAAGGAGAAACTGAGGCCCAGGGGAAGGGGGTTCACCGGCAAGGGCAGAGCTGGACACCGACCACACCACCGTCGCCCGTGGAGACTTGGCCCTCGTTAGAGCTGAAGTGGCCTCCCCGCACCAGGCTGCTGGGATACCTACGGTCACCAATGGCAACGTCACCCTCTCAACAGCCACATGAGTGGCCGAGCGGCAGCTGCCAGCCTCAAGTGTGTGCTGGACGGTGACAGGGTGGTACCGGGGAGGCAGCCGTTTGGAGGCCAG
The DNA here is from genome assembly GCF_003254725.2 of Canis lupus dingo. Classification (NCBI taxonomy): domain Eukaryota; kingdom Metazoa; phylum Chordata; class Mammalia; order Carnivora; family Canidae; genus Canis; species Canis lupus. Next base: position 69,788,341 of record NC_064250.1, read on the forward strand.
GCCTGTGGGAGACATTTCAGGCCCAGGTGGTCTTTGGATTCTGTTCAGGATTAATTATAGCTTCTTGGCTCCATTTTTTAAAAATATTTTATTTATTTATTCATGAGAGACACAGAAAGAGGCAGAGGGAGAAACAGGCTTCCTGCGGGGAGCCCGATACGGGACTTGATCCCAGGACCCCGACATCACGACCTGAGCAGATGCTCAACCCCTGAACCACCCAAGGGCCCCGCTGGTGGTGTCCTCCTCTCCGGCTCTGGTTCGGAGCATCCAGGTGGGCCCTGGTGAGGCCTGGGGGACACTAGAGTGAGACGCCCCTCTCTTGGCCTCACTTTGGCGCCATAAGATGAGGAACTGGACCCGGAGTTGTCCAGGGGTCTTCCCCCTCCCGCGCTCCGGAAACCACGGGCGAGAGAGCTGACCTGTAAGCAAGCACCAGCGGGCCCCCCGAGACCTGGGTTTTCACCTTCTGGAATCCTGGTGGGGGTTTTTTCAGTGTTCTTCCCAGAGACCCAGCACTCTCTTTGGGGGGTGGGGGGGTTGAGTTTTTTAAATGGTATGACTGTGCTTCTCTCTTCAGTGCGGAAAAGCACAGTCAAGGAATTTGAGGTTGCTAGGCCCCCCAAGTACTCCTGTTGACAATTTCTAAAACAAAGTCATACCTGCCACTGGAGAGGAGCCGCAGGGGACCAGGGAAAGGTGACCGGTGACTGGGCCCGAGGTCTCGACACCAGCCCCACAGCAGGCAGGGGCTCAGGCTTGGGGCCAGTGCCCCCACACACCCCGGCAGGTCCCTCACCTCCCCAGACCTCGAGGTCCTCGAGGGGGCCCAAAGGCAATAGGCACCCCCCGGGCCCTCTGAGGCCCCGGTGCGGTACCGGCCCGCCGGCACCTGGAGGTGAGCTCAGCACAGCAGTAAGCAGCTCCTGGGAACTCGCCCGTAGCACCTACCACCGTCTGTCTCTCCCCACCTTTTAACTCAAAATATACAGACTTGGTCTGGCATCTTGCTGTCTTTGCCTCATTTATGTTAGAGATCCATCCCAACACATGCAGGCAGACGCACCTCCCTCTCGCCCGGGAGCTGTTAAGCCCACGGGCCCATCCTGTCTTACCATTAGGGACACCCGGACACCTGGACACCTGGACACCAGGAAGTTAGATTCCTAGAAGGGTCGATCCCAGCCCAAACTGCGTACTCGTTTCCAGTATGGCTGGATTTACACTTCCAACCACCAGGATAAGCGTCCCATCTCTGAAAACCCTGCGAGCCCTGGGACCACCGAGGCCTGGGTAGTTCGTTCCCATCTGACCCCAGGCACCTCTTCGGGGACAGCCTTGCAAGGCAGTGATGCAGCTGAGACGTGGAGCACGGAGGTGGGCTCCAGGGCTCAGGGACGTCTCAGGACCCCAGGGGGACGGGCAGGAGCCACAGCCAGCAGCCAGTTCCCCACGCCCATCGGCCCTGCCCCGCATTGGGCTCCCAGGACGTTTGATCGAATGCATGCCCGCCTTGCAGCTGGGAAGTCAGCTGGGACGGGATAGGCCAGCTAGCTCTCAGAGCCTTTCCCGAGGCAGCCCTCTGCAGCCCGGAGCTGGCCGGGACGCCTGCCTTGGGCCCCTTTGGGGACGGCCGGGGGGGCGGGGGGTGCCTGCGGAGACAGCCCATTGTGTGGCCTCCTTAGCAGGTTCGGCTGTGACCTCAGAGAGCCGGCAACTTGTGGAAACAGCCAGATGCCATTCCGAGCCAAGCCCAGCGGGGCTGCTGCTGGGGCCAACCCAGGTCACCCATCCAAGTGACCACAAAACAATGAAGCCCATCTGCCCCTGCACCGTTACTTGCCTAGAGAAGCTTCCCGAAGAGAAGCTACAAACCTGTTTCCAGTGAAGATCCACCTTCACTGGAAAAAAACCTCTGGGTTTTACCACCCTCACCACCGGGTAAGGAGGTAGCCTCCTGGGTGACGGGGGGACTCGCTGGCAAAGACTGAAATTCGGTCCACTGGCTGAGATGTTCACAAGCTGGGTCCAGTCATCTGCCCTGACGCAGGTCGGGGCACGACTGCCAAGCTCGGCTGCATCCGTGGCTTTGCAGACGCCGTTTCCTGGGCTCTCCTGCCGCCTCCACACCACCTGGCCCTGCTGGGCCCTTTGCTCCCTCCTACGGCCCCTGAGCCACGGCCTCGTCCTGCAGCACCTTTCATCTCCTTGTCTCCACCCCAACACCCAGATTATGAGCCCCCAGAGGTCACAGCAGCTTCTGTCTTTCCACATCTTGTGTCTCTGTAGCCCAGAGGAGTCATGCCAGCTGACAGGGATTTAGGGGAAGGTGGCCCACAGAATGGCCCCTGGATGAGGGCATCGCAAGACCTGGTGCTGGGGCCCGGGACCCCAGCCGGCCACAGGGCCCGGGACCCCAGCCGTCAGTTTCCTAATCCATCAATAGAGGTGTTGGGACCACAGGAATCAAAGGCCCCTGCAAGTCTGTCATTTGTGGGGTTTCTCATGGTGGAAGCTGGAGAGTGGGAGAGGCTGGGGGTGGGAGGCGGAGAGAAGGGCCCCCCCACTCTGTGGCCCACATGCAGTGAAGGGGCAGCCTCGTCCACGGCCCCCAGGACAGTTCCTAGGACGGTTCCCAGGACGGTTCCCAGGCTCCTCGGGGCCCCCAGGGAAGGCAGCAGAGGTGCGCAGGAGGGCACGGGAGGACACGCTTTCGCGGACCATCCAGCCCGGCAAAGCTAGAAACCGTCAAAAAGTAAAAATTCCATTTGTAAACAAGATCGAATTATTTGATTGTGAAACCAGGGTCCATGGAATTTAAAATAATTTAATATGAAACAATATCATTTGAAATGCTGGCCAGCCAAGGACCTGAGGGCGGAGGCAGCGGGGGGGTGCCGGGGGGTGCCGGGGTTGCCGGGGGGGGGGGGGGGGGTTTGGTGGCAGACCTACCTCCTGTGGCCAGACACGTGGAACCTGGCCTCAGGGAAGAACAAGTCGCCGGTCAACAGGCGAGGCTGAGCGTCAACTGCCCGGCTCGCCAGGCCGAGGCACGGGGCCGCCAGCCTGGGGCTCCCGTGCTCCTGGGGTCCCCGGCTGTGATAGGCAAGCAAGGTGCCAGCAGTTGAAAAAGCAGTGCCGGAGAGCAGGAGAGGTTTGGGGAGACGGCACATAATCCAAGCCCACGGGGAGGCCCCGATGGAGCCGAGGGGGACGGTGCCCCAGGGCCCCAGCAGGCATTGTCGGGGCGGCTGCAGGAGGTCCCGGGTCGTGGTGACGGACACGCCCCACCCCATGTGGGCGCAGCATCTCCGAGGAGGGACGCAGAAGAGGGGTGTTCGGACTAGAAACGGTCACCACTCTTGTCTGTACTGCCGGTGTCACCTGGGGCAAGCAAGCCACTCCCAAGCCTCTGTTTGGCCATCTGCAGAATGGGAATCATCCCAGCCCTCACTCCCTGGTGGCGTGAGGGTCAGAAGTCACCCGTGTGTACTCCCCGGAAAGCTGACACCCCCGGTGGACAGGGGCGGTCCAGGGAGAGGGTGTGATGCGGCTGGACCGTCAGCAGACGCCCGAGGGGGTGAGGCGGGGGCGAGGCGGGGGGGAAGGTGGCAGGTGCCCCGGTCGCCTCTGCAGGCCCAGGATCCCGCGGCGGGGCGGCCGGTGCTGCGCAGAAGGACGGCGGAGGCAGGGCCCGGCGGATCCCGGGGCGCAGCGCCCGCTCCCACGTGTCCTGCCTCAACATAAACACAGTCAGGGATATCTCAGGCTGTAGGAGCAGGAAAAACAAACCCGGGGCACCCAGACAAAGAGTGCAAATGCTAACTTTCATGTCACATCCAGAAACCACGTGTTCATCAAGCCACCTGCAGGCTCGGGGCTCGGCGGGAGGCGCAGGGCTGTTGTGTTTAGAAACCAAGCTCGCGGGACAGCTGCAGGCGCCACCTCCCTCCGTCCTCCCGGACTCCGCGCCCGCCACTGAGCCGCCCCTGGGCTGCCCGGGTCTGGCGTGGGGACCGGCACTGGGGCCTCTGGGCTTTACACCCCCCGGGGCCGGCGGGCGAGCGCGAACTCCCCGTCCCCGCGGTACCACCTGGGCACCTGGGCACGCACAGGAGGGCTGGGAACGCCCCAGGTCACCTGGCCAGGGCGCGGCAGACCTGGAGCTGGCCCCGGGCTCCCTAACCCCCCGGACACGCTCTCCTGCCGCGGCCCCCACTCACCAGCCGCCGTCCTGCTCGTGCAAACCCACTACCTATGGGCTCGGGGAGGGCTCCTTTGACACAGCGATGCTGATGCCGTGTTATTTTTATTCGTCCCCGAGCCTTGCCAGGTTACACCGTCAAGGCCAGCACTTTGGAGATACTCCCTTGGTTTCGCAATTCACGCAGTGACTAACACATGTGTTGCATCTGAAACCCTCTCCTGGTAAAAATTTAAGCTGAATTGTAAATACATAAAAGTCTCGATGTTAATGGGGCGCACGATTTCTCGGCGGCCGTTTTGTAATCCCGAGATTCCGAGAGGATGTGGAATTCTATAAAAATGGATAACGAGCTCCCGCTCAGAGCCGCCCTTTGAAACCGTCTCTACGGGCAGCAGAGCGGCCCTTCCATCTGCCCGTCGTTACAGAAGTTACAAAATCACTCGGAGTTTCCTGCCTCTGATGGGGGCCAGGATGCTTCCGTGGGGTGAGCCGAGCGGGGTAGCAGGAGTCCGCAGCAGAGGATGGAGGCCCTCCACGGGGCGCGAGCTCACATAGGCAGGTGGGGTGCCGGGCATACCCACCTGGGGCATGGGGATGCGAAGTCATGCTCAGGGACATACCCCATGATAACGGGTAGGACGGGACCCCACCCCAGGCCCCAGGCCTCTCTGCAGCATGGGAGGCCCCCGGCTGTGCCCATCATGCCCACCGCCCCTGCTCCTGAGCACCCGTGTCCCAGATCATTCACCACCCTGCACCCACCTCAGCTATTGCACCAGAGTGGTCCCCACCTGGGACGGTGGATGCATAGACGGACGAGCAGGGTCTCTGTTGGAGCATCCGAGCTAGGAGGGCAGCAGGACGACCCATGTGCCTGTGCACACCGGAGTTGGTATGAGAAGGTGACAGGGAGAGGAAGAAGGGAGGAGACGGGTGGAGAGTGGCAAGGAGAGGCCACCCACTGTGAGAGAGGCCCTGTCAAGAGTGGGCCCAGGGCCGCCCCGGGCCCTGCAGGCTCAGGTGGGTGGCAAGCTTCCAGAGTGCGGGCAGCGCTTTCTGGCCCCACCAGCACATCCCTCACACCCTCGATTTATTGCCTTGGTGGATAACACTTATCAGTCTGTAGTTACCCTGTTTCTTGTTTCACTTACCAACCCAGTGCTGGTCCCCACGCTGGACTGTAGACTCCGTGCCCTAAGTGGCCTGTCTGGCTGGCTCCCTGCCATATCAGCAGAGCCCGGCCCAGCGTCTGGGCAGAGTGGGCACTCAGGAACTACTTGTCGAATCCATGCACCTCTGGGAGAACCAGGGAGCCACCCTACTCTGCCCCACCCCTGCAGGTAACGTGGGTGGCTTTCAGCACGGAGACACAAGGGCTGCTCTTGCTCCTCAGACGGGCGATACGGTGTGGGGCAGATGGCTCCCCAGTTTGCAAAACGCTCACCTGGGTCATGCAAGGGCCAAGAAGCGGCTGTGCAACTCAAGACAGGTTGGTGATTCTGTCAACTCCAGGATGAACACTGACTTTTCTTCCAAGTTCATGGCCAATCTGTCTGGGTTCCTCCTGGGGCCCTGCCCACCTCCACCCCCGAGCTGCCTACCAAGCCCAAAGCACGGTCTCCTTGATGCTGTGGGACCCCCAGTCAAGGCCCTTGTTGCCAGCATTCCAGTGACCTGGACGTGTGCAACCCCACGGTTGTTGCAATAAAGCTAAAAAAAACCACGTCCAGCCAAAGATAAAACATTGCGAAGGTGCTTTCTGCAGAAACGTTTGCGGCTGTGGAAAAACTCAGTTCGGGAGTGTCACATGTGCCTTTTTTTTGTTGTTGATACCTAAGTGGGCAAGATGTAGGCCGAGCTCTCAAGACACACATGTGGGCGGTAAAAGAGTGTGAGACAGACCCAGAGAAAATCACAACACAGTGTGGTTGTGATACGAGCACAGAAACAGCAGCACGTGCAGGGCCCAGGAGGGAAGGATCGGCTCTAAATAGGGGTCTTCAGGGGGTCCCCAAAGGAAAGAAATTTCCATGGTCTCTTGCAAGTTTAATTCGGCATCTCTAGAACACCTGTTACATTAGAGCCAACTGGGTGCTTAATGGAATTACTCAGCTTTTGGTAATAACGAGTTTGTCTAGGTCATGTGGGGAAGTGCTCTAAAGTTATTCTTTCTTTTTTCATTATAGCAACGACGTACCATGCTTGAAAGGACATTTTCCCTAATTCAATTACCAAGTGAGCTAAATGCATTTGCCGGAGATAATTAAGAATCTTTATAAATATAAAACGATTATTCCATCAAAATACAGTGCTAGACGTTATGATTCAAGCTAACTTTTCAATCAAGCCCTCCCTCCTTTCAAAGCCATTCCTCGGCACTCCAGGCCCGTCTCTGCTGGTCTTCCCAAGCAGAGCTGCCTGTGTCCAGGCCACGTCATCCTGCGAGCTTCTCACCACGATGCGAGCATTTGCCCACGTCCACCTCGCCCCCTGGACCACGAGCCGCCGGCGGCCAAAGCTCTCCCCACTCACCTCTAGGGCCCTCGCCTTGGCCCAGAGCAGGTATTAAACACCAACGTGGCATGGACCAGAGGAGCCTGTGCTGTGGAGACAAGACTACCACATACAGTGCATCGGTGGGATAACTGGGGAAATCTAGATCAAGTCTGGAGTCAAATTAATAACAGACCAACGTCACCTTCTTGGTACTGGCACATGTACCATGGTGACGCAGGGGAACTGGCTGAGGGGTGTATGGGAACTCTGTACTCTCTTTGCAACTTCTCTATAAATCCGAAATTACTCTAAAACCACGTGTTTATTGGGGCACCTGGGTGGCTCAGTCGGTTGAGCATCCGACTCTTGATCATGGTCATGATCTCAGGGTCCTGGGATCGAGCTCCGTGTTGGGCTCCGTGCTCAGAGGAGTCAGCTTGAGGATTCTCTCTCTCTCTCTGCCCCTCCCCTCCACTCCTGTGCTCAAGCGTACACATTATCTCTCTCTCTCTTTCTCTCTCAAATAAAATAAATAATTCATTTTTTAAAGAGCTTTTAAAATTCAACATTTATTAAAATAACAAAGGCGATAGTGTGACTGAATGCACAAGTGGAAGGGCAGATTCTCTACTGCTCAGGACTCCCCATCTTTAGAAGCCTGCCTTGGACCCTCCACCCCCAACTCCAGAGCAGGAACTTCAATGTTATGTCGCGTGTGGGGGCTGGAAAAGGGGGGAACCCTTCTAATAGCGCGTGTTTGATGTCAGGGGCACCGGAGCCAGCCACAGCCCTGTAGTGGCAAGCATCATCCCCAGGCCTGTCCCAGACCTCCCGAGAACTTGGCCTCCAGAGGGGCCAGGCCAAGTTACAATCCCTCGGAGCTGCGCTATGACTTTCATGCCCACACTGTAATAATATCTATATTTAAAAAAAAAACAATCTATAAACCTTCAAATACATTTTTCTGCATTAGGCAAAATCGAACAGGTGTTCGTGAGCCCCAAGGAATGGCGTTGACACATTCTTGCTCCGTGCCTGCCATTCCTAATGGAGAAGCAGCGTCCCCAGGCCACACTTCTCAGCTAAGTGACCCGGAGCAACTTCCTTACCCGTCGCATCTTCGATCCCTCATGTGAGAACCAGGGATAATGATGCCCGCTTTGCAGGCTTTTATGAGGATTGCCTTAGTTAAGTTAATGGGTGTGAAAGCACTGACTCCAGCCCGGCCCCCAGGAGAAGATCGATAGGGACGAGCTGCCCTTCTGAAACATCCCAGCCGACAACGATATTTCCATCTTCTAAACGTTCCCAGGAGGGCCTCAACTGGTGTCTGCCAACAAGGCCTCTTGATTTTATTCCGCAATCTCTCTCATTACCTGAAACTGGAAGTACTTGAAAGGCGTCTGCTGCACCCCCTGCCCTGGGTGCTGTGTGGTGCCCCACTCACCACCTGAGGCCCCCACGCTAGTTTCCCTGGACGGTTGCCTCTGGGGGCCTTTCTGGATCTCATCCTTCCTGCAGGCCAGAGACTCAAGTCCCCTCCCGCACTAAACCAAGGGAGGGTGTTTATGAAGGAGCTCTGACCGAAGTCCAGGCTCAACCCAGAATTTCCCTGTTTGCTTTCTCTCCCCCCAGGGTGAGCTGGCGGGACGGCCCGGGGACTCGAGCCACCACGATGACAGTCTCGGCGTGGGCGCCAGGGCTGACCTCCCAGCTGGGTCCTCTTGTGCTGCCTCTGCTGAGAGCTCAAACAGGCTTGTCCTTTTAGGTAACTGCACGGCTGAGCCTGCAAGAGAGACTCACTCCCTGGCACTCCCACAAGTGCTTCCCGGTTTGTTTAGCTTGGGAAATTAGGCAAGAGCAGGTAGGAAAACCGTGGGTCAAACACGAGCCACTGCAAGAAACTGACTCACACTTTACCAACAGCATTATTCATCCTCTTTCCTCTAGCTGGCTATTTATGTATTCATTTATTCAGCAAATATTTATGGAGCGGCCAACATGTGTCTCTGGGTCTCTTCACACCCCGACCTCACATCCTTGCAGACCAGGTCAAAGGTTGCCTTCTCTGAGAAGCCTGCGCCAGGTCTCCGTGCCAGACACCATCCCTCCCTGTCCCAAAGAAGGCCAACGGAGGAGTTAGCTGTGGGGTCAGAAAGGCCTGGCTGAGAAGCAAGGCTCCAGGACCTCAATGTGTATCCTTGGGCAGGTTACTGAAGCTTTCTGCCTGTTTCTTCCCCTATAAAGTGTGGATAATAAGAAGAATATTTACCTCCTGAAATGAAATGCCTGGGAATGCTACATAAAATGCAATAAGCATCATTTGCAATATGCAACTGAGCTTACAGAAGGTAGAGGAGTCACCCAGGGACCCAAACTAAGGGGAACCGGAAGGGAGACTGACGAGCTGTCCCTGACACTGAAGCCACCGCAGGGCATCAGGCAGTCCCAGCATCCTAGCAGAGAAGGTCCTCAGGAACCGGAGAGGGCCTTGGGCATGTGCCAGGTGGGGTGTTGGGACCAGCATCCATGCCCAAAGCCAGGCTCAGAGGGCTCCCACTCCTAGGAATGGGAATCTAGGTGAATTCCACCTGCTGGAGCAAGGATGACTTCTAACGCCACCCAGGTTCAACATTCCTCTTACTACAGGTGCAGATGAATGGGCTTCCTGCCCCTTCCAGTTAGCCTGTTCTTGAGACGGGGTCTGGCCAAAGCGTGCTGAGAAAAAGAGATGTGATCCACTTCTAGACTAACGCAATCAACAGCCGATGCCAGACCCTCCTGCGCTATCTCTAACCCCTGTCCCCAGGTGCCTGGGGATGCCACACGCTCAGAAGGCAGAGCTGTGTTGAGATTGATGAAACCTGGATCATTGACTGGTCCCATGACAGTTGCCTGGAGAGTTGCTCAGATTCCCTGTAAACTTTCCAAGAACAAGAAATAAGCCTTTGTTCGTTTCATCAGTGAGAGGGCCTGTTTGTTACTGAAGCACAACTTTGACCACCCTGGCTAATACAGCTGGCAAAGAGAGACAGCAAGCAAGGGAGCAAGTAGGATAACAGGGTAACTTGTTCATCTCTATCTAGAAAACCAATGTCCTCTGACGATTCATATCCACAGTCCTCACTTCACAAGAGTTTGGGGGTTGGATTTGCATCACCTTTGTGATCCAGAAAACCCCAAACTGTCAAATCAACTTAGAGATATTTCTGGTAAGCTTCAGCTACTGGAAGCAAACTCAAATCCCCCTCAACCTGGCGCCATAGGATTTCCACAAATATAGAACCAACAAACAGGCAATCACAATCCCAAGTTTGAAGCCCTATGTTCATAAAATAAACACAATTCTGAGTAGGAAACTTAAACTTTTTTTTAGTGTTTTAAGAAGGGAAACCAAGAAGCCAAACTATAGGCAGTTGGCACAATACTATCAAAAAAGATTAATAAACTTGAAAGAACCAAAACAACTGGCTATGAAAACATTCCATAGTACTAAAACCTCAATTTTTGGTAAAACAGCAAATTAGATGTAGCTGGAAACAGAATTCATGAAATGAAAGATATAATCAAAGAAATTACCCAGAGACACACAGAAAGAAAAAGATATCAGAGAAAAAGAGATAACAGATAAGGATAGGATTAACAGTGTATTCTGCATCCAGTTGATGTTCCAGAAGAAAATAACAAAAGAACAAGGCTGTAGAGGGGAGGTACTTGAAGGTATAATGGCTAAGAATTTTCCAGAACTGGTAATAGACGGGAATCTTTAGATTCAAGAACCATGTTGAGTGTGCAGCAGGATACATAAAAATAAATTCATGCCCTGACACATCATAGTAAGATTGCAGGATATTAAAACCAAAAACAAAAGCATTAAGGTGGCCATATTTTCATTCCCTGATTTATAAAAGGGATATTTGTGAACATCTTCTAGGTGCCAGGTACACTGAGGACACTTGGGACACATCAGTGAAAAAAAACAATTTTTGCTCATTCTCACAGGAGAGAGAAAATGAAAAATAAGCCTACGTAAACTTCGCAATGTGGTAGCAAGTGATGAGTGCTATGGAAAAAGGAAAAGATTGACACACTGGAGGTGGATCCAGGGTATGTGTGTGGTTGGAGAGATCGGGACAGAGTATAGTAGTCACTGCTGGGGGGGTGGGGGGTGTCCCTGAGAAGGTGAAATCTGAACAAAGACTTCAAGGAAGGGAGAGACTTAGTGAAACAGAGCGTGGGGGGAGCACTCCAGGAGAGGGCACAGCTGGGGGATTGGTCCTTTGCACATCTTCTTCCGTGGAGTAGCTGTTCAAAGCTTTTGTCCGATGTTGCATTGTTTGTCTTATCGTAGAGTTGCAAAAAAATGTTCTTGTATTTTCTGATAAAGTCCTTTCTCATATGAATATATTGCAAACCTGGTCTCCCAGTCTGTGATTTGTCTCCTCGTTTTAACAGGTCCTTTGATATGCAGATGTTGTTCATTTCCATGACCTCCATTTTCCCAAGTTCTACTTTCATTTTTTTGGTTTTCTTTGGTCTTATTAAGAAACCTTCACTTGGGATGCCTGGGTGGCTCCGTGGTTAAGGGTCAGCCTTTGGCTCAGAGAGTGATCCCAGGGTCCTGAGACCAGGTCCCAGGGTCCTGAGATCGAGTCCCACCTTGGGCTCCTCCCTCTGCCTATGTCTCTGCCTCTCTCTCTGTGTCTCTCATGAATCAATAAAATCTTTAAAATAAAAAAGAAAGGAAAAAAAGAAACCTTCACCTACCCCAAGGTCACAAATATTTTTTCCTGTATTTTCTAGAAGTTTTATAGTTTTGGCTCTTATGTTTAGGTCTGTAATCTCTTTCAAGTTAATTTTTGTGTATGATGTAAGGTAGGGGTTGAGGTTTATATTTTTATATACAGATATCCAGTTGTTGCACCAACATTTGTTTTAAAGATTTTGCTTTTCCCAGTGACTTACCTTGGCCCTTTCAAGAAAATCAATTGGTCATATATGCATGGATCCCCTTCTGGATTCTCTATTCTGTTCCATTGATCTGGGTATCTATCCTTATGTCAATACCATAGTATTGCTTTATAATAGGTCTTAAAATTCAATAATATAAATCCTCCCACTTTGTTCTATTTGAAAATTCCTTTAGCTATTCTAGGTCCTTTGCATTTTCATTTAAATTTTAGAATCACCTTGTTAATTTCCCCAAAAAGACAAGTTGTAATTATAATTGGGATTATGTTGAATCTATAGATCATTGAGGACAAGATTGACATCTAGTAATATTAAAGTCTTTGGATTCGTGAACATGATATATCTCTGTATTTCTTTATCTTTAATTTCTCTCAGCATTGCTTTATAGATTTTAGCATGCAGGTCTTACATATATTTTGTTAAATAAATCCCTAGGCATTTCATAGATCTTATGCTATTGTAAATGGTATTATTTGTTAAGCTTTTTTATTTTGAGATAATTTTAAAATATCAGAAGAGTTGCTAGAAGAGTACAGAGTTATCATATAACCTTCACTCAGCTTCCCTTAATGTCAATATGCAAATCATGGTACAATTATGAAAACTAGGAAATTAACATTGGTATGATACTACTAACGAAACTACAGACCTTATTTGGATGCTACCGGATCTTCCACTAGTGTTCTTTTTCACTCCAGGATCCCACATCATATTTACTTGGAACATCTCCTTATTCTCCTACAATCTGTGGCAGTTGCTCAGGATTCCTGTCTTTCATGACTTGACACTTTGGAAGAGTGTTTGGTAGGTCAGGTGTTTGGTAGACTTTCCCTCAATTTTTCTTTTCACTAATAATTTTGGAGTGGGAGACACTTTGCAACTAATCAAATGCTCTGTTACTTCTTAAACTTTTGCTCACTAATTTTAACATCCACTGGTGTAGCTTGCCTTCATTACTTCTGTGGAACTCTGTGGCAATTTTTCTGTTTCCCTAAATCCTTTGATATTTATTAAGTAGAATTCTGTAAGGCGGTGTTGTTTCCTTTCTCCCATTTATTACTTTATTAATATATATCAGTGTGGACTAACATATTTACTTATTCTTTGGATTATACTTTGACATTACCATTGTTTATTCTCTTGCTCAAATTGTTCCAGCTTCGGCCATTGGAAGCTCTTTTAGCTTGACTCCAATGGCTTTTCAATATGCCCCCTTCCTTTTGTCTTTTGATTATATGAGTCTCTTGTAGTAAAGTACGTTTTTATTTTGATTACCAACTGTTCTTTTCTAGTATATATATACACACATATATACATATATATACATATATATTCATCTGTATACTATATGTACATATTTATATTTGTATGTATACTATATATATACACAATTGACTTTTGTGTATTTAAAATGGGTTTCTTGTAGGCAACATATAGTTGGGCCTTTCTTTTTTATCCTGTGTTACAATCTCTGCCTTTTATTGGAGTATTTAGACCTTTACATTTAATACAATTATCAGCATCACTGATGCTGTTTAATTCTAGCATATTTCTGTTTGCTATTTGTCCCACGTGTTCTTTGTTCCTTTTTCCATTTTTTCTTCCTTCTTTGGAATTATTGTGGGGGTTTTTTTGTTGTTATTTTTGGGGTTTTTTTAAGTATTGTGGTTTTTTAATTCCATTTCCCCCACTAATACCTAATAAGCTATATCTCTTTGTTCTAATTTTTAGGAGTTGCTCTGGGATTTAAAATATGCATATTTAAAAAAATAAAATAAAATATGCATATTTAACATCTCACAGTCTGGTTTCAAATGTTATACCATGTCATGTGTGACTCAAGTATCCTACAACAGCATTCTTCGTTTCACTTCTCCTGTACATTGTGCTATAGTTGTCATAGATTATACTTTTTAATATGCAATAGGAGCCACAATGTCTTGTTGATATTTTGTTTTAAGTAGTCACCTGTCTCTTAAGGAAATTAGAAATTGAGAAAAAATATTTTAATAAGTTTTTTCAATGTATATGGCAGAGTAATGTGAACATTTCACATACAGTAGCAATTTATAGTTCATATAAATTTTATATACTTATGTTTAATCTACAAAATGTGTAGAAGGATATGTATCAAACAAGTTAGAATGGTTTATTATTATTATTGTTTCTATTTGTATTTGGATGAAATGAGTATATGTGACATCTATAATTTAAGTATATTTAATCAAGTTTTAATCTTTAAATAACATTTATGAACCCACCGGAATGCCACAAATATCATTACAAAAAATCACACTTAAAGTGGGCTTTTGTTTAAAAAGAACATTTTTACATTTACTTTTTTTTACATATTCACCAGTTCCAATATTCTTCGCTACTTTTTGTAAATCCAATTTTTAATCCAGTATCATTTTCTTTCTACTTGAAGAACTTTCTGGGGCACCTGGGTGGCTCAGTAGGTCAAACACCTGCCTTAGGCTCAGGTCATGATCTCAAGATCCCGGGATAGGGCCCCATGGCAGGCTCCCTGCTCAGCAGGGAATCTGCTTTTCCATCTCTCTCTGCCCCTCTCCCCACTCATGCACATCTTGTCACTTACTCTCTCTCTCACACATAAATAAATAAAATCTTTTTTTTAAAAAAAAAAGAACTTTCTTTAACATTTCTTGTAGTACAGTATGCTGGTGTCTTAAAAATTCTTTATTTTGCCTTCATTTTTGAAAGATATTTTTGCAGAGTATAGAATTCGAGATTAACAGTTTCTTTCACTATTTTAAATAGTGACTACTGGCTTACATTGTTTCCACAAAGAATACTGCTATCATTTTTGTATCATTCTCTCTATATGTCTCATTCTTCTCGGGCTGCTTTTGGGATTTTCTCTCTAATTCTAGTTTCAGAAAATTCACTGTCATGTGTCTTGGTGTGGTTTCCTTTGTATTTATCCTAGTTGGGACTTGTTACACTTGTTGCATTTGTAGAATTACAGTTATCAAATTTGGATGTGATGTTTCAGCTGGGCTTCCCAGGAAGAGCTCTTCCATCTTTGAGTATATGGGCCAATCAATGCATTATTCGTGACCACACTTCTTAGAATGCTGTCCAGGAGCCTGAACAGATGATTAAAGCTCAGTGTTAATGGTGCTGCGGTATAGGGTGGAGCCTGGTGAGAATCTCTGAGGTTCTCTCAGTTACTTGGAGAGTTAGAACAGCATTGCCACTGCCTCTGGGTACAGCTCTGGTGATGGAAACACCACACACTCCCCTGGATTCAGGAAGAAACATGAGTTCTTTGGAAAAGAGGTACAGTTTGAGCTTGGGGGACAGATGTCTCAAGCAGACCCATCTTCCCTGGGTGCTGTGGACACACCATGGCCACACAGGCATGGAAAAGCCCAAGCAAGTAGGAGGATAAAACTGCATTGCCTCTGGGGTCTCCCTCCCTATAAGATCTAGATCTGTTGGCACACACCCAAGTACCCTCCTGAGAAGCTAGCATTGCTGAGCACTTGACTTCTCCTGGTCACTTCTGTGTACCACATTTTCAGCTGTTCTTTTACCTCTCCTAGGCATTGGCCCAAATGTGGAACTCAGCCCTTTGTCTTTCTTTTCCATAAGAAACCACATGTGGAAGGCCCATGTCTGAGTATAGGCTCTACTAAAGATTAGAGGAGAGGAGCTGCTACATCACAGCTATGAGGACACCAGGGGTCAGACCTTCCTCAGCCCTCTCCACCCTTTCCTGCCAGGCCCCCAGACCCTCTTCCTTGCCTGCTGTTCCCCTCTCTTCCAAGGAGCCGATCCGAGGAATTTCTTCCCCAGAAGACACAGGGCTGGAACCAGAGTGAGCAACGGAGGTACTCAGCTCAGGTGCAAAATTGAAGTAGGGCTCGAAAACTCTGTGATAAAGACAAGCCACATCTAGTGTGATATTTTTAAAGTCAAAAGTAATGCAGAACAATGAGCAGCCCAATTCAAGAACGGGCAAAGGCCTTGAATAGACAGTGCTCCAAAGAAGTTACAGAAATGGCCAACCATCGTGTGAAAAGATGCTCAGCATCATTAGTTCTCAGAGAGATGGGCAAAGCAAAATCACAGTAAAATACCAACTCCACACCCACTGGGATTGGGAGAATTTAAAAAAAAGACACTTAAAAATGGAAAATAGCAAATGTTGGCAAAGATATAGAGGAACTGGAACCCTCGTGCACTGCTGGTAGAAATGCAAAATGGTGCAGCCGCTGTGGAAAACAGTCTGGTGGTTCCTCAAAATGCTAAACATAGAACTACCATATCATCCAGGAGTTCCACTTCTATGTAGACACCCAAAATAATTGCGGGGGGCGGGGGGGAAGAAACCAACCTCACAGCAGCACTATTCACAGTAGCCAAAAGTGGAAACAAACCCAAACTTCAATCAACAGATGAATGGATAAACGAGATGAGGTACCTCCATTGTATGGAGTATTATCCATTCATAGAAAGGAAGGACATCCTGACACCTGCTATAACATGGATGAACCTGGACAACACTGTGCTAAGTGAAATAGGCAGTCACAAAAGAAGAAAGATTGTATGATTCCACTTGTCTGAGGTCCCCAGAGTACACAAATTCATGGAGGCAGAAAGTAGAACAGGGGCTGGGGAGGGGGTAATGAGGAAGCTCATGTTTAATTGGGACAGAGTTTCTGTTTGGCAAAATGTAAAATTTCTGGGGATGGATGGGGGTGGTGGTTGTACAGCAACGTAAATGGACTTAATGCCATTGAATTATACACCTAAGAGTGGTTAAAATGGTAAAGTTTGTGTTATGTATATTTTCCCATGACTTAAGACAACAGTAATGCAAAAACTCCATGGTTAAAAAAATAATAAAATTTTAGGGACTCCTGGGTGGCTCAGTGGTTGAGCATCGGCTTTTGGCTCAGGGCGTGATCCCGGGGTCCTGGGATCGAGTCCCACACTGGGCTCCCTGCATGGAGCCTGCTTCTCCCTCTGCTTATGTTTCTGCCTCTCTCTGTGTCTCTCATGAATAAATAAAATCTTAAAAATATAAAATAAAATAAATAAAATAAAATTTTCAATAAATACAAGACCCATGCTACGACAAGCCACATTAGAGCCCAAGACAAAAACCACTCAAGACGGAGCCTGTCTTTATTTAAAATTTTGGCATTTTGCTCATCATAGGTTTTTTTGCATTCCTTTGAGCTTTATTACCATAGTCAAACGTGATTCCTTTGGGGCACTGAGATCAAGGATGCACCTTACATTCTCCTTCCAGTGTGAGTGCCCCACTCCCTCCACCCCACCCAGTTCTAGCCTGAGGAATCCCACCTCAGCCCCTGAAACTGTAACTCCATCCCTGGTCCTCCCCCAGGGCCGACCCCAGGAACCCCGTCTTGCCCCAGGCAGAGGGCATGGCCACTCCCTTCTTGGCAGCCAGGTCGGGACCCATCCTTTTTCTGTTTTTGGATTCCCCACTGCCATTAGGCCTCGGAATACAACCAAAGCCCTCTCGGACTATTCTTTAGTCTTAAAAAAGGAAGGAAATTCTGACACCTTCTACCAGTGGATGAACCTTGAGGACAAGGTTCGCTAAGTTAGGTAAGCCGGTCACAAAAACACAGGCACTGTATGATTGCACCTGCACAAGATAGCTCGAGGAGTCGAATTCTTACAGAAGGGGAGCCCCAGGGACTGGGGGGGGTGGAATCTGGGGGTGTGGGTCTGCGTTTAATAGGAGCCCAGTTTCAGTTTGGGGAGATGAAAATGTCCTGGAGACGGATGGTGGGTGAGGGCTCACACAGTAATGTCAATGTGCTTAGTGCCTTAGAGCTGTACACTTAAAAATTATTTTTTTAAGATTTTATTTATTTATTCATAAGAGACAAAGAGAGAGGCAGAGACACGGGCAGAGGGAGAAGAAGGCTTCCCTGGGGAGCCCAATGCGGGACTTGATCCTGGGACTCCGGGATCACGCCCTGAGCCAAAGGCAGACACTCAACTGCTGGGCCACCCCGGTGCTCCTACTTAAAAATTATTTAAAAAGTAAATATTAATATGTTCTACCACAATAAAAAAAAAAGTAACAAGCAAACACACAAACAGCCTCCACCGTGGGCTCCTGGCTCTCCACGGAGGTTGTGCCCGACGAGCATCCAGGCGGGGCTTCCTCCACCCTTTGCCCTCTGAGCAACCTGGACCAACATCCCCGTCTCACCTGGCCACAGGCCACAGGCCACTGCTTGTAAAACAACAAAGGCAAATATTTTCTACCTTGACTTGGTAAAATATAAACAGAAAAGATCCAGTTTGATTTCTAGAGTAACTATGTTTTCTTCCTCCCAACACTGTTTCTGACCTTTGTGTTGTCAATCCTCCTTCATTCAGAAAACAGGCGGAGGACAACCCTCAAGCTTCCGCCGGGACTCACGCGCCAGTCACGGCTCCTGGGGGCCTGCGAGCTGTCCTCACACTCAGGCCCCCAGCTGCCCCGACAGGGAGCTTCCATGCCCATCGTCCTGAGGGTGCAGCGAATGTGCCCGATTTACCCAGCTGAGCCCTAGGTGTCCGAGTGACGTGCCCAATGTCACACAGCTGGCCAAAGCTCTGGCTTTGGGCTCTGGCCCTTCCTCCCTCCCCCACTGCCGCTCCCCACCCCCCAGACCTTCCGCCCTCCTTGTCCTAGTGCTGCTCGTGCATTTTAACAACACCCTCGGGTGCCCGGTAAGCCCACCTCCCTGCAAGCCTCCCCAGCCCTACGACAATCAATGCCCCCAAACAGGAGGCCAGGGCCTCCGCCTGGTGCCACCAGGGCCAGGGCCTGTTTCTTCCTGTAAATGAGGTTGGGGCCTTCAGGGCAGGGCCAGAACCCCCGATAATGAGGCTCAATGGGCCCCCAGGCTCCCGTCCTCTGCGTGGTCAGCGGGCCGTTCCCACAAGGCCCCACATCTCTGCTTGGTATGCGACGGGGGTCCCCGCCAGGGTCCAGCTGCCTTCCCAGGCCATTCAAGTCAACTCCAGCAAAGGCTTTTTGTTGTTATTACCACCCTCCGCATTAGCCGGGGCAGTTTTTGTCTTCCCAAATGGGAAAGTATCTTTTACTTTTCTCTTTTGACACTGACTATTTGGCCCAAAGCAGGAACCAATTAAATTAATTAATCCCCAGGCATTTTGCCGATGGAGAGAGCCGGCTCTTAAACTCGCAGTCGCTCCAGAGGGAGCAAGCGGACTCTGCATCCTTCGTGGGGCTCTGACTCCTGGGCTGGTCAGCAAGCCCGAGACCCCAGGGCTTTGGCACAGCCCTCAGCGGGCCTCCGGCGGGGGTGGGGGGGTCATGTTCCAGGCCCCCCCGCCACCCGCCACCTGCCACACAGGGGACCTCAGGCCCTCCGGGCTCTCACATCCTCACCTCGGACACAAGCCAGACTGCAGCTCCGAGGGGGACCGCTTCCCACTTCCATGTACAATTAGCACTTTCTCTTAGAAGGGGGAATAAAGAACCCCAAACTCAGAAAGAGCACGGCCAGCCGAAAGGAGGTCCTCAAGGTGGGGCTCAGAGGCCCCCGGGGGCCCCCGGCAGGGGAGCCTGTCCTTCGGGGCTTCTCAGCTCCTGCTAAAGCGGTCCCTCGTCAAATGCATTTTCTTTCTGGACAACAGCAGAATTTCTTTGGCTCCGGCAGGGAGGAGCAGCTGTCCACACTGTTTATTCAGATACCATTCTGGCAATATTCAGAAGGTTGTTTTTTCTCTTCCCTGCAGGCTCTGAAACTATCCATGGGGCAGTTGGATGCACGTGTCTACACATGGCTTTCCAGAGTGGTGTCTTTGAAGAGCACATAAATCCTCTTCCAAGAGCCCTTTGCTGTGTTTCTCCGGGCGCCCCCCCTCCGCCGCCGCCTCCCACCCCCGCTAATGGGCATGTTTCTGCGAACACTGAAGACGGAAAACACGCGATTTTTGAATGTGTCTCTTTCATGGTCACACATTTTTTTTTCCTTGTGCATCTTGGCTGATGCAGGATTTAAAATTCCCAGCAACTGCTCCCAGGTCGGTTTTCAAAGTGTTTTGCACCTTGGACCCCCACCCACCCCACCCCACCCCACACCCCCCAAAAAAGAAGAAAACCAGAGGACACTGGCCAGGGACTTGGAGCACGCCTCTGAAAGCATTTTTCAGTAAGTTTCATGGTTTTGCCTCTGGTTTCTCTTTGCTGCCTGGAGCCCTAGGCTCGCAGACCCAAGATTTGTTCCGCGGACTTGCACCCACGGTACATCTTGACAAGCACCAGCTTCCAGAACTTTGCACAACACTGTGACCACAAGCACTCGGGATATGTGAGGCCACGTCTCCCCGTTGTCTTCCGGCTCCTGGTCGTGTCCTGCACACTGCCCTCGTTGGGTGGCTCTTCCTCCAAACCAAGGGCAGACCCCGGGACGGGGTGCTCAGGACCCCAGCCTTCCCGGCCAGCCTCGCCCTACACGGCCCCTCCCTGGCCCTGCAGGCTGCTCTCAGAGGCTACTTCCCATCCCGCAAACAGCCCACACCCTGATTCTCGGCCTTTCCACTCGAGTTTCCTTCCAGCCAGCCGGCTGTGGCTCCAGCCCCATCTCGGCCCTCGGGCGGGAGTCTCCTGGCACCGTGCTCCCACAGCACCACAAACTTCGTGGCTCAAAATAACGCACATTCATGACCATAGGGTGCTGGATGTCAGGCCTCCTAAGGGGCCTCACTGGGCTAAAATCACAGCGTCAGCAGGGCCGGTCCTTCTGGAGGCTCTGGGGAGCAGCCACCCCCCTGCCATGTCCAGCTTCCAGAGGTGCCCGCATTTCCATGCTCATGGAGCCCTTCTGCATCTGCAAAGTGCATCATTACGACCCCTGTTTCCTCATCAAATCCCCCCTTCTCTGAGTCTGATCCCCCTTATAGGACCCTCGAGATCACACTGGGTCCACCAGGATAATCTGCCTCCCCATGTCACCATCCTTAGCCCAATCACGTGAGCAAAGTTCCTCGGGCCTTTACTCAGCCGACCGTGATGCACATCACCTGCCCCATTCCAGCTCACAGCCGACTCCCTTCCAGAACTTGCTCGATTTCCCAAAGCAACGCGTGAAGTAGCTGGCAAAAGCATCAACCCCCTGTCGCAGGGGGGCAGGCTGAAGCACGGTGCAAGCAGGACGCATGGGAGCCAGCCAGGCAGGAAGGGGGTGCTCAGGGACCTGCCAGGACTGTGGTCGGTGGCAGTGAGCCGTCGGCCCAGAGCTGCTCGGACAGCAGGCCTCCAGCCTCGAGGCAGACGGCCACAGGTGTGCAAGGGCGGGCCAGCAATTCCTTCTGAAACTAGTACATTCAAGCAGTTCAGCAGTTCAGAGTGCAGGCAGCTCATGGGTGGAAGGGAGGACCTCTCTTCTCCCCCCGGACCCACCTTTTTCCCACGGAGCTGCCTGAGGGAAGAGCACCGGACGCAGGGGCAGACAGACCCCAGCAAGGTAGCAGCTCTCATGCACGCATGCACACACGCAAACACACGCATGTGAGCAACTGGGCATCCTGAGCCTCAGATCCCGCCTCACCGTGGGCTATGCACAGATCCATACGTGCATGTTCCAAGCCCTGGGCCTCAGAGGAAGGGGCAGAGCATGTCCTCTGCTCCCTCTTCTCTGCTCAGCCCTGGCTGGAATGCAGACGGGATGGAGGGAGCTGCAGCAGCTGTCTGAGACCCTGAGCTCAGAGTTTCTCATTGAGGACAGCAGGGCAACAGGTGCCCCAGCATCCGGGCTTCTGACACTCAGTTGTCTCCATAGGACCCTGAACCACTTGTGTTTGGACTGTAATGTGAGAAAGAAATAAACTTGCATCGTGTTTAAGCCATTCTCGGGGGGTGGCGGTGGGGGGGATCTTTGTTCTAGCAGCAAGCCCTGACAGCAGCCTGACTAGTACCGATTCGGGTGCACAGGAGGGACAGGTGCTGCCCCCGTGGCTAGAGCCCCACAGGCTGGCCTCCATGATCCAGGACACGGATTGTGTGCACTCGAAAGCTGTAGAAATCTTCATAAAATCTTCCATAAAAGTGCTCCCACTGACGCTTAGAAGGCAGCCCACATCCTGATGGCCCCTGGAACTTTAGGACTGGTTTAAAAAACTCAGAATGTAGGTGTGGGGGCGCTGCTGTTCTCTGCCTTTGGGAAGTGATGTGGGAAAGCCACCCAGACGGCTTTGAAGACACAGTCTTGGTGGAAGAGAAGAGGCTGGTCCCAGGAGGAGTTCTCAGCAGGACGGGAGGCCCAGCCCCGGGGCCGTGATCTGAATGAGATGCTGTCTCCCTGCCCAAGCTGTTGGTTCAGGCAACAGACAGCAAGGCAGTTGCTCCTGAATGAGCAAGATGGGCCGAGAACAGAGGCCTGGAAATAAAAGGGGCCGAGTTTTTAAGAAAAAAAAGCCAGGTCTGGACAAGATCTTTAAGTGGGGGTTACATGCAACATGACTAACCAGCTGTAACTAGACCAGAGATTTACTAGTTTTCGAAGGAACTGTGTCCCCAAATTCCCTGGCTTTCAAAAGCATGCTGTTGTTTGAAAACTACCCCCTCCAAGCAATCCCTGGGCACCCCAGGAATGTGGACATGGAAGTTGAGGGCATGCCTGCTTCAGGTGTGGGCTGAGGGAGGACAGCGGGGCAGGTACGCGCTCCCAGGGGACGGAGCCGGGACGGTGGGGGACAGCAGACAAGGTGTCCCAGCGAGCAGACACAGGGGTGCCCAAAGGGCCGTGGCCATGCTGGTACTTCCCATCTGTAGCTGAGAGCTCCCTGCTCGGGAGGGGTCACGTGGGCCTCGGCGTGCATCACCCACGGATCCTGGGAGGGACTTCGGGGCTGTGGCCACTGAGTGTGCTCTGTGGCACGGGAATCGTGTGGCCCAGAGGGCTGGACCGTGGCCTAGACAGTCAGGGGTCCCTCAGGCCACCAGCCCTTTCTCTCGCTTAGAGCAGAGTCCCTTGAGCTCAGCACCGAGCCGCCACCTACGATGACACTCTAGGCCTCCCTCACGGCAACCGTGACATGTGACCAACTTCCCGCTAACAGGGAGTGAGCAAAAGTCACACGCGTGGCTTCCTGGGGAACGGGCCGTGCGCCCCACTCTCTTTTCTCACGTCTCCCTGGCGACACTGCGGTCAGCGGCGGCAGGCCCGAGCTTCCTGAGCTCCCCGGGAGATGGGACAGGAAGGCCGCAGAGCAGCCGTGGAGGCAGCCTGCACCCCGACACGGGCAGCGGCCACCTGCACCCCGCGGGGCTCGGAACTCCCAGGTTCTGCTCACGGGAGGCAGCATCTCTGGCAGCTGCAGAGCAGCAGGGTCTGCGGGGGGCGGGGGGCCCAGAGCGCAGGCCGCGGGGGTGCCTTGCCCGGTGCCTTGCCCGGTGTTCGGTTTCGTCCTCCTACCCAGGACCCCAGCCCTGGGGTTCTCGGTGCCCCTCAGGGAGGGGCCGCCCCATCGGTCTCCACCGGGCACACGTTGCTGAGCTGAGCCGTCACGGTCACAGCGCGAGGCTGCTGCCGCTGCAGCCCGGCCCCGGACGTCGGCGGGGTGAAGGCCTGGCCCCCCAGACCCCGGGCTCGCTGTGCGGGGAACTAGTCATCTGGGGCTCCGTGCTGTCGTCCGTAAACGTGGACGTGGCAATCCGTGCTGCCCCCCTCGGCTGTCGGGGTTCGGCAGAGTGACGCAGGTGGCAGTGATGTCGCCGACGGCCTCCCCACCCCCACGCTCAGAGTCCCGGGACCCCGAGCAGAAGGCAGGCGTGACGCGGCCCAGCCAGGAGACGGGGTGCAGCCCACGGAGCTCAGGAGGCGCACGAGGGAGAGACGCAATGTAAGGTGCCTGGAAGGGTCCCGCAGGGGGCACAGGAGAGGGGCTGGAGCACGTGGCGCCCGTGGCAGGGACAACACAGGTGGCCTGAGGTCAGCTAGAGGGGCCCCACTTACTTGGCTGGCAGGAGGCGAGGCCTCTGGCGCAGCCCTGGAGAGCTGTGACCTTGGGAAGGGGAGGACGATCCACACGGGGGATGGGGGCGGCAGGAGGCTGGGTGACATCCGGTCCCCCTCCTGATGCAACCAGACCTTCCCCCCCACCCCCCGCCTGGCTGTGCCCCAGCGGGGTCCTGGCGGGGCCGCAGGCTTTAGGGGAGCAGGGATGCATCGGAGGCATCTGTCCCTTCTCTGAGGTCTTTGTCCTTTTGGCGGCCTCCTGACCTGTGTCTCTGCCACCACGCACGGCAAGAGGACCTTGTCAGGCCTGTGCCGAGAGTCCCCCGATGTCTCTGCACCACGTGGTAAGTGCCTCGTGAACATTTGGTGGGTGAGGGCCTGGCACACAGTAGGTGCACAGTCTACGTGCGAGGGACGAACACAGTGGGCGCTCAGCATATGCTTGCTGTGAGGGCCTGGCACACAGTAGGCGCTTTCACTTTGGCCAAATCAGCCCTTGGTCTCCTGCCCGGAGAGGGTCTGGGGGCTCCCAGGCCTGACCCACTGTGCGCTCCCCCCTGGGAGACCTTGGTCACCTGGCTTATCCCTGCCCACCTCTGCCGGGATCGGGGTGTCCTCAGGGGACCCCGAGAAGCGGGTGCCACAGAACTGGGAGGCAGTGTTCCTTTCTGTCTTCACATCGGGCTAAGACTCAAAACAAAACTGTCAGATTTCAGAACATTTCACAGCGGCAAAAATAACTGCACTTGGGGAAAAAACATGCAGACACTTCTCAAAGTCATCTAGTCGCTTCAACAATGTGCCAAAAGCTTCTGGAATTGACAGGTTCGGTTTGCCACGCACCAACTGTGCCTACCCTGCCAGCCTCATCTCCCGAGGCCCCCCGAAGCCCCCGAGGCCCCCGTGTGCCAAAACCTCGGCACAGAAGACGCAGCGGGGGAGACGCGCAGAGCCACCTTTGTCTGGTGCCGGTTCAAACACCGTCCCCAGAATTCACAAGCCTCGGAGGCCGAATCCGAGGTGACAGAGGCGGGGCAGGGAGGAGAAAGGCCACACGGGGAAAGGACCTGATGATGCGCGGCACACCCACCGTTGACTATCTCCCTGGCTCCTCTCGGCCACCTTGCAGAAAGGTCTCCCCGTTTCAGAGACAGGCAAGTGACGCACAGAGACGTCACTCAGGCCAGGGGCCGCCAGCCCCTCCTGGGAAGGAGCTCCTGCCTTCCTCCCACCCTTCTCTCCTCCTAGTCCATAGTAAGGAAAGAGGGAGCCAGGCACGCACAGCCCAGACCAAAACTATGTTTCCAGCATCCTTGGCAGCCAGGTGTGGCCACATAAGGAAGTCTGGTCCTTGGGCACGACTGTAGCCAACTTCCTGGTTGTGCTCCCCCCTCCGTCTGGGATGGCAGGAACTCAGGCAGCCACCTTAGACCCGTGAGGACAGCAGAGCCACGAGGCAGAAGGAGCCTGGGCTGCCAACCCCGTGGAGCTGCCGGGGGAGCCTGGACTACGTCCACTGGCTCCTCGGGCAACAGAGGAGGAAACCCACCTAAACTAGGCATCCGGCAGCAGGTCCGTTGGGCCAGCTAGTCCTGTGGTTCTGTATCAGGAGGCCAACCAGGGGGAGTCTTACAGATGCTGAGGAGCCTGGATCTTCTCCCGGGCGTGGGGGGCCAGCAGAGAGGAGGGTTCTAAGCAGGGCACTGATTTGATCCCACTGGTGTCTTTCAAACGTCCTGCTGGCTGTTGTATCCACGCAGATTGCAGCAGGCAGTTTGGCCTCTGAAGTCGGGGCGGTGACAGTGCTTAGACCAGTATGGTGGCAGAGGCGGAGGGAGATAGATCCAGGACACATCCCAGAGGAGGGAGGGCACACATGGAGAGGAGACAGGGGGGCCCACACTTGCCCCGAGCAGCTGGGGCGACAGACACCAGCTCAGCAGGGCTGCTCCAGGTCTCGGCTCAGGGGGCGAAGTCTGGGGCGCCTGTGAGGTGTCCAAGGGGAGGCGTCCAGCAGGCAGGTCAGGATTCCAGAAGGTGGGGTGGAGGCATAAGCGGGGGACTTAGCAGCTTGAGGTTGGTTAGTAGTGAATGCCAGGAAAGAATGGGGTCAGAAGATCCCAACAGGAGGGCCTGAGGAGCGCCAGCATTGGGGGTGGCCGAGGGGTCCTCGGAGGAGTCTGGGGGAAAGCCGCCAGCAGGGCAGGGAAGCCACCTGAGGGTGGGCTCCAGAAGTCGAGAGGGAGGGGTCCCCTGTGTCAGGACAGCCAGCGCGGGCCATGCCGGAGGAGGCCTGCCGGGCACCTCCTTACAGAGCGGCCACCGGACCCCTTGAGACAGGGGCCACTGGGGAAGGAGGGAGCAGCAGTCGGGCTGCAGAGGACTGGGGAGCGGGGCTGCAGCGGGGTCGTGCCCTGCAGAGGCTTTCCCTGGGACAGAGCGGGTGTGGACAGCTGGCGGGAGCAGGTCCCCGGGGAAGGTCCTGGGGAGCCCTGCAGAGCCTGGGGTGCAGGACGAGAAGGCTGCTTCGGCGCTCCGTGTTATTCCAAGTCCCTGGTTTTCCTGCCATCCTCTGTTCCAGACTGATTTTTACCAGACGTTTTTCTTAAATGCAATCTTTCATAGTCTCGCTTTTTAAAACTCGCTTTTTTTTTTTTTTCCCTAGGCAATATTCTCAGTGAAATCGCAGGTTTGATGGGTTAACTTTTTTGGTGTCATTCGCATGACACCAAATCCACGGCTACGTGAAAGGTCCCTCGGCGCATCTCAGGGATGGTCTGGGGACCCACCGGGGTCGGAGATGGGAGGAGGACCACAGGGCCGTCCCTGGTGTCAGGTGACCCAGGGCGAACCCGCCTCACCTCTCCCCAGCAGGGTGACCTCAGGCAAGTTATGTAAGCCCTCCAGGCTCCACCTCCATACACCAGAGACAACACTCGGCTATCTCAAGAGTGGGCGTGAGGAGGGAGAGAAATAATCCATCCAGACCCTCAGCAGAGTGGGCACTCGGGCCGAGAGGCGCCGGGCTCGGCAGGATGGTCCCCGGGAGGCTTTAGGAAGATGCCGCTGAGCCAGGATCCCCTGCGCCCTCCCGGCGCCCAGCCCGCCTCGCTCCGCCCGGGCCTGCAAGGGCCGTACTAGGTTCCAGCCAGGCTCTGAGCACAATCACCCCCCAGGAGCCAACCACGAGCAGAGGAAGACCTGGTGTGCCAGTCTCTGCCACCCCCACGCCCGTTGCCATCGGCCTCTCGGAGACCCTACAGGGCAGGATGCTCGCCCCGCGGACCGGCCCTGCCAGGCGGGCCAGTGGTTAGACGGCTGGGCACGCAGGCCGGAGACCCCATCCCGCCCATTTTTCACCGTGTCTCAGTTTGGTTGTCTCTGAGCTACCAGGAGCTGCAAATAAAACCTCAGTCTTCCTTTCTGGAGCTGCCTCCTAAATTCTCGACTTGTAAGGCGCGGGGGGGGGGGGGGGGTTGGGCAACCGAGGCAGAGAGCATGACAAAATTTCAGAACAACCAGCATGCTCTGCCCCTGCCCGTGGAAAACGAAGCCCCGAGAGCCAGGGCCTCCGGGCCATCCCCCAGCAGTGACGACGTCGGTGGACCGGGTCTCAGGGAACCATCCTCCTGGGGTCTCTTCTCCCCAGGGAATACCCTGGCACCACGTAAAAGGGGATCCTGTCGGCCTCGCCTCTCTCTCTTCTCTGCCAAGTTGACAACTGGTTCCAGGGAAGCCGGGCACCCACGGGAGGTGCCGGGGCTGAGCTGGTCTAACAGGGACCTTCCTGCACCGGCCGAGCCCTTGGCACAGGGAGCCCCGTCCCGTCCGCCTCCGGTACCTGTGGCACCGGAGCCCCAGGCCAAGGGCTCCCGAGGGGCCGGCCCTCCACGCAGATAAGGAGTGTCTGCGATTAGCATGTGGTCATTTGCCCCAGGATGCCTGGCTCTTGGGCGCCGGGGACATCCCCTGCCCTCTAGGGCCTCTCGAGGCCTCTGGGGCAAAGGTGAGCCTCCGCCCAGCCCTGTTTCCATTCCTTCAGATTCTAAATTCACAGGGTCCAAAGAGCAGACCCAAACATACTTCTATAAAAATGTGTTTGAAAAGAACATTCTCTACTCACGCTGGCCCTCTGCCTGCTTCCACTTTGGGGTTCTGGGCAGACTTTTAGAAGCAAACCTCTCACCAATTACCAAGAGCAAAACAACTCCCAGAAGATCTCAGCTGGTGCCAAGCAGAGCAAGGAACAAGCCCCTTTTGCAGAGAGTTTCCGCTCGGCCTCTAGAAATCCCCGGAGATGCACATCGGGTTGGCCCTGGCCACGTCCAGAGCTGACCCAGTCCCCTCTACCCCGTGCCCCCGCCCACTCCCTGCCCCAGCCGTCTCTTGCCTTCCCCTCAGCTCCTGGACCAGAAGGAGCCCCTGAGCTGCCAGCAGCCAAGCCTGAGTACTCGGGACCCCCAACACATGAGTCCAGAAGTTCCACATAGACAAGGGTGCTGTAGCCAGCTCGGGCTCCCCCAGGGCCCACCCTCTGAGGTGCAATCGCCCCCCCTCCCATCACCATCACTGTGGCTCCTTGGGTTCTGAGCAACACAAGCCAGGACTCATTTCTACACCACACGAGGATGCTGAGCATTCTGGGGCAAGGCCTTGTACCCCGGTGCCCTGAGGCTGCCAAGGAGGGGAGGGCTCCGGGAGGCCGTCTCTCCTCATCTCCCTCCACCCTGTTGCGGAGCACTAAAGGGAAAAGTGGGAGGAAGGCCCTTCAGATGTGCTCTGCTCACGGCCAGGGCCGGGGAAGTGGGCCTCGCCGTGTCCCGGAATGATCCCAATATGCTCCGAGCTGGGCCTTTCAGGAGCAGATTGGAAAATCCCCCGGAGCGGGTGGGGCCTTACCAGCTGCTTGGGAAAATGTCTTTTCAGAGCTTCAGGGCGTCATCTCCTTGCTTCCCTCTCATTCAGGCTGCAGACTGCATAGCCCTGTGCTGCAGGCCGGAGGCTGGGGCCCCCGAGAGGAATCCAGCCCAGCCCCTCGTCCTGCTGGAGGAGCCTCCACCCAGAGCAGGAGACAGTCCTGACGGGAGACAGCAGTGGTCACGCAGGATAACTCGGGGCTGTGCACAGGGTGCAGCTTTGAAGGAGGGAAGGGGTCAGGGAAGGCTTCCTGGAGGAGGCAGCTTCTGAGGATCAATCGGGAGTTAACTAGAAAACAACTCGGGAGGGACATCCCAAGGGGTGGGAGCAGAGGCGTAAAGATCCCAGCTGGAAGCAGAAGCAGCCTGTGAGCAAAGCTAGGACACAGCCTGTGCAATGGTGAGGACAAAGGCAGGTGGGCGCCCGGCGGAGAGGTACGTTGGGTGGACTCAGGGGCCAGTCCAGAGGGCGCCTCTGTGTCACATGAAGGAGTATGGGCTGTATTTGGAGAGCAGCCGTGAGCCATGGAGGGCTTTCAGCCAGCGTTGACCCAGCCTGGGTTTATGTCTTGGAAAGTCCACTCTTACGGCTGCCAGGCGTCGGGCAGCATGAAGGGACGCACGCCATGGGGATGGGTGGGCGGTGGAGGACCGGGACCGTCCCTTCTGGATCCACAGCAGTATGTTCCCAGCCCTTCCCCCAAGCCCCTTCCCCAGCCTCACAGTCCTCCAAACTTGCCATGATTTCTCCACTTCTGAGCCTTTGCATATGCTGTTCCCTCTGCCTGGAGTGCCCTTCCTTGCCTTCTACCTGCAGAACATGTGCTCAGGAGCAGCGAGAATGTACATTCCGGTGTGCCTCCCTGCCCACCCCTCTTCTGGGAAGTCTGTTGCTCCTTTCGACGGTTCCACCGGAGGCCTGGCCGGGCCCCAGCTGTGATAATCCTCTGGTCAGGAAGCAACCTCCCCACCAGACTAGATGCCCATCAAGGGCAGGGATGTGCCTCATGTCCCTTTGGATCCTAAGTCCTCAAGCAGGGCAGGCACACATGGGGTGGACTCTTGGGAAGCACCTGGAAGGCTGGCAGGGCATCCTGGGAGACCTGAGTCCCGTGAGCTCAGCTCTAGCTCACCCCAGAGCAGTTCAGCCTCATGTGGGTGAGCTCAGTTGGTATGCCCTGCATTTCTCAGAGCGGGGTGGCAGGGACCAGCTAAGTGCTTGTCAAACCATCTCCCTTCCCCCTCGGTAAGCCAGATCTCAGCACTGTGCCGAGTTGTGCCCAACACAATGTGAGAACCCACCCTTCTAGCCTGGCCCCCAGTGCTCACCCAATCTGTCTCCTCTTCCTGCCCCTCACCAGCTGGCTGGATGGAGACAGTCCAGTGGGAGGCCCCAGGCCCTGGGAAGAGTAAAAGAAGGTACCGTCAGGTGCCCCCCAGCTTCCCTGAGGGAAAAAAAACATCCTCTCCAGCCTCTGGACATGTCCCAAGTGCCAGCTGTTGCCGTTCAGTCAAATAGGGCTTCCTCACCCCAGGGTGGCCCATATTCAGCAAGTGGTCACCAAGCGGCTATACAGGACCAAGCCATTCACCCCAACACGAGACAACTCTGAACGGCCATCCCAGCCTTAGACCTACCTCCTCGAGTCTCCTCCAAGGGTCGCCCTGGGACAGCAGCTCTTTCTGCCCATCCCCTGTGACTGACCCAGAGCACCCCCACACACCTTCCTCCACTTTGAAGTCTGGGTCCTAGGGAACAGCCTCAGTTCTCACAAGAAAATGGGAGCTGGGAGAGGGCTCACCCACTGGCTGGCTGTCTTTGAGGAGCTACTGCTGCCAGGAACTGGTGCCAGGAGGTAAAGGCCGGAGAACTGCAATTGTCCAGAGGATCACCAGGTGGACTGGGCTGGTCTGCCAGTGGGCGGACATGTGTGGGGGTGGAGGAGTCGGGGGGTGGTTCTCAGGCTCTGGAGGGGAATGGGGAGCTGCTGCAGGGGGAGTGGAAGCAGGTGGCTGATGCTTTGGGGAAACCTGACATCATATATGGGGAAACCACAAGCCCCCCCTGCCCCCCCGCCCCTGGCAGGCTGTAACTCCCAAGACTTAGTGATATGAGCAGTCAGGCTCCAAAGGTTAAGCTCCCAACACAGGCGGGTCTGCTCTGACAAACTCAAGGCTGTGATTGGAAAATACTAAGATCTCGACAAATGGTGTAATGGCTTCTGAGTTGATGCACCCGAAGCCTTGAGCCCCTAGCTCAAGAGTCCCCTAAGCTCTCCAAGCTGGCAAAAGTGGTCTGTTTGTTCCTACAAAGGACAAATGCTCCCACTTCCTTAAAAATGTCATTACAGGACAGCTGGCACTCCCCCAAAATTCACCCCACCTCCCCTTCTGGCCACCAGGCTAATGACTCAGGCTATGTCACAACATAACTCATCCAGGGTCATGAGAGAAAGAGAACGGGACGGTCTGAAGGTGCTAGACCAACGGGGGAAATGCCAAGTTGGATAAGGGAGAACTTATCTCTTTCGGAGCATGTTTGCAGGATGCAGCATGTCACATCCTGGCAAGGAGCGTGGGGGATGATGCCAACACATGGAACCAATGGCGCTCAGCAGCATGGGGGAGGGCTGGCCTCTGCTAAGGGAGGTGGAGTTGCTGTGGTGGATGGTGGAAGGACTGAGTGAAGGTTCAGAGGGGTGGATGTGCTACGATGGATAGAACAGGGAAGGCTAGAGCATCCACCAGATGACTGTGTTCCATGGAAGCATAGTTGAGAAGCTCCGTGGTGGTGCCTGTCCCCCACAAGCCAGGGCTGATGGTGGGAGGTGATGCCTCAGAAGCAGGCTCACTGATGGCAATGAGGGTCTTAGGGCCCTAGAACAACAGAGATGAGGTGGCAGGGGGTAACCATCGGAAGCTGGAGACAATTACTGTAATGAGCATTGGAGTCTGAGGGGCAGCCAGTGGGCTCTGGAAATGGTCAATCTGGCTAATGGATCACGGGGTCCCAGCTGGGCAGCCTATCAGGGTAGAGTTCAATCTGTACAATTAAATCAAGAATGAGTGATCAGGATGCTGAAGGCAGAGCCCCAACAAAAAGCCATGATTCCTTGCTCGGTTGCCATTCTGAAGCCAGTTTCCAGGCCGGAATCCATTGACAGAAGGTGAGCCAGTCTCCAGGAAGAAGGACCTTGGGCCACCGTGAGTGTACATGTCATGACACCCGTCCTTCCCCAGAGGAGTGAAAGGGCAACAACAGAGTATCCTTACATGGGAAAAGAACACCCAGTCACGTGGAAGGCTGCTGGACACAGGGTGCGAGTTGACGCTCTGAAGACTGGATGACTCCAGTGGGGGAATGTGGGTGG
Organism: Canis lupus dingo; assembly: GCF_003254725.2. Classification (NCBI taxonomy): domain Eukaryota; kingdom Metazoa; phylum Chordata; class Mammalia; order Carnivora; family Canidae; genus Canis; species Canis lupus. The sequence continues at coordinate 69,820,289 of NC_064250.1, forward strand.
TGGGGGGCAGGTAGTAATTGGGGTCCCGACCCAAGTGTGGTTCCCTGGGTCTGTGGGCCTCTCCAGGCTCCCCAGTGGTTATTTCCCGGGTTCTTCAATGAAGAACTCAAATAGACCTATTTGGTAGTTGGTACAACCCCCACTGGGCCAAAAAAATAAACCAAAAACAATATCGCACACGAGACGATGGCACAGATGTACCATGAAGGGCCAAAAGGATGTGGGAGTGGTGGTCCCCGATGCATCTCCAACCAGTTTGCCCACCTGACCCCAGGACTGTCTGGTGATGGGTCTCGGATGGTGGCATGGATGGGTACCAGCTCAGCCAAGTCGTTGGCCCAGCTGCGAGCCCCGCGCCCAATATGGTCCTTGCTAGATGAACGCGGCCTCGGGTACTTGGTAGAGACCCATCCCTCTTCTCACCCCTGTAAGAAAAGACGATCCGAAATAGTTCATAGTGACTTGCAGTGAGTAACATACAGCTGGTCCTGCACCAGGGCTCCAACCCCTCTCTCTTCTCTGTCACCTTCTGGCCACAAGTCTCCGTCATATTACAGGCTGCACATGCCCTAGAAGATGACGTCGGTCCACTTCCACCTCTGGCCCAGCCGACGCCATCGCTGGATGTCCAACCTGCCAGCAAGAAGGATCAATGGTGCGTCCCCAGGGCGGAGGCATCCCTAGGAGAAACCCATCAGTCTCCGAGAAGCAAGCCAACTACCCTGGACCTCTTCCCTCCCGGAGGAGGCGATGATGAATTTTGACAGGAACTGAGAAATATTATGGGTGGGGGTTGCCTTTTCTTGCCACAGGGCCTCCGTGAGCATCGGAGAGCTCACAGGACTCAGTCCGCTGACATGGGACCCCGTGTAATGTCACGTCAGACCAAGGACCTGCGTAATGGGAAAGGCGGAGCTGGAGGGGGGCGAGGACGGTGGCATGTGCTCATGCTGCAGATGAGGGCACTCGGAGGCTGCCACCTGCTAGAGGGATGGCATGGCCCGGCCGCCGCAGAGCCTCCCGGGACGCAGCACACGCTCTCACTCAGTGACCTTTGCATCATTCTGTGTCCCCACTGGATAGAACATGTGGGTCCGAGAACGAAGAGGAGGGAGCAGGAGCCGCCACGTTTACTGTCACTCCCCGGACACATTTGGGGCATCTGTGTTTCCTGTCCATGCGGCTCAGGGCTCTGTTAGAGCTGCCCCTGGGGACACGGTACGAGCTCCACTGAACTCTAAGCCACGCCGATGCCACACTTGGGCTTCTTGTGCCAAAGGACCAGCCGGGAAGATGAGCCGGCGCCTCTTGGAGCACCTTTGCCCGGTTTGGACGGCGACATGGCAAGGGCAGCCTGGAAGGGACGCGACGACCTGGGCCCCAGACGCTCCAGGGCTGACAGTCAGGGGAGCCCACAGGCAAGCCCCCAATAGGGCAGGGCGCTAGCCCGGGCTCAGGGGATCTAGAACAGAGCAGGGAGGGCGAGGATGAATGCGCGGTGCGGCCTGAAGACCAGCGTCGGCGGCGGGGCTACAGGCTCCCCGCTGCCCTGCCTCTTCCGAGTCTCTGTTAGGGACACAGGCTCCTGGATCCTGAACAAGTGGCTCCCAGGACTTCTGTGAAGAGGCAGATTTTTTTATTATTATTATTCATGAGAGACACAGAGAGAGAGGCAGAGACACGGGCAGAGGGAGAGGCAGGCTGCCCATGCGGAGCCCGATGCAGGACTCGATCCCGGGACCCCGGGACCATGACCTGAGCTGAAGGCAGATGCTTGGCCGCTAGGCTGCCCAGGCGTCCCTGCAAGGAGGCAGATTTGAGCAGCACAGGAGCCGCCTGCGGGAGAGGCCGCCACGCACTGCCCGGGTGCCCCTGCGGGACAGGATGTCTCCCGTGGACGCCTTCAGCCCTTAGCCGAGGGAACATGGGCGCCGAGAGAGCCTGCCCTGGGTCACACCCCCTTCTGGAGGGGCAGCCCGCCCGCACCCCACGACTGGTCCTGGTCGGTGTAAGAGGAGGAAGCCGCCCTGCAGACTCAGGGCCAGCTCCTCACCCCCCGTGGGCCTCGATCACAGTTCAGCGTCCTCTCTCCCCTTCCACAGGTGACTCTGCTCCCCTCCTGTCCCAGTGTCCCAGTGACCCCATGGAGCACAGCACCGTGCCCCGCACACCTGCATGGCTGCTGACATGAGCAAGGAGAGACCCGTGTCCTGCCGAGCTGCTGAGCCAGGAGGTTGGTTGGTAAGCAGTGAGCCTGCCCTGACTCCTTTCTGGGGGAATGCGGGACTCACCCCGCAAGCAAGCGAAGGGATGCCTGGGAGCGCTCAGGGCTGGCACTCCCCATCCCAGCCAGGTGACGAGCAGGGTCCTCTCTGCCCCTGGCAGGGAGTTCTCAGCCCCCGGACCCCCAGAGCCCTCGCGGGGAGGGAGGCCTGAGTGGACCCCCGTCTACGCCTTTCCCTGAGCTGCCCCCCCTTCCTTCCCCACGGCGCTGTGTGGGAGCCTCTCCCCTGGGCGGCCAGCACCCCAGCCCCCCCACCCCCGCAAGGAGCCAAGGCAGGCCGCCCATCCACCCAACAACAGTTCAGGGGCGAGGTGTGTCTGGGTCTGTCTCTCCCACTGAGAGCAGGAGCCCTGAGGGCTGGGGCTGTGGCAGATGCATCTGTGGGACCTCAGCACCCAGGACGGGGTGAGGCACTCAATTACCTGTGGAGGAATCCAGAAAGCCTCAGTTTCCACATCTGTGCCCAATGCCCTCAAGCAGCAGACCTCTCAGCAAACACACCCAGGGTCTGGTCAGGGCCAGGATGTCCTCTAGGGCCCGGAGAAATGCCTGCAGATTTGGGGCAGGCGTGCAGATGAATGGTTGGGGGGTCCCCAGCCAGGCCCCCTGGGAGCCAAGGTCCCAGGCCCCCTGCCCGCCCTCCAGCCCAAAGCCTGGTCATTCCTCTGACCCAGAAATGTCACCCTAGCCTATTGTACAAGACAGCACCAGCCCCCAAGGTGGGTCTCCTGGTACCCCCCAGGTCTTGGTCCAGCCCCAGTGTCCCCAGTAGCTGGATCTCCGCCCCTCCCTGAGTCATGGAGGTGTAAAGTCACTGCCCAGGGGCCGGGGGTGAGTTGGGCAGCTCCTGGCCACTTTCGGAGGAGCGTGCTGCATAAACATTCCCGCCACTAATGAGGCCTTCCAGAGACGCTGCTCCCAGGGGACCCCAGCTTCCTGCTCCCACTGCTCTGGTGTGGGAACAGGGGCGCCCCAGAGACCTTCTTGTCGGGGAGAGGTCGGAGTCGTGGTGGGCAGGCCGGGCGGTGCGTCAGGCAAGGCGGAGGGCTGCTACCCACCCCTCCCAAAGCAAGCCCACACCGAGCGCCTGCTGTCTGCCAAGCCCCGGGTGGGTACAGGTGGGGCAGGCGGTCACAGAGCTGGGGGACGGAGGCGGAGGGGCTCGGACTCGGCCTGGCTGGTGTCCCCCTCCCTCCCTGCAGCTCCACGCCGGGATATTGGAGTCCCTTCCACCAGGACACCCTGGAGCCCACGACCTTGGAATGAAGCAGAGGATCAATGTCCCATCTCCATCTGCAGCTTTGATTCTGCTGGAAAAAACAAAAAACAAAAAACCTCTAAGCCTTGAGTTTCCGTCATCCGCTTGGGACCCCTGCCTGGCAGATATGTGGGGACCCCGGCTATGCCTCACACAGCTTCAGTGGTCCCGAGCAAGGGCCTGCGCCTCTCTGAGCCTCAGCCCCCCACCCATGGAGGCTCACCATGGCCCCAGCGCACGAAAGCATCAATAGGCACCCTGCGTGGACCGAATCTTCCTCCAAGTAGCACCCGGTTTGCTGAGTGGATTGGTTGGGGCAAGTCTGGGACGGCAGCTGGGACTCATCACACAGGGGGAGGAGCCCTTTCGATTAGAGCTCACCCTCTAAAGGTGGTAAGTTCTCCAGCTCGGAGCTGGAAGCACCCAGCGAGGAGATGGGGACGGGCACCAGGCCCCCTGGGAGAGCACCCACGGAGCCCCGGGCCCACGCTGGGGCTGTGCACACCCGGTCCGAGAGGTGAAGGGACAAAGCACGGAGGAGGCTTTGGACTCAGCCGCCCCCTTTTACTGACGGGGCCACCCTCTCTTCGCCTCCAACCCTTTCTGTATCCAAATATCGCTTCTTTTGTGGAGTGATGGTAACAGTAGACAGTAGCTGGTGTTTTGTTTTTGTTTTCAATGTTCGTACTTGGCAGATCTAAAGTTGGCACCCTATGACAGGAACTAAAGTTGATTTTTGAAATTTTAATTGTTTGCGAAATCCACAGGCCTAGGACTTTGTAGGAATCTCTGGTCTAATTCTTACAACATGCCCACGGGACGGGGTTCATCGCGCCCATTTTACAGATGAAGCATGGCTGGGAGAGGACTTGCCCGAGATCTCAGCCTGTAGGCTGGGGGGGGCGGGGGGGGACGTGAACCTGCTGACCGCCCGCCCGCCCCTCACTTCCTGACCCAGGCCCTCCTCCTCCCTGGATGGAGGCCTCTCTGCTCCACCGGCCGTGGAAGAAGGGGTCCTTCTCCAGTCCTGGCATTGGCCACAGATCAGAGTTGGCCTGTCCCTACCCAGGGCTCCTCCCCCCCCAGCCCCCCTTAGCCTGAGGCCACCCCCGGAAGCCCCACTCCCACCCTCTCCCAGCCAACTAAACAAGCAGGGCTCCCTGGAACAGGCCCACTGTCCAGACTCCCCCAACCCCCCCAGCCGGCCCGTGAGCCTCCCCCAGAACCAGCTCGGGCCCTTGGCCATGGGGGCTTGGCCTGGGCCGGTGCGGCGGGGGGTCCCTGGCCACCCCGCCCGGGGCCGCCGGCAGCCCGCTGTCCTGAAATGGCTCAGACCAAAGACCCAACTGCAGTTTCTCAATGACAATGAGGACACGTTGTTTTCAGTGGCCACAGGCCAAGGGCTCCGACTGTGGTCTTGCCTCGCCTGCCTGGAGAGACATCTGGGAAGGGGGTGTGGCTGCACCAGCCCCTCCTGGGCAGCCGCGTCCTCAGTGCTCACTGTCCCCAGGACGAGCTGGCCCGGGTCACGCTGCCCTCCCTCCAGGCTCTTTCAATTAACACCAAACTCCGCAGGTTGGCATCCGAGGCCCTGGCACGTCCCTTCACCTGATTTCCCACGCTCCCCCCGATGCCGCGCATCCTGAAGTCAGTCGGATCCCACCCTTCCCCTTGTTCACGCTGTTCTTGGAGCCCGCGTGCCTCGCTTCCCACGCAGCCCGTAGATCTGCGAACTCCGGCCGGGTCCGGGTGCCCACCGCAGCGGCACCACCTCCCCCCTGATGCCCTCCTGGTGCCCCCTGGGGCTTCTCTTCATGTTCTGAGTCCCTGTGGCCCTTTCTCAGAGCCCCGGTGCTTTCACCTGTAAAACAGGCACAGTAATAGTACCTAGCTCGGCAGGTGGTGTGAGGCCTGAGTAAACGAGACCGCGGAAATCCTGGTCCATCATGCTCAGTAGCTGCTCAATAAACGGTGGATTTGTTACTGTCATTGTCACTGTGCTTCCCCGTCACTGTGGGCCACCCTCTTCCTTTTCCACCTGCCCCACGAGGGCTCCATCTGCACCTGCCGGCCTCCCCCTCCCCACCCTCCCTGAGCAATGCCACCCAGCCCCACGGCCTGAGCCACCACCCGCAGCTGGCCCCAGGGGCCGCTCTCCCGGGCTCTGCGCTCGCGTGTCCAGCTGCCACATCCACCCGGAGGACCCTCGGGGCCTCGGAGCCAGCATTTCCAACACCGCCACACTCCCTGCCTCCTCCCGTCCCAGCGGGCTCTGCTGGTTAGGTGCTGGTTAGGTGCTGGAAAATCGTAACCAGCCCCAGTCTTGCCATGAGATCCTCTACGACTTAGGAATGCCTTTGGCTGCAAATAACAGAAGGCGCGGCGAACGGTGACTTAACCACAGAGGGGTTCGTTTTTCTGGCATAGCGAGGGGTCTGCAGGCTGTGGCTCCACGGCCCGAGGCCAGCCCCTGATGATCTCATGTCACACTGACCCCACTGTTGGAAAATGACTGCCCCAGCTCCAGCCCCTCGAACGGTGTTCAAAGGCAAGAAGCAAGAGAAGGCCCAGGGAGGGCGGTCCTCTTCACACACCTTCCCTTACCAGGGAGGACAAACCCTTTCCCAGAAGCTTCCAGTAAACGTCCCCCTCGCATCTCACTGGCCGGACCCGGGTCCTCGGAGTGGCCGCCCCTGCTGCAGGGGAGCCTGAGAGGGCCGCTGGCTCCCCCCACCAAGCACCCAAGCACCGGGCAGGAACCTGGACCCTGTCTCCGCCGCCCCAGCCTCCCGCCAGCCCTGCACCCCGCCTCTCTGCCCTCCTCCCGCCCATCCCTCCCGGCTCAGCACTGGGCTCCCTCGACCCCCTGTCCCGGCCCCCCTAGACAGGCAGAGGGGTCTTTTAAAATCCAAACCTTTCCATGACTCCTGACTTCTCTAGGAAACCCTCGAGCTGCTTCATGTGTCCCCCAAGGCCTCCTGACCCGGCCCTGGCTACCTTTCTAAATTTACCCCCCACCCTCTGCTTACTGAGGAATCCCCAGATGGACCCTGGCCGGGGAAGGAGCGCACGTGGTTCCGGTGGGCGGGGATCCCAGGACACCAGGAGGGGTGGGGAGGTCAGCAGGGCGGGGAAGGAGCCCTTGGAGGGTGGCCGCCGCCGGGGAATACACCGGAACGCTGGTGTCCCGTCCCAAGGGCCAGGAGACAATGCTCAGGTCTGCTTCTGGGGTGGACAGGGTAGGCCTCAAGTCTCCGGAACTTCTGGGCCGAGCCGCCCCCTCGGGCAAAGTGATTCAGGCCCTGGGAGCCGAGGCCGGGCCTGTGGCACCCGGGGAGGCAGGAGTCAGAGAACAAAGCGAGAAAACACGGCCCCTCCCCGCGTGCGGCTCCAGCAGGTAGCAGAGGGGGACCCCAGGGTGGCCCTCCCGCTGCTGCTGGGGCTGGAGGGGGACGGGCTGGGGGCGAGCCCGCGGCTGGGCAGGGAGGGGGGCGGGGGCACACGCCCACAGCCCGGATGGAGCTGCTAGCCCAGGCAAGAGGGAGCCGGGTCTCCAGAGCCACCGGGGCTGAGGCCCAATCCGCCATGGGCCATAGAACACCGCCCCGTCTGGACAAGCCACGTCACCTCTGGGGCCTCGGTCTCCCCAACAGGAGAATGGGCACCACCACCCCTACATCACGGCCTGGCTCCGAGGAGGGGGCATGGGGTGCACACACTCAGGAGGCAGAGCGCGGCTCGGGCGGGTTCACAGGGGACGGGCCGCCCGGTGTCCCCCGCGGGTCCCCCCCCTCGGGCCGCCCCTGGCAGCTCTGCCTCCCTTCTCAGCCTGGGAGGCCCAGCCCAAAGGCCATCTCACCAGGCGCCAGGCAGGGCGGGCAGCTTTCTGCCCAGGCCCCTCTCCTGTGTGCAGCCGAGGCTCCGAGCTGCGAAGGCCCGTGTCCTCGCCAGTCACCCCGCCAGACCCGCAGCTCCACCTGGCAGGCCCGGGCCTCCCCCACACCTAGGGGGGCTCCCTCCTCCCGGCGTCTCTCGGGCTGCCCCTGCTCTTCCTCCAGGCCCTGGGGGCTCCTCCCTCGGGCCCCACTCTGCAGGCAGCCCCAGCTCGCAGTCAGGGCACAGGACAGGGCCCGGGGGTGTGGTGGGGGGTCATGCAGGCTGGAGCGTTGCAAACGTCCTTTGGGGGCGTCCCTCAGACTCCCTCTCATCTCACCGCAGAGTGGAATCCAAGATGGGATGTCCCTTAGAGGCCATCTGGAGGCGGGAAGGTGAGGCCCAGAGAAGGCACAGATGTGTCTGAGGCGGCACAGCAAGCTCATGCCGGGGCCAAGCACGGAGCCAAGCCTTGCGCCTCGCGGATCAGGAGGTCTCCTCACCCCCACTTCACCTGGGGGCCTCGGGGAGCAGAACCGGGGCTGTGGGAAGGGGCCAGAGCTGGGGGCTGAGCCTCCAAGCCACTTCCCTTCACCAAGACTCAGTTTCCCCTTCAGAAAGTGGCCACTGGGGGCTCCTGGGAGACTTACAAGCTCCTGCAGTGCACATGGGGGAGGAGGGTCAGTGGGAAAGGGCATTTGTGGCCTGAGTGCCCCACGATGGCAGAGAAGACCCCCGCTGCCCCCACCCCACCTGCTCCAGGCCGGCTAAGCAGCCTCTGAACTCCAGGTGATGGGCGGGCAGGTGGGGCAGAGAAGGGGAGGCAGGCATGAGCTGTCAGGCCCCTCACCACCCCCCGAGGCCCTCCCCCCGTGCCCACCCCCGTTCCCTGGGGTCCAAGGGCCCATGGGGGTCCAGTCCTATGGCGACCTCCCCTGCCGGGTGGAGCCCGTGTGTGGGTGTGGGGCGGCTGCCAGCCCTCCGGGTGTCTCACTAATTGTACCCTGGGGTGTGGTCCACTGTGGGCACCGGAGCCCACGAAGCAGATGGTGGGGGCAGTGACTTGGGCGGAGGCGAGGCCGGGAAAGCCCCAGGCGGCAGGGCTGGGTCGGTGACAGGCGGCCCAGCGCCCAGGCCGAGGACAGGACACTGTGTTTTGATTATTTCCAGTTTCCTGACCCCCAAGTAGTGATTTAATGTTCCTGTTTACTCCAAGGGTTAGAACAGAAGGCGGGACGGCTAAGCTGGCCTCCTTGGCCTCCCCTGGCGTCACCCCTAAACTCCCAGCAAAGAAGCAGTCGGAGGGAGCAAAGGATCTGGGGGGACAGTGCAAGGCCTCTGGGTGCGTCGGGGACCTCGGATGGGCTCAGGGCTGGGCCCTGCACAGCGCAGGTCCTGCCGGGGGTTGTAGGGTGGGACCTGTCCATAGGAAGCGCGGCTGGGTGACCCCCGGAGCTGGCCCGAGAGGCTGCCTGGCTGTGGGGCCCAGGGGCCAGGGCTCACCTTCCCAGCTCAACACCGATGCGTCCACATCCCTGGGCCTCCCTGACACGATCCAGGGCTTGGACTTTGGCTGGGCCCCTGTCCCCACTCAGAGTCTGAGTACACTTCAGGGACTGCCTGGTAGGCAGAGCCAGGAGCCTGTGGCTGGCTGGGAGGGGCTCCAAGAGGTCATAAGCCCAGCTCCTCGTTCCGGAAATCTTGGCACAGAGGAGCGGCTTGTAAAAGCACTCCAAATGTGGCCTCCCATAAGCATCCTCTGAGGTCGCGGCTGCGCACGGCAGAGTGAAGGGGGCTGCTTTTCACAACTGCATGTAATCCCATGCCTTTGTTTAAATTGACACCCGTCCACATCATTGCTGGCCAAAAGTTAAAATGCTGCTATATTTTCTGTGCAGGGACGTCCAATCCTAGAGGGTCTGTTCCTTTCTTCAAGAAGCATCCACCAGCACCAGGCGGGCGCTGGGACCACAGACAAGTGTCGGAGGAAAGGTGCAGGTGAGGGAGGGGCAGCAGCGGGGCCGGGCTGGGGAGAGCCCCTGGAGGGAGGACCACGGAGGGAGGGGGCTGCAGAGGCAACGGGGCTGAGTCCCACAGAGGCAAATGAGGGCTCAGCACGAGAGGCTCCCCAGACACAGCCTGGGAGGCCTTGAGGTCCCAGGGGCGCAGAGCCCAGGCGCGCTACCTAGAGGACCCGTGTGCACCCAGGGTCACTGCGCCACCTTTTCCCCCATGAGCTACCAAGGGGACAGCAGAGTCAGGGAAGGTAGACGTGGGACTCACGGCTCCTAGGAGTTCAGGGTCCCCGGGGGCTAACAGGGACCAACTTCCCTATGCCATGTGGAGTCTTCAGTTGGCCTGGAGCAGAGACCAAGATGCCAAGCTTAAGGTCTCCCCGTTGCCAGGTGTAGCAGTAAGATCCTGGGGTGCAGAGCCAGGCAGGCCCAAGAGATCACAGCTCCCGCCTCGGCCCCGCCCCTGAGGTCCTGTTCAACCAGGGACTCAGTTGCTCCCCCACTGAAACCAGAGTTGACCCCGAGGACCCCACGAGGGCTCCATCCCCGCCACGGTGCAGGCAGGTGATGGAGGAGCTCGTCTCTGGAACCGGGCCCTTCACGTCCAGAAAGGTCACTCCTGAACGCCAGTCCACAGGCATGCACGAAACTGAGGCCCTTTTGTTCACGCGGCCCTGGGGTCAGGTCCCTGCCCCACCGCTAACAGCTGTGTGGCTTCAGGCAAGCTTCCCGGCCCCTCTGAGCCTGAGTCCCTGAGCGTCAGTCCTGATGGACTTGAGAAGTCCGAGGCGGCATCCAGGTGACACCGAAACCGTGAGGAACCATGCCCTTGGGAGGCATCATGACAGTTAGCAGCAGGGCTCCTGCTCAAGTGCTCAGCGACAGGAGGGCAGGGCTAGGGGACGCACAGACTTCACTTTGAAGCCAGTCCTGCCATTTGCCAACTGTCTCCTCCTTGAAGACCCCCCCCGGGTGGGGCCGGTGACAGGAGAGGAGGAGACAGAGGGGTGCCCGGCACATAGTAGGTGCTCAGGAAACATCCCTCGTGGGCCTGAATGCGAGCACGGATGAGTCTGAACGGACTGGACAATGTGGCCCCAAAGGCGGAGACCCCACGCCAAGGGTGAGCGCCCCCGCCCCTGCCCACGACCCCGCTTCACGGTGACCCCCCGTCGCTGCCATCTGGGGGAGAATTTGGCTGGGGCAGCGGGGTTCGGGGGGGCGCAGTGGGGAGAGGGTGCTGTTTGTGGAAAGGAGCAGAACAATTGAAGCCAGCTCGTTCAAAGTTAGAGTCCCTTTTTCCAGAGTGGTTGTTTAGAAGGAAAAAAACATCATCCAAATCACAGCCGAGAAAACCTGCAATTGCCAGAGAAACGGGGGTCGGTGGCCAAGAAGGATTGCAAAACAGCGGCCCCAGGGAACCGTGTGCTTGTGCCAAGCCCTGCAGGGCCGCGGCTCGGGGCACCTTCCCGGGTGCCCGCCTGGCCTGGAGGCCGGGAACCCGGACCCCTCACCCTGGCCGTCCGTGCCCTGCTCCGGGCCGGGAAGACACACAACCCGAGCGGTCACAGGGCTTCACAGTTTGCAAAATGGGCCTTTGCAGGGAGGGTCCCAGAATCAGGAGGTGGGGAGGGGGTGGGACGCGTTGTGGGGATAGTTTGGGGGCAGCTCTCGCCTCAGCGCTAGGTCCCAGGGTCCAGGGCTGTGCGTGAGAAAACTGTAGAGTCCGGTTCACAACCACAAGGAGAAGGGGGGGAGTGGGTCACTGCATGCCTGAGAATGGGACCCACGGCTCCCTGCCCCCTACACCCCTGCATCCTGCCCCGCTCCAACAGCCCACCCGCCACAGGACATCCCTGCCATCCCCCGGACCATGCAAGCCACGCTGCCAGGCCAGCCTCACTTCCTGGATCCACTAATGCAGGGGATCATGTTCCATTTCCCCAACTACAGCTCAACCCCAGGCGATCCGGGCCCAGGAGCCCTAGCAGCTCCCACCCTGCTGCCCCACCAGCTACCCGGGGTCTCAACAATGGTTGTGGGATTTAGAATGGCCCCCACAGCTGCTTGCTGCCCACCTAGTGTGTGCTGGGCTGGGGGCACTCGGGGGGAACAAGGCAAGGGCTCAGGGAGGACCCAGGGCCCCCCCCCAACTCTGTGTGTCATGTCGGGTGCCCACAGCCCTCCACAGAGAAGATTCGGGAGAGGAGGCGAAGGAAGAGGCTGGGTGCTGGTTTGGGAGTCTCCACCAGCCCCAACAGGACGCACCAGTGGGTGTGGTGTGGCCCAAGTCGGGAGCAGGTGACCTCACAATTGGGGGTTGGGGACCAAGAATGCAGCCTCAAGCGCCCACCACGCCAACACCCTGCCATCCACGGCCCCTGCGACCTGGCCTGGACATCGGAGCTCCACTCTGAGCCTCCGGGAGGGGAGCCCGTGTCCTGGATTCAGCCTGACGCCCCAGTGAGGCCTCAAGAACCGTCCACGAGTGGGCAGCAGCCACAGCGGCAGGGCCTCCAGACCGCAAGTTCCCCACCGTGGCCCCCCGCCACCACCGCCTCGGGAGGGGAAGCCTGGCTTCCTGAGGCTCATGCATTTGTGCAGGGCCACAAGGACAGCAAGGCCAAGGGGCCAGGCTTCCCTTTCAGGTGGAGGGCCCGGCATGGTGAGCCAGACCAGTGGTGGGCCGGTGTGCCCAGTCGGTGCCTCGGTGGGCCATAAAGATGCCCCTCGCGGCGGGGGGGGGGTGCAGGCTGCATATCCCAGCACCCTTGTCCTCACCCCAGACTTCCCCTTGGCACAACCCCAGGAAAGATGCCAGTCACTGTGGCTGCCGTCTTAGTGCTCGCTGTGGGCCAAGACCCCGACATCGTCCCTACAGAACCTACCTATGGGTTTGATCGCACCTTTCCAGGGGTGACTATTTGAGCAAAGCTGGTCTCCCCAGCAGAACAGTAAGCAACGTGGGGGCGGGGCTGTGTCTGTTTCAGCCACCAGCACCAGACCTGCTTCCTTAATAAATGCTTTAGCAAGTATTCATAGAATGTTCTCTCTCAACCCTAAAACAACCTGATCGACTGCATTGTACAGATGAGGTTGGCGAGGTGATGTGGCCTGCGTAGGGTCACAGGGCCAGAAGTGGGCGTTGGTGGGTATGGGGCTCCCCAGAGCTTTCACTCCTCCCTCCTCCCACGGCCCCACCTGCTCCAGGCCACTGCCCATTCCCCACACGCCACGTGCAGTGACCCAGCCGGAGATCCCTCCCCTGACTGGGGCAGCCTCCCAGCCAGTAGGAAAGGCAAGCGGCACAGGCCGGGAAAGAGCCTGACGGGCCGGGGCTCAAGCCTCATTCTGCCGTCGGCTTGCAAATCCCTGCTGTTCCCTGAGTCCCCGTTTCCGAGATGCCCAAGACCCTGTCCTGCCTGATAAGTCTGCGATCTGCAGTCTAGGCCAGGAATCTGCTGCACCCGAGCCCCGGCCTGTGAGTCCGGTGCCCGTGGCAGACATCACTAATCCATTACCGATCAGGCTTTCCCACGGAGTTCATCTTGACCATCAGGAACCTTCTCAACACAGGACGCGAGGCAACCATCTGGATCAAAGCTGACAAGCGAGATCGAACCTCTTTGCTCTCCCTGGTCTAAGGAGAAGCTGGGCTGGGAGCAGGCCCTGCGGAGCAAGCCTCACGCTACTGGCTACTGGCTCCTGCCTTCCCAGAGGAAGCCACCGTGAATGGAGGCCTCTGACCCGCTGGTGGGGAAGCATCAGGAGGCCTTGTGTCCAGACCAACAGCCCCCTGACCCAGCCTGACCCAGGCCAGGCCCTAAGTGCGTTTGCCCAGTGGTGGTCTCCTCAATGGTCCCTATTTCTGGGTTTATCTCATGCCGACTCCTTACGTCCCAGAGCTCAGAGCTCACCTCCTCCAAGAAGTCCCCCTTCCAACTCTTCCTCCCATTCCAGGCCGGCGTCCCTGCGGTACCCCTGCTGGTTACGTACTCTCCCTTAGTCACCCAGCAAGCACTCGTGTCGCCCTTGCGTGAGTGTGTAAGCCTGAGCCCTGACTCCGGGCCCGGCGCCCCGGAGCAAGCCTGACAAGCTCGCAGCGCTCATTCCTTCGCAGGTGCATCGGGCACCCCCCACGGGGTGCAGCGCAGGTGCGGTCCGTGCCCTCCGGAGCTCGCTGTCTAGTGAGAAAGACGGACACTTACAGAAGAGTTAGGCGTGTAATTAAGCGGCAACGAGCGGAGGACCATTCGGGGACACGGCCTTGCTGTGCTCAGGAGGGTCTCCCTGAAGGCCCGACAGCGAAGAGAGCCCCGAGAGGCGGGCAGAGGGTGGGTGGGCATGAAGGCAGTGGGGCCCCGCTGCCCCAGCCCCCCTCTGCGGAGGTCAGCTCGAGGCCTGGGGGCACTGAGGCCAGGCCCTGCCCCCAGCTGTTCTCATGGCTGCTTCCCACGTACCCCAAGGACGGGAGCAGCTGGCCTCAAGCCAGCCCCATGGAGGCCACCCGCGGGAAGCTGGCCACCCGGGGGCTGCAGCCGGCCCCAGGCAGCCTGGACCCGGGGCCGGGCTCCTGGTGAGCCAGTGACTTCGGCTGGGCCGGGAAGAGGGGGGCAGGAGAGGGGGCAGGATACAGGGTCCATCGGGGCCACACGTCACCAGCCCAGGGGCTAGGTGGGACGTCCCCCGCCCTTTCCACCTGGGCCGCCGTGGCTCACGCTCACATCGCTGACAGGCGCGGTGAGGGGACTGTCAGCTCCCCCACCCATCCCCCTGCCAAATTGCACTTAATTATGATGATAAATGATGGCAGGCGTCCACAGCCACATCGCAGAACATGACAAACACTCCACGTCGCCGAGCCAACGAGCTCCGCTCCCCCCACCGCCGCGTTCCTAACAGGAGGCTGAGGGGGGTTATCTCGGGCCACCGGCAGCCCCCACGACAGGCTCCGGCTGGACCCCGGGGCCGCCACGGGGTGGGCGCTGCCAGGCAGGGCCCAGGCCCCACGGTCACCAGGGATCCGGACCCGAGCCCTCGCCCTGCCCCGTGTCCCTGTGCGTCACCTGCTCCTTGTAGCAAAGCATGAAAACAACAACCCACCACCCTGGGGGAGGGGCTGCAGACACAGGAGCCGCGTCTACAATCAAGACTCCGGTCACGCCGGCCCTGCCAGCACTAGCAGCCACCGGGGGAGACTGCGAGGGCTGGAGAGGAGGCCCCACAGCCCGGCGCCTGGCGGGGGTCAGGCAGGGTGAGGCCGAGAGCCCCCAGGATGAGCAAGTCTGGACTGTAGGAGGCCTGGGCATCTCCTTGCTGGATGGGGGTGCGGCCTTGCCGGGGCCCCAGAGGGAGGAGGGAGCCCCCTGATCCCAATTCCAGCATCACAGGACAGAGACCGGAAGAGGCCTTCACCTTCTCCTAGGTCTCTATCACGGGCAGGGCTTTGAGACGGCGTGCCAGAGTCCCTGTCCCAACATGTGGCCCTCACATGACCGATAGGGCAAGGGCTGTGTTCAGGTTGTGTCCCCCAAGTGCCCCCCTCCATCTGCACGGCTAACCACAGCCGTCTGAGTGACAGCTGGACGTGTCAGCTACGTGGGGGTGTTAGGCCGCAGACCAGCAAAGCAGGAGAAGAAGGGCGACGCAGGCAGAGGGAACTGCATGTTGAAGGTCTCATCTTAGGATCGTAGACTCCCCTGGACTTGGACACAAGAGAAAGCAGCTGGGAGTGGCTGTAGCCTGGAGCTGCAGGGGCGGGGAGGGGAGTGAGCTGCTGCCTAAGGGGGAGGAAGACCTGCGTGTGAGGGAAGGATGGGGGCAGTGGGAGCAGAGATGATGGGGATGCCGGGGCAGTGGGAACAGATGATGGGGGTGCAGGGACAGTGGGAACAGAGATGATGGGGGTGCAGGGACAGTGGGAACAGATGATGGGGGTGCAGGGACAGTGGGAACAGATGATGGGGGTGCAGGGGCAGTGGGAGCAGAGATGATGGGGGTGCAGGGGCAGTGGGAGCAGAGATGATGGGGTGCAGGGGCAGTGGGAACAGAGATGATGGGGGTGCAGGGGCAGTGGGAGCAGAGATGATGGGGGTACAGGGGCAGTGGGAGCACAGATAGGGGTGCGGAGGCAGTGGGAGCCGAGATGCAGGTGCAGGCCAGGGACTGGGCGGCAGAGGAGGTTGTGGCTGGAGAGAAACCTGGTTGGCAGGCAGTTGACAGTTCCCGTCCTGAGATGGGGACAAACATGTCAGCAGGTGTTTGGGGCATGTTTCCCCGAGGTGTCCCAGCAGCCGGGTCTGGGGAGCTTGGGCACAGAGGGCTCAGAACAGAGGTGCTGGTGCTCAGCAGTGGTCAGCGTCCGTTGAATTTAGCTGTGGGTAAGATGGCCCAGGCAAGCCGAGGGGTGGCCCCTAGAAGAGGGGAGTGACTCAGTGTCTAGAACCCAGAGCCAGAGGGTAGAGCTGGGTGCAGAGGGCCCTGGGAGGAGTAAGGTCCTTTGTTCAGGGGTCCAGGCAGCCCACAGCAATCTTGCAGGGAGAAAACCAAAAAACCAACACACCACCTTGCTCTCCTCCCACACTCCACGGCCTGGTGGTACATTGGTACATGCCATGGGCGAGCCCAGGTGGAAGCCAGTGGGCTACAGAGCACCCCCTCTCATGTGGCCCATTCAGACTCACATCCTGAGACACATAGCAAGCAGAGTGTGCACGAGCGCCCACCGCACCTAAGGAGAGAGCCGCAGAGGGGTTAGAAGCCTCTTGTGCCCAGGAGCCCTGAGTGGGGGTCCGACGGCAGTGTGGACACTTCCACAGATTGCTCTACAGAGAGGGGCTGGAAGGAGGCTAGAGGAAGCTAAGCATTAAGGGCAGGTTTGGTTTTGTTTACTAAGAGCCTCAAGTTGAGTCCTGGATCCAGTATGCAGGACAGAGTGAGGCTGCAGGAAGGGGAAGATGAACAAGTAACAAGACGCAAGAGAGTAAGGACACAGGAGAGTACGGATGCAGGACAGAGGGGATGCAGGAAGTGGATGCAGGAGAGAGGGGATGCAGGGGAGAGGGGATGCAGGGGAGAGGGGATGCAGGATAGAGGATGCAGGAGAGAGGAGATGCAGGGGAGAGGGGATACAGGGGATAGAGGGGATGCAGGATAGAGGATGCAGGGGATGGGGGATGCAGGATAGAAGATGCAGGCAAGAGGAGATGCAGGGGAGAGGAGATGCAGAGGAGAAGGGATGCAGGGGAGAGGGTGGCAGTCACAGGCAAGAGCAGGTGGGTCTGACCCCAGGGCTGGGAGAGCCGAGGTGGGTGGGAAGGGGGTTGGCAGGAGGGGCGGTTTCCTCCCACCCCTTGCACAGAGGCTGGTGACCCAGGCATGGTCTGTTATCAGAAGCACGTCTTGCTCATGTGCGGAGGCCCTTGGGGCCCCGAGGCTTGGGTTCGTCCAGAGGGGCCGAGTGGGGAGGCTGAGGACACTCGGGGGGGAGTATGGCTGGGGAGTAGTTGCTCAGGACCCAGCTTTTCGAGGCAGAGCCAGCTGGGTGTGGATGGAGTCAGGGTGCGCCGTGGCAGGGTCGGGAGGGACGCAGGGAGGGTTTTCGATCCATGGGGCGCAAGGATGAGAGACCATAGTGGTGACTGGGGCCCCCCCAGGGATGTGGAAACTGATGTGGGATGAGAAGGAAGACTCTGGAGGGGTGGGGGACGCCAGGGGGGCGGTTTGTCATGGAACCCAGCGGGAGAGGAAGGTAGAGGGTGGCGGTGGAGTAGGGGTGAAGAGTGGGGGAGGCACAAGCAGGTCTCCTGGGGCGGGTGAGAGAGAAGCAGGTCGGTCACCGTCAGCCAGAGGAGGATGTGGAGCTATGTGGCGGGCACATCCGGGCCCCCTGGGCATCAGCAGCCCATTGTAAATGGGGAGACTGAGACCCAGAGGGGAAGAAATGGGGTGCCCGACCTCAAGGCCTGGACCTGCAGGACTCAGAAAGGCCTCCCTGAGCTCTACTGCATGGCTCCCAATCCAGGTCAGTGGGGCTCACTTTGGGGGTGGTGGAGGTGGGTGTAGGGGCAGGTGGTCCATCAAGGCCCCTGGAAAGCCCACCCCGGCTCTACCAGCCCACAGGGACCCAGACCACATGTGGGGGCTGGGAAATGGGGGGCGTGTCTGGGAGGGGGCACATTTGTGTGGAGGCGAGTGGATGTGCTCACCATGTGGGTAATTATGACCACAGGGGTGACAGGTGCCTACGGGGAGGAGACAATGCAACTGTCTCCAGGCAGTGTGGGCGGATGCGCAGTGGGAGTTGTGGGGGTGCGTGGGGTGGGCTGCTGTGGGGGCTGTCTGCAGAGGGCGGCTCTGGGGGTGCTGGGGGTATGGGGGTGCATCAGCAGCATGCACGTGAGCCTGGGTGTGGGAGGAGGGGAGGATGTGGGTGGGTGGGAGCTAATTAGCTGGAGCCTGGTCTCCATGCAGAGCCTGGACGTGAGCCCGTGTCTGGCAGCCTCATCTCAGCCCACACCGGCCCGCCTCGGGCTCACTGTGGTTCCCCATCTGCCCCAGAACCCCACAGTTGCCCACCAGACGCGGCCAGGCAGTGTCCCCCAGAGTCCTCCAGCGCTGTCAACTAGGTCAGGGCAGGGCGTGAGCACGAAGGCCCTCCCTCGGGGAGGGAAAGAGCAGCTTCTGTCTTACATCTGAGGTCCCCACCCCACCCTGGCTCCTCTGGGGTACAGGAGGACTTCCTAACCCAGCCTGTGAAGGTCAGGGCAAGCAGCCCGGGTCCAGGGGTGGAGAAGCAGTATCCCAAGTCATGGAGCAAGCAGCAGCAGAGCCAGTTCTCCAGCCCGCACCCCCATCCCAACCCATCCCAGACTCTGACACAGGCTCCCCTGGGGTTTCCAAGCTCCTGGGCTAGCCCGGGGCAGCAGCTGTGCTATCGGCCTCCCGGTGGTCCTGCCCTCTGCCCCCAGTGATCTGCACTCCGCAGCCCCTCCCGTCACCCCCAAAGCCAGCCCCACGTCCAGATCCCCAGGCCTACCAGGCCTGCAGAACAGGCCAAACAAGGAGCTTTAAGAAAGGCAGGAAGCACTAATCCAGAGAACTAGGTGCCAGGCTGAGTGCCTCCTGAGCCCCAGCTCTACCGGCCACCAGGAGTGAGATCGGGGCTTGCCCTGGCCCTGGCCCTGGCTGCCTGCTGTCCTGGAGGAAGCTCCACGGCCTAGGTAGACCCAGAGGACACACAGGGCCCTGGGAAGGGCCACCTGCAACCTACATCCCCTCTAGCCCTGCACTCCATCCTACCTGACCACTAGGAATTCCATAGCCAACGCAAGAAGCTAAGAGGCCGCCCCATCCATTCATCCATCCCCATTGGCATCAGCCCGTCAGTTCATTGACAAGGAAGCCAGCCAAAAAACATCCGTGGATGTATCCAACTGACTCTACCTGTCCAGCCATCTGTCCTCCCATCTACCTGTTCAGGTATCATTCAGTCCATTCATCCAGCCAGCCAGCCATGGTCCATCCAGCCACCCAACAATGCAACCACTTGTCTGTGGATTCCCACTGATGACCCATCCACCACTCACACGCGGTTCGCTCACCCAGCCCGCCAGCCGTCAGAGCATTCACCCACCCGACGACTGATGGGTCCAGCCCCCTGTCCACCTGTCTACTCACCCATCCTCCCACCCACTTGTTCGTTGTTAACATCAAGTACTTCGGCCCTTCCGAAGTCTGAGGGAGGCCAAACCCAGCCTCCTTCCCCAGGCCTTCTCACTCGCTGCCAACCTCAGAACCTCGGGGGCCAGCAGTGACGGTCCTGTCTACGTGCACCACAGTGCTGTGTGCTTTACGTGTGTGGTGCATTGAAGCCTCACGCCATGGGAATCCCTGCCGTCATCCCCCTTTTACAGCTGGGCCAACTGAGGCCCGATAATTCATCCAGGGTCACAGAGCTAGAAAGTAGAAGCACTGGGATGTGAACTCAGCTTTCTGACTCTAGAGCCCGGGCTGCCGGCCCCCCGGATCCTGCTGGTGGTGGTGCTGTGGCTGAGCTGTGCCCTAGAAATGGCGTGGGCAGGGGGTGGCCAAGAGCCCGGGCACACAGGAGCTTCAACCACCCCATCCATTGGACCTGCAGGGGACAGAGTGGGTCCATCAGACCCAGGACTGGGGAGCGAGAAGGAAGGGCTGAGGACTCAGCAGGGTTGAGGCAGAGAAGAGGGGGAGAGGAGCCAGTCCCGGGATCCAGGGCCGGAGGGCCAGGGGGAGCGCGGGGACCGAGCCCAGGCCGAGTCACAGAGTCCCAGGCCGGCCAAGAGAGGAGAGTCCGTCCCCCCCGCCCCGCAGGGTGAGTCTCAGAACTGATTCTGGTAACGGGTTTGAACAGAGATGAGGAGAGGGGCGAGCATGGATATTTATGAAACGTGCTCCCAGCCTGAGCACAACGTGTAAAGTCGCACACACGAACCTTAGGAGCTAAACCAGCCGGGAGGCTTCTGAGAGCATTCGGGAGGTGCTCAGGGGGAGCTGGTCACAGCCAGGGCCTGGCCCCCCAGGGCCACAGGCATCGGAAGGCTTGAACGGGGCGCTTTCTCCGATCACTACATCCCAGGCGCATTGTATCACGGCACAGAGTTGGGGGAAATGAAGGAAAGGAGAGGACACGCGAGTCCTGGGTGAATCGCTCCAGGAAAGCCGCAGGCTGTGGAGACTGCTGTCGGTGTTGGTGTGCGCGTGAGCGGGCACATGGGCCTTGTCGCCTGGCACAGACTCCAGAGGGGTGCATGGAGGCCACTTGGAAGACGGGAGACGCCTCTGGTTCTCGCTCATTCGCCTGCTCCCTAGCGAACGCTCATGAAGCATGACTCTGCGTGCAACTCCAGGGCATGGGGACACCAGGGAAGTCCACTGTGGCCGGGACAGGGGATGAGCCTCGGCCCCCTAGAAGCTAGACCCCGACCCCTGGAAACTGGGAGTGCTCCCCTTTCTCAGGCCAGGCATTTGCAGACAGAATTCAGTCAACGGTCTTGAGATAAGGAGATGACCCTGGAGCAGTCAGGTGGGACCTCATGCCACCAAAGGGTCCCTCTCCGTGGGGCACGAGAAGGTCAGACTTACAGATGGACAAACAGACGGGAAGGCAGAAGCAGATGCTGGAGAGAGGTGGCCGCAAGCCCAGGTCCCTGGGGCCACCAGAAATTGTGAGAGGCGGGGACAGATCCTCCCCTAGAGCCTCCGGAGGGAGCGCGGTACTGGCCACAGGGTGATCCCATGCAGGCGACCGACTTCAGACCTCTGGCCTCCAGCAGGGGAAGAGGGCACATCCGGTTGTCCTAAGGACCTGCGTTCCTGGTACCTGGGGACGGGAGCTGTGTTGCCAGGCCTCCCGGGGCGGGGGGGGGGGGGAACAGAGGGAGCGAGATGGGCCCGGGCGCTGCCAAGGGAGGCCAGCCCAGGACTGCAGGGGAGCGGCCCGCAGCCTCGGTGCCCGCCCTCTCCCTCTGCTGGGGCTGCTGCGACAGGAGACCACGGACCGGGGCTCGTGAACACAGGAACCCACTCCTCACAGCTCCGGAGGCTGGAAGTCTGAGGTCAGAGCGTGGGCGCCGGCCTGCGAGGGCTTCTGGCCGCATCCACACGTGGTGGAAGGGACCAGGAGCTCCCTGCGGCGTCTCCGCAAGGGCACCAAGCCATCTCCCTGCGAGGCTGGCCTCCTCATAGCGTCACCTTGGAGGTTAGGTTTTACCATATGAATTTCGGGGACACACGTGCAGAGGACAGCACTGTCCTCCAAAGGCCTGAGGCCCAGGCGAGCTAACGGCGTAGTGTCCTTCCGGAAACCAGGAGGCTCAAGGCCCCGGGAAGACTGACGTGTCAGTGGGAGTCCAAAGGCAGGAACCAGGCGGGGTCCCAGTTCAAAGGCAGGCAGGCCGGGGAGGTCAGCCTTTGTCGTCTTCAGGCCTGTGACCCGCTGCATGAGCCACCCACCCCCCACCTGAGGTCGGGAGGACCGTCTGCAGTACTCGGTACTCGGTACTCAGTACTCGCTTGACCCGTGTAAGCGTTAATCTCATTCAGAAACACCCAAAACAATGTTTGACCAAATTCCTGCCTCCCAGCCCCGAGGTTCAGTCCAGTCCACGCGGTAAAATGAAGCATCACGGGCCGGGGGCCGGAGCTCCGTCTTCGTCTGCGGCCACGGCGAGCTACAGAAGAGTACTGAGCACGGAAGCATCAGGGTCCAACTGCCTGTGCTGAAGACTCTGCACCCTGATGGCAGGGGAGCCCCGAGGGGGCCCGGGCAGGGCTGTGGGGGCACAGAGAGGGAAGTGTGCATGGTCCAGCAGGAGGGGGGACACGGAGGGAGGCCAACCGCCAGGGAGCCGGGGCGGGGGGGGCGGAACCCGGGGCTCCACTTAGCATGGGGTGGCAGAGGTGCCGCCGTGTTTGCTATCTGTGCCTCGTCCACACCGACACCCACAGCCACGGTGCTGGAGACAAGGCCCCCGGCCCACACCGGGGGCGCAGCCCCGCAGAAATGACCTCAGCTCAGCCACACTCCTGACTCTGTGTCCCTCCACAATCACAGGCCCCATGGGGGGGGGGATAAAAAGCATCTTTTTTACCGAAGCAAATGGAAGCCTCACCTCGCCTCAGCTGTACTAAGCTAACTTTCTCTGCTAAGTGGGGCATAATCAAATCCAGCCCCGTAGCCTCATTTCCAGGCAACTTTATTCATTGTCATTTTTATTCCAAGAATTCCTTGGCATTTTCTGGGAGCCCTGAAGTGTTTAATGGCTGCCTAAGTAACAACGTATCCTGTTTGGAGCAGAACCCGGGAGCGCGAAGTGGCACCGGGGGTTATCCTGGGAGGGCACGTGAGGTCACCAGGCCCAGGCCCGAGCGAGGGGCACCTGGCCGGCTCAGGGGGAGGAACGCGGCTGAGTGGGGGGCCTCCAGCTCGCGGGCAGGGGGACTCCTAAAACACCGGGGAGCCCGGACAGAGGAAGCGGTCAGGGGCCTGTGGGTGGACAGGGGCAGCATCACCCCTGGGATGCTGAGCAGGAGGGGTCCTCAAACCAGGGCGCTTGGCTGTGACAACAGGGCTCTGAGGACTTGAGGGATCTGCGGCCACAGCTCTATCTTCCTATATTAAACAGAAATTCAGGGGCAGCCCGGCTGGCTCAGTGGTTTAGCACCTGCCTTCGGCCCAGGACGTGATCCTGGGGTCCAGGGATCAAGTCCCACGTTGGGTTCCTGGCATGGAGCCTGCTTCTCCCTCTGCCTGTGTCTCTGCTTTTCTCTCTCTCATTCTCTCTCTCTCTCTCTCTCTGTCTATTATGAATAAATGAATAAAATCTTTTAAAAACTAAACAGAAATTCATGGGGGCACCTGAGTGACTCGATGGTTGAGCATCTGCCTTTGGCTCAGGTCGTGATCCTGGGGTCCTGGATCGAGTCCCAGGAGGGAGCCCTGCTTCTCCTTCTCCCTCTGCCTGTGTCTCCGCCTCTCTCTGTGTCTCTCATGAATAAATGAAATTTTTAAAAGAGAGAAAGGAAGGAAGGAAGGAAGAAATTCATTGTCCTCTGGCTTCCCAGGGTGGCCCCAGGACCCAGCAAGGATGAAGGGCACCCGGCCCCTACTGTACCTTCTCGGGGCCAAGCCCGAGGTCTCCCTGCATGGACGGGCAGCGAGAGTTGGGCAGGGTCTGCATCTCCTCTGTGTCCAGCGCGGGGACCCCATGGAGGCAGGAGGGGGCAGGGAATGAACGGACACCAGAGAGCACAGCCAGAGGTCAGTGAGGAGGCCTCGGCCGAGCAACATCAGGACTGGCGTCTGGGGACAAGGAACATACAGAATGGACACACAGGTGGAGGCCAGGCCGAGGGCCACCTGGAGGCAGGCAGTCAACACAGTGATGGGCAGATTTGAGGCTGGCGGTGAGCCACTGGAGCAGGGATGGGAGGTCAGCCCTGGGGCCTCCAAGAGGCCTGAGGGGATTTGGGGTGCTGGAGACAAGAGACAACCAGGGGAGGGTGGTCAGACGCACCTGCCATGGGCACCCCGTACAGCCCCTGCGCTGACCGGGTCCCTCGGCCCACACCGCACGTGGCCGCCGAGCCTCTCCGGGCCTGGTGAGAATTGGTGAGGCCCCAAGGAGGTCGGGCCGGTATGTTTCCCATTCTCGTTGCTTAAATCATTAAATGGCTCTTTTGCAAGAGTCACTTGATGCTCAGGAAGTCTTTTGATGCCTTCAAAGGGCTTTTTAATAAGCGTTTCTAATCCTTTTCTCTTAAAAACAGGAAGTTACACTTTGCCAACCGTAAACACCAGAAGGTCCGAGTTTGGTTGGCGATGCAGAAGCCACAGAGTCCCCATGGCTGCTAAACCCACCCAGGCTTGGCCAGGGCCCCGCACCCCGTGAGCTCTCCAGCTGGACAGCCCAGGCGCCCCCTTGGGGGTCCCGGAGCCCTGGTGGGCAGTGCTCGGCCACAGGCCAGGTGACCCTCCCAGGCAAGGATGCTGCATGCCTGTGACCCGCGGAATGTTTCCTCCAGTCCCTCCTCTGAGAGCGGCCTCACCACTGCCCACATCAGGAACCCCAGAGTCACCCTCAGTGACCTCTCTTCCTCAGCCCTGTCTCCCTGCTGTGTACCTCCTACTCTCTGTATCTGGCCTCACCGCTCCCCTGCAGAGACCCTGTCCTGAAACAGTGTTCTGGAGTCTTCCCCTGCCTCGGGGGGGCGGGGCCGGGGGTGCTGGGCACACAGGACCAGGCTGAGGCCAGCCCGTGGAGCCCCTCTTCATGCCCCAGGCGCTCCACTCCAACACCACCATAGAGACGGCGACTCCCTAACTACTCCATACTTTTTCCTCTGCCTGGAAAACCTTCCTTCCACTTTCCCACACAGCAAACTCCTACCCATCCCTCAACGCCCCTCCTCTCTCAAGTCTTTCCTGGCTCCCAGTGCAACCTTTCCCCTTGGATCCCAGGCCATCCTTTAGGTTATGCTCCCCGCACACCCTGAAAGTCACTGCAGAAGTATTGATGTATTTGTCACCCCACTAAACAGAGAACCCCCCAGAGGTGGGACTGTGTCTTGTTACCTCTCCCTCACCAACCTGGCCCATAGCAACCCCTCAACCAGCAGAGTCACCGGGCCATCCGTCAGCAGGGCCGTCTCCAGGCTCAGGACTCAGGCTCTGACTCCAGCCACGGGCTTGGACCTCCCTAGAGAAAGGGCCAGATCTGTACCCACCAGGCCAGTGGGTAGGGTCCAGCCCTGGCCTCTTCCCTTCCACGGTAGGGTGTAGGGGAGGGAAAGCTCCCCCTTCTAGGTTCTCTGGCTGGTCTAATAATTGAATTGACATAAGACACATTAAAAAGAGGAGAAAAAAAAACAAATTCAATTTCGTATATATAGGAACCTCAAAGAAGTGATGCTCAAAGAAATAGCCAAAGGGAACAGCTTTTATACCTTTTAGGAAAAGAAGCACTACATTTGTGAAGAATTGACAAAACAAAGGGGTTTGGGCTCGGGCCAGATGGTGAAGAAGCAGCAAGGACTGTCTGCATGGCCTCCTCGGCCCCCCAGTCCCCGTCTCTGGTTATAGGACGCCTCTCTTCCTCCTCGTGCAGGGAGGGCACCTTTCCCATGGGAGACTGATTTCCTGCTTCCAGGGGAACAAGGGAGGTCAGAATGTCCTTCCTGTACCAGCTGTTTCTTAAGTAACTTTAACTCAAAATCATCAATATGCCAAAGTGGCAGGTTTGGGGGTGGTCGATTTTGCTCCCCCTCAGGGGGCTGGAGCAACCAGCCCAATTCATAAAGCTTAGCAGAAACAATTTCACCAAAAAGATTTGGCAGGAAACAAGTTCAGTGGAGAATTCCTCGCCTGGGCCCACACCACCCCTTGCCGCCAGGGGCCAGGAGCTCCTGGTCACCTTGTCTGGCTGGCCTGAGGCAGCACCCATCAGGAAGCAGCTCTGGCCCAGCCTCCTCCCCGGGGCAGTGGGGACTCACCCCTGACCCCGAGTGCAGGTCTTGGGGCCTGGAGGTGAGTGGAGCCGGCAAGGAGAGTGTCTGGGGTCCCCTGAAGCCCAAGAGAGAGAAGGAAGGCCACGCTGTCTCAAGAGGTGTGCAACCCGCCCCGTGCATCAGGGACACGGTGGCCGTTCAAACCCTACCTAGGAGCTGGATCTGGACACCCCTGGGCTCCCGTAATAACTTGGGCTTGTGTCTCACTCCTTCAACAAGGATGTTCCACCCACTCTTGTGTGCAGGGGGGTACAGAGGTGGCCTTGGGACATCCCTGCCCTCCAGGGTCCCCCAGCCCATGGGCACACACATCCAAACATAAAGGACCTCTCTCCAGAGTGCCAGAGCCATCTTGTTCACCCCTGTGAATGCCCAGTACAGGGCCTGGCACGCAGAAGGTGCTCGGCAAAGGTTTGTTGAAGCCCACAGGGCAAGCAAGGGGAAGCCCCAACCCCAAAGGCATAGGCAGGCTATGCGGGGTGACTGGAACCCATGCAGGGTGCAGCGAGACCCTGGCAATATGGACAAGCAACATGGGAGACGTACCAGGACTGGGACAGGGGACACTACATACGGGGTCATGGTGGGTGGGACTGTGTGTGATAGTCGCCAAGATGACCGTGGCTTCAACAAATAAAAGCTCAGCTCTCACTTAGAAGTGTGGGCTAGAGAGACTTCAGAACCCACTTCCAGCAGGGCCCAAGACGACTCTCCAAATGAGACCACAGCCACGAATCATAGACGCAGCCACACCTCATCCACCGAAGACCAAGTGAAAATCCCCACTAAGGCCCTTGACCGAAACCCTTAGCCAGGTTGTGCTACCAAACAAAGACTTGCTTTAGAAGCCAACACTGAAGAGTCTAGAACCCAGACTTGGTTTCAGAATCAAAGAGAAAAAAAAAAAAAATCAGAACCTGATGAGGACTGAGAGCCAAGCCAAGACCAAGATCATCCCGCAGAGGAGACTCAAAGTGGAGAAGTCACATAAAAAAAAAAAAAAAAAGCGGAGAGGTGCCGGCTACACTTCCTCACAACTACACACCCCCTTCGAGGCATTCACGAACACCCTTCACCCGGGCATTGATACCAGAGGGCAGCCTGCTAAAGCCACTGGCATTGAAGAGTCAAGAGCCCAAAAAGCAACCAGTGTCAAGGAAGTAGCTGAAGAAGTAGTACTGTCCGGTTCCACCCGAAGGTTTGGTTTCAGAACCAGAGACCCAGATTCCACGTCCAGAGAGAAAGAGAACCTGGTGGCAAAGATGTAGACAGACCGGGAACAGGATCTCGGGGAGGAGAGAGGTCGAGCAGGCCCCACACCCAACGTGGCCGAGAACCCACGACCCCAAGATCGAGAGTCACGCGCTCTACCCACCGAGCCAGCCAGGCGCCTCTGGAGCAGGTATTTTAAAGAGTGAAATACTGTGGTCAAATAGGGATTTCTACGAGGAATGTGGTCCTTTTAAATATCCTAAAATGTCACCCCTAGTTAATGAAGTTACATTCCATAAAAATTAAAAGTAAAAGAAAAAAAACAAGAAGAAGCATGGGCTAAAACAGGAGTCCGCCCTCTGCAAGGTCCTGGGGGTCTGGCCTCCTCGCTGGGCGGTGACTTCCCCAGGGCGTGGCCCCTCCTGTGACAGGTACAACCCCAAAGGTGTGACTGTGCATAGACAGTCTCCTGGCCACAGCCGGCTGGGAGGGGAACTGGGACACGCAGACGTGTGGGGAGCCCCGGCTGTCTGAGGGCAGCCAGCGGGCTCTGCAGCTCGTGCTTCCCTCCTGGCCGACGAGGTGGCAGCGGGAGAGAAGGTCCTTTAGAGGAGCTGCTAGAGGGGGACCCGCCTGGGGGGTGTCCTGCTGGGGAAGTCGGGTGACCCTGCAGGCAGGACACAGCTGCAAGGAGAGGGCAGTCCTGCATGGTGACTGGGCCAGGAGGGGACACGAGGTGGGCGGGGGCTCAGACAGGACCCTGGGGCACAAGGGGAGCACGCAGTGGGGATGAGGGCAGCACCCTATGGAGGCAGTGGCCGCTGACAAACGTGCAGCCCTACAGATTCTGGGATGGGACAGTCTCCCCTAAGATGGGTTCGGGGACAGTGATGCTCCAGAGGACAGACGAGGGGGAGGCCAGAGGGGCAGGCCCAGGGGCAGACCCAGCCACCCAGCCCTGAGGACAGCCAGCCCTCTGCCTGAGGGGTGGGCGGTAGCCTGGGGACACCGGGGCCCCTCCCCGTGCCTCCCAGCCCCAGCCCCGACCCAGGCCACTGAGCAAGGGCAGGCGCTCCAGCTCCAGACCTGCCTTTTCTTTCTCCAGCCCCCTCGTTCCTGCTGAGAAGGGGGGGCAGGCGCTCCAAGCAGGATCCTGTACAGAAGGTTCGACCTCTGTGATCTCACTTAACCCTGAAACAATCCGTCCTCCAGGAGGGGAAACAGGCCCAGAGAGGTGGCTGCGAGGGAGCCTCTGCCGGGTGGCCGGTGCAGGACAAACGTTCCCGCTCCTCTTTTAAAGACCAGAAAGCAGAGGCTCAGAGGGGCCAGCTTCTCCCGAGGTCACCCAGCAACAGGTCACTTCTGTGCCAGGGTTGGGCCCTCTTCCCGGAAGGGCCCTGTCCTTGTGCTGTGTGGCTGCCACTCAGTGACCAGGAGAACAGAGCAGCTGGGACAGAAAGGGGGGACCCATGGCTGCAGGAGCCCCAGGGAGGCCCAGCTGCTGCGGGGACTCAGCCCCGGAACAGGGCAGGTGGGACCTTGCCCATCCTTCTTCCCTCCCCACTGCTCCCTCCCCTGCTGCCAACGACTCCATAACCTTGGCTGCCCTGCAACTCTGGGGACCCGGCCAGCCACTGACTGCCAGTTCCTGGAAAGGCCGCAGGAGCACACCAGACAGAGGTCAGACCAGCAGCCCTGGGTCCCTCTGGAATCCCTCACATTTCCAGGAAAATTGCAAAACATTTGAAGAACAAATGGTCAATTCCTTATAATCCTTCCCCATTGTCCTGAAAAGAGGCATTTGGTTGGGGATGAGGGGAGGCCTCCTGGTCCCCCCTCAACCAAGCCCATCCCCAGGCAGCCCTGGAAGGGCAAGAATGGCCACAGTGGTCAGGGTGGGCTGGGGCCCTGGAGCTGGGGCGCCTCCGAGGGGTGGGCGGGGGCGGGGCTGTGAGGTTCTGGAACCCCTTAGCTGCTACCCAGAGCCTTCTCCAGCTCTCTGCCTGCCACCGCCCCCTCGCTGCCCCCCACACACCCCAAGTCACAGTGCAGCCGCAGCACGGCCTCAAAGGGCAGGAGCCACAACTATCACTTCTGTTTGCCCCATGGGGTGGGGGCGGCCTTCAAGGATGGGGCCCCACCCCGGGGTCCACCCCCTGCGGAATCCCCTCCCCTTGCGTGTAGCTGGACCCTGAGACTCACTTCTAAAAAGTGACATGATGGCATTCCCACAAACAGACTGGAAGGCTGGGACTCCAGGCGCGCGGACCCTGCGGGCTGGCACGCTTTGACCAAGTAAGCTGCCACGTGGAGGTGCCCAGGTGGCACCCAGGCCCCAGGAACCCAGGGCGGCCTCCGCCATCTGCCTGCCACGAACCCTGCCGATGGCCACCCAGGACAGCTTGGAAGCGGGTCCTTCCCCGGCCGGATCCAGAGACCGATGCCACCCTGGACAGCACCTCGATGGTAGCCGGGCAGACCTGGAGCAGGGCACCCAGTGAGGTGACGTCACAGACACTGTGAGATCACGAATGCGCCTGTTTCAAGCCGCTACGTGTGGGGGCACGTTGTTACGCAGCTTAAGTAACCGATACACGTAGTGCGGGACAAGGTAGGGTCCGAAAGGCGAGCTTCGTGATCTTCATGCTGTTCCGTGACCTCAGAATCACCGGCTACTGCCATCCCCTGTAAACTGTCAAGCAGCCAGCGCAGCAAATAAGTCAGAGACCGTGCTGCACCCCTACTCCTCCAGGAAGCCTCCCTCAGCCCCCCAGTGGGAATTCACCCCCCTCCGGGTGGAAGCGGCCTGCGTCTCCATACCTAGTGCTTTCCTTCTGCTGAGCTTCTAATCCTCCATCCCTGAGCCCCTCCTCCAGACCCCGCGCTGCCGGGGTGTAGGCCCCTGAGGATGAAGGGGAAAGAGGTGAGGCCAGAGCGGTCGGGGCCCCAGACTGGCCGGCCACAGACACCAGACCCAGCAGCCCAGCCAAGGCCAGCGTGGCCGCAGCAGGGCCCAAGGGAGCCTCAGGGTGCAGGACAAACTGGCCAGGGCAGGCGGGGGGCAGAGAGCAGGGTGCGTTCCCTGGTGACTCACTCTGCCCCTAAAGTGCTCCCCCGGGAGGCAGTGGTGCAGCTCCGGGGGGGAGGGGGGCAGATGGCCCGGCACTGGCCAGCTGGAGCACTGACTCTCAGATGCTTACGCACACCACATCCCCTCACAGAGCCTCAGTTTCCCCAAATACGTAATTCAGAGTTTCTCAAAGAGAGGTAACAAGTGATTTTAAAGAGTACCCAAAGGCAGAACATGAGAGACTCCTAACTCTGGGAAACGAACAAGGGGTGGTGGAAAGGGGGGTGGGCGGGGGGTGGGGGTGACTGGGTGACAGGCACTGAGGGGGACACTTGATGAGATGAGTACTGGGGGTTATGCTATATGTTGGCAAATTGAACTCCAATTAAAAAAAATATGTAATAAATAAATAAATAAATAAATAAATAAATAAATAGTACCCAAAACTTTTATTTTTCTATGTCCATACGTATCGAGAAAAATATGTATAACGACTAGTAGATCAAACCCTGAGTTTCATTTCCTATTGTTTAGGTCATAACCTTTTTTTTTTTTTTTTTAAGATTTTGTTCATTTATCCATGAGAGACACAGAGAGAGAGAGAGAGAGGCAGAGACACAGGCAGAGGGAGAAGCAGGCTCCACGCAGGGAGCCCGACGCAGGACTCGATCCCAGGACCCCAGGATCACACCCTGGGCCGAAGGCGCCCTAAAGTAAACCACTGAGCCACCCAGGGATCCCGGTCATAAGCTTTATTATTTTTTTTTTTTATTTGTGATAGTCACAGAGAGAGAGAGAGAGAGGCAGAGACACAGGCAGAGGAAGAAGCAGGCTCCATGCACCGGGAGCCCGATGTGGGACTTGATCCCGGGTCTCCGGGATCGCGCTCTGGGCCAAAGGCAGGCGCCAAACCGCTGCGCCACCCAGGGATCCCCTGGGTCATAAGCTTTAAAGCTTAAAAAGCAAGTCGATTTAAATAAAAACATTCAGTAAATAATAAAACTGATGGTACAGGGATAAGACATAAATCATGTTGTGAGATCCTGCTGACTGGTGTTTCCTGACCAAGGAATAAACTTCTCTAAGAAGCTACTGTTATTTTGTATCTTTCCATGGCAGCCAACGCCCCCATAGGAGTAGCCGTGCAGCCAAGGAAAGATGTTCCAGGCAGAGAAGAGCAGGTGCAAAGGTCCTGGGGCAGAGAAAAAAATCGGTTCCTACCTCAAGGCCTCAGGGGCTTTGCACTTGCCACGTGCTGTGAGTGGAGCACCTCCGAGCATAGCAGTCTGGCTGAGCAAGACTAGGGCGCAGGGTCTGGAGCCCGCCAGCCTGGCCCGTCGCCTCCCTTTGGTGGCCCATTGACCCAGTTATTGTGAAAAACTGTGTCTGCAGAGGCAGGAGTCCCCGGGCCAGAGGCTGTGTTCTCTGTGTGTCCCAGCACCCAGCCCCCACCTGGCAGAAAGGAGGTCTTCATGGGTGCCGCTGAATAAAATAAAGGAGGGGCTCTGATGACCTGTGACCTCTGCATCCAGGCCCCCGGGGGGCAGAGGAGCAGCCTCGTTCAGAGGCGCCAGGGGACAGGCCGGGAGTAGGAAGCCAGGGTGGCGCTGGGCTCCCCACTCTTGGGGGCGTGCAGAGCCGGGGCTGCCGTGGGGCAGGACTGGGAGCCTGAGGGCAGTGAGGGGGGCAGAGGAAGGAGGGAGCCGGGATGAACCGAACAGACGCCCTGCCAGCCGGCAAGCCTGGGCCGCAGCTCTCCACAGGGACCCCACTGCCCCCCACCCAGGCCCGAGCTCTCCGCAGGGACCCCACTGCCCCCCACCCAGGCTCCAGCTCTCCACAGGGACCCCACTGCCCCCCACCCAGGCTCCAGCTCTCCACAGGGACCCCACTGCCCCCCACCCAGGCCCGAGCTCTCCGCAGGGCCCCCACTGCCCCCCACCCAGGCTCCAGCTCTCCACAGGGACCCCACTGCCCCCCACCCAGGCTCCAGCTCTCCACAGGGACCCCACTGCCCCCCACCCAGGCCCGAGCTCTCCACAGGGACCCCACTGCCCCCCACCCAGGCCCCAGCCCTCGCAGGAACCCCACTGCCCCGCCTAGGCCTGGCCTGTCCACACTTCCTACTGTTGACCCTAGGAAAATTACCACGCCCAGGCTTCGGGATGCCACCTGGGCCTCCCCCCACCAATGGATTCAAGCAGACCCCTGACGGGAGCGGAGGGGGGGTTGGCTGTGGGACGATGCACCCACCCCTGCCCCCCCCTCCACTCTGACAGCCCAACTCGGTCCCCAGCCGGGTGCTGGGGGCGGCATGAGGCCAGGCCAGGCTCCGGGTGCTCCCAGCACGGGGCCACAGCCTCGACCGCAGCCCGTGCAGGCACTAGGGGCTTCCCTGGAGAAATGCGGAAGGGGATGAAGGAACCTCAGGAGATGCGCTGGGTTGGGGGAAACCCCTGGCTCGTGGAGGCCCCCCGGGGCCAGAGGGTAGGCACCAGCAGAACTTGCCCACCCCCCGCATGGTCCCTTCCACCTGCACACACACCTGTCCCTGCTCCCCTCACGTCTGAGGCCCTGTCGGACAGAGCCCGGGGGGCCACGTCACAGATCCAGCCCTGGACCCCAGCCCTCGGGGCAGGCGCCCACCCTCACCCAATCAGAGGGCTCCCTGGCTTGTGGCTTAGCCCCAGGGCTAAGCAGGAGTGGGGGGGGGGGACTGGGCAGGTGAGGGCGTGGGGGCGTGGCCAGCTGGGCCTGCACTAATTGTGGGTTTTTAGCTCGGGGAAGCCTGCGGGGCACCTCTCCATTCCTCTGCTCAGTTGCAGAGCCTTCCTAGGGAGCACAGCCCGACTCCTCCCCTGGCAGCCCTAATCACCACCACCACCACCCCCCACCCCTGCCCTTCACCACCTCACACCCCTCCCACAACTCCATTCTGTTTCTTCATCCAGGCCCCTGTTGCATGCCAGGCGCTGGAAGGGGGCTGGGGTTCCAGCCATGAAGGGGATGCACCCCCACACTCCGCGGGCGGACATCTGTAACAGCCATCTGACCCCATCGGCTCCCACAAGGGATGTTTCTCAAACCCACATGTGACCATGGCCCTCCTCTGTTTAACACCGTCAGTCTCCCCATCACCTTCCGGAAAAGGCCAGAGCCTGTGGTTGGGAGAATAAAGCCCCCCCCAAAATGGCCCGGTCCTCACCCTGGGACCTGTGCACCTGTCATCTTTCCTGAAGACCCAGAAGGGATTTTGCAGAGGTGCTCAAGGGAGCAGAAGGGGAGACGACCCTAGGCTACCTGGGTGGGCCCAGTGTCATCAGGAGGGGCCTTTAAACGTAGAAGGAGGCAGGAGGCCTCTGAAAGCTAGAAGCAGATTCTCCCCTGAAGCTTCCAGAGGGAACACAGCCCCGTCCACCCATTTGGACTTCTGACCTCCAGAGCTGCCAGGTAATAAAATGTGTGTTGTTTTAAGCCACTACACGGGTGGCGATTTGCTGTTAGAGATGCAAGGAAGCCAGCACAGTTCCAGCCCTTCCCTGGGCCCCTGTGGCCGGCCTGCCCTCCAGCCTTGGAGGAGCCTCTCCCGCCCCCGCTCCCCTGGCCTTCGCTCATGCTACCCCTTCTCCCTGACGTAAGCCTGGCAAGCGACTCTTCCCCAATCCTGACTTCATCTCAGTGTCCCTTCCTCAATGGAGCCTTCTAGATCTTTGGGATTCTCTACTTCAAACAAATGAGGAATTGTTGGGAAGGTAGAGTCACCTGTGGCCTCCTTGAAAGGGACAGGCCTGGGGTTTCTAAGGGCCCCGAGCCTCAAGAATGAAAGGACAGTTCTGGAGGGGCCCAGCGGCGGCTTGGCAGTGACTCTCCCCTGCCCCTGGGTCCTACCCCTCAAGATCCAGGTTCTGGCTTATTGTGGGCCACATACCCACCCGGGGTCAAAATGAGGTGGGACACCTGAGCTGATGATCCTGCCCCAACTGAGGCCCACAGAAAAGGCTGGAATTTCAGAAATGTAGAATTAACAGGGGTCCCCTGCCCTTCTGGTCTACCGCCCCTCGCCCCCCCAGGGCTGAGTCACCCCTATCTGGGTACATCTCACCCTGGCAGCCCCACGGTCCCCCACTATGAGCCCCTTAAGGACAGGCAGTTGAGTCTGTCCCCCACTTGAGACCCCGTATTGGGCGTTGTGCCCTGCACCTTCCCGAGCAGGCCCGCTGGGGAAGAAACCAGATGTGGGCACAGAAGGAGGGACACCGGGACTCACCGCGTGGGGACGCGGGGAGCTCAGAGGCTGAGGGCTCTCGGGCAGGGCATCTGCCTCCCCACGGGAG
Source organism: Canis lupus dingo (assembly GCF_003254725.2). NCBI lineage: Eukaryota > Metazoa > Chordata > Mammalia > Carnivora > Canidae > Canis > Canis lupus. Next base: position 69,854,379 of record NC_064250.1, read on the forward strand.
GACACAGCCGTGCAGGGAGGACAGAGGAGCATGGAGACCAGTGCTCCCTGAGTGTCGGCACCCCACACCCGCAAGCAGCCTTCAGACCGGTCCCTCCCCTCGCCGGGTCTCAGTTCACCTCTAAAAAGGGTGGCTTGGAGCACCTCACACCCGCTGAGACGGCTATTGTAAAATAAAATAAAATTCAAAAAAACAGGAAAAAATCAAGTGTTGGTGAGGATGTGGAGAAAGAGGAACCCCCGGGCCCTGCTGGCGTGACCTCCGAGGTAGAGAGCAGCGTGGAGATTCTTCCAACATTAAGCACAGAATTACCACGTGACCAGCAGTTCCACTCCTGGGTGTGACACCTAGAAGCCCTGGAGGCAGGGACTCGGTGAGACGTTTGCACACTTGTGTTCATGGCAGCCCTATACATGGTAGGAGCACCCCAAGTGCCCGCCGACGGGGTAGTAGATAAACTGTGATCCGTCTACACAACGGAGGACCGTTGAGCCATAAGGGGAAGGAGACTCTGACACCTGCTGCAACGCGCATGAACCTCGGGGACGTTATGCTGAGTGACCTCCGCCAGCCACGGAAGGACAAATACCATAGAGTCCACTTGCCTGAGGTACCCAGGGTCTTCAAATTCAAGGGCACAGTAAGCAGAAGGGTGAGGGGGCGCCAGGGCCTGGGGAGGGGGCTGCGGGTCAGCGTTTAAGGGGGACAGGGTTTCAGGCTGGGGAGATGCGAAAGTCCTGGGGACGGACAGTGGCGGCGGCTGCATGACTGAGTGTGCCTCACGCCAATGAACCGCACACGTAGAAACGGCGAAGATGGGGACTCTTGGAAGTGTCTCACCACAATTATAAGCGCTGGAAAGGGGGTAACTGCGAAGGGCACCGTGTGCTCCCAAACTGTATCACGCTGAAGCCAGAAGGGACACCTGGTTCCTAAAGCTTCGAGAGCAATGCTGCCCAGTTTGGGGTAGGGAGGGGGCCCCCAGAGCCACTTTCTCAGCACCCCCTCTCTCAGCACCACCCTGGGGTTGACCCCAGAGCTTGAAGCCCCAGCTCAGCACCCCACCCCGCCCCAGGCTGGTGGAGCTTGGAGCCCCAGGCTCCAGAGTGGGGACCGGGCTGGGCCAAGTTGCAGGGGCCCTTTATTCTCACCTGGAGGTTCCTGGGGGACAAGGGCTGGCCTGCGGGGGCACTGGGCTGCCCCAGCCAGGTGGGCAGAGGGCTCTGGGGGGCCGGCCTCCTGCAAAGGGTCAAGTCAGGACCGCCCCCGGGGGAGCACGGGGGGCTAGAAGGACGCGTGGGCAACCTTTGGGCACCTGCAGTTGTGCGAGATTAAGAACAGCTTCCGGGAAGGAAATTCTCCTTCCTCCTCTGCAGGTATTTCCAAAGGTTCCCAGAACATTAATTCAAGACCTGGAAAAGTCCAGGGGGAAAGCGGGCGTCGCTAGAAGCTGAGTGTTGGGGCGGTGGGGGGCAGGGGGGCTCATGGGACCCACCAGCCACCCTGCCCCAGGGAAATGCAGGGCGGCGGAGGGGCATGAGAGCAGGGGTGGGGCGGGGGGCAGGCAGGAAGAGGGGTGACCTTCAGCTCTCACTGAGGCCGACTGAGCCCTAGAGGGAACCAGCTCCCGTGAGCACTTTCAAAACCAAGCCCTTTAAGTGTGTCCTCCCACCTGAGCCTCCTGGGGGTGGACTGTCACCCACATGTCCCGGGAGAGACAGCGGAGCCACCGCCCCATTAGGTCCCCTGCCCGGGGAGCCACGACTACAATGCGGCAGGGCCTGCGCTCAAACCTGTGGACATGGCTCTTCCATCACCCCAGAGCCCCGCAGGCCCCGACACGCCGTCCCCACCCCCTCGGCTGTGGCTACTGACCTCTCGCTAGTCATCAGTCATCCTGCAAACAGTTGGCCAACTCCTCTCTGGATCCGTACTGATTAGGGTACATTTTGGCGGCTTTAACAAATGCCCCCGAAACACTGGATAACACAAGACAGCAGGGTTTCCCCCTCGCTTTGGGACGTGGTCTGTGCGTCGGCAGTCTTGCTGCTGTGCTGGTGACCCAGGTTCTTTCCACCTTGCTGCTCTGTGATCCTCAACACCCACCCTGCACCCCATAGTCAACGTGGCTGCTCCAGCTCCTGCCATCACCACTGACATCCAGCAGTAGGTACACAGAGAAGGAAAAAGGGAAGCCACCGCTCTTTTCTCTGGGGACAGGACCCAGCAGTTACATGGGTCACTTCTTACATGTCACTGGCAAGGATCTGGCCGGATAGCTACACGCAGCTGCAAGGGGCTGAGAACTTGAACGGGCGGCCGTGTGCCCCGCTGGAATTCAGAGTTCTTTTACTTTAGGAAAAGAGGAGAATGGATAATGGGGTGGGTGGGGGGGACTAGCGATCTCTGCCACTGGAACATAATCTCTCCTCCCTCCCAGGACCCTGGTGAAGCAAGGTCATGGGTGAAAGGCAACAGCAGGCTTCAGGGGGAGGGGCCGGAGATCTGAGGAGGAATCCGAGGCGGCTGCCTGGGGGAGGCAACATTTGGGCCATGCCTTGAAAAACAAGGAGGGATTGGGATGGAAGGGAGTTCCAGAAGGAGAAGGTGGTGGAACTAGTGGATGGAGCACGTTCGGAGAAATTGTGGTTGGGTGTGACAAGCGTGCACTTGGAGGCAGGAGTCCTGGGTTCAAGGTCAGACACTGAGTCCGCCTAGCGAGGCGCCGGGGCTCCCTGAGCTTCCGCTGGCTCCGCATGGAAAGGCTGATGCCTCCATCACACCTCCTCGCGGGCCCAGGAGGAGGCAGGTGCGGGGACGTGCCCGGGCCTTGGGGGGTCACTGCTGTGATGTTTCGTGGTGGGGCGTGGGGTCGCCGGTGGGCAGGGGCGGGAGACGAGCTGCGAAGGGAAGTGGGGGCCCGCCCAGAGGCCAGCTGCACGCCGGACGGCAGGCTGAGCAGAGAGCGGCTTGGCCAACGTGACCCTGGAAGATGGAGAGGAGGGGGTGAGGTCGGAGACGTGGAGGCCGGAGTCGGGGGGAGCTACAGGGTCCCCGGAGAGACAACACGGTGAGCAGCAGCAGAGCGGGAAGCCGTGGGATCCGACCAGGCACCTGGGAAGGCCCCCCGGAGGAGGCAGCCCCAAAGTCGAGCCCGCCGCACGGGGCAGCAAGGAGGGCTTGCCCCCAGAGGACCAGCAGGGGAAGGAGGGGTGATGCACGGGGCAGACAGGCCCTGCCTCCACCTGGAGATGTCCCCACCCCTCAGAGCACCCCCCAACCGGAGGGACACTGTGCCTGGCGCCCCACCCACATCCCTGCTGACCCCCCGCCCCCAGCAGCCTCCAAGGTGCAGATCCTTGCTCCCGGGTCACAGAGAGGAAACTGGAGCCCAGAGAAGGCTCCACGCAGCCAGGACTTAGGCCCCAGAGTCAGACCCAGAGTACCCAGCGCCATGGGTCCTTCTGGGGCTCTGAGACGTCCTGCGGAAGTCCATCATCATCCCGGACTCAGGAAGGCTCTCATCCCGAAAAAGGGATGAAGACCGAGAATCGCTTTATCCACATGACGTCCTCAAGACCTCCCTTACGGAGCAGCAAGTCACCCCATTGAACAGAAAGACAAACTGAGGCCAGAGAGGTGAAGTCCTGTGCCGGGGTCACGCAGCCAGTGGGCGACCAGCAGGATTTGCACCCAGGTCCCTGACGCCCCCGCTCCCACGCTCCTCCTCCTCCCGAGACCTCTCTCCCCTCCCCCTCCCCCTCCCCCGCTGCTTTCCTGGCTCTCTCTCAGGGAAGAGAACATGCTCTGAGTCTCTGTTTCCCTGGGAGAAATCCATTTTCAGAATCTGGAGGTGTTGAAATGTGTTCTTTTTTCCTCTCTAAAGAGCCCTTGGTGAGGACAGAGGTGCCCCGAGAATCCCTCTGAGGCCACCGTCAGCCAGGCTAGGGCCTGGGGCTGCCCATCCTGGAGGGCACGGCCCCAGCGGCGGGGTCCCCAACAGGGTCTCGGGGAGGTGACCCTGTCCATCCTGGCACAAGGGGCGGCCGGGCCGCTCCAAGAGCTCGGGACGTGCCTGTGACCTCCAGCCCTCGACCCCGGAAGACCCCCACTTGCCCTCCCGCCTGGCTGCTGGGCAGGGGTGCTCCTGTGTCCCCGGAGCAAGGTGGGTACCGAGCCCCCCTGCCCAGCGGAGGTGTCCGGGGCCATTCCAGGCTGTCTCCACCAGACTCTCCCTCTCTCGGTGACAGCTGGACCCACCACGGTCACAGAATTCTCATGCTGTAAAGGGCACAGGCATTGCTGGGAGCATCTGCTAACCCACACAGCCAGCCCTGGGGGAGCAAGGATGCGGGCACAGGGGGTCACTTGTGGAGGGAGGGAGGGAGGGAGGGAGGGAGGGAGGGAGGGAGCGGGTGTGAAGGAGCTATGAGGGGAGGCAGAGAGGAGGAGGAAGGAGGGGAGGAAGGGAGGGAGGAGGGAAGGAAGGGGGAGGGAGGGAGGAGGGACAGGACAGGTGTGAAGGGGAAGGAGGTAGGGAGAGGGAGGACAGAGGGGACGGGAGAGGAGGAGGGGGGAGGGAAGAAGGAAGCTGGGGAGACTTGGCTTCCCCACAGGTGCACATGCTTTGCCCGGACACACTCCCGCTGCGCCTGCCCAAACCCTGCCCAGCCCGCCCCTTTCAAAACCTGTCCTAGTCCCGGGTCTGGCATCTCCCGCTCCATCCTGGCACTGCCCACTCCACGGGCGTCATGGACCATGGCTTCCTCTGGCGGGATGGGGCTCACCTGGGCTTCCAGTCCCTCCCCTGGGGTCTGCAGAGATGCCCGCCCGCTGACCACCCACACCCAGTGGGGACCCATGGCAGGCCTGGGGTCCTGGGGAGCAGTTCCTAGAGTTCCTAGAGCCTATGCCCCAGAATCGTGGACTCATCGACTCCTGGGCTGAAGCCTGGAAGGGACCAGCAAGGCCAAGCTACCCATGGCCCACCCCCAGGCCCCCACTGCACCCCAGGAGCAGTTCCCCAGGATCCAAAACAGGCTCCTGTTCCAGATAAAGCACCTTGTCCAGGAAGTACGCCCCCAGCCCCCCGGCAGGGAAGGGAGGCAAGGCGATGGGCCCTGGCTCAGAGGGACTCCCATCCCTACCTGGCCAAGTTCTTCCCAAGGACTTGCCCAGCAGGCCAGGTGAATGGTCAGGTCACCAGAGTCACAGAAGGAGATCACACACCCACCACCCCCACTAAAGGAAGCTTGTAGAAGCTTCTGGAAAGAGGCAAATGTTAGAGGCAGAGACTTTGCCTGCCTCCCAGACTCTCCTGTCTCTCTTTCTTTGTCCCTAAGACCCCCTGACCCCAAGCCCTGGACTGGAAGTTCCTCCACAACTCACCAAGCCCATCCCCATCAATCACATAGGTGAGGACAGAAGCCCGGGAGGGCAGGGTGTTCCCCGAGGGACTTGCCAAGCGCACCGCACCGGTCAGCCCACTGTGACTTTTGGACCTCAGGTGCTGTACCCCCCTCCCTGTCCCTGGAGCCCACGGGCCTCTAGCTCTGGGCTGCAAGCAAGGAGGGACAAAGGAGAACCTGAGACCCTCCAGGAACACGTGGTCCCTCAGGACCGGGCTTCCGAGTCAGACAGGCCTGACTCTGGTCCTGCATGGGGGGGCGTGGACCCCAGTGGTTGGCTGGGGTACAACCACCTGCAGCCCCAGGTCCCAGTCCTGCTCCATCCCTGAGCTTTGCAGTCGCTCACCCAGGACTTCCCGGAGCCGAGGGGATGTGAGCAGGGACTGCACACAAGCTCGTGTGCGGGGCGCTGCTTCCCTTCTGTGCCCCTGCCACCCCCACAGGCCTGGGCAAGCCTGCCTGAGGATGAAAGTCACGGGGCGGAGCCGGGCCATCCTGGATCGGCCAACACCAGCCGACAACCGGGCGGCCAGGGAGCCCGGCAAGGCCAGTGGGCTGCCCACCCCAGTCCGCCACGTCCCACGGCAGGTGAGAAACAAGCACATGTTGTCACGTGGCTACCCGCTACCCCGCGTTACTCTGGCAACGGATGGCCGTCAGAGCCCTTCGTCACCAGGCGAGGCCACCTGCTCTGACACACATCGCTATGCCCCCTGGAGCAACGAGCTTCAGAGAGGCCACGCTGGAGTGGGTGCAGATCCAGAAGCTCTCCTGGGACCCGCCCCCACGGACGAGTCGGTGGGTCCCAGCCTGCCCTCCCTCAGGGAGCCCGTGGTCGGTGAGGGAGACACAGGTAACCAGAGGACTCCGATCCGGTGTTTTAGAAGGTAAGGAGGAGGGGACAGGCGTGCAGGCCCTGCAAGATCAGGCCAGTCTCTGCAGCTGGAGGAGGAGGAAACAAGAGGGCCTTCCTGGAGGTGGCCACAGGGTCACCACCCCCACCCCCACCCAGTGGCACCCTGACCCCAGCAGTGCTGGGGAGCTTCCCCCTTGCTAGAACCAGACTGCTGCTGCCACCAACCACCAGATCTACCAGACGCAGCGAAGGAAAAGCAGGCGGGCACAGCCGGCTGCTGCTTCTCGAGCCCTGTGGGCCGCCTGAGAGCCAGCGAAACCCCCTGACGGAGAAGCACCAGAGACCCAAGCCGACAGCCGGGGTGGGGGAGCGGCGCCCTGGCGGCAGCTGTTGAGCACCTGGACACAGCTGTGCCTGAAGGCGTGGCTTCTCCTGGACTCTTGTCAGTGTCTAGAGCCAGTGAATTCCTTCTTAGCTCAAGTGAGTTGGAACTGATTCGGCCCCGTGCAAACCTAAAGGGCCCTATGGAAACACAATTACTGGGGACAGGGAGGTGTGTCCCGGGCCCAAATGGCTTCACAGAGAGGGGCTTCTGTGAGGAGGAAACCCCCAACTTAATGACCTGGCTGTGTCCAGGCAGCGTTCGTTCCAGCAGGACCCTTCGTGTGGAAGGAGGAGACCAAGCTGGTGGGCACCTCAACACGAGCTCCTGAAGTGCCCCGGGGAGCCCCCCGGCCATCCCCAGGGGCGACTGTAACACCAGCGCCCAGGGCCTGGCACGTGGTGGGGCTCGGGGCTGGCTGCACAGCGTCCCCATGCACTGGGCTGTGTACGCACCCCCAAACCTTTCTCATGATAACTCTTCGGCGAGCCAGGGCTGAAAGGTCTGCCCATGTCACAGATCACCGAGACGGAGGCGCAGAGAGTTGGGGCGACTTGCCCGAGATCGCACAGCTGGGCTGTGGCAGAGGGGCTGTGCACACAGAGCGGGGGACATAGCCTTTCCTGCCTTGTGTGTCCTTCACCGGCTCCAGAAGGTCCTATGGGTGATGAGGAGCCGTGGGTGCCCGCGTGTGGAGGGAGGCCCAGAGCGCCCCTCCCTGAGCGAGCCCTCCCCTCCCGGGGCCTCGGCCTGGCTGGGGGGCTCCTGGACGACTCACACTGTGTGCCTAGGGCCTCCGTGGGAGCCTGGCACGGGCCAGGGCTTCAGGGTGGGGGTCCCAAAGGAACAGAGGGTTCAGGAGGCCGCTCTCAGCCTAAAACACCCCGGGGCTGCGGCGAGGTGTCACCGGCGAGCACACCGTCCATGGCATCACTGGAGCTCTGGCAACGCCCCCCAGGGCCCCCCTCATCTTCCAGCTCTCGAGCCACGGCCTCCTCCCCTGTGACTGACACACACCCCTGCGGGAGGGGGTCCTCCGGGATGATCCCCAGGACTCGGAGACTAAGGCTAGCCCACCTCGGGCCTGGCACAGCCGGATGCCCATTTTAACCCCTGGACATTAGGAATCACAACCACTCAGGTTCGAGGCCTGCGTGAGATCTGCGACGGGTCCAAGGCCCGGGTGGCGGACGTTGAGGCGGGAAGCAGAACCCTCCTCTTACTTTCACCTTCTCCTCTCACGGGTGGGAACCTGGTACTCCGTGGCTTCCCACAAGGGGCTTGAAATGCACCGTGGATCGAGGCTGAGAACAAATAAGCGGACACACACACTCACGCGTGCTCACACACCTGGCATTGCCCTGCACACATGACACATTCATGACATCAGGCTCACCTCTCAGTTGAGAAAACTGGGGCTCGGAGAAGCTAAGGGACTTAGGGTGTCTCTCTGCTGGCTGGTTGTACCCCACCTGTTTCCAGGGAGGGTAATGAATGAACCCAGCAGATGGACTCAAAGTGGCCCTGTACAGTGAGGGTTCAGAGGAGGGGTGGCCCGTCACGCAAGTGGCCCAGCACCCCGCTGGCCCCAAGAGGTCCCCAGGCACCCATACAGGACCTCTGGCTGGTGCCGGCTCCCCTTCCAGAGGGGCCTGGCCGCGCACCAGGGAGCACTGTGGATGCTCGGTTGTGTCTGCACTCGTGGCGGGCACACTAGTGCCCAGGGTTTGAGGGTCGGGAGCACCAAAATGTGAGGGCCCATGGCAGGAGCAGGGCGGACAAAAGAAAAGCTAGGACCAAGTAACAAGGCCACAAGGCCACAGATGCCTTCCATCCTCCAGTGGGGGTCTCACCAGCCCTAAAGCAGCATGCAGGGGCAAGGCAGGTCCTATAAAACCTCCTAGAACCTCCTGGCCTTCTGGAAGGACAGCACAGGGAAAGCATTGGAAAGTAGCCACCCAATCCCCTTGCGGTGCCGATGAGGCCCGAGGGAGGGACAGAACATGTCCCCGTCATACCGTAGGTGGCCTGGCCATCACCTCCTGGCCTTTCCCCTTGGCCGGGAGCTCCGGGCCTCTAGCCCTGGAATGCCACCCGAACCCCTGCTCCATCCAGGCCCTGGGGCTCTGACAAGCTCTCATGGCCTGGCTCCCAACCTGCCCACCCCCCGGGGAAGCCCACCAACTCCCCATTCCTACCTCGAGCTCCCCGGAGGGTGCCAGCCGGGGCCTGCCGTGTGAGGAGGCGCGGAGACCTGCTGTCATAAGGACTCCCCCAAGACCAGACCAGTGAGCCCTCGGCCACTTCTCCCCCGCAGGGAGTCCACCCAGCAGGCCCGGCCACGCTGGAGTCCAGAGAGGCGGGAGAAGTTTGAGAAGTCGTTCTTGAAGCACATGACATGTGTGAGCCCAGTGATGGGAGGCCCAGGTACCCGTGGGAGGCCTGCTCATCCCAGCAAGGGAAACGGATTGGCCCAGTGGCCAGGGGATGGAGGACGCCTTAGACCCCACGCCCACGGGGACTTCCCAGGGACCGTGCTCTCCGCCGCAGGTCCCGTAAGGCCGCACTGGGCGCTGACTGCCCACATGCCCTACCTTGCTCACTGCTGCCAGTAGGCAAAAGGGCAGAACGAAATACCTTGAAATTCTCCAGAAACAAGTTTCCAGTAAGTCCACACCACACCACTCACTCGTTTCACAAAGGTTTATTGGCTTCTCCTGGGTGCCGGGAACAGGTGGCTGCAAAGGATCCCAGCCGAGCTGAGCAATGCGGGGGCAGCAGGATGGGGGTGAAGCACAGCCCCCCTGAGCCCTGCAAGGGAGGAAGGCCCAGGGTAGAAGACACAGGGGGCAGGGAGGACGGGGAAAGTCCTAGCTCCCTCGGGGGTGGGGCAGGCTGAGCCCCGGCAGAGGTGAAGAGGTGGAGAAGGAGGAGGAAGGGAGCGTGAGTGGAGGCTCAGAGGCTGGCAGCGCGTGGGCTGGCAGCGTGTGGGCTTGCCCGGAGGCCCGTGGAAAGGGAAACAGAGGGTCAGTGACCAAGGAGGCTGAGACCCTGCTCAGTCAGAACACGGCCCTGGCTCTCCGACACCTCTGGCCAGGTGTGCAGGCTGGCCCACCTCCTCCCGGGGCTCAGGAGGCGCTCCTGCAGGTGGCCCAGCCTGCCCCTGCCCCGTGGAAGTCTCAGCACCCATCTCCCTGGTCACTGGCAGTTGCTCACCAGGAGGAAAGCAGAGGCTGTGCCCACCCGCCCACTGAGCCTCACACAAGGCACTGGGTGGGGGGTGGACAGAGCCTGGGCAACCCCCCTCCCCAGCCCTCCCTTGCCCCCTGGGAGACAGCCCCGTGAGAATGGCCTGGGAAGCAAGAAAGCCACCCAACCCTCCTTGGCAAAGCCAAGCTCTCGTCGCCTGTCCCCTCCCCCCACCCCCTTTCAAGTGGCTCCTGGACACCAGATGGACCCAGTTCAACTTGTCCTTCCTTTTCTTTCCCCCGCCCGCCCCCTGCTGGAGCCCTGAGAGGGCAGGCAGGAAGGGGGGCAGGCCGAGCCAGACCCCGAGGCTTGGGGGAACGGCCCCAGTTCCAACTCTGGTGACCCCAGCGCACAGCCTGCCAGGCCCACTGGGGCCAGACCTCAGGGCCTTGGACGGAGACTCTCACTGCTGACCCCCCGGGACAGGTCGGGACAAGATGAGCAGCTGGTAGGCAGGGCCAGGGCCAGGGTGAGCTGATGCTGTGCCCTGGGGAGAAGGAAGGAAGGTGGAGCAGGAGCTCTTGGGGAGGCGAAGAGGATTCAGCAGAAGGAGAAGAGGGGGATGGAGTAAAAGCTGCCAAGCCTGGGCCTGGCTTCCAAAGCCCTGGACCTTGGGTCTGTCCTCACCTGCACAGGGGGCTGTGGGAGCCAGATGGGCCTGAGCACCCTGTCCAGTGTTCTGGAACCCTCAGGTATGGAGTGTAGCCTGTCCGCCCAGGAATCAAACAGAGTCCCCAGAGCAGTGACAGTCCTAGGAATAAGTGCCCGTTCTCCTGAGCCTCCCTGGGGTTGGAGGGAGTGCAGGGTCAGGGGGGCTGGGAGCGCCAGCTGGCAGAGGGGGCCAGAAGGACCAGTCTTATACATACCCCTGAACCACTTCTTCCGCACATCCACCAGCACCGCCACCGGGTCCCAGGCAGCAGAAAAGGCTCTCCCAGCCCCAAAGTGGCTTTTTCACTTTCTGAAACTGAATATGGGAAGGGGGAGGGCTGCCTTCCCCTAATATGGATAGGATGGCTCTATCCCAGCCTCTGTGCCGATGGGGTCAGGGCCCAGGGCCTAGACCAGCAGCCCCCAAGGTGATTCCGGCAAGGAATCAGGGCTTGAAAGTTTCTCTGACAAAAGTTGGCATTCCCCTTGTCCCTGCCCCGGAGGGGCAACCCACACCCCCAAATCTCCTCTTAGAGACTTGCCAAGCAGGAGGCTTCTCTTCCTACACTCCCCCCCCTCTCCAAAGTGTGGAGTAGGCAAAGAAAAGAAACGATGTGCTAACTCAGAGGTGCCCTGGGGAAGAGGGGGCAGCAAATGGGACTCGCCCCCCCACACACACACACACACCCAGCCAGGTTTGGCTTGGGAGGAATTCTCTAACCCACCTGAAGGACCCCTACCCCGGAGGGGGAGAGGAGCTGGGACCAGGCTGGCTCTCCTCCAGGCAGGGAGTTCCTGGGCTGCGCAGCCCCAACATCCCTGCTCCAGACAGCAGAGAAATCGCCAGGCTGAGAGAGACGGGGGGGGGCTGCATCCAAGTGCCCCCCACCTTCCACTCTGGGTCTTGACCTGCCGGAGCTACAGGTCCAGAGGCAGCTTCTGGGGCACAGGGTCCCGCCAGGGCCTTGAAAACTGGAGCGGAGGACCTCGGCCCAAGGCGGGGCGCCTACCCCCGCGCCCACCGGGTCCCGCTGGGTCCTGGGGGTCGGGGGGGGGGGGTGCTGCCCGCCGTGCAGCTGACCTCTCCGGACCTCCCTCCCCGCCGCCGCGGCCGCGGCCACCGCCACCGCCGCCGCCGGGAGCCATTCGCCCTCGCCCTACGCAGCCCCGCGGGCTCCCACCTCGGCCCAGGGCGCGAGCGCGGTCTCCGTCCCGGGAAGAAGTTCGGCGGCCGGTGCCCGGGGCGCACGGGGCGCGGGCGGCGGCAGCCCCGGGACCCCGCCGCCGGCGCCCGGGAGAGGTCCCCGTTACTGCGAGGGCGGATCGGGAGGCTCGAGGCCCCTGGCCGTGCGCACCTCGCCTGCCCCCGCGCCCAGGCCTCGCCCCGCAGCGCGAGGGGGGCCAAGGCGCAGCGGAGCCCGCGCCCGGCGCCGGGGACCCCAGGGCAGGGCACGTCCCCGCCTCGCCGGCCCCGCGCCCGCGTCTCCGGCCCCGCGCCCGGGCGCAGCGAGGCATCAGAGGGTCCCTGCCTCGGCGGCGGGGCCGACCAGGGCCCCACGGAGTTGGGGAGTTGCCCCGCACCCCTAAAAGCCTGCACACACGCTCTCGGTTGAAAGTACGCACTTTACGCGTCCGGGCGCCTCCGCGGTGAGTCGCGCCGCCGCGCCCGGGGTCGGCGAAGGTGGCTCAGCTCGGGCGCTCCAGTCTCGACGTTCCCGGGGCAGAGAGCAACGTCCGGGGACGCACGGGACGGGTGCGCCCGGCGGCCGGGGCTGCGCCGGGCGAGGCGAGCGGCGGGAGGGGAGCGCTTCGGCGTTCAGGCAACAGCTACCCCTAGTGGGAGAGCCGCCGGGGCCGGGGCCGCCGCCGCCCCGCGCCCGCCGCCCCGCGCCCCGCGCCCCGCGCCCGCCGCCCCGCGCCCGAAGCGCTCGCGGGCGGCCTGGGGCGCAGGCACGGCGCGGCTCCCCCGGCGCTCCCCGGCCCCGGCGCCCGGCGCTCCCCGGCCCGCGGGCCCTGCCCTCCGCGCCTCCCCGCCGCGCCCCGGAGGCCGCTGACCCGAGGACGGCCGCGCCGAGCGGGGACGCGATGGGACGGGGCGGGCGCGGCCGGGCCGGCGCGCGGCGGGCGCGGGCAGCGGCGGGGGGCGCGGGGCGCGGTGCGCGTGGCGGGGCGCTGCGGGGGGCGGCCGTGTGCGAGGCGCGAGTGTGAGCGCGCGCGGGAGGCGGGCGGGCTCCGGGAGGCGAGCGGCGCCCGCGGGCGAACGGGGGAGGCGGCGGGGGCCCAAAGTTGCCTCCTGGCGGGCCCGCGGCCCCGGCGGGGCGGGGGTCGGGGCCGGCGACGCGGCGGCCGCGGCCCCGGGCTCCCGCGGCACCTGGGCAGCGGCCCCGCACGAGCAGCAGCGGCGGGGGCGGCGTTGGCGGCGGCGCGCGGGAAGCGAACCGGAGCTCCGGCGCGGCGCGGCGGCCGCCGGGGAGCTCGGCTCAGGTGCGCGGCGAGGGGGGCGCGGGCCGGCGGCGGGCGGCCAGGAGCGAGGCCGCGCGCTGCGCTCGCGCGGGCGGGAGCCGCGGGATCTCCCCGGCGGACGCCCGGGTGCCCGGTGCGGCTCGCCGTCCTGGGCGGCAGCGGCGCCCCGCGCCCCGCGCCCCGCGCCCCCCGCCCCCGAGCGCCGGCTCCGCGGCCCGCCCCGCCCCGCCCCCGCCCCCGCCGGCCCCCGGCCCGGCCGCCCCGCCCCCGGCCCCCGATTTCTAAGGCATTGGCCGCGCCGCCGGGCGATCCCTCCGGGCTCAAGTTGCAAGGGGGCGGGCCCGGGCCGGAGGTGGAGTCTCCCGCCAATTGAAGCCTCGGGTATAAAGCGAGCTCCCCGCACGGCCGAAGCGCAGATGCCTCGCCAGGCCGCCCCGCGGTGGGCCGTGGGGGACGGTAGCGGGCCCCAGGGGGCTCCGGGGGCTGCAGCCACCATGCTCCGCTCCCTGCTGCTTCACTCCCTGCGGCTCTGCGCCCAGACGGCCTCGTGCCTCGTGCTCTTCCCGCGCTTCCTCGGCACGGCCTTCATGCTCTGGCTGCTCGACTTCCTGTGCATCCGCAAGCATTTCCTGGGCCGCCGCCGCCGCGGTCAGCCCGAACCGGCCGTGGAGCTCGACAGCGACGGCGAGGAGCTGCCCCCCGACGACCCGCCCGTCTGCGTGTCCGACGACAACCGCCTGTGCACCCTGGCGTCGCTGAAGGCGGTGTGGCACGGCCAGAAGTTGGATTTCTTCAAGCAGGCGCACGAGGGCGGGCCAGCCCCCAACTCCGAGGTGGTCCTGCCCAACGGCTTCCAGAACCAGCACATCCTTGACTACGCGAGAGGAAACCGCCCGCTGGTTCTCAATTTCGGCAGCTGCACCTGACCACCGTTCATGGCGCGCATGAGCGCCTTCCACCGCCTGGTCACCAAGTACCAGCGCGACGTCGACTTCCTCATCATCTACATCGAGGAGGCGCACCCCTCGGACGGCTGGGTCACCACAGATTCCCCCTACAGTATCCCGCAGCACCGAAGCCTGGAGGACCGGGTCAGCGCGGCTCAGGTACTGCAGCAAGGTGCGCCCAGCTGCTCTCTCGTCCTCGACACCATGGCCAACTCCAGCAGCTCGGCCTACGGGGCCTACTTCGAGCGCCTCTATGTAATCCAGAACGGCACCGTCATGTACCAGGGCGGCCGCGGCCCCGACGGCTACCAGGTGTCTGAGCTGCGCACCTGGCTGGAGCGCTATGATGAGCAGCTGCACGGCGCTCAGCCGCGGCGAGTGTAAACAATCATTGGACAGTTGACTGAACTTGGCGGGCGATGCCTTCGAGCCTTCGAAGCCCACGTGCAAATGCCCCAAACGAGTCAGATTTGCCGAGGGCCCAGGGACACAGCTGTGCTGAGCCAGGGATGGCTGGCTGAGTCTGCGCCCCCAGCCAAGCTACCTGAAAATTCCCCGCCCGGACTCTGGCTGTGACTGCCCCTCACCTGTACCTGCCTGGCGGGCTGGAAATCCCCTTCTGAACTCGAGGCCACCCTCGCCTGGGTCCTCCCCCGCCCCCACACTTGTCCCCGCAGAGGCCCCTGCCTCTCTCACGCCCCCCCCCCAGAGAGAAGAGCCAGCGTGCCTTCAGCCGGGGCGCAGAGGGGCCCCTCGCGTAGAGACAGGCCATGCGCACCCTGAGCGCAGCGGGGTTCCAGCAGCGCCAACGGCTGGCCCTAGTTGCCTGGCACCCACACCTGTCGTTTGCAGGGAGGGGATGCCCTGCTGCTTTTGTGTCTATTTCTTGTCCCTGAGTTGGGGGTGGGGGCTTGGGATGGGGAAGGGTGGGCAGGGTTGTTCCCCCCCCCCTTATTTTGGGTGCTGGCGAGCCCCACTGCTGATGACGAGCCGCCTCTAACTGGTCTTGACCACGAGCTGGTTCTGAGTTGCAGGGGGGCTTGCAGCGGCGCCTAAAACGAGAGGGGGAAAGTACTCTGGGTTTCTGTGAGGAAACCACCATCAAGGGGTGGAAGCGGGGGGTTGGGGTACTGTTTCGGGACCAGAGGAAGCCGGCTTGAGAGGCGCTGGCGAGGTTCGCAGCGCCCCAGGGAGAAGGAAGAGGCTGGGGCTCCTGGGAAACGGAAACGGGGTGTGGGTGGAGGAGTCCGGGAGAAGGAGAGATCAGGGGAGAGCCTGGAGACCCCCAGCGAGCTGCCGACTGTGGGGCCAGGAGGTGGGAGGCCCCTGATTCCAAGGCCATTTTTGAGTGTTTTGCTGGAAATACTCCCTGTATATAAACTTCTTTTACGCTACAATAATAAAAGCTTGAAGTAAACTGCTTTCGGGTTGCCTTTGGTCCCTTTATTTTTTTTTCTTTCCTCTGAATAGCGGCAGGAATTAAACACAAATCTCTGCCTCGCGTCCCCATAGTGACCCTGGGGGGAAGGGTGGCTGCGAGAAGCCGACGCTGGCAGGGGCGCAGGAGGGCAAAGCACACGTAAAGGGGTGCGTGACGGTGCCCAAGGGGGTACACATGCACGCACACACCCACGGTGGGGAATGTGGGATTGGGAGGAAAAACCGAGAAGCGGAGCCGGGCGGGGTCCTGGAAGGAGGCGGGAGAGGCAAGGGGGTCCTTACTTGTCGCCGCGCGCGCTTGCGCTCACGCACAATTACAGCTGCCCCTGCAGCCGCCCGTCTAACTTCCCCGAGCGTCCGATGGTGCGGGGGAGGGGGCGGGGTGGAGGTGAAGGGGGGCTGTGGACCAGGTAGGACTGCGCTCCCGACCACCGCGGGCGCCTCGGCGCACCTGGCTCCTCCCTGGCCCCCTTCCCGCACCTGGCTCCTCCCTGGCCCCCTTCCGCACCCGGCTCCTCCCCAGCCCTCTTCCCGCAGCCCGCTCCTCCCCACCCCCCTTCCCGCACCTGCAGAGTCGTCTCCCCCTACCCTCCAATCCCCGCCTGGCTGCTGGGGTCCGCGGGAGGTGCGACTAGCACAGCGTACGAAGGCGGAGGGAGGGGACACGGGGAGGGGAGGGCGGGCTTGCAGCGCCACCGCTCCAGGAGAAACACCTACTGCGGGGCGGGGGTGGGGTGCGGTGCGACCCCCGCCCGGGACACCGCCCACCCCCACCCCCCCCGCGCCCCTCCTCCGCTTCCCCAAGTTGGAGCCAGACCTCGCCACCACCATCCGCGACGCGCTCGGGGCTTGGGAAGTGGAGAAGGGGAGCGAGATGGAGTCGCGGAGAGAGACCGGAAAGAGGGGGATGGCTGTTGCGGGGACGGGGGCTGGCGGGAAGGGGGGCCTCGGCGTTTGGCACCGCTCGGCGCCCGCAGCCCCGGCCGGGCGCTCCCGCGCGACCTCGGCCCTCGCTGTGTCCCCTGCTGCTCCCTGGGGGAGGGAGACGCTGGGAGCACGGATTAGCGCGGCCCCCACCTCGCTCTGCTAGCGACACCTGGAGCGGAACAGTGGGGTGGGGGGAGCGCTGGGGCGCGAGTCTGCAGATCCGGAGTGGGGGGAGCGGGGCAGCCGAACTTCTCCGGCCCCGGGAACCCAGCACCGTCCGGGTCTCGGGATGCAAGGAGAGAGTGTTAGCTAGTGAGCGCCCGAGTGTGAGCGGCGCGCGCGTGAAGGAGAGGGGAGGGCAGGAGGGGGTCTGCAGAGGTGAGGGGGTGCAGCGGGCGGGCGGATGAGAGGCCCCTGCTCCACCGACACCGCCTCCAAGCCCGCGCCCAGCCCCCACGCTGCTCCTTTGCGAAAAGTTTTTGGAGCTGACACCCTGAGCTGGGGTTTTCTTTTCTTTTTTTTTTTTTTTTTTTTTTTTTTTTTTTTTTTTTTTTTTTTTTGCTTCAAAAGTCTTTAAATTGAAAAAATAACTTTTAAGAAAAAATTGGCACAGATGGTATTTCTGCATCTCCTCCCCTCCCCCTCCTCCCGCGCGCTGCTTCTCACCCCAAAACCCCCCGGGAAGAATCCGGAGCCAGCCGCACGGACGCGGCTGGGCGCCGAGGAGGGCCTGCCCTGGGCTGCGGCAGGCGCTGGCCCCGGTGGGGATGCGGTGGCCCGGAGGGCAGCGGAGGGCGGCCCGGGACCGCACAGCCCGCTGCCGCCGCCCCTCGCGCCGGCCCGCCGCCTGGGGTCTAGCCGGAGCCCCTGGGCGACCTCCCTCCCCGCGGAGCCCGCCCCCCACCCGACCTCCTCCGGCTTCCCGGGCCGCAACTCGGACCTGCAGCTCCCGCCCCTGCCCACGCGGCCGCCTCGCTGCGGCTCCCGGGAGGGGGTTCGGGCACCCCCCTCCATTTCACTTTTCCCTTCTCCCTCCCACTCTCCCTTCTTCCCCTTCATCTTTGCTTTTTCTCTCCTCCTTTTCCCTCGTTCCTTCCTTTCTTATCTTCTTCTCTTCCCTCTCCTCCTTTAAAAACCTCTCCTTCTTATAAAAATAGTGCGTGCTCATCGAGGAAAACTCAGAGGAGTCCGGGGAAAATAAAAGCAACCCAAGGTAACCTCAGGGGGTGAGCGCTTTTCGAACGTGCCTCTCCCTGTCCCCCCACATTTGTAAATACATACTTTAATAACAAGAGCGCGATGCTCCTTTTGTAGCCTGACATTAATTTTTGACTCCTGGTACCCTCCTTCCCAGGTCAATAAAGAAGTCTGGCATGGCACCGCTGCCACACCGTCAAATGGACAGCGAGGGATGGCTCCAGGGCGCTTCAGGTGTGAGGCTCACTGCCCAGAAACGCAGTGAGCAACGTGTGCACACGCCCCGCACCACTTTACCGCAGCAGCGTGCCTTACAGGGAAATGGCTGGGTCAAAACACATGCACATCTTTAAAGATGTCTGGTTTGCCGTATTTTGCTAAACTGCCTTCCAGAAAGTCTACTTGATTTCAATGTTTTGTGTCTTCCCAGTGCTGTCTCTTCTTCATTTTTAAGTGAAAAATACGAAGATAATACATAAATCCATTCTCGGTATTAAATTTTAAATACAGAGGAAGGGAGAGCAGAAAAAAATACAGACCTCACTTAGAGCAGGCTTTTTCAAACTGCCCTGCGGGACCCAGCGGAGGGTCATGAAATCAACTTACCAGATTAAGTCAAGCATTTTCTAAGAAAGGAGAGAAAATAAATACAATGTAACTACCAGCATACATTTCACCTAGGGTAATCTAGTTTCTGAAACTTCTGTTTCAGGGGTGTGTGTGTGTAAATGTGTGTGTGTGTGTGTGTGTGTGTTTACAAGCTGGCTGATGTGAAATGTATTTCTCCTGAAGGAGGAATCAAAAACGTTTGGAAAGGTCTGCAAGCCGCCACGACAAAGTTCCCATTTATCAGGGATACCCTCCTGAACTGTGGGGTGTGTTTCTTCCAGACTCTACTTCGCCTACTGACAATGGTATGTGAGTACATTCCCAGATATAGGTTCCATAATCAGGATCACGATGCACAGTACTTGATGACGGCCCCCACCACCCACACACACCTTTCTCCTGCCAGTCCCTACCCGACACCCTTTACCCATCCATACATCTAGTCCAAGCAGCTCGGTGCTTGCGGGCCAGCTTGTGCCAGATGCGTGGGATGCCTGGGCCCCCACCCACACCCCGGGAGGAACTCTGCCCTCCAGGAGGGCTGGATCAGTGGGGAGGAGGGGGCGAGACAGCCATTATTCTTATGGGGATTTTATTTTTTTTAAGATGTATTTATTTATTTGAGAGTGAGAGAGAGCCTGGGGGGAGGGGCAGAGGGAGAGGGAGACAGAACATCAGGCAGACTCTGTGCTGAGCACGGAGTCCTTCCAGGGCCTCGATTTCATGACCTGAGCCAAAACAAAGTCAGACACGTCACTGACTGCACCAGCCAGGCACCCAGTGTTCCTACTGTTACCATCACCATCATCCTCGTCGTTAGTGCTCCTGAGGTCCGCTGTGGGCTTGGCAGCACGGTGTGGGGAGAGGGAGGAGGGCATTCAGAGAGCTCATACAGAGGGTCTCGCCTGCCCCTCAAAGGCACAAGTGCCTCGTCTCGGAAGACACAGAGAGAAGGGCGTCCCTGGTGCAAAAGGCCAAAAGGACAAGTTGTGTTGGAAAATCAAACAACCCCCAGTGTGGCTCAGGGCAGAGGTGCAGGGGAGGCAGAGGGGTGATGAGGAGCGTCGGGGCCACCTGGGGAGCCTGGGGATGACATCTTGGGGTCTCTGGTGAGCCTCAGGGATTGGGGCCTCAAACAGGAGAGCAGGAAAGTCAGAGGGGAGGGGAAGGAACAGCAGACACCTGGGGATGGGGGTGGGTGGGCATGCCATCCTGTCACCACTGACTGACACCACCTGTGCACTTGCAGGAGTCAGGCTGCCTCTGCCTTTGACCCAGCAACTGTCCCCTGGGCACCTACCCCAAGGAGACAGTCAGACTACCAGGCACAGAGGGAGGGAGGTATCCTCTGGGTACCGCCTTATGCCATGCAGACACCCCTCTGCGGAGAAGTCATGTCCCAAATCATGGCACTACCCATGGGTGGAACAGTAAGAAGTGAAATCTGAGGGTTTGCTCTAGGGGCTGGGCACCAGGCAAAGGGCTGCACCAGGGTTATTCATTTTGGTCATCCTAAGATTCCTCTTAGACAAATACAATTATTAGCCCCACTTCACTGATGAACAGACTGAGGCTTGGCGTGGTCGGAGACAGCTGGGCCAAGGTGTTACGGGCTGAATTGTGTCCTCCTCCAAAGTTCACACACTGAAGTCCCTAGTACCTCAGAATGTGACCTTATTTGGAGATAGGATCTTACAAGAGCTTAGGTTAGGATGAGGTCACTGGGGCGGGCGGGCCTTGATCCAGTACATTGGTGTCCTTAAAAGAAGAGATTGGGACCCAGGTGCACAGGGGGATGGCCATGTGAGGACACAGAGAGAAGGCAGCATGCCAGAGAGAGCCCCCCACTGACCCCTGGATCTCCAATTTGCAGCCTCCAGACCTGTGAGGAAATATTCTGTTGTTTCAGCGCCCCCAGCCCCCGGCCCCCACGCGGGGTACTTTGTTATAGCAAACTGACATACGGGCCATGCGTGGACGACTAAGTGACTCTGACCACAGGCCCCTGTGACCCCAGTGCCGGGGGGTTAACACCAGGCTGCACTGCATCATTCAAGTGGCCAAAATGCGTCAGGACACTTGAGATGTCCCCAACCCGGACCAGGTCCTCCCTCTGTAGTTACGTGAAAATGCAGCTTATAGGACAGTGGGTCTGAATTGGGCAGTGACTGTGCGTGCTCTTTTTTTAATATCTGCAAAGACACACACACAGGCAGCTCTAGAAAAATCTACCCCGAGGAATTCACAGTAGCTGTCTTTGTGTGGGTGGGATTATGAGTGTTTTCTTACTTTCTTCTTGTTGCTTGTCTGTAGCCTCTGATTTTTCTGTAGTGAATGTGTATTGCTCTTATGACAGAAAAATAAAACTAAAAACAGCAAAAAATCAGTGGCTGTGGCAAGTAGGAACCTGGAGACAGGGAGGCCAGGGCAGATAGAGGATCTGGCTGGAGGTGGTGAGCTCTGAGCCAGGTTCCCTGGGTGGGAGGTGAAAGTATTAGGGGACAAATGGGAGGGAAAAAGGGGGGGGTAGGGTTGCTGAATAAAACACAAGAAATAAAACACAAGACACCCCATTAAATTCGAATTGTAGATAAACAACAAATTTTTTAATATAAGTATGTCCCAAATAGTACACGGGATGCACTTATACTTAGTGAGATGATTATTATTATTCATTGTTTATCTGAAATTCAAGTTTAATTGGACATTCTGGGTTGTTTCTTTGTTTTAAATGTGACAATCCTAAGTATGGGTGGGGGGCAAAGGTGGACAATAGGACAACCTCTCTGAGGTTCTGTTCGTGGTGACCTCACAGCTCAAAGGGCCTCAAAGTGTGCAATAGATGGAGCCAAAGTCTCTAAGACCCTCTGTTCTGTGTTCCCCTGGGGACATACAGAAGCCCCCAAAGTCTCCGGAGACTGCATCTGGTGAGCCAAGGAGGAAGGGACACCAGCCCTGCCAGCTGATGATTTGCAGGGCCCAAAGCAAAATGAAAATGCAGGGCCCCTTGTTCAAGACCAGGGCAAAAGTGCCATTAAAGGTACAAAATATAAAGCTTTTGCCTTTCTTTCATGGTACCTCAACTTGTCGTGGTGCTTCTTTCCTCTTTGACAGCATTATAAAAAAAAAAAGAAAAATTGACATTTTAAGTTATGTAACATTTTAAATTATGTATTAGCCTGGGGTCTCCAGAGAAACAGAGCCAGTAAGATATAGGGAGAGACTTACTTTAAGGAATCGGTTCACGTGATTATGGGAGCTGAGAAGTCTGGGATTTGCCGTCGGGGGACAGAGACCCAGGAGAGTTGTTAAGGTCAGTTCCGGTCCAGGCCTGAGTTTGAAGGCAGAAGACCAATGGCCCAGCCCCGACGCAGTCGGACCAAGAGATCAAACTCTCCCTTCCTCAACCTTTTGTCCTATCCAGGCCCTCAACTGATGAGAGGAGGCCCACCCACACCAGGCAGGGCGATCTGCTCCACGCAGTCTACTGATGCAAACGTTCATCTCAGCTAGAAACACCCTCACAGACACGCCCAGAATAATGTGTGACCAAATAGCGGGGCACCCCATAGCCCGGCCAAGTGGACGCCTAAAATCAGCCACCACGAATCAGGAGCACGGGTTTTACCATTCGCCTCTCCTGTTTTAAATGCAGGTAAAAGAGCATTGAGCCTGCACGTGGAACCTCTGACATTACAGCTTGCCTCGCATGGCTTGTGCTCATGTGTGCCCCTCATCCTTGCCCGAGCACAGCAGATGCTACACAAAGTTGACTCATCTGATTTCAGCTCACTTCTTGCCAGGGCACACTTTACCAACGCTCGTGGCCATCAGTTTGCTGATGAGAAAGGAGGCACAGCAAGAAACGGGGCCACGAGGTGCCCCATCTCTCTCTTTCCACTGTGCCACCCCTCTGGGGGCACAGGGCTCACACCTCCCACACACAGGTACCTTGAATCGCTCTGAGTCTCATGGAGCTTCCATGTGTTGCGGGTTCACTGACATCCGTGCTCGTGGGGCATCACGGATGGTACGTGTGAAGACCTGCAGAGAACAGGGCCACGCACACCACCCTACCTCCTCCGCTCACGCACGTCCTCCAGTGCCCCGTCCAACTTCACCTACAAAACACAGTGCAGACACAAAAATCATTCAGAATTCCAGGGCAGTGACAGGAGAGCATTAAATCAAGTGTGCACTCCTTCAAGTGAGGGGCACTGGACAGAGGCCCAGGATGCACACCCAGGAAGCCTCCCCGATCATCAGTCCAGACCTGCATGCAGCCCACTCATTCACACACTCAGGCACACACCGGCTGTGGGTCTGGGGAGTGGGGTCAGCTCCTTCCATCAGCAGAGGGGGGGCCACACTACGGTTGCTCTCAGTTCTCTGGGAGGAGAGTGAAGCTCAGCGGTGTTAGCCAATGTCCCCAGGACACACCCCTCCGGCCTCCAAAGCCATGCCCTTGGCTCTTCCCACTGTACTTCACTGCTTATAGGGTGGCCAACCCCTTGATGGCCATTTGCTTGCCTGGGCCAGGGGCTGTGAAGATGCTCACCACCACAGTGCCCTAGGACTGTGCTGGCACAGGCAGGCTTGGCCAGAGGCAGAGGCAGGGCACAGGGAGAAGGGTAGAAGGTGCCAGGAAGAGGAAGGTACATGTATAAAGGCCAAGGAACAGCACAGCTCATGAGATGCAGTGCAGGTGTGTGTTTGCATGCAAGTGAGTGTGTGAGCGTGTATGAGACGTACATGACTTCACTCTCCAGAACCTCACTGAGCCCCTGATACCCACCAGGCCTGTATCCATACAAAGGTCCCATCCTAACAGAGCAACAGAGCTCATTGGAGAGACAGAAACCACCAATGCAGGAAGCCCGGGATCTGGGTAACCCGAGGGTGGGCTTCCTGGTAGAGGTGTATCACGGAGGACTGGAAGCTCAGGTGGGAAGAGCCTCAGGGGTGGAAAGAATGACGTGTGTGGAGTCTTGGCAGCAAGAACATCCTGGCAGGTTTGGGCAACGGCAGTCAAGTCCATGGGGCCCAGGAGGGGGCAGGCAGGGATGAGAGGTGAGGCTAGAAGGCCTTATGTGGAGCTGACGCTTTACCCTGAAGGCCCTGGGGAGAGGCAAGAAGCAGAGAGGGGAGGGGACAAGCCTCCTTCCAGGGTGGCTGTACAAAGCGGTGACTGGATCACCTGAAGGAAGGAACTGGGCTCCAGCCCTGGTCGGGCCACAGCCCTGCCCTCTGGGGCCTGAGCTTCCGCCCCCCACCCTCACCCCCACCCCTACCCCTACCCTCTATGCTGGACCCGATCACACTGCTGTAGGGCTGCCTGCACTCTTGAATCCCCATGATCCCTTTCCCAGAGAAAGCACTCAGGCCCTCTCCGACCCACCCCCACCTGTGTTTGCACTCCATCCCACACAGCAGCCTGGGGTGGGGACACCCTCCTCCGCAGACAGTGCGGAACCAGAAACCACACAGCCCCATCTTATAGGCAATGCACTGGGGTCCCAGGGAAGGTTCACCTCCAGAAAAGTATTGGGTGCAAGAGTTTGCATGTTGCTATTCTTCCCAGATTTGTCTGTAAACCCAGCAGGGGTCCTGGAGCTTCTCCCAGCATCCACGTGAAAGAGAAGGACCAGGATTGGTCACATGAATTATTGGATAAGAAAGAATTGGAGGACACGTTGTGCATCCATTCATTCCTTCGGCAAATATTTATTCCAGGCCTGAAAGGAGCCATGATTCCTGCTCCACAGGAACAGAACCCGCAAAGTCCTGCCCAGATGGAGGGCGCACTCGGGTTAGGAGAGAACAATAATAAACAGTTTTGGGTGGTAATAATCAACAAATCAATTCTGAACAGCAAAAAATGCTCACTATTTATTGCTCTCTCACTCTTCCATAGGGTCACCCCCAACACCTAGTGGCTTGAAACAATAGCATTCCCATCACCGCTCGCAGCTCTGAAGGCTGAGCGGGCTCTGCTCAGTGGACTCACCCAGGGTCTTTCAGGCCGTTGCAGCCAGTTGGGAGCTAAGGCCAGGACAACTCAAAAGCTTCCTTATTCACATTTCTGGTGACAATGACCAGCTGCCAACTGGGAACTTCCTGAAACTGAGGCTGAAATACCTATGTGGGGTCCCTCCTTGTCACCTGGGCTTCGTATTATATGAGCTGGGCTCCAAAAGCATGCATCCCAAGAGAGTAAAGCAGAAATGCATGGCACTCTTATGACTTAGGAGGTTATATAGCATCACTCTGCAAAGTCTGTTTGTCCAGGTAGTCACAGAAGTCCGTCTGCTGGAGAGGAGGGGACACAGACTCCCACCATTTGATGGAAGATGTGCCAAAGTCACACAGAGGGAGTGGGCTACATTTGGAAAAAAACATCCCATCACAGCCAGGGTAGGGGAGCAGAGTCATTTGCAAAGTAATAATAAAAAAGCAAAGGAATGGCCCAGGAAAGACAAACAGACCCCAGGACCGAGCAGAGAACCCAGAGAGACACTCATGCCCGAGTCAGCACACCATATATAATGAAGGGGTGTCAGCAATCAGTGAGCCCAAGCACCAGTGGGGAGGAAATTACATTGTATCCCTGTCACACACAACACAGAAGACTAAATTGCCAGTGGGATAAAGACTTGCACTGGAATGCAAACTGTTACAACTTTTAGAAGAATATGTAAAAGAGTACTTTATGCCACAATGAGATACCACCTCACACCCATCAGGATGGCTACTATCAAACAAACAAAAAAAAAAAAAGCTGAAAATAACAAGTGTTGGATGTAGAGAGGATGCAGAGAAGTTGGAGCCCTCCTGCGCTGCTGGTGGGAATGTAAAATGGTGCAGCTGCTGTGGAAAACAGTGTGGGGTGCCCCCCAAAATTATGTAAAATTTGATCCACCAATTCTACTTCTGGGTATCTACTCAAAAGAATAGAAAAGAGGGTCTTAAATACATATTTTAAGACCCATATGCATAGCAGCACTCTTCATAGGAGCCAAAAGGTAGAAGCAATCCAAGTGTCCATGGATAAATAAAATGTGGTCGATCCATACAATGGACTACTATTACTCAGCCTTTAAAAAGAAGAAAAATTCTGACACTTGCTACACCATGAGGACTTTATGTGAAGGGAGATAAGGAAGTCACAATAGAATAAATCCTGTGTGGGGCACCCGGGCGGCTCAGTGGTTGAGCTTCTGCCGTGGGCTCAGGGCGTGATCCCGGGGTCCCGGGATCGAGTCCCACATTGGGATCCCCACAGGGAGCCCACTTCTCCCTCTGCCTGTATCTCTGCTTCTCTCTGTGTGTCTCTCCTGAATAAATAAATAAAATATTTTTTAACAAAAGAGTAAATCCTGTGTGATTCCCCTTGGATGAGGTGCCAGGAGAGGTCAAATCCATAGAGCAGAAAGGGGAGCAGAGAGGCGGTAATGGGAGGAGGGCGAGGGGATGAGAGCTAGTTGTTGTACGGGAACAGGGTTTTTGCTCAAGGAAATGAAAAGTTCTGGAGATGGATGAGGGGATGGTTGAACAGCAGTGTTTACAGTGGTTAAGATAGTAAGCTTTATGTTGTATGTGTGTTACCACAATTAAAAATGTATATACATGCACACACACATGCAATTAAAAAAAAAAGAACAGCTCTATGTTCTTAAGATGGGAAAATTTTCCTATTTAAAAAAGAAAAAACAGGGACACCTGGGTGGCTCAGTGGTTGAGGGTCCGCCTTTAGCTCAGGGAGTGGTCCCAGGGTCCTGGGATTGAGTCCCACATGGGGCCTGCTTCTCCCGCTGCCTGTGTCTCTGCCTCTCTCTGTGTGTGCATCTCATGAATAAATAAATAAAAATCTTTAAATAAAATAAAATAAAATAAAAAAGACAAACATAAAGGAGATAGTGCTATATGACAAAATTAAAATCTTCTCTGTAAGCAAAGATGCTAAACAGTTGAGACTCGCATCCTGGTAGTCACACCTGTCCCTCCAGACCCGTCGCACACCTGTCCGGACTCTGCAGCTCTTCTCCGGGCTCTGTGGGCTGGGTCTGACTGATGGGAGGCCTGGCAGGAGCCTGGGGCAGGGGGTAGGGGGGTGGGGGGGTTGGGGAGTAGAGGCCAAGGGCAGGAGACTGTTCCCAGACCCCTGTGGTTACCTCCGGGGGGCTGTGCTTCTAAGAGCCCACTCTTCTTGGGGCTCTTCTCCAGCACCCAGTGATTGTCCTCTCCTCTCTCAAGGGCCTCGGGGAGGCGATGGCTCCCGGGTAGCCAGCCTGGGGTATCGCATCACCCCTTCCTGTCCCTCCGCACCTTGGCAAATGCCCCTTCTTAATTTCTCCCCACATCCTCAAGGTGAGGGTGCTGGTTATTTCCTGCTGGCACATGGGTTGTTGCAAAAGGACAGAGCAGACCAGAAGCATATTTGTTGCACACAGAGGAGCTCAGACAGTGAACTTCTGCAAGCAGGAGGACGATGGTCAGCAGCTGCCCAGAGCGGAAGGGAGGACAGCAAAGCACACAGGAAGCCACCCGCCTCTGTGGGGCCGAATAGTGGCCCCCAATGAGGTCCACGATCTGAATCCCCAGACCCTGACAGTGTCACTTTACATGGCAAAAGGGACTTTGCAGATGTGAAGCTAAAAACCCCGAGATGGGAAATGATCTTGGGGGGGGGGGGGCTGTCACCACAAGTTGCTACAGGAACTGGTTACACTTCACTGGCAATCGAGGACACAGCCATGCCACACCACTTCACCCCGGGGCTGGCACAGATATGGGGGAGCAGGAGTGGACACTCTGCCCCTTGGGGAGGGCCGGATGGATCTGAGAGTTTTGGAGGACTGGAAGCATCACTGGAAGCTGCCCAAACTCATACCTGTGGCTCAGGGAAGCCACCTTGAGCCCCATAGCCCACTGGGGGGCGGGTCCTCGGAGCTGACCCCAAGGACCACTCCTGCTGGGGCCCCTCCTACTCTGGCTCTGGGCCAGCCCGTCCCTGCCTGTAACCACCAAAAGGGACAGTCTGGGCATCTGGGTCCAGGCCTGAGGAAGGCCTGGCAGCTTCTTCTTTCGTGCTTTTGGGGTCTAGAGACACCACATAAGGGGCAGGAGACCCCACTGGAAAGAGAGAGAGGCCTGGCCATCCATCCCAGTGTCCCCTGAACATCCTGCACTAGCCACTATCTGACTGCAGGATAGATGCTAAGCATGACCAGCAGAAAGACTGCCCGGCAAAGCCCACCCAACCCCCAGAAGCCCACCCAACCCCCAGAACAATAAAAGTGGTGTTTCTGGGCTCCTGGGTGGCTCAGTTGGTGAAGCATCTGCCTTCAGCTCAGGTCATGATCTCAGGGTCCCGGGATCGAGCCCCGCATCCGGTTCCCTGCTCAGCAGGGAGTCTGCTTCTCCTTCTCAATCTGCCGCTCCCCACTGCTTGTGCACAATCTCTCACTCTCAAATAAATAAAATGTTACAAAACAAATAAACAAAAAAACCAGTAGTTTCAGTCCTTGTTCTGGGTGATCCATTGTGCAGCCATAGGAAAGAACTCCTGGACCGGTGGCCTCCCAGGAGCACAGTGAGGTCCCCCCTGCCGGTGAAGCACCATCAAGGCCCACAGGAGGGGTGCAGGTGGGTGAATCATGGAGCAGGGGACCCTCGGGGCAGCTAGAATGAATGGACCAGATCCACACATCTGGCTAGGGCCAAGCTCGGAAACACAATGCGGATGCTCTGCGTGACTCCGTTTGTACGAAATGCCAGAAGAGGTACATCCAGAGACAGAAATCCGATTGGTTGCCGGAGGGGGAGCGGGCGGTGACGGCTAACGGGTAAGGGGCCTCCTTCGGAGACAATGAATATGATCTAGAACCAGACAGAGGTGGTGGCTGTGCAGCACAGTTGTCGCCCCCATGTACACTTTTAAATGGTTAATTTTATGTTATGTGAATTTGCCTCAATAAAGGAAAATTATGTGGAGTGGGAAAACCAAGTGGCAGAAGGACGCGTGCAAACTGACACTGTGTGTGTGAGAGTGCGCAGATTGTGAAAATAGATGGACGGACGTGCACACACAGAGGGAAAACATAAACATGTGGGAGACCGGCCTCCGAAGGGTGTTTCCTCTGGGAGAGGAGGGGGTGAGTTTTGAAGGAGGACAAGGAAGTTCCAGCCATATCTAATGTCTATTTAATGTTTAAAAATAAAAAATCAGGGGCTCCTGGGTGGCTCAGTCGGATGAGCATCCAATTCTTGATTTTGGCTTAGGTCGTGATCTCAGCGTTGTGAGATCAAGCCCCAAGCTGGGCTCTGCGCTCAGCGTGGAATCTGCTTGGCATTCTCTCTCTCTCCCTCTCCCTCTGCCTCCTCCTAAAATAAATAATTAAAAAAAAATAAAAAATCAATGCCGCTCTGCATTGCATCTGAGCAGTGGCCATGGTCATGGTTATATTGCTCTCCGTAATTCTCCATTGGTCTGAAATATTTCACAATTTAACAGGAACAACAGAGAGCCTTCACCCTGTCCCAGCCCGCTCCACCTCCCTAAAGAGGAGAAAGA
This sequence comes from Canis lupus dingo, assembly GCF_003254725.2. Classification (NCBI taxonomy): domain Eukaryota; kingdom Metazoa; phylum Chordata; class Mammalia; order Carnivora; family Canidae; genus Canis; species Canis lupus. Next base: position 69,883,081 of record NC_064250.1, read on the forward strand.
AGTCCTGGGGTCTTGGAGGCCACTCCCGGCTCTGATGCAGCCACATCAGTCACATGGGAGGGCACCTCTGAGGGGTCCCCTGCTCCAAGGGGTGGGACGGCTGGGGTTGGAGCAGCTGGGCAAAGGGGGGCTCACCCTGCAAGAGCCTTCTGCTAAGTACTGCTTCCCGGGGGCTCCCTAGACGAAACCCCACAACACGTTCTGAAGAAGATCCCCTTGCAATCCCCATTTTGCAGACGGGGAGGCTGAAGCTCGGGAGGTTACGGTTCCGGGTTCCCGCTAGCAAGAGGCAGAGCCAGGATCCCGCCCCGCCCGTGGGGCTGCCAAGAGCGGGCTCAGCCGCATTCACTACCGTGCCTCGTGCCTCACGTAGCGGGACGTCTCAACCGAGTCCAAGAGCTGCAACCCCTGAGGGCTGGCGCTTCCTTTCCAGAGCGTGTGTCACTTTCCCCAAACCCACTGTCCATGGGTCTTGTTTCTACAGCCCCGCCCTCAGATGAGCCAAAGGAAGAGGCACTCGGAGCGGAGTCACCCTAATCACTGGGCCCCCCAGATAGGGTCCTGAGATCGCTCCAAGACCACCCACCACGCCAACCCAGACCGGTCTGCGCCACGGCCCCGCTGCCCAGCACGCAGGTTGTATTGCCCACAGATTTGTGTAAAGACACGTTTCAAACCACGTCTCTGAGCCCGGTGGGGTCCCTGAGCCAAGAGCTGCCCTGTGAGCTTCCACTGCTTCAGCCTCTGCCACGTGCGATTGAAGCCCACCCAGGATCTGCCCAAGGGGAAAGGCTTCTGGGGCTCAAGCCTCCAGCTGGGTGCCAGGCACTGGGCATGCGGTGGGGACGACAGCGGGCAGGGGACAGAGTGAAACCAGACCGCCAGCTTTGGGGAGCTCTGTGTCAGCTCTGAATGGAAAGGGCAGGCACGAGATGTAACAATTTCCCCAGACCTCAGTTTACCTCCCCTGTGACATGGGGGCGGTACCATCTGCCCCAATGGGTATGTGAGGATAGATGTACAAGTGGCCATAAAAGCCCAAGAACTTGGTGACGGGGGGCCGGTAGCAGGATTTCTAGACCTCGCCATTCCTAAGGAGGGGCTGAGCTGGCCTCTCGACGTTTGTGGCCCTTGGTGCCAGCGTGACGAGCTCTCTCCCTCTCTGACTCACTGTTCCCATCTATGCCAGGGGCGTGCAGACAGCCTGTGGCTGACATTCCTACCCAGAACCTAGACCCCAGAGGGGAGACCGCAGCTCCTGGAGCCCCCTGCACCCCTGTCCCTCTGCCCCACCTCCCACCCAGCCGGGCAGCTACAAACACACACTCTCAGTTCGACAGCCCGTTGCCCAGGGCGCCTCGGTGGGGCAGCCCCTAGAGCCCCGTCTCGGCACACCTGTCCGTGGTTTGGAGGTAATCGAGTCACTCCAAGCTTGAGAGGAGCACCACAGATCTCGGAGCAACCCCACTGCTGCCCCTGCAGTGGGGCTTCCAGACGCAGAGTCTGGGGCTCCCACGGCCCAGAGGCTGCAGAGGGCAGATTTGAACTCAGGGCCGTGCAACATGCAAGCCCAGCTCTCCCCGCCGAGGGAAGGAACGCGGTCACCGAGCACACAGCCTCTGGGCCACTCTGCCCCGGTGGCATCTTCGTCCTGCCACCTACTAACTGCGTCACCAAGGGTGAGTCGCTGCCTCCCTGTGCCTCAGTTTGTACAAATAATTTTTCTACTTATAAAATAGATATATGCACCTTATTTGGGAAAAAAATGATTGTATTTGTGAAAGAGAATAATAATAGCAGCACCTACCTTTTGGGATTACTTTGAGGATCGATGGGGTTGACAAAGTTAGGTGCGTGTGACAGCGTGTGGACACCAAGCACGGGGCAGGTACCAGCTGGCATCGCTGTTGCACCACCAGGATTGTCACCCACACGGTCCCCTCCCCTCTGAATAAATCTCAATCTCCTCAGAGAGACCCAACGTGAACAATACAGCCCAGGTCTGAAAGCTCCCGGATGGCAGAGTGTTTGCAATGGCCAGGACATATCTAGAAAATAAATCATTTACAGAGGGTGGTTTTTTTTTTTTTTTTTTTTTTTTTTTTTTGTCTTTCATTCTTTCAGAGCTCGAACAGGCCACTTGAGAAGGAAAAGCAGCCGGCAGGTATCAGCAAATAATTCCGAGAGTTATAGTCTTTGGATGCCTGAGCAGAAGAGCGCTTGGAGGGAAATTCATCTAAGCCCCCCGTCCTACAGGGGATACCCCTCATCTGGGCGGAGAGACAGGGCCACCCAGTCGCCAGCAGCTGGTTCTCTCTCCTTGCCTGCGGAGGGATCAAGGGTTTTTCTTTACATCCCAACCGTTTCCATGTCCACACTCTGTCTTCGTAGAGAAACGTACCACCTGTTGATACAGAGCAGCCCGGGAGCTCCTGGGGCCCCCGGGCCCTGGGTCCTGCAGCCAGGAGGGGAGGGTCTGATTAGATAAATAACGGCAGAGTGCCAACGTCAAGGACGTGGGGTGGACACAAAGCCCTGCCTTCCAGGGTACAGCTCTTGTCTGTGAAGGGTTCTCGGTCCGGTTGACTCATTTCATTCGTAACTGCCCACGTCCCCTGGGAGCCTGTGCCCGGGGCCGGGTGTCCGCTCCAGCAATGTCGCGCTGGAGAACGTGTGGAAGGCTCCCTCAGCCTTGCTGGGCACCGTCTTCACCTGGAGCCCAGGGAAGCCAGTGCAGGACGGCTACGCCGCACAGGACAGTCAGGGGCCACTTCTCGGAGGCCTGGAAGGAACAGGGAAGGCGACAAGGGGAGCTGCGGTGCATGGGAAGGTGCACATTTTTGGTGGGGCAGGAGATGGGAGGTTTATCTGGGTTGTTCAGAGACCAGATCCTGGAAAACGGGTCTCTGCTCCCCTGCTTGTGGCTATGTGGCCTCAGACAAGTGACTTAGCCTCTCTGTGCTTTGATTTCTCCTCTGAAAACTCAGATCAGAAGTGGCACCTACCTGCTAAGGTGGTACACGGCTCACGTAGCCAAGGGCTCACTGCCGGTCACCCGCTCCTACCATGGAGGAAGGCCCGCCTTGGCCTCTTAGCAAGATGCTCCAACCCCGACATGGGGTTTTAGTAGCACCCACTAGAAGGCTCATGCTGGCCATGGTTGGGGAAGGCAAGTGGAGCGGTTCGAGAGAGTCTGTGGCAGGTGTCTGGAATCTGCATGGAGGTCTGTGTGGCCAGCTGCTACCCAGCGGTCTCGGGAGACTGAGTCAGGGAGAGCCAGAGCTCCCAGAGAACTGTGGACTAGAGGGTGGTGGGATCTGTAGAGTCCCTGAGGATGGAGGGTCCCCAGGACCCAAGGGGGCACCAGTCAGAGGCCCTGGACCCACCACCCCATTGTGGGGGAACCTGGTCCCTACCAGAGCTGACAGCGCTGGAATTGTCACCAAAGGCTTCCGGAGCCAGGGGCGGCCGTGCTCCTCCCCAGACTTGGGGTAGTCCACAGCCCCAGCCCCATCCTCTATCCCGAACAGCCCTCCTCCAGGGCCTGGGTGGCTCTTGGCTGTGTACAGTGTGGCTTCTTGTTTCCAAGAAGTTCAGAAACATCTCCCGGCTGCCCACGGCAAGCAGAGAACTCTGCTTATTTAGATATAAGTAGATGTGGGGCGGGGAGTTCAGAGCCCGAAGGCAGTTTCTGTGCAGAGCAGAGCAGAGGCTGCTGAAGAGTGAGGCCACCGTGTTCCCAGGACTCCCGCGGCTCAGCAAGCACGCACAGCACCCATGCTCGCGCGTCTCCTCCCAGCCACACACAGAGACACGCACACGCTACGTGCAGATACATGCAACCACAGGCAACACAGGCAGGTGTGCACACACAAGAGAGTCTACAGAGACCCGGGGGCACACACATGCAGCCCCAGACTTCCATGCTCAGCTTCCTCCAAGGAGGAACAGGACGGGAAGGTCCCCTCTGCAGGGGCCAAGGGCCACCTCCAGATGCTCCAATGATGCTCTGCATGGCCCCAAGGGAGCCATCCGCATAGAGCACAGTGGGAAGGGCACCCCCAGGGTTGTGTCATGCTAAGGCCCTGGGAACCCTGGAGCCACATCTCCTAGTGTCATAACCAGGGAGTCCACTTTGCCATTCCAAATATCTTGCCTGCAACTTTTGTCAGCTCTGTCCCAGACTCTATCTATATTTTCAGTCCTGGACTTCACAAACAACTCCCTGATTTCTGTTCCCTATTCCAGAACTTACTCCGGAGAGAACTTATTCCCGGAATTGGGAGCTTGGGCCTGAATGGGCAGGGGGCAAATCCGTTCAGGCTCTGCACCCTCCCTATTCTTTCCCCGTCCCTGGCCTTCTGGAACAGAGCCTGGGGAGTATCTGGGTGAGGTTACTGGGCCCTGAATCCTCACCGGGCCCTCTTTCAGAGTCGCCAGAGCTCAGAGTGTGAGTGAGGGACATGCCTTCCTGACCCAGAGGCAAAAATACTGGGCGTCTTTGGAAGAGTCAGAACCAGGTCTGGAAACATGCTTCTCAAATCAAATAGCCTGACTCAGGAAGCTCCACCCATCTGTCCCACCATCCAAAAATCCACCACCCAGCCACCCACGACCCATGCATCCACCCACACCTGCCCAGCCCCTCCGCCCCCGCCAAGTCAACCATCCAGTTGGCTGCAGTGGGGAAGACCATCAGCTCAACAAATAGATCAGGGACCCTGTGCTCTGGGCTCGGCCCTGGGACTGAAATCATTAACAAGCCCAATATGGTAACCCTCCTCTACCCAAGCACTCAGAGGTCACCCGGTCTCTTGGTCTCCCCTGGAGAAGAGTGGGTTGCAGCTCCATTAGGTCCTCTGAGTTTGGCTGTGAAACCCTAGGAGAGTCCTAAGGAAATGGGATTCCTTCCACATAAATACGCTTTACACATCCTGGGGACCCCATCTGTGCAGCAAAACTCCCTCCAGCCCTTCCTCGCCCAGGTTGCCGGGTGGGGCGCACGTGCAGCCCCCGTTCCCAGAGGAGAAACATTTTTATCACTTCCGGAAATGAGACAGAGCTGTCAAAAGCTCATGAACTCAGCTAGTAAATTGTGAAACATAAGTCTCAGCTCTGTTCGGTGCCACGGAAAACATGACAGCTGGTATCAATTAGAGCGGTTTCTGCCTGGAGTCCTGGCTGACTCCGCGGCAAGCGGGTTTCCTGCCGGGGAGCCGGAGCAGGGGGAGGCTGAGGGGATGGGGCTGCCCCACTCCGCCCCTGCAGGGCACCTCCCTCCCGGTAGGGGAGGGAATTTCCCAGAAGCCCCAGCAGGGCGGGGTCGTGTGACTTTCCCAAGCCAGTCACTTGCTGGTGGGTTGGGATGTTGAGATGTTGGGGTTTGAGGGTGTTGGGGTTTGAGGGGTTGGGATGTTGTTGAGATGTCGGGATGTTGGGGTGTTGAGGTGTTGGGATGTTGGGATATTGTTGGGATGTTGCGATGTTGTTGGGATGTTGGGATGTTGTTGGGATGTTGGAATATTGGGGTTTTGGGGTTTTGGAATATTGTTGGGATTGTTGGGGTGTTAGGATGTTGGGATGTTGTTGGGGTGTTACGGTGTTTGGGGGATGTTGTTGGGATGTTGGAATATTGTTGGGATGTTGGGATATTGGGATGTTAGATGGATGCACTTCATGGAAGGGAGGATGGCTTCAGGGGTCGCCATTAAGGAAACCTGAGAAATTTGCTTCTACCCCGTCCTAATAATCTGTGTCCTACACTCCACGTTTTAACTGAGCAGTTGGAAGTGAACAAGGTTTTCATGTTCCCCAGCACCCCACCGCTCCTTCTGTAGGACAGCATGCAGTGTGGCTCGAGGGGGCTGGTCCCAGCCACGGCGAGACAAGGCCCATGACCCAGGCCGGGCCCTGCAAACTTGCTGGAGGTTTGCTCTGTGGACCCTCGGGAGGTTGGTCAACTTTAGCTGTAACCGTAAATTGTGACAAAAATATAGTCTGAAGCCTTTTTGTCCCTTTTGTGCAGAAAGCCAAGAAAGGCGAGCAGGAAAGAGACAGAGAGAGAAGCTCAGTCCCAATGACACTGGTTAAACTCCTGGATTCGGCTGTTCCTGAAGCCAGAGCTGCACAGAGACCTGACTTCTCACTTTAGGAAGACTTTTTTTTTCCTTAAACTAGTCTAAGTTGTGTTTGTGTTGTTTGCACGAAGGTCTCTGATACATTATGGCTACGCTTTCCCAGTCGATAGGCATTTCTGACTACCTGTTGTATGCCAAGGTCTGTGCTGGGCACTGTCAGACAATACATGAACCCACTTTGCCCCATACAAATGATGGCATCCTTTTCCTCCCTCAAGGGGGGAGCTGAGAGCTCTGGCACCCACTCTGTGCAGAGTTATTCCTGACACTTTTCATACATCTTCTCATATTTGTTACAGCGTCGCGACTGGGCTGTTGGGGTGTTGGGGTGTTGACAAGCCCCGCGAGCTTACGGTCCAGTGGGGCGGAGGGGCAGACCCGTAAACCAGCAGCAGGACAGCCTCCCTAGTGGTAAACAATAATCATGTCTCTTCAGGGCCCGCCGGCGGGGAAGGTCTCGGGCAGGAGCCTGGTGTTGATGGATGCCCAAGAGGTGCCCAGGACATCAAAGAACTGAGCACCCACGGCAAAGAGAAAGCGGAACCAGAAGTGGGAATTAATATCAAAGGAGAAACCAAGTTGCATGAAATCCGTGCTCCAGCTCCATATGGTCCAGCTCCACACACACGTGTGCTGATGTGTGCAGCCTACAGATGCGGAGGAGAAAGAGTGAAAGGAAGCACAGCATCAGCTGTGGCTCTCTCTCTCTGGTGAGAGCAATTGCAGATAATCCTCATCTCCTTTTTTATAGTGCGTACGTTTTCCAAATTTTCTATTATGGAGCTAGTTGGTTTTTGTTTTCTAATAAATAAAGCAGCATGGGACCTGCAGCATGGAACCCATCTTGGGCAACATCTGAGAGCCCCTTGCGTCCCTTCTTATTCCAGCCACAACTGTGGTCACCAGCCCCGCACAGCCATAGCTCACCCGCATTGGGGCCACCTGAGGGGGCCTCATCTGTGGGCCCCCCCCCCCAGTCTCTCTTCCTGCTCCCACCCTGGACTTTCTCCTGGGAAACCCATTCTGTATTACGTGTGTCAACTCAAAGTGCAGGGCACTTAGCACCCCATGGGCGACCTCTGACCACAGGACACAGCCGCGAACACTCCCCCTTGCTGCGGTGGAGGGTTGCACAGGATCCTAAGACATCATCACAGCTTTCTGGAGCATCTTGTGGGCCTGAGCAACCGGCACTCGAGGTGGGGACTCCCCTCCCTCCCATATCAGCCCCCAGCTCCACTCACACCCCTAGGCCACCTCCCAAATAAAGCCCTCCCTGCACCCAAAGCTCTGTTTCAGGCTGCGCCTTGAGGGGCTCCGCTCAATGCCCAGATCCCACCAGCCCGCCCCATGCTGGTGTCGCCAAAGCTTCTCTGCTCACTGTACCCAAGCCACCCCGGCCCTGGAAGGACCCAGGCGGACTTGTCCTCTTCAGCTGTAGACATGTCTGAAACAAGTTCAGCCAGGGAAGGGTCTCCCCATCCCCCAGGAAGTCATCCTGTGTCCAAGTGGTGGCAGGTCTTCACCGGCCTGCACCATGCTGCAGGGACAGGGGAATGAGGCCCCTGACCACAGCGGCCAGTTCTGCTTGAGGGTAACTGTCTGCGTGGATCCCTAAAGCAACCCTGAACAGCCAGAGCAGTGGCCCGAGGGCGAGGAGGGCTGGGAGGGCCTGCCCGGGCCCCCTCTAGGAACCACTGGCCTGGGCCCTGCGAGGGGGCAGGGCGGCTGGGGGCAGATGGGGTGGCAGCCTGGCGATCCGGGCCAGTGCAGGGACCTCCGTACCCCGATGGCAACCTTGGGCACTTCCTGGCAGGCCACGGGAGCTCAGAAAACAGGCCTGGAGGGGCTCGAGGCAGGAGGCAGGGGCGTCAGTGGGGTTCCAAGGAATCCGTAGGGATTTCCTAGCCTGGGGTGCTGGGCTCATAGCGTGGCTGCCTTAGGTCCTGGGGATTTGCTGTTTTCCACGAACGCTGACATGATCAAAGCCCTCGCTGCTGAGACGGTTCCACGCAGCCGACTTGCCCTTAGCAGGTGCCAGAGGCCCGAGGCTCCGCAGCCTCGTGGGGCTGCAGCCAATGCCCATTGACCCTGTACAGTGAGCAGCGGAGAAAAACATGCGTGTGCTGTCGGGGCTTTGCCGGGCGGGCTGGTTGCTTAGATTCAGCTGAATGCTCGCAGCTCCGAGGGGGCGCGACAGGATTTGGAGGCAGCAGAGCTGGCCCGGGTGCGTGCAAGCCTTGCCAGCTCTGCGGCCGGGGGCAAGCCACGTCACTGGTGAGTCAGCCGCGGGGACAGAGCGCCTTCGCCCTCCCGCCCCTACGGATGTGGAGCCTTGGGTCACCCCGCCCACCCCAGGCCTCCGCTTCCTCTTCTGTAGAATGGGGGCAGCCATCCCAATAAAAATCCCCGTCCCTCGGGGCAGGGGGCACACGGAGGGACATCATTGTCATAGAAAGCCAAGTTGATGACCTCTCCCGGCTGTGCTGGGCAGTGTCATGGGCAGGACAGCCCTGGGGCTCTCTGGGGCGCCTCGGCTCCTGCCCCACCTCACACCTGGGCCGGAACCCCTTCCAGCCCTGACACCGCACAGTTGCTGGGCACTTGTCTTCCTCCCTCCCTTCCTCTCCTTTTCTCCTTTCCTTTCTACTTTTTCTGTCTCCCCCACACCCTTCGTTTCTCTATCACACTCAGCTGCAGAAGGTTGAGTGAGCACACGCTACTCACAGCACACGCTACTCACTGGTCCGTGCACGGCCCTTGGCGTCTTCTCCAGGCCTCTCCTCCCTGCCGGTACAAAGGGCAGCCCTGCCCGGACGCTCGGTGAGCCCCGTTTTGATTGCATGTGCTCGTGCAGACTGGTTCTCTATGTTTTGTCTGCATGTCATTTCAATTTACATAAACAGCTCTCTGTAGTAGCTCACATGCTTCTCTTACATTTTCCATCCAGCTCGGTGTTTTCAAGATCCATCTGTGTTGCTGTGTCTGTTTGGTTCCAGCCGCTGCTTGGTCTCCGTGGGGTGTGTCCCCACCTCTCACCTCCCCACTCCCTGCCCTCACCCACACCTCTGAGATGGACATCCTGGTAACTGCCCCGTGTGGGGTGGCTCAGGATATTTCCAGGAGCGGATCATTGTGCAGGTGGCGGGGGTGGGGGGCATGTGGCTCATCGCCCCGCATCTCTACAGAGGGGCTGCACCAGTCTGCAGGAGGCCGGGGCAGCCATGCGTCAAATATCCCCACTGACACTGGCCTAACTTGCAAAGGTGACACATGCAATCATAACAGGAGTCATGATCATACCAGCCAACATCTGAGAGCTGCCAGGGAGCCAGGCACGAGCACCACCTCATCTAATCGACACACCATAGAAGGCAGGTCCTTTCTTATCCCCATTTTACAAACAAGGAGATCCAAGTTTGTGAAGGCTAAGGGCCTAGTCCAGTGCCTCCAATCCTCTCTCCTGAGGCCCCAGGTTCCCAAGTCAGAGAAAATGAGGAACAGAGGGCCAGGTTTGGAAGGAACTTGCGTAAGGCCCCTGGGTGAGCCAGCCCTGCAGCTAGGACAGCACCCAGTGGCTGCCTGCCAGCCTTCCCTGGGTCATTCGCCATTTCTCTGAGCACAGCACCCAGGCCTGATGAGGGTGGAGGGTGCATTTTAAGGCTCTCGCAGTGCTTAACCCAGAGCAGTGAGACCCTAAAGTGGGGCCAGCTCCCATCTGGCCCTGTCCCTCGCCAAAAGCAGGGACCCTGCACTGTGTAGCCTCTTCCAGCTTCAAGGTAAAGAGGGAAGTCTCTCATTTCCCATGCAAACCACTTTCTCATGCAAATACTTGCATCCCTTTTCTCCTTTAAGAGGGGATCTTGCAGCTCTGGCACCAGGAGTGGGAATTATGTTGATACTTTCCATGCATTTTCTTAGCAAGAGAGGCACTATTAGCCTCAGTTTACAGATGACACTGCAGAGACCCAAGAAGAGAGTCCTGGGCTTGCCCAAGTTTGCACAGAAAAGGGATCAGGAGTGTGGGAGGGTCAGGGGTGGGTCATGAAGACCCTGGAACCAAACCAGCTCGCTTTCCCCTCAGGACCCCAGGGTCACTAGAGGAGGCATTGAATGCAGCCTGGAGAGGAAGCACCGTGTCCTGGAAACGACCCAGCTGTTGGGGTTCAGGTAAGAGGCAGTGATGGACCATGGGAAGGGAGTTAGCCTCAGATCAGCCTCGTTGAGGCTACATCAGGGGTCACAGAGGCCAGAACCCACAAACAAGGCCTTCAGAAAAGCCAATATCCCATCCCCAAGGGACCTGTGTCCCAGCATCCAGATCTCAGTCTCCGGGCACCGCTTTCCACACTCTGCAGGAAGACCGAACATTCCCACAGTTAACTTTTCCAGATTGAGAACATCAAAGACAAAACCAATTTGGGTTAGGTGGAGGGGTGCCTAAGACAGTGCAAAGCTGAGGTTTGCACCATCTTCTGACGATGGACACCTAGGCCCAGGGATGTGACAAGGATGCAGTAGTGCTGTCTGCAAAGAGAGGACCCCACACCTGTAGGGACTGAGCAGGTAGAGGCTCTGTCCAGCCTCCCAGCCAACTCCCTCCTCTGTCCAAACCCACTTCTTTTCCCTCCTTTTTTCATGGGTGTCCACCCAGATAACTATCTTGCACTCCAAATCCATCTCAGCGTCTACCTCCAAACAAGACAGTTGGCACCAGGCAGGCCCACGACCGGCACTGAGCCCTCTAACTGGTGGCAGGGACACAGTGGGCCAGGTGTTAATGCTGCCACCAGGAAGAATCAGGAGGGCAGTGGTGGGAGGCGAGCTCTGACATGTGTCACGGATCATGCATTTGAGACACGTGGAGGACACAGGAGACATGAGGATACTGGGGGTGGTGGCTGTTGCTAAGCACCACGGTACTCTATGGCAAGGTGACGAGGGCTGCGGGTGAGTAACAGGAGATGGGAAACCCGTGTGAAAGCCGGGGGCCTCTCTGAGGCTCTTGCCTCCTGCGAGGGCAGGACAGAAAAAGCCACAGACCAAGCCCGGGACCCAAAAGTCTGAGTGGTTAAAGTTCAAAGAAGACTAAACACCTGGCCAAGGCCAGGAAAACAGGGACCCTGACTTGTGGGAGGTAGGCAGATGCCCCTGAGTTTCCCATCCCCGGCACCCCGACCCCTCAGAGCCTGTGGAAGCAGCTCACCCAGCCCTCCCTAACAAGAGCTAACAGTGAGACACTGAGGGGGCCTGTCCCCCTCACAGCAACTCAGGCCCCCTCGGGAACTGCCACATTCCCGTCCCCCAACCTCCGCCCATGAGGGTTAAGGTTGCATTGGGCTTGATAAGGGAAGAAATGGGCTGTACCCCAAAGGGGCTTCAGGATGCCGCCTGAATACAACACATGGGACTCCTGTTTGATCAGAGATTGAAACGTAGGGCTGTCCGGGAGGAGTTTGGTGATTCGATAGCAGTCTCCTGAGATGCAGAATTAGCTCCAGGAAGGGCCCAGGAGCTAGTGCAGACTCACTACCAGGCAGCTTCTGAAGCCTGAGCCGGTGGTGGCCCCTCGGATTGAAGTTGAGATGCTTGGCAGACAGTGACAAAGCACTCCAAGGCTGGGGAAATGTCCCCCCAGAGCGGACACACTATGTCAGGCCAGGTGATCATGTTCCAGGGAAAGGCCTGGAGATCTGAGGGGTGCTGGCATCACTAAAACATTTGTGGGGGCTTCCTCTGGCAGGAAGCCAGGGCTGATGGCAGGAATGGCGGTCACTGGACCTGGCCTGCTGATAGCAAGGGGGATGATGTAGGACCCAAGCAGTAAAGGCCAGGTGGCAGCCCCTATGCCACAGGAGCCATCACAATGGTGGGCCAGGTGGGAGGGCAGCCACAGAAGCTGGCCCTGCAGAGAGTTACCATCCAGAGGCCAGAGCAGACGGGACCAGGGCACTTCTGTTTTGTTCCAATAGAAGAAATCAGGTACAGCTGAACCAAAGGCTGAGGGAGGACCCAGCAAGACAAGACCACAATCTCTTGCCCGATTTCCATTCCCTAGTCAATCTGTAGATGCAGAACCCATTGGCTGAAGAACTGGCTAAGCCCCAAGGAAGGGGGCCCCACAATATAACAGTAAGGACACATGGTAATATTCCCCCCAGTTTTTCCACCAAATGGGCCTACGGCCACTTTCTCAGCTAATAATGTAGTGGGGGAAAAGGGTCACCCAAACATTTTGAGGACTGTTGGTTGCAGATCTGGAAGCTGATTTGATACCAGACACTTGAAAGTCCCTACTATAGCGGGACCTTGCAAGCCAGGGGATAATGGTGTCCCATCCGAGGTCCACCCTTCTGTGAAGCCATGGAGACCACAGACCAGCTAGAAAATTTCTTTGATCCTCAGGTGAGTAGTTGGAATTGACATACTTAGCAATGAATGCATTTCCTACATTGGGCTCTTGGTCTGTGGGGTAGGAACTGTAGGAGTGGGGGAAGCCAAACGGAAGCTGGAAACAAACCCCTCCTGGGGCACCTGGGGTAGGTCAGTTGGTTAAGCCAAGTCTGCCTCTTGGTTTCAGCTCAGGTCTTGATCTCAGAGTCATGAGATGGAGCCTGTCATCAGGCTTGTGCTGGGCATAGAGTCTGCTTGAGATTCTCTCTCTCTCTCTCTCTCCCCCCACCCCCATGCCACCCATGCATGCTCTCTCTCACACGTTCTTTAAAAAAGAAGAAGAAGAAGAAGAAGAAGAAGAAGAAGAAGAAGAAGAAGAAGAAGAAGAAGAAGAAGAAGAAGAAGAAGAAGGAGAAGAAGAAGGAAAAAAAGAAAAATTAAGCAGAAATAATGCCACATCTCAGACAGAGGATGACAGATTAGTGTCACTTTTAAGGAAATAAAAAAATGCAGGTTCTGGTCCACATCACATCTCTGGTCAATTCACCAACCTGGGCCCTGCAGAGACCTAGAAGATCCTGGAGGACGATGTAAGCCACCGTGGGTTCCACTGAGGAACGCCCGATCACATGACCATGTCAGAGGTGGTGCCTTTGTTAAAGCAAGCTAACATGGCCTCGGGGACGTGGTATACGGTCACTGACATGACAAGCGCATTCTTTTTCTATCCCAGGCAAAACGGGGCGAGGGGGCGGGGATCAGAAATCATGCACATTCACATGGAATGAACAACAGTTTCATCTCCAGTTTCCTGGGGGCTGTGCTAACTGTCCTGCCCTCTGCCATTATATAGAACGAAGAGTCTAGACTGCCTTGTCCCATTAAAAAAAAAAAAAAAATCACAGTGATCGGTTTCATCAATGGGACCTGAGCAAGAAGGAGCCAGACCAGTAGGGGCTCAGACAGACACAGACACTCCAGAAACCAGGAGGAACCGTGATGACTCAGGGGCTGCCGTGTCCTTATCCTTTAAAGGGTGGAGTAGACAGAGGCATTCTGGGCCATCCCTCCGAGGTGAGAGACGAATGGTTTCACCTCGCACCTCCTGCCATGAAGAGGGAAGCAGAGTGCCCAATGAGTTCAGGTTCTAGAGGCAGCGTGCTCCGCACGGAGGGACACTGGTCTTGCCCACATCCTGCCCTCCGCCAAAGGCTGCATGTCCCAGCTGCAGTGCAAACAGCCTGCATCTTGGGCCACAGGATCCAGCAGACTCACCGGGGCGGAGGTCTCCACGGCAGGAAAAAGTGACATTGGTGTTGGTGGCAAGTCACAGTAAGATAATCACAACACAGGCTCCTGGGCTACTGAAGCAAGGCCAGGCCTTCTACAACAAAAAAATCACACTTTAAACAATTTTTAATTTTATTTTATTTAAATTCAATTAACTAACATACAGTGCATTATTAGTTTCAGAGGTAGAATCCACTGACTCATCAGTTGCATAGAACACCCAGTGCTCACCACATCACCTGTCCTCCTCCGTGCCCATCACCAGTTATCCCATCCCCCACCACCCTTCCCTCCAGTGACCCTCAGTGTTTCCTAGAGTTAAGGGTCTCTTATGGTTTGTCTCCCTCCCTGATTTCATCTTATTTTTCCCTCCCTTCTGCTTTGATCCTCTGTTTTGTTTCTTAAATTCCACAAATGAGTGAAATCGTATAATTGTCTTTTCCTGATTGACTTATTTCACTTAGCATGTTATCCTCTAATTCCATCCACATCATTGCAAATGGTAAGGTTTCATGTTTTTGACGACTGAGTAATATTCCATTGAATGTATACACCACATCTTTATCTGTCCGTCTGTTGATGGACACCTGGACTTTTTCCTTAGTTTGGCTGTTGTGGACATTGCTGCTATGATCATTGGGGTGCAGATGTCCCTTCAGATCAATACATCTGTATCTTGGGGTGAATACCTAGTAGTGCAATTGCTGGGTCGTAGGGTAGCTCTATTTTCAAGTGTTTGAGGAATCTCCATACTATTTTCCAGAGGGGCTGCACCAGCTTCTTGCATTCCCACCAGCAGTGGAAGAGGGTTCCCCTTTCTCTGCACCCTCACCAATACCTGTCATTTCCTGACTTGTTAATTTTAGCCACTCTGACTGGTGTGGGGTGGTATCTCTCTGTGATTTTGATGTGTATCTCCCTGATGCAGAGTGATGTGGAGCATTGTGTCATGCGTCTGTTGGCCACGTGTATGTCTTCTTCGGAGAAATGTCAGTTCATGTCTTCTGCCCTTTTCTTGACTGGATTATTTGTTTTTTGGGTGTTGAGTCTCATAAGTTCTTTATAGATTTTGGACACTAGCAAGAATTATACTTTTGAGAAACAACTCGTGGAGTGCTATTTGGCCCAATAGAGGCAAGATGCCTGACCACATTACACCAAGTGACTGGCTTCTCCAATACCCACCATATGCTCTATCAGATGCAACAAGTCATCAGATCAAATGAGCCGAGCAGCAGGCCACCATCACAGGAAAATGGTGCAGCCAGGACCAAACACCAGCAGGACCAGAGGGCACCCACTGCAGGAAGAGATGGCCAACACCCCAATGGCATCTCCATGAGACCCACCCTCCCTCTGTTCGGGCCTGTGCCCATGCAGTACAGGAAATGCCTGAATCCAGTTCACAAATGGGTGGGTTCAGTTTGAGAATGTGAGCCAAGGACAGACACCGGCTGCTCTACACCTGCACTCAAGAACGGCCTTGAAATCAGCAGCTCTTCAGGTGGTCATCTACCTTGCATGGAGAGAGAAACAGAAGTTATATATGGACTCATGAGTAGTGACAAGTGGCCTGGCCACTTGGTTAGGATGAATAGAAAAAAAAAGCCGGGGGTGGGGCATTGATCAGAGGCAAGGAATTCTCAGGCAGAGCCATGACGCACATGTAGGAGTAGACACGAAGTGCAGACCAGCAAACAGCCAGCGTAAGAGAGGCCCCAGGTAAACAAGCAGACAAAATAACCCAGCCGCTTGACACCAGCCAGCCTCTGCCATGGGCCACCCCAGAGCTGCCACAACTGGCACATGGATGAAGCGACCATGGTGGCCGAGTCGCAGGGTACACACAGGTCCAATAGCATGGACTCCCACTTATCAAACCTGATAGCTAGACCTACCGCCACCACAGAGCGTCCAGCATGGCAGCAGTGGAGACCGTCGCCGACCCTTATTATGGTGCCATTCTCACAGGAAACCAACCAGCCACCCAGTGGCACCTTGATTACACTGGGTCACCTCCATACCAGCAGGGCCAGTGGTTTGTTCTTCCCAGAGTAGACACCTATTTCGAGCATGGGCTTGCCTCCCCTGCCCTCCAGACCTCAGTCAGCATCGCTGTCCGAGGGCTTAGTGTTTAACCCGTCAGCATGGAGTCGCATCGTTCGCATCAGCCCAGGGGAGCCACTGTATAGCCAAAAGGTTGTGGGAGGGGGCCCAGGACGGGGGACCCTATGGCCGTATCTCGCACCACACCTTTCAGAAGCTGCCCCTGCAGCGCCGGCTTGGAGGCACTCGCACTCTGCAGGGATGGGGAGGGGGCTCATCCTCCAGAACACGGCATATGTGTCACATCCACCTTCTCTGTGGCACCTGTGCCCAACAGGTAGTGAAAACCCATGGGTGCATCAGTCCCGGGACGGAAGCCAGGGCCCAATGACCCACTGGGAACTTTGTGCTTCCCGCTCCCCCGCCTCTGGGCTCTGCAAGGCTGGACGTCCTCATTCCCTAAAGGGACAGCCTTTCACCAGGGGCCACAGAAAGTGTCCCATTAAATTGGAGCATGTGGCTGCTGCCCGGGCAGTCGGGCATCTCGGGTCCAGCCAGGCAAGAAGAGCTACCCGTCCGGGCAGGATTGACTCGCATCCGCAGAAAGAGGCAGGGCTGCTGGTACACAGCGGGGGCAGCAAAGATGACATGTGGGACCAGGTGAGACCCAGGGGGCACCTCTTCGGGCTTCCTTGCCCAGCTGTGACCACAGAAGGCATGTGGACCCCAGGCCCCTGGGTCAGGCCTCCGGGCGAGTCCTGAAGCTGCACTACCAACAGGTGGGGGGTGGGGGCGGATCTAGAACAGGTAGCGGAAGGGAGACGGGCTCGGTATCAGCCGTGGCCCTGAGACGCACTGTGGTGTCAGCTCTCCTCTGCCCCTAACCTCCCTCCTCGGAGTTTCCCCTCACGAAGAACGGTCACCAGGGATTCCGTTCCCGAGGTGCGTGCGGTGGGGCCAGGCTGAGCCCCAGGTGCGGCGGGCACAGGGGCGCCCTGGCCGGTGTCCCTTCCAGGAAGGACCGGGAGCCCAGGGTAGCGGCGTGGCCAGGGGACCCCCCACAGCAGGCAGCCCCCGCAGGAGTCAGCGAGTGCGAGTGGGGCTGTGTCACCGGGGCCATCGGGGCCCAGCTGGGGGCCCTGCAGTGGGTGGTGCCTGGTCTGATGGAGGCATTTTGGAGTCTGCTCCACGCCCGTCGCCGCAGCCTCTCCCTCCGCCCGATCCTGTCCCCACCCTCCGCCTGTGGAAGCTGCCAAGCCCTGTTCCAGAGTCGGCCTCCCGACAACCCGACCCACGACGCTGGCCAGGGGATTGGGCTCTAGTTAATGATTTTAAGCAGGGGGACAGTGGAGGGTGGGGGGTGACATGGTCGGGTCTGCAGTTCAGATCTATTCAGTCCACCGCAGCGAGAGGGGTGGGGGACAGGCAGCCAGAGGGGCCACAGGGAAGCAACAGGCCCAGAAACAGTGGCCCCCTGGCCAGGGGGCAGGACGGAGGAAGGAGAGCAGGCAGGTGAGGCAAAGTGGGCGTCGAATCCGGGTCGAGGTGATGGACTGCATGTGGGGTGACGTCCTGTGATGTCAGGCTTGTCACGGGCTGCAGGGCCGCCACTGAAGGCAGGGCGGGCAGTCAGGGACGGGCGACGTTTGAGGGTTTTGAGTCGTCCAGGCAGAGAGGTCCTGGGGCAGGTGCACCTGCAAGCCCAGAGCTCAGGGCTCGGTCAGCGGGGCTCCGAGGGGTGGGAGTGAGGGAACGACAGCCACCGTGTGCCGGGCTCTCCCAGTGATGCCGAGGGCCTGACGCAGAGCGCCGAGGGGCTCCAGCGTATGTGGCCCGGGTCTGAGAAGAGCTCCTCTTCCCGCCGGGCCCTGAGTGGGGGGACAGAAGCTTCAGGCCACGCTCAGACTCGCTTAACCCTGCATCGCTCATTTGACGTGCAGTTACAGGGTCCCTACCGTGTGCCAGCACCCCCAGCCTCGACGTGGCCGGGGCGCAGGCCGTAGAGGAGTCCAAGCCAACCATGTCGCGGCTCATGTCCTCACACCGAGGGGCCCTCGTGGTCTCTGAGAGGAAGAGGCTAGCGCCCCTTCTGAGGGCAACCTCAACACTCTGCCGTGTTGGGACCCAAGAAAAACAAGATACGGGGAGCCAAGGAGGGAAGAAGCTGGAGAGGCAGCTCCCAACCCCAACGTGACTCTCCACTGGGGATGTCCTCTACCCCTTTCCTGCTCCCAGGCACCTGCCCAGCCCTCCTCCAGAGGCCCGGTTCTTTCACACAAGAACTGAAGTAGCTCACAGTGTCCCCACTTCCATGAGTTTAAAGGTCAAGGCTACAGGGGCGCCTGGCTGGCTCAGTCAGTAGAGCATGCAGCCCTTGATCTAGAGGTGGCGAGTTCGAGCCCCATGCTGGGTATAGAGACTGCTTAAATAAACTTAAAAAAAAATATTTTTTAAGTCAGGGGCTAGAGCTCAGACATGTGGAATCGCAGATTCTCGCATCCCCAGAAACAGTCCTTTTTTTCCTCCATGAAAACACAGCTTTGCGATGTTCTGTGTCTGTGGACATCTGAGATCTTTCAGAAGCAGAAGAGGGGAAGCTTACAAATACCAGGACATCACAGCCTTTCCAGAAAGTTGGGTTGGTCCCATTTCCCGGGTTCCAGAGGCCCAGGGAGTTGGGAATCCTGCCCCCTAGCTGATACCCAGGCGTAAGGAGAAGCTCAAGAGCACCTTCTGGGGAAGGATGGGGGGAAGAGGTTGTCTGGAGGGGGGAGCCCGTCAGTCAGCACCCCTCAGCACCCCCAGGGAGAGGAGGGATCTGGAGTGAGGAGAGGAAACAAGAACACTCTTCCCTGGTTCCCACTGCTGTGCCCTGGACCAGGGGGGCCCTCACAGAGCCCACTCCCAGGGCGGTAGAGAGAATGGAGATTCCAGAAGCCCCTGGGACCAGGAGCATTTCTGGATGGAATCCCTGGTTCCAGCTACAGATACCCATGACAGAGGTGGCTCGGACTGAGTGCGCAGCCTGCGTCCAGTTCACCAAATCTACACTTGCTTCTGCCGAGGGCAGAGCAGCACCCGCCGGCCAGCCTTTTCTGCACCAGCCCTTCCCTTCCCACAATCCTCAGAAGAACTGCAGAAGAAGATGACATTTCTCCCATCTTAGAGAGAAGCAGGTGAGGCTCTCCTGCTGTGTCCCTAAGCGCGTGTGAAGTCAGAAATAGCAGAATAAGATGGGAACGAATGTAGATAAAGGAATAAGGGCAAAAAGTCCCTAAGAGTAAAATTCCTAAAACTGGGCTCCAACTTTGGCAACGAGCTCCCTAGCAGCCAAAGCAAAAACAGATCCACAGTCTTTCTTGAGATTTATATTGCCCACAGGATGGAGTCCTGGCAGGGTCTCAGGAGAAGCCAGGGGCTCTAACTTGCCGGTGGTCCCCCAGCCCAGGAGCGTGACGGGTAGGATGTAGATCCCAGTCTCTCAACGGGAGCCCCAGGCACGCGTCGGCTGCTTTGCTGAGCCCCTACAGTGCCGTGTCAGGCTCTGCACCACTACAGGTGAGTCAAGCAGAAGCTTCCATCTCCTGCAGGTCCCCAGGCTACGATCCACCCCATCCCACCCCTCTTGGCTGTCGGCTGCAGACCAGATGTGTGGACATGTTCAGGTTGCGACAGGAAAAGGAAACGCTGTGCTCAGGTTTCTGTTTCAAGACCCCTGGTGCTGATGAGGTGAGCAGAGGAGGGCCCAGGGTCCCTTCACGGCCATTTGACTCTCTGCGACAACCAGAGTATGAGGGTGGGGAGGGTAGCTCAAGCCTGTCACTGCCCTGCTTTGGGGACTCTGATCCCAGAAATGACCCCAAAAAGGAGGGAAAAACCATTGGCTACAAGATGAGACAGCAGCACAGCCCACCCCAGGAAAATAGAAATTATCACAGCCCAGCCCCGGGGGGGGGGGGGGGGCAAGGGAGCCCTGGATTCCCACCTGGAGAGTGGCTCACACATGCTGTGCGGTGCAAGGGGCTGTGCCTGCCAGAAGGTGGGGTGGGGGCACCAGGGGCAGCCGCAGAGACCCAGGTGGAAGGGAACCTCTCCTCCCCAAACTGATCCAGGCCCCAGAGGAATCTATTGCCTCCGCCCTCACCACCCCAATCTGCTGCTCGGCCCATGCGCCTTGTCTCCAACAGAGACTTCCGGTTCTCTTTTCCCCCCGGAGAATAGAACGCCTGATTCTTTGTGGGGCACACGGCCAGCCACCATAAAGACTACATTTCCCAGCCTCCCTTGCAGCCAAGTGTGGCCACGTGGCTAAGTTCTGGCCAATGGGATGTGAGCAGGAGTGCTCTCGGAGCCGCCTCTGGGTCATGCTCTTAAAGGGGCAGCGTGAGTCTGCTCCTCCCCTCCCCTCCGGCCCTCGCCCGCGGGAGTGCAGCCCGGTGGGAGCCCTCGGGGGACCAAGCCGATGAGGGCAGGACGCGAGGGATGCCAGGGGCCTGACAGCTTCACCGAGCGCCGCTGGGCCTGCCGCGGAGACCTGTGCGGGGAGAAGCCAGTGCCCGCCTTGTGTAAGGCCCTTATTCTGAGTCTGCCCCAACCGATGTCCCCGATGTCCCCCCTGGTGGCCCAGGTCAGACCCCCAGGAGGTCTCCATCGTTCGGCCAGACCCGACAAAGAAGCATCACGACTGCCAGCTCCTGCGTGTTTGTTGCACGCGCTGAGGCCCTCACCTTTGCTTCCACGTAGGCTTCTTGCCAACCCAAGAAGGAGGCATCGGGGACTCTAGATTGACAGTGGAAAAAGGCTGAGCCGAGCCTGGGGGGCTCAAGTGGGTCAGCGACCATCCTTGATCTCAGCTCAGGTCTTGACCTCGGGGTCATGACCTCAGGTCAAGCCCTGCATTGGGCTCCACACTGGGTGTGGAGTCTGAGAAAGCAAAAGGAAGGAAGAAAGGGAGGTCGAAGGATAGAGGGAGGGAGGGAGGGAGGAAGAAAGAAATGCCGAGACTCAGAGAGGTGGAGCAACTTGCCAAGGTCACACAGCAAATGACCAACAGGGCCGCTAGACTGGCAAGTCCATTCTGCTAGTCTCCCCTTCTGCATCTCCCTCAAGGCCACCCGCTCCTCTCCAGCCCGCCAGCCGCTGCCCTGGGCCTGGCCACCACAGTCTGCTCCCACCTCGTGGCCGCCTCTTACCCCAGCAATGCAGCCTCCACGCCCCAGGCAGTGACCTTTCAAAGAAATCTGAGGGCATCACCACCGCACTTGAGCCTGCCATGGCTCCCCATTGCCTCAGAGCAGAGACACAAACTTTGTGGCCCTTGGTGGCCTGGTCCAGACCCGCCACCCCACAGCCACTCTGGCCCATACCCCCTACCCTGCCCCACCCCATCACTTCCCATCACAGGCTGAGTTCTGTGCTAAAAGCCATGTTGGGCAGGGGCTGCTGTACCCACTTTACAGGGGAGCACACTGAGGTGCGCTGGCTGGTTGGCTCACCGGGGACCCGTAGTCATGGATCCCAGGACCCGGGACTCGAGCCCAGTGGCCTGTCTTGTGAGTCCACTTGCACTTCCCATCTCACCTGATTCAGGAGTGAGGCCCTGAGCAGGGGCTGCGGGGCGCTTCGGTCCCCTTACGCAGGGTAGGAGGCTCAGGGAGGTGAGGCGGCTGAGCAGGGGTGCACAGCGGGGGGCACCCATGCATCCCTGCCTGAGCCCGGCTTCACCCCACTTGCCTTGATTCACTCAACCAACAGTGGTCTGGCCCCAGGGAATTGTGGGTCTACGCAGAGAAAACACGTGCCTTCCCGGTCATCCTGCCCCAAACCTGGGTAAGTCCCATTAGTTCTCTGAGCTTCCGGTTCCCCACCTGTCACCGGGGGGGGGGGGGGGGGGAGGCCCTGCGCATGATCGCTGTGCCCAGAGGACAGGGACCCAGGCAGGCACCCACAGACCACGGCTGGTGGCTCCTGCGTGTCCCCAGGCCTCCCGAGGCACAGGCGTTCCCGGCAGGGCCTCGTGTGTGCAAGGGTGCAGGGCACAGCCTGGGCGGGGGGTGCGAAGGGGGAGCGGGCTTGGCAGGCTCCCCACTCAGCATTAAGCTCTCCCCTCCCCGTGGGAGCCTCTGACCCTGAAAGTGCCCCACTCACTGAGCTGCGGGCTCCTGCTCAGACTTGCAGTCTGCCCCGCGAGTCATGCTCCAACAACGGATGTGCACGCCCTCCGGGCCTTCCCAGCCAGGTGTTCTGGGCACCCCCACCCTCACCCGAGAGTCCTGGGAGCAAGGGGTGGGCAGGAGATAGCAGGAGGGCCCAGACACAGGAGGGCCTCTGGGAGCCAGGCCAGGCACAGACCCCCCGTCTCCCCAGCTTCTGCCTCAGGAGGGGGCTGCCAGAGGAGGCACAGACCCACTCCATGCCCTCTGGCTACTCCCCATAGCTCAGAGGCCTCGAGAGCTCCTTACACCTCTGGGCCTCAGTTTACCTAACTGTGACACAGAAACAGCAGGCCCTGCCCTGCCCTGCCCTGCCTGAGGACCACCTGGGTTTAGAAGTGCCCAATGCCCCAGGCAGGCCACCACACAGCACCCTCCTGCCAAGGGTGGCACCCACAGCGGCTCTCACCCCCTCTCCCCCCTCCTCTCCACTCACCTCTGCTAAGGGCTTCAGGGAGCACTGAGAGCAGGGACAGGGCCATGGGAGCATCCTGGCTCCCAGACCCTGGGGAGGTGAGAAGGAGGAGGTGGAGCTGCAGGAATGGCTGCAGGCAGCCTGGGAGAGCACAGGCTCTTGTGAACTCTCCTCAAAGTTGCACTGCCTCCTTGGCTGGTGGGGGGGCAATGTCACCATGGGGGTGACCCAGGGAGTCCTGACAGGCAGGCGCCAGTGGAATCCTGGCTCTCTGGCTGACACACCCCGCTGTCTCTGGGCAAGGGGCCCCTGCCGCCTGGCCCCACGATCTAGCAATGGAGTCTGCTCTGCAGGCTCCAGCGGGGCTGCACAGGGAGCTCAATCCCAGGGGCCCACTCCACACTTGGCCCCAGGACGTGAGCTGGGAGCCCAGAACCCGAGCCTGGGAGGGAGGCAGGAAGGGGAAGAGGGAGAAAGGGAGGGAGCAAGCGACTTTTGTGCCCATTTTACAGATGAAGACACCCAGGCCCTGAGGAGCAGTGGCCTGGCAGGGACGCCCAAGGACCAAGGTTACTATGATCTTTAAGCACTGCATATCCGCTTGCAGCCTTCTTGCTAAATTGAATTGACTGTGAGCCCTGGAAGGGAACAGAGGTCATCTGAGGACGGCCAGGGCCTGCCCACCGCACACAGGGCCCTCCCCCTGTTTCTGTCCCGACTTAGGGCTGATCCTCCTTACAGGAGTTCTTCAGCCCTGGGTGCCTGACCTCATGGCAGGGACCACGGGGCAAAGAGAGGAGGAGGGAGGAGAGAGGAGGAGAGAGGAGGTCAGGAGGGAGAGCGAGGGGGAGGAGAGGAAGAGAGGAGGCAGGAAGAAGGGGAGGGGAGGGAGGAGAGAGGGACGGAAGAGAAAGGAAAAGGAGGTAGATCAGGGTCAGTGCTCTCCCCTGGCTCTGAGGCTCTGAGATCCAAGTCCCTAGAGAAGCTACAAATCACAAGTTCCAGGTGTGGGGCCCTGCTGGCCACTTTGCCAGGCCTAAGGTGGTAAGTAAGCCCTTCCCATCCCCTGGACCCTTCCTCCGCAAACTCCTCTCCATTCACTCCTCCCTTGGCAAAAATCTCATACCTTCAAGGGCCTGGAGGCACGTGGCCTTTTGACTCATTCTTCACAGATAGATGGTTTTTCCTTTGGCTAAAATCGATCTGCCCCATAACTCTCCACCCTCACCCCAGCCCTGGTTCTGTCCACAGAGGACACAGAGAACAAGTCAGATCAATTTGTCCCTGAAAGTTTAAATGCTTTCGGTTTCTCCAGCCTCCCTTTATGAACTATCAGAAATTCTCCCAATGGCATGTTTAAAACATCTCTCCAACGTCATGTTTAAATCGTTCACAGCAAGCATGGCTCAGTCTGTTAAGTATCTGCCTTCGGCTCAGGCCATGATCTCGGGGTCCTGGGATCGAGCCCTGCGTCAGGCTCCCTGCTCAGCGGGGAGTCTGATTCTCCCTCTCCCTCTGTTCTCTGTCTCTCAAATAAATAAATAAAATCTTATTTAAAAAATCATTCACCGTGAAGTTCTCTCTGTGGCTCTCATTTTAATCAGAACACATAAACCAAATTTCTCAGTCAAAACATACATTGCGGGGAGAAGGCGCGAGACCACATAACTTTATGGTTTTACTGCTCAAACTCACTGTGTGACTCGGGTCACAAAATCCAAGACCACCCCTGCAGTGATCTTTTTAAGTTAAAATTTTAATTTGCTTTATTCCACAAACATAATGATGGCAAGATCTGAAGGCCCAGCCACACACCAACACTCATCCAACAGGCAAACAGGAAAACATGCGCATAAATGCAAAGCTCAAAGGGAAAAGCAGAGGGCACGGGTGATGATGACGATCTCTTCTAGCCTGAGTAAGCCCTGGCAGGTGGGGAAAGGGTGCTCCTGGCAGCAGGAACAGCAAGGGCAAAGGTTCAGAGCTCAGCATGTCCCAGCAAAGAGGGAAGTAGAAGCAGGAGAGGTGAGAGGGCGGGTTGGACAGGGGGAAAGAGTGGGTCTCCCTGGGAATCAACTGTGCGAATAACGAAGGCAGGCTTTCTCATCCCCCGGGCAGAGAAAGTGGATTAAAGAAGGTTCTGGGTGGGAGGGTGGGAGCACTGAAGTTTGCAGAAGGGATGGGCCCAGATCGGGAGGACAGAGACCGAGGCATAAATCAAGACCTGCTCAGAGCTCTGGATGGGCTCCAGAGGCACCCCAGCCACTACCCTGGGAAGCTGTGGGCGACCCACAGGGTACCTAGAAGGGAGCTCAGACCTCTTCCCTCAGCAGAATGAGGAGCAGTAGTGAAGACCTGGGGTGGGGCTCTAGCTCTCCTCTCTCTCCGGAGGGGGTGGTCCTGGAGCACCCCAATTCCAGTTCCTCTACCCAAACCTTGCTGCTACTTCATGCACCAGATTTCTGGCTCTGGCAGGACCTCCCCACTCTGGCTTGGCCTCTCAGGCCCAGGAAGTGGGAGACCGCTGTTTTGGGCTCAGATCAGGTCACCAGAGAGGCCAGAGCCCCACTTGTGGAGGTGCCTGATGATGTAGGGCCTTACACCTCCAGCCACACCTGCTTCTCTGCTTCCCACCTCCTTCACCTCCAACTCTGTCTACAGGATTATGCCCTTAGCTCCTAACTCTGTCTTTCTGGCTGTATCTCTTGATGCTGTCTCGCACGTATTTCTAGGAAACTTGACTCGCACCTCACTCTCTCCACGCATTTGCTTGGCTCTTCCCATGGCCTAGAATGCCTGTACCATAGCTCCTTCCCCAGGAAATTCTTATTTATTCCTCAGAGCCCATCGTCTACAAATATCCTTTCTCAATCCCCACCACACCCACCCAAAAATGGCTGTGGTGCCTCCCTCCCCAAGGTCCTCAAGATCCTTACTGGATTCTGTTCTGACATTTCTGCGAGTTCTCAGAACATAGTGATCACCATATAGATGACTATTGGTCACTAATTTTTCCAGTGGGTTTGCAGGATTTTTATTGTAACTCTTTGTCTATTCTAGACATTAATCCCTGGTCAGTTTTGGATGTTGCAAGTATATTCTCTTCATCTGTCACCTACCTGTTAAATTTGCATGTGGCACAGATTTAGAATCATCAGATGAGCGATTTTTTTTAAGATTTATTCATTTATTCATGATAGACATAGAGAGAGAGAGAGAGGCAGAGACACAGGCAGAGGGAGAAGCAGGCTCCACACCGAGAGCCTGACGTGAGACTCGATCCCGGGACTCCAGGATCGCGCCCTGGGCCAAAGGCAGGTGCTAAACCGCTGAGCCATCCAGGGATCCCCCAGATCAGCAATTTAAAATGACTGTGATAAGTATGCTGAGTTCTACTGGAAAAAGTAGACAACATGCAATAAGTGATAGGTAATGTCAGCTGAGAGATAGAAACTCTAAGAATTTCCAAAGGAAATGCTAGAAATGAGAAACACTATAACAGAAAGGAAGAATGCCTTTGATGGGCTCATCAGTAGATTGGACACAGCCAAGGAAAGAATTAGTGAGCATGAAAATATGCCCATAGAAACTTCCCAGGCTGATATGTGAAGATGAAAAAAAAAATGTAAAGAATGAAAAAGAGAGAGTAGAACACCCAAGAACTGTGGAGCAGGTTTAAAAGGTGTAATAACTGCAACACCACAAGGAGAAGAGATAATGAAGCAGAAGAAATATTTGAAGTAATAATGGCTGAGGACTTTCCAAAATTAATGAAAGACAGCTAACCACAGATCCAGGAAGCTCAGAAAACACCAAGCAGGAAAAATACTCAAAAATTTATACTTAAACATATCATATTTAAGCTGGAAAAAAAAGAAAATTTTGAAAGAAGAGGAAAAAGGTGCTTTACCTAGAGAGAAAGCAAGAAGAGGATGGAGTGAAATATTTAAAGGGCTTAAAGAAAAAGCTCACTGACCCATAATTCTACATCCAGCAAAACTACCCTTCAAAAATAAGAAATAAATAAAAAGTTTTTCAGACAAATAAAAAATTGAAGGAATTCATTACCACGAGATCTGCCTTGCAAGAAATGGTAAAAGAAGTTCTTCAGGGAGCACCTGGGTGGCTCAGTGGTTGAGCATCTGCCTTCTACTCAGGGTGTGATCCCAGGGTCCTGGGATCGAGCCCCACATTGAAATCCCTACTCAGTGGGGAGTTTCTTCTCCCCCTCCCCCTGCTCACACTCTCTCTCTCTCTCTCTTTCTCACTCTCTCATTTGCTCACTCTCTCTCAAATAAATTATTGAAATATTTTTTTTTAAAATAAATAAATAAAAATAAAAGTAGATTGAGAAAACAAGACCCAACTCTATGGTATCAATATGAAAACCTACCCTAAATATAATGACACATACAAATTAAAAACAAAGGGATGGAGAAAGTTATACAATGCTTGTGCAAATTAAGAAACTGATGTAGCTTTATTAATCTCAGACAAAGCTGACTTCAGGGCAAGGAAAATTATCAGGGATAGGGAAAGAGGTTACATAATGATAAAGGTATTGATTCTCCAAGAGGTTGTAACAATCCTGGATGTGTTTGCACCTCACAACAAAGTATCAAAACACATGAAGCAGAAACCCATAGAACTCCATGGAAAAATGGACAAATTCACTATTATGGTTGGAGATTTTCAACACCCCTCTTTCAGTAATTAATACATGAAGCATGTAGAAAATCAGGCAGGATATAATTGACCTGAAGAGCACTATCAATCAACTCGACTGAAAGTATTCTGTATGATATATGATACTATGGTGGTGGATACATGACATGCATTTGTCAAAACCCACAAAACTATACAGCACACAAAAAAATGAAATCTAATGCATGCAAATTTTTTTAAAAATCATTTAGGATGTCAGAGGATCCCAGGAAGGAATGCAGACTCTAAGAACAGATCTAGGTGTATTTATCAAATGTATAAAACAACCTCAGTGAAAGGGATGGAGGGAAAATATGCTAACCCAAAATAATTTTGGAGATGAGTGGAGCCTGTAGATCTAAAAGAAACTACACATAACACTGTACTCTTGTTGACCGCTGTTTCCCAAGGTGGGGCAGTATTAATTCTGATACTGCTATATGCATAGAATAGGACTGCACAATTAAGTCCAGGGTTGGTGGGTGGTGGGACCCAGGTTTCTCACTGTTGGAGTAGTAGAATGTGAGGAGGCTAGAATGATCCATAGGGTAGTGGATTGGATTTGGAGGCACCAGAATGAATACATGTTGAGTCTAGGATAGATACAGATGGTTATATATACACGCACAGGTACGTGTGTCTACACGGGTTCCTATGCACACGCATATGTCCTATTATGTCAACTGAGAGGGCCTTGAAGCAACAACAGTGAGTACATCCAGTATGCAGATCTTGGTTTTTGATACCATTTTCCAGTAAAAGCAACCATGGCTCCTTGAAACAATGACCAATCTGGAGCTGGGGTAGGAAGTATACAAAATGAGTCTGGAGCATCATATTGTGCGAGGAAGTAAAGAAGTGCTAACACAAACAAACAAACAAACAAAAACAAAAAACCT
Source organism: Canis lupus dingo (assembly GCF_003254725.2). Classification (NCBI taxonomy): domain Eukaryota; kingdom Metazoa; phylum Chordata; class Mammalia; order Carnivora; family Canidae; genus Canis; species Canis lupus. The sequence continues at coordinate 69,911,177 of NC_064250.1, forward strand.
ACGTGCATTGATGGGGCAAATGACACAGGAGCTCCTGTGTCCTGCTCATGTGTCCTGCTCCTGTCTCCTAGTGGAAGAGCTCCCAACAGGCAAAGCAGAAAAAATGCAAGCAATGAGATTGATTACTAGTGGATTCTAATCCAAAGTACAAATATATCTTCATGAGTCCTTACTGATATAAATAAATGATTGAATAAATAAATAAATGTGGGAGAAGAGACAGATATCCCTTGCAGAAGAATTCTAAATAATTTATATAGATGTTTACCCTCAGGGAGTACACTCCTTGAGTGTGGTGGTGTCCCTCTTTACAATCACTATGGATAGGAGGAGTGGGTGACTTTACAATGGATAAACCTGATAATTATCTCAGCCAGGTGACCGAGGTCGACATCAACAGTAATAAGTCGTGTCAATACCATGTACCCTTGATAGAATATGATGAGAATGGCACATTTGCTTGGTCTTTTCCCCAAAACTCCAGTCTAATCCCAGAAAAACATCAGAAAAATCATAACTGAGGAGCATTCTACAAAATATCTGACCAGTACATCTCAAGAGTACCAAAGTCATCAAAAACAAGAACAGTCTGAGAAACTCTCACTGCCAAGAGGAGCTTAAGGAGACATAAAAAGTAAGTGGTCTAGGATCCTAGGACAGAAAAGGACATTGAATAAAAACTAATGAAGTCCAAATGAATCAATCACTAGTTAATGCTACGTGCCAGTACTGGTTTATTAATTGTAATGGAATAAAAGAGGAAAGGGTCAGTAACCTCAAAAATTTCAATAGAAACCAGAGAGAAGTAGGGTTGAAAAGAAATGAACAGAGCTTCAGGGACCTGTGGGGAAATGCCCAAAGGCCATCCATAAATATATTTGAAGCCACAAAAAGAGAAAGAAGAGAAAATGGGGAAGAATAAATATTTAAAGAAATAATGCCCAAGATTTCCCAAATGCAGTGAAAGGCAAAAATTTGATGATTCAAGGAGTTCAGCAGACTCCAAGCAGAACAGTAATTCTTAAAAAGTGCCTGAGCACACAATAGTTGAACTGCTAAAAGTAAAAAAGGAAAGTCATAAAAACAGCCAGAGGAAACCACGATTGCATACAGTAAAACAAAAAGTCAAAAACCACTGATTTCTCATCAGAAACTATGGAGTTGAGAAGATAGAACAACATCTTTAAAATGCTGAAAGAAGACACTTTCCACTCAGAACTGTATAACCGAAGAAAGTATCCTTCCAGAGTGAAAGTGAAATAAGAACATTTTCAGAGGAAGAGAATTTGTATCCAGCACACCTGCTCTGTAAGAAATCCTACGGGAGGTTCTTCAGGCTGAAGGGAAATGATACCAGATCTTTGGAAAGGATAGAGAGGCTTGGAAATGGTGAGTATCTGGTAATTTGTTAACTTCTTATTTCTTAAAAGTAGATAAGGCTTTTTGAAGCAAACTCCATTTTCCTGTTGTTACAATGCACATTGATAGATTACATATAACAACCATAACATAAAGTAGAGGGGAGTGACAAATGGATGCATATGGGGTGCAAGATTTCTACATTGTACATGAAGTGATAAAATATTCATTCTAAGTCAACTGGCAAAAGATAAGAATGCATATTTTAATCCCTGGAACAACTATTAAAAAAATTTTAGGGGCACCTGGGTGGCTCAGGCAATTAAGCATCCAATTCTTGATTTCAGCTCAGGTCATGATTTCAGGGCTGTGAGATCGAGCCCTGCACTGGGCGTGGAGCCTGCTTAGGATTCTCTCTCTCGCTCTCTCTCTGTCTGCCCCCTCCCACCCTATTCTCTCTCTCTCTCTCAAAAATAAATAAATTTTAATACAAGAAGGTAGAACTAAAAATGCTGATAGATAAGGTGTTTTTTTTTTTTAGATTTTATTTATTTATCCATGAGAGACACAGAGAGAGACAGAGACAGAGACACAGGCAGAGGGAGCCCGATGTGGGACTCGATCCCGGGTCTCCAGGATCACACCCTGGGCCAAAGGGAGGCACTCAACCACTGTGCTACGGAGACATCCCTGCTGATAGATAAGTTAAAATAAAACCGTAAAAGATATTCAAATTATCCAAATGAAGACAGAAAGGAGAATCACAGGAAACAACAACAAAAGGGATAATCAGAAAACAAATAGTAAAATGAGAGACAAACATGAACTAAATACTACAATTAAAAGGCAGAGGCTGTCAGAATGGATGCAAAAGCAAATATCAACTATAGGCTTTCTAAAAGTGATATTCTCTAAATATAAAGACACAGAATGATGGGAAGTAAGTAGATGTGAAGACAGAGAGAAAAAAATAAGTGTAAGAACTCTGGAATCATTATATTAATATCAGATTTTTAAAAAGATTTCAAGACCAAGGGTGTTACTGGAGATAATTAAGACCAGTTCATAATGATAAAAGGGTCACTTCATCATAAAGACACACAAACATAAGGGTATTCATATAATAATAATACTTCAAAATACATGAAGCAAAGTTTCATAGAATTTAAAGGGAAAATGTCAATTCTTTAATAATCATTTGAGATTTGGGGCTCCTGGGTAGCTCAGCAATTTAGCACCTACCTTTGGCTCAGGGCATGATCCTGGAGACCCAGGATCGGGTCCCACATTGGGATCCCTGCATGGAGCCTGCTTCTCCCTCTGCCTATGTCTCTGCCTCTTTCTCTCTCTCTCTGTGTGTCTCTCATGAATAAATAAAATCTTTTAAAAAAAATAATCATTAGAGATTTTAACTCCACTCTCTCAGACCTAAATGGCATAGGCGTTCTGAACAATACCATCCATCACCTTTGCCTAACTGATATTTATGGAACACCACATCTAACAATTACAGAGTCCACATCCTTTTCAAGGGCATTCATCAAAATAGACCACATGCTGACCTATAAGACAAAGTTCAATAAATTTAAAAGGACTGAAATCAGACAGAGTGTATCTGATCACAGTGGAATTACATCCAATAATACAGTATCTACAAAAACCAAAGATATTTTGGAATCAAACAACACACTTCTAAATAATCAACGAATAAGAGAAATCACAAGAACTGAATAATGACACAAATACAACATGTCAAAATTATGGGATTTAGCAAAAACATCACTTAGATGCAAATGTATAGCTTTAGATGCTTATAAAGAGAGAAGTATAAAAATCAGTGACCTAAGGCTATAAGAAGCTGAAACAGAACAGCAAGGAAAGTGAAGAAAGAAAGCGGAAGGAAAGCAATAACATGGAGCAGAAATCAACAAAGTAGGAAACTGTGGAGAAAATTAACAAGGCCAAACACTGGCTGTTTGAGAAGATGAACACAACTGATAAACCTATAGCCGGACTGATCATGAAAAAGAGAACATAAATTACCCATACCAGAAATTAAACAGAGATTATCACTACAGACCCTGCATACAACTTTATCAGCAAACCCAATAACTTCGATGAAATGGCAAATTCCTTTAGGAAAAAAAAAAAAAGTTGCAACTTATCAAAATTGACATAGATGAAATAGAAAATCTAAACAGTCCTATATTTACACCAGGCCCAGATGTTTTCATTGGTGAATTACATCAAACATTGAAGGAAGAAATAATACTAAGTTTATGCAAACTCTTTCAGAAAATAGAAGATAAAAGGAACACTTTTTATTTTAGAGGTTAGTATAACCTTAATCCCAACCCTGATAAAAACATTGCAAAAAAAAATCACAGATCAGTATCTCTCATAAAAATATAGAAACAAAATTTCTTAAGATATTAGCAAATAGAATCCAACAATGTATTTAAAAGGCCCAGGGATTTATACCAAGGGAATAGAAATGTTTTAACCCTTGAAAGCCAACATAATTTATGCCATGTCAAAACAAGAGAGGAGAACATTTAAAACATGATCAATTCAACACACATACTTGATAACAATCTCAGAAAACTAAGAAAAAGATAATTTCCTGAGGGGCACCTGGGTGGCTCAGTCAGTTAAGCCACAGACTCTAGGCCTCAGCTCAGGTCTCAATCTCAGGGTCATGAGTTTAAGCTCCGCATTGGACTCCACACTGGGTGTGGAACCTACTTTTTAAAAAGGTTGGTGGGGGGGGGGGTGGAATTTCCTAGATCCAGTCTAAGAAAAGCCTAGGCTAACCTCATATTTAATGCTGAAATATTGGCACTTCTTGCCTAAGATTGGGAACAAAGCAAGGATGCCCACTTTCACCACTTCCGTTCAACATTATCCTAGAGGTCCTGGCATTATAATTAGGAAAGAAAAAATAAATAAAAGGCATCAAGATTGAAGACAGAATGGCAAAACCATTTATCTGGCAGATGTCACGTGTGTTGATGCAATAGGACACTCTCTGGCCAACCTGAGCGGGAGAGCCTGGGAGGCTGAGACCTGGGGTTGCCCAGGAGCTCGGTCCAGGGAGGAAACTTTGGGATAGAAGTCAGACCCTCTGACAACAATGAGGAGGAGGGAGCCCCTGTCCCCTCACTTGGGGGACAGACCAGGGCACACAGGGAGGGGAAAGGACTATGTTTCTCCTCTGCATGGGCACCGGGTAGTTCCAAGTGGCAAAGTTATCATCACCACAGCATGGGCTGGTTCCCGTTTTCCCGCGCTGTCTGGGTACCCACATTCCAGGTCATCATCAACAAAGGACGGCCACAGCCTCTGGCAGCGGTGGAAGGGCCATCCCCGTGGGGTCGTGGGGTTGCGTGGTGCTGTCAGCATTAAGTAGACGGTATTGGGGACCCACCGGGCCAGATGGGGGCTGTCAACCTTTCAATGCAGTTTCGGGGAGCCCTGGCTGTGAGTCCTGATGGCATCGTTACTGCTTTCTCCAGGTGGGAGGTCAGGAACCCTTACCTGGAACAGCACGGTTGACCCAGGGTGTGCAGAGATGGGTTATCCCCAGACCTGAGCAGGAAGACACAGGTGTGCTGCCCAGGACCTTCACCTGCATAAGAGGAAGCACGTCCTCATTATACCCAGCACCAAACCACTGGTTTTTAATCAAGTTGCTGGTATAGACGGAAGGCCCACGAAACACATTTTTCCTGGGTCCTGCACACAGGGAACAGCCCTGGTTTCCTAAGCTGAGAAGTGGGTGAGCAGCATGCCCTCTCAATGGCGAGAAAATTGCTTGAAGGAGGAAGGTCGATGCCAGCAAAGAGGGCGCTCAACAAACACTAGCGTGGCTGCCATTCCTGCTCCCCTTCAACGGGAGCCCCTGGGGAGAAGGAGCCCCTCAATCAGGAGAACACCCCCTGCCCGACCCCACACCACTGCTCCTGCAGTTTCTTTTCCTGAAATGCCCTCCCCGCCTCTGCTGCTTGGCCAAATCCTGTTGCTTCCTTCAGGCCTGGCTCGGCCATGCCTCCTCTGGGAATCTCTGTGCCCCCAGGGCAGGCAGGAGGAGGGCTGGCCATCTTGCACGCCTTGCACGCCTTGCACCAGGAGGCCCAGCCCCACTCCACCCCACCCCCTGTGCTCATCCGAGGCACTGTCCTAGCCCAGCCAGTGAGGCCAAACCTGGATGCACAGACTCTGGGCTGTGAGATGTTGAAAAGCCATCCCCCACCCCCTGGGAACCCCAGCATTCACATGAGTGCCCAGAGGGATAAGACCCCATTCTCAGGGGCTTTGAGAGGATCGGGCAGGGTGGGAGGACAGCTTGTCCACCTCTGACCCTTCGGATGATGCTTTCTTTCATCCCTGCTGAGTGCCAGACCCAGGGCAGGCTTTGGGATGAGAAGCAGCTGCTGCCCTTGGCAGGGTGAACATCAACCAGAAAGTATCACGAAGTGTGAGGGCCTGAGGCAGCCTGGGAGGGCTTCCAGAAAGAGGTGACACCTGAGCCTCTCTCGTACATTCAAACTTCTTAGGCATTGTGCCCGTGTCAGATGTGTTATCTCAGCCATGCCTGCCAGCAGCTGCAACACAGGTACAATGATTACTGCCCCTGTTTTACAGATGGGGAAACTGAGGTTCGGGGGAGGGGGGAAGTCCCTTGTTTGGGTCACACATGCGGTGTGTTCAGAGTCAGCTAGAAGAAGGTAGGCGTTCAAGGTGGAGGGGGCAGAGGGAGCAGCAGTGTTGGCAGGGGAAGAGCCTGGGCGCTGGGGGTAGAGGGGCCGCTCTGGGGCGGTTTGGCACGGCCAGAGCAGGGGGCACAGGCCAGTCTGGGCACCGGGGTGCAGGAAGCCATAGAGGGTGGTTGGCAGGGAGGCAGCTGGTCAGGTGGGTTGTTTAGATAGATGGGCAAGAGGCACCATCTCAGAAGGGAGACGAGGGAGAGGACCGTGTGGGCCTGAGGAGTGGCGGCCTGGAGGCTGAGGGTCACCGCTGGCTCTCAGGGCAAGGACGGCACAAGGGGGGCAGGTGGGGAGCATCTGTTCCCAGCTCCGAGGAAAGCTTTCGTTTTCCATCACTAGGACAACACCACCCCCAGCTCCAGACCCCCCGCCTGCGGACGCCCCATGGGGTGGTGAGTGGGCAGCTCAGGCCCAAACCTGCGTCCCCCAAGCCCCTCACACCCTGCGCCATCCCCGCCCTCCTGTCTCAGCAAATGGCACCTCCTCCCTCCCAGGGCTCAGACCCAGACTTGGGAGTCACCTTTGAACTTCAGTTTTTCACCTCTACCTTCGAACCACCACGTCGTTCTGTTGTCTCCTCCGTGTCTGAGGTTTGCCCCAGATCTAACCAGTCCCCACCTGCACGGCCACCACCCCGATCTGAGCCATCACAGTGCCCCCGCCCCCAAGCCAGCCACCTGCCTCTGCCTCCCGGCACCCGGGAGCACCCTGGAATCCAAAGTTAAACCACATCGCGGTGCACGGTCCTCACCCTATGGCCACAGCAGGGCTGCCCCCTACCCCACCCTGCCTCCTTGGCCTCACCATCTACCACTTTCTTTTTTTTTTTGTTAAAAAGTATTTTATTTATTTATTCATGGAGACACAGAGAGAGAGTCAGAGACACAGGCAGAGGGAGAAGCAGGCTCCATGCAGGGAGCTTGATGTGGGACTCGATCCCGGGACCCCAGGATCATGCCCTGGGCCGAAGGCAGACGCTCAACAACTGAGTCATGCAGGCGTCCCTTCATCTACCACTTTCTTTCCCCACCATCAACCTCCTTAGTTTGCCTCAGACTCATTGAGCAAGATCTGCCTCAGGACCTTTGCACTTGCTGTTCCTTGCCTAAAATATCCTCTCCTGAGACAGACATGTGACTTGCCCACTCTATTCTGTTTAAATGTCACCTCTTCAGTTCTTCTGGGACCTCCTTTCTTATTATCCTCCAACCTCTCTCCTAGATTTTCTTCGTAGCACTTAGTCTTCACATTTCATTAGGTAATTATTTGTTTGTTTGTTCCCTGCCTGCCTCTCTGTCGATTGTCAGAGTCCTGACCTTATTCATTGCTGGAACCCCAGCACTTAGAAGGGCTCTGGCACATGGTAAGACGGAATATATAGTCATTGAATGAATGAATGAATGAATGAATGAATGAATGAACAAAAGAATGACAATTGCAGTTGGTGTTCCTGGCTCTTTCTTGTCCATAGCATGGTTTTCCTGGGTCACCATGAGGAAAGAGAAGCTCACAGAGCATGAGAGACTTGTGCAAAGCCACACAGCTTAAACTCTGCCCCCCAAGTCTGTTTGGGCATCGTGTCCTCCCCTTGAAGGGTTCGGGGTGTGTTTGGTGACCCCAATGGCCTATGGAGTAGGAGAAAACTCATCTCATGCTGCAGGGGGCACAGTGCTGCCCCAGGGACACTGGGCAGGTGGACCACAGGCAAGAGCCAGGCTGGAGGTCCCGCAGGCCTGAATTCTTGGTCCCTGGGCAAGTCTGGGTTCCCTGAGTGCCCATTTCCTCATCTGTAAAATAGAAATTCCTGCAATAAGAACAACATGATTAAGAAGAGAGAGCGGGCATGCCTGCGGGTTCAAGAGCATGGTTTCTGGTGGCAGGCTGCCCGGATCCCCCACCTACTGGCCACATGAGCGGGGCTGTGTATGTAACCACTCTGTGCCTCAGTGGTCTCATCTGCATGGTGGGCAGAGTGATTTCTACCTACCTGACAGGGCTGATGAGGATTAAATAAACTGATACACGGAAGTGCTCAGCATAATGCCCGGCCTGTGATAAAAACTCAGAAGATGTTAGTAACAATAATAATTATAATGAGAGAGAGACTGCACGTGGCTTTGGGTGGATTGAGCCAGAGGGTGCTTGGTACTGACTCCTGGTTAGTTCTCAGCAGCTCTTCAGGACCCCAGAGAATAACCGCCACGCACACGGCAGCACAGGGGCCGTAGCTCCCATTCATTCCCTGCCATGCCCCTCCAACCTCGTTGTCCTGACCAACCTGGCCTCCCCCGCACAGGTCAATCACGGCTTGTCTCCTCTGTGGTTCAGAGTAGGAAGCAGGGCGGAAGACACAGGGACTCACCCAAGGTCACGAGGAGAGTGGAGTGCCAGTGGGGACCGGGGTTTATCCTCCTGAGAAAGGCTCCTCTGACCCCTGCCCCAACCAGCTCTGGTGTCCCTGCCATATGCCCTTATAACAGCCTAATCCTCGCCTGTTAGCTCTGTCACCACACCTGCGGTCATGTCTTTACAGTGTGACTTCCCTGCAAGAGCCAGAGCTGTTCATGCAAAATTCCCTCCACTTGGGCCTGCCCAGAGCTGGTTCTCAGTAAACATTTATTGAATGGATGGGCAGATGGGCAGATCAATGGATGCACAGATGACTGGAAGGCTGGATGAGTGGATGGGCAGGTGGATGGATGGATGGATGGATGGATGGATGGATGGATGGATGGATGGATGGATGGATAAGTGGGTGGATGGATGGATGGATGGATGGATGGATGGATAGATGAGCTCCTGAATGAGTAGATGAGTGGATGGATGGGTGTGTAGATGAACAGATGGACTCCAGAAACAGTGCTCTCCCAGCGACATCTCACTGAGCCTTTCCCCAATATGTGAAACACAGAGAGGCTTGAATATTCCCTCAGATCTAAAAGGGACTCTAGAATCTTATGGGTCAAATGTGCCTGACCTCAATGGGCCTCCCTCAGTCTCCCCACATGTGAAAACACAACCAGCCCGCCTATATTTCCAGATTCCCAGGATGACCCGGTGAAAGGACGAGCACAGCAGCACCTGGAAAACAGTAAGTGCTGCAAAGAGCTTGTCAGACGATAATGTCAGCTTTGGCCGGGAGGCCAAGGGCGCGTCAGCGAGCCGGGCCTGCCAGGCCTGCCCGGGGAGTGTGCATGGGCGTGCCCCGCTGACAGGCACTCGTGCTCTCTGACCCAGTAATTCCACTTCTAGGAACGGACCCTAAGGAGGTAATCAAGGATTCCTGCAGAGACCTAAGCACAGAATGGCCACTGTGCGTTGTCCACGAAGGGGGAAGCTTCAAACAATCACCGGCTCAGCCTCAGTAGCACCGGGCACGGCTCTGCTGGAGAATATTATGCAGCTGTGCAAACCCAGGTGCTTGAAGAATGGCTCAGTGACATGAGGAAATGCTGGGAAAGAACACTTGTGAGAAAATCGAGATAGGAAATTGCACATGGAGTAAGGTCTCGTGTTTCTCGGAAAAGTCTCTTTTTGAGCATTTGCATGGATAAAGTCCTAGAGGGATATACACCCAAATGCCTGGCTGTCGCAGGAGTGGGTTTTCTTCCTGGGAGTTTATCCATATAGGGTGCAGACAAGAGGAGTGGCCGTCGATCTCTGACTTTATCCCTGGGGGGATGGTGAGGGGGGGCAAGCAGGTGAAGACCCTGCCCTGCTCTTCCAGAAGCAAGTGTCTAAGGTCAGGTAGCAGGACAGAGGGTGGACGCCCCTCTCTGCCCTTTAAATAGAGACCTCTCCCTCTCAAACCTTGGGGGTATAAACCTCCAGACCCCGCCGCTGCCTCAGGGGATGAGATTATGGCATCTTGCTCACTTGCCTGCTTTGCTGTCTATTTTGCTTTTAACCTTCCACATTTTTTACAATAAGCATGAACAACTTTTGCTGATCTGGAAAGAAGCAAAGCCACGGTGAAGCCAGCCAGGGGCGTTGGCCAGCTCTGGATTTATCCAGACCCCCGCCGCCCTCACGCCTGCCTGCACAGGGCCTGCTCCAACCTGCACTGGGGCAGAAGCAAGAACCAGCACTGGGAGCCAACAGACAGTGTGGAGCCTGGCTCTGCCCCTTGCCAGCTGAGGGTCATGGAGCTCCTTCCGCCAAGACTCAGTTTCTCCATGTGTGCAGCAAAGATACACGCCAACACTCAGTGGATATTCCTGGAAGGAAAGCATGAACGAAAAAAAGGGCATTTCTGACTCTCCCAGGCCTGGGGGCAGAGGCACATTTCCCAGCCCACCCATCCTGCTGAAGGAAGCTAGCCCAGGGGAGAGGTGGAGGAGAGAGGGAGAGGGGCTTGCCTGCGAGGGGGTCCCAGGGGGTCCGGGATGGGAGGGAGGATGGGAGGGGGGACAGGGAGGAGAGGGGGATGGGAAGGGGAAGAGGAGGAGGGGAAGGAGGGGTGGGGGGGAGGAGTGAGAGAAGGACGAGGGGGGACAAAGAGGAAAGGAGGGAGAGAAGTGGGAAGGGGAAGGAGGGAGGACAGGGAGGAGAGGGGGATGGGAAGGGAAGAGAGGAGGAAGTGGAGGGGTGATGGGGAGAGGAGTAGAGGGAGGGGGACAGGGGGAGGAGGGAGAGGAGGAGGGGCAATGGGGACAGGGAGGAGAGGGGGATGGGGATGGGGAAGAGGAGGAGGGGAAGGAGTGGAAGGAGGGGGACAGGGGAGGAGGGAGGGGAGGAGGGGCGGGGGGACAGGGAGGATCAGGGATGGAGCGGAATCAAACTGGAGCGGAGCCACCGGCCCCACCCGCCCCCTCCCCTACACGCAGGGGGGGCTCTGGAAGCGGGAGAGCAGCTGGGTCGGGGCCAGAGGAAGGCGGACCCGGAGGACCGAGCGCGGTGGGTGCCGGAGTCTCCGCAATTCACGCTCCGCTGTCTCCATTTAGGCGAAATATAGAAGACGGTGTAATTGCCTTTGTATTTTGGACACTCATTAGGAGAATAATAAATGTTGATATTTATTAATAGGGCAGTGAATCTTTCAGGTTTTTAAATTAAACATCAGAGCGCTCACAAATGAAATGGAAACCCCGGGCCGGCGCGAAGGAGCGGCCCCTGCGCCCAGGGCGCGCCTGGCCCTTTAAGCAGGCAGGGCTGCGGCGGGGTGAGGCGAGGACACGGCGGCTCGCGGGCACAGCCCGCCTCCTGCCGGCCGCTCGGGGGCCTGCGGGTCGAGCCGCTGGGGCGCGCAGAGCAGGTGCGCCCCCCCCCCGCCCCCCTGCAGGGCGCCACCACCCGCCCGCAGCTGGCCCGCCTGTGACAGCCCGCAAGGCCCCGCAGCATCCCGAGGACAGGTGCGGGCATCCCCACCTGACCCAGGTGCACAGCCAAGCTCAGCGATGCTAAGTGACTGGCTGAGGTCACACAGCCAGGAGCTGGTGGGCCTGCAGTGCCAGCGCACCGGGGCCCCAAGGCCCTGCTCTCCTGCTCCTGCGGGGCGGCCTCCGTGGCGGTCCCCATCCCCGGCCACCCAGGCCCGGTTAGAAGCACAGAAACAGAGAACCCTTATGACCTCCCGAGGGCTGACTCTGCGGCAGGCACCAAGCCCCGGTTGCTTCCCAATGGAATGGGCGCAGAGCCCTCTGCCCATCTCACAGACAAGAAGGCTGAGGCACCGACAGGCTTGGGTGCCGTGCCCAGCTCAACAGGGGGGAAGTGTGGGAGGAGCTGGAACTGGGTCTTGCCAAGCGGGGGGCCTGACCCCTTGACCATGCCAAGACCAGACCAGTTCCTTCTGGTTCCTCAAAGGAGGAGGGAAATGGCCCATCCCTACCACAAACACAGGGCCCAGGGCCCTCCTGCACCCTACTTGGGGAGCCAGCTGAGTTAAACCAAGAAAATGAATCACTATGGACTTAACCAGGCACACGATTTGGGGCCCCCGTGTCATTTCCAGCCCTCACTGTGAACAGCACAGTTGTGGCTCTCTTTGGGGAAAGGATTACTTCCCCACCCCCAGGTCAAGCTACTGAAACCAAAGGTTGGCACAGTTACAGGTTTGGGATGCCAGTTATTAAATCGCCTTCTTGTAAGAGTATGTCAACTCACACTCATGGGGGGGTCCTTTGAAGAGGGGACCCCGGCCCCCCCAGCCATGGTGAGCAGTCTCTGGAAGATAGTTAGCTGCCTTCCACCGCCAGACTGGCATGCTGCAGAAACCCGGGGTGACTGTGATTCAACTTGTGGTTATTCGTGCCAGGTTTTTGGAAACAGGTAGGAGCCCCTGGAACCTGCCCCACTCACCCCCACTCCCTCAGGGGGTTGGACGTGGACTGGCACAGCCACAGCCACGGGCGGTCCCAGACACCCTCACTTCGCTCCCACCCTTGCTCCCCAAGTAATCCCAGCCACCCTTCGGCCCTTGACCACGGCTTCCCCATGTCAACCTCTCCCCATGTGAACTTTCAGGATTCAGTCGATTTAGGGAGGGTACCCTCCCCGTCTTCCTCCCACCAGCACACTCTGCATCCCCTACATTATTGTCATCGTGATTGCCACCGAGCGCTCAGTATTTCCCAGGCCTGGGGATCATAATGAGTTACAGGTAGGGGCCTGCCACATGGCAGGGCTGAGATCTGACCCCAGAGCCCATGTCCAGTCCACTTGGGTCCCCATTGCCTGCCCAGGCCAGGGCACAGCCCCTCGGACATCCTCAGGAAGTATCTGCGGAGGAAGAAGTGAATGAACACATGAAGAACTGCATTCTCCCCCAGCAGGCTGGCAGCCCCTTGGCACGTGGGATTGGACCTGCTTTGGGGCACACATCACCCCCGCAGGGAGCTGGGATGGGACCTGGAGCCGCCGAGTGCCTGCAGCGAGTCATGGCTCCTCTCTGGACTAGGGCTCCCCACCCAGGCGATGAGGAAAGCAGCAAGCTGTCCCCGCTGGCCCTGCCAACGCATTGCACGAGCTCGGAGAAACGGGGCCCCGGGGTCCATTCCAGCCCCTTCCCGTGTGTCCTGTCCCCCTGGCCCTGGGATCCGAGGTCCCCGATCTCGTCTCAGCGCCCTCTTGCCCCAATACCCAGCTTGGAGGAACAGGTTTCTCAGCCTGGTATGACTGCTCTCTGCCCCCCTGCCCCATGCATCCCAACCCAGGACGGAGGGGACTTCGCTCCTGCCCCACCCGCCCAGGTCCCCGCCTTGGGGAGGGGGACAGACAGAGCAGTCCGCGTTATTGCTGTTATCCCTGGGGGCTGTTCAGACGCCAACTCATTTGTTTCACTCTTGTCCCCTCCCTTATTGATCAATGCTGTAACCTAGCTTTGTGTTAAATGACTTGTTCCCATGGCAACCATCAGATACACGCACGGATCTGATGTGCCTGTTTCCTGAGCCAGATCGCCTCCTAAGAGCTCGGAGGGAACAAATCTCCTTTCATATCCGCCGCTGTTTTCTGAAAGGCACAGGATATTGTTCAGAACAAGTCATTTTTTTAAAAAAACAATATTAAAAAAAGAACTTAACCAGGTTTCTCTGCAGATACAAAGCTGTTTCATAAGGTATGTCACTCTTAAGAAATATGAAATCAGATTTTAAAAAACCTTTGACCGAGTTTGTCTTTCTTCCGAGCCTCTCTCCTTAGGAAGTAAGCTGAAATCCGGGCACGGTTGTCTGCATACAGATACCAGCCGCGTCGCTCACAAAGAGAAAAATTGAGAACAGCCTAAAAGTTCGACAACAGAAGACTCCAATAAGCTGTGGTTCACACACTCGCAGGATATTATAGAGATGTTTGAAATGCTACATAGAAGAGGGAAGCATATGTGTCAGATGATGTGAAATGAAAGAAACAGGATAGAAAACTGTGTCTGCCAGGAGATCATAATGAATGTAAACAAACCTAAACGATGCAAGGGAAACCACTCAGAGAAAATACACACACCAAAATGTTGACAGAGCTGTTGCTTGTTGGTGGACCCGTGCTTTTTTTCCCCGGTTCCCTTCAGCAGATATTGCCACCACCGCCCCCTGCGCTTGCTTAGGGCTGGCCCCCATTGGGGCGCCAGGAGCCCCGCACTTATTTCTGCTCCTGCACTTTCCCAGATGTGCTTAGGGAAGGTGTGTTGCCTATAACACTTTTCCGGTTGTTGTTGTTTTTTTTTTTTTAAGCCTGGGTGCATGTTTCATCTGGCAGGTGGGCAGCAAAGTAAAGACCTGCTGGTCCCCGAGGGGAGGATGCGGGGCGCAAGCACCCTGCTGGTGGAAGTCGGAATTGCAGCCACCTGTGCCCCGAGAAGTGAGCCCCCCACACACACAGGCCTCCCCGGTGGAACTGGGAGTGAGGCAGCCCCAAGTTGACACCTGCTTCTCTCCCTGCACCTCCACGAGCATCCTCTGCAGCGGAGGAGAAGAAAGTGCTGGAAACCAGGCACCACCGGGGGCAGGGGCGGCCTGTGGAGGTGCAGGGCGGGGAGGCCCCAGGGGCACGTGGGTTTGGGCAGGCTCCCATTCCAGGCTCCGTTACCTCGGTGCTCCGGGGCAGCTCCCTTCACCTGCCTGGCCTCGGTTTCCCCATCTGCACAGTGAGGGCAGAGAGGCCTCCCTGCAGGCTGCCCCGTGAGGACTAGTGTGTGCTTCCACGAGGCACCCACCCCAGGGCTTTGTTTTTGTTTGTGTTGCTCTTTGCTTCCTGAATGGGAACAGCAACAACAGTAGACTCACAGTCACCGACAAGCTGCGAACGATGACCTGACCTCTCTCGTCTTTTCCTGCAGACCCTCAGGGGCCCGGAGAGGGGGTCTGGCCGTAGGAGGCCTCCCGGTGTGGGGGCGCCGAGGTGAGGAGCTTGCCTACAACATGCACGCTGTTTGGTTTTTCGCAGCCAGCAAACTCCCCAGCCTGACGTTCTCTGGTTTTGACACACAAGTTCCAGTGGAGAGAGAGAGTTCCTTTTATTTCCAAACCTGTCAACTTCTCCTCCAGTCCCAGATCCGAGGACCACCAGCTGCCACTCCAAGCCCCTGTCCCCTCCAACCTGCCAGCGGGGGCCACCTGGGGCCCATTTGCGTGCTAGGTTTATTCAGCTGCTCCAGGTTATTTGAAAACATAGAAAACCTTTTCTTTTAAAAAAGCAAAGTCCCATCTTATTGGGAATGTAGTGTTTTCTTAATAATCCCAATGCAACATCTGCAGGAATTTTCCAGACTTGAAAAGAGACGAGGGAAGGGGTGGGGGGAACGATCACCTCTGGTTTCTGACAGAAGATGCACAATCCTGGCTGGAGTCTAGATCTAGAGCGAGGGGGAAGCGGGGCAGAGAGAAAGATTCTGGCTTCCGGGCCAGCGCTCCACCCTGGATCTCGATTTCGTAGGACGACCCTCCTGGGCCTGGCCCTGCTGGAGGGCTGTGATTCAGCGGTGCGAGCCCCAGAGGGGACCGGCATGAGGACCGAGGAGGGACGGCAGGAGGGAAGGTGGGGAAGCAGACGGTTCTTTGAGAACTTGCCACGTCTGTTCCACATAACCGCAGCCGAGGACCCGACCCTGGGGATGGGGGTGCCCGGCGTGGACCTGACTCTGAGCTGGGAGGACCTTCTCAGGCAGGTCCCTCCGGCCTTCCTGGAGGGCTCTAGCACCTCTGATCGCAAGCCTTAAAACCTGGCACGCCCCTGGATCCTGCAATTCCACCTCAAAGACTCCATCACCAGAAATAAATAAAGACAGGCAGGATGATGTAGCTACTCCCAGGATTATTGCCACAATGTTCTAAACGGGTGACGTGGTTCTCTATGCTGACAAGAGCCCGAGCTGAGCAAATGCTAGTTCAGCCATACCCTGGAATACGAATAAAACATATTGTCGTAGGTGGTGCCGTGAAAAGGTGGTCTCACCAAAGCATCCAGTGAGAAAAGCAGGTTACAAAGCACTGTAGACGGTATGTCGCCAATCACGTGCCATAAAATAGAAGGGCTGTCTAAATCTCTAATTGCTGTGTAGGCGTAGAAAGCTGGTCATTTCTGAGTGGCTTCTCTTTTCCAAGCCTCTGCATGTTCTGATGTTTCCCACAATGAATGAATGCATCTTTTTGTTTATTTTGGAGCAGGGCCTGGGAGACAGACCGCCTGGGTCTCGCCCTCTCTGTGTACCCTCGGGCAAGTTACTTAACCCCTCTGTGCTTCCGCTTCCTACCCATAAAATGAGGACAGCACCTGCCTCGTGGGGTTGCTGAGGTTAAAGCTAATATATGCAAAATGCTTAGCTCACTGCCTAGAAGATAATAAGTACCCAAATGTTAGCTGTTTTTATTATTCACTCGTTTTTCTACATATAAACATGTCATTGCGCTCGGTGCTAAGAATCCGGCGGTGACAGCTAAACTCCAATAGAGACAGACATTAAACCAACACTCATGCACAATTAATTCACTGCAGTTAGGAGCAATGATTAATTCATTACAGTTAGGAGCAGTGCTGTGCAGGCACTTCGAGAGCACTTACCAGGGAACCTTGTTGAGGAGTTTGACCATTTTCTTAAGAGCGGTGGGGAACTTGATGGTGAAGAGTTTCAGGCAGGGCGATGAGATCAGAAATGCCCCAGGGAGGCAACTTCCAAGGAGGTGCTCTGGGGTGTGGACCAGGGAGAGGAAGCTTCTGGGACTCCACTGGGGACAAAGGCAGATGAAGCCAAGTGAACGGACGCCAGCGTCCTGGAGGAGTTGGGGTCCGAAAGCCTTGAGTGAGGTCTTTGGAGGAGCTGGGGGTGTAGGGGTGACCCCAGGCTTCCAGCCTGATGAATTGTGTGGATGGTCCCCAGATTTGGGAGACACCGGGGGAGGAGCAGGTTTGGGGGCCACAGAGAGTTGGGTTCAGGAAATGCTGAGTTTAAGGTGAAGGGTGTCTAAGGGGAGAGGTCCTAGAGGCAGTATCCTCTGTGGTTGCTTTAAAGTTAGGATCCCACTGGAGGCCAGGGGCAATCCCACTGCACGGAGGAGACCCCCAGGGTCTGGGATGCTGACTCATCAAAGCCAGGATGACCGAGACCCAAAGCTGGGACCTGACCAGAGCCCATCAGGGAGGGTGCAGAGCCCAAATAGGGCAATGGGGCCTTTCAGACATGGAGAGGCACTCAGGGCCAGGCAGGGACAGGAGTCAGGGGTGCAGGTGAGCTGAGCTCCAAGGGCCTCTCCCCCGGCCTCTAAGCCCTGCAAACACACAGGACAGCTCAGTCCAGCCTGACGAACCCCAGTCCGGACTGGGACGCCCCGAAACACACCCCAGCTGCCTCCGTGAGCATGTGGTCCTCATCCTCCTGGCCCAGGACTCTTCTCCAACCCAGAGCGCCCCCTGGATCCTTGCTGCCTCGTTCTGACGCTGCCAAAATGCCACCTCCTCCCACTGCCCTTACCTGACTCCCAGCTACCTGTCTCCTGTGCGCTGCTCTTAATAACCTCCCTTCCTGGGGGCTGGAACCCCAGGAAGGTGGGGCCCCTAAGAGCGTTCCGGGTGGCAGGGTGGCACTGGGGGAGGGCCAGTGCCTGGCACCTCGTAGGTGCTCAGTGAACATTTGTGGAGAAATGACTGTAGATACTTGAGGGAAACAGAGATTTCCAGAGAGAGGGAAGCTGGAAAGAAGCAGCCCACATTGTTTTCAGCACTTCTCTCAGGGGGGTTGTGAGTAATTTTCTGTTCTAACTGATACACACCAGCACTTTCCAAATTTTCCACAGTGAACTGGCGCTTCTGATCGAGTCAGAAAACATGGGTGTCCAATCGTTGTTTTCGAGTGTGCATCGAACACCTGGATGCCCTGGGGAGGGAACCGGGCCCAGGTCTCACTGTGGGAGGTGAGGGGGACGCTCGTGGGGGCCCGGCCTGCTCCTCCCCTGCCTGCAGGGGTCTGGGCACCCTTCTCAGCACCCCCAGAGTGGGGGGTGAGGGGCCCTCCCTGCAGCCTCATTCTGTTTGGGGATGCACGGACCCAAGGCCCCTGGAGCTGGCCGTGTCTAGAAAGGTGAGCTCCCCCCGCCCCCGCCCTGCTTTCCCAGTGGCTTATGTGGTTTTGTTGTTGTTGTATGTGTGTCACATGCACATACCCACGAGGACCCGGCCCCTTCCCTCCGGGTCACCCAGGGCCCAACGTGATGTCACCTCCTAGAGGAGCCCTGGGGCTGTACCAGTTAAGGGCATGGACCCAGGACCGTACTGTCGGGTGTGACATCCAGCTCTGGGACATCCAAGGACACCCCCACCCCTGCCAGGCCTCCTTTTCTTTAAACAGGCCTCACCCCCTGCCCCTCCGAGGGGCGGGAGAACTGCTGCCGGAGTGAGCGGCGAGCGCTGGGTGCCCAGGGTGCTCCTGCTCTCGGGTGCTCTCGGGGAGGCTCGGGATCAGGTGGGTGGACTCCCATCGGCTTCCCCCAAACTCCGCCTCCCGGGGCTTGCGGAGCTTCGCGGTTTGCCCCGGCCCGGTTGGAAGTTGTTGAGGATGACGTATGTCCCGGGGAAGAACATTTGACAGGCTCTGAGACAGCCGTGACAAGTTAATGAATCCTGCCATGGTCACCCAAGGCACACGTCTGGGCCACGCAGCCCGCCTGTCTGTGTGCTGACCTTTAAAGGTGAGCATTTAATACCCACCAATCACTCATGGTCTGATCGAATGTTCGGAAGATGAAATCTGTCTCCGAGAAGACTGATCACTTATTCCCCTTCCCGCCCCCACACAAAAACACTGTCATTCCTTTCTGAATCATAATAAAACTTTGCAAACCTGGGAGAACTAAGGCACTTTGTGGCACACCCGCCGGCAAGTGCCAGCCTGGCAGGGCTCCTTCAGCCAGCAGGACCCACACCAGCCACCTTTTAGGGGATGGGGTACTCCAGCCGCTCCACACATAGCTTTTAGTTTGACTTCTTAATCACCTTCTTCTCACCCAACTTCCCAGCTATCTGTTGAACATTCATTGAGGAGTCTCTGGCTACAGGAACAGAAAACATCCAGCTCAAGTGCAAAGGATAACAACACATATTCATATAAAAGATCCCAAAATCAAGCAGGTTTCAGGGTGGGCAGATGCAGCAGCCCTGCGTTGAGCTCAGGGACCCAGTTTCTTTCCATTTTTGTACTCTGTGTTCCCCTCTCTCTTTCTATTTGGGCCCTGGTGTTGTCTTCCAACTGAAACCAAGATAGCGGCTGCCATCTGAGTCTTCAAGGCTGGCCCAGCCACTTCTTTCAGTAACTCCTTTTCCTTGGGAGGACCCCAGACTAGAGAACCTTCCATAAGCTACCTAAATCAGTTATCACTCTGGCACCTCAGATTGTACCTCCTCCAGCCCCTAGAGGCTAGGCCCAACGGCACAACCCTGGCCTTCACACCAGTCAGAGTCAGATTATGAATTTACTCCCCCACTGTTTATCAGTGAGATCCTCTGTTTTCTAAACATATGAAAATATTTACTTTTTCACTCGCTTTTATTTTATAATTCTTAATTCTGTCATCAATTGTCAAATGATTTTATTTTTCCCTTATCTGAACGATGGTGGTGAATCTTAGTGCTAGGTATTTCCTTTTTTTTTTTTTTTTTTTTTATTTATTTATGATAGGCACACAGTGAGAGAGAGAGGCAGAGACACAGGCAGAGGGAGAAGCAGGCTCCATGCACCGGGAGCCCGACGTGGGATTCGATCCCGGGTCTCCAGGATCGCACCCTGGGCCAAAGGCAGGCGCCAAACCGCTGCGCCACCCAGGGATCCCAGTGCTAGGTATTTCCAAACAAAGACTGATCGACTTTGTTAATTTTCCAGATTGCTCTTTCATTTTTTCATTTATTTTTAAAAGCTGAAATTTACGATTAGCCAAAGTCTAATTCTTAATAAAATTTCATAATGAATTATTAGTTGGTTTTAGAAATTAAGAAACAATGCTTATACATTTAAAAATAATTTAACATGCTTTAAGTAAGTCAATTCATTAGACGGGACTGAAGGCATTTGCAGCACTCGGAAAATCTATCTTTTCAAACTGTATTTCATTATACATATGTGTAGGTAATAGTCATATTTTGTGAATTTTTCAGAAATTTAATTTCTGAATTAAATACAAATCAACACTTTATACAACCTATTTTGTTGACTCCCGCTTAAGTTTATTTTAATTTGTATTTATATTTTTTAAACACAATAATGCAGACTTTAAAAAAAAAAAAAAAACCTTGAGAAATTGATTTTCAGAAGCTGCAAAGGCCTCAGATGTCCTTAAGTATTTCATATCTAAATGGATGTATTTTTACAGATATTTATATCCTCTCCATAATGGACAACTTTTTAATTAAAGCTGGAAAGTTATCATCATCACAAGACAAGCAGCAATTGTGCCCAAAAGTCTAAGTCGTTAATTAGGCAACATAATGAGAATTGTCACACGTTGGGATCGTGTGCCCTGACAATTACCACCCCCTCGGCCTAAATGTCTTATTTGGCTGAGAGAATTACCCAGCGAGGAAGGGAGCCAAGCAGACCTCGCCAGCACCTCACCGGGCACCGTGCGTGTTGCGCAGAAAAAAGCCTTGACCTTTTATCAGCATCCACAAGCAGGAATTAAAAAACAAAGTTCTTTGCTGAGATCGATTGCCCCGGTATCCGATGGAGCCCAAAGAGCTGGTTACGAGGTCGAGCAATTAAGAGCTACAGCCGAAATGACTCACATAATTGCAGAGTCGCTCATTTTAACAGCCTGATTGGAAATTGTCAACACCATGTCTGAGTTTAATGAAGCAAAGGGAATGGAAAAGGTGACATTTTCGAATAATATTATTAGTAAACGAATTGACAATACGTCAGATGACAAAGATAACGCTGATTCAGGGGCTTATTAAGTCCAAAAAAGTTTTCATTGCAGATTGATGAATCTGTATATTAATGCGTCTAATTGGGCTCAATTAATAGCGCCAATTAGAATCTCTGAAGGAGAGAAACTGGGGAGACGCCGTTTGGTCCCCAAACAAATTACTGGGAACGAAATGTTCAAACTGGTAAATTAATACTTTGAGATGCAGATCTCACTGCAGAGGCCCTGCCCTGTCGTGTACAGATGTGCTGTGATGTTGGAAGGTATCACGGCGGCACATCGGGGGTTTGTTCTAGAAAGTCCCGAGATTCAAGGAATGCATGGCATTATTCGCAGCCTCTCCTCTAAAAAGTTTGCGTGCAGATCTGACTTTCCTGCTCAGTGACATATCAAACGGGTGATTCTAATACAACCCGAGCTGTGATAGTACTTGTGTTTCGACATCACCTGGGGAAGAGCGGCATCTGAATACCAGGCTCGGCTGTTCCGCACCAGCGTGGCTGTGCAAAGAATGGGATGATGTCAAGAGTTTAGGAGCTAAGAGAAGAAAAGCATGTGGAAAAGTGGCAATGACTCACTTAGCAAGTCTCCCCTGGCTCTGACAATTAACCGGGCCCCGTGGGGTACCTGCAGGAACTTAACTGGAATTGCAAGGATTATCAGGCCAAGCTGTCCTCAACTACCAAGGCTGTGAAAGAGTCTCCAACTCGGGCAATAGCGTCCCTGCCAGCCCCCTTCTGGAGGAATCAGCTGGAAGGCTGGTGGCCAGCACTAGATGTGTTTAACTGTGGGTCTAGAAGAGTAACACAAAACTGTTATGTGTTCTGACAAAATAGAACACAATTTCAAAGGGGCGGGGAATGGAATAAATGCACCGGCTGCCACAGAAGTGACAGGTGTGAGGCACAGGACGTCACCAACGCTGCCACACCAGATGTTGGGCTACACCTTCTGAAACTGCCAGTGTCTGACCATTTTTGACCTACGAAAATGCCACTTCTATGGGGCTCAAGCTAATTAAATGTTAGGAAAAGATATTAGAAGAAAGACAGCGGACCAAACAAAAGCACAGGCTTCCTAACTTGCAAAAGAGTTGCAAAAACAAAGCCATGTTGCTACATGGATACAGCTTGAGAACATCAGGCTACCCAAATAAGGCAGACCCAGAAGGATAAACTGCTTGTTCCCCTTGTAAGTGGTACCTTAGAGTAGTCAGATCTGCGCCCAGGAAGTAGACTCCAGGACCCCAGGGGCTGGGGAAGGGGCACTAGGGGGTTATTGCTCACTGAGCACAGGGTTTCTCTCTGGGGTGAGGAAAAGGCTCAAGGCTCTGCACATGGCTGGTGGTGATGATTGTGCAACACCCCAAATGTCCTTCATGCCACTGAATTGTACACTTGAAAATGGTTTAAATGGTATTATATATGTTTACCACAAGTTTTTAAAAAAATTAATACTGTAACGTACCAAAAACCATTGAATTGCACACTTTAAATGGGTGAGTTGTAGGGTATGTGAAATAGATCTCAATAATGTTGTTTAATACCACCATCCCCAAAAAGAAGAAAACATAAGGATAAAAGAAATTGTGCTTTAAAAAAGGGGGGGGGGATCCCTGGGTGGCTCAGCCATTTGGCGCCTGCTTTTGGCCCAGGGCGTGATCCTGGAGTCCTGGGATCAAGTCCCACATCGGGCTCCCGGCATGGAGCCTGCTTCTCCCTCCTCCTGTGTCTCTGCCTCTCTTTCTCTCTCTATGTCTATCATAAATAAATAAATAAATCTTTGAAAAAAAAAAAAAGAGGAAAGGAAACGACACGTAGAGAAAGAAATAGAACAAAGTGCCGGATACATAGTAGATTTAATGGACAAGTGGCAGGATGGACACCAGCCCATCAGTCACAGTGAACACAAACGGACTTAATCACCTCTTAGGAGAACAAGATGTTCAAATCAGAGTGTAGAGCAAGCCATGCCCCTACACAGAGTAATTTAGGAAAATGAAAATCTAGGAGCCAGGCAAAGGTATATTGGATCAGTAGAAACTACAAAAAATGCCGGGGTCTGACTCTGATGTCAGAGAAGGTAGAATTTGGATCAAAAAGCAATAAATGTGATCAAAAAGTTATGTCATTCGGGCCAAAGGAGATCTAACAGGAATTCCTATGCAACAAAGAGCACACAAGCACCCTGACAAAGCAAAAGGTGCAGGAGATGTAGGAGAAACACACTGCTGCCTCTTACACGCCACTCTTGGTCAAGTAAACAACAACAACAACAAAATACAGAAAAGCTATTTTTAAAACTAAACAATATAATCAATAAGGAATATTTTATGGTTTTGTGTGAAATTTACCTCATAATAAAAAAGAATATCCCTGGGGCCTTTGAGTGGCTCAGTTGGTTGAGCATCCAACTCTTGATTGCAGCTCAGGTCATGATCTCAATGTCATGAGATCAAGCCCCACATGGGACTCCAAGCTCAACACAGAGTCTTTTTAAGATTTTCTCTCTCCTTCTCCCTCTGCCCCTTCCCCTACTCACCATCTCTATAAATAAATAAATAAATAAATAAATAAATAAATAAATAAATAAATCTTAAAAATAAAATAACATCCCTTCTTCTCAAACATACATAGAACATTCACCAAGATGGAAATTTATACACACACACACAAAGTCACAATGCTTTTTACAAAGTGGATATGATACAGACTTTGTTGATTAAAATGCATTAAAAGTGGAAATTAAAAACAAAACAAAACAAAAAAACAACCAAATTTTCTCCCTAGGAATTTAAATTCTCTCTTAAACAACTCTCAGGTGAAAAGCAAAATGCAAACTGAAATTGCAGGGTTTCTTTCAGAATAATGACAATGCTACATATTAGTATCTTTGGGATACTTTTAAGACCGTTGTCAGAGAAAAAAAAATTCATGATTTCAAATACTTTTATCAGTAAAAACCAAATAATGGAAACAAGGAAACTAAACTCCCAACTCTAAAGAAGGTGAGCAACATAGGATACCAAAAGAATGCACAATAAGGACATAATGGAGTAGCAGAAAATAATGAGGTAGTAGGACTAGAAATGAAGCAGCCACTCTGGGAAAAGTTGGGCAGTTCGCCAAAAAAAAGATAAATGCAGATTACATATGATTAAGCAGTTCCAGCCCTAGGTATCCACCCAAGAGAAATGAAAACACATGTCCAAGTAGAAACTTGTACATGAATATCCATAGTAGCATCATTCGTAACAACCCCAAAATGGAAACAACCCAAATGCCTACTGCACTGATGACTGGAGAAACAAAGTATGGTCTGCCCACACAATGGAATAGCACTCAGCCATAAAAAGGAACAAAGTACTCATGCATGCCACAACTTGGATGAGCATCAAAAACATTCTGCAGAGTGAAACAAGGCACACACAAAAGATTACAGATTGTATGACTTCCTTTTTATGATAGATCTGAAATAGGCAAATCTGTAGAGAGAGAAAGTAGATTGCCAAGGGGTTATGGGAGAGGAAAATAGAAAATAATTACTTAATGAGTACAGAGTGTTTTTATGGGATGATAAAAAAAAATGCTAAAACTCAAGAGAGAGGGGTTGTTTGTACCACACCAGAAACACTAAGTACTGCTGAGTTTTTCACTTGAAAATGGTTCGTTGTGTGTTGTGTGAATTCCACCTCAATTTTTAAAAAGAAAAAGAAGAAATTAATGAGTAGAAGAGAAAAGCCATAAAACTAATTAATAAATCAGAATTCTGGGGACACCTGGGTGGCTCAGTGGTTGAGCATCTACCTTTGGCTCAAGTCATGATCCTGGGGTCCTGGGATCAAGTCCTGCATCAGACTCCCCACAGGGAGTCTGCTTCTCCCTTTGCCTATGTCTCAGCCTCTCTTTCTAGGTCTCTCATGAATAAATAAATAAAATATTTAAAAGTATTAATAAAAATAAATCAAAATTCTGACCCTTTGATAATAAAATAAAGAAGTCCTTCATGGTCAAGAAAAAAGGGATGAAGCACATGGATACAAAATAAATGATAAGGTAGTCCACATTGCAAGAGAGGGATTTTAAAAAATCATAGTACAGTTGACCTTGAACAACACATGTTTGAATTGGATGGGTCCATTTATACATGGATTTTTTTGATAAATACTGTACTGTACATGTATTTTTTCTTACGATTTTCTTATTAACATTTTCTTTTCTCTAGCTTATTTTATTGTAAGAATACAGTACACAATAAATATGCAAAAATATGTGATTATCAACTGTTCATGTTCTCAGGAAGGCTTCTGGTCAATGGTAGGCTATTGGTAGTTAAGTGATATGTGGGGTTTTGACAGTACTGGGAGTTGGCACCCCCAACCCCTGTGTTGTTCACAAGTCAGCTGTGGGCTACTTTACACAGCTCTATGAAAATAAATGTGAAAACCTTAGATGAACTGGACAGTTTGCTAAGAAAGCACAGTTTACTGAAATTGATCTAAACAAGAAGTTTAAACACCCTAATTTCACACACACACACACACACACACACACACAACAGAAAATCAGGAGGGTCTGCAAAAAGAAATACAAAGAATAAAACAAAAACCAATGAAATTGGGTAGCTCTAAGAGCAGAAAACCTTAAATATATTTTTAAATGCTAAGACCTGCTCATAGTAAGGGAAAATGAGACTTCTCCAAACCTTTTTAAATGGTTTTGACTCCTGGATCATGTTATTATATTATATATTCATAAAATTAAATCAGCAAGATTTGGGAGGGAAACCCCAGAAATTGAATACAAACAGAAACAAATGACTATAAGTACATGTCAGTTTGATAACATAACCACATAAAAGAAAAAAGAATTAATCCAAGTACGTTAACACAGGGATCTGTTTGCCTGAGGATAGAAGAATTAAAAGAAATTCTGAACTTTAATGAGAAGTCTGTTGTTGGTAGTGAATTTGGGGCTGCAATTCTTAAACGATTTACTGTGTATTGTAGGGCTGAGCAAAAAAAGTAAACATGGATGTTATTAAAAACCAGGGTTCTTTGTATGGTAAGAGAGATGCAAAAATGCAGTAGGGAGGATTGGAAGAACACCAAGATGTTGGGATGAAATTAGAACTATCAATATGAACTAATTTTTAAATATTTACTTGTTAGCTCTCTCCACTGAGTTGGCCTAGAAGTTGGTAACAGGCCTGGAGCAAGAAAAGTCAAAATTATTTGTGCCAGAAAGTAAGAAAGCATTCAAAACTCATGAAGACATGTCAAAATTTTATAAGAATTAGCCCGAGGAGGCTCCTATTAGGCAAATTGGGGGGTATTTTATCATCAAGGAGCATAAAGCATTGAATTTAAAAAATAAATTACAAAAAAATAAAAATAAAAAATAAATTTTAAAAAAGGAGGATTCCAGCTCCAGCCATAAGAGAATGCTTTGTAGAGCTAATCCTCTTATTTACAACAACTGGAAAAGGTGGATAAAGAAGATGAAACAACCATGGGAAGACACTAGAGAACAGCCAAGGCAGACAGAAGTTGATATAACCTATGAGAGGAGGAAGTGCATGATAGGAATTCCACAAACATCCTCACTTTTTCTATAGGGGCATTTCCACTTCCTAATGAGGTGATACCAAGTTCAGCCAGAAAGCAGAAGACCTAGTGGAATGGGGAGACAGAGTTTGGATTTAGAGCTACCAAATCAGCTGGGACTTGAGGGGTAAAATTTTGAGGTGGAGAAGACCATTTCTAGCATAAAATTCTCTGCACAAATTCCTCTCAAGTCACTATTTCAAGTTGTGATTACTTAGAGTGAGACCCTAAGACATAATGCAAAAAAAAAAAAAAAAAAAAAAAAATTGGTAGGCTAAGGAGGTAAGGAAGGACACACCAGCCATAAAGAACTGTAGAGGCAGATGTTGGAGTTCACACCCTACAAGACTGAGGGTCTTTGAAAGACCTTCTGGACTTTCAGATGAGACTGCAAAAAAGCCACATTTTAGAAGCAAGGGCAATACTCCAGGACTAAAGATCACATCAAGGAGTACAGATTATCCTAAGAGTGAGGGGAAATTAGAATAAGCCAACCCTAGCAGAGCTTAAGACCAATGCTCAACAAAGTCAAGGAGATCTGGTATCCTGCATAGCAGAAGAAAAAGCCTCTTCAGAGAAAAACAACATTTTGCAGAGTCTCTCCACCTTTATAATATCTGGCATCCAAACAAAAATTGTAAAGCATATTTTTTAAATAATGGTCTAAATGACTGAAAACCAAAGGTTTCATTTTGGTGAAGAGACAAAATGGCAAAAGAGACAAAAACAAACAATAGGTTTTGAATCAGAAATGATTTTTTGTGAATTTTTGAATCATAGATGATTCAGACATTTGAGCTAGCAATGAAGGAATTTTAAAATAACTCTGATTCATATGTATAAGAAAAGAGAGGAAAATTCACTGAAAGCCTGAAATTTATACTTTTAAAAGATTCTAATGGAAATTCTAAAAATGAAAAATATTAAAATTAAAAACTAAATAGGTGGTATTAAGAGCAAAAGAGAAAGAGAAAATCCAGAGTGAATCACAGAGATTAAAAAAAGCTTGTGATGTTTACATACCAATGTCCTGATGGAGAAAGAAGTCTCTCATGCAAACAGAATAGATTACACCCTCAAGATATTCAAAACCAGAGGTGAACTCAAACTAACTAGACCAGTAATCCAGATGTGACCAAGGTCCTAACACTGTCTGCCTAAAAGAAAAAAGGGTGCATGTTCTCTGGGGGGAAATTAATATTTATTTCAGCCTTTACAGTTTTTTAAAACAAAATACCTAGCATAAAGTCAATATTTGCAAGATATGCAAATAAGCAGGAAAAGGTGACCCCTGGATCAGGGAAAAAAAACTGTCAGAGGAAACAGACCAATAGATGACCGTGATGCTGGATTTAGCAGTCAAAAACATTTAAATACTATTAAAAAAATCTTATTAGGAAGACAAGATGGCTAACAAATATTAAAAGATGGGGAACTTCAACAGACAATGGAATCTCTAGAAAAAAATGAGATGGATAATTAAGAATTTAAAATATTATTATCTGACACAGTCATAAAAAAAAGGATTAATGAAATGGAAGACAAGTCAATAGGAATTAACCAAAATGAAGCCTGAAGAACTGGAGAAAAATGAGAATACAACAATGGCATATATGAGACAATATCCAGAGTCTCATTCATGATACCCAAGATATCCAGAATACAATAGAAAATCCAGCGTTATACTAGAACCAGGAACACCTCAAGTGAAGGCAAAGGCAATCAGTAGATGCTAAGAAGGAGATGATAGCAATGTTGGAATTATTCAGCAAGGATTTTAAAGCAGTTCATCATAATGAGCAACTACAACCATACTTGAAACAAATAAAAACATAGAGAATCTCAGCAAAGAAAAAGAAAATATAAAGAAGATCCAAATGAAAATTTGGAGACTAAGGGGTATAATAACCAAAGCTAAGAACTCACTGTATGGAATCAACAGAAAAATGGAGAGGACAGACGAAAGAAGCAGTGAACATGAAGGTAGAATGAGAGAAAACAACATACCTGAGCAGAGAGAAAATGATGCAAAAGAATGAATAGACCCTCAGGGACCCATGGGATAACAGCAACAACAAAAATCTAACATTCATGTTATTGGAGCCCCAGAAAGAAAGGAGAAAGAATACAATTGGAAATTGTATTTTTCCAATACAGAGCTGGAAAAACATTCAAAGAAATATGGCTGAAGTCTTCTCAAAGTTGGCAAAAGACATAAACCTACCCATTCTAGAAGCTGAACAAACTCCCACCATGATAAACCTAAAGAAATTGACACCACATCTCATCATGATCAAGCTTCAGGTAACTAACAACCAAGGAAAAATCCTGAAGCAGTTAGAAATGACATGTAACCTATGGGGAGAAACCGACTTGAGTGACAGCGATTTTCTCATCAGAAACCAGGGAGGCTAGAAGGAAGTGACCCATTTTTCAAGTGCTGAAACTAAAGAACTGTCAACACCAAATTCTATATCAAAAAAAAAATCCCTTCAGGAACGAATAGGAAATAAAACAGTCTAAGATGGGGGTACCTGGGGGCTCATTTGGTTAAGCCTTAAGACCTGCCTTCAGCTCAGGTCATGAGCCTGGAGTCCTGGGGTAGAGCCTGTGTTGGGCTCCCTGCTCAGTGGTGAACCTGCTTCTCCCTCTCCCTCTGACCTTCACCTTACTCATGCTTTCTCTCTCTCTTGCTCTCTCTCAGATAAATAGATAAAATCTGTTTTAAAAAAAAAATTCTAAGATGAAGGAAAGCTAAGAAAATTTTATACCAGCAAATCTACCTGAAAATATTGGCCAAAGGAAGTTCTTGAAAAGGAAGGGAAAAAAGAAGGAATCTTGAGACAACAGGAGGGAAAAAGGAACAACATAAAGAGTAAATAACAAGTATATATAATAGAGTCTTCTCTCCTGAGTTTTCTTTTTTTCCTCCTTAAGATTGTATTTATTTATTCATGAGAGACACTGAGAGAGAAGCAGAGACATAGGCAGAGGGAGAAGCAGGCTCCCCACAGGGAACCTGATGTGGGACTCGATCCCAGGATCCCAGGATCCCAACCTGAGCCGAAGGCAGACCCTCAACCACTGAGCCACCCAGGTGCCCCCTGAGTTTTCTAAATTATGTTTGATAGCCAAGCCAAACAGTGTAACACTGCCTGATGTAGATTTTGATGCATGTAGAGGAAATATTTAAGACAATTCTACTACATGTTTTTAAAGATTTTATTTATTTATTTATGTGAGAGAGTGAGAGAACACAGCAGGAAGAGAGGCAGAGGGAGAGGGAGAGGGAGAAGCAGACGCTCCACCGAGCAGGGAGCCCGATGTGGGGCTCGATCTCGGGACCCCGGGATCATTACCCGAGCTGAAGGCAGACACTTAATCAGCTGAGCCACCCAGGCACCCCAAGACAATTCTATTATAAATGAGGGAGACCAGGGACCGAAAGGAAGGAAGTTTTGTATATTTCCCTCAAGGTGACAAAATACGGAGCCCAACAGATCTTTGTGGTGATGGAAAGGTTCTGTATCTGGATTTCAGTAATGATGACACGAATCTCCATGTGCGATAAAATGGTATAGAGCTATATATACACATTGTACCAGTGTCAGTCCCCTGCTTGCGATACTGCTCCATAATTATACAAGAAGTAATTACTGGAGAAATTGAATGAAGAGTACATGGGACCTCTGTGTGCTATCTTTGCAACCTCCAATAAATCTATAATTATTTCAGTATAAAAAATTCTTTTGAAAAAAAGAAAGAAAAAGATGAAGGTGACATAAAAGAAATTTTCAGACAAACAAAAGATAAGTAATTTTGTTACCAGCATAGCGGCAGAACAAGAAATAATAAGCGAGTTTTTTCAGGTCAAATGGAAATAGCCCCAGAGGGAGGCACAGACTTATGGGAAAGAGTGAAGAATATGGGAAGGAGCAAATCAATGGTTAAATATATATCATTTTTACGAATGCAGGTTCACTGTTCAAAACAAATAATAATGTGCCGTGGCGTTATAAAAGAGAAGTAAAAATATGTGAAAACATTAGTGTACAGAGCAGAAGGGGGGAAGCGTAGCTAAACTTTTCTAAGGTTCTTGCACTGTCTGGGGGGTGATCACCTGAAGCTAACATAAGGGAGACTTTAGTAAGTCAGGAATGCATATTGAAATCTCTAGTCCATAAAAACCACTAGAATGAATTAAAAGTGTTTGACTGAAGATCTAATAGATCAAGTGTACTAATACTTGATTATTCTTAAATAAAGTAGGAAAGGCCATTAAGGAAGAAGAAACAGATGGAACATACAGAAAACATGGCAGGATGGTAGACTTCCAGCTAGCTACAGGTTAATTTTATTAAACATAATGGAATAAATATTCCAATTAAAAAACAAAAATGTCAGACTGGATAAAAATCAAGACCCACTGTGCACTGTTTGGCACGTGCACATTCTACACAGAAGAATATCTGAAGGACACAGAAAGGTTGAAAGCAAAAGGCAGGAAGAAGATGCCATCATTAACGAATAATTCTGTCTTCTGCTTTGTCTAATCTTTTGTTAAATGCTCCTAGTGAGTTCTTTTATTTCAGATATTGTCTTTTTCAGCTCTAGAATTGCTCCTTGATTCTTTTTTAATGGATTCCAGTTCTCTTTTGAAATCCCCCACGTTTTCATGGGTTTTCTTGATCTTTTTCCTGTTGCCTTAAGCACATTGATGCTGGTTACTTTAAAGTCCATGTCTGCTAAAAATAAATTAAGAAAACAATCCCATTTATAATTACACCAAAAATAATAAAGTACCTAAAAATAAACTTAACCAAAGAAGTGAAAGACCAGTACTTTGAGAACTATAAGACATTGAGGGGGGTGCCTGGGTGGCTCAGCAGTTTAGCACCTGCCTTCAGCCCAGGGCGTGATCCTGGAGACCTGGGATCGAGTCCCACATCACGCTCCCTGTATGGAGCCTGCTTTTCCCTCTGCCTGTATCTCTGCCTCTGTGTGTGTGTGTGTGTGTGTGTGTGTGTGTCATGAACAAATTTAAAAATCTTAAAAAAAAACATTGAGGAAAAAAATTCAAGATGACACAAAGAAATGGAAAGACATTCTGCGCTCATGGATTGGAAGAACAAATATTGTCAAAATATCTATATGGCCCAAGCAACCTACAGTTTTTTTTTGTTTTTTTTTTTTGTTTTTTTCTTTTCAACCTACAATTTTAATGCAGTTCCTTCCAAAACACCAACAGTATTTTTCACAGAATGGGAACAAACAATTCTAAAATTTGCATGGAACCACAAAAGACCTCAAATAGCTAAAACAATCTTGAAAAAGAAAAACAAAACTGGAGGTGTCACAATTCTAGACTTCAAGTTATACTACAAAGTTGTAGTAATCAAAACAATATGGTACTGGCACAAAAATAGACACATGGATCAATGGAACAGAATAGAAATCCCAGAAATAAACCCCCAATTATATGGTCAATTAATCTTCAGCAGAGCAGGAAAGAATATCCAATGGGGGAAAAAAACAGTCTCTTCAACAAATGGTGTTGGGAAAACCAGACAGCAGCATGCAGAAGAATGGAACTGGACCACTTTCTCATACCATGCACAAAAATAAATTCAAATGTATTAAATGTGACACCTGAAACTATAAAAATCCCAGAAGAGAGGATGGTCAATAATTTCTCTGACATTGGCCATAGCAACATATGTCTCCTGAGGCAAGGGAAATAAAAGCAAAATTAAAGTATTGAGATCACATCAAAATAAAAGGCTTCTGCACAGTGAAGGAAACAATCAACAGAACTAAAAGGCAACCTATGAAATGGGAAAAGATTTGAAATGACATATCCGATAAACGGTTAGTATCCAAAAAATATAAAGAACTTCTACAACTCAACATCCAAAACACAAATAATCCCATTTAAAAATGGGCAGAGGACATTGAACAGGTATTTCTCTAAAAGAGACATCTAACTAGCCAACAGACTCATGGAAAGATGCTCAACATCACTCATCATCAGGGAGATGCAAATCAAAACCACAATGAAATATCACCTCACACATGTCAGAATGGCTAGAATCAACAACACAAGAGACAACAGGTGTTGGTAAGGATGTGGAGATGAGGGGACCCTCTTACACCAATGGTGGGAATGCAAACTGGTACAGCCACTGTGGAAAACAGTATGGAGGTTCCTCAAAATGTCAAAAATAGAACTACCCTAGGGTCCAGTCATCACTCTCCTGGGTATCTACCTGAAGAATACGAAAACACTAATTTGAAGGGATATATGCATCCCTATGTTTAAGGCCATATTATTTACAATAGCCAAGATAAGACAGGGAGGCAGACCAAGTGCCCATCAATTGATGAATGGATAAAGAAGAGGTGATATGTGTGTAAGATGGAATATTATCCAGCCATAAACAAATACCATGTGATTTCACTCATATATGGAAGTTAAACAAAACAAAGGCACAAAGGGAAACAAGAGAGGGGGACAAACCAGGATTCAGACTCTTAAGAGGACAAACTGATGGGACACCTGGGTGGCTCAGCAGTTGAGCGTCTGCCTTTCACTCAGGGCGTGATCCCAGGATCCAGGATCGAGTCCAGCATCAGGGTCCTGCAGGGAGCCTGCTTCTCCCTCTGCCTGTGTCTCTGCCTCTCTCTCTCTCTCTTGTGTCTCTCATGAATAGATAAATAAAATCTTAAGAAGAAAAAAGAGAGCAAACTGATGGTTACCAGAAGGGAAGGGGGAAGTAGGTGACGGAGATGAAGAGAGCACGCTTATCGTGACGAGCACTGAGTGATGTATAGAATTGCTGAACCACTATATTGTACACCTGAAACTAATATAACTCCGTACGTAAACCACACTGGAATTAAAATTTAAAAACTTGATAAAAAGTGTCTGCTAACTCCAGCACCTTGGTCAACTTTGATTCTCTTTCTGCCCAGTTTTTGTCTTGGTTACCAGTTTAGAGCTATTACAAATAACATTTTCATCAATATATATAAACATGTGCGTAACACGCTCGGATTTTTCTAGCTTAAGGTAGAAGCCGAGATTGTTGATCTGAGACCTTTCTTCTTTTCTAATTTATATGTTTACTGCTATCAATTTCACCCTAAGTAGGGCTTGTACAGCGTCCTACAAATTGAATATATTGTGTTTTCATTTGCATCCAATTCTAATTTCTGTTTTGATTTCTTCTTTGATCCATGGATTATTTTACAAGTGTGTTATTTAGTTTCCAATTATATGGGGATTTTCTAGAGATTCTTCTGTTGCTGATTTCTAATTTAATTCCATTGTTGCCAAAGAGCGTATTTGATACGACTTGAATCCTTTTAAATGTATTGAGCCTGGTTGTATGGCTCACAATAGTCAGTGTTGGTAAATGGCGTGTGTGTGTGCACGTGAAAAAAAAATACGTGTATTCCGCTGTTGTTGGGTGGAGTGTCCTATAAACGTCCGTTAGGTCAATGTGGTTGATGGTGTTGTTCAAGTTCTCCACACCCACGCTGATTCTCTGTCTAATCATGCTCGTAGGCGGTTGAAAGGAGGTATGAAATCTGAGTGTGGTTGCGTCTCTATCTCCTTGCAGTTCTATCAGACTTCGCTCCGTGTGCTTCAGATCTG
This sequence comes from Canis lupus dingo, assembly GCF_003254725.2. Lineage (NCBI taxonomy): Eukaryota > Metazoa > Chordata > Mammalia > Carnivora > Canidae > Canis > Canis lupus. Next base: position 69,945,407 of record NC_064250.1, read on the forward strand.
TCATTAGCTGAGTACAGGTCTGGGATTGTCATGTCTCCTTGATGAAACATTTCTCTTTGTAAAATGAGCTTCCTCATCCTTGGTAACATTCTTCACTCTTAAGTCCACTTTGTTTTACATTATCGTGCTGACCCCAGCTTCCTTTTGGTTAGTATTGGCGAGGCATACTGTTCTCTCTCCTCTCACTTTTAACCTATTCATCCATCCATATACGTAAAGCGAATTTCTTATGGACAGAAGATCTTCATCTCTTACATTTTTATCCAGCCTGACAGTCCCTGACTTTCATTTGGGTGCTTAGATCATTTACTTTCAATTGTAGTTTTGATCACATTTAAGCTTATCTTGCTCACTTGTTTTGTACTTGTTTCATCTGCTCTCTGTGCTCTTTATCCCCCTTTTCTGCCTTTTTTGGGATTACTTGTTTTTCATGATTCCATTTTATCTCTCTGGCCAATTAGGTCTCTGTTATTTTTGTGGGTGTTTTGTAGATTATAGTAAACATCTTTACCTTATACAATCTACATTTAATGATCTACCATTTCATGTATAAGAAACTTACACCGATACCTTCCATTTCTCTGCTCGTGATCTTTGCACTACTATTGCCATGCCTTTATCTTTAAAAATGTATAAAACCGGGGATCCCTGGGTGGTGCAGCAGTTTGGCGCCTGCCTTTGTCCCAGGGCGCGATCCTGGAGACCCGGGATCGAGTCCCACGTCGGGCTCCCGGTGCATGGAGCCTGCTTCTCCCTCTGCCTGTGTCTCTGCCTCTCTCTCTCTCTCTGTGACTATCATAAATAAATAAATTTAAAAAAATAAATAAAAAAATAAAAATGTATAAAACCAATGATAGGCTGTTATTACATTTTTTCACCAAAGATTTAAAGAATTATTTCAACCTTACATACCTGCTGCTGTAGGTATGTAATATTTATAGTAATACTGCTCTTCCTCCTGTTGGTGGATCTGCATTTCTGCAAGGCACCATTTTCGCTCTGTGTGACGCTCCCCGTACCATTTCCTGTAGTACAAGTGTGTTGCTCACCAACTTTCTCAGCTTCTGTATTTATCTTGCCATCATTGTTGAAAGATACTTTACTAGATATAAGATTGTAGGGATTTTTCTTTCAGTATTTTGAAGATGTTGCCTCACTGGCTCCTTGCTTTGATGTTTTTTTATGAGAAATCTGCTGTCATCTTTAGCTTTGTTCCTTAGTACATAACAAGTCTTTTTTTCCCCCTCTCTGGCTGCTTTAAGATTTTCTCTTTATCACTACTTTAGAGCAATTTGGTTATGTTGTGTTTAAAGTAGTTTTACTCGGGTTTCTTATGTTTGGAATTCAGTGGGCTCTGGAAGGTGTGAGTTTATAGTTTTCATCAACTTTGGAAACAATTTTAGCTCTTATTTCTTGAAATATTCTTTATGTTTCTCCTCTTTCTCCTCTCCTTCCAGGACTCCAACTACCTACCTATAGCTCACTGATTCTCTTTTCATTTTATAATTCTCTTTTCTCTGTGTGTTTCATTTTAGATTATTTTTATTGCCATGTCTTCAGGTCTCCCTCCTAATGTTTTCTTCCGCAATGTTCAGAAGTCTGCTGACAGCGTTCACCTCACAAATGGTTGTTTCATCTACATTGAAACATTGATATTGTCCCTGTCTCTACTTGACTTTTGAGTATATGAAATATAGTGATGGCAACTTTTTAAATACCTTTGTCTGCTAATTCTAACTTCCATATCAGTTCTGGGCTGATTTCAATTGATTTACTGCTCTCTTCATTATGGGCTATTTTCTTCTGCTTCTTTGTATACTTGGTTACTTTTGCTTGGATAAAAATGTTGTGAATTAGTTGACTGTTGGCTATTTTTGTATTTCTGTAAATATCCTTGAGCTTTGTTCTGGGGTGTTGTTAAGGTCCTCAGAAATAGTATGATCTTTTGGAGTCTTCCTGGTAAGGTTTGTTAGGTTGACCAGAGCCGTGCTTGCTCTAGGACTAATTATTTCCCACTACTGAGGGAAAACCCTTCTGTGTGTTCTTCCTAATGCACCATCCATCTCTGAGGTTTTCCAGTTTGGGTAGTTGGAGCAGGCTCTATTCACAACCTGGTGTGAGCACTGAAGACTAGTACCTCTAACCTTTGGGTGGTTCTTTCCACAGCTTAGGTCATTGCGTCCCAGGTTTGTACTGATCACTACTAGGCTGGGTACTGTGGGAGAGAAGGCAGGGGGAGATGTCCATGCAGGTCTCTGGGGTTCTGTCCTTGGGCAACCCTCTCTTGTCAGGCCCTCTGTCCTGCAGACACCCAGTGCCCTGTCCTCAGACTCTTAGCTCCATCACCTCAACCCCAGAAGCCCACCCAGCTCCACCTCAGAAGCTGTCAAGGCAGCATGCTGGGGCAAACTCCATTAATTTCTCATCTCTGGAGGAATGGCTGGTGCTCTGTGTCTTGGAAGTCATTGCTTCACATATTTTGTCCATTCTTTGGCTGATTCAGATGATGGGACATATCTAAACCCCGTTATTCCATGTTTGTTCCAAGAAGAACTCTCTAGTCATTCATATATAATTATTAATATATTTAGGTTCAAATATACTAGTAATTACTGGCATGTTTAGGTTTAATAAATGCTTTACACTCTTCCACTTGATCTATATTCCCCTTGCTCTCTCTGACTACCTACTTTTGAATAAATTGCTTTTTATTATTCCATTATTCTACTCTATGACCTTGGAAGTTATGCAGTCTTTTACTTTTCTTTCAGAAGCTACTCTAGAGATTATAATTTGCTTCCTGAACTTTTCAACATGTAACATTAAATGATACCTTTATGAAGAATGCAAAAATGTCAGAACATTGTAACTCTACCAACTTGCTCACAAATTACAGACCAATGTCACCGTGTATCTTCAACTTCTCCATATACTTCACCCAACCCGTTATTATTGCTGTTACATACTATAAACACCACTAAGATCCATCTACATATTTACTGTTTTGTTTCTTTCCTTTATACCTTTGTGCCTCTCTATTCTTCCTGAGATCATTCTTTTTCCTGAAGAATACCTCTTAGTATTTTCTTTAGTGTCGTCCTTCTTATGCCAAACTCTCTCTGTCTTTCCATCTGAAAATGTCTTGATTTTACCTTCAGTCTCGAAGGATATTTTCTTTGCATACAAAATAGTTCAACAGCTATCCATCTTGTAGCACTTAGAGATATCATTCTGATGCCCCCAAGTTCCTTTACTTTTGTTGAAAATTAGCTATATCAGCCTAAAGAAAAGAGATGGGTGGTCTCTTGCTTTGGGTGCAGACCACTAGCTTGGCATATAGAGAACCCAGGATCGTTCCAGGCTCTGAGGTGGAGGGGGAGTAAAATTCATCCCTGAATCATCTTTATACTCAAAAACTAGATTAAGGCAACCATAGAGTTTTGGTGCCCCCTGGTGCCTGGCAGAAGCAGACCTCAATCACATGGAGGAAGACTTCCTCTTGCATCCTAAAGTATTTCTATAATGTGACAAATACAAAGTCTGTCCCACAATGAGCCTACAAGGGGACAGGACAGAATGTGTAGATGTACAAGTGAAAAATAGTAACAAGCCCATGGGCATCCATATATTTACATTATCATAAACTAGTATACGCATCTCAAAAAATATGTATTCATCAAGTAGATAAAAGGCAAGATTGAGAATTTTGGCAGAGATCTGAAAACTATAAAAAGAAAGAAATAGAATTGTATCATATGCCTCTTAAGATGAGTGCAGGCTCTCTTGGCTGTGCTCGTCCCAGAGCGTGTGGCCATTGGTTTTGCTTCAACTGTCACGGTGGTAACCAGTCCTGGGCAGCCTCACCTGACTCCATGCAGGTGCAACTCAGCATCATTGCACATCAAGCCTACCCTGGGCACCACTTAGTTCCAACCCAAGGTCTTCTCAGTTTCCACTGCAGCATGAAAAGCTGACTCACTCAGCAATCACATTTGTACTATGTAAAGGTGGGCGAGTTAATACTCCCTGGGATGAACTTATGATGAGTGGGATTTGGGCACTGGCTTGTAAGTAAACTATTCCCCATTCCTCCTCCTGAACAGAATATGCTGATACTCAGCCTCTTGGAAGATGTTGCAATGAAATGGAATAACCAGTCGACTGATCTCCAGTCCTGCCTCTGCCACGCCCTGTGTCACTCCTGACTACCTGATTTCCCTAATACAATAGGAGCCCTGAGCCTTTGCCTCACATTTTCCTTCCCGGGTGTGTGAGTGTCCTGTGGTCGCCATAACAAAGTACCACAAACTGTATGACTTAAAATAACAGAAATGTCTTGTCTCACAGTTCTGGAGCTAGAAGTCCAAGACCAAGGAGTCAGTCAGGCGATGCTGTCTTCAAAGGCTCTAGGGGAGAAATATTCCTTGCTTTTTCCAGCTCCTGAGGGCTCCAGGCATTCCAGGCTTAGGGCAGCAACCCTCTGCCTCCCTCTCCAGGTGGTGGTATCCCCTGTGCCCCTCATTGTCCTCCCTATGCCTGTCAGTCTCTGGGTCCAAATTCCCCTCTAAAAGGGGAACCAGGCATATTGGATTAGGGCTCACCCTAATGACCTCATTTTAACTTGATTACCCCTATAAAGACCCTATTCCAAAATAGAGTCACATTCTGATATACTGAGGGGTGGGTAGGACTTCAATATAGTATTTGGGGGACACAATCCAATTCATATCACCAGGCAACCCTGGCTAGAATCCAAATAAATAAATAGAAATTTCAAAAAAAATAAAAATAAAAATAAAAGAAATTTCATTAACTAAATAATAATAAAATAACTGAAATTATAAATTCATTTGGTGGGCTGAGTTGCAAATTTTATAAGCTGGAAGAGAATATCCAGAATAAAGCACAAGGAAGGAAAAGAATGGAGGGGAGAAAAAATAGAGGTACTAAGATCTTACCACTCCTATTCAACATGGTCCTGACAGTCCCAGCCATAGCAATCAGGCAAGAAGAAGAAATAAAAGGCATCCAAATTAGAAAGAAAAAAGTAAGGTGATCTGTTTGCAGTTGACATGATCTTACATACAGAAAACACTAAAAAACCATCCTACACACACACACACACAAAAAAAAAAAAAACTGTTGGGAGAACTAATCTATGAATTCAGTAAAGCTGCAGAATACAAAAATTAACACACAAAAATCCAATGTGTTTCTATAGACTAACAGTGAGCCCTCCAGAAAGGAAATTAAGGAAACATTCCAATTTAAAATAGCGCCAAAAAGAATAAAATATTTAGGAAAAAAAAAGCAGTCAAGGAAGTGAGAGACTTATATACTAAAAACCATGACACTGATGAAAGAAATTAAAGAAAACACAATGTTCATGAATCAAAAGACTTCCCATTGCTAGAATGTTCATATTACCCAAAGTAGATTTGACGCAATCTTTTTTTATAAGATTTTATTTATTTATTCATGAGAGACAGAGAGAGAGAAAGAGAGGCAGAGACACAGGCAGAGGGAGAAGCAGGCTCCATGCAGGGAGCCCAATGCGGGACTCGATCCCCGGTGCGGGACTTGATCCCTGGTCTCCAGGATCACACGCTGGGTCAAAGGCAGACGCTTAACCACTGAGCCACCCAGGTGTCCCTTGACGCAATCTTTATCAAAATCCCAAAGGCAATTTTTCCTGGAGTAGAAAAAACAATCCTAAAATTCATGTGGAACCACAAAGAATCCTGAATGGCTAAAGCAATCTCCAGAAAGAACAAAGCTGAAGGCATCACACTTCCTGATTTCAAAAGATACTACAAATATACAATAATTAAAACAACATGGTACTGGCATAAAAACAGACCTGCTGGGGTCCCCAGGTGGCCTATGACCTGGTTTCAGCTCAGGTCATGATCTCTGGTTTATGAGATGGAGTCCTGTGTCAGGCTCCCCACTCAGTGGGGAGTGTGCTTGGGATTTTCTCTCCCCATCACTCCCCAGACAGCCACCCCAACCCCCGGCATGCATGCACTCTCTATATATATATAAAATAAATAAATAAATAAATCTTAAAAAAAATTACAAGCAGATCAATGGATCAGAACAGAAGGACCAGAAGTAAATCCACATATGTACAGTCCACTGATCTTCAACAAGTGAGTCAACAATACGCAATGCAGAAAAGACATTCTTTAGCAAATGGTGCTGGGAAAACTGATATCCACATGCAAAAGACAGAAATTGGACCCTTGTCTGGCACCATATACAAAAATCAACTCAAAATAGATTAAATATTTAAATGTAAGACCTGAAACCATAAAACTCCAAGAAGAAAATATAGGAAAAATTTCATAACATTGGTCTTGGCAATGATTTCTTGGATACGACATCAAAAGCACAGGCAACAAAAGCAGAAATCAACAAGTAGGACTACATCAAACTAAAAAACTTCTTACCATAGAGGGAACTATCAAAAGAATAAAAGGCAAGCCATGGAATGGGAGGAGATATTTGCAACTATGTCTCTGATAAGGGGCCACTATTCAATATATGCGAGAATCTCTTAAACTCAGTAGCAAAATAATCAAAAAACCTGATTAAAAGTGACCAAGGGATTTGTCTAGATATTTTTCCAAAGAAAATATACAAATGGGCAACAGGTACATGTAAAGATGAACAGATACATGTAAAGATGCTCCACATCACTAATCATCAGGGAAACGCAATTCAAAACTATATGAGAGAATCAGTTCAAAGATGGTGGAAGAGTAGGGACCTGTGTTCCATCTGGTCCCTTGAATTCAGCTACGTATCTATCAAATCATTCTGAACACCTGTGAATTCAACCTGAGATCTAAGAAAAGAATTGCTACAGTTCTACAAATAGAAAAGCGACCACTTTTTGCAAGTGGCATGAAAAGCCCTCAGGGAACAAAAGCCAGATAGAGCAACCCAAAGCAGCTTACACTGAGCCCGACCCCCTGGCAAGGGCTGCTACTACCCGGTCCAGGCAAAGACACCTGAGAACCAGTGCAGCAGGCCCTGTCCCCAGAAGATCAACAGGAATATCAGGGGAATACCAAGTTTATGGATCACACAGAACTAAAAAGTCCTGCGCCAAGGAAAAACAGTATATAGAATTAATGGGTTTTTTCTCATGAATCTTTAATCTTTCCATTTAAATTTTTCTTTTTTCTTTTTTTCCTTTTCACCTAGTTTCTTATTTTATCAACTTTTTGTTCTTAAGTCATTTTTAATTTTCATTTTACATTTATTTTTTCACTTTACATTTACATTTTATAGATATATTCTGCACTTTGGCTTCCTTTCACTGTATTCAATTTTATTTTTGTGTATATAAACAATTTTATTTTATATATATGTACATATATATGTACTATATATACACACACACTATACGTATATGTTTTTCTTTTCAATTTTGGGATTTAGTGTTTTCTTTGTGTGTGTGTATATATATATACACACAATATCTATACTATATATATATACACACACAAAGAATATACATATACACACACATATATATATACATACATTTTTTTCTCTTCTTTTCTTTTTTTCTTTTTTTTTTTTTTTTTTTTGCTTTTTTGGGATTTAGTGTCTTCTAACAAACAGACAAAAATATACCCAGGACCAAGTAGATCACCCTGTTTTGTCCACCTATGAGATTATAGTCTCTCTTTTTTCCCTCTTTTTTTTTTCTTTCTTTTCTGTTTTGGTGTCTGACCTCTTTAGATTTGTCTAGTGTGTATTTCGCTGGGGTCATGGTTGGCATTTTTTATTTTGTTCTCTCATTCATCTATTCTTTTCTGGACAAATGACTATAAGGAGAAACAACAACAACAACAAAAGAAAGAACCAGAGGTAATACTCTCTGCTATAGACCTAATCGATATGGATATAAGTAAAATGTCAGACCTAGAATTCAGAGTAACGATTGCTAGCTGGGCTTGAAAAAAGCATAAAGGAGGGCACCTGGGTGGCTCAGAGGTCCAGCATCTGCCTTCGGCTCAGGGCATGATCCCAGGGTCCTGGGATCGAGGCCCAAATCGGGCTCCCCACAGGGAGCGTGCTTCTCCCTCTGCCTATGTCTCTGTCTCTCTCTTTCTGTCTCTCATGAATAAATAAATAGAACCTTTTCTAAAAAAGGCATAAAGGACTCTAGAGAATCTCTTGGTACAGAAATAAAACCTAATCAGGCTGAAATTAAAAATGCTTTAATTGAGAGGCAATCTAAAATGGATGTTCTAACAGCTGGGGTAAATGAGGCAGAAGTCAGTGACATAGAAGACAAAATGATGGAAAGGAAGGAAGCTGATGAAAAGAAAGAAAAACCACTAATGGACCATGAGGGGAGGCTTTGAGAAATCAGCTATTCCATAAAGTGAAACAATATCAGAATTATGGGGGTCCCAGAGGAAGAAGAAAGAGAAGTGGCGGGCAGGGTGGGGTGGAGGACAGAAGGTATATTGATCAAGTCGTAGCTGAGAACTTCCTGATCTGGGGAAGGAAACAGACATTCAAGTCCAGGAGGTACAGAGAATCCCCTTCAAAATCAATAAAAATAGATCAACACCCTGAAAAAAATATAATAATGAAGCTTGCAAATTTCAGAGATAAAGAGAAAATCCTGAAAGCAGCTCAAGACAAGAGATCCTTCACCTACAAGGGTAGAAACAGCAGCAGACCAATCCATAAAGACCTGGTAGGTCAGAAAGAACTGGCATGAGACATTCACAGAACTAAATGAGAAAAGCATGCAGCCAAGAAGAGTTCTCCAGCAAGGCTGTCATTCAGAATGGAAGGAGTGATAAAGAGCTTTCAGAACAAACAAAAACTAAAAGAATTTGTGATCACTAAACCAGCCCTGCAAGAAATATTAAAGGGGATCCTGTAAGCAAAGAGAGAGCCCAAACATAACACAGACCAGAAAGAAACAGGGACAATATACAAAAATAAGGACTTTACAGGTAATCCAATGGCACTAAATTCACATCTTTCAATAGTCACTCTGAATGTAAATGGCCTAAGTGCTCCAATCAAAAGACACAGGGTATTAGATTGGACAAAAGAGCAAGACCTGGGGCACCTAGGTGGCTCGGTCAGTTAAGCATCTGCCTTCAGCTCAGGTCATGATTGTAGGGTCCTGGGATCAACCCCTGCATCAGGATCCCTGCTTGGGGTAGGGGGTCTGCTTCTCTTTCCTTTGCCCCTCCCCCTGCTTGTGCTCTCTCTCACTCTCTTTCTAAAATAAATAAATAAAATCTAAAAAAATTAAAAAGGCAAGCAAGACCCATCCATACACTGTCTACAAGAGACTCATTTTAGACCCAAAGACACCTGCAGACTGAAAGCGAAGGGGTGTAGAGCCATTTGTCATGCTAATGGACCTCAAAAGAAAGCTGGGGTAGCCATGTTTATATCAGACAAATTAGATTTTACACCAAAGACTGTAGTAAGGGATGAAGAGGGACACTATATCATACCTAAAGGGCCTATCCCTTCAAACATTTAAAGAATTAATACCTATTCTTCTGAAGTTGTTCCAAAAAAGGAAAGAAAGAAAGAAAGAAGAAAGAAAGAAAGAAAGAAAGAAAGAAAGAAAGAAAGAAAGAAAGAAAGAAAGAAAGAGAGAGAAGGAAAACTTCCAAACTGATTCTATGGAGCCAGCATTACCTTGATCTCAAAACCAAAGAACCCACCAAAAAGGAGAATTACGATCTAATAATTATAAACATTTATGCTCTTAAATAGGGAGCAGCCAATTATATAAACCAATTAATAACAAAATTAAGGAAACATATTGATAATAATACAATCATAGCAGGGGACTTTAACTCCCCATTCACAGCAATGGACAGAGCACCTAAGCACAAGATCGATAAGGAAACAAGGACTTTGAATGACACACTGGACCAGATGGACTTAATGATATACACAGAGCATTCCATCCTAGCAAAAGAATACACATTCTTCTGGAGTGCGCATGGAACATTCTCCAGAGTAGATCACATACCGGGTCACAAATCAAGTCTCAACAAGTACCAAAAGATTGGGATTATTCCTGCATATTTTTAGACAACAATGCTTTGAATCTTGAACTCAATCACAAGAGGAAATTTGGAAGGAACTCAAATATTTGGAGGTTAAAGAGTATCCTACAAAAGAATGAGTGGGTCAGCCAGGAAATTAAAGAAGAATTTTTTAAAATTCGTGGAAACAAATGAAAATGAAAATACAACTGTTCATACTCTGAAAAATAAAAAGAAAATACAACTGTTCAAAACCTTTGGGATGCAGCAAAGGTGGTCCTCAGAGGGAAGTACATGCAATACAAGCCTTTCTCAACAAATTAGAAAAATCTCAAATACACAAGCTAACCTTACACCTAAGGGAGCTGGAGAAAGAACAGCAAATAAAGCCTGAACCAAGCAGGAGAAGAGAGAAAAATAAAGATTATAGCAGGACTCAGTGAGATAGAAATCAAAAGAACAGTAGAACAGATCAATGAAACTAAGAGCTGGTTCTTTGAAAGAAAGAATAAGATCGATAAACCCCTAGCCAGACTTTTCCAAAAAAGAGAGAGAGAGAGAGAAAGGACCCAAATAAATAAAATCATGAATGAAAGGAGAGATCACAACCAACACTGAGAAAATACAAACAATTTTAAGAACATATTATGAGCAACTATATGCCCATGAATTAGGCAATCTGGAAAAAATGGATACATTCCTAGAAACTTATAAACTACCAAAACTGAAGCAGGAAGAAATAGAAAACCTGAACAGACCCATCACCAGCAAAGAAAATGAAGCAGTTAACCAAAAATCTCCCAAGAAACAAGAGTCCAGGGCTGGAGTGTCTTCACGGGGGAATTCTATCAAACATTTATTTTTTTAAGATTTTATTATTTATTCACAAGAGACACAGAGAGAGGCAGAGATGCCAGCAGAGGGAGAAGCAGGCTCCAACGTAGGATTCGATCCCAGGATCCCGGGGATCACGACCTAAGCCAGAGGCAGACACTCAACCCCTGAACCACCCAGGTGTCCCTCTATCAAACATTTAAAGAACTAATACCTATTCTTCTGAAGTTGTTCAAAAAAAGAAAGAGAGAGGGAGAGAGAAAGAAAGAAAGAAAGAAAGAAAGAAAGAAAGAAAGAAAGAAAGAAAGAAAGAAAGAAAGAAGGAAGGAAGGAAGGAAGGAAGGAAGGAAGGAAGGAAGGAAGGAAGGAAGGAAGAGAAAGAAGAAAGAAAGAAAGAAAGAAAGAAAGAAAGAAAAAAAAAAAAAAAAAAAAGAAAGAAAAGGAAAACTTCCAAACTGATTCTATGGGGCCAGCATTACTTTGATCCCAAAACCAAAGAACCCACCAAAAAGGAGAATTACAGACCAACATCCCTGGTGAACATGGATGCCAAAATTCTCACCAAGACTAGCCAGTGGGATCCAGCAGTACGTTAAAGGGATAATTTGCCACGACCAAATGGGATTTGTTCCTGGACCACAAAGGTGGTTCAACATTCGTGAATTGATCAATGTGATATAACACATTAATTTTTAAAAAAAAAAGGTCAAGAATCATATGATCCTCTTAATTGATGCAGAGAAGGCTTTTGACAAAATACAGCATCCTTTCTTGATTAAGACTCTCCACAGTGTGGAGCTGGAGGGGACACACCCCAATATCGTAAAAGCCATATACAAAAAGCCCACAGCAAATACCCCTTCAACAGCTTCTCCCCTAAGGTCAGGGTTACCGCGGGGATGCTCGCTCTCGCCGCTGTTGTTCATCAGAGTTCTGGAAGTCCTGGCCTCAGCAATCAGACACCAAACAGAAAGAAATAAGATGCATTCGAACTGGCAAAGAAGAAGTCAGACTCAGCCTTCGCAGATGACATGACGCTCTGTGTGGAAAACCCTAAAGACTCCACCTCCAAACTGCTAGATCTCATGCAGGAGTTCAGCAATGTGGCGGGATATAAAGAAGGGTGGCTGCGAGGGAGCGGGGCGGGGAGAGACACGGGGGTGCTGCTCCGCAGGGAGAGTCCCAGTTCTAGGAGCCGGGAGAGTCCTGGAGATCTGCTGTAGGACGGGCTTTCGGTAGCTAATAATACTGTTCTGTGCATGTAAAACTTCGTTGCAAGGGTCGGTAGGTCTCAGGGTGAGTGTTCTGGTTTGTTTGGGTTTTTAATTAAAAAAAAAAAAAGCTCCCCTCATCCAGTTGTCGGTGAGCCACAGATAAGAAGTCAGGAAGCGGGGGCGCCTGGGTGGCCCAGGGGTTAGCGTCTGCCTTTGGCCCAGGGTGTGATCCTGGGGACCCGGGATCGAGTCCCGAGTTGGGCTCCCTGCATGGAGCCTGCTTCTCCCTCTGCCTGTGTCTCTGCCTCTCTCTCTCTCTCTCTCTCTCTCTCAAATAAATAATAAATAAATAAATAAATAAATAAATAAATAAATAAATAAATAAAATCTTAAAAAAAAAAAAAGTTGGGAAGGATGGAGCCCACACATGGAGGTGGTGAGGGCAGTGGAGGTTCGAGGGCTCCGACCAGGGAAATGGGTGGCCCAGGAGCACCACCTAGTGTCACCCGGTCCACCTACACCTCTAGCTCGGTACATCTCCAGCCTTCTCTCCTGGAAACAGCCTCTCCCCTTCAGCCCTACCTCCCAGGTTCAAACCCACCATCCACATCTGCATCAGCCACCAGAGTTGACTCCATGCTTGAAAATGTTGTGGATCTCGCTCCCTGTGGCCCGGAAAATAAAGTCCCAACTCCTCCCGAGGGTGGAGCCTGTAGTGAATGAGGAGAGAGCTGCTGGCCGTCGTTCTGCACCCAAGAGGCGGTGCTAGAAGCCCCCTGCCAGGAGGGCCAGCAGGAGAGAAAGAAACCAGGACACACGGATGCTGGATCAAGCCACACCTGAAGTTGGTACTGGAGCCAGGGAAGTCCTTGTATTGTTTAAGGCGGTTTGAGTTGGGTTTCCTGTCACAACCAGGAGTGGTTGTACGGCCCCATTACAACACAGACTCCAGGACAGGACTCTGTCAGCCTTGGTTACCCTGTAACCCCAGCACCTAAAACCTAGTAAGTGCTAAATAAAAGTCGGTAACACGAGAGATTTCCTTAGAAGGAGGCTGAGGGGAGAGAGGCCCAGAGCCGAGGGACGGGGGTGTGGGAGGGAGCCTGAGGCTCCGCTGTCAGGTAGCCCCCCCGAAAGCCAGGACACTTCCTTCTGCTCCCTGGCCTCTGTAGCCAAGTTCTGACGCACCCTGGGGCCAGGCCCTTCCCCGGCCTCCCTGGAAACCTCTCCCAGTTCCCTGACACCCGTCTGATCACAGGACACTGCACCGCGGCGGGAGCTCGAATCAGAATCCGCATTTGATGACCAGGCCGTGGGACCACGGTCCGCGGTTTGAGGACCCCGCCGGATGTCACAATGAAGCGCTCTTGAACCTGAGCAGGCTGCTGGGGCCGCCGGGCCCCCATCTCACCCCCACTCAGCTCCTCGGGCTCTGCTGGGTGTTGGGCACCCCGTCACCTGGCCCCAGGGCCCTGTCCTCGCCCAGGTGGGTATGGCCGGGGCGTGGAGCCCCCCTCCCAGGGCGGGGACACGGGGGCGGGGGGGCCCACTGTGGCCCAGAGCTGGGCCTCCCCCTGCCTGACCCCCGTCATTGTCCCAGCGGCTGCCCCCAGCCCCGGGCAGCCCAGCCTCCTCCCCGCCCTCTAGGGAGGCAGCAGCGTGGACCCCCTAGGGCCGGGTGAGCTCCCACTTACCCCGGGGAGGGGGCTGCGGCATTCCGAGGGCCACGGATGCACAGCCAGCCTCAGGCAGGGCTCAGGGCACCCCCGGGGGGTGGGGGTCACCTGGCCGCAGCAGCTCCCACCTGAGAGCTCAGCCCACCAGGACGCCCACCCCCATCCCCGCGACAGGCACAAAAGCGATTCCTCCCCTTAGACAGTCATTCCTTTGTTTTACACTTTCAGCCCCTTTAAAGGCAACTGTCCCTGGGAGCGGCCACACAGCTGGGTGCCACTTGGGAGGCTGAGCAGGGAGGAAACAGAACAGAACATGCCCACCCAAGGGGCTCAGGGGGGGTCAGGGCATCTCTGGGGAGAGTTTCCAGGTGGTCGCTGGCCCCTGGGGAATAGAAGGCCAATGAGATTTGGGGCCCGTGGTCAGGTCCCAGGCACTGGGATGACCAGAGGGTGGCTGGGGGTGGGGTGAGGTGGGGGAGGATGACCCCAGGAACGTGGTCCCAGCTCCCCCTGAGGGAAAGCGAAGGGCACATGCGCCCTCTGCCTGTGCCATGAGGACCTGTGGGTGGGTGGGCTCTTGACCCGGGACCAGGGGACAGATTCCTGAAGGGCCCCAGTGGCCCCCAGGGACTGCCCACCATCACCAAGCGAGGCGTCTCTCTCAACACCATGGTCACCATCTACCTGGGCAGAAGGGGGACATGTCAGCCGTCCAGGAGTGGGCGCCTTACTCAGGCCAACCCAGACACAGGTGCACCTGGTTAAGGGGAGACCTCCAACACCCTCATGGGGTTCACAGTCCTAACCCAGGCCCCCTGACCTACCTACACGCTCTCTGCTCCCCAGTGAGCCCTGGATCTTCCAGCTTCCCTGAGGTTCTCCAAGCTCGTGTCATCTCCATCCCAGGACTTGGTCTCTCCTTCAGCCACAGGGAAGTGGCCTCTGTGACCTCCCTGGGGCCGTACAGTTCAGCCTAGACACCCCCTACCCCCATGGAGGACCCTGGCCCCTGGGGCAAGGTCTAGGGGTCAGGAGTAGATAACCCAAGGGAGCCCATGGGCCTGGGATCCATATAGGAGCCATGACTAGCAGATTGGGGTGGGGGAGCACATACTGGGGAGGAGGCACCCGAGGACCCCATGACACCTTAAGGGCACAAGGACACCCCCCCCCCCCGACTCAGCAAATGTTCGCTGCCATCTCCTGGAAGCCAGTCCCTGGGCTGCGTGCTGGGAACACCATGGTGGAGCAGGCCATCCGGGGAGGAGGGACAGACTGCGACACAGACCCTCCTGGAGGTCAGATAATCAGAGAGGTCGCCTGGGAGGAGGTGGCACCGGCCAGACCTTGAGGGATGGGAGAGATCTGGCCTTTACGGGAGCACCGCGGAGACCCCGCAGGGTGGGTTCCAGGCCACCGCGAGAAGGCGAGTATTGAAACAAAGCACGTGAGTTTTGGGGGCTCTGCTTCTCCCTCTGCCTGTGTCTCTGTCTCTCTGTGTGTCTCTCAAATAAATAAATAAAATCTTAAAAAAAAGAAAGAAGGAAAGAAAGAAAGAAAGAAAGAAAGAAAGAAAGAAAGAAAGAAAGAAGAAAGAAAGAAAGAAAGAAAGAAAGAAAGAAAGAAAGAAAGAAAGAAAGAAAGAAAGAAAGAAAGAAAAAGAAAGAAAGAAAGAAACCTCATTGCTGAAAATGCTCACCATCATTGGAGCTCTTGGCCAGTCATAACCTCTTTGCTGGGGGGTCTGGTCCCCGTGGGGCTGCCTGCCGGCTGGTCAGGGTGCTGGGTGCTGGAGGCTGGGTGCTCGGGGCAACTTCTTCAAATAAGACGAGAAGGAAGTTTGCGTAGACGGGCCCTTCCTTCGGGGACGATGTCTCCGCAGCCGGCGGCGCTGCTCGACAGCATTTTACCCACAGAACTTCTTTCAAGGTGGGAGTCGATCCTCAAACCCTGCGGCTGCTCTACCAACTCGGGTCACGCGATAGTCGGGTCCTTGGTTGTCATCCCAACATCTTCGCAGCGTCCCCACCAGGGGTAGTTTCCGTGTCAAGACAGCCGGCTCCTTGCTCGGCCCGAGAAGCCGCCCCCCATCCCTTGAGGTTTCATCACGACATTGAGTCCGTCCCCCCCCCCCCATCCTCGGGGCCACCTCTGGGCCCGGTTCTCTCGCTGTCCCCACTGCGGCTGCGGCGACTCTGTCCACTCAAGACTTGAGCCCTCGACGTCACCCACAAGGGCTGGAATCCACGTCGTCCACACCCCTGGGAATGTTGTAGCTGTCCCGGGAGTCACGGAGGATTTTTTTTTTTAAGATCTTATTTATTTATTCATGAGAGACACAGAGAGAGAGGGAGAGACACAGGCAGAGGGAGAAGCAGGCTCCCTGCAGAGCCCAACGTGGGGCTCGATCCCAGGACCCCGGGATCACACTTTGAGCCGAAGGCGGACGCTCAGCCACTGAGCCCCGCGGTGCCCCAGGAGTCACGGAGGATCTCACCCGCACCTGGCGAGCTGAATCCCCTTCAGGAGGCTTCCATTTACCTCGCAGGGACCCACAGAGGAGTCACCAGGTGCGGAAGCCACGGCCTCGCGACATGCTTTCCTCTTAATAAGACTTGAAAGTCAAAATGCCTCGGTGATCCTTGGGCTGCAGGACGAGGTGGCGGCGGCAGGTACGAAGGCGGCACAGTCCCGCGAGCATCGCCGTCGGAGCTCCCGGGCGCCCAGGTGCACTGCCCCGGAGCCATCAGGCTGTGACTGTTGTTTCGAGGTTGTACTTAGGTATTTGAAAGAGAGAGAGTGGGGGGGGGGCGGGGGGGCAGATGAAGGGGGAGAAGCAGGCTCCCCGCTGAGCAGGGAGCCCATGCGGGGCTCGACCCCAGGGCCCGAGATCGTGACTTGAGCCGGCGGCAGGTGCACAACCACTGGGCCACCCAGGCAGCCCTGAGCAGTGGGGTTTTGTTTTGTTTTTAAGATTTTATTTATTTATTCATGAGAGACACAGAAAGAGAGAGAGGCAGAACCGCAAGCAGAAGGAGAAGCAGGCTCCATGCAGGGAGCCCAATGTGGGACTCGATCCCGGGGCTCCAGGATCACGCCCTGGGCCGAAGGCAGATGCGCAACCACTGGGCCGCCCAGGGGCCCCGAGCAGTCGTGTTCTGGAAGGAAGCCTTTTTTTTTCTCGGAGCAGCAGGTCTCAGCAGCGGGCTTCCAATATTCCGTAAACCACGTGGCGGACAGCTGCGCTGTCCCCGAGGCTGCGTCCTGGCGGCAGAGCACTTGCGGGGGAGCAGGTGCAGAGAGGGAAGGGCCCGGGGCCTCGAGTGACCTAGTGACCGAGTGACAGCAGAGGCCGCGAGGAGGCCCAGCTGCGGGGCGCCCGGCAGGAGGTCGGCCGTCCTCGGAAGCCTGGGGCCAGGGCCCTGCCCGCCTCCCGAGCCGTGGGTGCGAGGCGCTCCTTCGCCCCGGGGAAGGCCGTTTGGTCCCGGAGGCCCCGCGGCCTCTCCAGGACACCGAGCTGGGCCTCTCCGTGCACTCACGTGGCCAGCAGGAGGGCGCACAGCCCGCGACAGGAGAATGAGCCACCTGTGCGCAACCTTGGGTGTGATGCCAAGTCCCCACACCAGATGGCGGGCGGTGATCATCTTTGCTTTTAGCCCGCAGCCCAATCCTATTCACGCTGTCGCAGCGGAGGGGACAGAAGGACTTCTGCTTTCTTTTCTTTTCTTTTTTCTTTTTTTTTATTGGAACTCAATTTGCCAACATATAGCATAATAGCCAAGTGTCCTCCTCAGTGCCCATCACCCAGTCACCCCAACCCACCACCCACCTCCCCTTCCACTACCCCCTGTTCGTTTCCCAGAGTTAGGAGTCTCTCGTGTTTTGTCACCCTCACTGATATTTTCACTCATTTTCTCTCCTTTCCCCTTTATTCCCTTTCACTAATCCTTATATTCCCCAAATGAATGAGACCATATAATGTTTGTCCTTTTCCCATTGACTTATTTCACTCAGCATAACGCCCTCCTGTTCCATCCACGTCAAAGCAAATGGTGAGACAAGAATCCATCAGAATCCTCGAGGAGAACACAGGCGACACCCTTTTTGAACTTGGCCGCAGCAACTTCTTGCAAGATCCATCCGTAAAGGCAAGGGAAACAAAAGCAAAAAGGAATTATTGGGATTTCATCAAGATAAAAAGCTTCTGCACAGCAAGAGGACTTCTGCTTTCTGATTGCTCCACACGTGCCAGACACTAGAGCAAGTGTGTTTCTTCTTTAACCCAGGCCTCACAAACACCTTCGATTTGTTGGCTGTGGCCGATTTACAGATGAAGAGCCCAAGGCTGAGAGAGCCTCAGACACTTGCCTGAGGTCACACAGCAGTGAGTGACTCAGGGGAACAGGATCAAACCCACACCTTGACTCCGGAGTCTGCAGTCTGTACCCATCGCACGGCTTCCCATTTGTCCTCTGTGAGGTCTCAAGCGTTCGAGTTCGTGCTCTAGCAAATTCTCTCCCTAAAATGCCAAACTGTTGTTTGAAAAGCTAGGGGATGAGCAGCATGCACCAGAGGCAGGCCCACCCCCCCACCTCCTCCTTCCAGGGCTTGCGGGGGGCAGGGCAACTGGGACGGGGGGACAGGCAGGCTCAGACACAGGGCAGCAGCAGCAAGGACAGCAAGGTCCATTTGGGGACCTGCCCATGGTTCCAGGGAGCCGGCATGGGGCATGGCCAGTGCCCAGGAGGGTGAGGCTGCAGCGGCAAAGGTCCCCCCAAGGAAGCCACGGGGAGGAGCTCGGGGGTGCCCTGCAGCAGTCTGGCTCACAGAGCCCACCATTATTTCCAGGAATTCCACAGACCAGTTGGTAAGCACAGCCATTATTAAGCACTCAATTATGCAAACTTACAATTAAATTACATTTAATAAGAGGTCATACATACTCAAAATTTATTGCTTCCTTATTGTCTTACCACACTTCGCGGTGGTCTCTACTGTTGAGGTTATTTGCAGCTGCTCATCTTAGAGAAGCAATACTGCATAAGCGTCTTGCTGAGTGCCTTCCCCGCCCCACCCTCAGGGACCTCAGGCTGTCCTCTGAGACCGCCCCGAGGGCACATTTACACCAGGAGATTGGCAGATGCTGCAAACCGGGCTTTCTCTCCAGGGTTCAGCACTTATCCACAAGCAGAGCACGCCCGTGTGTAGGGTACAATACAGTGAGATCTGCACTCTAAAAAGGTCTTGAGAACAGAGGGGTCAGGAGGAAACTTTCAGGTTTGGGAGCCGAGCAGTGGAAGCAGGACGGGTTTAGCCCATGCAGTGGGGCAGGCTCTGTGAGAAGCTGCTGGCTGACACCCAGACCTGGGAGCCTAAGCCACCCCAAAGCGGGTCTTCTCTTGGCCACCACGACATTGTGACAGCTGGCTCAACTTTCAAACAGGTGCCCCCACGGGATCCCAGCCTACTCTGACATCTGTGTGCTGCTCCGCCACCCTGGCCAGCAGGCTGGGAAGGGGGCCCTGGGCCACCCCCCGCCTCCACCTCGGAGCGTCAGGACCCACGTCCGGGGGAAAAGTCACTGGGAGGCCAGTGAATGCTTCCTCTGGCTGCCCAGATGCAGGCAGCCGTGCTGGTGAGCAGCTCAAAGCGGAAAGCGAGGTCTCCGTCCCCCCAGGACACCTGTCAGGTGCCTCCTGCAGGTAGAGTGCCCCCACCCAGCCGCATGCAGTGGGGCCCTGAGTTCCACTTCCACCTCTTGATCATAGTGTGACTCCTCTTTCAGCCTGTTTCCTCCCATAAAATGAGAAGTGTGTAGTTTTTAGATTTTTATTTACTGATTTTTTTTTTGCCAATGTTTATCAGTTTTGAGACACATTGGGTGACGTTTGGTGGTATCCGTCTGGGGGACCCCACAGCGCCTGGGTCCTGCTCTCTCAACCATCCTGGGCCTTCCCAGGAAGACATCCTTTGGGAACAAGGACAAGAAGGACACAGAGAGCTGTTGGGTCCTGGTGGCCAGTGTCCGGCAGGGCCTTTCGAGAAAGCTGAGCTCGAGGGCACTGCTTAGGCCAAGCCGGTGCTGGCCTACAGTCTGGGGGGGCAGCCACCATGTAAAACCGAGGGAGTGGCAAGGACACTCAAGGGCATTCGTCGGGTTCCCTTGTCCGCCTGCCTTACAGAGATTGGAGGCCGCACAGAGCCATATGTGACCCCCTTAGAGTGAGAGCAGAGCTGTGGGAAGGGGTGGCAACTTCTGGACTTATCAGATTTCCTTCTAGGCCATTTTTTACAACAGCTTTAGATTCATAGCAAAACTGAGCAGAAGGGACAGAAATTTCCTATAAGGTCCCTGTCCCCACACATGCACAGCCTGTCCCATCACCAGCATTCCCACTGAAGTGGAACATTGGTTACAATCAATGAGTCTACACTGACATCCTCACCCAGTTTACATCAGGGCTTCGTCTTGCTTTCGTACATTGTGTGGGTTTGAGCAAATATAAAGCGACACGTATCCATCATTACGGTTCCACACAGAGTGGTTTCACTGCCTTGCAAATCCCCACACTCTGCAGTTTATCCCTCCCTCCCCCCACCCCACCCCCGCCTCGGCGACTCCTGATCTTTTTACAGTCTTCGTGATTTTGCTTTTTCCAGAATGTCACACAGTTGTGTGTCATTTTCAGATTGTCTTTCACTCAGCAATATGCATTTAAGTTTGCTCCGTGCCTTTTCACGGTTTGATCGTTCATTTTCTTGTTAGCACTGAAAACCATTCCCTTGTCTGGATGGACCCCAGTTTATCCATTTACCTACTGAAGAACATCTTGGTTGCTTCTGAGTTTGAGCAATTATGAATAAAACTTGTGAATATCTAGTGCAAGTTTTGTGTGGACGTAAGTCTTCAGCTCCTTTGGGTAAAAACAAAGGAGCACGGCTGCTGGATCATGCAGTGTGAGTATGTTGAGTTTTATAAGAAATTGCCCAAGTGCCTTCCCCAGTGGTTGCACCATTTCCCATTCCCTCCAGCAGTGAATGAGAGTCCCTGTTGCTCCACATCCTCACCAGCATTTGGTGTTGTCAATGTTCCAGATTTCAGCCATTCTGATAGGTGTGTCGTGGTAGCTCACTGCTTTTGTAATTTGCGTCTTTCTGATGACATGGGATGTGGAGCAACATCTCATATGTTTATTTGCCATCCATATATCCTCTTTGATTAGGTGTCTGCTAAGAAACTTGGACCATTTTTTAAATTGCATTGTTTGTTTTCTTATTGTTGCGTTTTAAACGTTCTTCGTACATCTTGGGTAATCCTTTATCAGATGTGCCTATTGCAAATATTTTCTCCCAGATTGTGGCTTGTCTTCTCATTCTCTTGAGAGTGTCTTTCACAGAGGAAAAGTTTTTTTTCATTTAAATGAAGTCCAGCTCATCAATTATTTCTTTCACAGATCAAGCTTTTGATGTTATATGCAAAGTGTGATCAAACCCAAGGTCATTTAGATTTTCTCCTATGCTATCTTCTAGTTTTATAGTTTTGCATTTCCCATTTAGGTTCATGATCCATTTTGAGTTAATTTTCGTGGAGGGCACAAGGTCTGTGTCTAGATTTATTTCTACCCATGTGGATGTCAAATTGTTTCAGCACCATTTGTTGAAGACATGGTCTTTGCTGCATAGTATTGCCTTTTTTGCTTTGTCAAAGATCAGTTGACTGTATTCACGAGGGTCTGGGCTCTTGCTTCTGCCCTATTGATCTATTTGTCCATTTTGTTGATAATACCACATTGTCTTGATTACTGTAGCTTTATAGAAAGTCTTGAAGTCAGATAGTGTCAGTCCTCTAACTCTGTTCCCTTCAACATTGCGTTGACTATTCTGAGTCTTTTGCCTCTCCATAGAAACTTTATTTTATTTTTTTCCATAGAAACTTTAGAATCGGTTTTTCAATATCCACAAAATAACTTGCTGAGATTTTTATTGGGACTGCATTTAATCTATAAATCAAGACAAGAACCAACATCTTAGCAATTGTGAATCTTCCTATTTATGAACATAGGATATCTCTCTATTTCATTCTTTTTTTATTTCTTTCATCAGAGTTTTGTAGTTTTCCTCATATAGATCTTACACATATTTTGTTAGTTATAAACCTAAGTATTTCATTTTGGAGGAGGTGCTAATGTAAATAGCATTATGCTTTTACTTTCAAATTCCACATTTCCACCGCTGGTATATAAGAAAACAATTGACTTTTGTATCTGAATCTTATATCCTACAACCTCGCTATGATTGTTTATTTGTTCCAGTTTTTGTCAATTTTTTTCTTATGTTCTATATAGACAACCACATCATTAGTGAACAAACGTAGTTTTATTTCTTACTTCCCAATCTGTATGCCTTTTATTTCCTTTTCTTGTCTTATTGCATTAGTCAGGACTTCAAGTACTATATCAAAAAGGAGTGGTGAGAAGGGGCATCCTTACCTTGTTTCTAATCTTAATGGGAAAGCTTCAGCTTCTCGCCATTAAGTATGATGTTAGCTCTAGTTTTTTTTGTAGACATTCTTTATCAAGTAGAGGAAATTCTGTCTGTATTGTAAGTTTACTGAGAGTTTTATAAAGAATGGATGTCAAAATTTATCCATTAATTTTTGATCATTGAAATGATCATTTGATCAAATGATTCTTCTTTAGCCTGTTGGTGTGATGGATTACATTAAATGGTTTCCAAATGTTGAAACAGCCTCACACATCTATGAAAACTCCCACTTGATCAGGGTCTATTCTTTTTATACATTGTTGAATTTGAATGTTTGGTAGGATTCACCAGCAAACCCATCTGGACTTGGTGCAGTTTTGGAAGACTATTAATTGTTAATTCAACCATTTTAATAGATACAGTCTTATTCAGATTGCTACTTCTTTGTGTGTGAGTTTTGGCAGATTGTGTCTTTTGAAAAATAGGTCCATTTTATCAAAGTTGTGAGCACAGAGTTTATAGCATTTCTTTCTTTGTTTTCCTTTTTTATTGGAGAGTGAGTGAGAGCACCAGGAGAGAGGCAGAGGGAGGGGAGAGAGAGAATCTTAAACAAATTCACTGCTGAATGTGGAGCCCAAAGAGGGGCTCGATCACATGACCCTGAGATCATGACCTAAGCCAAAAGCAAGAGTCAGACGCTCAGCTACTGAGCCATCCAGATGACCCTCCTTTGTTATCTTTTTAATGATCTGTAGTGATGTCCCCTTTTTCATTTCTGATATTAATTTGTCTTTTCTTTTTTCCTTGGTTAGCCTGGGTAAAGGCTGATCAATTTTATTGGTAGTCTTTAACTCTCAAATTTTAAATATGTCACTCCACTCTGTTCTTGCATGATTTCTGAAGAGAAATTGAATGTAATTTTTTTAATTAAAGAATAATTGACATGTAAGGTTATATTAGTTTCAGGTACAACATAGTGATTCAATATTTATATACATTACAGAATGATCACCACAACAAATCTAGTTATCATCTGTCACCATATAAAGTTGTTACAAAGTTATTGACTATATCCTCCATGCTGTACATTACATCCAGGTCTTATTCATTTTAAGGATATGATTCTCATCTTTGTTCCTCCATAGGTAAGGTGTTTTCTCCTTTGGCTTCTTTCAAGGTTTTTTTCTTTATCTTTAATTTTCTGTACTTTGAAAATGAAATGCATAGATGCAGTTTTCTGGGTATTTATCCTGCTTAGTACTCTCTGAACTTTGTAGATCTGTGGCTCCATGTTTGGTGTTAATTTGGGGAAATTCTCAGTCATTCTTGTTTCAAATGTTTATTCTGTTCCTTTCTTCTTTCTTCTCCTTCTGGCCTTCCCATTACACCATGTCACACCTTTGTAACTGTCCCACAGTCCACAGATATTCTATGGTATGTTTTTCGGTCCGTGTTCTCTTTGCTTTTTAGTTCTGCGGGTCTCTATCGAGATATCCTCAAGCTCAGAGATGCTTTCCTCAGTCGTGTCCAGTCTACTAATAAGCCCATCAAAGGCATTCTTCATTTCTCTTACAGTGCATTTGATCTCTCGCATTTCTTTTTGGTTCTTCCTTAGGATCTCCATCTCTGCTTCCATGGCACACCTGTATTTGCATGCTGTCTACTTTATGAGGGCCCTGAGCATATTTATCGTTGTTTTAAATTCCCTGTCTGATGATTCCAACATCCCTGCCAAACCTGAGTCTGGTTCTGATATTTGCTCTATCTCTTCAAACTGTGGGGTGTTTTTTTTTCCTTTTAGTATATTTTGCAATTTTTTTCTTGCTAGCAGGACACAACGTACTGGGTAAAGGGAACCGCTGCAAGTAGGCTCTAGTGATGTGGTGGTGAGGTGTGGGCGGGAGAGAAGACTTCTGTAGTCCCGTGAGCAGGTCCTGGTTTTTGTGTGAGCCTGTGCTCTGGACTCTGAGCTTCCCACGTCCTTCTCAGCACTTCTCCCTTGGGTGGGACGGGCTGGCTAGAGCCAGCTGAAGCTGGGTGTTCCCCTGCCCCTGGGTCAGTTAGGCTCTGATAAAACCCCAGCAGGTTAGGCTCTGGGTAACTGGTTCCTCCTGAGCGCAGGCCTTGTGCTCTGGGGTACTTCAAGATGGCTCGTTTCCCCTCCTCCTGCCAAAAACACGAGGGGATTTCTCCCCGATGTTCCTGGTAAGAACCTGGAGGTGAAAACTCACAGAAGAGGGAGGGCCCTCCTTGATGGGTCCCCCTGGAGTTTTGACTCCAGGATTGTCCACACTGAGCATCCAACGATTCAAAAGCTCAGGTTTTCCTACCTTAGCACTGGCTCCCACAGAGGTTTCTGCTTGTGGGCCCCTGCCCAGTACGTTGGGATTCTCTGTATTCACCTGCCAGTCTCTCCAACTTTAGGGGCAGCAGTTTACCCTGTGACCTCCCTTCTCCTATATATACATCTAAGTGTTGCTGCTTTTACCGTCGGTTCAACTATTTACTTACTAGGACAGAATGGCAACTTCAAGTTCCTTATATGCTGGACCAGAAACCAGAACCATTTACCTACTTTTAAGGCATTCTGGATGTTCTTTTTGTTTATTTGAACATAAATAAGCAGGAGTCAGCTAGAGGTGTGGTCAATCCTCTACTGAAAGAATCCATTCCCACCTTCTCATCCACATCCTCCAATGCATATTTACCCAGATTCCTTGGTTTTCTTCTAGAACCAAGGAGATGTTCAACTCTGATGTCTCCAAAAAGCCTCTGAAATGGATCAAAATAGGACATCCATTATCTTAATTCTAAACCACACCAAAGCCATAAAAACTCAATCTTACCTCCTGCTTGTCTATCTCCCACCTGAATGATCCCCAATATTGGGGGAGTCAGGGGACAGCCCAGCCCAAATTATCCCAATGCCAAAGCAAAGCAAGATGAACCCCTGTGATGCCCCTCCCAGTAGACTTTACCATAAAGAAGTTAAAAGTCAAAAATTCCCCCACTGAAGTTAAAGTCGCAGTGGAATGAAAGCCTCCTGAACCATCTGGCACAGAGACTCATCTATCAGGATCCGAATGTGGGGTGAAGCCCAGCGGGGGCTGGGGCTGAGTCATCTTTCACTAACCAGGTGGTTTCAGGAGCACTTCCACAGCAGGAATTAACCCAACCTCAGTTCCCCAGAGTGGCCAAGACAATAGGGAGAGGTCCCCATATCA
This sequence comes from Canis lupus dingo, assembly GCF_003254725.2. NCBI lineage: Eukaryota > Metazoa > Chordata > Mammalia > Carnivora > Canidae > Canis > Canis lupus. The sequence continues at coordinate 69,970,891 of NC_064250.1, forward strand.
GATTCAGCCCAAGGGAAGCCAGGGTCTCCCCTCTGCCCTGCACAGAGCAGAGGAGGGACCAGGGACCCCCTGGGTGGAAACAGGAAGCCAGGAGAAGGGAACCCCTGTGCTCATCAGCACCGAGACGAGACGCCAGTTGTTCATAGTTCACACCTTGTGAGCTTAAAACTCAGAAGAAAATCTCCAACCAGGAAGCAAGCTGTGAACCACCTTTATGTGGCTGCTTCCCTTGGAAAACAGGATCCAAAACATCCCTCCTTCTTTTAAACTCGGGGATTTTGCCACTGCAGGTGGTACCTCAAGCCCGATTTCACCTCGTCCTCTGAGGTGGGGGTATCTGCTGCTTTTATGCCCCAATATGAGTCCTCATGGCAGCTGGACCCCACTTTCCCTTAAGGGATACCACTCTCTCTTGGCCATGCCTGTGGGGAAGCCACTGGACTAAAAGGAGGTGATGACCCAGGGACAACAATCTAGAACATTCCAACTGGTCAGGAAGGGGCACAGGATCCTGGGCTTCAGTTTATAAGATTCTGAAGCTGCAGGGCCACTGTCAAGTGACCTAAAGAAGCCCAGCTGAGATCCCTGCTGACCTCCCTGGAGCCCCAGTCAAGCTGTACCTGAAGCCAGGTCTAGGCTTTTCCAGGTTTTGTGAACAAATAGATTCACTTTTCACTTAAGCAAGGCTGAGTCAGATTTTCTGTGGCTCATACAGCTAGAGAAGCCTTTATCCTCACAGTTCTGGTGTCTAAAAACTCTTTTGGGGACGCCTGTGGGGTCAGCAGTGGAGCGTCTGCCTTTGGCTCAGGGCGTGATCCCGGAATCCTGGGATCAAGTCCCACATCGGGCTCCCTGCACGGAGCCTGCTTCTCCCTCTGCCTATGTCTCTGCCCCTCTCTCTCTCTGTATCTCATGAATAAATAAATAAAATCTTTTAAAAACAACACACACAACCTCTTTTTATTTCCCCTTTAACACACCTCCACCCACATACAATGTGGCACATACATATATACCCACAACAAGAAAGCCTACAAGGAAAAGTTCTAGACCTCACAGTCCCTGAGCCAATGGCCTGCTACGCCTCTGTTCTTCCCTGAGGGAACCCTGTGGTTCTCTCCTCTTCTAGAATATTCTTTCATAGATGAGGCTGCCCCAAGGCAGAGTTCTCTAGTGGCCCAAATTCATCCTCATTGGAAAGTGACCCTCTGTGTATTGACTCCCCACCCTCTACCCCGACCTAGCTGATGCTCAGCTCCTGAATTTCCCTTGAATTTCCCAGGGGCAGCTGAAGCCTCCTCCTGCCACTTCTTCTTCCTGCAGATCTGGGCTCCCCTTCTGTTCTTCCCCCTTCTCCCACCGCTCGGGACATCTCCTTCTGCTTCTGCACCTGCCACATGGACAAACGGGATGGAGGGAACAGTGTTGTTCCTGTGTTCCCCATCTCTGTTTTGCCTGTAGGACCAATTCCTGGTTTTAACTTGGACCCAGTGCCCCCAGAGAGGCTGGTGTCCCTCTCCTCGTGGCCAGGTGAGTTTGTGTGTGAACCACCTTCTGGGGCCTGCCCTACTTCTGCATGGCACACCTGACTGGGGCCGATGGTTCCAGCTTTGGGTCTTTTTTTTTTTTTAAGATTTTATTTATTTATTCATGAGAAACATAGAGAGAGAGGCAGAGACACAGGCAGAGGGAGAAGCAGGCTCCCTGCAGGGAACCCGATGTGGAACTCGATCCTAGGACCCGGGGATCACGCCCTGGGCCAAAGGCAGATGCTGGACCACTGAGCCACGCAGGCATCCCAGCTTTGGGCCTTTTAAATTCCCTTCTTATGTTTTGGGTTTTGCTAACGTTCCCTGACATGGTCCTCTGCCTCGGCCCAACAAGCAAATGGGAGGGTCAGTGATATCTTTTCCCTTTACCTGGTCATGAGTTAACCACCCACCATACCCCTGGGGCCCGCACCCACAGACCGCATCCCTAAAATTTACCCGAGACGAGTGACTCTTCAGTCAACAAGTACTCATTGAGGGCCTGCTATGTGCCAGGCACGGTTCCCGGTGCTGGAGCTGCATCTGTGAACAAGGCAGATAAAGAACCCCACCTGCACGGAAGCACAGACAACAGAGCGTAACCATAATTAACCTGCCAACTCTCCGACGGGTTAAGTGAGTGCTACAACAAAAACAGCGCTGGGGAAGGGGCACAGGGGCCGGCACGGGGCTGGTTGCAAGGCTGAGGTTGGAGCACAGATTCGCAGGCGGCAGCACTGGCAGGAACAGCAATGAGAGCCAGGCAGTGGGAGCCCTGAGCCAGGCCAGGGGCTGGTGGCCAGCGTGGCTGGAGCCCAGGGTGACAGAGATTTTCAGGTGGTTTAAAGGATTTTGATTTTTACTGTTTTTTTTTTTCATTTGTTTTTATTGAAGTTTGATTCGCCAACACACAGTCTAACACCCAGTGCTTGTCCCATCAAGTGTTGGTTTTTACTTGGAGTGAAGGGAGGAGCCATTGAAGGCTCTGAGTACAAAGGCACATGAGCTGACTTGCAATTTAACAGAACCAACCACTCCGACCATTAAGAAATGAGTATGATGCCTCCAGGATCCAGACCGGAGACCACAGCGGCTGGACCACGCGGCAGCCAGGGAGGTGGTGAGAAGAGGTCAGATGAGGATGCGGATATGTTTTGAAAGAAGACCCAGGGGGGTTTCCTGGTGGCCTCCACATGAGGCATGAGGGAGGAGAGGGGGAAGGAATGGCGCCCTGGTTTGGGCCTGAGCACTGGAAGGGGTGGAGGTGCTATCCATTGCCTTTCATTGTCAGAGAGGTGAGGCTGCAGGAGGTGACAGGGCTGGGTTTGGGGTGTGAAATGTGGGACATCATCAGCCACAAGGAATCAACAGCTGGGGGTGGATGGGAGATGTCAATGTGGGTGCGCTTGCCATACAGATGAGACCCCCGAGGGGTGAGTGTAGATAGGAACCAAGGACTGAGGATGGAGAGGAGCTGAGAGGTGTGGAGGCATTGGTGGGAGCAGAGGACCCCCCCTCAAAACAGCTCCGTCCAGGGCTGGAGACACGCACAGAACAGAAAGGGGACTTGAGTGAGGGAGGCACGTCCTGCATATCGGGGGTGCTATAGACCACCGACGGGGAGGGGGGAGACTGGGATATGGGGACAAGAAGACAAGCCTCTGTGTTGGGCTCACCAGTCCGCAGCCCGCACCTGAGCTCCGCCTTCATTGAGATGAGGTCCCCCTGACCCCACAGCTCCACCCCGCTGTCCCCGCTGTCCCCGCTGCCCTGCAGGGTGACACTAGGGAAAGACCACCTACCGGGTGCAGAGAGGGAACCTGCCCAGCCCCCCAGGGGTCTGCCTGGAGCGCTGGGGGACAGCAGCCCGGGCCCAGGGGACAGGCCGGGGCCAGGCCGGCTGCCCCTCTCCCGGCCTGCCCGCCGGCAGCTCAGGGTCCAGGGAATGGGAGGGCACAGATGGGCTTACCTGCGGAGACCCCGCGGACAGCCATGCCCACGTGGACGGCGGAGCCACCTGTGACTCCTGCAGCCAGTCCCATGGGCGAGGTCCCCCCACCGGAGCCAGGGCCTCTTCCCCCACCAACAGCGCAGGTGGGTCCCCACAAGATGCAAGCGACAGAGACGGAGCTGCCAGGCTGAGAGGCCGGGCCCCACACCCCCACCCCACCCACCACCCCACACCACCACCTCACACCCCCACCACCCCCACCCCACCCATCCCACCCACCACCCCACACCCTCCACACTCCCACCCCACACCCCCACACCCTCATCCCCGAACTCCACCCCACCCACCCCCAATCCCACCCCCCCACCTCCACCCCACCCACCCCCCACCACCACCCCACCCCCCACCACCACCCCCCATCCCCGCCCACCCGGAGCCCACTCTCCAGGAATGTCCCGGGAGCTCTGCCGGCGAGAACGCTGGAGCCCAGCCAGTCCTTAAATCCACGCGGGCAGGTGGAGCCTTCACTGCACAGAGGAGGAGACTGAGGTTCAGAGGGGTCAACTCATGTGCCCAGGCACACGGCCCTGGAGTAGCCGACAGGCGTCTCCAGGGTCCGGCTGGTTCTTTACGCGGTTTTCCTGGGTTCTCCTCCCAGGCCCAGGCTGTCTGCCTGGGAAACTCATGCTTGGTTTCCTCTAATTATTTCTTATTTTATTTTATTGTTTCTATTGTATTATTTTTAGCACCAAGAGCCCAGGGCTACTTCCTATGCCTACCGCAGTCACCGCCCCGCGTTGGGCACCAGGGCCCAGCCTGGCATAGGAACCCCGGTGGGTCAGCTCTGCCTGCCTCTTGAAGGCTCATCCGGTCATTGGATTTCTTTCATCAGGACCTGTCCTTGAGCCCCCACCTCTGGTATAAAATTAAACAAGTAAAATGTGATTGTACCCAACCAAAACAATGCCAGCAACCCAAAGGAAGCTGGGCTCCCACACCTCCGAGGAGCTGGCTGGACGCCGGCCGGCCGGTGCTCTGGGCTCCCATGGCCAAGGGAGGAAAAGCTGACTCCCAGCCCCCAGGAAAGGCTCCACTGGGTGCTGGCGGCATCCTCCTTAGCTGCCTCCAAGGGCGGCTCCGGAGGCTCTAGGCGCCCAGCACTACTGGGTCCCCTTGTCATTGGGCCTTCGCTCACTATCTCCAGAGGAGAGGAGGGAGAGGAGGGAGAGAGGGAGGGAGGGGCAAGGGGATGAAGGAACCCAGGAAAATGAAAGCCAATCAGAGCAAGGTGTCTGGGGTCACAGGTGGGAGACATTCCTCTGTCTGGGGAGCTGGGGCAGCCAGGGGCTCTCACAGAGGCGCAGAAGCTGGGACTCAGCTGGTATTTGCCAGAAGCTTCCCCGGTGTCTGGGGCGGCCCCTGCTGCCCTGGAACCCAGAGGGGCGGGGAGGGGGAGGGGCCGAGGGAGCAGGTCGGCTCAGCCAGGTGGCCCCACAGGTAGTCTCACACGCCACCACATTTCCTTCTCACTCTTTGAACAAGTCCGTGAGAAGATGCCGGGGATCCCCAGGCGCCACTTTTTGGGGCTGAGAAAGATTGATTCTAGTTTCGGGTTGGCCGCCCACTGCCTCCTGGGGATGTTAGTGAGCCCCTCTCCCAGGACAGCCCAGAGCTACACTGTCCTCAGGCTGCTACTGAGCCAGTCTGAGCTGAGCCACATTGTAAATGCAAGATACACTCTGGAGTGTAGACTTTGGGGGGGCGGGGGGCGGGGGATGCAGAATTTCTCTTAGTACGTTTTGTATCAATTGCATGTTAAAATGATGTTTGGGGTGTATTGGGTCGAATCAAAGATATATTAAGATTAATTCACCTGTTTCTTTTTACTTTGTCAATGTGGCTACTAGAACATTTTAAGTTACATATGCGGCTCTCATTCTACTTCTGTTGGATGGTGTGGGTCTAGAGAGTTCTAAGGTCTTTTGGTTTTTTTTTGTTTTGTTTTGCTTTTTTTCCTAAGGTCTTTTGATGTGAGTGTTGTATGAGCTATGCTACTCCTCCCCGCCCCCCGCCCCCCCCCCCCCCCCCCGCCACACACACACACACAATAAGAAGAATCTTGATCTTGTTTGCTGGTTTTCTGATGAGTTAAGTAAGTGTGATATTACGGTGGGAAGGACCAGGCAGCCGGGATGCAGCAGGGCCGTGAATGAAACTTTAAGAGGTTCTTGCCTAGACGGGAAAGGGGAGAGGCTCCTTGCCTTTCTCTCTTCTGGGTCTTCCCTGGGAAGGCAAGGGGGAGGGGCTGGGCATACCAGTAAGGGCTGGTGCAGAGAGAAGCATCCAGTTCTGGGGAGTCTGTGGCCCCCAGCAGCCCCCAACTCTTCTCATGGAGGGGCGGAGGGTGTCCAATGGCTTAACCTTCCAGAGAGGTTTTCCTGAGGAGGCACTTCCTTCCTATGTTCTAGAGCAGGGCCCTGTCTACCCACAGTCTGGCCAGTGCCAGCCTCACAGGGGCTGGAGGTCACGGCCTCTCAGCCTCAAGGTTCATTCATCCCAAGGTAGGCTGGTGGCACAGCTTGATAGATGCATGTCTCCAGGTCCCAGGAACCCAAGGGTGGTTTGGGGAAGTGGAGCTGCCTCTGGAGAAAAGCCTAGTTCAGGGGTCAGGGCACCTCGGTGCACAGAGGTACCTCAGTGAAACAAGACTGGCTGGGGACAGGGTCCAGGGAGAGAGTGTGAGTGGAGGGCCTCCCCTAGCAGGAAGCTAATCAAGCTCTTCCCGGGCTCAAAGCAGACCCCTCTGGCCAAGCCAACATGCAAACCAGGGGCTGGACAACTTTGCACACATGCTGGCTATGATTTGTCCTTTCCATGCAAAGTTACCGTGAGATTTTGGTCCTCCCCATCTTTCACCCAGTGGCCACTCCTGGGGAGCATCCCTCAGCTTCCAGAATGCCTGCCCCCGACCCCTCCTCAGCTGGCCTGCAAAAAGTCGCTGTGCCAATTAGGAAGGGACACCCCTGGATGGTTGTGGGGCTCGGATGCAGAAGGAGCATGGCTGGGTGTCAGCCCTACACAGCGCCCACTGGTGCACAGCCCACCACGCTCTTTGCCATCTGCTCTTCGCGTGTTCGACTGTGGGCCCTGCCCTGGCAGCGATGGGTCTGCTGTGCTCACCGCTGGCTCCGCAGGCACTCAGCAAAGCACATTGCATAGCAGGGCCCAGGGGATGACTCAGCAGGAGTGGGACGGTGCGGGTGTCCCCGGAGGGGCCAGCCCGGGAGACGCTGCTGTGTGGCAGGGTCCAGAGCACACTGCTGGACGTGGGCAGAGCTGAGACAAGCGACCATTTAGAGACAAATAAATTAGAGACTATGCAGAGCTGCCATGACAAGCACCACAAACTGAGTGCTGTTAGGGGCTGAACAGCGCCCCCCCCCCCCCCCCCCGGCCCCTAGGACCTCAGACGGTGACTCTTTCTGGAGATGGGGCCTATAAAGAGGTGAGCAAGGCTGAATGAGGTCACGTAGGTGGGCCCCGATCCAACAGGACTGGGGTCCCTTTAGGAAGACGAGATCTGACACACACAGAGACACAGCCCTCTGCAAGCCAAAGAGAGAGGCCTTGGGAGGCACCAGCCCTGCCAGCGCCTTGATCAATCCCAGACCATTAGCCTCTGGGACTGTGGGAAAACAAATGTTGCTTCAGCCACGTGGTCAATGGTATTCTGTGATGGCAGCACCAGCAAACTAGCACCGTGGCTTCCAATAATGATGTATTGCCTCAGAGGTCTGGGGGTGGGAACTCCTAAATCCAGGTGCAGGCAGGGCCGCCTCCAGGCCTCCCTCCCAGCGTCTAGTAGTTGTTTGGCTTGTGGCAGCTCCATGCAGTCTGCATGTGGCATCCTCTCTGAGTGGGTATCTGTGTGCTGGTAGACACTGGTCGTATTACAGTAGCACCCACCATTGTGACCCCCTCTTAACTTACATATGTCTGTAGAGACCTTATTTGCAATAAGATCACATCCTGAGATGCTGGGGGTTAGGACTTTAGCACATGAATCTAGGATGGAGGACACAACTCAGCCTGTTATGAATTAACTTGTGTCCCCCCCAAAATTCATATGTTGAATCCCAAACCCCCACTGTGACTATATTTGGAGTTTGGGCCTTTAGAGAAAAATGAGGTCATAGGGTGGAGCCCTAATCCTATAAGGTTGGTGTCCTTCTAAAAAAAAAAAAGAAAAAACACCAGAGATCTCTTTCTTCATGCACACACACATAGAGAAAGGTAAGGACACAGCAGGAGGGCAGTGTCTCCAAGCCAGGAAGAGTGTTCTCTCCAGAAACCCTCCCTGTCAGCACCTCAGTCTCAGACTTCTGGCCTCCAGATGGTGAGAAAATCAAATTCTGTCGTTGAAGTCAGCCAGTCTGTAGTGTTTTGTTACAGCAGACTGAGCAGATTAAGACACACACCATAACAGAGTCTTGTCCAGCAGATAGTTAGTTGCCAGTGACAGAAACTCAGATTAAAATCACTTTAAACAAAAAGAAAATGTCTTAGGTCAATGACAGAGCAGTCCAAGATCTGGGTGCCCCAAGACCCAGGATTTCTTCTGGCTCTTTCTTTTTCTCTTCTGCATCTGCGTCTCCTGGCTCCTCTTTCCTCATGCAGGTTCTGCCCTGGGGTAAGTCTCCTCAGCAGCAGCTTTGTGGAGGGGAAGCACCTCCTGTAGAGGGTCAGGCCACGCTGCTGAGGGGTTTAGAGGCCAGGCCAATGGGCTGGCAGAGGGGCAGGGTTGTCCTCTCAGAACACAGAGGCTGACCGTAAAATGCAGAGTTCAAAAAAAAAGATTCCAACGATGAAAAACAAAGAGACCCTGGAGCGACAGAAAGAGCTCCCAATGCCAAAGGCGGATCCATCTGAGCAACAAAATAACCTCATATTGGATTAGAACCCAAAGTAAAAATAAAGAAGTAAGTAAGTAAATAAATAAATAAATAATCCAGAGTTCATATTGCTATTGATGATCGAATAAATAAATGTGACAAAAGAGACAAATCTCCCATGCAGAAAAATTCAAAATAATTTGTATTTTGAATACAATAATTTGGCAGATACCCCACCCTCAAGGAGCACGACTTCCCACTCAAATGGGGGCTGCAAGTGACTTCCTTCCAAAGATAACAGTGTGGATGCAGGGAGGTAATGTAGTTTTTGTCAGGAGAAACCTGACACCTGACGTCATCTCAGCCAAGGGCCCAAGGTCAGCATCGACAGTGATGCATCATGTTGATAGGACGTCCCTTGAAATGATGTGATGAAAGTAAAACTTGACTTCTGTGCTCTCCTCCCCAAAATCCCATAACCCCAGCGTAATCACAAGAAAGACATCAGACAAAACCCAGTCGGGGGACATCTTAGAAAACATTCAACGAGTAGTTCTCAAAATGTCAAGGTCATAAAAACAAGGAAAATCTAAAAAACTGTCACAGCCAAGAAGAGCCTACGGAGATGTGAGGGCTAAATGTAATGTGATTCTTGGAGCAGAAGGACAATAGGGAACAACTAAGGGAATCTGAATCACGTATGGAATTTGGTCGATAAGAGTATGGCAGTAGAGGTTCAATAATTGTGACAAGTGCACCATATCACAACAGCCAGGGACGCCCTGTGGAGCGTATAGGAACTCTCTGTGCTATCTTCATAATAATTCTGTAGCTGTAAAAGGGTCCTCAGGTAAAAGGCTTATGTAAAACTAAATAAAATCAGGACCAGGTCCTGTGATGGTTACTTTCACGTCAACTTGACTGGCCACATTAAAATTATTTCTGGGCACATCCAAGAGGGTGTTTCGGGATGAGATTAGCACTTGAATCCGTGGACTCGGTGTAGTGGATGGAGCGCTCTCCCCATTGTGCATGGGCACTGATGCAGCTGGGCACAGTGAGCCCCTAGATTCTTTTTTTTTTTTAAGATTTTATTTATTCATTCATGAGAGACACACAGAGAGAGGCAGAGACATAGGCAGAGGGAGAAGCAAGCTCCATGCAGGGAGCCCAACATGGGACCCGACCCAGGACTCCAGGATCATGCCCCAGGCCGAAGGCAGGCACTAAACCGCTGAGCCACCCAGGCATCCCCGAGCCCCTAGATTCTGATGAGTTTTCTGTACCAGTGGAAAGGGTCTCCCCAACCAACAATGGTATCGCCTCTCCACCCAAAGATATATGGGACTCTCCACCTCCATCTGGGGGGATGAGCCCTGTATTGTCCGAGAATGTCGTAACCATCCCCCCTCAGCAGGTGTCATGCAGGACCATGCTGATTCTCAGGAGCCACCTCCCCAACCCCCCATCTTTGCTTCTTGACTTTCAACTAAGCTCTAGCCCCCCCAGGTGAGATTTAAAATGTGATTCACAAGGAGGTGTGTTACATCCCAAGACAACTGCCTGAATTTTCTAATTTGTACAGATGGAAATATGGGGAACATGTGTGGGAATGGACCCTAAGGGTGTGGGATACGGCGAAAGGAACAAAAAGTTGGTCAAGCCCAATATTCTGACATGTGCTCACTAAGCAGAGCTTTTGCATTTAATGTTGCAGCCGGGGATGTTAGGAGGGGCTCCCGTGCCTTGGCTGATTAAGGGGCTGAAACACAAGCCCGAAGGTGGCCCAGTGTGGGTAAACCAGACTGTGCTTTGCTCTAATGTGCGGAAAGGGCTCAAAGGTCCCGAAAGATGGGGCAGTTGGAATGGATTGATCATTTAAGATCTACTCGCCCCCACTGGGAGTGTCCAGAAGTCACACCTCTCACTAATACTTTGAGGAATGAATTGGTTAGGGGAGCCCCTGCATCCTTACAGAGCCCTGTGATTGTCCTTGTCTGTGGGCCAGCCCTCCCAGGGGGAACTTTGGTCACTTATCAAGGAAACATAACTGCCGTGGGAGTGATGGGAACCCAGGTTGGCGGGGACCAAGTGGCGGCACACAGCTGCCAGAGACCAGGTGGGCGTGCTTACCGCAGCAGACAGCAGCGTCAAAGCAGCGATGAGAACAGTCTGACTCCGGCAGACCCAGGCTGTTGGCTAAAAGATCATGACGTTCCTGGAAGTGAAATGGAGCCTACTACATTCTTACTGGGTCTGTATAAGCAGAAAATTTCTAAGTGAACAAAGGTCTGACCTGAATCATAAAAACAGAAAGTCACAGCCCGTCAATCAAGCCCCGGTCTTGAGCTGGTTTATAGACTCAGGACCCCTTGAAGCAAGTGGGGGCCAGGGCCCCTTGAGGAAAGCCCCAGCACACTGCTGAAAATGTATCCTGTCGATCTTTCTCCCAGACTTCCTCAAAGGGACAAAGGGCCCCAAAGGGTTTTTCCCAGGGTAACTATACACCAAGGAGGCAGTGGGGGTGGGAATATCAGATCTTCGGAGGACTGCTGGATCCGGGCTCTGAATACTGATTCCAGGAGACCCAAAATGTCACTGTGGCTCACCAGTCAGAGCAGGTCAGGCAGTCCACGCACTTTTAGCTCAAGCGTGTCCCACAGTGGGTCCAGAGAGGCCCCAAGCCCACCTTGTGTTTCTTTCCCCATTTCCAGATGGCACCATTGGAATTGATACACTTGGTAGCAGGAAGACGTCCCCCTCCCCTGCCAGTGGCCCATGATCTGTCTACAAGGGCTAGCATGGTGGGAAAGACCAAGTGGAAGCCCCAGGACCACAGCTACTTGGGAAAATAGTATACCAAAAGCAATATCACATCTCTGGAGGGATGCAGAGATGAGTGCCACCAGCAAAGCCTTGAAAGATGCAGAGTGGTGACTCCCATCACTTCCCCACTCACTTCACCTATTTGGCCTGTTGCAAAGACAGATGAATCCTTTTTTTTAATATTTATTTATTTATTTATTTGAGGGAGAGAGGGGCAGAGGCAGAAGGAGAGAGAGGATCTCAAGCAGACTCCCCTCTGAGCATAGAGCCCAACATGGGGCTCGATCCCAGGACCCTGAGATCCCAACCTGAGCTGAAATCAAGAGTCGGCCACTTAACCCACTGAGCCACCCAGGTGCCCAGGACAGATGGATCCTGAGAATGACAGTTAATTATCATTGGCTTAACCAGTTCATGACTCCTGTTGCAGCCACTGCACCAGATGTACTTTCATTGCTTGAGCAAGTTAACACATCCACTGACACCTGGAATGAGCTCTTGGCCTGGGAGATGCACTTTTCTCCATCCCTATGCATAAGATCCAGCAGAATCCAGCTGCTTTCAGCTCCTGAAGCCAGCCATGCACCTTCACGGCCCCTTCCTCAGGGATGTATCGGCTCCCTCATTCTATGTCATAATTTAGTTCACAGGGATCCTGACTACTTATCCCTTCCATAGGATGTCACACTATTCCATTTTATCGATGACATTTACGGATTGGACCTATTGAGCAAAGAGCAACAACTCCTCTAGAGTTATAGGTAAGATGTCCGAGAGTGGGAAATCCAACTCTCAGGAGGCTTCTACCTCAGTGAAATTTCTAGAAGCCCAGTGGTGGTGGAAAGGGAGGTGGGTAGGGGATGGGGGTGACTGGGTGACAGGCACTGAGGGGGGCACTTGATGGGATGAGCACTGGGTGTTATGCTATATGTTGGCAAATTGAACTCCAATTAAAAAAAATTTTTTTTAAAGAAGGTAAAGGGTAAGTGGTTGCATCTGATCCCTCCTACAACCGAGAAAGAGGCACAATGCCCAGTAGGCTGCTTTGCATTTTGGAGGCAACGTAGTCCTCATTTGGGTGTGTTGCTCTGGCCCATTCACAGAGTCACCCAAAAAGCTGCTAGTTTTGAGTGGTGCCCAGAGCAAGAGAAGGCTCTGCAAAGGCCCACGCTGCTGTGCCAGCTGCTCTGCCTTTTGGGCCACGTGATCCAGCAAATTCAAAGGTGCCTGACGCATCAGTGACAGATAGGGATGCTCTTTGGAGCCCTTGGCAGGCCCCTAGAGGAGAATCGAAGCACCGGCCCTTAGGATTTTGGAGCAAGGGTCTGCCATCATCCACAGATAACTATTCTTCTGCAGCAACCGATCCTGGCCTGCTATTGGGTCTTAGTAGTGACTGAACACTTGCCCATGGGCCACCATGTGCCCTGAGTCATCCACCGTGAGCTGGGTGTTATCTGACCCACCGAGCCATGGACTGCAGCACTCCATCATCAGATGGAAATAATAGGTATGTGAGCAGGTCGGAGCAGAGCCTGAAGCCACAAGGAAGTTACCTGAGGAAATGGCCAAATATCCATGGTCCCCACCCTGCCACACTGCCTCCTCTCCCAACTTGTACCCCTGACATTACTTGGAGATCCAAACAATCAGTTCACAGGGGAAGAGAAGACTTGGGGCTGGTTTATAGACGCTTCTGCACAATCTACTGGCACCCCCAGAAAGGGGACAGCTGCAGAACTACAGCCTCTCTCTGGGACATCCTGAAGAGCTGTGGGGAAGGAAATCCTCCCGGGGACAGAATGTTGAGCAGTAACCTAATCGTTCACTTTGCTTGGACGTAGAAATGTCCAGACATACGATTATATCCCAGTTCATGGGCTGGGAGACAATGGTTTGGCTTGATGGTCAGGGACTTGGATCCTCACCAAAGGATGGCCTCAGCAGAGGAGCATTTTAATAATCAAGTAGGTAGATTTTAATAATGAAATGATGGCCCCTTTCCCCAGCCACCCCTGTCGTGCCCCAACAGGCTTGTGAACAAGGTGGCCATGGTGGCAGGGATGGAGGTTATGCGTGGGCTTAGCAGCACGGACTTGCCCTCACCAAAGCTGATCTGGCTACCGTCTGGCAGAGTGCCCAATCTACCAGCAACAGAGACCAACATTGAGCCATTCATATGGCGCCATTTCCTGGGATGATCAACCAGCTGCTACCTGGTGGCGGGTTGATTACACTAGACCATTTTCCCTGTGGAAGAGGCAAAGTCTTATTCTTATTGGAAAAGATGTTTACTCTGGGTATGGATTTTCCTTCTTCGCACACCCTCCTTCTGCCAAAACTACCACCTATGGGCTTACAAAATGCCTTATCCACTGTCAAGTTGCTTCACGCATCATCGCTTCTGGTCAAGGAACTCAATTCTTAGCAAAGAAGTGCAGCAGTGGGCCTGTGTTCCTGGAACCCACTGGTCCTTCCATGTCCCCACACTGTCCTGGGGCAGCTGACTTGAGAGTGGGGTCAAATGGCCCTTTGAAGCATTAGTTATGGTGCAGCTAGGTGGCAGTACCATGCAGGGCTGGAGCAAGGTTCTCCAGAAGGTTGCATATGCTCTGGACAATATCCAAGACATGGCGTGATTTCTCCGATAGCCAGGACTCGAAGGTCCAGGAATTAAGGTGTGGAAATGGGAGTGGCACCACTCACTATTATCCCTAGTGACCCGTGAGCAAATGTTTGCCTCCTGTTCCCTCAACTTTATGTTCTGCTGGCCTAGAGATCTTACTTCCAGAAGGAAGAATGTTTCCACCAAGACACACAATGACTCCACTGACCCGGAAGTTGGGTTGGCACCCAGGCACTTTGGGCTCCTCGTGCCTTGGAAACAACAGGCAAAGAAGGCAGTTATGGTGTTGGATGGGGCGATTGATCCTGACCTCAAGGGGAAATTAGGCTACTCCTCCACAGTGGAGGTAGGGTATGGGATGCAGACATACTAAGGGCGTCTCTTAGTGTTACCATGGCCCACAGTCAGAAAACTGCAACAAGCCAATCCAGGCAAGACTACCAGTGGCCCAGACTCTTCAGGAATGAAGGTTGGGGTCACCCCACCATATAAAGAAACATGACCAGCTAAGATGCTTACTTAAGACTAAGGGAATAAGAATGGGTAGTAGAAGTAAGGCGTTACGAATACCAGCCATGACCACACGACCAGTTACAGGGACAGGGACTATAATCATCATGTATTTCCTTCTTATTTTGCTATGAATGTGTGTGTATGTGTGTGTTTTCTTTCCTCTCTTATTCCTTTATCATGTTACTTAAGATATAATGACTCTGTATCCTAGTATTTAAGAATTGCTCATTTTAGGGATGCCTGGGTGTCTCAGGGGTTGAGGGTCTGCCTTCAGTTCAGGATGTGATCCCGGAATCCCAGGATCAAGTCCCACATCAGGCTCCCTGCGAGAAGCTTGTTTCCCCCTCTGCCTGTGTCTCTGCCTCTCTCTATGTGCCTCTCATGAATAAATAAATAAAATCTTTAAAAAAAGAATTGTTAATTTTACATCACGGTATTTATGTTACAGAAAACCAAGGAGAAGAGCAAATATCACTCAAGGATATTACCTCCTCATCTGGGGATGGAGTCAGCATGTTTTCCGTTGTACACAGGATAGCTGTAACGTGTCGGCGGAATTATGACCTTGTTCATGTTTGTTCGGAGATAAGTATGGTTTAGGAGATTCAGATGGTGCCAGTTTGACAAAGGGTAGACTGGTGAAGGTGAATTTTATGGCCATGGGGTGCCCAGATTAAACGTTATTTCTGAGTGTGTCTGAGAGAGTGTTTGTGAGTAAGATTAGTATTTGAATCAGTGAACTCAGTATAGTAAATTGCTCTCTCTTATGTAGGTGCCCACCATCCGATCCACCGAGGCCCTGAATAGAACAAAAGGTGGAAGAAGGAAGAATTTTTCCCTTTTCTCTTGCCTCTCTGAGCTGAGACATCTCACCTCATCTTCTCCCGCCCTCAGACTGGGATTCGCACCACTGGCTTCCCTGGCTCTCAGGCCTTCAGAACTTCACCTTCAGCTCTCCCGGGTGTCCAGCTTGCAGACAGCAGACCATGGGATTTCTCAGCCTCCAAAACTGTGTGAACCAATTCTTCATAGTAAATCTCCCTTTATATACGTGAATATCCTATTTGGTTCCACTCCACTGGAGAATGCTGACTGATAGAGTTCCTAAAGTAATATTGGGCATTCAAGAAACATGCAAACCTCACGTCCAAATAAACTCTGGATTCTATATAGATGTAGGAGAAATATATATATATAAAAGTACTAAATGAAAATAGTGGTAAATATTTACAGAATCTTAAAAGAAAGAAGTTTTTCCTGAATATGACTCCAAAAGCAAAACCCACGAAAGCTGGCTATGAGTACCTGAAGTATATATAACCTCTGTGTGGCCGATAAGAAAAAATAATACAGATACCAATTTTTAAAAAGCAGATAATTATCTCATATTCACTGTACTCCAGGAACTGTTGTAAGCACTTTATTAAATCATCCGATCCCCGTAACAAGCCTACAAAGTGTTAACTCGACTTCCAATTACAGATGAAAAATAAAGGCTCTTGTAGGGGAAGGAATGTACCCAAAGTCACACAGTTAGGAAGCGATAGGGCAGTGTGACTGCGTGTGTGCTCTCAACCACAAAAGAAACACACACCACAGACTGGAAAACCTGAGAACATTTCTTGAACCATACACAAAAAGCAAAGATTGGTATCTTTATGACGGTAATACATATACGCACTCTTACCAACGAGAAAAAGACAAACACTTCAATAGAAAAACAGGCAAAGGAAGTAATTTAAGAAGGCAATCCACACAGGAAGTAATTCAGCCAATGCTTGTTAAAAAAAAAAAAAATTCAGCCCCCCCCCCCCCCCAGTTATCAAAGAGAGGCAAATTTAAACAAGGCAGCTTTCCACTCGATTGAACTGGCTGAGATCCTAAAGAAATTGTCTCCATGGCAGAGAGCATTGCAAGTTGGGTCCTTCCAGAAACAGAGTCTGAAATGGAGTTAGTGAGCAATGGGGTATTTATTAAGGACTGGCCCTTGGATCAATACCTGTGGAAGGGAGGTGGGGGAGGCCAGGTCAGAGAAAGAAGGAAGACTTTGACACAGACATGGTGATAGCTCCCACAGGGAATGCCTGAGCTGGAATGACCCATGAGCAGTGTCCTCAGTTGGGTGGAGTTGGCTGATCTCTTTGCCCCTGCATTGATATATCACTGAAGGGAGCTGCCTGGTGGAACGGTCATGACTTTGGATGAGGTGGCTCTTTGCAGCTGAGCAATCCTTGAAGGGGCTGACAGCTGAAGGCACTCCCAGCAGCTGGGGTGACAGGTCCTTCCTGGAAGAAGAATCTGGGTGACTCATCACAAAGATACAGAAAAATCCATATTGGAAGTCCTTTCAATATGCCACCCATTTCTCCATGCTCCATGACAGAGTTTAATGGGGGCTAGACTTCTCATTCTTGTAAGACCTCCTCTACTTCTGCCCCCTACTCTCACATCCCACCATGTCTTCTCTGGAGACAACCAGGGCCTCTCCCAAAATCCCCCGTACCTAGTGCTCCACTTCTGGGAACAGCGTGTACTGTTGGGAGAGCTGATTGCTCCATTTTCTGACATTCTGCATTCTGGTTGTTAAACCATTGGTAGCTTAAAATGAGCCATCGTAGGAGTATTTATACCATGGAAATGGGAAAAGGCTGTAAGTCAGGTCAAAAGAGCATTGTTAACTGTTCAGTTCTGTTCTCCTCATGGAGCAAAACTGCCCAGGCTTTTGGACCATCCCTAGGGACCCTAATCCCCATAAGGCTCTGCCCATCTTGGAATCCAGCCCCATCCTCTATCCCTCCTCGACTACCAAAGGCCTTTACTGTGCCCCCTACACCTTAATATACACCATGAGCAAGAGAATCTCTCTCTTCTAAGTCTTCTCCATAGTCTTGCTCTGGCTGGAGCCCAGCCCTCTATGGCACCACCCTTGCTCCTCATGTTTCCTTCCAGATTACCACCCCTCCCACCTTCCCCAAACTCTCCAGCTCCTGGTTGCAACTGTCTGCTAATCCCTCTTACTTGTTCCTAGAAGATTTCCACTCCTGGCTCATTGTCACTTGTCCTAACTGCTCCTGTCCTAAATCTTGGTGATTTAACTATCTAAAGAGATGACCTCTCCATTCTTTAACCTCCATGCCTCCAGTGATCTTGTCCTCCACACTTTCTTAGCCATTCTCCCCACGGTCATTCTCTAGCTGTGTGCTGTCCAGCTCAGGTGCCACAAGCTGCTTGAAACTGGTCCAAAATGAGATGTGCTGTCAGTATAAAATACAGATTTCAAGGCTTAGCATAAAATTTTTTTAAATATCTCATTAATACTTTTTAAAGGTCTTAATTAGTCTTAAGATTTTTTAAAACTTTTTTCCAGCTTTAGGGAGGTATAATTGACGAATAAGAATTGTACATATCACAGTGGATGATGTGATGTTTTAATACACATGTGCATTGTGGGAGGATCACTACAATCAAGCTAATTAACATATCCACCACCTCATATAGCTCTGTGTGTGTGTGTGTGTGTGTGTGTGTGTGTGTGTGAGATGAATGAGAACATATAGGACCTACTCCTTTAGGGGCCTCTGGGTGGCTCAGTTGGTTAAGTGTCCGACTCTTGATTTTGGCTCAGGTCATGATCTCAGGGTTGTGAGATCAAGCCTCAGATCTGTCCATAAATAAAGGAGTCTGCTTAAGATTCTCTCCCTCTCTAAAATTAACAAGGCAGGAAACCACAAATGTTGGAGAGGATGTGGCGAAAGGGGAACCCTCTTGCACTGTTGGTGGGAATGTGAACTGGCGCAGCCACTCTGGAAAAATGTGTGGAGGTTCCTCAAAGAGTTTAAAATAGATCTGCCCTATGACCCAGCAATTGCCTTGCTGGGGATTTACCTCAAAGATACAGATGCAGTGAAACGGCAGGACACCTGCACCCCAATGTTTATAGCAGCAATGTCCACTGTAGCCAAACTGTGGAAGGAGCCTCGGTGTCCATCGAAAGATGAATGGATAAAGAAGATGTGGTTCATGTATACAATGGAATATTCCTCAGCTATTAGAAACGACAAATACCCACTATTTGCTTCAACATGGATGGAACTGGAGGGTATTATGCTGAATGAAATAAGTTAATCGGAGAAGGACAAACATTATATGGTCTCATTCATTTGAGGAATATAAAAAATAGTGAAAGGGAATAAAAGGGAAAGAATAAAAAATGAGTGGGAAATACCAGAAAGGGAGACAGAACATGAGAGACTCCTAACTCTGGGAAATGAACTAGGGGTGCTGGAAGGGGAGGTGGGCGGGGGATGGGGGTGACTGGGTGACGGGCACTGAGGGGGGCACTTGATAGGATGAGCACTGGGTGTTATTCTATATGTTGGCAAATTGAACACCAATAAAATATAAATTTATTTTAAAAAAGATTCTCTCCCTCTCTCTCTGTCCCTCCCCCTTCTAAAAAGAAATATCTACTCTTTTAGCACATTTCGAGTATACAATAGAGTATTATTAACTGTAGTCAAGTTGCCCCGCTGTACATCTAAGCTTTAGGCCTTACTCATCCTGCACAACTGAAACTTTGTAAACTTTGACCACCATCCCTATTTCCCTCATTCCCAGCCCCTGGCAACTACCATTCTATTCTGTCTCTATGACTTGAACTTTTTCAGGTTCCACGTATAGATGAGGTCATGCAGTATTCATTTCTGTGCCTGGCTTATTTCACTTAGCATGATGTCCTCCAGGTTCATCCACATTGTCACAAATGAGAGAATCACCTCCTTTTCTATGGCTGAATAATATTTCATTGTGTATATATATCCCATTTTCTTTACCCATTAATCCTTTCATGGACACTTAAGTAGATCTCATATGCTGGCTATCTGAATAATGCTGCAATGAACATGAAAATGTGGAAAACTCTTTGAGATACTGAATTCATTGGCTTTTGATATATACCCAGAGTGGGATTGCTGGATTGTATGGTGGTTCTGTTTTTATTTTTTTGTGGACAGTGGGTGCACCAGTGCACCAGTTTGCATTCCCACAGTGGGTGCATCAGTTTGCATTCCCACCAGCAGTGTGCAAGGGCTCCCTTTTCTCCACATCCTCGCCAACTCTGGTTATCTTTTGTCTTTTTGGTAATTCTAACAAGGTGAGGTGGTATCTCATTATGGTTTAATCTGCATTTCCCTGATGATTAGTGATGCTGAGTATTTGCTGACATACCTGTTGGCCATGTGCATGTCTTCTTTTGAGAATATATATTCAGGTCCTTTGCCCATTTTTTCACTGGGTTATTTGGTTTGGTATATATATATATATTGAGTTAAGTTCCTTATACATTTTGGATCTGAACCTATATCAGATGTATGGCTTGCAAGTATTTCCCCCCATGCTGTAGGTTGTCTCTTCATTCTGTTGATGGATGGCTCCCTTCACTGTGCAGAAGCTTTTCAGTTTGATGCAATCCCATTTATCTATTTTCACTCTTGTTGTTTGTGCTATTAGGGCCAAAAACACCACTGCCAAAAACAATGTCAACAAGCTTTTTTCCCTATGTCTTCTTCACTAATAATTTATAAAACTTAATTGCATGTTGGAACGATTATCTCTGGGATGTACTGAGTCAAGTAAAACGTGTTATTTAAATTATTTTTGCCCATTTATTCTTGTTTTTTTTTTTTAATTTTATTTATTTATTCATGAGAGACACAGAGAGAGAGGCAGAGACATAGGCAGGCTCCATGCAGGGAGCCTGATGCAGGACTCGATCCCGGGAGTCCTGGGATCACGCCCTGGGCCAAAGGCAGACGCTCAACCGCTGAGCCACCCAGGTGTCCCTCTTTTTGCTTTTTTAATGTTGCCACTAGAGAACTTCTAGCTGCCTATGTGGCTCACATTTGTACCTCCTGCATTACCTCTGTCAGACCACACTGCTCTAAGCTCTTGCTATTTACCCAAACTGTCACTCCTTCCATAATCTCAGTTTCAAGCATGCCACCTTGACTACCATCTCTCATCATTCCAACTCATGCCATTAGTGCCCTTATATCAACAACTTCCAAGCTCACTGAGATCTACAAGTCATCAGTTAGCCTTTCCACTTGTTAGCACCACTATTAACTCTATCATATGTCTTCGCTCCCCTTCTTCCCAGCTGGAATTCCACGGTCTGTCATCACAGCCCTGTCTCATGTGTATCTTTCAGCTTCCTCATCTGTCTCTCACTGCACTGCAAACACTTGGGAAAACCTCTAACCTGGTTAATTAGAACACCATGCCAGCACCTGTTAGGCTGAATGAGGCTGCAGGAAAACTCACAGACATGGTGACTGGTCTCATTTTAAATTTCATATGCTGAACTCAAGTACTCCCTTAATGCAGACTGGCCATCCTACTACATTTCTACTCTTCTCCTCAAAATCCCAGCATTTCCTTCCCCGTTTCAACACTTCATGCTCGGCTGATGACTTATTTCCTATTTCAGTGAGAAAGGGAAGTGAGACAAGGAGAACAATGAACAGCTCCCCACCACATCTGCCCAGCCACCCTGCCCCGTCATCTCCTGGCTGTGCCCTAAACACCAACCCCTCACTTATAAACTAGCTCCCCACCCCCTTCAGCAACTTTCTACCATCCATCATGTTCCCTCTCTGTTGGATAATTCCCATTATATCCCATTTGAAAAAAACCTCTGGATTTCTCATTCGACTTCCTCTTTTCAGGAAGAGTCTTTGAAAGTGTCAATTCTCACTCTCACCAATTCCTCTCTTCCCATTTTCTCTTAGACCCATTTCAGTCAGGCTTCTGCCTCTTACTGGTGCAATGAAACTCTTCACTGACTTCTCTATTTCACTTGGGACAAAAGCTAAAGTCCTTACAATGACCCATACGCCCTATATGATCCCTACATGATCTGGTCTCCCATCATTATTTCCCCTCAGCAGCCACCATTCTATGGAGCAGTCAGGCCAACTATTTTGCACCCAATATCATAGAGAACCTGGAAAACATGTGTGGGCCACATGAGGACTAGCCACAAGAGGACTCAGAAACTGCCCACCTGATATGCCCCCACAGCCTCCAGTGGAGGAATGGAGGACATGGGGCTGTAAAAATCTGATTGACCATGCATTTTAACCTAATAAACATGAGTTTCTCAAAGAACTATTTGGATTATTGTATTAGACTAAGGTCACTACACTGGACTCTCATTGTCTCCCCTCCTTATTACCCAGCAGATGGTACCTCCCAAGAAAGATCAAATTAAGTAGGAAAATAAAGAAACTCTGTTTTCTTTGTACATCTTATATATTTGTGAGTGATTTTGTGACCCTGCTACATGTACACATATGCTTAGGGGAAAAAAGGTGACAAAATATACACCAAAATGTTAGCAGTGGTTATGAATGAGTGGTTTTTATGTTCTTCTCTTTTTGTTATTTTCTGATTTTTTCATGAGTGTGAGCTAATTTTATAATTAGAAGAGTATTTTCAATTTTATTTTTTTATTTTTTTTTGAGTATTTTCAATTTTAAAAGAAAATGGACCAAATAAAAATGTTTTGTTTTCTTAAAAAAAATAAAAATAAAAAAATAAAAGAAAATGGAAGCTTTCACCCCCAAGCAAAACTGAAGTAATAGACACTAGATTTACCCTCCTTCCTGAAACAACCAAAATAACCTGGACCAAGTGTATGAAATAAAAGTTCTCGACTCATTGGATATCAGACAATAAAACACAATAATCTTTGAGAATGTGGGAATAAGTGCCATGAACTCCAAATTATCTAATCTTACTTCCTTGAGAAGATTTCCAAGCCACAACAAGGAAAGGGGTACCCAGTAGAATTTGGCAGACTTCTTGAGTTGAGGAGACAGAGTGGAGAGTCTAGGGAGAACAAGATAGCTAGAACTCTTAGGGTAGAGTATCAGATAAGAGAGAGCTGAGCAGAGATAGAACCCAAAGATCTGCAGAGTCCCCCTCAAGCATTCAGTAAAGAATTGATCAGCATATGCCTCTGAGAAAACAATCCAAAAGGGGGCAGGAACCATCAGAAAGGACTAGGGGTGACAGTGCCTGGTATTCACACAGGGCTGAGAATAGTCTCTCTTCCAACTAACCAGCCTGGAAAATTCCTACCTATAAAGCATAAGGTAAAATATTCAAGAAGACCTTGCCTCAGTAGTGGGAAATAATTAGGCCTAAAATAAAAGCTATTATATGCCCACCTAAGGTATCATAAATCAAACCCAGAGGGGGTCAAACTGTGTCTAAGTAACTTAACATATTCCAAAACAAAGTTAAAGAACACTTATAACAATATAAAATATCCAGCACCCAACAAGATAAAATGGATGATATCTAGCATCCGATAAGAAAATTCTAGACATGCAAAAAAGCCAGAAAACACAAGAATGAGTATACTTGATGCACCTGGGTGGCTCAGTTGATTAAGCATCCAACTTTTTATTTCAGCTCAGGTTCTGATTTCAGGGTTGTGAGATCGAGGTTTGTGTCAGGCTCCACAGGGAGCCTGCTGAAATTCTCTCTCTCCCTTCCCACCTGCCCAACCCTCTCTCTCTCCCTCTCTAAAAAAAAAATGGAGGAGGAGGAGACTACTCAGTCGATCAAAATCACCTCAGAACTGAGATAGATGAAAGAATTAGTACACAAAAACAGTAAAAGTTATTAAAACTGTATTCCATATGTTCCAATGTCTCATAGAGACACAGACATAAAAAAGACCCAAGTCAACTTTTTAGAAATAAAAACTAAAATATGTGAAATGAAAAAAAACACTTGATGAAATTAATGGCAACTGACATTAAAGAAGAAAAGATTAGTTAATTCAAAGACAGCAACAGAAACTATCCAAAATAAGACACAAAGGGATAAAAATAAAAGTGAAGAGAACATGAATAAGCTATGGGCAGCTTCAAGTGGCCTAACATACATATAGTTAGAACCCCCAAGTGACAGGCAAGAAGGTTCAGAAAATTTAAAAAAAATAATGGCCCCAAATCTGCCAATTTAATAATAACTATAAATCCAAAGATCCAAGAATCTCTCAACAAATCCAAAGTCCAAATAACAGGATAAAAACTCGATGAAATCACATAATATTCAAATTGCTCAAAACCAGTAATAAAGAGAAAAATCTTAAAAGCAACTAGAGGAAAACAAACACATCATGCACAAAGAACAAAGATAGAATGGCAGCAGATTTCTCACCAGAACAAATGCATGCAAAAAGAGAATAGAACAACACCTTTAAATTACTGAAAGAAAATACCTGTCAACCTAGAAGTCTAAAGTCTATGCTGAGCAAAAACAATTTTTTAAGGAAAGCAAAATAAAGACAATTTCAGACATACACAAGCTTAAAGAATTTACTAACAGATCTGCATGATAGGACATGTTAAAGGATGCTAGTTAAGGGGAAGGAAAATTATTTCTGGTAAAAATATGGATCTACACAAAGGAATGAAGAGCACTGGAAAGGTTTACATGAATTAATAGCTAAGATTTTTTTTCTTATTCTTTACTATTCTTTAAGATGTAATTTATTATCTAAACAAAACAAAAATGATGTGTTGTGAGATTTATAACATACGTATGAATAAAATGTATGACAACAACAGAAAGGCCCCAAGGAGAGCTATGGCAGTATATTATTATAGGGTTCTTATTCCATATGTGAATATACATGACATAATATCACATGGAGGGAAACTGTAAAAAACAGCAAGATTATCGACAACCTAACCATATCAAAAATCACACTATATGTAAATGGTCTAAACACCCTAATTCAAAGGCAGAGATGGTCAGATTGGATTAAAAAGCAACACCCAACTATTTGTTGCTTACAAGAAATGCAGTTTAAATACGAAGAAATTAATAGGCTAAAGGTAAAAGGAAGGAAATACCCATACCATGCCAACATTGGTCAAAAGAAAGTTCAAGTGGCTATATTAACATCAAAGTAAATTTTAGAGCAAAAGGTATTTCCAGTGATGAAGGAAATCATTTTGTAATGACAAGGTGCTAGTTCATCCAAAGGACATAAGAACCCTAAGTGCTGATGCACTTAATAATTGAGCTCTAAAATACAAGAAGCAAAAACTGTTAGAACAGCAAGGAGAAATAGACAAATCCCCAATCATAGTTGGAGATTTCAACAACTTTTTCAAGAACCAATAGAATAAGTGGACAGAAAATCAACAGAAATACATCAGATGTGAACAGCATCATCAACAACTTGACCTGACATTTATTAAACACTTCACCCCAAAACCAGAAAGGTACACATTCTTTGCAAGTGCACATGGAACATTTATCAAGATAAATCATATTCTCGTCCAAAAAACAAGTATCAATAAATTTTAAAGAATTCGTGTATGCTCTCTGGCTACAGTGTTATCAAATAACAAATCAATAGCAGAAAGATATCTGGAAAATCTCCAGTTTTTTGGAAGCTAAATATACTTCTAAATAACCATGGATCAAAGAATAAGTCCAAGAGGCAAGCAGAAAGTTTTCTGAACTGAAGGAAAATGAAAACAGAATGTATAAGAATTTGGGGGAGGGCAGGTGCTGCTCATTATGGACTGAATTACGTTCCTCCAAAATTGAAGTCTTGACCCCCAAAGTGACTGTATTTGGAGATGGGGCCTTTAGGGGGGTGATCACAAGTGTGAAATACTAACATGACAGGGCTGGTGTCCTGAGAAGAGGGGGAAACACCACACAGGCTTCTCTCTGCACACATACAGAGGAAAGGCCATGTGGGGACCCCGCAGGTCACTGGGAACACAGCTCTCCTCAGAAGCCAGCCCTAAAGTCACCTCAATCTTGGTAGTGTAGCCTCCAGAACTGTGAGAAAATTAATTTCTGTTTTTAAGCCACCGGTCTGTGGTATCTTGTTATGACAGTGAGCTGACAAACATACCATTAAAACGGTACTTGGGGGAAATTTATAACATTAAATGCTTAGGCTAGAAAAAAAAGAACAATCTCAAATTGATGACCTAAGCATCCACTTTTAGAAACCAAAGGAAGAAGAGCAAATTTAACCCAGAGGAAAGAAAATAAACATGATTAAAGTGGAAATCATCATAATACAAAACAGAAAAAAAAACATAGATTAAAATCAATAAAACCAAAAGCTGATTCTTTGAGAAGATCATGGAAATGAATAAACCTCTCACTGGACTGATCAGGGAAAAAAACAAAAAAAACAAAAAAGACACAAATTACCAAACTCAGGAACAAGAAGGGTGATGATATCACCAAGGACCCTGCAATATTAAAAAGATAGTAAAGCAATATTATGAGCAATTTTATTTTTTTAAGATTTCTTTATTCATGACAGCCACAGAGAGAGAGAGAGGCAGAGACACAGGCAGAGGGAGAAGCAGGCTTGCAGGGAGCCCAACGTGGGACTTGATCCCGGAACCCCATCACGACCTGAGCCGAAGGCAGATGCTCAACCCCCGAGCCACCTAATCGCTCCTATGAACAATTAGACAATCCAGATGAAATGCGCACATGCCTTGATTGACACAAACTATCAAGATTCTCTAAAAAAGAAGTTGATAGCCTGAATAGCTTCCTCTATCATCTGTTTTTCTATCTAGTCTCTATCCATCATCTTTTTCGACGAAAGAAATAGCATCCACAGTGAAAGACCTTCCCTTAGAGAAAACCAGTGAACTCTACAAAGGAGGCGACCACACTCATTCTATAAAAATTCCTCTGGGATACCTGAAAAAGAGATTTCCCAACTTATATGAAACCAGTATGACCTTGATACTAAAACCAAAGGTATTACCCCAAAAAAAGAAATAAAAGAAGAGACTCCAATATTCCTCCCACACCTAGACACAGAAATGCAAACAAAATTGTAGCAGATGGAGCCCAACCACCTACAGAAGAGGACAGCATGTCATGGCCAGGTGGGGCTCATCCAGGATACAGGGCTGCGTTACTGATACGTGCTCCCATAGAGATGAGCCTCAAGGTCATGATGCTGAGGGAGAGGAAACAGACGTAAAATGAGGATATACTCGACTTATGTAAAATTCTAAGAAATTCTATATAATATATAGAAGAGAAAGCAGATCAATGGTTTGCCTGGGGTTGGGGGACCAGGAGAAGGACAAGGAGGACCCTAAACATAAGGAAACTCTGGGAAGCCAAATCTGTTTGTTATCTTGATAATTCTAAAGACTTCTTAGGCGTGTGTCGATGTCAAAACCTAGTAAATCCAGGGCGCCTGGCTGGCTCAGTGGGTAGAGCCTGCAACTTTTGATCTCGGGGTCATGAGTTAGAGCCCCACCCTGGGTGTAGGAATTACTCAAAAAAAATTTTTTAGTAAGTTGTACACTTTGAATACGTGCAGTTTCTTGTACATCAGTGGATTAGAACTCAATAAAGCTCTTTGTAAACATAAAACGAAAGATCCCACACAAGAATGTTCTCTCCTAACTCCTAACTCTGGGAAACGAACTAGGGGTGGTGGAAGGGGAGGAGGGCGGGGGGTGGCGGTGAATGGGTGATGGGCACCAAGGGGGGCACTTGACGGGATGAGCACTGGGTGTTATTCTGTATGTTGGCAAATTGAACACCAATAAAAAATAAATTTATTCTTTAAAAAAAAGAATGCTCTCTCCTATCCAAAACCTGCCTCCCTGGCTATCTGCTCTTGAATGTTGAATCATTGGACAGGCTGACACTAAACCCCCGCCCCCAGCAAGGATGCCTGCCCTCCATAAGTTCCCAGGGGGATGGGGATGGGGCAGGGTGCACTCAGGGCCCAGCTTTCATTTGGTTTAAAAAGCCAGAGTTCAGGGCACCTGGGTGGCTCAGTAGTTGAGCGTCTGCCATCCGCTCAGGGCGTGATCTCAGAGTCCCGGGATCGAGTCCCACACCGGGCTCCCTGCAGGGAGCCTTCTTCTCCTTCTGCCTGTGTCTCTGCCTCTCTCTGTGTGTCTCTCATGAATGAATAAATAACATCTTTAAAATTAAGTTAAATTAAAAAATAAAAAGCCAGTTACTTATTTCTAAGGGCTCTAAGCCTGAGGCTGCCCACAGTTAGGGCCAGACTCTTTTCTCCTTACACTTTGCACATTTTTCTTCTGGAATTCCTGATGGCTTTGCACCTCCTCCCAGAGACGATGATTTGGGTGTAACTCCAAAAGAACCCACGCCTGGCTTTTAATGCTCTTGGCGATGATAGGGACCAGAGCTCATCCAACTTTGGTTCCCATCGGCATCAGAGCTGGGGGTGGGGGGATGCTGTTAAGTAAAAGCTCTGCGGTAGACCCAGGAATGTTTGTTTTAACAAGCTCCCCCGCAAGAGATTCTGTTTGCAAACCCCTCGCTTGGGATCTGGATGCCCAAAACCAGTGATCATGGCTTTGTCCCTGACTACAGTGTGGAAATAGGCTACGTGTCCCTGAATCCTCCCCTGCATGGAGGCCCAGAGGATGAGCCAGAGGAGGCCAATGTTCAACAATAAAAGGAAGAATTGCTTCAGTGGAAGCATTTCAGGCATGAGTCACAGGCCAGGGACATGAGGGGTGTGGGAGGAAGATGGGCTTCCCAACGCTTCAGTGCCCAGCTGGGACCAGACAGCTTCGGGGTGACCAGATGGAGCCCATTTTTACCTTTCAGGTGGAAGAGAAGGTCACCTGTTGCTAGCAGAACCATCATTCTCCCTCGCCTTCCTCATTTGTAAATGCTTTTGAGAGGTGCCAGGAGGGAGCTATAGGCTGGGACGTACCCTTTGCCCACCTGTGAAAGCAAAAGAGGAGCAGCCTGAGAGACACACGAAGGCAGTAGGATGGAGGTGTCCCCAAGTAGCAGCAGACTGCCAGTGGGTTCCCACCATGCGGCCTATGCCCTGGAGATGCTGCGGTGCCAGCAGCAGCCAGCCACTGCCCATCCTGCAGACCCGCCTCCTCGGAAAGTGATGCTTCTTCCACCTGGACCCAACAGCCTGCTGTTGCCCATCATACAGGAAGACCTTGGTGTCGCAGAAAGATCTCGGACTTTGCATCTGACGCTCCTGGGCCCAAATTCCAGCGTTATCATTTACAGGCTCCAAGGTGCACTTACTGGGAGCTAAATAAGCTTTACTGTGCGGGCCCTGCCCACCACCTTCCCAAGGCCCTGGACCTCACTTGGTAATATGCATTCTTTCCCCGCACGGATCCTCCCTAACTTAAAAGCTTTAGGACCCACCAACCTGGAGCCACCCCTAAGAGGTGCCCGGGTCTACAGCATGGTGAGATAATTACCATCTTGGAGGGTTTTTCCGGGGATCCACCAGAAGGCCTGCGTGCTGGTGCCTGATGTCTCACCAGAGCGCACTGCATTACCCTTGAGCACAAGGATCCATGTCGTTTGGATCTTTCTCTAAAATCTGAGATGCTGGAGAGAAATCACATCGCAGGGCTATCTTTGCCAGTACATCTCAGCAGCTTTGGGAGGCAACACGTTTCAATATTTAGACACCGCGGTCTTCTAATTGGTGCTGGGACCGGTTTGCAAAGGGAGAAGAATAGAAATCAGCAGATTTATTATTTCACAGATTGTTCCTCTCAGGTAAACATGCCTAATAATATCTGAGTAACTGATGAACCCTACATCTACCTCCACATCGTCTCCGGGGCCTGTGCTCCGCGGTGCTCTGCATCTCCATGGCAGCCCACACCCACCCGCCGCAGAGCGCCGCTGCTAATTATGTGGGGCAGATGCAATTAGGCGTCTAATGTGCAACATCGTGTGTGAGAGCTGAAGCGTGGCCCGTGTGAACCACCGGACACGATCAGCCGTGCTCACTTGGTCGGCTTGCATTCTATTAGCTCCGTGTCCATCGATTCCAGTTACTTATTGCTGCCTAACGAATCACCCCCAAAACTTAGCAGCAGAAGACAACAATAAGCATTTTACAATTAAGAATTGTGTTATCAGCTCCCGGGCGTGGGGTGGGGGTGCAACTGGGCTGGGCCAGGCGGTTCTCGCCCCCTCGGGGCCTCTCGGGGACTCTGAGGTCTGGGGCCAGGGTTAGAGCCTCCAGAAGCCTCCCTCACCCATGCGGCTGGGCTGTCGGCCGGGGTCTCAGCTGGGGGTGCTCCTGGTGGGGAAGGCATGGCCTCCCGGCTCACACAGAAACTTGCACAACTCCAGGGGAAAGCTGCCCTGGTTTTATTAAGGCTGGAGTGAGGCACGGGATGGGGGTAAGAGATGAGGCTTAAAAGCCAGCAGAAGCCAGGTGCCCAAGGGCCTCAGAGGCCCAGCCAGGGGGCTGACAGCATCCTGAAGCTGCCAAGTTCAGGTGGGAAGTGACACCATCAGATTTGGGCTTTGCGGGGGCGGGGCACCTGGGTGGCTCAGTGGGTTACGTGTCTGATTTCAGCACAGGTCATGATCCCAGGGTCCTGGGATCGAGCCCCATGTCCGGCTCTTTGCTCAATGGGAGTCTGCTTCTCCCTCTCCCTCTGCCTCTCCCCTCCGCTCATGCTCTCTTTTTCTCTCTTTCAAATAAATAAATAAATAAAATCCTTAAAAAAAAAAAAAAGGAGAGAGAGAGAGATTTGGGCTTTTGATGGGTGGTTCTGGCCCTCGTGCAGTGAGACCAAAGGAGAAAGGAGTGACTTTGGGGGAGGGCAGGATAGGCACTGAGAAGCAGGCAAGGTTCCCGGTTTGAGAAGCTATGGTGAGCATCGGATCCAACACATTGGAATATACCCTCCAACTACACTTAGATTTATTTTTTTAATAAATTAATTTTTTATTGGTGTTCAATTTACCAACATACAGAATAACACCCAATGCTCATCCCGTCAAGTACACTTAGATTTAATTCTGCTTTGTGATAAAATGTATCTGATTTTTTTAATTTGCTTTTGAAATTCTTTGGTTGGGAGTAACACACTCCATTGAGTCTTGGCTATAACTCACTGACGGATTACTGTGCGAGCCTGCAGACCTGCTCCTCCCGTCTGTGAGGCCGGGGCAACAGTGTGGGTGGAGGCAGATCCCCGTCTACGCGGCCCTCATGCCCACATTCCAGCACCTTGCCCCTTAAGCGGCTGTCCCCTGGCCCTCTGGCCTAGCCTGGTGCGCCCAGCGGTGTGACGGTTTCTAGGAGGACCCTGGAGAGAGAGAAGTCTCCCTAAGTAGGGTTTGAGAGCAAGGACTTGCAGGGCCCCAGGTACCCAAAATGTGGTCTAGAGGGGTACGGGGTGTGGGCTCCCCATGGGCTCGTGCCCCCAGCCTTCCAGGCCAGCTAGTTCTGCTGAAGGTGCTGGGCCAGTGTGGAGCCCTCAAAAATGCTGGGCCCTGAGCATGAGCCCCCAAATGCCCCCAGGTTTCAAGGAGATAATGTACCCTGAAAAATCCTTACAAAATAGGAAAATCTAACCCAGCAACTGTTTTTCAAGGTAGCTTTCTGTTAATGCTCAATATAATCAATCCATGAAGTTGATGTAACATCAACATAGGTATTTGTCGGTCCCCGACTTTCGTGGAGGCCCCTGACACACTCAGCCCCTATTGTCGCGGTGGCCTGGCTGGGACCCCAGCTAGGGAGGCTGACGCAGTGACCCCGGGAGGGGAGGGCTGGCAGCAGGAGCTGAGCTGCCGCGCTAGGGCTTCCCCACACGGTGCTCGGAACACCGCCTGCCTCTAAACCCTGTCGGCGTTCCTAACCGGTCACAGGCACTTTGCAACCGACTCCTGTTTGCAGTACCCTGGCCCGCTGGTGGGGGAGACAGGGAGGCAGGGCTCCGTGGGCTCCCAGGCAGCGGAGGGCAGGAGGCCTCTCCTGTCTGGATGCTGCTTCGGACGACGCTGGGCACACCGGCTCTCTCCCAGCTTGCAGCAAGGGAGGGAAGGCTCCTACCCCCCTCCTCTCCAGAAGAATTCCTTCTGCCTCCCACTTATCACCTCAAGAAAACCTCTCCAGCCCGATTTATGACTTTGAACTCTTCCAAGACTTAACTCTGCTCGAGGTTCAGGGCGTGAACTATTTTCTCATAAACAACCCCTCCCTGCCACCTTTGGACTCCTAGGCAATCCCTCCCCACCTTTCCCCCACTTATGTCAACTGCCTGGGGCTTCCGCCACCCCCCCCCCCACCTAGGATTTAGAACTCGGTTGCAAAGGAGTTCCTACCTGAGAGAAACCATTCCCACACTCGATTGCCAACATGAGCTCACCTCCAGGCAATGTTGGGGATGTGATGCGGACCCCACTGCCAGGGCCTCCTCTCCACAATGGCTCATGCTCCCTCAGGGCGCACTGTCCCCCTGCCTCATCTGCATGGAGGGGCCTTGTGGATGGTGGGGAAGTGTGGGGACTCAAAGCAACGGGTTCTGATGTAAACTCATCCTAGTCATGTGACCTGGACCAACTGTTAACTCTCTCTGACCCCAAGGCCACCAGGTCACCTCTCACACTGTTATGGGTTGAATTGTGTCCCACCTCTCCCCCCAAACTACATGCTGGAGTCCTGCCACCTAGCACCTCAGAGCGAAACCATATGTGGAGATGGGGTCTTTGTAGAGATGATCAAGTTGAAATGAGGTCAGGGGCACCTGGATGGCTCAAAGGTTGAGCGTCTGCCTTCAGTTTAGGGTGTGATTCCGGGGTCCTGGGATCGAGTCCCACATCGGGCTCCCCACAAG
The DNA here is from genome assembly GCF_003254725.2 of Canis lupus dingo. NCBI lineage: Eukaryota > Metazoa > Chordata > Mammalia > Carnivora > Canidae > Canis > Canis lupus. The sequence goes on from NC_064250.1 coordinate 70,002,927, forward strand.
GAGCCTGCTTCTCCCTCTGCCTGTGTCTCTGTCTCTATCTCATAAACAAATAAATAAAATTTTAATTAAAAAATTGAGGGCAGCCCAGGTGGCTCAGCGGTTTAGCACTGCCTTCAGCCCAGGGCCTGATCCTGGAGACCCAGAATTGAGTCCCACATCAGGCTTCCTGCATGGAGCCTGCTTCTCCCTCTGCCTGCATCTCTGCCTCTCTGTGTGTGTCTTTCATGAATAAATAAATAAAATATTTTTAAAAAATTGAAATGAGGTCATGAGAGTGGGTCCTAATCCAATAGGACTGGTGTCCTCTTAAGGATAAGAAGCTGGGGGGATCCCTGGTGGCGCAGCGGTTTAGCGCCTGCCTTTGGCCCAGGGCGCGATCCTGGAGACCCAGGATCGAATCCCACGTCGGGCTCCCGGTGCATGGAGCCTGCTTCTCCCTCTGCCTGTCTCTCTGCCTCTCTCTCTCTCTCTGTGACTATCATAAATAAAAAATTAAAAAATAAAAAAATTTAAAGGATGAGAAGCTGGGACACAGATACACACGGATAGTGGGATGACATAGGGAGAAGATGGCCATCTGCAAGCCAGCGGGGGGTGGGCTGGGACACCTCTTTCCCTCAAGGCCCTCAGGAGGCAAGCACACCTTGATTTCAGACCCCTCGGCTCCAAAACTGTAAGCCAATACATTCCTGTTGTTTAAGGACCCCATTTTGTGGCATTTTGTAATAGCAGCCCTGGGACACTAATACACCTGCCCTGTTGACATCCCAGAATGAGATAACCACATGGAGGTGCTGGACAGGGTGAGTGCTGTCAATTCATTCATGCCAGGAGCAACCATGGAGCACCTACTGTGTGCCAGGGCCTGAGTCTGGGTGCCCGGGTCTGCAGGACCGACTTCACGATGTCCTCTACTTGCCCCTGACATGAGCCCCTCTCCAGCCACCCGTGAAGTGGAGCCCATGGAGTCCTCACAGTTCACAGAGTCCACCTGTCAAGTGGAGCCAGGAGTCCTCACGGCCCCTGGCTCATCATCAAGCACAGAGTAGGTACTGAATAAATGCCCATAAAATTGATTTAATATGGATTTGTAACAGCTGCAGGTTATTCAGCATACAAGTCATATGTGGGTGGGCTGAGTATTTTATAGCCTTCAGCAACATCCAGAAAAACTAATCATAGTTTGGGTCCAAAATAGCCTCGTTTATTTTGTGCCACCACAGGCCAGCCTCGTTTTGTGGGGTGTAGGATATTGGGCTCCGAGTGACAGCATCTGGCGCACTCTCGCAGACTCACCCCACCTTGCACGGGGCAGATCATGGCTTTGGAGCGTGTTTTGAAGTTACGTCACGTCTCTGGTGTAGCCTACTGTAGATTAAAGGCATTTCATGTGATGCTTCATGCAGAATCTTAATAATTCAAATACCTCTGGAAATTATTTTAAACTGGTCTTTTGAGAGCTCTGCTTTATTCTTCAATAAAAAGGAAAGGAAAGAAGAGAGAAAAGGAAGGGAAGGGAAGGGCAAATATTTGTGGTGAAAGCAGCCTCTGCGGCGGGTGGACACCGAGTGATGCCGGGCAGAAGGGTTTTGGGCACGACAAGAACGAGAATGCCAAGCGCATAAATTAGAATGCCATCTTTTCCCTGCAAACAGTGAATAATTATAGACGCCGAGCATCTCAGGGAAGATCTGTTGGGCATATGGCCCCTCTTTCCCTTCATGCCACTTTTCGTTGCTCCTGCGGGATGCAAGGAAACCAGCATGAGTCAGCAGTTGGCCACAACGTGCTGACACATAAGTGAGGCCATGGCTTCAAGTTCCAGAGGAATGCACCCCCATGTTCAGTGTGAAACACATTTACTGAGCGGCTACAATATGCCAGGTGCCATGGGAATACAGGAAGCATCTTTCATGCAAGGAGCACACGACTTGCCTGACAGCTCAGTTCCACGATCGTTGATTGAGCGACTTCTGCATACCACACACGGTACTCGGAAGGGGAGGGGTACGGTGGGGTGGGAGGGGTGGGGAGACCGAGATGCATGTGCTGGGATTCCTGCCCCTAACAGAGTTACAGATGCATCAGGGAGAGAGATTCAGTCACACCTTGTCTTTTTCATTCCGATGTCTACAGGAGGCACAAATATTATGCCCATTTTACAGATGTGGCAACCGTGGCTAGAGGTCCAGCCGTTCCCTGCGGTGGGGAATAGGAAGTAGAGAGCTGGCGTGCGGACCCAGCCTGGCTCTGCACAGCGGGCTGAAGTAGTGAGCCCAGCACACAAGAGGCGAGAGATCCCAGGCAAGAGATGGGGAGTGGACAGGTGAGCAGCCCACAAGAATGCCAGATAAGGCTGACAGGTGCTAAGAGGAGCTTGAAGCCACAGAAAAGGGAGTGGCTCCCAGAGGAGAAGGGGACAAGTGGCAGGGATGGAGTGGACTTTGAGCTGAGTTTGAAGAACAAGAAGGATTTCAACAGGTCAGGAGGCTGGGGAAGCCCAGCACAGGTGGAGGCAGAGCAGACCACGCTGGTGGCGGGATGGGGGGTAACCGGGAGGGCGGTGGATGGAGCTCGGGCGGGGGCAGAGCTCACAGGGCCCTCCTGGCACGCCTCAGAGTTCAATTTGTCTTGCTGGTGCCGTAGAAGATGAAGATGGATGTGACCCGATCCAGCCCGTGTCAGAGGAAGGCCGCTGACAACAGTGGGCAGAATTGATCAGGGGAGAAATCGATGGATGTCCAGGGGCCCCTGAAAAGACTCCTGATACTTCAACTCTTTATTCTGGGGAGTAGATGACCAAACCAGGATGCTGACTGAGGAGACTGGGGCCAGACCCCAGGGGTCAGAACAAGGGATGTTCCACCCAAGGCAGCCAGTGGTGGAAAGATCTGGAAGGAGAGTCTGAGCCAAGGCTCCCCTTGGCCACCAACGTTGAGTCAGGGCATCCACATCCACCAGCCCAGAGATGCAAACAGGAGACTCTGACAGAGTCAGAGACGCAGGGCTGGAGGATGACCCTGGACTAGAGCCCCTCGTGCCCCTGGAGGGTCTCTACATCAGCAACGTGGTGGTGGGCGGTGTGAGATGCACATATGGTCTCAGAGAGGAGCCCGCTCTGGGGCTCAACAGAGGGAGAGATTAGGGGCTCTGATGAGGAAGGGGGATGAAGGGGATTGTGATACGGGGGCAGGAGATTCCAGAGAAAGCCCATTTCCTGGGCAGGAGGGTCCACAGACTGAGCCGCAGGAGCAAGTCTTGGTGCCATGACTCACAGTTCAGCTGTGGAACTGCAGGGTTAGTGTGATCACATTCATGCCACACACACACACACACACAAACATATATGTACTGGGAAAAAACTGGAAACACATACACAAGACAGGGAAAGCAGTCTTCAGAAGATGGGGTTATAAAAAATTATGAACATTTCTTTCTCTTGTTTACCTGTGCTTGCCCAAATCTGCGCAATCTGTATTTTCCTTTTGGCACAAGTTAGATTTTGAAAAAAGAAAAGGCACATGGCTGTAATGAGGCCTTCCCCATCACGTCAAAGCCAATTCAGGCAGCAGTCTGTAAAATGCTTACAGTATTACCATGCTGGTCAGTGTCATCTCAGCAGCAGAATGAGCCCGAAAATAATGAGGACGTGAAATTATCCAGTCAGTACCAGCAGCAATTTATGATGGAAAAAATAGCTCAAGTCAACTTGATGCCCAGCCACGATTGCTGTGAAAGCTGCCAATTAGCATCCCAGCTTCTTCCACCCACCCTCATACACATCTGCCCTTGCCCTTCAGCCAAAGCGACGCTTTCATGGTCTAAGTCAGACTGCATTGCCGATGTCAATTTATGCCTCAGGGCCTTTGCACTGGTTGGTCCTTACGCTGCAATGCTCTCTCCTGATACCTGACATGGCTGACTCCCTCATCCGACCTCCAGTTTGTTTTTTAAGGAGGCTCCATGGAGCGCAATGTGAGGCGTGAACTCACAACCCTGAGATCAAGACCTGAGCCGAGATCGAGTCAGACACTTAATCCACGGAACCATCCAGGTGCCCCCAGTTTTTCTTTAAGTTAGCTTAGAGCGGTTCCTATTCCTTGGCACGGAGGAAGCCCAAGCAGTGCTGTGTGCATGCCGGGGACAGAGCTCATGCAGATCAAAAGGGTAAAGCACAGAAAGATGGTCCAAACGGTCCTACTTCTATCTCAGCATAGATGCGTTACACACTCTTCTCATAGAGCAGATTTGCATTAGGGCTACGTAGGCAGGAAAGGAAGGCACAAAGGGACGTCAGGGTCACCCAAGGAAAACTTGCTCTTGCTTCAAAATTTTGACTCAGGCCAGCATCTGGAGTCACCATGAAAAGCTGAGGGCATTGCTGTCTCCAGAAGCATGATCTCGAGAAAGATGCAACAACCTCAAGCAAATCAAAGGAAACATCAGACAACGGAAATGAGGAATGTTCAAATATAAAATGGGAGGAGGAGCTGTACTCTTTTCAAATGTCAGTATCAGGGTCGCCTGGGTGGCTCAGTCAGTTAAGCATCTCTTGATCTCAGCTCAGGTCTTGATCTCTGGGTCATCAGCTCAAGCCCCATGTTGGGCTCCACACTGGGCATGTAGCAGACTTGAAAAAAAAATTAATTTTTTAAAAGTTTTAATAAAAAAATGAATTGTTAGCATCAATAAAGACAATGAAAGGTTATAGAAAAATTCCAGATTGAAGGAGGCTAAGGAGACATGACCATTCAGGGCAACACCTAACCCTGGGGGCTGGATCCTACACTGGAGGGAAACAGTGTGGTGGAAGGTCTACCTTGGTCAACTGACAAAACTAGAATGTGAGATGTCGGTTCCGGTATTGTATCAATGCAAACTCATGTGTCACGCTTATATAAGAGAATGTCCCTATTCTTAGGACATACAGACTCAAGTATTTGGGGAGAAAGCGCCATAATACAAGTGACTTATATGAATCAGAAAAAAAATTGTAGACAAAGCAAATGGGGTAAAATGTTAACAATACATGAATCTGAGTAAAAGGTATATGGGTGTTCTCTCCACTGACTTTATTTTTGCAGCTTTTTGTAAATTGGAAGGAACTTCCACAAACACATGTGGGGCCCCTTGTCCAAAAACAGTAATAATTTCAAGATGATAATGTCTGAGCATTAACCAAAGCATGGTGCGTTCTGCACGTGGCCCAGAGTGACCACACAGGTCACAGACCCATGAAGCCAGCTCTGACCAGACCTTGCGCTGGGAACTCTATATAAGTTTTTTCTCATCTCTTACAAAGATCTTCAAGGGGGGCATTTTTTAAAATTTTTATTTTAATTCCAGTTAGTTAACATACAGTGTGATGTTAGTTTCGGGTGTACTATATAGTGATGCAACACTTCTGTACATCATCTGGTGTTCATCACAACAGGTACACTCCTTCATCCCCATCCCATTTCTCCCTGGCCTTCAAGGGGGCATTTTTAATCTCCATGGAGTTGATGAGGGAGCCAAGCCCCATAGTGATTAAGTGAACAAGACATGGCTAGTAAGGCTCAGTAAAGAATGAATGGGTGGCTGGAGAGATGGATGAAAGTGGGAGATGGCTCTAACTTCAAAGTCAGTGCTGTTTTGGCACATCACAGGTTCACTGAGGAACACCCCTGAGGACTCTAGGAGCCCTGTTGGGCCAGTTGGTGGAATCCTGGGTCCAACTGTTTGTTTTTTTTTTTCTAGCCTAGGTAGGTTATCACAACTTTGAGAAACCACAGAAACTCAGCCCTGCAAACTTGCACAACATGTGCAAACAGCAAGTGGCAGGACTTGGGATCCTCTGTACCAATTCTCTGCCTTTCCCATGAATTCGCAGCTGCCAGGGCCTGTTGACCTCCCTATCTGGGCGCTTACCAGATTAAAGACCTTCTGTCATTAGTCCTGGATCTATCTGTCTACTGTGAGTCAGAACTCATGGTTTGATAAAGGCTGCTGCACAGTCCACGTCCTCTTACATACCTGAAATGGTGGCAACTCTTCTTTATCTTCTGAGTACATTTGCTATCTGGAGACACCAGAAATCATTGTATGCCAAGTTAAGTTGAGAATATTGTCAAGGTTTGCTTGTTTTTGTTTTTGTTTTTCTATTTAAGAAGAAAATGTACATGGCAATAAAGTAATGACTTCAGAGCTTACTCTTCCAAAACCATGTTCTAACAATCTTCTGAGGAAAGTACATGGTTATAAAAAGCACATAACTTTTGAAAGTGAAGGACTAGTCCTCTGGAAGGGAAATTTGTTTAGACGCAGAAGTTAAAATATATATCCTGAAAAGACAATCTCATCGAATCAACAATCAAAAACCTCTTGACAAAGAAAAGCCCGGGACCATCTTCACTGGTGAATCCTACCAAACAAATTGAAGAATTAACATCAGTCCTTAAATTATTTCAAAAAATTCAAGAGGAAAGAGCACCTCCAAACTCATTCGATGAAATCAGCATGATGCCAAAGCCTGACAAATATGCTATAATAAAGAAATTTAGACAATATCCCTGACAAATATCAATACAACAATCTTCAACAAAATACTAGCAAAAAGATTTCAGCAGCACATTAAAAAGACTATATATCATGGCCAACTCGAATTTATTTCTGAAATGCAAAGATGGTTCAACATACGAAAATCAATTGCTAGAATATACTACTCAACAATATAAAAGAAAAAAACACATGATCATCTCAATTGATGCAGAAAAAGCACTTGACAAAATTTAACACTCCCTGATAAAAACACTCAATAAACTAAGAATAGAATGAAACTACTTCATTACAATAATGGCTATATATAAAAAGCCAATAGTTCACTTTATACTCAAAGGTGAACAACTGAACATTTTTGCTCTAAGATCAGGAAGAAGACAAGGATGATGGCTTTTACTGGTTCTATTCAGCACAGCAATTGTTCCAACCAGAACAACAAGGCAAGAAAAAGAAAGCAAGGGCATTCAAATTGGAAAAGAAAAAGTAAACTTATCTCTGCAGACAACATGCTCTTACAATACAGAAAACCCTAACAATTCCATTTGTAAAAAATGGTTAAAACTAATCGATGAATTCAGCAAAGTTGCAGGATACAAAAATCAATATATAAAAATCAGTTGTGTTTATGTGGACTAAACACAAACACTCCAAAAAAGAAATTAAGGAAATAATTCCGTTTATAATAGCATCAAGAAGAAAATACTTTAGAATAAACTTAAACATGTAAAAGATTTATGCACCAGAAACTGTAAAACATTGTTGAAAAAATTAAAGACAACACAAATAAATTGAAAGACATCCTGTGTTTATGGCGTGAGAGGCTTAATGTTCTTAATGTATCAAAACTACCCAAAGCAATCTATAGATTTAATGCAATATCAGAATCCCAATGGAATTTTTTTAAGAAAGAAAAATCCATCTCAAAATGCATGTGGAATCTCAAGGGATCCTGAATAGCCAAAGTGATCTCGAAAAAGAAGAACAAAGTTGGAGACCTCACACTTCCTGGTTTCAAAATATTATGCAAAGCTACAGTAATCAGAAGAGCAGGCTGGCATAAAGACAGGCAATGGGAGAGAGCAGACTAGAATAAAGAGCCCCGAAATAAATCCTCACATAGACAGTCAATGGTCTTCAACAAGGGTGCCAAGACCACTCATGGGGAAAAGGACAGTCTGTTCAAGAAATGGTTTTGGGAAAACTGGATATTCACATGCAAAAGAATGAACCTGAAATTGACTCAAAATGGATCAAAGATCTAAACATAAGAGCTAAAACTATAAAACTCTCAGGAAAAAAAAAAAAGGAGAAAAGCTTCCTGACGTTGGAATTGTCAATGATTCCTTGGACAGAGCACCAAAAACAAAAACAGCAAAAGAGAAAAATGGACGACGGCAAAATTTAAATTTCTGTGCATCAAAGAACACAATCAACAGAGTAAAAAATCATCCTACAGAATGGGAGAAAATACGATTCAGACCAGAGTTCACAACCAGAATATTTAAGGAACTCCTACAATTTAACAACAAAAAAAATCAAACAACCCAATTTAAAAATGGACAAAGGACTTGACTAGGTATTTCCCCAAGGAGGGTATAAAAATAGCAACAAGCATATGAAAAGATGCTCAATATCACTAATAACTAGAGAAATGCAAATGAAAACCACAATGAGATATCACCTCCTACCAGTCAGGTTAGCCATTATCAAAAAAAAAAAAAATTAAAATAAAATAAAATAAATAAAATAAAATAAATAAAATAAAATAAATAAAATAAAATAAAATAAAATAAAATAAAATAGCAAGTGTTGCTGAAGTTGTGGAGAAATTGGAACCCTAGTGCACTGTTGGTGAGAATGTAAAATGGTGCAGCCACTGTGGTGAACAGCATGAAGGACACTCAAAAAATTAAAAATAGAATCACCATATGACCGAGCAACTCTGCTTCTGGGTATATACCAACGATTTGAAAGCACAGTCTCAAAGAGGTATCCGCACACCCACGTTCATAGCAACATTATTCACAATAGCCAAGAAGTGGACGCAACCCAAGTGTTCATCAAAGGATGAAGGATAAACAAAATGTGGTCTACCCACACAATGGAATATTACTCAGCCTTAAAAAGGGGTAAGTTCTATCACATGCTACGATGCAGATGAACCTTGAAGACATTACACCAAGTGAAATAAGCCAGACTCAGCAGGACAAATACTGTATGATTCCTCTTATACGAGGTACTTAGAGTTGTCAGATCCAAAGAGATGGAAAGCAGAATGGTGGGTTCCAGGGTTGGGTGAAGCAGGGAATGAGGGCTGTTTCAGTTTCGCAAGATGAAAAAAAAAAATTGGATGTGAAGATATGAATATACTTACCAGCACTGAACTGTACATTTTAATGGATAACGTGGTGAATTTTATTTTTTTAAGATTTTATTTATTCATGATAGACACAGAGAGAGAGAGAGAGAGAGAGAGAGAGAGAGAGAGAGAGGCAGAGACACAGGCAGAGGGAGAAGCAGGCTCCATGCAAGGAGCCTGATGTGGGACTCGATCCTGCGTCTCCAGGATCACACCCTGGGCTGCAGGCGGCACTAAACCGCTGCACCACCGGGACTGCCCCTGAATTTTTAATTATGTGTATTTTACCACAATTCAGAATGGTTTTGGAAAGGCTGTCTCACCACCTTTCAGCTCTAACGCTGATGGTGGCCAGTGCAGCTGTCCTGGGAGGCGGTCAGGACCCGGACTGTAGCAGAGTGTTGCTCTCATCTTTCTAAGACACAGCTGACCTTTTCTTTCTCTAGGTTTTCTGTCAAGGACAGAAAAATGATGAGAGAGGGAGAGGGAGAGGGAGAGGGGGAGAGAGAGAGAGAGAGAGAGAGAGAGACTGTGTGTGCGTGTTACATTCAGCAAACTACAGAGTTCTGTCCAGATGGACAATTTCTTCTTAAATGAGGCCTGTAAACACAGTTCTGGCTTTCAGACCCATTACCTTCTGCAGCTCTAACAGTTCTGGCTTTCACACCCATTACCTTCTGCAGCTCTCGGTAACCACAAAGGGGAAAGGGTGGATTGCATCACATCCGTTTGACGTGGGTTTAGACCCAGGTTTCTCCATCTCAGCACTGTTGACATTTGGGGCGGGAGGATGCTTTGTTACGAGGGGCTGCCCTGTGCAGTGTAGGATATTTAGCAGCATCCCTAGCTTCTAACCACTAGATGCTAGTGGCACCCTACACACACACACTCCCAGTTGTGACCATCAAAAATGTGTACAGATACTGCCAGGTGTCCCCTGGGGAACAAAATCACCCCTATTTAAGAACCATCAGGTTGAGGGTTTGTGGGAGGAGTGGGAATAGGGACAGCTCCCAGACTATCAGCCCCAGCACACTTTCCTCTCTGTCTCCCGTTTGTTTGAGCCCTGTATGCCTTTGTACCTAGATATTTCTTTCATTTATTTCCAGTTACACCTTCTTGACTGGGCCATCTGTCCTGCCTGAACCAGTAAATCAAAATTTAGGACAGGAACTCACACTGGCCCCTTGAACACACTGCAGATACTTAGGGACAACTTGCCTTCCAGCAGGCTTCCTGCTGCCTGCGTCTCTGGAGCCCTCCTCTCTCCAAAACCTCCTTATCCAGCATCTATAATGCTCTAAGGGCATTCTCTCTCCACCTTGGGTTATTTCTGTCCTGTCTTATTGCTTCCACTGGACTTGGGGATTTGGGAGGGGAAAAAGGAGGGGACTGTTTTTCATCCCACTTACAGGAAAATGAAATTAATTTTGGGATCATTTCCCTTTTTCTTTACTACTTGCATTAGAAACTTGTTGAAATATTTAGAACACTTTTTTAGAACGTTCATAGATTGTTTTAGAACTAACCTGTGAAACTTTAAGTTTTCAGAATCTCCCTAGAGGTTTTAGTTGCTTAGGGAAGGACTCTGGGCATGATGTGCTGCGGGACTGGGTGGTGTTTACTCCCAGCTAGCAGGAGCAACTGGCTCCTGGCATTTGTCAAAGCTCCTCAAGAGCCAAGCAGGAGGCTTTTCTTCATCTAACAGAGCTCTTTGGGTGTTCTTGGGCCTTGAGGTGGCAATCTTCGGGGGTGTCTTTGGAACTCAATAGCACCACACATCAAACCACTGTCCGCTTGGTGGCAAGTAAGATTACTGAGTATTGTATGCCTCTGGACCTAGATCTTTCCTTCTTTTATTTCCAGTTAGACCTTTTTTTTTTTTTTTTTTCCCCCAGTTAGATCTTCTTGACTGGGCCATCTGTCCTGCCTGTTTGAACCAGTAAATCAAAATTTAGGACAGGAACTCAAATTGGCCACTTGAACACACTGCAGCTACTTAGGGAACAACCTGCCTTCCAGCAGGCTTTCCTGCTGCCTGCGCCTCTGCCATGCCCTGGCACACACCTGGACCCTAACTCCATCCTGGTTGCTCTCCTAAAGGTTGCTGCCTTTACTCCACCCCCAACATGCCTGCCACAGATGTCTTCCTCGTGCACATGTGAGTATGTCACTCCCCAGTTTAATATCCTTCAGTGACCCTAAGTCACATTCCAAAAAAAAAAAAAAAAGTCCAATTCCTTGGCAAGACCAGTCAGAGGCTTCCGATTCTGACTCTCACCTCTAGCCATGACAAAATACTCCTGTGCAGGGCTCTCGCGTGCTGCTGAGCCAGACCCTCTCGGCCCAGCCCACGTGGACTTGCGGAACGCTACATCCTTCTGATCGCTGGCGTTCTTGCTTCCACCTCCAGGATGGGGCGTGCAAGCCGACAAGGGCAGTGCCTTGTCCCTGGTGGATTCCCCTGCCCCGTGGTTTGCACACAGTGGGCATCACACAAATGTCTGCTGAGCGACTGATGCGCGACACGCAGCAGGAGCTACAACACGAGGATACCCGAGGCACAGACATGCCTCCGAGAAGACCCTCGGCCCCCTTAGAGCCTCATGGTCACACACAGGTGCAGAGCGACTCCTTTCTGATACGGATGTACGCTAGCATGTGCTTTATTTTAAAAATGAAGCGTAACTAAGTTAATGGAGGACACTCTTCTACACCCCCTGTTGTTGTTGTTTTTTTTTAACTATTTGTTTTTGAGCAACGATGAAACCACTTAAAACCGCCTCTTGTGCACAAACGGCCGTTCACCTGCCGACACCCGCCTGCAGACGCGGATTCAGACACCTGCGGGCAGCACTTACTTTCAGGACCTCCCACGACACTCCTCACTTTAGATCTTTTCCTTCTCCTTCTTCTGTTAGCCCTCCCGTCGCGGCGAAGAACAAAATAACCGAAAATGCTTTGCCTAGCAACTTTCAAGAGCGAAAACCGGGTGCCCAACGGGGCGCAACGATCTCCAAGCGCCCGCGGAAGATCCAGCCGGGCCCCCGGGGCGGCAGGGGCGTGGCCGCGCCCGTCACACGGGAGCCCGTCCAGTCCCAGCGCCTCATCGCCCTACACATTTCTGGGCGACGAGCCTCCACGCCTCTCAGGAGCGGTCCCCGGAGTTTGTGCCACCAGACACGCTGCGTTAGTAGCTCATCAGAGTCGCCCTCCTTCCCCGGGAGAGCGCCGGGCCCCAGAGCGGCGAGCGCGGAGAGGGGCGTCACGTGACGCCCTGGTCACGAGGCAGAAGCCTCCTCACGTGGTTTACGCTCAAGCCAAAGCAAAGAGTAAACTCAAACCCCATTGGCGCAGCGGGAGCCTGACCTGAGGGGCGGGGCCAGACGTGGGGGGAGACGGAGGGGGGCTCGGGGGCGGGGCCTCCGGCGCCGTGTGGGCGGGGCCTCCGGCCGGGGGCGGGGCCGGCGGGGGTCCAGCGAAACCGCCGCTCGCGCGGCCGCGGGCCTCCGCATCCCGTCCTGTGCGCCGGCGCGCGGGCGCCTGGGAGCCTGGCTAGCGCGGCGGCGGCGGCGGCGGCGGCGGCGAGGTCCGGAGGCCTCCGGTCGCGCCTGCCCACGTCCCGCCGGCTGCAGTAGTTGCTGCCGTCCGTTTCAAGCGTGCCTGTTGCACGCCTGGCTCGCCCCCTGCTGTCTCCGTCCCGCGCCTGCGCCGCGCGCAGCCCCACGCCCGCTTCCCAGCCTGGGCTCGGCTCCCCCGGCCGCCGCGGCACACCGGCACCGCCGACGAGGCCCCGGGAGCCGGAGCGCGGCGCGGCGCGGGGAGGAGGGCCGCGGGGGCGGGGCCGCGCGCGGGGGCGGGGCCGCGCGCGGGGGCGGGGCCGCGCGCGGGGGCGGGGCCTCGGGGGGAGCGTTGGGGCACGTGAGGGCGCGTCGGCCAATGGCGAGCGGCCTGGAGCCGGGGGGCGGGGCCGGCGCGGGGGCGGGGCGGGGCGGGGGCGGCGGGCCGGGGCCGGGGCCTGGGCCGGGGGGAGGGGCGGGGCGGGGCGGGCCGGGGGAGGGGCGGAGAGACGCCGCCGCCGCCGCTGCCGCCGCCGCCGCCGCCGCCGCGGCTGCCGCAGCCTGTGGGAGCCTGGAGAAGGAGAAGTGCGGGCGAGCGAGCAACTCGGTCCCCGGGCGGCGGCGGCGGCGGCGGCGGCCGGGGGTCGCGGCGGCCGGGGCGGGGGCGGGGGCGCTGCTGCTGCTGCTGCTGCTGCGGGGCGCAGGCGGCGGCGGTGAGCACCAGCCATGCCGAATAAAAACAAGAAGGAGAAAGTGAGTCCGGGCCCGGGCCGCCGGCCGCCTGGGGAGGGGCAGGGGCCGCGCGGGGCGGGGTCCCAGGGCGCGGGGGCGCCGCCCGGGCTGCGGGGTCGCGACTGCCCGGGCCGGCGTGCGGGGCGGGGGCGGCGGCGGGGGCGGCGCGCGGGGCGGGGGCGCGGGCGGGGGCAGGTGCGGCCGGAGGTGGTTGGCCCGGGGCGGGGGCTGGAGGGACCCCGGGCCGGAGGAGGGGAGCCCATGGAGCCCGCTCCCCGCTGCGGTGAAGACCTGCCTCCTCTCCGGGGGGACGCTCTGAAATACTATTATTATCCCGGGTGGCGGCGGTGATGGCTGTGAGTGTGCTGCGTTGCATCTGGGGGTGGGGGGTACGTTGCTGCTCCAGGTGGAGCCCGGTAGCCAGCGCCTCGGATCCCGCCCCGAAATCCCAGCTCTCGGGGTTTAGGGTGCGAGGCCCGGAAGGGATGTGCTGGGGACCCCGCAGACGTGCGCTTCTCGGCTCCTGCCTCAAGTTTCCGACGCCAAGCACACGTCGAGCAAACAGGGAGGGTCTGAATCTGGGGGCGGGGGAGTCGCCTCGCCCTGGTGTGTCTCCAACAGGAGTCGGGATTTCTCGATGGTACCGATTAAAATGGTCCGGAGCGCCGGTTAAACAGCGCGAGTCCGTTTTTAAAGCCGCGCTTTGGCTTATCTGATGGGTAGCCGTCGAAAAACCGAGAAGCCTAATTGATTTGCTTGATGTTTCCCAGGAATCACCAAAAGCAGGGAAAAGTGGAAAAAGTTCAAAAGAAGGACAAGACATAATAGAATCAGAGGTAACTGCTCTCCGATATTCCCTTTCCCTCCCCCCCCCTCCCCCCTTCATGAACACGTTTTAACTCTAAGGGCAGAAAAACAGTGTGGAGGAAACCAGGCTCTTCTAGAACGTTTCCCTGCATGAGTTTTTCCTCGTAGTCTTTCTCATGACCTGAAACGTCAGTTCTTTCAGTTTTTAATATCTCGGGCTGGGAAAAGAGAGATGGAAGGTGTAATCTGGGCGGCTGGTATTAAGTTCCTAACCCCCACCTCATAGGCAGCAGCCCTCCTGCAGAGACTGGTTTCACCACTGTTGTTCAGGCTCGTTTTAGCTTTCAGACCCTCCCCTTCCTTCCTTCACAAGCCGCCAGGTCAGGTCCGTCCCTCTCCGTGGCTCCTCCTTCCATCACCTTTGCTACCCTGGTGCGGTCTTCGCTGCTTCAGTCTCACACTGGCTCCTCTGTTGATGTCCGATTCCCAGAGCCTCTTTCCCCAGTAGTGTTGGTACCTTACTGTTTACAATCCTCCCTCATCTTTTCACTTGTTTTTTTTTTTTCCTCTCTCCATTGGCCAGTTCTGACTTCTTTCCCTTCTCACCTGTGGGCTCCGTGAGGACTGTGTCTACCTAGTGGGGTTGATGTCATTGTTTGGCACAGTTGTGCTTTGAGAATATTTGCAGAGCCAGCACTTTGCCTTTTCTTCCTTGTGAGTAGTTGTTGAACTAGAACCTCAGGCTAAGGATTCTGGAGCCGTCTGGACCCAGGCAGAGCTGACAGGCCCTTTTGGATCATTGGTAGCGGAGAATTGCTTGATTGTCACGTTCTCCAGAGCTGGATCATCGAGGTCCCTGGTCTTATCACAGATGACATTAATTTGCAAGTGTCAGACCCCTTCTTATAAGTTGAATTAGAATGAGTTCAGAGTCGCCTGGAAAACACAGTTAACTGCTGATTATAGGCAGTAGCCTTTTTTTTTTTTTTCCTTAACCCGGCGGAGGTGGGGGGGGGGTATCTTTTCCTTATCATTTGGTGCATTCCAAGCCTCCGTCCTCTTGAGCAGGTGGTCTGTTCCAGCAAATCTGTCACCCTCCCCAAAGCAAAAAAACAGAAATCCAAAAGGTTTCTTAAATATCAGTAGTTGGGGATTATCCATGCCAGTCTTTCCCTGCCCTTTATTTTAGCACATAATCACGTTTTACTGTGGTATTCCTGCTTTTGACCTGCTTCCTTCCGTGTCACTTTTTTGACTACATTGATTTAAATGAAATTTGGCCACCCTGCGAGGGTGTATTTTCTTTTTTCTTGTTTACTGATATTTCACTAAAACTGCTAAGGCTCCCAGCCCTCCCCCAAACCTTTCTTGCTTACGTACCTGTCTCCTTTCACTGCTGGTGTGACAAAGAATATCAGTGTGTATGGTTCATTTATTCCTGTTGTAGCAGAGAGAACGTGACTCTAAGGATGAATGATTTTGAGTCTGAACCTCAAAAATCTATCAGTTAACTCAGAGATAATGAAACCGCTCATAATTAGAATGCGTGTTTTTAAGGTGGATTGGGTTCCTAGACTGTCAGATGCTTAAGACTCTTGAGGTGTGGCCTGCAGTGCCTGAGTGTGATGCCCCACTTGTCTTTTTGTATTTTTTCTAGTGCTACTAAGAGCTGGAGCTACAGAGCTTGAAATTACCACCGAAAAATACTGAAATGGTGGGCCCTTCACTACTTCCTCATAAGGATCCCAGAGGCAACATGGCATGTTAAGCATGACAGTTGGCAGGTCACTGTGTAAATTATTTTTGCGGGAACACAAATTGAGGCACTTCAATATTCTCATATGAACTTTGGGTTGAGCCTGGTTTGTTTTGTTTTGTTTTGTTTTTAATTGTTTTGCTTCTCAGCCTTCATCTCACTTCATATCTGGTTCCACGCAGTGACCAAATACGATTGACCCACTCAGGTGCATGAAACCCTCATTGTGCACTCTTTCCCTCTCCTGTCAACGTTACTCTGAACATGAATATTTTAACCTGAACAATTCAAATAGGACTGCTATTCCCGTGCTGCTTTTCAGACCTGTTCAATGTCACGCTACTTTCACAGCTGGCTCTCCCTCGGCTCCGCCCATGAACTCACCTGTGTGAGAGCAGTTACCATATTCAGGGCTTCCCAGCCCGAGGGCCACACAGAACAGGTGTCCATCCAGGGCAGAGTAGCCAGGCTTTTGGGAAATCACCTCAACAGAGAAAAGCAGAACAGAACCTGGCCTGTGGTGGTTTGACTTAACACACCACTTCAAGAATGGGAAAGTCCTTGTACTAAAATTCTGGCTGGCTGTAACCTAGTCTTGTGGAACTGCAGAATGCTGTTTTCTTAAAAGACAGCCTGGGGGAAAAAAAAAAAAAAAAGCCTGGGGAGGTTAGTCGGAAGGATGAGGGGCAAGTGTTTTCACCTGGGGATTAGGTAGTAAAAATGCTGACTCCTGATTGCCACTAAGTGATGTCACCTGGCTTCTGTGGCCCTAGTACCTCACCTTTAAAAATATGGTGAGTCTCAGATTTGGCCATTTTTAACTATATGGGATAGATGAGGCATGGCCCCTCTTGAAAGAAAGAAATTTTTCCTGCAGGATGTGTGGCAGAGAATATCTTCTGATGTAACAAAATACTATTAAAGGTCATAGCTGCTGCTATGCACACTTTTCTAGAAATTTCTTGCTTCCTTGAATGATGTGTATCGATATGTTTGTTTTGTTTTGTTTTATTCTCTTCTCTTTCAAGTAGGATGTTTAAATTTGACTTACCCACATGTGTCCTGGAAACCAAAGTTTGCCCAGTCCTAATGGGTCTATTTCATGATACGCTTCTGGGGAGTGAGGCTGCAGGTGGGCTCCTGGGGAACAGGAAGTTGGAGAACTCAGCTCTGAGCACCTGTTCTCAGTGTAACCTTCAGAGCTGTGCAAACATAACTAGGCACGCTTTATCAATATCCAGAATCTTAATAAATCACTCAGGTTTGTGAAGTCCGTTTTGGAAGATCAGACCGTGCCACAGTAATTTTTTTGTGTAGTTTTAATTTGTATACTGTGTCCAGTTTGCTTTTAAAAGTGTTAATAGTCTTTGTAAAGTGATTTGTTTTAAGCACATTAAAGGTTGTTTTGAGTGTTGTTCTCTGGTCACGAATTTTATGTCCTGCTTCAGCTTAGCTTTGTTTGAAAGTCTCTACAGCAACTCGTACATAACATCTGTTGTTTGAAAGAAACTTGAATGGTCCTCTCCCCAACTTGTTAGCTTATCTTGACATGTTCTACTTTTAGTAATGACATTTTTCTCTCTATGATCTGTCCCTTTGCCTCCCCTCCAACCCACCTTGGTGTTGCAGAGAGCAGGGGCCAGGCTTACTGAAGTCCCATAGGTGTAGCTGGTAGACTTATGTCTCAGAAATTAAAACTGAAATTTCAATAATAGTAATTCATCTAACAACAACACCCATTACATGGTAACATAGATAACATTTTTGTGAAGAGTATCTTTTTAAGAAAATTGGACTTTGTAGTCTCGGCTGTGTAGCAGGAATTTTAACTTGAGTGCCGGAGGACAGTGGAAGTGGTTTGTTGGTTGGTGTGTTTCCTGGGGAGGCAGCTGTGATCATCACCTCCTGCAATGAGAGTCCCCAACTCCTCTCCCCTATAACACCAAAGCCACGGTCTACAGGCTGAATTCTGAGCCCGGGCTCTTGCGGGGCGGGGGGCTTTCCCGCCACATTCATTGCCCATCATTCTCTTCCCACTTTTTCTCCACACAACCCTAAACCGGACTCCAGTGAAACTCAGGACCCAAAGAACCAGTACTTTAAGATTTTTTTTTTCAATTCCTAAGTAACTATTACATATAGGGGTAGAATTTCCTGCTTTTGATCACCAAGCCTTGGCCCACTTTCCCAGCCACGCTGCATCGTCTTTGCTTAGAGTCCTGGTGTTCAGGACAGAGGCTCTGCAGAGGGGATAATCAGCAGTGGATTGGAGGGCATGTGAGTTAGGGGCAGATTCTGTGAGCTTCCCATCCCTTTCCAGGGCTCGCTCCTGCTCCATATGACAAGCAGGGCACTGGGCAGACCCTAAAGTGCCTCCCAGGTGAGATCTGCTGTACTGAACAGGCACCCCACCTTCAGGGCTGTTGACACATGTTCCAGATGCTTCCCGCAGGGCTGCCCTGCAGACTGCGCACTGGCGGAGGTTTGCCAGCACTCTCGGCCCTCCCCACAAGATGCCAGTGGTCCCCCCCCCCACCCTCCAGTTTTGACAAACCCACAGTGCCT
Organism: Canis lupus dingo; assembly: GCF_003254725.2. Classification (NCBI taxonomy): domain Eukaryota; kingdom Metazoa; phylum Chordata; class Mammalia; order Carnivora; family Canidae; genus Canis; species Canis lupus. The sequence continues at coordinate 70,021,246 of NC_064250.1, forward strand.
CCAGACATTCCCAGACATCTGGAGGGCAAAAGAGCCCCCGGTGAGACCACTGTCCTAGGAAAACCTCTCCACAGAGGATGTACGTTCACTTGCAAATCATGCCTGACACACATTCCTCCTTTAGAATAGCAATGTTCAAACCTAAAGAGCATCAGCACCCCTTTACACTCTTAAAAATTAGGACCCCGAAGAGCTTTTATTTAGGTCAGCTTTAGCTGATAACTTTTCTTACTAGAAATTAAAACAAATTGTAAGAATATTCATGAATTCATCTAATAGTAACACACCCAGTACATGTTGACATAAGCAGCATGTTTTTACGAGAACTAACCATTCACAAAAATTCTCTGAGAAAAATGGCATTGCACCATGTTTTTGCAAATTCCTTTCATGTCTGGCTTCATAGAAGCTAGCTGGCTTTTTGAGTTGTTCCTGCATTGTCTGTTTTGATATCCTGTGCCTTGCAGCCTGTGAAAAATTGGCATAATGATGGTTATAAAGGCAAATCATGTCTTTGTGTTGTAAAAGCACGGACCCTAGAAAGTGTCTCCAGGAGCCCCCCAAGCCTTGTTTTGTTGAACGCCCTTTACATGCTCATTGCCCCCCCTTACTCCCTTTGTCATCTGAGTTCCAGCTCAGGTTCATTTATTCTGAAATTTAAAGGAAGCTTTTCTCACCATCTTGGCCCATGTTTTTTCCATTTTTTAAATTCATATAACAGTTATTGGCTCTACCGGTCACTTAACTTTTATACTGCCTTGGACAACTTTTGTTTATCTCGATCTGCCTCCCTAACTAGATTAAGCACTCGAGGACAGCAATTTAGCTTGGTTCTTCTTTGCACTTGCCGTGTATGTGAGGCCCTGGAGGCAAGAAGTGTGTGTTGGTGGGTTTTAAAAGTTCTCAGGAAGAGGGATCCCTGGGTGGCGCAGTGGTTTGGCGCCTGCCTTTGGCCCAGGGTGCGATCCTGGAGACCCGGGATCGAGTCCCACATCGGGCTCCCGGTGCATGGAGCCTGCTTCTCCCTCTGCCTGTGTCTCTGCCTCTCTCTCTGTAACTATCATAAATTAAAAAAAAAAAAAAAAAAAAAAGTTCTCAGGAAGAAAGGGAGCTTCCAATCAGTGAGCTTGCTGGTTTTCTGATATGATAAATTAGAAAGAAAAAAATATGTTTCTTTATCTTTCGATCCTCTAAAGAAATTTTGATGCAGAGTTTTCTTTCAGTACAATCTGTTTTAAATAAACAGCAGTGGACTAAAGCAAAAGATTATGGTACTTGGGTGTTTTTCTAATGTCCTGTGAACATTTTAAGAAGAGGGTTTTTGGTTTTGGTTTTAGTTAGCCTTTATATAGCACCAGAGGTTGGTGGTAAGATGTATAGTCTCAAAAGATCTTGTTTTAATTAAAGCAGTTCAAAATAGGATTTATCTTTAAATAGGTTTCCGATATGATTTTCAGTGCTTTGTATTTTTTTTTAGTTTATTTGGAGAACTTTTCTCAGTAGAACATACATATACATGAACAACATAGGGACTAGGGGTCCCAATCACAACGCCCCCCCCCCAGCGTACACACTGAAAAATCTGTTGTGTAACTGTTGATTCCCCCATAACAACTACGAATAGCCTATTCGTAGTTGACAGGTAGCCTTACCAGTAACATGAACAGTCAATTAACACGTCTGATATCGTACAGGTATTGTATATTGTATTATTACAATAAAGTAAGCTAAAGAAAATGCTAACAGAAAATACATATAAACATAGTGAACTTATTGAAAAAAATTGTGTAAAAGTAGGCCTGCACAACTCAAACCTGCGTTAAGGGTGAACTGTATATTTTTTAAACTATTTTATAAGTTTTATATATATATTAGAAAGTTTTGTGTCTTGCTGTACAAACACTGGGAAAGACAAAAAGAACATTGTTGTCACTTGTTAAGAACTTAAATGTTGACCGTTTCTGGTGTTAACAACGTGTCCCACCCATTGCTCATGGGCATTGGGTAGACTTGGGAGTGAGTTGGCCCTCCATCCATCACACCCTGCAGCTGCTGAAGACATGGGACAAGATGGAGCACATTTCTTGTAAAGACCCAACCAGAGGAAATAGATGCTTTAAAGCCCCTCAGCAAACACAAGGTCACCATTAAATATGGAGCCCCAGAAAGTGTGTTGGACCTTAGGCATGTGTTGTACCCCTCTCCCTCTTCAGGAAAAGCTCCATTTACAGGATACATAATTCTAGAAAGAGTTCAGTGAATGACATGAAATCATTTATAAAAGTTTTCCAATTCATGGAAAAAGCACAGGGTTCCCATGTTAAAGCTGTTGCGGGGTGAGTGCACGCCTGTAGCCCTGCGTGTCCGGGTGCAGAGCTCTCCACCTGCATCTGCTGTGTGAGTCAGTCTGCCACCAACATGAATCATGGTGATATTTCCCCAAGTCACAGGGAAAATTCATGTGAAAGATTTCCACTAAAAAAAAAAAAAGAAAGAAAGATTTCCACTGTAAAAAGTCTCCAGTGTTTCCTTAAAACATCGGGTGCCCAAAGGTCAGGGCTCAGTGGTGTCTAACTTGACACATTATAGGTGATGGCCTTGCACCTTCCTGCTGGTATGTTGTGTTCAGCTAAGACTTCCGGGGCTCTGCTTTTGGTCCGGTCAGGTCTAGGAAGGGCCACTGCTGGGAGGCCCTGCTGCCCAAATCCAGGCAATGCTGTCATCTTCGTTTCCTCCACCTGGGGGAGTGAGAGGACAAGGCCAGAATCGAAGGGGGGTTGGATATTAGTTTGAGGACATTGGATTTCCTTCATTTTAAATATTTTATTAAGACGAAACTTAGCATGATTCTAGCGGGATGGTAGCTCTGGCCCCGTGCTGTTCTTATCCAGCAGGAACACCAAAATGCCTGGAGAACGCTAACCATTAGCTACATGTGGCTCTTGAAATGGATAGAAATCAAATTAAATTTGAAAATTTAGTTCGTCGGTCATACTAGCCACATTTCAAGTGCTCAGGAGCCGCAGGTGACTGGTGGCTACCCCACTGGACAGCAGGTAAAGAATATTTCCCGCTTCACAGAAAGGCACCGGTAGTGTTTTCCAAAATAATTTCAATTCAAGTGCGTGTGACTTATTTTAACTTCATTGGCTGTCACTCCTAATACGAAGTATTAAATTTAGATGGAAGTGGATGAAGTTAGGGAAAAGCGGATGGTAGAAGAGAAGGGAATGTGGGGGTGAGAAGGAGGGGCCCTGCTCCCCACCAGCCCAGGACTGCCTGAGTTGCAAAGACTTACACCTGACACCCGGACAATGCCTCGCCGTCTCCCATAGGAGCAGGCCTGGGGGAGGCCCAGGGGAAACAATGTGCTTCCCATCTTCCTTTTTAGAAATTTTATCTTTGTTTTGGGGATCAAAACACACATGGTTAAAAAATAAAATAGCATAATACTCGATACTCTCTCATTTCACCCAGTATACCCTTAGGAGCAAGCTTTCTTACCTGCTCTACTGATTCACATCCTGGTCCAGATCTTATGGGAGGAAGTATCGCATGGCAGAGGGCAGGCCCTGGAGGGTGCCCTGTCCCTCATGGGAGTGACCTTTCTCTCTCCCCAAGTCCTTTTCCTCCCTGGATGCCATGCTTTGCCACCTTGCAGGCTTCCCTCCAGGTGACCCCTTCCCAGTCACCCCGCAGGCACACTCTGACCCCCTCCTGAGTGCTGGGTGCCATGATGGGTGCTGGGGGTGCAGCGCGGGACACAGCAGGGCCCGTGCACTCGCGCAGTTTGCTTTCAGCGAGCGCCAGGTGCACTGGTGTGTGTAAGGTGCACTGTTGGCATTTGGTTTCTCACACCCTATGGAGCAGTGGCCCCGGAGCTCTCAACATCAGGAGCACTCCCTGACCCCTGTGATATCAAAGCTACTCACATTTCCCGAGGCTGCTTCAGGTGGCCCGGGATGGTCTCACCAAGGAGAGGATGTTAGAGGTGACTCCCGAATGTGAAGAAGGAGCCAGTGGTGCAGAGATCTGGGGAAGGGCGTTCCAGCCAGAGGAAGTAGCTAGTGCACAGGCCCTTCGGCACAAGTGAGCTTGTGTGTCCACTGGAAGGGAGGCCAATTTGGCTGAAGAGAAACAAGGGAGGCTTGAGCAGAAGGGACAAAGAGATAGGGACAGGCAAGGAAGGTCCAGTGGGATCTCGTCAGCAGCCCTTGGGTTTTATTCTTAGGGTGACAGGAAGCCATTGAGGGTCAGACTTTGACCTGGGCTAGTGGGCTCTGCAGTGCCATTGACATGGTTTGAGCAGGAGAGGATAATCGACATGTATTTAAAAAGCTCTCTGCAAAAAACAAATTAAAGCTCTATGCAGCTGCTGTGTAGGAAATAGAGGGACAAAAGTTGAAACCAGGAGACCCCCTGGCAGCAGGTCCATCAGATGCCCGGGTACCGCATACCCAGAGCTGAGGCCGCAGCACAGCGGGCCGTGGGTGCTGGACTTGGGTGGGCTTGTCAGCAAACAGCTCGCTTGGCAGGTCTGAGCTGAGAGCTGGCTCTTGTGGCTTCCGGCCCTGAAAGGCCGAGTGCAGGGAGCTTTGCTCTGAGGGGCCAGCTCCTACACTAGCAGCCTTAGTTTTTCCTAGACAGCCTGGTTTCTCTGGAGACCACCTTTCTTGCCCTCACAAACACTCGAGGCTGACAGTGCCAAACAGCAGGGCTGTCCCGGCACCACCGGTTGAAGAGCGTCATCTCCCATCAAGTGGTCTTGGGTCATAATTCTGTTCCATCGATCTATGTGGCTGTCTTTATGCCAGTACCATACTCTTTAGATGAATTGTTTTTTTCAAGATCTTAAAAAGTATGCAAATACTTCTTGAGCTCTGAATCACGGTCTCTGGCACACAGTGGTGATAGTCCATCATAGTGATCGTCTAATTGCAGAAGGGGAGAATTTTAGAAGAAATTTAGAAGATATTGGAGCGTAGAATTGCTGGGATATGGGACACAAGGGAGGTGGTATCTGAAGTCCAAGGAGCAAGCAAGGTCCAAGCTGGCTTCACTGCTCCCTGTATGATCCCAGGAGATCACACTGCACCACAGGGCAGGGTGCTGCAGGGCCCTGGGGTAACAGCGCCCATCCCGGCTCAGGACAGCACCTGGCCGTGAGTAGGTTGGGGGGTCCCAGCAACTGTTCTGTGTAGGCAGTGGGCCCCCTGGGCACCGACCACTACATGTCCAGTTGGCTGCTGGTATTTAGTGTTCAGAGTATCTCTGTTTCTCTGGGCTCCTGCCTCTCTCTGCTGTTCAGGGACCCTCAGGGTCCTCACCTTCTCAGGCCTCGCCTCCCTTCAGGGTGCTTCTTGCAGGTGACTACATGTGTCTGTGCACACAGGGGAGGCCCTCAGATATCTGACTCCCTTCCGGCCATCAGACTGACAGCTGTCCTGTCTTGTCCATCCTCTGTTCTATTGTCACTACACGCCAGGGCCCAGATCTCGCTTGTTCCGTTGTCACTCAGCCGAGCCTTGGTGGCCTCCCAGTCAGCACCCAGCATGGTCAAGCCTCTTGCCCTCCAGACAGTCCGAGGTCCCTCCTGGGGCTCTGCTGCTTGCCCTGACACTCTTCCCGGCTACCTTCCCGAAGCTGTTACAGGCCTCCCCGCCTTGGCCTCAGACCGGCAGCCTCTCCCTGCTGCCCCACTGCCCTCCGCAGCCTCCACCAGCCCCAAAATGCCAAGTCCGAGTCTTTGGCTTTGAGTGCCATTTGGTGGGTTGACCTCCTCCTTCCTCAAAAACTGTCTTTTCTCAGCCTCATCCTTCTCCTCAGCCCCTCGCCCCTCCACCTTTTCCGCTCTGCACGCCTCTGCTGGGTGGTCTCCTCATTCGGTGACTTCAGTGACCATGGAGACGGGTAACTGCAAAGTTCGTGTTCAGCTCGCACAAGGTGTCCAAGGGCCAGGCGCACAGCTAGGCCCTGGGTGGGTGGAGAAGGCAGCCGAGGGCAGCCAGGCGGTGGCCAGGACACCGAGGACAGCAAGCACTCTGGACCTTGTCCACAAGGCAGAGAGCTCGGGGGGGCAGTGAGGATGGGTGTCACCATGTCTTTGACTCGGACCCAGCATGCTCATGACCCAGCTTCTTGGCCCACTTCTCCTTCTCGTCACTGTGACTGGTGCCCCCAGCCGCCCAGCCGCTGGTTCCCCGGCCCTCTGCCGTGCCCCCCCCTGGAACTCCCCACGCACCTGCTAGCTACTGGTCTGCTGCAGCTACTAGTCCCACCTGCGGTCTAGACCTCTAGCCTCCTCCTTTCCCGTCTGCAGGCCACACTGCAGCCCGAAGCGCCTTTTGAACAGGAAGATAAATTCACACCGTCACCCTGCTCAGCGCCTCCTGCGTGGCTTCCAGGTGCCCGTCAGGCAAGGGTCAGACTCTGACCTGGGCTACTGGGCTCTGCAGGCACCTGTGGCCCCCAGGCTCCCCGGATGCCTGCTCACCTCTCTGCAGCGAGGGTGGTCACACTGACACCCACTCTTGGTGGCCCTGCCTGAATGCTGTCCCCCCAGGACACACACACATGCCCTCAGAGGGGCCTGCCTGACCTGGCCGGTATGGGGCAGTCCTTGGCTCTCACAGAACAGGACAGCGTGGCATCCAAGCCCTCCTGGAGCTGACATCCCATTGAGGGAAAGACCAGACAGCCACCTTGTAGCAGAGCTCAGCCAGGCAGGCGGCAGCCCACAGAGTTGACCACACTTCTTGGAGGCCTCAGGGAGCTGCACTCAGGGTGAGCAGCACACTTCCTTGCTCCTCACCTGAGCGGACCAGTGCAGGAGCTGATGACCTGAGCGTGGGGCTCTAGAGACCACTGTTAAGCCAATGGGCTGAAGCCAAGGCCTAGGAAGTGACTACAGTGGATTAGCCTGGGTGATGGGACTAGGTCTTCTTTCTAGAAGCTCTCTCTGCCTGTCCCAAGGACAGTGCTTGGAGGAGGGTAGCCAGCAGGGCCCACGCAGAAAAGCCAGTGGCTCAGAGTCAGCAGGTCTTAGGAATAACGTTTTTCCCTGTCAGACATTAGAAGCCTCGCCTCAGCGTGTGTCGTGCATGGGCTGTGGATATGCATGGAGTTAATTCTGTTTATGAGCTAGCCCCATCACCCAATGCCAGTGTTCCAAGCTTTGTTGCAGGAGATGGCCAGTCCACTCCTGTCTAGGAGGGAGCAGCACGTGCCCTGTTGTCCTCAGGGTCCTCATGTGTGGCACATGGGATTCAGCATTATAGAAGGTGGAAAGGAGGTATAACTGTACTAGACACATGGGTGTATAACTTAACATTTTAAGACAGGTGCATGCCTAGGAAGAGCTGTTTGTGACTGGGGGGTGAAAACTAGGGCTTCTGGGGAATTCTGGGGAGGAGGAGAGGTATGAATAGGGTTTTTAAGGATGAAGACCCAACTTTCATGGTCAGGTGGAAAGAATGACACATGTTAAAGATGACATCCGGGAAAGCCCTTTCAAGGGAGAAGCTGCCAACTGTGGGAGAAGAGGGAGCCCAGGCCCTCGCTCCCTATTCAGAATCCTATGTCTGGGCATCCTGCGTCTTGGAAAACTCTTGCCAACTATTCCTAAGCACCTTCTTTTAAAATAAAGCTGCTCTGACTTCTTAGTAAAAATTCCATTCAAGGAGGAGAGGAAATCGTTGGGTGCTTAAGTTGGTGCATCTGCTCTCATAACTCGTGTGATTAGAAAAGGCTCGGTGGGTTTATGTTTCTAGGGTGAGTTTGGTAGGCTTTTGAAAAGCGCCTACGTGTACATACAAACTCCATTCCTTTGGGCAGCCTGGAGGTGTGGGAGGAGTGAGCGGGTTGCACAAAGAATCTTGATGGTCGATGCTTCATTGACCCTCGCCCTGGCATCCCCGCGGGGGACCATGCACACCTGAGCAACCTGGGCAGCAGGACCCCCGACTGTGCTGCACATGCTCTCGATGCCCACCCCTATCTGCTTGGGTGTTTGCACAGCTCCTTCTCCCCTTGCGAGCTGGCCACTTGTCCTCAGACAACCCAGGTGTTGCAGTGCAGAGATGAACACACTAGATTTGGAGCCTGGAGATGGATGCAAGGACGGGGAGGCTAGAAAGAAGAGCATTTCCTGAGGCTTGAGGGACAAGCACTTTTCAGTCATTATCACAGATTGCTGAGGGCTGAGTGGTGCGTCAGCAGAGAAGGTGTCTGCTCTGCAAGATGCCTATGGCTGCTGGACAAATGATCACCAACTTATTACAGTTCCAGAGGTCAAAAGTCTGAAATAGAGCTGAAATCAAGGTGTCAGCATGGCTAGTTCTTTCTGGAAGCCCTGGTTGAGAGTCCGTTTAGGTCTCTTCCAGCGTCTAGAGGCCTCCTGCGTTTCTTGGCTCACGGCCCCCTCCTCTCCCTTCCAAGCCAGCAGCACGGCTTCTTGCAATCTAATCTTTCTGAGGCTCTCACCTCTGCTTTGTCATCTGCTTCTGTGTTGCCTTGTCCTGTCTTATCGAGACCTTGTGTGATTATACAGGGCCCGCTTTGACAGTCCTGCATTTTTACCGTGTCCCATTTCCAAAGTCTTTTTTGCCAAGTAAGGAAGCATATTCAGAGCTTCCAGGGAGTTGGATGTGAACATCTTTGAAGGGTCATCATCCGCCTGTGTATACAGGCATCAGCCTAAGTAGTAAATGTTTAGAAGTAAAAAGTTTGAAGGAAGCCATGAGTAATGAGGCATCTCTGTGAATCCCTTGAAATCCAGCATCCAGAGGTGGGATCTAGCTTCCACTCTGGCCACTTTAAGGAACAACGTTTACGGCCAAGTGGAGGGACTGTCCCTGAGCAAAACTCATATAGATTTTCCAGATTCTAACTGTGCTGTAAACCACGACCGTTTGAGGTATGCATTTGTTTCTGTTTTTATTTTGGAAACAGACTTCCAGCAGGAAAAACAACCTTGCTGCTCCCCCGTCTACAGTGTCCAGCAAAATAAAAGTGCCAGTCCCTCAGCCCATAGTGAAGAAAGAGAAGCGGCAAAATTCCTCCAGGTTTAACGCCAGCAATAACAGAGAGCTTCAAAAACTGCCGTCTCTAAAAGGTAATCTCTATTATTTGTCTTTTAAAAGTCAAAGTGTGCCTGTTTAGGGAGGGGGAGTGTTTGGAGAGTTGGCCTGCTTCTTCCTGCTTCTGCTGTATTTATGTTTCATTCGGGTCCTCCTTGTTGAGGGTTGTTGTTATTGTTGTTGTTTTTCAATTAAAAGCCACTAACTGATTTACCCAACCGATATTTCAGATTCCAGAGCTGTTTGAGATAAAAATGTAATCGAGAATGTGTTCTAGCTCTAACACGCTAGAAAAGACAGGGGAAGACATACATCTCTTTATGTAACTGAGCTAGCTGGCATTCCCTTCAAGTCAGTCTTCTCTTGCATTTGTCACCTGTGGGCTCTATGATTCAGAAAGGAGCCACTGCAGGAGACAGGTTATAAAAGCTACAGTAGAGCCTCTTCACTTTCCTGGTATTGGAGAAGTGAGGATTGTAACCGTGGTCTTTTGTGGACTCTTTCCCTGTGAGTCACATAGGTATTACACTGCCCAGGGGTTTCCTATTTGAGATTAGTCAGGGAATGGTGCCCTTTGCTTCGAATTTCCCCCCAAAATGGCACAGTCACCTCTTTCCGTCTGAGGGTGTTCAGTCCCTAAACGTGCTCCCCTAGGAGATGTTGACGTTGAAGTTCATAAAATCAAGGAAAGTCAAATTTGACCAAAGTCAGCCATGAACCTCTGAAAACCTTTATCTTTACTAAAACATAAGACTAGCATGATAAATAAAACATCAGATGTTTTTCATACCTCCAATTCATAACAGCAGGTCTTTTGTGAGACGCATGAACCCAGAGCAGGAAGTGCATCCTCTTTACAGGTGTGTTCCAGCGCCTTCCACACTGCAGGGCAGATAGCAAGGGCTCAGTGCAGAGGTGCCAGACGTGTCGGGGAGGAGGAGGGAAGAAGGAAGGGATGGAGGGAATGAGCAGTTTCTGGATTCACAGATGTTCTTCCTGCCCCTCACTTGCTAGGAATCCAGGCTGTCTGCTCCCTGCAGCTTGCAGAGCATGGATCTGGCTTACATTTGGTTTAGTTTCCTCATAGATAATATGCATATGAAGTCATTTTGGGGAGGGATGAATAGATGGAGCATAGGAGAGTTTGAAGACAGCGGACCTATTCTGTACGATACCAGGATAGTGAGTATGTGGCATTTTGCATTTGCCAAAACCCATAAAATGTATGACACAAAGAACACACCCTCCTGTAAACTATGGTATTTAATTAATAATGATATATCAGTATTGGCTCATCCATTGTAACAAACGCACTCACTGTAATGCAAAATGTTAATATTGGACAACAGGTGGCAGGTAATATGAAAACTGTACTTCACATTTGATTTTTCTGTAAGCCTGAAAGTTAAAGTCCACTACTTTGAAAGAAAGAAAAAGAGAAAGAGAGAGAGGATGGAAGAAGAGAGAAGAGAAGAGAAGAGAAGAGAAAGAAAAGAAAAGCTACTTTTCCCATCTTCTAAGACCCTCCTTTGTTGGATCTTCGAATTTTTCTTCCAGCCCTTAAAAATCCTCCACAACAGCGTTACTGTCATATTCTGTTGGTGATCGTTTGGATTTATCCACTTATTTATCACTTTATTCTTCATTCCTCCTTGCATCTTCGACTTTCCTCCAGGATCACTTTCTTTCTATTGGAATATGTCTTGTAGAACTTTCTCTAATGAGTCTAGTGGTGGCAGATTATTTATCTAGAAAAGATCTTTATTCTGCCCTCATTCTTGAAAGATGTTCACTGAGATTGAATTGCAGGTGTAGTTATTTTCTGTGAGAACAAGGAAGATAAGCATTTCATCACCTTTGACTTTGTTACAATTGAGAAACCAAAGTTAGTCTTTGAAGGGACTGTGATTCTGGCTACTTTTCTGATTTTTGTCTCTAACATTGATTTTTCAGTAGTTCCACTGCTGGGTGTCCAAATGCGGATTTCTTTTCAATCAGCCTTTTTTGGGATTTGTTGCACATCCATACATTATTATACTTCCTCAGTGCTGAAGGGTTCCCAGCCATTATGTCTTCTACATTCGTCTTTGGCTTTAATCAAACATGTATTGGACTTTTCCATTTACCATCTTTCTTTGTAATCCTCACCTGTATTTTTCACTTTTTGTGACTTCCCATGCTATGTTCCCATTGAGAGCGTCTCACATTATCTCTGATGAAGGACCAGGCTTTTTTTTCTTGATTTTCAACCCTTCATGGACTGATGCTTCTATAAAATACCGTGAAAATGAATAACTATACAAATGAAATGTAAAATGCAGCCTTTTTGTGTTATTACAGCCAGTAGATATAAAATTGCCTTGCTGAGCTGCTGTCAGAATCTCTGAGCACCATGCTTAATTTCTGTTACCTTGCTGGGAATCTTCAGGTCTGTCTAGCATGTGCTAAAGTCCCCTTTGTTGAGCTTTTACATCTCATATCCTTTTCCATTTATTGCAGTTACATTTTTAATCTGCAGTATGACTTTCTCCTATTTTCCTGTTCTGTCGCAGATCACGCTTGCCATTTCTGGGGGTGCAGTAAGCACAGCTACTTCGAGTTCTGTGTCACATGGTATTATCATCCTTGTCAGAGTGTGCTTGTGTTGTCTTATTTCCTTGAGTACCTGACTATTTTCTAGTATATGCTGGTCATTGTACTCAACTATTTAAAATAAGTTAAAACCTAAAATGAAAGTATCTTCTTCAATAGGGATTTGTTTTCGCTCCTTCTACCAGATACCTGGTTCGCTAGCAGTCTGGGAATGTTGTAAGTCACAGCACTAGTTTATTACGACTTGTTAAATTAGTCAGGCCGGTTGTCATGTAAAATATCCCGCTTATTCCCTGCAGTTCCTGTAAATAGAAGTCTTTTTTGGATGGAATACATCAGACATGTTACTGTATAACCCGGGAGATATTGGTGGTAGTGCAGGATAATTGTTCGATTTGGTGACTGTCATAAGTGATGCCAGATTCTACACCGTGTTAGGGTAATGATACGTTGATCTCTCCATCAGACCACGATGCTTCCCCCTGTGACTAGGCTGTCCCGAAGTACTGATGGCGATCTGCAAGGTCTGTTCCCCACCAGCCGTGTGCTAATGCCATGTATACCATGAGACAGTCCTTGCTTGAGTCAGCAGTGTCACTAGAGAGTTAACATTTAATCTGGCATTCTTCTGAAAGCAGAGCTGTTTCTTACCAACTGGAGATACTTGGTTATCTTGACATATAGTTCCTACGGAAAGTCAGAACAGGTGTAATGCTCTGCATTTTAGTTAGACTTTCCCTCAACTGGTGAAAACTAGAGATTTTTTTCTGGTTTTCTTTTTTTTGAATATCATTATGGACTTAGGTATTTCATTTATTTCAGTGTGCTACAGCCATCTAAAATTACTGTTTTTCTGATGTGTGGCTGCATAACTTCAACCATTGGGTATTCTTGAAGCTCTCTCCTGTGTATTTTTTTGACATGGACACACTTATTTTTGATTCCTTGATTTCTAACACAGTAAGATGTCCCCCAGCCTCATTTTGTACCTTCCTTGCCCCAGACTTGGAATCAACTATTTTCAAAGAGCCCTGATTCCTTTCAGTGGGACCTGATTTTAGAGACCAAAATCTGGGTACTAAGGGTGCTTGTTGCTATTGGACTGGTGTTGCTTTTAGGTGCTGTCAATGGAGGGAGATGGAATATAAGTATAAATATGTTGACATTCATATTGACGTTTTCAATTAAATTTTCATTATGGTGTTTTCAGATGATTCTTGAATTTTCAGTTTTATCTCTTTTACACTGAAAATCTTGCTTTCTGACATCATTGACATAATTATTGCTGTATCCTATTAAAATAATTCACAACAATAATGCGGATATTATTACAAACAGCAGGAACTTTGAATTGGCTCATTTCATTGCAGAAAAAGTGGTTGTGCTTTTATCTGGATCCTATCACATTTTTTAAATGTGCAGGAAGGATTGGCACCTTGAGAATATTTTCATCCTCTGGCCTAAGAGTGTGCTATGTGAAGGCCACTCTCATTTCTCTTTGGGTGTTTTAAAGTTTCCCTTGTGTGGGTTTTGCACATTTCTTATTAAGTTTTACACCTAGATATTCTGTTATTGTTGCTGCTGTGTCTTCTGAATAGTTAATTATTTTTAGGAAGGCTGTTGATTTCTGTGTCTTGCTTTCACCTCCGCTTTCTTACTGAATTATCTTATTGTTTGCAGTAGTTTTTCCATTGATTTCTTTTGGTTGTTCCAGGTATCTAATTAGATCTGTGCTTAAAGATGGCCTCACATTTTTGTTCCTAATTCTTGTACCTCTAGTGTCTTCCTCTTGAACTGGCTGAAAACTCCAGTAAGGCGTTATAGGTGGTGGTGCAAGCAGGCATGTTTGTCTTGTTTCTGACTTTAACGGAAGTAGAAGCAGGATTTTTTTTTTAATGATCGTGTTATTCCATTGTGTGGTGAAACCTTGGTTTTAAGTCTGTATAGATTGTGGCATAACATAAACCTTTCATTGTTGTTCATATCTTTAAACCTTTTCTTAAGGTGGGCTCAGAAAGGAAGTACTGGATCAGAGCCTGTGTGTTTTCACAATCCCTGAGAGATACTGCCCAGATACTGTCCAGAGAGGTGGCACCGTACACAGTCTACCCAGAGCAGATGAGACACCTGTCCTGTCGCACCTTTTCCAGACTGGGGTCATTTAACACCTGAGTCATTTGTTAAGTGGAAAGTAGCATTTCCTATTTTACTCATTTAACAGTAAGGCCGAATGTAGTCTTCGGGCCTTTTGCTTTTAGAGAGCCTCCTGAGTTAGTCCCTTCCTTACGGTAGAAGCGATGCCAATTGAAGGGAGATGCTTTGGGTGATGTGTAGGAGGGGTAAATCAGTTGCCCAGTTTGTTTCTTGGGGCCATTCTCCTGATGGAAAAGAGCCTGGGAAGAGTCAGGTCATAAAGGAACAACTAGGACTTAACAGCAATTAGCTGGAAACCTTGGGGCAGAAATTTGGTGTTGCTAAGCACTTGGGCTTTTGTGAAAGAAGTTGCTACGTTATTATTGTGAATTCTTAAAACTTGGGTTTTGAATGGCAGTTAAAATCTTACATCTCTTGCCCTCCTTTAGTGAAAATGCAATACTTCAGCCTTATTCATAACAGTTCATTTTCTGATACAGTTGAAAGTTTGGCCTTACAGGTCATTTTTACTGCCTAAAGATGAATTGTGCGTGTATTTAGGAGAGCTTTGCCTCTTGGCCGTTAGTTGCAGAATTATAACAATGGAGTATGAGCAGCTGCCAGAGTGCCTGCCCTAGTTCTGGTGGCCTGAGAAACTGCTCTCATCACTCCCGTCTTCTGCCCTATGCTTGGATTTCTGTGTCTGCTCCTGGCTGCACACCATGACAGAGGAAATGGCCCCCGGTGCCAGTTCACAACAAATATTTCCTGACCAACCAGGTTGTCTGGAGCATGGGGAGGTGGTCAGGACAATGACAACGGCCAGAGGTGGCCCTTGCCCACCAGGAGCCAGCAGACCCAGATCCACCGTGCTTTCCCGACTCAGGCTCCTCTTGGCTACCTTCTGACTGCAGCTGGGCAGCAGAGACGCCACCAGGGCCACTCGTGTGCATAACCCAGAGCTGATGCCACGTCGGCCAGGCCGGTCCTCCTGAGACCTTGCTCTCCTGTCTGCTCTCCCTGGGCCACAGACGCGGCTTTTACACAAGGCTCAGGCTCAGGCCTCTGCAGCCGCCCCGGGGCAGAACCTGGGCGTCTGCTTCCAGCTGCCAGCTGTACTCTCCACTTCGTGCCTGGCTCAGGCCTCGCCCACACCTCACCTCGATTTCTCACGGCACCTCGCGTTCGGCTCATGACCGCACACACACATGCCATTCCTTGGAAGGGCCATCCTCTGTCACCCTCAGCACCTGGTTTTCCTCTGTGCTCTGCCAACCTCAGAGGCAGCCGCCGTGCCCTGCTACTTCTGCCCACACCGATGTGTCCTGCACCACCTGGCTCGAGCCTGCCTTATCTATGCATGCAATTGTGGCAAAATCTGCATAGCGTAGTATCTGTCATCATAGCCACTCCTAAGTGTGCATTTCAGTGGCATTAAGTACATTCCCAGTGCCGTATGCCCATCACCACTATCTCTTCATCCCCAACTAAGCCCTGTCCTGGTAAACAGTGCCTCCCGTCGCCCTCCCCCAGCCCCGCACCTGCCATTCTACTTTCTGGCTCTCTGATTTCAACTCCTCCAGGAATTGGGATCATGCAGAATTTGTCCTGCTGGCTCTGGCTTATCTCTCTCAGCATAATGTCCTCAAGGATCATCCTTGCTGTAGCTAGTGATGGGATTTCTTCCTTTTTAAGGCTGAATAATATTTCATCGTATGGCTAGACCACAGTGTGTGTATCCATCTGTCTGCCGATGGACACTCAGGTGGCAGGAGGTGCCACAAGTGGTGCTCTTGGGTGAAGTGCCACCGAGGGCAGAGCTGCTTGCATGTCTGTTTTGGAGCATCTGCCAAGGATGGAGATGCGCTCTATGGGAGGAGTGGAGAGCCCTCCAGGCCCTCCGACTGCTCCTTCCACACGCCCTTCTGTTTCCAGAGAACTGCCATGGCCTCACCGCTCCTCCACCTCAGGTTCTTCTGTGTAGAGGAAGTTTGTTATTAATAGCTGACGTGAGAGCACCTTGATATGTCACGTGTGCTAGAGACACCTTGTGTGGGCGCCCTGCCTTCTTGGAACAAGGAAGGGCTGTGAACACTTGCTCTGCTTTAAAGCTTTCCAGCCCAGCTGTGGGGAGAAGCCCAGCAAGCACTGGGGGTGAGTTTTACTTGGTCTACTCCACTCACCCCCGCCAGCCTTCCCTGGGGACCAGCCCGGCCACGCCTTCTACTCACAGGACTTTCGGATCTGCAGGGCGACAGGCCCACAAGCGCCTGTCCCTTTGTCCTTGCTTTTGGCAAGCAGAAGTTCCCTGGCAACCTTTGAACACAGCTGAATGTTAGGTATCTTTGATCTGCCTAAGGAAAAAGTCTATTTTAAACTCTAAGTGAAGCCAAATGTTTTAGGTTAGCTCTCTTACCCAACAAAACATACATCACTCGTGCTCATGCAGTTTCCAGTTAAAAAAAAATAGTGCTGGTCAGAACAGCGGCCTTGCTTTGCTGTGACGGCGCCATGGCTCTCTAGGTTCAAAAACAACTTTCTTTTAACGAAAGAAACTATAAAACTTCTCCACTAAAATATGAGCAGATTTAATTTGCCTACAAAATTGCTGGGAGATGAAAAATAAAAACCTTAAGCCAAATTTAGAAATGAAAACTGGAAAGTTTTATTCAGAAATGCTAAATCAGAAATAAAATCAGTGGGATGTATTTACAGGCAGTTTGCTTTTAAATAAAGACCAAAACAAAGTGACAGAGGGACCAGAGAATAAAGAGTAATTCCTTTTAAAACCTTCACTTTGGTGCAGCACAAAGTTGCTTGCATTTGCATCTCTGATGGGAAAGTGCACGAGGAACAGTGGGTCTGTTTGCCGGCCTTCTGTTCTGGAAGGCACACCGCCCGGAGCCCAGAAAGGTGCCTTTCCCCCCTCGGCATTAGCTCAGGCCCTTGGTGGCACAGCTGCAGCAGCAGGAAAGGGGAGGGGGGCGGTCATCACTGGAGAGTCAGGAGCCCGGTTTGAGGCCATCCTGGAAAGCAGGGGGGCCCATCACAGGTGGTACTGGAGGGCACAGTGGGACAGGCATTGTGTGCCCAGGGGACAGGAAGTGTTACTATCCAGGCAACTAAGTGACATGTCCATTTTGGTTATGTGCTACAGGGAAGAGGTTTAAAGAGTAGTAAGGGGGTTTGGGAACATCAGAATAGGTGTTGCTGCTTGATTTGTCCATCGTTCAGTATATTTGATGGTGCACATGCTGTGTGCCAGGCACCATCTGGGAGCTGGCCAGGGGAGAGAGTCTGTGGCCTGGGGTGGGAAGTAGGAAGGCTTCTGGGATGGGGGTGGAGGTGGGGGTGAGGTCTAAGCAGAGATCCCACTGCAGCCTGGAGATCTATCTGAAGCACCATTGGTAGAGGCCAATGTTCTTCGGGTGGTTTCCAGCATGACACCTATAATGGCTGGAGCCACTCCCTCCCAAGCTCTGCCCCTCACCACAGCAGGGTGGTATACTCCACCTGTGACATTTATGCCTCCTAACAACCGAGGAGATGGAATATCACATATACCTCCTTTTCCAAGTGAGGAAAGAGAACCATCCCAGGGTAATGCAAGGTGGCAAAAACTTGCAGCCCAGTGACAGGGGCGTGGCTGCAGTAGTAGCCTCTTCTGGGAGCATCCACTGAGTGCTTGCTTCATCAGTGAAGACAGTACTCCGGGGACTGGTTGAACCCTGATAGCTTGTGTGTGTACAGAATCCAAGCAAAGGTGGCAGATGTGGTGGCAAAAATTAACTAGTCCATGACTGAATCTTTGGGACAGGGACTCCACATCCTCTAGTTTGTTGGTTCAATTTGTCCTGCCCAACTTAGGCCAGTTTTTGTTGGTGTGTTTTTACATACATGAGGTCATAGATGTATCACAGTGAACAAACCTTTGGGGATCATACATCCTTCCCATCACAGACCCTTCTTGATTCTTCACCTACACCCAAGAGGCAGTGTTTGTTGAGGGTTCCTCCTTGTGGTAACTTCATTTGGATGTCTTTTTAAAAACTGTTACTTGTCATTTTTATCAAAGTATTATATGCTGATTTTAGCAGTACTGAAAAATACACAGAAGTTTCAGGAATAAAAACCACCCGTTGCCATAACATTCAACAGTGACTACTGTTGTTGTTTGGGGAGTGTTTCTTTTTATGGATCGTGCTATTTTTGAAACTTACACACTGACATTTTCAGTTATTTTCACTTTATATACTTATAAAGATTTTTGGTGGATGTGTAATATTTCATTGAGCGGGATCATCCCTTTGACATTTAGGTGGTTTCTGGTATTTTAGAATCATAAATAAAAATGTGATGCTCTCCAAAAAAAAAAAATTAGGAATTAGCCAAGGAGGTAAAAGACTTTTGTGTTTTGTACACTACTTCAAGACACTGAAGACAATGCCAGTCACTGGACAAACGTCTGTGTTTGTGGACTGGAAGACCATATTGCTAGGTTTATCAAAATCCTAACAGTGTTTTTTCCAGAAGTGGAAAAGCCATCCTAAAATTTACATGGTATCTCCAGGGACCTCCGATGGCCACAGCAGTCTTGAAAAAGAACACCACATTTGGAAGTCTTAAATTTCCTGATTTTAAAACTTCCTGCAAAGCTACAGTAATCAAAACAGTTGTGATACCAGCATAAAGACAGGCATATATACCAATACAGAGTAGACTGGAGAGCCTGGAAATAAACCCTCACATAGACGGTCACATGGTTTTTAATAAGGGTGTCACCCACTCAGTGGGGGAAGGACAGTCTTTCCAACAAATGGCCCTAGAAGAAACAGATGTTCAGAATGAAGTTGGAGTCCTACCTCATACCATACACAAAGAGTAACTCAGGGGCACCTGGGTAACTCGGTTGAGCTTCGGACTCTTGGTTTTGGCTCAGGTCATGATCTCGGGGTCATGGGATTGAGCCCCCTCCATCGGGCTCTGTGCTCAGCGAGGAGTCTGCTTGAGATTCTCTCTCCACCCCTCCCTCCATTCCTACTATCTCTTTCTCTCTCTCTCTAAAATAAATAAGTATAGTCTTTAAAAAAATAAAGTAGCTTAAAGTGGATCAAAAACCGAAATATAAGAGCTGAGAATACAAGCTGTTAGAAGAAAAGCTTCATGAAATTGAATTTGCTCGTGATTTCTTCAAAATGACACCAAAAGCACAGGCAATGAAAGTACAAATAGTTGAACAACATCAAAACTTAAAATTTCTGTGCATCAAAAGATATAATCAATGAGGTGAAAAGGCATTCTGAAGAATGGGGGAAATAAGGGTCATTTATCTGAGAAGGGATTAATATCCAGAATATATAAAGAACTCCTATAACTCAACGACAAGAAAACCAGATTCAAAAATGGGCAAAGGACCCAAAGAAACATTCTCCAAAGAAGACATACACAAAGCCAGCAAGCAGATGAAAACATAATCAGCATCACCAATCGTTAGGAACATGCTAAACAAAATCATATTGAGATACTACTTCACATCTGTTAGTCTGCCTACTATCAAAGAAAAAAAAAACAGAAAACAACCAGTGTTGGCGAGGATATGGAGAAATTGGAGCCCTGTGCACTGTTGGTGGGAGTGCAAAAGTGATCCTACTGCTGTGGGAAAAATCATGGCAGTTCCTCAGAGAGTTAAACATAGAAATGCCATATGTTCCAGCATTTTCACTTCTGGGTGTGCGCCCCAAGGAACTGAAAGCAGGGACTTAAAATAGATACTTGCGCACCCATGTTATAGCGGCTTTATTCACGGTAGCCCGAAGGCAGAGGCAGCCCGAATGGCCATCTGCGGATGAATGGAACAGCACATTCACACAACGGAATATTACTCAGCCTTACAAAGGAAGATGCTGACACCTGCTATGGCAGGGACCTTGAGGATGTTACACCCAGTGAGGTAAGGCTGCCACAGGAAAAATCCTGCCTGAATCTGCTTGGATGCAGATCCCCAGACACAGAAGTAGAATAGGGGTGGGGTGCTGGGGAATTAGTATTTAATGGGGACAGAGTGTCAGTTCTGCAGGATGAAGAGAGCTCTGTGGATGGACGGTGGCAGTGGCTGCACAACGACATAAGTGTACTTAATACCACTGAGCTATACACTTAAAAGTGGTTAAGATGGTGAATTTTATAAAATGTGTATTTTAGCCCAATTTAAAAAATATTAAAATGTGATGCTACACTCTACTACTATGTTTCTAGAATAGAAACATTTCTAGAATAGATTCCCAGGAGTAGAATTACTTAAAGAATCTTGATCCATCTTGCCAGATTATTTTAATTCCGAAAGGATCAAAACAACTTACAGATTTGTTGGCAGGGTCACAACGTGCCTTTACCAGCGTTGAGTAACTACCATTTGTTAAAATTACTGTTGATTTGATAGGTAGAGAAATGCTTCTTTATACAATTATGATCGGTTATAGTTCTTTTGTGAACCGAATCATTTCAGCATCAAGGACTCATTTTTTTATAATCAACTCTAGTGTGTTATTAATTCCTTATATTTATAGCAGTTATATTTCCTCTGGTTTTTTGGAGGGAACATCAGAAATTTGTGAATTTTTTAATGTGAGCAATATCCATTAAGGGTTTTTCCATAGTTTTTAAATGTCCTATTTTCTTGACACTCCTCTTCTGAAAGCCTTAGGGATTTACAGGGTGATTTGGATTTGTTTGGTTTTTTTATGTAACTCCTCTTAAATTTTATTTTGGTGCAAAGACTTAAATTCGCTTATTCCCACATAGCCAACCGGTTATCTAATTGTCCCCTTTCCACTGATTTGGGAGTCTTTCTTTGTCGTAATAACACACTTGGATGCATATGCTTCCCGCTCTGGGGGCTGTAGCTTTGTCCCACGGACCTGACCTCCTCTTAGGCCCTCATCCCACAGGCAGGAATTCACAAGCTTTCCAGTGGGTGGGACTAGCCTTTCTCACAAGTTATCTCATTCTCTTGCTTTTTATTTTTCCAGGGGAACTTTAAAATTGTTTTTGTTAAGAAAAAAATTTCTGGACAGGAAAATAAAGAGACCCGACCAGATTTTGACCAGAATTGCTTTAAACCTGCCAATCAATTTGGGGAAAAATTAACACCAGCATGTTTATAGTATTTATACTTCACTCCAGGAGTCTGCCTTCTGTGTATTTGTTCAAGTGTTTTTTTCCTCTCTCCATATTACTTGTTTGTTTGCTTATTTATATTTAGGATGTGTTTCATGACTGATTTCCAGAGCACAGAACTTGAGTTCTTTAAAGAATCACTTTATATGGACAAGGCTTCAAAAGAGCATAGAGGGAAATCACTAATAAAGTTTAGATCCTTTGATCTGAGATCATTAGGAAAAATACATCAAGGAATGTCTTCACTTGTTCGTTGACTTCTAATCTGTATATTTTATGGAAAGATTTTAGGAGTCTTTCCCCCTCATTTCTTCATTTTAGATCATCAGCACAGTCTTGGGACAGGCGCATTACCCATTCTCATCCTGTATGATATATCAAATTATTTGAGGGCAGGTCTCTGTCTTTTTATTTTTTTTAAGATTTTATTTATTTATTTATTAGAAAAAGAGAGTGTGCACAAGGCAGAGACACAGGCAGAGGGAGAAGCAGGCACCATGCAGGGAGCCCTACATGGGACTCGATCGCAGGTCTCCAGGATCACACCCTGGGCTGAAGCCAGGCACCAAACCGCTGAGCCACCCAGGGATCCCTTTTTTTTTTTTTTTTTTTTTTTTTTTAAGGATTTTATTTATTTATGAGAGATAGAAAGAGACTGTCTTTTTAAAGTACAGATCTGCGGGAAGCATCTGCCCCAGACCCCTTAACCAAGCCCCTTCGTTCCTAATTGCAGACCCTTCTGAGTTCATCTGGCATCAGTCTCTGAATGAGAAGGTGGTGGTGATCCTAGGGGAGCCGTCCTCTCCTCCATCTGACAAAACCAGAGGGTCAACAGCCAGAACTGAAATCCAAACTGAACATTATCTGACTGAAAGCACAGGCAGTTTTTGTTGGACTAGCAGAGGAGCCAGGCAGGGGTGAGGCCAAGTGTGTGTACAGGCCAAGTGTCCACAGGACTGGTCCCATTGCCTGTTGTAGATAATTGCGTGGCCAGTTCTAGAAGCCAGCAGCATCCTTCAGCTCTGTGAAAGAGGGAGGCCGGGGTGGGATTTAGTTGGCTTTTACTTATTTATTCTCGTGATCGGTATTGATGCATATTGGAAAAACTACCTTCTTGCCGGTGGGGGGGCCTTACTGAGCCATTGTAGTGGTTCAGTCATTCCTGGAAATGTACGCTGAGCCAGCCCACAGGTGTAACTGCTAACCTCACGTGCACGTCGGGTGCTGCTTACTATTGTGAATGAGGTTTGGGAATCGGGGCTTTTGCGTTCTTGTTCACACAAAGGAGTTGTATGAGACCGCGTGAAAAGAGATGGGTTTTTGGACAGACTTAGTCGTGTGTGTCAAGAAGTGAGGAATTTGTTTACAGTTGTATCTGCCAGAGGACTTTTCCTGTAGTTTATTTGATGCTTCTTTTTGTTAGGGGATCACCTCTTTGATCCCCTCTTCATACTCCAGAAGTGTCTTTCTCATAATAGCTTTTTACACGAACTCTTCTTGAGGGCAAGAAACAAAGATCTGAGTAATAGCTTTTACAACTAGCCCCATAAAAATAAGGGAAATAACCTTTTTTAGCTTAGAGATTTTAAACGTACTTAAAATTTCTAAAAACTTGAAAGTATGTAATGTGTTGACGTCTTTGAGATACAAAAATGAACACGGCCATCTCATTTTGTGGCTCTCTTTTAACTGCCTTTAATCTGTAGCGCTTTCTAGGTATTCACCTTAAGGAAGCTTTCGTGCCCCGTGTAATTTTTTAACTAAGTTTTCCCAATGAAAACCCTAGATCTCGAGAAAAGCTGGCATTTGAGGATCAGCTCATAACTCGGCAACAGGAGGGGCTGAGCTCGAGTCCACAGTGGCGATCTGGGATTGCATAATGTTTGAACAGCCCTTTGCTTAAACAGCACGAGCCCAGGTTGCCCGCGTGCTAGCTCCACTCGGGATGTGGGAGCACCTGGAGCCGGGGGCAGCTGGCGGGAAGGAGGCGCCCCTGACTTTGGGGGGCCGGCCCGGGGCGCCGGCGCTGGAGGTCCTGCGGCTCGCGCCACCGGCCGCTCCGGGTCCGGCGGAGCAGGGGTTGGGGAGGGGGGGTCCCCAGCCTCAACCCCGCACCTCGGAGATGGGCTCTCGGGCTGCAAGTTGGCGGGGAGCGGAGCCCGCGGGAGGCGAGAGCCGGGAGCCCGGGGCCGGGAGCCGCGCACACTGACAGCCGAGCAGGGCGCTCTCTCCATTTGCAGTTTTTTTAGTGTCATTTTAAGTTGCAGCTTCCGGCCAATCAGCGAGCCCCGTGCCTGCTGACATCACGGGGCAGCCAGTTCCCTCCAGCTGCAGAGAGCTTCAGTTTGTCTTTTTTTTTAAACTAAAATGGAGGCTGGTTTCTTGCCTTAAGGAGTACATTGCCTTTCCCGCTGGAGTCTAGATGTGGACATGTAATAAAGCGGGCAGCAGGATGGTGGTGGACGCGGCGAACTCCAACGGGCCTTTCCAGCCCGTGGCCCTTCTCCATATTCGAGGTAAGTTATTGTGCGTTTCGCTGAATCGGAACCTTCCGTGGTTAGTTAATAAATGGCTATTGTGCCTCCGAGGAGAGGGCCAGGAAGTCCCCGCGGCCGAGCCTTCCCGGCGCTGCAGACCCGGCCGCGGGAGGGGGGCTGTGTCACCGCGGTCCGGCCTCCCCCGAACGCCTCGCACGATCGGAGTCTTGAGAGAGGCCTTGCACGCATAGTTCAAAGCTGGTTTTTCTGCTTTCTGCTCGCTCTCCCATCCCCCTTTCCGAGCCGTGCTGATGTCAAAGGATGTGAAGTCACTGCCCGGGGAAGGTATTGGGTGGAGGTGGGAAGGAGAGGCGGGCGGCAGCGCCTGGCCAAGTTGTCCGTCCGCGGAGTTTCTGTTGCATCTGTGCCGCTCGACGCTGCAAACGTTTCATCGGGGGCACGTCTCTGTAATAAAGATGGATCGCCGTCAGAAAATATGCAGAAATAATCCGGAAGAGAACTTGCTTTTTCAAAGGATCGTTTGCATCCCTGCTGCGGAGCCTCCAAGAGAAATAGGCTCAAGCTTCGCGAGATAGAAATCTATTGTGGGTCACGATTTCTCAGACGTTAGCGGGTTCGTGGACTAGTGGGAAATATTTTGCATTTCGGTAGGCTCTGCGTTGACACTTGACTTTAAATCTTAAAATGGCAACAAGTTCCCGGTGTGCACATACATCTCGCTTCTTGTAGTTTATACGAGATTTGGGCTCAAGATGTAGCTGAAAAACACAATTACCGGGGTGATTAATAATAATTTTTAAATAATAATTATATTAAAGTGTGCATCCCAGGGTAGTAGTATACTTGCTCTGAGTTGGTATTTTGAAACCTGTGTTATATAAAAAAATTTTTGTTCACAATCGAGAGAGACAGGAAAATGGATGTTAAGCTTTATCAGATCACTTTAAAATGTGTAATGTCACAGCTCCGCCCTGACAAAACAGTTGTCACTGTCAGAATCTCCTCTGAGGACCCGTGTTAAGGAAGGGTGGGGGCAGCATCTCTAGGTGACTAATAGTCCGTGTGACTAAAATGCCGGACAAGATTTTTCAGATCGTAGGGTGTATCCAGGGAAGATAAACCGTACGGATACTCAATCTGTTGGAAGAAAATGGGTGTTGCTTTTCTCTCCAAACCCTCTTTAATAAAGCTGGTGAAAATTAATACCCACAGCGAGCAACTTGTAGGTTGGGCTACGCATTCATCATTTTATAGCGTGTGTCCAGGAAGGAGCCCGTGGTGACCACAGACAGCATGCAGATATTTTAATGGCAGGAACCAAACGGGTAAAAATAAAATGTAATCGTGTTTAGGTTTGAGTTTGTTCTTAAATACTGACGAGTTAGTAATAAGATAACTTTATTACACGTAAAATACTTTTTTACAGTTTTAAGGTATCTTATAAAAGATTTTTGTGAGGTTTTTTTTTCTGATTTTATTAGTGATGGTACTAGCCATTTTTTGAACTAACTTTATTCTGAAGTGGAATCATTTGGCTTTACGACCTATTATAGCACGCTGATTTTTTTGTTTGTTTGTTTAAACCAAGACTTTATTATAGCCAGGTTGGATTTTTTGCCTTTGGTTGAGCCATTGGTTGCTTGCTATCGAACCGTGGAGGGAAAAAGTAGTGGAGTGTACTAACCTGAAAGAGACAAGTTTTTAAGAGGCCGGGTAACTTGTAGGGACCAAACGGTAACTTTTCATTCCAACGGGGGAGTAATTTTTAATTTCAAAACCTGAAAAACTCTTTGTTTACTCCTCACTAGTTTTTAGAGCAAACATGTTAGTGTGCAGTTTGGCAAGATTTGTTTTGCTCATACTGGTTTTCAGAGTCCTGACCGATTAAACATCCCATCAGCCGCTGTCCTGCGTGCGTGTCCAGTGCTGAGGGTCAGTATCCGTGACTGAGAAGCACAGCCCCACCCCAGAGCCCAGGATTTTGCAGAGAGACCCACCACCAGCAGCACCACTACCCAGGGGTCCTGGTGCTGGAGGGACACACGAGCGCTAACTCTGGGCAGGTGGGCTGATGCGCAGATGCCCAGGTGCAGGGTAGCAGGGACTGATGCGCTGCTGCTGGGGAGAGGCGGCGTCCAGGAGGGGGCGACACTGAGGGCCACCCCCTCTGCCGGTGCACTGAGGTTCCCATTTAGGGAGGAGGGGTCTTCCACACTGAAGGGTAAATGACCTTCCAAGGTCACACAGCCCACACGTGGTCAGGCCAGAATCCAGAGGCCAGGCAGTTGTGTTGTTTCCTTTGGCATCTTTAAAAAATAATAATAAAATAAACCAACTTATTTTTAAATAGAAATTTTGGCAGTTTGTAGAACCTTTTGTCACGGGATTATACTTGCGGTTTTTCCCAGCACCTTATCAACTTTCATCTGTTTCATTGGCCTCTTGTGTGTGACAGTTCTGTGCCCAGGGCTCATTTCTTCATTTATTTTACAAAAATTTGTCAGTTCCCTGCCACACTGTGCGAAGCAAGTCCTCAACTCAGGACATGCAGCAAGCCAGCACTGTGGCCCAGCCTTGGGGGTCTACAGCCCCCAGCAGGGTGGCACAGTCGAGTAAACAAAAACATCTGTACATCTCTAAACTGATCAGTAGGTCCCAGCTGGCTGGATAGTTATCTCCTATTAAATAATCTAAAGTTTGCAATTTATACAGTGAATTAGCTTATAAAAAAAAAAAGTTCAAGTGTGAGAGGAACATAAGGTTGAAATTGAAATTTATATAAACTTTTCTGTCTGTAGGAGAGAACGTCACCTGAACTGAAAGGCTGTAAATTTAGCTCGATGACTTAAATACTGATCCCCTAGTGCCATCCAAGAGAACTGCCTGTGTTGGTGGCAGTGTTCTCTCTGCTGGCCACTGCGGGGGTCCCTGTCGCGTGTGACTGTGGAGCACTTAAAATGCGGCTCGTGCGACTCAGAAACTGGATTTTTGGGTTTATTTCATTATAGTTACTTCAACTTTAAATAGACACTTGTGTCTAGTGGCTCCTGTACTTGGCAGCACAGCTCTAGCCTGGGATCGACACTTTTTCCAAAAAGGGCTGGATAGTACAAGCGAACCTTGGAGACGTTGCAGGTTCTGTTCCAGACCACTGCAGGAAAGCTAGTGTCACATTAAATCAAATCTAATGAAGTTTTTGGTTTCCCAGTGCCTATAAAAGTTATGTTTACACCCTGCCCTGGTCCATTAAGTGTCCGGTGGCACCACGGCAGGAAAAAAACCAATGTACATACCTTAATTTAAAAATACTTCATTGCTAAAGCAATGCTAACCATTGTCTGAGCTCCCAGAAGGCTGTGATCACAGATCACCACAACACTTATAATAATAATGAGAAAGTTTGGCATTCTGCGAGAATCTCTAAAACTAGGCCACAGAGACACAAAGTGAGCAAAATGCTGTTGGAAAAATGGTGCCCCCAGACCTGCCTAACACAAGGGTGCCACCAACCTTCAGTTAAAAAACTCAGTATCTGCGAGGCGCAATAAAATGAGGTGTGCCTGTAAATAAATCTTTTTGACCGTGAAAGCAGGCATAGGCAGTAAGTAAGTGAATAGGCATGCCTGTGTTCCAGGAAAGCTTTATTTACAAAAACAGGTGGCAAGCCAGATTTGGCCCTTGGGACCCAGTTTGCCGACCCCCCCATTCTTGACCATTCCGTGAGTTTTGACCATTCTGTGGGTTTTCGTGTAGTAAAACGTGTTACTTCCAGAATCAGGTTTAAGGCGAGAATAGCCAAGCCAAAAAGCTGTTAATGGTAAGAGAAGAGAGAGCTCTTGACCCTTCTCCAGCTGCGTTACTCTGGCCTCAGGAGAGTTAACTACTTGCATCTTGTTCTAGTTGTTGGTAAACTCCCTCGGTTGAGGAGTCTGGCTTTGAAGGACTGAGACACAGCCGTGGCCAGGTGGGGAGCTCAGGAGCCAGTTATCCCTTACGTGGAAACCCATTTTTCCTGGGACATTGAGGTCTGACTGCAGAAGAGTTTGTTTTCTCACAAGTAAAATGTGCCAGAGGCAGCGAAGAAGTCCAGCTCAATCCCGTGGCTTAGCCAGCACGGCTGCACCATGCAGGTGGCCGGCCAGACATCGGACACTCGCGTGTGACGGGATGACAGCAAACACAGTGAGGACGGTACCCAGCAGCCCCACACTCCCCAGACGTTTCAGTGGCGACCAAAGATAAAAGACCTCCCAAAAGCTCAGACGGTGAACCTCTCTGCACTGCGCATCCGGTCAGCTCAGGAGTTTTACTTCACAGACATCTGTTTTGTGCACCTGTGCTTCTCTCTGAAGCAGCTTTTTAGAACTACACCTTTAAAGCTTACCTGTAGTGATCCTGTATGTAAAGATGTTTCTTGCGTACTCCCCAGGGTGCGGGGAAGGTAACCAAAGTAACGCAGCTCCCTTGGGGTGGGGGTGTTTGCATCAAGTCTGCACACCTTTTCTTAATTAGTCTTCCCTTGAACTTGGGTGTAACATCTCCTAAGAGTTTTCTGACCGTGACTCTTGCCTTAGAGCAAAAGCTAAACTCCCAAAATTCTCTCACTAAAATAGGAAGAATGGGAGAAAAAGACATGAGGTTGACAGTCAAGAAAAGGGTGTGTGTTTTTAAGCCTTGGAAGAGGACAGACTCCTCACGGGCTGAGTGGTTGGGGTACATCCTCCTCCTCATCTGGCTTCTGGTTCCATATGTCAGATACAGTTGCAGAGTGGCGCTCTTCGAGAACACGGACTGGTTCCTGCCAGCATTCCTGCCTGGGAGGTGAGCAGGACACGTGCCAGTGTCTCCCGTCCCCAAGGTCGCCAGCCTGTAAGGCCGAGTGGGGGGGGGGGGGCCTGCCCCTGGTGCCAGCTACATGTCCCCAAGCTGCTGCTAGTGGCCGTCCTAGGAGGGGAGGCAGCATTTATGGAGAGTGCAAGGCCCGGGCCACAGAGAATGAAGGAATCAGAGTCTCAGATCATGCTCTCCCCTCTGCCCCACATC
Organism: Canis lupus dingo; assembly: GCF_003254725.2. Taxonomy (NCBI): domain Eukaryota; kingdom Metazoa; phylum Chordata; class Mammalia; order Carnivora; family Canidae; genus Canis; species Canis lupus. Next base: position 70,049,765 of record NC_064250.1, read on the forward strand.
CAGGTGTTGAGAGATAATCATGAAGCTTCCACATCACATGCGCCTGCTGATTGTTACTGTTTTCCCCAGCGTAATATATTCGAGTGTCTGGAGTTCAGAGCTCATCTCAGGTCCACGTGAGAGCTTGCTGCATGGCGCTCGTCCACTCAGTGTGATCATCCCCCTCCCTGCTGTCCTGATTCACCACCTAGTCTGCCAGGTGTTGATTGTGAGCTTCTTTTTCTTGCCTCCTCCACGGATCATAAGTATCCTGAGGAAGGGCACGGCCAGCTGGATATTTCCCATGACCTCTAGCATCATCCCAAGTGTGAAAGCACTCAGTGTTGGCGGGTTGAAAATAAAAAGCTGTTTCTCTGAAGGATCATCCAGATGGTGTTTATTTGGTGTGTTTTTTAGCTAATTACTTGATCAGATAGTACTTGTCAGGCTCATGAGAAGCTGTACAAGGTACCTGATTTAAAAAGTGGACACAGGTAACCACTCTCTGCTGGGCCTGGCTTCGGAGGAAACCTCTTCCCTACCAGATGGAGATAGTCCCACCAAGGATGTGGAGATGCCATGAACTCAAAAATGGGGTGATCGGTTTTCTCTCATAATGTACTTAAAGGAAAGTCTTTTAATCTTGGAAGGACACTGACCGGAGCCCATGAGGACAGAGAACTATAGATAGCGGGTGAAGTCTGGTTTTGGTTTGGGTCCTTAAGTTGTCCATAAATCAAAAGCCCTTCTGTTAAAGAGAGAGAGAGAGACGTTACAAATACAACAAATGAATATATATCAGATCTTCTAAAAAAATAAAAACAAAAACCTATAGAGGACATTTTGGGCACAGTCGGAGAAGGTCGAGTGCAGAATGACATGGAATGCTGCGGAATTAGTTTTGGGCGCAGTAAAGGTGTGGTCCTGTTGTAGGGACTGTCCTCCTCCTTGGGGACTGGAGGTGGGATTATTGAGGCGTGCAGTGTGATGAGCTCTGTAGCTTTCTTGAAATAATACACAGAAAAACTCCGTAAAGCAAGTACGCTAAAATACGAACAACTGTTGAATCTAGGGAAGCAGGTATAAAGCTTCTGTGGAGGCATAAACTTTTCCATAGTGTTACGAGGTATCCTTACGATGTTCAGCTTTAGGGAAAATGCACAGAGGAGGTGTAATTATTCAGAAATTGTTTCCTAAACAGTGAGCAGTGGTCTTTATGTTCAAGTTCCGGCTTTTCCTCCTTTTAACCTTTATGCCAGTTGACAAATCCGTGGCCGTTGGTGGACTCATCAGGTGAGGGATCGGCCTCCCGGGCGGGGCAGCGTCGAGGCCTGCGGCTGCACAGACAGCAGCACCATCCTACCAGACGGTGTTTTGGGGGTGTACACCTTTTTGGACGTTTATTGGCATTTTTATTGGTCTTTTAAAGCATAACAGCCTTTAAGGCACACACGCAGAGAAAACCAGGGTTCCCTCTGAACACGAGAGGCGGGTGCCCCGGGCTCCCCACCCCGCACCCCGGTGCTGGCTGGCGGAGCCGTCCTGGGCAGGCTGACTCACTCTGTGCCTGGAAATGGGAATGCGATGCCCTGCCTCCCTGGGTTTTATGAGGGTAAGAGGAACCCATGCAGATAAAGTGTTAAAATGGTGCCTGGAGCCTTGCGAGGCTCCCCACAAGTTGTCACCCCTTTTCTAGATAGACTTCAGAGCCCAGCATCTTAACCACACTTTTTTTCCCCTTCCGCTGTATTACTTGGTTGTTGGTTCATCTTGAAGCGTATCTGTTTCTCTCTCCCTCCCCCACTTAGCTAGCCTTTTCTCATCTCCCAGTTGGCTTGCCTTTTCACCAGCCTGAAGAAATTAGCGTCATCAATAATCCTGGAGTATGCATGTACCGCGTCCCACTTACAGACTGTGTAAAAGTACCTAGTAAGCCGGTCACAGGCACCACCTCCCGGCCTCGCTGGTCCCTGTGCTCATCCTGCAGCTCCCTTGGGTCCAGTCTGCTCCACTAAACAGGAGGTCAGCGCCTGCTTGCATCCCTCCCTCCCCACCCCTGTTAATAACACTTTCGAAAAAGGTCTTTCTCTTTTTTTTTTTTTTTTTTTTATTTATTTTTGCGAGAAAGGGAGAGAGAGAGAGAGGAGAGAGAGCACACACCAGTTGGGGTGGGGGACAGAGGGACAGAGGGAGAAGCAGGCTCACCGCTGAGCAGCGTGCTGACTGAGCCACCCAGGTGCCCGAAAAAGGTCTTTCAGTAATGTTCTGGAAGAATGTTATTTTCAGAGTCAAAGGTACATGATATGTGATTAGTCCCAAACAGGGTGACTTCCCTTGTCATTCCCCTTTAGTTGTGTTTAAATGCAGGTGAGGCTTCTGATGCTCTAGAAATTTGACTTCTGAAAGTTTACAGTCTTGTTGTCAAATCCCATTACATTGAATTCCTCTGAATTCCTTTTTTGTGTTGAGATTTTTTTAAAGATATATTTATTTGAAAGCAGGTGGGGGGAGGGGCAGAGCTCCCTACTGAGCCCGGAGCCTGATGCCAGGCTCCATCCCAGGACCCCAAGATTATGACCTGAGCTGAGCCCAGAGCCCAAGAGTCGGATGCTTACCCATGGGAGCCACCCAGGCACCCCTTGCTGGGATTTCTTATTTGCAATAGTATTTGAACTCAGAGGGATCTCAAAGATAACCTTAGATCTTACTGTTGTGTTAATGCTGTGGCGTTTACAATAGAGCTTGAGCTGTTTTAACACTGGCTATGGGGTTCTTCATGCTCTCCTTTGTCACTGATGCACGTGAACTTTTGTACTACTTGAGGATTTTTGTCTGCTGGTTGTTTCATTCAGGAGCGATGGGTTCTAATTTCAGTCTTCTGACTTAAAGTTATGAGAATAGTTATGTTTCACTGGAGGGAACAAGCCCAGTTCTTCCGCATTGCGGGTTCCCTCGTTCATGGTAGGCCTCGAGGAGGAGGAGATGGGGAGGGCATGTGCATGCATGTGGGTTTGCTTTGTCAACAGTTTGGTTTTCTCACCTTCATGGAGTAGACCCATCTGATGACTGTTTTCAGAAATCTGAAGGTGTGAAGGTGCTCGGTCTCTGGGCAGGGCAGGGTTCACAGGTGTGGTTCCGGGGGCCCCTGGAGTCCCAGAAATGCTTTCAAGGGATTTACAAGGCCCAAACGGTCTTCACAAGAATGCCAAGGCCTCGTGCCTCTGTCATGGTGTAGCCATGGTGGGTAAAAGTGCTCCTTCCACAGAGCTAGGCGGTGGGTTGTGTTTTATTGTGTGCCCACCAGCCTGACCTCGGAATGTCCTTGATGAAGCTTGACATGGTTAGTTTTACGAAGTTTCAATCCCTGCCACCCATCTTGATGCCTGTGATGGACCGTGGAGCCCTCTGGCATGCTGGAGCATTGGGGCAGGGGGGCTTGTCTTGAGGAAAACTATACAGTTATATGAGTTACAAGCTGAACTAGCCACTTTTCAGGCTCAACATTCTTACTTCAAAGAACAAAAGACAGACAAACGGTCTTGAGAAGTAATGAAGCTAATCAGTCAATTCAAAGGAAACAGCAGTGACGCTGATTCTTGCCCATGATAAAATCCAAGATTGCAAGCAAAAATTAGAATTTTGGGAAAATTGTATCTGCCAACGTGAGCTTGACAGATCCTCATGCTGATGGTCCTGGTAATATTAACAAATGGAGCTTCTTGATGTGTCCGTGACGGGTCTGCATGACCCCACACACCAGTACGTTCAAGCAAGCAAGAAATGATGCTACCAACGCATGTAGGCAGAAGAGACATTCAAATGTAGGACATACCATGGGGTTTGGATGTAAAATGTCCATCACTATAGTTTTAGGTTCTGTATTGCAAGTAATTTTTGAGAAACTACTATTTGTTGAATGTTAGCAGAGACTCAAAGAGGAATAACCACAATTTTTTGAGAAAGTCATCAAAATGCCTCTGTTCTTCAAATAAACATATCTGTGTGAGGGTGGGCTCCTCCCCCCCACACACATACTTCAACCAAAACAGCACATCAAACAAATTGAATACAGAAGCAGAAATGCAACTCCTTTCTGTCCTGTTAAGTCAGACATTAAGAGAGACACAGAAATGTAAAACAGGTTTTTTTGCTAATTTGGGAGAGAGGTTGTTTTCATAATATTTAAATTCACACAAAATGAGCCTATTCTTATTGCTTTAAATGAATTCGTAAATATTTTAAACATTCTCAGGGCACCCAGATGGCTCAGTTGGTCAAGTGTCTGACTCTCGGTTTCAGCTCAGGTCATGATCTCAGGGTCATGAGATCAAGCCCCACATCAGGCTCTGTGGTGGGTGTGGAGCCTGCTGAAGATGCTCTCTTCTTCTCCCTCTGCCCCTTCCCCTCCTTTCTCTCTCTCTCTCTCTCTCACACACACTTAACGTGTGTGTGTGTATATATATATATTTTTTTTTTAAAAACACCTGGTCAATATCAGTAGATGTAACCCACATAATCCAAGCTCTCTAGGGCCCTCTGGACTTTATAGAACGTACATGGGTCCTAACACCAAAAAAAAAAAAAAAAAAAAAAAAATGGAAGCCACTGGCCTAGGAAATCTTTCTACCTTGGGCTGGATGTGACCTTGGCCCTATTTTTACCAGGACTCTGTATTTTTTTCTCTCCCCCACCTCCCAAAAAAATCCAAATTAAAGTCAGCCACCTAATGTTGTGAACAGGTCTCCCAGGCCATAGGGACTGGGTAATTGAGCTCAACGCCTGCACCGCAGGTGGTAAAGTAACCCCAGGACACAGAATTCCCCTTCCACCATAGTCTGCTTCCTTGTATCTTTTTTTAATCTTTAAAAAAAAAAATCCATATGTGAAAACTTTAAAATTTTGTTTTATTTACAAATCTGAAAATCTCTCTGGCTTTATCCCCCCCAGTCAGCCTCCTTCCTTTCATGTCGCCTCAAAGTAAGTTGTTTGGGTTCACTGTGTCTCATTCCAGACGTGCACTCATGTTCACGTACATAATGTAGTTATTCACAGAAAGTATGAATTTTTTGTTTTGGTTAAGAAAAAGATTGACACAAGAGCAGTTTTAGAAACGTAAATGTTTTATGGGTTTTTAGTATTTGGTCGCTGTCTATGGTGTTTTGATGTCCTGGAGTGACACTGTTACATTATATCATCCTGTGTATTGTACCTTATATACATATATTGCATAAATTCTAGTGCGATCTCAGACATCCTTCTGCTAATTGGGTTTAAACTATTGGCCCAGGTGGGCCTCTGGGAGGAACACCCCGTGGAGCATCTACCACATGCCTGGGACTGTCCCAGGGGCCGTCACAGACACTCAACGCCCACAGCCTGGCAGGATAGAAAAGCTCTGGGCTTGTTTTACAGGCATTAGAAACCATCCCCCGAGTGCACCTGACTAAACAGTGAGTGCAAGGCCAGAAGAAACCTCGCACCGTCTGCCTAGAACTTAGGCCACTTCTGCTACACCAGGCTGCCAGAAATGTGGGTTTTTGTTTTTCCCTGCTCGAGACCTGGTCCTGAGGAGACATTTTCCTATAGAAAGCATTGCCGACCCTTCTGTGTTTGCTCTTAAAATATTTCAGTAGAGGTTGGAAACATTGAGGTCTTGTTATGTTAGTGGCCCGCCTCTTCCTACCAGAACCCAGAGCTCTCAGATCCAGTCACTTGTTGGGGTCCTTGCCCAAGTTTCTATACCTTCCTGAATCTGCAAATGCCTTAAAGATGCATGAGAAGGGGGCCTGGCTGGTTCAGTCAGGGGAGCGATGCAGCTCTTGATCTCAGGGTCCTGAGTTCGAGCCCCCGTGTTGGGTATAGAGATCACTTAAAAATAGGCAGGTAGGTAGGTAAGCAGATAGGAAGATATGCATGTGATTAAATTACTTATTTTCAAGGATTTTAAAGGTGCTTCCATTTCTGTTCATCTGGTATCTCTGAGGACAAAAGCTTGTCAAGAGAATGAGCAATTTCCTCCCTTTTCTTTATTCTTAGCAGAAATGCTTTGCCTTCGAAAACTTCAGTGACTGTCCAGTGAGTAAGGGTTTTTTAAAAGTCTGATAAATCCAGACACTTTTCCTCTCTGCAATAAAGTCAGTAATGAATAAAATTACATTGAAAAGATGTTCATCTTAAAGGTTAACTGAAATTTGTACTTTCAGCCACGTTAAATTTGGGCTGCCCTGAAATTCTTTCCTCGGAGTCCCTGCCCCTTTCTCCCCTAAAGCACTCCTTTCTGTCCTTTGTTTTCTGTCCTTTGTTTTCCAGAGGAGGCCTTCACAAACTGACCTCCTAAGGCTCCTCACACTTCCTTTGGGTTGACTTTGCTAATTCAAACAATGCAATACTAGGAGCTTGAATCCTGTATTTTTTTTTACCTCTGAATTTTGTGCATCAGTTACATGTGAACATATATCAAAATATTAATCCTGAAAATTTTTGTGCATTTAATTTTGATCTCAGTTGTAATTTTGTGTATTCAATTACACAAGCATAGATTGCCCTGCCTACGGAGGTTGGAAAAATACCTTTTGATGGGGAGGGTGTGTTTGAGTGCCTGTGTGCATGAACGCATGTTTATTTAAAGCCTGATATCAGCTTATAAAACCAGTTCAGTCGACAATCTTGTTATTTTAGTATATAGGCTTGATCATTTGCCTGTTTGAGCCTTTTCTCTATCTGAAAAAAAGGAGAGCCTCCTTTTGAGTGAAATATAAGCTACACTTGGAGCCTCCCATTCCACCCCTCCGCCCAATAATTTTCCACGCCAGACTTCACTTGTGAATATTAAAAACAATAATGACAAAGGGAAGTTTAAGGAGCATGTTCAGGCAAACATTCTTTGGCAGAAAAACAAGGGACATCTCAGCCAGTTGATAGCCTTCACTGTGGCACCCACCCAAAGAAACTGAAACTCATGCCCATGGAAATATTTATGCCAATGAGGAGTGTGCAGACCTGAGGCAGGACAGCGCAGGACCTGGTGCAGGTCTGGCGGCTGCTGCCTGCGTATGTCATCTGGTACCCTAAGCATTACCGTCATCCATTTCTTCCGGGGCTTTTCAGAGCTGTGGAGCTGTGAGAAAAAAATGGTTTAAGGACACCAGTTTAGTAGGAGCAGGCCGGGACTGCCAGCTGCTGCAGAGTGGGCACCGGAGGAGGACACGTAGACTGTTATTGTTTGTCATTAGCACCCAGGAAACTTTTTCATCTTCAAAGCTCCTTGCATGTGTTCATTAACCATCTTCTCTCCTACGAGGCAGCAAAGAGGTATTATTAGGCCCACCTTTACAGCCGTGGAAACCAAAGTAGAAAGGTTCACCGCCTGGCCTGAGGTCCCACAAGGAGTTGGTGACAGACCAGATGAGCACTGGGGTTTTCTGACTCACCGTTCTGGCCTCTCTCGTACCTCTCCGAATGCGCACCAGGGCGGCTCTTACAGGTTCCTCTGTCACCGAGATCCATCTACACGGTACTTTCTGCTCTCAGTTTTTTTTTTTTTTTATCGTGATGTGTGTAGAGTGCAGGGCTGCGGAAGCCAGCGTGGTTGAGCTTAGGGCATCATCTAGAAAGGAGACACAGATTCTGAGCCCTGAATGTCGGGCTGTACCTTGGGAGGTTGTGGGTCTACGTGAACTTGAACTCAGGGGAGCCTCACACTGGGCTCACTTGCTCTCAGCCCAGCCCAAAGCTCCTACCGGAGAAACTCGGATTGACTATTTTCCACTTGGTTTAAGGACCTCACACATCCTGAGACACTCAAATGTGAGGTTGCATTTTCAACAAAGGCAACAGAAGTGATTTCAGTGCTGAACATAAACTTACTACTGGTGAAGATTCCTCTTGAGTAATTCTTACAATTTAGTATGAAATTGCATCTATTGTCCTATTAATAATAGTATATATAGTATGAGGGTCTAGATAGGGAGAGGCCTGCCTATTTTATCTGAAAACTTGGTATAGTATAGGCATTTGTCCAAGGGGAAACAGTAGTAAAGACAACTCTTTCTTGATGATGTATACAACCGAGGGGATGTTTATGTTGTAGTAGAAAAACAGTCTATGAACTCAAGTTCCTCATTTTCATAAAGCTCTGCAAATGTTCCAAAAAAAAAAAAAAAAAAAAGCTCTGCAAATGTTTCCTTCCTCATTCTTGGCTTTCAAGTACTCTGTATGCGTGCTCTTGTTGATACAAGTAGTGTGGCCGCCCTACATCCTTCGGTACACCGAAGGGGGTTAAAATTAAGACTAAAAATTGTTAGTGAAAGGAGTTCATTTCAGAAGGGAGGAAACCTTTATGGAGTATACCTAACACAGAAAGAACAACAAAATTTCCTCTTGACCTCCTGCCTCATGTCCATCTAAAACTGTGTTTCATTCCTTTGGCAAATATTTAGAAATCACGCCTTGGGTGCTTGGCAGTATACAGGGTGCTGGGGGTGCTTGTCTACACCTGCTTCAGTCAGGCATGCAGGAGGGTAAGCAGGCCTAGTGGGCAGGGCAGGGCCCCCCCAGGAGAAGTAACACCTGGTAAGCCCATCGGTGGCCCCCAGACGCTGCTGGGGGCCGGGGGATTAGTTGACATGCTAGAGAGTATGTTGGGATATGGGGTATGGCTATGTGGTGAGAGAAATATGAGAAGAGGGCTTCTATCAAATAGCATCTCTCTGTGGACTGGTTAGTGGAGAGCGTCAGAGGGATCGAGGGGAGGGGAAAGGCGGGACACTCTTGTCAGCCCATGGGGGACACTCTTGTCAGCCCATGGGGGAGGGAGGGAGGCCTCAGGGTGCATTCCTGGGGTTCCGTAGGGAAGCTCAAAGGGCAGACAAACTAAAAGCGATACCTTTGGTGAGGAAATCTGAGGGTTTTCACCATGAGTGTGTGTTTGTGTGTGTATTCAAGCCATGTGAACGTATTACCTACTCAAAATATTAAGAACGGGCATAGCATTAAAAGTGGAGGCTTTATACTGATGCCTGACCTTCTCAGATACTGGGGCTGCATTTTTCTGTGCCTTTGAAGTTACTGCTATGCATTGAGTCCGCTCACTGGAAAGCCAAAATCACGGATTTGTGTTGTGCCTTGGCCAGAACTGAACTCTGCTGGTGCTTTTCCCAGGGGGGACACTCTCACCCTTGCCTGGCCTGTTGCAGTGTGCACCCCTATTCGTGAAGACAGCAGAGCACGAGGGTGCAGGTGGATTGGGCAGGTCAGTCATCCCCTAGCCTTCCAGCCAGGGGCTCGCTCATGGTCTGTCACGCTGGTTGGTTATTGCGTCTCATTAGGTGAGTGAACTGGTTTTGCTCTATTTCAGACCCTGTCACTGTGCGGTCAGCCCTGTTCCTTTCTTACGTGTGAAATGATAAGGCTATCAAAACCAGATCTGCTGAAACCCAGATGTTCGGGGTCCTCTTCAGCACATAGGGCTTTCAGAAGGTTCTAGGGAGGGAGGGGAATTTGAGAAGGAACCTGGGGACGGTAGGGCACGATGGCCTTGGTTTACCTGGTGGCACCAGAGGGGAGAAGGGGACGCCTCTGCCAGGAATCCCGGGGGAACCAGTGAGGTGGGAAGCATGAAGATTGAAGAGGAGCTGACCCAGCATTGGTGACATGCTGAGGGGCCTGAAAGATACAGGTGGAAGTGACAGTCATGACTTTGTCACCGCACAGTCTTTGTGGACCTGGACCCAGACAGCGGTCCCTTATCATGGCTGGAGTTTGCAAATATTTACTGCCAGTCTGTAGGTCATCTTTTCACTTTCTTGATGATCTCATTTCCAGCTCAGGAGTTTCTAATTTGGGCGAAGTCCAGTTTATCTGATGTGTCTTTTGCTACTTGTGGTTTTGGTGCTAAGATCTAAGAAACCACCACCTAATCCAAAGATTTGCTCCTATGTTTTCTTCGAAGGGTGTTGTAATCATAGTTGGTCTTTGATCCATTTTGAGTTAATTTTTGTACGTGGTATTAGGTGAGGTCCAACCTCTTTCTTTTGCAAGTGGCATCCAATTTTCCTAGCACCATCTGTTGAAAAGACCATCCTTTCCCCCCATCAAATGGACTGGCATGCTTGTTAAAAATCAATGGACCGTAATGTGAGGGTTTATTTCTGGACTCTCTGCTGTTTCCGTTGGTCTATATGTCTGCCGCCTTGATTACTGTAGCTCTGTCAGAAGTTTTAAAATCAGGAAGTGGGAGTCCTCCAGCTTTGTTCTTCTTTTTCAAAATTGTTTTGTATTCAGGGTCCCGTGTTTCCATGTAAATATTAGAACCAGTTTGTTCGCCCTCCTGGCCTCTCTGCAGCCCCGTCTGGCCTGGAGTCGGTCAGATCAGGATAGCCCTGTCCACACTCTCCCTGGTGGCTCCTCTGACTCTGAGCCAGGAAAGCCCACTCTTAGCAGAGTCTGGGGCCTTGGCCTGACTCATGACTCAGTCCTTGAAGAACCCCCAAAGTCTCAGGTTTTATCCTAAAAAGCTTGGAATTTTGTATTCTATTTCATTATCATTAGAGTTAATGTGAAAGCGTTTAGCACGATTTAACTGCATTGTCAAACCGATACTCCAGGAAGTGTGTCATGTTTATCCTGTGGCTTTACGCACCCCCCAGGTTGCATACCCCAGTTTAAAAGGCCAAGTTGGGGAGAACCTGCCTGTCAGAGCTCTGGTATTTATTTGTAAAGGTTGTTGCTTTGGCTGCGTGCTATGTAACCTCTCCAGACCGCAGGCTGGCATCCGTCCACACTGGGTGAAGTGGCATTCCCTGATTTACAGTATATTGATGTATTTTGCAAAGCTACCGTCCTTCTTGATTCTTGAGCTAGATTTAGATCTTATCATTCTTCACCGTCAAAAAGATTCCTTCTTAGAGGAAGAAATCCACCTCATTCCCCAGGCTGTCTTTGTGGGGGACCTCCCTTGGGCCAGGGAGCATGCATACGTAGTTTAGCTGCATTCACATGCACCCAGGATAGTGGCCCAGGATCAGTCATTCCCAAAAGCCTGTGCCCCTCTCTCCCAAGGCTCTCACCTGTCCAAGGCAAAAACCAAGGTGATGTAATGTTGCTTTTTTATAAGGCTACATCTTTTCAATTTACAGGACTCTCCTTCATTCTAAGATTTGTCCTCTGTGCTATTAAAATATCTTTTCTGTTGGGAATTTTTTTTTTTTTAACGTTCTTCTTTGTCAGGGTGGTAAACCAACGTCTATCATGAAGATTCTTTGTGAAATTTTACTAGTTTGTGAAATCCTAACTCCAGAGCATCATTTTAAGCCACAAATATCAGATTTTTACCTTGTTTACATTTGGGATTACCACGTAATATTAGGCAATTCATGTAACTTAAATGCTCATTTTAAGAATACTTCTTTTATATGAAACATCTGGTCTAGGCAAATTCATAGAGGCCGGAAGCAGATTAGAGGTTGCCAGGGGCGGAGGGCAGGGAGTGAGGCGCGATTACTGCAAGGGGTGAAAAGGTGTGGGAACGGGGAAAGGGTGGCTGCACGTCGTTGTGAGCACACCTTATGCTGCTGAGGGTAGTTGCGCACTTTAAAATGGCTGGTTGGATGTCCTGTGACTGAACCTCCAATTTCTTTTTTTTTTTTTTTAATTTTTATTTATTTATGATAGTCACACAGAGAGAGAGAGGCAGAGACATAGAGAGAGGGAGAAGCAGACTCCATGCACCGGGAGCCTGACGTGGGATTTGATCCCGGGTCTCCAGGATTGTGCCCTGGGCCAAAGGCAGGCGCTAAACTGCTGCGCCACCCAGGGATCCCTCCAATTTCTAAAAGCCCACTCCACTCACTGGTGTCATTATGTAGGAAGCCGGAGGGCAGGAGGGGGTTACGTGAATCCAGGTGAGTGTGGGCCACACCCTCCCCCGCGCCGTGTGCTGTGCTTTCGTGCTTCCACGTGTCATCATCCAGAGCTGACAGGTGGACAGACTTTCTGCTCTGGGACAGCAGGAAGGTTTGTTCTAACCCTGCGCCCAGACTCGAAGGTACTCTATATGCTCACCTCAGAAACATCTTCCCCAACTTCTTGCAGCCTTTCACCCTGGAAAGCCAAAGTTTTAAAATCACCTCCTGGAAAAATCCAAATAAAGTTTTTCGTATTGCTCCTTTCAGTGGCTGTGTTCCTAGTGTTGACTGGGATGCCAGCCACCATGCTAAAGGCAGCCGGTTGACTTCTGTCCTATAAACCCTGGAAGGGGGGGAACATGGGATTTGGCCTCCTCACCCCCACCCCCAAAAAGAAGGGACCAGGAAAGGAAAGGCCCTACATTATTTTTAAGGGAGCAAGAATTCTTATGAATTCTGAGTACAGTATTTTTTTAAGACTCTCTTCTTGCTGCTTCCAGAAATGCTGGGCTAGGGCCCTGGCTGCCCTTGAGGATCTAGGGCGACCTGAACACTCACTACTGTCCAGATTTCTTAGTTTCCTGAAAGAAAGCTTGTCACCTTAACCTCTGTTAAAGTATGGATTATGCTTTACTTAGATCTCTTTTAATATTCCATTTAATTGGAACTTCTCAAGGAAGATGGTTTTTCCACTGAACTTTGACTCACTCCATCTGTGAATGTTTGTGCTTCGTTGACGTTTCGATGGGTTTCCACACATCGCCCCTGGTGACAGAGGGCCAGGTGGGGCACTGGGGTCCTGCAGGGGGTTGGAAGGGACCACAGCTCCGCATGGCGGTTCCTCACCCTCACCCCCACCCCCGGCACCGTTGGAGGCGCCTTCAGATTGCACTTGTCTGCGGGGCTCTGTCTCCATCATTTCCTTGTTTGCAGTATTGACGTGGTGCTCCTAGAAACCCAGCACTGGCTTTGTGCCCACTGTGACAACAAGGGAAAGTTCTCGAGAAGTGCTTGTGTTTAGCCCCCACCCAGCTGGGAGCTAAACGCTGGGCCCTCCTGCCTGGGACGCTGGAGCAGAAACGGGACCCGTTTACTCCTGTCGGGGCCTCAGAAGCTGTGAGTGCCGTGTGCGTCAAGCAAGCACCTGCCTTCAGCCTGTCATCGATGCAGAAGCTCCTGTTGTTTAGCTTTCTGACCCAGAGGACAACCGAAGTGGAATCCCTAAATGTGCCCAGGTGTTCTCCCGCCCTGCCCAGGGCTCAGTACCCGCCAGTCCACAGGAGAGCAGGTTTCCAAATCCATCCATTGGCATCTTGCCACCCCTGTAAACTTTTATTCCCATGAACCACCGCCGCCACCACCACCACCACTCCCCGTTATCCCTGGCAGCTACATGGGATTGATGAGCCACACGCGGCTCTCCCGACACGGGAACAGGGATGGCACTCACAAGGGATGATCTACCCCAGGACTAAACAGAGCCTCAGTGTGGCTTTGAAAGCTCTGACCTGATTTGGTCCCACTTGGTGGCCGACGACAGCCAAGGGCTGGCCCAGAGCAGAGAAAATGGGCCCACGCAGGGTCTCCCTTGGGGAGGGACCTGGCAGTTTTGTTCGTGCTCTGAGCGTGGGTCCCAGCCAATACCTAGCAAAGGCACGTAGTCAAAACAGGACCTAATGGCATTACTCTATTGAAAAGAAACCCGATTTCTGCTGAGTTGGGTCAGGGTATTAGCGGTTGTATCCGATGCTTGTGTTCACAGGTGTAGGTGGAAAATGCAAGCCTATAACTATAAAGCAGGGTCACAAAGATAAGGAAGCCGGTGAAGGAAGGTGGGAAGAAAACAGAAGTCCCTGGGATGGAAACTCACATGACAGTGACACTCAAGCCACAGGTGCCATTGGGTGAGGGGAGGGAGAGCCGCTGAGCAGTCATGAGGACGGGTTTGGGGGTGTGGGGGGTTTCGGCAGAGCAGACTGCACAGGGCGGGGGGGGTGGATTTGAGGAACTGGCAGGGGTGGCGGTAATGGGGTGCAGCGGTTGGGTGCATGGCTGTCTCACCGTTGGCATGTTCATCTGACACACGCCTCTCAGCAGTCCTGTGTCCATACCTGCTACACACCGGTGAAGAGTGTAAAGGCCAGCAATCCATGTGCAAATACGGCGCCGTGCACACGTGCAGGAAGTAAGCCTCGCTCAGCTCTGGGCAAGAGAGGTGTGGTGTGGTGGTGTTCATTTGTTTAACCACTAATGAAAGAGGGTTCCTCTTCTTGGTATCTATGATGTCTCAATGTATATGAGATGTGCTTGCATATTTTGGGGGGTGTTATTTATATTTTGGCTACCTCTAAAAAAGAATGTGATGTGGCCTAAAGTATTAGAAAATATGCAACAGTCTATTAAAGGGAAAAAAGGGACTAGAAGCCACTGTGGAGGGCCAGTTCCGCTTCTGAGTGGAGTTGTGGAACATGGTTTCAGGAAACTTATATGACTGATGGGCATAGCCTCTTTTTAAGCTGCCTTTTGGTTCATGATACTAAAACCATTGCAAGTGTACCCAGGAAGATGTTTCCCTTCCTGTCCGTTTATTAGATGGAACAGTCCTCCAGACAGTGGTACATTCCCAAAATAAGGAGATTTAGCTAGATGCTTACACTGGCTAAAGTTGAGCTTAATTTGTCCAAAAGCAGTCTTATTTTTGAAGCAGTATTTTTTTTTAAGATTTTATTTATTTATTCATGAGAGACACAGAGAGAGAGAGGCAGAGACACAAGCAGAGGGAGAAGCAGGCTGCATGCAGGGAGCCTGATGTGGGACTCAATCCCAGACCCCGGGATCACGCCCTGGGCCGAAGGCAGGCGCTAAACCACTGAGCCACCCAGGGATCCCTGGCAGCGGTATTATGACAGAAATTTGAGGCAAACCTTAAAAAGAAGTAGCTACTTGGGGGACACCTGAGTGGCTCAGTCAGTTGAACATCTGACTCTTGGTTTCGGCTCAGGTCATGATCTCAGGGTTGTGAAATCGAGCCCTGTGTCAGGCTCCGTGCTCAGCACAGAGCCTGCTTGAGAGCCTGTCTCTCTCCCCTTCTACCCCTCCCCACGTCTCCACCTCCCCCGTGGGTGTGGTCTTGCACAAGCACATGTGTGCATGCTCTCTCTCACAAATAAATCTTAAAAATTTAAAAAAAAAAAAAAAGTGACTACTTGGAAGCTGGGGTGGATGGAGAGGCTCTTCACGGGGTCCTAAGGAGTTTCTGGTTGTAGAACCAGAGACCGGCAGGGGGTCCGTGGAGGCTGGGAGGTGGTGTCCATCTGGTCTCCATGCAGCAGTGACAGTGAGCTAGGATGACCTTCTTGCCCCCTACTCAGGACAGTAGGTGGAGGCCTCAAAGCCTGCACTTTGTGGAGTGATAAGCATCAACTTAGAAATCCATAAATAAGGCAAAAGGGTGGGGGAGCTCTCATTTTGTTCTCTCCTTTCTGTTGTGGGGCAGTCCCGATTCCTCCCAAGTGTGGTAGGTCCACGCTGCTGGTGGCACAAGAGATGATCCAAGTGATGCAGCGTGGGACATCATTTAAATGATTATACATTAACAAGTATAAAAATATATAATTAGCATGTCAAATCCATGATTTCTTGGGTTATTATTGCCGAGGACAGAGCTCAGTCAAAATTATGTCTGTTTAAAGAAAAACGCCAGGTAATAGCATAATTCTGCGCAGATGTGGCAAGATCCAGAAGGCGTCTGTGAGTGAGTGGGCCCCCTCCGAGTTCATTCCAACAACGCGCTCCCCCGTGTCTTCTGTTTGGCTCCAAGCGCAGTGAGCACGGTGGAGCTGGCCCATGGAGGCTGGAGGGTGGCCTCCACCCTGACCCCGGCCTCCCTGCCGCCTCCCAGCCTCCGCCGTCACAGCCCCCCGGTGCCCTCCTTCGCAGATAACTGCTCTGCGTGTCTCAACTTTTGCTCAGTGGTGTGGCTCCAGCGAGTTACGTAACCTGCTGAGTAACCGTTTCTTCATTTGCAAAATGGGAATAATAAATCTCCCTCACGAAACATTGTGGGCATTCAGTGACAGGAGGGGTGAGAGGACTTGGCACCGAGTCTGGAGCAAAGTGGCATCAGACACGTCCGAGGAATGATGATTAAATCTGCTGGCTCCTCCCCGTGTTTGCAAATCCAGATTCCAGTTGGTGAAAATTGATTGATGGTAGCCTCAGCGTTCAGGACAAAAGCTTTGATGTGGCCAAAGCGTCGTCCTCGGGTCAGGATATTTATTCGTGGCCCGAGCTGCCTGGGAGTGCGTCCCAGGTGTCACCAAAACCCACAGCCTGAGCAGCATCTGTGGCTGCTGGAGGGGCCAGCAGGCACCACTACTACTGGCCGGAGTTGGGGTGTTCATCCGCGTGAGCAAGGAGGTGAGCTCCCGCTCTAGAACAGCTCTCACCTCTGGTGGTTCGGAGTCAGCCCGCTTGTTCTCACCGGAGCAGATGTTTTAGGAAGATAGGGTCACAGCAGGTCAGCTGGGAGAGTTCTAGACTGTGTGCGGATGACAGAGTGCCCCGAAAGGATTAATTCAATTACGGGTTTGATAATTCTTCAGGAGCTACCTCCCGGGTAGCCCACCCTTCTGGTTCCTGGCTCCGATCATCTAGCCCCAGAGAGCCCTCCCTTATGTCCCTTACGTGCATTCGGTTTCTTCTAGAAAGCACACAGTGAGAGCAAGTAAAAGGACCGGAGTTGGAGTTCCATCTCTGTTAACTGTCAAGTCTGTTAACTGTTCCAACATAGAATTTTCTCGTGAGATGGTTCTAAGAATCGGACAGCGTGATGTTTGTAAATACGCTGTCTAAAACATCAAAGTACTATAAATATGGTTTTGTTTTGAATTTCACTCCAGTATGACCGGGAGTGCTTTTGGTTTTGACTTCCTGTCCTCGCTGAATCCAAAGATTGAGGATGGCCTCTTCCTCTGGTTGCCCAACTGTGGCCCGGCCAGGTGCTTGCAGCACATGTGAAGGGTCCCCTGAGAGCCCGAGCAGCAGCGGCCTGTGCACCTGGCCCTGGAGCTACTGAGGCCCGTTTCAGGACCAAGTGGTCTTTTCGGTCAAGATGAGAAACAGTCTTCCCCCCAAAACAGGAGGTGTGGAAAGATCACGACAGTAAGTGGCCCTTGGCTTGGGCACCTGAGAGTCGCTGCTGACACCCCAGGGCCCACCCGTAACTGACAGAGTCTGAGGAGGTGTTTTCCTGTCCAGCTCAGGCGACTGTTCCAGGGGAGAACTCTCTTCCCAGACTCGGCGTCTCGTAGGTGAAACCTCAGAGGCCCGCTGCCAGTCCTAGCTGTGAGCCTCGTAAAATTGTGGGGTCCCATAATGTGAGCTTAATGCTCGAGGGCGGTCAGGTTGCTTGGGGGCATTTGTACAAAGAATTTGTGCGTTAAGATACCACCGTGTTCTTATCGGCAATCTGGATGGGGTTAGAGGAGTGAATCTGCATTACACACTGGGCAAACCAGAAATTAGCCCTATAATTGACTGCTACCACCCTTTCCTCTCCCAAGACAGCTGCCAAAAAGCTCTGAGAAAAAGTCCTGAAATCTTGGAGATTCACTTTCTTAACTTCAGCTTGCCTGTGAGCACATGACAAAGAAAGCCTCAGAGAACGGGTAGGTCTGGCAAGATCTTCTGTTTTGCTTTCCTTTCTTGCCAGATTCCTGGAGAAACATTTTACTTTTAGGCGTGCATTCAAAGCACATGCACAGTAAGGAAAAAAATGCAGCCCCTGTCTTTTGACTCCAGCCTGGCTGGTAGCCTGGGAAGACCGTACCTTCCAGCACAGAGAGCACGGTCCCTTGGCCTAGGCCTTCCAAGGAAGACTGTCTGGAAGATGCAGCAGGTGACCATGTTCATGGCCAAGGGGGCCGGGGGACAGCGGGGCTGGGGAAGAGCCCGGGGTCTGGACATGGGCCGAGAGCTTGTAGGTGAATTACACCACGGACCTGAACCGTCCGAACTTCACCCTGGCGTCCAGCTTGGGGCACATTTTGCAGTCTGCTGAGTATTCAAGGGAAGGAAGAATTGAGGATTTGGATTTGGGTGGGTAGTAATGTTACCAAGTCAGACTTGGAGCTAAGGCAAAATCCCATTTAAGTTTGTGTAAAGGGTTCCTTTAACCATCCCACCTTCTCCTCCATGCTACCGGCTCATGGGGAATTTGGCCCACGTCAGAGTTACGTGTACTAGGCACCAGTGATTTTAATTCACAGATCTTTTTTTTCATCGAGGAGCTCTAAGTCCTTAGGATATTTTTTTAAGGTTTCTGAAGTCTCCTGGGGCCACAGACACAGGCTTTATCTGGAGCAGGGGCTATGAGGCCATGCTGCTCCCTGGACGGGGTAAGCAGCGTGCAGGCGACCACCCTGGGAGGTTTGGAAGGGCTGCTGGCCAGCTAGACAGTGCCAGTGTGGAGGCCAGAACTGTCCCCTCGCCAGGGAGCTGCTTGTTTCCCGGAGGCCGTCGAGAGACTCTGAAACCACACTGCCCTGGCTCAGACACCAGCCTGTCCCTTTGACCTCTTGTTCATGTCGCAGGAAGAATAGCAGCCCCTTGGTGTGGTGCTACGAGCATCCGAGGGCTTGGAGGAGTTAGAGGGATACCTAGCACATAGTAAGTACTCAGGAGTGGTGAGCTGTCCGTGTTCCTTAAAACGATCAAAAGTGAGAATAATATAGAAAGTAAGACAAGATACAGTGGGGAGATTAGATTCTCAACATGTTTAAGGAGATTCTTCAATCCTAGAGCAAAAATAAGAAGCTGAGACTTCCAGCAAAAAAGCAACTGACATGCTCTATGCGTTTGAGGCTGCAGAGCCCACAGGGTGTTGCCTGAACTGTGGGCAGAGAGCTGCGGGCTGGGAGTCCCCTGCCATGCAGCTGCTGCAGAGAGCACAGGCATGCAAGCCCAACCGTGGCAGTGGGCGGGGGCTCCCCTGCCCTTATCTTTCCTGCGCTCCAGACCTGCCGGCCATGAGACCAGCATCAGAGCACCTAGGTCACGCACACCCTCGTAGCTAGTGTTTGTGACATTGGTCAGTTGTTATTGCAAATGGGTCATTTTGTTATTTTGGAAATTTTTATCTCAAGTACCGAAGATAGTTTTTTTTTTTTTCCAAAATGCTTTTTAATCTGAATAAATTTATTTGACTATATCTCAATGCTAAATATCTAGCTGAGGTATTGCACACATTTTTCTAGGTGACCAAAATTTAAGATCATTTCCATAATTTTTTTTTGTTTTTTTTTTTTAAGATTTTATTTATCTATGCATAAGAGACACAGAGAGAGACAGAGACACAAGCAGAGGGAGAAGCAGGCTCATGCAGGAAGCCCGACGTGGGACTCGATCTCGGGACTCCAGGATCGCGCCCTGGGCCAAAGGCAGGCGCTAAATTGCTGAGCCACCCGAGGATCCCCATGTATTTCCATAATTTTAAAAGTTACATTTACCTTTATATATGCATTGTTTGCATTATTATATATATCATGTATGTTACAATATTATGTATTTTATATACACAATTTATATATACGTATGTATGTTCCTGTATATAACAAACACGGTTCATCTAACTTTGGCTTTAAATCCTAATATGAGATGGATAAAATTTAATAGGGTATTATTAAAAAGAAGATAAGGGATATGCTAGACCCAAAAGAAAAGTAGGAAGCATGTCATTAATAGCAGGTGAAGCTCAATTCAAGGCAAAAAAGCATCACTGAGACAGAACTGCTTCGCCAAGCCAGCCACGGGGTCCCCAGATAGCAGAACCACCAGGGACATATGTGTTCTAGATGACGTAACATTAAGAGCTGGTGGGACTCTAAGACAGAATAGATAAGGCGGGTGGTGGTGGGAGACACGGCCAGACCACATGGCCCGTCCAGGGTCAGGTGGTGACGACACGCGGTAACCATGAGCCAGGAGAGGCTTCCGGAGACAGGTGGTCACAAGGTTGTGCGTTTAACATTTAGTTCCCAGGAAAAAAAAAGAAAAAAAAAATTTAGTTCCCAGGGAAAACCTCTGCGGTCTCCAAAAAAATTGAAATAAGTAGAAACCGTAGGCTGTCACTATAATGCAGTAAAAATCGCACTAAATACAGAGTGAATGAACCAAGACACTAAAGAGGAAGAGGCCACCGAGGAGCAGGTTTTGGAGGCGTAGCCACGGCGTGCAGGGACAGGAGGGTGACAGGGATTGCTGGGGCTAGCCTGGTGACAAAGAGGAGAGAGACCAGAGTCGACAGCAGGACCTGCTCCATGGGAGGACGCAGGCGCGTCTCCGTACGCCCGAGGGTGGCATCCAGTGAGACTCAACTTCCTTTCTCAGCTGCTGGTTTGTTCATTGAAACTTTCTGAAATAATCCCGAATGTATAGCAGAGTGAAGGACGGTGTAAAGAATTTGCTTTATCAGGACGCCTGGGGTGCTCAGTCGCTTGAGCATCCCACTCTTGGTCTCAGCTCAGGTCTTGATGTCAGGGCCATGAGTTCAAGCCCCGCGTTGGGCTCCACACCCGGTGTGGAGCCTGTTTGAATTAATTACTTTCCTTTATCAGTGTTGCCCACTTTCCCCACATCTGCACATCTGCTCTGTCAGGTCTTGCACATGTGTATTTATTGTCAGGGCGGGGGGGCTCCTTTCCCACCTTCACGGGGGGAGGACAGACCCCAGGTGCAGGGCCATCCATCCCTTTGGGTTCTTGTCATCTTTGCGTCTTGGTCCTATAACTTCTC
Source organism: Canis lupus dingo (assembly GCF_003254725.2). NCBI lineage: Eukaryota > Metazoa > Chordata > Mammalia > Carnivora > Canidae > Canis > Canis lupus. The sequence continues at coordinate 70,070,440 of NC_064250.1, forward strand.
ACTACTTTAACTGCTTACAGTTGTCCTTTAATCAGATTCTTTGTATACGTATTTGTTGTCTCAAGCTTTTCTTGCTGCTCCAGTGGGAGGTCGGCTGTTACCTACTCCCCCGTTCCCAGAAGCAGAGTCCCTCATGGGACAGGAGCCAGCGTTTGGCAGTCCAGCAGAAGGGTCTGTGGAGGACAGCGAGGTACCTTTCCACCGGCCTTCCTGTGCCGGGCCTGTCCGCGCCCCTACTTGGTGGTGCTTGTGGCCATCCTCACCGAGGCCTTGGGGGCTTTGCCAGTGTGTGCCAGCTTGCTTCTCCGCCATCCCACGGCCACACGGCTGTCCTCCCAGGTGTCGGGCCAGCCTCCCTCCTCCAGCTTAGCAATCCTTCACAAAATTCACCTTTTTAGTTAAATCTTAGAAGGGAGCAAAACTAAATCAATGTGTTCTTGTTCTGTTTATTGATCTACAGGGCATTCTTGACATAAGGTTGAACACAGTAAAAAAGAGAGGAGTGTATGAAGCCTGGTCCTAGTGGTACATTGATGTGATGCAGCGCATCTGTGCACGCAGGAGACCCCTGGGTAGACATCAAAATGCCAACAGTGCTTAGCTCTGAATTTTCCTTTCTTATGTCTGGGGATTTTTTTTTTTTTTTTTTTTTTTTTATGGTGAGCATGTATCACTCTTCTGAAAACAAAATCCTTTAAAAACATGTATTACATCAGATGTTGGCAATTGAATACTAAGTTCAAATTTCATTTAAAGACCAGTGGTCAACTGTATGCAGAGAAAATGATCTCACATATAGGTTCAAGCCCTTGGTTTTTTATATGTTCCTCCTCATGGTTTTCACTCTCCTGAAAAATAAAATCATGCTATTCTGTGTAGACCCCATTTGTGTCTTGAGACCATGTCATATTTCACCTTTTCCCATCTGTAGGAAGTGCTGCTGGCACTCTAGTCTTTGAGAGGAGTGTTCTTTCACAGTCTCGGAGAGCCAGAAAGAACTTCATTGTTCAGATATGGAAACTGAGGCCCAGAAATATCAAGCAGGTGTCACAGCGGTCTCAGAGCAGTGCCCTCCCACTGCCCTAGGCTTGCCACCTTCCACTTTTTTATCTTCTTACCCATGTGAGCTTCCAGCACCCATCACCCAAAGCACTAGTTCCACCATAATCCTTGATAAATCTATGAAACTCAAAGGATATTTCTCCATTCAAATCTAATTCTGCCACAAATTGATAGTACTAAGACGTCCCTGAGCTCGTCCAAGAGCTTGGCTCCTCCATGACCTGGCAGGCACATGTGTAGTAATTAGATTTGAGGTTCATTCAGCCTCTTGCAGAGAACATTTAAGTAGCTACTCTTGGGCTGCACTGTCCTAAGAACCAGAACGGCAAAGCACCATCACTGTGCTCGGTTTGCCAGGACACCCGCGTAATTGAATTATGCACAGCCAGACACCATCAGATTGAGATTCCGCCTTTTGTTAGGTACAGATTTAGCTGCTGAGTGCAGTGCATTAGTGGCCTGCTTGGAAATGCTTGGAGAGGATGAGAAACGTTGCTTCCGTAACAGACTTTTTTTTTTTTCAGGATAAGAGCATAAACAAGATTGAGTGATAGAAGCTAACCGCATCTGATTAGCAAAAACAAAAACCAGTAACTGATTGAGGACACGCTCTGTTTCGGGCATCGCTCTGGGTACATGACATGTGATCATTCACAACAGTCCAGTGCATTGTGGGGCACAGTTATCCCCAGTTTCCAGCTGAGGAAACAGAGGCCCGGAGAGATCATGTATTTTGCCCTAAAGCCACAAAGGTAGTAACAGGTGGAACTGGGACTCCCAACCTGGGATTCCCACTCGCTTTCTGCCAAATGAAGAACTCAGTGTTAGAAGCGAGGGGCAGCTGTACCTGGTGACAACCTCAAAGTGCTCTGAGCATAAGCTGTTCTGATCTAAAACTGGGACCATAAAGAATAAATCCTTGGAAGTACTTAGAACAGGAACAACAGCTTTAAAGGACTAGGTGAGAAGGTTTGCCCAAATAGCTCCCACTCGGATCACCAAGTCTATCCACGGCCCCAGCTTGCCTCAGGGTTGCTCCCCGTCCAGGTCTGTGCTTACTCCGGGTGTCCAGACAAGCATTTCCCAGGGTGGCTGCACCCACGTGGTGTTCTCTTTGTAATAAAATCTTGCAGTTAGAAAGAGTGGTTGAGAGTAAAGTCTCCCTCCTTCCCCAGGGAGACAAGGAAGGGAAGTGCCTGCCAGTCAGGGACCCTCTGGGGCTGACTGGGGGCATCACTTGAAGTCCTGCAGGTGTTACTGGTAGGCTGCAGCCCCGCCTGCTCAGGTGCGGAGGAACATGCACCGCCTGTCCTGTCCCCTCACGTTCCACCTGTCCTGCCTTAAAGACAGCAAGGTTGGAGCCCCTGGGTGGTTCAGTGGTTGACCATCTGCCTTTGGCTCAAGTCGAGATCCCGGGGTCCTGGGATCGAGTCCCACGTCGGGCTCCCTGCATGGAGCCTGCTTCTCCCTCTGCCTGTGTCTCTGCCTCTCTCTATGAATAAATAAATGAATCTTTTATTATGAATAATAAATAAATATGAATTTATTTATTATGAATAAATAAATAAAATCTTTAAAAAAAAAAAAAGCGAGGTTGGAGCTCCAGTGTTGGAACTTCTTATATGTGGTTCTTCTTGTCACAGAGAGTTCTTCTTCCCAGGCCCAAGAAGAGCCAAGCACATTTTACCCAACAGATTTTGCTCTGTGGATAGAAGTATGCACACGTGATTAGAAGCAGCATCTCAGTTTCCCATGCAATATGGGATCAGATATGTAGACGAAGATCCGCTAAATGTCTTCAACACATACCCGACACTAGAGTGTTTCCTGTTTGAACTAGTAATAAAAACATCAGATATTTAGGTGGCATGTTCTTCTCCGAGGGGGAAATGAGCCTTCTGGTTGACTCTTTGGATAATGCACTCAGTGTATTTAGATAGTGTGTGATTTGGGGAGCGTGATGTAATCAAGGCCCTTTTATAAAGCAGCAGGCAGTGTGTGCCATCCACAGCCAACTGTCTCAGTGCACACTTGCCTCCCCTGAAAAAAGGAGAGTGGGGGCGCCTGGCCAGCTCAGTCAGAAGAGCATGTGACTTTTGATCTCAGGGTGGTGAGCTTAGCTCCATGTTGGGTGTAGAGATTACTAAAAAAATAAACTTAAGAGATAAAAGGAGAACGAGGGTGTGAAGCACTCCTGGTGGGTTACCTTGCCTCATGGTGGGCTTGTGTGGTTGGTGAGCCACCGCTGGAGGGTTTCTTGGAGAAACAGGAGAGCCAGGAGCCTGGCTTTTGGCCTCTGGCTGTGTGTGGTTCATCCAAAGACCCACCTAGACTCGCTGGCCCAGCCGCAGCATCCCTCATGCCAGGGATGAGGGAGAGGGCTGTGTTGTGGAGCTGTGTGTCACCACTAATTACCCCTGCCACCTCGCCATCGAGGAGCCCACGTCTGAGGAGGTGCGGGCGTGGGCAGGCGTGTGGTACTGCGCGTCAGCCAGCTCGCCCTCCAGTGTCACAGATCTGGGGCCGGGTCCGCAGCCCATCATGCCTGGTGGGTGCAGGTGCACAGGCCTGCCTTCTCACCCCTGCAGCCTTCCGGTTCTTCTGTCTGTCTCTACTCTCTGAATTTAAATCCTTCACTTTATAATTTGTGTATTACTTGCGACAGTAACATGACAGGTGTAAGCAGCGTAGAAGGTTTCTATTTACGCCCAGAATGCTCTCTGGCCCCCCACACTGGATATCCCCTCCAGCCTGGCCTCTGGCTTGCCCTGCACAGAAGTGTGCAAATCCCAGGTTAAGAGCACCTGGGGTTTGGTCTCACCTGCATCATAAGCTTACGTGGTCCATCTCTGGAGCGCCTGTTACGGAGTATGGTGGAGGTGCGGGAGGCTGTGTCCTCTCTTTGCCTCTGCGTTCCTCCCCAAACAGCCACCTGATGACAGTGATGAGGCCAAGTTCTGTGCCGGAGCCAGTCAGAAAGCCCCCAGGGCAGACCTGTCTGGTCCCCAGGAGGGCGTCGGCCACTCCCCTGCCGTCAGGGTGCCACTGTCCCTTGGGGACAGGAAGAGCTGTCATCCACCTTTGCTGGCTGGTGGCCCTAATACTGTTGGCCTTTAGGCAAGCATTAGTTGATGGCCCAGTGAGATGAAGACTGGAACCCAGAACAGAAAAATGTTAACACTAATTAGCACGTACTAATTCTGCAGGGGTGGGGCGGTGGGTGTGTGCAGAGAGAGATTAGCAGCTCCCAGGAGGGAGACTTGAGGGGCCTGGCCCCTCTTTTTATCTGTGTCACCTCCCTGGAGTTTGGAAATGCACATGCACATGGTCCCCGACTACATGGTTTCCCAGGTCTCTGTGACCCGAAGGCTCGTTCTCTGCAGGTCCCAGCACACGGGCCCTGAAGACTTACTGAGCGTGGCCTTCATTGACTGTCCCTGCTGCAACTCTGGGCCAGACATCACATGCAATGAGCCCAGAATTCATCCTAAGACTGCTCATGTCCAGAAAGAACCACTCTTTTCTGAGACGCTGAGAAAAGAAGTAGAGAATATAAAATCAAAGCTGAAAAAAATACGTACGCGTTCTCAGTATATCCTTCTCACAGCTCTACCCTGTTCTGCCAGTAAACATATTAAGGGTTCTGGAATCTTCCTTTGGCAATCTCTTATATGTCAGATGTAATAAAAGCAGTGACTTTTTCTGAAATGCTGCCTGCCCCTGTGCTTTCGATAAATGAGCTCCTGTGTTGCTGGAGCTGTTGGTCGCCAGATGCAGTAATATTGTACAATATTTCATCAGAAATGCTAGTCTAAGTGGAAGATAAAGTGACATAACCAGAGGTGTTGAACATTCACTAATTTGTACTAATGGTAGCTGTCTAACCTCATTCCCCACAAGGCACTTTAGAACTAAATTCTTAAGCAGGAAATACGGCCTTGTGTCAACAAATCACAGTTTTGGATTTATATCTTTATCCCTGGGAGTTTGACTTGTCGTCATCTTTCCCTTTTAAAAACAAAACAAAAAACAAGGTTTCAGATTCAACTAATGTCTCTTGAATTCCTCATGTGTATTAGTAGGAGGTGGGGACACATTCCTGACTACGCACGTGTGTCCCCAAGCGGTTTTATAGCTTCAGGAACCCGAAGCTTAGAATGATGCTGTGACTTCACCGTGTTCTTACGGTGAAGTCTACACAAGAAGTCAGTTTGTTTCTCCCTTGCGATTTCCTTCACTGAAGAATTCATGTGCCTTGGGGATCCCTGGGTGGCTCAGCGGTTTGGCGCCTGCCTTTGGCCCAGGGTGTGATCCTGGGGTCCCGGGATCGAGTCCCACGTCAGGCTCCCTGCAGGGTGCCTGCTTCTCCCTCCTCCTGTGTCTCTGCCTCTCTCTCTCTCTCTCTCTCTCTCTCTGTCTATCATAAATAAATAAATCTTTAAAAAAAAAAAAAAAGAATTCACGTGCCTCGATGAAGAGCTTTCCTGAAGAAACCAGTCTCTCCTGGTCCCTGTCTTATCTCCTCCTGACCTACTGCTTTGGGCTGTGCTCTCACCCTGCCGCCTCCCCCACCCACTCCCTGGTGGAGGCTGCTGGTTCTGGAGGCTGAGGGCATGAATGGACTACACCCTGGCTCCAGCCACGGCCTTTTGAAACGAAAATATCTGCCTTATTAAGTTGTGCTATAATTTCATGAGACAGGGTGGTGGGCCGGAGGCCAGTGGGGGAACCCTTTCTCTGTCTTGCAAATGTAGAAAAACCAAAAGGGGGGAGAGGATCTCAGATGTCTGAGGAGGAGCGCTGTCAGGTTTGTGGGGAAACACTGGGCTGTGGGATTTACACCACACCTGCTGTCCCGAGCAGACTGCCACCCCAGACTTGGGCCTGGGGTCAGCAGATCTGTTCCCTCGGGAAGGAAGGAGGAATCTAAACTTGGTGAATGTGTGCAATAAAGCTGAAAAAAACTGCAGAACCGGGATCTGAAAGGGAACATTCATAATGGACTTTGAGCCATGGATTGCCTCTTAATAAAACATGTTTAAGGCAAAAGCGTAACTGTAGAAGCTGCCAGCCAAGCCAGTCTTACGTTACCAAATCTACATTCAAAGTAGTTTGGCAGGCAGAGCTCCCATTTTGTGTGAGTCCTGACATCCCAGCCACAGGGAGTGGGAAAGGATGGTCTCAGCATACTCACAACAGGGAAGAATGCTCCGTGCCTCCCGAGTGATCCTCCTGGAATACCACAAACACAGGACAGGTGCAGGCAGCTAGCACTCAGCATTCCCACACACATGCATGCATGCTCTTAGCTCCGAGACGTGGTTTTTCAAGTCCTACTTCCAGTTGCCAGTGGTGACTTCAGCTCCTTTGCGTCAGGTGGTACGGACAGAACATGGGCAGGTGCCCCTGCGCCGTTCTTGAATGAAGTAACACCCACTGAGAAGCCTGGCCACGCGCACAGGGCATGTGGTGAAGCTAAGGTGCCATGTCGCATCCAGTCTGAGACCCTACTGATTGATTGTAGGTTAGGCGTGTTTTAAGGATTACCAAGAAAGAAAGGAAGAACCATGAAGTGAAAGACACAACTTGATTTGGGGGCATTGATATGGGAAATGGACGCGTTAGGAAGGGTACATGGTGAAACTTGGCATTTTGACATTGGGAAAGCTTTATTATGATTTTGTAAATAATCGAGTTAGGTACAGATTGAGAGGATTAACTCAGTTCTGAAATTATGCAGGGACTAAGGGTCAGGGGTTTGAAGTGAGTCTCCATGAAAGTGAACATTTCACCCAGTTGTGTTTATCGTGCTTTCAGGTTGTGGAAGTTTGGATTTTCTGGGGTAAGCGATAAACTGCTCCCAGAAATGGTCCCTGTCAGGCCAGCACCCTGGGGAACCAGAGCTGGGTGTCCTGGTTGCCTCACAAGACACAGATTGGGTCTAGGCTGTACTCAGCCCTTCTCGTGACGCGGGTCTTCTTGCTTCTAGCACCTTCCTTTCAGTCCCTCTGTCACTTGTGAAGAGAATGTTCTTATTCCCAAATCAGGCTGTGTGTGTCTGTGATTCAGATCTGTGCTCACAGTCATGTCAGGGTACCTCTGACAGTCCCGAGTGCCCAGATGCCCACACAGGCGGTATCTTTGAAGGTCTGGATGTTATCTTGAGAGTTTATGGAGACTTTGCATTCTGTTCTGATACATTCGGTGTTAATGTTAATGTGTTTTGAATTATGGTCCTTCCCAGTTACAGTACCCAAGTGTTGCTTTGTTACTTCCACAAATATGTGAGGGTCACATATGTGCTGGCCCAGTTTCAGATCCTGAGGATAACGAGGTGAACAAGACAGAGCCCCTCCTCTGATTAATTGGGGGTTTGTAAAATGTAAACAGCGTTCTGCTCATTTAAAGTTTTGTCTTTTTCAGGAAAGTTGGTTTTCCTGTTTAATTTGTCCCGTAACTTCAGGGCCCTCTGATTTGAGAGGTAGGGACCTAGAGATACAGTCCTCCCCCACTGAATGTGGCCCCAGGCCCTTCACAGCAGAACTGACTTGGCTCCTACTCCGCTCCTAAGGCCAAACTCCCCAGGGACACCTTTCCTGAACCTGTATCCCTGACGTCCATTCCCCTGGGTCCCTGTAGCCCCTCGCAAATCTCTGTTCATGGCCCTTCTCATGTGGTTTAGTCCTTTTTTCTTTTAGATCAAGTATTGTGGTTTTTTGTTTTGTTTTGTTATGTTTATTTATTCATGAGAGACACAGAGAGAAGCAGATACATAGGCAGAGGGAGAAGCAGGCTCCTCACAGGGAGCCTGATATGGGACTTGATCCCCAAACCGGGATCACGCCCTGAGCTAAAGGCAGACGCTTAACCGCTGAGCCACCCAGGATCCCCAAGTACTGTGTTTTAATTTACCTTTGTGTTGTCAGAGCCTAGTACAGTGCCTGGCATGTATGAATTGGGTGAATTTTGCGATGAATTCCTTACGCTACAGACTACATAGTCAGGGTTGGGGCCTATCCTGAGACATTAGTTTCTATGCCCTGATTGCTTCCTATCAAATGTTTTCGATCTGATAAACAACTCATATCTACCATTTTACTGTTATACATTTGGGATCATAATTGCTGACCTTGAAGAGAGAAGGAGAGGAAGGAGCTTCATATAAATAAAAAAAAATAGAGGTCACTTAGAACTTCATTTTTGTTTTTGTTTTTGTTTTTTTTTAAGATTTTATTTATTTATTCGTGACAGAGAGAGAGAGAGAGAGAGAGTGAGAGGCAGAGACACAGAGGGAGAAGCAGGCTCCATGCAGGGAGCCCGACGTGGGACTCGATCCCGGGACTCCAGGATCACACCCCAGACTGAAGGCGACGCTAAACTGCTGGGCCACTGGGGCTGCCCTAGAAACTTCATTTTGATTGGGAAATGTTTTCAATTAAGAAATAGATATCCGGAGCTTAAGTTCTCCAATGTAAGCACTATGTACAATAGAGAATGTGTTAGGGTTTTGTGGTGGGTATGTTTGTATTCTAGTCCCAAGTAGATCGAGGTTCATTTAGAATTTGTCAGTGTTGGTTCATCTAAAGCCATCGTGGAAGAGACTTAGATGTATTAGACTCCCACCCTGGGAACAGTGGCTGCCTTTGGGAGGGGAGGTGGAGGCAAAGGATGGGGATAGAGGAAGGAGACTCTCTGTGTTCTTATGTGCCTTTGAGGGTTGTTGTGTTTTTGTGTTTTTGCTACATGTACTTTGTAGCCTTTTTAGTTTGAAATACAACTCATACACAGAGCACTTAAAACAAAGTGTAATGAATAATTATAAAGCAAATACATAACCACCACTCATACCGGGTGCCCCCACAGCCCCTGTGGGTCTTGAATAGGTTGAGGGAAGCCTGTTTCTGTACTTTATAAAAATGAAATCATACTGAATAAATCCTTTTATCTTCACTTCTTCATTCAACAGTGTTTGGTAAGATTCATTCATATTGTTTAGGGCTCATTCATCTCTGTAGTTTCAGAATGTTCTAGAACATGCACTGCTGATGCATGTTCAGGTTGTTGGCAGTTTCTGCTGTTAGTGCTGATGTGAGCATTCTCTTTACCTGTGTTGTGCTGCGTGTGCGTGAGATTCATAGGTTGTGCCCAGGAATGCAGTTCCTGGCTCACAGAGCAAGAGTCTACTGGTTTTATGTATTTAAATAGTTCTCTACTCTATCATTTTGGGTGACATCATGAGGAGGAAAAATATCTGATCTTATATATTCAATTTACCAGTCTTTTAATGATTATTATGTTTGTGTGTTAAGAAGTTCTCAAAACCAAATAAAATGAGAAATGAAAGAGAAATAGCAACCAACACCACAGAAACACAAAAGATAAGAGACTACTACTACAAAAAAAAAAAAAATTGTATGCCAACAAATTAGCTAGCCTAGAAGAAATGAATAAATTCCTAGGAACAGCCCATCTTACAAAGCTGGATATAAAAGAAATAGAAAATCTGAACAATCACTAGTAATGAAAGTGAATCACTAATTCCAACCCCCCCCCAAAAAAAAAAAACTACCAAAAAATAAAAAATCCAGGACCAGATGGATTCACAAGTGAATTCTTCCAAAGATATAAAGAATTAATGTCTGTTCTCCTCAAATTATTTCAAAAACAGAGAAGAGGAAGGAGAGTAGAAATACATTCTACTAGGTCATCAGTACCCTGATACCAAAACCAGACAAGGACACCACAAAATAAGAAAACTATAGGCCAGTGTCCTTGAGGAACATAGATGCAAAAAAAACTTTGGCAAGAAAAAAAAAAAAAGAAAAAAAAAGTCTTTGGCAAGATATTAGCAAGCTGCACACAACAACACATTAAAATGATCATTACCATGATCAAGTGGGATTTATTCCAGGGATGCAGTCATGGCTCAACATTTCTGAATCAGTGTGATGCACCACGTCAACAACGGGAAGGATAAAAATCCTAGGATCATCTCAATAGATGCAGAAAAAAACCTGTGACAAAATTCAGCATCCAATCATGATAAAAACTCAACAGAGTGGATTTAAAGGGAACATACCTTAACATAATACCTTATAGCCATATGTAAAAACTCCACAGATTAACATCATACTCCATGGTGAAAAACTGAGAGCTTTTCCTCTAAAAGACATATATATCCAGTGTTGCTGCTTTTATTCAACATAGTGCTGGAAGTCCTAGCCACAGCAATCAGACAAAAAGAAATAAGAGGCATCTAGAAATGAAATGTTGTTAGCTGATGACGTGATACTATATGTAATAAAGACCTCACCAAAAAAAAAAAAAAAAAAAAAAAAACTACTAGAAGTAATCAATGAATTCAGTAAAGTTACGGGATACAAAACTAATACCCAGAAATTAGTTGCATTTCTATACACTGATAGTGAAGTAGCAGAGAAATTAAGAAAAATTCCATTCAAAAATGCACCAAAGGGGATCCCTGGGTGGCGCAGCGGTTTGGCGCCTGCCTTTGGCCCAGGGCACGATCCTGGAGACCTGGGATCAAATCCCATGTCGGGCTCCCGGTGCATGGAGCCTGCTTCTCCCTCTGCCTGTGTCTCTGCCTCTCTCTCTCTCTCTCTCTCTCTCTCTCTCTCTCTCCCTGTGTGACTATCATAAATAAATAAAAAATTTTTTTAAAATGCACCAAAAAGTATAAACTACCTAGGAATAAACTTCACCAAGGAAGTGAAAGACCTATATTCTGAAAACTATAAGACATTGATGAAAGAAATTGGAGATGACCAAATAAATGGAAAGATATGCCATGCTCATTAGATTGGAAGTATTAATATCGTTAAAATGTCTATACTGCTCAAAGCAATCTACAGATTCAGTGCAATCCCTATCAAAATACCAACAGCATTTTTCACAGAGCTAGAACAAATAATACTAAAATCTGTATGACACCACAAGAGATCCCAAATAGCTAAAGCAATCTTGAGAAAGAAGAACAAAGCTAGAGGTATCACAATTCCAGATTTCAAGTTCTAGTACAAAGGTGTAGTAATCAAAACAATATAGACAACATAGACACATAGATCAATAGAACAGAATGGGGGGCCCAGAAATAAACCCATGTTTATATGGTCAGTCTGTGATGAGGTAGGAGTATACGTGGGGAAAAGACAGTCTCTTCAATAAATGTGCTGGGAAAGTTGAACAGCTACATGGAAAAACACAAAAATAAAATGCAAATGGATTAAAGACTTAAATGTGAGGCCATAAAATCGCTAGAAGAGAACAGGTAGTAATTTCTTTATTGGCCGTAACATCATTTTTCTAGATAGGTCTCCTAAAGCAAGGGAAACAAAAGCAAAAATAAACTATAGGGACTTCATCAAAATAAAAACCCTTTGCACAGCAAAGGAGACAGTCAACAAAACAAAAAGGCAACCTACTGAATGGAAGAAGATATTTCCAAATTATATACCCTATAAGGGGCTAATATACAAAATATGTAAAGAGCTTATACAACTCAACATCAAAAAAAATACAAATAATTGGTTTACAAAATGGGGAGAAGACCTGAATAGACATTTTTTCAAAGACATACAGATGGCCAACAGACACATGAAAAGATGCCGAACATTAGTCATCATCAGGGAAAATGCAAATCAAAACCACAATGCGATATCATCTTACACCTGTCAGAATGGCTAGTATCAAAAACACAAGAAATAAGTGTTGGCAAATGTAGAGAAAAAGGAACCCTCCTACACTGTTGGCGGGATGTACATTGGTGTAGCCACTGTGAAAAACAGTATGGAGGTTCCTAAAAAAAAAAAAAAAAGAAATACCGTAAGATCCAGTATCCCACTAGTGAGTAGTTACCCCCAAAAATGAAAACAGTAATTCAAAACCATATATGCACTTCTGTATTTACTACAGCATTATTTACAAGATGTGGAAGGAACCTAAGTATCCATTGATGAAAGGATTAAGAAGATGTGGGATATATATATAGGTGTGTGTGTGTGTGTGTGTGTGTGTGTGTGTATATATATATATATATCGAAATGTTACTCAGACGTAAAAAAGGATGTGATCTTGCCATTTGCAACAACATAGATGGAGCAGGAGGGCATATTGCTAAGTGAAGTAAGTCAGAGAAAGACAAATACCCTATGATCTCACTCATACATGGAATCTCAAAACAAACAAAAAGCAAACTGAAGCCTGTAAATAGAACAAACTGATGGTTGCCGGAGGGAACAGGGAGGGGAGGATGGACAAAATGAGGGAAGGGGATGGGGCGCCTGGGTGGCTCAGTTAAGCGTCCAACTCAATTTGAGCTCAGGGGTGTGGGATCAAGCCCCGCTCTGTTCTGCTCTGTTCTCTGTGCGGAGTCGGCTTGGGATTCTCTCCCCCTCTCCCTCTCTGCCCCTCCCCCTGCTCACACTTGCTTCCCCATCACCCCCACCTGCAAAATAAATCTTTCTTAAAAATGAGTGAAGGGAAATGGAAGATACAGGCTCCCAGTTATGGAATGAATCTGCTGTGGGAACCAAAGAGCACAGGGAATATAGTCAATAGTATTGGATAGTGTTGTCTGGTGACAGATGATAGCTACACTTGTGAGCGGAGCATAATGTAGAGTATAGGGTTGTTGAATTACTGTCATATACCTGAAACTGATGTCACATTGTGGGTCAACTATACTCAAAAGAAAAAAAGTCCTCTCCACTTCTTTCTTGACATAAGATTGTCTTCCATATTGTTTTCTAAAAGCATTAGTTTTGGCTTTTTTTTTTTTTTTTTTTGAGTTTGGTCTTTCAAATTTAAGTCATAACCCACCAGAAAGGAGAGAAAATGAGTGGGAAATATCAGAGGGAGACAGAACATGAGAGACTCCTAACTCTGGGAAACGAACAAGGGGTGGTGGAAAGGGAGGTGGGCGGGGGGTGGGGGTGACTGGGTGACGGGCACTGAGGGCGGAGGCACTTGATGGGATGAGCACTGGGTGTTATGCTATATGTTGGCAAATTGGACTCCAATAAAAAGAAATTTAAAAAAAAAGTTATAACCCACCAATAGCTTAATTTTCATTTTTATATGTAGTGGGATCCAACTTCTTTCTTCCTCCCTCCCCTCTTCCTTTCTGTCCCTGGGTACCTAGTTGTCCCAGTGTGTTATGTTTAAAGACTGACTTTTCTTTGCTGTTCTGGAATACAGTTCTGTCGTCAACTGAGAATCCACGTATGCTCATGCCTGTTTCTGGTCCCTGTTCTCTGTGGCTTGGCTGTTTTCATTAATAAAGCTTTACAGTAAGTCTACTTACTTGTTTCTGGAAAAAAGTTGTCCCACCCTGTTGTTCTGGGCCTAGTTTCGTGTTGACCCCTTATATTTCCTCTGCATTTTAGAATCCACTTACCCCGTTGCATAGAAGTCTCTGGTGGACTAGGGGTTGAGACAGCACTGAATGTATCAGTTTCTTCATCTGGTGAACGTTATCTACAGAGTCCAGTGTATCCATCTGGCCCAGTGGGATCTGGCAAGAGCTTCCCTCTGAGCTGGGAGAGGCTGAGGGAGCTGCTCCCGCCACATCCTGGCACATTGCTCAAGCAGGAAAAAGAACACCATTGGTCTTTGCAGATGAAAGAATGGTATTCACAGAAAAGATTTGCGGATAACAGTATTAGAATTAACAAGAGTTAAACAAAGGGTAGCTAGATACAAAAGTAATCCCTCAAATCTTTTTTTTTTTTTTTTAGTGCATCGCAGCAGCAGTTAGAAAATTAAATCTTTTTAAAGATAACCGTTGACAGTGGCATCAGAACATAACAAATACCTAAGAATAAATCTAAAAAATATGTAACACATTTCAAGAGAAAGTGATAAAACTTTATTGAAAGGCATTTAAGGAAAACTTGAGTTTAGGGAGAAATAGTCCACATCCGTGAATCAGAAGACTCAGTGTTACAGAGACTTCCATTCTTCCCAGATTGATAAAGGGAATTTAAAGGGCCGTGAGGGATCCCTGGGTGGCGCAGCGGTTTAGCGCCTGTCTTTGGCCCAGGGCGTGATCCTGGAGACCCGGGATCGAATCCCACGTCGGGCTCCCGGTGCATGGAGCCTGCTTCTCCCTCTGCCTGTGTCTCTGCCTCTCTCTCTCTCTCTCACTGTGTGCCTATCATAAATAAAAAAAAATAAAATAAAATAAAGGGCCGTGAATAGTCAGGGCATGGAACAGAACAAGGTGAAAGGAGTTAGTCCAACAGATACAGTCTGAAAGCTCTGGGAGCTAAGGCTGGTATGGGACCTGGGGGGGCGACCGTGCAACAGCAGAGCGATCTGTGCCCACAGACCCTTCATCCAGGACAGAAGGGACGCAGGCAGCAGTGGAAAGAAGGGTCATTTCCAAAATGGCACATAAAATTCCTTTTTCGCAAACAAAATAGTATTGCTGAACTTTTGTTTTCTAGTGGAAGAAACTTGCCATCTGCCGCGCTTCCTCGTATAAGAACTAGAGCTAAGTGGAATTCAGCACATATTAATGAAGATTCCCAAATCTACTCCCTATTGTCAGTAATGGAATCCAACTTTATTCCCACTCACCTGGGACTGAGATTAGATGTATGGGAGAGACAGGATGACACCATAGCTGAGGTTTGGCTCTTTCCTTCTGGAGAGAATTGCTTGTTTGTCTCCATTGTGTGTGAACTATCTCCTGACTGTGGGCTCACGACTTACGGATTTTCACGGACCCTCGTGGAACCCGTGTGCCATGCCCTTGAGGGCTCACAGAGATGCTGTGGTTGCACGGTGGTCACTCTCCTTAGAAATCAAGCCGCGTCAGCTGCTTAGCAAATATTCTGTGAGCAACCACGAAGCAGTTCACAGCTCAGGAGTGTGTGCCTTTGGGGGGAGCATCTCTTGATGTGATGTTCTCTGAGCTGATGGTTTTGGCTATTCCGTCCTTACGTGTTGGGGTCAAGATTATTTGGAAAAAGCCATCACCTGTATACCACGGAGGCCTGGTTCTGCTGTCTTTCATGCTCTCATGCTAAAAGTTGGTTCTCTATTGTATCTTGTCCTGTTTCTTTTCACCACCAAGACTTGTCAGGTGCAAGTGGGCTTGGTTGGCTTTTTTATTTTCATCACTTTTCTGTCCACGGACAGTTCACATGATGCCTCCTCCCATATAGCTACAGTTCAGTAGCTCAGCCTTACCATACCATACCGTAATTCGGTTGCTCAAGTATGTCGTGTCAGGGCCCTGCCCTTTGAGTGATTGAGGCACACCTGGGAAGCCGGCTGTGAAACGATTAGCCCCTTAGGATTCACTTGTGAAGGTTTGCAGTGGTCTCCAGATGCCACCGCACATGCCGGCTGCAGGGCGGTCTCAAGCACGCACCTCCACTACGTGTCAGACCATAGATTACATGTTGGTACAGCTTACATTTTATTCTTTGCAGAAGAAGAAAGTTTAGGTACCTAGAAGCTCTGCTGTTACCACCCTGGGTGCCCCTGGGAGTTCATCCCGGCCTTGGAGGTCAGGGATCAGAGGAACAAGCCGGTTCCCTATGGCTGCTCTGGTGCTGTGGGTGTAGGCATGCTGCCCTTCCTCACTTTGGGGACCAGGAACATTCATGAAGCTAAAAACCCCCCCCTCCCCCGATGGTAACCTTCATTGAGCAGCCCTGTCAGTTACAAATTACTGGCTTCCTTTTAATAAATACGTATTGAAAAGAATGACACAGGCTTCTCTCCACCTTGTTTATGCTGTTTCCCGATGGGTTAGTGTCCTCCTTCCCCTCTCGCCCTACAGGTTTGCCATGAGTGCGTCCCTACATTTTGCTCCTAGGTATCATTCAGGATGTACCTGGAAACAGTTGGGAAGTGTCTCCAGTTCACAATAACCGAGTCACGAGGCCGCTTGGGGTGAGGGGCAGGGGCTGAAAGATTAATACAGACCCAGAGTGTTTGTGGTATTATCCGTGCAGAGTGTAACAACTCCTAAGAAATAATAAAAGAATGTTCTCCAGCCAGAACTGTGATCATCAATTTTATTTCCCTCTTCCTCTTAGCAGTTTCAGCCTGGTGTTGGGCTTGTCATGGGCAAGTGTACTTCTTACCCCGCTCCTAGCTAAAGGGCCCTGTCACTGGGGGTCCTGGCACCGCCAACAGGCTGCAGTTGTTGCCTGTAGGGATGCTGGGATCAAGACTCCATTGACGCGTTCTGAAACAGGTTTGTCCGTGTTACTAGTCTGTGTGCAGTTTACAATAAAGCAAACCATGGTCACTGGTGAGC
This sequence comes from Canis lupus dingo, assembly GCF_003254725.2. Taxonomy (NCBI): domain Eukaryota; kingdom Metazoa; phylum Chordata; class Mammalia; order Carnivora; family Canidae; genus Canis; species Canis lupus. The sequence goes on from NC_064250.1 coordinate 70,086,797, forward strand.
AAAAATTCAAAGCCCATTTTTGTTTTTTATTCTGCTGCAAGAAAGAAATTGTAAGGTCTGGGTCAAATCCAGGGTGGTGGTTTATTAAGAGCCGGGCATTCTTGAATACCGAATGCCCAAGTGTAATGCACCAGCAGTGCCAGGCCTGGTTGGTTCTGTAACATTCGGTTTACGTTACAGGGATAATCAGAGGAGTGGAGTCCAATACAGGTTCAAATCTGTCACACCTCTTTTTTCTTCCAAGGTTAGCGATGCTAATTTAAAATTTTCTTAAAACCTTTAAACTGTGAAATTGTAAAAATAACCAATGAGGTTCTAAAAATTGGAACTCAGGAGGTTTTAATCACAGACGTTTTAGAAACTATAAATGAAAATAGTACAGTAACACCGTAGCTGTCTGGTACCCTGGAAGAATCGACATAATTTCCAGAAAATTGGAACTTTATTGCCTTTTAGAAGAATTTTAGATAGAAGACTTGGAAACTATTTTAGTCCGTTCTTCCTTCTTAATCGGAATAGATTTGATTTAGTATTTTGGTGACAACTTTGTCTTTATTCTGAGTGTCAGTTGTGATGCTGTATTAAAGGAGTAAATGATGCTCTCGAATGCTTTCAATATGTGGGAGATTTGGCAGCACCTCAGTGACCCGAGCTATGCCCTTGCTTTCGAGTACATCCCACTGTCCTATCTGTGTGTGCCACTTAATGGCATGGTGGCCCTGGACAAGCCGTTTGAGCTCTCGGTGTCTGGGTCCTCATCAGGTGTCCCTTGGGGTAAACCCAGGCTTTCTCGCTTTCTATGGTGTCAAGAACACGAGAATGCCAAATAGAGTCCAAACATACAAGCCATGATGGCAAACTGAATCACTAAGGTGATCCTAGCAAAATGGAGGGGGAGCAAAACTGGCGTGGAGTGGGGATAGGAGTCAAGTGAGGAATTCAGAAAAGAAAACCTTTGGAAAAGGCGGACCCAAACACTGTCATGATCGTCACTCATTTAAAATGATGCAACAACAAAAATAAATATAAAATAAAATAATAAAATAAAAATAAAAATAAAATAAAATAAAATATAATATAATAAAATAATGATGCAACAGTCACTGAGCACTCCAGTGTTCACCAGTTGGGTTCCCGTGGTCTCCTAAGTCTCCCTTGGGCGACATCTCCTAATCCCCTCCCCTGCCCTGTGCTGCTTCTGTGGGAACTACAGTTTCCCACCAAATGGGCCAATTCAGATGGTAGCGTCTACGTGGCCTGCTGTTTGCAAGGCCCATTTCTGGGCATTAGAGAGTATGGAGAACTAGAAAACATCATCATCTGGCCTGAGCCCTCAAGGAACATGTGTGGGGAAGCAAGAAACACTCTGCAGGACAGCTCACTGCTTAAAGCAATAGTAGGTGCTGAGCGCCTGGCTCAGAGCACAGCACCCCATCCAACTAGGAAGTAAGCAAAGCGTTTATAGAAGGACCCTGAACAGGATGTGGACATGGGACAGTAGGGGCAGGAAGGGGAAGGAGGAGCAGGGAGGACCCTCGGTGTGAAGAGGGGATGACATGAGTAACTGAAGGCAGGAAAGCCCAAGGACCCAGGGGCACACATTGGGGTGCAGGCAGGCGCGGGGCAGTAGGTCTCAGCTTCGGGCTCAGGACCCCTTCACACTCCTAAAAATTACATGGGACCCCAAAGAGCTTTTGTTCATGTTGCCTTAGCTACCAATATGGACCAGATCCCAAATCAAAGCAGAAAAAATAAAGCATATGTTAATTAATTCATTTAAAAATAATAAACCTATGTGCTCACTTTGGCAGCACGTATGCTAAAATTAAAAATAATAGGCCTTAAAAATAACATTTTTTAAGAAAAGAGCCATGTTTTATGAAACGGAAACAAATTAATGAGAGGGCGGCATTGTTTTATATTTGTGCACATCTCTCTAATGTTTGGCTTCCTAGGAGATCACTGGATTGTCCTGCCTGCTTCTGCATTCACTCTGTTGCCCTATTGAAGTGTACAGATAATCTCTTCAGATAGTAATAGGCATTTTCTCTGATATTATACCAAACCTTAAATGGGCAGCTTCTTGAAGGAATCTGCACTGTGGAGTCTGCAACCGTATAATGAGCCATCCATCCATACATTTTATTCCATTAAAACCCAGTAGACTGACTTGCCCTCTGAGTGGTTCGCTTGCCCTTGAATATCGAAACACGAATTATTGATCATTATGAAAATACTGGTTCACTGAGTTGTGCAAATCTTCTGAGACATTTTGCAATGTTGGACACGTTTCGGTATGTATATCAATAAATCCCTTTCATTCGTGTCACCCCCAAGCTCATCTTCACCCCAGGGAAGCTGTCAGGCTCACACTGGCAGATAGTTTTCCAGACTTCCCAGAACACTGGGAGATTGTACAGAGCTCCTTCACTTCCCCGCCCTGAGATGACCCTCCAGACCGGTTTCTTATCTCTGTTGTGTCATGGTGAGATGACATGAAAGAAAAAAAAAAATGTGTAAATATGGAGAAAGTCTTTAGTATGGTCCCCGGCCCAGGCAAGCACTCACTAAGTAAAGCGAGTGTTATTTATTATTTGCTCTGTTTCGATACTGCTGTCATCATGAAGATCACCAGGCAGCCTCTGTGGCATGTGTTGACCGTATCCCAGAATGAGGAATGAAACGTGCTCTGTGGAGCACCAGAATGGTGGCTCCATGTGTTTGCAGCCGCTCAGTCCGATGCCACTTGCTCCGTGTTTGCCAGCCACCCAGGGGACACCCACGTGCCCTGTCTAGAACAGGAGCAGACCTGAGGGAGCATCCCTCCCCCTGTCACTCTCGTCACCTTGCCCCTCCCTGCATCCGCAGGTACCACTGGTGTGAGTGTCCGTGCCCCTCGCCCCAGACTGGGGCCTGTGGTTTGGCTCTCGCTCCGTTGCCCAGCACAGCACCAGCATGTGACAAGTGGCCCTCAGATGATCCTTGATGAATGATCGCATGCATTCAGAGGGTTTATGCTGAACAGTACTCTGGCTGTGGTTTCAGAGAGTAACTAGTACAGAAGTTTTATCGTAAGAAGCATACGAGCTGAGTGACTCGCTGTCTTCTGTTCGGCGGATGTTTGACCTCGCTTCATCCCTAGCCTGTCTCTCATCTTGAATCTCTATTAATTCAAAAATGACCGTAGGAGGAGGCTTAAGAGTGTTTCACAGTAATTCTGGGTTAAGCTCTTTGCGATCAGTATACTTTGCTTTCTGCCTTTCAGATGTTCCTCCTGCTGATCAAGAGAAGCTTTTTATCCAGAAGCTACGTCAGTGTTGTGTCCTCTTTGACTTTGTTTCCGACCCACTAAGTGACCTAAAGTGGAAGGAAGTAAAACGAGCCGCTCTAAGTGAAATGGTGGAGTATATCACCCATAATCGGAACGTGATCACAGAGCCTATTTACCCAGAAGTAGTCCACATGGTAAGTGATCGCCGTTTGACCGGTGCGTCCCAGCCCGGGTGCCGGACGGGGCTCTGCTGGTCCCGGCGTACGCCGAGCCGACTGAGCCTCACACGACGCTTCCCACAAAGAAGCCTCCCTGTCGCAAGATTTGCACTCGAAGAACGAAAGTCTTTATAATGTGTCCAGTGTCGTAGCGGCAACAGGGAGAGGAATTGTACCTTCTAGGTCCAAAGTGTCCTACGTGTTAACTCATTTACTCCACGCGTACCCTACAAGCCAGATACGTCAGAGCGCTCATTTGTATTCATGTTTTTACCCTCTTTAATGTCCTGGTGCCAGTTATAATTGAGAAGTAAACGAGTTGTCCATGCATGTGCAGGAAAATGCTAATAATGGTGCAGAGTTAAAATAGTGATGGGACCAAGCTGGTGTCAGGACAGGCCACCCTGATTGGCCAGCAGCCTCCTCTGCCAATGCCAGTGTCGGGCAGGCTGCCCCATTGGCCAGGGTCCTCCACTGCCAATGCCAGTGTCGGGACAGGCCACCCCAATTGGCTGGCAGCCTCCACTGCCAATGCCAGTGTCGGGACAGGCCACCCCAATTGGCTGGCAGCCTCCACTGCCAATGCCAGTTTCACAACAGGCCACCTCGGTTGGCTGGTGGCCTCCACTGCCAACACCAGGGTCAGGATAGGCTGCTCCTGTTGGCCAGGGGCCTCCACTGCCAATACCCAGATCAGAACAAGCTGCCCCGGTTGGCTGGTGGCCTCCACTGCCAATGCCAGTGTCAGACAGGCCGCCCCATTGGCCGGGGGCCTCCACTGCCAATACCAGGGTCAGAACAGGCTGCCCCCGTTGGCCGGGGGCCTCTATCATCCTGCACTTAGCTTCATTCAGCTCCCAAACCTCAGTCCTCTGTGTCTCCTACTTTGCAGCCTGTTCCCTCCAAGCCTTCTTCAGGATCTCATTTCAAACTCCTACTGTTGGACCCTGAACTCATTTTTCTGTTGAGTTTTTTTGGAATGGTTGGTGTCTTATCCAACTTTAAAATTAGTACTCCCTGATTATAAAGGAGTCCTTGTTGCTTACTATAAAATTTTATATCCTGATTTTCGTTGAACTCCTCCGTAAGTTACTGATTTTTCCCCAAAGCTATATAATTCAGAATTGACTGATCCCATAACCTAAAATATGTTAATTTCTCACTTGCGTATTTTGCTTTGGGAAAAGAATTTGAAAGTAATGTTCCTTTTTGTAGTTTTCGCAATCTGTTGTGTCAGAAGTTGAAATCAACTTGATTATTTTAGCTTGTTAACTCTTAAAGTTGAGAGTTTACTAGCGTGTGGCCGGCCCGAGTGTACAGGGACCACATGGATACCCCTCCCCAGACCCAGCGTGATGTGTGCCCTGAGCAGTGAGAGCCCTGACACTTTCCTCCTTCAGACTAAGGAAAACAAGAGTCTCTTTTTTTTTTTTCCTCCTTAATTTCAATTCTCATTCATTCTGGAAGGTCCCCCAAATCCTCAAATCTCAAAGAACAATCTAATATTTTCTCCCAACACCTTCATAATTTTGTTGTTCACAAAAATAATCCTCCTGGAACTTTTTTTTTCTTAATGGTACAGGGGAGGGATATAAGTTTATTATCTTGTAAAATGACTGAAGAATCACTTGTCTCTACATCATGTATTCCCTTAACCCATTAATTTTTTTTAAGATTTTATTTATTAGAGAGAGTGCATGTGCATGTGCACACATGCCCAAGCAGGGGGAGGCACAGAGGCAGAGGGAGAAGCAGGCTACCCACTGAGCAGGGAGCCTGATGGGAGGCTCAATCCCAGGACCCTGGGTTCATGACCTGAGCCGAAGGCAGATGCTAAACTGACTGAGCCCCCCACCCAGGCACCCCTTCCCCTTTTCCTATCTATCTAAAAGCTTCTTTATTGCATATTAAATTTATTTTATCTTTAAATCCATTTATTAATATATATTAAATTTGTAAGCACATTAATTTGTTACATATTAAATCACATGGTTGGAAGGCCTTTCCGTTTTTAAGGAGGAAAGAGGGAAGAATCTGCGGAGCGTGAGGCTACTGTTGGCCTGGTTTAGATCAGATGCCGGCCCTGAACCAGGCCCTACTCCCCTGCTCAGATCATGCTCCCTTGCATTTACATAGCAGGTGCACATTACCAGAACTACTGAGGATGCTTAAAGCCCTGGAACTTTTTTTTTTTAGATTAAATAATCATTAATTTAAAAATATAAATAAATAATCATTCATTTCTCTCCCTGTTAACAGTTGTGTCCTAACTGGGTTCTCTTCATGCTGTATTCACTTTGTCCCCACCCCAGATTTCAAGTTGGTCTTTGGAGTACTGGACAGTTGGCCATCCACTGTGGGCCAGAAACTTTTTTAGGAGAGGAAATAGAGTGGTGAACATTATTTCTGCCCTTCCAGAGCTTTCCTTTCCGTGGGGACAGGCATGAAGAAGAAAGAGTAGGGAAGGGATGATAGCTGGCAGTGGTTTCTGGCCCTCTCAGAGGTAGAGAGTGGGTACAGAACCCGAGGGGCCAATAGAAGGCCTCCACCGCAAGCAGTGCCTGGATGCAGCATGGCAGGTAGAAGAGATGTAGATGCTCCATGCTTTGCTGACCCTCGAGGCAGCACTTAGCCAGCTCCCTTGAGTACGCCTGTTGTGTGTTTCTGTGCATGTGCGTGTGTTCTGTTATGGTATTTTTAAAGATCTTCATTTCCACTCACTTTGAAGAATCCAAAGCTCTATAGATGTTATACTCCTTATTTCTTTTAAATATGTTGCCTGTTAGACGGGCTACTACATGGTTTTTTAAACAAACGTATTGAGAGATAATTCCTATACCGCGCAATTCACCCATTTAAGATACACAGTTCCTTGGTTTTTAGTATATTCACAGTACTGTGCAGCCATCATCACATCTAATTTTTTATAACATTTTTATCCCTCTAAAAAATAAGCCCCATATCTGTTAACGGTCACTGCCATTCCTCCCTAACCTGTCACTCCTTAGCCTCTGGCAACCACTTACTACTTTCCTATCTTTATAGATGTGCCTGACCTGGACATTTCATGTAACTGAAATTATATGATACATGATCTTCTTTCACTTAGCCTAATGCTTTCAGGATTCATCTGTATCGTAGCATGTGTCACTAGTTCATTTTATTGCTAAATAGTATTTCATTATGTGGATATGTACCACATTTTTATTCATCCCTTCATGCATTGATGGGCCCTGGGGTCAATTCTGCTACTTGGCCGTTATGAATAATGCCACTGTGAGCGTTCACGTGCAAGCTGCCATGTGCATGTATGTTTTCATTTCCCCTGAGTATTTACGTCGGAGTGGGGCTGCTGGGTCCCATGTTAACTGTGTGTGTCTAATGTTTTGAAGAACGGCCAGACTGTTTCCCGTAGCGGCTGCACCCATCTGCATCCCCACCAGCGGGGCACGAGGGTTCCAGTTTCTCCACATGGTCAACACTTGCGGTTGTCTGTCTTCTGGATGACAGCCGTTCTCATGGGGGTGAATTGGGATCTCGCTGTAGTTTTGCTTTGCATTTCCCTGGGGATTGATGATGGTGAGCGTCTTGGTCATGTGTGCAGTATGTTTTTATACGTCATAGACTTTGGTCCTAGAGCATAAAAGAACATTACAGATCATTCAGCCCCTTTATTTTCAAATTAAAAAAACCGAGAGAAAGGGATCCCTGGGTGGCGCAGCGGTTTGGCGCCTGCCTTTGGCCCAGGGCACGATCCTGGAGACCCGGGATCGAATCCCACGTCGGGCTCCCGGTGCATGGAGCCTGTTTCTCCCTCTGCCTGTGTCTCTGCCTCTCTCTCTCTCTCTCTCTCTCTCTCTGTGACTATCATAAATAAAAAAAAAAAAAAAAAAAAAAAAAAAACGAGAGATGAGGATGAAAAGGAGCAGTGGCCACGGGGGAGCTCCTGGCATTGAGAGTCGCAGGCCTAAATCACATAAACTCCATTATCTCTTAATTTCAGTCATATTTTAAATATGATCAGCCATCTGTTTTTCCTATTCTCTAGTTAATCCGTTTTTCAGGCATTGGCATTTTTCTTAGAGTCAACACGCTGACAGCAAAACCACTGTTTCCACAGACACCATTTTGACGTTACGTCACTCACAGACCGACTGGTCACTCAAACGAACATTAGCGAGCATCTTCTCAAAAAAATGACACAGGAGTGCCACTTAAGGGGAAGTAACTGACCTTGTTTGTTGTCAGGGACAAAGTTTGAGTTTGGGAGCAAAAATCTGGATTTTGGAAAGTTCGTGCCCACCCGTGCAGGTGTCAGCTTCCCGGGGCTGCAGGCTCTCCAGCTGAGGCCAGTGGAGACAGGAACCAGCGGGGGAAATGAGTCCCCACTGGGAGATCTACATAATCCAGGGGACCAGTGCTCTCCAGATGCCAGTAAATAATGTTCTGTAATCATTCGTGGGCCAGAGAGCCATTCAAAGTGCAAGACACACTATTGGATCTTGACGTAGAGACCCCTCGTTGATGAGGAAAGCACCATTTGTCAGGTTAGGGTGTAGTACCATGCAGGTCCTCAGTTACCTCAAAGGACTATTGATTACTCCTCCCTTTTCAACTACAAACTGTAAGAGAGCTTCTCTATTTCTTTCTACATTTCAACCAAACCAACATTCAGAATGTAGAAGCAGACATGGGAATCCAGCTGTCTTCTATTTAGCCAGATAGTAAAGAGATTAGCAAAAACGTAAAAAACGCCACTCTTCTCCCTAAATACTTATTCGTTTTGGGAAATGCAGTTGATCTCTGAACAGCACAGGTTTGAACCAGGAAACTCCAGTTATACATGGATTTTTTTTTTTTTTAACAAATATATTACTGCACCATAAATGTATTTTCTCTTCCCTAAGATTTTCTTAGCATTTTCTTTTCTCTAGATTGCCTTTTTTTTTTTTAAGGTTTTATTTATTTATTCATGAGAGACACAGAAAGAGAACAAGAGAGGCAGAGACACAGGCAGAAGGAGAAGCAGGCTGCCCGCGGGGAGCCCGATGTGGGATCAGGCCTCCAGGATCACGCCCTGAGCCAAAGGCAGACGCTCAACCACTGAGCCACCCAGGCGTCCCTAGATTGCCTTTTTGTAAGAATACAGCATGTACTACATATAGCATACAAAATATGTGTTGTTCAGTCTTTATGTTATTGATAAGGCTTCCAGTGAACAATAGGCTCTTAGTAGTAAAGTTTTTTTGGGGCAGAGTCAGAAGTTATGTGCAATGGGTTGACATCTCCAACCCATGCATTGTTCAGGGGTCACCTGTATTCTGTGTCATATGAGATTTTATGAAAGAACTAACATTAATTGTCACAAAAAATGATTTTTCATAAATGTATATTTATATTGAGACAGTGGGCTTGTTATTTTTTAATGGGTTCATGGTGGGTTTTTTTTTTTTTTTCTCATTTAATTTCTCATACAGTCTATCTACATCAACAGAAAGACTTATACACAAAAGTTCTTTGGGGTCCTTAGTAATTTTTAGGACTTTAAAGAGTTCCTGACTTTAAAGAGTTTGAGAACCACTCTTGCAGAAGGGCACTGCTCAAAGGCCACAGTGTGAGCACCACCAGCTGCTTGTTAGAAATGCCGCTTCTCGGGACGCCTGGGTGGCTCAGTGGTTGAGCATCTGCCTTCAGCTCAGGGCATGATCCGGGTCCTGGGATCAAGTGCCACATTGGGCTCCTCTAGGCTGTAAATCCCAGGAGAGAAAGACTTGATTTTTGTCCCCCCATTTCTTCCTCTGAGTTTGGCTGGTGGTGTTCATAAGCTCAGTCGACATTCATTCGGTACGGAGCTCTCTACATAGACAAAAACATCAGAACTGGTCTTAGGTCTTAGTGGTGATGCAGAGAAGGAATTGGTTAGATTGGTAGCGGGATGGGCCAAGAGGCTCAAGGTGCTTTGCATCAAGTGGCCCACTCTAGAACAGCCCACACCTGCAGTTCTGGGTGATGACTGTGGATGAGACACTGTACCCCTTACTCACCTAGGAGACCACGTATATTCCAGAGGAGTCTAGTACAAGCTGTGAAGAGCAGCACTTTTGGATGGTGTGGCTATGCAGATTTTTCCATTTTACTAGATTTTTGTAATTTTTGCAGCTTTTAATAATGATCATGTACATTTGTCATCATCAAAAACTAATAAATAGGTTTTCTTTACACCACCACGTCTTGTCTATGCAGTGAACAGCAGTGCTGTCCTTCCCAGACGCACGCTGGGAAAACAAGTCCATCTCATCATTTTCACCTGTACTGCTTGAAAATGACCAGATAGTACCTCACAAGTTTGTTCTTTTATGCTTAGGGCTCAAGTCCACATTTTCTACTAAGGGCAAAGCAGTGTTTCATGGATCCTTGGGAGAGGTGTGCCATCCACAGCCCCGGAGTAATTGTCCTCACTTTAAGGTTGACATTGGATGCTCTCCTTCATCTGTGTTTACATCTGATGTTCACAGTGTGTCCTGGAAAGCACCACTTGCTGTGAGGGTGGAGATGTTTTGGAAATAGGAGAGGAAAGCATGTTTTGAATAAAGAAGATAGTGTATTAGCCAGTAAAGTCTCAAACGGTGTACAGATTTCTTTCAAGTGAGGATCTAAATCATGCATTCCCCTTTTGTGCTTCGGGGTTTTTTGTTTGTAGCCAAAGTCACAGACACATGGGTTAGAGAGGCGCTGACCTCAGCAATGAGCTAGAAGAAGATTAAAACATATGGTACTGGGCAGCCTGGGTGGCTCAGCGGTTTAGTGCCGCCTTCAGCCCAGGGCATGATCCTGGAGACCCAGGATCAAATCCCACGTCGGGCTCCCTGCATGGAGCCTGCTTCTCCCGCTGCCTTTGTCTCTGCCTCTCCCCCCCCCCCACGCCCATCTCTCATGAATAAATAAATAAAATCTTAAAAAAAAAACAAATCTTCAAGAGATGGCTTACTGATATTTAAAGTAGAAAAATCATTCTCTGGATTTCAAAAAGTACCATTTTTTTTAAAGATTTTATTTATTTATTCATGAGAGAGAGGCAGAGAGGTATAGACAGAGGGAACCTGATGTGGGACTAGATCCCTGAACCCAGGATCACGGCTACAGCCGAAGGCAGACACTCAACCACTGAGCTCCCCAGGCGTCCCTGGAGATTTGTTCATATTACTTTGGGAGAATTTCCCTTTGTTTTGTTTGATGTTTTTAAGTTATAAAAGAAACACACGTTTGTTTTCTAATTGAAATAAATATAAAAGTGTATGAAATTAGAGTTCATTTCACTCCTTTCTCCACCCCTCCCCAATTCTGCCTAAACCCATCCCCACTTCCAGCCAACCAACTTATATGTATTATTTTTTCAAAAGGCTTCTAAGAATTTTGAGGCAGGGTGACGAATAAATTCATTATTTTGCTTTTGTGATGGTTTCACAGGTATATGCATATCATAAATGTATCATAAATGCTTTAAACATGTACATTTTTTAAAGATTTTATTTATTTACTTGGAAAGAGAGAGAGCATGAGAGAGGACAGAGGGAGAAGCAGACTCCCCGCTGAGTAGGGAGCCTGATGAGTGACTCCATCCCAAGACCCTGAGATCATGACCTGAGCTGAAGGCAGACACAACCAACTGAGTCACCCAGGTGCCCCTAAACACTTTAAATACAATAGTTGTAGGGATCCCTGGGTGGCGCAGCGGTTTAGCACCTGCCTTTGGCCCGGGGCGCGGTCCTGGAGACCCGGGATCGAATCCCACATCGGGCCCGGTGCATGGAGCCTGCTTCTCCCTCTGCCTGTGTCTCTGCCTCTCTCTCTCTCTCTCTCTGTGTGTGACTATCATAAAAAAAATAAAATAAAAATTAAAAAAAAAATACAATAGTTGTATGTCAGTTACACCTCAGTAAAGCTGGGGTTTTTAGGCTCCTAAGTAGAAGGCTGTGTGTTTAGATTTAGGAGCACTGAGGAGAAATCACTGAGACATGGAGGGCGTTGTGAACCAAGCTTTGGGAACTTGCGGCCCAGAAGCACCCTTTCATAGCATGTTTTAAAATTAATTCTTAATTTACGTACAGCAAAGTTCACTCTTCTTAGTAAACAGTTATCTGAGATTTGACAAATACTTATAACCCATGTAGTCACCCGCACAGTCAAAATAGGGAACAGTTCATTACCCTCCAAAAAAACTACACTTGCTACCACTTTGTAGTCAAGGCTTCTCCTCTGCCTGCCCCCCCGCCCCCACCCCCCCCCCCCCCACCCCCCCGTTTGTCCCTGGCCACCACTGATCTATCCACAGCTCTACCATTTTGTCTTTTCCAGAGCATCATGTAGGTGGGCTCACATGGTAGGTAGCCTTTTGGGTCCAGCTTCCTTCATTCTGCATAATGGGCTTGGGATCCGCCCCAGAGGCTTGTTCTTGGGGACTACCCAGTAGTGCCTCACGACATTGATGTACCACAGCTTACCCATTCCCCAGTGGAGAGGCATCTGGATTATTTCCCATTTGGGGCCATGAAACAACTAAATATTCATATGCAAGTTTGGGACACAGGTTTTCATTTAACCCAGGTAAACATGCAGAACTATTGGGTCACTGTCATATGTTTAACTTTCTAAACTGTTTGCCAAAACCACTGTGCTGTTTTTGCACCCCTGCCAGCAGGGTGTGAGAATTGAGGTCGCCCTGCACCTTTGTCAGCATTTGGGATCGTCAGTCCTTTTGCCTCATTTTGGCTTTTTTTTCTTTTAAAGATTTTATTTTGGGGGGCACTTGGGTAGCCCCACCAGGTGAGCATCCAACTCCTGGTTTTGGCTCAGGTCATGAGATTAAGCCCTGCTTCAGACTCTGAGCTGAGTGTGGAGTCTGCTTAACACTCTTTCCCGGGATCCCTGGGTGGCGCAGCAGTTTAGCGCCTGCCTTTGGCCTAGGGCGCGATCCTGGGGACCCAGGATCGAATCCCACGTCGGGCTCCTGGTGCATGGAGCCTGCTTCTCCCTCTGCCTATGTCTCTGCCTCTCTCTCTCTCTCTCTCTCTGTGACTATCACAAATAAATAAAAATTTTTAAAAAAAAGACTCTTTCCCTCTCCCTCTGCCCTTCTCACCTCTTTCTCTGTCTCTCAAGTAAATAAATAAATCTTTAAAAAAAAAAGATTTTATTTTTAACTAATCCATATACCCAGCATGAGGCTCGAACCCGGAACCCTGGCATCAAGAATCTCATGTTCCACCAACTGAGCCAGCCAGGCATCCCTCTCATTTTGGTTTTGATTTGCATTTCCCTAATGACTAAAGATGCCGAGCACTTTTTTTCTTGTGCTTATTTGTCATTTGTAAGTCTTCCTTGGTGACGTGTCTATTCAAATTATTTGCCCATTTTTTAATTGGGTTTTCTGTTTTCTTATTATTGAGCTTGAGACTTCTTTACATGTTCTATATACAAACCTTTGCCAGTGATATGATTTGCAAATATTTTATCTCAGTCTACAGCTTGTATTTTTATTTTGATGGTGTCTTTCGCAGAGTTTTAGTTCAGATGAAGTCTAATTTATGATTTGTTTTTGTGGACCATGCTTTTTCTGGTGTCATATTTGAGAAGTCTTTGCCTAACCCGAACTCCTACTAAAGATTTTTCCTCTAAAAGTTTTATGGCTTTATAGTTTTACATTTCATATTTAGGTCTGTGATTCATTTTGGCTGAGGTTCATTGTTTGGCATATGGATGTCTAAGTATTCCATTCGTTGAAAAGACTAACCATTCTTTCAAGCGCTTTTGCACCTTTGTCAAAAGTCAGTTGACCATACTTGTGAGTCTATTTCTGGACTCCATTCTGTTCCACTGATTACGATCTGCTCACTGATACCATATGGTCTTCATTACCATCACTTCACAGTATATTCTGAGGTCAGGTAGTATGAATGCTTCAATCTTTTTCTTTCTCAAAGTAGTTTGGCTCTCTAGTTATTGTACCTTTCCATTTAAGTTTTAGAATCAGTTGTCACCTACAAAATATTCTTCAGAGGTTTTGATTGGAATTGCATTACTGTGTAGATTCAGGCAGAGCTGATACCTTAGCAGCATTGAACTTTTCAGTCCATGAACATAGTATGTCTCCATTTTTGCATTCCTTGTTTTGTGCCTTTCGGCGTATGGATCCTACATGTATTTTTTTTTAGACTCATAAACATTTCATCTTTCATGCTGTTGTAATTAGGGCTGTTTATTTTCTAATTGTCTCTTTTTTCTTGCAGTTCTGTCCAGTTTTACATCATCTTATTCAGTGCATAGATATTAGTATTTATTAGTTGGTTCCTCTGTCATTATGGAGTGACCCTCTTCATCCCTGTTCATGTTACTTGCTCCAAAAACTACTTTGTCAGATGTTCATATAGACACTCCAGCTCTCTCTTGACTAATGCAATCCTGATAGGGTTTTTTTTTTTTTTTTTCCCTTGCTTTTACTTTTGACCAGTTTGTATCCTTATATTTACAGGGGGCTTGTTGCAGATAGCATGGAGTTGAGTGTCACTTTTCTATTCATTCTGAGAGTTTCTGCTTCTTGATTATAAGAGTGTGCAGACCACCGACTTTCAGTGTGAAGGCCTGTCCTGCTGTCCGTGTGCCTTCCCCAGGGTGACACCTGGGCTCTATCAGGAAAGCAGATCTGAACTAACCTCACAAATGAATAAAGGCCCAGGGTTTCTCTTATGATTGCCACAGGGATTTTTATTATTTGCCTAAATTTTATATTACGTTCTTCAAGTTCATCAAAAATCCAGTTAGAATTACGTTTAAGAGTGTATTCAGTGTGCAGATTGCTTTGTGGAGAAGTTATCTTTATAATAGGATGTCTCCCCCCACTGGGGCACAAAGTTTCCTCTGTTCACTCATGTAAGCTAGCGTGCCCTTTATTAGGGTTTTTGTGTTCCCCCACTGGGGCCTTGTAACTGAGCAGTGGGCCCTCAGTCACTTCTGGGACTGTGTCCCTGGGCTCCTCCCATTAATCGTGTTCCCTAATTACATTGCTGTTTGTTTTGTATATATATTTTTGGATTCTGTACCATAGCCCAACTGCAATGGTCTGCTATTGTCTCTGTTGGTTTTTCCAGATACGCTGTAACATTTACAAACAAATATGGTTTTCTGTTAAAAAAAAAAAGTAATAATGTTGATGGACTCCCTCCCCACTTCCCCCACCCCTGCCAGCCCCAAAGTGTTATCTCTTGTGACTCTGAGAACTTAGTGTTTCTGTCTGTGGGAGGAAGAGCCTCTGGAGGAACTGAGATTTGGCCCTTGGTGGACTCACCTTTATAAATCCTGTTCGTGTGAATAACACAGAATATATCAAGTAGTGGAATAACCTTTGTGATTTAGAGGAAGAACTGAATGACCAACCTTCCCTGACTCATTGTCTCTGAAATTAGACTATCAGTGTTCTTTTGTGTGGTGTCCCTTCATATCCTAAACCTTTCTATGTTCTGCCATAGTGCAGTTCCCTCATGGCGTGAATGTCTTATTACTTCCCCGCTCTGGACGTGAATGTCACAGACACAGAAAGGCTTCATGATACTGCTGAATTGCAGGAATTTCCCACAAGGTTGCTTGCTTCTCAAGCCGGTGTGGTTTGCATCTAATTCAGTAAATTTAGCACTCCGGAGAGGAGCATCTGCGCGGCTGATTTTAAGTACTGAAAGTAGGAGTGTGGAGCAAGCTGTGAAAGCAGGTGCTTCCTAATATTACAGAGTCCGTCCACGCCCCGCACGGCCGTGTGCATCACGTACGTGCACACCCGTGTGCATGGTAACCACACAGGCCCAAAGCAGGGAGAAGATTCACCCTCTTTCTCCAAGGCGTGGGCAGGTTTTTTTGTTGCACAGTTCCTGCTTCTGGGGAGGAAGAGTGCCGGGAGCCTGTCCCCACCCAGCCCTGCCGCCCTGGCCACGTAGCCTGATCCTGGCCGTGTCCACACCGCAGGGTGCGCAGAGCTCAGCATGTGTGAGCTGAGAGGGTATAATGGGTCCATTTGATCCATCCGACCTATGGTACAAACAAAGTTCCCTCGGTTTCTGTGGCCCGAGGATGACAATGACCACCTTCCGTGGTGCTTGTGGCCGCACAGCTTGGCAGCCCCTCCTGACAGTGCTCAGCTGGCCTGACTCTGAAGCTCTTGCGCTCAGAATTACTGCAACCCAAAAATAATTTGAGATGGCATGCCATTTGCCTTCTGCTCTCTTTTCCAAATGTTAGTTTTATACAGTTATTTCCAGAGACGAGCATTGAATCAATGCAATGTACTGTGGTAGGAAAGGTGAGTAGAAGCTCCAGCGTGAGATTATTTTGTCATGTGAAAGGGATGACTTCGTATCAATCCGAGGTGGCTAAGAGAAGACTTCCTGGGTCTGAGGGGTCCTTCAAGGATGCTGAAAAGAGGTTTATTGCCTTAAAAGCAAGGCGGTCCAGCTCCCCTGCAGACTCCCAACTCGGGAGCTGCTGGGATTTGGTGCCCATGCAGGCACTGGGGACGGGCCGTAGGTGACCCCACACCGCGGTCTGGGCTCCAGCTTGAAGCTGGGACAGTAGCTTCACTACTGGTCGACTCTAACCAGTTTACTAAGAATCTTAACTAAGCAGATGTGTCAGAGTTCAGTCAGAGAAATGACCAGTAAGAGAAACAGAGACAGCCTGAGAGATGATTTCCAGGAACTCCCTGGGGCAGGAGCTGAGGCTGCCCCCACAGGGGGATTTTCTTCCTCCCTTGGGGGAGAAACCACAGTTCTGCTCTTCTGACTTTCCAGCTGAGTGGATGAGGCCACCCACGTCCTCCGGGTACTCTCCTGTGCCTAAAGCCAGCCGATGGCAGATGCTGACCACGGCTACAAATACCTTCCCGAGTGATGCTCAGATGAGTGCTCGATAACGGGGCGCTCCTGGGCAAGCCATGACCCCTAAGACCTTGCTTTCCTGCCCCTGCGTAGTCTCCGTGGGGACGGCTGCCCCACCTGGTGTAACGCGTCAATCCCCGAGGGCTGCCTGGCCAGTGAGGGACCTGCCGGGGGGCAGCCGCCACCTGCATGCATGCTTCCTTCCCGGGTGGGCCTCAGTCTCTGGGAGAGGCAGGCGTAGCATGCGTCCCCCTGGCTGTCTTCAAGGCACCCCCCGTCTCTGGGTGACTGTCTTGACGCCCCCAGCCATTTGGCTTTGAGGGAAAGGGTAGAAAACCCAGCGCAGGAAGGCCACACGCCCACGCGGGCCCCAGGCTCCATCTGACTCCACTCCGCACTTCCCTAGCCCCGGAGGGAGGGCTGAGCGCCCGGGGTGACGGGGCGGCCTGCTGCCCCTCGCCCGCCTGTGGCCTTTCCTTGGCGAGGGAGCTCCTGCTGTCTCCTTGTTCTCTTCCGTGGGCTTTGGGATCAGAGTGTCAGGAGAGCCCCTGCTGCCCCGTCCCCCGGGGGCCAGTGACAGGACGTGCCTCCCGTACCTCGTAGCACCTGTCACCTCCATCGCTTAGTCACCTGTCACTTGGGAGGCCTCTTCCAGGACCCTGTTCATAGCTTCCAGACCTTGTTTCTTTCTATGTATGTTTTTGGAGTATTATTCTTGGTTTTACAAAAGGATTTTTTTTTTTTACTTGTTTCTGGATTTCCTACCTTTTTTTTTTTTTCGGTACCTTCCATTCCTTTTTTTTTTTTTTTTTTTTAAGATTTTATTTATTCATGAGAGACGCACAGAGAGAGGCAGAGACACAGGCAGAGGGAGAAGCAGGCTCCATGCAGGGAGCCTGACGTGGGACTCGATCCTGGGTCTCCAGGATCACACCCTGGGCTGAAGGCAGGCGCTAAACCACTGAGCCATGCAGGGATCCCTGGTACCCTCCATTCCTGTTCTGATTCCTTGCATCTACTCCTCCTCTTGGACAGCACAGACCACAGATGTTTGAGGCTCGGGGCTTTCATAGCTGATGCTATAAAATGGGAGCATTTTCCTTCCCGGAACATGATGTTAGGGGGCTCGGAGTTCACCGTCAGTAACAGCCAAGACCAGAAGAAACAATGGATGACCTTGAGATTTAGCTCAGTCTCTACGAGACTGGTCACCTGAGCAGCAGGTTTGCCCTGGACTGTCCCCAGCTACCTCCCACTCGTTGTCATGGAGCTGGGTCTTACCTTGCCTGGCAGGTGTTTGGATTTTGTGCTTTGGGGGGTGAGGGGGCGGAGGCCTTGCTTTGATTATCTGTGAGAGCCAGTCAGCAGAGCCCAGGGCTGTAACCCACATACGGCAGGTACAGAGCTTCCGTAAGGTAGCTATCACATTTAAACTTACTACAAAAGAAGAATAAGTTATAAATGGATGATAAACAAAAACTAAACATTTATATCACAAATTTATCAGTATATGTTATGCTTTATTTAGAATTTAACCACGTAAGAAAAAAAAATTAACCATGTGGACATTAAAGTATACCTGTGCTCCAGAGAATTCTAGGTTTTATGTAGAAACACCTATAAAACACTGACTTTTATTAAGTTGGAAATAAACAGAGCGTGGAGTGGGAGAAGGTGGTGAAGGACAATATAAAAGAAAGGCAGGTAGCAAGTTGTACGAGGAGGTCATTCACATTCTCAAGAAATCTCTTCCAAAGTCATTTCCTTGTGAGTCCAGAGAGACTAAGGCCATGAGCGTCCCGCCCTGGGCACACGGCCGGCTGCCCTCTGATGGTTCTCTCGGTGCTGAATGCAGGCACTTCTGGGGCAGGAGACCAGTTCTTTAATCTCTGCTGCTTCCTGCTCAAGCCCATCCTTTTCTTCCCAGCACTACACCCGCCTCCTTGCTCTGCGCTTACTGGGCACAGTGAACTCACCGCTGCCCCCCAGCACTGGTTGGTGCTGGTTGTCCATGAATCTGGCAGCTCAGAGTCGAGCAGGAGTGTCGGTAGCCATCTGTCCCACAGGCCAGGTTTCCTGTTGCAGCTTTGACCCACTCTCGTTGGGGATCCACACTGCTTCTGAATCTTCAGAATAAGGACGAGCCAGATAACCACTGGGAGCAGCTGTCGTTAGAATTTAAATGATTTCTGTAAATGGTCTTTTTTTTTTTTTCAATGTTTTCTGTAAATATCTTGAATGTCCTGGTTATAATTCAAGAATATGTGGATTTTAGTTTGCAGTTAACATGTTTCGAACGTTACCACCTTCCTCCAATCCTACGGGAGCAGAATTTGACCCCGAGGAAGACGAGCCCACGTTAGAAGCAGCCTGGCCTCATCTACAGGTACTGAACTCTGGGAGTGCCCCAGCAACAGGGGCGTGAGTTAAGTGTGTGCATTCTCAGGGTTTTTTCTCTAAAGCGAGTGAACTGGCCCTAGGGCCTCACTCCAGCTGATTGCAAGTGGACCGCTGACCTTGCAAACCTGTGCAGATAAGAAAGGTATTTTAGCAGAAGTGAGAACATTGAATGGGTTTTTTTGTCTATTTGGAATTGTCAATATGTTTGTAATGAAAGTGACCCTTTGTTGATAGCCATCAGATCGAGGCCTTTTGCAGATAGATGCTTCTCTAGTTCTCAGCACTTAGATTTAACACACCCAAAGGCTCACCTGCTGACTCACCTTTTTCTGACACATTCGTAAAGTAGAAATTGCTCATAGATCAGGCTGGATGCCTGAGAAGACACTGAGCTCAGCATGAGCAGAGTGTGCACAAGCCACGCACCACCTTGGGGCCTGGGTCGTCCACAGGAGGGGAGACAGAGAGGTGAAAGCTGGGAACGAGCTAGATGGGGACCCAATTACAAAGGGGGGGCTGTCTTGGGGACAGAACATCCCCCAAGGCATGTGGGATTGCCGTGTAACCGTGACAGCATATAGCCCACTCATGAAGAGGAGGAGCATCCCTACCCCGGGTGACTGTCTGCGACCCGCTCACCGAGCAGTCCCAGCTTCCTGTCCCCCAGGCCCTGACAGGACACGTGCTCATGGTGGGCTGCAGATCCCGCCCCTCACTGTCGTCTCCCAGCCACGTCAGTTAGGTGCCAGTGACCCCAGCCATGGGTACCATTTCGTTTAAATGCCAGTTAAGGGCATAGTCCGTGGTTCTGAGCTAAATAAAACAATTACCGTCATCAATTATAATTAAATTAAGCCATGGTATTTGGTATTAATTCTGTAGATAAGCAGCTTTTTTTTTTAAGGCTAATATTTTCAGAGATTCAACTCGTGGTGTACCTTTAGTCTCCATCTAATAAAATACCATATTATTTGACTCATTGTTTTTTTTTTTCCTCCTAGCTTGTTTATGAATTTTTCTTAAGATTTTTAGAGTCTCCAGATTTCCAACCTAATATAGCGAAGAAATATATTGATCAGAAGTTTGTATTGCAGGTAAGGTACAAATTAGCTGAAGCTACAAAAGTCCTAATCTGCAGAGCAGGAATACTGATCCACTAAGTGTCTTTTTCTTCTTGAAGCTTTTAGAGCTCTTTGACAGTGAAGATCCTCGGGAGAGAGATTTTCTTAAAACTACCCTTCACAGAATCTATGGAAAATTCTTAGGCTTAAGAGCTTACATCAGAAAACAGATAAATAATATATTTTATAGGTAAGTCAGCGTGTGGGTGACATTTCTCTCTTTGCATGATGATGATCGCGATCTTACTCAGTGCCCCCTACCCCATCATTCAGTCCCTCTTTGCTCGCTCCCCTCCCTCACCAACCCAGCACCTCTGCACACGTCCTTCCTCTGTTTCCATTTTCACCCAGCTGTCCCGTTACCCTGGGTGTGGGGCCATCCAGAACCTGTCCAAAGCCAGCTGTCACTCCTTTCACCTGCGGGTTACTTCATCCTCCCCAATAGCATCTCAGAGAGAAGGCAGGAGTGGGGAGCAAAGTGGGGACCCTTAGAAATGCTCACAGGCTGGAGAACCACACTAGAGGTCTGGAAACCCTGGCGTCCCAGGCCTGCAGGACCGCAGAGACTGGTCCGTCTGGGGAGCTGGGTGCAGAAGTTGCCCTGTCTGGGTTTCTGTGGAAGAGGGCACAGCCCCATGGCTCGTGAGAGGATGTTCTGTGGCATTCCAAGTGCAATATTCACCTTAAGCCCGCGCCCCCGCCCCCCGGTCCTGGCCACCGCCTCTCATTGATTCTTAAGATCTGAACACCCTTCCACCCACCCGCTGACATCTGCACGGTTCTGCTGCTGTCTGAGTCACCCGGGGTGACTGGCCATGCTTGGATGGATGAGCCCCACCCCTGGGCGCTGCCGTGTGTGGGTGTGTGGGTCTGGGCAGGCCTTCTCACTTGAGTCTCTGCTCATCTCCAGGCTCCTTACCCACTAGTGCCTCCCAGAACATTCTTTCCAGCTGCCCTTCTCCACATCCTCGCAGGCTTCTAGACACACCCCCTCCCCAGAAAGCCTCCCTGGCTTGGCAGGCAGGTCTCCCTCTGGGGCAGGCATTGTGCTAGCGGCCTTATCACACTTCCAGTGACCGCTTTGCACCTGACCTGTGGTGGCACCAAAAGAATGTTGATGAATGAAAGACTTAATGTTTCTTATCTGTCCCTGGAAAGTTTGCTATGAGCAGTTTATTCCAAGAATTTGGGCTTGCCTGGGTCATCTTGCCCTTGAAGGCCCTGATTCCAGGATGGCTAAGGTAGTGAAAATCCTAGCAGTAACAGGTCCCCTTGTGAGGTAAGAAAGCAGGTGGGTTTCGCCCAGGCTAGCCATAGAGCCGAGGGAAAGTGACGTGCAGGATCACCAGGAGCACCACAGAGCCCAGGTGGTTCCCTTCTTAGGCATCATGACCCAGCAAGGGAGACAGGGGAGGTGAGACAGATGGAGACACTTGGGTGTGGGAAATAAGATCCCACCACGGAGACCAGCAGCCTCTGGGGATTCTGGAAGCCGTCCCTCTCATCCTCGGCGTCCCCTACCCTGCCCTCCGCAGTCATCGGGGCATCTGCTCCTCTCTCTCATCTTCACACTTGATATGACATCCAGTGTTAGAGCTGCCAGTTCCTTTGAACCCGTTCCAAGTCCCCCACATCCCAGGACTGGGCACCACATATGATCAGAGAAGGACATCCCGTTTCCTGCGTGTTGTGTTCCCTAGTTCATGCTTCTTGGTATCATGATTCCTTTTGAACGAGATCATTACGTGGCAGCGATATTTATCAAAACATTCTATACATTATTTAAACAGCAAAGAACAGGTACAATTTAAATAGCCTTTTAGGCCTAAAATTAAAGCTCTACATAAAGTGAGGTTTTGTTCATCAAAATATAGGTTTTGTTCAGATCACAGAATCACAAATCATGAAGAACCTCAATAGAGTAACGAAAATATTTAAATTATTTAGAAGTGATTGCACATAATTTAGTTTGTTCTCACTGAGCGCCCAGTGCTGGAGGGTGGCGCTTTTGTGTTTTAGCGATCTTTTTTCTATCATTCGTGATCTGTGCAATCAAAACCAAACATGTTACGTGGATCTAGTAGTTGATTTGGTCTCCACCTTCCACACCACTCATATCATGCAGAAAGGAGGTAAGGAGAAAAACCGTGAGAGAAGTACCCCGCTCATCAACATTCGTGGCATGACCCCATCCGTAAGAAAAGATAACTCCAACCTGTTCGGTCCATCTCATCAATAACGTCAACATAAAGTCCCTGTTTGTGCAATTTCTCCTTCTAATGAGCGCGTTCAAGGTGTGAGTTACACAGAGATCTGCACCGTTGATAACCCAGCCATGGTGAGCTGGAGCCCAGGTGGATGGGGCGGACCAGGGCTTCGGATCTGTCTGCGTAACAGACGGCCCCACCCTGTAGCCGCTGCAGTCAGCAACCACGGATCACTGACCGCAGTTCTGTAATCGGAACTGGACTCTGGGCAGTTCTGCTGCCCCATGTGGTCTGCGGGGGCTGCCCCACGGTGGCTCAGGGCAGGCCCTCAGCCGGTTTCCAGGACCCACCAGGCCTCTGCGAGGCTCAGCCCATCTCTGGCACAGACCCGCTTCTACCGTCTGTGCTGATAAAAGCTGCTCACAGGAAGACAGAGCCACAGGGAGGGAGACAGATTCCACCTCTCCCCGTGAGGCTCGGGGCACATCCCACCAGGAGGAAAGGTATCGATCGTGTCTTTTTTGGAGACTGTCTCCAGACGCAGGTTCTGGCTCCATTTTTAGAGAGTCCCAATCCCTTTTTGCTGGAAGAGTGAGAAACTAGACTATTCTCCATGCGTCTTTATGGCTTTCAACCCATTCTGCACCTTCTTCTCTTTCCTCTTTTGGAAAAAGTAAAGAGAACTACGCCCGTTTTCTCTTTTTTAGATCTGCTTCAAATCAGGTCAAAATAATTAGAAACAAAGAATTTATCATGCCAATTCCGAGGGGCACCTGCACCCCCATCCTCGTAGCAGCAATATCCACAATAGCCAAATTATGGAACGAGCCCAGATGTCCACCGACAGATGAAGGGATAAAGACGATGTGGTGTATAGATACAATGGGATAGTACTCATCCATCAGAAAAATGAAATCTTGCCATTTGCAATGATGTGGGTGGAACTAGAGGGTATGATGCTGAGCAATATAAGTCAGTCTGAGAAAGACAATTATAGGATTTCACTCATGCGGAATTTAAGAAACGAAACAGGAGCATAGAGAAAGGAAGGAAAAAAAGATATCAGAGAGGGAGACAAACCATAAGAGACTCATAACTCTAGGAAACAAACAGGGTTGCTGGAGGGGAGGCGGGCGGGAGGATGGAGTAACTGGGTGATGGGCACTAAGGAAGGCACGTGATGTAATGAGCACTGGGGGTTTTATACAACTGATAAATCACTGGATTCTACCCCTGAAACCAATACTACACTCCGTATTAACTAACTTGAATTTAAATTAAAAAAAAAAAAAAAAACCCTGTTGAAAAGAAAGAAACTAATCTATCGGTAAGAGTATAGTCCTGCTGATTTAGGAAAACAAAATGGCTTAGAGCTGAAGGCCGTCCTTGTTCGAATGGGAGCACTGGAGCGCCTAGATCCCGAGCGGGGCGGAGGCCCAGAGCCCAGCCCCGAGGTCTGCGGGTGCCCTCCAGGCTGCCGACAGCGGGGAGCGGTGACTCAGGTGGCGTGGCTGCACTTTATACAGAGCTATAACTTTGCACATGGAAACTGAGAAAACACGCGATGCACAAGGGAGCCCTCAGGTTGAGTTTCATAAATTAAAGTGTTTCTCAGAGCAAAGGCACCATGGAGGGGTGGGGACTCCTTGGCGCCAGCTTCCCGTCTCCAGGCAGGTGCAGTGTGGAGGGCAGCGGGGAGCCGAGGGGCCCCGTCACCTGCAGTACGACCACACCGCCCGTTCCTCACCACCCGGGTGCCCGGGGCCATCTGGGTGACCCCACCTCACCCTCGTGCATGGCCAGACTCGTCTCTGTGACACGGTGGTTCTCTGTTCCGGTGGTCGCAGCAGACCCGTGTGAGGCGCTGGAGGCCCCCCTGCATGTCTGCCTCGCGGCCTGCTCCCCGCTGCGTTTCACAGACCTCTCCAGCCCTGCCCTCCTCCTCCTCCTCCACACCATCCAGACATCTTTCAGACCCTCCGAGGATTCTGCTCATTCGAGAACGTAGAGGTCTTAAGGCCCACCCTTTGGGAATATTTCACATCCTCTAGATTGTTTGACCTCTTCTTTACCTTGAGGTCTCCATTCCATTGTTGCAAACGTGGACAACGACACTTCAGAGTCAGATTTTTTTTTAATCATCACAAACTCTTATTTTTGGCTTAGAGCAGACTCTTAAACTGCTCGTTGTTGGCCGAAAGGCAGAAGCCTTTTTCAGACACCACTGACGTCAGGCAGGCACCCGTGCCTTGGTTGGGGCGGACTTCAGGCGAGCGAGGTGTGGGCAGGAGTGGGCTCCTGGCTTCTGAGGAAATCCTCGGGGTAGGGAGAGACCGCCCTGCTCGGTGTCCCTGTTCCCTCTCATCGTCGCCAGCCTGTCAACACATGTGTTGCAAGCACAGGACAGATGCCAGCCCAAGTCCTAGCACTGGGGACACAGTGACCAAAAGTCCTAGCCCTGTCCTCAGGCTGACCTCGGGCACAGCAGATGCTGCAAGGGCCCCAAGGAGCCCACCAGGCGGGCACAGCAAAGAGGCTTCTCCAAGGACACAAATCGGCTGCTCATATTGGGGATTCTGGGAGGTGGTGCTTGAAGCCACGTGGGGGCCTTGCAGGGTGTCTGTGAGTCAGTAGGCGGGACGGCCCCAGTGGGAAGGAAAGAACTTCTGCCCTTGCACACACTGGGCAAGTGGAGGCTTTAAAATTGAGTAAGGCATCAACTTAGGTTGGCACAGAGCAAAACAGGCCTGAGGGATGGGTCGCGGGATGTACATGTGCTGGGGCAGACTGGCAAATCCCTCATCGTCACCTCTGAGCGGCTCAAGTACAGGTGTTCACGGTGCAAACCTTGCAGCCTTTCTCTGGTTGAAACCTTCCAAAATGTTGGGGGGGGGGGGAATTTGAGCAGTCCCGTGCACTCTGGCCTCCGGGTCTTCACACCCCCCAACTGTGAGGACTCCTATTACTGAGGATGACCAGGTAGGGGTACCTGTGGCTCCCCCCACCCAAGCACACGGTTTCCTTAGAGGATTTAAGTCTCTCCAGCTCTTCTTTCAGTGTCTAATTCTAAATGGCAAATTGTTTCTTCTAGGTTTATTTATGAAACAGAGCATCACAACGGCATAGCAGAATTACTGGAAATCTTGGGGAGGTGAGTCGTCTCTGTTGCTGGCAGCGAGGGGAGTTGATTCCAGGATGCTCCAGTTCACTGAGTCCGTCAGCCCTCCCCAGAGCGAGGAAAATTGAAACCATTTCCAAAGGAACTAAGATCTCACTTGATGGAAGGGGTTGGTGAGGTCTAGGGTCAAAAGCCATGGATAGGAAACCCTCCTGTGTGCCTGGCTCCACGCGCAGATTCTGTTTCACACACCTCATCCAAGACCGTTACCTTGAGAAGGTTTATGTTGACACCTAGAAGAGTGGATCATTTATCCTACATTGGGAGTATTGAGTAAATGCTAATATTTCATGTTGCTTGGATTTTATAAACTTTTCATATCTGTACTTAACAATAATAGACATTTCAAAAATTTCGCCATCTTCATCCAAGTGAAATCTTTGCTTGCTATCATTTTTTTTAAATCAGTGGCCCATGGTTTTTGTTTTTGTTTTTGTTTTTTAAGATTTTATTTATTTATTCATGACAGACACAGAGAGAGAGGCAGAGACACAGGCAGAGGTAGAAGCAGGCTCCATCAGGGAGCCTGACGTGGGACTCGATCCCGGGTCTCCAGGACCATACCCCAGGCTGAAGGCAGCCATTGGGACTGCCCGACCCATGGATTTTATATCAGACTTCCAGCCCTCTATTCCCGGGGTTCCACAGCTGAAAAGCTTGGAAGGCTCTCTCCCAGCACCTTACTTGGGGATTGAGCTGCATTAGCAGCTAAAAGGTTCTGAGGGACCTGCAGAGAGGGCACCTCTGTACATCCCCAAAGCTTTGGGAACACAAGTCTCTCTCAGGCAACATTGTTGTCATCTGGTCAATCCGTGCTCCAGTGGTGAGAAAACTCTCCTTGCTATTTTAGATATAATTTGAAAAAACCATTTGTCCTCGTGGAGAATTCTACGTTGACCAGTTTTGGCACACTCAGCGGGTTTCTCCCGCTCAGTAGAGCGTGGTGAGCGGTCAAGGGCCCTTCCTAGGTGTATGACCTTCCTTAACTACTCTTGGCTGCTGTTTTCCTAGTAAGAGGGGGAGGGATCCACTCACCTCCTAAGAGTCGAGGAGGGTGTGCGACCGTGTGAAGCGTCCGTGCAGCCTGGCATGTCACACAGGCAACTCTGTGCTCCCTGCTGCTAGGATCGATAATTTTATCCTTCCAGAAGAGGTGTTTGACCTTGACGGTCTCCCCCGATGTGAATGAGCAGGCCAGCCCTGGTGCCCACCTCAGACAACCCCTGCCTGCAGCGCTCCTGTGCCCAAGGCCCCTGGATGGTGCGGGTCCATCTAGAAATTGCCTTAACTGCTCTGTAGCTCTAACACGTGTCTGTGCTTGCCTAATAATAAAATCAAATAAATAGAAAGCCCACTCGCCCAACTGATAAACCAGTAGATAAACTACTTGACATTAGAGATAAAGCTTCAGTTTGGAGTCCAGGAATAAGACCCTCTTTCTATGTAGAAGGGAGCAGCTTCCTGGCTGATTCTCACCCAGCTCCCACTTGGACACTTGGACTCTATCCCACCAGCATTAGAATAACAAGCCCGAATCTCTCCAGGGAAGCGTGAATTCCTAAAAATAGGCAAAGGTCAAGGGAAGGTGCCGGGTGTGGACAGCCGTGGAGCAGAGCGGGGACCCCACCTGAGCCTCCCGGCCTCCTCCGCCTGTCTGAAGGAGGCTTTGCCCCCGGGGTCATGCTCTTCTGGGTAATGCCCTGCAAACCCAGAGTTTTAGAATTATCTTACACTTAAAAGAAAGAAATGACAATGCTTCTTGGAAGGTTTTTAATTTTCTTTTTAATTTCCGCTAATATGCTCCTCTTTTGTGCAACGTACATTTTGCTTACTGATTTTTTTATGCTGGATAAAAAAGGCAAGATTTTTTTTTTTAATCTGGAAGTTGTAAATATTCAAATTTTGAATAAATTCTGTTTTCACAGTATAATTAATGGATTTGCCTTACCACTAAAAGAAGAGCACAAGATTTTCTTACTGAAGGTGTTGCTACCTTTGCACAAAGTGAAATCTCTGAGTGTCTACCATCCACAGGTAAGGGGTGCTCCGCAGGACACATATGTGGGGACGTGCGCTAGCATGGCATCTCCGTGTGAGCATTGGTCTAAGACACAGAATTCCAGCCTGTTACCTGGGAGCACTGTCTTTGTCGTGTCCCGTTGCTGATGTAGGTTCTGGTGCTAATTGAAAGGATACAGGGGTAAAGAAATTCCCTTTTAAGAAGATCAGAAAACTCTCAGGAATGGAGAATTTCAGAATTAGTTCTAAACGCAGAGAAGAGGGTGACTCACTTGATGCCCCGCGTCAAGAGATCTCAGAGGAAGCTTTCTGTCGTGGGATTTAAAATCTGACTCCTTTAGGAAACTGAGTGGGGAAAAATCAGAGAGGAAGACAAACCGTGAGAGACTTCTGACTCTGGGAAACAAAGACCCCGTTGCAGGAGGCGGGGATATTGGATGGGGTGACTGGGTGACAAGCACTAGGAGGGCACTTGATGGGATGAGCACTGGGTGTTAGACTATATGTTGGCAAATTGAATTTAAATAATTTTTTAAAAAACATAAAATCTGGCTCCTTTAAGAAAAAGCCTCTATGTCTGTGACCAATGACATGGTCTAAGAAAAAGGTGTTTTTATTTTTATTTATTTTTATTTTTTTAAGTAAACTGTGGGCTTTCTGCAGTTGTGGAAATCTAATGACAGTTACCCTGAAAATTTGGCCAGTGAGTGATTACTACCTGGTCAGGCGGCTGCACGGACTCGGGAGACGTGGCCTCCCCTTCACTCTTGCACTTGTGAGCCCTGCAAGGACGGGTGCTGAGTGTCGGGGACAGGGTGGCCCCCAGCTGCGGTCCAGTCCCCTGCGTGATCGCTGGGAGTCTGAGCAGGTGCAGGCCCGACAGCCAGCGGGCACAGCACGAGTCACAGGAAGTGAATTCTTTATGTGATAATAAGGACGTTGGCTTCCTGGGACGTATTTTACTTTGAGGTGGGTTTTTTTTTTTTTTTCACCTCCTTTTGCTGTTAACCTGGTGATCGTAGCTTTACACCTAGCCAGATCGTTACCTCAGCTGTTCAGTGGTTTAAGGTGGAACCAGATTTTAATTTGGTTTTTCCCCAGCTGTCAGATTCCTCGTTCATTGTAGTCTCTAAAATAATCGTGAGGGAAATCCCCTTCAAACCCGGGCTGACCTGTCGATGTTAAGCCCAGAGGACCCTTTGCTGATATTTTTAGCTGTTGGACCTGGTCCCTGAGAGTCCCCCTGAGAGCCCCAGCGGAGGCGGAGGGCGCGGGGGCAGCACAGGGCACCAGGAGGCAGAGCAGCGCTGCCGTGTTAAAGCGAAATGCTAATACCTCCTCTCCGTGTACTTTGCAGCTGGCGTACTGTGTAGTGCAGTTTCTAGAAAAGGACAGCACCCTCACTGAACCGGTGAGTACGCGCCCCGTCCGGGGCCTGGCCCTGCTGCCAGCACGCGGCAGGATGTGGCGCGTGGGCGTCCCCAAACGGCAGTGTCACCACAGCTCTGCTGCCCAGTAGTGGTTGAAACCACTTTTTCACCTTAAGTCACACAACTGATAAACACGCCGGTTTCCCTCGTGTGTTAGGTGTTTTTCAGAGTGTGGTCACTTGAGTTACACGTTCCTCTACTGCGGGGATGACGTTACGCCGTCAGACTCGGAGTGGCCGCGGCCGCCGGATGGCGTGCCCTTGAGCACTTTCCCTTCTTGGTTTAAGGACACGCAGCTTTCTTGGGTCCTGCCAATTGAGGTGACCTGCGACCTTCCCTCCAGGCTCAAGGCTAGCTGCTTTGTGATCACCGCGTCACCAGTGCCAGGTTGCTGCCGTCGAGCGTGTAGATTTCCAGATTTCTTGGCGTATCACGTTTATTAGAAGTAAAAAGCTGTTGTGGCCTAGATGAACCAGGTGGAGCGTGCCGGGGGCCAGGTTAAACATTTGAATATACTTTTTTTTTTTTTTTCAAATAGCTTTATTCAATTATAATTCACATACCCCACAATTTACCCATTTAAAATGGACAACTCAGTGGCTTTTTGGTATATGACGTTATTTTAATTGTGCTTAAGTACATGTCACATAAAATTTGTCATTTTCAATGTACAGGCGAGTGGCATTAACTACATCCCAGTGCTCCGCAGCTGACACCACTATTCCCAGAGCTTTGTCACCCCAGACAGTAGGTCTGCACCCACAGACCCCGACTCCCACTTCCCCTCTGCCCACCCCAGGAACGCTCACCTGCTCTGTCTCTGCTGAGTTTGCCTCCTTGGGGCACCGGGCATGGGTGGAAACGTGCAGGATGTCCTCAGAGTTCAGACAGGCCACGCCCGTGTCAGAGCTCCATCCCTGGATGTGGCTGGATAGACTCCCTGGTGTGTGGTTCGCAGGCTCCCGTCAGTGAACGCTCAGGCTGCTTCCACCCCCTGTGAATAGTGCAAATAATGCAGCTGTGAATGTGGGCATGCAGGTGTCTACGCCAATCCCTGCTCTTGGAACTGCTGGATCCGCTGGTGATCCTGTGTTTGGCTTCATGAGGAGCTGCCCCTCTGTCCTCCACAGCAGCTGCACAGGGACCCCGCGTTCTCCACATCCTCGCCAACACCTGGTATTGTCCCTTGGTCTGTTCTAGCCTCCAGTGAGTGTGCACAGGCATCTCTTAGGGGCTTTTTGATTTGCATTTCCCTCATGGCTGAAGATGTTGGGCATCTCTTCATCTCTTCATGGCCTGTTGGCCACCTGTGTGTCTGTGGACAAACATCTTCAGATCCACTGCCCTTTTTTTTTTTTTTTAATCAGCTAGGCTGTTTTTTACTGTTGAGTAACAAAGTAAGAAGTCCTGAGTCACTTTCGGTGTTTGAGCTGTTATTTTTTAAGTTACTGTTGGAATAAAAAAGGCAGATGTCATTCCAGCATCTCTCTGTCCCCCTGGCCGCCTTCCACAGCGGTCCCGTGAGGTTATGAGTCTTACAGTGGAAATACGTGAGGAATCCTTAATGCTCTGTATCTGATCTCTGCTGAGCTCCGTGCATGGACACCCCAAGTCACCCACCCAGGAACCGCCGCATCCCCCAGCACCTGCCCCACTCCCCTCCCCGGGGTCCCCACACACCTCTGCTTCAGCTCTGTCTGAGATTCTGGAAGCTTCACCCCCCAGGAAAGGCACCAAACTTACCAGTCTTGAGTATCAAACATGGAGTGTTTACTCCCGGTAGGTAGGGTTCTCTTTATCCCCCTGACTAAACTGGAGACGCATCTAGGTGGGGAAGGACACCTGAGGTGGCCTCAATGGTCCCGTGGCTCCACACTAACGGGTGAGAAGCGTTACCAGAGACGATAGTGTGGGAACAGATTTGCACACACCCTGCCTTTGCCTACCTCAAAACTAAAAGGGAAAGGAAAACATGGAAGGAGAGAAAACGCATGCACTTTTCTTCATGACTGTCCTCAGTGTGTATTTCTCACACTCCCCAGGCTCCAGACCCCACCAGACGTGGGGCTGCGTTTACCCCAGGCCAGGCCCCCACAGTAGTGCCCTGGTCCCCAGCTGGGTCCGTCACAGCACGAGTCCCAATCCTGTCCCAGCTCACCTCTGTGCCATCTTTCACCTGGGAGTAACGTGAAGGCCCACAGAGGTTTGCAGCAGCGGGAGCCCTTGGCCACACTAATCCGATGGGAGGAGCAAGGCGGCTGCTGGCTTCCACCGGGTCCTTCCATCCTCGATGGGAACCTCTGAGGTGGCATAGGCAGAGAAGCTTCAGGCCCCCGCACACCCAGCCTCCCAAGATCTCCACCCAGATTCGCTTCCTGAATCTCCTGCAGCCCAGACAACAGGCGGGTGCTCTCTTGACCAGCAGGTTTTGTTTTCTGCACATTAAAAATGTTCGGACCCCCGCCTCGGTGAACTCCTTCCTTTGAAATCCCCGTATCACAAAAATACAGAGGCTGGTCTGTCTCCCTTCAGCATTGAAAGCTTGTCGACGATTAGGCGAATGGGGTAAAGTCCTGTGAAGGTGAGTGTCCCCTCGGCAGCGCTAAGGAGGACGTGGCACATGCGTGGCTCTCAGGGTCCTGGACCCAAGGCTCTCCAGAAGCCAGTATGGCCAAGGTCAGGAATGTTTAAAGTACGGTCCATTTAAAAGACCTGCATCCTTCCCGTTTAAGGTCTGCAATTAATATTTTTATTTGTAAACTGCACTTTAGAAAGCTCAGCAGCTTTCTGGGCACATTGAACGTGTACATTATCATATGAAGAATAGGAGCCCATCGGACTGAGGACGGAAGTAAAGTCATGTTCTCTTGTCGTCTGCCTGTTGCTTTAGGATAATCGGCTTTTACTACAGGGCCTGGTGGGAACCCTCTTCTTCCCTGGGGTGACAGGGAGGGGACAGAGCCACTGGCACACATGCTCGGGCCCACCCGCCCTCCCCAGCCCTGGCCAGAGAGTGGCAGCCCATTGAGTCTCCAAAGGACAGCCCGGTGTGTGATGTGCCCAGCAGCAGGCTGCCTCTTTTGCCTAGATTACGTTACCAAACAGACCCTTCTTTTTTTTTTTTTCTTTTTTTTTTTTTAATCTATTTATTCATGAGAGAGAGCGAGAAAGAGAGGCAGAGACACAGGCAGAGGGATAAGCAGGCTCCATGCAGGGAGCCTAATGTGGGACCTGATCCCAGGACTCCAGGATCACGCCCTGGGCCAAAGGCAGGCGCTCAACCGCTGAGCCACCAGGGATCCCCTAGACAGACCCTTCTTTTACAAAACGCTGCTGCACTCTGAAACCGTGGCATCGACCATAAGTCGCTCCAAATAGTGTGAAAAGTAGGTCCAGCGTGTGGCTCCAATTCCAGAAATAAAACCTTTTTCAGAGACGTTAAATAGCTAAACCAGTTGTAGTTTTTGTATCTCACATGTTGATCTATTTTTCCTACTAAAATACCATTTGACAAGGAAGAGTGGATTTGTGACATGACTGGCATCTGCTGTATTCTTAACAGTGGTCCCCATACCGGGGAATAGTAGGTGCTCATTAAATGTCTGTTCAGTGGTTTTGAGCAAAAAGTAGGACAAAAATCATTAAATGCTCTTTTTTTTAAGAAATTCCCTTTAAAGACCACCATGAAAAAAAAAAAAGAAAAAAAAAGAAAGACCATCATGTTGTAAATTTTTATGTCAGACTCCGAAACTAGGAGGCTTGTCTTTTTTATAAATGTTGGAATTTTATAAAGTGTAGTATCATAAAAGGTTATCCAGGAGCCTGAAGGTCAAGAGCATTAAGTAGACTTGTTCTGAATGGATGTTGTTCAAAGGCCGGCCGTGTTTTTAGCCACAATAACGATGGAGCAGTTGGCCCACTGAGCGGTGAGGTGCTGTCTGCAGAGCTGCAGAGGATGGGCCAGTGGAGACCACTTGCCAGCCCGGGAGAACTGGCACTTGGGGTGATTTTCGTGGCAGTCCTGATGCTAGCTAGGGCTGGGACAGTAGTCCCAGAATGGCCCTGGTGGGCTGCAATCATACGTGGGCAAGCGTCCTTTAGGTAGCTAAACTCTAGAAACGTTACTAATCCTTACCAAGTCGAATCTGATACTCCGGGTGGACGCTCTTTACTGATACGGTTGTGGTAGGAAATTTGGAAACTCTAGGAGTGAGATAAAGAAAGGTTGCCCCGCAGAAGCTCTTCTACCTGTCTGATGTGGGCAAGAAACATAACGTCCAATCCCCGCGAATGAGGAAGCCGCCGTCGACCAGCTGAACACGGCTCACGGGGGCGGGCCACGCAGGTGCGCTCTGGCAGGGTCCCAGCTGAGGCCACACTGCCGTGCTCCCGGCGGGCCAGCCCTCCTCAGATGCAGGGTCCTCGCAGCGCAGGGTCACAGGTCACGCGCGCCAAGAGCAGTGAGGCCCGACCCCGGGTCCCTCTGCAGCCCTGCATGCGTGAGCTGACAACATTGGCTTATGTCATGTCTCCCTCTTCTGATATATTCTAGCACAATTTAACACAATCAAAAACACCACGTGTGGTTGTGTAGAGCCAAATATGAATGAATGATCAGTTTGAGACAGAAGCGGATTGTGCATATGTGTGACCAGCAGCCCCAGAGCTGGCGACTTCTGCACAGAAACAAATATACGACGTCCTAAGCCCCATGTTTCTCCATTGTTCTTTTTCTCTCTAACCCTTCTAACTGCTTGTTTTTTATCTTTCTGTTTTCTAAAGGGGCTGACTGCAGTCAGTGGTGGTTCATCAGAGAGAGTGGGTCACATACATTAAAGTTGTGGTTCTTAAGTATATAAAATGAGCTGTTTCTCTAGTTCCCAAAAGCCCACGTGCTGATTTACCATGCAGCTGTTCCGTCTACAAGGAAGAAAGCACCACCTTAATTTGTTGCTTTGCTTGGAGTGGGGGGGTCACCTGCGGGGGGACACCTCAACGAAACACAGATGTCGGGCATCACAGACGTCACGCTGTGTGTTTCTTTGGCAGGTGGTGATGGCACTTCTCAAATACTGGCCAAAGACCCATAGTCCAAAAGAAGTCATGTTCTTAAATGAACTAGAAGAGATCTTAGACGTAATCGAACCATCAGAATTTGTGAAGATCATGGAGCCGCTCTTCCGGCAGTTGGCCAAATGTGTGTCCAGCCCACACTTCCAGGTACGAAGGGCAAGGAGGGAGCAGCCTCCAGGGTGACCCCATCACCAAACATGTAGTTTTCGCTAAAAGTTGTTAGAAATGGCTCCTCCGTACAAGTGCCTTTGTCTTTACGTTTGGCGCACCCCAAACACGTAGAACCTCGCTTTCCACACCTGAGAGGTGGATGCTTGTAGATGAACTGTTCAGCCCCGAAACTCCCCGTCCATAAGCACTTTATTTCTGACACACGCACGTTCCTGTTTGAGGGGGCCTTGGTCACACACCGCTCTCCTGTCCTCGGCTCCTCATTCAGGCCTTCTGGCCTTGTTCAGAGGTCGTCTCCAGGACCTCTGTGCCGTCCGTCTGCCTCCCGTGGACCTGCTGGCATGTATCGTGAGCTCACAGTGGGCAAGGCAGCCCGGCCAGCGGGGGTCCCAGTGTCAGCCCCGCTCCCGTCCCTCCAGCCCTCCTCCTGGCCCCCTTCCTTACGGCCCTTAGCCACACGGCCTGTCACTTCGGGAGTATGAATTCTCCCATCACTGTCTCCCCTGCCAGAACGTAAGCTCCACAAGGGCAGGAGTTCTGCGTCACCTCAATCACTGCTGACACCTCAGCACCAGACCCGTCCCAGACCTGTGATGGGAGTAGGTGGGTGGGAGGCAGAGGGATGAGCAC
Organism: Canis lupus dingo; assembly: GCF_003254725.2. Lineage (NCBI taxonomy): Eukaryota > Metazoa > Chordata > Mammalia > Carnivora > Canidae > Canis > Canis lupus. The sequence goes on from NC_064250.1 coordinate 70,121,432, forward strand.
ATCTGGCGGGTGTGTGGCCCACGTGTGGCCCAGGGCCCAGCATAAATGTTTATTAAACGAATAGAGAAATGAATGATTGTATTCTTGATGTACAAGAAACCCTCTGCCTCCCTGTCGGGGGCTCCTCAGGGTTACAGTCTAGAGTGTGCTGAGGTTGTGGAAATGAGTCGCTAATCTAGTATAATTCACCACGTACCCGCAGAGTTGTGGGCAGGGTCCTGCTGAATGAATGTTTGTCGTCACGGCCACATCAGTTGTGCCGTCTGTCTTCCAGGTGGCAGAGCGAGCACTGTATTACTGGAACAATGAGTATATCATGAGTCTAATCAGCGACAACGCAGCAAAGATCCTACCCATCATGTTTCCATCCTTGTACCGCAACTCCAAGACCCACTGGAACAAGTAAGAAACAGCTGGCTGTCGCCCACTGGGGCATTTTAACATTTCACGTATCTCGCTGAAACTTCCAACCAATTCGGATTGAAATCCAAGTCCGAAATAGCAGTTAGAAAAGAAAATGTTGCTTTTATTGCGGGCTTAGAATTAAGGAGAAGTGTGGGTCGTATCTGTGGCCTTTTATTGCCTCCTCACCCCTGTTTCAAGCCAATACGGAGGCACGTCTGTTGGCACCCACCGTTCCCGGCTGCATTGGCAGTGGCATCTTCCAGGCTTCATCTTTATTTATTTATTTTTTAAAAAGACTTTATTATTCTTGAGAGACAGAGAGAGAGGCAGAGACATAGGCAGAGGGAGAAGCAGGCTCCATGCAGGGACCCCGATGGAGGACTCGATCCTGAGACTCCAGGATCACGCCCTGGACAGAAGGCAGACACTCAACCATTGAGCCACCCAGGCGTCCCGGGGCCTCGTCTTAGATCTCCTCCAGCTAAGGTCACTGCAGAGCCCTCAGAGCACGGTGGCCACCCTGTTCTCGGAGGCGCCCAGGCCTCCACCATACACCCTGTTGAGCCCCTCTGAGAGCACGAGCTGCCCTCCTGTCCTCGCTGCCTGGACGGCAAGGGGTGAGCAGGTGCTGGCACACAGCCTGACCGCGTCCTCTGTCCTGTCACTTAACAAGGATGAGGAGAGGACACTAAGCCGTGGTCTTCTGACACCTTCCAAGGCACGGTCAGGGCAGACTCCCTGTCACTGGGGGATACCGACTGGTTTTCGTGTCCTTTACATGAATATGGGTACCAGCGCTTTGCTCTCCCCTCCTCCTTTCATTTCTTTCCTTTCTGTGTTGTAATCATTATATCAGAATCGAAAGCAGGGAGAGCAGAGCCCCGATACCCATCCTGCCCCCTTGTTTACAGGCGAGGAAAGCCAGGCTCAGGGCGGTGGCAGCCGGGCCACACTCGCGGGCTGGCTGGCGGCTGCCTGGCTCACAGGGCCCCCTGCACACCCTTCCGCTGGCCTGGCTCACGTTCTGGCCTCATCTCACTCAGCCAGTGGCCTCATCTGAGAAATAGAGAAAACGCTGGCACCCACCTTGGTGTTTTGTGCTGGCTCATCAAGAAAATAACGTTAATATACATGAGCACTTCGCAGCGCCCTTCACCCTGTTGTGAAGGTTAATGCAGGTCAGGTTGATATACAGAAAGTCCCTGGCACCCACCAGGCATCCGGCGAGCGTTCGCCATCAGCGCGCAGCTGGAGGGGCCGCAGAGCCTGCTTGCACGGCCCAGCAGACCTCGTCTGTGTATCGACTTTCAGCAGCCTCTTCTTGGCAACATTCATTTTTTATTGCGCTCAGCAGGTGGTAACAAAAGCCTCGGAGCTCAGCCACCGTCCCCGTGTGTCATTTAGGATATGACGCGAGGGTCAGCGGTGACTACTGACGGGCCGCAGACCCCTGCCCACTGCAAAGAGAGACGTGTCACTTTAAATGTTTCCATATACGAGTTGGGTTTTATTATAAACTGAGTTAAGAAGTCGCTATGAATCCTGCGACGGCAAAAGCAGAAGTAGTCCTGGCAGCGGTGAGAGCAGTTACGGGGAGACAGATGAGATTTCCTGTGGCTACTCACGAGGCCGCGGGGCAGTTGTCCCCGTCCCACCGGGGGTCCCCGTGTGGCTGTCATCAGATGGCCAGTGGGACTGGCGTCATCTCCAGGCTCCATTAGCTCGCAGAGCAGCTGGGCCTCCTCCCTCTCACGGATGTCAGAGCGGGGAAGCTGAGTTCCATTAAGCCATGCCGTGGCAGTGTTATTTTCTGCCTTCCAAAGCTCTGTTTCGGCAATATTAAAAATTCTCCTGCCCTTAATTAGTAAGATGAAAAGGAAACTGACATTTATAAGGAAATAAAATGCTTCCACTATCGTTCCCTACACATCGTGGTTTGTCTGCATTACATTTCTTCAAGTTTTGACGTTTTTTTATTCCGTTTCCATGGAAGATGGCTTTTGGCTGCTGTCAGCCGGGACAGAGAGCTAGGGGCCTGGGGCGGGGGGTGCTGGGGTGCTCAGCGAGGAGCTGGTCAGGAGCGCTGTGCAGGCTGCGTGCACGCAGGTGCATCCAGCATGACGGGCTCTCGTTGGAAAGCCCGGGAGGCGCGGCGCGGAGGGCCGTTGCAGTCGCTGGAGAGTTGGGGAGCAGCGGGTTGTGTCTGAGGAGGGCAGGGAAGTGGATGGAAAGACGGAGTGTTCGGAGCATGAACATGAAGCTCTGCTTACAGGACGATACATGGCTTGATCTACAACGCGCTGAAGCTCTTCATGGAGATGAACCAGAAACTATTCGACGACTGCACCCAGCAGTTTAAAGCAGAGAAACTGAAGTAAGTTGCCCCTTTCAGAAGCTGCTCTTTCAAGGATTTTTGTCTCCCTCAGTTCTGAATAAACCTCTTGCTTTGGTTTGTCCTAAAACGTTCTGCATTAAAGTAAAATCGGTTCTTGCATACTTGGAAAGCAAACGAAACCATTTGTTAACCTCTTCTTGGAGAACATCGCTGTTCTCTCCATTATGTGACCAGTTTAATCACTTCTGCAAAACATGTGTGCAGGCAAGACGTTCACTTTCAGAATGTTTGCTTTTCTCAGGGAACACTGAAAGGCTGGAGGTCCAGTAACTTTTCAGGTGTATAAGGCAGGAGTCGGAATTCTGTTCCATGAGGTGTACGCGAAGGAGCAAGCATCTTCATCTCAGCATAGCTTTATCGCGCCCACTGAACGCGGGCCTCCTCTGGAACGTAGCCTGTGTCCTTCGCGAGACCAGGCCTGCTGTCAGGCTCCGAGGACTTCAGAGTCGAGTCTGGGCAGATTTTATTCTTTGCCTGTCGCTTGAAGCAGGGTAGGGGAGATAAACTTTGAACGAGTATAATTCAAATTATGGGAGACACATAACCAGCTCTCGTGTCCATGCTTCAAGACGGTACCTATGTGTTGACCTGGACCCCAGGCTGTTGTAGGTTCTGGCGGCACAGCAGTGAATACAACAAAACTCCCTGCCCTCACGGGTAGCGTGGAAGGGAAAGACAGGGAAACGCACGTGAGGAAGACCCGCTGCGTGCAAGGTGGTGGTCGGCAAGGCAGGGAAGGGGCCCGGGGACAGGTGCACACGGGGCCTCCCGGGCTCCCGCAGAGCTGAGCACAGTGTTCACACATGCCGTCGGCTTTTCACACGGCGAGTATCTTAGCTTTCTGCAAAAGATCTTAAAGATCATGCAGCGTATCCTCCAGATTTTAAAATAAACAAATGAATAAATAAGTTGGGTCCAAGTTAAGCGATTTGCTCAAGGTCATGTGACTCACTGGCCATATGATGCAACGAGAATCGGGTCTGAAGGTTTCTTTTTAAAGCCGTCCATGTTAGGACTTTGGCCATTCACCCTGGTTCCTATATGCCATGGAAGGGTCTCACTTTTCATGGCTTCCTAAGCTTATCTTCAAAATTATGTAGGTCCTCTGAAGAAGCAGCTAAAGCAGGAGGGATGGAGACCTGACATGTCCTCCCATAAGCGTTCCTGAGAACCTGCAGTCTTCAACATGTTAAAATTGTAGCCTATTTATTTGTTAAATTTCTTCCCCTAAGTCTGGCTTGTCTTTCGCATTTCGTTTTCCGTGTTACGTTACCCTGTGATCACCACGGTGAAGTATGTGGAGTGAGACCAGAAAGGGACAGAGGAAAAAGTAGGTGATTGTGTTGCTGGCCATGTCCGTTTTGCCTCTCGCCTTCTCTTGCATTTGATCCGTCTCTCTAATACCAATGACGTTTTACTATTTTTCAGAGAGAAGCTAAAAATGAAAGAACGAGAAGAAGCGTGGGTTAAAATAGAAAATCTAGCCAAAGCAAACCCCCAGGTACTAAAAAGAGTAACATGAAAATGTCTAGGGTATAACTGAGTGTTTCTATGAGCTAGGAGTGTGGCTTCATCACAGGAGGGGAGGGGGGCGGTCTCTAGCCTTGTATGTGGAAATGTCTGCAATAAAAGTACTTCTCGACTTCTGTACAAGTAACTTATTTTTGTCCCACAAAGTTTTTACCACAGAATTGACCTTTTTTTTGCCTCTGCTTTTTCAATGAGCTGGAAATCTTATCAAGACACTGTGGTAAAAATAAAACCAGGATACAACCTCTATTTTGGGCCAAGATTTCAGTTTGTTTTCTCCCCACGAATGTCGTAGATGCTGTCGCTCAGCGTAGATACGTCCCTTCCTTTTCGATATCAAAATGATTCAAAAAGAAAGGGAGTTAGATTTGAAATAGATGAAGCGTGGGGTGGGTATCGTCTCTCCTAAAATCGGGTTCCTATAGGCTGAGCCTCTAATTGTCAAAAATTGCCTGACTTGTGCTGTGTTTGCCACTAACGCTTTCTCCTGTCGTAGCGAGGAGGCTCCAGGGCGCCCTGGCACACGGTGTGTCCTCTGGAACTGCCGGCAGGTGACGGCGTCCTGCGTGGCGCCGACTCTGGGGCCAGCTCCCCGTGTGACAAGCGTCCGGGGGTTCTGAGTTGTGTGGTCCTTGGTGTTAGGTCCACATGGACCGGAGCGCTGTCCTTGCAGGCGCTCCTGGCTCGAGGCCTGTCTGAAAATCAGGGGCGCACGCTGCGCCAGAGGAACGGTCCCCGGGCTGTCCTCAGCCTCCCAGAAAAGAAAAGATGGTACTTTATGAGAACCACTCAGCTCCCCGTAAAAATCCTAAAAGGTTCGCTAAGGTGGATCTAGATGACAAGCAGTCTGTGTTCTCTGGTGAGAGGTGTGCATAAGTTGTTCAGTCTCTGAGGTCATCGTGCAGGTTTTTAAATGTGACGTTTCGGAAAAAGGGACACATGAGCACAAAGCTTGAAGGTATATGTTTAATCTGTGTGACATATTGATTGTGTTCTGCTCGAAAAAAAACCACATTCAAGAGACTTAAACCCTAGGGAAATCGCATGACGTTCCTAAGTGAGGTCCTCGTCCCCGCGTGGAAGAACTCAGCAGCCACCCCCCTTACGACATCTGTTCTGTGCTCTTCCACGGAAGTGCTGTCGTAAGGTTACGGTGAACCCGTGAGCACCTCGTGGAGCTAGACAGCCCCGGGTATCTGCTGTAGGGACCGGAATGTGAGGGACGCCTGGGTGGCTCAGCGGGTGAGCGTCTGCCTGCGGCCCAAGGCGTGATCCTGGGGTCCCGGGATCGAGTCCCACATTGGGCTCCCTCCACAGGGCCTGCTTCTCCTTCTGCCTGTGTCTCTCATGAATAAATAAATAAAATCTTCAAAAAAAAAAAAAAAAAACGGAATGTGAGGTTGAAATACTGGCATTTAAGACACAGCAGAAGCATAAATCTGAGGCAGGTGGAGGCAGAGGGGCCTCTGGGTGACAGCCCGTGCCAAGGGCAGTCAGACGGGGTCCCAGTTAGGGACATTGGAGACCTTGCCCCACACGCACCCAGAATCAACACCCCGAGAAACATAAAATGTGCACAAATCAGAGAGTCCGGTTTTACGCATTCTATTCTAGGACGTAGAAATCATGATCTCATGAAAAACTGCACGAGGCTTTCATGTTACAAATGAAGAAGAGCTGGTTGGTTGTGTAACAAGCGTGGCCTGGTTTCACTGCTGTGCTGTAACAAGTGTCCCTTCTGAAATAGACACTGTTCTCATTTCCCTCTGGCCGAGCTTCCCCTGAGTTCTCGTCCCCCCCGGGGCACCCTCTGCAGCAGGCCAGGCGGGCGACTCCGCAAGCCCCCCGGCTCTCCGGGGCTCCCCGCGCTGTGCTCCCCATCTCCCCGGTGGAACCATGTGTGTGTGTGTGAGTCAACCCCCGTGAGTCCCGCCCGCATGCCCTGACACCCCCCCCCCCCCCCCCCCCCCCCGTGCGTGTGTCCAAAAGGAAAATACTTCATGGGCTCAGGTCTCAGAGCTGAGAAGCAAGGACTCGGGACTTGCTTTTCACTTGAAAGAGAGGGAATCTTCGAAATTCCTGTCCCCGGCCCCCGTCGGGGTTTTGGAGCATGGCTCTCCATCTCAGACCTGCCTTCTTGAGAGTGAGTTCAGAGCCTCTTCTGTAGCGTGGATCCCCCAGAATCCACCGCCTGCTCCCTGACCTGTATCTGGAAGTCTCCGCGAGGCTCACCTGCTCAGACTCGGATGGGCCCCGTCCGTCCCTCTGGGCTTGGGGACTCTGCGGCGCCTCCAGAATCTTGGGTCATGTTTGTTGTAGCAACTGTGGCAGCTCCGTTGGAGTTGCTTAACGTCACGCGTGATTTAATTTAAATCATGAAATATTGAGGATCTCTAACGTAAGTGTGGTTTCCTCCTCCTCCAGAGAGGCCAAGGAACAGTTTACTGCTTGCTCCTCCCGGACTTGGGTGAGAATTGTGTGAGCGAAGCGAGGCAGGCACTCCTGTGCACCTCGGGTACCGCGCTGGCTCGGGGCTCCCGTCCTGCTGCGGCCTCGGGCCCAGTGTGCGGGGAGGCCCGGGGCGCAGGACGCGGCTGGCTGCTTTCCTCTGAGAGGTGGGCTTCTCTGGGGGGACGTTGTGTTCCTTTACCCTGCTGTGGACTCCAGCCCCGACAGAGGTCTCTATTCCCAGTAAGAACCCTCCCCTGCCAGGGCCTGCTGCGGGCACTCGCTTTGCTGTGACCGTCGTGTAGCGTTCTTGTCCGTCCTTCTCCTTGCCCGGAGCCCCAGCGAGGACTCAGAGCCCCGCGCTGCCCTGAGCACCGGCCGTTGGCCGAGTCCACACAGGGCGCCACCTGAGGAGTCGTGTGGTCACTTGTGTTTCTCTGAGCCCCTGGAGGCGCGGTGCCAAGCAGGCCGCCGCCTCACTTGGCAGATGGGCGCCAGCTGGGTGTCCTGAATCATGGAACTCTCCCGAGATCCAAAGATGAGAGCAGGACACAGCTTCGAGGAGCTTAGGATCCGAGAGGGGAGCCAGATGGAGGCAAAGAGAATTCATTTCAGGTGGTCAGATTATAACACAGATGAGATCATGCTAGAGAGGAAGGCAGGAGGTCTTCCTGCCTATCGGGGACGCAGAAAGACACACTGTGGGACGGCCACAGTCGAGGTGTCCCCAGCAAGAGGCTGAGCCCCTTGGAGAGGAAGTGTCAACCAGGGGGACCTACCCAGTGTGAATTCGAGGCAGAGAGAGCAGAGTGAGGAAGCTGAGTTGTTCAGCACAGGCGGATTGTTAGCTGTGCAGGAGGGGCTGGATGTGGTCTGGATTATTTGGGACGCAGCCGGAGAGGTAACAAATGTGGATTTTATCCCCTTGAATGGGCGCAGGTGGTAGCGTCGTAAAGAGTGAAGTGGCCTAGTCAGACTTGCATTTCAGATAGTTCTTTCTGGCAGCGACACGTCTGGTATACTGGAAGGGGCCAGTGCACCCAGGGGCTCCTGTAGACGTGTGGGCAGCAGCGGGGTTGATGGGGATGGCAGACTGGTGCCCGGTGGCATGGAAAGGAGGAGGCCAGCCGAGCCAAGGCTCCAGTGAGCAAGTGGCCATAACAAGGATGATGTCCTGGGGGCCCAGAACAGAGGCTAGGCCAGAGCCGTGAAGGCGCAGCTGCCCTCTGCAGGCCGAGGGCATGGGTTAGCGAGAGCTCTGGGGAGCAGGGAGTGGGGGACAGGGGGACAGGGAGCCACCGGGCACGGGCAGGGAGGCAGGGAAGCAGCAGAGGAACGCCCCTGCGGTAGTGGTGGTCCATCCGTTGTGCCCTTCATGCCACAGAGAGGCCCAGGAGGATAAAACCAAAAAACTGGCTCAGCAACCAAGAGGTCACCCAACCCTGGAGCCCATGGTCCCATCAGAGGAGCCAAGGGGAGGAAGTAGGGGTGCTATGTGGGCAGAAAGGGGGTGGGCAGGTCAGGTGGGTGAGTGAGCCCCAGCTCCCCCAGTCCCCTCCTATCAGCCCAGTGACGGTGTTTACCTCAGGTTTGCTGCCATGTATGACGTGCTTGCGGTGGCACCCCACTCGCATCTCCCCCACCCATGTGCCTTCCTTCCCTGTCCGCCCTCACAAAGGGCACACTTAGCTCACTGTAACCACCACAACGGCCTCCTCTGGAGTGACCTTCCCCCATGTCCCACTCAGAAATGGAGAGGCCAGCAGCCAGAAACCTGCCCGTGGCTCACGGAGCCCTGAGAGAATGGGTCCCAGGGCTGCCCCCAGAGCGCACAGCCAGGTCTCAGAGTTTGGCTAGAGGGCCAAGACACCCAAGGTGTAGACGAAGCAGTGGGATTGCTAACAGGGTTCCAGCTAGTTAGAGCGTGGTGTGAAGGAGTGAGGTCGGCAGCTGTGCACAGCCCGGGGGGGATGGGCTGTGAGTGGTCCAGATGAGCACATGGACTTAGGTGCCAGGTTGCCAGGTGGGGTGCCGCCCCAGGGACCAGAGAGGCCTTGGAAGGGATGCTGGAGCCTATGTCAGAGTCCTCGCCTGGTGCCCCTGGTGGCCTAGGGGAGTAAAAGTGTTGTTTCTGAGGCGCTGCAGGTGTAAGCTGGTTTAATTACCACCCAGCAGGCTTCATTCAGGAGAGGGCCCTGGGGAGGGCGCCAGTGGGAAGCCATGCCCCTGGCCAGGATGAGGCCCCAGAGTCCAGAACCCGAGCGTTAACAGAGAGAGTGATTCCACACTTTGCATTGCAGTACGCAGTGTATAGTCAAGCGAGCACCATGAGCATTCCGGTTGCAATGGAGACAGATGGGCCTTTGTTTGAAGATGTGCAGATGCTGAGAAAGGCCGTGAACGAAGAGGCTCGCCAGGTAAAAGCACAGAGCTAAGCCGGGACGCACCAGGTAGAGTTGCTTAAGAAACGTCTAGGGTTTTAGGAGCTTATATGATCTACAGCAGGGCCTTCTGTGCAAAGCTGAAGCTAAAAACTAAGTTCGGGTCAGCCCATAGGAGGTATTTCGTCCGTGCATCTCAGTGATCAAACTACTAGAAGTCATTTTTGAGGCTTGAGTATGTGCCTGAGGTTTGATTATGTTCTTGATTTATAGTTAACAGTGATAGTCTCAGCTCCTCACCAGTCCTCAGATGTTCACCTGAACAGAAAACCCAACAGTCCACAAGGGTGGTGTCTTTGCACTGCCTTCCCTGTGCACCCTCCACTCGTGCTGTGGTGCAGAGGCGCCCCGGGCAGTTCCCCACAGCAGCCACTGCTGCCCCTCGGCTTCAGGACACCAGGGCCGAGACTCGTCATCTTCCCCGACAGCAGAACCGCACTGCCTCGCAGGAAGGGTCAGGAGCCGGGGTTCCCCGCAGGCTGGGGCTTTGTCAGGACCGCCTCACCTTAACACCTGTGTTCAGGTGGTTTGTTTCCAAGTGGTGGAGATACATAGTCCCATCCCCACCGATCCCAAGACAGACTCTTAGTCCTAGTACTAAGTTGGGAATATGTCCAATTTGGGCTTTAGAGAGGGTACGTGTCCTGCCTGGGCATGAGGAGCCTGTTGGTGGCCGTGCTTCCGAGCGTACCTGCCTCTCTTCAGTTCATGGAAGCTGGTGTGGTCTTGACCTAATGGGGATGCGGAGGGGCGAGGGCCTTTCTGACTCTGAAACTTTAATCCCCTTCGGCCTACTTGAGAATTCCTAACGCCATCCGACGCTAAGATTCTGAAGCGCAGGCCAGAGCGGCCAAGGTATGCTGTGCGCTGGACGCAGGTGGTTCACCAGTGCTCGTGTCGCTTGGAACTCACTTAAGCAGAGGTTTTAATGCAAGTAAAGTTCACTCCCCACAAGATCAGATGGGATCGGGCGTGAGCAGGAGCACCGGACCTCCACCACCCAGGCTGCCGTGTCCCGACACGCAGCCACAAGCCACACGGGGCTGCTGAGCCCTTGCGGTGTGGCCATCTCCTCTAAAGCACAGGGATCCCCACGCTCAGTAGGAAGAAAAGAATGCAAAAACATCTCACTTGTAACTTTTTACTACTGATTACATGTTGAAATGATAGCATTTTGGATATATCAAGTTAAATTTTAAAAAGCTATTAAAATTAAGTTCACCCTTTGCTCTCTTTTACTGTGGCTGCTGGGAAATTCGGAGTTCCATACTTGGAACACGTTATTTTTTTATTGGACAGCACTGGTCCAGCCTCCTTTTTCACAGAGCTGCCCAAAGAAGGCAGCCACACTGACCACATTCGTGCCTCTTCCTGCCCAGCCAGCTCCCAGCCTTAGCGTAAGAACACAACTTGAAAATACCAGAAATGTGGGATCCCTGGGTGGCGCAGCGGTTTGGTGCCTGCCTTTGGCCCAGGGCGCGATCCTGGAGACCCGGGATCGATTCCCACGTCGGGCTCCCGGTGCATGGAGCCTGCTTCTCCCTCTGCCTGTGTCTCTGCCTCTCTCTCTCTGTGACTATCATAAATAAATAAAAATTTAAAAAAATATTTAAAAAAAAAAAAAAAAGAAAATACCAGAAATGTTTTCAAATGGCAAAAAAAAAAAAAGAAAGAAAATACCAGAAATGCAGTGGGAGAGACTCCATACGCTCCTAGCGAATGTCAGTAACTCGTTTTTATTTGATTCAGTTGGAGTCCATAGTTGTTAGCAATGAACAGATTTAATCAAATGCAAAAATCCTTCTATTTTTCTCCATCTTGGCTATGGGGGCTTTAATTTTCCTATTTTGTTTTTTGTGTTTTTTTTTTTTTCACTAGGACAGGAATTTGAGGTCTTTTTTTAAATTACCATTTCAATTTTATGTCTTAAAGTGTGCTAAAGACATGAGAGGGCAGCCCCAGTGGCACAGTGGTTTAGCGCTGCCTGCAGCCCGGGGTGTGATCCTGGAGACCTGGGATCGAGTCCCACGTCGGGCTCCCTACATGGAGCCTGCTTCTCCCTCTGCTTGTGTCTCTGCCTCTCTCTCTCTCTCTCAGTCTGTGTCTCTATGAATAAATAAATAAAATCTTTAAAAAAAAAAAAAAGACATGAGAGCTTGCCCATTACTTGCAGACACAGAGGATATCAAATTAGCGCCCCTCCTGCCAAGAAGCCTACTCAAAAAATCTGTGACCACATTAGTTTTTAACTCGTGTAGACCATTTAGAGATGGATAGGAAGCTGATGAGTTACAAGCCAGTTCTTACGCACTAAATATTTGGGGATTGGAGGTTTGGGGTTTTTTTTAGAACATCCTTTGGTCCAAAAAATAAAAAATAAAAATAAAAATAAATAAATAAATAAATAAAAAAGAACATCCTTTGGTCCAGTACAGATCATAATCAATGCTAGGAAAATAATGACCTGTGTCCAAAATGTAACATAAATTATGGTGATATTTCTAATTTAAGGTGACTCTATGAGGAATCAAGTATTTGATCAAAAAGGCAAACCAAAATAGCATTCCCCTCTCAGGTGAAGTCGGCCCTAGTCTTTATGTGATAGCCAGTCCCGAGAAAACTTCCACCCGGTTGATCTGTCCCCTGCCCTTAGCACAGGGCATATCTCCTTCGCTGCATCCCGAAAGGCAATCTCTACTCCCCAGACAGGGCATTTCCTGGAGGACTCTTGTAGCATATTTGTTTCCATGACTCTTATAATAAGATCATGTAACTAAGTTTTCCGTTAATTGACAGCCCTACAAAAAGCATTCCCCTGCTCTTACCTCTTAGATTTCTATGATCACGTTCCTGGGTCTGAAAGACTTGATGCCGTTAAAATACCAGTTCCCCCTGAATTAATGTGATCTCCATCAGAATCTCAGCATACTTTTTTTTTTTTAATGACATATGGATTCTAAAATTCATATGACAACACAAAGGACCCAGAATAGCCAAAACAACTTTGAAAAAGAATAAAACTACCCAAGAGTAATATTACCCAAGTTTAGGACATATTAAAGATTTCTGTGGATTGGGATCCCTGGGTGGCGCAGTGGTTTAGCGCCTGCCTTTGGCCCAGGGCGCGATCCTGGAGACCCGGGATCGAATCCCACGTCGGGCTCCCGGTGCATGGAGCCTGCTTCTCCCTCTGCCTATGTCTCTGCCTCTCTCTCTCTCTGTGTGACTATCATAAATAAATAAAAATTGAATAAAAAAAAAAGATTTCTATGGATCAAATGAATCCCCATCTCAGGTTATCTAGATGAAGATATTTATAGTACAGTCTCTTAAATATAATATTTGATTTAATAGATTCTCCTGAATTGGAAAAATGTCGGCATCCTATTCCTGAAATTCTCAAAAACATTGTTAAGGCAAAGAGAAAATACCTCGACGGAGGAAAACTTTATGTGCACAATTTGGAGACCAAATTACATAAGAAGTTACAGCTAAAAATTAAAGTCTGAATATTTTCGGTAGCCTTTTAATTTTATCTTCGGCTAATTTTGTTTTTCCAAAATAACTCCACGTTTCCTTAAAATGACTTGAACGTTGGCCAGAACAGGACGTGGGTGAGAGGTAAATGGCAGGACTGCACAAGGGCAGGGGAGGAAGTCCTCGTGGAAGTGGGATGCAGTTGGTTAGAATTTTGTGAAATTCAATTATGTGTTGACCTGTCAGAACCATGATTTGCTTTTTTTGTTTTTTTTTCTTTTTTTGAGAAAGTTGTCTAACCCTACCTAGAACATCCCAAGAAAAAATAGTAAAATTTCATGTGAATGACATTTATACCGGAGACGTTTACAATGTTTACAATTCTCATTTTTAACAGTCGGTCGGGAGAAAAGCAGTGTCAACCATGCAGATAAGGAAGGTGTAGAGACGGAAAGGTGGGAAGTGAAGGTACTCCTTACTCAATACGTGGAGTGTGTGTAAGGCTCGCGTGCTCAGGACGAGCCTGGACAAATGAACGTTGTGCACATGAAGTATTTTCCCTTCTCTCCCTGTCATCCCAGCTGGTGATGGTAAAGACAAATCTGGTCCCTCAAGACATCTCGATTAGCTGTGTCCTCAACTGCATAGCAGAAACGTGCACGATTAGGTTCACCCAACCCCTCCTGTTCTGCTACCACTTACTGTATAAACTTAGCCTCTTAGATCTGCCCACACGCGGCAGAGAGGCCGTGCCCTGCTCTCTGCCCGCACGCCCCCGCCACCACCTGCATGCCCCCCAGCACCCCCCCACTGCCCGCATGTCCCCCCACTGCCTGCACACACACCCCCACCCAGGCCGACCTCACCCCTCCCTGCCCGCTGTGTTCCTCCTCTTGTGGTTCGTGAGACTCATGCTCTGCTTTACCTGCCAACCCAAGATGCCGATGCACAGAGGCCCACACGTGTCCGGCACACTTTGTGCCCTTCCAGACGCTACTGGGGTCATGTCCCATCCCTCCCATTGGCATTTACTGGTTCCAGCCCCCCGGTGTCCCCCTGGCCTTGGTCTTTAAAAATGTTTCTTCCCTTTGGAGTGCCTATTTCAGCAGTGATTACATATCTCGAGTAGGGAAAAGCCTTGGTTTTGTTTGGCTTCGCTTTGCTTTGTTTTACAGCTCAGCGCGGAAGGGACATAAAATCCAGGGTAGAATTTTCCCTCTTGAGCTCTCAGGGGGGGCGAGAGCAAACATGCTTCAGCACCGTGACTGAGGTCCCTCGGGGCGTGTGCCCAGCCCTCACAACCTCCTGATGGGGGTGGTTCAGCCGAAGCCATCTTACACTAATTTTCAGGGGGGGGAAGCAAAACTCCTGCCTTTACCATAAATGAATGTTGATATTCACATAACGTTTCTAGAACTATTCCTAAAATGTCACACAAAGCTCTTCCTAAGCCTCGGTGTTCTTGCTGTTTCCACAGATAAATTTGCAAAGAACCCTAAGAAGCATTAGCTCTGCAAAAATGTGAACTTTTCATGTCTGACTTCTGCAGGTTCTGGAGTCATTTTAAAAGTCAGGAAAAGTATACTTTATGCTGAGGTTAGATATCCAGAAACTACGAGAGGTGGTTGTGGTTTTGCCCCTTTTGGTGTCAGATGATTGACTTAAAACGAGTTTTTTCCGATTAGACGTTTGTTCACCACCACAAAAGTCATTTGTTCTCTCTAAAGCCTGTCTTCTCTTTGATGGAGACGCCAGGCAGAAAGGCTTGGTTCTGGTTAAAGTCTCTACCTAATTGGCAGTCTTCTGTATACGCTGTTTAGACGACTTCGATGGCTGCTTTTGTTTCAGAAATACTGGTATTAATGCAGTGGCCCTACCTCAAAACTGAGTGACCTGTTTACTGTTTAAATGTTATTCCTGGAAATGGGTGCCTTTGGTGTAAACTCCCCCATATCAACCCCCTACACACACCCACCCCACTTTCTTTGCAGACACAATCCTCCAAGTCCTCATGCAAAAATAGGATTCTTTTTTTTTTTTTTAATTTTTAAGTAAAACCTCAATGTTCTAAACTTCAGGAAGAGAATGGGGTGGAGAAGGGAGTCTTTTACTCCTTAATATTAGGAAATGTTATGTAAATAACCAAGTACAGTTTTCCCAGGTCTCGAGGGTTTGTTCCCCAGAGTGATCCACTTCATACCTCTTACTTTAGGGACCTTTTTCCCATTCGACAGAAGTTTTAGACATTTTCTTGACTTTAAATCCAGCTTTAATGTGGTTTTCATTCATTTTTATGCACCTCCAAAGGACATTTCCACCTTCTGAAAGGCTTCTGTAATGGACATAGCCGCTTAAATGCCTTCAGTAACACTGTGTGTAATCGGAGGCTTTTGCTGTTGATGACATTTCCTAAAACTGGTGGCTTTGCAAAATAGAGGGGCCGAGTCCTCTGTGCAGAACAGCACGTCTTTAGGGTCCCAGGTGCCAGTGTGGCACACACAGCCCTTCGCCGCCAGTCGCTAGCGGTCTCCTAGTGGCCGAGACCGATCTGGGGGGGGGACAGCTGGCTGTGCCCGAGCCACAGAGGTCCCAGGGCAGCCCTCGAACGTGGGCGCTGGGCACCCGGCTCACGGCCGCCCTTTGACTTGGGACGCGGACGTGAGCTCACTGGCCCGACGGCTTCGTTTGTGGCCGACACCGCTGCCTTTTTCATTGCAGGCCCAGAAGGATCTGAAGAAGGACCGGCCTGGCGTGCGCCGCAAGCCCGAGCTGCCTCAGGACCCCCACACCAAGAACGCCTTGGAGGCCCACTGCCGAGCGGACGAGCTGGTGTCCCAGGACGGCCGCTAGCCCCCCGCGGGCCTGCCCGGGCTTCCCCGGATTCTGTAGAAAATACATCCTTTTTGTGCCATACAAATCAGTTACACTCAGAGTCAGAGCTTTTCTTCGACCCCGTTCTGTAGGCAATAACGCGCTTCGGCCTCAGCTCGAGATTAGGAGTTCAAACAATGGTGGCCCGGCCACCGCTTCCCCAGTCAGAGCTAAGGACAGCTCCCCGGCCTGCCTCTTCACGTCCTCCCCGGCCGGAATCCGCCGTCATTCAAAATCAAATAAGTGGTTCTAGGAGAATATCAATGTTCTTCAAATCAAAGGAACAGTTTTAAAAAAGTATTACATATTTTTGAAGACTCTACAACTTGTTCCATTGTTTCTCCATGATTGTTACACCAATAGCTTCTCTCTCTCTCTCTCTCTCTCTCTCTCTCTCTCTTTCTGTTTTTTTCCTTTCTTTTTATCTCATTGAGCTGGTTCTTTGCTGTCATCGTTCTAACATAACTTACTGGGAAACGTGACATGACAATCCTCAGCCGCTGTGTTTTCCGATGGTATCTCTTTACTTTGATTAGTGACGCGTATGCGGTGTCACTTGTGTTGTGTATAGCTAAAGCCATATTTCCAAGCCCGGGGTCCAGCACCAGGGGCTCCGGGAATTAAGCTCATAGGAGAAACTTATTTTAAACAGAGCTTTCTCTGTCTACCTTGACCGGAATTGGAATTTTAAAATGATGTGTCCATTTTTGTTGTCGTTTGCAGGCTCTTATTTTTCTCTACTTAAACATTATTGCCCTGTAACAAGGCTCTTGAGTTAATAAAAGTTATCATCTCTAAGAATTCATTTTCTACGTTTTCTAGCAAGTAGAAGGAGGTCATCTTGAGTCGGGCCAGTTCCTGGCCTGATGAGAGCTGCAGGTGCCTCTGGGCAGAAAGTAGCAGGAGGCCACGGCCGGTGCCGGGCGCTGCCCCGATGTCCCCTGGCTGCCGCGACGTGGTCCCCGGACCTCAGACGGGCGGCCGCGGCAGGAGGGCTGCAGCGAACCGCTTGAACCGTGTCCAGGCCAAAAGAGCACACATTCTAAACACCTCATAAGGAAAATACAGCGTCTAAGTTCCCATCGGTCTTCAAATGCTGCTATTAGAGTTCACGGACTTCCTTGCATGTGTCGAGCTTTTTGTTTGGGATGGAATAGCACGGAGAGAAAACCCTTTACACCTAGTGCTTCGTCTGCTCTGTATTTCTCTCAGGGTGGCCAGTATTTTGACGTCTTTTATCCCGCTTGAGAGCTGTTTGAGATGCGTACTGCTAGTGATTCTAGGTTCTTTTGTCTCTGGCATAAGACTATATTAAAGTTCACGTTAAATGTCTTGATGCATAAAAGATAAAAATGTGGCTGCTTTTAGGATCTGTATTTTAATCGAGGTCTCGGGTGTCCATGGAAACATTGTGGAAAGCCGATGTGGTGTCACTTAACATCCACCCACGATGTTTATTTCCTTGTGTCCCTGGAGGAAGATCACGGGGGGGGTGGGGGTGGGGGGTGGTTCTGGGTTAGGAGCCAAGTACTAACTAAAAAGATCGCCCCAGCTGAAAGTGGGAAAGGCCACTTTGCGAGAAGAAACACTTCCTGAGAAACTTGACAAGTTACCTATCCATTTTACCATTATGAAATTTATAATTTAAAAAAAAAAAAGTTTAGATGCCTTCTCCTTTTGAGGGAAAAAGGGTGCTTTTTATTGTATAAAGCAGCGTCTTATGTATTTTGATATACCATTGTTTGAACTTCCGTCTTTAGCTGATAGACTCTCAAATATCCTTGATTTTGGATGTTCAGTATGTGTGTGAGAGAGGGTTCTGGGAAGACTCTCTTCTGCCCTAGATAAAAAGCAAAATATCCACGATTGGGTGATTGTATAAAGCTCAACCTGTAAGAACACCTTTTTGTCGAGGTTTTATTTCTGCTCTTTATTGAAGACAAACATTCACCAAAAAGGGGGGGAAAATACGTTTTGAGAGAGACTAATTTTCTTTGACAAGAGTATTATTTAATATTTTGGCCTATTAAAGTTTTCCTAGTTAGTACTCAGACTCCCTGTGCTAATTGTTCAACTTATATATTATTATATAGATACACTGTTTATTCTGTACCAAACTGATTTCAAAAGTACTACATTGAAAATAAACCGGTGACTGTTTTTCTTCATAAAGTTCTGCGTTCTTTCGGCATCTTCACTCTTTCCAAAATGTATCTGTACATCAGAAATGTCACTATTCCGAGTGTCTTTTTAGTGTGGCTTTAGTATGGCTTCCTTTTAATATTGTACATACATTGTATCTTTGTTTTATGGTAATAAGTAATAAAAATGTAGACTTCATATTTTGTACAAAATGTCCTATGTACAGAATAAAAAAAAGTTCATAGAAACAGCAAAAATAGGTAAGTGGCACAATTATTTTTCTTTAGAAGATATCTGTAACTTTACGCTTTAGTGAAATGTTAAGTACCTACATATTTTTTAACATTTTGTAATTCAAAACTTTTTGTTCTGACATTGTTTATGAAGAGAAAACTTCATACACGTGCCATTTAATATGCTCTTTTATCCAATTTTAAAAAAGAAAAACCTCTAAAAATGGTGTATTATATGGACTAAATAAAGAACATGTGAATTTTATTGCTCATCATGACACTAAATTTAGCCATGGTGTTGGGCCAGCCAGGCCTGGTGGTTCTCAGGCTTCCCTTGGCCCTTCCGGGGGCTGCTGTTCACCTCCCTTGGGGGGAAAGTAGAGGTGCCTTTCCACCCCCTCTCCGCTTTGCGTAGACGAGTGTGAGACAGAGCAGTTTATAGGATTATTTGAGCCCAAATCGTGACGTTCGAGATTCTTGAAATTACTGTCCTGGGAACAGAGTAGAAGCTCTGGGAATCTGAACTTGGAGTCTGGGCGGACCCACCCCCGTCTTCATGGGGGACCTGCCTCATCCTCACTGACGCCATGAATGAACAGTCAACACAACAGGCCGAGAATCGAGCTCTTCCCCCGAGTCATTGCCACAAACCACCCAGAGCCCCATGGGAGTTTGGAGAACCACACGTGCCCCACTTCCCCCCGGGGGCAGGTGCACTGGGTCAGAGGACCCCTTAAGTGTGGTGCACCTGGGCCCTGGCCATGTCCGGCGGCATCTGCAGCTCAGGGGTCCCCGGGAGACTCCGTAAAAGGGGGCGCATGCCGCGAGCCCAGCCTCCAGCTGCTCCTGGCCCCAGGTAGCAGGTGGAACCGGTCTGTGTCCTTCCGGGAGAACCGGTACGTTGTGCCAGGGGCTCGGGAGGCTGGGCTGCTTCACTCAACTCCCACGGCCGGCCAGAGTATTTGCCGCTGTCCCCCTCATTGACAGGTGAGCACATGGGGACACCAGAGGGCACATCACTTGCCCAGGGTCACAGAGGTGCTGAGTGGAGCCCGGCTTCAGCCCAGGCAGCGTGATCCTGGAGTCCATCTGTCCATCCCCTCGCCGCAGCAGGTGGGACATCTAGAGGAACCCCTGGGCGGGGTGCAGGGGGTGGCTCTGAGCACGGGAGGGCTTCTCACCGTGCACTTGGCTTCTAGAACTGGAGGGACCCAGGAAGCATCCAGCCCCACGGCCTTCACACTTCGGAAGCTACGTTCTTACATAAAGTCAAGGTTTGTAATATTTCAATGACCAAAAAAAAAAAAAACAGGCACGTGACACCAACTTTCCCCCCTGCGGGGACCAGCAGCACAGCTGCTTCTGTCCCGGGCGTTGGCTTTATAACGTCCCCAAACGAACCTGCAAGTGTATCAGGACTTCGGCTCGGCGACGGGGTTTATGCAAGATTTCCTTTGGGGAGGAAAAGCCGATTCCGGTGTCCGAAAGTTGCAGACCCCCTGGACGGACCGTCTGGAGAAGGAAATGGGAGCAGCGGCGGGAGAGGCGCCCGGCCCCACGCGCGCTCTGCCAAAGCCTGGGTGGGCCCCGCAGCCTCGTCCACCTGCCTCCCAACGGGGTGGCCCGGGGAGACCCCGACTGGCTCCCCGGGGCGCTTCTAGAAACCGCTCAGCACGTGTGGTTTATCTTAGAGGCTGATGCGTCGGTGGTCACTCACCATCGCGCCAGGGTTCCGGCCCCCGGGGACGCGGGGGGCGCAGCAAAGTGCGCTCCAGGGCCCTGCGGTGGCTTACGGGGCTACCGTCGGGGACCACAGGTACGTCCCAGACCCCCCCTGGCTCACTTGCCCCGCGGAGGACCTGGGTGCCCTGCGAACAGCCAGGGAGGGACGCCCTGGGAGCGCGGAGCCAGGCGCCTTCGGGCCGCGGCTTGCATGCAGCAGCCGGGTCCCCGGGGCGTCTGGTCCTGGTCCGGGTGCTCGGCCTCTGCTCCCCCACCCCCACCCCCAGCACACAGGATCCGCTCACGGTCGGGGTAAGGATGCCTGGGACGTTGGGCGGCCCCGCACCCTGGAGCAGCACACCGAGAGGTCGGCCCCGGGTGGCCTGTCGCTGGCCCAGCCGCAGCCACCTCCTTGGCATCTTCGTTTCTGTCTCTGAAATGCATCTTGGAGAAACCGGCCGCAAATTAATTGTGAATGTAAAGGCACCTTGTAGCCGGTGACTGCGCCACGGTCGTCGCCTGCTCTGCCCTGCTTGGGGTTTTCTCCGGGAGCCCACGCTCCGCCCCTAACATGAGCATGTGGGGGTGAACACGAGAGGACAGAGTGTTTAGGGTTCCCCCAGCAAGAAGTTAGTCCAGGGACGCCCGGGTGGCTCAGCAGTTGAGCATCTGCCTTGGCCCAGGGTGTGACCCCGGGGTCCTGGAATCGAGTCCCGCGTCGGGCTCCCTGCAGGGAGCCTGCTTCTCCCTCTGCCTGTGTCTCTGCCTCTCTCTCTGTGTGTTTCTTATGAATAAATAAATAAAATCTTAAAAAAAAAAAAGTCCAGACGGAGCACACTGCCTGAGACCAAAGCGGGGTCACCTCCTGAACAAGACTTGGCCCTGAGGCTGGGCAAATGTTGGGGCACCGCTGAACCCACAAAAACCAGGCTGACCCCCTCGGCCACACTCCGTGGCTGCTCTTGAGCCAAAAAGCAAACCACGTCCCCGGTAAGTCTTACAGTTCGATAAATTGTTCTCTTTTGTTCCGTGTAGTCGAAATCCAGATGGTTCTGCGGCGGAAGGAGAGCCGGAGGTCGCTTCTTGCAGAACCGTTTCCCTCCTGAGTTTCAAGAGACCAGAATAAAAAGCGCGCCACGTGCGGGCCGCGTGAGCGGGGTCGCCCAGCGTCAGGTGCAGAGGGCCCGGCTTCCCGGAGCCTGAGTGGCCTGGTGGCCCAGGGTGCGGTGGCGCGGGGCTGCTCCCACGTTAGGGACGCCCGAGACCATCCCAGGTGCGTCCTTCCCTGGAAGGACCCAGAAGGAAGCAACACTGCTACTCTCGGTCACGGTTTATGACAGCGAGGACCCGGGTCGGGTCAGCCGCGGGAGAAGGGGCGTCGGGCGGCCCCCGAGAGGCTAGGCCCGCAGCCCGACGGCCCCTCCCAGGGCGCTGCTCCCGGCCGAGCGCGTGGTGCCAAGCGGCGAGGTGCCCCGGAGCCTGGCCACGCAGGGTGTTACGGGCCGAGGCACGTTTACTGGCTGCTTTGTGCCTCGCCCCCCAGGCCGGCTGACACCGTGCAGCCCACAGCCGCCCCCGACCCCGTTGGCAGCGTGGCCGGGACAGCGTGGCCCAAGGACCCCAGGGAGGAAAAGAGGCTCATCCGGCAGGAACTTCCCAGGGCTTGGGGCGACCTGCCAGGAGCTGGGGGCAGTGGCCGGACGGAGGTCCTTGCAGCCAAGGGAGCGGGGGTGCAGAGAGGTCCCTAACCGGCGTCGAGGGGCCGGGAGCCCGCGGTCCCTCCCGGGCCTCTGACTGCTCCTCCCACGACACGACACAGGCGGACAGAGGACGGGCCTTCGGGCTCGGTCAGGGGACCCGCTTTCCAGTAACCCGTTGGAGAAGGTGGAGGATTCCCGGGCCGGGCTCCCAACCTGCTGACGGAAAAAGAACAGGCCCTGAGACACATGGGCCGCTGTCGGCAACCCTGGGGGGACCCCGCTCAGTTCCGTGCGGCGGCTCGGGGTCACTTGTACGCAACGTCAGAATTAAATACGGGACACAGAACCTCACTTTCAGGCACGGCCACTGTGCCACCAGCACCTAGTACCTAGCAACGTAGACGCCCAGCCAAAGCCTCCAGAGTGCAGGAATCCCCGGCAAAAGAAACCTCATTCATTTACTCATTCACTCATTCACTCATTCACTCATTCATAGGCAGCATGACGGACACCTGGGTCCCCTGCCCAAACTAAAAAGCAGTCAACAGGGGCAGCCTGGGTGGCTCAGCAGTTTAGCGCCACCTTCAGTCCAGGTCCTGATCCTGGAGACTAGGGATCGAGTCCCGCGTCCGGCTCCCTGCATGGGGCCTGCTTCTCCCTCTGCCTGGGTCTCTGCCTCTCTCTCTCTGTGTCTCTCATGAGTAAATAAAATCTTAAAAAAAAAAAAAAAAAGCGGTCAACAGCGACTAACATCCTCTCTTACTAGCATTTTCTCCAGCCTGGAGATTGGCACGACTTCAAGTCCAAGCAAGCATGTCATCGGGGAGGAGACCCAGGGCCACCGAGGCTCGGGCAGCGTAGAGCCCGCGTCTCCAAGTCCTGACGCCCGCATGGCACCAGGTGAGACCCGAAGTCTCCACCCAAGCGACACTGGGCCTGCGTCAGGTCTCTGTTGACCGGGCGCGGGTCGCCACCACCCATCTGCGCCCCAAAGCATGACTGAGTGCTTCATGTCCTTAAGGGACGAGAAAGGACCAGCCAAGTCGGTTCCTCGAGAATGAATTGCATTAAAGCCTTATTATCCTTCATCCGACATGCTCTTCCTCCACTTCTGGCCCTACAGTGTACCTTCATGAAATGGCAAACATAAATTATAGTAGTTTCTTCTATAATTCCATACTTGGAAAGAGGTGGCGATACTGTGTCTTCCTCCCCAATCCTACTCTGCTCCTGACCTATGAAATCCAGAATTCCGGGAACCCTGGTCTACTTCAAAGTCCTCATTTTACGGAAAATGAAGTAGACTCAGAGAAAGAAAGCCCCTAACTAGTGAGTGCTGCAACCCAGCGGGTTGGACGTGGAAGTTTGGGGGTTTCTTTTTTTTAAAGATTTTATTTATTTGAGCACGAACTGCAGGGTGGGGGGGGGGCAGAAGGAGAGGGAGAGAGAATCACAACCAGACTCCCCGCTGAGTGCAAAGCCAGAATGCAGGACTTGATCCCACAACCCCAAGATCATGACCTGAGCTGCAATCAAGAGTTGGATGCTCAGGACGCCTGGGTGGCTCAGTGGTTGGGCATCTGCCTTCGGCCCAGGGCGTGGGATCAAGTCCCGGGATCGAGTCCTGCATCGGGCTCCCTGCATGCAGCCTGCTTCTCCCTCTGCCTGTATCTCTGCCTCTCTCTCTGTCTCTGTCTCTCATGGATAAATAAATATTTAAAATAAATCACTTTAAATAAATAAATAAAATCTTAAAAAAAAAAAAAAAAGAGGTTGGACACTCAACCGACTGAGCCCCCTAGGCGTCCTGGTTTGGACGCGTTTAATAGGACCTCAGAGTTGTGTAGCTGTGGGCAGCCCCTTATGCTGCTGCCCCTGCGTTCTTTCTAGGTTGTGGATTTTTCTTAATGCCTCGAGGAATTGCATATTTGAAAGGTTGGTTTGAGATAGGTGGTGAGCCTCTTATGGAAACATTTTTACTAAGTAAAAATTCAGATGTTTCCTGAATAGAAAAATTGTCCCATATTAAAACCTAAGTTTCCCAGAACCTTTGGAAGAAGGCTTTGGAATCATCTTCGGTCTGTTGTTCAGGATGGACCAGAAATGCTCAGTCATCTATAGCCACACATTTTCTAACTTAAAAAAAAAAAAGAAGAAGAAATGCCCATATTTTCTACCAGTTGACCTTGTAAAACTTGAATACAAAAAAAAAAAAATCAAAATTAAATCCAGCCTCCCAGGGTGAAAATTTTACCTCAGTGAGGACAGAAGGATTCCAGACACCAGATGTCTGGGCCTGCAGGCCCTGGGACTCAGGGAGCCTGGGACGATGGCCTTGACGCTCATGTCCCCCCAGCCCCGCCCTGCCTCTGTCTCCATCTGGTGGTGGCACAGCCCCACACCCTCGGCCAAGCCAGAAACCCAGCCTGGAGTCGTAAATCCTGGAGATTGTGCCTCCAGACCCATCTCTCTGCCTGCCCTGTCCCACCTTTGCTCTTGGCCTCTATCCTTCCCTCGACAGCATCTCAAAACAGTGATCACGTCCCCCTCTTGTTTAAAACCCTTGAGGGGCTTCACATGGCACTCAGATGAAGCCTGAACTCCTTCCCACGTCCCATGTGTCCATCACTGGCCTCTCTTTCTCACCTCTTTTCCACCCCAGGGCCTTTGCACAGGCCATCATTGCCCACCCCCATCCCCAGAGTCGCATGGCTGACTTCTTTCTATCCTGCACGTGTAAACGTCAGTGTTTTCTCCTGAGAGCGGCCTTCTCTGACCACCCTGTCAAGCTTGGGAACTCCCCATTTCCTTCCGAGCCCTGATACAATCTGTAATTATATTTGTTTCTTAGTCAAGTGCTTCCACCAGTAGATGGGGACCTCAGCAGCTCTTTCATTTGTCCCCTACTACTCAGCTCCATCCCCATGCAATAGGGTACTTGGCTCACTGGGTGAAGTGGGTGAGGGTGCAGAGGGCTGGGACACACACCAGGGACAGTGTGTCTGCAGCAGGAAGGGCCGTGGGAACAGGACGCCTGCTCGTTGCAACATTTTGATGCTCAGCATCGAGGTGCTGATGAGCAACACAGACATCCCACTTCTGTGTAACCAGGACAGCCCAGCAAATCAGGTTCAAACGTGCATATCACGACAGGGAAGGGCAAGACTACAGGGGGGCTCCCCCCGTGAAAGTGGGGAATGCTCCAAGCAAAGGGACACATAAAAGATCCATGGATGGGGGAGGCATGAAGTTTTGCTGGGCTAGGCTGTCACCAGAGTGGCCAGGGAGAGTGGCCTCGACCCTGCAGGGCTGGGTCACTGAAACCCACCAATTCTTCTAAGGAATTTGGACTCTAGCCTGCAGGCAGTGAGAAGGTGGTAAGGAATTCTACGCAGGGGGTCGATAAGGTTAGAGGTGACAGGTGACACTCCAGTCCCTCAAGTGGAATGTACCCTTTGATCACCGGGTCAAGGCTGAAGACTGGGAAAACAGGCCCAGATGGCTTCATCTGACATCTTGTGTTAAGCACAACGGAGCAACGTGTTCAAGATTCCCAAGAAAATAGGAGGCAAGGATGATTAGGGGTTTTTTGTTTGTTTTTGTTTATAGCCAGTGAATCTGATAATTGGCTTTGAAAAGCAGAGAAAGAATCACAAGGATGCAAGAGTTCCTTCCCTTGAGCCCTTCCTGAGGAACGTCCTACAGAACAAGCTTCAGAAAACCACAAAATCAGGGCGTCAGGTGGTCAAGCATCTGCCTTCAGCTCAAGCCATGATCCCAGGGTCCTGGGATCGAGCTCCGCATCAAGCTCCCTGCTCAGCCCAGAGCCTGCTGCTTCTCCCTCTCCCTCTCCCTCTGTGCCACCACCCCTCTCCCCCCACTCATGCTCTCTCTCTCTCTCAAATAAATAGATAAAAATATTTTAAAAACAAGTTTTTTTTTTAAAGAAGGAGGCTTTAATGTCTCTCAGATTCAGACATCAAATTAAAAAGAGAATTTTTTTTTAAATTTAGAAGCAAAGTAGATCTAAATAAAATAAGGTGGATCATGCAGATGGACATCAAACTCTAGTCTTTAAATCAGAGAACACTGCTTTTTAAGTTCACCTGCAATATTTATGAAAACTGATCACATACTAAGCCACAAAAATCTGAAATTCCAAACAGAATAATACAACAGCACTCTGCCTGCCATGTGACAAAACTGGAAATTAAGAACAAAACGTCCTCAAAGGTCTTTCCACCTGGAAATTTTTAACCCACCAAATAACTCCAAGATCAAGAGAAAAATACAAATTCACTGCAGCATTTCTCAGAATAATAGTAACTAAACAGTGACATATCAATCTGTGGGATGCAGCCAACACTATACTTAGACATAAATTCATAGCTTTCAAAATCCGTATCAAAAAATTTTAAGTAAGTTGAATAGCCAACATAAAAAGCTGCAAAAAGGGGTGTCTGGGTGGCTCAGTTGGTTAAGCATTGGGACTTATTTCAGCTTGGGTCAGGATCTCAGGGTCATGAGATCGAGCCGTGTTGGGCTCCACATTCAGCAGGGAGTCTGCTTCTCACCCTCTCCCTCTGCCCCTCCCTCTGCTCACTCTCTCTCTCTCAAATAAATAAATCTAAAAAATTGTATTTATTTGACAGAGAGAGAGAGTACATATGCACAAGCAGGGGGAGCTGTGGGCAGAGGAAGAGGGAGAAGCAGGCTGAAGGCAGATGCCCAACCGACTGAGCCACCCAGGGACCCCTAAAAAAATGTTTTTTAAGTTACAAAGCAACAAGGTAAAAAAAAAAAAAGCAACAAGGTAATATTATTAAAAGCAGAAAGTAAAAGGATGTCTAACATCATTAGTTATTAGGGCAATGTAAATTAAAATCATTATAATCTACAGCTACGTGAATAACTATAATTAAAAACCTAACGATATCAAGTATTTAGAGGGTAGAGTAACAGGAGCTCTCATTCATTGCTGGTGAGGATGTGAAATGGTGTGGCCACTTTGGAAATCAATCTGGTAGTTTCTTTCAGATTAAACATATACTTTCCACTTACCATATGGCCCAATCATTCCATTTGTAAGCCTTCCTAAATACCAGAAAAAAAAGTGTTTACCCAACAGAAGTGAAATCATATTTCTTCCAGTCTTATATCAGAATGTTTAGAGCAGCTTTGTTGACTTTTTTAAGGAGGCTCAAACTCACAACACTTAGATCGAGACCTGAGCTGAGGGCCAAGAGTCAGATGCTCAACCACTGAGCCACCGAGGCACCCTGCAGCTTTACTTTTAATTGTCAAAAATTGAAACACAAAATACCCACCAACTGTGAATGAAAAACAAGTTGGTTGTATCCATACAATGGAATACTCCTCACCAATTAAAAAAAATTTTGAATTGATACATTCTGATACATTTAATGTGGATGAATCTCAAAAACTTTAAGTGAAAAAATTTAGATACCAAAAGCTACATGATGTTTGATTCCTTTTGCTATGATCTTTAGGGCAGAGGAGCTCTAGAAATCTGATCAGTGGTTGCCAGGACCTGGGGTGAAGAAGGAACAACCACAGAAGGGCATAAGGCAGCTTTTTGGGAGGTGATGGGGAAACTCCACATCTTAATTGTAGTGGTAACCACACCGCTTATCTGTGTTTGTCAAAACTTACAGAATATTATGTTTAAAGGTGTTAATCTTGCCATATTTAAACTATATCCCAATAAACCTGCCTTAAATAAATAAGCAAAAATTTTAAAGTAATAAAAACTAATATTGGGTCCAATGATTTGACGGAACACCAAGGGTTGGTCTGAAAAGAAAGCAGAGTGTAACAACAAAAACATTTTTTATTATTCTAAAAGCAATAATTCATTAACAAAAAGAAATTGAAAAGAATTTTAAAAAAACAGAAAGTAGGAATAAAGAAAAAAGGGTTGAAATTTAGTGAAGTTTGAAACCAGAAAAAAAGTAAAACTGATCAATTACTTTTCAAAAAAATCAACAAATCGGGCAGCCCCAGTGGCGCAGCAGTTTAGCGCCGCCTGTAGCCCAGGGCGTGATCCTGGAGACGGTGGATCGAGTCCCACATCAGGCTCTTTGTATGGTGCCTGCTCCTCCCTCTGCCTGTGTCTCTGCCTCTCTCTCTCTCTGTCTCTATGAATAAATAAATAAAATCTTTAAAAAAAATCAACAAATAAATGAGTCACTAGCCAGTTGTTTTTTTTTTTTTTAATGGCACATGTCAACCCCTAAATATCCAAAATAAATAATAACAAATGAAAAATAAGCATTAATACAGAGGACATTTTTTAAAATCATAAGAGACTGCTTTGCACAATAGTTGTAGATAAATTTGAAACCCATTTGAAATGGATAATTTTCTAGGAAAATATAACTCAAACTAACCCCAGACAAGAAAGTCTAAACCAGAAGTGATTTTAAAAAATGCTTGAAGAAACTCCACTTAACCATGCTGTATTAATCAGGGTTTTCCAGAGATATAGAACCAACAGGATCGATGGATGGATGGGTGGGCAGATGGACAAACAGGTTCATGTTATTACAGAGGCTGGCAAATCCAAAATCTGCAAGGTAGTCTGGCATGCCAGAGATCCAGGGAAGAGCCAGTGGTGCAGTTCAAGGCTGAAGACCATCCGCTGTCAGACTTTTGGTCTATTTAGGCCTTCAACTGATTGGATGAGGCCCATCCACATTATGGAGAGCAATCTGCTTTCCTCAAAGCCCACGATTTAAATGTTAATCTCTTCCCAAAACACCCTTACCGAAACATCCAGAATATGTTTTGACCATGTATCTGGGTACCATGGCCCAGCCAAGTTACCATAGAAAACGATCTATCACAAGTCCACCCCATGTCAATGTGGCACCCACAAGCTTCTCCTTAATCCATACTTAATCTCCAAACAAGGACAAAAACAAGGTCATAACTCCACACATGATACATGTGAAAACACCCTGCCAGGATAGGGTGTGCTCAAAGAAAGAATGCATTAAAGAAGAATGTTAAAAGTGCACAGGAGTCAATTTGTAGAGGCTTTCGCTGTTCCAAATGGAGACTGATTTGAGCACATCTATGTTTGGATGAAACAAGGAGGTTCCAAAACAGTGTGCATAGAATCATAGTATGTGCATACCCATATATATAGTAACTTAAAATGTAACATATACCAAATATCATAGAATATGTGTGTATATTTATATATTTATATATATAAAACATTCTAAGTTTCTTCACCTATTAACGTTATATATATAACATTATATATATAAGTATTCTAAGGATGTCTATCTTTCTGGAACATTCTGGAATACCTGCACTGATTTTACAAACAGACATCACCTTATTAAGAAATCGTGTCATGGGATCCCTGGGTGGCGCAGCGGTTTGGCGCCTGCCTTTGGCCCAGGGCGCGATCCTGGAGTCCCAGGATCGAGTCCCACGTCGGGCTCCCGGTGCATGGAGCCTGCCTCTCCCTCTGCCTATGTCTCTGCCTCTCTCTCTCTGCGACTATCATAAATAAATAAAAAATTCAAAAAATATATTAAAAAAAAAAAAAGAAAGAAATCGTGTCAGAAAGGGAGACAGAACATAAAGACTCCTAACTCTGGGAAATGAACTAGGGGTGGTGGAAGGGGAGGAGGGCAGGGGGTGGGGGTGAATGGGTGATGGGCACTGAGCGGGGGCACTTGACGGGATGAGCACTGGGTGTTATTCTGTATGTTGGCAAATTGAACACCAATAAAAAATAAATTTATTATAAAAAAAAAGAAAAAGAAAATTAAAAAAAGAAATCGTGTCCAATGCCTCAGTACAGCGTCCAAAACAGCCAGGCCCAGCTTGCCTTTAGGCTGTGATGCAGACTTGTAGTCCCCCTTCTCACCACCACGGGTCACCAGGAGGCGGGCCACCAGCCATCTCCCTGCCACGCCCCTGCATATGGAACACCTGCTTTGAGCCTCCACCCCTTCAACCCTTTTTACATAATCCCTTGTCTGGGGATCCCTGGGTGGCGCAGCGGTTTGGCGCCTGCCTTTGGCCCAGGGCGCGATCCTGGAGACCCGGGATCGAATCCCACATCGGGCTCCCGGTGCATGGAGCCTGCTTCTCCCTCTGCCTGTCTCTCTCTCTCTCTCTCTCTCTCTCTCTGTGACTATCATAAAAAAAAAAAAAAAAAAAAAAATCCCTTGTCTGTTCCTTAAACTGAACTCTGTCCTCCTCGACATGTGCTTCCAGGACCACACATTCTAAAGGACTTTCAATGAAATTAAACTCCGTGGAATAAGAGGAACAAACACCAGCTAATCAGTTACATTTCTCCTGCCTGGCAGTCACCGGCTCTTCAAAGCCCGAAGAGGGGGAAACACAGACACAGCACTTCCTGAGCGCCGGCGACAGGCTGGACTGTCCCTGTGCACGCAGCGTCTTACTGAATTCTCACAGGCTGGTGGTGTTCGTCCCCATTTTTCAGATGAGAACACTGAGGTTCTGAGAGATTATGTGATTAACCCAAACTCACTAGTCAAAGGTAGAGTCGGAATCCAGAGGCAGGCCAGTGGGCTCCTAAGGCCTTGCTTTGCCCTCTGGAAAGCCCTCACTGGTCCCCAGATCTACGGAGGAAGCAACTGAAGCCCGGTGTGTTGGCGGCAGACGCTCGGGCCTCAGGTGTCCAGGTATGCAGAACATGCCCTTGCTCGTGCTCCCTGTGCCTTCAAGTCCGGGATGTACCCAGCCACGGCCAGTGCAGAAATATGAAGGCCTGGCGTCTCTCTCCGGCTTGCCGTGCTGTTCAAAATTCAAAAAGAACAACAGTCAGGGGCACCTGCCTCCTCCTTCCTAGGAGAAGCCGGGTCGTGGCACGGTGAGCCTCCACCTGCTACTCGGGCCCGCCCCCGCCCCGCCCCCGCCCCGCCCCGGCCGCTCCCGCACCTGCTCTCCCCGGTGCCCGAGGCAGGGGCGCTCATCTCCAGCCGCGCCGCCTCGCCTGTCTCCCGACGCCCGACCCCCGACCCCCGACCCCCGGGCGCCCGGCCCGCGCCCATGCCCGCCCCAGCCGCTCCCGGTGCAGATGAAGGTGCGGAGGCGAGCAGAGCTCCCAGGGCGCGGGAAAATGACGCAAGCGGCGCGCGACGGGCACCCCGAAACGCGACGGCTCCGCTCCCGCCCGGGGCACTATGGGGATTACAGGCCCCAGCCCGACTCCGGGTCTCGCGGGGGAACGAGATTCACGCGGGTAACCTGCAGGCGGGAAGGGGCGGGCGAGGCTTCCAGGCCTCCGAGCAAAGTCCCGCCCCCTGCCTGGGATGGGCCAATCCCGAGGCCTCTCCGTTCCGGGCGCAGCGATTGGTCCCCTGGATCACCTGACCGCACCGGCTCTCGGTCACGTGACCGCGGCGGAGGCGTTCTCCGGTTGCCTGTGGCGGGAAAGGGCTGCGGCGCTGGGCCCGGGCCCGGAATCGAGGACGGCGGCGCCAAGGGCTTCCCGCCGGGGCTGGGGGGGCCCGGTGGGTCACCTGCTGGGGGAGGGGCCCGCCTGCCGGGCCGCGCGGTGGCCCGAGCGGGGCCTCGGGGGCTGACGGTGCAGCGGCGTGCTGAGCAGGGCGGGGCCTCCGTCCTCGGCCCGCGTCGGCCCGTGTCGGCCCGGGCTCGGGTGCCGGGCCCCTGGCGTTCGTCCTAGTTCTGTGAGACGCAGCTGGGTGAGCTCGAGGATGGGACTCAGCCATTCCCCGCGGGCAGCGTCCCGCCCCGCCAGGTAGGAAGGAGCGCCGAGGGGCTACTAGGAAGCGGAAGGGGCCCGGAACGGGAAGAGGGGATTGCCTGCCCCTGGGGAGGGCCAGGGGCCTGCCGGGCACGTGACGCCAGCGTGCTGGCCGGGTAGTCCCAGCTCCCCTTCGGGGAGAGGCTGCAGCTGCAGTCAGGTTGAGTATTAGGCCGGGGACCGCCTAGCACAGGGGATTTCACCTGGGGCCTGTTTGTTATTTCACGTTACTAAACCTTGACAGCAGCAGGGAGTGTGGCTGGTAGTGTAGTTGAGGCCCACAGATGGGGCGGGAAGTGGAGGAGCCGGGGCTGAACCCAGGCATCAGCCTGACCAGCCTGCTGACCCAAAGCCAGGTGGCTTCTACAGCCTGAGAAGCGAAGGTGGGCGCGCCAATGAGCACCCCCTCTCCGTGCCTTTCGGGGTCACCCCAGCCCGGATGACACCCTTTTTGCCCACGGGATTGATGACCTTGGAGGATGGAGCCAGCTGCTTCCCAGGCTCCGCTCCCGACTGGGGCACGACCGTCTGGTGTCTTGAGCCCATTAGACCAGGGACAGGAGGGTCTCAGGCAGAGCCAGGAAAAGAGAAGCAATGGGAGTGAGGAGCCTAGAAGCCAGACCTGGAAGGAGGCGTGGGAGAAATGTGCAAGCCCCCGAGAGAACCACCCGCAGCGTCATTCATTCAGTTCAGCGAGTATCTATCAAACACCTGCTCCCAGGCCCTTCTCTCTAGGCACTAGGGATATAGCATTGAGCAAGGAGGTAGAAATCCTCACCCTCCCAGGATTTACCTTCTAGTGCAGGAAAGAGACAATAAACAAGATGCAGTTCATACTGTATTAGAATTGGTGAGATCCACTGGGGGAAAAACAAAACAGAAAAGGTCCAGGGGCTGGGGACAGATTTACATAAAGGGCAGAGAAAGCCGTACTGAGAAGGGGAGTTTGAGGGAAGTGATGGAAGAGCATCCAGGCAGAGGGCACAGCACTTGCAAGAGGTGGGTGGATACCTGCAGCTATTGTTGGTTTGAGGATAGGCAATAGTCAGAGAGGTAACAGGTGGCCCCAAAAAGGACTTGGAATTTTAACCGAGATAAATCCATTATAGGGCTTTAAGACAGCTACACACACACACACACACCCCATGAGTTGCTTTGTCTTCTTACCAAGCTGGACACCACCCCCCCCCCCCCCAGAGGCAGAAGGCAGTATGCCTTTTGTTCCCAAAACCACACTGACATCTGTCATTTTTGCCCAGGACAGGGCGGCAGCCCTCCTCCTTCCGTTTGATCTTCCCATCTTTGATCCCCACTCTAGGCTGTGGAATCTTCATGGGGAAAAGTTGGCCCTGACTGGTCCCATCTTCCTCTGCATCATTCATGGCCTAGGTCTCTGAGCTCTGAGGCTGCCATGCAGGGTGTACACATGCTTAGATGGCCAGTACAGGGATCCCTGGGTGGCGCAGCGGTTTAGCACCTGCCTTTGGCCCAGGGCACGATCCTGGAAACCCGGGATCGAATCCCACATCAGGCTCCCGGTACATGGAGCCTGCTTCTCCCTCTGCCTGTGTCTCTGCCTCTCTCTCTCTCTCTCTCTATCATAAATAAATTAAAAAAAAAATTAAAAAAAAAAAAAAAAAAAGATGGCCAGTACAGGTGAAATCTCCATGTAATGTGCCCTAACAACACCCAGCCTGTGGTCTCAGAGGCTTACCGGTGACAGTTCAGGCCAGAGGTTGCAGGAGGACTATGCCGCACCTCCAAGAGGGACTCAGCCCTCATCCTGAAGACCCCACCTGTCACTTGTGTCCCCAGCCCTGAAATGGGACTGTATTTCCATCATCAGCCCCAGTATCTGGAAACCTGGTGCTCCCAGGTCTCAAAAAGCTTGTGGTCTGGGAGTATAGTTGGGGTGCTGAACCATGGGCCCAGAGATGTGATGCTCACAGCCAAGGGCGGGGCCTGCTGCCATACAATGGAGCATGGCCACTTCACAGCCTTGCCCCCAGTCCCAAAGCCACCCACCAGCCCCATCTGGTCTTCAATAGGAGGGGCTCGCTGGCTGGGCGATCATCACGACACCCCTTGCCTCGCTTTCTCTGTTTTAATAGACTTTTTTTTTGTTTGTTTATTCACTAGAGACACACACAGAGAGAGAGAGAGAGGCAGAGACACAGGCAGAGGGAGAAGCAGGCTCCATGCAGGGACCCTGACGTGGGACTCGGTCCTGGGCTGAAGGCGGTGCTAAACCACTAAGCCACCCGGGCTGCCCTTAATAAAGTTAAAAAAAAAAAAAGTATTAAGATTTACAGGAAAATTGAGAGTGCAGAGTGCTCATATAACCCCACTCACAGACACAGTTTGTCTTGTTATTAATGCCTTATATTAGTCTGGTACATTTGCTACAATTGAGGAAACCATGCTGATACTTTTTTTTTAAATTTATTTTAGAAAGAGCGAGAGTACAAAAGGGGGGGGGGACAGAAGGGGAGAGAGAGAACCCCAAGCAGACTTCCTGCTCCCTGCTGAGCACAGGGCCCCCGAGATCACCACCTGAGCCGAAATCAAGAGTTGGATGCTCAACCCACTGAGCCACCCAGGTGCCCATAGATGGATTATTATGAACTAGAGTCCAGAGTTCGGATTTTCTTTTTTTTTTTTAATTTTATTTATTTATTTATTTATGATAGTCACACAGAGAGAGAGAGAGAGGCAGAGACACAGGCAGAGGGAGAAGCAGGCTCCATGCACCGGGAGCCCGATGTGGGATTCGATCCCGGGTCTCCAGGATCGCGCCCTGGGCCAACGGCAGGCGCTAAACCGCTGCGCCACCCAGGGATCCCTAGAGTTCGGATTTTCTTACTTTTTTCCTTAATTTTTCTGGGCCAGGGTCCCGTCAAGGACACCACATTACATGTAGCTGTCCACCTCACTTTTTCCTGAAGGTGCCATATGCAGAGAGGAGGTTAGAGCAGCACGTAACTGCTTATCTTTTCCTTGGCTTTAAGTCTGTAAATGCTGGGGATGGGGCTGCGTTTTGGTGTTCTGCATGACGGGAGAGCGGAGTAGGATCCTGGGTCCTTGCACAGGCAGGACACTGAGAGGAACTTCACCCTCCATTGTCCCTTGTCCGAACTCTCCCTTGGGTTGTGGGTGGCGGGGAGCAGGGTTTAAAGGGAAGCGAATTTCTGTTTGGGATGATAAGGACATCCTGGACATGGGTGGTGGTGGTAGCTGCACAGATTTGCAAATGTCCTTCAAGGATTGATTGCCCGATTGCACACTTACACGTGGTTAAAATTGTGAGGTTTATGTATTTTTTTACCACAGTAGTTTTTTTTTTTTTTTAAGTGAAGAAATAAAGATGCAATATAAACAAGACTTCTGGCACTCACTTCGGCAGCACGTATACTAAGCAAGACTTCTACTCTTTGCTCTTCAATAAAGGAAACCTGTATATTTCAAAACAAAATGAAAGTGCCCCTTGGAGGCTTTATAAGTAAATTTCCTCCATACACCTGAGGTCAGCGATCTGTGCAGCCGGGGTTCCAGCATAATCACCGTTACTATTACTACTAATAATGGCATTAGTAGGGCTGCCTGTGATGGACCACTCACCGTGCTGGCAGCTTTACCACTTGGTCTCCTTCATTCCTCGCACAGCCCCAGGGGCAGGTATGTGCAATAGCCTCATTTAAAAAAGGGGCACTGGGATCCCTGGGTGGCGCAGCGGATTGGCACCTGCCTTTGGCCCAGGGCACGATCCTGGAGACCTGGGATCGAATCCCACGTCAGGCTCCCGGTGCATGGAGCCTGCTTCTCCCTCTGCCTATGTCTCTGCCTCTCTCTCTGTGTGTGTGACTATCATAAATAAATAAAAAATTAAAAAAAAAAAATTTAAAAAGGGGCACTTAGCACAGAGAGGTTAAGGGACTCACCGGAAGCTACACAGCTGGTAGTAGCAGTGCCAGGATCCTATCAGAGCCAGGCCCTTCTCACCACCCACTGCAGGGCTTGCAACAGCCCGAACTCCAAAACCATCCTCATAACAGAGGTGTGTCCTTCGACAAGCCAGGGGTTGAGGCTGGTGTGTGGCTGCAGGATACTCCATCTGGTCAAAATGAGGACTAGCAGGACGCCTGAGTGGCTTAGCCGTTTAGCTCCTGCCTTCGGCCCAGGGGGTGATCCTAGGGTCCCGGGATCGGGTCCCACATTGGGCTCCCTGCGTGGAGCCTGCTTCTACCTCTGCCTGTGTCTCTGCCTCTCTCTCTCATGAATAAGTAAAATCTTAAAAAAAAAAAAAAAAAAATGAGGACTAGCAAAAGGAGGGGTTAGTCACCTTCTTAAAACAAAAACCCTGCAATAATGGCCATGTTTATTAAGCACATCGCTCTCTATTGTAGGATAGTTTCCCTAAGTATCACCATAGATCTCTAACCCCACAGGGACTGGGCTTTGATGTTCCCCCATAAAAGAGCCCCATAGCAAGTAACTTGGGAAATGTTGCACCTTCCTCTGCCCCCCCAAGATTCAAAGGACCTTTTAGAGGCTCTGAAAATTCCTCTCGTGAAAAAAACTGGTTAAGCTTTGTCTAATCCAGCAATTCCTGATCTTACTTGACCCCAGCACCCATTTTCATTAAAAGAGCCATTGACCGGGGCACCTGGCCAGCTCAGTCGCTACAGCATGCAACTCTTGATCTCACGGTCATGAGGGTCATGAGCCATGCCCACACTGGGCATGGAGCCTACTTAAATGGGAGAAGATATTTGCAAATGACATATCAGATAAAGGGCTAGTTTCCAAGATCTATAAAGAACTTATTAAACTCAATACCAAAGAAACAAACAATCCAATCATGAAATGGGCAAAAGACATGAACAGAAATCTCACAGAGGAAGACATAGACATGGCCAACATGCACATGAGAAAATGCTCTGCATCACTTGCCATCAGGGAAATACAAATCAAAACTACAATGAGATACCACCTCACACCAGTGAGAATGGGGAAAATTAACAAGGCAGGAAACAACAAATGTTGGAGAGGATGCGGAGAAAAGGGAACCCTCCTACACTGTTGGTGGGAATGTGAACTGGTGCAGCCACTCTGGAAAACTGTGTGGAGGTTCCTCAAACAGTTAAAAATATACCTGCCCTACGACCCAGCAATTGCACTGTTGGGGATTTACCCCAAAGATACAAATGCAATGAAACGCCGGGACACCTGCACCCCGATGTTTCTAGCAGCAATGGCCACGATAGCCAAACTGTGGAAGGAGCCTCGGTGTCCAACGAAAAATGAATGGATAAAGAAGATGTGGTTTATGTATACAATGGAATATTACTCAGCTATTAGATATGACAAATACCCACCATTTGCTTCAACATGGATGGAACTGGAGGGTATTATGCTGAGTGAAGTAAGTCAGTCGGAGAAGGACAAACATTATATGTTCTCATTCATTTGGGGAATATAAATAATAGTGAAAGGGAAAACAAGGGAAGGGAGAAGAAATGTGTGGGAAATATCAGAAAGGGAGACAGAACGTAAAGACTGCTAACTCTGGGAAACGAACTAGGGGTGGTAGAAGGGGAGGAGGGCGGGGGGTGGGAGTGAATGGGTGACGGGCACTGGGTGTTATTCTGTATGTTAGTAAATTGAACACCAATAAAAAAAAAAAAAAAAAAAAAAAAAAAAAAAAAAAAAAAAAAAAACACTGACAGCCCCAGGCCTCCAAATTGCCATGCACACTTGCCTGTGCCATACTGGGGGCAACATGCTTTGCAGTACGGGGTCTTGCTTTGTTTTGTCTTCACTCTAGGTGAGGAATGGAAGTGCAGGGAGGCTCGATGTCTTACTCGTGGTCCTCTGCTTGCTCAACTTAGAAAACAGTAGGGGCGCCTGGCTGGCTCAATCAGTAGGGCATGCGACTCGATCTCGGGGTCACAAGTTCAAGCCCCACATTGAGTACAGAGATTAACTTAAAAATTAAATCTTAAAAAATAAATACTAGAGTTTTCAACATAGAGAAACACCAACTGATGTCAAACTTAAAAGAAAAACTGACTGGCAGTGCCAGGAGATGCCAGCAGCTGCTGATAGTATTATAACATCTTCTGATAAGCCATTTTATGTCGTATCCCTTTTAGGGTGAAGAAGAATTTTGTCTTGTCAATAAAAATGTACACGTGTTCCCCTGCCTCCACTCATGGTGAAAGTGACCATTGCACTGAAGTCAAACAAAATCCTAACCTAGCAGGACACTGTGTCCTGTGCTTTGCACTTCACCAGACCCAGGGCATTCTGCTGGAATTTTGTGGTTGTCTCTGTAAAATTTTACATTCTTTGAAGTAGGAGGTTCTTTCTTCCAAGTAAACACTTGTATGCTTAACCTGAGCAGGTTTTTGGATGGTCGTGTGGTTGCTTTGGGCCAGCAGTAGGCTTCCCTCAGCAAGAAGGAAGGAGATTCAGCCTCTGCCCATCCCGAGGTCCTGGGGTGAAAGATCTTATGGAATTTTTGAAAAAGATTTTGGTTGTTTTTTTGAGAGCACAAAGGGCAGAGGGAGAGGGAGAAGCAGACTCCCACTGAGCAGGGAGCTAGATGCAGGACTCAATCCTAGGACCCTGGGATCATGACCTGAACAGAAGGCAGATGCTTAATGGACTGAACCCCCAGGCACCCCATATCTTATGGAATTAAATAAAATTGAGTAAATATCTACCAGAGCCTATTCAGTTTCTAGCCCAACACTGCCCTGCTGGCAAGGAGGGAAAGTCAACGAGGGCAGCAGGCAGCTATAGACACCCCCGCACACACTCCCCTCACTCCCCACAGGGTTGGAGGGGAACAGGACCAGAGCCCTGGAGTTTGGGGATCAGGGGCTGGGGCCTGCAATTACACTGAGAAGCCACTAGGTGTCAGGATGCCTCTGGCTTGGGCTGGGTCCCCGCAGGCTGACAGCGGCACCTGTTCCTCTAAGCACCCTCAGATCACGGTTTGCACCAAGTTCATCCTCTGTAGATGGAAAACAAGCTCAGGGAGCAGGTGCTGGTCAACATTTGGGAGAGAGGGAGGGAGCACTGGAGGCTGGCCCATGCCTGGTGCTACACTGGGGAATGGTAAAATGACGGAACAGGATCCAGCCCGTGCCCTTCTAGGGGTTTACAGTCTCCAGGCAAGGACAGTATCTGAGTCTGAACCCCTGCTCCACCTCGTTACCTGTGAGACCTTAAACAACTACTTCTGCTCTGAACCTGCTACCTCCACGTCCTCCAACTGCAGCAGTAATAACCTCCCATCTCTAGTGCTGTGAATGTACCGGTTCGGACCGGCCAGCTCATCACAGTGGTGCCACAGCCCAGGCATCACAGGCACGACTCCAGCCACAGACTCAGGGGTGCGGGCAATCCCACGGACTCCATTCCTGTAACAGCCTCGCTTCTGACCCAAGCCTCACATTCCACGATGCCATGGGCAACGCACCACGGACGCCAGTTTCAGAGTCCTGCCCCCTTCCTAAGTCAGGACTCATGCAGGGATAGGGCCCTGTGGGGTGCCTGCTGCCACGGCCTATCTGTCCACACTGGTCATTGCCGCCCCCATGGGGTCCCACACTCCAGTGCTGTCTGCAGCCTTGCTGGGCATGTGGGCCTCTTTGGGCAGCCTGCCTGCTAGGGTCCTGTCACCTGGGTGCCATACCCCTCCTGCATCATTCGCTGGGCACTGGAGGCAGCAGGCCCAGAACCTCCTCACTCCAGACCAGGGGAATGTCCCCGTGGTCCAAGATGCTTCATCAACCCTGCTTCTCCAGGACACCTTGCCCACAAGGAAGACGACACCAGTTCTGCTGTCCCTCTTCCATTCCCCTTTGTTCTCCTAAGGGCTGGGGTTTGGGGGAAATAAAAACAAAGTTCAAAAGATCCACAGGCCCCTTCTGCTTCAGCCCCAGGCCAAGAAGTCCCCCTTGAATGCAGAGAAGGAAAAGCAAGAAGGGGTGGGGCAGGATTTCAATATACGTGGTCCCTGCTCTGCATGGTTCCAATACGCAGAAATTTTCATTACTACGGTCTAATAAGATCACATTAGTCCCCCAACAACTCAGTTCAAGTACCAGCTACCCTGTGTCTTAACCGAGTAGCTGCCCCGGGTACAGACTTCGGGGAGCTCTCCAGCATGCAGATCACTCCATGAATGACAGCCGTGCATCGTGATCAGCGACCGTCTGGCGCTTCTTGCAAAGTCCGTGGGTCACTGGTCACCACGCGTGCTCCTCGGTTCCCACACAGCCAGCGAAGTCGGTAGGTGTGCCGCCGTCCGTGACAAATACACTTGATATTTTACCGAAGTGCATCCCGGAAGCAGGGACCTGGCTGTCCCAGGTGAGAGAGCAGCGAGGAAGAGGAGTGTTAACCCTGGAGGTCACAATCGGGGTCCCAGAAGAAAGCGCCGCCGAGGGACGTGGATGCGAGCGGCCAGAGGAGCCTGGCGAGGCCCACGCCACGAGAAGGACCGTGTCCCGAGCCAGTGACATCGGGAAGACTTCACACCGAAGGAGCCCTCGGAGATGCTTCCCACGGCTCCAAGAGCACAGGCAACGCTGGAGCTGATCTCAACCCGGGAGGGCCGGTGACAGCTGGGAAAGGCCCAGAAGAGATGCTCGCAGCGCATCCTAGGTTACACCACGGAACAGGCAAGCCCTGCTCATACTGCTCCTGGTAAGTTTTTTTTCTTATAATTGTGGTTAAATCCTCATAGTATGCAGTGCACCACCTTAACTGCTTCCAAGTGGCCAGTTCTGTGGCATCAGGTACGTTCACACCGCTGGGCAAACAGGGACTGCTCCACAGGCTTGTGTGTCCATGTTGTGCAGAGACACGCTCATCTTTCTGGGTCGTTCCGATTTTACCACCTGTGCTGCTTTCAAACAAAGAAATAAGCACCATCACTCTCAATGCCTCTGATATTTTAAGTTAGAGTGTGCTAAATAAATATTAGTTTTACTGTTTTTATTTGCCTCTGTATTTATAACCAAGGAGAAAGTTTGTAATGTTTGGGAAGTCACTGAACAATCACACTGGTCCGGCAGATTTTTTTTTTCTCTCCACATGTCCATTTAAAAATTACTTTTATTGAGATAAAATTCACCACTTTAATCATTTTAAAGTGTATGATTTGGGGGTTTCTAGTGTATTCACAGTGTCCTGCAACTATCAAGATTGCTTTGCATGGGGACACCTGACGTGGCTCAGTGGGTGAGCGCTGCCTTTGGCTCAGGGCGTGATCCCGGGGTCCTGGGATCGAGTCCTGCATCAGGCTCTCCGTGGGAAGCCTGCTTCTCCCTCTGCCTGTGTCTCTACCCCTCTCTCTCTGTCTCTCATGAATAAATAAAATCTTTTAAAATAAAATAAAGGGGATCCCTGGGTGGCGCAGCGGTTTGGCGCCTGCCTTTGGCCCAGGGCGCGATCCTGGAGACCCGGGATCGAATCCCACATCGGGCTCCCGGTGCATGGAGCCTGCTTCTCCCTCTGCCTGTGTCTCTGCCTCTCTCTCTCTCTCTCTCTCTCTCTCTCTCTCTGTGTGTGTGACTATCATAAATAAATAAAAATTAAAAAAAATAATAAAATAAAAATAAAAAGATTGCTTTGCATAATTTCAGCTTGCAGAATCATTTTTACTGTCCTGTGTGTCTTTTGGTGGACACAGTTCAACCCCCAACAAATGACCTCCCAAGTCCCCAGATATCCCAACAAACCATCTTCATGAGGATGCACTGAGAACTTCGTATTCATACCCCCTCTTCTTAAAGTCTTGAGGAGGGGCAGCCCGGGTGGCTTGGTGGTTTGGCGCCGCCTTTAGCCCAGGGCCTGATCCTGGAGATCCTGGATCGAGTCCCATGTCGGGCTCCCCACACGGAGCCTGCTTCTCCCTCTGCCTGTGTCTCTGCCTCTCTCTCTCTGTCTCTCATGAATAAATAAATAAAATCTTTAAAAAAAAAAAAAGTCTTGAGGAAAGGAAGGGGTGACATTTCAATCAGGAATGGAGGTAAACTGCAAAGGCTTGAATTAGACCCAGGGTTGACGTGTGTATGTGACACATGGGCACTTAGTGCGCATTTGTAACGTTACAGAAATAAGCTGTGACAGGTTCTTAAGAAGAAGAGGAAGGCTTTGATGTGTATATAACTTAGTTGCTGAATAATACTTTTTTTTTTTCTTAGTTTTTTAGTTCTGTTAGAATCACTGTGTAATTCACCTGGAGAGAACAAACGTACTCTGTTTATTTACTCATGCCCCAAAGATTTATTCCACAATAAATGGGAGAGCAAGATGCAGTTCCAAGCACAGACATACTAAGATTTGCCATTATCAAGAGAAAGTCCTTGACCTCATGGAATCAGATTCTAGTTGGGGGCAT
The DNA here is from genome assembly GCF_003254725.2 of Canis lupus dingo. NCBI lineage: Eukaryota > Metazoa > Chordata > Mammalia > Carnivora > Canidae > Canis > Canis lupus. The sequence goes on from NC_064250.1 coordinate 70,162,994, forward strand.
TCACCATGAGTGAGAAGCACAGATAAGTATTGTGCAGAGAAACATGCTCTGAAGACAATAAGGTGATAAAGGGGCAAGTAGTGGGGAAGGTGGTCAAAGAGGTCCTCTTGAGCAGACGGCTGATGAAGAGAAGGCGCTGATGAAGAGAAAGCGTGAACCCTTTAGGACTCTGGAGGAAGAGCATTCTAGAACAAGGGAAAGACCCCCAGGCTGAGGCATGCTTGGTATCACTGGGGACAACAGAGGGTCAGCACACCCAAGGTGGACAGAGGTAGGTGATGGCTTTGGAGGCAAGCCAAGGACTAGATCACTCCAGGCCCAGTGGGCAAACCAAGGACCATTCTCCAACTAAGAGGGGTGTGAAGCCACAGAGTACTGACCACTTTGACCTATGTTTATAAAGACTGTTCCCCTGGGGCCTACGGGTAGCTCTCAAACAGCCCAGGGGAGGGCCAGTAGATTGTCACATAGGATTTTTTTTTTTTAAGATTTTATGTATTTATTCATGAGAGACACAGAGAGAGGCAGAGACACAGGCAGAGGGAGAAGCAGGCTCCATGCAGGGAGCTGATGTGGGACTCGATCCCGGGACTCCAGGATCACACCCTGGGCCAAAGGCAGGCGCTAAGCCGCTGAGCCACCCAGGGATCCCAACATAGGATTTTTAAAAAGCAAAAACCAACTATGTGCTGCCTGTAAGATACCCTCTTTAAATACAAAGGCCCTAATAAGTTAAAAAAAATAAAGGATGGGAAAAGACAGACCATGCCAACACTGATCAAAGGAAAGCCAGAGTGGCTATGCTATAATCAAAGTAAATTATGGGGCAAATAGCACTATTAGGAATAGAGGAACAGGGAATCCCTGGGTGGCTCAGCGGTTTAGGGCTTGCCTTCGGCCCAGGGCGTGATCCTGGAGTCCTGGGATCCAGTCCCACATCGGGCTCCCTGCATGGAGCCTGCTTCTCCCTCTGCCTGTGTCTCTGCCTCTCTCTCTCTCTCTCTCTCTCTCTCTCTCTGTCTCTCATGAATAAATAAATAAAATCTTTTAAAAAAGAATATATAGAACAGGGCACCTGGCTGGCTTATTGGTTAAGCATCTGCCTTCAGCTCAGGGTCATGATCCCAGGGTCCTGGAATCAAGTCCTAGGCGGGGCTCCTTGCTCAGTGGTGAGTCTGCTTCTCCCTCTCCCTCATTCTCTCTCTCTCTCTCTCTCTCTCAAATAAATAATTAAATCAAATCTTTTTTTAAAAATGGCTAGAACAAGTAGAAAATCGGTAAGGATATAGAAGACCTAAACAACACTTTCAACCAACTTGGCCTAATTGATATTTCCTAGAACACTCAACCCAACAGCAGCATAATGAATCTTCTAAGATTGGGAGGTATCCGTGTCTAGATGTGTGTTCAATGTCATGGGGCCACGGGAGGTCACCTGGGGAGCACTGTTAGAGCACAGAAGTGACCTGAAGACTGTGCATCGGGCCACTCCAACCTTTAGTTGGAACGGCACCTGCCTGCCTGGCTCAAAGCTGCTGGAAGGTCAAAATCCAAAATCCTTTAGGGGTAGGGAAGGGGAGGGGTCCAGCAAAGGAGGTGAGGGGGTAGTTTGAAGAGGTGGGGGATCCCTGAGTGGCTCAGTGGTTTAGCGTCTGCCTTCAGCCCAGGATGTGATCCTGGGGTCCCGGGATCGAGTCCCACATCAGGCTCCCTGCATGGAGCCTGCTTCTCCCTCTGCCTGTGTCTCTGCCTCTGTGTGTGTGTGTGTGTGTGTGTGTGTGTCTTTCATGAATAAATAAATACAATATTTAAAAAAAATAAAGGGGGTAGAGAGGGCCCCCCTGTGTCCAAGCTGCCCTGCGGTCCAGCAAGATGAGAACAGATCACTGGGTTTGGCCATGCAGATGCCAGCGACGCCTGGGACAGGAGCACCTGATCGTGTTCAAGGTAGAGTGAGCGCCGGGCCCACCGTCGCTCATTTTCAAGACATTATGCTGGAAACGGCAGCGAAGAGGTGGAGGGGGGCGCGCCGGCAACGGGGCAGGGTTTTCGTTCCTTTTAAAGAAGAGATGCATTCGAGCAGGTTGGGCTTCGCCGGAAAGGATCCAGGAGACAGTGGGAACACATTTGGGAGCCAGGGGAGAATTCGGAGGTGATGCCCACGAGGAAGGATGGGGTCCAGGGCACGCAGGGAGCCGTGGCCGTGGTGGGGGACACAGGTGGTTCTTAGGTGAGAGAAGGAGCAGGACACCTCCGGAGAGGAGCGCGCAGCACAGCGTCAGGGCTCTCTGAGGACCTGTGCGCAGGAGGGACCCTAACCCGCTGTCCTTACACGCAAACTCCCTAACCTCCCCAGTGGGCGGCGGGATGCAGGCCAGGCAGGCCACAGGCTGGCATTCTCCTCTGGCCACTCCCACTGCTCGCTCTGTGGCCAAGGGCAGGAGGCCCAGGTGACCTCGGGAACCGGAGCCTGGGGGCGCCCCCAGGACAGGTGCGCCGCGGGCGGGGGAGGGGCTCCCGGAGCGCGAGGTCTCCTCCGCGCCACCAGGGGGCGCCAAAGATCGCTCCGCCCGCTCGGGGCGCGGGCCCTGCGGCGGGGGGGGGGGGCGCCCCGACCGCGCCCAGCGCCGCTCCGGCCTGCAGGAGCCCGAGCAGGCTCCAGCCTCCTCCTGAGGCCCCTGGACGGAACCGCGAGGTGGTGGGGCGGGGGGGGAGGCCGAGGATGAGCTCATGAGGAAGCTCACCTGCACGAGCGAGGGGCAGGTGCAGCCCGCCTGGCCCAAAGCCGCTGGAAGGTCAAAATCCAAAAGGTGCCCTGTGGCCTGGCGGCGGCGGCCCCTCCGCGGGCACCGGTTCCCTGGCTCTGCTTCCACAGCCACTAACCAAGCACCTGCGTGGGGCCGGGTCCCGATGCGTTCCTGGAGGAATGAGCCATGGACCAAGCACTGAACGAATGAGTGAATGAACGAATGAATGAATGGGCAAGCCCACTATGGTACGTGGAGGCAGAGCAGGGGCGATCCCAGGCGAGGAGCGTGAGGATGCAGGGCCAGCCGGGCTCGGTGCCACCCCAGGGTCGTGGGGGTGCAGGATGGGGATGGCATTGAACCCCCAGCGCGCACCTGAGCCACCCAGGGAAGACGGGCGGGGAATGGACGCGATCTCCTCCGTGTACACAGCTCGCCGATTTCTGATAAGACACAAGCCGCCTAGCAGCCACTCTCCTCCATCAACTTGGACCGGATTCTCTTTCCAGCACGCACCCCCCCCCCCCCCCCCGCCCAATCCCGCGCTGCCCACTGACAAGTGAAAGCAGCTTCTTTTGTGGACAAGGGAAAGATGAGATGCGCTGGGGAGCAAGCAGGGGGAGAGGCCAGGCTCCGGTGGAGCGCCCCCAGCGCACCCAGGGGCAGCTTGGAGGACACCGATGGAGGCGGGCGGGGGGGGGGGGGGCAAAGGGGCGTCTCACGAGAGATCTCCCCCCTACAGCCCCGGGGCAGAGTAGTCAGGGGATAAGGAATTTAGAGTGCTTGGCACCTGGGGAGGGTGAGCACTCCACCAACATTGCCTATTTTTATTATGTGTTAAACACACCAAATACCTTTTATAAAACAGAAATGCAAGCACTTTGGGTCAAGGTATGAACCCTTGTAGATTGTTCAGATGTTTTTTGGTTTCCATCCTCTTAGAAATAACACTTTTAATTTTGAGCCTAGCACACAGAGCTGCAAAACCAAAGCCTGCGGCTCTGCTGCCCTGGCTCAAGGCCAGGTTGCAGCGTCTCTTGGTTGGATGCCCCGGTGGCTGCATCTCCAGGGGTCTCCCGAACGCGCTGACTCACGGTGCAGGCTGCAAGCAGCCTCTCTCACCATCTGCTGGGTTTCTGGGTCTCAGATGCTGTGTGGTCAATTCAGAGTTCACTAACCTGCCCCTAACAGATTTCCCTTTTCATCCCTGTTCCTACCCCCAGAGGACATGGTGGGGGTGAGGGGTGCTCAGTGGAGTGCTTAGCATTGAGTGAGCATTCAGTGTTAGCTGTCGGTGGCATTATTATTATCCCTGACCAGTATGATCACAGCACAAACTGATTGCAGTTGCTTTATCTTTTCCCTGGAAGGTTATTTAGATCTGTCTGGGCATATTACACAAGGGCAGACTGATGGAGGGCAGGAGGATGGGGTATTAATCTGCCCCCTCTTCCGGGAGCTCCTTAAAGACAAGAATCATCTAATTAGTTTCCATGTTCCAGCAGTCCCTGGGGTTGGCACTGGGTAATTGAGCAAGGATAAGCATATTGTATGTATCCCAGTTTTCCAAAGATGATTTGGGGGAATCAAATCATCCCATCATCATCCTACCAATCAGGACTCAGCTCTGTGACTGTGCACTTTGATATAAAAATAACGCCTTTGGTTTCCCTTCCTCCATCCACCCAATTTAAGAAGCAAGTTATGAGTTTGATTTTTCAGAGGCCAATGAACGCTCCTTAGAAGAAACTGTCATCTCTAAACCAAGAATGTGGGCAGCCTGGACTCCCACCCTTATGTCATCTCGGGGTAATGGGGGAGATCCAGGTGGATGGGAGCTGGGGAAAGCTTTAGCTGGCAGGCATCTCAGCCCCCTCCTTGTGCGGCCTCAGATGCGGAGGCCCATGGAATGCCGGTGCCAGCCCCCGCTGCTAGCAGAGCATCAGTATTCTAGGTAGATGTTGTCACCTAGGTCTCCCACTTGGGCATCACAGCATCCGGGGGAGTTGCTTCATGAGCAGCATCCAGCACCCCCAGCAGCAGCATGGCTTTATCCCACGGTTCAGGTGGGCCTCACCTCCTGGCTTCACCTGACACGGCCTCTGCAGTCAGGGCTCCAGCCACAACCTGGAGGCTCCTCTGTCTTTGTAAAGGCGAGTTCCTCTGCTGGGAATGTCCCCTTCCCCACCTCCCCCTCTTTCCAGACTAGCAAGGTGGCACCCTCACGTCCTCCCCCACCCCGGGGGAAAGAAGAAAAAAAAAAAAAAGGCTCTCACTCTTCCCGTGTATATCTAACAACTATATTTTAGCACTTAACATATTGTAGTCATTCATTCGTTCAACGCGAGAACACAGATTAAATGCTTAGGGCAATGTCGGTCATAACCTAAATGCTCAAAAAAAAAAAATCGTTAGCTCTCATCCTCGACACCATTCATTCATTCAATATTCGTGGAGTGTCTCAGGCTCTATGCTGTGCGGCCACAGCAGCGAACGCGACAGGTACAGTCTCTGACCGCCCCGCCCCGCCCCGCCCCGCCCCGCCCCGCCCCGCCCCGCCCCGCCCCGCCCACGGACCAAGTGAAGTTCCCACCTCCAGGGCTCGCGGTGCGGGGAAACGCGGGGCCCCGCCCAGCGCTGGGACTACAAGTCCCAGAAGGCCGAGCGGCGGCGTCGCGGGGAGGGGGCGCGCGCACGCGCAACGTCGTGACGCCAGGGCGGGGAGCGGGCGCTAATGGCTGAGGCGGCGGGCCGCGGGCGGGGCGGGCAGGCGGGCGGCGGCCTTTAGGGCGGAGCCGGCGCCCGCTCGCTCAGTCGGCCGCGGCTAGCGGACGGTCAGTTCCCGGCGCCCGTTTCTCTCGTCCGCTCGCTCTCGTGCGGAGCCGCGGCCGTCTGCCCAGCGCTCCCTGCGGGTCCCGAGCGCGGCGCCATGTCGGAGCCGGGCGGCGGCGGCGGCGAGGACGGCTCGGCGGGCCTGGAGGTGTCGGCCGTGCAGAACGTGGCCGACGTGTCGGTGCTGCAGAAGCACCTGCGCAAGCTGGTGCCGCTGCTGCTGGAGGACGGCGGCGAGGCGCCGGCCGCGCTCGAGGCGGCGCTGGAGGAGAAGAGCGCCCTGGAGCAGATGCGCAAGTTCCTGTCGGACCCGCAGGTGCACACGGTCCTGGTGGAGCGCTCCACGCTCAAAGGTGCGCGGCGGCCGGCGGGCGGGCGGCGGGCGGGGGGGGCGCCCCGAGGGCTGGGGCGAGCCCGGCGCCACGCCCCCTGCTGGGCGGGAGCCCCGGGTGCCCCCTTCCGGGTGGCGGGAGCGGACAGGGGCGCCCCGGCCTCGCCGAGCCCCGCAACAATGGGCTCGCTTTGTCTGCTCGGGCCCCAAGATGGCCGAGTTGGGTGGAGACGGCGTCTGCCGGGCTGAGCGCGGGCGGAGGCCGCATCCCGGCCTCCGATGTCACATGAGCTCTTCGGTTTCGATTTGCGTCCCGGCCAGGCCGGCCCCGGGGAGGGATGTGTCGGGGGCCGACCCGCGGGGCCGTGCGCGCCCGGGGGGAGGGGTCGGGGCCCTTCCCCGTGGACCCAGGTGCGGAGCCGGGCCGCGAGCACCGGGCCGGGCCGCGAGCCGAGCATCCCTGCGCCCGGCGGGTGCGCGCTCCCGCTCCGTGGGCCGCCGCCCGGTGCTCCCAGCCTCCCGGTGCTCCGTGGGCCGCCGCTCGGTGCTCCCAGCCTCCCGGTGCTCCCAGGGCCGCCGCCCGGTGCTCCCAGCCTCCGTGCCGTGTCTGCAGGGGATTTCCCTGTTTCAGGCTGCGACGAAGTGGACTCGCCCAGAGTCACCAGCCCCCCCTGCCCTCCCCCCAACCCCCCGGTCTAGACTCGGCGTCTCAGTGTCCAGCACGCTGCTGGATTTCACCAACCACACCTATAATATTTGCTTAGTATTTAGATGATCCTAATGGTGACCCCCATGATATCTGAACCTAGTTTACAGGTTTGTTGTTTTGTTTTTTTTTGTTGTTTTTTGTTTTGTTTTGTTTTGTTTTGTTTTTAAAGAGAGACCCGGATAGGCACACCTACTCGGGGAGAGGGAGCGAAAGGTTTGCATTTTGCAGCAGTCTCCTCAAACAGTGACCTTCGTCTTGAGGGCTGAGCCTGTCCTCAGGGAGTGTCTGGACTCTGCAGGACCGCTTGGTGGTTGATGGAGAGCGTGTTTGGCAGCGCAGAATGGGTGTAGCACTGTCCATCTGGGAACCCAGGAGTGATGTCCAAGTAAATTTTAACCTTAGGGGCACCCGGGTGGCTCAGCCGTTGAGCATCTGCCTTCGGCCCCAGGGCGTGATCCTGGGGACCCGGGATCAAGTCCCACATCAGGCGCCCTGAATGGAGCCTGCTTCTCCCTCGGCCTGTATCTCTGCCTCGCTCTGTGTGTGTCTCATGAATAAATAAAATTTAAAAATAAATTTTTTTTTTAACCTAAAAAAAAGTTAAGGAACTGGCCACTGTCTGAAAATGTTTACCAGCGAGCTTTTTATAATCTCAAAAAAGCTGTAAGGCCTGTCAATAATGGGATTTATACTGTCTCACCCCACCCCAACCCCCACACACTCATACTTATGTTTCTTTCTGATAGTTTGTTTCTTTCAAAAGCTGTTCTTGCCCCGGATATGCTTCATTGTAGCTTCCGTGTCTGTGAGAGGTTTGGAGGGTCAGGGTGTGAAAAAATGTTTTTCTTAGATACACATGGAATGTTCAAAAAAATGAGCTTTTCAGACACATTTAGACTATTAATGTTGCTTAGGGTTTTCTGTTGTATTGGGGATCATGTTTTCCAGGCTGGAAACCACTAGTGTTAAAAAAAATTTTTTTTTGGACCCACTTAATCTTTCAAAAAGGGTACATATTTAGTCATGATACAAAATTTAAAGTATACAGATAAAGTAAAAATCACCGGGACTCCTTTGAGCCAGATATAACCAGTGTCAGCATTGTGGAATCTGTCTTTCTGATTATTTTTCAGTGACTGTGCATTGTTTTATTAAACTATACCTTAATTTGTGTTAAATTACTGTGTTTTGAGTAGTTTGACCTTGGCTAATTCTTGATCGTACTTTCATTGCACAGTTGACGTATTTTAAAATCGGTGATTTCTACCTTGGGCCTCAGGTTTTGTTTTTGTTTTTGTTTTTTTATGGAAAATATTTGTAAGTTTTGTTTTTGCTTCTAGACAGCTTATCAGTAATCGACTTTTCTCAAACATTAGAACTGAACTTTGCTAAGATTATCGGGGGAAAGTACTATTTCTGTAGTATACTTTTCATTGCAAATCATCTGTTTTCTTAATGTACATTTTATTACTTCAGCAAAGCAAATGTCCAAGCATCCAGATCTTGGTTCCATAATGACTTGCACTTTTGAACGTAGGCTAAGGAGTGAGAGTGTCTAAGATTGAAATCCTACCTCATTCCTGTATTTACAAAAATAAAAAAGTATTTCTCGTAGTTCAACCTGTCTGTAATTTGTTTTTCACTTAAATTTAAAAAAAAGACTATATGGTCCCCTCAGTCTAGTTGGCATCCTGACTAAAGTAGCATGATTTAGGGCAAGTACTGACCCAGATCACTTGATAGGAGGGCTTTCTTCTGGGTGATTTTTGAGTTAGCGTTGGCCTTTGTACATTTAAACAGATGTGAGCACCCAGTAGCTAGTTACAGTGAAAAGGTAGGCTTGCTTTGTGTTGTGGAAAACAAATCTGTGTAAACTGAGTAGACTGTCAACAAGAATGAAGTCATAATTTAGTGAACAAGGGAAAGTGATTTTATTTTATCCTCCCCTTCTTTTTATGGAAACAATTTTCCAAACACTTGTAATTGAATACAGAAGCATTTTTACAATAAAATATATATGTGTATTTTTTAAACCACCCTAGCTAGCTGTGAACTTTTCTGTTAAAGTACAGTATTCCTTAAAATGTAGAATAAAGGTTGTGAATTTAACAGTTTATTTTGATACTAAAGGATTGGAGAGTTGGTGGGAAGGGAAATGTTAAATTATGGCCCCTCTGATTTGAAAAAGAGAACTCTCTTTTCTGTAATTCCTGGCCTGTAGAAAACTGTTTCACCAGAGTATACTTCTAAAATTACAATCAGAGGGACGCTTGGGTGGCTCAGTGGTTGAGCGTCTGCCTTTGGCTCGGATCATGGTCCTGGGGGCTCTGGGATCAAGTCCCACATTGGGCTTCCAGCAGGGAGCCTGCTCCTCCCTCTGCCTATATCTGTCTGCCTCTCTCTGTGTATCTATCATGAAGAAATAAAATCTTAAAAAATAATAAAATCTGGGATGCCTGGGTGGCTCAGCAGTGAAGTGCCTGCCTTCAGTTCAGAGTGTGATCTTGGAGTCCCGGAATCGATTCCCACATCAGGCTCCCTGTATGGAGCCTGCTTCTCCCTCTGCCTATGTCTCTGCCTCTCTCTGTGTGTCTCTTACGAATAAATAAAATCTTTTAAAAAATTAAATTACAATCAGATAGGTGCCCGTTACTTCATAGGCATTTTACAATTTTAATGACATTCTATAGCAGGTTTTACCTGAAGTACATTTTTATTGGATGGTAAAGATGGGAGCAGATGAGAGATGCTTCAGTTTGCAGCTGGTGAAAATGGTGGTTCTAGGACTGCTCCGGCTCGTTAGTGACCAGGCTGAGGTTGGGGTCGATGCTGTGAGTTTTTGTTTATTTTTCCCTTTGGGTGTCTTAGCCTTGGCACTTTGTCTTTAAAACTGAAAATAGTCACCACCTTTGGTCAATACTTATCCTACATTTTTCTAAAAGACATCATTTAGGAGGTTTTACCTCATTATTGCAGAGATGGCTAGAGCTAGAATGTGAAAGAAAGCGAGAGCTTTTTACAGTGCTCAACTTCTTAGAGATACAGCAGTGTGGAAGGTTTAATGGGGAATGTTTTTGTGGATTTTAAAAATTAGTTTTCTGAGAACTTAATTTCCCTAATGGATGAAGAAATGATGACTAAAATGTATTCATTTCTGGCCTTTGCTTTGTTCCCAAAATGGTTAGGAAAATTGTTAATAAATTAGCAGGAAGACTTTTGCTGTGACAGTACACTCCTTTGAAGCCGTAGGCCAGGAACCTTGCAGCCTGGATTCCTACTGTCCTGTGCTGTCACACTGTAGGCGGGCCCTGCCCTCTATAGGACAAACCAGTCTGCAGCTCAGTAAGTTTGAATATGCAGTGTAGCGTAAGCACATAACATTTATGAGCAGCAAAGGGAAAACCATCATCGCTTCTTTTTAAAAAGTAAAGATGGAGGGAAATTCTGTTTGCCAGCATTGTAGAGTATTACGTGGGATTTAACCCTCCCTTCACGTTGTAAAAAGTGTTATCAATGGAAGTCTTCAGGTTAGAGATAAAACTCAGACTTTCTCCCCATGCCCTGAGCCTCAGGCCAGATCAGGGAGTAGTTGTGACAAAGAAGTCACAGCCCTGGGACGCCTGGGTGGCTCAGTGGTTGAGCGCCTCTTCAGCTCAGGTCGTGATCCTAGAGTCCCGGGATCGAGTCCCACATCGGGCTCCCTGGTCAGTGGGAAGCCTGCTTCTCCCTCTGCCTCTCTGTGTGTGTCTTTAATGAATAAGTAAACAAAATCTTTAAAAAAAAAAAAAAAAAAAGGAGGGGGCAATGGGTGTTGAGGTGACAAGAAAAAGTACCAGATACAGGAAAGGGGGAATCTCTAGCAATTGTGTGTGAGCTTCCCCACAGGGAAAACATCTGTGACAGTGACAGTGAGCTACCAGAGTAACGTGGCATTAGTAGGTTTTGGATTTTAAGAGGAAAAGAAAATGAAAGATAAAGGAGAACCAGGAAAACATGTAACAAGTAATTTGGTAGTTTGTGTGGGCCAGAGAAAACAACTGGCTGCCTTTGCTGGGTGGAGAAGAACCTGCCCCATGGCTGAGAGAGTGGGAGGGAGGGGGATGAGGGACTGACCAGGGACCTGGGAAGCTGGGCAGCCTGGCCTGCCCTGCCCCTTTACTATCTGTTGTGCCCTCTAACCTTGCATGTTCACCAGGCTTTCTGAAAGCACACCCGGTCTCCCTAGGGGAGGAAGTCCGAGTCTTAAGGTAATTGAGTGCACATCTTTTTATATTTCACTAAGTGAAACATAATGGTCACCTAATTCACAGTGTAATGATGCAAATCACTCTGAGTTTGAAATACATTAAACTGGGCTTTCGATAGAAATATACACAGACTTGTGCTAAGTGACATTTTGAACATCTGTAGAAATTCAGTGAACTCTCAGAAGTTAACCAAAGAAATGTTTACAGGTCACTAAATGTGTGTATCAATGTGGCTCAACACTTTCTGTACTGGTACTTTGATTCTTGGAGTGTATTAACTAACAGGCAATATGCTATTGGCCCGTTATGTGTTAACAGTAATGTTAGCAGCATTAGGAAACTGATTCAGACTTTCCTGAAAGTGGTATTGCCTGATAAAATATGCAGATTGTATTGGTTATAAGCTTCTAAATATAGCAGGATTAATAGCTTCTTTGTTATTCAGGATTAACTATTGAGTATCTTTCCTCTGAACAATTTTAAAAAATGTTTCTGCAGAATTAGAATGTTACACTGTTATTATTTGGAACATGTAATAATTTAGAGGGAGGCAAAAAGGTTAAATCATTTGATGTCAATTTATAAAACAATGGTAGGTCTTTCTACTAGGAATCAGACACTCAGACTTCATTTAATCTCTTTTATGGAGAATAAACATTTAAAAACTAATCCAAAATGGGTTCTATGATTTCCTTAAATTATTGCCATCAAAAGAAATTAGGGTTTTAACAAAGCAGTGGAGGATGCTTATTGGATATCCTTGTCTGAGGACTGTGTCTTTGGGTGTGCCTTCCCGAGCTCAGGCAGTGTTCTGCTGCATTGCGGTATTCCTGGTGGGGAGCTGGGCGTTCCCAGCAGTGCTGAGACAGAGCAGAGCCGTGACTCATCGCATGGCCCAGTGCCCAGTTCCTTTAACCTTGTTTGCATTAGGAAGTGCAGGCAGCGTGGCTAGATGCTGCATCCAGTTGGCATGTTTTCTGTGTGATTTTATTTTATAGATGATGAATCTTGCCTTGGAGGAAGAAATGATTCAAAATGAATATACCATGTTTTTTAGTTATATCAGGAATTTCCTTTAGTGATTATAGAATGGTACTTTTCTAGATACTGCTTGGATGCTATTTTGATGACATATATTTTATATAATTCATAGAACAGAGTTTGGAAAATTGAAGGAGAAAATACTCCATAGCCCTACCACCCTGAAAACTGTTTTAGTTTGGGATTCTTTCTTTTTTTTTTTTTTTTTTAAGACTTTATTTATTTATTCACAATAGACATAGAGAAGCAGAGACACAGGCAGAGAGAGAAGCAGGCTCCATGCAGGGAGCCCGACGTGGGACTGGATCCCGGGACTGCAGGATCACGCCCTGGGCCAAAGGCAGGCACTGAACTGCCGAGCCACCCAGGGATCCCCTAGTTCGGGATTATTTCTTTGTTCATGTGCTTGCATTTTAGAGATTACAATCATATGCGTGGTTGGTTTCAGGCACTATGATCTGTATTGTGGTATTTCCATATTTTGGTAGTTAGAAAACCAGACTGATGTGTTTAGTTTTTTTTTTTTTTTTTTCTTTTAAATTATTTTTTAAAAAGAGCTAGGAAGTCCCTGGCATACTAGAATAGTTGGCCACCTCCTCTTCTTAAAATTATACTAAAAACAATAATTTGGAAGAATTATATAGATATAGTATTATTTTTCATCTTTTCGTGTATATATTGTATTTGTCTCATCTTAAAGCTAATGAAATAAATGACTTTTGCTCAGACCTGTATACCCAGATTTTCAGTTGTTGGTGCTTAAAGAAACTTTATAGACCATCTAATTTAATATCCCACCCCCTCCTCTGCTGCCTATTATTTTTTAGTTTCTAAAATTTTAATTCCAATATAATTAACATAGTGTTATACTAGTCTCAGGTGTACAATATAGTGAGTCAGCACTTCTGTACATTTATCATACGTATACTCTTCGTCTCTTTCACTTATTTCACCCATCCCTTGACTCTGCTGCCCATTTTTCATTTCATGAATTTGAGGAAGAAGAATGACTTTCCCAAGATCACTCAGATAAGTCTGCTGCCTTTGCTCTTACATCATGACTTAAATGTGAAGGCAAAACACACATATCATGTTAATCCTTGGGTAGGTGGGAATCCCTGGGTGGCTCAGCGGTTTAGTGCCTGCCTTCGGCCCAGGGTGTGATCCTGGAGTCCCGGCATCGAGTCCCACATCAGGCTCCCTGCATGGAGCCTGCTTCTCCCTCTGCCTGTGTCTCTGTCTGTCTCTCTCTCTCTCTCTCTCTCTTTCTGTCTCTCATGAATAAATAAATTAAATCTTTAAAAAAATCCTTGGGTAGAAATTTTTGCCAATGCAGATATTCCATACAATATATCATTGCAAAGATAATTCAACTGGAGCATTTATGCATCTAGTAGATCAGTACTAGATCTAGTGCTTTGGATTATTTTCCAGTCTTACAAATTTTAATTTTTCAATTGTGCTTTTTTAATTATTCAGAAATTTTGTTCAGGGGCATCTCGGTGATTCTGTCAGTTAAGCATCTGACTCTTGATCTCAGCTCAGGTCTTAATCTCAGGGTCATGGGTTCAGGTCCTGGATTGGGCTCCATGATCACTATGGAGCCTACTTTAAAAATAAAAGACATTTTATTCACATGCATCTTGAGCTATCTTACTATTGAATTCCAGTAAGCTTTTTAAAATGACTACTGTGCATGATGTTTGCTGTGGGGAATCAGTATGTTCCCTGCCCTACAAGAGCTTGCTACTGGGGAGGAAGATGCACTCATAAATCGACCCCCAAGCAGGCTCTGAAAAGTGGTGTCAGAGCAGAGGGGAAGGCTAGGTGAATGCCTCTTGGTGACCCTAAGGATATTTCTTGGTAACAATTTTCTTGATGGGTATCTGCACTGAAAGGACCTTGATGAGGGATGAAGTAGTTCGTGTACTGGGGAGGACCCTGGATTTGGAATCACAGACTTCTGAATTCTCACTTTGTCCCTTTCCAGACACACATTGGTCAGTTTACTTACATTTCTTGGAAAACGTGGGTAAGAATAGTCATGCCAACCCCCACAGTGTTGTCATGAATGTTAGGTATGTGATATGCCTAAAGTATTTTTAGTAAAATGCCTGTCCATAGTGAGTGTTGAGTAAACACCTGAGCAGAATACCCAGAGTTGGAAGTAGAAAGCATCTTCTGTGTTGGGAGAGTACAAGGGATGAGACTGCCAGGAGTGGGTGGTGAGCACTGGCCATAGAGAACACCACTGCCCGGGACCAGACCCTGTTCTGGTGCTTCCAGCACCCCAGGCAGAGAAGTTAACTCCCTTGCCCAGGATCACACAGCAAAGTGCCTGGGTCAAGAGTCAGAAAATAAATGGATAGGAAGGGAAAAATAGAGCCAAGTCATGTGGAGGTTTAACTGTCAGGTTGGGGGTAGGGCGATTGTTGATATTGACATGAATTTGACATCATATTTATTATAATTTGTAGAGGATGTTGGTGATGAAGGAGAAGAAGAAAAAGAATTCATTTCCTATAATATCAACATAGACATTCATTATGGAGTTAAGTCCAATAGGTGAGTTGTGTGACTATACTGGTACCTTGGATTATAAGCTTGTAAGATTTGAATGTAGATCTTAATTGACTCAGATGAAGACATTAAGAAAACATTCAAGATTTCTGCTGTTTAAATTCAGTATCTATCTTTGATTTCATGTATTGGAACTCTGAGAATTTCCAAGTCAGTATTTATTCTAAAGTAGTTTTATTTTAATTGCTACGTCATGGCATCCACTTTAGGTTTGAGCTGTAATGTACTTAACATGTGTAATAATAATTCTCAGATTATTCTCAGAAATTCTCAGAATTTTCTTTATTTTATAAGTGACTAGTAAAAACCTAATAAATATTCTTAGGTAGAGGTCTAATTCTTTTTAGTATAAATCCCTAAAGAAAACATTACTGGTTCAGATGCATTTGTCATTACGGTCTTTAATGCATGCTACCAGGTTTTTCCCACCTAGAGAAATGGTGCCAATTTACACACCAGTAGACATATCCAAATTTAAGTATGTAAATGTTTAATTTATACTGCATTGGTTTTTTAAAACTTTTTATTTTGAATAATTTCAAGCTTACAAAAGAGTTGCATGAATTATATACAGTTGATATCAGGTATCCGTTGTTAACATAGCCACATTTGCATTATCGTTTTTTGCTTTTTGTTTTTTTTTCTTCTCGAACCGTCTAAGAGTTAGTTGTAGACAGCCTGCCCCTTTATCCTTAAATACTTTATTTTTTATTTTTTTTTTAAGACTTTAGTATATTTCCTAAGAACAGGGACACTTCTATTCATAGCCTTGGTACAATTTTTAAATTCAGGAAGTAGTACAATAGCACTCTTTATGTACCATGTGCATATTCAGATTGTCTCAATATTATGTCCCTTACAGTAATTCTCCCTTGATCCGGAATCTAATTTTGTGTCTCTCATGATATTGACATTTTTGAGAAGTACAGACCAATGGTGATACATATTTGTGCATTTTTGGTAGGGTTGCTATTAAGACTTTTTCCTTCTCAGTATGTCACATCAGGAGGCTTTAATGACTTTTTAGAATAACAAAGTATTATGTGTAAAGTACTGCCCTGGGAATGGAAAATTCAAATACTAATTTTTTTGAACTGTTAATTTAGCCATCTTTGAGCATCTATTATATGTAAGATATAGCAGTACATATGCAGGGAAATAAAACCTGGTTCCCAGAAGCTTGTGATCTTTTGGGAGAAAGCTCAGCAGGTACACCACTAACTGTACTACTTGGCAAAATATTAGAGGCACAGAATACCATGAAACATGGAGATTGGCAAGAGTGATTCTGGTTAGGGAAGGCCCCATGGAAGAGGTAATGCCAAAATTGGGTTTTGAGGATTACCTGGAATTTCAGCAGATGAATGTAGATTTCTTAAGCAAAGACACAAAGGCATGTAATGTTCAGAGAATGGGACATCTATTTTAAGCAGTGTCTTGGGTAGGGAAGGGGGTACATAACAGGAGATAAGACTGGAAGAGTAGATTTAGGCCAGGCTGTGGGGGGTCTGGAATGCCTTCTTGTCACTCTAACCTGTGAGTGACTGTTATTTATTAAAGCTAATCTGTGACTTAGTGCCATAAATAAATGGTACAAATGAGCATATGATCAGATTTAAGCACATCATGGCTTGTAACTTGCAGTTACTAGGGAGGTTCATGTGAGTGAGGGCAAGGTTATGAACTCAACCCATACATTAGACAAACTAATTTTGCCTGGTTTCATGGTCACCCAAAACCTTGACCTTGATTCAGTTGTTCTCACCTGAGTAAAGAAAGAAAAGCAGTTTTTCACTATTAGAAAAGCAGCTCTTTAATGTATTCTTTTTTTATGTATTCTTAATATGATTTTTAATTTAAAACATTCAAATGAATTTTTAATTTACGTACAACACAAAGAGGACAATAGTTACTAAAACTGGTTAGGAATGAGGTTTTTTATTCTAATTTCTTTTTTTGCTTTCTTTTAGCTTGGCATTCATTAAACGTACTCCAGTAATTGATGCAGACAAACCAGTGTCTTCTCAGCTCCGAGTCCTCACACTCAGTGAAGACTCCCCATATGAAACCCTGCATTCTTTCATTAGCAATGCGGTGGCTCCTTTTTTCAAGTCCTATATCAGAGAGTCTGGCAAGGCAGACAGGTAAAAACCCTTCTTCCTCTGTTGGTTTGAATGTCCTATTTCACTTAGTGTTCACAAGACACTGTGAAAGATACTGTAAATTCGGAAATTGGGAGGGCAAAGCCAGTAAACCAAGAGGATATAATTCTGTTGCATTAATAAGATATATGTTATTAATGTTTGACAGACCTAAGATAATAGGCTCTTTTGGAGACCAACAGCACACTAAAGTTTGAAGTGTTTGTTAACCTTTTTAGGGATGGTGATAAAATGGCTCCTTCTGTTGAAAAAAAGATCGCAGAACTTGAAATGGGGCTCCTTCACTTGCAGCAAAATATTGAAATTCCAGAGATCAGCCTGCCAATTCATCCCATTATTACAAATGTTGCAAAACAATGTTATGAACGTGGAGAAAAGCCAAAAGTTACAGACTTTGGAGATAAGGTTGAAGACCCAACTTTTCTCAATCAGTTACAATCAGGAGTTAACCGTTGGATACGAGAAATTCAAAAAGTAAGAGCATGGTATTGGATGTGTTTATAAAGTACTGTATTCTTTAATATCTCAAACTGGTTTGAGTTTTTGTCAGTGAGATGAAGTCTCCAATGATGTTAGTGGTTCTCTCCTTTGTGCTGGGATAGCGTGCAGTTATTTAAATATTAACCTTGAGAGAATATTGATCTCAGCTGTCTTATGTGCCTTTGCTTTCACTTATTAAACCACTTACAATCGACAGGAAAGGAAATCTACTTGAAATATAAAAATTAAGTTGTAATGCATGTGTTCAGTTAAATGATACTCTTCTACCTTTATTTAAATAGTGAATACTCTTGAATATTATTTATCCTTAAAGGTGACCAAACTTGATCGAGACCCTGCCTCAGGAACAGCCTTGCAGGAAATTAGTTTTTGGTTAAACTTGGAACGTGCATTATACCGCATACAGGAGAAACGAGAGAGCCCAGAAGTTCTCCTTACTTTGGATATTTTGAAACATGGCAAGCGTTTCCATGCCACTGTCAGTTTTGACACTGACACAGGTAAAAACTAGGACTAATAATGTGATCAGTAAGTTATTGATTTGGCTTTTGTGAGATCTTATGGATAATTTCAGTGAAAGTCAATAGATGAACCATCTTTCCTGTTTCTTCTCGTGTCTTGTCTCCTTTTCCCCCAGGTCTAGGTAATGAAAATGATTTTCCCATATACCTTCCTTCCCCTTTAGGAGTTTTGGGAACATAAGCCAGTTTCTAGGCCTGAGTAGAGAATCCCTGGACTCTTAGAATTTTCCTCCTATTTCTCAGTTACCTGATTCCTTGAGGAGATAGTTACTTTTTTAGTATGAAGTCAAGTGTGCTTTTGACGATCCAGGCAGGAAGGTAGTTGACATTAAACAGAAGTTGTTTGCCCACAGGACTGTGGAACGAGAGCTGGACACTGCTTTCTCTTCCTCTTTCACCTGCCCCATTTTCCCCATTCTCTGCCTTCCTCCCTGTTCTGAAAAGTGATCAAGATAAATTTAGTTTCCTGAATGCACAACAATGTGAGTGATGTTTTATTAGCACACACTGGGCACTCAAAGGTTTGGATACCAGAGAATGTTAGAACAAGGAATCGGGGCTGTGATACTCATCATGTTCTTTTCCTACCCCTCCCAAAAAGGCATGCTGCCCACATTTTAAATGTTTGAGGAACTTCCAGGTAGAAATCTTCTAGTTACTTGGAGCACATTGCACATGTTACCTGATCCTAATGCTAAAAGGTACACCTTGAAGTTTGTTTTTAAATACTCCAGAAATTTTTATTTCTTTCCTAATACTTTTTTTTTTTTTTTTTTTATCTTATGCTGGAGGAATCAAAGTAAACTAGACCCAGGTGCTTCTGGGATTCTGTGTCCATAACACATTCACCTCATATGAGCCATGGGTATAACATTTACATTTTAGTGTTCCTAAGGATGATAAAATTACAGTTTTTCTAAACCTAATGTTATTTATAGAACATTTAGATGGTATAGGAAACAATGAAATCTGTGGGGCCATCACCTACAGCCTTTAGAGTATTTGTGACTTGACTGATATTCTTTAAAAAGCAACGAGACTGTCCGTTAATTAACAGAGGATCATCCTGTTAATAACATGTTCTTTTTTTCAAATATCAGTTTCTGTGTCACTGACTCTTCTGCAACATCAGAATGTTCCGTTGTAAGACTGTATTTCAGTTTACTTACCCAGTGTTAAGTTGTAAGCAGTATCCTCTTAGTTGTATTACTTTTCCCTAATGAAGCTATGGTTGACATGTAACAATATATTATATGTGTATTACTTTATATGAAAACCATTAACCATTTCTCTGTTAATCTAGGTCTAAAACAGGCTTTGGAAACTGTGAATGACTACAATCCTCTGATGAAAGATTTTCCTCTGAATGATTTACTGTCTGCCACTGAGCTGGACAAAATAAGGCAGGCACTTGTTGCAATTTTCACCCATTTGAGAAAGATCCGAAACACAAAATATCCCATTCAGAGGGCACTGCGTTTGGTGGAGGCAATTTCAAGAGACTTGAGTTCTCAGTTACTCAAAGTATTGGGCACCAGAAAATTGATGCATGTTGCTTATGAAGAATTTGAAAAAGTAAGTTTTAATATATCAGAAAACCATCCTCAGGGCATGGAGATGAAAACATGCTGTAATAATAAGCTTGCTCTTGTAAATTGTATCCTAGGTTATGGTCGCATGCTTTGAAGTCTTTCAGACTTGGGATGATGAATATGAGAAGCTTCAGGTATTACTGAGAGACATTGTCAAAAGAAAAAGGGAAGAAAATCTGAAGATGGTGTGGCGAATCAATCCTGCCCACAGGAAGCTCCAGGCCCGCCTTGACCAGATGAGAAAATTTCGACGCCAGCACGAACAGCTGAGAGCTGTCATTGTCAGGGTCTTGAGGCCACAGGTGTGTATCACATTTTTAAAACACGTATATGAGTTTTTATAACCTCTTTTTTTTTTAAGGTTTTATTTACTTATTAAAGAGAGAGTGGGCGGTGGGCAGAGTGAGCGAGCGAGAGCATGAGCAGGGGGAGGGTTAGAGGGAGAGGGAGACACAGACTCCCTGCTGAACAGGGACCCTCTCCCCCATGTAGCGCTGATCTCAGGACCCTAAGATCATGACCTGAACTAAAGACAGACACTTAATGTACTGAGGCCCCCAGGCGCCCCCACTCCTTTTTTTTCTTAGAATGCACATGAACCACTTGTGTTTTGTGCTAAGTGCTTGAGTTCCATTTGTATCCTGTCACTGTTCTCTCTGTGATGCAGTGATTCTGTATTTACTCCAAATCTTCTCCATCCATTCATCCCTCCCCTAAAAATGCACAGGCCCTAGAGCTAGACTTCTTGGGTTTTAAATCTTTTTTAATTTTTTTTTTAAGATTTTATTTATTCATGAGAGACACAGAGGGAGAGAGAGAGGCAGAGACACAGGCAGAGGGAGAAGCGGGCTCCATGCAGGGAGCCCGATGTGGGACTCAATCCCAGGTCTCCAGGATCATGCCCTGGGCTGAAGGTGGTGCTAAACCACTGAGCCACCGGGGCTGCCCTATTTTTCCTTTTTTTTTATTTTAGAGAGAGGAAGAGGAAGGTAGATGGAGAAACAGAGGGAGAGGGAGAGAGAGAATCTTAAACAGGCTCTATTCCCAGGATGGAGGCTGACTCAGGGCTTGATCTCACAACCCTGAGATCATAACCTGAGCCGAAATGAAGATGCTTTTTTTCTATTATTTTTTTCAACTTTTTTTTTTTTATAAATTTATTTTTTATTGGTGTTAAATTTGTCAATATACAGAAAAACACCCAGTGCTCATCCCGTCTAAGTCAATCGAAATGAAGATACTTAATCAACTAAGGCACCTGGCGCCCCCCCCGCAACTCAGAATGTTTTTAAATGCATGAAATAAAATGCACAGGTTTACAAGGAAACAATTATCTAAATTGTGATCTAGTAATCTCTGTGCTTTGCCATGAACAAATAAAATAGCAAGATCTAGTGATGGGCCATATTAATATTGTAATTTTGAAGTAGTAATGAGCATAAGCAAGATAATCAGGATATGTACAAATGTGGGGTAGTTGGGTGGCTCGGTTGGTTAAGCATCCAACTCTTGATTCTGGCTCACATCATCATCTCGGGATCCTGGGATCAAGCCCTGCCTTGGGCTCCCCACTCCGGGAGTCTCCTTCTCTCTCTCTTTCCCTCTAGCCCTCCCCACACTGGTGCACTCAACTCGTGCTTGTGCGCTTGCTCGCTCTCAAATACATACATAAATATTAAAAAAAAAAAAAGATATGTACAAATGTGATGAGAAAGTATTTGTTGGTGACAAAGCCTTAGAACCTCAAATGACTGTGACTGTTGTGTGCATTCATAATTATAGGAAATGCTAAATTTTAGTTAGGGGTTAGTGAAAATAATAATGATGATCTCCCCCAAACAAGTTTCCAGACTATCTGAATTTCATCCAAGACATCTGTGGACCCAAATGAAGGCCCCTGCTTGCTTTATAATTCTGTGGGAGTGTGGGCAAGAGATGTCTGTGGAAGTCTTGTGCTTCCTGAGGTAAAGCTCATCCTCTGCTCTGCTCTCTGAGAGCTTCGGGGAACTGAACAGGGATTCTTCCCGGTTGGTGTAGCCTTCATCTGTCCCTCTGCAGTGGTAT
Organism: Canis lupus dingo; assembly: GCF_003254725.2. NCBI lineage: Eukaryota > Metazoa > Chordata > Mammalia > Carnivora > Canidae > Canis > Canis lupus. The sequence goes on from NC_064250.1 coordinate 70,184,321, forward strand.
TTACCTATGGATTATAATTAAAGTTTTAATAATCAAAAAGGAAGACTTTGTTGGATACTGAGTTTATATGTAGTGTTCCTGCAAATTACTGAGCTTTCCAATATAGTTTTAATTGTTGACAAAACTTTGAAGAGGCAAGTACCCAAAACCTAGGTTTTAACATGTTATTTTAGCTTAAGAACTAAAACTACATTGTCAGAAGATCTTTACATGCAGAGTAGAATATACTCTCTGGTATTTCTCGTAGCTTTGTTGGGTTGTGGTTATAAAACATTTGGCTAAAAGTTAAAAACCCACAGATAGGGCTGACTATATTGTGCAGTGTTTGCTCCTGTACAATGGAACGACAGCCTTCATGTGATCAACTTTTTTGTCATGGATCCCTTTCAGGTCACAGCAGTTGCACAACAGAATCAAGGAGAGGTCCCTGAGCCTCAGGACATGAAAGTAGCAGAGGTTCTCTTTGATGCCGCGGATGCGAATGCTATTGAGGAGGTCAACCTTGCCTATGAGAATGTCAAGGAAGTGGACGGGCTAGATGTCTCCAAGGAAGGCACGGAAGCTTGGGAGGCCGCCATGAAGAGATATGATGAGCGAATCGACAGGGTGGAGACCCGCATCACTGCTCGCCTTAGGGATCAGCTTGGCACAGCCAAGAACGCTAACGAGATGTTCAGGATTTTCTCCAGGTTCAATGCACTATTTGTCCGGCCTCACATCCGTGGGGCCATCCGCGAGTACCAGACCCAGCTAATTCAGCGTGTGAAAGATGACATCGAGTCTCTCCATGACAAGTTCAAGGTCCAGTACCCACAGAGTCAGGCGTGTAAGATGAGCCATGTGCGTGACCTGCCCCCAGTGTCAGGCTCCATCATCTGGGCGAAGCAGATCGACCGCCAGCTGAGTGCCTACATGAAGCGTGTAGAGGATGTGCTGGGGAAGGGCTGGGAGAACCATGTGGAGGGCCAGAAGCTGAAGCAGGACGGGGACAGCTTCCGCATGAAGCTCAACACTCAGGAGATATTCGATGACTGGGCACGGAAGGTGCAGCAGCGCAACCTTGGTGTCTCGGGGCGCATCTTCACCATTGAAAGCACTCGAGTCCGGGGGCGCACTGGAAACGTCCTGAAGCTTAAAGTTAACTTCCTTCCCGAGATCATCACACTTTCCAAAGAAGTTCGAAACCTCAAGTGGCTTGGTTTCCGAGTCCCGCTGGCGATTGTGAACAAGGCTCACCAAGCAAACCAGCTGTACCCATTTGCCATCTCGCTGATTGAGAGTGTGCGCACCTATGAGCGCACATGTGAGAAGGTCGAGGAGCGGAACACCATTTCCCTTTTGGTGGCGGGCTTGAAAAAGGAAGTGCAGGCTCTGATCGCAGAGGGCATTGCACTGGTGTGGGAATCCTACAAGCTCGACCCATACGTGCAGCGCTTGGCGGAGACCGTCTTCAACTTCCAAGAAAAGGTGTGTTCTGATTTACTCCCTGCATCCTCTAGGGTCCTGGGAATGAACTGAAGGTAGTAATAGCTCACTCAGCACGGTAGTTCTCCCAGGAGGCGTTCCTGACCGATACCGCATTGGGCCGTGTGAGCTGAAGGGGAGGAGCAGCTCTTTTACTCTCTGGCTGGGCTGTTTGACTGTGGTGGGCTCTGGGAAGATTGTTAAATAACAGCCTGAGTTCAAAAACCAATGGAGAGGTGATGGACACAGGAGTCTGACTGAGTGAGACAAGAGCTTTATTACTGACACAGATGCTCGGACAGTGGGCTCTAGATCTATGGCCACGGCCCTTGCTTTCGGCCCATCCCAGACCCAGACTTCCTTCCCAGACCCCGGCACAGCTGGACAGCTGTTAGCCTCCTGGCGCCCAGCCTGCTGCTGTGAGCACAGCCATTTCCTGGTCCCAGACTTCTCAGTCAGAGGTCACCCTTCCCGTGAGCAGGGGAGGAGTGGGGAGAGGCTGATGCTTTCCATACATTTCCCTTCCCTCTGTGAAAAGCACAGGAGTGGGATAAGTGTTCTCACACCAACATGCGGGATTAGGTCCTCCTGGAAGAAGGCATTAAACATACGTTAATCAAGAAGACATACATAAATGGAGTGAATGGTGTTTTGAATATTAAATACACCTTCCTTTAGGTGGATGATCTGTTAATTATTGAAGAAAAAATAGACCTGGAGGTCCGTTCCCTGGAGACTTGCATGTATGATCACAAGACCTTCTCCGAGATCTTGAATAGAGTCCAGAAAGCCGTGGACGACTTAAATCTGCACTCCTATTCCAACCTGCCCATCTGGGTCAACAAGCTTGACATGGAGGTGAGGGATGGGTTGTTACACTGTTTTTCAGTTTTCCATTGTTGACATAAGGGTGGACTCTGTTTTATAAGCTTATTAGTTCGTCACTGAAAAACATTTTTTTTTTAAGGGTTTTTCTTTTTTTTTTTTTTTAATAATTTTTATTTATTTATGTATGATAGTCACAGAGAGAGAGAGAGGCAGAGACACAGGCAGAGGGAGAAGCAGGCTCCATGCACCGGGAGCCCGACGGGATTCGATCCCGGGTCTCCAGGATCGCGCCCTGGGCCAAAGGCAGGCGCTAAACCACTGCGCCACCCAGGGATCCCTGAAAAGCATTTTCCAGTGGAAATTATCAGCAATAGTCCCATTTCCCCTCGAGATATCCCATTTAGCTCACGGTGGAGTTGAGCTACATGGTACTGGCAATGCTCCTGTCCATTCCAAGTTGCAGGTAGTGAGGTGAGGGAAATCTCTATATTATCTGAATATCTGCCAGCCTCCTACCTCCCTGCTCACCTAGTAACAGGTTGTCCTCCCTGGCCTTTCCCTCCAGGCATCCTTCTCTGAATGATGCCCCCTCTCAACCACCCAATTTAAAAAGAAATGCCCAGGAGTGCCTGGCTGACTCAGTCGGTAGAGCATGGGACGCTTGACCTTCCAGATCATGAGTTGAAGCTCCTTGTTGGGCCTAAAACTTAATTAAAAAAACAAACTTATTTTTTTGAAGATTTATTTATCTGAGTGGGGGGAGAGTGCAGCACGCACACACAGAGGGAGAGGGAGAAGCAGACTCCCTGCTGAGCAGAGAGCCTGACATGGTTCTCGATCCCAGGACCATGACCTGAGCTGAAGGCAGATGTTTAACCAACTGAACCACCCAGGTGCCCCACCTCCAAAAAAAAAATCATTTTTAATTAAAAAAAAAAAAAAAAGAGAAAGAAAGAAATAACAAATGCCCAGCAACCAAATACCTCTTACTCCTGGTGTAGAGGATCAGGCTCACCCCTATAGAGGTGTACAGGTAGGGAGAAGTGTGTCTATGCACCTGTGCGTGTATTTGAAATAAACTTAGCACCCCATGGTGGCTTTCTCATTGACAGATGTCAGCATCATGGAGAGCCCTGGAAAGTAGGATATTTCATGGCAGTGGACAGGTGGTGGATGGGCAACTCCAAAGTGTATTAGAGAGAAAGGAAGAGAAAGCTTGTAACCACAAAGATGCAGAGTATCCACACATAGGACACTACCAAGGAAAGTTAACAAACCCCACTCTTCCAAATTTCCTGAAAGTCTCAGATTTTATCACAGCTGCCATTCCACCATTCCTAGGATGGCTGTGTGACCCAAGACAGACTTTGCATGAGGACATACACGTGTCCTGTTCAGAGGGCATTCACTTGTCTCATTACAATCAGAGAGAAGACTTTGTTCCTTACTTGTTAAAAGAAAACCGTTACCTGTATGTGCTGACAGGTGTTAACTAGCCTTACCTGGTGGTGGTTTTGCAGTATATACAAATATGGAATTATTATGTTATCTATCTAAAGCTAATATGTTTTATGTCAATTTCTATCTCAATTTTACCAAAAAAAAAATGGTTTATTTTCCAAATTATAGATTGCTAGTTTTATCTCTGAGGCTCCTAGGAAAATGTTTTTGTTTTATAAATTTTCTAGTATGTTGAGCAGTGAGACCATGACTGCATCTGCATTCATCTCCTTGTCCCTTACAAGTTGGAGGGTTGGTGACTAGGTTAGCCTCCAGATGGAGGTCAGATTGTCTGGGACTGAGAGAGGGACAGAATGAGATGGGGAACCAGGGTAAGATGAAGGGTGTGGTAGCAACTGTCATCCTTGACCCGAAGCATTGGTGTTCTATCTGACTTGCTTGCTGAGCTAACTTGGAAGGAACACTCTTCTTTGATCCTGCATTCTCTGTAGATTGAAAGAATATTGGGCGTTCGCCTACAAGCTGGCCTGAGAGCTTGGACCCAGGTGCTTCTTGGACAAGCTGAAGATAAAGCAGAAGTTGACATGGATACAGATGCACCTCAAGTTAGTCACAAGCCTGGTGGAGAGCCAAAGATTAAAGTGAGTATTTCCCATAGCATCCAGTTTGCTAGTAGATCAAACAAAAGATTCTCCCTTTGAAAAGTACTGATGAAAGAGCCACTTTACAGGGAAAAAGCCTGACAGACACCACCTCACCTAGGTGACCCAAGTCAGCATCAGCACTGCTATCTTGTACTCATTGTTTAGCCTGCAATGTGTGTGATGTGCTGGCAGGGCCATTCCCCACCCCCTCCCACCCCCGTCCTTGTCCTCACATCTCCCAGACTCATTCTAATCATGACAAAAGATCAGATGTCCCCTTCAGAACACCTGACCAGTACTCTTCCAGAGTGTCAAGGTTATTTGAGAAAGACAAGGAAAAACTGAGAAAAATGTCAGAGGTTGGAAGGAATCAAGGAGATGTGAAAACTGTGCTGTGGGGTCCTAGGAAATGTGACTGAAGTCAGTATTTTATATTATATGGTTTGTTGCATTTGTGTTAAATTTACCAATAAAAATGTTTTACAAAACAGAAACCTCAAAGAACTGAAGGTAAAAACATTGATGTGGGGGAAACAATCGGCTATTCTTTTTCTCCCCAGATGTTACCTTCTCGTTTTTTTTCTTTTAATGCTTGAAAAATGTTTTCGTTTTTGAATATTACATATATTTATCCCCAGAGCATTCTCTTTAAAATACAGAGGTGCAGAAAAGCAAATGGGTATATCTAAGTAAAGCAACTACTCATGGTGATAGAGTTGGAATTCTTGCTTAGCTTAAACCAGGCACTGGGAGGTGGCACAGCCTCACCTTGACATGTAAACCTACATCCATGCTGGCATGTGTCTGACGGCTAATGCCAGCCTCGTCACTGCATCAGTGGCACAGGGTTCTTGGGTCCCAAGGTCATTGTGTACAGAGATCACCATGCACATTAAATCAGATGGTGCTCCATTGAGCACCTACTGTGTGTTCACCTACACATGGGAAACCAGGAGGAACCTAATCAGTGCCTGGCCTCTGATTTATAACCCTTTGGGGAGGGCCACGGACCATATACATGAAATATAGAAGACCACGTTCTCTTAATAAAGTAACAGACTCATGGTTCAGACTCAAGAGGGTTAATAAAATTTAGGGGGAGAAAGTGTTATGCATCAAAACCATTATTTTTAGTTTGGAAAAAGCTTTTATATCAAGAACATTTCTTTGAAATAATTCTAATGCTTCGTATGACAAAAAAAAAAAAAAAAAAGCTGTAATTTGTATACTTTTTACCCAGTTTCAGACTTAAGCATTCATAGCACCTAACTTTACTTGAGATGATTACTGAGCAGTCATATACACATATGTTCAGTACCATTTTATTGAAAAATGGCTTCTGTAGGCATTCACCAATTTATTAGTACCTTGGAATCACACTTAGGTATTAGATTTTTAACCGAGAAATGATCATGCTTCTCATGAATGATTCAGACATCACAAATTGATAAAAGCCATTTTATCAAAAGCCATTATTTTAATAAATGGCTAATAAAAGCCATTTATTATACTTCAAAAATGAAGTTTATTACTTCATTGCTGAGTAAGAAATGAAATTTTTCTTTTACAGAATGTTGTTCATGAGCTGAGAATAACCAATCAGGTCATCTATTTGAATCCACCAATTGAAGAGTGCAGGTACAAGCTGTATCAGGAAATGTTTGCCTGGAAGATGGTTGTGCTGTCTCTTCCCAGGATCCAAAGTCAGAGGTACCAGGTGAGCCTTCCAGAGACTTACACTGTGGGCCTTCTGACCAGCCTCCCAGGGCTCTGTGGCACCTCTATCACGTCTCTTTAAATTTTGCTCTTGATATGTCTTCTCAGACTCCAGACTTGTGGCTCAGCATTCTAAGGGAAAGCTAGAGGAAGCCTTGTGTGATCTGACAGTTTTCCTGTGGCTACCTTTCCAAATACTTGCCTCTGTAGTTCTGATCTCAGTAGGCTCTTAGAAATTCCCTCCGTGGGGGATCCCTGGATAGCTCAGCGGTTTGGCGCCTGCCTTTGGCCCAGGGTGCGATCCCGGAGTCCCGGGATCGAGTCCCACGTCAGGCTCCTGGCATGGAGCCTGCTTCTCCCTCTGCCTGTATCTCTGCCTCTCTCTCTCTCTCTCTCTCTCTATGTGTATCGTGAATAAATAAATAAAATCTTTAAAAAAAAAAAAAAAAGAAAGAAAAAAGAAATTCCCTCCGTGAACTTCTTTGGGAATCTTAATTCCTATACTATCTCTGCCTCTCTCTCTCTCTATGTCTATCGTGAATAAATAAATAAAATCTTTAAAAAAAAAAAAAAAGGAAGAAAAGAAAGAAAAGAAAAGAAGAAAAAGAAAGAAAGAAAGAAAAAAAGAAAGAAAAGAAAGAAATTCCCTCCATGAACTTCTTTGGGAATCTTTTTTTTTTTTTTTTTTTAATTTTTATTTATTTATGATAGTCACACAGAGAGAGAGAGAGAGAGGCAGAGACATAGGCAGAGGGAGAAGCAGGCTCCATGCACCGGTAGCCCGATGTGGGATTCGATCCCGGGTCTCCAGGATCGCGCCCTGGGCCAAAGGCAGGCGCCAAACCACTGCGCCACCCAGGGATCCCCTTCTTTGGGAATCTTAATTCCTATTCCTCCCCACTCCCACTTTATTATAGAGATTTACATATATATATAAATCTAAGAATCTCACGAGCTCACACCAACTTGCTTTGTTTATTATCATGTGGCCATTTTAAATTTCAATTCCCTTCCCTTCCCCCACCAGATTATTTTAAAACAAGTCCCAGATACAGTTTTAATAACCTGCTCTGGAGCAAAAGGAAAACCCGAAAAACTGTTTAGTCCCTGGCCTCTAAGCAATATTACTTCACATCAGCAGATCTCCACAACCTCTGTTTTGACCAGCTCTTGTAGAAAGTCTTAGCTTTGAACATATGCACCATAGGCTCAGCCCTCAGATTTTTTTGCAGTAGCAACCACCTGTAGACTCACAATCTTGGCAGTGATTAGCCCAAAACTTGACAGTGTCTAGCTAATCAGAGCCGAGCTGTGGATACTGATTCCTTCTGCTCAGGGAGTCTGTGCAGACTGCAGGATATTTCTTATGTTCTGTTTTTAACCTGCCATGTTTCTGTTTGTATTGCTGTCCTGTTTGTCTCCACATCTGATGGAACTGAAGCCAGTCTCTCTTCTGCTGGGTCCCCTGTCCTTGCTCTGAGGCTTAGCACTCTTCCCTCTGCTGAATTTCCTGTCAGCAAATAAGCCTGACCCCTGTCATCCTCTAGCTCTGGCTCCCCTTGGTAAAAACACAAAGGACTTGTCTATACACCTGCTCCAGGTCCCTACCTCTCAGGTGTCAGGGTCACCGGCCTTTACCTGTCGCAGTCTTCCCAGCCCTTGAGAAGTGTCAGTAGCAGGATATGACAGGTGTGCACCCCCTCCTGCTGTTCTGCTGGGCTGTCCTGATTGTCCCCCCACCTCTCTGGCCAGTGTCCCCTTCTGGCTCCTCTCTGGCTCTCCCTCCTCTGGCCTCTACCTGTTCTGTGTGCTCCTCCTCCCAGTACTCTGTCCCACTCAGTCCGTTCTTTTAAGACTGACCCTATGGGATGACTCTGTGTTCCCACCTTCATCTCAGCCTTTATCTGGACTCCAAGAGCCTTGCTCCAGCTGGCTCCTGGGCATTTCCACAAGGCTGATGAGCACATCAAACTGAACATGTCTCTGACCTCCTCCCTCAGATTTGCTCCCACCTTTCCCTTTCCTTTCCCTACCTTTCCCCACCCTCAACCCACTCAGGCCTAACTCGAGGGGTCACCCTGGCCTCCCAGTGTCTATGTCTTCAAAATTCACCCTGATATTTTTTTGCCCACATCTCCTGATACTACCAGTCTAAGGTATCATCATCCCTCACTTGGATTCCTACAGTTCCTCTGGGTGGGTTTTTGTGTCTGCTTTTGCTCCCCTAAAATCTATTTTCAGCACAACAGCAGTCTTAGATTTCATGTTGGTCTTGACACTGCTCTTCCCAGAATCCACCAATGGCTTTCCGTGCCACTCCTCATGAAAGCCCACGTCCCATGGCAGAGTGCTGGGCCCCACGGAATATGCTGCTTGTTGCCTCTCTGACTGGAGTACCTGCCTCCTGCTTACTGACTCTGCTCCTACCACACTGGCAATCTTGTTCTCCTTAGACATGTCAGACAGGCTCTTGCCCCTGGGCCTTTGCACTTGTTGATCTCTCTGCATTGAACTTCTCGTAGTAAAATCATTGACACAGCTCACTCCTTCCCTCTCCTGATCCTGCTCAGTGTGGCCTTCCCTGACCTCCCCTACCTCATACTCCTGGCCCTCCTCTTTCCTGCTTTGTCTCCACAGTGCTTTTCACCCGCTGCCATTCTGTAGTTTGCTTTTCTCTGTCTCTCCTCCCACAGAATGTAGGCCCGTGTGAGCACAGATCTTTGTCAGGATGTTTCCTGTGCCTACAACAGTGCCTGGCATGTGGGCAACACTCAGACCATTGAAATGATTACTGGGTCATCACTTCCATTGTCCTAGCCGGTGTAATTATGTGGTCATGGTAATCTTGGTTCTTTAGAGACCACCTTTGTGCTTTGCTCCCAGAGAGGCTCAGGTCTCCAACAGCTCTGCTCCAAGGGCTCAGAGGGTTCTGTAACTGTTCTTGCCTAGTGATGCCCCATTTTCTAGCTTGTAGTTTATCTGATGTTCCCTTTGTTGGTTGAGTGAAGTTTGAGTAGACTTCTGATTTCTTGTGGCTGGGGTAAGTGGATGTTATCCCTCAGATGCTATTTCTATAGCGAGTTCTTCCTTCAGTTCATCGGAATTCAGTGAAAGGTGGCTCTGAGGTGAACATTTCTGTACACACCACCTGTGTTCCTTCTGGCTCTGCTTGCTCAGGTGGGCGTGCATTACGAGCTGACGGAGGAAGAGAAATTCTACCGGAACGCTTTAACGCGGATGCCTGATGGCCCTGCTGCCCTGGAGGAGTCCTACTCTGCAGTTATGGGCATCGTGACTGAGGTCGAGCAGTACGTCAAGGTGAGAAGCTCCCTGTCTCCATCATTATGCTAGAAACTCTGTCTTAGATATGGTGAGTATGAGGTCTAATGAACGTGATATGTCTATAATACGACACGCTAGATAACTTTTGCTTATTGTAAAGCAAACTGTGCACAGTAGAACAAATCTAGTGGGACATGAACTCTCATTTCAGAGGGCAGTAAATTTTATCTTTCAGTATGAAAATTCTGAGAATGTGAAGTGATTTTTCTAACAATGTCGAAAGAAAGTGAGTCTTATTAATGAAGTATGAATATTCTACAGGGTGAAAAGCCCAGCTGTGCTCTTTGACTGTGCTCTTCGCCTGCAGGTCTGGCTTCAGTATCAGTGCCTGTGGGACATGCAGGCTGAAAACATCTACAACAGACTTGGGGAGGATCTCAACAAATGGCAGGCTCTCCTGGTTCAGATAAGGAAGGCCAGAGGCACTTTTGACAATGCAGAAACCAAGAAGGAGTTTGGGCCGGTAGTTATAGATTACGGCAAGGTGCGCTCTGCTGTCTCGTTGAAAGGGGCCATGGTTGCCAGCTCTAGGGGACATCCGTGGGTGATGAGGGTGCAGGAAGGAACTAATGATTGCGTCGTGGGCTCTTCACCTGCAGGTTCAATCTAAGGTCAACCTGAAGTACGACTCTTGGCACAAGGAGGTTCTCAGCAAATTCGGGCAGATGCTCGGATCGAACATGACGGAATTCCATTCCCAGATCTCAAAGGTGAGGAGCCAAGGTCCCGGCAGCGTCACGAGGCTACTGGTAAACCACGGCTCTGTGTTAAAATTCTGCGTTCTCTCTGAACAGTCGCGCCAGGAGCTGGAGCAGCACTCAGTGGACACGGCCAGCACCTCCGACGCCGTGACCTTCATCACTTACGTACAGTCTTTAAAACGAAAGATAAAACAGTTTGAAAAACAAGTTGAGGTGAGCTCCGTGCATAGTTAAAATTCTCCTCATCGGTTGTGGTGGCACTTAGAGTTAAAGGACACATGGCCCCCTACTGTCACTCTTGTATCCACCTGGTGTGCAGGGTAAAGCACAGATCCTGGCATCCTGGGGGTCTGCATTTTAATCAGCTCTGCAGGTGATTCTGAAGTGTGTGGAGCTTTGAGAACCACTGTGTTTTGCTTTTTAAATCTTTTACTTTAGGTGTTGATCGTTGAGTCCTCACACATGCATTTGTTTTTCTGATTTGGAAGTTGGGGGTGAAGCACCGCCAGCAGCATGCTTTCAGTCCTCTCCAGGCTGCTTGGGCGCAGCCACCTCAACAGGCTTGGGGTGGAAGGGAGTGAATGTACTGATATGTGTTCGACAGCCACAGAGTCTTCCCTTTACATGGGGACCTGACGATAATTTCTATTGTTAAAGGAAAAAACTCTATTTCTTAACTCTCAAAGCTCTACCGCAATGGTCAGCGCTTGCTGGAAAAGCAGAGGTTCCAGTTCCCGCCCTCCTGGCTCTACATCGACAACATAGAGGGCGAGTGGGGGGCCTTCAATGACATCATGCGGCGGAAGGACTCTGCCATCCAGCAGCAGGTGGCAAACCTGCAGATGAAGATTGTGCAGGAGGACCGGGCCGTGGAGAGCCGCACCACAGACCTGCTGGCAGACTGGGAGAAAACCAAGCCTGTCACGGTGAGCCCTGCGCACCACCCCAGCAGCCTCTCCTAAACCCATAGCGTGATCTGATGTCCTTTCTCCCACACTTCAGAAGGCATTGCTCTGGCTTAGCTTTCCAATGACGAGGACTTTTCTTTTTCATAATTAAAACAACACTTAGATGTCGTAGATTTGAAAAGTGAAAGCCAATTTAGACCTCTTTTACCCTGAACCCCTCATGATAATCATTTAAGTCGAGAGGTGGTTTTAAAAATTAAAGTTTTTCCTGTTCTTACGTATCCTGTTACATAGACATACTCAGGAATTAGAATTTAATCTCTCACGAACACAGGCCGAGCCTTATGTTGCCACTGCCTAGCTCTGTGCTGTGGGAGGCAGGTTCTGCTGTCATTGTCACTGTAGTTACTTCTGTACACAGGACCTACCACCATCCATCCTCTTGGTTCATTCAGGTGTTTATTGAGCACCGACTATGTTCTGGGCGGTGAACAGGAGCCCCTACCCCATGGAGGTAGGGAGAGGGAGAGACAGGTAAAAAACAACCAAGGAAAATATGTATTTGAGTCAGGTAGTGATTGGTGCTTTGGTAAAGGGCGAGGGCTGGGTAGAAGAGAGTGAGGTCTGGGGTAATGCTGGGGTGCTGCTTTGTAGGGAGGGTGGTATCTGAGTGGAGACCAGAGGGAGGAAGGAGAGCTGGTAAGTCACACATATAGTGGGGAGGGGGTTCAGGCAGAGGTGACAGTGTGTTCAAGGCTCAAGTAAATACAGAACAGCGTACCCCGTTTCCTGAGGCAGAATTCAGTCTGATTTGTTTAGGCATACAGACATAGACAGGAAAGAAAAGGGGAAAGATGGTTATACTTCAGATGTTAATCTCGTTTTCTAGTTTGGGGTGTAGGTGTTCCACAGCAGGCCCGGTGGCGGATCTAGCCTTCTACCTACCCCAAAGAGCTCTGTCCTGCCTCAGCCCTGTCTGTACTGTTGGACCCAAAGGTCCTAATTTGTGTTTAATTTTGGTTCGAGGGCCCCTGTTTTAAGATCTTTCACAAATGCCAGTACTTATGCAGAATATTCTCTCCAGCAGGGAAGGGAGTAATGATCAATAGGCAAGATTCTGATCACCAAAACTTGAGCATTTTTTATTGCCATTTTTTGCTAGTATTGTGTTATAGTTTAAATTTTCAGTGATATTTTATATAGTCATTTTCAAGTTATTAGAATGAAGAGTAAGCAAATAGTAGTTTAATGCTCCTCTGGAACCCATTTCACTGAGGACTACTACTTGATTTCTCATCGTTCTCTTGGTAACTGACATAATAGCTGTGTGCTTTAAGGGGGGTATGGCTGGCAGCCCCCAAGAGCCATGTCCCCTTCACTCGGGAGTGTCCTTGTCTAAGCCCTAGTCTGTCCTGATTCTTCTCTTTCTGTCTCCCAAGGCACTTAGTGAGACAGTGGCTAAATGGAGAGGTGTCTGTCCTCCCTCCCTCACTCCCTCCCTCCTTCCTTCCGACCTACCCACCCACCCACCTACCCACCTGACATGGGACTTGAACTCACAACCCCAAGATCAAGAGTTGCATGCTTTTCTGACTGAGCCAACCAGGTGCCCTGGTGCTCCATCTTTCTTATTCATACTTTATTTATGTCAAATACAGAAGTAAAAGTTCCTTTCAGTAATGTACAGAAATCATAAGTGTATGTCTTGCTGAAGACTTACTTGTTAGAAACATATTTAAGAAATCACAAATTTGCAGATTTTCAGTGGGCTCTCCCCACCATTTCAGAGCTAAAGCATGTATCTGTCCTGGGACCTAGCACTGCAATTCTGCACTTTGACTGCTTTCAGGGCAATCTTCGCCCAGAGGAGGCACTTCAGGCTCTAACCATATATGAAGGAAAGTTTGGCAGGCTGAAGGATGACCGGGAGAAGTGTGCAAAGGCCAAGGAGGCACTAGAATTGACAGATACAGGACTTCTCAGCGGCAGTGAAGAGCGTGTCCAGGTATGAACTGCAGGAGCAGGGAGGTAGGGGTGTGGTCCTCGTCCTGGCTCTTCCCTTGACCAGGTCCATCTTAAGGGCCTTGCCAGACCTGCAGTGGCTTCTGTGTCCAGAGGCTCACTGCTCCACTGTCATAATCACAGGTGGCCTTAGAAGAACTGCAGGATCTCAAAGGTGTTTGGTCAGAACTGTCCAAGGTCTGGGAGCAGATTGATCAGATGAAGGAGCAGCCATGGGTTTCCGTCCAGCCTCGAAAGGTATGCCTAGTTAAAGTAGATGTTGTGTATAACATCATATGTTGAGAGTTGTAGATTTCACTTAAAAGCTTTGCAGTCTACTGTGAGTTCACAAAATGTCACAGGATGGTAATTTGCAGTATTCATCTGGACTGATAGAAAATTTGCTTTAAAACCATTTTTGAGGGGTGCATGGGTGGCCCAGTTGGTTAAGTGTCTACCTTAGTTCAGGTCATGATCCCAGGGTCCTGGGATGAGCCCCACCTTGGGCTCCCCACGGGGAGCCAACAGGAATTCTGCTTCTCTCTCTACCTCTGTTGCTCCCCTGCTTGTGCTCTCGTGCTCTCTCTCAAATAAATGGATAAATCTTAAAAAGAGAGAGAGAAAAACAGAAGGGAAAGATCGAGAAGGGGAGAAGGAGAGAAGCAAACTCCCCACTGAACATGGAGCTTGACATGGGGTTTGATCTCATGACCCTAAAATCATGACCTGAGCCAAACTCAAGAGTTGGACACTTAACCGATTGCTCCACCCAGGCACGCCTTAAAACCATCTTTTTTTTTTTATCTTTTTTTTTTTTTTTTTTAAGATATGTCACCACTTAAAGGAAATGTTGGTGGACTAAATATCATCTTATATTTCTTTCAACAGCTTCGACAAAATTTGGATGGCCTCTTGAACCAACTGAAAAACTTCCCTGCTCGATTACGGCAGTACGCATCCTATGAGTTTGTCCAGAGGCTTCTGAAAGGTTACCTGAAGGTAAGTCAGTGCTGGAGTCCTGGGTGTCCATTAGGAACACAGCTGCACAGGTAATTCTGCTTACTTTCTCCACAGATAAACATGCTGGTGATTGAGCTGAAATCTGAAGCACTTAAAGATCGCCATTGGAAGCAGTTGATGAAAAGGCTTCATGTTAATTGGGTTGTTTCGGAGCTCACCCTTGGCCAAATTTGGGATGTTGACTTGCAGAAAAATGAAGCTATTGTCAAGGATGTGCTGCTTGTGGCACAAGGGGAGATGGCTTTGGAAGAATTTTTGAAGCAGGTGAGTAATTGACTGATAGCCGTTTTTATGTCACGTTTCTGGCTGTGCCATAGGTTGGAGCTGAGTAGAAACAGCTGTATCTGTAGTCCATTTGTCCTCATAACACTTGGTCGCTTATACAGCTGGTGAATGCCCACATATTGATACTGTTCCTCTTTTTGGTTTTAATTCAGATAAGAGAGGTATGGAATACTTACGAGTTAGACTTGGTTAACTACCAGAACAAGTGTCGCTTGATCCGAGGCTGGGATGACCTCTTCAACAAGGTCAAAGAGCACATCAACAGCGTCTCAGCCATGAAGCTATCTCCGTATTACAAGGTACCGTGGGGAAGCCTCCCTTATCGAGCATTCTCTTGTACTCTCTCTGTTATACCTTTAAACCTGTTTTTAAAGTGTGAGTCAAATAAATTGACATAACTTGCATATATATATATATATATATATATATATATATATATATTTTTTTTTTTTTTTTTTTTTAGTAAGTTTTGGCATATCTGTGAATGAAAAGTTTAGCAGCTGGGCTCTGCTTTCCATTTATGCACTAGGTTTTCGAAGAAGATGCCCTAAGCTGGGAAGACAAGCTGAATCGGATCATGGCTCTCTTTGACGTGTGGATTGATGTGCAGCGACGGTGGGTCTACCTGGAAGGCATCTTCACGGGCAGTGCAGATATCAAGCACCTGTTGCCAGTGGAAACCCAGCGGTTCCAGAGGTATGGCGTGGAGCCAGGGAGCAAAAGAGCTGAGTCGTAGATGTGGCTGGTAACTGTTTTTCACTGAAAAGCTAATGACGGTTTCAATTTGATTTGTAGTATCAGCACAGAGTTTTTGGCTCTGATGAAAAAAGTATCCAAGTCTCCCCTTGTTATGGATGTTCTGAACATCCAGGGGGTACAGAGGTCTCTGGAGAGATTGGCAGACCTGCTAGGAAAGATCCAGAAGGCATTGGGAGAATACCTAGAAAGAGAGCGATCATCTTTCCCCAGGTAAGATAAGTTCAATTTCAAGAGCCGTCTGCTCTCTCTTCTGGTTCTGTGTGTTGGTCACTTTGATATCAAGAGTTTTGTTATTGGTAATCCATTTAATGACTATTACTCCCTTTTTGTGTGTTTATTCCTAATTATAAAGGATTTTCTTCCTTGTATTTGTTTATTAAGCTCCACTGGAACTATTATCCACCCTTCCATGCAATTTATAACTCCTAAAAATTTAGCTCTGATTATTTTCCAAGTGGCATTTCTTCCTTTCTGAACAGTTTGCTTACTGTAAATCACATAAGCTTTTAAAAAGTAAGTCCATGAAATAAGATGAATGACATGAAATCCGTAGACTTCATTTTTGGTATCTTGTTAAGTAAATATGGATCTTCTGCTGAGGATCAAATTTCTTCAGTGGGAGAAATTTGGATGTGATCTTCGTTCAGACTGGAGATGGTCCACTGCCCTCCAAATCCAGTTTCCCTTCCCACGATTTGAAGTTATGCTTTGATTGACCTTGTTTATTATGTATAAGACTTTAGCAACTTGGATGCTATTTTAATTTTAGGTTCTATTTTGTGGGTGATGAAGATTTGCTTGAAATCATTGGAAACAGTAAGAATGTAGCTAAGTTACAGAAACATTTCAAGAAAATGTTTGCTGGGGTTTCAAGCATCATCCTAAATGAGGATAACTCTGTCGTCTTGGGTATTTCATCCCGTGAAGGAGAGGAGGTAGTTGAATTATGATTATAACTATGAATGCTTCTTTCCTGTCCTTGCAGATCTTCATTCTTAAATTATGTTTATTTCAGGTTATGTTTAAAACTCCCGTGTCAATTACTGAACATCCCAAAATCAACGAGTGGCTCACACTAGTAGAAAAGGAAATGAGAGTTACTCTGGCTAAACTTCTTGCTGAATCTGTTACAGAAGTTGAGATTTTTGGTAAAGCAACTTCAATCGATCCAAACACGTATATCACATGGATTGATAAGTACCAGGTAACGCATAGCAGAAGTGGTCAGCATAAAGGTGAATGCACTGGCTGGTGTCTAAACTGATCTTTTGGTCCTGTGTCTTGTGTCATACAGGCTCAGCTTGTAGTTTTGTCAGCCCAGATTGCCTGGTCTGAAAACGTGGAGACTGCTCTGAGCAGCATCGGGGGAAGTGGGGATGCGGCACCCCTGCACTCTGTGCTGAGCAATGTGGAAGTCACCCTCAACGTGTTGGCTGACTCAGTCCTCATGGAGCAGCCGCCACTCCGAAGGCGGAAGCTGGAGCACTTGGTTAGTCCTGTGTCTGTCTCATTCCTCACTGGTTAGGGTCTCGTGCCTTCAGCTCAAGCAGCTACGGGAAACAATGCTTATGAAATTCTCTGATTGGTGTTAGGGAGAAAAGGAGGTGGCATGCTAATGAACTCTGGGTGGGGGTATTGGCTCTCTGTTCCTATTGACAGGTGATCATGCTGGAGCAGGAAATTTCATATACACATCCCGGTAAACAGGAAGTGATGAGCTTTGATCAGAGTTTTCCGCTCTTGCTCCTCATCTCTTCTCAAAGCAGCGCCAAGGGGGTGGTACCGGGAGGCCTGGCTGTGCTAGCAATGGTGCTGTGCCCAGCCTACAGGGGCCAGTGAGGTCGGAGACTCATGTCCTGCTAGTTGCAGAGTTTTCACTTAAAGTAGTTTTGTTGGTTGTTTGGTCCTGCTGCAGCTCTTGATTCTATGTAATTTCATTGTATGAATAACAGTTATATTGTTTTTAAAAGTGAATTTCCATTTTGGAATGTTTACTGAAAGCCACTATAACTGAATCTTGCATCTCAGATTAAAAGTCTATTCAGAAAAAAAACAAAAAAAATTTAAAAAAAAATTTTTTTAAAAATAAATAAATAAAAGTCTATTCAATGACGCATCCTCAAGAAATGCACTGTACTCCAGTTTATGATGAATTCTTAAAGTGACCCTTTGTTCAGATTACAGAGCTGGTTCACCAGAGGGATGTGACTCGATCCTTGATCAAAAGCAAAATTGACAACGCCAAATCTTTCGAATGGCTCAGCCAGATGCGCTTTTACTTTGACCCTAAGCAAACTGATGTGCTACAGCAGTTGTCGATCCAAATGGCAAATGCCAAATTTAACTATGGCTTTGAGTACCTGGGTGTCCAGGACAAGCTGGTGCAGACTCCCCTCACCGACCGCTGCTACTTGACCATGACTCAAGCCTTGGAGGCCAGGCTGGGCGGGTCCCCATTCGGTAAGTCACTCCACAGACCTGGACAGATAGAGTCAGGGGGCAAATATAACTTGAAAAGATTAAACTAATGGTTTTAAGCATATTTTTTAATTACACAGCTAGTACATTCTAGAATCTTAGATTTGTTTGCAGTTATTACATATCCTTTGATTCTGTAAATGAATTGTGTAAAGCTGAAGATGAGTCCCCGTGGTCTCAAGTACTCAGTCACATTTCTTTAAATGACAGGACCAGCCGGGACTGGGAAGACAGAGTCTGTCAAAGCTCTTGGCCATCAGCTTGGACGCTTTGTTTTAGTCTTCAACTGTGATGAAACCTTCGATTTCCAGGTGAGCAGCTTTGTGAGTCCACCTAAAATCTAATGGGCTGAGAGGCCCGCTGGGGTGCGCCATGCCTGGACCCCTCTCCAGGCTGCGGACCTCACAGCTCAGCATGGCTCATTTGCCCTTCTGAGTCCTGGGGATGGTGTTATTTTGAGTCAGTTGTCTAGCCTATGTGCTTCGGTACTGACTTGAGCTGTGCGTTTCTGGAAGAAATGGCTAGTGCTTGTGTCTGGGAATAAACAACTATTATGGACAAGATTTTTTTTTTTAGTCAACAGAAGGTGATAGAATAAAAATAACAGCTCTATCATTAGGATTTTATTAGCCCAGGAGGAGAGGTGCGATGTACCACGTGTGCATGTTTCATGTTGTCAATGAAGTACCTGCTCTCGTGGGAGCCTGTTGTCCCTTCCGTAGCCACATGGGCTGGGCAGTGGATAGAGGGCTCAGACCGGCATGGGGGCCATGGAATCAGCTGGAGGCACATGGTTTTAGCTCTTTTCTTTGCTCCGGTTTCAGGCGATGGGACGGATCTTTGTTGGGCTCTGCCAGGTGGGTGCCTGGGGCTGCTTTGACGAGTTCAACCGCCTGGAGGAACGGATGCTGTCAGCTGTGTCACAGCAGGTGCAGTGTATTCAGGAAGCACTGAGAGAGCACTCCAACCCCAACTGTGATAAGAGTGAGACTTCCTTTTTCTTTGCAAGTTACTTAGCAACTGCAGAGGGAAAGTGTGGGCCAGGGTCCATCTTGCCACTTTATATTATAATTTAACTTCGCTTCCAGGACTCACTGCTGCAGACAGGGTGGTGAGATTCCGGATGATACTGTGTAGGCAGTCTAATTGCTCAGAGACCAGAACAGCCCAAACCCTGGCTGTCCTTCCTCTGGTGGACAAGAGTCCCTATGCTCCCTCCCATAGCATCTATCCACATCGAGTATTGGGCCCATGTGGGGCCTCCCTTCCCCCTCCCCCCTCTGCATGCCACAGAGCCAGCTTTCTGGGCTGCCTGTTGGCAGAGTGTTCTTCCTGGGAGCTTTGGGAACGTGCCCTGTGTCACTATAGGAGAACCTGCTCTGAGAGGCTCCGGGGGCGGCTTCCTCTGTCTCATTCTGTACAAAGCCAGGCGTGCCTGGTAGGGGCAGCGTGGGTGCTAGAGGAAGTAATGGCACCGGTGGTGGACGGTTTACATGCACAGTTAACTTTTAGTGTTGCTTTCATTCTGCAATAATAGGAACTTGTCTTTACCAGAGGACTTGGAGACCTCCTTAGTGAAACTAAAGGAGTGTCAGAGAAAGCAGTATCTATATGCTCTGTCCTCTGTGATGGAGTAATGGAGGTTGGGTGTGGGTACTGATGGTGGATCCCCGGAAAAGACAGTCCTCATGATCTGAGCCAGTCAATAGTGTCACATTGATTTCTATTTCTGCAACTACTGTTGGGCTACATTTCTATCCTTATGTTAACTTCATGGCACACGATAATATGCAAGCAAAGTAAGTACTTCCTGCCCCTGGTGACTTTGTTCTACATTCATGTAGCTTTCATGTAGGTGAGGTGTGCAAAGCTGGGTCTGCCCAGGTGGGGTGATGTGCTGGTAGGAGGGCCAGAGAGCAACTCCTCTGCAGTCCTGGGCTTTGGGCTTTAGAGGCCAGCAGGGAAATGGGTTATTTTTTTTGTCTGTGATTTTAGGGAGAATTTAGCGTGGTTTTTGAACATCACAAATTTTAACACTGTTCTCTGATTTTCATTCAGCCTCTGCCCCCATTACTTGTGAGCTGCTCAACAAGCAAGTGAAAGTGAGCCCAGACATGGCCATCTTCATCACCATGAACCCTGGCTATGCAGGCAGGTCCAACCTTCCCGACAACCTGAAGAAGCTGTTCCGGAGCTTGGCCATGACCAAGCCTGACCGGCAGCTCATCGCCCAAGTCATGCTGTATTCGCAGGGCTTCCGCACTGCTGAGGTCCTCGCCAACAAAATCGTCCCTTTCTTCAAGTGAGTGCCCCAGAGTCATCCCCAACCGTGTATCTAAGGCATGTGAGTTATGCCCCTTAGGGTTCATCTCTAATCACAAGCACATCTTTCCAACTGTCCATGTCTGATTTCTTGACTCTGGCTGCTTAGAGTGTACTGTCCTAAGGCAGACCTTTTCTCTTTCAGACTGTGTGATGAGCAGCTCTCATCTCAAAGCCATTATGACTTTGGTCTTCGAGCTTTGAAGAGTGTGCTGGTAAGTGCAGGAAATGTGAAGAGAGAGAGAATTCAGAAGATAAAGAGGGAGAAAGAAGAACGAGGGGAAGCAGTTGATGAAGGAGAAATTGCAGAAAATCTACCTGAACAAGAGGTTTGTATACATGTTCTTGTAATCACTCACACCTTAAACACTAATTTTTGTTAAAAGATTAATTTCTTTTAGAAAGAGAGGGTGGGGGACGCCTGGGTGGCTCAGTAGTTGAGCATCTGCCTTTGGCTCATGTCATGATCCCGGAGTTCCGACATTGAGTCCCACCTGGGGCTCCCTGCATGTAGCCTGCTTCTCCCTCTGCCTATCTCTGCCCCTCACTCTCTCTCTCTCTCTCGCTCTCTTTCTCTCTTTCTGTGGCTCTCGTGAATAAATAAATAAAACCTTTTAAAAAAAAGAAAGAGAGTGGGTGTAAGCAGGGGGAGGGGCAAAACGAGAGGAGCAGAGAAGCAGACTGCCCGCTGAGCGTAGAGTCTGACCTGGGGCTCAACCCGAGGGTCCCAAGATCATGACCTGAGTGAAAACCAAGAGTCAGAGGCTTAACTGACGAGCCACCCAGGCACCTATAAACACTAATATTTAAATTGGCTCTTTCAACATCTAAGCCATGACTTGAGAGTTCCCTTTGCGATTCACATATCCTGGGATGGATGGATAGAAGATGCTGTATTTGCACAGTGAGCTGAATCACTAACAGCCATATCTTACGTACCTTCTGGGAATACAGCAGTGTCTGTGCAAGCCTTGCTCCCCACCTCTCAGAGCTCGGTCCTTTTCTTGCTGTTAGATTCTGATCCAGAGCGTCTGTGAGACCATGGTGCCCAAGCTAGTGGCAGAAGACATCCCACTGCTCTTCAGCCTCTTATCAGATGTGTTCCCCGGGGTCCAATACCACCGGGGCGAAATGACTGCGCTCCGAGAAGAGCTGAAGAAGGTGTGCCAGGAAATGTACCTGACATATGGAGATGGAGAAGAAGTTGGCGGCATGTGGGTTGAGAAGGTAACTGGGGTTGACCCTGCTAGCTGCAGGAAAGGAGCCACTTTTGAGAGAACTAGGACCACGAGGGCCAGAGAGGCACAGCATCTGCTTTACAAAGATTTGACCCAAGGCTTTTTTCTTACACGTAGTAGACATGACCGTTTATCCAAAAATTTCACTCATGATATAGCTCATTTTCTGAAAATGCTGACAGAAGCATGATTATAACGGAAAGTATACCAATAGTTCTAAGACTTTCCAACATCTTAGGTTAACAACATAAATCTGCTAATCAGTACACGCTTTATATTTTGTATTGGCTTCGCTGCTTCTCTTCTTCTACAAGACTAGGAACCATACTGTCACATGGCTGCATGTTGAGCCTAAGTGGTACTGTACCGGCTCTCACAGATGACTCCTCCATTGGGTCTCCACCCTCTTTAAAGAGGATCTTACGGCCCTCTTTTGAAGCAGCTTGGTAGTCATCCCCTTTTCCACTGGCTCCCAGCCTTCCTGGCTTAACAAAGAACTCCCCATGGTTTAGTTAAAACTCTTCTTGAAATATTATTTATAGATGTGGCCCATGTAATATTAAAAGTTCCAGAGTAGTACTTACTTGCCTTTGGGAATTCATAGCACATGTCTTGCATCTGCTGCCATGAGGAGGGGCTGGAGAAACTTCTCATTCTTTCTCTGGATTGATTCTGATGTGGTTTGATTGGCCTGGCAGGTCCTCCAGCTCTATCAGATCACCCAGATCAACCATGGCCTGATGATGGTGGGGCCCTCAGGAAGTGGGAAGAGCATGGCTTGGCGTGTGCTCCTAAAGGCTTTGGAGAGGCTGGAGGGTGTGGAGGGTGTGGCCCATATCATTGACCCCAAGGCCATCAGCAAAGACCACCTTTATGGAACCCTGGACCCCAACACCAGGGAATGGACGGATGGACTGTTCACACATGTCCTGCGAAAGTGAGTTCACCTTGATTCCAGCAAGTGCTCTGTCCTTAAATTAATGGCACGTGTTATTTTTCTAACCAAAACTGAATGAATTAAAATGTCAGTGCAGAAGCTGTGTAGGGTGAGGATTTCTAACCTCAAAATCTTAAGTTGGTCAATAGCTGTTTCAAAACCTTTCCAAACCAGGATCATAGACAATGTGAGGGGTGAACTACAGAAGCGCCAATGGATTGTCTTTGATGGTGACGTGGACCCCGAGTGGGTGGAGAACTTGAACTCAGTGCTGGATGACAACAAGCTTCTGACTCTGCCAAATGGCGAGCGCCTCAGCCTTCCACCCAATGTAAGTGGCCTTCCTTGGGGTGTCAAGCCAGATATCCCACGTGCTAACAGAGTATTGCTCTGGAGATGAGGCTCCAGGTTCTGTAGTAGCAGGCAACTGTGTAAATAGTTTTCAGAGATACCTAAGTCTCTATGTATTAGATCTTTCCATTCCCGTGGCTAGTGAGAAATAGTTCCATAGGACTTACTGTTAACTTTGCACTGTTTGGTGAATGTTAAGCATACTCCATAATTCCCAAGTAACATTCCTAACGGAAAGTTACAGGTTTTTATTAGGATTTCTGAAGTTATCGTACATCTGGAAAGTGGCAAAATGAGCATTTGGTCTAGGTCCTGGACACACCACCAGATAGATAAGGAAACATAGTGGGGCTTGGCAAGGAGTTGCATTTTATTAAAGGCCTAACAGGAAAACAACAGACAAAACGTTTACTGTCCTGAGGTGTACACTCTGATAATGGAAGACAGAAAAATAGGGGAAACAGTGTGAAGTGGTAAGGAGAAAACAAGCTGAAAGGAAGTGGTAGCTGTCGGCAAGATCTGGAGGATGCACTGTCAGGATGCATGACATTATGGCATAATTGAGAACCATCTGTGGAGATCGAGGCAGGTGAGGAAGCCAGTCTCATGGGCCTCCAGGTGTTCCAGTTCCAGGTGAAGGGTAGGCAGTAGGGTGTTTGGTCAGAGGTGTGTAGAACGAAGGGGGAAAAGGCGAGTGAGATCAGAGGAAAGGGGCCGGATCAGCTTGGGCCGGGAGACTGTGAGGCCTGGCACTTGTCTGTGGCGTGAGTCAGGAGCCGTGGGAGGGTCTGGATCAGATCCCTCTGGCGGTTGCGTGCAGAGTAGTTGAGGACAGGATGGATGGGAGCAAGGGGACCGTCTGAGAGCTGAGTGGTAACCTGGGCACAGCCATGGATGTGGGCCAGAGGAGTTGGCAGCATGGAAGCTGCTGAGTTGTGTAATTTAAAATTCATGCTGGTGGGACTCGCCAAGGGGCCAGATGTGGGCATGAGATGGAGGAATCATTTTGCCTGAGCAGTGGATGAACCTGAACTTTTGGGTCAGCAGCAGTGGTTATCATCACTTCAGAAACCAAGCCAGGGATGCCTGGTATCAGTCCGAAAATGTGTGCTTCGACTTGTGTCTTGATTTGACTTGTTGGGTCTTTTTATTACAGCTTGTTATCTGGTAGATCCTAACTATTATTGGAAACCGATAACTCGGGACGCCTGGGTGGCTCAGCAGTTGGGTGCCTGCCTTTGGCTCAGGGCGTGGTCCTGGAGTCCTGGGATCGAGTCCCGCATCGGGCTCCCTGCATGGAGCCTGCTTCTTCCTCTGCCTGTGTCTCTGCCTCTTTCTGTGTCTTGTGAATAAATAAATAAAATCTTAGAAAAAAAAAGAAAAGAAAAGAAAAAGAAAACTCTCCTGTGAAGCAGGTTAACATTGAGGTTAAGGCTGAAACCATCTGGTTTGAATCTCAGCCCCATTAACCAGCAGTAGGACCAAGGTTTGGTACCCAGTCCCATCTGTGAAACAGAGACACTGACATGCCTGCCTCAAGGAGTCGATGTGAAGGTTCGTGGGTTCAGGCAGGCAGTGTGGCAACCACACCCCGTCCAGGGCAAGGCTGTTGCACATCCACTGCTGGGAGCACTGCTCCAAGGGAGCAGTTTCTTCTGTCCACCAAGATCTTGTCTGGAGGGGCTAACCTGCTCTTCTCCCACCACACACATTTCCTACCCAGGTTCTTTTTTTTAGATTTAGAGAGTACACATGCATTCGGGTGTGCAAGCAGATGAGGGGCAGAGAGAGAGTGAATCTCAAGTGGATGACCAACTGACCAAGTCACTCAGGCGCCCCTCCTACCCAGATTCTTATGGAGAGTGGTTGGTGGTTGTTGTAGTGATGACAATTAAAGATATTTTTTACTTTTAAACAAGTGCAGAAAAGCTAAATTTAATTGCCCTTTTGATGTATATGTAGAAATATATATCTTAACATCTGAGTTTCTATCAAATCTGCATCAAATGTGCTCTGTATTTTCTTTTTAAGGTGCGAATAATGTTTGAAGTGCAGGACTTAAAATATGCCACCCTGGCTACGGTGTCACGCTGTGGTATGGTCTGGTTTAGTGAGGACGTGCTCAGCACAGACATGATCTTCAACAACTTCCTGGCCAGGCTGCGCAGCATCCCCCTGGACGAAGGGGAGGATGAGGCCCAGCGTCGGCGCAAGGGCAAAGAGGACGAGGGGGAGGAGGCTGCTTCCCCAATGCTGCAGGTATGAGGGCCATCACCACTCTGCCAAGTATGGCCACAAATCTGCATCTGAGAGGGCTAGGACTTCATGTGCAATGAGATCAGACATTCCACCCCTGGGGGTCTGGAAGCCAAGGGGGCCATGGTACTGCCCGGATGGTCACTGCTCATCTGTTGAAGCAAGGCGCTCACTAGAGAGTTGCATAATCAGTGCTGTCTTATACTAGCTCCTTAGGAGGCAGTCTCAGTGCCAAAGTGAGGACATGTTTGGGAAAATTTTTAAAATTCTCTTAGTTATCTGACTTTTCTCTGCAAATTGATGAAACACTGCCTTTCTCCACTTCAATGACGAAAAGCAATGTTCCTGGGAAATGTGATTTTTAAGAACCACCAGGGTATAGAAATAAGGATCAGTCACTGAAGCTTATCTGGTAAAAATTTTTTTGCAGGTCACTTGACCTTCTCCCCGGCTTATGTTAGAGTACGTGAAAGTTTCTGGGCTTTTTGAAATGATAAAGTATCATTTATTGGGCAGCCCCAGTGGCCCAGCCATTTAGTGCCACCTTCAGCCTGGGGTGTGATCCTGGAGACCCAGGATCGAGTCCCACGTCAGGCTCCCTGCATGGAATCTGCTTCTCTCTGCCTGTGTCTCTGCCTCTCTCTCTCTCTCTCTCTCTCTCTCTCGTCATGAATAAATAAAATTTAAAAAAATACTAAAGTATCATTTATTGCCTGTCGCAGATCCAGAGGGATGCAGCCACAATCATGCAGCCGTATTTCACCTCCAATGGCCTGGTCATCAAGGCCCTGGAACACGCCTTCAAGCTGGAGCACATCATGGACCTGACCCGCCTCCGCTGCCTGGGCTCGCTCTTCTCCATGCTGCACCAGGCCTGTCGGAATGTGGCGCAGTACAACGCCAACCACCCTGACTTCCCCATGCAGATTGAGCAGCTGGAGCGCTATATTCAGGTCAGGGAGCACCTGCATCGCGGGGAGCAGGGCTCAATGGGGGCCCTGCTTATGCGGCTCTGCATCTGTGAACCTCCCGAAACAATGAGCCTGCTTGGGTGTGTTCTCTTTCCTGGGCGCAGGGTCAGGCTTTTGTGTGTGTGTCTGTGATCCAAGAACCCTGGCAACGACTCTTCACAGTTAACGTGGCTATGAATGTGTTTATTGTTGAAACTTTTTATTCAAAAGTGGATTGTTTTCTCCTTCCATAGCGGTATCTGGTTTATGCCATACTGTGGTCCTTGTCTGGAGACAGTCGGCTGAAAATGAGAGCAGAGTTGGGTGAATACATCCGAAGGATCACCACAGTGCCGCTGCCTGCCGCACCCAATATACCCATTATCGATTATGAAGTAAGTGCGTGGAGGCAGGCCTTGTTCCCTTTGATCGTGCCACATTGCGTTAATGCATCCTCAGGCCACCTCACCCAGAGCTGGGCTTGCATAAAACAGCTGGGCTGTTTCATAAAAGGGTTCTGGTTTTTGTTTTATGTGGTGTAAAAGGAAAACAGATGAACGTGAAAGTTCTGATTTGTATGAAAGCAAGTCTCTGAGGAGGTGTGTGGGTCCCAGGGTGACCTGTGCCCTTTCTCTGGGTGTAGGTGTCCATCAGTGGAGAATGGTCACCATGGCAGGCCAAGGTGCCTCAGATCGAAGTGGAGACACACAAGGTGGCGGCCCCTGACGTCGTCGTGCCGACTCTGGACACTGTCCGCCACGAAGCCCTCTTGTACACCTGGCTGGCTGAGCACAAGCCACTGGTCTTATGTGGCCCCCCTGGGTCTGGCAAGACCATGACACTTTTCAGCGCCCTCCGAGCGTTGCCTGACATGGAGGTAAAGAGGCTGGGATGAGGGCAGCAGCCCTTCTGGGGCTCGAATGTGGAATGGGGCTTACAGCACTTCATTTGCTTCTTCCGTCTAAAGGTTGTGGGCCTTAACTTCTCGAGTGCCACTACCCCGGAGCTCTTGCTGAAGACTTTTGACCACTACTGCGAGTACAGACGCACACCTAATGGGGTCGTTCTGGCTCCTGTTCAACTAGGAAAGTGGCTGGTCCTGTTCTGTGATGAGATCAACTTGCCGGACATGGATAAATATGGGACACAGAGGGTCATATCCTTCATCAGACAGGTGAGTGTATACCCACAGGCCCCCACTGCCCTCGTTCACATTTGCTCCTAAAATGCCAACACTCCCATTTTTCCTCAGATGGTGGAGCATGGAGGCTTTTACCGAACCTCAGATCAAACATGGGTGAAGCTGGAGAGAATCCAGTTTGTCGGGGCTTGTAATCCACCCACCGATCCTGGCAGAAAGCCCCTGTCCCACAGGTAACACACAGCTCCATAGACTGCATCGGCCTCACACACATACCTATTCCAGGATATGTTTTAAACGTAACACAATAAAAATCTAGTTTTAATTATAGAAAGGTAACAAAATATTGCTTATCATAAGGTCCCTGTGCTACAATACTAGGAAAACACACTTGAAAATAAAGGCACGGACTCTGGGCAGTAACGAGCTAACTGCCACAGACCTGTCTATAGGGCCAGGATGGGGCTGAATAAACCTCATTTTCCTTTTTTTTTTTTTTTTTTTAAATATTTTATTTATTTATTCATGAGATACACAGAGGCAGAGATGTAGGCAGAGGGAGAAGCAGGCTCCCTATGGGGAGCTCAATGTAGGACTCTGTCCCAGGACCCCGGGATCACACCTTGAGCCAAAGGAGACGCTCAACCACTGAGCCACCCAGACGTCCCTGAATCATTTTCCCATCTTTGCTTGGTTCTTTTTAAAGTTTTTTGCCTCTACTGTTACATGTCAGACCCAGGCCTAAGCGGTTTATGATCTCTCTTAACTCTGACATGAAGCCTATGGGTAGATTGGGAAGCAGCTTGGGACAGGGCTGCTGTCCACTCAGGCTCCCTGCTCCCTCTCTGGAGTGGCTGAGCCAGATATCCTCGTGCAGATTCTTGCGTCACGTTCCTGTTGTGTATGTGGATTACCCGGGACCTGCCTCCCTGACACAGATCTACGGCACCTTCAACCGGGCCATGCTGAGGCTTATCCCATCCCTGCGAACGTACGCCGAGCCGCTCACCGCTGCAATGGTGGAGTTTTATACCATGTCTCAGGTACTTGGGGCTTCTCGGCTCCTTTGGTCACTGAAGAACACTGTTGAAAAAAATGAGCTTTAGTGAAAAAGATCGGTAAAAAGACGTGGTTCTCATGGTTGTGACTAGTCTGTCTTTGGAAGCCTTCCTGAGGACACAAGAAAGAGCTGCCTGTCCCATTGTGCAGACGTTTTTCCTGACTTTTAGTTTGCTTTTAATGTTGTAGAACTGCAATCTTTTTTGCAAAATTTTTAATGTCATCGAATGTCTTTTTTTTTTTTGTTTCTGCTTTTGAAATCCTGCTTTCCTTGAATTCAGGAATTACATTTTTTAAAGTATTTTCTGAAGAATGTTTCATCGTTCCTTTAAATATAATTAATTTATAAAAGTGAACAACTTGGATAGAACTTTGTTCTGGGTAGATAATGTTGGAACAACATTATCTATTAATTCATCCTTAAATATTCCAGGGCTTAGGCTGTTCATTTTCAATATAAAAATCTTACACAGCATTTAACCCTTTACCCACCTTTCATGTCTTAAGGTATTTACACATACCTTCGCTTTTCTGAACCCACAGGAAAGATTCACTCAGGACACACAGCCCCACTATATCTACTCACCCCGTGAGATGACGAGGTGGGTACGAGGAATTTTCGAGGCCCTGAGACCTCTGGAGACTCTACCTGTGGAAGGCCTCATTCGGATTTGGGCACACGAAGCCCTCCGTCTCTTCCAAGACAGGTAAAGCCGAGGATGAGGTTAGCTCCATGCTCCACTACTCAGACTCTTACCATCCTCTGAGTTAGGGTCTGTGCAAAGCTGGCCTTTCAGATTTGAGCCAGGTTCTGCTGGTGGTAGAAGGGAACAGAAGCTGCGAGGGTGGCCCTGTGTCTGGGCACCAAGCACAGCCACCCCCAGCGTGTCAAGTCTCAGGGCGCAGGGACTATCCACCGCTGCTTACTCAGTGGTGTAGGGCAGGGTACTTCATTAACCTCTGCAGCTGTCAAGTGGGCGCTGCATAATCTTGTCAGAGCTAGAGTTTTTTGACAAATTTAAATGCCTTCTACGGGCACCTGGCTCATTTAGTAAGTGAAGCATGCAAATCTTGATTTTGAGGTCATGAGTTTGAGCTCCACTTTGGGTGTAAAGATTACTTTAAAAACAATAACAACCCATAGTTAAATGCCTTCTAACAACTCCCTACTATACAGTTTCCATAATCACCACTCCTTACCATCGATCTTTACTCTCCTCAGAGGGTTTATAGCTCTGTCCCTGGGACTTTGGTTTTCTCTTTACCTGTTGGCCACTTGTCTCAGGTGTTCCCTTTGTAGATTTTGAATTTTTCTGGCGAAGTCACCCATACTTAGGGAAAGAGCTGCTCATGATCAGTATAGATGGTGGAAGGTTTTGTGGTTTGAGTCCCAGGAAATGCCAGTGAAAAGTTGAGTCTTTACCTCTTGAGGAATCTTGAAAATTATTGATATTTTTTAGCCATAACCAACTTCTTACGTTCTTTAGAGTTTAGTACAATCTTTGTTTGACAGTAAAATCTTAATTTTCCCAGATCCTACTCTGTCATTTTTGTTTGTTTGTTTTTGTATTTTTAATTTTACATATTTTAGGCTTCATAGACTTTTAGGTTCATTTTAAGCTGGTGAGGAAAAGTCAAATTTATGTTGCTTTGACTCTAAATTTCTAAGCAGTACATCATAATAGATCTACTATTTAATGCAGCACCACAGTTTCCTGCCCAAATTATTTGGGGGAAATGTTCTGCCTGTGAACTGGGTTACTCAGAACAGTGCAGGAGAGCAGGCCTTTGATGGCAGGGCAGGTCCCCTCACCCCCAGGGTAAGTGTGAGGTGGCCATATGCAGAGGACACAGTCCCTCTGGCCACTCACTGTCCTGGATGCTTGTGGTTGGTAGCATTCAGTTAACAGTCAGTCCCCTGGGAGAACCCAAGGCCAGTGGCTCCCTCCACACCGAGAAGTACTTACATGTTTGGCAGCTATACCTTTGGACCAGTGAGTCCTGCCTCCAGGCAGCTTTTCTCACCCATGCTTTCAAGGAGTCCCAGAACATTGCTTCGTTATAGATCTCTGGCTTTCAAATCAGGGTCTTTGGAGTACTTGAGTTTTGCACAGCTGCCTTGACCAAGAGCCCAGTGTACCAGATGAGCAAAGCAAGGCAGAGCAAGGAACTTACTAGCTTTTTTTTTTTAAACTAACAACTAAAAACTAACACTCTTTATTAGTAGTGAAAAAATTTGAGCTATAATTTTTACAAATTTCCCAAAATACCAAAGATAAAATTTTGTTTTCATTAAAACACAGCAGTGGCAGTGGTACTTGTAAATTCTGATTGGCTATAGTAACTACATGACCCGCCTTCACCAGACCTGTTCCTGGTAGCCTGCTGTGAGTGTATCACATATTCAGCTTCTCAGAAGGTGTCCCCACCCCCGACCCCCCAAATCCACAAGGACAGGTTCAGTCTCACCTGCTTGCTTCCTAGTTTTCTTTACAAGCCCTGTGTCTCCAGCACTGTAGTGTGTCCTGCAGTTCCCTATCCTTGTCCTCTTATTGCCTCCAGGATATTGGGAACTTAACAGTAGGCAAGCTTAGAAACTAGATTCCTGTCATCATTTTATTTTTATTTGAGAGAGAGCGCATGTGTATGAGCAGGGAGAGGGGCAGAGGTAGAGGGAGAAGCCGACTTCCGATGGAGTGCTCAATCCCAGGACCCTGAAATCATGACCTGAGCTGAAGGCAGAAACCCAACTGATTGAACCACCCAGGTGCCCCTCATGTTATTATTTTAAAAATCAATGTAATTAAATGTTCTAGAGGAATTTTTTTGACTTTTGTCTTTGTTTTTTTTTTTTTTTTTTTTTTTTTTAAGTAATCTGTATACCCAACATGGAGCTTGCACTCATAACCTCAAAGAGTCCCCTCACTCTACCAACTGAGATGCCAGGCGCCCCCAGAGGAATTTTTTTTACATGTAGCGGTGCCATATCTTTGAGGAGTTTTATATTTAATATCAAAATCTTGGATTGTTTAAGCTATCCAGAATTCAGATTCTTAAGTTTTTCCATTTGTAGAAAATGAAAATTCCTGGTAAAAGCTAATTCTACCCCTTGGAGTCAGCCCAGCCCAACAAAACCTGGTGTTTTCTCACCATGGTCTCTGGCCTGATACACACACATGTCACTCTTCTTCCATTAAGACTGGTGGAGGATGAGGAAAGGCGCTGGACGGACGAGAACATCGATATGGTTGCTCTGAAGCACTTTCCCAACATAGACAAAGAGAAGGCGATGAGCCGGCCCATCTTGTACAGCAACTGGTTGTCAAAGGTAACAAATCTATGTCATTTCAGATATACTTCCTCCTTTCATTTTAGTAAGAATTTTCTTCTAATCAAAACTTTTTCCTGAAGCACCCAGTAAGTGTGAAGCATTGGTTATAGGCACAATGCACTACATATTTGCTGATGATTTAGGGCAGATAATCCCAGGAGTGTGGCTGGGGCTGTCTGACCAGCCGTGTTTCTTACTCCCATGAGGTGGTTGATAGAAGAACCATGCCATTCCAGCCAGCAGGGGTCATGGCTTCCATGTGTTTGTAGCAGAAAGAGTCTTTCTCTTTGCTTTCACTTTCCTTACACTATAAAAATGAGCTAATGCTCTGGTTTCTCTTTCGATCGTATAACTCTTTCCCCTTTTAAAAATGAGCTAATTATAAATAATTTGTGTGAAAATGCTTCATATACTATTATACTAAATAAAGTTGACATTTCTAGAATAGCTGTGAGCTGTCCTTTTTCCAAAAGAGAGTAGGATGTTTCAGTAAGTTGTTGTTTTGATATGCATTTCATTCGGTAGGTAGTGTGGACACATGGATGAGTGAAGATTTGCTGTAGGGAGCTCTCAGTCCAACAGGAGAGACAGGTGGAAACAGCTCTGTCTGGGTAGAGATCTCGGTGGAGCTAACCGTGACATTGGGTCTTTTGGGTTTTTGTTTTTTTTGGTTTTTTTAAAAGATGTTATTTATTCATGAGAGAAACAGAGAGAGGCAGAGACATAGGGAGACATAGGGGGAGCCCGATATAGGACTTGATCTGGGGACCCCAGTATCATGCCTGGGCCAAAGGTAGACGCTCAACCACTGAGCCACCTAGGCATCCCTGGCATTGGGACTTTTTTTTTTTTCTCTCTGACATTAGGTCTTAAAGGGGTTTGTACACCTTCGTCAGGAAGGACATGCTAGGCAGATGGCTGCATGGAAGCAAAAAATAGCAAGATAGGTTTGGTGCTGTTGGAATTTTGTTTATTTCTGGACTCTAGATTCTAATCCTTTTCATTTATAGGCACCATCTTCTCCCAGTGGTTCATCTGTCACTGTCCTTAGGGTGTCTTTTGAAGAGCAAATGATGTTAATGCCCTGTTACTTAAACCCATGATCAGGGGATCCCTGGGCTCAGTGGTTGAGCATCTGCCTTTGGCTCAGGGCGTGATCCTGGACTCCCAGGATCGAGTCCCACATCAGGCTCCCTGCATGGAGCCTACTTCTCCCTCTGCCTGTGTCTCAGCCTCTCTCTCTCTGTGCCTCTCATGAATAAATAAAATCTTAAAAAAAACAAAAATGATTAATTGATGATTGTGTATATTTGTGGAGTGAGCTACAAGTCCATTTTCAGTTTTTCCTGGGGAGTGTCCATTGTCCTAACACTGGACCCAGCACTGTTGGTTGGATAATCCTCTACTTGGCAGCATCTCTGGGTCATTACGGGTTCTCTGCATGCACAGGTCTATTTTAGAGGCTCTCTACTGTTCTACTGATTGTCACTTCCTGTGCTCAGACTGCATGGCCCTGATAGCATAGCCCTGATAGGACCCTTATGGACATCTTGACCATCCTTGGCACTTTCCTCTAGTCATGTTGTGCTAAAACCACCACTACTGTCCACCCTTGAGATTGAGGCCGGGACTACATTGACTTTCTCTTTCAATTTGGATGGAACTGACATTTTTACAGTAGTTTGCTTTTCTCTGCAGGGTGGTCTCTGTCTTCATTTATTTAGGCCCTTCTGTGAGGTCTTTCAGTGAAGTTTAGAGAAAGAAAGAAATCTTTCTCTACAAATATTTTCCATGGGGGCAGCCTGGGTGGCTCAGCAGCTTAGCGCTGCTTTTGGCCCGGGGCCTGATCCTGGAGGCCCAGGATCAAGTCCCACATCGGGCTACCTGCATGGAGCCTGCTTCTCCCTCTGCCTGTGTCTCTGCCTCTCTCTCTTTCTCTCTCTCTCTGCGTCTCATGAATGAATAAATGAAATCTTTAAGGGCAGCCCTGGTGGCTTAGCGGTTTAGCGCCACCTTCAGCCTGGGGTGTGATCCAGGAGACCCGGGGTCCAGTCCCATGTCGGGCTCCCTGCATGGAGCCTGCTTCTCCCTCTGCCTGTGTCTCTCATGAATAAATAAATAAAATATTTAAGTAAATAAATAAATCTTTAAAAAAAAAACAAATATTTTCCATGGTTCTAGATTCAGTCCTAATTAAGCTTTTGTTGTTATGTTATTAATGATACCTTCTTTTGTAGCATTTTTTAAGGATTTTTTTTTTTTTTTTTTAAGATTTTATTTATTAATGAGAGACCTGCAGAGGGAGAAGCAGGCTTCCTGCAGGGAGCCTGATGCGGGACTCGATCCCAGGACCCTGGGATCATGCCCTAAGCCAAAGGCACTTAGTCGCTGAGCCACCCAGGGTGTCTTTAAAGATTTTATTTTTAAACAATCCCTACACTCAACATGGAGCTCGAACTCACAATCCTATTATCAAGAGTTGCATGCTCCAGTGACTGAACCAGCCAGGCACTCCTCTTTTGTTGCATTTTTTAAATAGTTTCTTAGTACATGGAAATTTTTTTTTTTTTTTAAGTACGCTCCACGCCCAGTGTGTGTCTTAAACTCACAACCCCGAGATCAAGAGTCTCACATTGTACCTACTGAGCCAGCCAGGCACATCTGAGCATATGAAAATATAATTGGTGTAATAACGAAGGTAATGTCTTCTTAGTAATTTGGGTCTTACCTTTTTTTCTCCAGGATTACATCCCAGTAGACCAGGAAGAACTAAGAGATTATGTCAAAGCTCGGCTGAAAGTCTTCTATGAAGAAGAACTTGACGTCCCCTTGGTCCTCTTTAATGAAGTGTTAGACCACGTGCTCAGGATTGACCGGTGAGTTTGTTGCAGCCTTACGACTGCCTAAGCTGCTGTTAAATATAGTGGTGGGGATCCTGTCAGGCCTCCCAGCTGACCTTGGAGCTCCAACTCCTCTGCAAAGTGACCATCCCCCCTTCTAAGTCCAGCTTCTTTGTCCCATACTTGTCTATTGTGCAGCACTTACTTGGCTTCTGCTAGCAGTCTGTTCCTACTGTGATTGAAAACTCGGTAGAATCGGGTCTGTCTGCCTCTTGCCATCTGATTATCTGGAGGACAGGACCATGTCCTAGTGATCTTTGCACCTCCTCCAGACCTAGCAGATAGCAGATTGCTCAACAACTGTTTAACGTACAAGATAAACACATTAAAAATGTTGTAGGTTAACTCCTGAAAAAGTTTAGGACCTAAGTGTCAAAGGGGAAACGGAGCATAAAAGCCTTGAAATGTATCTTTTCTGATGTTTCAGAATATTCCGCCAACCTCAAGGCCACTTGCTTCTGATTGGTGTCAGTGGAGCGGGAAAAACCACCCTGTCCCGCTTTGTGGCCTGGATGAATGGTTTGAGCGTGTACCAGATTAAGGTGGGTCTAGTTGACACTTCTTAATCCCAGTAACCGACTCCTGATTCCTGCACATGGCTCCTTGAATGAGAATGGACCTAACCTGCCAACTGCTTCTGTAGGTGCATAGAAAGTATACAGGGGAAGACTTTGATGAAGATCTTCGCACAGTGTTGAGACGTTCTGGCTGTAAGAATGAAAAGATAGCATTTATAATGGATGAATCCAACGTATTAGATTCTGGATTCCTGGAGCGAATGAATACCCTTCTGGCCAATGGGGAAGTAAGTGCCACATTACACTGTGTTGTGTATTAGTGGCAGCAGGTTAAAAGGATCAGTTAGTAGTAATGCTCTCATTGGCTAGGTTCCTGGCCTCTTCGAAGGAGATGAGTATGCCACCCTGATGACCCAGTGTAAAGAGGGGGCCCAGAAGGAGGGCTTGATGCTGGACTCGCATGAGGAACTCTACAAATGGTTCACCAGCCAGGTCATCCGCAACCTTCATGTTGTCTTCACCATGAACCCATCCTCAGAGGGGCTCAAGGACCGCGCAGCCACTTCGCCAGCACTTTTCAACAGGTATGCTGATGTTTGCTCAGCTCTGGTTCACAAGAGCCAATTTCTTCCCAAGGGGCAAACCCTGCTCTTGGGAGCTATTTGAGACATGGGCATCTTTTTCAGGTGTGTGTTGAATTGGTTTGGGGACTGGTCCACTGAAGCACTATATCAAGTGGGCAAAGAATTCACAAGTAAAATGGACCTGGAGAAGCCAAATTACATTGTGCCTGATTACATGCCAGTTGTGTATGACAAACTTCCACAGCCACCATCACATCGGGAAGCTATTGTAAATAGCTGTGTATTTGTTCATCAGACTCTTCACCAGGTTGGTTCCATTTTGAGGTCATGGGGAAAAAAAAAACTAAACATCCTGCTAACATAAAAGTAAACCAATGAAGAAGAGACCATAGGGTACCTGGTATTATGCACAGTGCCATTGCCTGTTCTTACCTCTGTCAGCGGTGACTCCTCCTCGTTACCAGGCTGCACCTTCTGGGGTCATTGACCTTCACTGCCTTATGGCTTCTGCCTCTGTAAAACGTTCTTCTCTGCTTTTGTTATCTCACTGCCAGTGTGTGTTGGGGAGGGTGCTGATTCTCCATTCAGATCAGAGGTCAGCAAGTTTTTCCTGGAAAAAGCCAGAGCGTTCATGGTTTAGGCTTTGTGGACCAGGAGGGTCTCTTAACTACTCGGCCCTGCCTTGGTACACAAAGCCTCCACAGCCTGCATATGTACACATGGGTAGGGCTGTGTGCACTAGTGCTCCGTGTGCAGAAAACATGCAGTGGCAGGATTTGGCTCATTGGCCAGGGTTTGGAGACCCTGGCTTTAGACTCCTTATCATGGGAGAGTCCAATCTCCCATCTGAAAGGCTTTGTAAAAACCGCTGTGAGTCTGTGGGTGTTCCGTTGATCACTTCCTTGCCACACCTGCAGATCTCCATTGCCTCCAGAATGTGGCCTGGCCCTGGCTTCCCTTGGTGGTGTCCTGCTGCCTTACATGAGCCTGAGGGGCCAGAGCAGCTGGTCACACAGCTGTGCCACTTGCCCTTGTCCTGGTGCCATCTCTTATGTTGGTGTCCATGGGAAATAAGCAGGAGGCAAGAGATAGAGCACACACGACCCCAGTTGTAGAGCTGTTCACACGGAGTACGTGTGTGAGGTCACCGAGGTTACCTCTGTGTTGCAGGGAAGTTTGGGAAAGCTTAGGGGTCTCAGGGGCTCCCTGAGATCTCGTAGGAGGCTGAGCTGAGATCCCAGCTCAACTGTGACTTCTGAGGGCTCCATCCATGCACCAAATCACCGGGCATCCCTATAGGCAGAGCAGTTAGCTTTTGGAGGTTAAATCACGGAGAACGTCCCGAAGAGTGAAAAGATTTACCTATTTTCTAAAAGGCTAATGCTCGGCTGGCAAAGCGAGGGGGCAGGACGATGGCCATCACGCCCCGCCACTACCTGGACTTCATTAACCATTATGCCAACCTGTTCCATGAGAAGCGGAGCGAGCTGGAGGAGCAGCAGATGCATTTGAATGTTGGGCTCAGAAAAATCAAAGAAACGGTTGACCAGGTACCTCCCAGGGGTTCGCTTCAGTCATGGGCAGGGGGCTGGTGTGAGGACCCCTTTCCAGGTAATTTCTGCACGATTCTGTTTTCCTAACACGGCGTCTGTCCCTCAGGTGGAGGAGCTCCGGCGTGATCTGAGGATAAAGAGCCAAGAGCTGGAGGTAAAGAACGCGGCCGCAAACGACAAGCTGAAGAAGATGGTGAAAGACCAGCAGGAGGCAGAGAAAAAGAAGGTATGTGTGCTTCAGGAGCCTTCGCCCAGCTGGGCCCCCGCTGGCAGTCTGTGGGGAGAGCAGGAAGTGTAGTCTGGGTGGTCTTCAGGGTTTGATGGGTTGGGGCGGCGGTGTCTGGGGGAGGTCAGGAGTGTCGTTCAGGAGTCACTCAGCAAAGTAACCAGTACTGCAGCCAAGCCCTTCTTCCGTTTTAGGTGATGAGCCAAGAAATTCAGGAACAGCTGCATAAGCAGCAGGAAGTGATAGCAGACAAACAAATGAGTGTCAAAGAAGATCTGGACAAGGTGGAGCCTGCTGTCATTGAGGCCCAGAATGGTACGTCAGTGCTGTCAGAGGTCTGGCTTTTTAGAAAGGGTGCTCCATCCGTGGTGCTGTGGAGAGTTGGCTGAGCATGGTAAATACCCGAAGGCTTTCCTGAACACTGGAGATTGTCTTCTTCTTCTTTTTTTTGGAGATTGTCTTCATCTCATAAAGCAAAGTTCTTGTAATGCTGCTTTGCTTTCACCGGAGTAGAACTCTTCTTAGGAGAGACAGCTGACAACATAAGGTTTATGTGGATACATGTTTTTGTTTTTAAGATCCAGTGATAATTACGTGAATGTGCTATTACAAATTCCTGACTTGAATGTCACCAGAAATGCCCTGAAGCGTGCGTGTTGCCCTAGTGTGCCCTGGCCGGGCTGGCGACCACAAACTTATGCGCTGATAGTGCTGGCCTCTGTTCTTCCTCCACCAGGCACCTGCAGGACGCTGTAGCAGCAACCGAGCAGGCCCCTGACCTGTCCTCCCTCGTGGCCTGCTGGCGTTTGTTTCAGACATGAAGTCCCCTACTATAGGACGGGAGAAAGTGACACACGCTGTCCAAACTATAGATTTTCCTTAAGAGTCAGATTTAGATGGGAACTTAATAGAGTTCTCACTTCCGAGTAACCACTGAGAAAGTATTAAAATATTTAAATCATTTAAGTTTATGGAGGTAAATAAGCTAATGGGGTCCTATGAGACATTCCTGAAAGCAGCATCTTGCTGTATCCAGAATGTTTAGTGTGGGGTCAGTACAGCAAGCTCTTCATAATTCTTCATAATTATTTAAAAGGTCAGCTACTTAACACTGTTCCAGGGGGTTTAAAGATAGAAAGTCTTGCTCACTTGGACCTTCTGAGCAGTGGCCCCTTCCTCATCAGAGCCACAGCTCTGCTGTGCCGCAGCCCCCTTACTGTGCTCACTCTGTCACCTTCCCACCCCTACCTCTTCTGCTGCCCCTGTGCTCAGCGGTGAAATCAATCAAGAAGCAGCACCTGGTGGAGGTGCGGTCCATGGCCAACCCTCCCGCTGCCGTGAAGCTGGCGCTCGAGTCCATCTGCCTGCTGCTGGGAGAGAGCACCACAGACTGGAAGCAGATCCGCTCCATCATCATGAGGGAAAACTTCATCCCCACCATCGTCAACTTCTCTGCAGAGGAGATCAGGTGAGCGTTGCCAGGAAGGATGTAGAAGACAGTGCTCAGGTGTTGGGAGGTTTTCCTGCTATTGTGTGGCCCTGTCACTGTGGCCTGGCATCACTAGAAGGCGGCATCTGTTAGGTTAATGCCTTTCAGGCTGGTTCCTTCAAAGTAGTAGTCAGATTTCTTCTTCCCATCCCTGGCAGTAATGTTCTGATTCCTTGACCGCTGTGAGCCGAATCCTACCCCATCCCCACAAATACTTGCGAGTGCCTCCACACCACACAGCTGATGTCAGACACTGCCTCACGTCAGGGGAGGGTGGGGGCAGGAGGGTCAGAGGCCTTCCTGGCAGCAGTTGCCACTGTTACATGGAACATGGGTGGGTCTGGTTGTGGGGGCAGTGGATGGGAACCAGCCTTCACATTTTGGGTTCCTAAAAACTCTACTACGTTCACTCTACATGTGCTTAGAACTACAATTCCTTTTTTTGCAGTGATGCCATAAGAGAGAAGATGAAGAAAAACTACATGTCCAACCCAAGCTACAACTACGAGATTGTGAACCGGGCATCCCTGGCCTGTGGGCCAATGGTGAAATGGGCAATTGCACAGGTAGCCAGTGTAACCGGGAGCTCCTGTATGAAAAGCCACTGCCAGGCTGGTCACTTGTGAAGGATAACTACCATTTGTCTTCCTCAGCTTAACTATGCCGACATGTTAAAGCGAGTGGAGCCCCTACGCAATGAGCTGCAGAAGCTGGAGGATGACGCCAAGGACAACCAGCAGAAGGCCAATGAGGTAGAGCAGATGATCCGGGACCTGGAAGCCAGCATCGCCCGCTACAAGGAAGAGTACGCCGTCCTCATCTCAGAGGCCCAGGCCATCAAAGCAGACCTGGCTGCTGTTGAAGCAAAAGTAAGATTGTCATCAAACATGTGCCATTTTACTGCTGACTCCCCTCAATTCTGTCTTTGTGGGGTTTAACACGAGGTGCTCCTAGGGCTTAACACACATTCTCATGTGTGTGCCCCACATTCATCTCCGCCAGCTAGCTTTTTTGTGTCTGACCGGTCGTGCTGGCTTCCCTGAGTATTTTCTGAGTGGCATTGATTAGGACAGGTGGATACCAGGAGGCGATCTGCAGCCAGTGAGCCCCCTCTCCACACCAGTCCCCAGCCTGGCTGTTTGCCTGCCTCTATTTCAGTGGAGTCACCAAAGGCCTGGTTGTCTGTCCAGGCCTCATGCCCACTGCTGTGTCTATCACCAAGCCGATACTCCTCCTGAATTCGCAGAATATTCTCCTCTTCTGCCAGCAGTGTTTTTTCCCTCTGGCCAACCCTCCACTCCAGGCCCTCTTCCTGGTCTATCTCCACTCCCTTGTACATCTCAAGGCTGACTCTTGCTTCTTTGCACCCCCTCACACCCTGCTTAGGTTCCTCAGTCGTGGGGGAGCTGGGTCCCATCTCCTCTGGGACTGTGAACAACTAGAGTCTGTTTCTGTCTCTAGCCCACCCAGAGTCCTGTGGAGGAACAGATTTTCACTTTATGGTATAAATCCTGTTTGATTTTCCCTTTAGGTAAACCGGAGTACTGCTCTCCTGAAGAGTTTGTCTGCTGAACGTGAACGATGGGAAAAAACAAGTGAGACTTTCAAAAACCAGATGTCCACTATTGCTGGGGACTGCCTCTTGTCAGCGGCGTTCATTGCCTATGCGGGTTACTTTGACCAGCAGATGCGCCAAAACTTGTTCACCACTTGGTCCCACCACTTGCAGCAAGCCAACATCCAGGTAAGTGTCCATAGGGAATTCCAAACAGGTGTTAAAGGCGTGGGCCAGACTGGTGTCCACTCACCTGTTCGAGTCTGGCTTGAAATCACGCACCTGTAGTTCTGAAAAGGAAGGGTAACTTCCCTCACCTTTCAGTTCCGTACAGACATCGCACGGACGGAGTACCTCTCCAATGCTGACGAGCGTCTCCGCTGGCAAGCCAGCTCCTTACCTGCGGATGACCTGTGTACAGAGAATGCCATCATGCTGAAGCGGTTCAACAGGTACGGACTCGCTCAAAGAGAGAGCAGCTTAAAAGTTTCTACGTGCAGTGGTCCCGTTCTTTTGTTTGTTTTTTTCAAAACGCATCTTTGAGGAAATGAATAGAAACTTGGAAGTAGGCAAATGGTGCAGGCAGGCTCAGCGCCCCTCTGACGGTGGGGTGCACATGATCCTCACCCTCACTTCTGACTGTCTGAATTGTTCTGTAAGGAACCTTTGTCATGTAACCTTTCATAGCCGATTGGCAGGGCTGAGAATCAGTGGACAGTGAAACAGACCCTCTCCAAATATTATAACTGAAAATACTTAGCTGAAAAGATTTAAAGGGGAAACTGGTATCTGGTTTATGGCTTAAGAAGCCAGAGTCAGAAGTGGAGGATGACTGGAGGGATGGCAGGCTTAGCACTGGCTCAGGGGGTCCTCAGGGCTCATCCCACATACGGGGCCCCTGGCCCTCGGGAGCTCGAGCTGCCTCTGCGGCAGCTCTCACACCCAGACATCCTTGGTGTTTTTATCTCAGAATCTTCAAATCCTCGAGCCCTTGACGTATATCACTGTCCCAGGGACACAAAGAGGATGAAGACTTGTGGGTGTGATTTATTTTGGGAGCAAACCCTCAGGCTCCATGTCTTGCCAGATGGTGCTGGTGAGATCATCGACCCATGCTCATGGTCTATACAGGGCTGTGTTCATCTCAGTGAGACATACACACTCCTAGGTACTTATTCAACAGTAGCCTGCATATGTGACCAACAGCACACTGAAAGCACCTGTGGTGCTCCTCGTGGGGGCTGGTTCACACGTCACTATGTATATCAGGGGTGGGAGGCTGGGGTCCTTGTAGACCAGACCACTCATACAGTGTGCGTGCAGAGGGCCACTCCAGCAGGCAGTGAGCAATGGGGGCAAGTGCCATGTGAGGGCGAGTGTGGCCCCCCTGTGGACACACGCACCCACACCTACTCCCCCACGTGTGTCTGTAAATACCTGGATCTTTTCCCAAGTACACAGACCAGAAACTGGCAACCAAATACAGGAGAAGGGGGTGGTTTTTCCCACTATCTGCCCTTTCATAGCTTCTAAGTTTTATGCAAGCACGTGTATGTGCAGTACATGTTTTTTAAAAAGTTTTTTAATTGGCAGTGTGACCCTGGGCACCCTGCCATAGCCTCTTAGTATCCCATCTTGTTTGTTCGTAAAAGAAATGTGCTGATGCTGACGGTACCTTCTCACAGGCTCCTTCTGAGAACTAAGTTGCATCTGCCATTTGTCAGGGTCCCTGGTGGTTTAAACCCTTTCTGCCCATGAGCCTTGGGTGCTGCTGCAGCATGGTTGCTGACACCCAAGTTCCTAAAGGGTCTAGAAGGTCAGGAACACATAAAACAGTAACTCTAGTGTAGTGTGCTCAGCATCTGCAGAAAAGCATGTACTGAATGCTGAGACAAGAACCTGTGTCCCCGCGAGAAGAGAAACTTTAACTATAGCCCTGCTCCAGAGAGTCTGTGACTTTGTTAGCTCCTTAAAGAAGACCTTCAAAAAGATGGCTTTAGCATCAACCATTTGTCCTGTTTGTCTTCATGGGAGACTGGAGACTGCACTGGAGCAGTGGGTACGGCATTCCCATTGTCTTTGTCGGGGCTCCTTGAACCTGCTCTATTGCTGCCTCACCTTCAGGTACCCGCTGATCATCGACCCGTCTGGCCAGGCCACAGAATTCATCATGAATGAGTACAAGGACCGCAAGATCACACGCACCAGCTTCTTGGACGATGCCTTCCGGAAGAACTTGGAGAGCGCGCTGAGGTTTGGGAACCCCCTTCTGGTGCAGGTGTGTGCATCCGACAGTTGATAGGACATAAAACTGAAGTATGGGATCTAAACAGTGGTACTTTTTGAACTTTGTAAGACTTTGTTTGATGTCAAAGGTCTGTAAAAAGTCAGTCCAACAAAACAGTATTTGCTTGATCTTGGTCATCACAATCCACTGGAACTTTTGCAGTGATAGAAATGTTCTCTGATCTGTGCTGCCCAGTGTGGTGGACACGTGTGTGGCCAGTGTGACTAAGGAACTGAGTGTTTTAATTAAGGGCCCACAGGTGGCCCGTGCCTACCGTACTGGCCGATGCAGATTCACACGGGTAGGTAGCTTCTGAGGTGCATTTATCTGGAGCAGGAGGGTGGCGTCAATGCACTGTTATTTAGGTGAAAATAAATACTGCAGATCCCTGATGGTTAAACTTCCCATGTGCTACACAGGACGTGGAGAGCTATGACCCA
Source organism: Canis lupus dingo (assembly GCF_003254725.2). Classification (NCBI taxonomy): domain Eukaryota; kingdom Metazoa; phylum Chordata; class Mammalia; order Carnivora; family Canidae; genus Canis; species Canis lupus. The sequence continues at coordinate 70,227,065 of NC_064250.1, forward strand.
GTGTTGAATCCAGTATTGAACCGCGAGGTTCGGCGAACAGGGGGGAGAGTGCTGATCACCCTCGGCGACCAGGATATAGACTTGTCACCATCATTTGTCATCTTCCTATCCACCCGAGATCCAACCGTAAGGAACGAGATACACCTCAGATACACAGTTGGTGTGGCACTTGGTGTCACAGCTCAGGTGACAAAGTGGACTGTTCTGTTACTCCTTTTGGCAGGTGGAGTTCCCACCAGACTTGTGTTCCCGGGTCACATTTGTCAACTTCACGGTCACCCGTAGCAGTTTACAGAGCCAGTGTCTGAATGAAGTTCTTAAAGCAGAAAGGCCTGACGTGGATGAAAAGCGCTCCGACCTTCTTAAACTTCAAGGTGTGTTTCCTGGGTCCGTAGCTTCAGGAGTTTTGGGGCAGGTCAGGGGTGCACTTTGAAGGGACTAGAGCACGTCAGGTTTGTTCAGGCAACCTCTCCTTCTCAAAGAGCGTAAGTGCTAGTGAACTCGGGATACTGTGATCTTTTAGGGGAATTCCAGCTACGCTTGCGTCAGCTGGAGAAGTCCTTGCTGCAAGCCCTGAATGAGGTGAAGGGGCGCATTCTGGACGATGACACTATCATCACAACTCTGGAGAACCTCAAGAGAGAGGCTGCCGAGGTGACAAGGAAGGTGGAGGAGACAGACATCGTCATGCAGGAGGTGGAGACCGTGTCGCAGCAGTACCTGCCGCTGTCCACCGCCTGCAGCAGCATCTACTTCACCATGGAATCTCTGAAGCAGGTGACCACAGGAGCCCCCTGCTGCAGGACCACATGCTGCCCTCTGCTCTCCCAGCTAACAGCCATCACCCTCTCCCTTCCAGATCCACTTCCTCTACCAGTACTCCCTCCAGTTTTTCCTGGACATTTATCACAACGTGCTGTATGAGAACCCAAACCTCAAGGGCATCACTGACCACACGCAGCGCCTCTCCATCATAACAAAGGATCTCTTCCAGGTAGAGCGCCCAGCACTTGGCTGTCTCCGGGGAGGGAAGCTGGGAGGTGGTTCTCCGGGGACAGCAGCATTGCCTGCTCTTACCTCCAGGTGGCATTCAACCGCGTGGCCAGGGGCATGCTGCACCAGGACCACATCACCTTCGCCATGCTGCTGGCCAGAATCAAGCTGAAGGGCACCATCGGGTAAGGTCGGCCGCCCTACCACACTTGCCCCTGCAAAGCGTCATCATTTTGTGGGTTGCCTACTAGCATTTTATGAGAGCTTAAAGAAGGGGGAAAACTCTTCTAGTGGAGGCAGAAATGAATCTGAGACCCTCGCTAACCTATTGCCCCCTTCCCAGGGAGCCCACCTACGATGCCGAATTCCAGCACTTCTTAAGAGGGAAGGAGATTGTCCTGAGTGCTGGCTCCACACCCAAGATCCAGGGCCTGACCGTGGAGCAGGCTGAGGCGGTTGTGAGGTTGAGCTGTCTCCCTGCATTCAAAGATCTGATTGCAAAGGTTCAGGCTGATGAGGTGAGTGTTCTGAACACTTCCCGGCCTCTTTCCAGGAAATGAGCAGTAAGGAATTGTGTGTGTTGTGTACTCACATCAGCCGTCTGATAGCTTCATCTCAACTTCTCTGCCCTTGAAAATGGGCTCTGCTCCATGGTGATGCTTTCTTTCATGTCTCCACAGCAATTTGGCATCTGGTTGGACAGCAGCTCCCCAGAGCAGACGGTCCCTTACCTCTGGAGTGAAGAAGCCCCCTCAAGTAAGCCCACATCAGGGCCTCCCCTGTGTTTTCATTCTGGACCCAAATGTAAAATTGGGCTTTGCCGCTTGAGTGTGAAGGGACATTTCCAAAAAAGTCGCCAGTTCCTGAAATAAGAATCTCAGGGTTAAAATCAGGTCCTAATGCCTGTTCCAGCTCATGCTTGAAGACCAAGAGAGGCCTAGAAAGGAAGGCCCTTGCCCAACATGAAGGGAGAGATTGACTTGTTCTGAGCGTGGTCCCCAAAGCCCTGTGCTAGCCAGCTTAGGTGGGGCTGCAGCTCAGCCGGGTGAGGCTGGCGATTGCTAGCATCTTCTCTAGACATGGCTAAGAACCTTTAGGTGTTTGACCTGCAATGAACAGGTGTGGGTGGAGTCACTTAAAACTGGTAACAGGGATCCCTGGGTGGCTCAGCAGTTTAGCGCCTGCCTTTGGTCCAGGATGCGATCCTGGAGACCCGGGATCGAGTCCCACATCAGGCTCCTGGCATGGAGCCTGCTTCTCCTTCTACCTGTGTCTCTGCCTCTTTTTCTCTCTATGTCTATCATGAATAAATAAATAAAATCTTTAAAAAAATAATACTGGTAACAACAACAAAAAAATAAGTAAGTAAGTAAGTAAATAAATAAATAAATAAATAAGTAAATTAAATAAATAAGTAAATAAAACTGGTAACCACCACAGTACCCACAAAGAGGCCCACACTCTAGGTGCTGTCATGGGTGTGTCCGCTGAAGACGGGAGGTGGTGGCAGTCCTTGGGGCAGAGAGGACCAGGAAGGGCAGTGTCATTTCTGAGGTGTCATTTGAGCTGACTCTTGTACACAGAGCATTTGCCAAGCAGAGGCTTGTAGCGAGACCAGTCCTAGCTGGGGTAGCTCAGAGCCTGTGCCATGCCCACCCCCCAACCCTTCCCATGTTGTTTCAGCACCCATCGGGCACGCCATCCACCGCCTGCTCTTGATTCAGGCGTTCCGCCCTGACCGCTTGCTGGCCATGGCCCACATGTTCGTTTCCACAAACCTCGGGGAATCCTTCATGTCCATCATGGAACAGCCGCTCGACCTGACCCACATCGTGGACACTGAGGTATGGCTTTGGCTCCCTAGAGGCTTAGCTACATAACCTGCTCCAACTCCCTGCCACCATCTCCTCATAGGGCCACACCCGCTGCAAACTCCCACTTGGCCAGCCCTGCAGGGCTCTCCCCTCAACAGATGCACACCGTCCAGTGGGATGCTCTCTTGGTTCTAACCTCTTCGTCTATAGGTAAAGCCAAATACTCCCGTCCTGATGTGTTCTGTGCCTGGGTATGATGCCAGCGGTCACGTCGAAGACCTTGCAGCTGAACAGAACACACAGATCACTTCAATTGCGATCGGTAAGGATACTTGATCAGTTTTACCGGCTGAGGCCCCTCAGATTTCATGGTAAACACTGAGGTCTAAGCCTGCTATGCTGACACTAAGCTTTCTGACACCAGGCTCAGCAGAAGGCTTCAACCAAGCAGATAAAGCAATAAATACAGCCGTGAAATCGGGCAGGTAGGTGTATTTTATTTCAGAAAGCCTTAGTTTCCAAGAATTCTGACCGGAAACCTAAAGTGTGGCTGTCGCTCTCTCTCTCCCTTTGTAGGTGGGTGATGCTGAAGAATGTCCACCTGGCCCCAGGGTGGCTGATGCAGCTAGAGAAGAAGCTACACTCCCTGCAGCCACACGCCTGCTTCCGACTCTTTCTTACCATGGAGATCAACCCCAAGGTGCGTGCCTCGTGTGTGTGCTGTGAGTGCTCGTGTGACCTCTTTTCTGTTCTAAACGCCTGTGTGCTTGTGTGTGTGTGTGTGTGCGCGCGCGCGTGCGCATGTGTGTGGTTGAGCTAAAGTGCAAGTGAGCCAGAATGGTGACGGGGGCCGTGTCTGCCTTAGGTGCCTGTGAACCTGCTCCGAGCGGGCCGCATCTTCGTGTTTGAGCCACCCCCGGGGGTGAAGGCCAACATGCTGAGGACGTTCAGCAGCATCCCTGTCTCACGGATATGCAAGGTAAAGTTGCTTTCTCCTGGCACACTGTCGGGATAATCCGAGACGCCAAGTCCCATTGCTGAGTTCAGAAGCAGATCTCCACACCTCTCAGAAACACCAGAGTGGCTAACTGTGCTGGAGATTTTACTGCTTAACTTCAGGCAAAATTCCCTTGCTGTGAAAAAGTCGAAAGAGAAATGTACACGGTGTTTGGTTGCAAGGATGTGACAGTCAGGCTCCCGGGTGAGCAGACGCCTCCAGTGGAGCTCTAGCCGGAGCTCAGATATCTCAGATATCTGGGGTCGATGTCAGGCAATCCTGTGCTCCCAAACATGGTCCCCACCCCCAAGGCTCTTGGGCAGGAAGACAGAGATCCTTCAGTACAATTTTATTTTGTGCCATAATCCGCCTTTTCTGACAATTTCAGAAAATTTGTTTCCTGTATCTTTTTTTTTAATTAATTTATTTATTTTTATTTATTTTAGAGAGAGAGAGAGAGAGAGAGAGGCAGAGACACGGGCAGAGGGACACATGCTGGGAGCCCGATGTGGGACTCGATCCCGGGACTGCAGGATCATGCCCTGGGCCAAAGGCAGGCACTAAAGCGCTGAGCCACCCAGGGATCCCCTCCTGTATCATTTTTTGTGGCTAAATAATTGATCTCCACAGTGTCATTAGATGATATCTTTATTAATAGGAAAATTGGCACTTAATTTCTGGCAACAGTATTAGTATTAATGGCTGCATCCGAAGTCCTGGTGTTCATAGCTCAGGCTAGTAGGAAGCTCTTCTTAAAACTTTGACTGGGGGAGTGGCCCCGTTGCATCAGCTAGAAAGGGTGCTGCTTTCTGGGGACTCCATCCTTCATAACCTTCCCCACCCAGTCTCCCAACGAGCGTGCTCGCTTGTACTTCCTGCTGGCCTGGTTTCACGCGATCATCCAAGAACGCTTACGATACGCACCCCTGGGGTGGTCAAAGAAGTATGAATTTGGGGAGTCTGACCTGCGCTCGGCCTGCGACACGGTGGACACGTGGCTGGATGACACGGCAAAGGCAAGTGCAGGCTGCTGAGTCAGAGGTGGGAGGGGAATGCTCGGAAGTATTCACGGTTGTGGCAGACAGTGGGGGTCCTCCTGTGTGATGAGGGTGTGAAGCCAGGGTACGCTGGTGCCCCTGCGGCCTGCCCCCACAGTCCCAGCTTTCCTCACACAGGGGAGGCAAAACATCTCCCCGGATAAGATCCCGTGGTCAGCACTGAAGACCTTGATGGCTCAGTCCATCTACGGTGGCCGAGTGGACAACGAGTTCGATCAGCGTCTGCTCAACACCTTCCTGGAGCGTCTGTTCACAACAAAGAGTTTCGACAGTGAATTTAAGCTGGCCTGCAAAGTTGATGGACACAAAGACATTCAGATGCCAGACGGCATCAGGTAGGAGCCTGCCCCCGTGACCTAGACCTTCGCCATGCCGGCCACTTTCCAGCGTCATGCCTAATGGCATTTCCAAATGTGCTGCTTTTCCAGGCGAGAAGAGTTTGTGCAGTGGGTGGAGCTGCTTCCTGACACCCAGACGCCCTCCTGGCTAGGCCTGCCCAACAACGCCGAGAGAGTCCTGCTCACCACCCAGGGTGGGTACCCCACTCACCCGGCGCCCTGGGAGCCCCTCCCTTGCCTCCGAACAACTCCACTGTGGGAAGTCGCCTTCCTTCCCCCAGCCCTCCCCGCCGTTCCAGCTGGTGTCTCTTATGCAGTTTAGGCTCAGGTCACTAAGGTCTGAAAATTACATGTCAGTTTCCAGCTTACATTCAGACATAATTTCGCTTAATTTTCTTTGAAGATGAAAAGTATAATATTACGCGAGGTTTTAAAACCCTCAGTTTCTTTATTAGAATACTTCTTAAAAATGTTTTTCCTTATACTTTTCTTTTTCAAGACTATTCAAAAAATAACCTAATGCAGTTTTCAGAGGGTGGTCCCCAGTCCAGCAGCATCAGCCTCGTTGGAACTAATTATAAGTGCACGTTCTTGGGGCCAGGGTCAGACCTCCTGAGTCCAAAGGAGAGCCCAGCCATCTGCTCCAATAAGCCTTCCTGGCAGCGGCTGTGTCCGTGAGCTTGCAAACCACTGATCTAACCCAGACTTCTCTTCACGGGAAACAGTCTCAGAAAAGACTCATGATTCGCCCAAACTCGTACAGCTACTTGATAGGACAGTTCCATTCAGCTCTGCATGAGAATCCTTAGTTACAGCGCTCGCTGAGGACACCCTAAAATGCATCCCAGACTGCCCTCCTCTGTGAGGTGGCCGTGGCCCCATAGGCCACCAGGACGAGAAGCTGGGCTGGCCAACCATTGTGAGTTGGAGGCCTAGGTGCAGGGCAGGTTCCAGCAGGTCCGGGGTTGGGCAGGAGCCAGTACTGAGATCACATAGGGTCTTAACACTGGCAGTACCTGCTGTGACCCCAGCTTGGGCCCCACACCAGGCAAATGGTTTGTAGGGTTTGTGCCCCACTCTGTTCTGTTAGCAGCCAGCTGCCTGCATCGGGCTGCTCAATACTAATGAGCTGCCACCATCACACCAGCACTCTGCCAGGGACGTCACATTCGGTCCACCCTAGAGCAACATGAAGGCCTGTGCTGGGGGCTGTTTGAGGCAGAGTGGTGGGCGTGGGCAGCCCAGGACCCGTGGAGTTAACAGCGCAGTGGCCCCCTGGCTGGAGCCTGGCCTGCCCCAGGGCCCAGCCCTCTACAACAGCGCCGGCACATTCGTGTGAATTTGGAATCAGCCTCACTCATCTTTGCACTCAGGCTGTTGGCTCAGTCCCAATAGGCTCAGTCTGGTCTCAGTTTTCCTCTGTCTCCACCACCTCACTTTCTGGCCCAGCCTGCTCTCTGCTTCAAACACACGTCCCCACTTGGTACCATGTGGGTGACGCGTCACATGGCTTGCACGCTCAAGTCCTTTTTCCTCTGTTCTCCTGCCCATGCCCCCTCCCTCCCTGTGTCTCTGGTGGGGATGTGGCCCAGGTGTGGACATGATCAGCAAGATGCTGAAGATGCAGATGCTGGAGGATGAAGACGACCTAGCCTACGCAGAAACCGAGAAGAAGGCAAGGACCGACTCCACGTCCGACGGGCGTCCTGCCTGGATGCGGACCCTGCACACCACCGCGTCCAATTGGCTGCACCTCATCCCACAGACGCTGAGCCACCTCAAGCGGACGGTGGAGAACATCAAGGTGGCCAGGAGTGGGCGGGGCTGTGCCTGGGTGTCCCTGGTCCTGGAGGGCTTAGCGTGGTCTCAGAGCAGTCAGGCATCTGCGCCTGGCTCCAGCATGAGGCCCCTGGCAGGGGGTCTGTCTGCACAAGCTGGGGAAATGAGTCCCAGAGCAAGCGGCAGCAGCCACTGTTCCTTTTTGGAACCAGGCTACGGTGGGCTTCGACCTGCTGCATACCGAGTCCAGTCCAAGAGTGAGCTCAGGCAAAGCCATGAGCTTCAGGCCAGGGCTCTGAGGCCCGGGGTTCCCGAGGCTCCCTCCTACCCTCCCTCTTCACTCTCGTCTCTATGACAATTTTAGGATCCACTGTTCAGGTTCTTTGAGAGAGAAGTGAAGATGGGAGCTAAGTTACTTCAGGACGTTCGCCAGGATCTCGCAGATGTCGTCCAAGTGTGTGAAGGGAAGAAGAAACAGACCAACTACCTGCGCACCCTCATAAACGAGCTGGTGAAAGGTATTGGCCCTCCTGTGTGCGCCCGGGGGCTCGGAGCCAGAGCCGTCCGGCTCCCCAGCGCTCGCCACGTCCCCCTCACTGCGCAGAGAGCTGGCTGGGCCTGGGGCACGGGGGCCGCTGCCCTGCAGAGTCGGCAGGTCCTGGGCCGGGCCTGGTGCACGTTTCCTTCTGCAGCTGGGGGCCCTTGGCTGGAGGTCAGGCTCAGAGGGCCCCAAATTTTTATTTGCTGTTCCCTGAACGTTTATTAAAATCTTAACAGCAAATTAAAATAAGTGGGGGGCACAGTGTAAAAGTAGAGGGAGCCCCCAGGTGTCTCACACCTACTCCACGAGCCTGAGTTGTGGCGAGGCCCAGCTGCTTGTGTGATGGGAGTTAGCTGATGAGACATTATGTGGGGGTGATTGTGGCGCTCCAGACACCGGGGCCTGAGCAGATGCAGAGGTGGTGACGGCCCATCCGGGACCTGCAGAGTGTGGTCCGGAGAGGGAGGCGGGCGGAGCTGGAGAAGCCAGTGAGCACTAGCTGATTCGACCCACGTGTGCCTGCCAGTGGCCAGAACTGACGCTGCCTGGGGTCACCTTGCTTGCAGGGATCTTGCCTCGGAGCTGGTCCCACTACACAGTGCCCGCAGGCATGACCGTCATCCAGTGGGTGTCCGACTTCAGCGAGAGGATCAAACAGCTACAGAACATCTCCCAGGCGGCCGCATCCGGTGGCGCTAAGGAGCTGAAGGTGGTGGAGGCGCTCCGGAAGGGTGGCGGCTGTCCTGGGCGGGGGAGGAGCTGCCCTTGGCAGCCCAGGGGATGAGCACAGACCCCAGACCCCAGTGTGACCCAAGACAAGGGGTGGTGCTCGCTCCTCACCCAGGGATTGCTGCTTCCCACAGAACATCCACGTGTGCCTGGGCGGCCTGTTTGTCCCTGAGGCATACATCACAGCCACCAGGCAGTACGTGGCCCAGGCCAACAGCTGGTCCCTGGAGGAGCTCTGCCTGGAAGTCAATGTCACCACCTCCCAGAGCGCCACCCTTGATGCCTGCAGCTTTGGGGTCACGGGTGAGTTGGGGTTCCAGGGAGTGTGCACACTCAGCCACTCTGGGCGTCTCCGCAAGGTGCCCCTTCCCTGCCCCAGGCCTCCTCGCGGGTGGTCCTGGTGGCCTCCAGCGTCGCTCCCAGTCAGATGTGCTGCCTGAGGGCGTGGGTGGCAGCACGGCTCTGGTGTCACAGAGATTTGCACAGCCGTTTGTGCTGGCGACAGGTCCTGACTTCCTCCCACAGGTTTGAAGCTTCAGGGGGCCACGTGCAGTAACAACAAGCTGTCGCTGTCCCACGCCATCTCCACGGTCCTTCCTCTGACGCAGCTGCGCTGGGTCAAGCAGACCAACGCAGAGAGAAAGGCTAATGTGGTGAGTGGCCCCTTGCCGCTGTCTGGGGTCGGCAGCTGCCACGTGTCACCGGGACCCCAGGGCTGCGCAGGGGAAGCCCGCCCCCTCCCTGCATGCCCGTCCCCAGGGCCGCCATCGGCTGCCCCGGCTTCTCCCTGAGCCAGTGCTAAGTCCGCCCCCTCCTGTAGGTGACCCTGCCCGTCTACCTGAACTTCACCCGGGCAGACCTCATCTTCACAGTCGACTTTGAGATCGCCACCAAGGAGGACCCACGCAGCTTCTACGAGCGCGGCGTCGCCGTCCTCTGCACGGAGTGAAACGAGGCTCCCTTCGTTCCCCTTTCTGTAGTAGTAACTCTATTTAATGTTTCTTCATCATTAAACTGTTTGGAAGAAGTGGACGTGTCGGAGGAAAGTCGTTAGTTTGAGTTCGGAGGAAGCGGAAAATGAAGGCTGCTGGCCGGGAGGGTAGGAGGGCTGCGTTTGGTGCTGCGGGAGGGGAGGGTCCAGAGCACGGCTGGTGCTGGGAATAAAACACTAAGCACGATCTGGCCTCCCGCCTCTTCTGTCTCAGCTCTCCTCCGCTGCGGAAACCCCGGGCCCAGGGGCCCCGCACCCCCAGAGCAGTGCTGGCCATCCTGGGTCGGACCAGGCCGCTTGTGTGCCCCGGGGGGAAGGGCCCGGCCCACAGCCCCGCGAGCTGGAGCCTGGTGGCGGTTTGTGTCCCGCGGGTATGCGGATGTCCTCAGCTGCCCGGCCACCCATCCCGTGCCCTCCCTGCGCGTTCACCCCCCAGATCCCGGGGTGGCGGCAAGTCGAAGTGCTGGCTCTGCGGACAGCTTGCCATTCACGTTGGACGTGATGGGTGTGGTCTCCCCGTGAAAACAGGCTTCTGGTTTTGTTTTTTAAGATTTTATTTATTCATGAGAAAGAGACACAGGCAGAGGGAGAAGCAGGCTCCACGCGGGAAGCCCAATGTGGGACACGATCCCAGGACCCCAGGATCATGCCCTGGGGCAAAGGCAGATGCCCAACCAATTAGCCACCCAGGGGCCCCGGTTTCTGGTCTTTGAGCACCTTCTGGCGGCAGCTCCTAGGGTTGATCAGCGACCAGCTGGGCCTTAGCACAGGCTGGGGTGAAAACCTGTTGTTCCTGCTGTGGCCACTGCCCGGCCTCTAGCCCCCGGCCCCCGGCCAGCCATCCACTCCCCTACCCCTGAGTCGTGCTCGTCCACCAGCCGAGTGAGGAGCTGGGTCTGAGTGGGTGCTTAAGCCCCTGACCCCCACCCTGACCACTTCTGTGGAGCTGCCAGGCTCCAACTGTCCCCAGGGCCTGGGAGCTGGGGTCCGAGCCTCTTCCCCACCCAGTTCTGGAATGTTCTCTCAGGCATCCCTGGGAAGCCTCATGGCAGTCCAAAGCTGTGTTTAATTGAAAATTGAGGTTCACTTTGTTTTTCTCTGAGCCAGAGGGGATTCTTGGCTTTTCTGCAGTGGGATTCCTAAATGGGACTGTAGGCCACTCTCACCTGAGAGCTGGGACCAGGCCCCACGGGCCAGCATGACACCTGTCCCGCCTACGTCCCGTGCGCACCAAGTACAGGTGAGGGTCCCGAGCCCAGGAGAAATGTCCCGGGGGGGCAGGGGGTACAGAGCAGATTTCTGAGCAGGGGATTTGACAGCAGCCCCAAGGGCATGAGCAGAAGCCGCCACACCCCTGACACCTTGCCAGGAGGGTGGGGGCAGAGGGGTAGACGCTCCCCCATCAGAGATTCCCAGGTCACCCCCCCCCAGGGGTGCCAAGCACCTACTTGCTGCCTCCTGAAGCCCCATGTGAATCGATGCCTGGCTCCAGGGCCTCTTGGAGCCTCACCCCCACACTAAGTTCAGCCCGTGGGGCCTGAGGGAGGGACCCCCACCTCCGACCCCCCCACTCACCAGGCCTCCTCCTCCTCTGGGCTGGGGGCGTGACCACCTGCCCCAGGCCGCTCCCCACCACCCGCCCGCGCCCGCGCAGCAGGAAGGAGCAGCTCTGGTCCTGGTCCTCGGGCAGGCCTCCCTTTATTGGCTCTGGGGAACAGCGCGGTCCTGGGGCGTGTGGGCCGCCGGCACCAGACTCTCGTGCTCAGTTCATGCCTGCTGGGGAGGAAAAGGCTCCGTGAGCAAACCCCCAGCAACTGGGAGAGGGGAAAAGAGCCGTCGCCACCCGGTTATTTTTAAATAATAGCGCATCAAGACCAAGATCGTGTCAACAGAGTCAAACCCGCTGCTCAGAAAATCCTCACTTTGTACAAACAGCGACAGGAACGGACAGGGACACAGTGCAGGGCAGCTTCTCGAGGTGCGGGGAGGGTGGCGGGGACAGGCCAGTTCACCCCAGAGTCAACCACGAGTGTGTTGTTTTCTAAATACTTTTTTTTTTTTTTTTTAAAGTAGGCTCCACGCTCAGCTTGGAGCCATACCCAGGGCTTGAACCCACAATCCTGAGATCAAGAGCTGGGCTGAAATCAAGAGTCGGACACTAACTGACTAAGCCTCCCAGGCGCCCCTGTTCTAAGTATTTTCTTTTTTAAGATTTTATTTATTTATTCATGAGAGAGACAGAGAGAGAGGCAGTGACACAGGCAGAGGGAGAAGCAGGCTCCATGCGGGGACGCGGGACTCGATCCCAGGACCCCAGGATCACGCCCTGGGCTGAAGGCAGATGCCAAACCCCTGAGCCACCCAGGCGTCCCCGTGTCCTAAATATTCTTACAGGCCTCCATGTGTCAGCACCCCCAGAGCGGGACACCCCCCACCCCCAGCCCAGCAGACATTCAGGGTCAAGAACAAGGGGCAGCAGGAGTCAGGGTGTGAAAACCACTAGTTCTGCGGATACATAAATACTTAGTAAAAGTAAGGGAATTCTCGGATTTAGAGGTGGGTCCCACGAGGGCCACACAGGGCTGTCCTCAGTTGGAAACCCATCTGTAAGCAAAGTGGGGGCACCCAGTGTTCGTATCTAAGGCCTAAAACGCGCAGGTGCTTCATGAGAACCGAAGCCCCCGGACTCCTGGCCGAGGGCTCCCCGGGGCGTGGGCGCCCCTCCGGCTCCCCCTGCTCACCTCGCTCTGGGCCACATACTGCCTCTTTCTCTTCGTTTTCTCAGGCTCCGCAAGTAAAAGTTCCAGTTTCCTCTTGGAGAGGGTGAGCTTGGGCCCCTTGTCCTTCTCGCTGCCGAGCCTGGGGGGTGGCCGGGCCGCTCTGCCGCGGCCCTGCGCGTGTCTGCCGGGCTCGGGGGGCCCCGCGGCGGGGAGGAGGGGGCCGGGCGCCCGGGGCCAGCGGTCCTCCCACATCCCGCAGTCCTCGTCCGGGGACCCCGAGCGCCTGGCCGCCCGCCCCCGGGCCTGGGGGCTGCCGGCCTCCGCGGGCTGCATGTCCACGTCGTCGGCCTCCAGGGGCGCGGGGCCCCGGCTCGGGCGGCCTGGGGGCTTCGACGCGGGGGGCTCCTCCGAGCTGGTTCCTCCGGGGCCCCCGCTCCTGAGTGCGCGCGGAGACCCCGGACGGCTCACGGCCCCCCGAGGACAGTCGCTGAAGCCGGAGGCGGGATGACGGGGGGGATCGTCCGAATCGCCATCGTAAGGATCTAAAAACTGAGCACAAAACCATTTCTGAGCCCGTCAGCCGTTCTACCGGGGCACAGGGCGACACGCGCCTTAGCTGCGCAGACTTTCTTCCATCGCTGACGTTGGCAAACCTCGAAGAGCTCAGATCTGCCTTGCAAATCTTTATTTTTTTTTTTAATTTTTATTTATTTATGATAGTCACAGAGAGAGAGAGAGAGAGAGAGGCAGAGACATAGGCAGAGGGAGAAGCAGGCTCCATGCACCGGGAGCCCGATGTGGGATTCGATCCCGGGTCTCCAGGATCGCGCCCTGGGCCAAAGGCAGGCGCCAAACCGCTGCGCCACCCAGGGATCCCTGCCTTGCAAATCTTTAAAAATGCATTAGACGGGCCCGTGCGGCACGGTCGGTTAAGTGCCCAGCCCTTGGTTTCAGCTCGGGCCGCGACCTCAGGGTCGTGGGATCGAGCCCCAAGTCCGGCTCTGCCCTCAGTGTGGTGTTGGCTTCAGATTCTCTCCCTCTGCCCCTCCCCCCACCACCCCCTGCTCCCTCGCTCTCTCAAATCAATCTTTAAAAAAAAAAAAAAAAAATGCATTTAGACACATCCAGGAAAGCCTGAAGGTCTGCCGTCACTGGGGGCCTGATCTGGGTCCCCTCAGAGCCCTCGTCCTGGTGCTGGGCACTGGCCCCACGGACTCAGTCCACACCGCCCACCGGGTGGACACACACCGGTGGCCCCACACCGGTCTGAAGGGGTCTGAGCTCCCCTCCTCCCAACATCTGGTGCCTGGCCCCCCACCCCCCAAGCAGGCAGTGCCCCTCACTGCCCGCCACCCCCACACAAAGGGGTCCCCAGTGGCCCACTTAGGTCCAGGGGTCACTGTTCTCAAAGACGGCGTGTGCAGCCTGCCTGAGCAGCCGCCTGGGGGGTGCAGCCCATCCTCCGGGGCCGCCTCCTTCCTCTGGGACCCCTGGCCGGGGGGGTGCCTCGGAACTTTCTGGACCTGGAGTCACGCGGCTCCTCGCCCGACCTTCTGTCGGAATGTCCTCTCTCCCACTCCAGCTTCTCCCTTCGTGCATCTGTGCCCCAGACTGAGCGGCTCCGGCAGCAAAGGTCTCCAGGAAAGTGTAGGTCCCCACGCTTGAGCCCGGTCACTTCCTGCACTAACAATGGGGAGCGGCACCCCGCTAACCTCCAGTGCCAGGTCGACACCTCCTCCCAGATGTGCTAAGGCCCAAGGACTGGTCACCTGTCGGGCGGGCCAGTAGGAGGGGTCTCACTCCTCATGGAGCAGAAAGGGCCTGGGCTGAGCCAGGCCAGGGACCCCCGAGGTCACCTCACTTGTCTACTGAGGACAGTCAACAAGGCAACGTATTCCCCCCAAAAAAGGTAAAAACAACAGTGGTTTCACACCATAATCTACAGGCAACTGTGACCATTTCAGATTCAGAAACTAGCAGAATTAAAAAAAAAAAGAAAGAAACTAGCAGAATTTCTGGAAATCACGAAGCCAGCACCGTGTGACCAGCCCCCGCCCGCCCCCGAGGGGTCCGCAGCCCCGCAAGGCGCCAATGCCCAGACTAGGGGAGCGGAATGGTCTCACCCCGCAAATACACCAACGGTATCCGTCCCTGCAAACCCAGAGGCCCGGCAGCACAGGCGTTCATGGCTCCGAAGGTTCGGGTTAGAGACTCAAGGCAGGCGCGCCCTGCTCTTCAGCATTACCTCGTGTCTCCCAACGCCGAGACTAAGTGTTAACTGCACCCCAATTAACTGTGAATTTTAATTTTGATCGAAATTACTGTTGAGGGGCGACTGGCTGGCTCAGGGGGTGGAGGGTGTGCCTCTTACTCTCGGGGTCACGAGTTCAAGCCCCACAGTGGGGGCGTAGAGATGACTTAGAATCTTTTCAGATGCCTGCGAGGCTCAGTGGGTCAAGCATCCACCTGTTGCTTTCAGCTCAGGTCATGACCTCAGGCTTGTGAGATGGAGCCTGGAGCCAGCGCCATACTCCGTGGGGAGTCTGCTGGACATTCTCCTCCTCCCCTCTGCTTATGCACATGCGTGCTCGCTCGCTCTCAAAATAAGTCTTTTTAGGGACGCCTGGGGGGCTCAGTGGTTGAGCATCTTCCTTCTGCTTAGGTTGTGTTCCAGGGTCCTGGGATCGAGTCCCTCATCAGGCTCCTCGCAGGGAGCCTGCTTCTCCCTCTGCCTGTGTCTCTGCCTCTCTCTGTGCCTCTCATGAGTAAATAAATCTTTAAAAAAAATAAAATGTTAGAATAAATAGTAAATTAATTTTGAGATTTGAGTAATTGCAAATTTACAGTCTTGTCAGACTTCCAGGCAAACTATTTTGAGTCTTTTTCTTATTTAAAAAATTTGAGGGGCACCTTGGTGGCTCAGTTAAGCATCTGCTCAGGTCATAATTCCAGGATCCAGGGATTGAGCCCCAGTTGGGCTCAGCAGGGAGGCTGCTTCTCCCTCTCCCTCTGCCCCTCCCCACTACTTGTGCACATTCTCTCTGACCCAAATCAATAAATAAAATATTTTTTTAAAGATTATATATATTTATTCATAAGGGACACAGAGAGGGAGGCAGAGACACAGGCAGAGGGAGAAGCAGGCTCCATGCAGGGAGCCTGATGTGGGACTCGATCCCGGGACCCCGGGATCACACCCTGGGCCAAATGCAGACGCTGAACCGCTGAGCCACCCACGCGTCCCTAAATAGAATCATTTTTAAAAAATTTTTAGGGCAGTCCTAAAAATTTTTTTAAGCCTCTTCTAAAACCTAGCAGCTCCACTCTTTCCCCGCAGACAGGAGCGCACACAGCAGGCCCCAAACCACTCTCCCTGGCAACGCCTACTTGCAGGGTCACCGTGCGGCCGGTCCTGGGACTTGGCCTTGGGACAGCCCGGCCATCCCCTAAGTGAGGGCGGCTGCAGGTCACTTTACCACGTACCTCTCTCCAGATACCTTCGATTAAGTCCATGTGATTCTTTCTGTGGTTGGCCTGGGGAAGTCAAAAGAAAAAAGGCTGAATAATCCCTTGCGTGAGGGCAGGCGGCAGCAGCCCAGTGTCCAAGGGCAAGGGACCCGGGGAAGCCACTCTCACAGTTCCCTCTGCGGGGACACCCGGAGGACGGCAGCCCCCGGCGTGGGCGAGAAGGAGCAGGGCCGGGAACAGGAAAGGCAGAACCAGGCCGCGGCAAGAAGGCAGATTCGGCAGCCGGACGTGATCCCGTCACACCGGGGCGGAGAACCCGGCGCTCGCTCTCGACCCCGAGCCAGAGGAGCATGGAAGATACTAGATCACCTGTCCTCACCCCTTCCCCTGCACAGGCAGCGAGGCCCAGACAGCGGCCAGGCCTGGCTCGGGCCCCTCAGAGCCCCCGGGGCTGGTATCAGATATTCTAGAACCCTCCAGGCTGCTGGGGAGAAAGCAGCCCTTGTTCTCTTCCTCGATCAAAAGACAGGGGTTTGAACACATGTGGTGTTGGGGGGGCCGTGCCGGTGTCGCCGAGAAGCAGGACAGCAGACCCCAAGGGGGCGCGGGCCCCTTCACCTTGAAGCGACGGAAGGCGTTCCTCTGCCTCTTCTGGAAGCCGGAGCTGAGCGCGGCCCGGATGCAGCGGGGTCGGCTGTGCCTCAGAGCAGCCATGGCGCGGCGCCCGCTGCGGACAGGGGCGCGGGGTCACCGGGGTCACCGGCGGCCGAGGGGGCCGGGGGTGCAGGCGGCGCGGGCCGACCCCGGAAGCGCCGTCTTACACGTGCTCGTGCTCGGGGCGAACGTGACACTGACGGACCCCGACTGGGGGGCACCCACCCAGCTCAAAGTCCTCCCCGTTACTTAATAGATGAAGAGTGTGGGCCCAGGCCGGGGCCCCACCCCCTCACCCAAGGGGGCGTAAGCACCGAGAGATCTTCCCAAGACGTGTGTGGTTGTCAAAAATAATTTTTTAAAATTAAAGATAATTTTAAAGAAACATGCAGGGGCACCGGGGTGGCTCAGGTCGTGACCCCAGGGTCCTGGGATCGAGCCCCACTTATGGGTCCCTGCACGGCGGGGAATCTGCGTCTCTTGCTCCCTCTGCCCCTCCTCGTCTCGTGCAGTCTCTCTCTCTCTCTCTCTCTCTCTCTCATAAATAAATTATTAAAAAAAAATTTTAGGGGACACCTGGGTGGCTCAGCGGTTTAGCACCTGCCTTCAACCCAAGGCGTGATCCTGGGGTCCCGGGATCGAGTCCCGCATCGGGCTCCCTGCACGGAGCCTGCTTCTCCCTCTGCCTGTGTCTCTGCCTCTCTCTGTGTCTCATGAATAAAATACACAAAATCCTTAAAAAAAAAACTTCCCAAGAGCATGAGATGGTGAACCTACCTCCGTGGACTCTCATGTCACGTGCTCTCCTCAAGAATCCCCGTGGGAAGGCGCGCCAGGCCCTGAGGGGAAGCGACAGTCACCAACTCCGCTTTCCCAAACTGAGCTCCGCGGAACACCGGCCCCGGGCAAAGGTCAGAGAACCAGGAAAGGCTAAACACCAGACCCAGACGCACAAGACACGTCAGCATTTTAAAGGCCTAGAAAGGTTCCCAGCAAAAACCAACGATTTTGTTTTTCAGTCTGACTTCATTGAGATTTCACTGGTTTCCACCTTGTGACCTTCCTCCGCCCCGGGACCCCACCCAGGACCCCACGTTCCGCGTGGTTGCCGTGTCTGCCCAGGCTCCTCTGGGC
Organism: Canis lupus dingo; assembly: GCF_003254725.2. NCBI lineage: Eukaryota > Metazoa > Chordata > Mammalia > Carnivora > Canidae > Canis > Canis lupus. The sequence goes on from NC_064250.1 coordinate 70,244,281, forward strand.
TGTGACAGTGCCCAGGCTTTCCTGGCCTCTGCTGACCTTGACAGTCCTGAGGACCCTGAGGATCTGTCCCCAAACTGCCCCACTGCTGTGTCCCAGGCCTGGCGCCGGGCAACGCCACGAATCTTGTTGCTCAGGCTAAAAAAATCTTCCTATCACCCCGCCTCCCTTTCTTCCAGACTCTGCATCCAGTTATCAGCCAGCGTTGACTCTACCTTCCAGATGAGCCCAGCATCCCACGGCTTCGCCCACTTTCTCCACCCAGAGCCGTGCTGTTAGAACTTGCTGGAATCACACTGGAGCCCTCCTGCAGCCCCCCTGCCTCCCTCCGCCCTCTCCCCCCTCACAGCTCTGCCCCCCACCCCTCCAGAGCTGCGGGCCCCACCTCAAGGATTGAGCCTCCCTTCGAACCTGTCTTACGCGAAGGCCACCCTCTGCCGAGGCCTCACCAGCTCGCATTTCAGCCTCCCACACCTGCTGCCGTTTCTCACGTGCACACGATACCCGTGCGCTGCATTTTGCTCCCTGGTCCTCAGGGCTTTCTAGCAATCTCTGTGTCCTCCTGCGCTCTCTCTGGGGTCCGCAGCCCCTTTCAACTGACCGGCACTCCACCGCCTGGGCTTGTCGCTTCTCCATCCACAGCTGTGTCCCCAGAGCCTGGCACAGCCCTGAGCACCAAGTCGACGCCCAACAGACATTTACCAGATGCACGTGTCCATGCAGGTTCCACAGATCCCCCACCTGCCACGTCCCCAGCCAAATGCATTTCCCGCAAGCCGTCCCCCTGCTTTTGCGGTCTCCAGGACAGCCACACATGTGCTAAGACCCTCCACCTGTCTGTCCCAAGCCAGACAACAGGTCCCGTTTGCTGGTTATGTGTACCAACCGCCAGATGGCAAAGGGTCAACGTGGTCGTTTGACGTTTGTTATAAGTGGAACAGCTGACAAATTTCCCAAACAAAGCTTTAAAATTTTTGCTTTGTAAATAGAATGCTTTGGTGCATTAAAAAAACACTGGATCTGGGACGCGTGCATGGCTCAGCGGTTAAACTCTGCTTTTATGATCAGGGCGTGATCCTGGAGTTAGGGATCGAGTCCCACATGGAGTCCCGCATCGGGCTCCCTGCATGGAGCCTGCTTCTCCCTCTGCCTGTGTCTCTGCCTCTCTCTGTGTGTCTCTCATGAATAAATAAATAAAATCTTAAAAAAAAGAAAACACTGGATGATACATAGCAAAACTTTTTTTTTTTTAATCATTACACTAACCGCCTGCCAACAAGGCAGGAAGAGGAAAAAGAGGATGGGCCAGTTCCTTCCCCCAAATGGTCCACCGCCCCAGAGACAGGGCTGACCTTCTCTCTGGGAGGCAGGAGAGGGAGCAGTGCAGGCCCAAGACTCCTTAAGTTTCGTTTCCAGCTCCCTGGGACCTGCCCCAGCCCCTCGTCAGTCCAGCGCTGGAGCCCTGCCCAGGAAGAGTGACCCTGCAGGGGAGACAAGCAGCTCCCCAGCTGAAAGGAGCTGCATCTGAAGCTTCCTACCTGGAGTCTGGGAGCACCCAGGAGCCGGGGCCACAAATGGAAAGTGGAGGGGAAGTCCAGAAAGCCAGCTTCCAAGAGGGCAGCGGACGGGAGAGATGCTGGCCTGCAGGAAGGAGGGAAGAACACATGCAAAAAGAAAAGAAAAGAAAAGAACACATCCAAAACGGTCTTTGGACAACTCAGAGGAGCTTAGCGACTCTCCTCTCAAGATCAAGAAAAAAAGGAGAAAAAATACGGCGAGCTGCCTTGCTTGACCCCCACCCACCCACTCGGACGTCAGAAATCAGAACGGTTTGCTCTAGGTTGACCACTAAACCGACCTCAGTACCTTATCCATTTTGCATTTCTGCTTTAAAGGAAAAACACATTTAAAAAGTTCTCTTTTGGGGATCCCTGGGTGGCGCAGCGGTTTGGCGCCTGCCTTTGGCCCAGGGCGCGATCCTGGAGACCCGGGATCGAATCCCACGTCAGGCTCCCGGTGCATGGAGCCTGCTTCTCCCTCTGCCTATGTCTCTGCTTCTCTCTCTCTCTCTGTGCGACTATCATAAATAAAATTAAAAAAAAAAAAAGTTCTCTTTTAATAATATTCATTAATCTGAACAGTTCTAGTTCAAGAACAGCACCCTTTCCTTGCAATAAAATTTGTTCTGGGGGCACCCGGGTGCTTCAGTGGTTGAGTGTCTGCCTTTGGCCCAGGTCGTGATCCCGGGGTCCTGGGATCGAGTCCCACATCAGGCTCCCTGCGTGGGGTCTGCTTCTCCGTCTGCCTGTGTCTCTGCCTCTCTCTGTGTCTCTCATGAATAAATAAATAACATCTTTTAAAAAAAATTGTGCTGAAAGAGTTCTCAAGGGGCACCTGGGTGGCTCAGGTCCTGGGATAGAGCCCCATGTCAGGCTCCCTACTCAGCGGGGAATCTGCTTCTCCCTCTCCCTCTGCCCCTCCCCTTGCTTGTGCTCCCTCTCAAATAAATAGTCTTTTTTTTTTTAATAAAGTCTTTAATAATAAAAAAGGAACAAGAAAAATAAATAAATAAAATAAAAAAGGAACAAGAATGGATGGCTCCAAATAAATAGGTTCCACCCTTTATAAGTTCCTTGGGGGGGAAGGGTATTAGAGTCTGTACTTTGGTATAAAAATCACAGAGGTATTTTTCTTTTTTTACCCCAGTGTTAACTTTTTTAAAAAAGATTTTATTTATTTATTTTAAAGAGAGAGAGAGAGTGTGTGAAGGAGGGGACAGAGCGGGAGGGGCAGGGAGAGGGAAAGAATCTGAAGCAGACTCCCCGCTGAGCTCGGAGCCCATGGGGCTTGATCCCAGGACCCTGACATCATGACCTGAACAGAAACCAAGAGTCGGACACTTAACTGACTGAGCCACCCAGGTGCCCCCCCACCAGGGTTAATTTTTAAGGAGACCTTCATACCACACTTGATATTATTTTGACCACACTTTTTTTGTGCAATTATTCTGAGATATCATAAAAAAGGAAAGAATGTGGATTTTTTCATTTTGCCATCTCTTGTCCCTTATGCCACCGGAGAAAAGGTCATAACTAATAACGTTAGGGACACCCAGGCGGCTCAGTCAGTAAAGCACGTGACTCTTGATGTCAGGATTGTGAGTTTAAACCCCATGTTGGGGGACACCTGGGTGGCTCAGTCGGTTAAGCATCTGCCTTGGGCTCTGGTCATGGGATCAAGCCCCACATCTGGCTCCCTGCTCGGCAGGGAGTCTGCTTCCCCCCTCCTTCTGTTGTGTTTGTGTTCTCTCTTAAATAAATAAATAATAAATCTTAAAAAAAAAAAAAAAAACACGTTGGGCAAAGAGATTACTTAAAAAAAACCAAACAAACACCCCAAGAACTCTCATTGAAGGCAATGCTAACCAAACTTTAAAAGGAAGACATTTGGGCAGCCCGGGTGGCTCAGTGGTTTAGCGCCACTTTCAGCCCAGGGCCTGATCCTGGAGACCCGGGATCGAATCCCACGACCGACTTCCTGAGTGGAGCCTGCTTCTCCCTCTGTGACTCTGTCTCTGTTTCTCATGAATAAATAAATGAAAAGAAAATATTTTTTTTAAAAAGGAAAATATTCAAGGGATGCCTGTGTGGCTCAGCGGCTGAGCGTTTGCCTTTGGCTCAGGGTGTGATCCCGGGTCCTGAGATTGAGTCCCGCATCGGGCTCCTTGTGGGGAGTCTGCTTCTCTTTCTGCCTCTGTCTCTCATGAATAAGTAAATAAAATTTTAAAAAAAGAAAGAAAACATTTCAGATGAAACCAATTCTCATTTTACCTTGTGCTTGCGAGTCAGCTTTTCCAAAGCACCTGGGCCTGTATCAGAATCCATCAGATCACAGTCCTACAAAATAAGAACAGCCATTCAGACAGAAGGAATCCGCAGAGAAGCCAGAGCCCAGGACACTGGAATTTTATTTCTTATTTTGAATCCGTCTGCTCTCGAGGACACTACAGGTTAAAATAATATTTTGGAGAAACGCTGTGTAGCTTTGCAGACGCGAACCGCAGGGTAATTCCCAGGTGTCCTAGAATTCTCCTGTGGGCTCGAAGGGGGAGGCCAACGTGCCCGGCCTCCCCGCCCCTGCCCCCAGGCCCCGGCCCGGCCGCACCCGCGCCCCCACCGACCACTGCAAGAAGCCTGGGGGCCCCCCTTCTTGGTCCCTCACACTTCTGCCTGTGGGGAGACCAGGGAGACCAGGGGCCCGCACCTCCGCCCTCGCCGCACACCGGGGTCTGGCCGCCCTGCAGGCCTGGAGAGGAAAGGGGGGGTCTCCAAGGCCAGGGCTCCGCCCCCCCCCCAAGGCGGCCCCGCGTCCACCGGGCAGGGCCCCCGCGCGCCCCCGCCCGAGGCAGCCCAGCTGCCCTGTCCCGCGTGGCTGCGGGCCCTGGGGAGAAGCGCCGCAGGGGTGGGGGGGGGGGCGCGCCCGGCCTCCCTGCGCCTCGCACCTGCGCCCACCTGCCCGCCCGCGGAAGTCACCCCCCGCGTAGCCGGGAGCCCGGGGGCGCGCTGTCCCTCGGCTCGGGCCACCGGGAAGGGGTCCAGGGGTGCGGCCCGGGTGATGCTTCCGCGGCGCCGCGGGGGTCGGGCGCGGGCAGGCGGCCCCTGAAGACCCACCTTCTCAATGGCAGGTCCATTCTGTCCCCACAGCGATCCCGCCGAGCCCCGAAGGGGTCCGCGGGCCCGACCTCTGTGACGTCACAGCCATCTCCGCGGCGACCCTCCCCGCCCTTGGGCGCCCGCGCCCCCGCGCCCCTGCACTCCGCGCCCCCGCGCCCCTGCACCCTTGCACCCCGCGGCCCTGCACCCCTGCACCCCGCGCCCCTGTGCCCCAGCGCCCCGCGCCTCTGCACTCCGCACCCCTGCGCCCAGCGCCCTGCACCCCGCGCCCCTGCACCCCTGCACCCCGCGTCCCTGCACCCCTGCACCCCGCGCCCCTGCACCCCGCGCCCCTTCGCCCCAGCTCCCCGCGCCCCTGCTCCCCGTGCCCCTGCACCCCGCACCCCGCGCCCCTGCAACCCGCGCCCCTGCACCCCGCACCCCTGAACCCCGCGCCCCTGAACCCCTGCACCCGCGCCCCGCGCCCCTGCACCCCGCGCCCCTTCGCCCCTGCGCTCCGCGCCCCTGCACCCCGCACCCCTGCACCCTGTGCCCCTGCGCCACACGCCCCGGCACCACGCGCCCCGCGGCCCTGCACCCCGCGGCCCTGCACCCCGCACCCCGCGCCCCCTGCGCCCCGCACCCCGGCACTCCCGCGCCCCGGGGCAGGGACCCGCTCTCCCGCGCCCCACTGCCCCCCTCGGCAGCCCTTCTAAGACCGTAATTTTGTCACAAAACCTTGAGTGACTCCCATGTGCCCACGGAGGACACCCAAACCTTTGAACGCGCCCACCCGGCTCCCCCCTCCAGCAGTACCTGGGCCGCAGCCACTGCCATCCCTCCTTCCAGATTCGCGGTGGCACCAAGGCCCCTCCCCACCCGCCCACCCACAGCTCGGACTTCTCTGGGGAAATGCTCTCTTCATCTCGCCCCACCTCTGGCTTTCTTAACCTTTGGAGCTGAGTGTGGCACCTCCTCCAGGAAGCCTCCCGGGACCTCGGAAGTCGCGGTTCGGAGCCCCCCTCCTCAGCGCTCTCATACAGGCCAGATGAGCCTGTGCAGAAGCTGCCTATGGGTTTCTACTGGTTCACAAGACTCGCGGATGAGCCTAGGGGTTCCAATCCAAGGGCCCTTCTCCCCACCTTTCCCCCAAGGTGCCAGCCCAGTATATATTTTGAATGAATATATTCAAAAATATGTTTTGAATGAATCATCGGTATTGGCGAATTGAATATGCCACAAATCATGTTTAGCCATGAACTCACTAGGGTTTGTTTTTTTAGTAATTTTTGAAGTCAGGAAGTGTGAATCTCCCAACTTTGTCCCTTTTCACGATCGTTTGGGCCTTCTGGATTTTTGCACATCCATATGAATTTTAGTACCTGCTTGTCAATTTCTGCAAAAATGCCACCTGGGATTTGTTTTGTTTTGTTTTGTTTTTTGGGCTTTTTTGGGTGTTTTTGTTTGTTTGCCAGTTGGGACTTTGATAAGGATTGTGTTGACTCTATAGGTCAATTTGAGTAATATTGCCAAATTAACATTATATCAGATGCTAAATATTACTAATCACCAGGGCCATGCAAATCAGAACCACAGTGACCTATCCCCTTACATGTGGCAGAATGGCTAGTATCAAAAAGACAAGAAATAAATTTTGGCAAGGAGGTGGAGAAAAAGGAACCCTTATGCACTGTTGGTGGGAATATAAACTGCCTCAGCCACTGTGGAAAACAGTATGGAATTTCCTCAAAAAATTGAAAATGGAAGTACCATATGGTCTAGTAATCCCACTACTGGGTATTCACACAAAGCATATAAAAACACTCTTTTGAAAAGAGATATGCACCATGTTTACTGCAACATTATTTACAATAGCAAAATTATGGAAGCAACCCAAGTGTCTATCAATAGATTAAAAAGATGTGTGTGTGTGTGTGTGTGTGTGTAGAAGAGAGGGGAGGGGGATGGCAAAACAGGTGAAGAGGAGTGGGAGATATAGGCTTCCAGTTATGGAATGGATAAGTCAAGGGGACAAAAGGTAAAGCATAGGGAATACAGTCAGTGGTATTGTAATAGTGTTGTATGGTGACAGGTGGCAGCTACACTTGCAGTGAACACAGGGTGATGTATAGACTTGTCAAATCACTATGTGGTACCCCTGAAACTAATGTAACATTGTGCATCAACTATTCTTCAAAAAACACACCACACACACAATATTAAATCTTCAAATCCATGAACATAGGATGTCTTTTCTTTTTCTAGGTCTTCTTTACTTTTTTTCGACAATATTTTATTTTTTTTAAGATTTTATTTATTTATTTTATTTATGATAGGCACACAGTAAGAGAGAGAGGCAGAGACACAGGCAGAGGGAGAAGCAGGCTCCATGCACCAGGAGCCCGACATGGGATTTGATCCCAGGTCTTCAGGATCGCGCCCTGGGCCAAAGGCAGGCGCTAAACCGCTGTGCCACCCAGGGATCCCAGATTTTATTTATTTATTCATGATAGACATGGAGAGAGAGAGAAGCAGAGATACAGGCAGAGGGAGAAGCAGGCTCCATGCCGGGAGCCCGATGTGGGACTCGATCCTAGGTCTCCAGGATCGGGCCCCGGGCCAAAGGCAGGTGCTAAATCGCTGAACCACCCAGGGATCCCTTGACAATATTTTTGTTTTCAGTGTGCAAGTCTTGTGTTTCTTGTATTAAATTTATTGCTGAGGATTTTATTCTTTTCTATGCTATTGTAAGTAGAGCAGTTCATTAATTTTAATTTTGGATTGTTCATTGTTAGTGTTTAGAAATACAATAGATTTTTAAGCATCTGCTTTGGCTCAGGTCATATTCCCGGACTCCTGGGATCGAGACCTGCATCAATCTCCCTGCTCAGTGGGGAATCTGCTTCATCCCTCTCCATTTTCTTCTGCCTCTCCCTCAGCTTGTGCTCTCTCTCTCTCTCAAATAAATAAATAAAATCTGTAAAAAATACAATAGATTTTTGTATATTGATGTGGTATCCTAAAACCTTGCCAAACTGGTTGTTCAAAGAAGTGTGTGTGTGTGTGTGTGTGTATGCATCTATTCTCCTTAGGATTTTCTATATACAAGATTATGTCATCTTCAAATAGAGGTACTTTTTACTTCTTGTCCAATCAGGATGCCTTTTACTTATTTAACCCTCCAGTATGGTGTTGAATGGAAGTGGCTGTTTTTAATTGTGCGTTTAATTGTAGTACCACATACCTTGATTATGTTTGAGTTACAAAGGTATGTTAAGGAAAAGATGAGGAATGCCTGATTGGGCCAGTTAAGCCTCCAACTCTTAAAAAAAAAAAAAAAAAGCCTCCAAATCTTGATTTTGCCTCAGGTCATGATCTCAGAGTGGTGAGATCCAGCCCCGGAGTCATGCTCTGCATTCAGTGGGGAGCCTGCTTGAGATTCTTTCCCTCTCTCTACTCGCTCACTGTCTCTATCTTCTAAAACAAATATTTTTAAAATTAATGTTTTTGAAAAATATTTTATATATTTGAGAGAGAGAGAAAGAGCATGAGTGGAGAGAGGGCAGAAGGAGATGGAAGGGGACAAGCAGACTCCCCGCTGAGTGCAGAGCCTGACGTGGGGCTCAATCCCAGGACCCTGAGATCATTACCTGAGCTGAAATCAATGCTTAACCAACTGAGTCACCCAAGTACCCCATAAATAAGTAAATAAGTAAATAAATAAATCTCTGCCTCCCTCTGCCCCCACCCCTGCTTGTACGTGCTCTCTCGTAAAAAACAAAAAAGGGAAAAATGACATACAGATTAAATCATATGATGAAATTCAGGAATTGCTTCAGAAAGCCTGGGAGGAAAACAGGGGGCTCAAGGGGTGTGGATGGGCCCAACTGGCCATGACCAGATGGCTGGACAATGAGAGGCACATGATATTCCATATTATTCCATCTACTTTGACCTTTGAAAGTCACATCATGAAAAATGAAAAAAGTAAAATAAGGAATATGTAGAGCCAAAAAGAAAGAACTAAGGTTTTAGGCTAAGACTGGTTGTATCCCTAATTCTCTTTTAACCTTTAATTTTGTTTTAATGGCACTTATTTGTGGGAGAGGACAGACCAAATACCCTGCAGAATCTTCTGGATTTCTCTGTTTGCTTCCTCCAAGTGTTGTTTAGCTTGTCCCTCTATCCCCTTCCCCTGCATTTTGTATTAACTAGAATTACCAGGATAGTCTCCTGTTGTTGGATATTTAGACTATGTTCAAAATTTCCATATTATAGTCTTGCAAAGACATTCTTAGACGTTTCTCCTTTTTTTTCCTTTTTTTTTTTTTTTTATGAGAGAGCGAGCACTTGCTTCAGCAGCACCATACTAAAATGTTATGAGAGTGTCAGCAAGTGCACAAGTGGGGGGACAGTCAGAGGGAAAAGGAGAGAGAGAATTTTAAAATCTTAAGCAGTCTCTGTGCCCCAGCACAGAGCCCAATGTGGGGCTTGATCCCATAACCAAGACCCTGAGATCGTGACCTGAGCCAAAAGCCAACCAAGCCACCCAGGTGCCCATGTACATTTCTCCTCGTACAGGTAGATAAGACTTTCTTTAGCACCAAACAAGAGGGGGACGTTCTCCATTAGATTCACCAAACTGCTCTCTGGAGTAACTGTATTGTTTCAGCCTCCCATCAGGGATGCATGAGAGTAAAGTACCCACTGGCCAGACTCTAGCCAAAATCTGGTCACGTCACACTTAAATGTTTGCCATTCTGGTGGGTACAAAACATACCTCCTTGTGCTTGGTTCCCCTTTTGTGATCACCAGGGATCTTCTAACATCTGCTAAACTTTCAGGTTAAGGAAGGACATTGAGCCAGAAGAACCCATAGGATGCAGGGGACTTGCAAAAAAAAATCATTTTCTGTATCCACAATGAACATAATTCATATATTCCGTGTTTTTATTGGTTTCATCTATTCAACTTTTTGAAAAAGCAGGTAGCTGAGGGGGACCTGGCTGGTTCAGTCAGTAGAACATCTGAATCTTTTTGTTTTTTAAGATTTTATTTATTTATTCATGAGAGACACACACAGAGAGAGAGAGAGAGGCAGACACACAGGCAGAGGGAGGAGCAGGCTCCATGCAGGGAGCCCAACGTGGAACTCGATCCTGGTACCTCGGGATCACGCCCTGAGCTGAAGGCAGATGCTCAACCACTGAGCCACCCAGGCGTCCCGAGCATCTGAATCTTGACGTTGAGGTTGAAAGATTTAGACCCATGTTGTGTGTAGAGATTGCTTTAAAAAAATGAAGTAGGGGCGCCTGGGTGGCTCAGTTCATTGAGTATCTGATCTTGATCTCAGCTGAAGTCTTGCTCTTAGGGTTGTGAGATCTGCCTCATTGAACCACCTAAGTCTACTTAAAAAAGAAAACCTTAAAAAAAAAAAGCGGGTAGATGATTTATCCTTTTTATTTTCATTCTGATTTTGTTGGTTTTGTTTTTAGATCTGGAATTTAAAAAAAGAACAGTGTTGCTTTTTGGACTAGACTTGAAGCTCTAGAACGTCACTGGACAAGTGTAGAGGCCTTAAAGAACTTTCCTAAGAAGCTAATGTATGTTCCAAGCAGACAGATACACTTGGCAGACCATATGCTCAGCTTGTTGGCTCTGCAATAACATCATGGAATCTTTGTTCAGAGTTTGATGGTGCTATTAATACACTGTGACTCACTCCAAGCTCTGCTTCCTGGAATGTTCTTCCCAGGGAGGTGAAGCAATGTTCCTTCCTATAGAAGAATAATCTGTAATCACACTTTCAAAGGTTTGAGTAGATCTTGAAGGTTTAGCAAGAGAGAACAAAAGCTTCCTAAATTATACAAATTTATTTAAACAAATTGCCATCTACACAGAAAGGAGGAGATGCCAGTCATCCCTGCCCTTTATTCAATCTGCAGCTATGTAACAGGTGCACCAGGCTGGCGGCGGGCACGCTGGGCATGTGCCTTCCTTCCTGGGCACACAGGTGGCAGGGAGGCAGGCAGACAGGCCATGAGCTAGTCGTTGAGGGACAGTGGAGAGAGACACCAGAGAGAAAGGGAGACGGTGCAAGGAGGGTGTGGCCAGGGCTTTTCTGAAGGACAGGACAGATCTGGTGAGGCCCCATGCTGCAATTTAGCCTGGTGCAGAGGGACACGGAGACCATTTCGGACAAATTGTTGCTTAATAGGGTCAGGGTTTCTACTTGGGATATGAAAAGTTTTCCCGATAGATGGTGGTGATGGTTGCACAACATTTTGAATGTTCTTAATCCCACTGCGCAGGACACTTTAAAGGGTCAAATGTACGTTATGTATATTTTACCACAACTGAAAAACAAGACGAGGGGCACCTGGGTGGCTCAGTCGGTTAGCCTTTGGCTCAGGTCATGATCCTGGGACCCTGGGATCGAGCCCCAAGTAGGGCTCCCCATCCAGCAGGGAGTCTGCTCCTCCCTCTGCACCCCTGCCCCAGCTCCCTCTCTCAAATAAATAAATAAAATCTTAAAAATAAAAATAGAAAAACAGGATGATCCCAAGCAGAAGGAGTTTGGGTGTGTGAAGTCCTTGATAAAGAGCAGCTGTTAGTTTTGGGTTACTGATCTGTGTTCTGGGGACACCCCCTGCCGCTGGGTCACAGCCATGTGGTGAGGCTCAGCCATTCACACGCTTCGCATGGGCTCTTGACCAGGGAAGCTGGTGCGGGAAGGGGCCGGGTCTGCAGCCGGTGCCCGGGGAGTGAGCGCTGGGAGACGCCGTCTGTCTGTCTGTCTGTGCTTCCAGTGCTTACTGGCCGCGTGACCACCCGGCACTCCAGTTCTCTCATCTCCCAAGAGGGATTGATAATGATCCCATCCTCAGAAGATTCCAGACTCGACCGAGAACCCATAGTGATCGTCATTGCAGCTGGCTGGCGGGTGTGCAGGGGCACAGACACCAACTCCTTCTACTTTGTGTATGTTGAAATATAAACATCGTATGTGCCATTTTGACCCCTTTTAAGGGTACAGTCCAGGGTCATTAAGTACATTCCCAGCGCTGTGTGGCCCTCACCGATCCCTCCCCAGGATGTTTTCATCTTCCCACACCAACCTCTGCCCGCGGCGCCAGCCTGGGTCTCTCCATCTGACCACCGTCGGGACCTCAGAGGCCGGCAACCACCCGGCGCTGGTGCTTCGTTACTCGGCATAACATCTTCATCATCTACGGCGTTTATCCATGTTGTACCCGTTTCAGACTTTTTTTTTTTTTTAGGATTTTTATTTATTTACTCATGAGAGACAGAGGGGCAGAGACACAGGTAGAGGGAGAAGCAGGCTCCCCGCTGAACAGGGAGCCTGACACAGGACTCGATCCCAGGACCCTGAGATCATGACCCAAGTTGAAGGCAGATGCTTAACTGACTGAGCCACCCAGGCGCCCCAAAGCTGTTATTTTTTATTTTTTTATTTTTTTCCCCAAAGCTGTTATTTTTTAAATGTAGAGTGACTATTGGGATCCCACAAAAAATTAAATTATCATACCATCCAGCGATTTCACTTCCACGTATATACTCAGAAGTGAAAGAAAGGACTTGAACAGACATGTGTCCACCTGTGTTTATGGGAACATTACTCACAGGGGCCAAGAGGTAGAAACAACCCAAACGTCCATCGATGGGATGAAGGGGTAGACAACAGGTGGTCCACCCCTATAACGGCATAGTGCTCAGGATTAACAGGGAAGGAAAGTCTGAAATGGGGTGCCTGGGTGGCTCCGTGGGAGCCTCTCTCCCTCTGCCTGTCTTTCTCTCTCTCATGAATAAATAAATAAAATCTTAAAATAAAAACAAACTTCCAGGGACACACATGGGTGGCTCAGCAGTTGAGCATCTGCCTTCAGCCCAGGGCATGATCCCAGGATAGAGTCCCCACCTTAGGCTCCCTGCAGGGAGCCTGCATCTCCTCCTGCCTGTGTCTCTACTTCTGTGTCTCTCATGAATAAATAAAATCTTTTAAAAAATAAGATAAATAGGGGCGCCTGGGTGGCTCAGTCAGTTGGGTGTCTGCTCAGGTCACGATCTCAGGGTCCTGGGATCCATCCCTCCATCAGGCTCCCTGCTCAGTGAGGAGTCTGCTTCTCCCTCTGCCTCTGGCCTTTTCCCCTGCTTGTGTGCTCACTCTTAAATTTTTTAAAAAGTAAAAATACCGGCTTTGAAAAAAAATAACGGCTTTGAGTTAAAATTCATATACGATACAGTTCATCTACTTATTTAAGATTTTATTCATGAGAGACACAGAGAGAGAGACAGACACAGGCAGAAGGAGAAGCAGGCTCCATGCAGGGAGCCCAACGTGGGACTTGATCCCGGGGCTCTGGGATCACGCCCTGGGCCGAAGGCAGATGCCAAACCAGGGGCCCCCAGGCGTCCCTGTCCTTATTTTTTTTAAAGACTTGAGAGCATTTTATGCAACCATCACCACAATTTCAGACCGATCATCTCAAGAAATTCTGTGCCCGTTAGCAGTCACTCCTCACCGCCTCCCTGCATCCCTGGTAACTATGCATCTTCTGTCTCCATGGATTTGCCTGCTCTGGAAATTTCATATAAATGGGATCATACAACAAACCGGTGGCCTTTTGTGACCGGATTTAAAAAAAATATATATTTTATTTACTCATTCATGATAGAGAGGCAGAGACACAGGCAGGGATCACGCCCTGGGCCAAAGGCAGACGCTAAACCACTGAGCCACCCAGGGATCCCCTTGTGACCGGATTTTTTTCACTTAGCATATTGTCGAGTTTCATCGAAAGTGTGGGGTGGATACATCTCTATGGCAAGAACACAGTATTTGGGAGAATACTCCATTGTGCGGATCACCACATTTTGGTTTCTCTGCTCATCTGTTGATGGATGTGTGGGTTGTTCCCAACCTTTGGCTTTTATGAATAATGCTATGAAAATGTGTGCACGCGTTTTTGTGGACGTTTTCATCTCTCCTGGGCAGACGCCTAGTGGTGGAGTCGCTGGACTCCGTGGTAAGTCTATGTTTAATTTTTAGAGGAACTGCCCGACTGTTTTCCAGAAAGGCACCGCTCCACATCCCGGGCGGCCGTGTGGAGTTCCAATTCCTTCACGTCCTCACCAACACTTATTCTCTCTCCCTCTACTGTTGCACATGTTTAGGGAATTGCAAAATAAAAGTTAGAAAAAGATGGAAGAAGTTAGAAACATCGTGTTTGCAAACTGAAGTGCTCTGGCCAATCCATCAACAAATATTTGATTGCCCACCACTGGCCAGATGCTTCGTCCTACATGTTTGGGGTTGTGAACAAAACAGAGAAGCGTCTGTAATTCAAACTCAGGACCAGGCGGATGGGCTCTGCCTTGAACTGCCATCCTAGGAAGCAGAGCCAAGCCTGGCACCTTCATCCCTGCGCTGGGTCCCTGGCAGGTACAGGGAGACCGCCGAGGGGCAGCTGGCGAGCTCTCCCCCTCCACTGGCCTCCCTCTGCAGGTGGGACACGGGCTAGTGCGGAGTAGGGGCCCCGGGGACAAAGATGAGGCCACTCAAGGAACAAGATGGTGGAACCGCCCTACCAGTTCCCGGTAGGACACTTCACTCATGAAGTGGGCACAGGGGATCCCTGGGTGGCACAGCGATTTGGACCCTGCCTTTGGCCCAGGGTGCGATCCTGGAGACCCGGGATCGAGTCCCACGTCGGGCTCCCGGTGCATGGAGCCTGCTTCTCCCTCTGCCTCTCTGTGTGACTGTCATAAAAAAAAAAAAAAAAAGTGGGCACAGGCCCTAGTCTTTTGAAGAGGCTGCCCACGGGCTACCACCTTCCCACCAGGTGCATTGGTGGCCAGAGGCTCCGCCCGAGGCCATGGCTAACGACCAGTGTCCAGGGTCCGTGGTTACCCACTGTCACCCCCCCAGCTCTCTCCTCACTCGGCCTGTGTAATGGGTCCCATCCGCAGGCCGCATGTCCAGGGTCTCAAGCCTGGTCACGCTCTCTCATCCCGTCTCCTTTGTGGAGATCAGGTCAGCATTATGTCAGCAGGAAGCCCCTCCTAGAAGCTTCCCCAGACCCTGCCTCACCAGCAGAGCCCAGCCTTGCTGTGCTGGTGCCTCAGCGGGAGCCGGCAGGAGGCTCAGGCTGCAGCTTGGTTACACCCAGAAGTGTGTGGTACAGGAGAGCTCCTAGGACAGGAAGGAACGGCTCTGAGAAGAGGAGCGTCCTTGTAAAAGTGGCATCTGTGAAGCCAACTCCTTAGAAAGTGCTAGGACAGCTCCTCCAAGCATCATTTCTAATTTTCAATCCAGGTCAGAGGCGTGGGAGGCCCAGTGACTCGCTCAAGGTCACTTTTGAACACCATTAGACCACCTGCCATATATATATATACACACATATTTTTTTAGTAATGTCTACGCTCAACGTGGGGCTTGAACTCAAGTCACTTGCTTTTCTGAGCTAGCCAAGTGCCCCCCATGCTTGTTTTCATTTGCTATTTTACACACACCATTAAGATCCACTCAATTTTAAGATCCATCCGTGGATTTTAAGAGTCACGCAGTCATCACTTCATCAGGCTTCTGACTCCCCCCGTTCCCAGATCCCCCTCTTGGCCCTCTGCAGTCAATCCCCACCAGGACTTCTGGCCCTGGGCAACCTATTGCCCACCTCCTGCCTTTCCCAGAACTGTATGAAGATGCAGCTGGGGGTGCCTGGGTGGCTCAGGTGGTGAAGCGCCAGCCTTCAGCTCAGGGGGCTCCCTGCTCAGCGGGGACTCTGCTTCTCTCCTGCTACTCCCCACTGCTCGTTTTCACTCAAGTAACTAAAATTTAAAAACCGGTATCAGAGTATGGAGTTTGTTGGGTCTGTTTCTTCACCACATGCTAACACTTCTGACCAGAATCCAGAGCCAGGAGCTCGCTCTCACACTCGCATCTCAAATTCCACTCAGCAGTTTTGGTTGTCAACAGGTCCTGCAAAGACCTTTAAAAAATGCTTCTAGGGGCGCCTGGGTGGATCAGGGGTTGAGCGTCTGCCTTTGACTCAGGTCGTGATCCTGGGGTCCTGGGATCAAGTCCCACATTGGGCTCCCTGCATGGAGCCGGTTTCTCCTCCCTCTTCCTGTATCTCTGCCTCCCTCTGTGTCTCTCTCATGAATAAATAAAATCTTTTAAAAAATAAAAATAAAAAATAATGTTTCTATTGGGCAGCCCTGGTGGCTCAGTGCGTGATCCCAGGGTCCCAGGATCGAGTCCCACATCGGGGTCCCTACATGAAGCCTGCTTCTCCCTGCCTCTCATGAATAAATAAGATCTTCAAAAGAAAAAAAAAAAAAAAGGGTTGGAATCCCTGGGTGGCACAGCGGTTTAGCACTTGCCTTTGGCCCAGGGTGCGATCCTGGAGACTTGGGATCGAATCCCACGTCGGGCTCCCGGTGCATGGAGCCTGCTTCTCCCTCTGCCTATGTCTCTGCCTCTCTCTCTCTGTGACTATCAGAAAAAAAAAAAAAAAAAAAGGCGTCTATTCAGTACACTACTATTATAATTTCTTTTTAAGAGAGTGAGCTGGGGGGCAGGTGCAGAGGCAGAGGGAAAGGGGAGAACAAGTAGACTCCCCATTGAGCCTGATTCGGGCCTTGATGTCATGACTGAGGGTCATGACCTGAGCCAAAATCAAGAGGCAGCCACTTAGGCTGCACAAACCAGAGGCCCCCAGATGCTCCTAAATTACTTTGGAAAGATCTGACAACTCTTGGGACGGTGATGGAAGTTCAGGAGGTTTCTGTATGTTGAACTAAGGGCGTTGCTGGAGTCCTGCCTTCTCACCGCAGCTCTGCAGCTGCCTTGCTGGTCGCCTCCCCGCGGAGGGCCCATAGCTGGGAGCCTTCACTCCTATGGTCTGCCCTCCTCAGTGGGACCCCACCAGTTTCGGGAGGGGTGAAGCACCACAAGTTGAGGCTACCATGGCCTCGCGTCAGCTGGCTCCACTCCTCCCCTATGGTGTCTAGTGTCCATCTCTTGGCCTAGATTCCAAGCAGGCTACCTGGGTGATGGCTCCAGATGCACGGTTGGTACGTCGATCCGCTTCAGGTGCTCGGAACTCAGTGGGGAGGTCACTCGCACGGGTCCTCTGTGGATTCCCTCACGGGTCTACGGCAACCTTCAGCATTCTCACTGGACTCCGGGAACACGGAACAAACTTCCCCTTTGCCCTTCTTGGCATTCGTTTTCTGGTAAACCTCACACTTCCTCTTGGGTGGTAGCATGTCTCACTAAGAACGGTAGAAAGACTGGGCTTTGGAAGTGAACCTGGACTCAAACACGACCCCTGAAATGGAAGCAATTCCTGCGGGGCTGAGGAGGGTACCTCTGAGAGGGCTTTACTGATTAACGGATTACCACTCACCAGGCACTCAGGGCCTGCAGAGCGCCAGGGAACCAGCCTCGCCCCCCAGGACACAAGGCTCCCAAGTTCTCTCCCAGCCCGCTCCCCCAGGTTAACACGGTCATGGCTTATATGGGACCTTAGCCTCCAAGTCACCTGCTACTACCCACTTTCCAGGAACATGTTATTTTCGGATTGGCCATTGCTGCCCCTGCCCCAAGCTGGTTGGTTCTTAAAACCTGAGCTCAAGGGGCAGCCTGGGAGGCTCAGCAGTTTGGTGCCTGCTGTCAGCCCAGGGCCTGATCCTGGAGTTCCAGATCAAGTCCCATGTCAGGCTCTCTGCATAGAGCCTGCTTCTCCCTCTGTGTCTGTCTCTCATGACTAAATAAAATCTTTAAAGAAAAAAAAAAAAACAAAAACACACCTGAGCTCAAGCTCCCCCCACCTCAG
Source organism: Canis lupus dingo (assembly GCF_003254725.2). Classification (NCBI taxonomy): domain Eukaryota; kingdom Metazoa; phylum Chordata; class Mammalia; order Carnivora; family Canidae; genus Canis; species Canis lupus. Next base: position 70,261,790 of record NC_064250.1, read on the forward strand.
CACCTGCTGCTCACAGGAGTCTCAGCCACCCCTCCACAGAGCTCACCTGAGACTCAGTAAAGAACCAGGGAGTAAGGATTTCAGGTGGGATGGCAGTAAGGAGATTTGGTAAAGAACTCAGATATTCAGGAGGCTGAGGTATTAAGGAACTATATTTAGGACATAAAGCAGGTTTTACAAATACTACAAAAAAAGCAGCTTGGACATGAAAACCCTAGGAAGAAAATAATTATCCATGAGAAACTGGAACACAGGACACAGGATGCACGTTGTGGGACGCTCCCCAGTATGCTCACCACCCCGCGGCTGTCACTGGAGCGCACACCGCAAGGTCGCTAATAAGACTTCAAGGCGTCAACGTCCGCCACCTCCCTCATCCCTAACACATGCCAACACTAAAGTTTTTACATCCTGTGGCTGCCCTGTCATCTAGAATGCCCACTTCCCCCCCCCCAAAACAAAACATTTTCACAGAACTTTTTTTAATTTGTTTGTATTTGTTACAACCTCTTAAAGCAGAATGTGACTTGAGCACTACACATTTTCACTCACAAAACTTGTGGAGTTACTTCTTGAACAGCTTTACAACACGCCTAAAGAGGCTTAAAATCTCGCTACTCTAAACAACGCTCTTCTTTGGAAAACAAGCCCTATCCATGGCTACTCCCATCCAGTTGGTTCAGTTTCACTACTAGTTTCTAGAGGCCTGGTACATGCAGTTGAGAACTACAAGGGACAGAAGATTTAAAAAGTAGATCCTAGAAGGTGAAAGTTGTTTTAACCAGTATTTCTTCTTTTACACATCAAGGTACAGCTCAGAACACCTCAGTGACAAAAAAACACTTGGTCTTACTACGGAATCCACACTTGAGACCACACGGCTAACATTAGGTTACGTACACCTTACAACATAGGTTACCTTGTCCGGTTAAAATAAGCCAGCATGGGACTAGGAAAGAAAAACTAGCTGAGCTTTAGTTCCTACACGTCACAGTATCACACTCAAACAAAAAGAAATCTTATCTTCCCCTTAAGTAGCTATATTGTCATGCCTTACAGATTCTTAAAATGTTAACAAAAATAAAGAAAAACATCCTTGAAAATATATTATCAGAGGGAATGAAGATAAAGTATTGAATACATATACAAGTAATTCTCAGGGCAGCACTTAATCGACTTCTTCCATGCGTGACGTGTCATCATCACCTTCGAGGGGCGGCATCTCCTCACTCACCGCAGCACTACTATCGTCAGCTGTGGGGTCATCTTCGTCGATACCTGTTTGGACACAAAGCCCTCTCATTGGATTTCTCGAAGCCAGCTAATTAATGAGCCTAACAGCGGGTCTATACCTAACTTCAAAGGGTGAGCAATTCCCTGGGAGTGAAAACCACTTTCATTTTTTAGCCTTTCTGATCAAAAAGCCCTGTAACATCCTTAGGAGAAAACTTTAAGAGGTCACCCAAACCGGATCTGACACCCCCCCAGAATTGTTTCAGGAGCCAAAGGTCACACACCACTGTATCATGGGAAGCTTACCGAGCCCAAGCTTGATCATCCTGTAGATCCTGTTAGCATGTGTCTGGGGATCTTCCAGACTGAAGCCGGAGGACAGGAGAGCGGTTTCATAGAGCAGGATGACCAGATCTTTCACAGACTTGTCGTTCTTGTCGGCCTCTGCCTTCTGCCGTAAGGTCTCGATGATGGAGTGGTCAGGGTTTATCTCCAGGTGTTTCTTTGCTGCCATGTAACCCATGGTGGAGTTGTCTCTTAAGGCTTGGGCCTTCATGATTCTCTCCATATTTGCCGTCCAGCCATATGTGCTTGTGACAATGCAGCACGGGGAGGTCACCAATCGGTTTGACACGACCACCTGTAACCAAAGCATGAGGTGAGAAATGGACCTGGGAAGATTCTGCTGCCCTAACTTCTCATTTTTCAGTACCTCTATCCGCTTTATTAAAATGAAACCTAAGGACTCCAAGTACTGTATTCACGAATCAAGAACCACCACCTACAAACTTAAGAACTTTCTTCCTCCACATCCTAACTCTTCCCAGACCTTAACAAAACTGTAGAGTTTTCTCAAAGTAGAAAAACCTGATTTTCTATTTGTATAGAAATTAAGAAAAACCTATGGAGAAGCTTGGGAAACCCCCACGGGCACTCCACAGAACAGCCCACCAGCAGGAGACCCAGGCACACTGAAGCACTGTTCTCACACACCTTTTCTACTTTTTTCTCCAAGATGTCCTTCATGATCTTGCACAGATTTTCAAACTTTGTTTTTTTCTCCTCCTGTTTCTTCTTCTCTTCTTCGTCTTCTGGAAGTTCCAAACCCTCTTTGGTGACTGACACCAATGTCTTCCCCTCAAATTCCTTAAGCTGTTGGACACAGTACTCATCGATGGGTTCGATCATATAGATCACTTCCAGGCCATGCTTCCGAAGACGCTCCACAAAGGCAGAGTTTGCTACCTGGTCCTTGGTCTCACCTGAGGTGTAGGTAGAAAGTTACAGAACTTTAATAGGAAGTAGTTTCATTTCCTTTAGACTTGTACTTGGTCTAGCCAGACCTAACCACACAAGGGAGCCCAGCCCACATGGTCCTGCCTAGGCTAGTCCCTACAGGCTGACGTGTAAAAGCACGTGTGTAGAGAGTACACACTCTTACCTCCTAGGAAGTTGGAAGAACAAGCTGATTGTACACCTGTTCTTACCTGTGATGTAATAGATGTGTTTCTGGTTTTCCTTCATTCTAGTGCAATAATCCTTGAGAGAAACCATCTCATCACCAGAAGCCGACGTGTAGTATCGTAACAGCTCTGACAGCTTCTTCCGATTTTGAGAATCTTCATGTATTCCCAGCTAGAAGAGAACATTAACTTTGAATTTTCTCTGCATTGAAAAAAAAAAAATCGCTTAAAATTTGACAAAACACAAGGACAACCACTCCTAAGGATCAAATGTGTTTACACATACCTTGATGTTTTTCGAGAACTGCTCGTAAAACTTTTTGTAGTTCTCTTTGTCTTCAGCCAGTTCGGTGAAAAGTTCCAAGCACTTTTTGACCAAATTTTTTCTGATAACTTTCAAAATTTTGCTTTGCTGCAACATCTCACGGGAAATATTTAGAGGAAGATCTTCAGAGTCCACCACACCTCTAATGAAATCTGAAAAAAAAACACAAAATCATCCTAAAAATGAAACCTACAAATACATAAATGCAAAAACAAACAAAAAAAAAAACAAAAAAACCCAAAGACGATCCCGTGCCCCAAATGCTTGAAACTCAAGTCCAGAAAAGATTCACCACGGGGCGGGACAGAGCCTCCCATCTAGCCACACTTACTCAGATACTCAGGGATCAGCTCTTCGCAGTTATCCATAATGAAAACTCTGCGAACGTACAGCTTAATATTGTTCTTTTTCTTTCTGTTCTCGAATAGGTCAAAGGGAGCACGTCTTGGCACAAAGAGAAGGGCTCTGAACTCCAGCTGTCCTTCAACTGAAAAATGCTGTAAAAATATACACGGGAGGTCATCATCAAGGGACACTGCAACCAACCGCCCCTTGACGGCTACCTTGCCTGACCCCCCACAGGCTCTGTCCCAGAACTTCCAGCACTTTCAGGAACTGGAATGACCAAGCCCTTGGCAGCACCCGCACCCCAACCACCTCAGGCAACCTGGAGGGTAGACTAGGTCTAAAGCACTGGGTGCTCACCTTCACTGCCAAGTGATCTTCCCAGTCATTGGTCAAGCTCTTGTAAAATTCCCCATATTCTTCGTTGGTGATGTCGTCAGGGTTCCTGGTCCAAATAGGCTTGGTTTTGTTCAGCTCTTCCTGGTCAATGTACTTCTCCTTGATCTTCTTCTTTTTCTTCTTGTCTCCATCCTTCTTTTCCTCCTCCTCCTCATCCGAACCAACATCTTCTATTTCAGGTTTGTCATCAGACTCTTTCTCTTTCTTTTCTTTTTCTTCCTCTTTCTCCTCCTTTTCTTCAGCCTCATCGTCACTGACTTCTTTATCACGTTCCTTCTCCACCTTCAAAAGAAAACGCAAAAATTGCATCACCTCTGCATCCTGGAGCTGAAGAACACGCTCTGAATGCAGCGTGGGCACTTACACCAAAGCCCAAAATACCGAAGTAACAAGTATTTAGCAGCCAACATTTAATGTCTCTAAACCACCGTGTGTACGTTGACAGAATATTTCTCACTAATCAAGTCAATGCCAAGTTTGAATCTTTCATCCACAGGTCTAATAAGTAATAATTTCAATTCACTAGTTTCAGACTCTACTACACCCCATGTGGACACTCACAAAGAGAGTAATGGGGTAGCCAATGAACTGAGAATGTTTCTTCACAATCTCCTTTATCCTCCTCTCCTCCAGATACTCAGTCTGGTCTTCCTTCAGATGCAGGATAACCTTTGTTCCACGACCCATAGGTTCACCTGTAAAGGGGTAAACGGACTCAATTTCAATCTGAGTGAGCAAATTCAACGTATCTGGGATTAAAAAAAAAAAAAAAAAACTACAAACTCCACAATCCCGCTCTCCACACACCACATGCAACAATTTCAGAGCAACTTTACCACGCGGGGTTTAGTTATACCGATGTAGATACCAGAGCAGTTCACCTCCTGACCCGACTGCAGAAACCAGAGGCTCCTTGCTACAGTCACGTGCTACGTGCCACCACCCAGCTCACTCCAGGACAGGACGGAGCAAACACGTTTTTGCCAATCCCACAGCATCTCCAGCCCCCCTCCTCCCCGCCCCCACCACCGAGTGACCCGGGAAGCCGTTCCGAAGCGCACCTGTATCCGTCCTAACCGTGAACGACCCTCCAGCCGAAGACTCCCAGGCATACTGCTCGTCGTCGTTATGCTTGGTGATCACCGTCACTTTCTCAGCCACCAGGTAGGCAGAATAAAACCCGACGCCAAACTGGCCAATCATGGAAATATCTGCGCCAGCCTGCAAGGCCTCCATGAACGCCTTGGTCCCCGACTTGGCGATGGTACCCAGGTTATTGATCAGGTCGGCCTTCGTCATGCCAATGCCGGTGTCCACGATGGTCAGGGTTCGATCTTGCTTGTTCGGAATGAGGTTAATGTGCAGCTCCTTCCCAGAATCTAGCTTACTGGGATCGGTCAAGCTCTCGTATCTGATTTTGTCCAAAGCCTATTAAGCAAGCGGCGAGCGGTTGAGTCGGGCGCTCCCGGAGGGGGAGGGGGGGAGGGGGGAGGGGAGGAAGGGAGGGGAGGAAGGGAGGAGAGGAGGGCTCCGCCGCAGGCCGCGACCCCCGCTCCCAGGCAGCCCCACTTACGTCGGACGAGTTGGAAATCAGCTCCCGGAGGAAGATCTCCTTGTTCGAGTAGAACGTGTTGATGATGAGGGACATCAACTGGGCGATCTCCGCCTGGAAGGCGAACGTCTCCACCTCCTCCTCCTCCATCGGCTGATCCTGGGTCTGGGTTTCCTCCGGCATCTACAAGGGCCGCGGGGCCGGTTAGGCGCCCCCGTCCCCGTGCCCCCGCCCCCGCCGGGCCCGAGCCGGGGGCCGCCGACAAAGGATGACCTCATTTCCAGCTGCGACAACGAGGGCCGTGCGCACGCCGCCGCCGGGCGCCGCAGGCCCGCGGGGACCCCCCGCCCAGCGCCCCCCCCCCGCCCCCGGCGCCCCCGGAGCTGCGGCCCGGCCGCCCGGGGTCCCGTCCGCGGGGGTCGGGGTCGGGGCCGCAGTAGGCCCGAGGCCTCCCCCGCCGAGCGCTCGGCCGCGCCGCGCCGCCCCGCGGGGCCCGGAGGCTCCAGGAGGCCCACCCCGCGCCGCGGCCCCCGACCCCGCGGGGCCCGACCCCCGGCGCCCTCCGGGGACCCCCCGGACCGCCCCCTCACCTCGGCTACAGGACCGCACGGGCTCCGCGACGACGCAGCACCAGGACGCAGAAGCAACTGGCGCGCCGCCCCCGCGCTTCCCTTATATAGACGCGGGCCCGCCCGGCGCGCGGAGCCTTTTCCAGAAGCCTCCCGAACCTTCCGGAAGAACCCTCCCCAACCGCCGCCGCGGCCGCGCGCCTGCGCCTGCGCCCTGGCCGCGGCCCCGCCCCTCTCCCGGCCGCGCGCGGGCTCGCCCCGAGCGCCCCACCCCCGACGCCGCCCCGCGCGTCCCCGCGCCGGCCTCAGTGCGCAGGCGCAGCCCGGAACTCTCGCGAAGGTCTCGCGCCTTCCGGGGCCGCCGTCTGCAGCGCGGCTCGCGCCGGGGCCCTGCCCCCACCCCGGCCCTGCGCCGCCAGCGAGGCGCGCGGGCGCTCTGGAGCCTCCCAGGCCCGCCCTCGCTGCTTCCGCCGCGGGAGCGCGGTGCTCCCAGACCGTGTCCCCCACTAGTGTGCACGCTTCGGGGCCCCGCGCGCACGGCCGCCCCAGCACAGTCGGGGGCTGCCCCGGGGAGGGGCAGCGCTGGGAGGGCGGATCCAGGGGCACAGTCGGGGGCTGCACCCGGGGCAGGTGCGGGGCTGGGAGGGCGGATCCAGGGGCAGAGTCGGGGTCTGCCCCGGGGCAGGTGCGGGGCTGGGAGAGCGGATCCAGGGGTCACCGTCGGGGTTTGCACCCGGGGCCCCGGGGCAGGGGCAGCGCTGGGAGGGCAGATCCAGGGGCTCGAGGAGCCGAGCGGGGTCGCCTGGCATCTGAACGCCCGGGCGGCGATCAGAGAGGCTCGGCGCTGCGACTGGGGGCTCAGGTGTAGGGCGCTCCATCTCTCTGGCCGGGGCAGCGATTCTGGGTTCAGGGCCCTGGAAGTGGGGCAACAGGTGCCTACAAGAGCCTCGTGATGCGGAGGCTCCGGCTCGCGGCCTGCTTCAGGGGTGCGGAGACGCCAGCCCCTGGCCGCGTGTGGGGCGGGGGCCGGACTGTGCGCAATCCCTGGTTTCTGCCTTGGCCTGGAGGGAGCCCCGGACCGTGGGGGGATGTTTGGACCAGGGGAGCCCCAGGGACCTCCAGGGGGCCGTCCTGAAGGCCGGACAAGGGGCATCCCTGCCTCCCTCCTTGGCCGCGGAATCTCCAGACCTGCAGGCCGCTGCTTGGATTTGGGGGCTGGTCCTTCTCTTAGGGCGCACCGTGGGCAAGGGAAAGTTCTGAAGTGGCCACACAGACCCCCAAGTTCTCCGAAGCTGCGCTCCATCCTTTGGGGATTTCTCCCTGCTGTGCGCCTGTGTTTAGGAGAGTGCAGTGATTCATCACACGTGTAGCCGCACCCAGCGCTCATCTCAAGCGGCCTCCTCAATACCTATCGCCCTACCTGCCTTTGGGTTGCCCTAAAACCCTGTCCTTCACACTAGCCTGGAGTTCCAGGATCACTGAACTACTGCGTGCTCACACAGCACACCTGCCGCGATTTTGTAAAGTCCATCTTCTTTACTGCCCATTTTACATAATTTGGGGTCTCCATGTGAAGCATCTAGCTCACCTTTTGGGGGATTAACTCTCCAAAAGCCAGTTTCTAAAGAACAATGGCAGACGAGAGACCTGAGAATCTCGGAGGAGAGGGGCCCTTAGACACCACATGGCTTCATGTTTGAGGACCCCACTCCCACCCGCGGCCTGGAGCTCCGCGTGTTCCCACAAACCTCGCCCTGCCTTGGGCTCCTTTGTCGCTAGCTCCTCCCACCATTGATCCTCCTCCAGCTCCTCCCAACACTCCAGCCTCCACTACCCCCCCTCCCCCGAACAATCTGGAAGCTCCTTACGTTGTAAACAAACCTGTCTGAACCCTCCTTCACCCCTCCTCTCCGGGGAAACCCAGCATTTCCAGGAACAGGGTTTTCAAACTGGGGCTTAGGGACCCATTAGGACTGTGAAATCAACGCAGGGCTTCTTAACGAGCATTCACATCGGAAAAATAGGACGGAAACTTCCAGCCACGTGGGCAGGGGAGGCGGGCGTTGTGCGTTTGCTGAGGCACCTGGTAGCTGCGTTTCTGCCCCCAGCTGCACCTGGCAGCCCTCGCCGGCCGGGTTTTCCCTGCAACCTGGGCTGGAGGCGGGGTGGGGAGGAGGGAGAGCGTGGGGCGTGCGGGGTCCTGCACCTGCACCCCGCGCCCGCCAGCCGCACCCCTGCCCCGCGGACCCGGGCGCCTGCCCGCCTCTTCCTTTCCACCCCACTTTTGTCCTGACCCTGGAAGTTTAGGATTTCTTGTAGGTGGGCCATTCAGAGCCCCAGCTGTGAACCTCTCCGCTTCCAGAGCCTTCCCCAGCCTGCGCTCCACAAACTTGCCCCAGGGCCGCTCCGGAAAGCACCCTTCCCCAGCTGGCCCAATTCTAACAGCCCCTCCCGCCGCGGCCTCCGGGCTTCCCGCGCTCTCCCGCCCGCCGTAGTTGCTAACTACAAGAACCTTCTCGACCTGCCCCCCGCAACCCCCCCTGACCGGTGACTACATTCCAGGGTAAGCACCGCGCCTTCCCTGAGGTCTGTGCCTCGCCCCCCCCCCCCCACCCGCTGCGGTCCTCCTGCCTGCCAGCGGCTGCTCCTCCTCGGCCTCCGTCCCTGCACACTTGCCCCCTTTTGAGCCTTTCTCTGGAGCTCCTGGGATGATGTCTTGGTGCAGATGGTGCACAGAAGAGCCTAGTGCCACACCTGGACACTGAGCTCGCTGCCCCACTTACCTGCTCTTCTTCCAGGACTGGCTATCAGGTGATGACACCACCACCTTCTAGAACCCCCAAGCATCCCCACGGGGGATCTGGCAGGAGCCTTGCCATTTCGGCCTCCTAAATACCTCTTGAAGCCATCTGCTTCTTTTCCCCCTTCATGCTCCACTTCCTTCCCCCACAGCCGCTGCCACCACCACCAGCAGCTCACCTACACCTCCATAGCCCCCTGACTGCGCCCGTCTCTGCCCTGTAGCCAGGGTGGGCTTCGAGAACACAGATCCCATCCTGGCAATGCTCTCTTCCACAACCTCCCCAAACCCTCGCGGACACCCAGCATTCCCAGAAGAAAGATCACCGCCTTACCCAGGCTTACGGCCCCTGCAGGACACCCCACCCTCCTATTTGTCTCTGCTCCCTCTGTGCTCTCTGTCATCTTTTTATTTTTTACTTATTTATTGTAAAAAATCATTTATTCACAAGAGACACAGGCAGAGGGAGAAGCAGGCTCCATGCGGGGAGCCTGATGTGGTACTTGATCCCAGGACCCTGAGATCAGGCCCTGAGCTGAAGGCAGATGCTCACCCGCTGAGCCGCCCAGGTGCCCCACCCTGTCATCTTTTTAAACTTCACTCTGCGAACTAGCCCCTCAAGGCTGTGCACATGCTGTTCCTTTGGCCTGGACACAATTCCCTTTCTTTTTCTTTTAATTAATACCCCAGTGGACGTTCAGCCCTCTAGGGTCCCTTCCCACCTCGACTGGCCTCCTACCAGGGCCAATCTCCTTGTATAAATAGGTTCAGGGGTACCTGGGGGCTCAGTGGTTGAGCCTCTGCCTTCGAATCAGGGCGTGATCCCGGGGTCCTGGGATCGAGTCCCCCAATGGGCCCTGCATGAAACCTGCTTCTCCCTCTGCCTGTGTCTCTGCCTTTCTCTCTGAGTCTCTCATGAATAAATAATAAATAAAAAATATTTAAAAATAATAATAAATAGGTTTATACAAGACTGTGGGGCCCCTCCCCCCAGCATGGTATATGCTCACCCACTTCAAGGAGCCCTCCAAGCCTTGCCCTTCTGTGCCCTTCACCTCCTTTCTTATCAATCTCCTCCTGCTCCCTCCACTGTGTTTCTCTTACATGCCCAAGTCCTGCAGATTAGCTCCTAAATATTTGTTGAGCTGGTCCCAAAGCAATCACCTTCAGTGTCTCTCCATTAAGCTGGGACACAAGACACAGACTGGATCCAGATCTCAGGTCTGCTACTGCCTACGCATGTGGCCTGGGCAGGTCACTTACTGTGTGTCTGCATTTGTAGCAGGGGCAGGAAAAGATTGCTTTTCTTGTATGGTTATGGGGCTTAAATGAACCAAGTCTGTTTTTGGAAATGACCCAGGACAGGACCTGGCACATAGAAACTGCATGTTTATGAAAGTAAAATAAGTTTCTATTTCCCTTTTGATTTCCTCTTTGACCTGTGGATTATTTATGAATGTGTTAGTTTCCAAATATCTGGAGGTTTTCCAGAAATCTTTTAGTTACTGATTTCTTTCTTTTTTTTATTTTTTTTAATTTTTATTTATTTATGATAGTCACACAGAGAGAGAGGCAGAGACATAGGCAGAGGGGGAAGCAGGCTCCATGCACCAGGAGCCCGAAGTGGGATTCGATCCCAGGTCTCCAGGATCGCGCCCTGAGCCAAAGGCAGGCGCAAAACCGCTGTGCCACCCAGGGATCCCTCTTTCTTTTTTTTGAATTTTATTTATTTGAGAGAGAATGTGAGCATAAGTGGAGCAGGAAGAGGAGCAGAGGGAGAAGCAGACTCCCCATGAGCAGGGAGCATGATATGGGGCTCAATCCCAGGACCTGGAGATCATGACCTGAGCTGAAGTCAGATGCTTAACCAACTGAGCCACCCAGGTGCCTGTTGCTACTGATTTATTTCTTTTTAGATTTCATTTATTTACTCATGAGAGAGGCAGAGACACAGGCAGAGAGAGAAGCAGGCTCCATGCAGGGAGCCCAATGTGGGACTCCAGGGACCCCAGGATCATGCCCTGAGCTGAAGACAGAGCTCAACGACTGAGCCACCCAGGCGTCCCTGCTACTGATTTCTAATATTTCATTTCATTGTGGTCCAATAACATATTCTGCACGATTTGAATCCTTTCAAATTTATTGAAACTTGTTTTATGGCCCAAATTATGCTATATATACTGGTAAATATTTTGTATAGAAAATTATTATGGTGAAGAAAGGATGCCAGTCATTGGCGTAATTTTAGAAAATGCAAGCTAACCATTAGTGGGAAAACAGATTTGTGGCGGGGGGACGTGGTGGGGGGCAGGAGCTGGGGAGGAGGACAGCGGGGCAACGAGGAAGCTCCGGCTGATGAATCTGCTCACCGTCTTGTTTGCAGTCACAGTTTCACAGGTGTATGCGTATGTCAACACCTATCAAATTGTACTTTAAACATGTGCAGTTTGTTGCATGTCAATTATACCTCATAAAGCTGTTTTCTAAGAATTAGTGTTTAGCAAAGAGCTAGGAGAAATGTTCAGAATCGAGTTATAATCATATAGGAAAATTCAGTGGTTCATATTTTGGAAAGAGACACAGCTAACCTGGAAGAGGATGGTGTTGGTTAAAGCACAGGTCTGCAGCTGGACCGGGAGCCTGTCCCTGCCACTGAGTGGCTGTGTGACTTCGAGCAAACTGCTCAACCTCTCTGTGCTTTGGTCCTCTCATCTCTACAACAGTGATGATCACAGTAAGCTGATCCCGGGAAGCCCGCAGCACCTGGCAGGCGGTGAGTGCTCAGAGGATGGATGTACTGTTCTCTTAATGGAAAACAGGGAGATAGGGTGACCCGCGCTGACAGTCACCAGGTCACCATGATGCGGTCCTGCACTTGTGCCCAACTGCTGGGTTCAGGCTCACATTTGAGCGGGAAGGGGAAGGCTGAGGGCAGGGTCCCGAAGGAAGTGAAGGAAGGGATAGACTGAGTGAGGGGAGGTGGGGTGACGTGGCCAGCATTGTGGCGGAGTGGGGTGACTTGGTCACTTAGCAGTTGGCCCTGAAATGGATTTCCACACAGCAAACCATTTCCCACTGACTGAGTAAAACACTGGGGGCACTTTGGTACCAAAACTGTTCCTCTCCTGGCAAGTTTTAACCCATTCCTGGAGGCCCAGACAGGTTCGTGACTTCCCTGTCAACTTGCACACGCTGTCACCAGAAGGAGGCACCACAAACACTCCCTTACCATCCTTTTGTCAGCAGAGCCTGGCCGTGTTGACAGGAGAATCGGTGTTGTTCAGTGAGCGCCATCCAGTTAATGCCTGTTGACTGAAAGCCCATGTCCAGGCCCTGGGGTGCGGTGGGTGCAAAATTAGGTCACCGCATGCTGTGTGGTGGAGACAAGACGTGAAGCGGACGCTGCACAGACACATGGATTTGTAAACTGATGAGTGCTGGCAGGGCTCTGAGAATGGAGGAGAGCTGTCTTAGCTGCTGGTGGGGGAGGTGGGCAAGGGCATTTGGACCAGGAACTGTGTCTGCAAAAGTGAAATCTAGAAGGAATACGCGGAGTCGTAGGGGGTGACGGAGAGAAGGCCAAGCAGGAAAGGAAAAGGAGGCCAGAAAAGCGATGGGAGGGATGGGGGACACCGCCTGCAAGGGGCGGGGTGGCCACTGGAGCAGAAGCAGGAGGTGGGTGCCACATCCTGCCATGTCCTGCATCAGGGGACTAGAAATGTGGCCCGAGTGTCATAGGAGCATTGGAGGCTGTCCCCAGAGCCCCCATTCAGACGCTGTCCCACTCTGACTATGGTGTGCATGGAGGCCAGGCCCAGGGAGAGCCGAGTAGGCTTGCACCCCCAGAGAGAAGGGGCCACCTCGCAAGAGACCAAGGAGAGCGAGCTGACAGTCCGGGTGAGGGGAAGGATCCCATGGGATCCTGGGGGGGACCCTGTGGGGGGCTGGAGGGAGAGGACACTGCAGTCACCTTGGGGACTGCGGGGCCCTGGCCATCGCAGCAGGTGACCTGTTCAGTGTCGCCCTGTTGGGCTGAGCTGTCTGCGGGGCATCCAAGTGGATGGGCACCCAGCGATGGGACCCTGGGGGGCGAGTAGAAAGGAGCGGGAAGGGTCGATGGGAAGGAGGGAGCTGGGTCTGCTGGGCAGGCACAGGGCTGCCCCAGGACCCAGGCCCAGTCTAGGGACGAGCTGAGAAGCTGGAGGACAGGGGTGCAGTGTGACCCCCTCCCTGTCCCTCCTAGGCTCCCCATCTCTCGCAGAAGCCCCGGGCTGCCTCTCCTGGCCTGAGGGGGGGCGGGGGGGCGCGCAGGCGCTCACAGCAGGAGGTCTCAGGTAGCACCTTTCTTTCCAGTGGGGGAGGGGCGGGCTATAAACATGCAAATGACACGTGGGACACTCCAGACTGGTTCTTCAGGCCCCAAAGAACAGCAGCCCTGGGCGTGGGCTCCAGCTTCTTCCTGGAAGCCCCGTCACTTTCCCTTGATTCACCTTCAAACCTTGTGAGTCATCTTTGACTCATCCCTCGGCCCCCACATTCTGAATGCTGCAAAGCCTGGTGGATTTTTCCTTTAAAATGCCCTTCCTCTCCTTGCTCAGGGTCCCACCCTGCCCAGCCCCTCAGCCCCCCGCCCCGGCCACCTTCAGCTGGTTCTTGCCGGCTTTACCTGCCTTGCGGTCCTGTTCTCGTCTGCCCGCCTCCCACTGCAGGAATGCCCAGGGCCCCGGGGATTCAAGACCTGGGACCCCGCGCCCAGCTCAGGTCCCTCCTGAGACCCGCGTCCCCCCATCTCCGCAGCTGTCCTCGGGGCTCTCCCGCCTGGAACGCTGGCTGCCGACTCCCCCCCCCCCCCCGCCCCCTCCCTCACGCCCCCTCCCAGACTGTCTGCACGGGGAGGCGCCGCTGTCAGCCCTGACCAGGTGGCCGGGAGGTGAAGGTACGAAGCGAAGCAGATGCAGGGGGAGGGAGAACAGGAAAGGGTGACAGCAGCGGGGGGGGCGGGGGGGCGACTACGCTGCTGCATTGAGCTCTGGTTCTGCTCCAGCCTCCCTCCTCCATTCCCTCAGCCTCCACAGGCGGCGGGAATGATGCTCTTCAATGAAACGATCACCCTCAGACGGAACATCTTCACGGCGGAACAAAGACGATTGCCGCAACGCAGGGACTTCGTGGCCTGGCCCTGGTCATCCTTCCCAGACCCTTCTCTGTCCGCATTCAGTTGTTCCCCGAACGTGCCTGGAACCTCAGAGCAGTTCCTCCCGCAGGACCCTTCTCCAGGTGACAGGTGTCCGCCAAGCTCAGCCGAGAAATCCCCTCCCTCAGGCCAAATTCACTCTACGAGCCTCCTCCCCTTCCCGTGGGGCTGAATTAAAGTTAAACTTTGTGTTTTTCACCTCCTCACTGCTCCCTCCCCCTGCCACCTCTCACCCCCCCTTGGCTCACGACAGGCAGGCGGCCCTCTGGGTAGGGCACGGCTGCGAGTACGTGTGTGAAGGCCCCAGGTTAGAGCCCTAGGGTCCAAAGGCAGTGCCTGACCTTCGGCGCCACCTACTGGCCCGCTGATGGGTTGCTTGAGGTCTCTAATAGGAACCCGCGTTGACGTTCAGGGATTTCATGTTTATTTCTCATGAACCGGAGAATTAGGAAAGAGAGAATTATGTGAGATCCAGTCTAGAGGGCCATCATTAATGTGTCACCCTGAAAAGCTCATGGCAGAGCTTCCAGCCTTTCAGTGACCAGGGAGGAAACTGTCTGGAAGAAAACAAGAGGCAATTTTTTGAAATTAAAAAAAAATGTATTTCACTGTTAAGACCTCACACACGAAGAAAGGCAGGAAGGTTAAAAAAAATGGAAATTCGGATCATCTGGGTGCCAGCATGGAGCGTTAGTGTGTCTAGCCTTCCCTGCTCCTCTCCTCGCCCTCCCTAGGATCTCCCTTGGGCGATCAGGTGGAGTGGCCCCATCCTCCCTGCCCCCTTCTTGGGCTCAGCTGTCACAAGGGCAAAGCCCTTCCGTCTGACACCCGCCTGGATGCAGCCTCTTGTTCAGCCGGTGGGATAATGCCCAGCCGGCCCTGACAGGTCCAGACGGGCTGCTGATCCTGACACCCCAGGTAGGGTGGGGTTGGGTCCAACACTGAAATTGGGGGTGGGGAGTGAGCAGGTGTGCGGTCCCTGGCAACAGCTCCTTTCTGTCTGCACCGAGGCCGGGGTCATCTGCGCGTCAGGATTCTGTCCATGTGGCCAGCTGACCAGGCCGTGAGCACCTTGGTCTGGCCACCTTGCCACAAAGGGGGTTGTCGTTTCCAGGTCCTGACCTGGCTTACCAGGCCCTCCAAAAGCTGGTCCTGCTGCTTGTCCCCTCACCTTCAAACTGCAGTGAAGTGTCCTCCCTGCCCCCAGCATCCTGCTCCTTCACACCTTGGCCCATCCCTTTCACCTGCCTGCAAAAAGCCCCCTCCTGGGCAGCCCGGGTGGCTCAGAGGTTTGGCGCCGCCTTTGGCCCGGGGCATGATCCTGGAGACCCGGGATCGAGTCCCACGTCGGGCTCCCAGTGCATGGAGCCTGCTTCTCTCTCTGCCTGTGTCTCTGCCTCTCTCTCTCTCTGTGACTATCATAAAAAATAAATAAATAAATAAATAAATAAATAAATAAATAATAAAATCTTAAAAAAAGAAAAAAGCCCACTCCTCCTTTAGGAGCCCCCAAGGGGGGGGGCACCTGGGTGGCTCAGTTGGTTGAGCATCTGCCTTTGGCTCAAGTCATGATCCTATTGAGCCTCACATCGAGCTCCCTGCTCAGTGGGGAGTCTGCTTCTCCCTCTCCCTCTGCCACTCGCCCTACTTGTGCTCTCTGTCAAATAAATTAATAAAAACTTTAAAAGAGCCCCCAGGGAGAGGCGGTGTCTGCTTCTTTGTCTTCTGTTCTACCTCTACTGATTTTGGGGCAAGTATCTTCCTCTTGAAGCCTGTTTCCTCATCTAGAAAAATGGGGGTAGGGATGGGACAGCTGGTCCAGGTTCCACCTGTCTTAGCATGGTTCTAAGGTCTTTCACAGAGGACAGATCAACTAGGGTCCAAGTGCATTATTAAATAGATCTGAACACCCAATGGGTTACCGGAAACTGGCACACACTGCAGACCCTCGTACCTTCTCCAAGGTCAGGGCAGACAAGCGTGTAAATGTTTTACTTAATTGCATCCCAATGAATATGTTGTGGCAAATCATAATGGAAAGTTCAGAGTTGAAGCTGCTAATGGCTGTATAAGAACAATTTGTAAGCCACTTCACAATTACTCTGAGCAGCACTACGGCAGCAGACAACATGCTGCCTATAAATCCAGAGGCCTTTTAGCAACTTTGCATTCTGCTTTGAAATTCAGGATGGGGGCGCCTGGCTGGCCTTGATCTCAGGGTTGTGAGTTCGAGTCCCCTGCTAGGCATAGAGATTATGAAAGAAAGAAAGAAAGAAAGAAAGAAAGAAAGAAAGAAAGAAAGAAAGAAAGAAAGAAAGAAAGAAAAGAAAAAGAACAAAAGAACGAATGAACAGGAAATAAACCCACCCAACACTACATTTCACTCAACATTCAATCCTGATATCCCAAGAAAACAACCAGTGAATTATTTTTTTTTAATTTGATTTATTTATTCATGAGAGACACACAGAGAGAGAGGCAGAGACACAGGCAGAGGGAGAAGCAGGCTCCATGCAGGGAGCCTGACACGGGACTCAATCCCGGGTCTCCAAGGATCACACCCTGGGCTGCAAGTGGCACTAAACCACTGCACCACCAGGGCTGCCCACAACCAGTGAATTAAACTGAACAAGTGTATGAAGAAGCTGGTGAAGAATAATATGCTTTATGTGGGCTCTTTTTTTTTTTTTTTTTAAATATAAGCTCTCTGTCCAACATGGGACTCAAACTCATTACCCTGAGATCAAGAGTCTCATGCTCTATCAGCTAAGCCAGCAGGGTGCCTATGAGCTATTCTTATGGGTGAGAAGCCAGGGACCACGTTTACTTCAGTGCCCACCACCCAGCTGTGGATCCCCCTGCCTGTACCTCACTGGTGTTCCTGTCATTAGTAGGATCTCTTCTAATTTTTATCTTTAAAAAAAAATCTATAGGGGCAGCCCGGTGGCTCAGCGGTTTAGCGCCACCTTCAGCCCAGGTGTTGATCCTGGGGTCTCCGGATCGAGTCCCGTGTCGGGCTCCCTGCATGGAGCCTGCTTCTCCCTCTGCCTGTGTCTCTGCCTCTCTCTCTCTCTCTGTGTGTGTCTCTCATGAATAAATAAATAAAATAAATAAAATCTCATGAAAAATAACTGGCTCTAAGGTTAAAAAAAATTCTATAAATGAGGGGCGCCTGGGTGGTTCAGTCAGCAAAGCATCTGCCTTGGGCTCACAGGTCATAATCCCAGGGTCTGGGATGGATCCTGGGGTTTGGGATGGAGTCCCGGGTCAGGCTCCTGGCTCCGTGGGAGCCTGGCTCTCCCTCTGCCTCTGCTCCTCCCAGCTGCACATGCTCTCATTCACTCTCTCTCTCTCTCAAATGAATAAATAAAAAAACCTTAAGAAGGGGAAAAAAATAAAAATCTATGAATGAAATAATTACATATATAATTAAAATTCCCCCTTTAGGGGCACTTGGGTGGCTCAGCCAGTTAAGTGTCTGCTTTCACCTCAGGCCATGATCCTGGGGGCCTGGGATCAAGCCCTGCTCAGCAGGGAGTCTGCCTCTCTCCCAGCTCATGCTATCTCTCACACACTCTTGCTCTCAAATAAATAAAATCTTTATTTATTTTTATTTTTAAAAATATTTTATTTATTTATTCATGGGAGACAGAGAGAGAGAGAGAGAGAAAGAGGCAGAGACACAGGCAGAGGGAGAAGCAGGCTCCATGCAGGGAGCCCGATGTAGGACTCGATCCCGGAACCCCAGGATCACGCCCTGGGCTGAAGGCGGTGCTAAACCACTGAGCCACCCGAGCTGCCCAAATAAAACCTTTAAAGACAAAATTCCCGCTTTAAAAGAGAATTGTTGGTGAGCCTCCCAATTTTTGTTCTTTTTGAGGAAGAGTGGTAACAGTGAGGGGAGCCAAGCTCCCAGCTCTCCCAGGATTCAGATCTATCACATGCATCAACTATAAATGATAATGGGCAGCCTGGGTGGCTCAGTGGTTTAGTGCTGCCCGTAGCCCAGGACACGATCCTGGAGACCTGGGATCGAGTCCCATGTCGGGCTCCCTGCGTGCGGCCTGTTCTCCCTCTGCCTGTGTCTCTGTGTGTCTCTATGAATAAATAAATAAAATCTTAAAAAAAATAAAAATAAAAATAAAGAATGATAATAATGTTAGCAGCCGAGGATCGGCCACCCTGCTTCAGATATACAACATTATCGATAGTGCTAAACTGTTTTACCATATACATACATGTGTCCTTAAATGATGGATGTGTTTGAATTTAAATAAAGAAATGGTTATCATATGTGTTCAGCAACGTCTTTTTTTCTCAACACTATGTTTGTGAAAATGTATTCCTACCGATTTTTATAACGGTAGTTTACTCCTTTTTCCTGCTGCATAATATTCTACTATACAACAATACTATGATTTGTGTATCTGTTCTGTTGGTAAACATCTGGGTTGTTTCCAAACTTTGCTACTATAAACAGTGCTGCTATGGACATTCTTTTTTTTTTTAATTTTATGTATTTATTCATGAGAGAGAGAAAGAGAGGCAGAGACACAGGCAGAGGGAGAAGCAGGCTCCATGTGGGAAGCCCACTGTGGGACTCGATCCCCGGTCTCCAGGATCAGGCCCTGGACTGAAGGTGGCACTAAACCGCTGAGCCACCTGGGCTGCCCATAAAGGGGGAATTTTTATTTTTTTTATTTTTAAATTTAAAAAATTTTTAAATTTATTTATGATAGTCAGAGAGAGAGAGAGAGAGAGAGAGGCAGAGACATAGGCAGAGGGAAAAGCAGGCTCCATGCACCGGGAGCCCGATGTGGGATTCGATCCCGGGTCTCCAGGATGGTGCCCTGGGCCAAAGGCAGGCGCTAAACCGCTGTGCCACCCAGGGTTCCCTAAAGAGGGGATTTTTAAATAATTATTTCATTTATAGATTTTTTAAAAAAGATTTTATTTATTTACTCATGAGACACACACACACACACACACACACACACACACAGAGGCAGAGACACAGGCAGAGGGAGAAGCAGGCTCCATGCAGGGAGCCCGACGCAGGACTTGATCCTAGGAGTCCAGGATCACATCCTGGGCTGAAGGCTCAGGTGCTCAACCGCTGAGCCACCCGGGGATCCCAAATTTATAGATTTTTATTTATTTATTTTTTTTATTTTATTTTATTTATTTATTTTTTGTTTTGTTTTTTTTTTATAGATTTTTAAAGCTAAAAATGAGAAGAGTTATCTTTCTATGTCTTTATGGGCACAGGTCTGCAACCGTGCTCCATTGCCAGGCTACGGGCCCTTGAGGAGATGAACTTCTGTGGGCGTCCGTTTCCTGACCTGCGAAGCTCCTCTCTACGGTGACCACTTTCAAAGATCTCCAGACCTTACTCCTGCTGGGTCCTCACCCACAAATCACAAAAACTCTCCAGTTGGTATTTCAGCACCTCCCTCTCTCGTTCTAATTCCCCAGAGCAGTAGAGGTGACTACGAGTGTCCCACCCACTGTGTCCCACCAGAGGCCAGAGGGACGTCCCTAGGCACCAAATGGAAGTCCCACTATGGCTCAACACCCCCTGTGGTTCATTTTGACATTAGGATCAAGTCCAACGTCTTCAGCACAGCCTCCCTGGGGCCCTACCTCTGCTTCCCTGCTCACCTCATGCCACTACTCTCCCAAGACCCCTCCTGCACCTCCTCCCACCTGTGTTGTTTTTTTTTTTTTAAGATTTTATTTATTCATGACAGACACACACACACACACAGAGAGAGAGGCAGGGACACAGGCAGAGGGAGAAGCAGGCTCCATGCAGGGAGCCCGATGTGGGACTTGATCCCGGGTCTCCAGAATCAGGCCCTGGGCTGAAGGCGGGCCCAAACCACTGAGCCACCGGGGCTACCCTCCCACCTGTGTTCTTTCTCATAGAACTCTCTCCCTCTGCCTTATCTTCAACTGAAGCCTGAGGACGTAGGGACGTGGAGCACAGAGACCCAGAGGAGGTGACAGCAGGAGACCATTATGAAGCGCTGGATCCAGACACACGTGTCCGACACCCAAGGAACGGTCAGGACTTTCTTTGGGCAAAAATGAGCAAGAGCCTTGATGGCAACACAAGCACAAGAAAGCCATGGAATACTCTATTGGTAAAGGTTAAGGCAGATCTCAGTGATGGTGGTGCCAGGATTTCTCTAGGTATTAGTAAGAAAAGTATTCAACCCCAAACAACTGGAAGCCTGCCTTGGGATTGTGGCCACCAAGTGCCCCAGAGGCCAGCTGGCAACAGAACAAACAACACTGGCTGGGGGCGGGGGGTGAGAGCAGCCTTGTGGGAGGGACCCCTCCTGCATTGGGCAGAAATACGTCTAACACACGCATACTGAGCACCTGCTGCATGCCAGGCCTGTCGGGGGCACAGGATGAGCATGGGCCTGACCCCTCGGGCCATACCCTGGCTTCTGGAGACTTTCCCAGTTACCGTCAAGTGGATTAAAACACATAGTATGTTCTCTTCCTACTTGGGAACCCAAGCACGGGTCTTTTTATTTTTTATTTATTTTTATTTTTTATTTTTTTATTTTTTATTTTATTTTATTTTTTCCAAGCACGGGTCTGAAGGGCAGAGTCAGGGTTAAAGGCGCTGGGTGCCTTCAGGGATGTGGTTCGGCTCATCCCCATCCCCCCGGGCTACTGAGGAAGGTGGCACTTCTGCTGTCAGTCAGGCACTGTCTGTGGCTGGGCTACAAGGCCAGCGGCCAGAACCAGAACCAGAACCGG
The DNA here is from genome assembly GCF_003254725.2 of Canis lupus dingo. Classification (NCBI taxonomy): domain Eukaryota; kingdom Metazoa; phylum Chordata; class Mammalia; order Carnivora; family Canidae; genus Canis; species Canis lupus. The sequence continues at coordinate 70,282,447 of NC_064250.1, forward strand.
AACTTGCTTATTTTCCCGGGCTCCGTCGGAGCTCTGTTTTGATGATGTAGGCAAATTGCACTGAAGGGTGGAAGGTTCTGGTTGGGTTCAAAAGTTAGTGGCTCTGGGCAATCCCCTTTGAAAGTCCCTTAAGAAGGCACCTCACGGGGGCCAGACAGGCTGCCTCCTGGTAGGCACATGCAGCAGAATTTCCTCCAGCCAGGAACGGCTGTTGGCGCTTCTCTGAGCACTGACTGGGTGGGCAGGGGGCTAACTTGATTTTAGGGGCTGAGCTGTATGAAAAACAAGGCTCTTTGCTCTTGAGATCACGTGAGGCCATGGCCGATGATGCCCAGAGCACCTGCACACAGCGGGGGGCACGATGCCTGCACTAGTTACACAGCTGGTGCATGTGTAGACTTTGGTGAGTGAAGTGCTTTCATGACTTAGCCCCCGTAGATCACACGCTTCTATACTCTGTGTTGAGGGGCCCCCGAATCAGAAACCTGGTTCACATTCAGGCTCTGTCACACGCTTGCCTTGTGAGAGCTCCTCCTCGCATCAGACAGAAATAATTACCCCTCCTTCCTGCGAGAATTGGTGGGGATTAAATTAGATGTAGGGGAGAATGCCTGTGCGTAGTAAGTGCTCAAGAAGTGGTGGTGGATTTAGAATTGGGCATGTGCTTCCTCTGGTTTGGTCTCCAGTAGCACCATTATGAAGAGCCTCTTAGGAGGGCCTGATGCTTCTCATTACGAAGGAAATTGTGCCCGCGGACAAGCCAGAGGCCAGAGGGACGTCCCTAGGCACCAGATGGGAGTCCCACTATGGCTCAGGTCCTCTGTGGTTCATTTTGGCCTCAGGATCAAGTATAACAAGGTGGGGTTTTCCCGAAAGGAATGAAAAGCCCCCTGGGTTCTAGGAAATGGAGCTGAGCTTGGGACCAGGAGGGAGGGATGGCCTCTGCTCTGGGGCGCCGAGGCAGGAATCCGGGCAAGGGCTGGCTCTTGGCCCAGCAAGAGGCCACGGGACATGCCTCGGAGAAAGGATGGAGGTGCACCGGGCAACAGAGCTGTTCGCGGGGTGTGGACGGGCCCCTGGCTGCACGTGGCCTGGGGGCGTGGTGCCCTCACACAGCCCGAGGAATCGCCGCTGGCGGGGAGCTGTGAGGACAGAGCCCCACGTTAGCAGCCCTGGAGTCGCGCTGGTCTGCAGGACGTGGTCTCGCTTGCGCAATAGCTTCCGTGAGTGGGGCCCCCCACTCTGCAGAGGCTGCGAGTTTCTTCGGTGGCCTGGAGGACCGGGCCGCTGGCCAGCGTGGGGGGCGGCCCGTGGGCTCCGTGCTCATCCTCCTCCTTGCTCGCGGGCGTGTGCTCCGTACCCATCGTAGCCTGGGACTCCGGCAGTGGCCCATCTCCGTACCTCACCCTCTCCTCCGGGTGGGCGCCTGGCCGAGGCCGTGGGGGCCGGTTTGGGATCAGACTGCATCGCACCAGTCGGAGCCCTTCCCCGGGCATTCTCTCACTGGGATTGATGGGGAAGAGCTTATTTTCTTTTTCATATTCAAGGTTATACTGAAGCCACCAGGGAGAGTTGGAGAGGAGAGATGGCCGGTGAGGAGCTTCCGAGATGCGGGCAGGGAGGCCACGCTCTGCCCTGTGCCTCCCGTGGCTCAGCCCTGGGAGGCAGCGACCCCCGTTCTGTTCAGGCTACTGGGAGTTGGGTTCCTGTTTCTGGCAACCAAAGCTTTGAATGGCGCGCCAGCGTTCCCAGGAGTTGGCTGTTGGGTGGGCGTGGGGAGGATCTAAAAAAAAAAAATGACTTTCCTTTCTTAGGAAGAGCTCAGAGAGCCTTACAAATTGAAGAGATGTAACTTTATTTGCTAGTAAGGCAGGACTCCTGGGTTGAATGAGAAAGGAATCTAATTAATGCCTTAAATGCTATTTACAACAGTCAGTGGCAGACACTCCTGACTACTCAGTCATTTCCAGCAGCCTCTACCTGAACAGCTCCCACCAGGCAGACAGACAGACAGACACAGTGCCTGCTTCCCCAACCTCTTAGCCGTCAGGGGCCACGTGACCTGGTCCTGGGCACCAGGACAGTCTGTTGCCAGTGGGGATTTAAAGGTTTGATATTTTTCTCTTCTATTACAATGTGCCTCAAATAATTTTAGAACTTAGTGGGCGTATAAAAATAATGAAAAAGTTGAATAATAGATTTTTAAGTTATAAACATTACTAATTTCTTTTTTTATTCTGGATAAAAATAAACATAAGTATCTCAAACACTCCAAAATAATTTACAGGGTGGATGAAAAATAGAAAATGGAGGGGTGCCTGGGTGGCTCAGTTGGTTAAGCATCCAACTCTTGAATTTCGGCTCCGGGCATGACCTCAGGGTCCGGAGATCGAGCCCCTGATATTCCTTCTAGGCGGCAAGAGATTTCATTTAACCTTCATTTGACACACACTGATCTAGGTCTGGGGACTCAAAGGTATACCAGATACACTTCCTGTCCTGGGAGCTCACGGCCGGGGAGACAGACACAAGAATAGGTAATTGTATCTCTGAGGTAAGTGCCAGGATAAAAATAGGCTCCTCGTGTTATGGGAGCTCGGTGTGGGCCGGAAGGCTTCCCGATGGCCACGACACCCGAGCAGAGAGCAGAGTCGTAAGGGAGATCTGGTCAGGGCAGAGGAAGGGCATGCCAGGGCAGGGGGCTGCACGTGCAGAGGTACAAAGGTGAGAAGCAACGGGGCAGGAGCACACTGTGCGGGAAGGCGGCCTATGCTGAAGGCAGGGCCCATCTGGGGAGCGTGGTCTCCATCCTGCAGGGCACGGTGGGGAGTGGGGAAGGCCATGTGGAAATCTGTGCTCTAGGTAGATCATGGAGGCTGGTGGAGCTGGGATTTGAGGATCACAGGGCTGGGCACAGGGGGATGATGAGAAAGCTGTTGCGAGGGCCCAGAGGGAGAAGGGGCACCCCTGTGATCCAGGAGCCTGGCAGGAGTCCTTTGCATGCCATCTTTGCACACACAGTGTGAGCAGATCCAGCTTCTCCAGTTCCTTTTTCAGAAACAGACTCCTGATCGATGATTCTTGACCTCTGAAAGCATTGGTTCACACAGCCACTCAATCGCTCCTGGAAGTTTTTTTTGCTATTTTCATAGAATGGATATCAAAATTCATTTTGATCAAAGTATTTCATTAGCTTTTGACTTTTCAGTGAGCAGCAAAGAGTCACCACTGAATCAAGAACCTTTTGTTCTGTCAGCTAATATCAAGTAAGGAGCTTCTTTAAAAAGAAATCCTGATTATACAATCATGAATAATCATGATGAAGATAAAAAGAGGGAAGGAACAGAGGAGTCCAGTGTGCCAGCACGAGCTCCCTGTTGAGCTAATTTTTTGAGAGGATGGACAAAATGTAGAGGAAAGAGCGTAATCAGAGATGAATCCTGGAACATGACACAATCCCGAAAAATACCGTCAGGAAGACCATGCTGTGGTTTGCTGGAAATCCTAAGGAAAACAAAACAGGCCTTCATAGTGCCTTTGATCAAAATGAATTTTGATATCCATCCTATGGACAAGAAGAATGAGAGGGTGGATCCACTGCATAGGGGACTGCACAAGGTTGTGCAGCTCAGGAGGCACCTACACTCCCTGTCGTGGACAGAAGAGCAGCCACCATACACCATCAGGCTGCTGATAAGAGGGCCTGGGGCTGGGGAACTGGAGACTCCACTGATGCAGGTGGGGGGCAGGAGAGCAACTGGCCCTGGCACACTCCTATTTCCATGTGGCAGGACTTCAGCTTAACGACTATAAGGAATTCCCAACCTTTTGGAGGTGGTAATGTCCTGTGGTGGCTGGAAAAAATGATCACAACCAGGGGGGCTTAAAACAAGACATTTATTCTCTTGTGGTTCTGGAGGCCAGAGTCAGGCATCAAGGTGCGGCAGGACCTTCAACCCTGCACAGACTCTAAGGGAGGATCCTTTCTGGCCTCTCCCAACTTCTGCTGGCTCTAGGCATTTCTTGGCTGGTGGCCACCCGGTCCTGCTGCAGTGTCTGCCTCTGTCTTCACAGGGCCACGTCCTCTGTGTGGGTCTCTCTACTCCACAGGTCTCTTTAAGGACACTTGTCATTGGATTTAGGGCCCACCTGGCTAATCCAAGTTGATCTCATCTCAAGGCCCGTCATTACATCTGAAAAGACCCTTTTCCCAAGTCAGGGAACAACTTACAGGTTGCAGGGATTCGCATGTGGACATATCTCTTGTGGGACCACCATTCAACCCACTACGAGATCATAAACCACTTTCAGAATCTGATGAGAACCAGTGAACTGTGAATCATGTCACTGCTGGGCACTGAGGCTGAGACGAGGGTTCTTGAACAAGCAATTTATGGAGGGAGCGCTCTAAGAAGGGGAGAAAAGAAAGGAAGCGAGGGCAGGGGTCAGAAGCTCAGTAAGAAATGGCCTCAGCTGGAGACTAGCTTGCACCTGGTCTCATGAGCTGCCCTAGAGCATGAATTGCACTAGTGTTGTTCCCACCTGGAGGCAAGGGGTGGCCTTTGTACCCCCAAGTCAGTCAGGTTCCCTGGTGGGGGGCAGGTAGAGTCTCTGTGACCAGGAGCTCCCTCTAGGCCAAGAAGAATTCATAAAAGAAGTGGGCAGGAACACTCACAGCAGCCCTTGAGGGTAGGTCAAAGGGATCTGGTCAACGCCCCACATCTGCAGACTCTCTAGAAAAATCACACACACACCCCATTCAATCTCAGGGACTTAGGCCCTCTAAGGCCTTAGACTCTAGGTTTAGGACCTGTGACCACTGCTGACCTAACACTTTGGGTCCCTCATCTCCCAGAGGAATGACTGGTGATGTCTGGGAGGTGGACGGAGCACCCTCAAATTGATCCTCTTCTGACTGAACTTCCTGCGGAGCAGGCCTCCTGCCCTACGGAGGGGCTGCCTCAGGGTGAGGGAGATGACTTCAAAGGAAAGTCCCTTTGGCCACAGATGCACAGCCCTCCTTTCTAATCAGCTTTTCAGTGATACAGCTAATAGCTTAATCTCCACCTGTCCCACTCCTACCTCTCTCAAGCAGTTCTGAATCCTGGCAGGATATTCACAAACCTGCTAAGACCCCAAGTCATGTCATCAGACAGTGCCTCTCAAACTACGATTGGTAGGTTGGCTACCCGACCGCTTGCCCCAGGGTATGATGGACCCACTGCTTCCTCACTGGTCAAGCTTGTGCCAGAACAGTTGGCTGACCTCAACAGTGTACGCTGTGATGCAGAGGGCTTGCGTGCTACGCAAACTCGCTTCCTTGCGGACAGGCACTTTGAGCAGCACTGACAGAGGCAATTGTGGACAATCCTGGGAGGCTGATGAGACAGGTGGGCACCACCTGAAGGGCTCTCATCTGAAACAGGGGGGACAGTGTATTGAGCATAAGTTAAAAAGGGGCAACATCTGACTCAAAATAATGCTATGGTAACATTAATGCTTAATGGGGAATCGTTCAGAGCCTTCACCACCGCTGCTGGATCCTGGAGGCCTTGTCAGGGCAGTGGGCAGGTATGAGGGCCATACGGGGAAGGACCTGGAAGGACTTGTGGGGAAGCAGACCAGAGTGGAGACAAGGGAAGGTGCTGGAAAGGGAAGTCCTGTGGGTGAGACGTGGGAGCAGAGTGAGGGTTACTGTGTTTTGGAGAGCAGCTGCCATCGTGGGGGAGGGGAGGGACTAAGCGGAGACGGAACTGCCATGGAAGGTCTCTCATTAGCCTGGGCCCTTTGGCAGGTCCTAGTAATGTGCTCATGTTTTTGTAAAATTTTTTAAAAGATTTTATTTATTTATTCATGAGAGACACAGAGAGGGAGGCAGAGACACAGGCAGAGGGAGAAGCAGGCTCCCTGTGGGGAGCCCGATGTGGGACTCGATCCTGGGACTCAGGATCACACCCTGAGCCAAAGGCAGACGCTTAACTGCTGAGCCACCCAGGCGTCCCTGTTTTTGTAAATTTTGAAAAATTACGATATTTCACCACAAATGGCTAAGACTATGGTCTCTTTCTGCTCCATTTCCACTTCTCCTGTTGAATGGCTACCCTTAGTTAAGATGTAGTGGGCTGTTGCGGGCATGGCTCTGTGGCTTCTTGTGTAGTCAGGGGTGTGGGGCCAGAGGTTTCAGGGATGTGAATGGGTGCCAAGGTGCCTGGCAACAGAATTGTGTGAGAAGTTGGGGGAAGCAAGGTTTGAAACACGTGAAGCCAGGGGATAGCTGGTGGAAAATTCTCCCAGTTACCAGAAGTCTGAGATGTAAGTGGAAGATTCAATTCTTATCAATGCTTAATCAGAACAGATCTCTTCAGTTAGGAATATACTGGATAACACAGCAGACACAACTATAAACACATCACACATTATTTTCTGCTAGGAGTTACATAAAATAGATTTGATCAGAGTTCCTGTGTCCTATACAAGAGCCAGGAGCAATACTGCAAAGAGCCAAGTATATCTGTGTGCAAAGACATGTGTTTTCAACATCCCAGTCTTTTGGAATGCAAATCTGTGTATCTGATGCGTCTTATTCCCATGCCGTCTGGCATGCAAAATTGTCCCAGAAGCAGCAAAACCACCTCAGAAATAAGTGCTTTATGAAAGAGCTCCCACACATTTTCATTAGTAAGTCAATGTCTGTATTATAAGAACAATTTGATTACAATAACGTGGTGCACTACAACACAGTGGCTGACACATTTGAATTTGTACGTCTTAATTTCAGATAAATTTTGTATATTCTTTTTTCTAAAAGATTTTGCTTCATATAGAGGGAAGGGGAGGGAGGGAGGGAGGGAGGGAGAGAGAGAGAGACTAGCGAGTATGAGTGAGGGGAGGGGCAAAGGGAAAAGGAGACTCCCTGCTCAGCAGGGAGCCTGATACTGGGGGCTTGATCCCGGACCCTGGAACCATGATCCAAGCTGAAGGCAGGCGCTTAATTAACTAAGCCACCCCAGTTTTGTATATTCTTTCTGATTTATTGATCACACCAAAATTCGTATGTGACAAAAAGGTAACCTAGGGGAAGCAAAACACATAAAATGAAAAAAAAAAGATGAACAGAAAGTTAAAACATTAAAATATAAATCTATATTTATAAATAATTATAAACATAAAATATAATTATTATATCACAATGGACACTAAAAATTCTTATAGTCAAAATCATGAGGATAAGGGAAAAAAATCATGACAGTCAGGAAAGGATACAATGGAACTCAAAACTATAGAAATAAAGATTATGAGAATCAGGACACTCCCAAACAGGAAACCAAAAAGCAGGTGGATGATATAGAGACAAACTTGGTACACTCAACAGAATGTATACACAGGTCAGCAGCACCCTTCTGCTCAATTTGTTAACTTTGACAAATATCATCATCTTGCATTATGGCCTGTTACAATGAGCACTCATATATATATATTTTTAATATTTTATTTATTTATTCATGAGACACACAGAGAGAAATGCAGAGACACAGGCAGAGGGAGAAGCAGGCTCCATGCAGGAAGCCCGATGAGGGACTTGATCCCGAATCTCCAGGATCACCCCTGGACTGAAGGCAGGTGCTAAACCGCTGGGCCACCCAGGGATCCCTGAGCACTCGTATTTTTAAATTTAACAAATACTTTTGAATTTCCAAAATCTCTTCTTTACACCTAAGTTTTTCACCTGAGCAACTACATGTGTGCCAGTTGTCGTTTAGGGAGATGCAAAGGACTGGGGAAGAAGCAGCTTGCATAAAACCAGGAGTCCTGTACTGTTTCCACCCGAGGGAACCAGTAGCAGGACTGAATTATAGGTCATTTAAACACTTCTAGGTTGTCAAATAGCACACTAGCTTCCTCTATACCTTTCCTTATTTTTTAAAAAATATTTTATTTATTTATTCATGAGAGACAGAGAGAGAGAGAGAGAGAGGCAGAGACATAGGCAGAGGGAGAAGCAGGCTCTTCACAGGGTGCCTGAGGCGGGACTTGATCCCAGACCCTGGGATTATGGCCTGAGCGGAAGGCAGAAGTTCAACTGCTGAGCCATCCAGGCGTCCTGCCTTTCCTTATCTTTTATACATGTACTATCTTAAAGCTATCTGTGGGTGACATGGAGATGTTCTGCTCAGATCCCCTTCCAGAAAGGACCCACTGCCCAGATGCAAGGAGTGGGCTTAGCTGACGGGTTCCATATCAGGTTTCAAACTAAGGTCATGCTCTTCTGGGGTATCTCCCAATCCATGACTGGCAAGCCATGGTAGCTAAGGGCCCTGTCTTTTCTGGGCAGTCCCTAGTCAATGACTGAGGCAGACAGCAGTATGAGGGTCTAGCTGTTTTCCCCTGACCCAGGACCTCCCTTCAAGGAACTGGCTCTAGAGCTCCCTACTGGGCTGGCTGGGACTTCACTGCTGTCTGATGGCACCATCTTTCCTTCACCGGTGCTATTTTTCAATAAACCTTTTGTACTCCTAACTCCATCTCAGCATCTGCTTCCTGGAGAACCCAACCTGTGGCACTATCACAGACCAGAATAAAATCTCATTTTTCAGCTCTGTGCCATGTATTAGTAAGATCATAGAAAAGATTTACTTGGAATAGGTATGGGTCAGATATTGACACGATAATGCTGGGTAACAACCAACCACGGAAGCTCAGAAGTATACAGTAAGCATTTATTTCTTGCCCATGCATATGAGAGTTAGCTGGGGCAGCACTGCTTTAGGCTGCAGGCCTCTGGAACAGCTCTGTTCCATGCGTTGCATTCTGGGACCTGGAGTGAAGTTATCAGAGGGAGCACTTATCGTGGCAGATTACTGGAGTAATCTGAGAGTGCAAGCCCAAATGCCCACGCACAAGCACATTTCAAGCCTCTGCTCCTATCATGTTCACTAGCATCAACTAAAGCAAATCACATGGCCAAATGTGAAGTGAAGGGGTAAAGAAAGACTTGACCCACCTTGAGGCCATGGCAAAGGGATGGGATGTAGATGTATACACTTTAATGGGGACTGATAATTCACCTACTGCCAATAACGGTTCCTCAAGCTGGTGTAAGACTTGACATAATCATCCTTAGCTCATACTCTCCCGGTTATGAATCTGTTCTGGAAAACTGTTAATGCTTATTTGCAGAGTTTTCTTTGGGATTAAGGCACATGTAGATGTAGAGACAACTGGATAGCGGTAAGATTTCTGGGGGACTCCAGAAGATTATTCAGATTAAAATGCTTTCTGGGGCAGCCCGGGTGGCTCAGCGGTTTAGCGCCGCCTTCAGCCCAGGGTGTGATCCTGGAGACCCCAGATAGAGTCCCACATCAGGCTCCTTGCATGGAGCCTGCTCCTCCCTCTGCCTGTGTCTCTGCCTCTCTCTCTCTCTCTCTCATGAATAAATAAATAAAATCTTAAAAAAAATAAAGTTGATGTGCAAACTTTAAAAAAAATAAAATGCTTTCTGGACATGCAAAGGCAAAATCTAATGCTTCTTTATCATCAATGTCATATAAAGACTGACCATGCTTTCTAGTTCAGTGGAATCTGATTAACATTTTTGGTGGAATATATACTGTGAATTTGTATTGCTGTTAAATACCAGTTTCAGGACATATACATTTAAACCACTTTATTGAGGTATGTTTGACATACAGAATGTTGTGCTTATTTCAGGTTTTTTTTCAAGGATGCCTGGGTGGCTCAGTGGTTGAGCATTTGCCTTCGCAACAGCATCATCCTGGAGTCCTGGGATCGAGTCCCACATCAGGCTCCCTGCATTGAGCCTGCTTCTCTCTCTGCCTATGTCTCTGCCCCTCTCTCTCTGTGTTTCTCATGAATAAATAAATACAATCTTAAGAAAAAAAATTTTTCGGGGGGGAGGGGCAGAGGCAGAGAGAAAGAGAATCCCAAACAGGCTCCCAGCATGGAGCCCCACATGGGGCTTGATCCCATGGCCCTGAGATCATGACCTAAGCTGAAATCAAGAGCTGGATATTCCACTGACTAAGCCAGCCACCCAGGAGCCCCACAATGTTGTATTTATTCAATGCATACAACTTGGTAAGTTTCAGGATGTTGGTGGACATTTCTCTACTGGTAGCCTTGATCCACATCAGTGCGAACACTGCAGACCTCTAAGCTCTCAGGTTCTAATGTTCCTGATTCTGATCTACTACATGGATGATAAACACCTGTTTTGAATCTGTTTTCCAAATTTATAGGATTACTAGAAGATAGCAGAATGTTCAGAACTTTTTTTAAAAAAGATTTTTATCTATTTATTCATGAGAGACAGAGAGAGAGGCAGAGACACAGGCAGAGAGAGAAGCAGGCTCCTTCCTCACAGGGAGCCCAATGTGGGACTCCATCCCTGGGCCCCTGGACCACATCGGGATGCTGACCACATCCCGGACGCCAGCCACCCAGGGGTCCCTGTTCAGAGCTTGTTATCACTCATAGTTCTTACCATGATCTAAACGTTTTAAATTAGGGCAGCCCGGGTGGCTCAGCAGTTTAGTGCCTTCAGCTCAGGGTGTGATCCTGGAGTCCTGGGATCGAGTCCCACGTTGAGCTCCCTGCAGGGAGCCTGCTTCTCCCTCTGCCTGTGTCTCTGCCCCATTCTCTCTCTCTCTCTGTCTCTCATGAATAAATAAATAAGATCTTAAAAAAAATAAACATTTTAAATTAATTTTTTCCAAGAAATAAAGATTTGAGAGAGAGAGCGCACACAAGCGAGAGCATGTGTATATGTGTACACACGTGGAGGGGGGTAGCAGGGGGTGAAAGAGAATCTCCAGCACACTCCCTGGTGAGCAGGGAGCCCGACAGGGGGCTTGGTCCCAGGACCCTGAGATCATGACCTGAGTCGAAATCAAGAGACAGATGCTAAAAACAAACAAACAAACAAACCAGATGCTTAACCCATTGAGTCACCCAGGCGCCCCCAAGAAATATATAGTTTAAAAATAAAACGGTTCTTAAAAGCTTATAATGGAAAATAGCAGTCCCTGCCCCACCACTCCCCCTTCCTCTACCCTGCTACACACAGCCACTGTCACTCTTCCAGCAGTCTCCAAGTCATAGGGCCTACACAGCTATTTTGTAAATTACCAATAGATAGATATTACTGACTTCCTGTTATGGCAGATGAAGATTTAGTACTTTTACCACCAACAACCCCAGATTTTGCTTCCCCGTTATTTCATAGTTTATGATAAACTTCAGCTAAATCAAGTCAGTGTTTACATTATCAAGGACATGTAACAATTGCTCAATGATGAGCCAGGAAGTGTACCATTACATGCCCTTCATTTTTTTTTATAACTTCCAGTTATTCTGTTATTCCAGTTATTCTTTTGTTTATGTTTGCATTGTTTTTGTTTCATAAAAGTTTTTTTTTTTTTTAAAGTTTCCTCCAACGGATCCTTCAGTTACCTATCAATGGAATATTTTCAAAACAGCTAAATGCAGCACATCGCCTCTTCATTTCCTGGATCCCTCCTTCCCACAGTTGTGTATCCTTCTGCTCCAACTTAGGCCTGTTGCACATCCTGGTGATTACTTTCACCACTTTTCTTTATTATAATCCTTTTTTCTTAGATCCCATGTCATCCTCTTTCTTGGTTTAGCCCCTAGTTTTGCAGAAGCACATTCTCTGGGGTACATGGCAGATACTGGCAAGGATGCTGGCGGATGTGTCAGCTGGTGCAGCTGTTTCAGAGAGCCATCTGGCAGTTTCAATCAAATGAAAAATATGTAAGCCCTCTGACCTAGCAATCTTACTCCTAAGCACATACCAAAGGCAAATGCTCACATGAGTCCACAAGAGAACACGTATGAGCATGGTTGCTGTAATGCTGTTATCTGTTTGTGTGCATAAAGACTTGCGTGTGCTGTAGATAATCGTATCCCTTATTACTTCATTGAGTTCTCTTAATAGCAGTTTTTTAGTTGATTCTCTTAGGTTTTCTAAGTACCTGATCATACCAACAACAAATAGCAGAAGCTTTACTTTGTCTTTTCTACTTTTTATGTATCTAATTTCTTCCTCTCGTCTGATTGCTCTGGTTAGTAACTTCAGTACAAATGTTAAATGGTGGTACAGAAATTCTTGTCCTGACTTTAATAGGGCTATGGGCCATTACTTTTCATTTAATTTTTATTAGACAATTGGATTTCTTCTTTTTTTTAAAAAATTAATTTCCGGGGATCCCTGGGTGGCTCAGCGGTTTAGCGCCTGCCTTTGGCCCAGGGCACAATCCTGGAGTCCCGGGATTGAGTCCCACGTCGGGCTCCCGGCATGGAGCCTGCTTCTCCCTCTGCCTGTGTCTCTGCCTCTCTCTCTCTCTCTCTCTATGCCTAAAATAAATAAATAAATAAATAAATAAATAAATAAATAAATAAATAAATAAATAAATCTTTAAAAAAAATGTAATTTCCATATCCAACATAGGGCTTGAACTCATGACGTCAAGATCAAGTCGCATATTCTACTGACTGGATCAGCCTGGTGCCCCTCATTATCACTGTATTTTTAACTTTCTCTTTAAATTGTGGAATGATTCATACACACATATAAATATACAAAAGTGTGTGTAAAATACATACGTATGATTAAAAAGACTAGGAATAAAACCAATACCAATGTCTTATCACTCAGGTTAAACAAACACTACCAGATTTTGGAAGTGCCCTGTGAGCCTCTCCCTAAGGTAGCTGCCAGCTTGTCTTTTGCGTTATCATTTTGCAGTAGATGAGGATGGGGTGGGGATAAAGTGGTATAACAAAGACATTGAAAGACATTCAAGGATACTACATTAGAGGGGCGCCTAGGTGGGAGGGGGCTCAGTCAGTTAAGCACTGACTCTTGATTTCGGCTCAGGTCATGATCTCAGGGTCCTGGGATCAAGTCCCATGTTGGGCTCCAAGCTCAGTAAGGAGTCTGCTTGAGGGTTCTCTCCCTCTCCCTTCCCATCCCCACCCCCTGCTTAAATAAATAAATCTTAAAAAAAAAAAAAGATATTGCATTAGAAAATAAGTGTTTCTTCTTCACATCTACATGAATGTGAACAGTCCAGGCTGGTGAGGCAGCTCCTGCTCTAAGTGGTGATTCAGGGAAACTGATTCTTTATACCTTTGTTTTCTGTCGCTAGGATGTTTTACTGTGTGTCATTGGCACTTCTGGGTGCCAGCCAGTAGTAAAGGGAAAGGAATGCTGGGAACGGCACCCTGAAGTCAGACTCAGACCCAGAAAGAGCACAGACTTCACTTAGGCTCCAGAAGCAAGACTTTTGTCACATGGCCATCCACGTGCTGCTCAATTACAACCCTGTTACCAGGGGAGATGGGAGAATAGGCTTTGGTAGACAAAATCCAGCACCCATTTCCTTGATTTCCTTTGTGGTTTTACCACCTTGATGTGTATCTCAACAGGATCTTTCAGTAAATAAAAACTAAATGGCAAGCACATATCTGCCTGCGTAAGGAAAAGGCAACGTTACCACTATCCAACTGAAGGCTTCCAGGAAAATATAACTAAATAGAGATTCTATATCATAGTCTGGTTTCCACTTCCCTAACTAAACGGCTTAGAGGACCCCTTCCAGGTAAGATTGGGGGCAACTGTGAAGAGTTCACACAGCAGGCCCAGAGTGCTCTCCTTAGAACAGGCTATTTGCTTCCAAGGTTGCTCCTTGGAACTTGGATCTTAGGAGGGTTCCGAAGTGATGAGAGTGGCCCTTTGTGCAGAATCTGTGCAAACACTAGCATTAATGCTGAAAACTCACTTTCCTTCTGGGACTGTGTAAGTTTGGTATGTGCCTATATGACTGGCCTCCAATAAAAACCTTGTGTGCTAAGTCTGTAATGGATTATCACACATTCGGTGCTGGAAGAATTAAGCATGTCCTGCGCAACATCACTTGGAAGACTCCTGGCTCACACCTGATTTCCTCTAGACTTTGCTGCTGGCCTTTTTCCTTTGCTGATTTTGTGTCCATTCACTGTAGTCAAGCAAAACCTTGAGTACATGCTGAGTTCTGTGAATCTTCCTAGTGAATCACCGAACCTAGGGGTCGTCTTGGGGACCCTTCACAAGGTTCTGAAACATGGGAAACCTAGGGCTCACCACAGTTGGGGACCATTTGGCTGGACTGCAGTGTGGGCCAGGTTCAGCATGTCTCTCAGGAATAGTGCCAAGATGAGTGGGCTTTGCTGTACTTTCTGCTTTTTTTTTTTTTTTAAAGATTTTATTTATTTATTCATGAGAGAGAGAGAGAGAGAGAGAGAGAGAGAGAGGCAGAGGGAGAAGCAGGCTCCATGCACCGGGAGCCCGATGCGGGATTCGATCCCGGGTCTCCAGGATCGCGCCCTGGGCCAAAGGCAGGCGCTAAACCGCTGTGCCACCCAGGGATCCCTGTACTTTCTGCTTCTTAGCTCATCTTGCCCTACCTGTCGCTCTCAGGAGGTGGTCAGAGCAGGAGATTTTTTTTTTTTTTAAAGATTTATTTATTCATAGAGACAGAGAGAGAGAGAGAGAGAGAGGGAGGCAGAGATACAGGCAGAGGGAGAAGCAGGCTCCACACAGAGAGCCGGACGTGGGACTCGTTCCAGGGTCTCCAGGATCACGCCCTGGGCTGCAGGCGGTGCTAAACCGCTGCGCCACCGGGGCTGCCCCCACCCAGGCATTCCTAACTCCATTCTTGATTGATGGGTTTAGTTACAGGCTGGAAGAAACGTTTCCTCAGAATTTTGGAAATATTTCTCCATTGTTCTCCTTCATTCAACGAATTTTTATTGAGACTCTAATACACACCTGGCAGTGCTCTAAGCACTTGGGCTACATCAGTGAACAGCAGAGACTAAGATACAGAGTCCAAGAGTTTATATTCCAGGTTGAGTTCTGGCTTTTAGAGTAGTTTCTGAGAAATCAGCCAACCTGATTTCTGATCCTTTGTATGTGATATTTTCTCTGCTAGCTTGTGGAATCTCCTCTTTATTCCGAGTGTTCAAAAAGTTCCCCATGTTGCGCCTTGTATGGATTCATTTTCATCCATTTTGCTGGGTACCTGGGGGGCTCATTTGCTCTGTAGACACATGTCTCTCAGTTCCAGACATTTTTCTTGAACGTTCTGGGGATGATTTCCTCCTCCAATATTTGCATGCAGGACCTCTCACGGTGGCACTCTTTCTTATCTCTATTTCCTCCTACGATTTATCTTGTTGCTTTTCCTGGGAGATTTTAATTTTCTTTTCCAACCCTTCTACTGTTTTTATTCCTGCTATGCACATTTTTAATATCCAAGGTTTCTTATAAAAATGTTGTCCTGTTTGTTTCATAGATGCACTATGAACTTATCTGAGAATATCAGCATGTTTTAAAATTCTCATATCCCTATATAGTCTGTTTTCTCCAACATTGCTTCCCCTCTGCCCCTGTTCATTTGTTTTCATTTCTAAAACTCATGTTTAGAGGCTTTCCTCAGATGCATGGATAATCCTTGGTTGCCTGCTTATGATTTAGAGCCAGGGACTAAAAAAAACATTCTGGAAGATCTGAGCACATGGTTTTAGGACTTCTGGACTTTGGGGTTCACTGCAGGGTATCTTTATGGGACCTTTGTTGGGGAAACTTAGGCCTATATCTTGGGAATTGCCAGAGTCTCCAGAAAATAATCTTTTAAAATTTCTGCATGGAGAATAAAGATTTGGTTGTGTCAGCTTAGTGGGGAGACAAGGATGAGGATCCTAGCATTCAATAATCACATGCCCTCTTAATCCTCATCTTCAAGTGACTACTTGTGACCTGAATTTGGCTTAGTATGCCCTGTACAGAAATTCTTTCATTTTGCCTTTTCCAGAAAATAAACATTTAGATTTCTGTGAGGATGAGGAATCTACATTTATGAGGATATATGCAGGATAAATTCCGAGAGTGGGATTGCTGGATTGAAGAGTGATTTTATTTCAAGTGAGTCCCATGCCCAGTGTGGAGTCCACCATGGAGCTTGAACTCATGACCCTGAGATCAAGACCTGAGCTGAAATCAAGAGTTGGATGCTTAACCAACTGAACCCCCCAGGTGCCCTGAGTGTATACATTTTCACTTTGTATTAGTTATTGTCAAATTATGCTCTATTGAGCTTGTATCATACATATCACCAACAGCAATATATGCTTTCTCATACCTTGTAAATTAGTCGTCAAACTTTTTGACTTTGAAAAAATGTGAAAAATATTTTACCCATATTATTTTAATTTGCATTTCTCTTAAGTTTAAGATTGGGCATCTTTTCATGGTTGAGACATGTTTCCATTTTTTTCCCTCTGAAGCATTTGCTCACATAACCTTTGCCCATTGTATTGTTAACTGATTTATAGGAGCTCTTTACTTTTTCATTTCTGGTTTGTTGAATTTGCTTATAGTAGTTTACTAGAAAGGAAAAAAAAAATTTTAACAGAGCACTTTTATTTTCTATGCAAAGGTGATTCAGGAACTTACATAAAGATGAGATGGGCAGCTAAGCAAGGAGCTTCCAGTATGGCTTGGTTGGGCAAAGCAGGGCCAGGCCCCCCCCCCATCCCACAGGCTGCCTAATGGGCCTTCTGCTTTTCCTAATAGGACATGGCCAAAGGGACAGTAGAGAGAGGAAAGGAGGCAACCCCAGCCTCCACTGTGCCACCCTTTCCTAACTGCCCAGTTAGTGAGGCTTTGGGCCTTGCCTGATGAGCTCCATTGTGTCTGAGTTTGAGGGTATTAGAAATAGGGGGAGATGGGATGCCTGGGTGGCTCAGCGGTTGAGTGTCTGCCTTTGGCTCAGAGCATGATCCTGAGTCCTGGGATTGAGTCCCGCATCAGGCTCCCTGTGAGGAGCCTGCTTCTCTCTCTGCCTACGTCTCTGCCTCTCTCTGTATGTCTCTTATGAATAAATAAAATCTTTAAAAAAAAAAGAAGAAACGAGGAGAACTGGAAGGAAACTGCCTTCTTGAAACATGTATTTCCTTGTTTATTTTTTAAAGATTTAGAGAGAGAGAGAGAAAGCACAAGAAGCAGAGGGAGAGAGAGTATCAAGCAGGGTCCATATTCAGCATGAAGCCCCATGTGGGGCTTGATCTCAGGACCCTGAGATCATGACCTGGGCCAAAATCAAGAGTCATATGCTTAAATGACTAGGCCACCCAGGCACCCCTTGTTACTGTTTTGTCTTAAAGGCATTTTGGGGATCAAAATGCCATTATAGTAGTAGGGACTACAGCATCTTTTTTTTTTCAGATTTTATTTATTCATGAGAGATACACAGAGAGAGGCAGAGACAGAGGCAGAGGGAGAAGGAGGCTCCCTATGGGGAGCCTGATGTGTGACTCAATCCCAGGATTTCAGGACCACGCCCTGAGCCAAAGGCAGACACTTTAACTGCTGAGCCACCCAGCTGTCCTGGGACTATATAGCATCTAGAAGTACTGGGAGGGGAAAACATTCTTTAGTGTGGTCAAATGTCTTCTGCATCTTCTGTTTTGTTGAGAAAGACCTTCGACATTCTGAGATTATTAAAAATGTCTCCTTTTACTGCTATTTTTCTTTATTGTATTTTAATTTTTCATTCACTTGGATTTTTCCCCTAGATGGCTACCCAGTTGTCCTAATCCTATTTGTTGAACACTCATCTTTTACTTACACATTTTTAAAAGATTTATTTATTTACTTATTTATGAATGAATGATAGACATAGAGAGAGAGAGAGGCAGAGACACAGGAGGAGGGAGAAGCAGGCTCCATGCAGGGAGCCCAACACAGGACTCGATCCCGGGACTCTAGGATCGCGTCCTGGGCCAAAGGCAGGTGCCAAACCGCTGAGCCACCCAGGGATCCCCTTACTTACACATTTTAAATAACATTTTAAAAATCACAAAATTCTTGCATATTTGGGTTTATTTCTGGAGTTCTTGTTCTGTTGACCTGCCTATTTGTGTGCCTATGCTACACTATTATGTTTATTATAGCTTTGTCTCCTCTTTTAATTTTTTTTAAAGATTTTATTTATTTATTAATGAGAGATTCAGAGAGAGAGAGGCAGAGACACAGGCAGAGGGAGAAGCAGGCTCCACGCAGGGAGCCCGACTCAGGACTTGATCCTGGATCTCCAGGATTACGCCCTGGGCTGAAGGCAGGCGCCAAACCGCTGAGCCACCCAGGGGTCCCTCTTTTAATATTTGATAGAGCTAATTCCGCATTTATTCTTTTTAGAATTTTCAGGGCTCTTTTTCACTTTTTCCACTTGAACTTTGAAATCATCTTGTCTAGTTTCCAAACACGGTTTGGAATTTAATGGAGTCACATTAAATTTATAGGTTAATTTAGAAAGAATACATTTTTGATGTTGAGTCCTTCTATTCAAGAACATGGTGTACCTTTCCACTTGTTTAGTTGTCCTTCCGAGTCCTTGTGTAACATTTTGAAGTTTTTTTTTTTTTTTTTTTTTTTAAGTTCATGATAGACATAGAGAGAGAGAGAGGCAGAAACACAGGCAGAAGGAGAAGCAGGCTCCATGCTGGGGGCCTGATGCGGGACTCGATCCCGGGACTCCAGGATCGCACCCTGGGCCAAAGGCAGGCGCCAAACCGCTGAGCCACCCAGGGATCCCCAGAAGGTTTTACACTGAAGATTTTATAGTTCTGGGGTGCCTGGTGGCTCAGTGAGTTAAGTATCTGCCTTGGTTTCAGCTCAAGTCATGATCTCAGCCCTGAGTCACGCTCTGTGGGGAGGCTGCTGGAGATTCTTTCCCTCTTCTCCCTCTCAGCCTGCCCCATCCTGCCTGTGCAGGCTCTCTTTCTAAAATAAATGTCTTTAGGGATGCCTGGGTAGCTCAGCAGTTGAGCGTCTGCCTTTGGCTCGGGGTGTGATCCCGGAGTTCTGGGATCGAGTCCTGTATTGGGCTCCCTGCATGGAGCCTGCTTTTCCCTCCGCTTGTATCTCTGCCTCTATCTGTCTCTCATGAATAAATAAATAAAATCTTTAAAAAGAAAAGTCTTTAAAAAAGACTCCAATAAGCCTAAAAAGAAAAAAAGATCTTAGAGTTTTTTTTTTTTTTTGATCTTAGAGTTTTTATTAAGTATTCCTTGGTATTTTACTTTATTCATAGCTATTGTACACGGAGCCGTGCATGTATCTCCTAACTAGCTGTGGCTTGTCCATATAAAATATATGGATTTTTGTACAGTAAGCTTATACCTAACTACTTTACTGAATTATCTTATTGTTATCTTTCTCCATTCCGTCTACTGCATTTTTCGAAGCAAACAATACCATTTGCAAATAGTAATTTTACTTTTTTTCCCCAATTGGCATATTTTGCATATCTAAAATTCAGTTCTTTTTTAAGATATTCTTTTTGCCAATAGCATCTGCATTAATTTCCTAGGTCTGCCATAACAAATGACCACAAACTAGGTGCCCTAAAGCAAGACATAATGTCTCATAGTTCTGTAGCTAGAGGTCTGAAATGAAGGTGCTAGCAGAGCCATGCTCTGAACTTGAAAAGGGAGAGAACCCTTAAGTCTCTTTCTAGCTCCTGGTGGTATGCTGGCAAGCCTGGGGGTCCCGTGGCATGCAGCTATGGCACTGCAGAGACTACCTCATGTTACATGGTCTTCCTCCCTCATGAGTCTTGCGGTCTGTTTCCTTCTTATTACGACATCAGTCATATTAGATCAAGCAAGGCCTGCCTCAATGACATCATCTTAATTAATGTACATTTGCAAAGACTATATTTCCAAATAAGATCATATTTACAGGAAGGATCAGGGATTAGAACATTAATATACCCCTAGGTGGGACACAGTCCATTTGTAACAGCACTGAACTGTTCTCCTCCTCCTCCTCTTCTTTTTTTTAAAGATTTTATTTATTTATTCACGAGAGACACACAGAGAGAGGCAGAGACACAGGCAGAGGGAGAAGCAGGCTCCATGCAGGGAGCCCAATGTGGGACTCGATCCTGGGTCTCCAAGATCACACCCTTGGCTGCAGGCGGCGCTAAACTGTTGCGCCACCAGGGCTGCCCAATATAGATAATTATGAAAGTCATCTACATTTAGTCACTTTTGATTACCATGTATTTATGTAGCAGACTACTGTTGAAAAAGAGCTTTTATATACATCTTATCTTTTGAGCCCTTTCATATATATATAATACTCTAATTTCTGGCACAGGAAAATAGATTCAGAGAGGTTATTCTCTAAAATTAAAAAGTGAGGGGCTGCCCTATCCTCTGAATGAAGTTAGTTCTCAAACTCCAGGCTTGGGGCGCCTGGGTGGCTCAGTCCATTAAGCATCTGACTCTTGGTTTCGGCTGAGGTTGTGATCTCAGGGTCCTAGATGGAGCCCTGTGTCGGACTCCCCACTCAGCTCAGAGTCTGTCTGTCCTTCTCCCTCTGCTTCTTTTCCCACTCCCTCTCTCTCTCACAAATAAAAATAAAATCTAATAAAACAAAACACCTCAGGGCTTAAAAGAACTCTATAGGTACAGTCGTCCCCCTTTATCCAAGCGAGATACATTCTAAGACCTCCAGCGGATGCCTGAAACCATGAAGAGCACTGAACCCTGTGTATATGTTTTTTCCTGTACATATGTACCTATGATAAATAAGGCTTAATTATTACCAATCAGGCACAAAAAGAAATTAACATAACAAAACAGAGCAATTATAATGAAATACTGTAATAAAACATAGTGAATATGGTCTCTGTCTCAAAAGATCTTGTACCGTACTCAACACTTCCTCTTTTCGGGTGAGATGTGAGATGATAAAATTCCCATGTGATGAGATGAAGTGAGGTGAATAACACAGGCATTGTGATGCAGCACGAGGTGACTACTGACCTCCTGATGATAGTCAGAAGGAGGATCATCTGCTTCTGGACCACAGTTAACCATGTGTAACTGAAACCACAGAAAGCAGAACCACGGATAAGGGAGTAACTACTATATACACAAGTTTTAACTTTTCAGAAATGAAACCATATTATACTTACTCATCTGCAACTTGTTTTTTTAACTTAATATAGTTTGGATAGCTTTCCACATCAGTACTTATGGGCTTATGCATTTATTTTTTAATTCCAATGGAATTTCCATAATATATCTAACTCTTTTTTGATGGGTATTTAGGTAATTTCCAATTTTTCACTATTAAGAACAATGCTTCAGTGAAAATCCTTTTGTATGTAAACTTGATACGTTTGTGGGGCACCTGGGTGGCTCAGCAGTTGAGTGTCTGCTTTCGACTCAGGGCGTGATCCCGGAGTCCTCGGATCCAGTCCCACATCAGGCTCCATGGAGAGAGCCTCTTCTCTCCCTGCCTGTGTCTCTGCCCCTCTCTCTGTGTCTCTCATGAATAAATAAATAAAATCTTTTTTTTTTTTTTTAAGATTTATTTATTCCTGAGAGAGAGAGAGAGAGAGAGAGGAGAGGGGCAGATGGAGAAGCAGGCTCCCTGCAGGAAGCCCAATGTGGTACTCGATCCTGGGATTCTGGGATCACGCCCTGAGCCGAAGGCAGACGCTCAACCGCTGAGCCACCCAAATAAAATCTTAAAAAAAATTATATATTTGTGAAGATAAATTGCTAAGAAGTGGAGTTGTTGACTCAAATCATGTATCTACAATAAATATTTTGACAGTCATTCACAAATTGTCCTCCAAATAATGGCAATTTACATTCCTACCAATGCCTCTTAGAATACTTTTACAAACACGAAACTGTGGCAATACTATGATCAATTATATATTGGTAATTGATATTTTCCAAAGTGATAGTAAAAAATTGTTTTAGTTTGCCTATCTTTCATTAGAAAAGTTGAGCATCTTGGAGTGGGGAAGTTCTTCCTAGGCATGACAGGAAACACAGAAGTCAAACTAAAAGTCTGATAAATGCAACTTTTGTGAATTGCTTATGTCCTTTGCCTATTTTCTCCTACTGGGTTATGTTTCCTTTCTAATTGATATAAAGAAGCATTTTCAAGTTTAGGGATTCTACGCATTTGCCATATGTGTTACAAATATTTTTTCCAAGTTTGTTGTTTTTTTTTAATGGTATTTTGTATGCAAGATACAGAATAAAAATATCCTATGGATTATTTGTTTAGGGCTATGTTTAGAAAAGTCTTCTCTATTTCAAGATCACAAATATATTTATTCAAATAGTTTTTCTCATTCTTATGGTTAATTTTTATATTTAAATCTTTGATCCATCTGGAATTTATTTTGGAATGAGAAGTAGGAACCTGCATTCATTTTATTATAAACAGTTAGTTGGTTGTTCCAATACCTTTTATTAAATTAACCCTGCTATCTCTAACATACGTCCATTTTTATTGTGGTCTAATTCTGTACTCTATTATAAGTGCACTGATGTTTTAGTTACGGAGGCTTTATAATACATATTAATATCTGGGAGGCAACCATTACTTTTCTTTTTTTCAGAATTTTCCATGACTCAATTTTATTTTATTCTGCCAAGTGAAATTTAGAACAGTTTTGACAAGTTCTAAAGCAAATTCTGTTTAGATTTGGATTGCATTCAATTTATACATTAATTCAATTCAGAAAGAACTGGCATTTTCCCACAACTATATGGTCACCTAATAGTCGACAAAGCAGGGAAGAATATCCAATGGAAAAAAGATAGTCTCTTCAACAAATGGTGTTGGGAAAACTGGACAGCAACATGCAGAAGAATGAAACTGGACCCCTTTCTTACACCATGCACAAAAATAAACTTAAAATGGGTTAAAGACCTAAGTGTGACATAGGAAACCATCAAAATCCTAGAGAACACAGGCAGCAACCCCTTTGACATTGGCCATAGTAATCTCTTAACTAGACAGGTCTCCTCAGGCAAGGGAAACAAAAGCAAAAAAGAACTAGGGGTTTCATCAAGATAAAAATCTTCGGGCAGCCCCGGTGGCTCAGCGGTTTAGCGCCGCCTTTGGCGCAAGGCGGAATCCTGGAGACCCAGGATCGAGTCCCACGTCAGGCTCCCTGCATGGAGCCTGCTTCTCCCTCTGCCTGAGTCTCTGCCTATCTCTCTATGTTCTCATGAATAAATAAATAAAAATCTTAAAAAAAAAAGATAAAAATCTTCTGCACAGCAAAGGAAACAATCGGTAAAACTAAAAGGCAGCCTATGGAATGGGAGAAGATATTTGCAAATGACATACCTGATAAAGGGTTAGAATCCAAAATCTATAAAGAACTTATCAAACTCAATACCCAAAAAACAAATTATCCAATTAAGGAATGGGCAGAAGACATGAATAGACATTTTTCCAAAGATGACAAACAGATGGCTACTAGACACATGAAAAGATGTTCAACATCACTCATCATCAGAGAAATACAAACCAAACCCATGATGAGATATCATCTCACACCTGTCAGAATGACTAAAATTAACAACACAAGAAACAACAGGTGTTGGTGAGGATGTGGAGAAAGGGGAAACCTCTTACACTGCTGGTGGGAATGCAAGCTGGTACAGCCACTCTAGAAAACAGTATGGAGTTTCCTCAAAAGTTAAAAATAGAACTATCCTACAACCCAGCAATTGTACTACTAGGTATTTACCCCAAGGATACAAAAACACTGATTGAAGGGATACATGTACCATGATGTTTATAAGCAAAAAGGTTCACAATAGCTAAAATAAGGAAAGAGTCCAAATGTCCATTGACTTAATAGATAAATAAGTTGTGGTGTGTGTGTATCCACACACATACACACACAATGGAGGATTACTTATTCATAATAAAGAATGAAATCTTGCCATTTGCAATAACATGAATGGAGCTACAGTGTATTACGCTAAGCAAAATAAGTCAGAGAAAGACAAATACCGTATGATTCCACACATATATGCAATTTAAGAAACAGCGTAGATGAACATAGGGGAAGGAAGAAAAAAAAGAAAAAGAGAGAGGGAGGCAAACCATAAGAGACTCTTAATGACAGAGAACACACTGAGGGTTGCTGGAGGGATGTGGGTGGGGGGTGGGTTAGATGGGGATGGACATTAAGGAGGGCACTTGTTGTGATGGGTGTTATAAGTTCACTGAATTCTATTCCTGAAACCAATATTACACTATATGTTAGCTAGAATTTATATAAAAACTTGAAACAAATAAGGACTAACATCTTCACAGTGTTTTATCTTCTTACCCCAAAACAAGTTATTTCATTTAATTATTTTAGTTTCTTTATAGAGTTTTGTAGTATTTTTCAAGTAGTTTCTGAAACTTTCTAAGTATATTCAGAGACATTGTGTAGCTCAACCCCAGGGAGTACCACCCACACTGTTAAAGGCCCTCCACTCCCCTGCATGATAGGTGCTAGCAACTGTGAGTGAGTTAATTCCTCTTTTTTGTTATTGTGAGAGGAGTGATGTTTACTTTTGTTTTATTTGAAGTAGTTACTATATGAAAAAAGTTTGAATTGAAAAAGTTTGAATGAAACTTCATATGAAAAAGTTTGAATTGCTACCCTATTACTCTGTCTTAAGACTTTTTCAATTGATCCTCTTACATTTCCCAACATATAGTTCTACATAAATTATGGTAACTTCATTTTGAACTTTTTCCTACTGTACTGGCTAGCACATCCAGTACAATATTAAATAATGGACTCATGAGTAGAATTCATGACATGTCTTTTGACCTTAAGTCCAACACTCTTTTTTGGGTATATATTCAATCCACAAAACAGTCCTGAGCACCAATTACCTTTCATAGTCTTTTCTTACCCCAATAAACAGATCTGGAGCTGAATATACAGTTAATAATTCTTATGTGAAATTCTCCAGCAAATTCAATATTCTATCTTACAAAATTGAAATGTGACCCTAAAGAAAGAATATTCTACAAAGATTTGTTTTGGGTTTTTTTTTTTTTGGGGGGGGGGAGGAAATTGGACCAAGTTAGGCATGTCAAATACATATTTACTTGAAAGTCAAATGCATAAAATAAACAAGGGGCTCAACTACTCTCTACCACACCCACCAAAAAAGGCTAGAAGCAGAACTACTTGAAAGTACAAGTGCTATGACCCTAAAGTGAAGTTTAACCTCAGGGGTAAGGTAGGAGAAAAGCAAGCATGAATGAACATGTTTTCAAGTATGTGAACTGCAATCATGTGTAGCTAACAATCTAGTGAGATGAGACAGCAATGTAGTAAATGTCATAATAAAGTATTAACACGAAGTACTAAAAGTCAGAGAATGTTTAAGGTGGGTCATTCATTTGGCAAATATATAGTGTACCTACAGAATGCCAGCCGCCAACCTAGAAGCAAAAGGCTGAACAAAAAGAGGGGGTCCTGTTCTTGGAGCCTTTCAGCTGGCATCTGAGGGACAGTGAGGCAGAGTTCAGGGTGTGTGAAGCAGAGGCAATGTGGCAGGTGAGGTCTGAAGGGTGAGGCAGCAGTCTAGTCCCTCCAGTGAACACAAGGGGAGAGGGAATCTAGCTTGTGCAAAGGCACAGAAGCGCAGGTGTGACAGGTATGAGGGACTACAAGTACCATAGCTCAGTGAGGGAGCATGCAGAAAGAGAAACTCCAGGAAGGAAAAGGAGAAAAAACCCACAAAGTTATCAGCAAGAAGGAAAGGGAGAAAACTGGAAATTTAATTCAGTATGTATTGAGCATTTACTACATGCTTCAGGATATCCTAGGGATTCTTCCAATTCTAAAGAGTAAAAAGACTGGTTCCTCCTTTCAATAAACTCAGCCTGACTGGGTTCCTAATAGGAACATTCTCCTTTTAAGATAATCTTTCAGAGAATACTCCCTACCCCATCCTAGGCTAGATCTTTTTAATATCATAAACTGTTTTTACTTTCCCAACAGTAACTCTTTTTTTTTTTTTTAAGATTTTATTTATTTATTCATGAGAGAGAGAAAGGCAGAGGGAGACTAGACTCCCTGCATGGAGCCTGACATGGGACTCGATCCTGGGTCTCCAGGATCACGCCCTGGGCTGAAGGCGGCGCTAAACTGCTGAGCCACCCGGGCTGCCCCCAACAGTAACTCTTAAAATGGAACTTGAAGTTAACAAACACATCTTCCTTTCTGTTCGAAGCCCCCAACTGCTACTTCACTGAAGCCTGTGGCTAGAAATCACTCACTTTTACTGGTTGCTTCTCAACAGTCTCAAAACTTTGACAACAGCTCTCCAGGGAGGGACTGGGAAGTATGTCTAGTAATGTATAAGCAGGAGCATGTTAATTTTTTTCTTTACACGGAGCATACTAGCTCTTTTTGTTCAATCTCCTTTTCTCTTTCCTGTTTAAGGTTCTCAGGTAGAAGAAGTTAGAAACTGTAATTGAGGTTATTAAGCTTGAATGCCCTTGCCCTAATCTCTAAAGAGATAAAATCCACAATGTTTATTGGGCTGCCTAGAAAGCCTGTCCCTGAACCTCTAACTCGAGAAGCTTAACAATGAAAAGCAAAGCTCTACAAGATGGAGCTACAAAAAGTGATGTCCTAATTTGGGTGCAGTTCTAAGAATACTCTAAGTAATAATTCAACTGGTTCTGTGCCTGTGAGTGACGGAATGTCACAGCCTTTGTGACAAGAGATTCCTTCATTTTCTTCCTATATTTTTTCTTTCGTTACTATGGTATGGAACCCACATTTCTGTCTTATCCCTAGAGTCTAAGATAATTAAAACAGCACACATGGAGCTGTCTTGATATGAAGGGATGGGAGACGGCTGTGGATGTTCTAAGGCTGGGACTGGAGAAGGGTGATACATAGAGGTGTTTCGTTTTTAATTAGAGAGAGCAATTCTGTTGACGACCGCTGGCACCACTGCCAAACTCTCAGGCAGAACTGACCCCCCAGGCCCTCTTTGCTGTTACTGCTCTTGCTCAGGTAACAGTTTATACCGCATGGAGGGAGGCAGTAGTAGCAGTGCAGTGTGAGAGCTTGCTCAGGAGACAGGGTAAGATACTGCTGGAGCATGTCAGATTAGACAAGAGGAACTTGTTAAAAGAACATGGTGGAGAAATCAGTTTTGAAAAGACCTTTTTCTTTGATTCTAGAATAAAAGAGAATAGATTCAGATAGAGATAAAAATGCAGGTATATCTTGGAAATCAAGGGAGATTGCCTTATAGCACAGACTCCCAAAGTTTGTAGGTTCTCAGACCCATAACAGTTCTGTTTATTAAATGTCCAGTTGGAGTGGGGTGCCTGGGTGGTTCAGTGGGTTAAGCATCTGTCTAGAGCTCAGGTCATGATCTCAGAGTCCTGGGATTGAGCCTCCTGGAGCCTACTTCTCCTTCTC
This sequence comes from Canis lupus dingo, assembly GCF_003254725.2. NCBI lineage: Eukaryota > Metazoa > Chordata > Mammalia > Carnivora > Canidae > Canis > Canis lupus. The sequence continues at coordinate 70,309,815 of NC_064250.1, forward strand.
GCTCTGCCACTACCCCCTGCTTGTGCTCTCTGGAACAACCCCCAAATTTATTTAATATTAAAAAAAAAAAAAAAAGCCCAATCTATGGGCAGCCCAGGTGGCTCAGCGGTTAAACACCGCCTTCAGCCCAGGGTGTCATCCTGGAGACCTGGGATCGAGTCCCATGTCGGAGCCTGCTTCTCCCTCTGCCTGTGTCTCTGCCTCTCTCTCTGTGTGTCTCTCATGAATAAATAAAATCTTAAAAAAAAAAGCCCAATCTAGTAAGTATTTATTCCTAATAATTTAGTAGCTGTTTGAAAAATAAATTGGGTGGGCACTGTACAGTTCGAGGTATCATTTAACAGCACATACAATTCATCCATTTAAAGTGTATAAATCAGTGGTTCTCAGTATATTCGAACTGTGCAACTATCACTTCAATCAGTATTAGAATATGTTCATCATCCCAAAAAGAAGTTCTATGCCCATTAATAGTCCCTCCTCTAGGCAACCACTAACCCACTTTCCATCTCTATAATTTGCCTATTCTTGACATTTCATATAAATGGGATCACGTCTGCCTTCTTTCACTTGGCAGAGGTTTTCAAGGTTTACGCACGTCACAGCACGCATCGGTATTTTACTCCTTCCTATGGCTGGATAATACTCGATTGTGTGGATATACCACATTTTGTTTATCCAGTAATCAGTTAATGGGATAATGGGACATTTGGTTTGTTCCTACTTTTTGGCTATGATGACTAATAATTCAATGAATATGCACATGCAAGTTTTTGTGTGGCCGTGTTTTTACTTGAGTATATGTCTAAAGGGTGGAATCGCTGGGTCATATAGTAACTTCAAACTTTTGAGTAATACCAGACTAATTTCCAAGGTGCCCGCACTGTTTTTACATTCCTACCAGCAGAATAGGAGAACTTAAATTCCTCCACATGCTTCCCACTTATTATGTCTTTTTGGTCATAACCATCCTAGTGAATACGAAGTGGGATCTGACTGTGGATTGTATTTGCATTTCTCTGATGATAATGATGTTGAGGCCACTTATACATCTTTGGAGATATGTCTATTCAGATCCGTCACCTATTTTAAAATTAGATTATTTGCTTTTTGAATTGTAGTTCTATGTATATTCTATAGGAGTACCTTATCAGGTGTGATTTGCAAATATTTTCTCCCATTCTGTGGGTTTTTTTCTAGTTTTGAATTTCAAAAAAACCGTGAATTATAAAAAACCATGTTTGCTTCACTTGAATTGCTATTCTTCACCTTTTAGTAATGTGTAGTTTAAAAACAAGTATGTGGTTATTATTTTTTTTATGTGGTTATTTTACTCCAAGATGTTTCTCTTTGGAGACCTGAACTCAAATTTTACTTCTGCTAATACCTACTTCTAGGGTAGTACCTTGGACAAGTCATTTCACGACTCTCTTAGTTTTCATGTGTATAAAAGGGAATAATGGCACCTACTTTATAAGATCATGCATGAAAATGAGAGCATGTATAAGCACTGAACATAATGCCCACATAGTAGGCTCCCACAAAATGTGCTGATTGGAAAACTTTTTTTTTTTTTTAAAAGATTTTATTTATTTATTCATGAGAGACAGAGAGAGAGGCAGAGACACAGGCAGAGGGAGAAGCAGGCTCCATGCAGGGAGCCCGACGCCGGACTCAATCCCAGGTCTCCAGGATCACACCCCGGGCTGCAGGCGGCGCTAAACCGCTGCGCCACCGGGGCTGTCCTGATTGGAAAACTTTAAAAGACCTTTAAAAAAGGGATGCCTGGGTGGCCCAGTGATGCGGCTACCTGTGGCTCAGGGCGTGAGCCCAGGGTCTTGAGGTCAAGTCCTGCATCGGGCTCCCTGTGGGGAGCCTGATTCTCCCTCTACCTATGTCTATGCCTCTCTGTCTCTCATGAATAAATCAACTTTTTAAAAAATCTAAAAAAAAAAAAAGATTAAAAAAAAGAGATCTTTAAAAAGTACCTATACTTCAAAAAAGAAGCACTAATATTTCTAGATATGTGTGAAACATTAAGTATTATATTTACTTCATAACAGTTATTGAAGAAAGAATAAGATGTTTTGTGCAAGATCAATTTGCATCTAAAAACACTGTAATTTAGTAATCCTGATTGTGTGTCAGTTTTACCATTTTGCAAATCTGAGGCAGAAACTAGGCTTGCTATATTAAGGACACTATGTTATGTGATGTTTTCCAAATTTGTTTTCAAGTCCCATAATGGTCTTATAAGGAAGTACCGAGTCATAATATAATAATAGAATACGCACACCCAACAAGATAAATTGGAAAGATCGGTTACTTTACATGAGTCAGTAAAGGTTTTTAAATGTGGCTCCTAAAGACACCTATGTATGCCTATTTCTTTCTATTTTCTAATTTTATACTTTTAGGTGGGGGATGGGCAGAAGGAGAGAAAGAAAGAGAACCTCTAAGCCCATCTCGGAGCCAGATGGGGCTCAACTTCATGACCCTGATACCATGACCTGAGCCGGAGTCAGATGCTTAACAGGCTAAGCCACCCAGATCCCACCTATTTCTTGTAATAAAGTCACTGTGGGGGGCAGCCCCGGTGGCTCAGCAGTTTAGTGCTGCCTTCAGCCCAGGGCCTAATCTTGGAGACCCAGGATCTAGTCCCACATCGGGCTCCCTGCATGGGCCTGATCCTGTGTCTCTGCCTCTCTTTCTCTATGTGTCTCTCATGAATAAATAAATAAAATCTTTAAAAAAAAAAAAAAGTCACTGTGGGGGGCACGCCTGTGTGCATGCTCTCCAGAGCGAGAGGGGAGAGAAAAGGGAGAGAGAAGGGGGAAAGAGGGGAGGGGGCATAAGCTGGGGGGTGGGAGAGAGCGAGGGAGAAGCAGATTTCCACAGAACAGGGAGACTGACTCAGGGCTTGATCCCAGTACTCCGAGATCATGACATGAGCCAAAGTCAGACACTCAACTAACTGAGCCACCCAGGTGTCTCTGTCTTGCTATTTTTTGAACATGTTAGGTACACTTCTGCCTTGGGAATTCTGTATGGCTCCCCCCAGATCTTCCCATGGCCCACTCCCTCACCTCTTTCAATTCTTTGCTGAAATGTCACTTTCTCACTGAACCTTACCTTGACCATGTTTTATCACAAACTGCAAACTACCCATCGTATTCCCAATCCCCCTTATTCACTCTACTACTTTTTCCTAGCACAATCACTATACAATTTACTAACTTGTGTTTATTGTTTATCTAGTCTTCTCCTTGCAAGAATATAAACTCTGAGTGATTTTGTTTACTGATGCATTTCAAAGGCTAGGACAGAGTGGCACATGTGGGCATCAAATAAATATTTGAGGGACGCCTGGGTGGCTCAGCAGTTGAGTGTCTGCCTTTGGCTCAGGATGTCGTCCTGGAGTTCCAGGATCAAGTCCCATATCGGGCTCCCTGCATGGAGCCTGCTTCTCCTTCCTCTGCCTATGTCTCTGCCTCTCTCTGTGTCTCTCATGAATAAATAAATAAAATCTTTATTAAAAAAAAAAACTATTCGAGGATATAAACAACTTTAACATGGTCCCTCGTATCTTAGAATGTACTTACAATCTGGTTGAAAGTCAGCATATATACACTGAAACTTAAATATCAACACAAGATAATTAGCATGAGCTGACAAATACCAAAAGAAGATAATTTTTTAGGATATTACATGTGACAAATGAAAACTCAGGAAAGTGGGCAGCCCTGGTGGCTTGGCGGTTTAGCACTGCCTTCAGCCCAGGGCATGATCCTGGAGACCCCAGATTGAGTCCTACTTCAGGCTCCCTGCATGGAGCCTGCTTCTCCCTCTGCCTGTGTCTCTACCATTCTTTCTGTGTCTCTCATGAATAAATAAAGAAAATCTTTAAAAAATTCAGGAAAGTACCACAGAAGTTTAAACATCTGGGGGCCCTGGGAGGCTCAGTGGGTTATGGATCTGCCTTCGGCCCAGGTCCTGGTCCCAGAGTTCTGGGACGGAGACTCACATAGGGCTCCCTGTTCAGTGGGGAGTCTGCTTCTCCCTCTCCCTCCCTCCCCTGCTCATGAGTACTCTCTTGCTTTCTCTCTCAAATAAATACAATCTTTAAAAAAAAAAAAAGCTTAGAGAGGTAATTATTAATATGGGGGGGGTGCTGGGGTGGTTCAGTTGGGTGCTGGACTCTTGAAAATCTGATGAAAACTACACACTCCAATGATATAATGAACACGTACATAAAAGTTTAATACAATTACTAGGACTTCAAGCACTCCATGAAGCCAGCCATAATGCTGAATAGACAATCTTTGGTTTCAAGTATGGTTTTTAGGGTTGGAAAGGCTTCATGAAGATGATGAGACTTAGCTAGTTCTTAAAGAACAGGGTATGATAAAGCGGAAAGGAAAGAGGGGATCCCTGGGTGGCTTAGCGGTTTGGCGCCTGCCTTTGGCCCAGGGCGCGATCCTGGAGTCCAGGGATTCAGTCCCGCGTCGGGCTCCCGGTGTGGAGCCTGCTTCCCCCTCCTCCTGTGTCTCTGCCTCTCTCTTTCTCTCTCTATATCTATCATGAATAAATAAATCAATCTTAAAAAAAAAAAAGAGGAAAGGAAAGGAATAGCTTTCTACGCCAGAGAAGGAACTAAGGGTGATGGGAGTACAGTTTGACTTGAATGGGGGATTTATGTAATATGTAAGAATAGGCTGTGAATTGCTAATTTAATATGATTATTGCAAGTCATTGAGAGTCTTGGGGTAAGAGAATATAATATCTAAGGTACTGCTTAAAAAATTAATTTGGTAGATGTTTACAGGAGGAAAGTTGAGAGAAAAACTAAAATCAAGGAAATCATTCATGAAGCCATTACATAAGGATTCAAGTTTGAGAATGGAAAGGAAACGATCAGGTTTAGAGATGGATGACTGTGAGGCACCAACCCATTCAGAAACGCCTGGCTTGACAGAGAAAATTAGAAATGAACTGTTTTTAGGTCAGGTCCTGTTATATAAATTTGGGTGTTATTATTGAATCCTTGAGAGTGTGTGTGGGAACGAGAGAAAAACATATTAAGAATAGACATTATTGGGACGCCTGGGTGGCTCAGTGGTTGAGCGTCTGCCTCTGCCTCAGGGCGTGATCCTGGAGTTCCAGGATCGAGTACCACATGGAGCTCCCTGGAGGGAGCCTGCTTCTTCCTCAGCCTGTGTCTCTACCTCTCTCTGTCTCTCATGAATAAATAAAAAAATCTTAAAAAAAAAAAGATATTATTGAAAAGCTCTGAATAGGACAAAAGGGACAGCCTATTATTGTGATAATATGTTGAACTTACATAGAATAAAACCTTAACAGAAAACCTGAGGTATTATTAATTGTCGTTAATTATGGTTAATTGAAGGCTAATAAAATTTGTATTAATTTTTGCTTGCTGAGCTTTTTCTTTTCTTCAAAAAAGTATGCTTTATTCCCCCTCTTGATAACTAGGGAACACAGCTGAATTATTATTTTTTCGATTTTATTTATTTGAGAGAAAGACATGAGCGAGAGCAAGAGTGGGGATAAGGGTGGGAGAGGGAGAAGCTGACTCCCAGCTCAGCAAGGAACCCAAGAAAGGGCTCCATCCCAGGATCCCTGAAATCATGACCTGAGCGGAAGGCAGACACTTAACCAACTGAGCCACTCAGGTGCCCACACCTGAATTATTTTTAGAGGATTCCAGACGTCACTATCCCTCAAGGGTCTCATTATAAATATGTATTTTCAATGTAAAATAACTTAGGAAATTGGAATAAATCTGTGGTGACTGCAGCACACATCCTGGCAATTTTAAGACTTTTGATATCTATTTGACTTTTAGAGAAAGGCAGAGAACATAAAAACAATTACAACCAAAAACTGTAGCTATTTTAGGGGTCTATTAATTAAATAGGACTTTGCTCTAGTGTTTTTTTTTGCCAACACGAACAACGGATACAGGATGTTGGTGTCAAAGGCATTGTTACATCATTGGCAGTACCTACTTGCCTTGTAATACATAAGATGTTTGTGATTCAGGCTCCTCTACCTCCATCTACTAATTTTGCGACCCTCCAGCTATGATTTGAATTTAAAGAAATAGTTCAGGGCAGGCGGGTGGCTCAGTGGTTTAGCACCTGCCTTCAGTCCAGGGTGTGGTCCTGGAGTACCGGGATCGAGTCCCACATTGGGCTCCCTGCATGGAGCCTGCTTCTCCCTCTGCCTCTCTCTCTCTCTCTGTCTTTCTCATGAATAAATATATAAAATCTTAAAAAGCGGGAGGCACCCCGGGTGGCCCAGCAGTTTAGCGCCTGCCTTCAGCTCAGGGCCTGATCCTGGAGACCCGGGATCGGATCGGGTCCCACGTCGGGTCTCCCTGCAGGAAGCCTGCTTCTCCCTCTGCCTGTGTCTCTGCGTCTCTCACAAATAAATAAATAACCTCTTTTTTTTTTTTTTTAATTTCAATAAAGACATAGTTCATTCTCGGTGTAACAAACGTCGGCTTCCTCCACCCTGTAATTCTCCCAGGAAATTTCTGTCGCTTTAGAAACTTTATGTGCAACCTGCCAAGGAAACCCAGCTGTAAGATAGTGACTGTCTAATCCTCGACCCGGGCGCCTGTCCTTCCACATCTACATCTAGCATAGCGTATGCACACAACTCTGCGTAGCAATCTGGCAGGTCCCACTTGAGCTGGTTTTTAATTTTTTTCTTTTTCACCAGTGGCCTCTAATTGTCAAGCTACTGCGCATGAGAATAGAGCCTCGGGCTTCCCCTGGGTCTCTGGTTCCGAAAGCCGCTGCCCGACCCGACGCTCCCTCTTTGCTCCAAACACCTGGAGAGGACACACTGAAGCAGCGGAAGCGCCAGCACAACCTACTTCGCCCGACAGGCCGCCGGAGAGCCGACCTGCAGAGACACGCGCCAGGACCCACGTGTGCACCCACGTCCAGGGCGCTCCCGCCCCTTGCCCCCGCCCCCCCGCCGCCGGGACGCGGGGCGCTCAGGGCCCTCGGTACCTTCTCGGAAAGTGGCTCGGGGAGGCGCGGAGGGGTCCCCGAGCGTCGTGCGGGTGGCGCGGGGCAGCGGCCCCCAGCTTCGGGGAGCCCCCGCCGTGCCCCGAGGCAGGACGCCGGGGCTCCCCACGTGCCCACCGCGTACGGGGGCGCGGCCCTCTCCCTCCGCTCCTCCGGGCTGCGCCGGCCGCTCCAGGTCACGTCTGCGCTCGCGACCGCAGCCCCGCCGCGGCGTCTGCTGACCGGCGGGGCGGGTGGCGGGGAGGCGGCGGCGGCGGAGGCAGCCGCGGCGGGGGCGGAGGCGGCGGAGACGGCGGAGGCGGCGGCCTACCGCCTCACCTGCACCGCCCGGGGGCCGCCCCGAGGCCGCGCCCGGGGGCGGGGCCTGCGGACGCCCAGCCGCGCCGGGCGCGCCAGGTGAGCGCGCCTGCGCAGTGCGGCCGTAAACAAGCCCGCCCCTGCCCCTCGGCCCGCCTCCGCGGGGCCGCCTCGCGGGTGGGCGGGGCCACGAGGGAGAGGCGGGGGGCGGGGGGAAGGGACGGCGCCTGCGCGGTGGGCGTGATCCGGGCACTTAGGGCAGGATGAACGCTGCTTTCCAAGATGGCGACGGAGGGAGGAGGGAAGGAGATGAACGAGATTAAGACCCAATTCACCACTCGGGAAGGTCTGTACAAGCTGCTGCCGCACTCGGAGTACAGCCGGCCCAACCGGGTGCCCTTCAACTCGCAGGGATCCAACCCCGTCCGCGTCTCCTTCGTAAACCTCAACGACCAGTCCGGCAACGGCGACCGCCTCTGCTTCAATGTGGGCCGGGAGCTCTACTTCTATATCTACAAGGGGGTCCGCAAGGTACCGACCCGGGCGTCACCGGGGCTCGCCAGCGGCGTGGGCGGGGGCCGCGAGCAGGGTGGTGACAGTGGGGGCCGGGGTGACCGGTAGGGGCGGCGGTCGCTCGCACTTCGGAGTGGGCCGGTAACTCCGCTGGGGTGCTCCGGGGGAAGGGGGATTCGCGAGTAAGGACGGTGGTGCTGCCAGGGGGTGGGGGCGGTGGGAGGGGCCCGCGGGGTGCGGGGCTGGGTCCGGGAGGCCCGACCGGGCGCCGGCTGCCTTCCCCCTCGCAGGGTCCGTCGGGCTCCGACACGGCCAGGGAGCGGGCCTGCGAGTCCCCGGAAGAGGTGGGGTGGCCGTCGCGTCTGCCTAGACTGCCTGGCCTCCCGGGAGAGTTGGGAGCCTCGCTGCGGGGTGGGAACGGGGGCGCCGGGCGGCTGGGGAAGGTCTGCAAGGCGGAATCCCGGCTGGAAGCGGAGGACTGGAGACTAGGTCAGGAGGGACCTGCTCGGCACCGGGGGCTACTCCACCTGCTACCGCACTGACACTTCCTAGGAGCCTCTCTCTCTGCTGTTGACACTTTCCCCAGAAACCTCGGAAGGAGGACTGGCTGTCACTTTTCTCTGCCGGAGAACCTTCTCCGGAGAGATTAAGAGGGGTCATTTTGGCCCTTACAGAACGGAAAAGACTTATAGTTGGCAGGTCGAAGTGATGTTTTCAGTGATCTAAGCTAGGTTCATAGGGGTTCTGTGTCAGCGTGCCCGGATCATTCTTGTCCAACAAGTCAGACTGTGTCCCAAAAGAGGGAGGGATATGCCTTAAAAGCTACTTTACAAGAATCCTTTTTTTTTTTTTTTCCCCTTGGCGGGCGACTTAACATTAATTCTGTGAAGCATGTAATCATCCTTTAAAAATATCTCTTCGAAAGAAGCAACTTATTAGAGCTTTTCCTTTATTGGCTGTGTAACTCTGTTCTCCTTGAGTACTGCTTACTTTTGAGAGGTGGTCTTTGACTTGGAATTGATGTGTCCCCACAGTACCTAAGCCTGGAGAAAGGTGGCAACGTTCATTTACAAGTGTTTTTTTTGTTGTTGTTGTTAGTGCGAAAGCACATTGCCCGTATTGAAGAGCGAACATTCTCTAGGATGTAATCTATCCAGATGCAGTAAGTTTTTGCTTGGTTTCAAGAACTAGGACGGGACAGTAGTATCCAGAGGTAGCAAGCGGTCTCATTTGTTCAAGGTGCATCTTTTTTTTTTTTTGGTGAGTGTTCATGATAAGCCTTCTACTGTGATTGAGACATGGTGTTATTACTGAAAGTAATTCCCTTCAGTTCTTTTTTTTTTTTTTTTTTTCTCTCTCTCTCTTTTGGAACTGGGAAAGTGTGAAGTAGTTAGTAGTCCAGGAGCTGAAGTTTTAGTACTGCTCTCAACTTTTTTGCTGACTTGTTGGGTGACTTTGGATGAGTTTCTTTAATTCCAATCTGCTCCTCTTTAAAAAGTGAACATTGCAGTACTCACGTTGTAATTTTTAATATAATAGCTGTAATGAACTTTAAAGCCTGAAATATTTGGTAGGTGTAAAATACAGTTAAAATAAGCATTAAGAGTAACTGTCACACGGGAAGCTGCTATCCTGCCATTTATACGAGGACTGAAAGGATCAACTTTTTCTCTGGAAATAAGTTTAGAATTTTAAGTTACTAACACTTGTATAAGATTTTAAACGTGCTGAATAGCTAAATTTACCAACAGTTACTAGTTTCGACGTTACCTTTTTTATAAGAAAGTTTTCTTTGAAAGTGTGTTATTTCTGAGGCATTCTCTAGTGGCAGACCTTATCTGGACCTGGTCGCCTTGGTTTGCATCATAAAACAGATCTCTTGCTTGGAAGTATCATAGTTGTGTTCTCGTAGTGGGATGCTATTTGACGAAGGTTAAAACAAGGAGAGCTTTTCAGAACCACACTCCAAAATTATTTTAAACAAGACAAATCTTAAATATGTAGATTTCTTTTTAGCTGTATAATTTATTTGGGTGCTAACTTTTTTTTGGTAAAATTTCATTTACATGCAGTGACATAGCATTGTATGGTGGACATTTTAGTTCTCTTCTAGCCATTGTAATTCTTTTAGAAAAATTGTTTTCCATGAAAGAGTTTGCATGTATTTATTGTTATTTTTGAGTATAAGTGCTTGTTTTTAAGACTGTCTTTTTTGATTTTAAAATAGAGCAGATAGTTTTTCTTACTCAGGAAACCGAAATTTACTTTTTGAGGTTAGGAGTTATAACTCTCTTCTTGACAGTTGGTCATTTTGACTGTTTTTATTAGTTTTTTTTTTCATTGGGGCATACAGAGTTTTACAACAATCATTTGGATTATTCAGAAGGTCTAATATGGATGCATACATTCAATTTAAATGTAAAATAAGTGAAAAGTAAGTCTTTGAAAAACTTAAGTCATTTATTTTTATTTTTATTATTTTTGTAAGATTTTATTCATTTATTCATGAGAGACAGAGAGAGAGAGAGAGAGACAGACAGACTCAGGCTGAGGGAGAAGCAGGCTTCCTGAAGGGAGCCTGATGTGGGACTCGATCCTGAAACTCCAGGATCATGCCCTGAGCCAAACGCAAACGCTCAACCCCTGAGCCACCCAGGCGACCTGAAAAACTTAAGTCATGAACTATGTGCTGCCATTCCTGAAGGGAAGTATGGAGTCATGGAGGGAGTGGAGTGAATGAGGAGGTAGTCTCAAATGTGAGTCAAGGAGTGTATTCTTGGCCCTTTAAAAAGATGTGCAAGTCCGTTTCTAGAGCTAGAGGGGACTTTTGAGTTTTGCAGTTTCACCCTTTTCCAGAAAACCAAGGCTAGAGAAGGAGTAACCTGTGTTACAGTTTTTTTTTTTTTTTTCTTCTCATGGTCAGGAAAATGAAGCACAACTGAATCTAAAGAGCTGTCATAGTGAGAAGGGACTGATCAAGCTTTTGATCGCACGGATGCCATATCCTCCAAGCATTTCAAGATCTGCCCCAGCATTTTGCCATTTATTATCTCATCGAATCTTGATAGCATTCCTGTGAGGTACAAGAAAGCATCTTCTTTTCACAGTTGAAGTTTGGGATGGAGTTACTTGTGTAAGGACATGTAGTTTTGTGAATTTATTTTGCTTACCTGAAGATAATCTGAGTATTTATTTATTTATTTTAAAAGATTTATTTATTTATTCATGAGAGAGAGAGAGAGAGAGAGAGAGGCAGAGACATAGAGAGAGAAGCAGGCTCCTCACAGGGAACCTGATATGGGACCTGATCCCAGTTCCTGGGATTACGACCTGGGCTGAAGGCAGACACCCAACTGCTGAGGCACCCATGGGTCCCATATGAGCATTGATTTAATATGTTAATCATTTCAGCAAATATTTGAGTGACTATAATGCTAATAATTATACAAGGTGGGGTATCTACAGTAGAGTATGACCCTATCCCTTTCTCCAAAGAACTTATCAATTCTTAGCCTTTAAACCTTCTTATAGAATACTTGGCCTTCCTTTTTTTAAAAAAAAGGTTGTTTTGGGATAAAGATGCCAAAGGTAGCTGGGTTTATTGGACCAGTGCTTTCATTTTATGAGATGTTTTTATATAAATGTGAATGGCCACCATTCAGATCTCAGCTTAAATGTCACTTCCATAGCATATCCTGCTTTGAATTCCCAGGCTAGATCAACTTTCCTTCATATTCTCATAACATCCTGAACTTTGCCTTTCTAGCACATTTCTCAATTTGTAATTCTCTGGGTGATAATCTGTCTCTTCTATAAACAAAGATTGCTTAGAAGAGAGACCATGTGTTTTCTGCTTTCACTGTTTTCCTAGCACCCAGCAGAGTGTCTGGCATGAGGTAGGCCCTTACTATTTATTTGTTGGGTGAATGAATGGGTAAAGCATCAGTGTCCATCTATACCATACTCTTAATTAATTAATTAATTAATTAATTAAAGTAGGCTCCATGCTGGGCATGGAGCTCATCGCAGAGCTTCAACTCACAACCCTGAGATCAAGACCTGAATTGAGATCAAGAGTGAAAACTTAATGGACTGAGCCACCTAGGCACCCCATATGCCATACTTTTAAAAAGATCTCTTCAAGCCAAATAACCTATTTAATTTTGGTCTCCCAAATAATGGATATTTTTAGTGGCTCACATCTTTGTAAAGACATTTTGCTTTTTAAATATTTTATTTATTTATTAGAGACACAGAGAGAGTGGCAGAGACGCAACACAGACAGAGGGAGAAACAGGCTCCATGCAGGGAGCCACATGTGGGACTCGATCCTGGGACAGGGATTATGCCCTGAGCCAAAGGCAGCTGCTCAACCACTGAGCCACCCAGGCGTCCCATTTGTAAAGACATTTTAAAATTATTGTTAGTAGGTAACAAATTTAGCTTTCTTACAACTGGGAAATTGTGTAGCAAGAGACCATGAAGTAATGGAAAGTAACCAAATGACACGTTACTTTTAATCTATTTCTGTCACAACATATTACCTATCAAAATTTATGGGGTTTTTAATTTATTTTTATTTTTTAATGATTTTATATATTTATTCATGAGAGACACACAGAGAGAGGTAGAGACACAGGTAGAGGGAGAAGCAGGCTCCACGCAGGGACTCGATCCCGGGTCTCCAGACCATGTCCTGGGCTGAATGTGGTGCTAAACTGCTGAGCCATGGAGGCTGCCCTCAAATCTGTGTTCTAATAGACAACTTTTATTTATTTATTTATTTATTTATTTTAATTTTTATTTATTTATGATAGTCACACAGAGAGAGAGAGAGGGAGGCAGAGACACAGGCAGAGGGAGAAGCAGGCTCCATGCACCGGGAGCCCGACGTGGGATTCGATCCCAGGTCTCCAGGATCGCGCCCTGGGCCAAAGGCAGGCGCCAAACCGCTGCGCCACCCAGGGATCCCTCTAATAGACAACTTTTAAAAACTATACGCAGAATTACTTAACATTCAAATCAAAGAGGCTACTTTTTTTTTTTCCTCTCCCATCTTAAGATTCTGGGACAGAAATGTGTTGCCCAGAGATGTTATTGGAGCAATTCCTACAATGGTGGGGGCAGGGTGGAGGAAGAAGGGGCGTAGAATTAGATGGCTTCCAAGGCCTTTTCAACTCTTAAGGTTGTGGGAGTCTGTGCTCAAGTTTTTTAATGAAAATAAATCCATCTTTCTATTGGGAAGATGTCTTCCTGTCTTGTATTCATTGCCTACTCATTGGGAATTGAGGAGTGGGGTGTGTTGTGAAAGCAAGTAGAACTTGTGATTCTAGGTCTTTATACTAGAAAAAGCTTTGTACTCACTATGTTGACATGAAGCTGGGGCGAGAAGAAGAGTCATATAATAACAGCTAAAATATTTTCAGAGCCAGAGTTTATCCAGGAGTGCAATGGGTTGACTTGGGAGAGAATGAGTGTTCTATGTGGAGGTAGTCTGTCTCTTTCTCAAAGACTTCAGGACCACCTGTTGGTGACTGAGTAATTCATTGGGGGGGGGGGGGGTGAGCTAGAAGCCTTTCAAAGGTTTTTCCCACAGGCTAGTTTTGGCTACTGACCTCTCCAGAGAGGGTCATGTCTTGTTCACAACTTTGACTCCATTTGTAATTGTCACATCTCTCTGCTCCCTATTTCTAGTTTAGAAAGAGGCGTGGACGATTAGGATTTTTTATATCAAATTTACTTTGAGAAATTTTGTACTATATTTAGTAGGGTACATGTGGAGTTGAATGGAAACATTTTTCCATTCAGAAGACATTACTTAATATCTTCTGAAATATTGATAATTGCTTAGTTATTTGGCTGTCAAATCTTGTATACTAATCTGCCTTATCTGCCTCATCATTTAAGAGCAGGCGAGAGAAACTTTTATATGATACCTTGGTCTCTTGACCTTGAAGAGGAGGAGGATGATGAAATTTTGAAGAACAGAATGGATGGATATGAGCAATGATAAGCTCTCACAATATATCTGTGAAATCCATGAGATACTCATGAATGTCATTGTTTTAGCAAATATTTTCAGGGCCATGCTTACCAGATAAGAGATACTGTTCTAGATGCTGGGTATAGACAAAGCCTTTTGCCCTCAAGAAAACTTGTCGCCTATGTTTATTATTATTGAGTTAATTTAGTGACTTCATTTTATTTAAGTATTTATTGTGCTAGAAAACTTGAGCAAGAATCAAAACATTGTGGATTTTATCACTGACTAGATTGGCTATATGCCTAAAGAAGCTTGTTTTAAAAATGTGAAGATTTTTGTACTGGTGTTTGAGGTCTTAGAGAACTATTTTATTTATATTTCAATGAGGTTAGTTTGTACAGAAATATGAAATATCCTGTGTGATTATTTAGGAGTAAACATCAAAAACAGAAATAACTTTAATTGGTAGACATTCTTAGTCTTCATTTTCAGGACATTTTAAGTTGTCTGGGAAGATCAGGGATAAGTTACCTTATTCTCTGAACATTTGGCATCTGTTATTTATGATAAAGCACAAGATACGTCTTGTTCTTTAAAAAATAATCCTGTGGGGCACCTGTGGGTGGCTCAGTCTCTGTTAAGTGGTGGCTTTCAGCTCAGGCCTTCATCTTAAGGTCCTGGGGTTGAGGCCCCAGTCAGGCTCCCTGCTCAGCAGGGAGTCTGCTTCTCCCTCTGCCCCTCCCCCAGCTCATATTCTCTCTCTCTCTGTCTCTCTCTCTCAAATAAAATAAAATAAAATAATCCTCATTCATGAAGTGTTTATTACAGAGCTTTTATTTACAAGGTATGGGGGATCCCTGGGTGGCGCAGCGGCTTGGCGCCTGCCTTTGGCCCAGGGCGCGATCCTGGAGACCCGGGATCAAATCCCATGTCGGGCTCCCGGTGCATGGAGCCTGCTTCTCCCTCTGCCTGTGTCTCTGCCTCTCTCTCTATGTCTATCATAAATAAATAAATCTTTAAAAAAAAAAAAAGAAAAAAAAACAAGGTACTGTTGTCTGTTGTGGATGATGTAAGGGTGAAGTAAGATACTTCTGCCTGTAAGGGGCTTGTATTTTTGTACTGGTAATTGTAATATAAAGTAGTGTGTGCTGTGCACATGTTATAACCAATGCAAGTATCAAGTGGAATTAAGGAGTAAAGCTGAAGTGGAGAAGTATTTCTCTGCCTACAAGGAGAAGGATATTAGATTGGATTTCACACGTGATGGATTGGATTTCATGATTTGCCATGAAATACTGTGTATAGATCATGTTTTTATAAATTTAAAAACTTCTGTCTTTATATTTCTAATTTCAGAAATGCTTTATCTTTGTTTCTGATTGAGTTGGCAGTTGCTCTTACCTTGTAGCATTTTTCTCAACTTCACAACTTCTCTGCCAGTTGGTAATTTGTAAATTGAGTCATGGTTTGCATTCTCAATTCTATTTTGTAATATGGATTTTTTAAAAGTAGGGTATATTGTACTAAAAACATGCCAAACCAGTCTTTGCTACACTTTTATCTTGTTTTGTACCGGTAGGAAAATTTACTTGTAGACTTTATAAGAAAGAAGAATGAGGAAGGAATTTATAAGATTTTTATATTTTAAAAGCAAGAATAGAAATATTTTCACATATTTTCAAGTAACCACATTATAGATGATCTCTGTGGCTTGGATCTGTCTTTCCTTTGGTTGATTCACATCCAGCCTCACTGCTGTACTGCATTTTTTTTCCCCTGGTACAACAGAACTGGTACATGGGCTCATTCTCTTTGCTTACTTTGATCTTCGTTTCAGAGGCTCCGTCTCGTCTTAATGTCTCATTTAATAAATATTTGAGTGGTTTTACGTGAAAAGCAGTATACTAGACTATGGGAAATCAAAGAAGTATGAGACATGATCCCTGACCTTCAGAGGATTATCGATTATCGTCCAACCCAGAAGATAAGATGTTCACATACGCATTCATTCTATCAGATTTATTGAGGGGTTGCTCTGTGTTGTTGTTGAGACAGAATCTGCCATCAAGGAGTTCATAGTCCAGTGGAATAATAAATGACTTATTCATTGAGCTAACATTTATGGTAGACCCAAAGACAAATAAGGCATAGTCCCTAGCCTAAAGTGCCTACAATCTGATGGTGAGGTGGACAAGTAAGTAGTGGTGAGATGTGCAGATGGCGTCTTATTTTAGACAATATTCACTTAATAGTGCTGCTTAATCTGAATAGAGTTTAGGGGATATGTCAACCTAGATGGGAAAAAACTCTAACTGCATTCCAACATGTCCTTCCAATTATGGATCTAGGCAACAAATCACAATAGTGACAGGCTTGTGACTTCATCACCAGTGAAAATCACAGGTGTTTGTTTGCATATCACATTATGGTTGTTCTGGATGTATCAGATGCCATTTACACTCTTCGCTACTTTAAAATTGCAGTAGTTAGTGGATCTGCACTAGAGCTTTTCGTTCAGTGGGAAAGAAACTTTTAGAGATCCTAAATTTGTTTAGTAGCTACTTTAATGATTGATTTCCTTTGTAATCTTTTGTATTTAGAAACATCCTTGTGAGAAGGAGTCCATGGCACAGAAAGCTTAAGCACCCTGATTTTGATTATCTCGGCTTACCTTACCTGCTGTTATGTGTGATTGAATGTTAAGAGTGACAGTTCTCTCCTGTCCTGTTAAGTGACACTTCTAGCTCCACGAAGAGGCCTCTGTGATACTTGTGGGTGTTTTTGACTCAGTAGCTGAGCTGATTATCTAGAATTCTAAGTTGAGCATGTCTTGTGTTGCTTTTCTTTTTCTTCTGGTTCATTCCTTTGCTCTTGCTGCCACTAACTAGAGGGAGGAATATAAGAAGTATTTACAAAATTGACTCTTGTAAGAGTGTTTCTCTGGTTTTCAGATCATAGATGATTACAATACGATGTTACAGTGTGATGTTTGCCTCAGTTGCAGCGAGAACTTAGAGAGGTTTTAGCAAGTTGACATTTGAACTGATTTCTGATGGGTTGTTGGGCTGAAGAGGGAAGGGATTCTAAACCAAGACAGCTAGAGGCCAGAGGCCTGAGGATGTGACATGGCTCCTCCAGGGGTCACTGTGAGGATTGAAGCTTAGCAAGGCTTGATTAGAGAGAGCAAGATTATCTTCTTTCCTGTTTAATGTTGGCTATATCCTAGCTTCCAGAACTCTTAGTGTGGTTTTTAAAATGATTTTTTAAAATGTATTTTCTTTCTTTTGGTACTATTTCTGAGGTAATGTACTACGTTAGTATATTGTCCTCCTGTAGGACTCCTCCTAGCATATTGTCCTCTTTCAGGACTCAGGTCATCACATTGTATCAGCACCATCCCTGCTGGACCCTCATCGCTTCCCTTCATTTTTCAGTGATTTTGGCTCCTGAGATCTTACCATATTACTAAGTAGAGAGCGTCTTCATTTTTACTGCCACTCTTTTTAGCATTCTAAATGCTGTGATTAGTCCTTAACCAACCCTTTTGTACTCACTTTCAGTTCTAACCCTGGCTCAGTTGAAACCTACAGCAAAAGGGAAGAAAAAGCTCCCTTTGGCCCCCACCAACTTGTTACCCGTCCTTTGCTACCAGCAGCCACTGCTCCAGTTTCTTAGCTACTTCTCAGAGCAAAGCTCCTCTAGGTTGTCTGGATCCTCACAGTTTGGTGCACAGATTTGTGCCATCAGTGTCATCACGTGGGAACTTGTGGGAAGTACAGAATTAGGCCTCATTCCCAGCCTCCTGAGTCAAAATCTGCATTCTAAGGGTGTCCAGGTGGTTTGGGTGCTCACTGAAGTTGGACAGGCTTTGGTCTTCACTAGCTTTCTTTAGTTCTTTCACTGCCTCTTCAGACTTAATTCCAGCAAAATTATTGCACCTTCCTGCTGTCTATTTTAAGTGTATAATTCAATGATTTTTAGCAAACTTACCAAGTTGCACAACTGTTACCATGATCCAGTTTTAGAACATGAGGGATTGTTTTTAAATTTAATTTTGTGTAAGTTTCAGTTATGCTAGATGAATAAATTCTAGAGATCTGCTGTGCAGCATAGTGCCTGTAGTTAACAACATGGTATTGTGCACTTCAGAATGTTAAGACGGTTAAGTGTTCTTACCACAAAAACAAAAAAATAAAGGGACATAAGGAGACTTTTGTAGGTGCTGGGTATGTCTTTTACCTTGGTTATGGTGATGGTATCATGGGTGTTTGCCTATGTCCAAACTCATAAAGCTATACACATTTAATATGTGCACTTCCTTGTATAGCAATTACTTATACAGACTTATACTTCAATAAGTCTATTAGGAAATAAATTTAATTTTGTGTTTTCATTATATAAAACATTTATGTGCATCCAACATCAGAATTATAAAACAAGGTTCTGTTCAGAGAGGTTTAGCTTACATTTCTGTCCTCCCTGCAGTTTCCTTCCTCTCCTTATAATCATTTTATTTGTTTTTGACTCATCCTTCTGTTGCTGTAAGAATAAAATGACATTTGAGCTGAGAAGAAGTTGAATAAGCATACTATGTATGGTATTTTGCATCTCGTTTTTTTTCTGCTTAATGATATATATTGGAGATCTTACCATATTACTAAGTAGAGAGCGTCTTCATTTTTATAATTGTTTGATACTCCACAATGTAAATATATGTCACATTTAACCAGGTGGTTCTTGATTGTTAATTTCTTTTTATATTACAGATAATGCTGCAGTAAATAACTTTGCATGTATATTATTTTGTACCGAAGCAGGTAGACTTACAGGATATATTTCCAGAAGAGGTTACTTCTGGGTCAGAGGGTTAATGTGTGTGTGTGTGCGCGCTTGTGTGTGTATATATTTGATAAATATCTTTCAAATTACCCCTCATAGGGAGGAATTGTACTATTCAGTACTCACATGTGAGAGTACCTGTTTTCACCACAGCCTCACTGGCAGAGCGTGTTGTCAAATTTGCATTTGATCTCATAGGTGAGAAATTAATTTAAATTTTTTTTGTTTTTCCCTTGTGATGAGAGCAGTTGAGCATCTTTGTATATATAAGAATGGAATATATTTTTTTTTCTATGAAATGTCTGTTTCATATCTCTTGCCCATTTTTGTGTTGGATTGTTGGATATCTTTGATTTTTTTCTTTTAAAGGAATTATGTATTGGGGAGATCAGCCTTTTGTGATATGAGTTACAGATTTTTTTCTTTCATTTGTCATATGTCTTGTAACTTTGCTTAGGGGTGTGCGTGTGTATTTGTTTTTGCCTTGAATAATTTTCATATTTTTGTAGTTAAATTTTATAAATTTGTAAATTTTTAAAATAAAATTTTCTGGATAAATCAGAGCCGTGGTTTTATTATTTAGGTTATTACCTAGTTGTCGTTCTCCAAGATTTAAAGAAGAGGGAAAAGATTTACATTTTAATATTTGACAGGTTTAAGAAGGACTTCTAGGAGTAAGAGGTGAACATTGATTGAAAGGTGCTATAAAAGGAGGTGGTGGATGGTGATTCACTAGTTTTTACAATTTGGTGTACTTCATATATATTATAATGTTTGGGATGTTTTGGTTTGCAAGGAAGAGGAAACCCAACTCAAACTAGTGGCTTGTGTCGTTGAATATTCCACAGGTAAAGTGGGCTTTAGGCATGGTTTGATTGAGGCACCAGCTCAATTTTGCTGAGATCTACTTGATTTTGCCTTATGTCAGCCTGGCCTGAGCAGCAAAATGGTGGTAGCGATCTAGGTTTCACATTTGTGTGACGCATGGTCCAGAATTAGAGCTAGTATACAGGACGAGAGTGAACAGCACTTCTAGACATTTTCTCAGAAGATTAAGAAAGATTGTTTTATTGAAGCCCCCAGCAAACCTTTTTCTTTGACCTGTTGCCCTATATTGGATTACCAGCCCACTCCTGTGACCTTCAACAAGGAGATGAGATTACCTAATACCCTCATTGCCCTGGAGCCCCCTCTAGGGCTGCAGTGTGAGTAGATAGCAGATAGGAGAATAAATCTATATGTAGATACTGGGTAGTCAACCAAGAGATGCAAACTACACTGAGGGTCTTATGCTGGCTTAGGTATTAGCAACCCACAAGTAACAGTTTTTTCCTTGAGTTCATGGTAAGATGTATTGGTAAGAAAGGGAAGACAGCACACCGTAGCTGAAGGACCACTTGGGGTGCTCTGTACTCATGCACGGTTTAGAAACCTTCTTTCTTTTGCTCCTGCTATTTGACTACTATGAATCTCCTCCCACTTTTTCACACAATTTGGAATTTTTTGTTTGAATCTGTCTCCCCCACTAGACTGAAATCTTGAGGGCAGAAACCATCTTATTCATCCACATCACAGTGCCTGTACATAATGGGCACATTGTGTCCATTTTAAAGGAAGTAGTTGGTTGAGATTATAGTCCTGTAAGGATTTGCTTGAGTAAATTAGATGATCTTTCAAAATTCCTGTCACAAGCCAAATATGGTCGCTGTTAGTAACCAAAGCTCACAGAGGCAGGGTTGCCAGTCCCTTTTGCTTTCATTGAGAGGCTCTTAGAAATTAGCCACAGCCTCTAATCTTGTGCTTTTCTTCTGGGCTAACCCAGGAGGAAGCCGTGGTTAGTGTCTTGATCATCTGGAGCTAGCTTGGTTTGGAAGCTACATCTTCCTTGTCCTGTGTCCTAGACAAAATTGCTCATACTGTTCCTTCCAGTCCCTTTTGCTTCTTCCTGCTTAATTACAGGAACTGCACAACTCCTGACATTGCACTTTTCTTTCCTCTGGATTTTGGAATAGGGGTGCATGTAGCTATCAAGACTGAGGCAGCATTAGCTCAGCTAATTAAAAAAAACGGTGGGTATTATGCTTAGGGCTTTCCTTAACAGGGCAGCAGTTGGCATTTCCCCGATTGCTCAGAAAGTGGGAAGCAGGTAGAGCTGGAAAGGCAGAGTCCTGACTGCTGGCTGTACTTCTAAGTGCAGCACTGACTAGGCGTAGATCCATGGCCACGCCTCCTGGGGTTCCTTTGGAGCTTCTACCCTTTTAGACCATCCGCTTTTCTCTCTTCCTTATGGCCCATACTGACCTATGGTCACCTCTGCTCATTGAAGACTTCGGGACTCCCCTCACAGCCTTCCTTTCCACTCCAGTCCTGCTGTCATCTTGGGTGGTTTTATGTCCACGACAAGACACTAGAGGTACCTTGGCTTCCACGTCCACCCCCATCGTCCTCCTCTAGTCCACCTCTGGCACTGATTCCCATAGTGATGCTCTGGATCTCAGCAGCAGCTGAATCGGCTTCAGCTCCAAAATGACTAATTCAGATGGAAACTTGTCCTTCTGCTCCAATGTGACCTTGGTTCCCACCCTTCTAATTTCTCTAGGATACTCAACTTTCTGCTGCCAAATCTATAGATACCATGGGTCCTGTAGCTTCCTTGCCCTCTCTTCAGCAGCATTGGCACAACTGATCATTGG
Organism: Canis lupus dingo; assembly: GCF_003254725.2. Classification (NCBI taxonomy): domain Eukaryota; kingdom Metazoa; phylum Chordata; class Mammalia; order Carnivora; family Canidae; genus Canis; species Canis lupus. Next base: position 70,331,201 of record NC_064250.1, read on the forward strand.
CTTTTCTTTGAAACACTCCTGGTCATGACACTTTAGTTTCGACTCTCTACCTTTCTGGCCCACCCCTCTCCGGCCATTCAGTAGTACTTCTTGCCTTTGCTGGTTCCTTCTACTCCACCTCATCTTGAACTGGGCCCTGTTCCCATTTCCTTTCTCACTCCTCTTGTAAGTCTCTGTTTTCACATCAGTCTCTCTGATGTGCTATTTCCCTTTCATAGAAAGTCTGTTTTCTAATATTGTTTGGTTATGCCTCCCCCCCATCCCCAAAGGAAGAAGTATTTATTACAGTAGATTAACCCAGTGGGTCTTCCTTGGACACATGAATCTAGTTGTGATGGCTTTTAAAATGTACACTGCATGTGCACCTCTGTCACTGTCAGCTCTAGATCTTCCTTCTTGATGGTGACTTTGGCCAGCTCCTTCTCCTGTTGCCTTTTGCTGTCTGGACCATCTGTCTGCAATGGTGGATATGGGCATCACCGGGTTGGATGATGCCCATCCCCTCCTCTGCAGAGCCGTGGCCAGCTTGGGGCTCTTTGGCAGCTGGTGGACTCAGTCACCAGCTGGGCTTCCCTTTCTCATTCTTCCTTCCTGAGCAGACTTGCAAGAGCTCCTCAGTTAAAATGTTGTTTCAAAGAATCAGCTACTGTTTGTTTTCTGTTTCTTAATATGTTGTAATCTTTATTTCCTTTCTAGGTTTTCGCTCCCCCTCTTTTTTATGATGTGTTCAAAGCTGTAGAATTTAGCAGTTATTTTTTTAGCAGTTTTTTATATGTTAGATATGTGGTAATACATACTACTGTTATTAAAATCTAAATATTTTGGGCAGCCCGGGTGGCTCAGCGGTTTAGTGCCACCTTCAGCCCAGAGCGTGATCCTGGAGACCCGGGATCGAGTCCCATGTCAGGCTCCCTGCATGGAGCCTGCTTCTCCCTCCGCCTCTGTCTCTCTCTGTCTCTGTCTCTGTCTCTCTCTGTCTCTATGAATAAATAAATAAAATCTTAAAAAAAAAACAGTCTAAATATTTCATTATTTCTATTTTTATTCCCTCACACTTTAATTTCTAAGCGGACGTGTTTTTAGTTTCTGTTCATGGTGTTTAATTTTGTTATTGATCAATTTGCTTTCATTGTATGGTCAGAGAATATGCTTTTTTGATATTAGCTATTTGAAATGTGATGAGACCTTTCTTTGTGATCCAGTTAGCATGTTCCATATGTTTTTAAAAGAAGGTATAAAAAAAAAAAAAAAGAAGGTATATTCTTGGGTTGCTTGGGTGGCTCTATCACTTAAGCATCTGACTCTTGTTTCACCTCAGGTCATGATCTCAGGGTCCTGAGATGGAGCTGCATTGGGCTCTATGCTCAGTGGGGAGTCTGCTTGAAGATTCTGTCCCTCTGTCCTTCCTCTGAATTCTGCACATATTTTCTGTGAGGCTTAAGGTGATGTAACTGTGTGCATGTTTGTTCAAGTTTTTTGTTGTTCAAGTTTTTAATGCTGTTCCTCTCTTTACAATATTTTAACTGTGTTATTTATCAATTTCTGTTAGTTGTGATAAGTATCTCATTATTCTGGGGACTTGGCAATTTCTCTATCATTTTTTGGTTTATATTACATTTAGAATTGGGAGTCTTTGTGAATTGTTTTTGTGCTGATATATGTACTCTTGATTGTATCTTATTTTATCCAAAATTCTGTTTTGAGGATTGGAAATCGGTTTATTAGTACTTGTATGGAATGACTTTCTTTTCCTTATTTCCAACTTATTTATGTAGTTTTTGTTTTCTATGTGATTTTTTTATCCTTTTTAAATGATTTTTATTTCATTTTTGTCTCTAACACTTTCTTCTCTTGTCTCCCTCTCTCCCCTACCTACTTTCCTTGTGTCAGGAATCTCGGTCATTATTTTGTTTGTTTTATTTTTAGTAATCTCTACATCTAATTTGGGGCTCGAACTAACGACCTCAGAGATGAAGAGTTGTATTCTCTTCTGGCTGAACCAGTGGGGTGCCCTAGGATCTTCACTGCCCTCACACATCTCCCCTGGCACCAGGCAGGCCTCTGACTGGCCCCCTGCTATGCCTGTGCTCCCCTCTATCTTATTCTCTATACAGTAGCCAGTGTGGTCTTTAAAAAGTGAATCTGATTGTCACTACAGCCTCAAATCTTTCAGTGGTTTGAGTTGCTTTCAACATTGAGAACAAAATGGCTAACGTGGCCTGCTACCAGGCCTCGCACAAGCTGGCCCCTGCTTGTCCTCTCTTTCTTTCGCTCTATCGTTCTGATGCACTGCCTTCCTTTGGACTCCTCTGTCCACACTTTCTTACCCTTCTTGCTGCAGATTTTGATGTGCTGTTTCCCTTTCGTAGAAAGTCCTCCCATTCCCCACCCCTTCTCCTGTTAATTCCTACTCCTGTGCATCTTAGCTTCTATGTTGTTTTTTTGCCCAAGCCTTTTACCCTGACCCCTAGACAAGGTCAGGTCTCCTCTCCCCCTCTGCTGGGTCATCTCTCTAGCACATGTCACAGTGAAAATAAAGTAATTTGAGTTAAGTATCCTTGCTCTCCCCACCACCTAAACTAGGTTACTGGCTCAGGAGGGCTGATTTTCTCCGTTTCATTTTTGAGCTCCCTGTATCTGGCTCCTGCTTTTGGTGTGTTACAGGCACTCTGAATATGCAAATGAATGGATACTGTGTAAGTGACTTGTCGCTTGTTTAGTGACAGTGGGAAAATTGGTGTGATAAGCGTGTCTTGTATATGGTTGGTTTTTGGTTACATGTTTTTAAATGAATCAGTTACTGATCTTTCTCATTATGTTTTGTGAGATAATGCATTTAGAGTACAAACGGTTGTGTGTACCCCATCTCTTCCCTGACTCTATCCCTCTTCTCTACTGTCTCCTACACGTACCTTACCTTAGCACTGGCAGCCAGTGGAGGCATGGGAGGAAATTGAGAAATTTGTTCATTTTTAAAAGTTTTCTTATGGGCACCTGGGTGGCACAGTTAGTGGCCAGCTCTTGATTTCAGCCCAGATTGTGATCTCAGAGTTGTGAGATCGAGCCCCACGACTTTGTCTTCGACTTTGTTGTCAGACTCCGTGCTTAGAGGGGGTCTGCTCCAGCATTCTCTCTCTACTTCTCCCTGGCTTGTGTGTGTACCCTCCCGTCTCTCTGAAATGGATAAATAAATCTTAAAAAAAAAAAAAAAAGTTTTCTCAGAGGGGCATCTGGGCTGGCTTGATCAGTAGAGTATATAACTGTTAATCTCTGGGTCAGCTTCAAGCCCCATGTTGGGTGCCAAGCCTACTTAGAAAAGGTGTGTGTGTGTGTGTGGGGAACGCCTGACTGGCTCAGTCAGAAGAGCATGCAACTCTTGATATTGGGGTTATGAGTTCAAACCCATGTTGGCTGTAGAGATTACTTAAATAAAAATTTAAAAATATATTAAAAATAATATAAGTTTTCTTTTATTACTAGTAAGTTTGCTTTGTAGGAATTTGTCTCATTGGCGGCACTGAAAAGGAAAGTTTTTTCCCACTACAGTTCAAAGTAGGGTATGTTTATGGTAGAAAATTTGGAAAATTCAAAGAAGAAAAAAAAACCTCATATCTGGCAACTGTTAATGTTTTGTTATTTTTTCTGCTAGTCCTATTTTGGTGCTCTGTTACACCTTTTAAACATAACTTAGGGGCAGCCCGGGTGGCTCAGCGGTTTAGCACCGCCTTTAGTCCAGGGCGTGAACCTGGAGACCCGGGATCGAGTCCCACGTCGGGCTCCCTGCACAAAGCCTGCTTCTCCCTCTGTCTGTGTCTGCCTCTCTCTCTCTCTCTCTCTCATGAGTAAATAAATAAAATCTTAAAAACAAACAAACAAACAAACATAACTTAGGTCCCTGCAGTGTAGATGCTCATTCAGTATTTAAAAAATTAACCCAGGTATGGATTCTTTTTTAACTTTAAAATCTCCAAAAAAAAATCTCCTACAGCTTCCTATTTTGGAATGCAGATAAACATTGCTTTTTGTTAATGGTGTTCATAACCTATTTTAGAGTGGTTGAGCTTTGTATGAAGGTGTGACTTTTTTTTTTTTTTTGAAATGAACCTATGAGGTCATTGGGCTAAATTGGAGTCGCCAATGACTTCTTTCTTTTTCTCAGTGTACTTCCAAACCTTTAGTAAAGGCTTGTAGCTCTGCCTTAAAATATATCTGGATCACTTCCCACCTCCACCATTATCTCCCCAACGTAAGGAAGCATCATTCCTCACTTAGACTAGGGTGGTTTCCAAGTGGGCTCCCTGCTTCTACCCATACCTTTTACAATCTCTTCTGATGGCAGCCAGAATGACATTTAAAACAATATAGGTCAGATCATATTTTTCCAGTGCTGAAAAATTTCTAATTCTTTTTCATGTCACTTAGAACAAGATCTAAATTCATTATTAGGATATGGTGCCTTCTTTCTCCCAAACCCCCAGGGTGATTTGCTACCACACTCTCCCTTACTCCCTCCATTCTTTTCCTTGAAGAGGAGCCCAGCGACCCTCATGAATCTCACTTGTACTTTCCTCTAACTAGAATCCCTTCCCTGACCAGCCACAGGGCTGAGTCTCTCACTTCTTCAAATCTCTGCCCAAACACGATCCTGTCAAAGAAGCTTTCTGTTACCCTACCTAGAAATGCACTACAGTCACTCTTCTACTCTCAGTGTCTGACTCCCTTGCCTGGCCTTACCACTCTCTGATACTCATTTGATTACTTTATTACTTACTAGAGGGCTTCTAAAACACAAAAGAAGAGGGCTTTACTGTCGTCATTGCTGAAACTCCAGTGCCTAAAACAGTGCTTGGCACATATAGTAGAACTCAATAAATGTTGACTGAGTGGATAGTGAAAGGAATTTATCTCAAGTAACTTAGTATGAAAATCTTTATTTAGGATGTAGGTGTTATGACTTCTCATAGCATATTTTATTTTTCATTTATTATTATTATATTATTATTGTTTTTAAATTTTATTTTTAAAGTAGACTCCATGCCCATCATGGGGCTTGAACTCACAACCCTGAGATCAAGAGTCACATGTTCTACCCACTGAGCCAGCCAGGTACCCCGGGCATATTTTATTTTTAAAATAGGTAATAAATTCACATGGTTCAAAATTCAAAGGACCTGCAGTGAAAAGTTTCTTATAGCCTGTCCCCTAGCCACCCTCTTCCCCTTCTCAGAAGTAACCAGTATGAAATTCTTGTGTTTATTTCCAGAGATGGCCTATGGTTCTATATAAAGAATCAGAAATCTATATTCCTTCCTTTAAAAAAAAATGCAAATTTTAGCATCACATAGTTTTTGCACCTTGTTGTTGTTTTGTTTTACAGAATGCATTTTGAAGATTATTCTTTGTCAGTTTGTAAAGAGCTTCTTTATTTTGTTAATAGCTACACAATACCCCATTATAAGAATGTACAATACTTCCCCCTTTGATGGACATTGAAGTTGTTTCTAGTCTTTAGCTATTACAAACCATGCTACAATAAATAACCTTGTACATGTATCATTTTGCCATGTTCCTAGTATTTCTGAGGAGTAAATTCCTGAGTAGAATTGCTAGGTCAAAGAACATGTGCATTTGTAATTTTGATAAACATAGTCACATTGCATTTCACAAGTTGTGCCGGTTAATACCTCTGGCATAACATACTATTGTTTAATCTTTGCCAGTTTGAGATATGAAAAATAATATAACACTGTAATTTTGTGTTTCTTGTACTGTGAATTGTCATTTCATATATTTGAGACTTTTTTTACATATCTAACATATCTTTTTTAACTGAAGTGTAGTTTATGTATTATGCTATATAAATAAAATATATAAAATATATATAAAATATATAAAACTGTTGTGTTTCAGGTATATGCATTTTCTTTTCTGTGAGTTGTCCATGACCTGTATCCATTTTTCAACTAGGAATTTGGTCCTTTTATGTAAAATAGCGCTTGATCTGTGATTGGAGTGTCAGCATTTGGTTCCATTTGTCAATTGTGTTCTGATTTTGCTCATGGTAGATTTTCTAGGTATGCTTATTTTTGTTTTCATAGGCAGTTGTATTAGTCTGTTCTCTTATAGTTGTGGGTTTGGGACAATTTTATCTTTAAAGATCCTCATGGTTTCTTCTTGTACTTTTGAGGTTTCACTGTTTATATTTAATGTCTCTTTGATATTGCTGAAATTTATTCTGATACAAGATCTGGGATGGGGTTTCAAACTCATTTTTTTGTTTTTCTTTCCTGGAACAATCCTAGGATTTCCTGATCTGTTCTTTATGGAAAATAATCTGTCAGCAATTTTCTGCTGAACTTTGAGTGATAAAAGGCAGTGCACCATGATGTCCTATGTGTTTTTTCAATATAAGTCATGGTTATCTGTATCTTACCACTGTTGACCTAAAAATACAGACTGAAATACAGTCTGTTTGTGAGCACTGTTTTGAAACAAATTTTTCTAGAATTCTCAGATGGTAAATAAAAATTGATTAGGTAGTAATAATAGATGCAGTGATAGCTAATTAACAATATGGTCTATACTTAGGGAGCTCATTCAGTAACTTATGAAATATGACATTTTCCTCTCTTATTTGAATGAATCCTATTTGAGGTCTCTTAGTGCCCTTGATTAATGCTTGGTAACACCAAATTAATAAATGGTAGGCTCCAATGGGGCTTGATTCTCATATCTGTTTCTCATGGCTAGTGATCCCTTTTCTGGGCCATCATCTTATGGAATGAGGGTTCTGAAGGTCCTGGCTGTTGTGAGAAAGGGTACTTTGGGCCTTTGCACCACAATCAATGATGGGCTTTCACTGCTTTTGCTGTTTTCTTCCCAGTTTCATGCCGCTTAGCCTGGCCTTACCTACTGTCCCATCTGTGCATGTAGGTACCATTTTCACATGTGGTTAACTTTTCCAAGAGTTGTAATAGCTCACTTTACTCTAACCATCAAATCTAAGTTGAGCCTAGTAAGAAAGTTAGCTTATGAATGACTTCTTCAAAGCCTGTCAGTTCTTGGAGCACCTAGGTGGTGCATTTGGTTGGGTGTCTGACTCTTGGTTTTGGCTCAGGTTGTGATCTCAGGGTTCTGAGATCAGCTTCCTGTTGGGCTCTGCACTCAGTGCAGTCAGCTTGAGATCCTCTCTCCCTTTTCCTTTGCCCTTCCTGCTCGTGGGCATTCATTCTCACTCTCTCTCAAATAAATATTTATTTTTTTAAAAGATTTTATTTATTTATTAAAAAAAAAAGATTTTATTTATTCATGAAAGCCACAGAGAGAGAGAGGCAGAGACACAGGCAGAGGGAGAAGCAGGCTCCATGCAGGAAGCCCTATGTGGGACTTGATCCCAGTACTCTAGGATCATTCCCTGAGCCAAAGGTGGACGCTCAACTGCTGAACTACCCAGGAGTCACTTAAATAAATCTTTAAAAACAATTTTGTCGGTTCTTGTGATGAGTTTCTTCCATGCTTGGCCGAGCTGACATCTTGATGTCCCTGCACACTTCTTGTGTCTGTTTCTCTGTTTTGATTTTCTTTCAAGCACCATTTCCTACCTTTCTACTTGACTATAGCATTGCCTAGGTATTTGACTTCTTACATTTACAAAAACAGGCTCCTCTTCCTTTTCTCTACACTTTGAGCAGTGGTTCTCTTATGTGAGGTCTGTCACCAGCAGCATCAGCGTGTCTTCAGAACTTGTGGGGATGCAGATTGTGGGGGCCCACTCTAGACCAGCTGACTCAGAAATACTGGGGGTGGGGCCCTGCAATCTGTTTAACTAGTCAGTGTCTCTGATGTACTGAAGTTTGAGAGCCACTACTTTATGGGATCTAATTCAAGGCTCTCTCTGTACAGTAAACACTCAGTAAATGCTTATTGGCTATTTAATATGTAGATCACATTAATAGCCATTGATTACTTTGTATATCATTACAGCTGCCATTTATTGAACACCTACTCTGTGCTGGCACTTAACTAGGTGCTTTCACATATGTTGTTTCACCCGGAGACACTTTGTAAAATAACTAGTGGTGTTTTCCACTTCAGACAAGAAGGGAGGCTGGCTCTAAGGAGTGAGGTACCTTGCCAAGGCTACACAGCTGGAAAGTGACACAGGAGAGCTGTCAGGCTCTGAAGCACACACACTACCTTTCTCGTAAATCCTTTTTCCCACAGAGTGCATGTGACTGTGTGGTTGCTATTTGGTCACATAACAAATTATGGTAATACCCATATTTCTGGATTTCCTCATTGTATTCTTTTTTTTTTTTTCCTTAAGATTTTATTTTTAAGCAATCTCTACCCCCAAGGTGGGGCTTGAACTCATGACCCTGAGATCAGGAGTCTCAAGCCCTACTGACTGAGCCAGCCAGGTGCCCCCCACCCAACATTATATTCCTAATCTACTGAATAACATCTGTTTTTTGTTGTTGTTGTTGTTGTTGTTGTTTTGTTTTTTAATAGAAATAGGCTGGGATGCCTGGGTGGCTCAGCAGTTGAGCATCTGCCTTTGGCTCAGGGCGTGATCCCAGAGTTCTGGGATCGAGTCCCACATTCGGCTCTCTTCAGGGAGTCTGCTTCTCCCTCTGCCTGTGTCTCTGCTTCTCTCTTTCTGTGTCTCTCACGAATAAATAGATAAAATCTGAAAAAAAATAAAATCTTTTAAAAAATAGGCTATTTTATTTCCTTTTTCTAATATGTATTTACCTATAGTCTGTCAGAGAAGCAGGAGGTATGAGAGACTTTGACATCATAGTCCATCCTCCATAGATTCACATATCTAGCCCTCACATAATATGTGCCACTTGGTAGTTTTGTCTCAGAAATTTACTTTTATTAAGGTAAAGTTGGTATACTTAACAACAGTTCTCGCCACTGAACTTATATTTACAACTTCGAAAAATTAAGCTACGTTGAATTTGGTAAAATCTTAATTGGTTGGAAAAAAATCTTAATTTGCTGGCTTTGCTTTAGTCCAGCTGCGTTATGAAAGTGAAATGAATAAGTATCAGCAAAGGGAGCACTGCTGTGACCCAGGGGACAGTTGTCATCTCTGGTGATGGGAGAGGGCTTGTCATTTAGGTTCTGTGTGCTCGCTCTTCTCTCTTTGACCCCCCCCCCCCAACATCCCCCACACCCACATTTCTGGACAGGCAACTCAATAGAAAAATACATTTATCTTTAAAATGCCTCTGAGGAATCCCATGATTTTTTTTTTTTTTGTAAAGATTTTATTTATTCATTCATGAGAGAGACAGAGAGAGAGGCAGTGACACAGGCAGAGGGAAAAGCAGGCTCCCTGCAGGGAGCCTGATGTGGGACTCGATCCCGGGACTCCAGGATGATGCCCTGGGCTGAAGGTGGGTGCTAAACTGCTGAGCCACCCAGGGATCCCCCCATGCTTGTTTCCGTGCTCACTGTACCCCTGGTTTGAATGCATTTAGCAAGTATAAATTGATGTCATTTACTTAATAATGGTAATAGCTGATGATAGCGCATACTTACATAAGCATGTTGTGTTGGCTCTACTCTGACCACTTACATACTGTCACTCCTAGTCTTCAAACACTGTATGTGGTAGAACTACTGTATTATCCTTATTTTCCCATTTTGTGGAAACAGTAGTGCAGAAAGGCAAATAACTTGTCTAAGCTTACAAGGCCGGGAATGCAGAACCTGAGTCGGACCCACACATCCTGGCTCCATAGTCTGTGCTCTTAACGCTCCTCAAAATGTAATGTAGGTTTTCAACCAGAATTTCTCTGAAATGTTTTACTTTATACTTTTGATATGGTATACTATTCAGTGTTTTTGTTTTTCTGGGTTAGGACCTGTGTGGAGGATGGAATGGCCATGTGAGTTCACACAGAGAAATAATTCAGGTCCCTGAAAAATCTTAAATAATTGAGTTGTTTGCCAGGTTCTCAGGCAGGAGACATGTGTCCTGCAATGTGGGCAGGTGGCCTTCTGGCCGGGGACTCTGTGGGCTTGAATACCAGCCTCCTAGCACCTTACCCTGGCTGGCTCTTTCTGCTTTGCCATGCTCTTCCTCCTTTGGGTCCTTGAGTGTGCCATGGTTCCTTGCTGCCCAACCTTCATGCATGTGGCTTGAGGTCCAAGGACTTTGTACTTGGATTTGCTGTAGATAGACAATAAGGCATTTGGGAGTGTTATGTTGTGTGTCTCTTCAAATTTAAAGATAAATCTAGTTGAAGTACTCTGTGTGGAGGAGAGATCAGAGATCTTTCCATACCACCCTAGGCTAGACTTTTAGTTTGTAGCCACAGGTGATACTTATGGGACTGACTGGTATTTGGAGTCTCAGCTTTTGTCATAACCAGATGCACCATCAAGCTGAGCTGCAGGCTGGTATTTCTTAGCTTTCGGTATCTTTGCAGCCCAACTTAAAACTACTGCCTGTTGTGCCATCCTTTTGTATTTGCATGCATCCCTGCTAGCCAGAACTTTATTAGTGGGCAATGGCTCTGCTGCAAAGGGAGGACTTTCCAGAAGGCAGTCAGGAGGTTTGGAAAGAGCTGTGGGAGTGGGCTTTGGCCTTAGTTGCTCAGGACATAGACAGCCAGCTTGAAAACTCTGAATTAATCAAGAAGCAAACTGCTCCTTTCTCAGCCAAGGGAAGGCTGGCAGCGGTTCGAATTTACCTGTGAACTTTGCACCAGCTAAATGAGTGTCATTGGGTTTATGCTAAACTTAATGAGTTTTGCAGAGTCCTTGTATTTCTTTATATTATAAATACTAGAATTTCAAGTTCTGACAGTTACTGTTTGATGTAGAAGCAAGAATGCCACAGGTGAAAGAAAGGAAGACAGAAGTGAGGGCTTTAGGTTTGGTTATTCTGTGCTTTCTCCAAGTTGCCTGGGATTAGCCCACATACCCGGAATAGGCCCAGAGCTCCAAGGTCAGCTGCCATGTGAATCGATGATACTATTTTAGGCAGTTTACATCTTTGGTCTTAAGTTGCAGCATCTTGAAAGCAAATGTGGCTTTTTAAAAATCACCACTTTTAGCTCTCTCTTCCAATTCCGTGAATGTGAGTCTTAGGTTACCTACCTTATAATATGAGACTGTTGTGTATAGGGATCTGTTACAAAATTATTCACACTGGGAAATAAGTTGCTTCTTCAATCCATTTCTTTGTGAAGGGATTTATATTTAACTTTTTAAGCTACTAATTGCACATTTTTAATTATGTATTTGATTACATGAGATAATGAATGATAAGTGGAGTGGAGCAAAAGTGCAGTTGTTGCCAAGTGTTAACTTTTGGGTTATGGTTGATTCAGCCCTGGGTGTGGAGCTTCTTAATCAGTTACAAACTGGTTGGCCTGCTAACCTACATTTAAAATACAGTGCTGTCCCCATTTAGACTATGAAATAATACTGTCCCTATTGAGCCTAATAGTTTTATTTCAGGCCTCAGAGATCTTAATTTTTAAATGCTAAAATATTTTAAAATACTAAATATTCTGAAATCAGAGAAATGAATTCCACCGTGTTACTCTTAGTTTCTTCTGGATTAAGGATAATTTACAACTGAGTTTTCCTGAAATATCTAGAAGAGCTTGGGATGATGATGAATTCTCAGTTCAATTCTTGTGAGAAAGATAGGGATTCAATTTGGAATTTACATTAGAGCAAAAATTAGGAGATAAACTTGGAACAGATCAGATTTCCCAAAGAGGACTGGAGACAAGTTATCTTTATTTGCCACTGTAGCAAATTAGGAACACACAGCGAGCCTTCTCACACTGTGGTGCTGTTTGAAGAGTGGAACAGTAGAAGCAGCTATGGCCTCCTTACTTGTCCTCTGAATGGTTGGCTCCTTTAAAGAATTTTCCTGTCCTTTCTCATCTCATTGAGTGACATCACTGGTGCCACAGAAACATTAATAACAGACTCCAGCAGTCCTAATTGGCGTGAAATTTATGATTTGTCTAGTTCAAAATATATCATCACCTGCTGGTGATATATCATCCTGTTCATGCATTTACTCGATAGAACAGTAAGATTTATTTTATGGTGAATTTTACTGTTTACAAGGCACGTATTTTTCTGTGATCTTGTGCTAAGCCATGACATGCTTTTAAGCTACTTAGAATAATTTTGAAAGAGTTTTAGTGGTTTTTGGCCTTTTTTTTTTTTTTTTTTTTTTAAGATTTTATTTATTCATGAGAGAGAGAGGCAGAGACACAGGCAGAGGGAGAAGCAGGCTCCATCCCGGGTCTCCAGGATCACGCCCTGGGCTGAAGGTGGTGCTAAATCGCTGAGCTAGCCGGGCTGCCTGTGTTTGTTTGTTTGTTTGTTTAAAGAAATTACACAAATAACATATAATTATTGATGAAAAGTTAGAAATTAAGATACACAAAAAGTTATCACCTAAATACTACTGCCAAACCTTTAATAACATTTAATAGTTTGATGCCTATCTTTTCAAAATTTTTGGTGCAAATATATACATATAAATAAATGTATATTCCAAAAGGAATTATACTTTATAATTATGGAAAATTTCCAGCTTACAGGACAGTTGAGAGAATGGTGTAGTGGACTTCCATACCCCTGTCTCCCAGCTTCACCACTTGTCAGCATCTGGCCAGTCTCACTTCATTGATTCCATCACCCTTCCTGCATTATTTTAAGGCAAATCCCAAACATCGTATCGTCTGTATTTTATCCATGATACATGGACTCTTCTGAGAAATAAAGCCACGATTTTCACACGTAAAAACTTACATTTGAATATAGTCTGTCCTTTGACAGATTCATAAATACTCTGTGTAGTTTCTTGATTCATAGGATCTTATTGTTATTAACTTTTTAATTTGAAATAATTATAGATTCGTAGGAAGTTTCAAAAAAATGTGAAAAACCCAGTTTTTCCCAATGGTAATATTTTGCATAACTTATAGTACAGTATCAAAGTCAGGAAATTGACATTGGTGCAATCCACAGAGCTCATTCAGATTTCAGCAGTTTCAGATTCGTGTGTGTGTGTGTTTCTGCACAATTTTGTCCCATTTGTAGATTCATGTAATCACTACCACAAACTTTTTTTTAAGACTTTATTTATTTGGGGGTGGAGAGAGAGAGCATGAGCAGGGAGATGGGCAGAGGGAGAGGGAGACTCCCCACTGAGCAGGGAGCCTGATGATGGGGCTCCATCACAGAACCCCGAGATCATGACCTGAGCTGAAGGCAGATGCTTAACTGACTGAGCCACCCAGGTGCCCCACAAATAAACGTTTTATAGTTGGCTTACATATATTTTCAAACTTCCAGACAAGGACCACACGTTGCATTTAATGTACATGCCTCTTAAGTTTCTCTTTTGTAAAAATTACTTTGCTGTATTTTCACTCTTACAGAAAAGTGACAAGAATAGTACAGAGAACTCCTATATATCTGTCACCCAGACTAATTGGTTCTCATTTGCCCATTTATCATTTGTGTGCTCCCTTCCCTTTCTCGTGTGTGTGTATAGTGTATATCATTTGAGACTAGTTTGTAGACAATGTACCCATTTATCCATATAAACTTCAGTTCCTGTTTGCTGAAAACAAGAATTTTCACTTCTATAACCACAGAACATTTATCAAAATCAGAAATAAAACATTATCTAATCAACAGTTCACATTAAGATTTTACCAGTTACCCTAGTGCTGTCCCTTAAAAGCCATTTTCCCCTGGTTGAGGACCTGGCCAAGTTCAAACATGGCAGGCTCTTCAGTCTTGTTCATTGTGGACCTGTTCCTTAGCCTTTTGTTTTCATGATCTAGACATTTTTAAAGGTTCAGACCACAGTTATTTTGTAGAATATCTGTCCATTTGGATTTGTCCGATTTTTTTCATGATTAGATTCATGGTCTGCATTTTGGGGGGTACCACAGAATTGATGTGTCCATCGCAAGGCAATTTGTCAAGAGGCACATGATGCTGATTTGTCCAGTACTAGTAGGTAAATTCATGTGAGCCTTGATTAAAGTTGTATTTACTAAATTAATCTGTTGTAAAGTTCCATTTTTCTCTTTGTAACTGAGATGTAATTTGTGAGGGAACACTTTGAGCCTACTATATTTCCTGTTGCTCTTGAAACCTTCCTTCATCCATTAGTTTTAGCATTCATGGATGATTTTGGCTGAATGATTTATTATTGTATTGCAGTGATGGTTGTAAATGGTGATTTTCAAACTCCATTACTCTTTGTACACTTATTAGGTGTTAGTCTACTGTAAGGAGAAGCTTTCTTCATTTATTGATATCAGTATGAACTCAGATTCTTTATTCAACGACAATTCTGTAGTATCATTTTGATACTTATTTTTTATTTTTTCCTAAGTAATTTCCCAACATGGGGCTCAAACTTACAGGCCCAAAATGAAGAGTCGTGTGTTCTACTGACTCACCTACCCAGGTGCCCCTCATTTTAATGTTTTTCCTGCCCCCATCTTTGCCTCATGGTAGCTCCTTTTGCCCATTGAGGCTTTGATAGCTTTCTTGCTCAGAGGTACAAAAAGTTGTTCCAAATTTATCTTGTTCATCTTTGCCCCATACCTGATATATCAGGTTCCAGGAGCCTTGGTGACTTTGAGTGGCAAATACCATTTGAGCTATACTCTAGGCAATAGGAATTGCTAATCTGGTGTTGTTTCTATACCTTTTTACTGGACAGAGTTAGAAAATGCTTCTATTTTATTTATTTATTTATTTTAATTTTATTTATTTAGAAAGAAGACACATGAGTTCGTATTGGTCTTTCCTAATCAAATCGAAGATGGAACGATTTTACATTTATTCCTCATATGTGCAAAGTCTCAGCTTCTAATGACATTCACAATGAGCTTTTTGGCCTTCTTCTATAAGATATATTTAAAACAACAATACACTAATGTTACTAAAATATGATTACGGTGTGAATATGATTTTAGATTTCTTTCAATTTTTCTGTCTTTAGAATCTTATTTTTTATTGTTTCATTTTTCCCACTTAATATAGCATGTAACATCCTTCTTTGCTAGTAAGTATCTTCATTTTAAATGGCTACATGATATATTTACCCATTTCCTTTTTGGAGCACAAAAGATGTTAATGTTTCATTATAAGCAAAGTTCAGTTGGCTGCCTTTGTACATGTGCTTGCTCATTAAATTTTCTTTTTAAGAATAGCATACGGACAGAAATGTATTTAATTGTTAATTTTTCACAAAGTAGGATCAACCCCAGATTAAGGAACAGCATTCCTGGCCACCCAGAACTACCTCCCCTCTGGCCCTTTCCCCACACTCTTCAGTGGTAACCACGGTCCTCACTTTTAGCATCACAGATTAGTTTTCCTTACTTTTGAACTTTAAGTAGAATTATTTAGCGTATGCTTCTTTTATATTTGGCTTCTTTCAAGATTATTTTTCAAAGTTTGTCCATATTTGTTCTCAGTGCAGATATTCCATGATTAGTATTCCATGTAGAGCCCACTGTTTAGCTGGACTCCTGTTCCTGGACATTTGTGTTGGGCCAGTTTGGGGCTATTACAGATTACACACTTGAAAAAATAAATTCTAAGGAGGCATTCCTAGGAGCTGAATTTGTGTTTAAAGGAAGGAGGGCTTTTGCTACATGCTGTCAGATTGCCCTGCATAAAGGCAGAGCCGGCTTTATAACTCCTTCACTGGTGAGGTGAAGCCAGCCTCTCCCCATTCCTGTTTGTGCCAGTTTTACTGGTCCATATTTTGAAACTAGCCACTATTGCATTACTATGCTTAAGGCAGCTTATGGTACATTTCAGGTGCCTAGAAAAGCTTTCTTTAATCTGGTAGGGGAAAAAAAACATCAGAAATGTCTGCGTGGGGCAGCCCGGGTGGCTCAGCAGTTTAGCGCCACCTTCAGCCCAGGGTGTGATCCTGGGGACTCAGGATCAAGTCCCATGTCAGGCTCCCTGCATGGAGCCTGCTTCTCCCTCTGCCTGTGTCTCTGTCTCTCTCAATCCCTCTCTCTTTCTCTCTCTCTCTCTCTCTCTCATGAATAAATAAAGAAAATCTTTTTTAAAAAAGGAAAAATGTCTGAGTGGCTATTACTGAGGTGTCTTTTAAGACAGTTATTCCCTTAAAATTTTGGATTAGTTGGGGAGATAAGTCATACAGGACAAGTAACAGTGTAAGTGCCAAGTGAATAGTTCTGGGGATGCTATAAAAGTGCAGGTGATGGAGAGGTCAGAGCCTTTCCTCGTGATAGTATTGAGAGCAGGTCAGCTCTGTTGCTCTCGTCCAGCCGAGGCTACTTTCTTCAGCTGTGCTCTGACTGGAATAGAGACAAACTCTTTGAATTCCAGAAGCCAAATAGAATATTTTGGCCACGTGTTCTAGTGGCTCATCTCCTTTCACTGTGTAAGATAAGTTTAATATTCTCTCATTCTCTCTAGCTGTCTTCCTTCCTATTTGAAAACACAACAATGTACTGACTCTAGAGTGCTGTCATTTGATATCTAATTACTGCCACACATCAGTGGCATTTTAAAAAATGTCTTATGTTACAGTGGAGTCTGGGTGGCTCAGTCGGTTAAGTATCCAATTCTTGGTTTTTGGCTCAGATCATAATCTTGCAGTCATAAGATCGAGCACAGCATTGGGCTCCCCACTCAGTGTGGAGTCTGCTCTGGATTCTTTTTCCAGTGCCCCTCCATGCTTTTGCACATGTATACACATGCGTGCACTCTTTCTCTCTCAAATAATGTAAAATAAAATCTTAAATAAATAAATAATTTTGTATGTTACAGATTCAAGTAGTTCACTGTTCCAGTTGAGTTTGAGTGATTGCAAAATTAGCAGCTTGATGTGGTTTAAAATACAGTTCTAAGCTCAGTGAAATGGGCTGGTCACCTCTGCTCCCTGAGCCTCAGTTTTTCAGTAGGATGGGGAAATGATTGCTGGGAAGTGGCAGGGCTGCTACACAATAGGGGATTTATAGTATTTCTTACTGAAAATGGGAGCTACTCTTCAGATTGCTTAGATTACAAAGCAACCTGAATCAGAAAATTTAAACATCAGCTCTGTGCTGTGCCAACATCATAAGCTCATGGATCGTCTCACTGTCAGGAAGATAGTAATATAGTAGTTAAGCAGCATGGGGGAACCACTCATTCCTTGGAATGGTTTGCAGTTCACCATTGTCACAACACTGTTAGGTCCTAGGATTCCTTCCCAAGCCCCTTTAAGAGGGAACTTAAAAAAATTATTTTCTAAGAATGCAAAATGAGTATCTTTTGCAGAAATAAAACATTTTGCCTTTTCTTCCATGTGGGATGTTAGTATAGGAATGCATATTTTATAAATATTTAACAGATTTAATTTAAAAAATAGGTCATTTGAATATGTCAGCATTTTAATGTACTGAGATCTGATGTTAGAATGTGTGCAAACTGAATTTATCTAATGTGTATTCATAGTTTCTCCCTAATGAAGAAGTCAGTGCTCTGTTAGCCTGCAGGATGCACCACAAACAGCCATCCAGAGTATTTCTCAGGGTGGGAAGAGGCTTCACCTGAACGTAGCATTCCATTCAACAACATGAGGAGTTGAAGAGGTGGCAGTTTAGCGGCTTATTAAGTTTGGTTTTTAAAAACCAAAAGAGGAGTCAGTTTTCCATAGCAAACCGTTTTTAAGTGACAGGCTGCCTTGGGGGAAGAAATGACTCGGGATAGCAGAAGCTGGTTGTTTCAGCTGGTCTTTGGCTCGCAGTGCTGGGCCGCAGGAGGGGATGCAGCAAATCACCTCGGTCCTGCTTCCTCCCCCAGAGAGGGCATCTTCCCTGTTCCTTCAGGAAGTCTTTTTTTGGATTACAGTTAGCAGTTCCCCAGATTGTTGCTGTGAAAGTTCAGTGAACATATTTTAAACCTTCTGTGACTGGGCACCTCTTCCCATTCTGGAATGACCACCAGGTGGGCACTTTGTCTTTTACACCTCATCTGCCTATATTCTGATGATGTCTGGCTCGTTGACCTTCCCTGCTCTCTCCCTGCAGGGAACTCTCGGCCACTTCTCACATCCTGGCTGCTGCAGCCAGGTACCCAAGAGGAGCTCTGAGATGCAGGTGGTGGGTACTCATTCCGGGGCCAGAGCCCAGCAGATGCATGCTAGCAAGTGACATACTGCTGATTTGTTTTTAGTAATGGGAAGGGGTCCAATGTGTCCGTGCAGGTGGGGGTATGTGCTGTGTGTCTGAGGAGGGAGGAATGGAAGCTAAGGGAGGGAAACTGCAATCTTGTTTTGGAAAATTACATTGAAAGGAAAACATGCCCTCGACTTGGTTTCTGCTATTATCTTTCTCCAGGAAATTTAGGACAGGAAGAGCGATCTGTTTTCCTTATTTATATTTCTTTGAAGGTGTAATGAATGATGAGAATTTTCAAAGCCTGTCTATGATAAGCAGCAAATCCTTATGTATGCAGAAGGAGAAATACAAGTTACAAAGAGGAGAACTAACTTTCCCAAGTGCCTTTGAAGTGCCAGGCATTATGCTCGGGACTCTAGCCTGTAACTCCATTTTAATAAAACAGCTGTGCGAGCTAAACACAGTGAGAAGGTAGGTCTGGAATCTGGGCCTCACTGATCAGGGCTGGACTATTTGATTCCCACTTGGGCAAGAGTGGGCACCTGGAGTCACACAGTGATGGGATTTCAGCTCTAGCTTCCTCTCACAGCAGCCTAGCTCACCTGGAAGGAGCGCAGGGGCTGGCATTGGGACCGGCTGGACTCCACTGTTTGCCTCTTGACAGCTGATTCTGTTTCCCTGTTTATAAAACACAAGTGTCAGTAGTCCTCAGGGCACAGGTTTGTAACAAGAGCCAGAAGAACCAATGCGCAAAGGTGCTTTGTAAACTGTAAAGTGATGTACCAGTATTTGCTAGCAGAGATTGTTTTCTTTCACAGATGGGTAACCAAGAAGGCATTAGTTGTTAGTCAGGATTTTGGTAAGCAGAAGGATCACACATTTGCTTTTATGTATGTCTGGCTAGGGGACTTTTTCTTCCATTTTCGGAATTGTTTCATTTTTGCAATAAATATTGCTGATACCATTTATATGCCAGGCCTTCTATTAGGTGTGGGAGATAGAGTGGTAAATAAGGCAGAAGAGTTTCTGTCCTTTTTGAAACACTGAAACTGTACAATAGATTCATATTTTTTTCCCCTACTGGGATAAGAGATTCCATACCTGATTGACTCCTTTACTACCCCTGATACATATTTTAAAATCAGTGTTAGACTCTTTAAATACTGTTTGTGCCAATTATGCAGGTATTTTGGGTGTAGCTGAAGAAACCATGAGGAAGATGGCTTGTGTGGGTGTTTCACACAACCAGCCTGTTTTGTTTCTGCTTCAGAGCAGGTAGGTTGTACTGTAGAGTTGGTGTCTGTGTCATGCCTTACAGCTGATTGATCAGAATGCTAAACTGTTCACCTGCATGTGTGGTATGGGCATGAAGATGTTTGAAAATTGCTGTTTGGTATTTTTGTCACTGGAACCAGGTTATTTTCCACCGTGGTAAAGAACTTTTCGGTTAGGGATGCTTGGGTGGCTCAGTGGCTGAGCGTCTGCCTTTGGCTCAGGATGTGATCCCGGGGTCCAGGATCGAGTCCCACATTGGGCTCCCTGCAAGGAGCTGCTTCTCCCTCTGCCTGTGTCTCTGCCTCTCTGTGTGTGTCTCTCATGAATAAATAAATAAAATCTCTTAAAAAAACACACACACACACACATTTTGGTTGAATAGTATATTGAACTTTGTTCACAGAGTGAACATATCTCAGTGGACAGTCTCCTTTCTGTTTGCACCAGGATCAGAAAGCTTCAGCACTTCCCCAGGATGACCAGCTAGTGGTGGGCCAGCCCCAGACTGTGGGCTGCTCCCTTTGCTTGCACTGGAGACCCCAGGCCTGACTAGGTGGAAAGTCCCCGCCACCCCCACCCAAAGACTAGAATGGTCTGTGTAATGTGGTTTATTTTGGATCCCAAGTCTTAAAGAAGGACTCCAAATGTTCCCTTTCTTTCCAAGTAAGTGATCCTTTGTGGACCTGGAAGTAATTGCTTGCTCATTTTTGGCTCCTATTTTGGTTGTTTGAGATGTGGTCCAGAGGAATGCTAATAGAAAGCATGGTATCAGTTCTCTTCTGATTTTCAGATGGCATAATGGAGACCTTTGATGTCACTAGGGCTGCTCCAACTATTTTTTTTTTTTTTTTAAAGATTTTATTTATTTATTCATGACAGTCACACACAGAGAGAGAGAGGAAGAGACATAGGCAGAGGGAGAAGCAGGCTCCATGCAGGGAGCCCGACGTGGGATTCGATCCCGGGTCTCCAGGATCGCGCCCTGGGCCAAAGGCAGGCGCCAAACCGCTGCGCCACCCAGGGATCCCTGCTCCAACTATTTTTGATTAATTCACTCAGGCCTTCAGTGACTCAGCAGCCTCCTGACTTTTTTTGTTGTTTTTAAAAGGAGCTGGACTTTCACAGTATATGGAATACAGTTAACGTCAAAGCTAGTAAATGTGGCACTTAGTGATAGGCACTCAGTGAAGGTCAGGTTAAAAAGCATGCTTCCCAGAGGTGAGAGTAGGAAGTCATGACATTTGTGCTGCCGTGAACAGAATTTGTTTGGAAACTGCATGAGGAAGGTATCCGAAGTGAAAAGAGTGTAAGGAAAGGCAAGAAAGAGTAAAGAGCACAGGCAGCATGTGAACAAGTGCCTTTGGAGGAAATGCGTGTGAAGGAGAAGGGATGATGAGGTCCATATTAGGAAGGCCTGTGGGTGCAAGCTGAGGAATTCAGCCAGTGTTAGGGCACAGCCATGGAGGTTTTAAATGGAAGAGTGACCTAAGGCTTCATGAAGATGAATCTAGCATCATGTTGGATGTGGGTAGATATGGGTGGATGGACTCTTTTCTGACAAGTTCTATGCGACTGGTTCTCTCTGAAGTGATTCTCAGATGGGGAAGGAAAATATAAAATTTAGGGAAAATCCCACCTTATTACTGACACTGCCCTCCCCCTCATATATCATAATCTGACATGCATTTTCAAAAAGATGTGTTTCTGAGATATTTTCTGTATCACATCAGATGCTTCTAGGCATTCAGGAATGTCAAGTAGCAGGTTCACATGAAGGGGGCTTGGCACAAGCCCACATGTCTTCTCTGAGTTCTGCTAAGGGCTGTGCCAGGGTGCGGGGGCCCTGGCAGTGCAAGCAGACCCATTGAGCCTGTGGGAGCTTTCCTTTTGCTGAGGCGTTCTCCAGTAGGTCAGGTGGGGGCCTGGGGTGAAGAGTGAGCTGGAATAAGAGGACTTCTTTTGCAGACCTTTATGACATTTTTGTTTGTACTTATTGATCAAGGATTTTGATAACCAGCTTGTGTCTGTGGTAGGAATTTATAAATCATCATTTAAAATTTTTCTATTGCGAACAAGACACAGATTATTTGCAATCAGTAACTTCTTATGCAGAAACAAATGAGCATAAAATACAATTTAATCTTACCCCTGAAAAATTTGGAATACTCGAGTTTCATTTGTTCAAGACAGCACTTGTGACAGACCAGACACTGCTGGGGCTGAGTAACCAAACGTGATCTAATTCTTAACATTGGTAAGATTTTTTAAAAATACATTCCACTATAAATTCGTGTTTAAGAATTCAGGTAATTAACAATAATTAGGATGCAGATGCATTAAAAAAAAATTCCAAGTGATCTAACTCATCTATGCAGAATTCACCAGAAAGCTGAAACATAAAGGCTGATTTTGTGGAATAATACAGTGGTTATTACTTAATAAAGAAGTTCTGCTCCTTAAAGGAGTTTTATTGTAATTTTTTATAGTAATTATAATTTTATTGTAATTGATAATAGACATAATACTATAATCATATAAGCGATTAGATACTAAATTTTGTGGAACAAATTAAGGACTTGAGAATTGAGATAAAGGAGCCAACCCAAAGAACGGGGGTTGGGAAAAGCTTTTTGGAGGTGGGGCTTGAACCACTGGATAAAATCCCCACCCCACCCCCCAGCAGTAGGGCCACCCTCCCGCAGAGGGCCTGCCCAGGGCTGGTGGCTGGGCCCTGAAGGACTGAGTCCCTTCCCTGTCCCTCCCCAGAGGATGGCAGGCCAGTGGTATCAGTGTCCCCAAGGCAGGGTATTTTGGGGGCGGACTGTGATGTGAGAGATGTGAATGTGAAGCCACTGGTGCCCAGCAAATGTTTCACTCCACAGGTGGAAGTCGGTGTCACTCCAATGTAAGGGAAATTAGGAAGCTATGACAGGGACAGATTAACAATGGTAGCTGCCAGTCAGGTGAATCTGCACGCCCTGTGCTTCATAGATCCATTCCTGGTGGGCCTCACCACTCACTTGCTGTGGAGCACTTTGCCTGAGGCCACCCGTCTTCCCAGAGGGAAGGCAGGCTTTGAACCTAGGCCTGCCTGGCTCCAAAGTCTGGGTTCTTTCTCCTGACTTCCTTTCCCTGGGAAGCCATCTAGCAACACCATGCAGAAGAGGCATGGCTGTTCAGGTGGTTATTACTGCTACTAAAATGTGTGTGAATTCAGTGTCTGTGTTGGCACCCCTCCACCCCCAAAGAAGAGAGGAAGAGGAGGAAGAAGAAATAGGACACCAACACATTAATAGGAAAAGAGATCGAGGGGCAGCCCCGGTGGCGCAGCGGTTTAGCGCCGCCTGCAGCCCAGGGCGTGATCCTGGAGACCTGGGATCGAGTCCCACGTCAGGCTCTCTGTGTGGTGCCTGCGTCTCCCTCTGCCTGTGTCTCTGCCTCTCTCTGTCTCTATGAATAAATAAAATAAATAAAATAAAATCTTTAAAAAAAAAAGGAAAAGAGATCGAACTTGGTGATTGGTTGCAGAAGAAAGAGGACAAAATGGGTCAGAGATGACGGCATTGCTCGAGATGAAGGCAGGTACTGGTAACCAGACTTTCTCCCTCTGGTGTTGGGCTCCATATAGCTCAGTGACCTGTGGTGGAGTCCATGGGTTTCTCAGAAGTCGAATTTCTTACAGGCATATACCTAGCAGTCACATAGGGCTTCATAGTAGTTTGTGCTTGCTGTAAGGGCCATGTTGCTTGCTGTTCTAGTAAGGCTGGTGCCGTTGGGGGTTGGGGACAGGGAGTCACCCCAGATGAGAGAGATTCTGAGTGTTTCTTGGGCCTCGGTTTACTTTTGTGCCTCCTAGGGCAGTGCTTCTCACCAGTGTTGAAGGACCAATTGTTAAAATTTTCCATCTGTCTAGACTGCTACTTTATTAAAATTTTAAAAAAAAGATACTGGGAAACAAAATGATAGAGGTGCACAATACAAATTCTAATTTTTATTATTGAGTCAATAGAAAGTTACTCTGTCCGATTGCCATAAAAGTTTCTAAATGCTTATTCTCATCTCTGTACTTAATCTTGCCTGTAGACTGGCGCAGACTGGTACACTGTGAGAGCCCTGGTCTGGGAAGAAAGTTGTTAAGCAGATTAGTAAGCAGGATGTTTTGGGACTATTTACATGATTTAAGAGTAAAAGTAGTCTTTCTATTGGCATTTAAAATACATGTAATCTAATTACAGATGACATCTTTTCAATAAAGTTCCTTATTAGGCAGGATATATAGTAAATATACCAAGAAGTGAGCTAATGTAGTTACTGGGAGGGGTCTGTAAGTTTAACTCTACCCTAGTAACAATATTCAGGAAAATGGATGTGCTTACTTCCTCTGTTGTTTCTGAAAACCATTGGATGTTCTTTTGCTCATTTAATTTATATTGTTTTCTCTGCTAATTTTTGTCTTGCCTTTGAATTGATTTTTATAGTTTTGTGCATAATTTTAGATATGTTCTTTAAGGGGGAAATTCCCTAAGCAAACTTTAAAAAAAATTCTCAGATATATGCTGGTGTAGAGATCATGTAATAATTGTATGTATTTTAGATTTGGTTTTTGTCTCTAGCTGCCAATGTCTTTTTCTAGCTTGGGCTCTTTTGACATTTACCAATACCTTCTCTGCTCTGAAATTATTTGCTAAAGGTCCCTTAGTCTAGCTGCTTTTTCCCTGCTTTCAGGACCCATCCTGGGAGCAGCTTCCCTCAGGTGGCCTGTCCCTGGCCTGTCCCTGTGGGGGAACGGGAGGGGGCAGAGGTGGCTTTCTCTGGCCCCTGAAGCTCCCTCATACCTCCTCAGGGCACAGCCTTCAGCCTGCCTCAGCACTTACTCCCTTCTGAACTGGCCCCATTTCGCCTTGCTGCAAAGTCAGGACTTCCCTGTGTTTTGTATCGTGCTTTATATTACACTTTTCAAGCCTCTTTCACGTATATATTCTCTTATTTCATCCTCCAGACAATCCCATGAGGTTGGTAGAACAGAGATTCTCATCTCCGTTTTAACCGAGGTGAGGCTGGGAGAGTGTCCGCATGGCATGTATCTTCATTCCTCAGCCCTGGGCTCTCAGAGATCCTGTTCCACTCGGGTCCACACTTCAAATGCTCGGGTTTGGAGTTTGCTCAAAGATGCCTGTGATTTTTGAGTTCCTCTTTTCTACTCAGTATTTGTGTTTGTTATTTGGAAAATGAAACAGAATCCTCGGCACAATGTCACAGGCCTCTTTGGGGGAAAGACATTTTCAGAACCTAACTCAGGGTTTGGTCAGCAGATAACGAGAGCCGTGGCCCCAGTGGTTGTGTCAGAGGATGGGCTCAGCAGCCTGGTTGTCTGCACCTGTGACTTCCCACTAAGACTGGAGGGTGGTGTCCTTAATTTCCACGTGAATCCAGCACATTAGATTGCACAGAACATTTCTCATGAAGAAAAAAGTCCTGCTTTAGGGATTTAGGGGGAGGCAGATTGAAAAATCACTTTTGGCCCAAGTCAGAAATATTTGCTTCTGACTTTGGGGTGTGTGTTCTCCCCATCCCTTTTATGGTCAAACAGACCTGGGTTCCACATCCAGTTGCTTATTTACTTAGGTAGGTATGGTGGCCGAGTTATTTAACCTCCCTAAGCTTGTTTTCTCATCTGCAAAATGGGGGAACGTTCTCTACTTTGAGGGATCATTGTAAGGTTTAAAGATGATGCGTGTCACGCACTTTGGAGTGTGGCCTCAGTAAGTGAAGGTACCTGAAAGCTAATGCAGAAGAGGGACCGGGACCCACTAAGAAGGCACCTGCTTATAATTGGCTGCAGCAGTGGTTCTCAAATCTGGAGTGAGCATCGGAATCACCTGGAAGGCTTGCTAGGCCCACCCCTGTAGTTTCAGATTCATTTGATGTGGGGTGGGGCTTGAGAGTTTGCATTTCTGAGTTTCCAGGTGATGCTGCTGCTGCCACCAATGGTCTCGGGACCACACTTTGAGAACCCCTGGGCTACAGGTAACTCACCAGTGAGCATTTAGATGCCGTAGATACATTTGCAAGCTGAGTTTTTATGTGGTTAGAGGTACTCTGTTAGAAATTGCTTGGAATGAATGCATTTTGCAAATACTGAATTAGTTATCTCAAGTTTTCCTCCTGAAGTCCAGGAGCTTATGTTAAAGATATTTGAAGAATAAGTCATGGAGGTAACAGTTATATTATGAATAGTTTGACAATATCAAATTGGCTTATGTATGTGAAAGTGCTTTTACAAAATGCTGAAAACTGAAACAAAAATTTAAATACCTTTGTTTTTAAGATTGAACATCGTAATGGAGTATAAAATAGTGTAACTATTAGATTTCTCATCTCAATGTGCTGTTTACCGTATGTATTTTTCTCTTTCTCCTCCAGGCTGCTGACTTGAGTAAACCAATAGATAAAAGGATATACAAAGGAACACAGCCTACTTGTCATGACTTCAACCACCTAACAGCCACAGCAGAAAGTGTCTCTCTCCTAGTGGGCTTTTCCGCAGGCCAAGTCCAGCTTATAGATCCAATCAAAAAAGAAACTAGCAAACTATTTAATGAGGAAGTAAGTAGCACCCTGTCTTAGCTGTTAAGAATCCCTTTAAGAATTTATACGTTCTTACCAAGGGCAGTGGGCCTTATTTTACACGCCGAGCTAAAGCCCATTTTTCATTCTTTCACTGTCCTACCTAGTATTACCCGTTTAAATGTGGTGATTAACTTGTTGACATATCTATTCTTCCTTGGGGGAACTGTTTTGTGCAATTTTTATGGAGCGTGCTCAGCTGCCTTTAGCAGGTGCTTTAAAACTCTTTTATAATGGAGACAGGGACAAAACTGTCACTTGATATTTATAGCTTAAATAAGAAAATACAGAATTCTGGACCTTGTTCACATCACCAGAAAATTTCATGCAGATTGAAGAACTTGATAATATTTCCTTAGGCCACTTAAATTGTAGCTCAGTCTTTTGTGTCTCCATTTGACAGGTGTTTGGCTAAAGAGTAGCTTTCTTTCTCTTAGAGATATTTGCTGTAACATCACCTTTGACATATTTGAAATGCTGGCATTTAAAGATGGATCACAGGACGTAGCTTTTGCTAGTCTTATAGCATGTGTTTGATTTCTAGCGTCTCCAGTTTTGTTCTGGAAGGAGCCTGAGCTATGTGAGCTGTGTGTTCAGGAACAGGTCAGAACTGTTAGATGTGGCACGTAACAGTTGCCACATAGATGGTGTATGGTAAAGCTGTTGGGGGTGCTTTTCGGCCGCAGAATTGCCATTTGTAGATTCAGTGTTCTCACTTCTCTGTTTCAGTGTGACTTTCTCAGCAAATGGAAAAGTTGTAAGGGGCTTGCCAGTCTAGAAGCCCAGGGCCCCAGGGTTGACTTGTGACCTCGACCCTGATGTGACAAGAGTCAGGTTACATAGGACCCCTCTCTTAGGAAGGACACATGGTTTTTTGCTGTTTCCTGGTTTTGATGTTATAAGCTTGAAATAGAAGTGCATTATAGGTTCTGGTTTATAAGAAATAATTTGGTGGGGGGGCAATAATATTCAAGTTGACAGATTGCAGTTAAAATGTGGATTCTTTTGCAGTGTCCTGGCCCACACTGTCCACACACAGCTGGTCCCCATCCACAATGCTTCTGTTTGGCATTGCCAATGGATTTGGTGAGATCTCTTGAACCAGGCCATCTCCTTTTCTAGTTTCAACTGGGTTGACAGGAAACAGAACTTGCCATGTGGATTGACAAAACTCTAGAAGAGAAGTATTTATCCCATTTTCTGTTAAAAATAAGTCTGAAGCAGAAAACTTTTATTTACCTAAATGTTTTATTAATAACATCTGAGGAAGTGATTTCCTGGTAGCTGAATGATTTTTTTCTCCCCTCCTGGTGGTGGTTGTGGGGGAGCAACCACTCTTTGCATTGTCACCAGAAACTGAATTTGGAGTCATTGTGGGATTTTGTTTGTATTCAGGTAGGGGGCATGTTGTTGAGGAGGAAGGGCTATTGGCAAATGAGATCAGGAGGCTCCTCCCGCTGAGGATGGCACAGAATGCCACTTTGAGAACAAGAGGGGCTTGTGTGTCATCATGGGGGAGGCAGGAGTCTTGGGGCTCTGAGAGTGCTCAGATGCATCAGCCAGATCTGTCTCTTGCTCTGGACAGCAGTAGGGATTGCAGGCTAGGAAGCAGCTCCTCACTTGGTGATTCAAGCATGAGCGGTTTCATACTTGTCTTATATTTTATTTGAAAAATGTCTGTTCACCATACTAGGGCTGTGTATGGTTAAATTCCAGCTTGGCACTTATAGCATGAGGCTTTCACAGTAAGGAAATTCTTTGGCTGTGTGGATACGATTTTCATCAGATTTTGGTCAGGATGTGTAAGAGCAAGGGTCATTAGAGGTTTGTTTCTCCAAGAGTGCCAGGAATGGTGGTGAAAGCCATCATCACGCCATGCTTTGCATTGGTATGAGAGTTAGCGGTTTCAGAGTGTTTAATATTTGTCCTCTTCATGGTTGGGTGAGTAGCTGTTAGCATCTCACAGATGAGGAAATAGTCAAAGAGAAGGTAAGTGAATTGTCCAGGCAGGTAGTACGTTGACTACAGAGGTGGAACTGAAATTACTTTCACAGACTGTAAGCCCCACCACATGTGGTCGCCAGATGGCTGGGCCTCTGTGTTCCTAGGAGCTCACAGTTTAGTAAGGCAGATGGATAGGGTACTGGGGCATGTTATCAGGGTGTCAGGAGCAAAGTGCCAGAGGATATGTGTTAACTGTATTCTTCAGTGTGTATCAAATACCATAAAGCAGAAGTTAAGTTTGATGGAGGAAGTCTGAGATTTCCAGAAGGTGACACTTAATCTGGGTCTTGAAAGATGCACAGGAATTGGGGAAGGGTGAGAGAGGCTCTCAGAGCTGAAGCAAACTGCTTGGTATGCAGAGGAGTGTTGGGTGGCCAGGCATGATCATGGCAGCAGGTAGGCCTCAGAGAGGTGGGAGGCGGAGCCAGCGGGTGCGCCGTCGGAACCAGACTGTAAATGCCCTGACATGCTGAGAGGCTTGGATCTGACGCTGGAGGCTGTAAAGGTAGTTTTGGGCTTCTGATCAAGAGAGTGACCGTGTCAAGTGTGTCCTTTAGAGTGCTTGTCAGTGCTTGTGGAGGGTGGGTCAGAATGGAGAGAGAGTAGCAGGGTGACAAGTGAGGAGGCTGGTGCCTGTTTGTGTGAGGGCTGAGGGCTTGAACGAGAGCAGCGACCATGTCTCATCCAGGCAACAGACCTTGGTTACCTTCTGTGTGCCTACTCGAGCCTGCCCTGTAGATACCTGCTGAGAGAGGGGTAGATATGTAAACAGTAGCACCCCTCACACACGCTTGGGGCAAATGGTGACATGTGCCAGTTGAGGAGGCAGAGGCCGGGGCGGGGGCGGGGGGGCGGGCAGGGAGAGGCACAGGGGTGGTGGAGGACATTTCATGAAGTAGTTGCTGTGCTCTAGCTGGAACCTCCCCTGAGGAGGCGGCCAGCCATGGAACAGCTTGAGATGGAGAGTTTCCCAGAAGGGAGAGCAGGTAAAGGCCTTGAGTAGGAAAGAAGCTGAGACCAGGAGAATGGAGAGGGGGCCATGGACCCGGGGAGGGTGGTGTACCAGGAGGCTGTGAGACCGGAGTGTGGTGCCACTTAGGGTGGCGCCCAGCTGTTGCCTCTTGGCTGAGGCGTGCGATTCCCACAGAAGGAAGCAGGAGCACAAGGTCAGGCTGGTGTTTTTGAAAATTCCCTGGCTACTGCTCGGAGATTGAATTGGAGAGAGGCATGAACACTGGTAGGTTTCTGGCTGTCCCTTCCACACTGGGGAAGACTGAAGAAGGAGTAGGTTTGGGGAGTGGAGGGAAAGATCAGAGTTCAATTCTGTACTTGACAAGCTTCAAAGGCTGGTAGATGTTAGATACATGGACCTGGAGCCCAAAACCAGGGATGAAAATGCAGGAATTCGGCATGTAAATAGTCATCACCTCCCTGAGATCAGACGAAAGATCTGCGGAGAAAGTGTAGTGAGAGCAAAGAAGACTACCAGGCTCTTACTGTCCCCCCAACACTCTGGCCTGCTCGTCATGTGGCCTCCACAGGGCACTTTATTCCCTGCAACTTAGGGACTCAGCCTAGTGGCTCAGAACACTTGAGCCTGGATGCCTCCCTGCTCCCACCCCCACCCCACCTGGAAAGAGCGGTGAGGACGGACATTGTTGAGCAAAGGTCTGAGAGCATGAACCCTTGGCTGTTCTGCAGTTTGCAGAAAGAGGGGAAGCCCACGGAGCACCTTCCATTCAGGGGTGGAAAGAAGGGCTCCTTGGAAGGGGAGATACCAGCAGTTTTGAAGGAGAAGCCAGTAGGTGTCCAGGACAGCCCAGGCAGAGAGTGCCCGTGTGTAAAGCTTGGGGGAGGGGGGGCTAACTGCTTATCTCATTGGTCCCGAGTGCTCACCTGAGTGCTTCTCTCTGCTGCCCGTCATACACATGTACACGTGCACACACACCCCAGTACCGATTTCCACTTTTGCTTCCCTTGTACGGGTTCTTGGCCCATGAAAATATGGCAGATGCTTGTGTGGCTTGATGGATGGATGGAATTAGAGTCCAGAAATCCACGACATTAAAGATAGATAGAAATATCTGGGAATTGAGTATATCTTAAAAGGTGACTTTTTTCCCCCTCCAGTAACTAAAAAATTTAAAAAAAAATTTTTTTTAATGCTTTATAGATGTATAAAGATGGGAAAACATCACCCCGGTGCTCACTGTTGGCGTTATTGTCTTTGTAGTTTTTACTTTTTTAATGAGGTGAGACTGGTATGTTCACATGTTCCATCAGAGGTCCTGTGACCTCTTCCTCCTGGTCTGGCCAGCAGAGTGAGAGAGATGAGCCCTGCTCCCTTCATGCCCCACTGCCCAGGTGTCCTTGTCATGCTGCGGAGCCTGGCTGTCTGTCGTACTTGTTCAGTCCAGAAGGAAGGAAGTGCCTGGTCCTTTCCAGCCTCCCTGGGGGTGACGCCCACAGGTCCCCTGAGTGTCTGCTTTCTCTAGTGGATCCAGGGTATGTCTGCAGCATTCTATATGTACTGTGTCCAGGGGCCTCTGCTGGGTGTATGTGGGCACATCCCATGAGCTCCCAGCCCAAGGAGCACACTTTCACTTTGCAATTGCAAGCTCCCTGGGAAGGAGACCACCCCCCCCACCCCCCCCCACCCCCGTCCCCGGCCGGTCAGTTGCCTTGTGTGAAGGACCTCGTGTGAGGAGCTCACTGTTTACCACCAGGGGTTCTGGAGTACTGGGGAGGGGAAATTATAAAGGGACAGTTTCTAGATGATGAACTCAGACTTATTATTTGTAGAAATTCTCATTATTTCTGGGTTGTATCCATAGAATAGTAACTTCAAAGACTTTCAAGTATGTTTTGATTGTTGGGTAAGATGTAAAATCTAAGATGTACTTGTTGTTGTGGCTGCTTTCATTACTGACAGGTAAGGAGACCCTCTGCTCTTGACTCTTTTCCCTCTGGCGGGTTGCAAGCCTGGGGCCATCACACTGGATGGGTCCTCATCTGATGTCTTGAAGGGCCCCAGGCTGCATCTTTCCTCTCCTTCCTGGTGCTGAGAGCCCTCGGGCGGAAGAGCCAGACCCAGCTGTGTCATCCTCTGTCCAGTTCTGGGATAAAAGAGTGGTTATTGGCATTTTGTTAGTTTTTTGTTGTTGCTTTTTTAATCAAAGGAAGGAAAGGAGCATGTAATGCTGGACTCCTTAAAGTTTTAGCATCGTAAAATGGCATTTGATCTTCTTTTACGTGGCTTTGAAATACTCTTTCCTCACACTGAAGGGAAGCAGCTCTCTTTAAATGCGTTTATATAAGCAAAGACCTTGGTCACCAGTTTTGCCTGTGGCTACATTATGGCTCCCCCCACCCTCGCCCCCTAGCTGTGGTTTTGAATTGTTTGCTTTAGTATTTTTGTTGCAAAATAATACCTGCATTACAAAATGCATACCCACTGCTCCCCAGATAATTTTTTGCTGCTTGTCATGTTGGTAGTAGTAGATTCTACAAAAAATAAAAAGACAAGGGGCGCCTGGGTGGCTCAGTCATTTGAGCATCCGACTTGGTTTTGGCTCAGGTCACGATCTCATGGTTTTAAGTTCAAGCCCCGGGTTGAGCTCTGTGCTCAGCAGAGAATCTACTTGAGGTTCTCTCTCCCTGTCACTCCTTCCCCCAAAATAAAAAGTAAACAAGACAACTAAGTGCTTTAGAAAGTTTCGTCTTAGCAGTGACACTTTAACATGATTATAGATTTATTTTTATTCTTCCTTCCTTTTAACTAGTTTATTTTTTTTCAAAGATTGATGATAGAGAGAGACACAGAGAGAGCGAGAGGCAGAGACACAGGCAGAGGGAGAAGCAGGCTCCATGCCGGAGCCCGACGTGGGACTCGATCCCGGGACTCCAGATCACGCCCTGGGCCAAAGGCAGGCGCTAAACCGTTGAGCCACCCAGGGATTCCCCTAACTAGTTTATTATAGTTAGAAAAATCTTATCTCAATGCCATTAGTGATGGTAGTTTTAATGTTAGATTTTTACCAGATCTGTATCAGCAAAGGGACAGTTTCTTTGGAATTCAAGTGGGGATTGTGTGGGGCTGCTGGTGTACATTAGTGAGAGGCCCAGTGGGTGTGGGAGCCCATTTCCATGACATGCAGAGATGGCAGACCGGATCTCAAGTTTGTGTTTGGTTTTTACAAAAGTGATTATAGAAATTGGCTCAGAGCATTTTGGAATTTGACTCTTTAATGGAAGCCCAGTGGCTGAGCCAGGTGACCTTACAGAGAGTATTTTAGCTACTGAACCTCCTCAGCTACCTCCCTGCCCTTTCCCCCTCCCAGAGCACTGGCCCGGCTCCATCCCCCTTTTGGTGCTCCCCTCCACCAGTGAGGTGTCCCCTCAGCTTTCTTCTCCTGCCCTCCCCCCTCAGATTTGCTCCTCAGCTCTCCTAAGGAAGCCTCCCTGCTCCTGTTTTGCCTGCCTGGGCCCTGCTGGGGTCACTGACCCCTGGAGACCCTCACATCCTGGTGTGTAGGCTGAGGCAACCTAGGAGAAGGGGAGGGCAGCTTGATGCCTCTGAGCTCCTGGCCTGTAGAGGCCACTCAGCATTAGCTCCTTCCTCAGCATTAGCTCCTTCACTCAGCATTAGCTCCTTCCTTCCGTCGGGGTTTTCCTTGGATTTTCCTTCGGCCTGGCTGATTTTTGTCCTGCTCCCTGTGAGTGGAGGGTCACAGTGTCCTTTTCTTCCATGCTGTCCCTTCCTTGGGGGTCTTAGGAGGTCACAGATCTGGCTCTCACTGTTCTCAGCTGGTTCCCCATCTCCTGGATGAGGACACTTGGATTTCTCCCCAGCATAATCCCACCCCCAGACTTCTCTGTGTGTGGCAGTCCTTCAGTCTCCAGGCCCAGAAGAATTCACATGCCCTTCCCCACCCCCACCTCCTACTCCCCACCTCATCGTTGTGAACAGCCCATCTTGCCATGGTCAAGTTTGAGACCTTTCTGTCCACACACGATTGTCACAGCCTCTTAACTGGTGGCTGCCCCACCTGCCCCACCTCCATCCATTCTGTACCTTCTGCCGGAGGGATTTTCTCTTCATTCTGTCACTCCCCCGCACCTCCCAGGAGCCTGAACTCCCTGACTGCGCAGCCACACCACCAGTAGAAATACAGCATGAGCCACACATGCAATCTTAAATTTTCTAACAGCACATTAAATAAGCAAAAAATGGGTGAAATTAAGATTGTTTTCTCGGGATCCCTGGGTGGCGCAGCGGTTTGGCGCCTGCCTTTGGCCCAGGGCGCGATCCTGGAGACCCGGGATCGAATCCCACGTCGGGCTCCCGGTGCATGGAGCCTGCTTCTCCTTCTGCCTATGTCTCTGCCTCTCTCTCTCTCTCTCTCTCTGTGTGTGACTATCATAAATAAATAAAAATTAAAAAAAAAAAAAGATTGTTTTCTCTATATAACCAAAATATTGTTTCAACATATACGTAGTATGAAATTATGAATGAGATCGCTTCCATACTTTTTCACATCTTCAGACTCCAGTGTATATTTTACACAGAAAGCACATCTTACTTCAGGCACATTTCAAGTACTCAGGGCTGTGCGATTGGATGGCCCAGGGCTTCAGGGTCACGGCCCAAAGTCCCCTTAGCCTGAGACTTTGCTGTCCTGAACCCCAGCTCACAATTCCAGGCCTAATTCCCTGCCTCCTCTTAGGCGCTCCATCCAGAACAGGTGCTGTGCACATCCCCCACATCCCCTGTCTGCCCAGACTGCTCTGTCCTGAGCTGCTCTCCAGCACAGCCCTTCCCACCCCTGCCTCTCTCAGCCACTCCCACCCCAGCCCTGCTCAGGAGCTCCTCAGAGGGGCCAGGGATCTGCTGAGGTAGTTTTATCACTGTGCTCATCCAGCTCAGGGCGCCATTAATGGTACTGGGTATTCAAGCCTAATGGGGTCATCCCGTTATTTAACGAGGAGCACTGAGATTCTTTACTTTTTTACTAGACATTTTCAGCAACAGAAATATACCTTTATGGTGTAGAAACTGGGCTTTGTTCTTTATATTTATTGAATAAAATGTTCCAGGTATTTGTTTCTTAATTAGAAAGACAAGAGTGAAATGCTTTCTTTTCTCTTCCTTTTTTGTTAAACCCAAACCAAATAATAACCAGAGTCGTTTAAATTCCGTGAATCTCTCCTAGCTGCCCTGGAGTTGTGCCTCCTGCCCTGGCTCAGGGTCTGAGGTAGGCCTGTGTCCTGTTGCTGAGAACCGATGTGAGTGGCCCTGGCCTCGGTCTGTGTTTGTCGAGGCGTAGGACGGGGCAGTGCCCCTGGCCCAGTCTTCCCTCTGCTCTGGCTCCCTTCTTTCAGTGTGATGGCCATTGCTGGGTTTGCTCCCACCTCAGCACCTCGCTGCTGTGGTTCCCTCTGTGCTCGCCACATGCTCTCGGCCTACCTCTGTGTGCTTTCAGCCTTAGCCCGCCCTCGCCGCTGGAGGAGTCTTGCTAGGCCCTCCTGCCTGAGATGGAAGGTGCTCCAGCCTCCTCTCCATCAGCACTGGGTCTCCTCCCTCTGGTTTGTTTTTCTCCGCAGCTCTCGTCACCCTCAGATCTTGCAGGTTTTACTGTCCTCTCCTCCCACTTGGACATGAATGCCTGTCTGTTTTAATCAGAGCTATTTCAGCACCTGGCATGAATGCATTGATAAAGAATGAAGGAATGATGAGCAAGCGTGCGGGTGAGTGAGTGGGGCTGCCGGCAGGTTTCTTGGCTCTCCGAACCTCTGTTTCCTGGTGGTAATGCAGTGATCATATTGACCTTCCTATGGGGAAGCGGGTGCTCTTACATTGCTGATGAGAATATAGCGTTCTGTCCTCTGTGGGAGGTTATTTGGCAATGTCTATAAAAATTATAGACCTATATATGTTTCGACCCAGCTATGTTATTGGGAATTCATCCTGTGGGTGTTCTCATACACACGAAAACTGCCATGTGTGCCAGGTCATTCGTTGCCATGTAAATGTCCATCAGTGGGGACTTTGAATACTCTGCACTTTAGAAATGAATGGGGAGGCTGTCTTGGTACCAGCACAGACACCTGAGTGGAGCAGGAGGGCGCCCAGTGCCTCGTGTGCTCTCTGGTGTGAAGAAAGGAGGGTGGGTGGATTTGGATCCGCATCTGCCTTGTGCATGGATGGAGACACTGTGGAGAGAGAAACAGGAAGCTGAATGCCAGTGACCTGGGGACAGGTGACCTGCAACAGAGGAGAGGGATGTGAATGCACTCTCTACTGCACACTTTTATGTGAATTATTAATAGATTGCCCTATTCAGACAAAACAAAAGCTGGCCTTATAGGGTCCTACTGAGGTTAAGAAACATGTGTGCAGAGTGCTTTACCCAGTGCCTGGCACACGGAGTAGAGCCTCCGATGGGAAGTGAGCACTGCCTTCCCAGTATGTGTGCCTCATGCCCCAGACCTGGGGGAGACCTGGGTACCACCACTCGAGGCAGATGCTTTCCCCACATCAGAGAGCACGACCTGTCAGGAAAGGCCCCTTCCATGTCAGAGCCGGGTCCAGGGGCCTGTGCTTGTTTGGGTTTGCAGTCGCCTACACAGCTGGACCCGGTGCCCAGATGCCACAGTGTGACTGCTGTGTGCTTGGTTGCCGGGCTGGGGGCCCAGGAGGGGAGGCTTGTGCTTGTCCATAAGTTACTTCCATGTATCTACTTACGGTCGTCTCGAGGCACCTTTTAATAGGGAATGAAGTCTCTAAGTGTGTTTTGTGGTCCCAGTAACATTTATGGTAACAGCAGTGCTGTAATTCTTTGTCTTCATGCCTCACAGCTGCAGAGCAATACTACATTTACTTGACAGTATTACAATTTTGAGTTCTAATGGAATTATTTTTGTCGTGTCTCTAAGCCAAAAAATAAATTTTTCTCCTAAGCATAGTGCTGAAAGTTATGTTTGTCCTTAAAAATTTCCACAGGGTAGAGTGGCAGTAGTGTTTTGTTGGTAAGACCGCCATCTGTGTGGTTGTGGTGACATGTAAAGGTGCAGGAGCCAAGAGCCACAGTGCTGGGGGAAGGATGGCAGCCTGGCGGCCAGTCCAAGTTAGCGCTGGAGCCACC
Organism: Canis lupus dingo; assembly: GCF_003254725.2. Lineage (NCBI taxonomy): Eukaryota > Metazoa > Chordata > Mammalia > Carnivora > Canidae > Canis > Canis lupus. The sequence continues at coordinate 70,367,418 of NC_064250.1, forward strand.
TGACAAGGCTGCCCCGCATGGGGGTGAGCCATGGTGGCCTGAGGCCTGCAGGGGCAGCAAGGTCTGAGGGATGGGGGTGGGCCCCCCCAAGATGAAACCTCCAACCTGGCCTTGCAAGTTACCTCTGTAACCTCTTAGGAAGAAGCAGTGAAGGCCTCATGCCAGAGTGGTCGCTGGGCTTTCAGGTTGTTGGCATTGGTGTAGGTCAGATGCCTTTTAGAGGTAGGAAGGGAAGGAGGCAGGGGATGAAAACGGTTGTGTTCCCAAGGCCAGCTCGTGTGTCTCTCTTCAGAGGGCCAGTGGTGCTGCCCTGTGGCTCCCACACTGCGGGGGGCAAGAAGCAGTGTCGCCTGCTGAGTGCCCACCCCTCCCCTGCACCCTGGGCCCTGCGTGCTGTGTGGGGCTGGCCTCCTTTCTCTTCCCCAGCCCCGGGGCCTAGTATTCTGCAACAGCCTGCACAGTTCATTCATCGCTTCTCTGAAAAAAAACCCAAGTGACTTCATGTTCTTTTCATGTGGTTTTCTGTAAAGTTGTAGCACACGCAGCATATGTGTGCAAAGCCTACCGTGGGGCAGGGAGGATCACATCCGTGCCCCAGGGCCCTCTGAGGCTCGGGCCAGGAATCCCAACCAGTTAGGGGAAGTGGGAGTGTTTAACGCACCCGGAGCCTGCCGGGCTCCTGAGGCACCTGGCTCCCGGGGAGATGGCCGTGGAGAACGTTTGGTAGGAGGAGTTTGTAAAATCTTGGGAGTCTTGGGAACTTCTGGATAGTTTCTGGTGATGTGATTTGGAAGATGGAGAGGGGCACCCATGTGGAAGCTGCTGTGCCAGCAAGCCCCACGGCAAGGTCCGCAAGCAGGGAAGCACACTTCTGCCTTTGGGTGGTTTTTACTTTGGCCTTTTGTTCTTTGGGTTTTAAAGGCAGCACTCCTGATCTTTGCGAGTTAAAGGAACAGCTGGTCAGTGGACCAGAAATTAGCAGTGAGTGGAGCGGCAGTGATTAGGCACATACTCCTGAATTAATCATCTGTTTATTTCTTTAAACACCACCTTGTTCCAAAGAAGATTTGGAGAAATTGCTTATAAAGATGCACACAGGACAGCAAATCTGAGTGAGGAAGTTTCAGTGAAGCCAGAGCTGAGGTAGAGCCCAGCGAGTGTGCGTTGAAGTCCTGTGTGCTGCTGCCAGTGGCTGCACGTTGCCTCCCCCCGACCCTGGAGCAGCCCAAGCAGAGGGGCAGGTGTAGTCGGCACATGACTTACATGACGATAAAATGCAGAGAAACTGGGAGGCATAGCTCTCCCGGCTGTGAGGACTGCGAGATTTCCCCCGGGGGTCTTCGTAGAGAGGATGCTGTGTGTGGGTGCGGTGAATCACAGATTCAGATGCTCCTAGCGTAAGAAGTGAAAGTGGCCCGAGGGCTGGCCCTCTCACCAGTGTGTCCCAGCGCCTGGTACAGTGTCTGGCACGTGGTAGGCTCTCAACAGTGTTGGTTGAATGACTGACTCCCTCAGCGAAAGCCAGTGACCTAACACCCAAGTGCAATTCTAGAAATAATTCTACAAGGGGCCCAAATGCTCTTCGCTGGTTTGGCTGACCACGGGATAGAGTGTGCAGTGCCCGGATGGACTCTTCCCTTCTCACCGAGAAGCAGACAAGTTTCTTGCTGGAAAAGTAGACCTTTAAAGCTTCTCCATTGTGATAACTTGTTCTCCTTTGTCTTCACAGAGACTAATAGACAAGTCACGCGTAACCTGTGTCAAATGGGTTCCCGGTTCGGAAAGCCTTTTCCTAGTAGCCCATGCGAGTGGGAACATGTACTTGTATAATGTGGAGCACACTTGTGGCACCACAGCCCCCCACTACCAGCTTCTGAAGCAGGGTGAGAGCTTTGCCGTACACACTTGCAAGAGCAAATCCACGAGGAACCCTCTCCTTAAGTGGACGGTGGGCGAGGGGGCCCTCAACGAGTTTGCTTTCTCCCCAGATGGCAAGTTCTTGGCATGCGTGAGCCAGGATGGGTTTCTGCGCGTGTTCAACTTTGACTCGGTGGAGTTGCACGGTACGATGAAGAGCTACTTCGGAGGCTTGTTGTGTGTGTGCTGGAGCCCGGATGGCAAGTACATCGTGACGGGCGGCGAGGACGACCTGGTGACGGTCTGGTCTTTTGTGGACTGCCGAGTGATAGCTCGAGGCCACGGGCACAAATCCTGGGTCAGCGTCGTGGCATTCGACCCCTATACCACGAGCGTGGAAGAGAGCGACCCAATGGAGTTTAGTGGCAGCGACGAGGACTTCCAGGACCTTCTTCATTTTGGCCGAGACCGGGCGAACAGCACGCAGTCCCGGCTATCCAAACGGAACTCTGCTGAGAGCCGCCCCGTCAGCGTTACATACCGGTTTGGCTCCGTGGGCCAGGACACACAGCTCTGCCTCTGGGACCTCACGGAAGACATCCTTTTCCCTCACCAGCCCCTTTCAAGAGCAAGGACACACACCAATGTCATGAATGCCACGAGCCCGCCCGCCGGTAGCACCGGGAACAGCGTCACGACACCGGGCAACTCCGCACCCCCGCCCCTGCCCCGCTCCAACAGCCTGCCACACTCCACCGTCTCCAGCGCCGGCAGCAAGAGCAGCGTCGCTGACGGGGCCGTCGCTTCTGGGGTCAGCAAATTTGCGACGCTCTCCCTGCACGACCGGAAGGACAGGCACCACGAGAAGGACCACAAGCGAAACCACAGCATGGGACACATTTCCAGCAAGAGCAGTGACAAACTGAACCTGGTTACTAAAACCAAAACGGACCCAGCAAAGACTCTGGGGACGCCCCTGTGTCCTCGGATGGAAGACGTCCCCTTGTTAGAGCCGCTCATCTGTAAAAAGATAGCACACGAAAGACTGACTGTGTTAATTTTTCTTGAAGACTGTATAGTCACTGCTTGTCAGGAGGGATTTATTTGCACATGGGGAAGGCCTGGTAAAGTGGTAAGTTTTAACCCTTAATGCTGCACCAGATCTAGAACTTGAATAGGTAGTGATTTTTTTTCTTGTGGGAGGGGCGGGGTGTACAATGAATGTGAATGGCACTTCTTACTCTTAATGTAAATCTAAATGCATCAGAGCCATAATTTTGGATACTGCATGCCATGTAATTCTGAATCATTTGATAATTCAACTTAGAACGTTTAAAAAAATATAATCAAACTAATTGCCAGCCAAGTCAGTCACCCTCCTGGGAGTATATAGAGTCCCAAGGTTAGCGCTCCTGTATTAGACTATTTCGACTTTAGGAAAATCATGACAGTGTGGGAAAACAATGACTTTAAAATGCTAAAATTAAAATTTCTGCTTTAACTGGAATATTTTTGCTTAACTACTCAATTAGGATGTTGTACACCTGATCAGAGCGTGTTCAGTGCAGACGGCCATTAACTGTCATTTATAGTCCGGTTTTTATCTTAGTCATAAAATGTTTAGGAATCTATGAAATTTAACTTTAGGAACAAAGCATTCAGCAGGGTTGATTGATATTATTTTTACATTGTTCTGGCAATCCACAGAAAGAGAAGAGCCTTAATTTTTAAAACCCATTTTAGTCATTTTATGACAATTAAAATTGTTTAATAAACATCTTTTTTCAAAGAAGCAGTTTGTAGCACTTTGATTGAGATTCTGTGCACTGAATAAACACCCACATTCCTCGGAGCCTGGACAGCTCCCGGAGCCGCGGCCGAACCGCCAGCAGCGCTTGTCAGAAGTGCCTCTTGCCACATAAGCCAAGACCTTTTGTGTTGGATGCGCTTCGCTTATGTTTTTTTTTTCCAACAAGGGAAAGGAGGTTTTGGTTTCTTTGGTGGTTTTCTGTGGGGTTTTTTGTTGTTGCTGTTGTTGTTGTTGCTGTTCTTGTTGCTGTTGTTTTTGGTCAGGAAGGCCCAGGACAGAGGCCTTGTTTTGTAAAGACTGACAGGCTCCCCGAGGGTCAACATGCTTCCCGAGGTTGCCCTGGTTTGGGTTTTGTTTTCCTGCCCAGACTTCTCATCCCGGGGTGGCTGCCGTGATCCCGCTCGGGCTCCGTCCTTGGTGGCTTCCACCCGGCGTGTCTCACTGCTGGCCTCTCAGCCGCCTGCGTGAGCTCCCGTAACGGGTAGCTGCTTCCGTGGGGCCTGCACAGTTCTGATGCCTGTGGTCCTTATCGGCTGTGTGAGGAATTTCAAATTCCAGTTTCACGTCGGGGGGAGATGGTTCTTTGAGCTACGTGTTTCCTGTCAAGATGATGGTTACCTTGTTAACTTATTTTGGTCATCTCAGTTTGTTTACTGTTTTGCACGCCTTTATAATTAAACGTAGAGATGCTGATTGTTTACACTTGTTTGAGTAGTGGATGCAGTTCAGCCAAGTGGGCTCCTGGAGACATTCGCTTCTCTGCAGTGTTCAGCTGTGGTGACGGAGCAGTAGCTCTGTGCGCTCTAATGCAGCCCTCCCGGAAGGCCAGCCCCCACTTCCCTGGGCCTGCTCATGCCACCCCTCCACCCCACCCAGTTCCCACCCAATCCGTCCGCCCTGCCCATCCTGCTCCTGAAATGGGAGGGGTTTCTGTTGGATGGCAGTGTTCCAGCACAGGAGAAGTGAGGAGGCCTTCCCGGGGCATCCCACCCCCACCCCGCCCCCCGTTTATGCATGATGTCCACAGGTATATGTGTTAATGTCCTGTTTGCTCTTAAGATACGGTCCTTTGTTCCTAAATGTTAAGTGACCTAAGGTAGCAAAGACAGCGTCCTTGTGGACTGTTTCAACTTTGGAGGCTAAATTGAGATGTCAGACGGAGAGAATCAGAGCCAACACTCCAGGTGCAATTTTATGTACCCACATGATTCTAGAAATTTCATTTCAAATGCTTCTGAGGCATTGAGTATGCAGTTTCAAAATTCAGGACTTTGTATTTGGCCCAGGCAATGAATGGCTGATCCCAGGTAAGTAGCCTTTATGGGGACGCTTATTGTGACCTTTCGGTTCTGAGTGCCTTGCTCACTGGCTGCCGCTGCCTGCGCTGCTGGCAGGAATGTGTGATGTGCGCGCTTTCTATGGACCAGGCGCTTCCTGATCCCACACACCCCTTGGCACGCTCAGCTGCGCAGGCTGCGATGAAGGAGAGGGGTGGCTCGGGGGCACCGGGGGTGACTGGTATACCTAGGAGGAGTCTGTTGGGTTGGGTGTGGGAGAGGCAAGAGATGATTGTTCCCGTAAAATCAGGCTCTGAAACGTGCTAACAGAAGCCCGGGGTGTCTCTCTCCTGTCCCCCACCTCCACTCCGTTTTAAAAACTGTGGTCACGTCACAGTTTGGGATTTGGGGCTTGGTCACAATCTTGTTCTTCCAGTTTCTGCTGGCGAGTGTATCCTTGAAGTCTGTCCCTATCCCCTCTCTGGGCCCCCGTTGCTGGGTGTCAGGTGCTGGGGAGGGGCTGCATGGCCGGCCCTTCTGACACCCACCCCCTTTCTTCGACAGCCTGCAGAGCACTTTTCCTGCAGTCAGGAGGACAGAATGTGAGGTGTTCTCCGAGACCAGGACTAAAGCTGCCCAAAGCTGCCCGCAGCTTGAGAAGAGGGCGCTGGAGGGGCGGGCCTCGCTTCTGTCAGTGGCTCCTGCAGCCCTGGGATGCGGGGAGGGGGCCCACGGGGGACCCGGTCTCAGGTGCGGAAGGCCCAGGGCCACAAGGACACATCTGGGGAGCGCTTTTGCAGTTTGCTCACCAAGCTTTGAGCTTCCTCATTTGATACTGTTCAGTGTTCTCGCTTAAACATTATCCTGAGCAAGAATATCTTTTCTGACCTCACCTCTGGAGTGAAATCGCTATGGGCAAAAGGCGGACCACCCTTGGCCGGCACAGCCTGTCTGCCGGGCGCTGAAGAAAAGCGCAGAGTGGCCCTCGAAGCCTGCTCCCCCCAGCCTGCGTGCAGGGACCGGAGCCCTCTGAGGGTCCATCCCGTCTGCCCTGCCCTGCCCTGCTGTGGCTTTGGGGGGCGGGCTTCTAAGCCCGCTGGCAACTCCAGCCCTCGTCTTAGATTCTCCTCTTCCTCGGGGGCAGGAGGTTAATATCCCAGAGAAGGAACCTTGCCTTTGGAAAACTCTGCCACCTTTTAAAAGCAAACGTGTAAGGGGGAGCAGGCCAATTTTTTAACTTTGGGTTCTAAATTCACTTAAATAGTGATAAAGAGTCTTAATTTTGTCTTTTGTGCTGATCGAACCTTCTAGCATTTTTGACGTGTCCTGTGAGCCATTGCCTTGGGACTGAGGACAAACACCTAGGATAGGACAGGGCAGGAGTGGGAAACACGTAAGCAGTCACCGTGATTACTGCCCAGCCATTCGGAAGCCACGAGCAACAAAACGCCACGTGACTTGACCTGCCTTTATGGGCATGCACATGCGGCCCAGGGGGACTCAGGCTTCGCTGTTGGGCTTAACACCCGAGTCCTAGCTGGCAAGTTCCCTCACTCCTTCCACGTCCTGTGGTGCAGCTTGCATTATTAAGACATTGTCAAGTGTTGAGTTTGAGCAGAGATTGGTGAAGCTGCTTTATCAGATGCCTTCACCTGCGTCCAGGGTTCACACCTCCGGCCTTGGCAGGGAGGCTTTTGGGTTTTTTGTTGGGGAAGCTCAAAGTGTGAGGGGAAAAGCCACAGGGACAGGGAGGGCTGGAGAAGGAATCCTTTGGGAAACCCAGATGCTGCGTTTGTGTATCTGACTGTCCGAGGAAGACTTAGAAGCAGAGTCCAAATGGCTTTCCCGGGAGAGCTGCACGGAGCTCGGCGTCCCTTCTGCACCCACGGCTCGGCCGAGGCCAACCAGTCCGTGGCCTCTGACTGACTTTCCTGTTGTGCTGGTGTGTCCGCTGTCGGGGTTTCCTTCTGCAGCGGGGAGCCTCTGCGCATGTGTTGTGGGCCTGACACCTAACCTGGCGGTGTCAGCCATGCTGGGGACTGTCATCTGTCCCAGTCATCATTGGCCCCAGGGATGGCCCGTGAGCGTAGACGGCAGCCTGGAGAGTGGAGGCCAGGACAGTGCGTGTCTCGCATTGAAAAGCATTTGTGTTCAGAGCCCAAGTTCAAAGCCGTGTGAAAATGCCCGCCCCCCAGCGTTGACCGATGCATTGCTGCACCTGTTACATGAACTTCGTGTTGTGCTCACACTGCTGCCTCTCAAAGTGTAAAAGGAAGAATTTCCTGCATTTTTTAATTTCTGTATATCTAAGTTTATTAAAGACTGCTATGTTAGGTGACGTTGTATAAAATTGTATGATTATTTATCTTTAATGAAAACCAAAAGTAAAATCTGCATTTCCTTTTTTTACATTTTCATCTAATTTCTTGATGAATAAATTTGATAGTCTTCCTACCATGAAATGTTAAGTTCTTAACTGTTAAAATAATTAGTGAAGCTTTCGTATCAGTATTGTTAATTTATCGTTTTAAGAAAATCACGTTTCTGTTTCACTGTCTTGGTTTTTGGCTGCTCTCGTCACTCTCCCAGCTCGAGACTCCCGCACACGCGGGTCCGAGGTGCCGGGGGGCGGGGCGTGGGGGGGGGCAGCCCTGTGTTCGCGGACAGGAAACGAACAGGAGCGAAGGAGAAGGAGAAATGTACTAAAGGAAATGTTCGCCGTGTCGGAGGTACTGGCGTGGCGAGCGGCCCGGCTCCGGCCTGTCCCGGCTGCCCGACTGCCCGCGGCCTCCGGGGCGTGGAGGCGGGAGGAGCGCTCTCCCGGGGCGGCCTAGGATGCCAGGCCCTGAGGCCCCGCTGCGGAGGGGGTGGTGGGGAAGGCGCCCGGACGTCCTGGCCCCCCAACACCTCAAGGCCAGGACCCCAGCCCAGATGTGCAAGTTCCCCAGAGGCCGAGAGAGGTGAATGTAGGACTGCGCCCTGGGTCAGGGCCTAGGCTCCCTTGGGGCCTGGACCCAGTGCCTCCCTGACCCTGCTGACCCCCTGCTGGCCCCCTGTTGACCCCCTGCTGAGCCCCTGCTGAGCCCCCTGCTGAGCCCCCCGCTGACCCCCCGCTGAGCCCCCGGACTCCAGGGCCGCCAGGTGCACTTGGCGTCTGATGCTGAGCTGCCCCGAGCAGGGAGCGCTGCGCTGGTGGCGCCCTCACGGCGGCCGCCTCCGACCTGGGAGCAGGACGTGTTTCTCCCCAGCATGGAGTAGATTTCAGGTTTAAAAGGACTCGCGCGGCATTTTGATCTTTTAAAAATAGTTTGTGCCTTGAAAAAATGCTCTAGGTCCCTCCTTCTGTGGGGGGCTGCCTGTTGAAGGAAACCGTCGATTCTGGACCCGTGAGTTTCCTGCAAGGGACAGAGCCTGTCGGGCACTTGATCCCCCCCCTCCTCTAGTGTTGGGGCCTCCAAACCAGCCTGTCACTTTGGGGGGGCGCCAGCCTGGGAGGGACCCTCTAGACGCGACTCCAGCCGAGCGCCTTGGTCTCCCGGCACCCGCCCCAGAGCCTCTCGTGCCGAGAAAGCCTCGCTCCCCGATGTCTGCAAAGAGCATCGTCTTCCCCAGGTGACTCTTCTCTTTAGAGACCAGGCTGAGTGGCCTCTCTGGGGGAGTGTGTCACCTTCGGCGTGACCCGTCGTGGGGCATCAGGTCTGCCGCCCAGCTGGGGGCGGGGGGCAGGCAGGGGCCCCTTCTTCCCCTCCTCCGGCTCGCGTGCCCTGGGGTCCCTGCCACGCGGGGCAGCCACCTGGGCCGAGGGCCTGGGGAAAGGCATCCCCGGCGGGACGGCGAAAGGGACCTCACTTCACAGATACCTGCCGCTTGGCCTCTGCGTGACTAAGAGCCGGAGTAGCTCCTCACTTCATTTTCAGAGAAATCTCTCGCAGGAATAGGACGGCAAGTCCGGTGAGCGCAGGCGGCTCGCTCCGTAGTAGATTCAGGACCTGTCCCCGCGCCGGTAACGGCAGCCACGGGCGGGTTCCCGAGGACAGCTGCGCTCGGGGAGGCGGCGGGGTCCGCGGGCCGGGCCGGGGCCTGCTCTTCGCTCAGGGCCCCCCCCCCCCCCGCCCCCAGGAGTGACCACGGGGCCGCCGCGCAGCTTCCTGGCGGGAGCGTGATGGGGCCCGCGTGTGGCCCATCTTTCCCTTTGTCCCCAGGGAACCTGTAGACCGAAGCGCAGCTGGTAGAAATCAGGGGACCTGGACGTCTCTGTCTGAAGGGCAGTGTCCCCCGACGCCTCGAGCAGGCGCCGCCTACCTGCGGGGCTCGGGCCGAGGGCGGGACCCTCACCTGCGCCCTGGGGGCCCTTTGGCAGCCGGGGGTTTGGGGGTTTCCGGGAGGCGGTGGCAGGCAGGCTGGGTGGGGGCGGTTGCTGGCCTCGGGGACCCTGGCGATCCCTTGGGACCCTGGGCGTCATGCGACAGGACGACAGCAGGGAGGTGGTTCTCGCGGGGCGGAGGCTTCGGGCCGGCGGCTTTGTAGGGGAGAGCGGGCTCCCGCGGCCCCGAGGCTGGGCGGCACTGCGGGGCGGCCCCCGGGGAGGGCGCGGGGCGGGGTCGCTGCAAGCCCGCGGGTGCCACCGCGTTCCAAGTGGGGACACAACACATGCCACTGAGAGGCCTTACCTGTCGAGGTGATAATATGGGATATACGGGGTTAAATATATTGGAATCTCATTTCTCTTCAGCGTTCCACGTGCTACTAGAATTTTAAACGTCACGTAAGGGCTGCCTTGTCCCGTGGGCAAGGGTGACAACTGCGGGCGCCCGGTCCCCGCTGGCCCACCGCTCCCGTTAGGGGCACAGGCCCGCTCTCGCGGGGAGGAAGGGACCCCTCGTCCTGTAGGCGCCGCCCTGGTCCCCGACAGCCCATGGCTCCGGGGAACCGCCTCCTGTGATCCGAACCCCCTGGAAGCTTGGGGACTGGGAGGCAGAGCATCCTCGGGAAGGGGCTCGGGCCGTGCCGCCCCCACCCCGCCCCCGGGAAGTCAGCGTCCCAGGGCAGGGCTCCCGGAGGTCCGAGCGGGTCGGCGTCTCTCCCGCGCTCCCGGCCCCCGATCGCGTCCCGCTGAGCACACGGCCTTGTAAGAAACGGGGTAGAAACGGGGTAGAGCTGCGCAGAGTGGCGGCGGGACAGGGAGTTTCCTGCCCCCGGGCGTGGGCAGAGCTGAAGGCCGGTGTCACGGGCCACCCCTCAGTGTGCGTCCACGGTCCGCTCGTCCTGTGTCACCAGCTAACCTAACCCGCTGCAGCAGGTTTTAGGACAGCTTAAGTCTGTGTTCACAGAACTGAAAACTTGTGGGTTCAGTGTCACTCCACGGTGACCTTAAAATGCTTAATAAACGCCAAATGGTGATGTAATTACGTGCGTGCATCCCAGTGAGTGCGAAGAAGTGTAGACACTGCCATGTGCGGGGCTGGCTGCCAGGTGCCCCAGCTCGGGCCTGCACTGCCCCAGGCGCCCCGCCTCTCCGTGGAGGCCACCCTGGTGACCCGCACGCCACCTCCTGCACCCTGTCCCCAAATCGAACACAGCCCAGGGCCTAGATCCTTCAGTATCTACCTGCTGAGCCCTGGACACTGGTCAGGGGGCACCACGTCACACCCCAGCCAGAGAAAGTGAGCCCCCCCCCGCCCCGCCAGCAGGAGGAAGACACCTTTAGACAGTGCTAAGCCCCATCTGTGTGGCCGACCAGCTGTGGGGCGAGGCGTGAGGTCCGAGGGCAGCGCTGTGAGCTGCTCCAGGCCACGGCCTCTCCTGGGGGCCTCACCGGGTCCTGAGCCGGGGCCTCTGGGGAAGGTGGTGAACGGCCACCGGCTCGCTGCCCCCGCCTCTGGGCCCACAGTGTCCCGAGGAGCCCAGGCCCGAGAGGTACCTGCTGCTCCCCAGGCGGGGCCAGGCCCAGTGGATCCTGAGCAGTGAGGCAGGTGACACAATGACGTGGATAAGAATTAAGTAGATGAAAAATGGAGGATTTGTTCAAACACTGGCTACCAGCTGGACAGAAATGACTTTGCTCATGTGAACCCGCTGGCAAAGGATGAGTGTGGCTTTCTTGGCTGCCCACCGTTTTGCTGGATTAATGTAAACTGCTTTGTTTGCAGGGTTTATTGTCATCCCAAAACCAGGCCAGCTCTCCAGGTGGAACTGTAGTATAGCGACCCACCACTGCTCGAGAACCCTCGGCCCGACGTGGTCCTGCGGGAGCGGCGGACGGACCGGGAGCTGCACTTCAGCCCCGAGCACGGACACTCGCGGAGGCAGCGGTCACTGGAGTCACGTGGGAGGCCCCCGTGGGGCCCGCTCGCAAGGGCGCCCTCTGCCTTTCACCCAAAGAAGCTGTTCCCATTTTTAAATCATTCTTTTGGGGCTGCAGTAAAAAATAAGAAATGCGATTTTGGTTTTCTTGCTTTTTACTCAAAAGTTCAGTGTAATTAAAACCATATATATATATACATATATATATATATATATAAAATATATACATATATACATAGTGTAAAATTATTTCCTGGACAAGAAATCCCCTTTAAGTTCAACTGTTATAAATAGTACTTCACTGTTTTTGCACTGATGTTTTCTACACGTAGGTGGTCAGAGAAAATCTGGAATGTACTTGTGAAGGAAGTTGTGGCTTTCTGACTTAAATCTGTCATTCCAGAAGATGGATGCTGCAATCATAGATTTTTACAAATTGTTTGCACTTAAAATATAGTTTCGTGCTATTAGGGACTTACTTTAAGTATGGGTCTCATGGACTAGCGACCCTCTGGGGTGTGAAGATGTTCTTTTTTAATCTTAACATTTATTTTAATACCATTGTTTCCAATGCAGTCAGCTCTGTATTATATGTATAAATGATGTGACTCTGCTACTGGGGGACGTGGTTACTTCACCAGTAATTTCCATCATTTATGAGTGATATTTCTAATTCACGAAAGAATATTAATATTAAAACTATCTTGATTATACCATTTGTTTATCTTCCATTAAGTTGGCTCAATTTTTAATGTAACTTTTTGTTCAATTAAAGTTTGGGATAAAATGATTCATCCTTTTTCCCCACCCTCTTCCTGGAAGCCTAGGACAGGCTGCTCGAGAGTGGCTCTTCTGGAGGGTTCTGTGGCTCTTTGGGCCCTTCCGCCTCACTGCCTGTGGCCACCGTGGGCGGCTGTGCCTGTGCAGACAGGCCAGCGAACCGAAGGAGAGACCGGCTCTAAGTCCCTGAGCGCATCCGTTGTCGCCGAGAGCCCGTGACCACACGTGCCTCTGATGCGGATGGAATGCCGTGTTGGCTGCAGGACTGCCCGGCCCATGGGAGCATCTAGGATCAGTGTCTTCTGGGACTGGTGTTTGCTTGAGACCAGCCCGGGGACAAGTCCAATCGGAGGTCACACCCACAGCCACCCACTCGCAGACTCCACGACGGCGGGAACCCGATGCCGCATGGCTCCAAGCAGAATACCCTCAGCTTTACAGAGTGGTACACAATTGCGTCCTTCGAAGACGTTTTTATTTGGTGTGACCGTAAACCACAAAGTGTTGGAAAGACATTTCTCTAAAATCTGGGGCATGTCCACATGACTGAGATAGAAAACGGAGTGCACGCTGTCCGAGAACTACACCATGTTCGTGGTCTCCGTGTGTGCAGCCGGGGACAGCCACCTTAGCCTGGGTCGCGGTCGCTGCTCAGAGAGGCCAGTGCAGCCCGGGGCCGAGCCACTGGGAGCTCCCACTGCCTGCAGAGCCTCTGGGTCCCGGGGACACCAGGAAGTAGTAAGACACCCTGTCGTTTCAGTGAAAGAGTCAGAACTGATAGATCATATACCTTCAAAATGACCTGCGTGTTAAAACTGCACATTCTAAATGTCATCCTGGTCCCAACGCTGGCTCCTGGGTGCTGCTATCACACAAGACCCCACCCATGCAGGCCCAGGGACACGCGAGTAGGCCCACGTACTGCTGCGGGCCAGCAAAGGCCGCCTTTGAAAATGAAGCCCAGAGTTCATCTTGTGATCCTGTGGTGCTGTCTCCTGTGAAGTGACAGGTAGAAATCTGGTCGGCACGAGGGCAACGGTCACGTGTCAAATTCAGCCTCAGTTTGGTCAGATGACCTGGCCCGTGCTCCCTGCTTCCACTGGCCCTGAGATTCACATCCAGGCTCTGTCCCCTGCTTGTCCCCTCCCGCAGGCTCACAGACCGTCGCTGACCGTCTCCGCTGAAGCTGCCAGACGTTTTGGTGTAGATTTGCTGTAGATGCATCTGTACTGGAAACACGTCTATGGCTCTTGTACCTACGACTGGTTCCTGGCCAAGTCGTCCAAGCTGGCTTCCAAAATCAGAGTGCCGTGTAACTGCTGCCACCCCCGCTGCCACAGACACGCAGCATTCAGCAGGCCCTGGGTAGACGGCACCCAGGCCAGCCTCGAGGCCGGTCACGACTCTCGGGAGCCAGGGAAAGAGGTGGAAGTAGGCTCAGCTCACCTAGTATGACTTGTGTTTGCTTTTATTCTTCCCCTGAGCTTTCTTACACCTTGGGAGCTGGTGCATGCATGCTCCACGTGTGGGGATGGGTCTAAGGGAAGCTAAGAGGAGACAGATGTTTCAGGGAGTGGAGTCAGCGAGGCTGCTGGCTGGCCGCGTGGCCTGGCCAGAGCAAAGAGCAGGCCCAGGAGTGTCCTCAGCACCTGGGGGGAGTGGGGGGGCAGGGGCAGCAGAGCCCAGGTCTCTTGGGTGGCGTTGCCTCTGCTTTTTCCGCTCCACGACTTTGCAGGGCTAAGGTGCTGTCAGACCTGGAACCCTTGGACCAGCGCACCAGGCCACACCTCCACACTGGGGGCAGCCAGGCTGCGTGTGCTCGTGCCTCCCTGCCTCGCGCCCTCTCAAGCTGAGACCAAGAAGACCTGGTGGGTGAAGAGCAGAGGTTGGGGCACCAGGCAGGTGCTGGGAAACGCTGTACAATGAGCCAACTTGACAGGGTGATGGAGGAGCAGGACTTCGGCTCTGCTTCCCTTCTGGAGCTTTTTGGCAACAAAAAGTGCTCAGGAATAGCGTTGCTTGCAAAGGCTCAGCCGGCCTTCATGTCCCCTTCACGTCCCCTTCACCACCCTTCCAGCCGGGAGTGAGCAGAGGCTCCCCCAGGCTCTGGCGGCAGGCTGAGGCGGCCTCCCGTGCCCGTCGCAGGCCTAGATGCCAGGCAGAGAGTGAGCCAAAGCCACTCCAGCTGCCCGGGACTGGCTCCCATGCTGAGAGCCGATGGGTGCAGGAAGCGCGAGCGTGGCCGGAGGATCACCCTGCTGCTCCACGGAGATTGGTGTGCGGGGCTGGAGCAGCCGAGCCTCGTGTGGCTGGGCCCTGGGCTGGCTGTGTCACAGCACTTGGATCCCAAAGACCAACATGAAGCCAAAAGAGTTTCATTTGCTGCACAGGTCACACCCCAAAGGGCTTGGCCTACCCCCCCAGAGGCCCCGTGGGGGAGGGGTAAGTTCACTTTCTCACAGAGGTATGCGGGAGAACTTTAAAGATTTTCCGCTCAAATTTTATACCTATGAAGGGGGGAACAGTTTTCCTAAATACACAAATTCTTGTCAGTCCTTAAATGGGTCCTTAGAGCCAATCCTGGTGGACAGGAGCTCGCTCCCCCTGAGCTGCTGCGGCTCAGAGGCCTGGTTCCCTAGCAGCCTCTCCTGCCTGGGCTCAGAGTGGGGGCTCACTGGCCGTACAGGGCTCCCTTCCATCCCAGGCACCCGCTCCTGTCTCCCCGGCCTTCCTGCTGCAGGGCCACAGCCCCACCTGGCTCTGGCCTCCTCCCATGGGACCTGGAACTCCCAGATCCCCTGCAGAGGCTGAATGGCACCCTGCCTGTCCCCCATGCCCCTTCCCCATCGGGCATCCTGAAGGCCCCACCAGCGTGTTAAACCAGTTCAGAGGAAGCTCTTTCCATCCCTTCCACATGTGTGCACCCAGTTCTGAACATCCCCATAGCCTGGTGTCTGGTCTTGAATCTGCCCCCAGGTGGCAGGTGGGTGCAGAGGTCGTGGCCACCAGAGAGCACATGGAAGACTGTCACAGATTTGTCTTAAAAGAGGGAACAAGAGGCCGAAGACTAACCTGGGAAATTTGCTTCTTCTAACCATTGTAAGTTTGTGAAGACGAGAAAAAGAAGGTGTCATTATGTTACATCCCAAGACAAAAGGGCTCAGGAGGGTCGTGCCCCCGCCCACAGGCGGCCCAGGACCACTGCTCCTCTGCGGCGCCCCACCCCCCACCCCCACGGAGAGGCAGGTTCCCTTCTGTGTCCAACCTGCTGCCGGCACCCCGGAAGCCAAGCAAAGCGCCATCGGAAGTAGCATCTCTACTCACAGGCAAGGCTGGGCCTCCAGAGCTAAGCGACGTGGCCTCGGGGAAGCCCGGCGCTCCGACTCACCTCGCGCTTGGCAGCCTCGTCCGGCCGCAGCTCCCGGGGGCACCCGGGCCGAGCCTGTGCTGGGTCCTTACTGGCTTTCCATGTGCCACAAAATTAAGCTGTACCAAAGCCTTCCCAACAAAATAAATTCCCCAAATATGCTCACACAACCTAAAATAAAGAAATGGATGTCAAGACACGTGTTTAACTCAGAAAATATCAAACTATTGTAACGACAGCTTATTCTTTAATAAAAACTCCAAGAGCGTAATCTGTAAGCTGTAACGTGCCACGGCACCACCGGTGCTGGACTAAAGGCTCGACACGCAGAGCGCGTGGTGAAACCAAGCCTAAATCACACATCATGTAAACTCTGACTTCTGTTTGGATTTGGATTAAAAAATTACAAAATATTCTGTCCCAAAATCTTAGGTTACAAAAATGAAATTCAAAAACCCCAGAATGAGGTGGTTTTACGAATGTATTCGACTGGAACGTACAGTGCAGCTGCCCTCGGGGTGCAAAGAGCCCCAGGCTGGGGGCTCCGGGCTGAGTGGGTACGGCTGGCCTGTGGGGCAGCGGCCTCGGGGGGACGGCGCCAGGCCTGTCCCCGGAGCCCTCCGTCCGAGGCGGGCGGCGTCACGGCCCGGCCCAGCTGCACCTGGTCGTGCTCCGCGCAGGTGAGCCCGTGCTGCTCAGTAGCCTCCGCCTTTCCTCTCTATCGTGGGCAGGTGGTACTGTTTGGGCTTAATGTCCTTCTGGGCGTCTGTCTGTCAAAGGAAACAGCAGACGCTCAGCGGGGCGGGCGCGAGGGCGGGAGCGGCGGGGAGCTAGCGGACGGCTACCTTCTGGTTGGCGCCCACACACTTCAGGGGCCTCAGCGCCGGGGCTTTCCTGTGGGCCCCGGGGCCCCACGCGGAGGGCAGCGCGGGGCTGGAGTATGAGGACAGCTTGGTCACTCCTGACAGCGTCAGTCTGGGCAGTTCCGTGGGGCAGGCCGGTCCGGGTCTCTTGGGATGGTCCTCTCCTGGCCTTAGGGACTGTTTCTTGGAACAAAACACAGGTCGGGTGAATGTACAACGGTGTCCCCTTTATGGAAATTCGGAAAAACAAGAGCAGTTCTTTTGCACGACTTTCACCTAATGTAACCTGACCAAGACGTGTGACCATACGATGACCAGACGGTATCCCTGTCACCCCCGGGACGTGGCTGCTCAGAGTCCCCTGCGGAAGGCAAAGCCTCCACACTCAAGTCTCATGCGGAGTCGGCCCCGCAGGGCAGCGCCCGTGGCCTGGCCCGACGCCACGGAGGCCACTGAGATCCCAGCAGCGCACCACGGGCCACAGCTGCCTGGTGCCCCTCTCCAACCCCGGACACCGGCCTTGCGTTAGTGTGGCTGCTGAGCTAAGAATTTTTTTTTTTTTTTGGAAGATTCTATCTGTCTGTCTGTCTGTCCATCTAGGAGAAGGGAAGGGAGAGACTCTGTCCCCGCTGAGTGGAGCGCCTGTTACAGGGCTCGATCCCACGAACCCGAGACGACAACCTGAGCTGAAACCAAGAGTTGGACGGACACTCAACCCACTGAGCCACCCAGGCATGCCTGCATTTTTTAAGAGCTGAAAACAATTTCCTGGCATGTTAACAATTACGTGAAGTTCAAATCGCGGTGTTCCGTTTTCCCAAGGCAGAGCCCCACTGTTCATTTACGTATCCTCCACGGCACCAAAGAGGGCAGCTATGACGGGACTGTGGTCCACAAAGCTGGAAAGGCTTCCTGTGTGGCTTGTGCCCTAAAGACGTGTGGGGACTGTGCTGGGTGCCGGCAAGAGTGACCGGGTCAGACGGCCGTCTCACCAGGAGGGAAGGGCCGAGCAGGACAGAATGAGGGAGGCTCAGGTGGGGGATGCTGTTGCACTGTTTGGGGCCTGAGCAGCTGAAAGGGAGCTGCTTCCACCCTTAAAGGGAAGGTGCAGGGAGAAAAGCATGTTTGGGGGGAAAGACCGGGAGATTGGGTCTGAAAAACCCAGCCTGTTACACAGTCAAGTGGAACCTCAGGCAGGCGCTGAACACAGCAGACTGTAGTTCCAGAAAGCAGGCTGGCTGCAGATACAGCTGTGACCTCAGCTCCTAGCACGAACTGACACTCGAGAGACACTGGGCTGAGTGACGGAAGGGCATGGTCATCACACAGTGCGGTGCCAGCCCAGAATGTGGACTGGGGGGCTGAGCAGCGGGGACCACTTGGGGCGCCAAAGGATGACAACACTGCAAAAGGAAGCTGCTGTTCCTAAAGCAAACATCTGTACCCAGGAGAGTGCTCATCTGGGGCCCTCTGCATGCGTGGGGGCATGTGGGCCTGTCACCGGGTCACCCGGGCCAGTGTCATCCTCTCTGGCCCCCTGTGAGGGTCAGTCAGAGGGCACAGGCAGGTGACAGCTGTGAAGCACTTTGCCAGAGAACCTGGCACCTGCCACCCTGCCTCTCCTCGCCTGGCCTGTGCACACGGGACGCTGCCGTCCCCCCAGCTCGTGGGACAGAAGGGGCAGGAGCGGTGGGGGCCGCACTCCCCGCGTCCCGGCAGACGCCACGGGCACAGGTCGGGCCTTGTGCTGGGCACCCCCTGGCCTGCCGCGGGGCGTCCTCCGCAGACACACAGGCCGCCAGGGCGTCCGGTGCTCGCCGCTCACTGACTTCGCTCGGTACCTGCTTTCTGTCCTCCTTTGAAATTTGCCAGCCGTTCCTGAGTAGTTCCGGTGCCACGGGGCGCTCTGGAAAGAAAGCTTTCCTGTGGCTGGCCACAGCCTGCTTCTCCGCTGCCCTACAGGGAAGGGAGAGAGAGGGTGCGCTCCCCTGAGAACGTGCCCCGCGCCGTGCATGCGCCTTCTCCCTGTCCCCAAACTGCTCTATTCTTTCCCATGTGAGCTGTGACGAGGAGCCTGTCTTCCCTCCTTTGTCTCAGCCCCTGGAGACGGCCCCACAAGCTGGGGACACGGCCCTGCCGGAGGCCCGCAGCCCCCGCCCATGGAGGCTGGGTCACGCGTCACCCTCACACATCCCCCCACGCTCAGGCTGCAGGAGGGCACAGAGACGTGGCCTGAGACACCCTCGGGCAGCTCCTCCCACCCCAGGTACCACGCAGCGAGCTCTCAAACCTCACACCGAGGGGACTTTGCTGTCACTGGTGGGCACCAGGCTCCTCCTGGAATCTTAACCACTGGAGCCTTGGCACCAACCTCCAGCAGCCACTGAGCCCTCCTGCCCGGCCGCAGACTGCTAATTGCCTCCTTTTGGGGGGCTACACCAGAAAAGGGAGGGGTACATCCTGGGGGCACCCAAGTTCAAGACAGAGCTGGTCCTGGACCCGCTGCCTCAGCACGCCCCGCCATGGGCAGCCCCGGCCCCACTCGGGCGCCCACCTCTGCTCGTGGAAGTAGGGATGCTGCAGGGCCTGGTGGGCGGTGATTCTCTCATCAGGATCATAGGCCACCATGGCGTGCAGGAGGGAGAGGCATTGCGAGGACCAGCTGGCTGTCAGTAGAGGTATTCCTGATCCCTTTTTAAAAGGAAAATCAAAACTCATAGCTCTCGACCTGTATTAAAAGCCCAATGATAATAAATGATCATGCCATTATTTAGAGCACTTGGCCATCATGATTCTACGGGGGCCTGTACTGGTGACAGCAGTTTACGCTCTAAGGAGGGGGTGTGACCATGCAGTTGTCCAAACCCAGAGAATGTACAGCAGCAGCAGAGGAATCCCGCGGGCAGACTGAGGACTTGGGGCGGGGATGATGTGTCAGCTGGGGTCCTGGGTGGTGACCGATGTGCCATCCTGGCGTGGAGGGCCACGGTGGGGGAGGCCGTGTGTGCCCCATGCCCCCAGGTGGTCTACGGGAAATCTGTGGACCTTCCACTAAATTTTGCTCTGAACCTAAAACTGCTCTAAAAAATAAAACTCTATTTTTTATTTTTTTTAAAAGATCTCTTTATTTATTCATTCATTCACTCATTCATTCATGAGAGACAGAGAGAGAGGCAGAGACACAGGCAAAGGCTCCCTGTGGGGATCCCAATGCAGGACTCAATCCTAGGACCCCAGGATCACGACCTGAGCCAAAGGCAGACACTCCAGCATGGAGCCACCCAGGTGCCCCAAAAAAGTCTATGTGTTGAAATGAGGCAGGCGTTGTGAAATCTGATGTGCTATCAATGTAGGAAAATGACTTTTCCCCGAGAAGACTAATAGCACATTCTTACCTGAGAAGAAAGAGATAAAGCTTAAAAGTAGAAAAAGAAAGAATCCAGAATAGTTGTCTTTCCCTGTCTCCTGAGGGCCCGGAGATGCCCACCCCCGTAGAAGCCCCCAGCAACCCAGATTCAGCTGCATCGCTGACCAAATCAAACCCTACCCAGTCCTGGTTTAGGTATCAGTGTTGCTGGCAATGCTGGGTGACGTCACACAGTCCTCCCCACGCACAGCCTATGTGTGGGAACCTTCTCTGCCCACAGGTCTCTCAGTCCTGGGTAAGTATTCAGAGGACAAAACCTGACTGGCAGGCCCTGAGCAAGACCACCAGAACTCTTCTGTGGTGCCTGAGGGAGAGCGGCCCTGGCAAGACTCCTGAGGCGACAGCCCCGAGCAGCTGCTGCGCTGGCACCCCCACCAACCTGTAGCCCCCTCAGCAGCAGCGGGGACCCAAGCAGACGGAGGACCTACAAGAGCAAGAGAGGCGCAGCCTGGTCCACTCGGCTGGCTCCCACCACCAGCCCGGGCAGGGGGCAAGTTCACACGGACTGTCAGGTGCACACCACACTTACTGTTTGAACTTGGTGAGGGTCTTCTCGGCAGGTGTGCCAATGACATCGTGGATTTTTGAGATCTGGTCCAGCTCATTGGCTCCGGGGAAGAGGGGTTGCAAACTGGAAGAGCAGGACGGGGCTGTGGTTAGGACAGGCCGTGCCCTCTTCATCCCAGGACCCCCACTTTGTGAGGCAGCTAGCTCACACGGGAACCCGAGGACACAACCCCATCTGCGGGGTACTCCTTGCAGCTACAGGGTTTCCGTTCCCCCTTCACCTCAGGCCTGTTCCTCCTTTCCTGACAGGTAGGTGTCACTCTAAGAGATGGCTCCGTTCTCTCTGTACACCCTGGGATCTCTGCAGTGCCACGTGACATTCACGCTGTGACACACAACCTCCACAAGTCTCCTGTCACAGGAGAGGTTTTTCAACAGATATTCAGGTGGGTCAAGTCTGGTTTTGCTGACAAATGAAGTCCAAGGAATGTTTTGGTTTTTGGAGCTTTAATGGATTTTGGAATCGTGGGTAAAAGATTTCAGGCCGATATAAATTCAGTTTGCATGCCATGCCACAAAGCAGCGTTTGGACCTGCAGTTCTGCACAGGAAAGCCACCGTGTCCGTGGCTATAGGACAGAGGAGGAAAGCCCAGGCAGGCCAGGTGTATGTGGACCCCCGCAGGCTGGCCCGCACGCCCGTCATCAGGTTCTCAACAACAAAGTCCTTTCCCACCCTCAGGGATTTCAGCACAGCAGAAAGGACTGTCTGTTGGTACTTTAACCATCAATGAAACTGCCACTCGGCTTTCCAGATTTAATATGTCGAACACCAATCAAAAAAAAGAAAAAAACCCGCCCAGGCAGAAATTAAAAAAAAAAAAACATGTCGAGCACCTGTTCCAAATATCAACAGGTGTGTCCTGAAGGACATGCATGTCTGTGTTTATGAAGTGGTCAGTCGAGCTGGCGAAAGCAGATGACCCAGGTCCCCACCTATGACGCATGTCACCCAGACATTAAATTCACCTGCTCATCCTTAATAATCCACTCCAAGCAGGTGAGTGCCGGCCCTCCCCCTCCACAGGCCTCTTCAATCCCATGTCCTACTCACTCCTGAGCGAGACAAGCCCACTTCCCTCCTCCTGGGCCACTGCTCCATCGGCAGCGGAGCACAAAGGCTGGGGGGGGTGGGTACGGAGGCCAGGGAGGATGGTTATGACTGGGGTTTTCTAGAATCCAGCTGTGCATCCTACCTGACAGACCATCTCCCTTAGGGTAGGTCCCAGGAGCAGGGGCAAGGCTCACATATCCCCAGGGCACGCCCCCACACCGTGGCAGTAAGCATGTTTTTACTCTATCCCTGAACTCGCTAATCAATCATTCACAGATGAAGCCTAATGGGGAGGCCCACCCACCTAGGGCCAAGTTATGCCGGTAGGAGGAAAGTAACTGATATTCTTCGTACTTTATGACAAATAAACAAGGAAAAGCATTTGGCCAAAAGTAAAATGAAAGCCTAGGACATTTTCTGTGAAGTTAAACAGTCACATCATCAGATGACAGCAAAGTCTGTTTGGTAAAGGAAGGGATGGCATGAAGCCACTCGGTCAGCTGAGCCCCGCTATGTGACTCACTTCAGGACATTTACACAGAGGTCCCCTGGCACTGAGTGGGAGTCCTCAGACAAGAAGCGCGCCCAGCTCTACCTGGTGATCTCGTAGAACACACAGCCAGCGCTCCACAGGTCCATTTTGTAGGTGTAGAACCCGTCAGTGAGGAGACACTCTGGGGCACGGTACCAGCGGGTGGAAATATACTCTGTGTATGGCTGCTTGGAATAGATGCTCCGGCAGGATCCAAAGTCCCCTAGTTTCAGGACATCCTGCTGCAAGGGGAGAAAAGCAAGGATAAGTAACATCTCATCAAGCAGCTGTTACAATACAGACTGCTTTAAATATTTATCCACTAAGGGAAAGTTACTGGCATTGAAACTAGCTTATAAAATACAAATTACTTCATAAGCACCCGAACATGCCTCTAACAGATAAGCAAGTAGTGTTTCTACTCAGTGAGATACGTTTACAAATGTTCTGGTTATGTTTCACAAATATTTCCAAATGCCTACAGGTTTGGGAAAATTGTAAGTCACAGCATGAGTCTACAAATGAAACAAATACCATAGTGGTTCATTTGTCCTATTGTGTCTCTAACTTCCCAGTTGTCTAGCTCCACTGGCAGCTTTGTTCTCCACTGGGAAGGGGGGGTGCTGGGGAGCTTGGCAGCTCTCCGGAGCCATGGGCTCTTTGGAGCAAGTCAGACAGACCAGGGAGACATGTTTCGGGATATCTCTTCCATTTTGCTTACCCCTCAACATTCAGGTAGGAACGTACAGGCTGTCAATGAATTTGGAGCAAACGTTAAACACAACATGTTTCCCAGCCAGGTTATTAAGAAACGTCATTCCAAAGGCCTTTCACCTGATCCCATTACCCAGTGCATCATGTTGGCCCTCCAACAAAAATTGTACGGCATGTTAAAAGAAAAGCAAAAATAGTCTGCAGAGACAAAGCAAGCATCAGAACCAGTTTCAGATGTGGCACGGATTTAAGAATTTTGGAATTACCAGTCAGAAAACTTAAAATCACTATGAGTGATTTGTTAAGGGCTCCAGTGGAAAAAGCAGATGATGGGAAATGTACGCAGAAAGATGGAAACTCTAAGAAAGAATCAAAAGGAAGCACTAGAAATAAAAACGCTAACAGAAATAAAAAATGACTTTGATAAGCTCAGCCACAGACTAAACAGCCAAGGAAAGAATCAGTGAGCTGGAAGATGCACCAACAGAAACTTCCAAACTGAAATGCAGAGAGAACAAATCATGGCAGAAACAGAACAGCCAAGAACTGTGGGACTTCAAACGGTGTGACACTCACCCTACCGCGTGGATAAACAGCAGAGTGCTGACACAGAGGGAAAAATCCAGACTAAGAAAGAGCACATACTAGAGGATGCCATTTAGAGAACATTCCAGAAAACGCAAGCTAATGTATAATGACAAAGTCAGTCTTTGCCTTGGGGACAACAGAAAGGAGGGATGATGAGGGAGCAGGGGGAAACTTCCAGGGGCAAAAGGTTTGTTTGCTTAGCTGTGATGATGGCTTCATGGGTGTTACACACACCCAAACTTAGTAAGTTGTACGCTTTAAGTATGTACAGTTGACGTGGCTACGGACTAGGACAGACCTGAGTGCAAATCCTGCCTCTTCCACTTTCACATACACAGGGTTTGGAGTGGTAATCTGAATGGAGTTTACTGATCTCTTTTTTTTTTTTTTTTAAGTAGCATCTATACCCAACATGGGGCTCAAATTCACGACCCCGAGGTCAAGAGTTGCTTGCTCCACCAACTGAGCCAGCCTGCAGTTTATTTTTGCCCCTGCAGTTTATGTTTGCATATTGTAAGAGAAGAGTGCCTTATTTCCTTCCAGAGGTATAGCTACGTTCACAGCACTTATTAAATAAACTACTTTTTCCAAACTGGGAGAAAAACAAAACAACAGCATAACAAACATAGTACCCAACTATCTGGGACTGAAAACCTATCTAGTAAAAAGGTTTCCCATTCCACCTTTCTTCTGATAGCATTTTTTAATATAGAAGTTCTTACCTTTATTAATATATTTTCTGGCTTTACATCTCTGTGAAATATTCCATTTCTGCATTCAATAAAAAAGGAAGGATAGAATTAATTTATGCCTCATTCAAATTCTTTCACATTTTATTTTTAATGAATGTTAATACATTTTATTAATTTGAGAGCCACCAAGTCCCCAAGAGCATACCTGTGCATATGATCAAGGGATTTACATAACTGGTACATATAGTGCGTAATTTTTTTTTCTGATAATGGGTGTCTTCTCCCTGTGAGATCAAGGAAATAGCCAAATATGGTTAGCAGCGATACATATTCTGTGTTTTGAAAACAAAAATAGAATCCAAAAATGTTGTTTAATGATGTGTGAAAATCTAAAAATAACCTTTAGTAATTTCAGGAAATACGGAGGAGCGTACATACTAAATACACCATTTAAAATTTTACATACTGGTATGATTTCATGTAAAATCCCCTGTGCACGCGTTCTGATCACCACAAGAGTAGTACCAACAAATATGTGCAGAGTAGTTTGGTCTGATAAACCCCATGTGAGGCCCCGAGCCCCTGGGGCAGGCCTTCCAGGCTACACTCTTCCAAAAGGTTTGGTATGAAGTGTCAAGAGTCACTTGAAAATCCAGGGTTTTCCTCAACTTCCAGTCTGGATTTTTTTCTTAAGGTTTTATTTATTATTTATTTGAGAGAGAGCATGCTTGAGTGCAAGGCGGGAGGAGGGACAGCGACAAGCACTGAGCAGGGGGCCAGGCCCCATCTCACAACGCTGAGATCATTACCTGGGGCAAAACCAAGAGTCAGATGCTTAACTGACTGAGCCACTCAAGCACCCCTGGAGATTTCCATTTTAAAAGGGGGTTTAAAAGTTCCACAGAAGTGTGTTTTTAATCAAAGACCCATGATCGCTTTGAATTTCACAGCCCGCTCTCCTGACGGGAAGCACCCATCGTTTGGCTCCTGTCCGCTCGCACAGCTGCTCACCAGGCCTGCCTGCCTGCAGGTTATTCGTCCTACAACTCCTAATGCCACAATCCAGCATTACGGTTACCCTCGTTTCAGATGTCACATCTTGCTTGATTTTAATTTCAAAGGTGTGAGTTTTTAAACCACCTTCCCCAGTGTGAGCACATATCTTGGGTGACATGTTTGTTCCTAAGTTTGCGATTTCTTTTTTTTTTTTTTTTTTTTAGTTTGCGATTTCTGTTGACAAATATGTTTATTCTTTTTCTCTCTCACACTAGACAAGAATGTTTTCTGTTAATAGAAATTCGAATCACAAAATGTCGAAGTACAATTAACTTTTTCTTAATACTGTAATCTTTTTATTCTGTTTGAAATAATTTATTACCCACTTTCTAGAATTTAAAAGAATTTAAATGAAGACTTAGTCATCTTTCCCTACTTTGAATAATTCTGTACTTTAAATTCCTATCTGTATAAAGATGAAAAACAAAAATTCTATTCTCCATCATATGTTTTTTTTTTTAAAGATTTTATTTATTTATTCATGAGAGAGAGAGAGAGAAAGAGAGAGAGAGGCAGAGACACAGGCAGAGGGAGAAGCAGGCTCCATGCAGGGAGCCCGATGTGGGACTCGATCCTGGGTCTCCAGGATCACACCCTGGGCTGAATGAAGGCGGCACTAAACCGCTGAGCCACTGGGGCTGCCCTCATATGTGCTTCTGAATGAAGCTTCTGGAGATCTGGTTCTCATCCTGTGACAAGGGCCTCACTGCCCACTGAATTACCTGGCACTCAGGACCCCCCCCTTCCATCTCAACCAGGCTCTCAGGGTCCAGGAGGCACCTGACTCTCCTGGGGGCCTGTGAAGACACAGGATGCTCCCCCACACCCCTAGGCATTTGTGGTTCAGCAGGTCTGCTGTGGGGCCTCAAAAGCTGCCTTATGCACTAATTCCCAGATGCAGCTGTCAGGCCTGGACCCTCACTTTGAGAACCACGCCCACCACATCTTTCTGTATACTGAATGCTCCAGCCAAATTCACCTGTAGATGCTTATGGACACGCCTCCAAAGCTCTCCTGCTTCATACCTGTGCTCATGCTGTTCTGTTGCTAGGAGCACCCTTCCCAGCCATGCCTACACACCCAGATCTTACAGCACAGTCTTGTCAGGACAGTCACCCGAACTTTCACTCAAGAAGATGGGGTCTTGGGATCCCTGGGTGGCGCAGCGGTTTGGCGCCTGCCTTTGGCCCAGGGCGCGATCCTGGAGACCTGGGATCGAGTCCCACGTCGGACTCCCGGTGCATGGAATGGAGCCTGCTTCTCCCTCTGCCTATGTCTCTGCCTCTCTCTCTCTCTGTGTGACTATCATAAATAAAATAAAATAAAATAAAATAAAGAAAAAAACAAGTCTTTAAAAAAAGAAAAAGAAGATGGGGTCTTTTAGGGAAAGTCTAACCCACCCAATCTTCATAATCAGCTAGGGATGCTCTAAAATAGTGATTCCTGGGACACCTCGGTGGCTCAGAGCGTGAGCATGTGCCTTTGGCTCAGGGTGTGATCCCAGGGTTCTGGGATCGAGTCCTGCATTTGGGCTCCCCACAGGGAACCTGTTTCTCCCTCTGCCTGAGTCTCTGCCTCTCTTGTGTCTCTCATTAATAAATAAAATCTTAAAAAATAAAAAGGCCATAATCAAAAGTAAAAAAATAATAATAATGGCGATTCCCATAGGGTGCCTGTGGGGGTAGGGGTTCAGTCAGTTCAACCTCTGACTCTTGAATTCAGCTCAGGCCATGATCTCAGGGTTGTCCCTTTTCCTCTGTTCCTACCCCCACCCATGTGTGTGCTCACACATTTTCTCTCTCTCTCTCAAATAAATCTTTTTTTAAAGATTTATTTATTTATTCATGAGAGACAGAGAGAGAGACAGAGAGAGAGAGAGAAGCAGAAACATAGGCAGAGGGAGAAGCAGGCTCCCTGCAGGGAGCCCAATGTGGGACTTGATTCAGGGACTCCAGGATCACAGCCCGAGCCAAAGGCAACACTCAACCACTGAGCCACCCAGGCATCCCAATAAAATCTTTTTAAAAAGAAAAAGAAAATGGTGATTCCTAGCTCTAAATCCAGACCTAATGAATCACAAAACTAAACATAGGGGCCAGGAATCTGCATTTCTCAGCTGCCCTCTGTCCCCAGCATAAGAGCCCTCTTTGGGTGCTGACCCTTCCTTTCTTCTTTGTTCCCCTCTACCACCCACTAGCCCTGCAGGTAAGGTAACGGCTCCTCCCACCCCTGTACCCCTCCATGAGAACCCCTGCCTACAGAGGGAGCCCCTGAGGGAGTAGGGTGCAGTGTGAACCATGCAGGACTGTGGTCTGAACAATCCGAGTCCACACTCTTGACCAAGAGGTGGTTGGCTATCCATTCTCTACAATGGTCTTTCAAAAACAAGATCCTAACTTTCCAGGCCCGAGACTATCTGGTTCCTAACAGATGCATGTTTTCAAACATCTTGAAACAAATGGAGACAGAATTAAGAAACCACTTGTAAGCTCCTGTGTGAGCCTTCCTAAACGCCAACAGACCATGAACAGCCCTTCCTGGTCTCTTGTAGCAATCCTGATCAAGTTAATTTCTGCAAGCTAATTGTTTTAACCAAATATCCTCATTAAGAAGATTCTAAAGAAAAATGAAATACTTTTCATTTTTGGGAATGGGAAATATCAGAAAGGGAGACAGAACATGAGAGACTCCTAACTCTGGGAAACGAACTAGGGGTGGTAGAAAGGGAGGTGGGTGGGGGGTGAGGGTGACTGGGTGACGGGCACTGAGGGGAGCACTTGATGGGATGAGCACTGGGTGTTACTCTATATGTTGGCAAATTGAACACCAATAAAAAATAAATTAAAAAAAAAGAAAAAAAATAAAATTCTAAAGAACATCATATACGGGGATCCCTGGGTGGCTCCGCAGTTTGGCGCTTGCCTTCGGCCCGAGGCGTGATCCTAGAGTCCCGGGATCAAGTCCCGTGTCCGGCTCCCTGCATGGAGTCTGCCTCTGCCTGTGTCTCTGCCTCTCTCTCTCTCTCTCTCTGTATCCCTAATAAATAAATAAAATCTTAAAAAATAGAATACATACAATATCAATAATGTAAAAAACATTTAATGTGGGATCCCTGGGTGGCGCAGCGGTTTGGCGCCTGCCTTTGGCCCAGGGCGCGATCCTGGAGACCTGGGATCGAATCCCACATCGGGCTCCCGGTGCTTGGAGCCTGCTTCTCCCTCTGCCTGTGTCTCTGCCTCTCTCTTTCTCTCCGTGTGACTATCATGAATAAATAAATTTAAAAAGAAAAAAAAAAAAAGTTTAATGTAAAAACACAATAATAAACCGTGGCATTTGTTGCTGGTGCTAACTGAAGGAGCGTGGAGTCTGCAGTGTAACAGAATTTCTGGCACACACCCCTTCCAACAAGAGACCCCACTGGCAGGCCCATGCCCAGCTCTCCCAGTCAGGCTTGGAGCCCATACTGGGGTCCACCATGGCACAGGCAAATGGTCTACCATATACACCTCGGTCCAGAGGCTGTGCCTGTGGCACCAGGCACGTACACACCTGCCACAGCATCTTTCAAAGGAGAAGTCTGCATTATGACACATGGATCTGAGGTTAGAGACTCTGATCTGCAGGGGATAGCAGGCGGGATGTCAGCCTCAAGTGGAGCCTGAACAATCTCCCACCTCCCTCCCTTATCAACCATGGCAAAACTCGAGGACAGGTCCTCCAGTTCTGCTCTACGAAGCCAGCTCATCTTCAGCAAATGCCAGACCTTCTGTGAAATTCCACTTCCTCACGTCCACAACGGAGGCGAGCACACAGGATGGGGAAGACCAGATGCAGCCATGCAGAGCGAGCACACCAAGCAGTGTTAACATGATATTAATGATGACAGCGATCAGTGTTTACTGCAGACTGTGCAAGTGGCCACTGCTCTAAACATGGCACATATTTTATTTTCTCCTCACAATCATCAGAAGAGTTAGAAACCAGGATCACTCTCATGTCACAGACAAGGAGCAAGGCTCAGGGGCCTGACCCAGACCTACCATCATTAAACACGCAGGACAGGGGAGATGTGTGCTGCACCCACACAGCCAGACTGGAGCCACACTTCCCATGGTGGCATCGGCTACGAAGAAAATTCCAGCAACAAAAATGTTACATCCCTCACACCTTGTCTGAATGGGACAGAGACCTATCACGTAAGGAAAACAAGACATCGATCACTGTCAAAATGTTTCCAGGAAGTGCTAGGAATGCCAAAATACATTTTATTTCACTTCCACTTTCCTTTTATATACACACGAAAGTGATCTGGGGCCGAGGGGTGGGGGCTGTCTAAATGGATCCAAAGAGCTCTTCTAGTAA
Source organism: Canis lupus dingo (assembly GCF_003254725.2). Lineage (NCBI taxonomy): Eukaryota > Metazoa > Chordata > Mammalia > Carnivora > Canidae > Canis > Canis lupus. The sequence goes on from NC_064250.1 coordinate 70,396,665, forward strand.
GGATAGAAGTAAAATTGCTAAGTAGATAAGAAAGCTATGTGTCACAGCCAACTGGCAACATTTCCTCTTTTGTTAGTACATAAAAATGCTCCTTCTCACAATCAGTGGGTCAGACTGATGAAATACAAAAATATAATTGAGTTGATCTGACAAGTAATGTTAGGCGAAAGAGTTATGTCGCAGGTAATAAGACACACTGCCTAAGCTATTCATGGAAATAAACTATAATGCTATGTTTATAGTCAAACCAAACCTATTTTGCTTTTTCCTACTTGGTTCATTCCCCAATGTCATGGATTTATTTCAGGGTGCCTGCCCCATGCACAGCCTCTAAAAGGTATAACCCTAAGGGGACATGGCCAGCCCACTGGACCCGCAACAGCCAGCACTCTGGCAGGGGACTAGTGACCAGGATTTCTAGGCCTGGCCCATCTGCTGCCAGTGGAGGGTTCCCAGGGTCTCAGTGGCCACGTCTACCAAGAGAAGAGGAGAGGGATGGGACCACGTGGCTCTGAGGTGGTCAGTGGTGGCCTTGACAGCCTGAGCTTTCCTGCTTCCACCTCCCAAGAGGCCTGACTGAGTGTCCCACAAGAGCTCTGAAGCTTTACAATAAACTCCCTCTTTCATATGTGAACTAGCTGAATGGCATGTGCTCCTTGCAATAAAATCGATCTACGACACTCAGTAGCTATAAACATTATCCAAGTGGACAACTAACACCATCCCACCCAGGGGACAGTGCCGGGCACTCAACAGGACACCAGTGATAGAGTCAACAAGGCCGCACTGCCGGAGAGCAAAAGGCCCAGCGGACAGAGTGCAAACAGTAAAGAAGCTGAGACATGGAAGGCCTCGTGTGGGTGGAAAGGAAACAAGAAAGAGATGCAATGGAGAAGGGAAGGTGAGTGAGGGGGCAAGCACCAAGGCTCTAAAGCAGGCGCCCGAGGGAACCCTGGGTGGCGCAGCGGTTTAGCGCCTGCCTTTGGCCCAGGGCGCGATCCTGGAGACCCGGGATCGAATCCCACGTCAGGCTCCCGGTGCATGGAGCCTGCTTCTCCCTCTGCCTATGTCTCTGCCTCTCTCTCTCTCTCTCTGTGTGACTATCATAAATAAATAAAAAAAAATTAAAAAAAAAAAAAAAGCAGGCGCCCGAGGTTTGGGGGCAGAGTGAACTAGCAACTCACAAAAGCAATTTAACTTGGAACAGTTCAAAACAAAACAAAACAAAGCAAAACAGAATCAGATACGAGTTAAGATAACAGATGCCTGTAGGGGCACCTGGCTCATGTGGAAGAAGGTGCGACTCTTGATCTTGGGGTCTTAAGTTTGAGCCCCACATTGCTGTCAGATTATATAAATAAATAAAACCTTAAAAAATAAAACAATAGATGCCTCTATAATCAGGTTCTTATCTTCATCAGTTTTTCCTTATAAACTCCAGGACAGCCTTTCCTGCTACAGGTGGCAGATGCCCAGTGTCACATGCACAATGCACCCATGTAAACAAACCAGGATTGCTATGGTGAGGCTGGTGCCCAGGCATGCCATCTACTTACTCCCTTCCATGGAAACTCTTCCTCAGTGTCAGGCAAAATACCTTCACCATCTTTTTGCTGGTCTCCCTACCACCATTCTTGCCCTCACGGCTCACAATGCAGACCCATTCCAACCTCGCAGGCCAGGTGTGAAAGCTCAAAGCCAGGTCCTTCAGGTTGCTTGTAGCTCGGAGCTCCATGTATGATTGGGTTCTGCCTAAGTCAGACTACTTGAGAAAGAGGATTCAGGCCCGCATTATGGGGCAGACAAGAGGAGGGAGAGCATTCAGTGTGAGTGCAGATGCTGGTGGAGGCAGCTTCCTGACTCTGGCAAAGGCTGCCTGGTTCTAGAGCTGGTGGCTGCCATAGCAACTTCTTCACTTTGAGCATCCTGTCTGTGCAGAGGCAGCAGCCTCCTTGGCAGCCCAATTCTGCAGAATCATTTTCAGTAGTTGCTTCCTGGGTGCCACACCCAGAGTGTCTCTTCAGCCCACCCAGTAACTCTGTAAAATCATCCATATCACTTAAGTCCCCTGGGGTTACACTGGCAAGAATAGATCTGTTGTCTATTCATTCGTTAAACAGAAATATCGTGGGCAGCCCGGGTGGCTCAGTGGTTTAGCGTCTGCCTTCAGCCCAGGGCCTGATCCTGGAGACCCCGGATCGGGTCCAACGTCGGGCTCCCTGCATGGAGCCTGCTTCTCCCTCTGCCTGTGTCTCTGCCTCTCTTTCTCTCTCTGTGTGTCTCTCATGAATAAATAAATAAAATCTTAAAAAAAAAAAAAACAGAAATATCCTTCTAAAAAGCGTAGTCCATGAACTGATACTGGTCTAGGGGCTGTTTAAGATTTTTTTAAAGATTTTATTTATTTATTCATGAGAGAGAGAGGGAAGAGAGAGAGAGAGAGACAGGCAGAGACACAGGCAGGAGAAGCAGGCTCCATGCCGGGAGCCCGACGTGGGACTCGATCCCGGGACTCCAGGATCATGCCCTGGGCCAAAGGCAGGCACTAAATCGCTAAGCCACCCAGGGATCCCCAAGATCTTTTTATTTATGAGAGAGAGACAGACAGGCAGAGAGAGAGAGAATGTATGTGTAAGAGCAGGGGTGAGAGGCAAAGGGAGAGGGAGAAGCAGACTCTGCTGAGCAGGGAGCCTGATGCAGGGCTTGATCCCAGGACCCTGAGATTATGACCAAAGCTGAAGGCAGATGCTTCACCAATTGAGCCACCCAGGTGCCCCTGCTTGTTACTGGTTTAAGAGGAGATGACAAAACAAGAGTGACTAAGGAACTCTTATGGCAACTCAACATCGCTGCAACCCCCAAGCACATAATCATTTTTCCAGTAATTAGTTTTTACATATTTTACAAAAGTCCTGGTCCACAACTGATTAGAAAGAAAAATGAACAAACAAAAAACTGGTCTTCCACTATAGTTTTAGAAACACTGGTCTAAACACCAACCAAAAGATGCTTTTCCTCTGCTTTAAAAGCCACTAATGCTTCCCATTGAACTCTAAATAACCGGACTTCTTACCCTGGCCCTACCTGTCCTACTGCCCCCTGCCCACCTCATTTCCTATAACTGTCTTCCTCATGTTCCAGCGACACTGGCCTCTTAACCTCACAGTGGCCTCAGGACCTTTGCACTAGCTGTCTCTGTCTGGATTAGTTCATCCCCTTCACTCTGACATGTGGCCTGTTTTATTTACTCATAACACTTATCCCCCTCTTGAACTATTTCTTGATCATTTCTTCACTTGTTCAGCATCTCTCTCTCTCTTCCTCAGAGTGTGAACCCATGTGGGTGGGACTATGTCCGCCATGTCCCCCACTGTGCCCACCTGCAGAGCAGCGCCTGGCATGTAGCAGTAAGACATCCTTTCCTGCATTTGCCTACATCTGCCACTCTTCCAGATGAAGACCACAATCATCTCTGCCTCATCTGACACCTACTGGACAAAGAGAAAATAACCCCAAGCAATTCATTTTCTCTAATGATTGACTTTCATATAGTTTCTCTCTTCAACAGACTCTACACTCTTTATCGAAAAAAGCATCTCCTGGGGCACCTAGGTGGCTCAGTTGGTTAAGTGTCTGCCTTTGGCTCAGGTCATGATCCCGGGGTCCTGGGATTGAGCCCCACAGCGGGCTCCCTGCTCGGCGAGGAGTCGGCTTCTCCCTCTCCCTCTGCCGGCTGTTCCCCCTGCTTGTGCTGTCAAATAAATAAAAATCTTCAAAAAAAAAAAACCCCACAAAGAAGCATCTTCTATTCTTCCCCTCTACTTTCACCAGACCTTGCCCACTGGTGTGCATGTAAGTGGGCAGCTCAATGATGACAGTGTGATCATCCACTCATGCCATTAACTGGCTCTTCGATACCTGACTGTGCTACTCAATATTCTAACCATCTGAGAGTAGTCATTTAAGTAAAATGAACTGTCATTCTAATAGGAAAAGCTTTAGTGATTGATCAGTTTTCAATTAAGTCAATGTTGTCATCAATAAGCACAGATAATGAGGAGGTGCCTATGCACTAGAGGCACTGAGCGGGGGCTGTGGGGGCCAAGGTAGTGGGTACAGCGGGAAAGTTAATGCTTCAGTCAGACTGGAGTGTAAGTTCTGGTTCTGCTATTTATTAACAACTTCACCTTGGGTCATCACTTAATCCTTGAAGCCTTGATTTCCTCATCTGTAAAACAGAGATAATGATGATGATCATTATCTGCACTGTGGGACGTCAAGCACTGTGGGAGCCAAGAGGCTGTATGTGTGATGGTTAAGAACAGGCACTCTGGAAGAGGCTGTCCAAGCCCAAAACCCACATCCACCATTTACTAGGTACATAACCTTGGACAAGTTATTTATCTCTCTATCCCTCCATTTCTCCATCTTTAAAATGGGGAAAATAACAGTGTCTGCTTGAATGGCTGCTGTGAAGGTAAAATGAGTTAATTCCTAGAAAGTGCTAAGAAGAGCACTTGACAGGTGGTCAGCATCCACTAACTGTTTGTTGGCTGTTACAGTGATCACCGTGTTTCATCAATTCTCAGAAGATTTTTTTCCCTCACACTTTAACAACTCTGAAATCATGACACAATATTTAATGTCTTACAATGACTACCGGTCATCTTCCCCATGTTTTAACATCTCTAAAACTATCGTGCCTCTGACAGCATCTTAGGCTCTGTGCACTGAGCCCAGCACTGGCCTATGAGAGGTTCTCAACATTTATGTGATGAGTCAATGTCTGTTGATCTACAATATAACATTTTATTTTATTTTTTTAAGTAGGCTCCACACCCACATGGAGCCCAACAAGGGGCTCAAACACATGACCCTGAGATCCAGACTTCAGCTGAGATCAAGAGTTAGATGCTCAACCAACTGAGCCATGCAGGGGCCCCATAACATTCCATTTTCTATAATCTCTCTCTGTAGACAAATACTGAAAGAAATGAATTTCTCCAATTATACAATTCCCTTACTACTGGAAAAGATATTTATTTCTAAACAAAGATTTCTCAAATGTCTAAACACATAGAAACTTGCTGGAAATTACTACCCCCTTCCCCCTAAGTTTTGAAATTTCACACTCTAGGAAGCAACAATCAGAAATCTAATATAAGACACATCTCACACACTAAATAAAGGAAGTGATTATGTAGGTACATTAAAAAGCAAAATATTGGCTCACTGATAAAAAAATTATAAATGAAGTAATATAAGGTTTGGTGGTTGTCTCTCTAGATCGTATTTGGGGCCCTGTCCTGATCCTCTGATGGACAGATAGGACCAAAGGGCACAATTTGTGTCAGACAGAATGTATGAGAAAATGAAACCATGGAGCAACACCTCATTTATCCAGACTATTTGGAATAGATGCTTAAGAAGGGAAATTTCCAGATCAATAAGGCTTACTCCTTGAATATAAAACTCTTTTCTACTGCAATCATTTTAGGCAGGAATCTTTTTAAAACATTTGCTTTCTTTACTTTCCTACTTTCCATCATGCTGCTGACATGGTATGCTTACCACCATGCATCATGCGATCATGCGGGTGTGCGTTCTCTAGCCCATCCTGGGGGACCTGGGATCTCTCAGCTGTCTGCCCAGGCTGCTCTTGTTTGTGGTGGCTTTGTTGTCGTTTCCTTGTTTTATATTTTCAGTTTCCTCGCCCACTGTGGGATTGTCACCTTCACTTTCTATTACTGCTGATGGGCTAAATTCTAGAAGCTCTTGTTTTTAATAGGTTTTAAACCAAGAAACCTGATAACTAACTTGTTAGAACTAGACTTAAAACACAAACAGATCCCAGAGTGATGGGCTTACCTATGAATAAAAGCACAAGGTTTGTAACATAAATATCATATATGCCCAGATATAAGGCAATCTCCTATTTTCTCAAAAAATGTCCTAAAGTTTTTAGATCCAAAAGTTTTTCATCAACTTTTATGGATGTAGAAAAATTTGCCTATCTTTGCTTTTATTAGTAATTTACTAAAGCATACATTTCAAATCACATATAAAATATACTAATTTGATCATTTTTTCCACTTTCCCACTTCATAATAATTTTATTTGAGCTCTTCATGTGCATCTTCAGCATCAGTGTCTTCATCACAGAATAGCTTCTTGGTCTTAAAAAATGTTACATAGCGCACCTTCTTCGGTTTGGCCTAAATTGTTCCAGAAAATAGAATGCAGTGGTTTTTAAATCCACTACGCAGCTGCCACTAAAATTCTATTCCAAGCCATAAATAGTCACTCACAGAACATGAAGCAGTTGATTTGTTTTCATCTGTCCGATAAGCACAATGTGACCTGTAAAATACCACACTTCCTGTGCCGCTTCTCAGCGACGTCTCCGAGGCTCATTTGTCCTGACATCTAACACAACTGTGCAGTCAGACCCCCAGGGATATTCGCTAAATGTGGGCCAACCATCTGCCTTCTTCTCTCTAGTTTCCTTCAGGTGACCTCTATAAGCCTCCAGAACCAGCTCAGGCGCATGTACTTTCCCAAACAGTGCTTTATTGTTCAAAAGAAAGTAAATAAGTGAGCACCCTGTGCCCGGGAGAGAGACTGTGTAAGGATCCAAATAGAAGGAGGTCTTCTCTCATCTGAGGGATGATGTCTGGGGGCAAGCCTTGCCTTATTTTGAGGCACAGAACAGAATGCTGAACAGCAGCAGTCAGAAGAGGGAACCCTGGAGTGGCACAGCGCCCCCTGCAGGGAGCCGCGGTGAGGAAGGGCTGTCGGGGAGCCATCCTCATCCACATCACTGGCCAGCCTGAAGGCACATGGCTTTACTTTTCTCAAGGGCAGCCCTATTCTGAGTAGATGAGAATGCCAGAAAAAGATCTCCCAAGAGGGAAGTAGTTCAGTACTGTATGTTACTATATGTGACTACTGCACTCTGGTGACTAATAATTTTGAGAACCAGAACAAAGTATGTGCACTACAAGCTTTGAAAGATCTTAGATTAGCTTGCAAATTATTCTACGTACCTTGTATTAGCTCATAAATATTCATGTCCATAAGTTCACATATTAGTGCAAGAGAACCAGATTTTCTGTCACTGAAGAAGAAAGCAGGTTTGTAAAAATGTTTTTTCTTATCTTGATCAGAAAATATAATCAAATATTTAATTCATTTGTAAATATTTCTGGTAGACATAAAGCACTGCCACATCAAAGACTTTACTGACTGAAAGAGAGCTTGTGATTTTTCAATCAATACTTCAGGTAAAATTAACTTAATAGTAAAACCTTAACTTTAAGCAAAAATTCTAAACAATTCTCTTTTTAATGAGATGTGTCTTAAACATATAAAATTAACTCCCAGCAGAAAGAAGAAATGAGGTTGAGGAGTTGGCTAAGCAAAAAAGAGGAAAAAGATCAATTCATGCTCTGTGACTACAAATTTATTTTTAATTTACCTAAATTCCTTCCATGTCATTGGAATAAATTATAATGAGGTGACAAAATCCACAAAGCAGTCAGGGGAAAAGGGAGGAAGACCGGTCACGTGATGCCGGTGTGGCATCCAGGCCTTACACACACTAGGGATGGAGGCCCCTGGCCAAGCTGCCAGCATCTGAGTTCAGACAGCTCTGAGGGATCCTGAGCCCCAGGAGGGGAAAGCGTGTCACTGCAGACCCTACTCAGGGCACCTCTGGCGGGGCTATCAGGAGACCCACACGCAATCCCAGGCAGAAATGCCTGTGAAGTGTGCACGAAGCACCATCCCCATGGTGACTGCTGCACCTCGCAGTCTCTGGACCTGGCCCACACTGACCGCTCAGAACACTGCAGGCCAGGAGGCCACACAGCTATGATGAGACATTTCACTTTGAGTTTAAGACGGCTCAATCCTCTAATTAAAATCAATCGCACTTTCATTGTCAGACACCTGGCTGGTTTAAAAGCAGCCTGGAAAGCCACAGAGAGACTTTAAATGGTGTGCACCTTCTCAGGGCCCACAGAAGGGCAGGGCCCAGGACCCTGGGTCCGAGTTCCTGGCTCAGGGTCCAGAAGTATGGTGCAGAATTGCCAACACCTAGGGATGAGCTGTGCTCTGCCTTCTTGATTGATAGGTAAGCTTTAGGGAAACTATTCTTAGAACTAGAACAGAGATGAAAAGTCCCCTGAATTGCATCAACCATAGTAAGGTAGGAGGTCTCACTGCCTGAGACTGTGCAGACGTGGCAACTGGCAGGGACAAAGCAAGTACAGTCCCTGACACATGACAACAGTACTTTCCCATTAGGCCTCAGATGCACAGGCCACTGTCTACAAAGAAGCCTCACGGACCTACAGCAGAGGAACCATTTGAATTTTGTATGCTTTTATAATACGAAGTCACCTAAACGAAGGCATTTCCACAGCAGGAATCAGTTATACATTTGTCCAAGTAAAGAAATATGTGACAAGATAAAATGAAAATCATTACTCCCTGAGCTACAAGACAAGTATTTTAAATGTCTACCATGGTTTTATTTCTTAAAAAGACTTAATCATGTAATCAAATTGAGATAATTTGTAAAGCCCCAAATATACTTACAAAACCACTTCATGCAACGTAAGAATGTTTGGGTGTGGATTCAGGCGCCTCAGTGCTTGTATCTCCCGCAGATTGTTCACTTGCTCAATACTATTGTGTAGGTAAAAATAAATAATTTATAATTTAAGTCAACTTTCAATTAGGGTTAGTCAATCATTATTTATTACCCATGGTCACAACTGAAAAACTCACAAATATTTCAAGCAAGTTAATCAGCTTATATTTTTCCCGACAGCAGTTAAAATTCAACACGTCTCAATCTGCATTATCTGATAAAAACCAAGGTTCTTATAGCTTTGGACATACATTCAAATTTTCCCCATCTAAACTCCTGAAAGAATACCTTGGTGGTTTCTTTGATAATTAATAAACATAGGAACATATAAAATTCCTTATTACTAACCAGCTGAGCAACATGAATACCACCTGAAGTACACATTTCAGACTTCCATGAGCAGACAGGGGAGTTGAATAAAGATACCAATCAGACAAAAGGAAGAGGAAAAAAAAAAGATCAAGTGGAACATTCTTTTGGGGGCACTTAGGCAACTGATTATAGAGCATCTTTCAATCACCTTTCCTGGGGTCTGCACTGGAAGAGACGACCAAGGCTCTTCTCCAAGGTCCCACACCTTGAGGGGAGCCCACTGACTCAGGACTAGGTTGCTGAAGACCCCACCTCTACCTGATGCCTGTCATGCCCCTACTTGTGGCATGCTGTAGGTCAGTGGGAAGGACCACTGGGAAGGACCTAGCCCCTCAGGGGAAATCTGACAATTTCTGGAAACATTTTTAGCTGTCACAGGTTCTGTAACATGCTGTTCCATACTGGCATTCAGCGGTAGCAGCCAGGAAGGATGCTAAATATCCTACAAGGCACAGGACAGGCCCCACAACAAATAATAATCTGGGCCCAAACGTCAATAGTGCCAACGTGAGAAACCCTGCTCTAGGTGGAAAGAGCAAGAAACCAATGGAGCTAGTGACAGTTCTGATTTTATAATACTCCGTATGAAAAAAATTAGTTTTTAGAACTGGATAGTCAAACAGTGAGACAAACAACCATCCACTCTTCTCATCTTTAATATGAAAACCAGTTATCATACCCTAAAACATATTCTGCTTATTGCAGACATAATTCTTTTATGCCTCCACAAACATTTCACTCAGAAATAATTAACTAATATATTTAGAAAGGTATTTTCATCTAAGCGCCACAAACCTTTGTTCAAATAACAATATTTTATTTTAATAAAATACAAATAACCTCTGTTCTTTTAAAAATCATGAAAATAGGGCAGCCTGGGTGGCACAGCGGTTTAGTGCCTGCCTTCCGCCCAGGGCGTGATCCTGCAGTCCAGGGATCGAGTCCCACATCAGGCTCCCTGCATGGAGCCTGCTTCTCCCTCTGCCTGTGTCTCTGCCCCACCCCCTCTCTGTGTCTCTCATTAATAAATAAATAAAAAATCTTTTATAAATAAATAAATAAATAAATATCACGAAAATAATCTAAAAAACTGGAATTAACCAATCTTCTGTGTCTTGGAGCTGCTTCAAATTTTGTGGTCAGGTGATATCCAGGGTTTTATTTGTTTTCACTATCCTGTTGGAGACAGAAACAATCCTGGAATTGAACACAGTGGAGTGCAGGCAACCTTTGCTCCAAAAAGAAACAATGATATCTACCATAAATGGATTTTTTCCTACAACCAGAAAAAACTATAATTATACCAGGTCCAAGTCTAAAAAATAAAAAACATTAAATTATACAATTTCAACATTTCATCGGAAGTGGGTTGTTTGTTTTTTTTTTTTAAGATTTATTTTAGAGAGAAAGGGAGAGAGTATACATGAGTGGGGGGAAGCAGAGGGAGAAGAAAGCAGATTCCCCACTGAGCGCAGAGCCTGACATCACAGGGCTCCATCTCCGGACCCAGAGCAGGACCTGAGCCGAAACCAAGAGTGGGACACTTAACCAACGGTGCAGTCGCCCTGGAAGGGTTTGTTTGTTTTTTTTTGTTTTGTTTTGTTTTGTTTTATTTATTCATGATAGGCACACAGTGAGAGAGAGAGAGAGGCAGAGACACAGGCAGAGGGAGAAGCAGGCTCCATGCACCGGGAGCCTGACGTAGGATTCGATCCCGGATCTCCAGGATCGCGCCCTGGGCCAAAGGCAGGTGCCAAACCGCTGCGCCACCCAGGGATCCCCCTGGAAGGGTTTTTATCGAAAAGTTTATCTAATCCTTCCAATCTGTAGGAAGAAAGTCCTCAAGCTGAAGGGGAAGAAGTAGTTATATTAATACTAGACAAAGTAGATTTCAAAATAAAGATTATCACTACCTATAACGACTTTGTGATGATGGAGCAGTACATCAAAAAGACAGGACAATGTGCTAAATAAGAGAGCTTCACACACAAGGAATAAAGCCTGATGGCAGAAAGAAGAAAAAGCCAGAAGTTCCAGTACTCCTCTACATAACTGACAGAACAGTCACTGAGAAAACTGGTAAAGATGCACAAGATCCTAACAATACTGTTAACCACCTTGACATAACTAGCCTTCTATCGCACCCATATTTAACACCTTCATTCAGATGTTCTTCAATCAGATGAACAGGCTGGACCCAAAGATAAGTCTTAATAAATTTCCAAATACAAAGACTTATGGAACATATTCTCTGACCATGAGGGACTTAAATTAGAAATCAGCGATAGTAGAGGGGCACCTGGGTAGCTTAGTCAGCGAGCCATCTGGTTTAGGCTCAGGTCATGATCCCAGGGTCCTGGGATCCAGCCCTGCGTCAGGCTCCCTGCTCGTGGGGAGTCTGCTTCTCCCTCTCCCTCTCCCTCTGTCTCCCCACTGCCACTTTGTGCTTGTGCTCTCTCTCTCTAATAAATAAATAAGGTCAAAGGAAGGAAGGAAGGAAGGAAGGGAGGGAGGGAGACTAAACTAGGTAGAAAAGCCCTAAATATCTGGAAATCAAACACATTTGTAAATAAACCACAGGTAAAGAAGAAATCACAAGGCAAATTAGAAAACATTTTAAAGCAAGCAATAAGAAAACAACATATCAAGACGTATGGAATGCAGGAAAATAGGACTTAGAAGTGCATTTGTGCTTTAAATGCTTATGTAGAAAGGAAGAAATGGAAAAAATCAATTATCTATGTTTTCACCTCAAGAAGGTAAACAAAGAATAAATTAAAACAAAACAGGAGAAAAGCAACAATAAAGAGCAGAAATCAATGGCACAGAAGAGAGACAAACAGTGATGCCTGAGTGGCTCAGTCGGTTGAGTAACTGACTCTTGGCTTCAACTCAGGTTGTGATCTCAGGGTGGTGAAATCAAGCCTTGTGTCAGGCTCCACGCTTAGCAAGGAGTCTACTTGGGACTCTCTCTTCCCTGCTCCTCTCACCCCCAGCTCTCAAATAAATAAATCTTTTAAAAACAGACAAATAATAGAGAAAATTAATAAACCCAAAGTTAGTTCTTTGAAAAGATTAATAAAACTGATAAACCCCTAGCAAGACCAATGGAGGAAAAAAAATGAGATAAAACACTACCACCAATTCCTAGTATCAAGAATGACGGAGCGGACATCACTAGAGTTAGATTATTAAACAGATAAGAGCGTATTATGAACAAGTGTATGCCAATAAATATGACAATTTAAATAGACAAATTCCTATAAAAAAATTACCAAATCCAACACAAACTTGAAAATCAATGTAGCCCTTTGGGGATCCCTGGGTGGCTCAGCAGCTGAGCACCTGCCTTCAGCCCAGGGCATGATCTGGGAGTCCTGGGATCGAGTCCCATATCGGGCTCCCTGCATGGAGCCTGCTTCTTCCTCTGCCTATGTCTCTGCCTCTCTCTTACTGTGTCTCTCATGAATAAATTTTTTAAAAAATCTTTAAAAATATTTTTTAAAAAAGTAGCCCTACGTTTACCAAAGAAACAGAATTTGTTAGCAAAAGCCTCCTCACAGCTGATGGAAGTGTTCTAAAATGGGATCATGGTGAGAGCTGCACAACTATATGTTTCCTTACAATGGGTGGACTTTTATGATATGTAAATTATATCTCAATGAAGCTTTGAAAAACCTTATGAAAATCCCAAATTACTTGGTATGGTTCTATTTGACTGTAACATTCCGTGGGACCAGGGTACCATCATCCACTGCCCTGCTTTGTCTCCAGCTCATCACCACTATGAATGATGTTGTGATAAACATCACGGGGTATGGGGATGAAGCTTCCCCACGAAGGAAACTTCTAGGCCCAGGTGATTTCACAGGTAGATTATTTCAAACATTTAAGAAAGAAATACTCTCACACATTACAAAAGGTACATGAGTGGCAAATAAGCAGCACATGAGTGAGTATTCAGCATCACCAGTCATCAGGGAAGTGGAAAGTAACCAAAATAAGACTCCACTACATACTCAACAAGGGGGGCTAACATTTCAGACTAACACCAAATGCTGGAGTGGGAGGAGGTGTGCAGAGCACCTGCAACTCTCATTCTTTGCTGGTGGGGATGCAAGCAGGTATAATCACTTTGGAAAGAGGCTTGGCAGTTTCTTATAAAGTTAAACACCTACCCTTTGATTCAGCGATTCTGTTCTAGGTAACTGCCAAGAAAAATGAAAACCTATATCCCAACAAGACTTGTACATGAGGTTTAATTAATAGCAGCTTTATTCATAGCAGCCTGAAACCAAAACCACTGAAAAGTCTGTCACCAGGAGAAGGGATAAACAGATTGTGTCATGCTATGAATGCTACTCTGCTACTCGGTGGTAAAAAGGTTGGTAAAAAGGTATAAACTGCCGGAGCCACAGTGTGGATGAATCTCAAAGACTTCATGCTGAGCCAACAGAGCTGGTCAAGAGAGCACATTCAGCACTTTCTAGGAGATACCATTTAGTACGAATTTCTAGCAGAGGATAAAGGAAAAAAAGCCAGAAGAGTGATTGCCTTGGATGGGGGTGGAGAACTGCCATGAAGGAGCTTTCTAGGTGACAGAAATGTTCTATCTCTTAATTACATGATAATATCCATTTGCCAAAATTATAAAGAAATGTGCATTTTAACGTATGCAAATTTTGCCTTAAAAAAAGAACCGTATACTAACAAGCAAGCAGGGAAGGAGGCCCGGTGGAGATGCACAGGAAATAAAAATCACAGGCGTGCTGATTCTGGCTGCTGGGCACCTGGGGTTCATTATACTGTTCTGTTTACTTTGTATACGTTGGAATTTTCTATTATTATATTCTTTGTAAGTAAAAGAGCTTTTAAAGTGACTCACGAATTTCTTGCCTTTGTTTTTATTTAAAACCTTACAAAGCAGACTTTATTTTTGTAAAAATAATTTGAGGACCATGTAGTCATGTGACTTGAGAAAAACCACGGGCCAAGTCAAGACCAGACGGCTACATGGCATTCTGCAGCAGTGAGGAGCGCTGGAAAGAACAAGGCTCTGGACCTACAACAGACTCGGGTCCCACGCTGGGCTTTACTGCTTGCCAGCTGGGTGATACCGGACAGGTGAGGGGACTGGGCTCTCCAATCAGGCTTCCCTAACCTGAAAGAAAGCAACGACAGCATCTTTCTTCTAGGGCTGCAGTGAGGATTAAATGCTATATGTACAAAATTCACCCGGCGCTGGGCGTGGCGCCAGACCATTGGTGAACAACTGCTGTCATCTTTATCACGATTTCTGCTATCGCCCCGCTTCAATTTTCTCAAGTCTTCAAACCCCACTCACCTGCACTGTTATATGGCAGGCTGTGACTGTGGATCAGAGCACAAGCACTGTGCTGAATGCCTACCTGCCCTCAGTCAACCCTCACAAGGGCTGATCACAAGGCTGATCACAGGACACTATGAGGGAGATGTTAGGTAGATACCCCACATGGTATATACAGAACAGCTGAGACACAGAGAGATGGAGGAACCGTCCAAGGTCACATAACTTCAGAGCCTGAGCTAGTCCCTCTGCCACTAGGAGTGGCCCACGTGTGTTATTCTTATTGCTTCAGGACACAGAGAGATCCTATAAATATCAAGACCACAGATTTTTTTTTTTAAAGAAACTCATTCTGTCTCTTCATAGTATTTTTATAGGAAGAATATGGAATACAATCATAGCAAAAAAGAAAGGGGGCCCTCTAATTAACCATTGCACTTGCGGGGAGTACAGGTGGAAACCATGCTGAAGATTTACCAAAACAGGTATCAAAAGGGCTGGGTCTGCTGGCTCCAGCAAGTAACTCCCTTATCCCCAAACTGAGCCTTCGAGCCACTCTGGAGAACAACCCTTGGAAGCTGAGAGTACCCTTCCCAACAACAATCCTGATGAACTCACTCATCCGACCTCACCCGGACTTCACATGAGCAACTATTATTGCAGGTGCTGTCCAGTTCTATTTCAGTAAAAGGGGGAGGCAAGGAATGGAAGTAAAACCTGAAGGAGGTGGGAGTCACAAGCTCCAAATACCAACCTCGTTCTGCCCGTGTGACTCAGCGTGATTTTCCTGTTACTGCTTCTCGTTTCTCATGCCACCCACACAACTGTGCAAGGTGACTCTGAGGATTTACTTAGACGAGGATAAATCAGCAAATATTGATTTCCAAAGAACGGAAAATTATTCTTCAAGCGAATAAGATTAAATTTTTTAACGATGATAGATACTCCAAGAGCTAGAAATATTATTTTCATGGGTAAAAAAACAAGAGAACATTAAATTTGTGGATCAAGTATCAGTGACACTGGAGCATCCAACAAATTTGCAATCTGCTTCCTAAAGATGACCCTCAAGGCAGCTGTCTTTCTTCTAGAACTTTCTTCTAGAAACAATAAAGTCCAATTTTTCCAGCACCATTTATTGGAGAGACTGTCTTTTCTCCAGTGGATAGTCTTTCCTCCTTTGTCAAATATTAGTTGACCATAAAGCTGAGGGTCCATTTCTGGATTCTCTATTCTGTTCCATTGATCTATGTGCCTGTTTTTGTGCCAGTACCACACTGTCTTGATGACCACAGCTTTGTAGTACAACCTGAAATCTGGCATTGTGATGCCCCCAGCTATGGTTTTCTTTTAAAATTCCCCTGGCTATTCGGGGTCTTTTCTGATTCCACACAAATCTTAAGATGATTTGTTCCAACTCTCTGAAGTAAGTCCATGGTATTTTGATAAGGATTGCATTAAATGTGTAAATTGCCCTGGGTAGCATGGACATTTTCACAATATTAATTCTTCCAATCCATGAGCATGGAATATTTTTCCATCTCTTTGTGTCTTCCTCAATTTCTTTCAGAAGTGTTCTGTAGTTTTTAGAGTATAGGTCCCTTACCTCTTTGGTTAGGTTTATTCCTAGGTATCTTATGCTTTTGGGTGCGATGGTGAATGGGATTGACTCCTTAATTTCTCTTTCTTCAGTCTCATTGTTAGTGTATAGAAATGCCACGGACTTCTGGGCATTGATTTTGTATTCTGCCACACTGCTGAATTGCTGTATGAGATCTAGCAATCTTGGGGTGAAGTCTTTTGGGTTTTCTATGTACAGTATAATGCCATCTGCGAAGTGGGAGAGTTTGACTTCTTCTTTGCCAATTTGAATGCCTTTTATTTCTTTTTGTTGCCTGATTGCTGAGGCTAGGATTTCTAGTACTATGTTGAATAGCAGTGGTGAGAGTAGACATCCCTGTCTTGTTCCTGATCTTAGGGGAAAGGCTCCCAGTGTTTCCCCATTGAGAATATTTGTTGTGGGCTTTTCGTAGATGGCTTTTAAGATGCTGAGGAATGTTCCCTCTACCCCTACACTCTGAAGAGTTTTGATTAGGAATAGATGCTGTATTTTGTCAAATGCTTTCTCTGCATCTATTGAGAGGACCATATGGTTCTTGTTTTTTCTCTTGCTGATATGATCAATCACATTGATTGCTTTACGAGTGAACATCCACATGCAGAAGAATGAAACTAGACCATTCTCTTACACCATACACAAAGATAAACTCAAAATGGATGAAAGATCTAAATGTGAGACAAGATTCCATCAAAATCCTAGAGAAGAACACAGGCAACACCCTTTTTGAACTCGGCCACAGCAACTTCTTGCAAGATACATCCATGAAGGCAAGAAAAGCAAAAGCAAAAATGAATTATTGGGACTTCATCAAGAAGCTTCTGCACAGCAAAAGAAACAGTCAACAAAACTAAAAGACAACCTATGGAATGGGAGAAGATATTTGCAAATGACCTATCAGATAAAGGGCTAGTATCCACGATCTATAAAGAGCTTGTTAAACTCAACACCCAAGAAGCAAATAATCCAATCATGAAATGGGCAAAAGACATGAACAGAAATCTCACAGAGGAAGACATAGACATGGCCAACAAGCACATGAGAAAATGCTCCACATCACTTGCCATCAGGGAAATACAAATCAAAACCACAATGAGATCCCACCTCACACCAGTGAGAATGGGGAAAATTAACAAGACAGGAAACAACAAATGTTGGAGAGGATGTGGAGAAAGGGGAACCCTCCTGCACTGTTGGTGGGAATGTGACCTGGTGCAGCCACTCTGGAAAACCGTGTGGAGGTTCCTCAAAGAGTTAAAAATAGACCTGCCCTACGACCCAGCAATTGCACTGCTGGGGATTTACCCCAAAGATACAGATGAAGTGAAATGCCGAGACACCTGCACCCCAATGTTTATAGCAGCAATGTCCACAATAGCCAAACTGTGGAGGAGCCTCAGTGTCCATCGAAAGATGAATGGATAAAGAAGAATCAGCCATTAGAAACGACAAATACCCACCATTTGCTTCGACGTGGATGGAACTGGAGGGTATTATGCTGAGTGAAATAAGTCAATCAGAGAAGGACAAACATTATATGGTCTCATTCATTTGGGGAATATAAAAAATAGTGAAAGGGAATAAAGGGGAAAGAAGATGAGTGGGAAATATCAGAGAGGGAGACAGAACATGAGAGACTCCTAACTCTGGGAAACGAACAAGGGGTGGTGGAAAGGGAGGTGGGCGGGGGGTGGGGTGACTGGGAGGGGGGCACTTGATGGGATGGGCACTGGGTGTTATCCTATATGTTGGCAAATTGAACTCCAATAAAAAGAAATTTAAAAAAAAATGTAAGAAAAAAAAAGAAACAATGAAGTCATTTCTTCCTGTAAGTTAGAAATAACAGCAGTACCTTTACCAATTGATACTGTGGGGTACAGATTTAACAAGAGAGGACCATATGTTTAAATAACATATGTTTATTTACTTCTCAAAAATGGATGACAACTACAGAGAAGAAAATAATGAAACATTAGTATCTTTGATATCTTTGAAATATCAGGGGGCAGCCCAGGTGGCTCAAGCAGTTTAGCACTGCCTTTGGCCGAGGGCCTGATCCTGGAGACCCAGGATCGAGTCCCACGTCAGGCTCCTTGCATGGTGCCTGCTTCTTCCTCTGCCTGTGTCTCTGCTTCTCTCTCTCCTCTCTGTGTATTCTCAGAAATAAATAAATAAAATCTTAAAAAAAAAAAAGAAATATCAGGAGGAAGCTTAGCAGCAACAGGAGCAATTCCATATTGTCAGTGGTTACTTTTATTTATTTTGATTTTTTTTTTTTACTTTGAAATCATTTTAGACTAACACAAGAGTTACCAGATAGAAAGTCCCCATAACCCAGCTTCCCCTAGTGTTAACATCTTACGCAACATTTATCAAAACTGAGAAAGTAATGTTTGTACAGTTCTATTAACTAGACATTTTATTTAGATTTCCCCAGCTTTTCCGTGAATGTCATTTTCTCTTCTAGGACCCAGGACACATCATTATAATTAAGTCATCATGTTCCCATACTGACCTCCAGTCTGTGACGGTTCCTGTCTTTTGTTTTTTGCTAACTTGACAATTTTAAGGGGTACCAGGCAGGTATTCCATAGAATGCCCCTTAATTTGGTCTGATGTATTCTCATAATTAAACAGATTACGGACTTTCGGGAAAGAACACCATCTTTGATGGACACCTTTCTGTACCGTATTACAGATATCTCTATCTTCCTGAAGGCACACCCATGACCAAGTGTGATTTCTCCTGACGGCCAGCTCAACAGAACAAGTGTAACCGCATGTTCCTCTGACACACAAATAATCCCAGAAATGCCTCAAGTCTGCAGGCTCTGTCCAGTCCACTTTTTATATCTATCTCTAAACAAAATAACAGCCAGCAATCATTGCTATAAGCACATCCACCCCTGAGCCTGACAGTGGAACCTGATGGGGGATTCCAATCCTCTCCTGATGTGCAAATGCATCACATCCCGCCATTCAAAGTCCTTTCTCTGTTACTCTGGGGGTGCGGTGCTTCTCTCAAAGGTAGTTGTTTCAGAAAGCCTGCTCTTTGGGTATGGGATAGTTAGTACACTGTGCATCAAATCCTCCACCCCAAATAGTTTAAAGGTAAAGGTGGAGTAGGAAGAAAGATAAACCCAGAGATGCAGAACACACAGAGGAAGGGAGGAACAGAGGAAAAGCTGAAGACCCAGACGCTTCAGAGTCCTGGCAGCAGTAGGTAAAGAACCGGATGCTCTGGGCAGTGAAGGGGGAGGATTCTGGGTCGGTGAAATCTGGATTCAAATATGGTTCTGCCCACCTAGTGACCTATAGTGACAACTTGTCAAGCTACTTCAGATCTCTGAGCACCTCTCTTCGTGTGCAAACCAGGGATGGTTACAATTACCCCATGGGGAGGTCACAAAGGTGACATTACTATTCTCAATACTCTCTAACTGTCCTGTGCTCCTTTCTGATCTGAGAAACAATCTTTTGTACTAAGAGTCTAAAATCAAGGTTTATATCCTGAAACACTTCAGAAGACTGTGTGTGGATGTTGGGGAATGTCTACTTTTTTTTACAACTTGCTTTTACTATTTAGAGACCTCAATTCCTTTGATATTAAACAAAGGCTGAGCTTCAAGCCTCTCTACTGAAGTTTCCCAGCTGCCGTGAGGCAGCCGCTGCTTCATTATTCTGACAGAGCTGCCTAATCACATCTGCTGTCTGGCTCATTAGTGCCCTATGTTAGAAAGCTGCAAGTGTGAGGGATTTAAGAGACTGCTCTGAGGGCCAAAGCCACAGCAGTCCTCCAAGGGATGAACCTAGAATAAGAGAGCTTCCCTCTCCACAAGTGGCAACTGATTCCTTTCAGGGAATAATTTTTCCAACTCTATCTGGAAATTGTTTTCCAATATATTAATTGATTCACAAATAATTAAATCATAGGTACCTCTAATACATGGAGACTAAGGTTTCCTTTTTTTTTTTTTTAATAAATTAGGAGTTCATCTTTTTTTTTTTTTAAGATTTTGTTTATTTATTCATGAGAGACACAGATAAAGAGAAAGAGAGAGAGAGGCAGAGACACAGGCAGAGGGAGAAGCAGGCCCCATGCAGGGAGCCCGACGTGGGACTCGATCCCAGGACCCTGGGATCACGCCCTGGGCCGAAGGCAGACACTCAACCGCTGAGCCACGCAGGCGCCCCGAGACTAAGGTTTCCAATTTATATTTCAACTATTAAGATTCTATTATAAGAGTCCAACATACAACTTTCAGGAACATATAGGTTATTTAAAGTGAGGCATACTTTTACAATTTAAATGTTTTGTGACCATTAATTACTGATATTACAGTAAGCCTGGACATGAATATAATCATAAACAGAAGAGTTATCATAAACATGAATAGTATCATAAACATGAAGTTAGCTCATAACTATCATAAACATAAGTTAGTCCCTAATAGGTGTTATTACATGAATAACTTTTCACACTAAGTGGCCCTTCCTGCTCTAAACCTGTAGCTGCATTTAGTTGTGAGTACATTATCTGCCCACCTACCTTTCAAAGTGCTGCTTCATCTGTTTGCATGCATAGTAGCTTCCGTCTCTCAGGCTCTGCATCTTCATAACTTCAGAAAACGTTCCCTCTCCTATTTTGCCAATGGCTTTATAGTCTACGAATAAAAACAATTACACAGATGAAATT
Source organism: Canis lupus dingo (assembly GCF_003254725.2). Lineage (NCBI taxonomy): Eukaryota > Metazoa > Chordata > Mammalia > Carnivora > Canidae > Canis > Canis lupus. The sequence continues at coordinate 70,417,333 of NC_064250.1, forward strand.
TATGTATGCATATACTTTGTACTCACTTCCAGAAGCAAGCTTTTTTACCCATTTATACAATAGCCCAATGCCAACATACCGAGGACTATTACTCTGGTTTCTAGGATTCAGGGCTCCCCTCAACTCACAGGAAGCTGCAAGCACAGGGGAACTGGAGAAGATGGTCAAGAAGAGCAAACTTCCAAGTTACAAATAAAAAAGCACAGGGATGGAACATGTCACAAGATGACAGACCACAGCTAACACTGTTGTATGACATACAGGAAAGTTGTTAAGAGAACAGTCCTAAGGGACCCTGTCACAAGCAGAAAATTTTGTTTCCTTTTTTCTTTTTATCAAATCTACAGGGGAAGATGGATGTTAGCTGAACCTATCGTGGTAATCATTTCACAATATGTAAACCAAGCCATCATGCTGTACTCCTTAAACTTACACAGTGATGGGTGCCAATTATTTCTCAATACAACCGGGAAAAAAAAAAGTTAACAGGATTTTCTTACATTGGGGAAAAAAAACCCAGCTAGGTTGTGTGTTGGCAATGAGCACCATTTCCTCCTAGTCTGTCTGTGCTCCTCCTCGTACAGCAGGGAACGTCTCAGCCTGAATGCCACCAGCGGTCAGAGGCTCAGCTACCCTATAAGGGCTGGAAAATAGGCAACCAGAGCAGTGGAGGCCGACTGGGGCTCTCTAGCAGGAGCACCTGAGCAAGGGCTTTGGCTATGGTGATCTTGCACCAGCAGCCTCAGGGTATTCTACTGAACATCAGCCCCTGGGGTTCTACGGAGGCCCAGGTGATCTGTGGCAAGTTCCTCTCATTCTTGCATTTCCTGATTTTCTGAAAGCTGATAGTAGCTTCCCTGGTTTTAAAACTGCCACCACCACCATCAGTCAGTCCAGTGCAGATAATGGTTTCACAATCTCTCATTCACTGTGTTAAATCTCATCCTGTTTGAAATACCTAGAGCAGTTTCTGTTTTCCTGACCAAACCCTGACAGATGCAGGCATGTATATCTTGAGATGAGGTGCTGAGAACAAAAAATCTAAACAATCTAAAAAATGCAGTCAGGTGGTAGACAGCAAGTTGGGGCACTGGAGAGCCTGGTGTACCACGGCAAAGTCCCAAGTGCTGCCTGCAGTAACTGCTGCCTTCACAGAGCAATGTCTCCAGGGCCTGCCAGCCTCTGGAAGGCGGTGGAAAGGGGCAGTGTGGTGGGGTGTGTGGAACACTACTGATTGCCCAAGCAAAAGATTTCATACAACAACAAACTCAGGGAAGAAATGCTACTAAAAAGAAAGAAGAAGAAAGAAAGAAAAGAAAGAAAAAGAAAAGAAAGAAAAGAAAAGAAAGAAAAGAAAAGAAAAGAAAAGAAAAGAAAAGAAAAGAAAAGAAAAGAAAAGAAAGGCTACTTTTCAAGCAGAAATGGAAGGAGTGAGAAAAACCCAGAAAGGGGACACCTGGGTGGCTCAGCGGTTAAGAACCTGCCTTCAGGGATCCCTGGGTGGCGCAGCAGTTTGGCGCCTGCCTTTGGCCCAGGGTGCGATCCTGGAGACCCGGGATCGAATCCCACGTCGGGCTCCCGGGGCATGAAGCCTGCTTCTCCCCCTGCGTATGTCTCTGCCTCTCTCTCTCTCTCTCTCTCTCTCTCTCTCTCTCTCTGTGACTATCATAAATAAATAAAAATTAAAAAAAAAAAAAAAAAAAAAAAAGAACCTGCCTTCAGCTCAGGTCGTGATCCCAAGGTCCTGGAATCGAGTCCCACATCAGGCTCCCCACAGAGAGCCTGCTTCTTCCTCTGCCTCTCTTTCTGTGTATGTCTCATGAATAAATAAATAAAATCTTTAAAAAAAGAAAAACCCAGAAAGGAAAGTCTTACTGGGTTGAAAAAGCTCCGGTAGTCCAAATAATAGGAGCGTAAGTCTGGAAAATAATGTTGACAGGAGCAGTCTGAGAGACCTCACAGTCGTACAAATGGTTCAGGATGGCACCAAGATCACAGAGAGACAGCTCGTCCGCATCCTAGTCAGGTATTGGCTTCACAGAGCTTTGAGGGAGGTTCCACAGATTGGGACGAGACACAGAAAGCAAGACCTAAACGAAATAGGGTAGGCTTTTGAACTATGTCTAGGAAAGAACCTTGAGTGTGGAGCTAACCAGAAATGAACAGATCAGAAACCTATCAAACAGACTCAGTCCATAAAAAGCCCATTACCTCTGGGTCCCAACCCTACACAGGCAGAGGGCACAGCACAACTCCAAAGAAGGCCATCCTCTTCAACATCTCTCTCAGACAAGACACTTTTTTAATGCCTGTGTGTCTTCTGATTGGAACAAACCAACAATAAAAGACACAACTTTTTGAGAAGTGATAATGTTTTTAAGAAATGTAGGGGATCCCTGGGTGGCTCAGCAGTTTAGCACCTGCCTTCAGCCTGGGGTGTGGTCCTGGAGACCTGGGATCGAGTTCCACGTCGGGCTCCCTGCATGGAGCCTGCTTCTCCCTCTGCCTGTGTCTCTGCCTCTGTGTGTGTGTGTGTGTCTCTCATGAATAAATAAAACCTTTAAAATTTTCTTTCAATTAAAAAAAAGAAACATAAATATGTTATTAAACTCAACACCAAAAGAACAAATAATCCAGTCAAAAGTGAGCAGAAGACATGAACAGACTTTTCTGCAAAGAAGACATACAAATGGCCAACAGACATATGACAAAAAGCTCCACATCACTTGGCATCAGGGAAATACACATCAAAACCACAGGGAGATACCACCTCATACCAGTCAGAGTGGCTAAAATTAGCAAGTCAGGAAAACAACAGATGTTGGCAAGGATGTGGAGAAAGAAGAACCCTCTAATAATGGTGGGAAAGCAACCTGGTGCAGCCACTCTGGAAAAGTGTGGGTCCTCCAGAAGTTAAAATTAGAGCTACCCTATGACCCAGCAATTGCACTATGGGTATTTACCCCAAAGATACAGATGCAGTAATCCAAAGGGGCACCTGCACCCCAATGTTTATAGCAGCAATGTCCACAACAGCCAAACTATGGAAAGAGCCCAGATGTCCATCCACAGATGGATGGATGAAGAACATGTGGTATAGGGACGCCTGGGTAGCTCAGTGGTTGAACATCTGCCTTTGGCTCAGGTTGTGATCCCAGAGTACCAATATCAAGTCCCGCATTGGGCTCCCTGCATGGAGCCTGCTTCTCCCTCTGCCTGTGTCTCTGTGTCTCTCTGTGTCTCTCTTGAATAAAATTTTTTTTAAAAAAGAACATGTGGTATATATACAATGGAATATTATTCAGCCACCAAAAAAAAAAAAAAAGAAATCTTGTCATTTGCAATGTCATGGATAGAACTAGATAGAGGGTATGATACTGAGTGAAATAAGTCAATCAGAGAAAGACAATTATCATATCAAATATTCCATATTATCATTTCATTCCTACATGGAATTTCAGAAACAAAACAGGATCATAAAGGAAGGGAGGGAAAAATAAAACAAGATGTAATCAGGAGGGAGACACACCATAAGACACTTTTAGTCACAGGAAACAGACTGAGGATTGCTGGAGGGGAGGGGAATGGGCATGAATGAGGGCACACGATAAAATGAGCTCAGGGTTTTATATACAACTGACGAATCACTGAATTCACCTCTGAAACTAATAAAACACTATATGTTAATTAATTGGATTGAAGTTTTAAAAGGGGAAATGTATAAAAATGAAAAAAGTCCTTATCTGTTAGCAAGAAATATTGAAGGATTGCCAGGTTATGATATGATGTGTAGGGATTTGCTTTAAAATGCTCTTATACATTCTCATTTGCCACTGCTGAACGTGTACACTGGGATAGGCATTTGGAAGGCAATTTGACAATACCTGGGTTTTTTTTTTTTTAATTTTACTTATTTATTCATGAGAGATACAGAGAGCAGCAGAGACACAGGCAGAGAGGGAGGAGAAGCAGGCTTCCATGCAGGAGCCCGATGCGGGACTCGATACCGGAATTCCGGAGGCAAAGGCAGATGCTCAACTGCTGAGCCACCCAGGTGTCCCGACAATACTTGTTAAATCTGTAAGACATTCATACCCTCCGACACAGCAATTCTAAATAAAGAACTTATCCTATAAAAAATATTTGCTCAAATAGGCATGATACGAGGATCTTAGTTCAACATTATTTAATAGGGAAAAACTGATGGTTCCCCCCATCATGGAACTAGACAAATTACATATGGTTATCCACATAATGGAATATATTTAATATATTTTTTAAAATGACACAGATTAGAGGTGCCTGGGTGGCTAAGTAGGTTAAGTGTCTGACTCCTAGTTTCAGTTTGGGTAGTGATCTCAGGGTCATGGGGTCGAGCCCCGGGTCAGGCTCCTTGATGGACATGGAACCTACTTGGGAATTTCTCTTCCTCTGCCCTACCCCCACCCTCTCCCTCTCAAAAAAAAAAGAAAAGAAAAAAGAAAAAATAATAATGACACAGATTATTCCTTAAAGACAAAACATTTTGTGGCTCTCTCTGAGGGGTAAGTTACAAGTGTCTCATCCTCATCACCTAAGTTAGAGATTTTCCATGAGAATGCTGTTTCATTAAAAAGCAACAATAAACACTACAGACTCCAGGAAAAAAAAAAGTGGCAGGGGTAAGAGTGGCAAAATGTCCTCACTGTTGAAACCAGGTGATGGTACACATGAGGGCTCACCATATTATTTTCTCTACTTCTGGCATGCTTGAAGTTATCCATAATAAGAAGAATAACAAAGTAAAAGCAGAGGAAGTGGCAGTCGCCGTGGCAGCCACAGCATGCTCAAAGACAGCAGGCAGAAAAAAAAGAAAAAACCGAACCGCTGACACGTGGACCCCCCCCAAAACACACACACCCACATGCTCACACCTCTGACCAGCTGAGAGAGAAATGAACTCCCAGGATACCTGAGAAGATAAAGGTGATGGAGAAACTACCAGGAAAGTCTCCCAATGGGGAACACCCACATAGGACTTCACATGAACCATGAAAAATACCTCTCTTGTGGAAACCCCCTGAGATTTGGGGGTTTATGTATCCATTACAGCACCTAGTAAGCATACCTTACTATGCCTGATATGTAAACATCGTGTCATAAAACAATGATAGGCTTTTCAGAATTTGTATTTATAAGATTTTACACAAAAAAAATAATCTTTTCGGGATGCCTGGCTGGCTCAGTTGGTGGAGCATATAACTCTTGATCTCCACTCAGGTCCTGATATCAGGGTCATGAGTTCAAGCCCCACTTTGGGCTCCACACTGGGTATGGAGTCCACTTTAAAAAAATTTTATTTTCAATAAATATTCAGTGACTTTAGCTAAAAAATTCAATCTATACCTAATTTTTCAGAACAAACTTATCTTGGTCTCAGATTTTACTTACTTACAAGTTGTCAAATTAGTCTGCTACTGTTTCATGAGTACTAGCAGAAGACATAGACTCTTGGATTAGAGACAAAGACCTTATGACTCATGGTACAGCAAGCATCAGCACATTCACATTCGTCCCCCTGCCCCAAAGTCTCATTGTGGTGACATGATGGGCCCAGATGACACCTGTACATGCAACGGACTGCTTTACAGGATTGGACCCCGGGGCCAAAGGCCCAGCACTTTCTGAATAAGCAGCACAGAAGCCAGATAAGTCCTGTCATCTGGCACACTCAGCAAGAACTTGTAGAGAAGCTCAGGGCACACAGCGAACTGCTTCCCCCAACAATTCATCACAGTGTTAACACATACATCAACCAATTTTACTGATACAGAGTATTTGGTATGGTATTATTCTTACCTATAAATATTCATATATGTGTAATATTCACTTTAATGTTACTTTGCAATCTTACTCAAAATAACGATCAATTTCAGTGTATATTTTCAAATACTTTAGCTTCAGGCCACACAAAATGAGAAATTCCTATTTGTAATTACATATTTGGAGAAAATGTTTTTCCCCAAGAACAGCATCTAACCATGTTATTACCATTCAAAATACCACATAATACTGCCATACTGTAGTAATTGCCACAGGAGGAAATAAGAACCTGTGCATATGGTAGATGTTCAACAACTCCTGAAAGAAATGACAAGAAATCATTGTTAAAGCTTCTCACAAAAATTTATTTTCCAAAGACGATTTCTAGGGAGGGAGATAAAAAGCACTGAGAGGATGTAGTGAGTTGAGTGGTGGACCCCAAAAAGATATACCCTCGTCCTAACCCCTGGAACCTGTAACTGTCACCTTATTTGGAAGGTCTTTACAGGCATAATTAAGTGAAGGATCTTGAAACAAGAACATCATCCTGGATTATCCAGGTGGGCCCTAAAATCCAAAGGCAAGTGTCCTTATAAGAGACACCCAGAGCAGAATGGTGGTTGGCAGGGGCTGGAGGGAGAAATGAGGAATTATGATTCGGTGGGTATGGAGTCATGCAAGGTAAAAACATTCTAGAGATTTCTTATACAACGTGCACACAGTTAGCAATAACATACACTTAAAAGCTTATTAAGTGGGTAGAGCTCATGTCATTATTTTTCCCCACAATAAAAAGAGAGACAGACAGACAGACAGACATATTAGAGGAGGCCATGAGAAGACAGAGGCAGAGTGCTAGAGCTGCTGGAAGGGGAAGATACGGACCTGCCCCTGCGGCCTCCAGAGGGAGCTCAGTCCTTCTGACACCTTGATTTCAGACTTCTGGCCTCCAGAACCGGAAGAGAATACTATTCTGTCGTATTAAGCCCCCAAACATGTGGCACTTTGTTGCAGCAGCCCCAGGTTACAAACAGAACATAACATTTTCCTACTCTAAGAAAAACATTATTTTTCTTCAGTAAAGGAAAATTATTTTCTAAGTATAACAATATAAGCAATCACTCTGAAAAGACTCATATATTTGACTACATAAAAACATAAAACTCTAGCACCTGAAGAAACACTCTAAAAAATGGCTAAGTAAACTATGAAAATGCCATACGAAGGAATGTTATATAGCACATGACAAGAAATAAGGTAGCTCTGTAGCTTCTGACAAGGAAGAACCTTTTGAAATATATTACTAAACAAAAAAGACAAATTAAGGAATAGTATGTCAATTATGTTAACATTTGAAGAAAGAAAGAGAGAAAGGAAGGAAGAGAAAGAACGAAAGAAAGATAGGTATATACATGGTATCCAACAGAATGGCCCCTCAGCAGCATCCACATCCCTGGAGCCTGTGAATGTTAGGCTGCATAGCAAGAGGGAACTAAGACTACCAAGGGAATTGTTAAGATTGCTAATGAGCTGACCTAAAAATAAGAAAGGATCCTAAACTTACTGGGTGTGTCCATCGTAGCCCCAAGGTCCTTACAAGCAGCAGGAGACAGCAGAGGGGACAGAGTCAGAGAGACTAGAAGAGGTGACACTGCTGATTTTGAAGACGGTGGAAGGGTCTACAAGTTAAGGAATGCGTGTGGCCTCTAGAAGCTGGAAGAAGCCAGAAAACAGGAGTCCCTGGGTGGCTCAGCGGTTTAGCGCCTGCCTTTGGCCCAGGGTGCGATCCTGGAGTCTGGGGATCGGTCCCGCATCAGGCTTCTGCATGGAGCCTGCTTCTCCCTCTGCCTCTCTCTCTCATGAATAAATAAATAAAATCTTAAAAAAAAAAAAAAGAAAAAAGAAAAAGCCAGAAAACAGATTCTCCTCTAAAGCCGCCAGACGGCACACAGCCCTGCCAGCAACTTGATTTTAGCCCAGTGCAACTCATTTCAGACTTCTGACCTCCAGAATTCTAAGACAATAAATTTGTATTGCTTGAAGCCACTGAGTTTCTGACAATTTATTACAGCAGCAATAAAAAACTAAAACACACATACACATGTATGCTCATCTACATACAGAAGGAACTAGAAGAAACATAAAGTATCAACAGTGGTCACCTCAGGGGAGGAAATCTAAATGGCTGGGGATAGGAGCAAAAAGGAGACCCATTTTTCACCATATAACCATCTATGCTTTTTTTAGGTTATACTTTGTATTTGTATTCTGGGTTTTTTTAAAGTGATTAATTAAAAACAATTTAAGGGATAATAGAATATTTTTCTTATGGTTCCTTTAAGGAAAATGGATTATGAAATTAAAAAGCATTTTAATATCATCTTAAAGCAAATGGCAATCTATGAAATAAAAATAATTTATGAGATGATTTAAAATAACAAAACAGGGCAGCCCCAGTGGCTCAGTGGTTTGATGCCGCCTTCAGTCCCGGGTGTGAGCCTGGAGTCCCAGGATGAAGTCTCATGTCGGGCTTCCTCCTTGGAGCCTGTTTTTCTCTCTGTCTCTCATGAATAAATAAATAAAATCTTTTTTGAAAAAATAAAATAATAAAAAAATAAAATAAAACATAGGATACCACTTCATACCCACTAAAATGGCTAGAATCAAACAAGTGTTGGTGAGGGACACCTGGGTGGCTCAGTGGTTGAAGGTCTGCCTTTGGCTCAGGGTGTGATCCTGGGGTCCTCGAATCAGTCCCGCAATGGGCTCCCAACAGGGAGCCTGCTCTCCCTCTGCCTGTGTCTCTGCCTCCCTCTCTCAGTGTTTCTCATGAATGGATAAATAAAATCTTTAAAAAAAAAAAAAAAAGTTTTGGCGGGGATGTGGAGAAGGGAGAACTCTGGCACACTGCGTGGAAATGTAAAATGGGGCAGCCACTGTGGAAAACAGTTTAGAAATTCTTCAAGATGTTAAACAGAATTGCTATATGACCCAGCAATTCTACTTCTCAAGAGAAATGAACATTTATGTCCAAACAAGAACCTGTACACAAATTCTCACAGAAGCATTATTCATAATAGCCAAAGATGGAAGTGACCAACTCAAATGTCCATCACCTAACAAATGGATAAACAAAATATGGTCTATCCACAGAGTGTAGTATTATTCAGCCATAGAAAGGAATGACATCCTGACACAAGCTACATTATGGATGAACCTTGAAAACATGATAAGAGAAGTCAGACACAAAAGGCCATTTATATGAAATGATGAGAAGAGGCAAATCCATACACACAGAGAATAGATTAGTGGCTGCCTGGGTTGGGTAGGTGGGGAGGATGGAGAGTGACTGCTAACGAGTACAGATGCTTTCTGGGAATGATGAAAACGTTTTAACAGATTATCATGACAGTCATTGCACAATGCAGTAAAAAACACCTAAAATCATTGAGTTGCAGACTATTTTTTTTAAGATTCTTTTTTTTTTATTGTATTTATTTGAGAGAGCATGCGTGTGAGAGCAGGAGGGGGCAGGGACAGAGAGGGATGCAGACTCCCCACTGAGCAGGAAGCCAGATGTGGGGCTCAATCCCAGACCCTGAGATCACAACCCAAGCTGAAGGCAGATACCCAACCGGCTGAGCCACCCAGGTGCCCCATTTTTAAAAGATTCTATTTATTTATTCATGAGAGACATACACAGAGAGAGGCAGAGACATAGGCAGAGGGAGAATCAGGTTCCCTGCAGGGAGCCCAATGCGGGACTCGATCCCAGGACTCCAGGATCACGCCCTGAGCCAAAGGCAGATCCTCAACTGCTGAGCCACCCAGGCATCCCAGAGTTGTAGACTTGAAATGGGTGAACTTTATAGTACGTAAATTATACCTCAGTAAAGATATTAAAACAGATAAGTCTGTGGCCTTAGAAGCCAGAACAGTGGTTCCTCTTGGGAGGTGGTGTTATTGGAACAAACCCAGGGAACTGCCAGGATACTGGTAATGCTGTTTCCGATCTTGGAGCAAGTTACATGGACATGCTCACTTTATATATATAAGTGGACCCACAGTTCAAACCTGTGTTGTTGAAAGGTCAACTTGGTCCTGGCATTATATTACCCAAGACAGAAACAAACAAACAACAACCACAAAAACAAAGAAAGCTTCGGCAATGGAGTATTATGAATTTAGTATTAAGACTATTCCATTAGTACACAAGGAAATCTGTATATGATAAGCTGGTCTGCAGCAAAGACCATGACAGCAGCCAAGTCTCGTGACTGATCTGCATTACAAGAAAAGTAGGGGCGACTGGGTGGTTCAGTCAGTTAAGCATCTGAATCTTGATTTTTTTTTTTATTTAAAGATTATTTATTTATTTATTCATGAGAGAGACACAGAGAGGCAGAGACACAGGCAGAGGGAGAAGCAGGCTCCATGCAGGGAGCCCAACATGGGACTCAATCCCAGGATCATGCCCTGGGCTGAAGGTGGCGCTAAACTGCTGAGCCACCCGGCTGCCCTGAATCTTGATCTTGTCTCAGGTCATGAGTTTGAGCCCCATGTTGGGCTCCACACTGGGTGTGGAGCCTAATTAAAAAAAAAAGAAAAGAAAAGAAAGAAAAGGATGGGCTATCAGACCAGGAAGGGCCTCCCTGCGTAACATCAGCAGGGAGAACTACCTGTGCTGAGTCTTCAGACTAGCACTTTCCAAATTGGGTTCCACAAAACCTAATGAGTATTCCACAAAAGAGGGTTCCAAGAGCAACTATATTTAGGAGATGCAGGGTAAAATAAGGAGAACCATGTTTAACAGCAAAATTCCTGAGTGCCTTCCCTTGAGTATGTGGTGAGTCTTCAGGGTAAGGAAGGGCAGTTGGGAGGGGTGTGGGATGCATAACCAGGCCTGTCTCCAAAGAAAACGTTAACATCTCCCAGGGCTGGTTAGGATCCCCAAACTGAAGATCTGTAAACAAAATTATTAGAATTCCTCTTGTCCTCTTGTACTTCTCTGAACAAAAAATTAAGCAATCTAGCTCCCAGCAAGGCAAGATTTCAAATCTATGCACTGGGGAAGAGGGTATCTATGTTGTCAGCTCCCAGTAAAAACCCTGGGTCTCTAATGTGCTTCCCTGATTGAAAACATTTTACACCTCTTGTCACAATGTATTGCTGGAGGATTAAGCAAATTCTGTGCGATTCCATTGGGAGAGAACTTGGAAGCTTGTGCCTTGACACTAATTTTGGGTCCTTTTCTTTTATAAAAGAGAGGAAGAGCCACATACTTGTGTTTAGATAATATTAAAGGTCAGATTAGGGACACCTGGGTGGTGCAGTTCGTTAAGCATCTGACTCTTGGTTTTGGCTGATCTCAGGGTCGTGGGACCGAGACCCATATCAGGCTCTGCACTTAGCTCAGAGTCTGCTTCAGATTCTCTCTCCCTCTCCCGCTCATGCTTTCCTTCTAAAATAAAAATAAAATATTTAAAAACTAAAGGTCAAATTAATAAATTCCTGTGTATATTATTAAATACATGGTGCTTTAGTTTCTAACCTCCTACGACTCACCCAGTGGGCCTTAAAGCATGTCTTTCCCTCATTCTGTGTGTCCCCTGTCCTCTGTTACAGAACAGCTCACGTTCCACTTTGCATTGCTCCCAGGGAGGCCATAAGTCCCTTAGAGGAAAGGTCTCCAATCTGTTCTCTTTGTGCCCTGTACATAATCAACAAATGAATCAGAGAAAATGCCTGGTCATGTGCCTCTTAATCTAATATTCCTATGGTCTCCTGTACACATACAATGGGAGGAACTTCCCTGACAAGAGAATCACAAACTTATTACTATTGACTAATTGGCAACCAATCCTTTTCTATTCATCTCCATCTTTAAATGCTGAGTAGCCCTAAGGTACCAGGGTGGTGAACTTGGTTAAGCACTGGACTCTTCGTCTTGGCTCAGGAGTCAGGGTCACAATCTCAGGGTCGTAGGATCTGGCCCTAGGTTGGACTCTGCACTCAGCAGAGTCTGCTAAAATCTCTCTCTCTCTCTCTGCCCCTCACCTCCCCCTGCCCTATCCAAGCATATGCGTGCTCTCTCTCACTCACTCACTCTCTCTCACACAAATAAATAAATCTTTGAATACTCCAATTATATTGAAAGAGACCTCTTGTCCCTCAGGTTATCTCCTTTCCTAAGTCAGACCATCCATCTAAATGCAACAGTAAGGCGAAAGGGATAAATAAAAGCTTTAGAGTCCTCTAATAAGCTGTCCTTTAGGATATGTTTTTCCCAATTACATGCCAAGAAATGATGCATAAGGTGAATTCAGCCTCACTTACAATCAGGTCCCAGGAAACATTAAAGCAAACAAAACCAACCTAGGCAATCATAGCTATCTATCATTGTTGTGCAGTTACTACATGTCAAGCACCATTTTAAAAAATAAACTTTTGGGGCAGCCCCGGTGGCTCAGCGGTTTAGCGCCGCCTGCAGACCAGGGTGTGACCCTGGAGACCCAGGATTGAGTCCGGGATCGAGTCCCACGTCAGGCTCCCTGCATGGAGCCTGCTTCTCCCTCTGCCTGTGTCTCTGCCTCTCTGTCTCTCTCATGAATAAATAAATAAAATCTTTAAAAAAAATAAACTTTTAACTTTAGAATAGTTTTAGAGTTACAGAAAAATTGTACAGATAATATAGAAATTACCATATACTTCATATGCGGTTTCACCTACTATTAACATCTTACATTTGTCACAATTAATGAACCCATATTGAGACATTATTATTTTTTTAAGATTTTATTGTGTCAGTTCCTTACACTTTCCTTGTTTTGTGACATCAACAGTTTTGAAGAGTACTAGTCAGGTATTTTCTAAGATGTCCTTCTACTGGAATCTGTCTCTTCTTCATCATTAGTTTTGGGTTATGGGTTTGGGGAAGAAGATCACAGCACTACAATGCCATACTGGCACATCTTAACTAGGGCCCATACTATCAGCATGGCTTGTCACCACTGATGATGATCCATCACCACCAGGCTGAGGTCTTGCTTGTCAGGTTTTTCCTCTGTAAAGTGACTCTTTCTCCCCACCCCATTCTAGCCTGTACCCTTTGGGAAAAGTCACTACACATATCCTACACATAGAGAGGGAAATAATGTTCTTCTCTGTGAGGATGGAGCATCTACATTAATTATTTGGAATTCTTCTACATGGGAAGTTACTCTATTCTCATTTATTTAATCATTTACATTAGTATGGACCTATGGATATTTATTTCATACTTTGGGATTATCCAATACTATTTTATTTTAAATTAAATAATTCCAGCTTTGGCCACCTAGGAGCTCATTCAGTTGGTTCCTGTGTCCCTTTGATATGCCCCATCTTTGGGTTTATTTTTGAGTATTTTCTTACTTCCTGGTATTACAAAATCCTATGTATATCCTGTCTCAGTCCTAGGATCAGCCGTTTCTCCAAGAAGTCCTGATGTGTTTTACAGGAGAACGGTATTTATTAAACACCAAGCTCTGAGTATTAGTCGTCAGGCACCATTTACACTTAATCACCTCAACAATCCCATGCAATAGGGTACCCCATTAATCCTCTCTCACAAGTGAGGTTAAGTAGCCTGCCCAAGGTCACATCAATGAACAATAGAGCAGGGCTTTCTTTAAAAGCAAGGAATCTGACTCCAGAAGCCATTTCCTGGCTACACTGCCACTACTGTTCCCCATAAGCAGAACACTGCCAAGGGGATGCAGATGAAGTCACATCAATGCACTTTAAGAGCATTGACCTTGGCAACAGATTCTTTACAAGATTACTGGCTCAGCTAACAAGGTCCATGAGAAAGGCAGAATTTGGGAACACCACAATATAGGGGCACATTCTCTGGTGTGAGGAACAGTAAAAACACAAATTCCAGTTGTTAGTAGCCTAACCCTTACCAGAGTACTGTTTGGTCTCTCCTTATGTGGTTTTCAAACTCCTAAAGCAGTCAGTCCATCAAGCAATCTGGTCACTCAGTATTCCATGATGTGGCCTACACTGAGCTGTAACTTCATGCCCCTTACAAAATTAGATAGTTGTTTGTTTTTTAAGATTTTATTTATTTATTCATGAGAGACCTAGAGAGAAGCATAGACATAGGCAGAAGGAGAAGCAGGAGCCCTGCAGGGAGCTGGATGTGGGGCTTGATCCCAGAACCCTGGGATCACAACCTGGGCCAAAGGCAGACACTCAACCACTGAGCCCCCAGGATAGTTTAACAAAGTGAGAACAACCAACTCTTAAAACTCCTTAAAGCACATCCACTAGAACGTCTAAAATTTAAAAGGCTGAAAATGCCAAGTGTTAGTGAAGATGTGGACTCAACAGATCTTTCATACGTGGATAATGGGGATAAAAAATGGTATAGCCACTTTAGAAACAGTTTGGAGGTTTCTTAGATAGTTAAGTATGCATTTAACATACATACAATCCAGGAGGAGTGCCTGGGTAGCTCAGTTGGTTAAGCATCTGCTTTCTGCTTGGATTGTGATCTTCAGGTCCTGGCATCAAGCCCCATGTCAGGCTCCCAGCTCAGTGGGGAGTCTGCTTCTCCCTCTCCCTTTGCCTCTTCAGCCCTACTTGTGCTCTGTCTTTCAAATGAATAAAACTTTTTTTAAATCTTAAAAAAAAAAATACAATCAGGGGATCCCTGGGTGGCTCAATAGTTTAGCGCCTGCTTTTGGCCCAGGGCGCGATCGAGTCCCATGTCGGGCTCCCGGCATGGAGCCTGTTTCTCCCTCCTCCTGTGTCTCTGCCTCTCTCTCTCTCTCTCTATGTCTATCATAAATAAATAAATAAATAAATAAATAAATAAATAAATAAATAAATAAATCTTAAAAAAAAAATACAATCAGCAATTCCAGTCCTAGGAATCTACCCTAGAAAAATGAAAACATATATACATGCAAAGACTTCTACATGAGAATGTTCACAGCAGCATTATTAACAACAGCCAAAAAAATGGAAACAACCTTCATATCCACTAATTGATGAATGGATAAACAAACTGTGGTATATTCATACAACAGAATACATACAATTTAATACTGAATTACATTCAGTAATAAAAATGACCAAACTATTGACATATGCCACTATACGCAGGAACCTCAAAAACATCATGCTAAAAATGAAAGAAGCCAGGTTTAAAAGGCCATATACATTTATAAATACATTTATGACACTTCATTTATATGTAATTTTAGAAAAGGCAATATTTTAGCAATAGAAAGCATAGTAATGATCCATGGAGGCAGGAGTAGGGGAAGGAGATTGATTGTAAAGGGGCACAAGGGAACTTGTGGCCTGTGATAGAAGCATTCTACATCCTGATTGTGGAGGTGAGACACTATTATCTACATTTGCTGAAAATCATCGAACTGTACACTTAAAATAGGTGAATTTTATTGTGTGGAAATTATACCTCAAAAGAGTTGTTTAAATTGGGAGACTTCACATTTAAAAATTCAAGTCAGATCCTTGCTCTACAACACATTTAAATATTGGTTAATATTGGTAAAAGGTTGAATGTAAAAGTCACAGTAAAAGAAAATGCATTTGTATATTCACCAGCCCATTAGACAGGGATGGCTTTTTAACACTGAAGTTCAATGAATTCACAAAGAAGGAAGATCTAGAGGCGAGCCTACCCACACATTTAATATGCCTATATCAAAAATTTAACAAAGTGTAAAGGCAAAGAACTTTTTTTTTTTTTAAGATTTTACTCATTTATTCATGAGAGACACAAAGAGAGAGAGAGGAAAAGACATAGGCAGAGGGAGAAGCAGGTTCCACGCAGGGAGCCCAATGTGGGACTCGATCCCGGGACCCCAGGATCACACCCCAGGCCAATCACACCTCAGATGCTAAACTGCTGAGCCACCTAGGGATCCCCGGCAAAGAACTTTCTGAGAAAGTATTTGCAACAAATATAAGGACAGCTAATATATTTAATTATGAAGACAACTTACAAATACATAAGTTAAAATACTAGTATCTCTCAAAGAAAATGGACAAAAGGGCATAAGACGATTCACTTAAGAGATAAAAATATCCAGTAGGTAAAACTACTGGCACTTAATGGAATACAAAAAGAGCTGCCTTTTTTCGTTTAATCCATCTATCAAACTGGCAACGGTCTGCAACATGTGTATTCCACCTAGGACAAGGTTGTGGTGAGACAGTGGCCATGTGACATGGCACATCTAATGGGGAAATGAGAGGTGCACAGCGAGAGCACTGAGAACACCTGCTACCTTCCCTGGTGATGACAGGCTTCCTGGGGAAAGGGGCTACGGCAGATTCTCACTTTCTGATTAATCATTCTGTATTGTGTGAATATTCTCAGTGAACATAAATTACTTGTTTAAGTAGGAAAATGATATTAGAAAGAAAAGAGCTCATATCCTTCAGCTCAGCAATTACACATCCAGGTTTCTATCCCAACGATACCAACAGAGACACAAACAAAATTTATAGACAGTGATGTTCATCACAGTACCACGACAGCAAGAACGCTAAAAACTTAAGTATCTAATATCAAGGAATGATCTAATAATAATTTCAGCAACATGCTGAAATATTATGTAGCCATTAAAAACAATTTTTTCAAATACTATTTAATGATATAAGAAAATATTCAGCCATAATTTAATATTAAGTGAAAAAAGATGGTAACAATCATACAAATACATATACATCAAGAATGGATATAAATACGTAAAAAATTGTTTTTAAAGATTTACTTATTATTTTAGAGACAAAAGAGTGAGAGAGAGCACGAGTGGTAGGTACAGAGGGAGAGGGAAGCAGAACTTAAGCAGACTGCACTGAGTACAAAGCTGGACATGGATTTCAATCCCAAGACCCTGAGATCGTGACCTGAGCTGAAACCAAGAGTTTCAGTTTCTACCCAGGCACTCCCATAAAATATTTTTTAAAGATTTATTAAGGGACACCTGGGTGGCTCAGTGGTTGGGCGTCTGCCTTCGGCTCGGGGTGTGATCTTGGGGTTCCAGGATCGAGTCCCACGTCAGGTTGACTCTATGGAGCCTGCTTCTCCCTCTGCCTATGTCTCTGCCTCTTTCTGTGTCTCTCATGAATAAACAAAATCTTTTAAAAAAATATTTATTAAGAGAGAGAGAATAAGTACACTGGGCAGGGGGGTGAGGGGCAGAGGGAGAGAGAGAATCTCAAGCAGTCTCCTAAAATGGAGCCTGACGCAGGGCTCGATCTCATCACCAACAGAATCACAACCTGATCAGATATTAAGAGGTGGACACTTAACCACCCCAAAGCTCCAAAATATCCAAAATATTTTAAAGTATCTATGTCTGGATGGGATCAGTGATGATTTGAATTCTCTTCATTATTCTTGTCTATATTTTTCAGTGTTCACAATAAATGTATATTACTTTAAGTGTGTCTGGGTATAAGCATTCTCAAGGACTTTAAGAAATCAGTAAACTTATTGGGTAACCAACAGAAATGGCTCAAAATGGCCTCAAAATGAACTGTCTTGATACTATAATAGCAGTTTAAAGGGAGACAAAGTTCATGGGAAGGATGAAAGTCAGTTACCGAAAGTTGGGCTGTGGACTGAGGAATTCAATTTGAGAAGGGAAGAAGGGAAATTTTACACAACAAATCTCAATTTGTATTTCACCACAGACAAGTTAAACAGACTTACTAAAAATAAATAAAAACAAATAAATAAATAAATAAATAAATAGACTTACTTTAAAAACAAAAACAAAACAAAACAAAACCAGTCAACTGTACACTTTAAAGTAGTTTAAGCACAAACTCCAGGGATCCCTGGGTGGCTCAGTGGTTGAGCGCCTGCCTTTCACTCAGGCTGCGATCCTAGAGTCCTGGGATCAAGTCCTGCACTGGGCTCCCAGAAGAGTCTGCCTATGTCTCTGCCTCTCTCTCTCTCTCTCTCTCTCTTTCTCTCTCTGCATCTCTCATGAACAAACAAATAACATCTTAAAAAAAAAAAAAAAGTACAGGGCAGCCCCGGTGGCGCAGCGGTTTAGCGCCGCCTGCAGCCCAGGGTATGATCCCGGGAACCCGGGATCAAGTCCGCACTGGGCTCCCTGCAGGGAGCCTGCTTCTCCCTCTGCCTGTGTCTCTGCCTCTCTCTCTCTGTGTTGCTAATGAATAAATAAATTAAAATCTTAAAAAAAAAAAAAAAGTACAAACACTGACTGTGAGCCAACATCCCTGGGTGGCTCCAGACAACACAAAGAGCATGTGACAAATGGAACCCGTGGCTCTGGAAATGGCCACGGTAGATAAAGGGTCTCTTATTTACCCTATGACTCTTTCAAGTATAAAACAAGAATGAAAGGCAAGGGAGAGAAAGAGAAACACCCTTAGGACAAAACACCTAGGAAAAGGTTTTTCCCATTCTCTCCAACAGAATCTGGTAGGTTTCCACAAGCCTTTCAAGTTGCATGAAGAACACTAACAAGTACACAAAGCATAACACAAAGCTATGAAGGGTACAGAGCTGTACTAGTAAAAAAAAAAAATCCTACCCCACATTACAGGGAATATATTCAAAATAAACAATCACCAAACCCACCCCCCAAACCACCCAGACTCAAGGACAGAGAAGAGTTTAATAAGATAGCTGTATGAAAGGATAGAAAGACGAAGGTAAATGAGACTGTCTGCATTAAGATTCTATTCATTTTTATTAAATCAAGTCTTGTGTAAGTGGAATTTAAACCTTACTTAATGCATGAAAATGGAGGTCAAATTCACTTTTTGTGAAAAGGGACACTTGTAATGCTCAAATCCAAATATATGTGTTTAAGTAATGCTTCTAAATCTTAATCAAGGCAGGTGATAGGCAACAGCTATGGGGGCTTCACCAGTGGAGGGATGAAAAGAATTGGCAGAGGTTAATTACGGAATACAATTCTCAACTAGAGTTGGAAGGAAGAGGATTCAGCTTCTAATTTCCACTCTCTTTAAGAGATGAAGTAATTCAAACCAAATTACTAAAATAAGGTCAGGAACCTTCAATGAAGAGGGCTGTACCCAATTAATTACTTGATACCAAGTGAAGAAATTTGTGACTTGAATTACCAAACATCATGAAAAAACAAAAGGACATAAAATTATTCATAAACTCATAAAATTTTTTCATTTAACTTATACCCTTTAATGAAGTCCACTGCTAGGAATATAAGCCACTGATAAATGTGAAGAATTACTTAAGAAATGTGTTAAACATATTCATTGAAGAATCATCCTAGCAAGTTACAGTACGACATATTTAATAGAATTCCATTTAGTTTTGGGTATCTGTCTAAGGGACAAATACATATTCATGTATATATATACATATATATACACACACCTACATACATGTACATACACACATGTACACACAGAATGTGCACAGAAAATTCATGGGAGTGCATCTAAGAAAATATATCTTCTTTTTTTAAGATTTTATTCGAGAGAGAGTAAGAGTGTGCAAGCAGGTGGGGGGGAGGGCGGGGAGGCAGAAGGAGAGAGAGAGAATCTCCAGCAGACTCCCCACTGGACACAGAGCCTGATATGGGGCTCAATCCCATGACCCTGAGGTCATGACCCTAGCCGAAAAGGAGTCAGATGCTTAACTGACTGAGCCCCCCAAATGCCCCACATCCAAGAAAATGTTAACCAGGATTGACTGTTGAGTAGGGGAGAGTCCTGAAAATAACTTAAAACCTTTCACTGTTTCAATTTATTACAAAGCAGTATTACTTTTACTGACTTTGTTTTAAAGAGAAAAAGTTGCTAGTTGATGCATCTATTTATAAAAGCAGAAGATGAGATGAGCACTAGGGAGAGAGAATTAAGATGATCTGAGGTACCTTGCAATTTTGATTCTATAAAAATACATTTAGGAGAGACACAAAGCTTAAATTTCTGCAATGACAACAGATAATTTTAAAAATTCCCCCCAAAAAAATAAAAAATAAAATAAAAATTCCCTGTGATATAATAGGAAACTGTGATGTCTTCAGAACGTGCAGGATTTTTTCTCTTTTCATAGGTATATTTTGAATAATCCATTAAAAAGTTCATAAAGTAAAATGCTGGCACTCCCACTAGGTTAGATAAGGGTAAATTTTTTCAAAACAAGGATCTGACAGTCATTCTTTCCCCTTTTACACCCCTGCCTTCTATCCACTGGGATAGCGAATAATAATTCATTTATAATTTACCACTTACCAGATGCTATGCTATGAGCTTTACATAGTTGATCTCATTTAATATTTGAAACAATCCTATAAAATAGGTATTATTATGCCTGTTTATTTTTTGAGAGGTAGGGGCAGAGGGAGAGAGAGAATCTTGAGCAGCCTCCACAATGCACAGCTCAGAGTCTGGTGTCGGGCTGGATCTCACAATTCTGAGATCATGACTTGAGCCAAAATCAAGACTTGGATGCTTAACCAACTGAGCCACCCAGGAACCCTCTTATGCCTCTTTAAAACTGAGTGTGGAAGATTTTATTTTCTAAAGACAGCAGCTTCTAGATATCCCATCCCACACAGTCATCTTAGCGTGTGTCTTTGCCACTCCATCAAGAGGTGGGATCTACGTTCTCTACCCTCAAATCTGGGGAAGGTGGAAGAGACACTATGACATTTCAGATGCTAGATCAGAGAAGGTGATGCTGCTTCTACCTCACACCCCTGGAATGCTGATCCTCAGAACCCAAATGCCACCCTGTGAGGAAGGTCAAGCCATGTGGAGATGTAGTGTTCTGGCTGACAGCCCAAGCTCCGGTCCCAGGGGACAGCCAGCATCACTTGCCAGGCATGTGAGTGAGAAACTTTTGAGAGGACTACGAGTATATGAGAGACTCCAAGTAGGACCCACCTAATTGAGTCCAGACCACACACTGGACTATGAGAGAGAGATGAAGATGTTGTTATTTTAAGCCACTAAATTGTGGTGATTTGTTAGAACAATGAAGAAAATCCGTTTAAGAAAGGTCAGTAACCTGCAGGAGAGACTGCCATGTCTGCCTGGTTCTAAAGCCCATGCTCCTAACAATGTCACTCACTGTGTTTCTCCCTCCTCCCTACACCGCCAACAATGCAAAACAAAAAGGAGAAGGCGATCAATGATCAATACATTCCTAAACACTTAGGCATTGTCTAGAAAACAAAATAGAAAATACACGTAGAAAATACACGTAGAAGATAAAGCCCAACATGATAACCCAGCATTCCCGACCTGAGCCAAAGGCAGATGCTCAACCACTGAGCCACCCAGGCGCCCCTGACATTCTTATTTTCTTTTGGTAGATATTGTTTACATGATTATCTTTTCCATTAATGCACCCAAAGCTGTAATTAGAATACAAGGCCTACAAAAGGCTTTATGCTTTTATAGTGTGAACTTATGTACACATTTTTTTCACTGTGTTCCTTTTTTCAACACTGTATTTTGAAATTTTTTGAATCTACATGAAAGTTGCAAGAATTCATTGAATATTTATAAACCTTCCACTTAGAGGCACCATTTTGCCTTTTGTGTGCTTGCTCACTTGCGCTCTCTAAATTACGTACAGTATTTTCACTGAATCTTTTGAGAGTTGGTGGTAGACATCAGTATCTTACACCACTAATAATTCAGCAAGTATCTGCTACAAAAAAGGACGCTCTCCTACATCATCACAATACAGGTAATGTGTTGGCATAGTGCTGTTATTCAGAATGCAGCCTATATTTCAGATTTTTCCAGTTACCCCAGTAACATCCATTATAGGTGTTTTTATTTTTCCCAGGATCCTATCAAAAACCACAAAGGGCATTTTGTTGTCATATCTCTTTGGCCTCCTTTAATTTGGCAGTTTCCTGCCTTCTGTGCCTTTGACTTTTCAAAGAATTCAGGCCTTATGTTTTGCAGAATGTCCTTCAATTTGGATTTGTCTGATCGTTTTCTCATGATTAGTTTTAGATTAAATCTTTTCATCAAGAAATACGTCGGAGGTGATGTTATGTGCCTGTCAGTGTGTCCCATCTAGAGAGCCTGATGTCAGGGTGTCTCAGTTTTGTTGAAGTTAGGTCTGATCATTTGGTCATTCCCTTTATTCACCTTTGCCTCTTAGACCCTGCTCCTTTCCTAGAGGCAACTGCTCTTTTAGTTTCTTTTATGTCTCTATATATCTGTATTTATAAATGTGTATCTATCTCTATATATGAAAAAATATATAAATGTACATCTATCCCCCCCTTTTATTTTTATTTATTTTTAAAATATTGTATTTTGGGGTGCCTCGGTGGCTCAGTGGTTGAGCGTCTGCCTTCAGCCCAGGGTGTGATCCCGGAGACCCAGGATCGAGTGGGCATCGGGCTGGGCTCCCTGCATGGAGCCTGCTTCTCCCTCTGCCTGTGTCTCTGCCTCTGTGTGTGTGGGTGTCTCTCATGAATAAATAAATACAATCTTTAAAGAAAAAAATAAAATAAGAATGTCTTGCAAAGGGCAAATGAGATGAATTAATTCTTTTTTTTTAACATATCTTTCTTCCACAACATGCCATAATCAATTACCAATTAACGTTTAGGGTACAATGCAAATTGTACCCTGTAACTGTATCTAATCGAAATTAATCTTTTCACAGGGGGAGGGGAAAAAAAAAAGCCCACTCTAGTTGGTTGCATTTGAAGGGCCCATAATCCACAAACCCAAGCACAGGTAAATTTTTTTACCCGTCACATTTTCCAGGACGACCATCTCCTTTCCCAACTTCACAATTAACACTCATTTCACCAAAAGGTTGTCTCAAAATCCCTATTAAAAAGCCCTAAAAACACTACTGCTTGATCCAAAAATAAAAAATAAAAATAAATAAAATTAATTAATTAATTAAAAATTAAAAACAAACAAAAAAATAGCCCAGCTCTCCTCCCAATTGTTCCCTAAACCGATGTCACGAAAAGGCAGGAAGGCACACAGCAACCTGCCCAATGTTCAAGAATCTGAGCCTCAAAAACCAGCATTTTAAAACAAGACCCCCCAGACTCCTAACAAAACCTCGCCCTGAAATATGGGGGGGCGGGGCCTGGGGAGTCGCTGAGCCCCCGCCGCCCCCGCCCCGCCCGCCCCGAGCCCGGGGGCCGCCAGCGGCTCCGACCACCCAGGGAGGCGCGGGGTCCCTACCCGCCGCGGCCCCGGAATCGCCCAGCGGCCGCCTCGGCCCCTCCAGCCCCTCCCGGCCTCGCTCACTCTTCATCCTGGAGGCGGAAGCCGACGACAAGCCCTCGCCGAAACTGGACCGAGAAGAAAGGGGCAGAAAGGACGACCCCCTGACCCTGACTTCCACTCCTCTAAGGCAGGGTCCCTAACCCCGGACAGGAAGCGTTAGGATCCGGCCGCCATGTTGTATCCCTGTCGCCCTAGCAACCGTCGCGCCCCGGAGCGGCCGCCCGCGCGTGCGCAGCACGCCACGTCCGCATCCGCCGGGCCTACGTGTACGCGTGCGCAGTGCGGCCCGCCTCCGTAGCCCGGTTGCTAAGCAACCTCCCCAGCCGCTCTACGCGAGCGAGCGATTCCCGGCCTTCGAAAAGTGTAGGCGGCGACCTCTGGGATCGCTATTCCCATCCTGCCTGAGAATTTGGCCACTTGAGACCTAATGCTAGAACGATAGTCCGGCTTTAGCTGCGCTGGGGACGCACTAAATGACTGTCACCGGGTACCTGTTCTTTGCAGTCTCATCCTGCAGTTGAGCATCTTCTAACTAGCGGGTACCTGTTCTTTGCAATCTCATCCTGCAGTGGCTTCTAACTAGTCTGGTATCCAGAGGTTGATTTTGTAATTTGTCTTTTTTTTTTTTTTTAAGATTTTATTTATTTATTCATGAAAGACACAGAGAGAGAGAGGCAGAGACGTAGGCAGAGGGAGAAGCAGGCTCCAAGCAGGGAGCCTGATGTGGGACTCGGTCCTGAGACCGCGGATCACGCCCTGAGCCAGGGGCAGGTGCTCATCCGCTGAGCCACCCGGGCGTCCCAGGTTTTGCTTTTAATTTAACAAACATGTATTGACCTCAGGCACTGTCGCGGGTTTGGGGAAAATAAGGGTGAGTAGTGCGGACAAGGCCCTGACTTCTTGAAACTTCTACTCCAGTGAGAAATTGAAGGAACGAGTATGTGAATCTGTACAGGTGGAGTGATAAGCCAAGAGTGCCAGCCTTCAAGGAGCCCACTATGCACTACAAGCAACAACTCTCTATCGGTGTAGCGTTCTATGAAGCTCACTGTCATGCATTTGCTTTTTTCATTCCCACAACTACTCCGTAAAGTCAACTCTCCCTATGTTTTCCAAGTAATTTTTGAAATTCAAGAAGCAAAATAGATCCACTGTAAAAAAAAAAAAATCAAAGTACATTAATCAAGTAAAATTTTAAATAATTCCTTTGAAGCACTTCCATTCTTCTCAATCCCCATCCTCCCCAGAATTAACCACTGGCCACAGTTGAGTGGCATCTTTTCAGAATTTCTGTGCATGAATTTGCAGACTTTCCCTATAATTGAAAATCATAGGTATTCTATTATTTGCTTTTTTTTCACCTAACAAGTCGTAGTCATCTTTTAATATTAGCACATGGAGCGCTACCCTAAGTTTTCTAACTGTTGCACAATATTCTGCAGTTTGGATATGCTCGTTTTTTTTTTTTAACCATTTCCCTATTAATGTTTCCTGTTTTTACTATTACCAACAATACTTCAGAAAATATCCTTGTGCATATCTTTGAGTACAAAGTGTTTCTGCTAGAACTGATAGAAGACATCTACAATTTAAATGTGGACCTATGTGAAATCATTTTCCAAAAACTCTGTGCCAACACACAGAGAGATCCATATAAGAATTCCCTTCCCAGGGATCCCTGGGTGGCGCAGCGGTTTGGCGCCTGCCTTTGGCCCAGGGCGCGATCCTGGAGACCCGGATCGAATCCCACATCGGGCTCCTGGTGCATGGAGCCTGCTTCTCCCTCTGCCTGTGTCTCTGCGCCTCTCTCTCTCTCTGTGACTATCATAAATAAATAAAAATTAAAAAAAAAAAAGAATTCCCTTCCCCCCACACTTGCATGGACAAAGGATATCTAATAAGATTCAGGAAAAGATAAAAACATAACAACGTGCAATTTTTAATTTCTTTATGCTTCTCAATCGTTCTCTCTTGTCCTTCCTTGAGGACATGTTCTTCTCCTCTGGAAAACTGGAAGCTTTCTCCTCTCGGAGCCCCTGGAAATGAGACCTGAACACTCCCAATGCTGTCAGCCTCTCTCACATGTCCCCTACCCTCTGGATCTCATCTTGGCAGGAAACAAAAACGCCTGCCCAGGTGCACTCTACCCTCAACACTTCCTTCCTCCCTGTCTCCTCAAGACACCTCAGCTTCCTGCACACTCCTCCTTTTTCTACCTACCCTGCTTCTTGCTGCTCCCAGCCTCCTCCTTCCAGCCCCAGGGTGACCAAGTCTCCATGACTGCCTGTCATTTACAGGATAAATCCCCATTTCTTACCCCATATACAGTCTCCCTCCACCTGAAATCTTTAGACCCAACCGTGTGCCCATCCCATCTTCCTCTTACATCTTTCTGCCCAAAGTCATTTTGGTTTAGAAAGTTATTTTTTCTTCCTCAAATAATGTTTTTAATATATTTAACATGTATTTGTTTTAGTTACTGTAAATTATAATTTAAATAAATGTATTAAATTATTGTATAAAATGGATATTTTAATGTTTTCACTGTTATATTTAATATATAATCATATATAAGATATAATATGATGATGGGGATCCTGGGGTGGCTCAGCGGTTTAGCCCCTGCCTTCGGCCCAGGGTGTGATCCTGGAGTCCTGGGATTGAGTCCCACATCAGGCTCCTGCATGGAGCCTACCTGTGTCTCTGCCTCTCTCTCTCTCTCTCTCTCTCTGTGTCTCTCATGAATAAATAAATAATATCTTAAAAGTAAATAAATGAATGAAGGGTAAATATTTTTAAAAGATATAATATGATGTATTATGTTATATTACATTATAGTACATATTTGGTGGCTATTCTGTTTCCTGGTCGTACCATCCCCTATTTAATTGGTCCCCTACTGATAGACATCTGGTTGTTTCTAATAGTCTGATCTTTCAAACATTGCTGCAGTGATCAACCCTGTACATACATTATTTCCTGTATATTCATGTGTAACCAGAGGAGAAATTCTTAAACTGGAGCTTTCGAGTCCAGAGTTTCTACTTTGAAATTTTTTACTTCTTTTTTAAAAATTGAGTCAAGATCATTTGACATAAAATCAACCCTTTTAAAGAGTGACATAAAAAAAAAGTGACATTTAGTGCATTCACAGTGTTGTGCAACCATGATCTCTATTTTGTTCCAAAATAGTTCTGTTACTCCAGAAGGGAGCCCTGTACCCATTAAGCAGTCTCAGAAACATGGTGTTAAGTGAAAGAAGCCAGACACTAAAAGCCACATATGTACAGTATGATTCCATTTATTGGAAATGTCCAGAATGGGCAAATCCATAAAGACACAAAGTGGATTAGTGGTTGGGAGGAGCTGATGGAGTGGGGGTGGGGAGAAGGAGGAGTGAGAAATCCTGAGGACAGGGTTTCTTTTTATGGTGATGACAATGTTCTGGAATTAGGTTACAGCGGTGGTTGCACAACTTTGTAAGTCTACCAATAATTACCGAATGGTACATATTAAATGGTTAAGAATAATATGCGAATTTTATCTTAAAATAAATTGAAAAAGCCCCACATTGCTGGTATTATTATTGTTGATGGTGCTATCTTTGTTGTCTCTGAAGAGCCATATCTAATCTCTACAGACTCCTGAGATTTGATCTCTCCCTTCTTCTCTCCTTGTGGTCTTTCCCCTTATTTGGGGACTTTGTCACATTTATCTTTCTCTTGCTGTCTCTTTCATGTGTTTCTTCTACCCCCTTAGGTTCTAAGCTCCTTGGGCTGCCAAACTGTCTTTTATCTCCCCTGCAGGCAGAGGGCGTTCCTGGATAGTCATTGAGTATCTGCATTTGGCAGGTGAGCTCCACCCCCATTGTTTCGGACTTTCATGGGCTGAGGGATTTTCTGCTCATTTTTACTATGGTCAAGTTCACTGTGGGCTTCAGGAGTGAAACTGTAAAGACCAGGTTGATCGCAATTCTGCAGAGGAGTGCGTTGCCCATCGTGGGTACACGCAGCCTCTGGGCTTTATGTAGGCAAGCAGGGACTGCTGGACTTCAGCCCTCACCAGGTGGTCCAGCCCATCCTCCTGGCATGCAGTGTGCATCTGGTACCCCAAGGCCCTGGGAGAGAGAGGAAAAGAGCTTCCAGAATGGAAGATCAAAGGATACAAATGGGGGACCTCAGCAGGAAGTTTACAAAAAGGGGAATTGAAAGATTTGGCCTAGAGCCTTGGTTCTGAAGCTTTAGCAGCACAGAATCACCTGCCTGCAGGTGATTGTGATCTGTTGAACCTCAATTGCCATGCCCCACCCGAAAGTAGCTGTGTCTGTAATTCTGGGATGGGGCTTGATAATTTGCACCTCTAACAGAATCCAACGTGATCCTGCTGCTGCACCAGTGACCATATTTTTGAGAACCACTGGCCTAGATAATTTCTCATTCTTTATTTAATTCTAAACAGACTAGGAAATGCTACTCCAGGAAGAAAAAGCAATTTATGGAACTGTGTCTCCCTACAGAGACACTCTCAAACATCACACAGGCACGTCAGCTTTCTCGGGTTGTGGCTGTTTGGTCTGGTCACCTGCTCCCCTGGACCACTCATGCCCTAAAAGACAAGAAGAAGAATTGACAGACAAGAAACAATAAGCTGTGAGCCCTTTGCCTGTCCAGCACACAGTGACCACACAGACAGCAGCCAGGCTAGAGGCCGTGCTCCAGAGACGTTTGTGAGGGGCACCTGGGTGAGTTAAGTGACCGACTCTTGGTTTCAGCTCAGGTCATGATCTCAGGGTCATGAGACTGAGCCCCATGTCAGGCTCTGTGCTTAGCTCGGAGTATGCCCTCCCCCCCCCCCCCCCCCCCCGCTCTCTCTCTCTAAGATAAATAAATAAATCTTTAAAAAAAATGCTTGTGAAATGGAACCATCCAACACGTGAGAGCTCCACTCTTGAAATTGCTTGAATACCTACCTAACTACAGCCACTTGAGCTTTTTGGTTCATTCTAAAACTGTTCCTCAGTTCCTCCTGAATCCTAGCATAACTTTTCCCTATTTTCCAATGTCAAGAGATTTAGCCACAAGGCATGCTTAGCAGATATGTTTACTTCTGTTGAGCATCTTAATAAGTGTTCCAACCAGGAAATAGGCAGAAGTTAGAAAGAAAAATTAGAGATGACAGAAATTTCAAATGTGGTAACACTGGTAAGGTGGGCACGCACATCCAAATCAACCTAAAAGTAATAGAAAACAAATTCATTTTATTTTTATTATTTTTTTAACAAATTCATTTTAGAATAAACATATCTCAGAGGAAACTAAGCTAGCAAAGCTGTGAGATAAAGAGGACCAAGAAAAGCATTAGCCATTTAAATTAACATGAATAAATAAAAGTAGCTAACCAAGCACTATAAATGAGATCACAGTGTAATGTGTAACGTGGATGCAAAAATAGGTAAATTTCAGACTAAGAGAGCACATCTCTCAGAAAAAGGCATTCATAACAACAGATATAAAGTTTAAGGAAACATTTCTTAAGAGGAGGATAGAAAGAATTAAAATTCAGCTGTTAAAGTGATAGAATCACACCAGGTGACCCCAGCCAAATCACAGGACCAATCTCCTCACTTCTGTAAAATGGGGATAAAAATATCCACTCCAAACAGTGGTAGTGCAGATTAAATTAGATGTCTGTGACGCACTAAACAAAACTGCTTGATTTTTGCCCAGATGCTCAAAAAATGTTGTTGACAAATCAAGAGGCCTCATCAACTGTCACCTGCTGTTACTCCTTCCTGAGAAGGGCAGGCCTGATTTTCAATGACTATTGAGCATCCAGGACAAACTTTAACCCTTGATAGGGAAGAATTAAACAGGCCAACTGACAGGTTGTAGAAGCCATGTGGCCTGTTGTTGGAGACCCAGAGAGGGTCTCGCTAGTGACCATCCTGGGCTCAGACCCAAGTCTGCAACATCCAACTCCCTGTGCTTCTGAGGCTCTCTTACATCTAAAAGAGACCTTTGTAAAAGCTTTGCAATCAATGTACATGCTTTAAGGGAGACACTTTTTAAAATTAATTTGTTTTAAGATTCTATTTTTGAGGGCACCTGGGTGGCTCAGTTAAGTGTCTGCCTACGGCTTGGGTCATGATCCTGGGGTCATGGAATCAAGCCCCACATCAGGCTCCCTGCTCAGCAGGGACCCTGCTTCTCCCTCTCCCTCTGCCTGCCACTTCCCCTGCTCATTCTCTCTGTCAAATAAATAAATAAATAAATAAGTTTTAAAAAATGAGTGTATTTTTGAGTAATCCCACATTCAAAATGCATTTCAAACTCACAATCCTGAGATCAAGAGTCTCATGCTTCACCCACTGAATCAGCCAGGTGCCCCAGGAAGGACAAAATTTTTTTTTTTAATTTTTATTTATTTATGATAGTCACACACAGAGAGAGAGAGAGAGAGAGGCAGAGACACAGGCAGAGGGAGAAGCAGGCTCCATGCACCGGGAGCCCGACGTGGGATTCGATCCCGGGTCTCCAGGATTGCGCCCTGGGCCAGAGGCAGGCGACAAACCGCTGCGCCACCCAGGGATCCCCAAAAAATTTTTTTAATAAAGATTTTACTTAGGGGCTCCTGGGTGGCTCAGTGGTTGAGCATCTGCCTTCGACTCAGGAGGCAGGGCCCTCAGACTAAGTCCTGGGATCAAGTCCCACATCAGGCCCCCCACAGGAAGCCTACTTCTCCCTCTGCCTATGTCTCTGCCTCTCTCTGCGTGTCTCTCATGAATAAATAAATAAAATCTAAAGAAAAAGATTTTACTTTAGGGAGAGATAGGCAGCATAAATGCAAGGAGGAGCAGAGGGAGAGAGAGAATAACCAGCCAACTCTTCGTTGACTGCTGAATCTGTCACAGGGCTCCACACGGGGCTCAATCTCATGACCTTGAAATCGTGATCTAAACCAAAAATCAAGAGTCCAACACTTAACGACCTGAGCCACCTATGCAACGTCGGAAGGACACTTTTTAAAAGTCTCTAGAACCCACCGATTTGTTGTAGCAAATCAGAAGCAACATCTGAAAAATCCTTCTATTTGTCTATTTTTCTTTCATGTTGTCTAACAGCTTTGACATAGCACATACTGTACAATGAAGCATTTCATTTCTGCTCCACCCCCTCCCATTTCTTTCCTTTTTTTTCCCCCTGCAAATCAATTGGCAAGAATTCAGTTTCAACATTCAAAGTGTTTTGCTCTCTCCTTGTCTGTGTGCCTCAGGGTTCCAAGTCAAAACACAAAATATAAAGAGAAGGTTGGAAGATAGTTCAAGGAAATTGTTCCGGAAATAGACAATAGGCATAGGCCTGGACCAAAGAAGAGAGAACAAAAATCAGAGATTCAACCCCAAAGTTTTGGCCTCTGAAGAATGGTGTTCCAGAAAAAGAGGAGAATATCAAATCTCCCTCGGAAACATTCTTCCTCGGAAATGTTGCCAGAGTGGAAGAACATTTTCCTGAATTGAATTTAACACACACTGAATTTAACACCAACTCAACAAATATGTATCGAACACCTATTTTGTGCCAGGCACTGTTCTGAGAACTTGGCATCCATGAACACGACGATGGAGGCCACAAGAGCGGCTTCCAGGAGCACAGGAACACCAAAGACTGTGGGCAGACCACCAGAAGCTGGCAGGGAGCCCTCAGAGCCAGCCCACCCTGAGGACACCTTGGTCTTGGACTTCTGGCTTCCAAAACTGAGAGAATACATTTCTCTGAGGTCCCCCAGTTTGTGGTTGAAGGCAGCCCTGGGGAACGCATACAGCATACCTTTATTATCATACTGAAGCTCCCAATGTTTAAACAGAATGACAGATTTTGCAAGTAGGTTAAGGCAAAGGGTCCATTGAAAATGCAAGGTAGCTGCCTGCACAAAAGGACCCCTCTCCCCAGACATGTAAAACCCTGAATAATAACTCTGCACCATTTGGTGCGGATCATGTACGGGTTTGGGTTTTCCTAACTCGGAGAATGAAAATGAGGACACCGTGAGATGGGGCGAGAACTGGCGGGAGCAGCTGCAGGAGCCCCGGCCCCAGGTGCGCAGCGTGGGGCTCGGCTGCCCCCTAGCGTCTGCGCGAGGGCACTGCGTCCGCTCTCCGCGGGCGGGCCTCTGGGCGGCCTGGGCCCACCTGCCCACCTGCCAGGTGATCCCGGCCGCCCTCTCAGGAAGCGAGCCTGCGAGTCGGCCTGTTTGTGCCAGGGCCAGACCTCTGAGGGCTGATCTGTCCACTGAGGCTCGACGAACCTGGCTCACATCTCCTATGTGCCAGTCACTTGCAGGTGCTGCGGATGCAAAATACAGGTTGCTGCCCTCCTGCAGTGACGAAATAAGCAAGCTCTGGACCAGACAGCAGGAAAAGCAAGGATTCTGAGTGCGGGGGGTGGTCAGGGAAGCCTCCCTGAACATGTGACATTTAGGCAAAGACATAAGGACCTGAGGGAGGGCGCCTTGGCAGTGCCGGGGGGAAGCAGGTCCAGGAAGAGGGAGCAGAAAAAGTGCAGGAGCCCCAAGGCAGGAGCATGGGGTGATGAGCAAGGTCCAGGAGGGAGGCAGGGGGAAAGGAGCAGGTTGGGGTGCGTGTCTTTCAAATGGGTGTCGCTTTGGGTGTCGGGTTGCCAGGTAGGTACAGGAAGCCCAGTTAAAGGTGAACTTCAGGTAAACTAATACTGGTTTTGTTCCAAATACCGCACGGGACATATACAAAGTTATTTGCTACATCTGGCAAACATCAGGGCTGGACCAGAGAAGGGAGCGAGGGTTTGAACAGAGAAATTATTTGATCTGACTGGTTTTAAAATGCGATTTTGCAATTAGTTCATTTGTCCATATGATTCCCGTTTATTATTTTAAGTACAACCTACCCCACCCCTCAACATGGGGCTCAAACTCTTGACCTCAAGATCTAAGAGTAATTTGCTTTACTGACTGAGCCAGCCAGGCACCCCTAACTCCTGTTTATTAAATGCTTTCTATTCCATATAGTGCACCAGGCTCTGGACATTTAACCAAAAGCAAAATGGACAGGATGTCAGCCGTCACAGGCAGTTCCCTTTGCCCAGAGGGCTCTACCTGTTTTGGCCTACACTTATGCATTCTTGTCCTTCAAAACACGGCCAAGTGTCTCAGTCTTCAAAAACCTGCCCGACCCTTCACCCCCAGCACCGTTTACCAACATGCCTCCACTCACACTCACTAACACCTGTGTTTGCTAAACTCTGGGCTCCATGAGGACAGGGTCAGGTCTGTTTTATTCACAGCTGATTCCCTGGGGTTAGGACACTGTCAGACTTAATGAGTATGTGTTGACTAACCCTGATTCAACAGCCTTCCTGGTGGTGGGGTGAGCTTCCTAACCTCCCTTCAGTAATCTGTTAAGATCAGCTAGACGGGGCTTCTGCTGTTTGCAACCAGAGACCCTGATCTACACCCACCGTTTTGTTTTGAGGAGTCAGACCAGAGGGATGGACAGTGTGAAAAGCTGGGGCTCCCTTCTCCTACCCCTGGAGCATTTGCCACCGCAGCACAGGATATCAGAGCCTCAGAGTCGGAAAGGCCTTGGGACCTGCAGATGGAGGAATCAAGTTTTGTCTTCCCAGCATATTTTTTACTCTTTTTTTTTTCCAAACAAACATTATCCCTTTGAATTGGGTACTGTAGGTTGCCCACCCAGCAGCTATTTTATGATTTATTCAAGTGCTAGTTAACAAGAGAGGGCAAAATGAAAACATTTTCCAGACATTTTTAATAAAGGGTGGGTGGGTGAGGACTGTGGCTTACCCACTCGAGGAAACACCGACGAGCCATTTAAAATGACATTTGTAAAATAAAATAAAATAAAATAAAATGACATTTGCAAAAAAATAAAAATAAAAAACAAAATGACATTTGCAATTGCATAGGAATATAAGGATAGAGTATTAAGTACAAAAAAAAGGGATAAAAAAGCTACATTCTTTTTAACGGGGTTGAATTGGATGCCAAATATATATTTTAAATACACCTGCGCTGTGAAAAAACATTGTCAGGGAAGACCCCAGCGGCCGTTGGTACACGAGGTTCCCGAGCTGGAAGGATTCTCAGAGATAAATCAAAATAGCATCCATTCGCAAGGTTTGAAAATGCTGCTCCCGAGCCAGCCTCCCGGGTATAATTTGCACTCCCCGGTGAAAGCCTCCGACTCGCAGTGAGAAGCCACCTGCCTTCTCTTTAAAGGGCCTCGGGGTTTTCCTCTGGCCAATGGGGACGGCGGCGGGATGACGGCAGCTGCACGGCCCGGGGAGGCGCAGGGCGCGCGGGCGGGGAAGCCTTGTAAGGTCCGCGGAAGCGCCCCCGCCACCGGGTGGCCGGTTAGCTCAGTTGGTTAGAGCGTGGTGCTAATAACGCCAAGGTCGCGGGTTCGATCCCCGTACGGGCCACGGGAGCAGCTTCCTTTTTCCCTTTGCTTCCCGTTTTCAATTCACTTTACAACTTAAAATTTTTTATTTTACTTGCCAATTTTTGTTTCTTAATATGCTTTTCGAGGGCTGCGAGCCGCAGAAGCGTTCCGGACTCGACCCCGAAGTTGGCGCGCGCAGCCAGGGGGCAGAAGGGTCAGGATCCCGCGCGCGTTGCTCCCTCCAAATCCCCGCACGCTCGCTGTGCACACCTTGCAGCTGCCAGCTGGGTCTTTTCTTCCTCTTTTTCTTTCTTTTCTTTTCTTTCTTTCTTTTCTTTTCTTTTCTTTTCTTTCTTTTCTTTTCTTTCTTTCTTTTCTTTTCTTTTCTTTTCTTTTCTTTTCTTTTCTTTTCTTTTCTTTCTTTTTTCTTTCCTTCCTTCTTTCTCTTTCTTTCTTTCTTTCTTCTTTCCTTCTTTCTTTCTTTCTCTTCTTTCTTTCTTTCTTTTCTTTTCTTTTCTTTTCTTTTCTTTCTTTTCTTTTCTTTCCTTCCTTCTTTCTCTTTCTTTCTTTCTTTCTCTTTCTTCTTTCTTTCCTTCTTTCTTTCTTTTTTCTTTCTTTCTTTCTTTCTTTCTTTCTTTCTTTCTCTTCTTTCTTTCTTTCTTTCTTTCTCTTTCTTCTTTCTTTCTTTCTTTCTCTTTCTTCTTTCTTCTTTCTTTCTTTCTCTTTCTTCTTTCTTCTTTCTTTCTTTCTTTCTCTTTCTTCTTTCTTTCTTCCTTTCTTTCTTTCTTTCTTTCTTTCTTTCTTTCTTTCTTTCTTTCTTTTTCTTTTCTTCCTTTCTTCCTTTCCTTCCTTTCCTTTCTTTCTCTTTTAGGATGCTCTCGGATGCCACCCCGGGTTGCTTCCTAATGCAAAATTTCTGTGGGCCCTGGGTGCCATGCCTGGGTGCCAGTGGTTAGGCTTGAAAAATCCAGGCCTGGAATTCATTCATTCATTCCGCGCGTGCTTAGGGAGCGCCTTCTTGCTGCACGCCCTTCGTGACTCCGTGACTCCAAGAGGGAAGCAGAACAGTAAGAGAGAGATGCAAATCCTGCCCCTCCCTGGAGACAAGGACCAGCAGGACTGCCATGATTTCAGTGAGGTCTTCTGGTTGTGGAAGCATCTGGAAACCTTCTCTTGCTGCTTTCTTGCTTTTCAGAGAGGTCTCAGGCTTCGCATCTTTTTCCTTCTTGGTCCTGCAGTTTGCAGTCAAAAGGCAGCTGGATGATTTCTCACTCGCGGTTCAAGAATCCAGGTGCAGTTAGGCATGTTTAGTTTAACATGAAAACCAGTTATTTTACAGTGAATGCCATTTTATATCAGGGTCTAGCAGGAGCTCTAGCCGTGTTTGAAAAATATACAGGGAGAACATCTGCTAAGCCATTCATTCTTTTCTCAAATATGTGTTAAGCTCTCATGGAAGTCGGTAATAGCTCAAAGCTACAGACCAGAGGACCCGAGGCCTTGGCAAGTGCTCAGTGTGGAGTAAAAGTGCTCATTGACTGCCAGGGATGGGACCCTTGTTCTAATGAACACTTAGAAGGCGAACCTGGGGCTGCTGACAGCGAGTATCGATACTTTGGATGTCATGTCTTGGATATACATGCCAGGCACCTTGTTAGACCCAGCAGAGGAGGAGCTAGCTGTGAAGGCTGCCCTCAGAAGCTGCACAGTGTCCTAAGCAGGCCTGCGGTGGGGGGGGGTGTCCAGAATACACCCGCCTGGTATAAAAATTATTTTCAGCAGATGCCATATGAATTCCTGAAAAGTCTTATCTGCTTAAAGGTAGAGGCTTCTCAAAAAAATTAAAAAAATAAAAAATAAATAAATAAAAGTAGAGGCTTCTCAAATTATTCAAAAGAATCCAATTGTCATAAATCTCCTTCCCTGAGAGCAATCAGGAAAAATGGTCTCTTGTCACTGGAGAGAAGTTGCCATCATATCTTCACAGGCATTGTCATAAAACTGTCCCATCTCCCACCTACTCTGGTAAAGGGCCATTTATCTTTCCTAAAAGGTATCTGTTTCCCCATAAGTGCCCTTCCCCTATTAAGATTGTATATAGACCCCACGTTCTAAC
Organism: Canis lupus dingo; assembly: GCF_003254725.2. Lineage (NCBI taxonomy): Eukaryota > Metazoa > Chordata > Mammalia > Carnivora > Canidae > Canis > Canis lupus. Next base: position 70,452,960 of record NC_064250.1, read on the forward strand.
TGCCCCTTAGAGTCACATTTTTCTGTGAACTCCATAGGTACATGAATAAAAATGCATGATTAAATTTTGTTTTTTCTCTTGTTAATCTGTCTTTTGTCGCTTTAACTCACGGACTCTCTAAAGACTGAACCTAAAAGCATAGAGGAAAAGTCTCCCTCCTCTCCCCAGACAGGCTCAAAAAAACCATGATGACATGGGGGTACTCTGTTCTAGACAAGGAGGGCAATTCTTGGCTTAGCGGTCAGAGAGGACCTTTCTGACACCTAAGGATGGGAGAATGAGAAAGTCTTTCTTTCAAGGTTTAAAAAAAAAAAAAAGGACTAAGGAATTAACAAATTCCACAAATCTGATCTTCTCTCTTGGCCAGTCCTTAGTAAGGCCACTAATGAATTAAGTTAGAGCACTGCAGGAAGCTTAGTGAATGTTGCATGAGTATTGACCACGATGATGATGGTGGTGGCCCTGTGGAGAGAAAAATGATCAGAAGCTCCTCAGGCATCAGTCTGGCTCCCCAGCCTCCCTCACTTGAGAGCATCAAGACACTCATTATATTCTACTGTAAATGCCAGTTCCCTCCTCCTCTTCCTGCCTAGACTGTATAAGAAGGCAGGACAGCCCTGAAGGCAGGCGTGGGACTCACCCAGCAGGCACTTAATAACTGTTTGTCAACCAATGGCCCCACTGCGCTCTCTGGGGAGGAGAGCTAAGAAAGAAGCACACACCAGCAGTTACAGGACTCAGTGGGAAAGACACACAGAGCCAGGAGGGTAGAGAGGGGAGATTGGGAAAGGTTGGGCTATAGAAGAGGGAGTGGTGGAGCTGGGATGGATGGTACTGAAATGTGGAGAGGGGTGGGGACCTTCCTTCCTTCCTTCCTTCCCTCTCCCTCCCTACCTCCTTCTTTACCTCCTCCCCTCCCTCGTCCTCCCTCCCTCCCTCTCTTTCCTTCCTATTCCTCTAGGCATCATTCACTCTGTAATCCCGTGCTCTGGGCCAGGGCCTGTGCTGAACATTGAATAAAATACCATCTTGGCCCTTAGGTACATCCAGGGTTCCCAGGGTTCTCCTGGGAACAATTTGGGGTTGAGTTCACCCTTGTTAAAAATGCACACTTTGTGTGTGGGGCGGTGCAGGGGTGGCTCAGTCCCTTGGGCATCAGAGTTGATTTCTGCTCAGGTCATGATCTCTGGGTGGTGGGATGGGCCCCCCACCTCCTGCTCCACGCTGGGAGTAGAGCCTCTGCCCGTCCCCCCCTTTAAAAAACTGCACCCTTTGAGGAGGCCTGGCCAGTTGGTGGAGCACCTAACTCTTGATTTCAGAATCCTGAGTTCAAGTTCCACGTTGGGCATGGCACCTACTTTAAAAAAAATAATATAACTCATTATTTTTAAAAAGATTTTATTTATTTATTTGAGAAAGAGGGAGAGAGAGAGAGAGAGAGAGACTGTGCATGAGCAGGGGAGGGGCAGAGAGAGAGGGAGAAGCAGGCTCCCGGTTGAGTAGGGACCCTGGGATCATGACCTGAGCCGAAGGCAGCTGCTTAACCAACTGATCCCTGAGACACCTAGGCGCCCTGATAAAACTCATTATTTAAAAAAAAAAAAAAAAAAAAAAGCACACTTTGGATCCCCTGCCGGATCTCTTAATCGGGTGTTAAGGCAGGATCCTCAGGTGGTTCTAATGCACATGACCTCGAGAACTTCTGGATAGTGTGACGCCAGGCTGAGGGGCGCTGAACTCCCGGGCCCCCGCCTCGGGACCCTGGGGAGCTCCCCGAGCGGTGCTACCTGAAAGCTGGATACACCTGCGACCGGAGAGAGGGAAACGAAGCCCACTGGGTCTTTGGCGCGGAGGCGAGGGGCGGGGCCAACGAGGCCCCGCCCACTGGCGTGCTCTTGCAGGTGCGGTCGCCTTCCGAGGTGTCTTGGCCTGCGGGGCACTCGTAGTCCCCACCCCCCTTTCCCAGGTGACGCACATTTGAGTCGCCGTCGCGCGGGTGCGCGGGTTCGAGCCTCCGTGTCGGCTGCCATGGCGGATGCGGAGCCGGAGGCTGAGGATGGCAGCGAGGAAGGCGGCGGCGGCCGGGCGCCCCCCGGCCAGAGCGGCAGCTCGGCGCGCGTGGCCCCGCTGGGCCCCGAGCAGCTGCGGCGGGTCCTGGAGCAGGTGACGAAGGCGCAGCCGCCCGCCGGGCCGCCGCCGCCCCCCTTCGTGCTGCAGGACGCGGCGCGGCGGCTGCGGGACGCGGCGCAGCAGGCCGCCTTGCAGCGGGGCCCCAGCGCCGAGCCCCCGCGCCCGCCGCGCCTGCTGCCTCCCCAGGTGAGGCACCGGGAGGGACGTGGGGAAACTGAGGCCCCGAGGGCGCCGGGGCCTCGCGGCGGGCGGACGGGGCCCGAGTCCCCGCGGCCCCCCTTCGGCCTCGGAGCTGCCGGCGGGAGAGCCGGCGTCCGCCCCCGCCTGTCACCGCGCCTGCGTTTGCAGCTCCCGCAGCGGCCTCGTCCAGCCGGCCGGGCCCCCGCCTGGGACGCCCTCCCGCCTTCCCGGCGCCGCTCGGGGCCTTCGTCATTCGTCCCGCGTTTGCTGAGCACTCCGCTGGGTTCCAAGCACTGCCCTAGGTGCAGCAGGGGCCGCCGAACAGTCAGTGAAGGACCCGAGGGAGGTTCTGGGAATGACAAGGCGGCTGCTTTAGAGTGAGTAGGCCTTAGGCCCGACGCTGGACCCGAGGCCTGAATGCATTAGAAGGAACCAAGCTGCAGAGCTTTTCCGGTGGAAGCTGCCAACGCAGAGACGTGGGACGCAATTAAGCACGTTACCCTGGTTCCCTGCAGGATGTACCAGCCTGGGTGGTGGTACCTGGGCGTGACACCGCGGTGCCCAGCACAGTGCCTGACATACACTTAAGGAAACACGTGAAAGAAAGCACTCAGCATACCACAAAACCTCATTTCTCACTGTTATTATTTCGCGGGTCACACAGCTGTGGGCTACTAGGGAAGCTGGGACTAGAGCACGGCCTTCCAAGCCCCGAGGGTCTGGCGTAGCTCCTGAAGCCAGAGGTCCTTCACATCATCTGTAAATCCACACCCCCTTTCATAGCTGGGCTTGCAAATGGCACTGGCGCTTCTCATCCCAAAGTTCCTGGAGACGTGCTTCTTCCACTAGAAGAAATAGATGGAGAATAGAATCAACAGTGATAGTTGTTGTTATTAACAGTCTTCATTGGTTTTTATTTTTTATTTTATTTTATTTTATTTTATTTATTTATTTATTTATTTATTTATTTATTTATTTATTTCACTGAGTGATTTTGGCTGCTTAGAGTTGTATCCAGTTAGTGATCAAGACTGGGGAAGTGTCTTGCTAAAGTTTGAGAAGACAGCTATGATTCTGCCCAAACCACTTAGAGAGGTGTGAGCTTAAGTAACCCAACCTCTTTGGGCTTTGGCCCTGTATTTGCAGGAGGGATGGCTCATTGGATGAGCCTTCTAGCTCACACGCTGCTGAGAGAAACCCATGTCTCTTGCATAGGCAGTGCACAGCAAGTATGGAGGGTGATGGTGGCTGCTATTTGCAGAGCCTCTACTCCATGCCTGCCACTGCGCCAGGCCGCTTCTCAGGCACACAAATATGTTTGTATCCCCATTTTAGAGATGAGAAATAAGCTCAGAGAGGTCGAGTGACTTTGCCCAGGGGTCCCCAGGTATGGCTGTACTTCAACACCTGTTGAATGTGACCCCAGCTTTTTGAGTTTGGTATGGCAACTTAAAGAGTCCGAAAATGGCATTTTCCATAAAATGCAAGCACACTTAATCAGGATGAAGCGGCATGCTTGTATTCTGCAGCTAATCTAATTGGGATGACATAAATTCTACCTGCCTTCACAGTAGTCTTGCTGTCTAGTGAGCTGATACCCTTTGAGGCCCATGGAGGCTGCACAAACAAACCAGATGTGTACTTAGCACCTAAGGAGGTTATGATCTAACCAATGAGGTAAAACATGACTTAGGTAACTTTTAATCAAGGTCAGAAAGCTACAGATAACTCAGTGCACTTTGTCGAAGGGTGAGTCCCAGTTGAAAATATGGAAGAGGACAGGCAGGGGTGGGGTGGGTTGGGGTGGAATGTGCATTTGGAAAACCCAGGCCAGGCCATGTGATTCTCTGTGGAGAGTGGTGTGGATCAGAAGGCACAGACCAAGTGGACCCACTCATGTGGGTCAGATTTTGGCTCACATTCCTCCCCACCCTCCTGTTCCTGTACCTTAGAAACATTTTCAGTTTCTTCCAACAGGCCTCACCCTTTTTCATGCGCCTGTGCATTCACACATTTTCCCTTACACCTAGACTACCTTTCCACCTGGCCAAAATTCTCTTCTGCCTTAATAGATCACCTCTCAGGGCACCTGGGTGGCTCAGCAGTTGGGAGTCTGCCTTTAGCTCAGGTAGTGATCCCAAGGCCCTCGGGTCGAGTCCCGCATCGGGCTCCCTGTGGGGAGCCTGGTTCTCCCTCTGTGTGTGTCTCTGCCCCTCATGAGTAAATAAATAAAAGCTTTTTTTTTAAAAAAAGTAGGTCACCTGTCGTGGGAAGCCAGTCCTTCCCCACCCCACCCGCAAGGGTGCCTCTTACTGTACCTGTTGCACCATGGTGTCATTGTTTCCTTAGGGAGCCCATTGTCTGCCTTCCGAATCGTCAGTGGAGCTTTTGAAAGTACAAATTGTGGGGCAGGAGATCCTGATTCAGCAGGTCTGTAGGCATGGCAGGGGAAGCTACCCACCTCAAGGGTGAGGCTAGGACTTGGCTTATTTTTTTGTAGTTTTTTTTTCTTAATTGAAGTATAGTTGACATACAATGTTAGTTTCAGATGTACAACAGTGATTCCATGGGTTTGTACATTATTCAGTGCTTATCACAAGTGTAGTCACTGTCACCATACAATGTGGTTACAATATTACCAACTATATTTCCTATGTCGTACCTTTCACCTCCATGACTTTATAACTGGAAGTGTGTACCTCTTAATCCCCTTCACCTATGTCACCCATCTCCTCGCCCACATTGGCTTATTTGTAAGTATTGGCACACAGATACTTAGTAAAAGTTTGCTAAGTGGAATAAATATATAACAAAGTATCAAGTACAACACCCACATGCTAAACTAGTCTGGAGCAGATGTTTTGCCAGTGAGGTACTCCTAACATAATAGAATAATAGAATTTGGGGTGTGTGTGTGTATTGGTATTATCTGGTAATATCCCAAGAGGTTAGACCTAAATGACTGGTAGTAATGTGAAACAAGTATGATTATTAAGAGATCATTGTCATCCAATTCACAAGTACCCCAGGATTGGTCCTCATGAGCTTCTGGCACCAGCTTTTTACACAGCCTCATAAACTGGTATATTGAATTGTCTCTGTTCTTTGTGGTAGATGCATAACATGGAGACAGAAGTTTCATTCTGCCCTGCATGACATTTTTATTTTTATTGAGCCTCCACATAGTATATAGGGTTGAGTCCAAAGAGGGCCCATTGGAGGTCCCAAATCGGTGGTCCTGATCAATCAGGGGGGAATTTTGCCCTAGAGAGGTGTTTGGCAGTGTCTGGAGATGTTTTTGTCACAAGTTGGGGAGTGCTATTGGCATCTAGTGGATAGAGGCAGAGATACTGTCAACATCCTACAGTGTACAGGACGGCCACCATAACAAAGAATTAATGGTCTGAAATATCAGTTGTGCCAAGGTTGGGAAAACTTGTTTTGGATGATGAGGTTTGTCTCTCTTTTCCTGCACAAATGTTCTGATTATTTCTGTACTTCGAGGCTATGAGCCTCGTCCATTTTGCTGTCTCTCCCCTGAGCTGTGACCATTACATCCCTAAAACTTAAATCATTGTCTCTGACACATGGTCACTGCTCAATAATTATTTGTGGAACATTGTTGATGGCAACCCCCCACCCCACTCTTGGTGGATGTTCACTGTTGCAGACTGTGCTGTCTTGAACCTCTAAGACCTACATGTCTTTACCTATGTTTCTTATGGAATCCAAGAAGCAGAGTTGCTGTGTCTAAAAGCATGTGCATTTAAAACAATTTTTTAAAAGATTTATTTATTTTAGAAAGAGTGCACGCAAGCAGGAGGAGGGGCAGAAGGAGAGAGAATCTGAAGCAGTCTCCCCACTGAGCGGGGAGCCCATTGTGGGGCTCAATTCCATGATCCTGAGATCATGACCTGAGCCGAAACCCACTGTCAGATGCTCAACCAACTGAGCCACCCAGGCACCCCTGAAATTTTATTAGATGTTAAAAAGTTGTCAAACACCCCCTCCTAGGTATGTGCCCTGGAGAAACTCACACACGTGTACACTCACATCTATGAAGCTTCTGAGCATACCAGAGCACAAGGCTATAGACACTTGTCCATCAATAGGAAAGTGTTTTCATACTGCAGAGTAAATGAGAACTACACACCTCCACATGGATGAATTTCACAAGCCAGATAGGGAGTAAAAAACCTGAAAAAAACCCCACCAAATGCAGGAGATGATTTTCACTTACATGAAGTTTAAAAGTAAGTCAAAACTGAACTGCCTAGTTTTAGGGGATATCTACATATGTAATATATAAAATGCATGAGAGGGGCACCTGGAGGGCTTAGCGGGTTAAGAGTCTGACTCTTGATTTTGGCTCAGTTCATGATCTCAGGGTCATGGAATCAAGCCCGGCATCAGGCTCCGTGCTCAGTGGGGAGTCTGCTTGAGAGTCTCCCTCTCCCTCTGCCCCTCCCCACTACGCATACTGTCCTCCATCCCCCCTCTCAAGTAAGTCTTATAAAAAGTGCATAAGAAGGACAAACTTACAGGATGGGGTAAAGATGCCAGCATGCAGATTGGAAGAATAGCAAAGTTGTATCTATAAGGGTAATGTTGTATACCTTAAGGCAGGTGGTAGGGACCTATGTTACATTGCTCTTTATGGCCTTTTTTGTTCCTCGAATTTCATTAAAAACTTTTCAATAAAATGAGCCTATGTACTGAATTGAGTCAAATTTAGAGTAGTAGGAATTCCAAGTAAATATGAATGTAAAACTGTAAAGAAGGGTATTTCTTATTGGGCCATGAAGTCAATTTAGTGGAGTATGACTAGTATTTTTTTAATAATATAGAATAGACACTATCAGAAGACATTTATGTCTTAGAAATGGTAAGTAGTTAAAAAAAATGGTAAGTAGTTTTGTGAACTTTCATTTATGTATGCACATGTTTCTGCACAGGCACATATGGATGTGATGTAAAATATATCACTGGTCTGGTCAGAAAGCTTGAGAAACGCCACTGTAAATAGTGCGGTTACATTAAATAGATTTTTATAGGCAAGATGTATTTTAAAACTTAAAAAAATGTCAGTAATACACTTAAGATGAGAACAAAATTGTAGAAATGTTGATAAGCATAATGCTTTTCTCTTTCTGTCTTTAAGCAACTGGAAGCCATTTGTGTTAAAGTAACGTCTGGAGAAATGAAAGGTCAGGAGAGGCCAACGCCCCCACTGGCCACCATCCAGCCCAAGCCAGCCAGCCTGAGCCAGCTGCCCGTGAGGCATTCCAGGGTGCTGGGGCTTAGGGTGCAACCCGTCTTGAACACCGGGCCACAGCCGCGCTTCCCAGGTAACTTACCTCCCGTTCAGGTGTTCATACAGAGGCCACTGCCCACCCTCCAGCCAGTGGCTCCGAACGGACAGGGTGCCGCGCTGGCCCCTTTCTCAGCTTCTGACCCGCCGGCAGCAACATCTGTGTCATCCAGCTCTGCGAATTCATTTATTTCGCACACGAAACACACTGAGAAACTAAAAAAATCTTTAAAAGTGAAAACACGTTCCGGACGGATATCTCGACCTCCCAAGTATAAAGCTAAAGATTATAAATTCATAAAAACAGAGGATTTGGCTGACGGTCACTTGTCAGATTCTGACGATTATTCAGAACTGAGTGTGGAAGAGGATGAAGAACAGAGGGGAAAGCAGGCGCTCTTTGACTTGTCCAGCTGCTCCCTGAGGCCCAAGACTTTTAAGTGTCCAACGTGTGAAAAATCCTACATTGGAAAGGGGGGCCTGGCCCGGCACCTCAAACTTAACCCAGGCCACGGCCAGCTGGAGTCCGAGGTGTCGCCGAGTGAGAAAGCCAACGGGAGCAGGAGTGCCAGCCGGACCTCGCCGCAGCTGCCCACGCCAGCTCTGCTGAGTGAGGAAGCGGCCCCGTCGGCCGGCGCCGGCCTGCAGGTAACGTGTGGGTCTGCTGGCTGTGTCCTTTCTGCCCCTCCTGACGTCAGCCTCTGTGGTAGCTGATGGCGGTTCAGGTGAGGCTCGGCGGAACGGCGATCCGAGCTGCGCATCTGACATTTCCCTGCTGTCGTCCACGCCGCCGCCGCACGAGCGAGGGGATGCGTGTCCCTGTGTGGCGTGTGCAGCGGGGTTTGCTGAGCGTGTTCCGTGGGAACATAGCCCCTGATGCTTTAGATCTGGTCGGTAAACCTGATCTCCGAGCCCTCCTGGCTGATGCTGACCTAACAGCAGGCCTTGGGAGAGGTCTGGGTTGGCAGAGCCCACGGGCGCGCTTCCTGGAGTGTGGCAGGGACCCGCGCTGGCATTTCGTCCCTTCAGAGACTCACAGTCAGACCAGGCCGGTGGACGTCAGCCTGGCCGCGTCACTGCGTCAGAGTGTGTCGACAGCAGGTTTATACATTCCTAAACGTGTGGCGTGTGTGTGTGTGTGTGTGTGTGTGTGTGTGCGCGCACCGTGGGCGAGAGGTCGGTTATTTCCCAAATGCAGACGAGACGGAGCACTTCGCTCCCACCAACGGCGGGCCTCGTTGGTCACCCTCACCCGCTTCGCCTCAAGCTCCTCCTTCCTTTTCCTCCGGCTTGTGGGGGCTGTCACCTCTCTCCGTGCCTGTGGCTAGGCAATGACATTTGTAATTGCGGTTTCTGAAATGTTAGAGAAACCAGCGCTGGAATCAGCGTGGCTACTCGCTGGGAGTTTGTGATGTTAGCGACTGGGGTGCTGTTGAAGCCGAGCGCCTCTGCCCTGGCCGCCCCCCTGCCCCAGGGCGGCTTCTGAAGGGGCCTGGGGCTGGCGCCGCTTGGGCGTCCTTGTTGGGGTCCAGTGCAGGACCAAGGGCAGCCCCGGGTGAGGGTTCCAGAGTACTGCCTCCCCATGTGGCATTAGCTTCCGTGCTAATAACACCACCACAGTACCGTTTATTGCATGGCCCTTGTGGACGGGAGCCTTGTACACCTTCTAGAACTCGGCCAGGCGGGAATTAGATTTAGCTCTTCTGATTTCACAGCCCACAGCTGAGGCTGCCTTGTTGCGGGAGGCTCTGCACCTCTCATGGCTGGTAAAGCTCCAACTTTTGAGAAACCTCTCTACTTGAATTGAGGGAGGACTAGGGCGACATGTAGTTTATCATCCAAAGCAGGACATTCTGAGAGTGAAAGGGGCACTGTTAGTAATCCCAGGGACAGCAGCTGTGCTGGTCTCAGGACGACCAGGCTAGCTGGCACTTCTACTTCCTCCAATAATGAAATCCTAGGGGTGCCAGGGTGGCTTAGTCGGTTCAGTGTCTGACTCTTGGTTTGTGCTCAGGTCATGATCTCGTGTCATGGGATCGAGCCCTGATTCAGGCTCTGCTTTCAGTGGGGAGTCTGCTTGAGATTCTCTCCTCTGCTCCTCCCCCCGCTCTCTCTCTCTCTCTCAAATAAATAAACAAAATCTTTTTTTTTTAATTTTTATTTATTTATGATAGTCACAGAGAGAGAGAGAGAGAGAGAGAGAGAGAGGCAGAGACATAGGCAGAGGGAGAAGCAGGCTCCATGCACCAGGAGCCTGATGTGGGATTCGATTCCGGGTCTCCAGGATCGCGCCCTGGGCCAAAGGCAGGCGCCAAACCGCTGCGCCACCCAGGGATCCCAACAAAATCTTTTTAAAACATGATGAAATCCGGGGATCCTTGGGTGGCTCAGGGGTCTGGCACCTGCCTTTGGCCCAGGGCGTGATCCTGGGGTCCCGGGATCGAGTCCCACATCAAGCTCCCAGCATGGAGCTTGCTTCTTCCTCTGCCTGTGTCTCTGCCTCTCTTTCTCTCTGATATACATAAATAAAATATTTTTTTAAATGAAATCCTACACCACAGCAGAAGCAACTTGTATACTTGACTTCCCAAATACAGGCACCTGCCTTGGGTGTCCTAGCTGCCCAGATGGCAGCCACCTTGAGAGGTGCCTCCAGCTGCTGGGGTGCAGAGGGATGTGCAGGCCTGTGTCTCCCTGTCCTTTTCTGGGAGCCAACTCCTGGCACCTGAAGCCATAGGCAGACCTGGCATTTCTCCTGCGGTAATGAAGATGTAGAGGGAGAGCTCCATACGAGTTAAGAGGACGTACTTGGTGCTCGCTGCCACGTGAAGTGTATTCCTTCCATCCATCCTGGGAGATGAGGTGGATTACTCCTGTGTTCAGAGGGGGAGCGGGTATGGAATGAGGAAGTAGCTAGACAGCATCAGACCCAGGACTCTTCAGAAACTGTGCAAATCCATAAAGATGAAGATAGATTCACAGCTCCTGGGGGCAGGGAAGAATGAATGATGCCAACGGGTACAGGGGTTCTTTTGCGGGGGCGGGGGGCGGGGGACAAACATGTTTTGGGATTAGTGGTGATGGTTACACGTCATACATTTTCAGTGTATGAAAAATGTACTGAACTGTATCTTTTCAAAGTATGAATTTTATGGTTTGAAGTATATCCAATAGGAAATTATTTTTTAAAGTCATTTAAAATGGTTAAATTATGAATGCCCAAATTTCAGTTTAATTTGTAAGCTGACAGTCATGTCAGATAAGTTCCTTGTTTCATTTCGGGCAATACCCAGGGTTACCAGCTAACTAATACTCACCAGGTGTTCGTATTAGCAAAGGGGAACTTTGTTGGGAAAGTTGAAGATGCGTTGATCATAGTTAATGTGTCTTGATAATACAAAGGAGAAATAATTTAGCAAGTTCCTTGCTTTCGACTTGACATTTTTTTGCTGTCAGGTTGTCACGATGGTGTATAAAATGTTGTTTTATTTTTGTTTTGGGTGTGCAACGCTATCTAGAATAGCCAGTCTATAGAAGTTGAAGAGGCCTTGGTATCTGAACCAGAAAATGGAAGTTATTCAGCACTTTTGGGACCAGAGGGACACCCAGGCCCTAGAAGAAGTGACTGCTCCACAGCTCCTGCAGAGGCCAACACAGCTGTCCTTGGGCGGAGCAGCGAGGCTCACCTGCCTGAGGATGCCCGTGCGGCAGGCGTGCAGAGCACTTCGAGGGCCAGAGCCAGGCTCAAGGAGGTGCGTGGCTCCTAGACCCCATTCTTGAAACCTGTGTCTTCGGCATGGTGTGTGGCAACACACTATTAGGTTTCTGAATTAAATGTCAAATACCCAGATCAACTGAAGAGTTCACCTGAAATGTAATTGGATGAAGTGTGTAATGAATGCAGGGATAGCATTACCTGAAGTAATTCCCAGGTTTCCCTATTTGACATGATAAGAGGGCTTCAGGTATATCAAGAGCTGCTTGCCTTTTTCAGTTTTGTGATGATTATAACCCATGTTTTCATAGAAGCAGTTTAGCAAACAACAGAAATGGTTTCTATTTTTCTGTAAAAAGATTTAAGGCATAAAAACATGTTTCAGGCTTTGAACCCTGGAATCTCCAGCCCTTTGAGAGTAGGCTTAGTGAATTGAATCGGATTTAGGAAAGTGGAACCCTAAATTCATCCAGACTGTCTCTGGCTGGGATGTGTTAAGCTGCCGCATAATGGCCAGGTGAGTATCGTAAAGAAGTGAACGGTAGCAGAGTCAAAGTAGTGAGTTAGTGAGACAGCTGGTCTCGGGTGCCCATAGGGAACCAGGGCCTCCAGCTCACCCGCAGGGGGAAATGAGAGGTTTTCAGACAGGAAGCGGGTTTCCTAGAAGACTTGATGAGCTTTCATGTGCCAGTGGGAAATTTAAACCCTGGTGAATTCGCTTTTCTCTCATTGGGCTTGTTAATTAATCCCAGATGATTAATTTTTAGAAGTAGGAGGTAAGGTCGTCCTTGACTCGATTCATTAACATTTATGATACCACCATCACCTGAGTGCTGTGTGCATGGCAACACGTAACAGCCACCTCGGTGCCAAGTTCTAGGTTTACTTCATTCCATTGAGTCCGTGACCATCTGCCCTCTGCTGACACCCGTGTACTGCCGGTACGCCCTATCACATCTCTCCTGATCCCCGGATCTCTGATTTCAGACATCCTCACCCGGGTGTCCCGTAAACCACTCCAGCTTCACTTCTCAGCAAAGCCCACAGAGTCCGCAAGTCGGCTTCCTGTCCCACCGCTAACTTGTCCAGGATCTGCCTGGGCGCCAGCTGGGAACCCACAGTCATTCCTGACACCCCTTCCGTGACTCCTCCTCCTGTCCAGAGAGCATGCCCTCCCCGCATCTCTGTCTCCCCACCAACCTCACCGAGCCATCCCTGCTTTCACCTGGGTCCTCCTCCCACTTGTCCTTTGGCGGTGGTCTCCAGACTGCAGGCTGCCTAGACTTGTTTGCTTTATCATCTCTGGTACTACTTAGTGTCTCCGGAGAGTAGGGAACACATATCCTTATCCAGGGCCTGGTACCCACTACATGTTCAGTGCTGCCGTAGGGGAGTCAGACTTTGAATCCAGAGTCGTAGGTGTCATTCATGGATAAACAAGTGAGCTATTTAATAAACAGAATGGTTATGGTTGAGAGTTGCTTAATCACTGAGATTTGGGGGAACTTTATGTCTTTTACGTTCTTTGTTGTATCAACTTGTTGGCTCCTGGGAGATTCTCTTGGGCTTTCAAAGTCATCCAGTGCTCTCTCCTGTAGTTTCTCCGTGGGTGTGACCGGGACGCACTAGTGGAATTGGCCTTGCCTCCACTGGCCCAAGTCGTGACCGTGTACGAGTTCCTTCTGATGAAGGTGAGTTGCTTTAGTGAGTCTAAATGATGGAGGGGTGAGTTGCAGTTATTTAGAAAGACATCTTTCACATTTTAGAAACAGCCGGGCCACTTGGAATCATTTCACTCCCCCAGGACAGAGCTGAAGTGAGCCTACTGGCCCCAGCCAGATGCCTGGTGTAGGGCTCCTGCCTGCATGGCCAGGTCTTTCAGGCAGGCTGTTCAAGGACCCCCTTGCCTGTTTTTAACTTTGTGTGGGAGGCAAGAAAGTGGTGGCAGCAAACCATGGCCAGCCCATGGCCCTCATCACCTCTCTCCCTGGCATCTCCCTGCCCTTGCCGGCCTGCTCCACAAGGCTCTGCTCTCTGGTGAGCCTGCTCTGACAATGCAGGAGGTGCCAGCAGAGCTACCCAAAGGAGTAAGCTGCCCTGGCACCCCTCCGGCCTGTAGGCCCGTCCCCAGAACTTTTCTATTCCCTTCCTCTCCCCCAGCCACCCCTTATTTTATTTTATTTTATTTATTTTATTTTATTTTATTTTACTTTATTTTATTTATTTTATTTTAGATTTTATTTATTTATGGGAGAGAAAGAAAGAGAGAGAGGCAGAGACACAGGCAGAGGGAGAAACAGGCTCCATGCAGGGAGCCCGAGGTGGGACTGGATCCCGGGACTCCAGGATCACGCCCTGGGCTGAAGGCGGTGCTAAACCGCTGAGCCACCCAGGGATCCCCCCCAGCCACCCCTTCTCTGGAGCTCTGGCCCACAGTCCTCTGTTGGATGTCATCCTGGAGATGATTTGCTCTCTGGTCCATCCTGGTGTTGCCACTGAGCACAGTGGGCACACACAGGCTCTTACTGGGGAGTGGAGGAGATGATGGCCGCTGAGGGGCTTATATCCTTCCCTCCTTGAAGCTTCTTTCTGTATTTTCCATTTCATTGCCTCTGGTTTATTAAAAAAAAATTTTTTTTTATTATTTATTCATGAGGGACACAGAGAGTCATTGCCTCCGGTTTAAACATTTGTCATCTTTATCTTCATGAAGGTTGAAACAAGTCATCTAGCAAAGCCTTTGTTCCCAGCTGTGTATAAGGAATTTGAAGAGTTGCATAAAATGGTTAAGAAAATGTGTCAAGATTACCTCAGTGGTTCTGGCCTATGTTCCCAGGAGCCTCTGGAAATAAGCAACAATAAGGTAACAGTCTCACATGGGGAAAAGTTTTGCTTTTAGATTTGTTGAAGGAAGGCTATCCATTTAAAGAGAAGAATGTTTTTATTTTTATTTATTCACTTTTTAAAGTCATCTCTACACCCAGTATGGGGCTCAAACTCATGACCCTGAGATCAGGAGTCGTATGCTCCACCTACTGAGCCAGCCAGGCACCCCAGATGAGTATGTTTTTAGTGATGACACCTTCATAGTCAAGTGCTTTTCTGCTCTTTTCCCATCAAGTAACATTTAAAAAATTATAACAGCAAATGGTGTTTGTTGGGAAGCCTTAGGAATGCAGAGAGGCCACAGCAACACCCAAAAACACCGTAGTCTCTCACTGCTGACCTCAGGGAACAGCACGGTTGGTAGGGGTGTGTGGTGTCCACCCACCGTGGGCTGGGAAGGGTGACCAGGGGTCACAGACACTGTCGGTGGTGGTTGTGACAGGATTCTTGTTTCACTGTCACGGTCATCATCCAGTTGCCTCTGGCTATATTGGGTTCTGGGTAAAAAATATGTTTTGAACTGATGTGGTTTTATGTGTTTGGATAAAACCCTTTGCTGGGTGTAGCCTGCCCCGTGTGGTCTCATTATTCAGGGATCCCCCCACCCCCGGGCAGGCCTCAGCTTTGCCTTGAAATGGGGCGCTGAGTGATCCATGGCTTCGGGTAATTCCTGGTTATTCAAAAACATACTCTTGCAACTCTAGCCGGTGCACGGGGCTGCACGAGCACCTGGCTCCGGGCTCCCAGACAGACCAGGCTGGGCCACTCACTGCTGACAAAACCCACAGGCAGAGAGGCGAGTGGGGCACACAAGAAAGGAGCTTATTTCAGCGAGGCCGACACAGGAAGGAGAGCGGACGAGCGTCTCAAAGACCGTCTCCAAAATGCTTGAAGGAGTTGTAGGTGGACGTCAGGAGAACGTGGGACAGAGGTGGGTGGGCGCAGGTGGGCAGCGAAGGGTCCTTTACTATGTGGGGGTCAGTCACGAGGGGTCGTGCTGGCTCAGGGCATCCTTGTTGCTTGAGGGGTAGTCTCGATTCCCCTCATGGGATCCTGTGCCCTCAGAGTCTTCTCCCTAAACCAAGAGACAGCCGGAAAGAAGAACCCAGCAAGTTTGAGGTCAAAGTAGAGCAGCCACTGTCCTCTTTCACAACCATAAGGAATAGTCTGGCCATCTTGCCTTTCACTGCTGTCTAAGGGTTCACGGACCTGGTGACGGGTCTGCCTACCTGTCCTAACATTGGCGTCACACGGAGTATGTTATTTCTGGAGCAAGCAGTCTCGAACCACACTGGGACACAGTCCGTGGGGCTTCGGACTGTGTCTTTTGTTATTTTGGTCATTAGCGTTATACAAATTCAATATTTAATATTACCTAATAAACTTTTGTATTTTATTTTCTTGAATTACATATTATAAAAATGTAATGGGTTTTTTCTAAGCCTGGTACAGATGCTGTAGTGAGCAGGAATCACTGACATGTTTTTTTGTTTATTTTTTATTTTTAAAAAGATTTTGTTTGTTTGAGAGAGTGGGTGCACAGAAGCAGGGAGAGTGGCAGGGGGAGGAGGAGAGGGAGAAGCAGACTCCCCACTGAGTAGGGAGCCTAGTGCGGGGCTCGATCCCAGGATGCTGAAATCATTCATCCGAAGGCAGACACTTCACTGACTGACACACCCAGGTGCCCCTGTTTTTTTTTTTAATATTTATTTATTTTAATAAGAGTGTGCAGGCAGGGAGAAGGACAGAGGGGGAGGAGAGAGAGAATCCCAATAGACTCTGTGCAGCCTGGCGTGGGGCTTGATCCTACGATTCTGAAATCAAGAACTGAGCTGAAATCAGGAGTCAGATGCTCCACTGACTGAACCACCCAGTGCCCAACTTATATGTGTTTTAAACTGTGAGCACAGCAGGTGCGGGCGTCATCCTGTCACAGGGCGGACTGGACACATACACTGCCGTGCACGCCCGTCGGGACCCATCTTTGCAGGCAGTTCAGGCGAACCACAGCCTCCTAGGAGCACAGACCAGGGCTCAGCTTGCAGGGACACAGGCAGGCTGGGAGGTGCTGGACTCTACTTGGACCCTGACCTGCTGCCCTCCTTCCCTCCCCTTCCCTCCTGCCCCACAGTGTTCCTTCCTATGTCCACACATACATAGCGACAGCTGCCACTTGTCACCTTTATCTCATCTTCACCAAATCCCCCCAGGGCAGCTGTGGGCACCCCCCCCCCCCCCAGGATCAGGGAGGTTCCCTAGGCCAGGAGCGGAGGAGCTGGGGCCCAGCTTGGTTCGCAGGCTCCCAAACCCTCACCCCTTGTGCTGCCTGGAAAAGGTAGCCCTCGTTCTGGAATGGGCACGATTGTTTTCCTGAAGGTACCGGTGAGCATTCAGAATGGGAGGGATCATGGGCCAGGACCCACTCTGGTGTCTGACACTGAAGAGGTCATAGTGACGTTTTTAAAAAGCTGTTTGGTGTCTGCTTCTATCCTGTGCCGACACAGAACCTTCCGGTCCTGGTAAGGACCCATTCTCTCTTCAGCTGTTCTTCTGAACTTCACGGGTATCTCCGTTTCTGTCAGCGTCGAGGTGGCCTCGTGCCACCCTGCGGGGCCTCCCAGGTCCCCTTGGTCCCGGAGTCCTTGCGTGTGGATGTGCTGCCAGCGCAGCTCCCCCTGTGCGCCCTTCCTCCTCAGGTGGCCGAGTCTCTGGGAATCCTGGAACTCCTGAGGACGCGAGCAGCATGCCGCAGCGGGGGGCCGGGCCGGGCCGAGCCGGAGGACGCCAGCCAGCAGAAGCGGGCAAACGAGGTGGGCGCGGTGAGGGGTGCCGGGTGACTGCGCGCTGCCGAGTGCCCGCGCTTGGACTTCAGCCCACAAGAGAAGTGCGAGCTCGCCCGCTCCTTCCTAGTCCTAGCTGATTGCGTCTCCTCTTCGTAGACTGCAGAGGAGGGACTGGCCTGGGCGAAGAGGACCAGAAGAGAAGCCGCCCCCCGGGACACCCTGGAGCCTTCTGTGGACGGCGGAGGCCTGCAGAAGCCCGCCTCGTGCGCCCCCGCTGCCAGTGAGGGTAACGCGCTCTTCCTGTGTGCGCCCGAGGCCCACAGGCCTGCTCTCCACGCGCGGGTGCTCCTGGGGCCAAACTTAAGAGAACCAGGTTTCTCAAGAGTTTTATCCCAACCTGCCAGTGTTCTCCCCTCCCCGTTCCTTCCCCCTGGGTCTTGAGGTCTGGGAGGCCTTCTCGAATCCCTTAGTGAAACGAAGAGCCACCGCATGCTGGTGAGTGGATCGCTCTCAGGAGGGTCCCAAGGACACGCCACGCCTGTGGCTTGGCTTCCCTGAGACTTGGCTCTAGGTGCCAGCTGAGGTTTCACGTTGGAAACCAGACCCACTCTGGTTTTTATTCTGCTCTAGCCAGAACCTGTCAACCAGACGCGGAACATACGGTGTACTGAGAATCATTATACCACTTTCTAAGACCGCCCCAGAGCCTGCTTGATCCCAAGGCCTCCAGCTTCAGGAGGCCTTCTGTATTTTAGAACTTATTACTGAATGCTGCTGAGGGGGAGGGCACCTTGATTGGGTGGAAGCAGGGAGAACCTGGCACCCATTCAGTGCATAGCTCCCCTCGCCTGACTGACCCGTGTGGCCTCGTTCAGCTTCCTCCATCCTCGGAAGCTACTGGTCCCAAGGAGCAAGGAGAGTTTAGGTTTCCCTTTGTTTTGCCACAAAATTACCTTGGACCAGCTTGTTTGGGAGTGAGTGCAGTGAACGGGCCCCACGGCAGTACGTGTATGCTGACCTGTGTTTCTGAACCATTTAGGTTGTGCCTCTCAAGGGAGGGGGAGCGCCTCTCAGCACTCTGAAGAAAGCCACGCGATGCTGGTTTCTGATAGTGACGGAAGCATGTTACACACGGGCCGGCAGCTTAAAGCGTTTGCTGACTTAGAGGCCAAGAGTGGGTCTGTAGCTCCTGCCCTCTCGTGTCAGAGTATCAGCGGGCCGAGTCTTTATTCTCAGTTGGGAGAGCCCGGGACGCGGACACGGGGACAGGTGGCCGCATTCCCTGAAGACAATGCTCAGGAACAGTCTGTGGCCTGGCACGCCGGGGACAGCCTGGGGAGCCGGCGCCTCTGCAGCCCCTTGCTGCCCCCTGGAGCAGTGGAATCCCTGCTGCCTTCGGGGTCTGGAAGCCTTGAGGTGCATGACTCCCACCAGAAAGGCCAGCGGTCCAGCTCCAGCGATGTCCTGCTCACAGAGGTCGTAGGCCCTCGGCTGGAGAAGGTTCTGTCTGTGAACGTGGTGCCCGCTGACTGTGCCCCCAGGACCGTGCGGGAGCTGGGGCCTCAGCCCGGCCAGGCTGCGTTGCTGTCCACTGGTGGGGATCAGGGAAGCCGTGTAGGGGACTTGGACCACTTCCCCTGCGGGGCTGAGGTACATGCTGACCAGCAAGAACTGGAGAGTGTTGTCGCTGTTGGCGAAGCCATGGCTTTTGAAATTACCAACGGGTGCCACGAGCTGCTGTCTCAGGGACAAGAACAGATGTTTCTTCAGACTTCCGACGGGTTGATCTTGTCCCATCCAGGCTCCATAGTGTCTGGGGAGGAGGACATGGTCCTAGTGGCAGGTGCGGAGGGGCCTGCCCTGCACCCGGGCCCCCAGGAAGGGGCTCCTCTAGAAAGCACAGAGGCAGAGGCTGCACAGTGAGGTGCCGTCAGACCGCGGTCCCGGACGTGCGGGTATTTTATCCAGAGAAGGTCTATTTGAAGTAATGTATATTTTTCTATGTGAATACTGATACAAATGAATGTCTTATTTATAAAGGATGATGTCTTTCTACCTGACCCTCTCCATTCTTCTGTGCCTTGCTTGCCTCCATACTGATGGCAGAGCAGCTGCCGGCCTGGGTTCCTCTGAGGCAGTGAGTCCCTAGGGCCTCTGAGCACATTTACAGCCACTGCACTGTTACTTGTCTGCCCTGCTCCCCCCCCAGCCGTGTCCCCGGCTCTCCTTGGCGATACACTGCTTTCCCACCATATCCGGGTGTAGTAAATAAATAAGTGATTCAGACTGAGCAGCACTGGGAGGTAGGACAGAGCCGTTTCCACCTGCACGTGATGGATGTGGGAGTGGGACATACGAGGTCCGCAGCGGGGTACAGCTGAGGACAGAGCCTGAGCCTGTGCCTCACCTGCAAAGCCACCTGTGCATGTCTCTTCTTGGTTGAACGTGCTCCTTGGCTTTGTTACTGGGAGGGACAGGGAAGGTCCTTTGTCCACCCTCAGCATAGCTGTCCTCTTCCCCTACTTGTGGACACTGTCAGGAGAGAGACCCCGAGCAAGCAGGGCTGGGATCACAGCTGCACCCCACCGTAGTGTCGTCCTCCTTCCGGGGCCTACCATGGAGGAGCGGGCTTTATTCTCAGGGGCGCTTTCCTGTCCTCTCCCTTGATCTCACAGCCGGATCCACAGAACAGAAGGCCGGTGTCCTAGGATGCAGTGGCCAGCAGTGAGCCAGGTGCCCACAAAGGCCAGGCTCACAGGGGGTGGGGGATTGGTATGTACTGTGGTCTCAGGGACACTTCTCAAGAGCCTAGAGTAAGTCCCGTCCTGGGATCCTGGAGTGAGGACAGAGCCTCCTGCCTGAGGATCCGTCATGACCCTCATCAGGCAACTAACACAACAAACCAAGTCATACGTGGATGCCTGTCCGTGGTCTGGACCCAGGCTCTGTTACATAGGAATTTATTTTCTCTTTTTTTTTTTTTAATTTTTATTTATTTATGATAGTCACAGAGAGAGAGAGAGAGAGAGAGAGAGAGAGAGAGGCAGAGACACAGGCAGAGGGAGAAGCAGGCTCCATGCACCGGGAGCCTGACGTGGGATTCGATCCCGGGTCTCCGGGATCGCGCCCTGGGCCAAAGGCAGGTGCCAAACTGCTGCGCCAACCAGGGATCCCTATTTTCTCTTTATAGGATATTACCGAACACCCCAACACACCTTAATTTCACTGTCGTGGATAAGCTACTATAAACAGATGGTGGATTTAACTAATAGAGTATAAAACATCCTCATTCCATGGAGCAGAGCTGCAAGTGCAGAAGGCTCTGGCTATGCGCTCATTCATTTGATGTGTGCACGTTGACGGACAGCAGCACCAGGACCCACAGGCCTTTACTCTGAGCGCCTGTGCTGTACCTGCCTGGGCAGTGTTCACAGGGTCCCCAGACGGGGACAGATTATAGCCCAGCTCCGACCCCACAGCACTGCATTAGCAGACACTCCTCACTACATAGAAAGCCAATGAAAATTCCCTTTCCTCATGAAGAATTTTCCTCTGTACACAAGTACTTATAATTTTTTTTTAAGATTTTATTTATTCATGAGAGACACAGAGAGAGGCAAAGACACAGGCAGAGGGAGAAGCAGGCTCCCTGCAGGGAGCCCGATGTGGGACTGGATCCTGGAACCTCAGGATCATGACCTGAGCCGAAGGCAGATGCTCAACCGCCGAGTCACCCAAGTGTCCCACAAGTACTTCTAATTTGAGATACTCAGATTAGGGGCAGGAATGAAGAGGCATCAGATCACAGACCCAGGACACATGCCACCCAACTGACTCCCATGAGGTGGCTGGTGAGGGCCCTTGGCCTCGTGAGGACATTTTCAGCATTTATCACCTTACCTGGCACCAAGTCCCTATTCAACTCCTGTCATTACTAAATGCAACAAAAGAAAGTCCCTTTTTTCCCTTGTTCTCTGGAAAGCGCTAGGGCCCTACAGCTGCACCCTCACCCCCCACCCCCGCCAGGCTCCTCCATGTTGGCCTCCCCAGTGGTCACAGGAGTGAGAAGAGCTGAACCAGAAGAGAGGCCATGGGGGAGCTGGTCTTTAATGTCCTCTGAGGCCTACATTTTAAAGAATAATGTCTATTTTCATCTAAGCACGTAGTCTGAAATGCCAAAAGCTACCAGAAGCCCTGTGCCAAGCACGGGTGGGTCAACTTCAGCCCTCGGCTCCCTCGGCCAAGGCGAGCACTTTCTCCTTTTTGGTGATTTACCTCCATGTGTCCCACTTACGTCTCTTACGGCTTTCTTGATCTGTTCGTGTTCGGCATCTACGGCCTATTTCACCGTGAGACACAAGACATGGCTCCCACCCCCTCCCCACTCCGCCCCCACACCCCCGCCCCAGTGTCTCTCTATCCAAGTTGTATTAAGTCAGGGTTTCAAGCTTATGGCGAAATATAAAATCTGCTCATCGCCGAGTCTGGTGATGCGCTACGACGGCACTGACCTCCCCGAAGCTTTGGTTTTTCCTAGAGAGAACCGCCTTGGGTTTTTGTTTTTGTTTTTGTTTTTGCTTAGTGCCTTGCTTTCTTTTTTGCTATTTGTTTTTTTATTTTTAACAAAATTACACGTGCGTATAGCTCCCAGTGTCAGTTCTCTAAGCCATATATTTTTTAAAAGAGACAGCAGCCCCTCCCCTTCTTCTCTCCGTGGATTTGGGGCCCGAACCTGGGCGCCACGGTGCGCTCACGGCCCCATCGTGCCACACAATCGCCACGCTTTCCTCGTCCTCTTCTCGAGGTTACCACCTCCAGTCTTGTCGTTTGGCGTTTCAGTCTCCGGCCTACGTCCCGGGTCCCGGCACGTCCTGATGTTCTGAGTTGCGGCCTTAGTGACCCGAGGGGGAGGAAGCCCCGCGCTGCCCGCCGCCGCCGCCGCCCTGGGCGCACCTGGCAGCCTCCCGCTGGACGAGGGCCCGCGGCCTGGGCAGCCTCGCACCTTCTCTCTCGTCTCAGTCGTTCGGGCGGGAAACTCCAGACCGGAGGCCCATTCCCAGCACGAGCTTATTGCCCAAAGTTCTGGAGCCAGGGGGGAGGTCAAGGCATCCACGTGGCTGGGAGAGGCCCCTTCCGTGTCACAGCCGGCGCCCCCTCTGCGTCCTGGCACCGAGGGGGCTGCGGAGCTCCCGGGGCCTCTTCCATGGCTCGGCGGGTGCCACTCGGGGCCGCACCCCTCTTGTTTACCATCTCCCGGGGCCCAGGGCTTCAACCTGAGTTTAGCTGGGAGCACGGGGAGGACGGCGCCTCCCGGGGAAAACGTGAGCTGGACGGCGCTGGGAGCTGGCCTTGCTCCCCAGGTGTCCCAGCCCCAGGCCGCACCCCCCCGGGGGCTCTCCCGGAGGCCTCAGCAGGCTCATCACCCTCCCCGCATCCCGAGGGGGGAGAAGACGTGCACCTGTCAGTCCCGTGACCACAGTCGGTGGCAAAGAAGCTTCTGAAACCAACTGCACTGGAGGCCACGTGCAGCTAAACCCCAAGGAAGCAAAGAAGGAGGGAGCGTCCCCGGCATGGCCACGTCGTCGTGGGTCAGCCTGTAGCGGCAGCAGCGGCAGCAGGGCCCCAGCGCCTTCCAACGACAGGTGCTCGTGCAACCTCCTGCTCGTGCAACACGTCTGGCTCGCTGGCCCGCGGGGCAGCCACACCGCAAGCTCTGCCAGGGCCCGACCCGGACGGAGGGACAGGGAAGGGGCCGCCCCCGGGGCCGACACCTGCCGCGCCACCCAGCAGCAAGGGAACCAGGGGGCAGCCTCCCTGGGGCACAAAGGCAGGACTTCCGGAACGTGTGGCGAAGAGCACGCGTGGTGGCGGGTCAACTGTCAGGTCACATATCTCTGACACGTAAGTGTCATTCGTGGCTGAGCCGTGTGGCATGTTGTGACGGCTTTGCTGCTTTTGTAAAAGCTTCTGGGTTTCCTGGATGGGGTTTGTGTGTGTGAGTGTGGTCTTTTTTTTTTTTTTAGTTTTAATTAAGTGCACTTATTGTGAATCTATCCTGAAGCCCTTCCCCATTGCTGTGCTCTGTTTCGTGGACTTGTTCTTTCCTTTTTTTTTTTTAAATTTTACTCATGAGACACACACAGAGAGAGAGAGAGAGAGAGAGGCAGAGACACAGGCAGAGAGAGAAGCAGGCTCCATGCAGGGAGCCCGACATGGAACTCGATCCTAGGACTTTTATGTGTGTCCTTAGCAATATGAGCCCTTTCTGTTAGCTCTCCTGGGCTACTTGGATGTCTGGGGGATGAGGTGCCAAGAACTCATGGAATGTCCCAGAAAGTCCTGCTCACAGTATCAAGTCCTTCACTGTCTGGTTTGTTTTGATTTTGTTTTTTTTTTTTTGTTTTTGAAGTAAGGTCTATGCCCAACGTGGGGCCTGAACTTGCAACCCCGAGAGAGTCACACACTCCACAGACTAAGCCAGCCAGGTGCCCCGAAGAGCATTTCTTTCTTAAGTACACCCAAAACATAAAAGTGCCAACGGACTTCGTGTCTCGGGGGCCCTGTCCAGCCCACCTGCCTCTGGAGCTCATGACAGCAGCCTGCTGGGCAGGGCAGCCTGGAGCCAACACCATTTCTGCCAAGTGCTGACCACCTGGCTTTGAGAATGTACAATGTCTGAGGGGCTGCTTTTATGATAGTTAGACTTTATTTATTATTATTTTTTAAATATTTTATTTCTTTATTCATGAGATACACAGAGAGAGGCAGAGACCCAGGCAGAGGGAGAAGCGGGCTTCATGCAGGGAACCCGATGCAGGACTCGATCCCAGGACCCCAGGACCACGCCTGGGCTGAAGGTGGCGCTAAACTGCTGAGCCACCCAGGCTGCCCTGTTAATTTGTTTGTTTGTTTGTTTTTTGTTCATTCGTTTTTATAGATTTTATTTATTTATTCATGAGAGAAGAAAATGGTTTTACCTTTTCTTCCTTATTTAATTAACTGTTAAACATTAATTGTAATTATAAAACTAATATAGTATCATAAAAATTTCAATAATAGATATAAAGTAAAAATACTGAACCAGGGCTTTTTACATAAATATTATATAAATACAGCTAACTTACAAAAACAAGATCACTCCATCATTCTGTTGAGTGCTCATTTATTTCACGTAGAAGTCCTTTTGGGTGACAGATTCATGATAGGCGCCCATGACGTTGCATGGCAGACACTCCCAGCAGCACGCCGTCTGGAGAGGCGACAGGGAGCTGCTGAAGTGACCCAGCCTGGAAGGTGCCAAGGTCGGCGGGTGGCCATGCCCCAGCCCCGGGTCTTACAGGACCACCATGGGAGCCACAGAAGTAGCCAGTGGCCCAGAGCTGGGAGGTCACAGGGCTCGGTGCCCCGTTTCGAGCAGCATGCTTTCCAGAAGTAGCTTGCTGTTGGTCTCCACGTAGGGCTGGTGCAGCCACATGGACAAGTAGCTCAGGGTGAGGTCGTGGTCCATGGTGTGAGCCAGCTCCTCAATGACTGTGCGCTTCAGGAGAAGCTCCTTCTGGTACATGTCGGAGAGCTTTCGGGAAACCTCATCTGAAACAAAACATCTCCCTTTAGGAGCAGAAATTCACGGAACTGCTCCTGCCTGGGGGTGAGGTGCCACTTTGAGAA
Source organism: Canis lupus dingo (assembly GCF_003254725.2). NCBI lineage: Eukaryota > Metazoa > Chordata > Mammalia > Carnivora > Canidae > Canis > Canis lupus. Next base: position 70,477,633 of record NC_064250.1, read on the forward strand.
GCTCCTCGTTGAAAACCACACTTGGCGAGAACACGGAGATAAGGAAGGACCGGGAGGGTATTCATCATCCGGCTTGTGCAGATCAGTAGGATTAGACGGCGTGGGAAGTGTCATGAAATTAATAAGTAAGTGTAAACTTTTCTGCTCAACTCTTCAGTCTTGTGATGATCATAAACAGCAGATTCACCCCAAACTGACAATATTCCAATGACACATTACATCAAATGGTTTTACCCTTTTCTTCCTTATTTAGAAGTGAGGTCTCAAATCAGCATCAAATAGGTAGGCCCTTCTTTTGAACTAACAAAGCTAAAGGTAACTCTGAGGGGCCACTGCGTGGTTTAGTCAGTTAGGCATCCAACTTTTTCTTTTTAAATATTTTACTTATTAGAGAAAGAGTGAGAGAGTGTGCACGGAGGGAGAGGGAGAAGCAGACTCCTCGCTGAGCAGGGAGCCCGATGCAGGACTCGATCCTAGGACCCTGAGTTCATGACCTGAGCTGACGGCAGATGCTTAATTGACCGAGCCACCCAGGTGTCCCAGCAACCAACTTGGTTTCAGGTCAGGTCATGATCTCAGGGTTGCGGGATCAGCCCTGCATCAGGCTCTGTGCTCCGCCGGGAGTCTGCTTCTCTCTTCCCCTCTCTCTGCCCCTCCCCCTGCTTGTGCACATGCGTGTACTTCCTCTCTGTCAAATAAGTAAATAAATCTTAAAAAAAAAAAAAAAAAAGGTAACCCATGTTCCAGTAGTTTTCTTCTGTGGGGTTGGCTGAACTGACCTCAATTTTTCTTTTTTTCAATGCAGGGCTTGAACTCATGACCCTGTGATCAAGACCCGAGCTGAAATCAAGAGTCAGATGCTCAGGATGCCTGGGTGACTCAGTCGGTCTTTAGCTCAGGTCATGAGATTGATCCCTGCATGGAGGGGGTGGGGGGGGTCCTGCTTAGCAGGGAGTCTGCTTCTCCCCTGTTCATGTTCTCTCTCTGTTAAATTAATAAATAAAAATCTTAAAAAAAAAAAAAAGTTGGATGCTTCAGCAATTGAACCCAAGATGGGTTTTGGGGAACCCAGGCACCCCAAAACCCATCTTTCTATAAAAGAAAAAAGAATTCTGCCTCTGTAGAGGATGTGGAATTCATTGTACCCTTGTTTTTTTTCTTTTTTTTTCTTTAAAGGTTATTATTATTATTTTTTTATTAGGTAATCTCTGTGGCCACTGTGGGGCTTGAACTCATGACCCCAAGATCAAGAGTCACTGGCTCTATGGACTGGGTCCAGCCCAGGTGCCCCAACCACCTGGTGTTTGTTTGTGTGTGTGTTTTTTAAGATTAATCTTTATTTATTTGTTTGTTTGTTTGTTTATTTATTTATTTATTTGACACAGAGAAAGAAAGTGCATAAGCTGAGGGAGGGGTAGCGGAGAAGCAGGCTCCCTGCTCAGTGGGGAGCCCAACACGGGGCTCCATCCCAGGACCCCAAGATCACGACCTGAGCTGAAGGTAGGCACTTTACAGACTCAGCCACTGAGGGGCTGCACCTCGTGTCCCCAACCCCGACCACTTGGTTTTAAAGGGGCAATAAAGGCACCTTGCTTCCCATGTCTGTAATTATGTTTAATATTCTTTGGTAATTATTAGAGCCAAGAAGAAATGCCTATTCTAGGATGCCCCTCAATCTCCTTCCCTTCCAGTGGGTCCTCTCAAATTGAATTTCTTTTTTCTTTTCTTTTTTTTTTTAAGATTTTGTTTGTTTATTCATGAGAGACACAGAGAGAGAGGCAGAGACACAGGCAGAGGGAGAAGCAGGCTCCATGAAGGGAGCCCGACGTGGGACTCGATCCCAGGACTGCGGGATCACGCCCTGAGCCAAAGGCAGACGCTCAACTGCTGAGCCACCCAGGCATCCCTCAAATTGAATTTCAAAGCCTGTCAGCTTCATCAAGATCTAAAGAACACAAATGCCCTCATGATTTCTACTCCTGAGAATCAACGAGGAGAGAACTACTTACAGAAATAGGCTGTGGGCCACGTGTGAAACAGGGGAGGGCGATGCCTCCCGTCCCTGTAATGGTAGTCCTCTAGCTCACAAACCCCCTTGGTGGTCGAAGACAGCTTTTCCATTTTCATCTGGATTTTGGCCTGGAAAGAGATTAATTGGGAACATGAGAACCTCATCTGAAATCCATTCCCATCTCAGATTCAATAACTCTAAGATTTCGGAGCTAAGATGTAGAAGTCTGTTGGGACCCAAAGTCCAATAACTCAACACTGTTAACTGTGCGCCGCACATTTCTGGGGAGATGGAGGCAGAGAGTTGCTACAATTTCATTAATCTGGATTACTTCAGAAATAAACCCTGGATTTCCAGCACTGGAAAGAAAAAGCTTGCCGACTCCCACTTCGCTAAGATTTCTGAAGGCACTAACTTTTTAGCACCGAAAACCCGGAGGAATCGCAAGGCAGGCTCCACTTTTATGCAATGAGAAGAGAAAGGGTATATTATATGAGTTCATTTCTGACTTTTATTAGCTGCCTCTGAGATTACTGAAACCTTGAAGGCTCAGTTTCCTCATTTGTAGAACGGTGGTAATGAAAGGCAGCCTGACATACTTGACACGGGAAGTGGTGAGAGCTGACGGCCACGGTGCTCCGGTGGGTGTGCTCTGCGGGAAGCCACTGACCACATCATCTGCCCGGCCACTGCAGGGGACCCGGGCACCATCTCCACTGCACGGATGAGCCAGCAGAGGGGACCTTTCACGTGGTGGTGAAGAAGACCAAGTATTTCTGAAGTACCTAGTTGGAGCTATAGATGGGTTTGTTAAAAAAAGGGGTGAAGTGACTAAGATTTCAGTTTCAAGCAGCACAGACCTACTAAGACCACATTCTAACTCCTATGTATACTTAGTCCTAGGTACACGGGTAAGTACAGAGACCTATAAATTGTCAAAATCTGAATTCCTTACACTTGGTTCTTTAGCCACTCTCCCATTATACTGAAGTGATATAAGTTTAGCTAACATTGACTTTTTTTTAAAAAAGATTTTATTTATTTATTCATGAGAGACAGAGAGAGAGAGAGGCAGAGATATAGGCAGAGAGAGAAGCAGGCTCCATGCAGGGAGCCTGATGTGGGACTCGATCCCGGGGACTCCATCATGCTCTGAGCCAAAGGCAGACTGCTGAGCCACCCAGGTGTCCCACTAACCTTGATTTTTAAAGGACTACACTCTTCTTCCCAATCTTTTTAGGTTTGCTATATCGCTTGGCCCAATCCCAGGAAGTAGGACTCAGCATTTCTGTAATAGAATTGGGACGATCCTGAGGGCTGCTGAGCTAGGGAAGGTCAAAGCCAGCACCCCCACCATGTTTCCTGACCCCAGGTCTCTTGATGCACCATCCTATGTTCTTTGCATCCTGCAGCAGCTCCCTCTTGCCACCTAATTCAAAGCAGAGCTTATAAATGATCAGGAGAGTAAGAAAAATCCTGGAGGCCTGACCCAGGTCATCAACAGAGACAAAGGTTATGCAGTGAGCAGCCCCGAACCTGCAGGACATGAACCTGCCCACACTCCCAGCTCAACCTCAGTACACCTCCTCCCACCGACCAAACTGCAAAATGTTCATCCAGATTAGGGAAAGGGGTGTGTGAAAGCCTCCTGCCAAGGTCAAACTCATTAAAGACATTCAAAGCCAAGTCTGGGAAATCACTCTCTCCACAAGCTGGAGAACAGGAAAAATGATATTAAAAAGCCTTATAACATTAACTTTTCGGTTTGAACATAGAATGAGAACTTGTTTCCAAACCTCTTCAAAATAGAATAAATTCACCAGAGCAGAGGATTTTAGTGCCTGACAGCTGGCACTCGGATCTTGGTTTCTAAAACCATGCTCCAATAAGAGCAACAGGGGCTCCTTGGAGAAATGGCTGATCCTAGGATGGAGGCAGGAAATACATGGGATGGGCCTGGAGCACCTCGTAATGCTAGAAAGTAAGGAAGTGTTCGCAAACACCCAAACCAAAAACTCACAATGGTGGAAGCATGTCAAAGGGACAGAGGAGCCAACAGAACTCTTCATGGCCAAAGCAGAAACAATTTGAGGAACAAAATAAAGAAATAAATATATTATAACCAAAGTGGAAAAAAAAACAACAACCCATGAGTCCATACTGCTAGAAACAAATGGTCCAGTAACTAATAGGTGGGGGAAGAGAGGCAGGATTTATGTACATGCTCTGTCCCCAAGGAGGTGGGGAAGAACTTTCCATGCCTCCAGGGTGGGCTGTGTGCACAGCAGGAAAGGAGCTCCTTTTGCAGAGCAACCGGGGAGCACCTCAGCCAGGTGGTCAAGGTTAACACTCATGGCGATCTGGCGGGGTCACAGTCCACGCCCTTGACGGGATGTGATGATATCTCTTCTCTGTGGTCTCCCTGAAAAACCCACAACCCCTGCCAAACCAGAAGAAAGTCATCAGACAGCTCCCAAGTGAGGGGCAGCTGCAAAATGCCTGACCCGTACTCCCCAAAACTGTCAATGTTATAAAAACCAAGGGAAGCCTGTGGGACTGTGCTGGCCCGAGGAGCCTAGGGAGACATGACTACGTTCACTGTGGCGCCCGGGATGGAGGGCACTGGGGAAAAGTGAAGGAAATGCGAATAGACTACAGCCTTCCCTCAACAACAGCGCATCAATACTGGCTCACTCGTTACAACATACGTGGCCTACGCGTTTGTGATGTGTAGGACAGTCGCGTATGAAACGGGGTGCAGGCTGGGGATGGTTTACGCGACCTCTGTCATACCTGCTCAAGCCTTCTGAGCTTGGAGACTGTCCTAATAAATAAAGTGTCCCTAAGAATGTAGAGAATATGAGCCCCTCGGTGGCTCAGCGGTTGAGCGTCTCCCTTCGGCCCAGGGCGTGATCCCGGGGTCCTGGGATCGAGTCCCACGTCGGGCTCCCTGCAGGGAGTCTGCTTCTCCCTCTGCCTGTGTCTCTATTTTTCATGAATAAATAAATAAATACAATCTTAAAAAAAATAAATATAGATAATAAATTCACTGGAGCAGGACATTGTGGCTTGGGGAGTCTGTAGAGACGTGGGGCCCTGCCTCATCCCACAGCCACTTGGCTGTGGCTTAGTAACCCTGTGCCACGTGGGATGGCCTACCTTCCAACTCGGGGGACTAGCCTCGGGCCGGTATGCCTCTCCCTCCCACTCATACTTGCCTTTGAAAGAAATAAAACTCCCCTTCTTAGGAAAAAGGGAGTAGGCCCCGGGCTCAAAGACTGATGGGGAGGCAATATTCAGCTGCCATGTGTATAATGTGATTTTAATTGTATTATAGAAAAATGTTAAGTAAATAAACAGGATGGGATTAACACAAATAGCGAGGTAGGTGTAAGAAGGGAGGAAATGTGTGTACACTGACGTAGCTCCGCCCAGGACTTCATTCCGCCAGGAGCTTGGTCATAAACCCACCGAGTAATCCTCCAGCCTTCTGGGGGCACATTTCCTGCCACGAGACACACCCCGTCCGTGGGAGCCCCTTCCAGCTCCGCATAGGACCTGCCACGTTGTTCCCTGGTGGGAGCCAAAGCCTCTGCCAGGACCAGGGATCTCTCTCGTCCCCTCAGAGGCCTCAGAAAACCAGGAGGCTGCTTCCTTTCCTTGGGACAGCCTTTTGGCTGTGACGGCAGCTGTTTTGTCTACTGGTCCCCCCTTTTCTGGGCGAAAACTCCAGTTCCTCCAATTACATCTCTCTGACAAGGGTGGCCTCCCCCAGGTCCCCACGAGGCCCCTCCAGACACGCATCCACACTGTCTCCCATCATTTTGTTGGCTGTCATGCACACAGCCCAGGCTTCATCTGAAGATCTTGGGAACTCGGCTGACCATGAGCACGCGGTCACCTACGACCCAGCGGCGACTTTCCCCTGACCTGCCTCACCCCGGGCCTGTGCTGCAGGTCAGAGGGACCAAAGGCAGGTGCCCCACATTTCCTCTGCTGCTGCTCAGTCCATCCTGCTAGCTGGGTTTTCTGGACCTTGACTCTCCCCGCTAACATCTTCCCACGCTGTCCCTCCTCGGCACAGGTTAGTGGGGCTGAGGAAGGAGTCCCTGGGTACCAGCCTGCCACTGAAGAATGGGGAGAACCTAAGATGGACACACAAAACCAACCAATCACTCCTGGCATGCCTGAAATGAAAGGCACACCCTCTCTTCCCCACTGGCTCCCCTCTGAAACTTCTTTCTAGCGGGTACAGTTCTAAATGAGAACGTGTGATCTAGCAAGAACCAAATGGCCTTAAAAACAAAATCCTGGGGAGCCCCGGGTGGCTCAGCAGTTTGGTGCCTGCCTTCGGCCCAAGGCATGATCCTGCAGTCCTGGGATTGAGTCCAAGGTCAGGCTCCCTGCATGGAGCCTGCTTCTCCCTCTGCCTGTGTCTCTGCCTCTCTCTCTCTTTCTCTATGTGTCTCTCATGAATAAATAAATAAAATCTTAAAAAAAAAAAAAAAACAAAATCCTTTCAGATTTTTTTACATTTTATAAAAGTCACATTAGTATGTGTTGAAAATGTTTCCTGTTCTGACACAGCTTTGAGATTCTGCAACATGCTTCATCCTGGAAGGGAATGAGGGGTGAAGAGGCTCTGCGGGGGGGCAGTGGTGCATCAAAATGACAAACAATGTGGGGGTCAGGCTGGAGCTCAGCTGACTGAGCACCCTGCTTTTTGGCTGTTTAAATTGTTTTAATATGTACATCTGCTTTTTTGTTCAAACAAGAATACATCTTTTTATTTTTTATTTTTTTTAAGATTTATTTATTCATTCAGAGAGAGTGAAGAGAGAGGCAGAGACACAGGCAGAGGGAGAAGCAGGCTCCATGCAGGAAGCCCGATGTGGGACTCGATCCCGGGTCTCCAGGATCACACCCCAGGCTGCAGGCAGCGCTAAACCGCTGTGCCACCGGGGCTGCCCAAGAATACATCTCTTTAGAAGACTTATTTATTCATTTACTTGGGAAGGGGGAGAGAAAGTGTGTGCAGAAGGAGAGAGAATCTTAAGCAGACTCTGCACGGTATGCGGAGCTGGATGTGGGGCTCGATCTCACGACCCTGAGAGCATGACCTGAGCTGAAACCAAGAGGTGGATGCTTAACCAACTGCACCACCCAGGTGCTCCCCGCCCCCCAAAATATTTGCCATGATCAAATGAGTTCATTTGGGGAAAAGAAAACAAAGTGGGCAGTTTTCTAGAACTTACAACTTTGTCAATTTCAATGGCTTATTTAGCCTGGGTCCACAACCTGCCGACCGGTATCTGTGTCCAGACCTCACCTGCCAGAGACACAGCTGCCAACACGGTGACAGACCAAGAAGGCAGATCTCGCAAAGCCCACACCCTTTACTCTCCCACCTTCTTGTGTGTGGGGGTCAACACAAAGTCGTGGACCCGTCTTGTTACCTGCTCGAGGGGCACATGGAGGGCAAGTGTGTCTCCCCGCAGCACAGCCCCAGGGCAATGTGAGGCAGAACACAAAACAGGACAATTACCAAAACCTACTCGTTTATTTAGGGGAGACTATGTAGCCCCATAAGCATCCTAAATATCCCAAAGACAGTACTGATTTCACTCACAAAGAAAAGGCCAAATTACCAAAGTGTCCTCGACCATTTATTTTCTCGTTTTAGTGTTTCTGAAGCCCTAATGCATCTTATAATTGATGTAATATTTTATTTTTATTTATTTATTTTTAAATATTTTATTTATTTATTCATGGGACACAGAGAGGGAGAGAGGCAGAGACACACGCAGAGGAAGAAGCAGGCTCCATGCAGGTAACCCGACGTGGGACTCGTTCCCGGGTTGCCAGGATCACGCCCTGGGCCGAAGTCGGCGCTAAACCGCTGAGCCACCCAAGCATCTGTGATGTGATATTTATTTATTTATTTATTTATTTATTTATTTATTTATTTATTTATTTTTGATTTATGATAGTCACACACACAGAGAGAGAGAGAGAGAGAGAGGCAGAGACACAGGCAGAGGGAGAAGCAGGCTCCACACACCGGGAGCCCGACGTGGGATTCGATCCCAGGTCTCCAGGATCGCGCCCTGGGCCAAAGGCAGGCGCCAAACCGCTGAGCCACCCAGCATCTGTGATGTGATATTTTAAATTGGGGGCACCTGGAGGCTAGTAGGTCAAGTATCTGACCCTTGATCTCAGTTCAGGTCTTGATCTCAGGGTCGTGAGTTCAGGCCCTGCGTTGAGCTCCACGCTGGGTGTGGAGCCTACTTAAAAATAAAATAAAAGGGGTAGTGTTTTTTTCCCTGAAAAACTCTTTTACACTGCTAGTCAGCTTTAGAACAGTTAGAATCCTAAATCTGAACAACTGGTATCTTGAAGAAATATAATCATGCTCCACATATTCTGTTTAATAGGTAAGGAATCATGCTAAGTATCAGAAACTTTTCCATCAAAAAAGATTAAAGGATAAAGATTTCCTATGTTCACGGGTAAGTTTTAGTTACCCAAGTGTGAGAATGTGCCCGGCAAGGAGAGGAGGGGCTAAGTCTACATTTGGAGGCAGGTATGGTAGGTACTGGAACCCACTCATTAGTTAGTCATTGAGAGCATCTCTCCTGTGCTGGCAGGGCCCACAGGCCAAATTAGCCCACACCCGACTTCCGTATGGTCCAAGAGCTCAGAATGAGTTTTACATTCTGAAATAGTTCAAAGAGAATGTGAAAAGAATATTCTACGACACATGAAAATTATTAACATTTCAGCACCCATAAATAAAGTTTTATTGGAACATAGCCATGCTGACAGAGACTTGAACTACCTCCATTTGTACATCCCCGTGATGGGAACCAAAACTACCCCCTCAAGCAATGACAACTACCCGGAACTGGCAAGACCCCGTGTGACTGACCCAATGACCGAGATCAGCCTGACTTTTACTGCCCGCCTGCATGTACCCACCGACCTCTGTCCCACATTCTCCTTACATAACCCTGCGGGTCTTTCCAGCACTTTGGAAATGGTCTTTGAGACGCGAGTCCAGCATCCTCCCGGTGTCAGCCTCCTGAAATAAACTCCTTTCTTGTGTCCCCACCACCTGTCTCTCTGCCTGTGGATTTTGTCAGCGGTGAGTGGCCCAGCCTGGCCTGTTTGGGAGCCCGGAGCCAGGTGCTCGTGCACCCCTGCACCCCAGCTACGATGCCATTCGCTTCTATACCCTCCCTGACCCATTTTAGCACCTTGCTACCTGGTGGAGCCAGTGGTGACAAGATACGGTATGGCCCACAAAGCCCAAAATATTTACGGCACAGAGCCCTCGGAAGGGGGTGAGATGGACTAGACATCATGCAGGGCAGAAAGAACAAAGGTCTAGGACAGCATCCTGGGGAGCACTGAGATTTAGGGGGCAAGTGGAAGAGGCTAAGGAGAGAAAGATCGGTGTCAAGAGGAAAGCACCAAAAAAATAAAAAATAAAAAAAAATAAAAAAAAAATAGAAAGAGGAAAGCACCTCCCATGGCGTGGACACCTGTAGAGCACTGAGGGAGCCCCAAGTACACCCCTGGGCCTCGGTGACTGTGAGCACAGGTGGCCAGGGGCTCTGGATCTCACCAAAGCATCGTAGGTGGTCTGCAGCTCCTCACACAGCGCCTCCAGCTCCTTGCTATATTCTGGAAGTCTCTTGTCCGCATCTTCCCTAGAAGCCGGGCTGCTGCTCTGTAACTCTGTCTTGTCTTCACTCCTGGACAAGATGGAAAGGAGTGGAAACAAAGTACACTCTGAAAGGCACCTCACTTCGTTATGGCAGACCCTGGAAAGCGTGATCTCCTCATAACCGTGTCAGACATTAGGCACAGGTGTTATCTCACGTGGCTATAACATATGATTACTATTTACGTCCACAATGAGCACATCCACCAGTTTTGTGCTAGAGTGAGTCAGCTGAATGCAGGCCCACAGCATCCCCGGCCTAGGGCTCTGTGCTGGGCGTACAATGACGACTGAGACGTGACCATTTCCCCAGAGTTCACCATCTGGGAATTATTTGGTAAACTGAACCCTGGGGCCTGTGGGGCATGAAATTAATCTAGTGTGGTCACAACACTTCAGGGAAAAATTAAACATAAAAACAGAACAGACAATATCAGAAAGCTCCTTACGCAGGAAGGCAAAGAACTGTCTCTTGCTGGCGGGCCTCGGCAGGAAGGCAGCAGAGGACCTGTGGCATGTGATGTGCGGTGGGGACTGGCCAGAGCCGGGTGACAGCAGTTGAGACTCTCAACTCTAGCTAATGGACAATGACTTAGGAACACAGAACTGTAACTTTGAGAAATAAGAAACCATATATGTGGGCAGCCCGGGTGGCTCAGCGGTTTAGCGCCGCCTTCAGCCCAGGGCATGATCCTGCAGACCCGGGATTGAGTCCCACGTCGGGCTCCCTGCATGGAGCCTGCTTCTCCCACTGCCTGTGTCTCTGCCTCTCTCTCTGGGTCTCTCATGAATAAATAAATAAAATCTTAAAAAAAAAAAAAAGAAACCATATACATAGGAAAGTACAAAGAATAATGAAGCAAATCTTCCACTAACAGGTTTTCTCATGGCTCCTTTGTCTTTTTTAAAGAAATTGCTGGGGGGAGAGAGGTGGCACCTGGGTAGCTCAAGTGGTGAAGCGTCTGCCTTCAGCTCAGGTCATGATCTCAGGGTCCTGGGATGGAGCCTCGCATCAGGCTCCCTGCTCAGTGGGGAGTCTGCTTCTCTTCCCTCTGCCCTTTCCCCTGCTTGTGCTTTCTTTCTTTCTCAAATAAATGAAAAAAAATTTTTTAACACAAATATCTTTTTTTTTCTTTTTAAAGATTTCTTTATTTTGAGAGAGAGAGCGAGAGCACGAGTGGGAGGGGCAGAGGGAGACGGACAGAATCCCAAGGAGACTCTGTGCTGAGTGTGGAGGTGACACAGGGCTCAATTTCTGAGATCAGGATTGAGCCAAAACCACGAGTCTGATGCTTAACCACCTGTGCCACCCACGTGCCCCTAAATAAGAAAAATCTTAAAAAAAAAAAAAGAAAGAAATTGCTAAGGAAAAATACACTCCTTTGTCTCCTCTACTCTCCATCCTCCACCTGACACCTGATACGCAGTCATCAAAAGTGGGGAGTGGGGTTCTCCACACCAAGTAATTCCCACAGTTGATGGCCATCAGCTGAGCACCCTACAAGTTAAGTCCATTCATACAGTATCTACCAGAAACAGCCTCAGGTCCCACAGGTCAACACTTGGACCCACAAGGCTGTCCCACTCAACTCCAGACACTAACACCAGTCTAGGATGTTCCCTGTGCTTCTGACCAACGGGCTCTGAATAAGAGGTTCACATGACCGCCCCCTTGGACCTGAAGGGTTTGCTGGAACAGGTCACAAAACTCTGGAAAATGGTTTACTTACTAGACTGCTGGTTTATTACAAAGGATATTACAGGATATGAAAGAACAGCCAGATGAAGACGTACATAGGGCAAGGGTCTTGAGCACAGGGGCTTGGGTCTCTGTGGAGTTTGGGTGCCACCCACCCTTCTGGCACGTAGAGATGTTATTGTTCACCAAACCAGAAGCTCTCCAAACCTATCCTTCTGGATTTTTATGGAGGCCTCATTACGTAGGCATGATTGATTAAATCATTGGCCATTGGTGACTGACTCAACCTGCAGGCCCTCCTCCCTCCCTGAGAGGTGGGTGAGAGGCTGGAGCTGAAAGTTCACACTCTCTAACCCCCTGCTTGGTCCCCATGAGGCTTTCCAGAAGTCACCTCCTTAACATTAACTCAGAGGTGGCTGGAGAGGACATGTTATCAACAATAAGACACTCCTTTCACCTGGATCTTTCTGGAAGACAGAAGACCAAACATTTTAACAGAGGATGCTCCTATTGCTCTTATCCGTCAGGAAGTCAGAAGGGTTTTAGGAGCTGTGTGCCAGGAGCAGGGAGGGAGACCAAAGAGATATTTCTTCCTATAAATCACAACATCACAGAAACAAAGTGCAACGTTGTGAAGTCCAAGCCGTACTGATCTTCTGCCCACCACTCATCCATCCCAAAGGTGTGAGCTTCACAGCCAGAAGGCCGTGTCCTTCCAATCCATTTTTATAATTTTCTATAGACATAACCGTGAACAATATGTAGCATAACTTTTTTTTTTTTTTTAAAGATTTTATGTATTTATTCATAGAGACAGGGAGAGAGGCAGAGACACAGGCAGAGGGAGAAGCAGGCATCATACAGAGAGCCCGACGCGGGACTCGATCCAGGGTCTCCAGGATCACGCCCTGGGCTGCAGGCGGCGCTAAACCGCTGCACCACCGGGGCTGCCCTGTAGCGTAACTTTTTATTTAAAATAGACATATACAGTTTATACCTCCATACAACATTTTACCACTTGTTACTTTTTTTTTTAGGATTTTACTATTTATTCATGAGAGACACAGAGAGATAGAGAGAAGCAGAGGGAGAAGCAGGCTTCCTGCTAGGAAGTTCCAATGCGGGACTCGATCCCAGATCCCAGGATCACGTCCTGAGCTGAAGGCAGCGGTTGAGCATCCGCTGAGCCAGCCAGGCTTTTCTTAATAGAATTTAATTTATGCATGTGGATTAAGACTACCATTCCCGCCCTAGAAGACTCCCAGGAGACTCGTGTCCGATCACTAAGGGTGCGGGGCTTAGAGCACGAGGAGCTCTATACGTACTTACCATAAACTGATTTTCAGGTTGGCAATTTTATTTGCGGTAGCAAAACCTGTATCATTAAGGGTTTCCCATTTCAGGATTAAATTATGCCAATCAGCGGCATTGTCCTTAATTTTCCTTGCACTGACAGATAAGACAGGTTTTCTGGGCGTTGTTCCTCCAAGAGTGTTTGCTGATAGGGAGTAAAAGAAACATAGTTATTATGAAATTTGTGAAAATAAACAAAAGGAGCCTCATTTAAAATGGAGTGGGGAAGCCCTGAAAGGGCAGCTCCCGTGCCCACACACGACTTGCTGCGGCCCGCACGACCAGCAGGAAGGAGGAATATAGGAATCATTATGACAAGGGAGGACACTTTTCACGTAGGAATTTCATTTCTGCTTTTGAGAAAAAGAAGATCTCTCCCCGCTCCAGCAACAACGCACTGACTACCACTGGCACCAATGAGAAAGCCCTAGAACCTCGAACTCTTGCTCTCCACAGACATGTGATCAGCACCTCCCCACTGCCCCCTAAAACCTAATCAAAGCTGCCCTTCCCTTTGCCTCTTCGACTGGCCTACGATTCATCGTGGCGAACTGTCCCGAACTGGAATTCCTTCACTATTCCTGAACAAGCTCATTTTTTTACTTAGAGATGCTCTTTGCTGTCTGCAGTTTACATTACTTGGTGGTCAGAATGGGGTCCGAAGGAGAGGACCCCAGGGGATGACGACCGCCAGGCCTGAGCGCGGTGCCTCCACGGAGCTCTCGTGCTCATCCTCTGGAGAGTCTCTCAGATGTCGAGTCCTCCCCTTGGGGGAGCACCTGACTATTAGGATCCGCTTAAAGTACTTGCTTTTATTTTTCAAACATCAGATTTTGAGTAATAGGATCTTGATTCTCTACTCTCTCAGAAGGTCCTCCTTCTGGGACTCCAGATGGTTTTATGTTTAAAAGCTATTGTCCTGGGGGCACCTGGGTGGCTCAGCTGGTTAAGCGTCTGCCTTTGGCTCAGGTCACGATCCTAGAGTCCCAGGATCAAGCCCCGCATCAAGCTCCCTGCTGGGGGGCGGGGGGGGAGTCTGCTTGTCCCTCTGCCTCTGCCCCTTTCCCTGCTCGTGCTCTCTCTCCCTAATAAATAAATATTTTCTTTTTTTTTTTTTTAAAGAGAATGTGACTTTTTTTTTTTTTAAAGATTTTATTTATTTATTCATAGAGACACAGAGAAGCAGAGACACAGGCAGAGGGAGAAGCAGGCTCCATGCAGGGAGCCCGACATGGGACTCGATCCAGGGTCTCCAGGATCACGCCCTGGGCTGCAGGCGGCGCTAAACCGCTGCACCACCGGGGCTGCCCATAAATAAATATTTTCAAAAAAAGCTATAGTTCCCCTCACATGCATTATTATCACTTACTTATTTATTTTTATTCAAGTATATTAACATACAGTGTTATATTAGTTTCAGGCACACAATATAGTGATTCAACACTTCCATATATGCCCCAGTGCTCATCACAAGTGTGCCCCTTCATCCCCATCACCTGCTTCCCTCATCCCCCACTCACCTCCGCCCTGGTGACCATCAATGTGTTCTCTGTGGTTGAGTCTTTTTTGTTCCTTTTTTGTTTGTTCATTTGTTTTGTTTCTTAAATTCCACATATGCATGAAATCATATGATATTTGTCTATCTCTGACAACCCGACATCAAAAAACCAATAATCTAGTTAAAAGATGGGCAGAGGATCTGAACAGACCTTTTTCCAAAGAAGATATACAGATGGCCAAGAGACACACGAAGAGATGCTCAACATCACTGATCATCAGGGAAATGTGAATCCAAACCACAATGAGGTATCACCTCACACCTGTCAGAACAGCTGGTATAGAAAAGACAAGAGGGGTGCCTGGGTGGCTCAGTAGGTGAAGCATCTGCCTTCAGGTCAGGTCATGATCTCAGGGTCCTGGCATTGAGCCCCATATAGGGCCCCCTGGTCGGCGGGGAGTCTGCTTCTCCCTCTCCTCCTGTCCTTCCCCCACACTTGTGCTTGCTCTGTTTCTCTTTCTCTCTCTCACATAAATAAATAAAACTTTTTTTAAAAGACAAAAAATAACATGTTGATGAGGATGTGGAGAAAAAGGAACCCTTGTGACTTGTTGGTGGGAATGCATTTTGACTAAATGGGCCAACTTAACCAAAGACAAGTCAAAACTTCGATGGCCATTATGGGGAATTCTTGACCCCCACAAACTTTTCTTGGAACTAATTAGAAAGCTCTGGAGCTAAAATTAAGCAGACTCCATGGGATGCCTAATTTGATGGGTACCTGGAGGCTTCTAAACAGATTCAGGACTCTCAAGTTGCCTCTTTGTAAAATACTGATTCCAAATTAACGGAGTGGAACAAACAATTAAAGACGAAGATCTTCTGAGGCCTTGTGCTCTCCTCTCATGCTCTTGGTCTCAGGGCACAGGACTGCCACCTTGCACAAAGCCCAGGGCCACCTTCCTCTTTCCCACATTGTCCCACTTCCTTCATACCCTGAACTTCCTCATTCAATCCTCTCTCTGAACGTCCTTCCCCTTCTCCCCAAGCCTATTAAAACCTGCCCCATTACCGTCAGACCCTCTGAGGATCCAAATGCTAAACCCCCAATTTCTCATGTGCTCTGGACTAAAGCTGAATTCGGAGCTACAGTCAAAGACTTTCCCAAAGTGAGATTTGGGAATCTTAGATTTGCTGAAAACCCTTGTAGATCCTCAGAGATTTGCTGAGTTGCTTAATATGGTGATTCAAACTTATCAACCCAATTTCTGAGATTTATACCCACTATTACACACGTGTGCTGTCGAGGGCCAGTCCCAGCACTGGGTGAACCTGCCACTCGGGAGGATGCTGGTGAGAGAGGACGCCAATGACCTCCATTCTGACCTCAGTCAGTACTTCCTAGATGACTAAGTTCTCCTTTCCAGCTTATCTCTTAACTCAGGCAAGAGAACCAGCTGGCAAAGCAACCTGTGAGGGGAACCAAAACTATTCCCTCAAGCAACAAGGATGCCCCGAGTCAGCAGGACCCCTGATGACTGACCCCAAGGCGATAAGACCTGACCTTCACTGCCCCCTGCACGCACCCACCAACCTTTGTCCCACATTCTCCTTATATAAACCTGGAGGCATCTTCAGCACTTTGGAGAGGGTCTTTGAGACATGAGTCCACCTGCGTTGGGCTCACTGAAATAAACTCCTATCTTGTGTCACTACCACCCGTCTCTGCCTGTGGATTTTGTCAGCAGTGAGTGGCCCAGCCTGGTCTGTTTGGGAGCCCGGAGCCAGATGCTCATGCAGCCCTGCATGCTGGCCGCATGGAAAGATCTTTAGCACCATAGATGGGACACTATCCCCTGCCTTGCTATATTATTGAGTTCCTGCGGGCGCTAAGGGATGCCCAAAACCTGCTGAATGCACTAAGATTCAAGCTTGTACCCAAAAGCCCAATGAACTCATGTGTGATTATTACAGCTGGCTCCAAATTGTTGTTTTTTTGGTTTTTCTTTTCTTTTCTTTTCTTCTTTTCTTTTCTTTCTTTTCTTTTTTTGAGGGAGAGAGACAGTGTGTGCATGCATGTGTACAGATGGGACAGGGCTAGGCAGAAAGAAAGAGAGAAAATCTTAAGCAGACTCCACACTCAGCATGAGCCTGATGCAATACTCAATCTCATGACCCTGAGATCATGACCCTAGCTAAACTCAAGAGTTGGATGCTTAACCAATTGAGCTGCCCAGGCGCCCCTCCAAACCGTTTTTAAAGAAAACTCTGGTCTTCCTTTAAACACTGTATCCACTTGGATTTGGATAGTTTTATTTGGATAAAAGTATCCAATGGGTAGTTTTTTTTTTTTTTTAAGATTTTATTTATTTATTCATGACAGACACACACACAGAGGAAGAGACACAGGCAGAGGGAGAAGCAGGCTCCATGCAGGGAGCCCGACGTGGGACTTGATCCCGGGTCTCCAGGATCACACCCCGGGCTGAAGGCAGCGCTAAACTGCTGGGCCACTGGGGCTGCCCAGATGGGTAGTTTTTAACTCTATGTTCATTAATGGGTCAAACTGGGATCTTCCCCTTCTAGTTAAAATCCCGGGACTCCAGGATCACGCCCTGGGCCGAAGGCAAGTGCTAAACTGCTGAGCCACCCAGGCGTCCCTATTGGAAAGAGATTCTTGATCCCACTACTTGGGAAGGTCAAGAAGACTTAGCTTTTTTTTTTTTTTTTTTTTTTTTAAGACTTAGCTTTTAATACCTAAAAGAAAGCTTAATAAATCCCCCTGCCCTTGGCCATCCCAATTATCAACTTTCCTTTTTCCCACCTATATATGAAAAGGAAGGGAACTCCCTGGGATTACCCACCCAAGGTAATGGTGGATCTCCCAGGTATGGGGATCACCATCAACCCCATAGGGCATTACAGCCAACAACAGGCCCTGTGGGACCAGGCACCATACCTCAGAGCCATTCCCACCACCACCCTTTTGGCTAAGGGCAGTGAGGAGACAGTCTGGGACCCCGGTAGCCATCCCATGCCCTGGACAGTAGAAGCCCTCCTGAACACCCTTCACCCTCTGGCCAGTTGTCCCCCTCCTATGAAAGCCTCTTCCTAACCTCTCCTCCCAGAACTCCTCGCTGCAGTCACCTCCCTGCTCATGCCAACTCTGCAGATCGTGACTCCCCTCCATGATGACTGACAGGAGGCTCCTTTGCATGACACTGACTTCTCATGGTTCCCTGATGGTTTTTAGGTGAGAGGTAGAAATGGCGAATGTTGTGCTGGATATGTACTTGCAACTCCCTTTGAAGTAACTGAGCAATACTTTTGCCTTAGGCTACTTCTCTCCAACAAGCTGAGCTGTACACCCTCACACGGCATGCTCACCAAGGGCACAACTGCCTACATTTACTCTGACAGCAGATATGCCTTCAGAGTGACTCACAATTTTGTGATTATGGAAACAATGCGGGTTCCCACTTTTAGCAGGGAGAAATTTTCAAATGGATTTTATGTCCAAAATTTATTAGGTGCTATACTCCTATCAGCTGCTCTGGCTATTATTATTTTTATTAGAGAGAGAGAGAGCATAAAGGGGTGGGGGGAAGAGGGAGAGAGATAATTTTAAGCAGGCTCCATGCCCAGCACAGAGTCTGACGTGGGGCTTGATCTCATGACGCTGAGATCATGACGTGAACCAAAATTAAGAGTTGT
Source organism: Canis lupus dingo (assembly GCF_003254725.2). Lineage (NCBI taxonomy): Eukaryota > Metazoa > Chordata > Mammalia > Carnivora > Canidae > Canis > Canis lupus. The sequence goes on from NC_064250.1 coordinate 70,495,634, forward strand.
AGACACCCAGGCCCCCCTGCTCTGATAAAGGTTCCTGGGCATTCCACACTTGACTCCCTGGAGGCTAAAGGGAACCATCTCAGTGATATTTCCACCAAGAATGCTCTTCTCAAAGGAACCAACAACCATACCTCTGTTGTGGTCCAAAGGGATGTTTCCCCAAATGACAATCTAGAAGAACTGGCTAGAGATGGCCCCAGAAAAGGAAAAACAAAATTGGAAATCTGGTAATTGTTAGTTTGATAAAAAGAGAAAACTCCGGGCCAAATAATAGTCCAGTCCCGCCAGAGACTCTAAAATTCCTATTACTGACCACTGTGCACACCGTCATTGTTCTGCTCATAAAATGACCTTTGTAAATCACTACTGGTGGGGAATATTAATAAGGCCATAAAAGGTGCCTACTTTGCTTGTCCCCAACTGCCCAAACTGCAATCCTGGGAAACCTGTCCACACTGTACCTGGGAATTTTAATTGCCCTATGGACCATTTGAGGTTTGGTGAGTGGATTTTATTACAGCTCCCCCATCTCATGGATACATATGTTTTAGCCATAGATTGTATGTTTTCCCACTGAACTGAGGTTTTCCCTTGTGGGCAGGCTACTGCCGCCTCTGCAGCTAAAATTCTAAGAGAAAAGATCATTCCTACCTGGAGGACCACCCTGGGACTTCACAGTGACTAGGGAACTCTTCACTGGTCAGGTGATGCGACCAGTCTGTGCTACGTGGCTGGTTTTACAACACTCTCACTATATTTACCACTCTCAATCCTCAGGACCAATTGAACTGGCACCATTAAGAGGTAGCTGGCAAAAATCTGTAAACTACTTTGGCCAAAGGTACCGCCAATGGTCATTTTAAATCTCAGGTCTACTCCTTTCGGAATTCATCAACTCTTACCCTTTGATATAATCACAGGACACCCAATGTACTTGGCTCTTGCTTCTTTTGATCCACACGTGATAAAAGGAAACATACTTCAATACTGTAAAAGCCTTACTACTTCTATTGAAAATAACTATGCTTTAGTAGAGCAATCCTTTTACAGCACGCTCCTGGGAGACAAAGACCTCAAACATCACAGCTACAACCTGGAGATCTTGTCTACTAGAAAAATGAATAGACTTTTGGATTCATTTGTCACATCCAAAGAAAGCACCAAACCCTGACTGGACCTGCACACCAACTGGTGACACGAAAATACAAATTTGCAGGAATTGAAGCAGGCCACTGAAGCAGATAGCTTTCCTGGGATTACCAGACCAGACCTACATATACATTCTTTCCTTTGCTCTTCTCACTCTTACTTCACCCCCTCTTTCTTCTTCTTCTTCTTTTTTTTTAAAAAGATTTGTTTATTTTTGATAGATATATATATAGAGAGAGGCAGAGACACAGGAGGAGGGAGAAGCAGGCTCCATGCCGGGAGTCCGACGCGGGACTCGATCCCAGGACTCCAGGATTGCGCCCTGGGCCAAAGGCAGGTGCTAAACTGCTGAGCTCCCAGGGATCCCCTCCTCTTTCTTCTTCTTTCTCTCTTTTCTTTTCTTTTTTTTTTTTTTTTTTTTTGAGAGAAAGAGCATGCATACAAGTGGTGGGGGTGGGGAGGAGAAGGAGAGAGAGGATCTCAAGCAGGCTCTATACCCCGCATGGAGCCCAACATGTGGCTCTACCTCACAACCCCAGAGATCATGACCTGAGACAAAACCAAGAGTTGGACGCCCAACTGAGTGAGCCACCCAGACGCCCCTCACCCTCTTTTTCTTGGAAAGTCAATGCCCCAATCGCATTTCCCAATCGCCTGCAGAAGGAGGAAACCTGACTATTGGATCTGTCACCAGAAGCTCTGATCTGTTCACAATATTGGAGACTGGTCTTACCTATAACCAATTTCCTTCTAGTGCCAAATGCCACTGTTGATTACACCCACAAGCCTATAGATGTTACCTATCAAGTTAGGCTATTATACCAGGCATTCCCATATTTGCTTCAGCCTTTCCCCAGTCGTAACCACACTAGCTCAGTTAAATCCCTCCATCTTTGTTAATTGTACAATCCCACATTCTTTTCCTTATCTAAGTGTGGTCTCCTACACCTAAAGGAAATATAAACAAGTTTATGCCCCTTTGCAAATTTTTAGAAAAGATTTCTTTTTTTTTTAAATTTTATTTATTTATGATAGGCACACAGTGAGAGAGAGAGAGAGAGGCAGAGACATAGGCAGAGGGAGAAGCAGGCTCCATGCACCGGGAGCCCGATGTGGGATTCGATCCCGGGTCTCCAGGATCGCGCCCTGGGCCAAAGGCAGGCGCTAAACCGCTGTGCCACCCAGGGATCCCCTAGAAAAGATTTCTTAATGAAGGGATGGCCTCTCATAGAATGTCATCCCAATTCCTTTCATCCCTGGATTGAAAAGGTCAATCGGGAAATTCCAACTATCAATAATAAGACCTTAGCTGGAGTCCCCTGGGTACCACCTGGTTTCATTTTTGTTTACAGTGGACAGCATTTTCCATAGGCATACAAATGCTTAGACAGTTGGCAACTTGGAAGTCAATGTTTATTGTTTATAACAAATAAACAATAACAAACCAGAGGCCTCCGCTGACCTGCCACATTAGGCCTCCAAGGCTCTCTTAACTGGGAACTTCAGGGGGCTGTACGACTCCTGGTTTGCCTCTGTAGGGAGGCTTTTCCTCCGGAGTTGGAATAAGAGCAAATGAACACATGATCAGAAATCTCTCCCTAACATTAGAAGAGGTAGCCGATTCTACAGCCAAAGCAAGAACAGCTCGACAATGATCACATGACTTGTTGGCTAAAGGAAGCTTTGGACAATCTACTTGCTGAACAAGGAGGCATTTATGCAATGGCAAATACCACCTGTTTGTTGCACCTGGATAAATATGTCTGGAGAAAGAGAAACCCAGTTACACAAGATCAGGGAAGGAGACCTCTGATTACAACAAATTTCACCCAATGACCTCTGGTCTTTTGATCTATTTAGCTGGTTACCTTCAGGTTTGAGCTCCTGGTTTAGAACCATCATCCTGGATTTGTCATATTACTTTTAATTCTGCTTTGTATGATTACTTTTAAACTTTGTACCCATTGCCTGTCAAAACTTTGCAGGAACAGATGTACCAAACAGTGTGATGCTAGCTGAGGGCTTCCAGATGCTCTCCAACACTTAACCTCGTAAGAAAGAGATTTTAGATGGGAAATGCTGAGTCCTCCCTCGTACTCTTTCTTGTTACTCACAGGTGGCCTCAGTAGTTTCTAGTCATTATGCACTTTCCTTCCAACCAGAAAGGTCCTTCCTGGCACCCAGGGACAAAAGCCACTATATACGGAAAACCTGACTCTTGATAAAGTGATGCTTTTGAGAAAAGACCTTGATCTAAAGGCAGAAATGTGAAAATAAAGGAAATCTCCTGTAAAATAGAGTCAGAAAGCCCTGGAGAGGGGGGTGCTTACACATGTTACCACTTGCTGCGGCCTGCACAACAAGGAGGAATAAAAAGATAAGACTTATCTCAACAACGGAGGACATATTTCACATAGGAATTTTATTTCCTGCTTCTAAGAAAAGGAAGAGCCCTCCCTGCCCCAGTAATAATGCATTAACTGTCGCCTACAGCCAAGGGAGAAACCACTGTGCAGAAACCACTAGACCTCAAACTCTTGTTCTTCTCCAATACACTTGTTTACAGTAACCCTTCCCAGTTTCCCCCTGAAACCTAATGAATGCTGGCCTTCCATTTGTCTCTTCAAACTTGCCTATAGTTCACTGTAGCTTGCCTATCCCAAATTGCAATTCCTCTGCTGTGGTTGAATAATTTTTTTTTTTTTTTTTACTTAAATAAAATTGCTCTTTGCTCTGTTTAAAATGAACAAACTTTAGTTTAATAAGTCTTAACAAACTAAGATTTTTATGGTCTTAGTTGGAGAGCAAACATGTATGTAAGTATACATTTATTTTTCTTTCCATCAGAACGAGCCAGATGGAAGAGATACAGGGGACAAGGTATGCGGAAAGGGGCATAGAGTCTCCATGCTCTGTGAGTAGTACACCATTCTCCTCAAATCTCCACATGTTCATCAACCTAGAGCTCCCCAAATCCCATCCTTGTCAGCTTTTATGGAGGCTTCATTGCATAGGCATGGTTGATTAAGTCACTGGGCAGTGCCCATTGATTGAACCTCCAGCCCCTCTCCCCTGGAGGCACAGGGGAGTCAGGTGGGGCTGAAAATTCTAACCCTTTAATAATCACATGATTGGTTTCTGTAGGGGGGAACCAGCCCCCATCCAAAGGTCACCTTCCCAAAAGTCACCTTATCAACATAACAAGACATCCTGCTCATTCTCACACTGCAGAAACACCAAGGGTTTTACCTCTGTGCCAAGAACAAGAAAAAGACCAAATATTTTCTTATTATAAACCACAATATCACAGCCTGTTATGCAAGTCCTTTCTACCACTTCTCCAGCTTCCCCCAGCTTGCTCTCCATGCCTTAGGGCTAGCTCTGTACAAGTTCTGACTTTGACCTAGAATATTTCCCCTGGCCATGTGTGTCTCCACTCACTTGGCTAACTCCTAGTATTCTTTAAGGCTCTGCTTATTTAAGGATCATATTGGTTTTCCCTTCATTCTTTACTTATACCACTAACCAACAATATGCCAGGCATGGGGGATGAAATGACTGAATGAATCATACCAGGACCATTTTCATGGAACTTACTTTCCAAAGAGGAGGTGGATAATAGACAACCAAATGACCATGACCAATTTGTATCTTGGTAAGTGCCCGGTAGAAAAGAAAATGGGGTCTTGTGTTAGAGTGAACCCCTGAAGAGATGTTATTTAGGCTTGTTGAAAGGTCAACAGTATGGGTCCTAATGTGAGAATGAGCTTGGTGAGTCTGAAAAACTGAGCAAGGCCAGTGTATCTACGATGAGGGCAGAAGCAGAAAAATGTTCACCTTTAGCCCAGAAGGCTGACCTTTAGTCTACATAGTTCTGAACAAAGATCAAATATGTACTGGTTAAAAAAAATAATAATAATAAAACGTGCTGGTTGCTACATTCTTTTTTTTTTTAAGTTTTTGGTTTTTCTTTTTTTAAAGATTTTATTTATTTATTCATGAGAGACATAGAAAGAGAGGCAGAGACATAGGCAGAGGGAGAAGCAGGCTTCCTGTAGGAAGCCTGATGCGGGACTTGATTCCAGGACTCTGGGATCTCGACCTAAGCCAAAGACTTAGCTCAACCACTGAGCCAACCAGGTGCCCCTGGTTGCTACATTCTTTTTTTTTTTTTTGTAATTAATTAATTAATTTATTTATGATAGTCACACAAAGAGAGAGAGAGAGAGGCAGAGACACAGGCAGAGGGAGAAGCAGGCTCCATGCACCGGGAGCCCGATGTGGGATTCGATCCTGGGTCTCCAGGATCGCGCCTGGGCCAAAGGCAGGCGCCAAACCCCTGCGCCACTCAGGGATCCCGGTTGCTACATTCTTAAAGGGTCTCATAACTGTCTGTAAATCTCACTGATAGTTAATATCGAACTGAATGATAAGCACCAGAGAAATGTTGCAAAAGTAGTTTTATGGGTAGAAATTCAAGGAAACATGTATAATACCCTCTGCATGTCTCCTCCCCCTTGACCACTAAGCATATAACCACCAGCTTCATACCGCAAAAATGCAGCCCTTTCTGCCCACAGGTTCTGTCCCCAGGCTACTTAAATAAACTTACTAAGTTGCACCACGCAACATCCCAAGAATTCTTTCTTGACTGTTGTGCTCCATGACCCCACATCACTTATAATGGAAAGGTGGTGGGGAGGGATCTGGGTGAGGAAGCGGTCAAGCAAATGGAACCTTACATACTAAGATAAAGAGTTTAGGTTTATTCCAAGTCAGTGGAAAGGAACCAATAAGCTTTGAGTAGGAAAGTGATATGATCTGATTTAGGTTTTCAGAAAGCCACTCCTTCCACAAAGAAATCTTCCTGGATCTCCCAGGTTGGGTTAGGATTCATTGCACTAGATGTCGCACCTCTTCTTGAACTATCACCGACACTCACTAGTGTGGTAGACTTGCTGGGTGGACTGTGAGGCCACCCGAATAGTGACTATGTCTTGTTCCCTCTCCTAACCTAGACACACAGTAGGTGACAAATGAAATGTGTTAAATGGAGAAATAGCTTTTACCACCTGCACTATCATCTCCTAAGGGTTTCTCTCCTGCAGTAGGGGCTCCTTGAGGGCGAAGACCACATCTGATTCATTCTCCGTCTGCTCCATAGTTAGCAACCCAAACCACAGATCTAACTCCAAGGGACCCCAGGCCAGGAGGGAAAGAGACCAGGAACGAGAGGCCCAGCACAGAGCAGAGAGGTTCAGCATAGCGGCTCCCTCCCTGATCCTCCCAACCTGCGCACGTTACTACGTGGGATCAAGGTGAGGCTCAAACGAGCTGACCCACAGAGCACTAAGGGCACCACACGGCACGCAGTGAGCACTCGCCGATTGACAGCTCTTATTAGAAGCAAAGGGCTCTGTGCGGCGGGTAATCCCGAGGGGAACTCAGGGAAAGGTTTTGGGAGGAGCTGGGCATGCAAGCCCTGGCACCCGAGCACCCCCGCTAGCGCTAGTTTACAAAGACAATTACAATTTGGGGGGTCAGGATGTGCTGACACTCCCTCGCACACATCCAGTAGTTCTACGCGGGAAGACCACAGAGGCCCGGCCAAGCCGGTGGGCTCCGGGGCCGCCCGCCGAGCCGCAGGACGCTCCCCCGCGCGCGCGCACCCACCTGCCATGCGTCCGCAGGTATCCCGGGAAGGAGCGCGAAGCCCCGCCCACGCCCGCCGGAAGCGCGCTGACGTGCTTCCGCTCCGCGCCGCTGGCCGGCCGCCACTTGTGGCTCTGCCGCTCTAGCCTCCGCCTGTCGCTCAGCGGGGCTGGCGCGGTTGCCTAGGGAACGGGCTCCCGGCAGCCCCCGCGGCCCGGAGTCCGTCCCCGCCTCCTCCGGCCGGGCCCGGCCGACGAGTCCGGAGGGGCCGCCGCGGGAGGTGAGTCCCCTTCCTCCGCGCCCCTTCCTCGGCCTCCCCGGGGCCGCCCTTCCCTGGCCTCGGCGCCTGGGGTCGCCCTGCCCGTCTCGCCCGCGCGCCAGCACCTGAGGCGCCAGGCTGGGCGGTCCTCCGCCGCATCCCCGGGCCCTCATCCCTCATCCCTCATCCCTGGGCCGGTCATCCCTCATCCCCCGTCCCGCGTCCTCGGTCCCCCTGCCGGCCCGCCCGCGGCGCCTGCCTGCCTGACGTTGCGCCCGGTCCCCCGACCCTCCGCGCCCTGGCGCTGCTGGCGTAGACCTGGGCACGCACCCCCAGGTGTTCAGGAGGGTGAATGCCCCCCCCCCCCAGTCCTGCCTTAAGGCCTGGGAGGCTTCAAGGAGGGGGTGCCCCGGCTTCAGACCCCCCAGCCGTGCGCTCGGCGCAGGTGATGCCACGTCGCTGCGCTGCAGCTTTATCATCCGTTAAACGGGGATGATAACGCCTGGGTGGGAGGATCAGGTGGGTCCGTGCGTGCGAAGTGCTGAGCACCGAGCCTGGCACCTGATACACTTCACTAAAGGGTCGCCCCTTGCTGTGGTTGCCCACATGCTCTACTTCCACTTCCCTTCCCTGCTCTGGATCCTTCCTCACTCTCTCGCTGACACTCAGGAATCTTAAGTCTGTTACGTTTGTTCCTTCTGTTCCATCTGCTGGCGGGACTGTGGGGTCCCAGCCTGGGTGCACGCTTTATCTGCTGGAGTGATGCGTTGCACTTGGGGGTGACCCCACCCCCACCCACCCCCGCGCACTTCTTGCAAACACAGCATGAGCAGAATCTGGGAGTAAAGCCACTGTATCCTGTGTAGTCGCCAGTGTCTCCTAAGCTGCAGGGCTTTTTGTGTTTTCTCACACCCAGTGAAGTGCACCTTGATAGGGTTTCTGACCTTGTAGGGCTTTTTGTTTTGTTTTGTTTTGTTTGAAATGTCAGCTTACATCCCATGTTCGTTCATTCACCAGGGATTATTCGGGGTCCCTTGAATGTCAGCCATGTGCTAGGCTCTAGGGATGCTGTGGTCCCAGTCGCTGCCCACTGCCCTCAGGGAGCTTTCTAACCAGAGAACCAGCCTGTACAAATAGGGGGGATGCTCTCCCTGAGTTTTCAGGACTGGCCTTGAGACTATGGTGGAGAGGATGGGATACGGATAGCCCTCCTGGAGGAGTGACTAGCAAGTGGTTTTCAGAGGTTTAAGTTATTTTGGAGCCACATTGTCTTTCTCTTTTTTTTTTTTTTTTAAGATTTTTATTTATTTATTGAGACAGAGAGAGAGGCAGAGACACAGGCAGAGGGAGAAGCAGGCACCATACAAAGAGCCCGACGTGGGACTCGATCCCGGGTCTCCAGGATCACGCCCTGGGCTGCAGGTGGCGCTAAACCGCTGGGCCACCCGCGCTGCCCCACATTCTCTTTCTCAGTAGAAGACTGGCTTCTACTGATTTGTTTTCCAGTTTTCTCCTAGGAAGGTAACACTTCAAGTTTGGATTTTATATTAGCCTCTGGATAGTTTGGACAAAATGGTTCCTGGCCCTTGGGGGAAAAAAAGAAGGAAACAGCATCAGTTGATTGAACTTGGAAAAATGAAGGACAAATCAGGTATCAGTTGTACACATAATGAAAACAAGCATGGAGAGATTTCTAGATACAGTGAAGCACAAGGAGCTTGGTAGAATCAGGAGGGAGTAGTTAACAGCTCTGTGGACCCGAGGTAGAAGTGAGCAGTTGTTCAAAGTGTGTGTTCAGTTTAAACGCATGTGTTATTTGGGCCTGGACTTAAGAGACCAGTGAATTTTTGCATAACAGTGGATGTATATTTGGGCTGTCATACCTGGGGAGTCCTGGCAAGGTGTTTTGAGAGTTTAACAAATAGTTGCCGAGTACAGTATTGACCATACTGTGTTGGTCTTTGGAAGCACCACAAGGAATGTAGACTAGAAGGACCCGGGTGAAGTCCACAAAGAGTCCATTAGAGAAGTTGGAAAACAAAGGATGGACTGCTGTGTGATAATGAGGTGCTCAGTGTTCTCTGACAGCAGAGAAAGACAAACTAAGTGTCAGAGGGAGTCTGAAGGTTTCCTAGGGGAGAAGTACTTCTTACAGGGTGTGTTGGGGGGGGGGGGCTTTGCAAAGGCATAGGCCATGGTATGTTCAGGGACTGTGGGGAGAAGCTCATTGCAGCTGCAGTGTAGAGTGTGTGGGAGGAAGAGTGGCCTGGCATCAAGCTAAGTACAGATCTTTTTTTTTTTTTTAAAGATTTATTTATTTGAGAGAGAGAGAGTATGCATACAGGGGGAGGGGCAGAGGAGAGAGTCTCAAGTAGACCCTGTGCTGAGTGCAGAGCCCAGCATGGGGCTGGATCTCACCACTCCGAGATCAGGAGCCAAGCCAAAATCAAGAGTCAGATGCCTGATTACCCCATCCAGGCACCCCCAGACAATTTTTTTTAAAGATATTATTTATTTATTCATTAGAGAGAGTGAGAGAGAGAGAGGCAGAGACACAGGCAGAGGGGGAAGCAGGCTCTATGTAGAGAGCCCGACATGGGACTCGATTCCTGGTCTCCAGGATCAGGCCCTGGGCTGAAGGTGGCGCTAAACCGCTGAGCCACCTGGGCTGCCCGCCTTATTGATTTTAAAGATTGGATTGAGAATATTCTTTTGCAGTAAGACCTGAAGTTAACATTTTGTTATTCATTCAACAAATCTTTATTGAGTATCTACTCTGTGCCAAAGATATTGTTAAGTACTAGGGTTTGCATCTGTTGCGTATATTTTCATGAGCGATGGTCATTAAACTGCTTAGCAGATGAAGTGACTAAAGATTGTGATAAGAATATGAAGGACATACACAAAATGACATGACAGGGAGGAGGGGCCAAAGACCTGCAAGCCATCTGCTCAGCAAAGCCGGCCCTTGTGAAGCCAGGTTTGTGGGTGAGATGAAAGTTCACTGGAGTTGAGGGCATAGAGGCCTGAGGAGGGAAAGAGTGGGTCAGTGCAGCAAGAGCTTGGCCAGGTGGGGATCCCTGGGTGGCTCAGCGGTTTAGCGCCTGCCTTTGGCCCAGGGCACGATTCCGGAGTCCCGGGATCGAGTCCCACGTCGGGCTCCTGGCATGGAGCCCGCTTCTCCCTCTGCCTGTGTCTCTGCCTCTCTCTCCTCTCTCTATGACTATCATGAATTAAAAAAAAAAAAAAAAAATTTTTAAAAAGAGCTTGGCCAGGTGGGGAGGGACAGGGACTTGAGGGGCAGCCAGGAAGGCATTTGGTTTTTCTCCGAGCACTGGGGAACCCCAGAAGAATTTTGAATAGGATGGGTAGCAATGAGACCCACCCATTTCTCTTTCAAATAATTCTTAAAAAAAAAAAAAAAAAAAAAGACTATTTTTTCAGAGCGGTTTTAGGTCCACAGCAAAGTTGAAGACAAGGTGTGAAGATTTCTCATATACCACTGCCCCCCCCCCCCCATGCATATCTCCCCCAGTATCAGTGTGAGGACTTTTGTTACAATTGATGACTCTACACTGACACATCATGATCAGCTGGACTCCACCATTTACTTTTAGGGCTTACTTTCGGTGGTGTATGTTCTGTGGGCTTGGACAAATGTATGACAGGCGTCTGTCATTATAGCATCAGTATTTTCACTGCCTTAAAAATCTGTGCTTTCATTTATTCAGCTTATTCATCCCTTCTCCTCCCCCCACAGCCCCTGACGGCCATTGATCTCCTTACTGTCTCCCTAGTTTTGCCTCATGGAGAATGTTACATAGTTGGAATAATACAGGATGTAGCCTTTTCAGATTGGCTTCTTCCACTTAGTAATATGCATTTAAGGCTCCTTTCTTTTCATGGCTTAATAGCCAGTGTCTTTTTAATGCTGAATAGAATTTCATCATCTGATGTACCGCAGTTTATTTATACATTCACCTACTAAAGGACATCTTGGTTGCTTACAGATTTTGACATTTATGAATAAAGCTGCTATAAATATCTGGGTGAAGGTTTGCGTATGAACATAAGTTTTTAACTCCTTTGGATAAAAACCAAGGAATATAATTGCTGGGTGATACAATAAGATTATATTTAGTTTAGGGTTTTCTTTTCTTTTCTTTTTTTTTTTTTGTAGATACTATGCCCAATGTGGGACTCGAACTTAGAACCCCAAGATTGAGAATTGCATGCTCTACAGATTGTGCCAGCTAAGTGCCCCAGATTATGTTTAATTTTGTAAAAAAAACAAAACAAAACACCAAATTGTCTTCAAAGGGGCTGTGCCACTTCACATTCCTACCAGCAATGAATGAGAGTCCTCATTGCACCACATCCTTATAGGCATTCGGTGTTGTCTGTGTTCGGAATTTTGGCTATTTTAATAGGCGTGTATCTCATTTTAATTTGCATTTCTCTGATGACATATGATATAGAACACCTTTTCATATGCTTATTTGCCATCTGTATATCTTCTGATTGTTTCTTGTTGAGTTTTAAGAGTTTTTTGTATATTTTGGGTAATGGTCCTTTGTCTGGTGTGTCTTTTTTTTTTTTAATTTTTTATTTATGATAGTCATACACAGAGAGAGAGAGAGAGAGAGGCAGAGACACAGGCAGAGAGAGAAGCAGGCTCCATGCACCGGGAGCCCGACGCGGGATTCGATCCCGGGTCTCCAGGATCGCGCCCTGGGCCAAAGGCAGGCGCCAAACCGCTGCGCCACCCAGGGATCCCCGCCACCCAGGGATCCCCTGGTGTGTCTTTTGCAAATATTTTCTCCCAGTTTGTGTATTGTCTTCTCGTTCCCTTGAGACTGTCTTTTGTGGAGCTTTTTAGTTTAGTTTTTTTTTTTTTTTAAGATTTTATTTATTTATTCGTGAGAGACACAAAGAGAGAGAGAGAGGCAGAGACACAGGGAGAGCGAGAAGCAGGCTCCATGCAGGGAGCCTGATGCGGGACTTGATCCTGGGTCTCCAGGATCATGTCCTGGGCCGATGGCAGGCACTAAACCACTGAGCCACCCAGGGATCCCCAAGAGCTTTTTTGTTTTAATGAAGTCTAGTTTATTGCCTGACATAGGGCTCAATCCCAGGACTACAGGATCACGACCTGAGCTTGGGGTAGACACTTAACTGACTGAGCCACCCAGGCGCCCCTCTCCTATGTTTTCTTGTAGGAGTTTTATAGTTTTGTGTTTTACATTTAAATCTGTAATCCATTTTGCATTAATTTTTATGAAGGGTATAAGGTCTGTGTCTAGATTCAATTTTTTTGCATGTGGATGTCCAGTTTTTTGGGCACTATTTGTTGGAAAGACTGTCTTTGCTCCATTGTATTGCCTTTTCTCCTTTGTTAAGGATCAGTTAACTATATTTGTGCAAGTCTATTTCTGGGCTATTTTGTTCTGTTGATTTATTTGTTTTTCCCTATACCACACTGTTTTGATTACTGCAGCTTTTATGTTGGCAGTTGGTTTCAGTAACTTTGTTCTTCTCCTTCAATATGTTGGCTTTTCTGGTTCTTTGCCTCTTGATATAAACTTTAAAATAGTTCTGTTGATATCCACAAAATAATTTACTTGGGATTTTGACTGGGATTGCATCGAATCTGTAGATCATATTGGGAAGAATTGACATCTGGACAATATTGAATCTGCCTGTCTATGAACATGGGATATCTTTCTATGTATAGTTCTCTGATTTTGTTCATGAGAGTTTTGTAATTTTCCTCATATTGACCTTATACATATTTTGTTAGATTTATATGTAAGTATTTCAATCTGGGGAATGCTAATGTAAATGGAATTATGTTTTTAATTTCAAATTCCACTTGTTCATAGCTGGTTTTGGGAAAGTAGTTGGCTTTTGTATGTTAAGTTTGTATTGTAACCTTGCTATAATTGCTTATTAGTGTCAGGAGTTTTTTGTTGATTTTTTCAGACTTTCTACATAGATGATCATGTCATCTGCAAAGACAGTTTTATTTCTTCCTTCCTAATCTGTATACTTTTTCTTTTTCCTGTCTTACTGCATTAACTAGAACTTCCAGTATGATGTTGCAAAGGAGTGGTGACGTGGGGAGGTCCTTCCCTTGTACCTGATCTTTGTGGGGAAGCTTTGAGTTTCTCACCATTAAGTATGGTTTTTGTAAATATTCCTTATCAGCTTGAAGAAATTCCCTTCTATTCCTAGTTTATGGAAGTTTGGGGATGAATGGGGTTGGACAACTGTTTACTCTTCCTTTTCTTATTATTTATAATAGTTTGAGATATCATTTACATCTCATATACATATTAGATATGAGTATACTAAAAACCATATATATGGTTAGTATTATCACAGAGATGTGTAAGCATCACTACGATTTTAGAATTTTGTCATCACTCAAAAGAAACCCCATACTATTTAGCAGTAACCCCACCCCCCACTCCCAGCTTCTAGCCCTAGGTAGTCACTGATTTACTTTCTGTCTGTATAGGTTTGCTTATTCTGGGCATTTCATATAAATAAAATCAATATGTGGTTTTATATGTCTGTCTTCTTTCACTTAGTATCATGCTTTCAAGATTCATCATGTTATAGCATGTATCAGACTTCATTCCTTTTTATTGCTGAATAATATTCCATTGTATGGATATACTATTATTTTGTTTTCATGGACAATTGGTGTTTTTGATTTTTACTATTATGAAGGTAATAGTAGTATTCCCTTCATAATATTTTTGTGTAGACATATGTTTTCATTTCTCTTGGATATACACCTAGGAGTAGAGTTGCTGGGTCATGTGGTAATTCCATGTTTAACTGCTAGACTTTTTTAATGGGAGCTGCATCATCATTTTATTTTCTACCAGCAGTGTATGAGGATTTCAGTTTCTTTACCTTCTTGTTGATCTCTCTCTCTCTTTTTGTTATAGCCATCTTAATATTTAAAGTGATAGCTTATTGTGGTCTTGTTCTGCATTTCCCTGATGATTAATGATGGTGAGCATCTTTACTGTGGTTATTGGCTATTTTTATGTTTTTGGAGAAATGTCTATTCAGATCCTTTGCCCATTTAAGAATTTTTTTATTATTGAGATTTAAGAGTTCTCTATATATTCTGGATACAAATGGTTTATCAGATATATGATTAACAAATATTTTTCCAATTCCAAGAGTTGTCTTTTGATGTCTTGTTGGTGTTTTTTTGGAGCACAGAAGTCACAGAGTTCAATCTGACTGCTGTGTATGAGCACAGGCTCTAGACGCCAGGTATGGGAGTAGGAGAACAGTCATTAGAAGAATGTTGCAGAGGTTCTGGTGAGATGTGTGATGCCTTCATCTTGGGCATGACCACATAGATGGTGAGAAGAGGTCAAGTGTGAGGCAAGTTAGGTGACAGAGCAGATGGAATGAGGTGAATGGTTGTTGTAGGGGTGAGGGAGAGGGAGAAGGAGAAATCAGGGATGAATGCTAGGATTTCACTTCAAAAATCAATTCAGAATTTGATTAAACTGCCCATTATCTGCCACAGAATTGTGATGAGTTTTAATCCCTGCTAGGACAGGGTTAGTGAGGGAGGGATGCTTACACATTTTTTAAGTTGAGAGTATTATCATTGATTGTACCAAAGAGATGATTCCAGGGACTCTGACCCTCTATATTATCTATTAATATGTCCTAAGCCACTGCAAGTTAGGATAGTGTGCCTGCCCTGCAAATGAGTTTCAAGGTAAATCCTCTGGCACTCTTCTAACCAGACTGCAATCTCAAATCCCCTCTTGTATGGAGATTATGGAACTGTCAGTGAATAGTATCAAATCAGGTTAATTAATTTTTAAAATATAAATGTCATAATTTGACAAAGCTACTTGTGAAAAGTGACTTTTAAAGGGAGAAATAGTTCAAGGTGACATTTGTTAAGTGCTTAGTACTCCCAGTTGCTTCCTAGGAGATCTTGTTCACTAAGCAGAAATTAAAATATTTTGATTGGGGGACGCCTGGGTGGCTCAGTTGGTTAAGCATCTGCCTTCAGCTCAGGTCTTGATCCCAGGGTCCTGGAATCAAGCCCCACATTGGGCTCCCTGTTCAGTGGAGAGTCTGCTTCTCCCTTTATCCCCTGCTCATGTTCTTTCTTGCTATCTCTCTCTCTCAGATAGAGAGAGAGATAATAGATAAATCTTTAAAAAATCTTTTGGTTGGGAAAATTTTATATATACAGCGGGTTCTGTGCAGTTATTATATAGAGTCTTTAATCATGTTCTAGGGGACTATCTAATGACATGGCAAATGCTTGTGATTTATGAAGTAAAAAGAGTGTGTCTGCACACATGGCTATGGCTATCTATATATAGTGTATCTCTGTACGAGGGGATTATGAGTGGCATTTATTTAGTTCTTCATGAATTCCCATATTCCAATTTTTTGACAGTAAACATAACTTTTAAAATGAAAATAAGATTTCAATTTATAAACATTATGTAGATTACAGCTTGTCAACGTGTTCACATGCACAGACCCATTGAGGAAACAAAGGCTTTCCTGCTCCTATGCTGCCCTTACACTTAAAGATGGAAAGAAAATGGGAGTAGTTTCCTCATCTGTAAGATGGAGATAACAGTGGTCCCAAACTCCTAGGAATTTTTGTGAGGATTTCATGAGTTAGTGTGCTAAGGATAGTTTCTGTGATGCAACATCACTAGCTATAACCATTATTGCTGCTGTTGTTGTTGTTTTGGTGTTAGTGTCCCATGCCCTTAAATGACTTATCTCCTTTCCCACGGTGTCAGCAACTGTTCTCACTTGAGTTTGCCTGAAAGCCATTTCATTTTCATTTGATTTCTGTGTCATGTGAGCCCTGCCCACCTTTCCGGAGCACTTTAATACACAAAAGATTGTTCTTGCCCTTAAAAAGTTGTAAGTTGATGAGCCGTTCTGCCGTATGCACAGGACCCGCATTCACCATCCAGTTGCCTGTTGCACTAGGCATTTAAAGCTGTGGGAGCGTGAGCAAATTTCTGAACCTCCCAGAGTTTTAGCCTCTGCTACAAGGGGGTGTATTAGTGAGTTTTCTTAGCCATGACAGCGAGATATGATCCTTATTATTACCTTTAGGAGAGCTCTCATAAATTACCCTGCTTGCTTCAAATGAAACCAGAGTCTTTTTTTTTTTTTTAATTTTTATTTATTTATGATAGTCACACAGAGAGAGAGAGAGAGGCAGAGACACAGGCAGAGGGAGAAGCAGGCTCCATGCACCGGGAGCCCGACGTGGGATTCGATCCCGGGTCTCCAGGATCGCGCCCCGGGCCAAAGGCAGGCGCTAAACCGCTGCGCCACCCAGGGATCCCGAAACCAGAGTCTTAAAACGCTTCAAAGACTGAGTATGCCATACAAATCCAAGGGATAATTATTCCAGCATTGAACTGGGGCCATCTTGGAGAAAAGATATTTTCTTGGTCTTCCATTCTTGTCACTTATTCCTTTCTTGGAAATTTTTCTTTTTTATAACTCATTCATCTATTCGATAAATAGTTACTGAGCACCTCTGATATGCCTGATCCTTTTCTAGGTGCTGGGGGCTACACGGGTGAGTGAAGCAGATGTGGGTCCTGCTTCTCTAGGCCTTACAGGCCAGTGATGGTGTCAGGCAGAGATGGCCAGTCAACAGCAAAGAAAGAGGATGTGTGAAAAAGTAGGGAGAGGAGAATAGAGAGTGTTCAGTGGGGCAGTAAACTCTCTTTAGGGCAGCAGTAAGCTCTCTTTAGGACATGGGCAGGTGGGAGCTTATAGAGAAGGGGACATTTCAGCAGAGACCTTCATACTGAGAAGAAGCAAAATCTGAGTGACATCTGAAGAAAGAGCATTCCAGGTGGAAGGAACAGCCAATACAAGGGCCCCTGGGTGAGAATGAATTTCGTGTGAGTTTCATTATAAGAGAGCTTGGAAGTTGGTCAGTCAACTCTATAGAAATAGAAAACCCACAGTTCCAATAAATCCAGCATCCCCAAAAGTTTTTACTAGAGGGACTTGAAAGTCTCCATGGAACTGAGGGAATAAAATACCCCTCCGGCTCTAATAAGGAACAGGGCACCCACCTGTAGCCACTTTGGTCTGTCAGAGCTGTGGCTATGGGATTGGAAAGGCCCAGGACTTGGAAGGAGAAGACCTAGTTTCAAGTCTTGGCTGTGTGGCCTTGAGCAAGTCTTGTCACTGTTGGGCCCTCAGTATCTTCTTCTCTAAGTTGGGGATGACACCACTGATCTTACAGGTAGGGTACAGATTAAACAAGTTACTGAGCACTTCATAAATTACAAGGTGCTATGTCAGGACTGAGTATCTTTATTGAGGGAAGCTTTGAAATCAGAGTGCCAAGAGGAATTGGTCTCATTGTGAGACAGATATGTAATTGAGGCACTGGGCATCACGGAGGCTGCAGGCATCCAGCTGGGGGATGTGTTTCTCTGCTCTCTCAACACAGTGAATGTATTTCTACATCAGGATTGGTTTATTCTCCTGGTACAGTGTCTTCCCTGTATCTCTTTTCCATGTTCCATCCTTCTTGGTGGGCTTGATAGTTCAGGATGTTTCCAGTGAAGCCTTTTCCACATTGCTCTCTCCCTCTTCTCATCAAGACCCACAGAGTAGCACTAATCACATGTGGTTTTATGTATCTTCACTGTTTCTTTTTGCCTGCCTGGCTGAATCATAAACTACTTGAGAAAAAGAACTGTTTTTAATATTCTTTCCATTCCTCTTTAGTATTTAGCATGATGCGAATCACAGGTGCCAGTACATAATGAGGTGCCTGTTGAATTAAAATGCTCAAAAGTTATTTTAATGACACCAGTGTACTTTCTCCATTCAGTTAAGCTCCAGCTATCATTCTTACCCACCTGCAATTCCTTGATCTCACTGTTAAATGTGACTTGTCTTTGGCATAGGGACATTGAAAGAATGCTAATGCCTTGTTCTTTAGCCCCCAGGCTTCCCCAGATGCCAAGTAAACATTCCTTTTCCTGCCTGAAGATCATCTGTGAAAGCCTTGGCCATGGCATCAGTATCAGAGCCTATTACGTTCAGAGAATTCTGCCCCTTGTACTATCTCCTCAATGCCATTCCCACAAAGGTCCAGAAGGGTTTCCGCTCTATTGTGGTCTACCTCACAGCTCTCGATACCAATGGGGACTACATCGCAGTGGGCAGCAGCATTGGCATGCTCTATCTGTACTGCAGACACTTCAACCAGATGAAAAAGTACAACTTTGAGGTGAGTCTTGCTTTTCTTTACTCCTTAGCATGTAGGTGTGATGGCTAACATTTAACGTGCTCGTGCATTCTAGGATGGCATAATTTACTTCTGATTTGGCCTTTGTGTCTCACCCAAACCATACTTTAAAACCATCTTTAATTGAAGTGGAATATAACTAAAAACAGGTATTTTTTTAAACTTTTTTCCCTGCCTCCAAAAATGTAGCATCATTTTATTTATTTATTTATTTATTTATTTATTTATTTAAGATTTTATTTATTTATTCATGAGAGAGACACACAGAGAGAGAGAAAGAGAGAGAGAGACAGAGACACAGGCAGAGGGAGAAGCAGGCTCCATGCAGGGAGTCTGACGTGGGACTCGATCCTGGGTCTCCGAGATCACACCCTGGGCTGAAGGCAGCGCTAAACCACTGAGCCACCAGGGCTGCCCGTAGCATCATTTTAAAAGAAAACATTTTGGTGTTTAACATGTAATAGAAAACTTTGGAAGCAGGTATTTTCTTCTACGTATTTTGTTTCTCAAAGCACCTGACTGACTCGGTTAAATAATCTCTAGTTTTTCCGCTGAAATAATTATAAAAAAAAAGATTAGCATCAATATTGGCTAGATACTAGAACAGGTACATCTTAAATAAGATCATTTCTGTAGAATACTGTTGTTGGGATCCCAAATAACCTCTGTTCTCTTTGATTAACCTCAGGTATGGCATGCCTATATATTATAGATGCTGGTAGGCACCATCTATTGACGGACTATCATCAAGTTCACCCATTTAATCAATATCTGTGGTTTATTGAGTATGTGAGCTTTTGTGAGAGACTTAAAGGTAACCCAAGTTGTGGCTCCCCCCCTAATTTCCTTATGGGGCTGTACTCTGTCTGTGGTTAATAGGCTTTTACACAAAGACAAGGCTTTTCTGTTTAAATGAAATGCTTACAAAACATCTGTATTTTGATAAATAGTCAAATTATTAAAGTTTTAATTTAAAAAGTTAGTTTTTCTTGCGGTACCAGGAGGGCTCAGTCACTTAAGTATCTGACTCTTGACTTCGGTTCAGGTCATGATCTCATGGTCGTGAGATTGAGCCCTAAGTAGGGCTCCATGCTGGGTGTGGAGACTGCTTAAAATTCTCACCCTCTTTCTGCCCCTCCCTCCCACTGTCGCGTGTGCATGCACACTCTCTCGCTGTCTCAAAAAAAATGTTTTTTTCTTAAGCCTTTATACTCCATTTAAAATAACAAAAGTGGCTAGCATGTATATAGCACTTATTATATGCCAGAGATTATTCTGAACCTTTACATATATTTACTCATTTCATCCTTGCAAAAACTCTGTGAGCCAGATATTATTATTATCAGCCTCATTTTACCAAGGAGACAACTCAGGCATAAAGAGTTAAGTAACTTACCCAAGTCAGGCATTCAGTAAGTGGAAGCACCATTATCTGAACTTGGGCAGATTGGCTCTAGAGTTTATATTAATGTTTTTATATAAAAACTATTGCTATTTTGTTTGATTAATAGCTCATGGATTTAACTGATTAAATTCTCCAAACATTTAAGACCATTTCATAGTTAATCTTTGAAAATATAGTTGTGAATTAATATACCTGAAATTTCTCAAATACTTCAAACACTTAATAAGGAAGACTTATGAATCTGTCAGCAAACTTGTAACAGGAGAAACCAAAGAAAGCCCTACCTAGGTACATCATAATTCAATTGTTAAAAACAAAGGAAAATATTAAAAGTAGCCACAGAAAATTGACACATTACTTGTAGGGAACAATGATTTGAACGAGTGCAGATTTCTCCTCAGAAAGCATGGAGGCTAGAAGACAGTGGTACAACATTTTTAAAGTCCTGAAAGAAAAGACTTCTCAATTTAGAATTCTTTACCTAGTAAAAATATCTGTCAGGAAAAAAGGTGACATAAAAATGTTCTCAGCTAAAAAAAAAAAAAAAAAAAAAATGTTCTCAGCTGAGGAAAATCTAAGAGGATTTGTTGCCAGGTCTGCTCCAAAATAATTGTATAGGAAGTTATTTAGATAAAAGCAAAATGATACCAGAAGGAGACTTGGAATATCAGTAATAAAGTAAGAGTAATAATAAGTATCTGGATAAATAGAATAGGCTATTTCTCTCCTTGCGTTCTTTAAAATAGTTTGACAACAAAAATCATAACATTGTAATATAAGGGAGGAGAGTAAGGGACCTATATAGTGATAAGTTTTCTACATTCTACTTATTTTTTTTTTAATTTTATTTATTTATGATAGTCACAGAGAGAGAGAGAGAGAGAGGCAGAGACACAGGCAGAGGGAGAAGCAGGCTCCATGTACCGGGAGCCTGACGTGGGATTCGATCCTGGGTCTCCAGGATCGCGCCCTGGGCCAAAGGCAGGCGCCAAACCGCTGCGCCACCCAGGGATCCCTCTACATTCTACTTAAAGAGGTAAAATGTTGAGTCTGAATAGATTTTGAAAAGTTAAATACATAACATTGTAATTCCTAGAGTAACCACTAAAAAACCTAGTACAACATGGTATAGTAAGAATTACTATAAATATATCAAAATGGAATTTTTATTTTTTTTTTACTTTTTTAAAGATTTATTCATTCATGAGAGACACACAGAGAGAGGCAGAGACACAAGCAGAGGGAGAAACAGGCTTTCTACAGGAAGCCCGATATGGGACTTGATCCTGGATCCCAGGATCACGCCCAAGCCGAAGGCAGGTGCTCAACTGCTGAGCCACCCAGGTGTCCCGAAATGGAATTTTTTTAAATGTTCTAACAACTCACAGGAAAACAAGGAAGAGGAAACAGAAGAAGTAAAAACAAAAGGAACAAATGGATAATGATAGACCAAATTAAAAGATATCAGTTATTATTATATTAAGTGGAAACTATATCAGTTAAAAAAATTACTGGAATGGAGGAAAAATCATGAACAAACTCTGTTTTCCATAAGAAACCCAGTTCAAAATTAACGATATAGATAGGCAAATTTTTTTTTTTTTAGGTAGGCAAATATTAAAAGGATGGAAAAAGATATATCATGTAAATGCTGATTAAAAGAAAGTTGAAGTGGCTCTGTTAACATCAAAGTATTTTGATCAAAGAAATAACCAGAGACAAAGCCATTATGGGGGCACTTGGATGTTTGGTGGTTGAGCTTCTCCCTTTGGCTCAGGTCATGATCCTGGGATCCTGGGATCGAGTCCTGCATCAGGCTCCTGGCGGGGAGCCTGCTTCTCCCTCTGCCTATGTCTCTGCCTCTCTCTGTGTGTCTCTCATGAATGAATAAATAAAATCTTAAAAAAAAAGAGAGAGAGAGAGAGCCATTATATAATGACAAAAGGGCCAGTTCACCAAGAAGACTTAAATGTGTGTCTTAAATGTGTGTGCACCTTAACAACATACAAAGAGCTCCACAATATACAAAGCAAAAACTGTCATAACTGAAAGGAGGAATAGAGAAACCCACAATTCTAGTTGGAGACTCGTCTTTCAGTTAAATAGAAAGAATTGACAGAAAATCAGCAAGGATATAGAAGAGCTAACCAGCGCCATCAACCAATACTGTCTAATTGACATTTACAGAACATTCCACCCAGTAGCAGCTGAGGATGCATTCTTTATTTTTTTTTTTTTAAGATTTTATTTATTTTAGAGAGAGAGCAAGAGCATGAGCTGGGGGAGGAGCAGCAGCAAAGGCAGAGGCAGAGGGAGAAGCAGAAGCAGGTTTCCCACTGAGCAGGGAGCCTGACATGGGGATCGATCCCAGGACCCTAGGATCATGACCTGAGTCCAAATCAGATGCTTCACTGACTGAACCACTCAGGAGCCCCTCAGATGTGTTCTTAATAAGTAAACATGGAACATTCATTGAGACAGACCATATTCTGGGTCGTAAAATACATGTCAACAAATCCAAATTAGAGCAGACTTTCAGGTTCTCTCTGTTTTACTTTGTTTTCTCACTTTTTAATTGAAGTGTAATTTATAAATCTCAAATATACAATTGGATGAATTATTATATGTATATAGCTGTGTAATCACCTAGATCAGGATCAGAACGTTTTCAGCAGTCCAGTAGACTGTTTTGCTGGCTCCCAATCAGTACTTCTGCCCCAGCTACCTACTCTTCTGACCTCAAACACTATAGAGTAGTTTTGCTAGCCCCTTAGTTTTGTTTTTGTTTTTTGTTTTTTTCAGGATTTTATTTATTTATTTGAGAGAAAGTGAGAGAGAGCACAAGCAGGGAGAGAGGGAGAGGAGTAGACTCCCTGCTGGTTGTGGAGCCAGACTCGGGGCTCGATCCCATGTCCCCAAGATCATGATCTGAGCTGAGGTTAGATGCTTAACCAACTGAGCCACCCAGGTGCCCTAGTCCCTTAGGTTTTAATTCACTATTAGGTCATCTTTGACATTAAGGTTTCATTGTTGAAGTGTTTGTGTGTGAGTGTGTGTGTGTGTGTGTGTGTGCGCGCGCCAGAAAGCATATTTGGATGGAACTGGAATGCAGAGCAGGACGTGGAGGAGTGTGAGTTAAGGCCAGAAAGGTGGACGGGGTCTCTCACATGACACTATAGGCTGAAACCTGCTCCTGGGGCAGACTCCGCTCCAGGGCTGTGTGGGGAGGGAGCTGGTGCCAAGTTTGAATTTGGACCCCTTGCTCAGCTTGCATTACATCCCAGTTGTCTTTTATAAAAACATATGTTTATTGTCCTTTTTAAAATAACTATGTAACTTTTTAAAATTTCAGCCTCCACGCTCCAAAAAACTTAAGGAAACAAGAGTTTAGTGTTCCCCAGAATGAAAAACTTAAAGAAACAAGAGTTTAGTGTTCCCCAGTTAGGTACAGTTATACCTAACTGCCTATTTTATAATTTTACCTAATTTAGCTTTCTCCTATTATATGATGAGCCCTATGAGCTTTGAAGGAAAATGACATGCTGGGGCACCCTTTGCAGGGATGACCAGAGTTGAGAGAATCTAGTATAAATTCTTGGAACCAGGGATGCCTGGGTGGCTCAGCGGTTGAGTGTCTGCCCTTGGCTCAGAGCGTGATCCCAAGGTCCTGGGATCAAGTCTCGCATCAGGCTCCCTGTGGGGAGCCTGCTTCTCCCTTTGCCTCTCTCTGTGTGTCTCTCATGAATAAATAAATAAAATATTTATAAAACAAAAATTCTTGGGGAAAAAAAAAGAAAAATTCTTGGAATCAGTAGACGAAGAGGGGACTCCAGGAAAAAAAAAACAAAACTCATATATACTATACACACACACACACACACACACACACACGTGTGTATGTGTGTATTTTTTATTCTGGTTTTCTCTTACTAAGGGATCAGAAAAAAAAAAATGTATTTTACCGGGGCCAGAATCCATACTTGATAGCCCTGAGTATCAAAAGTGCTTTTCAAGCTCCTATTTGATATAGAATACAAACCTATAATCATGAAAAAAATCATAAAAGAAGTACAAAATAAAAATTTTGTTTTGGAAGGAACACAGAATTTGGAGTTAGAGTATCAAGGTGTGAAAAGGAAGATAGCTTTGTATGTAAAGGATACAGGGAAAGATCTCCGATATCCCTCTGTGGGGACTGAGAATGGGGTAAGCCAAGGGACAGAGTATGAAGAAATCTCTTTTTGTTTTCTTTAAATACTATGGAATTATTAGAAATTTTCATAACATGAATGTTTTCAATATTACTTGTATAAACACAGCAACACAAAGATCTCTTTTGAGCTTTGGCTGTCAGTCATTAGCCATGTGATCCCAGAGACAGATCAACTAAGTTGTTGTTCTTGTCATTTTTATCTTTGAAGCTGGCTGGGTCTAGAATAATTTGGTACAGTTGCCGTGTTTTTCAGGTAAAGAAATGGCAAGATTCTTGCTCCAGGCCACATAGCTACTTGCCTAACCATTATGCTCACTTCCTGTGAGAGAAGTCAGGGCTTCCACAAAAAGTCTGGATATAGAAGAAAATAGAAACAGATTCAGGGTCTCTGGAATTTCCTAGTGAAAACTGGGAAATACATCAACTAGTTTTATTTAGGGGAAATCTAAGATTTTATGGGAAGGTAAATAAAAATAAAAGTTAGTTTACCCTGTAATAAACCCATGTATGGCATGGATGAAAGATTATGTTTTTAAATGAAGTTATGTTTCTAAAGAAGAAAGCAGATCTTATATGTGCTAAATACAGCCTGCCATGGTTTTCAAGAATAATGCTTTTGGAAACCTTTTTTTCTACGTAAGTTAGTGGGAGAGGGCAGATGGAGACATAGGAAGTTCTAGCTTGTGCCAAAAGCACTAAGCAAATGTAAGGAGCTAATAGCAAGTATAAAAATATTATGAACTTGTTAACTATATGACATATATGACATATATAAGAGTAGACCAGAAAGATAACTTGGCCTGAGCTTCTAATTTTCTGATTTGGAAGCATTAAAACTTAGCATTCATCAAGTTTAGGAAATTTCGTGGATTTGCCCTGAGAACCTTTGCACTAACTACAGCAACACTAGTTCTCATTTCTGTAACTTATCCATACTTGTTATCTCCATGAATTCATTCAATAAGTATCCAGTGCTTACTATGTGCTAGGCCCATTTTAGGTCCTGGAGAGGCAAAGTAGACTATGACGGGCAAGGTCCTTGCCCTCAAGGAGCTTAGAGTCTAAAGGGGAGCCTTTAGAAAATGAGGAAGAGACATCAACACACAGACAAACAAGAAGGGAGAAGCCTAAGGAAAAACAAACCAGAGAAGAGGGTGAGCAGTGCCAGCAGGAGTGGTTACAGTTTTTTTTTTTTTTTTTTTTTTTTTTTTTTTAAGATTTTACTTATTTATTCTTGAGAGAGAGAGAGAGAGAGAGTGTGTGTGTGTGTGTGTGTGTGTGTGTAACAGGCTCCATGAAGGAAGCCCGATGTGGGACTTGACCCCAGGACTCCAGGATCATGCCCGGGGCAGAAGGCAGGCGCTAAACCCCTGAGCCACCCAGGGATCCCCCTACAGTTTTAAATAGGAAGTTCAGGAGAGGCCTCCCTGAGCTGGAGCTGAACAGAGAGACCTGAAGACAGTGAGCAGCATGCATGCTGGGAACCTCGGGGGTAGAGTACTCCAGGCGGAGGGAAGGAGAGGCCTGAGCTCAGGAACATGGCTGTTGTGTCTTGCAGTTAGAAAATTCATGCTTCAGGGGGTGCCTGGGGGGCTCAGTCGGTTGGGAGTTTGCCTTTGGTTCAGGTCATGATCCCAGGGTCCTGGGATGGAGCCCCATGTTCGTCAGGTTCCCTGCTCAGCGAGGAATCTATTTCTCCCCCTCCCTCTGCCTGTCGCTTGGCTTACTTGTGTGCGCACACTCCTTCTCTCTGTCAAATAAATAAATAAATAATCTTAAAAAAAAAGAAAACTTGTGCTTCAGAATGGATGAATGTTTCATTGACTTTCACCTGGTATATTTTGTAAAGTGTTGCAGAGTTGAGAGTTTTTGCCTCACCACATCAGCCAAAAGTGCATTTGCCTCATGGCTTCCCTTGTCATTCCCTGTGGGAGGAATGCTTAGGCCCGTCGGTTAGGATCCCGTGATCTAAATTCTGACATTGTCCATAGCATTACAGTTCAGGGGTTCACTGGTGTGCTGCTCAGCGCAGATTCCTTCAATTCATTGGCTAATGGTATTTTAAAATTGTATTTGCAATTGTAATGAGTCAAGAAGAGTGAAGATACTGATGGAAAAAAGAACAAGGTGGGAGAAGTTGCTCTACTGGGTTAGCAAGATTTATAAACCTTCAGTAATTAAGCTGAATGTGGTTATTAGCACAAGAATAGATAAGGAGACAGAATACAGAAACCAGAAAATCCACATACACATAACTCATAAATACTTGAGTTTTTGCAAAGGTGATATTACAGAGTTTTTTAGGAAATGATGTGGGACATTTAGATATGAGTATTTGGGGGAAAACTGAAACTTGATACCTCCCTCATTTCATATGCTTCTTTTGTCTTAGCGCTTTATTTTTTTTTTTTAAAGATTATTTATCTATTTATTCATGAGAGACACACACACACAGGCAGAGACACAGGCAGAGGGAGAAGCAGGCTCCATGCAGGGAGCCCCATGTGGGACTCGATCCTGGGATCATGCCCCGAGCTGAAGGCAGGCGCTCAACTGCTGAGCCACTCAGGCATCCTGTGCTTTATTTATTTATTTATTTTTAAAAGATGTTATTTGAGAGAGTGATAGAGAAGGGGAGGGCACGAGCACGGGGCAGGGCCAGAGGGGGAGGCAGGGGCAGACTCCCCACTGAGCAGGGAGCCTGATGCGGGGCTTGATCCCAGGACTCCAGAACCACGACCCGAGCCAAAGGCAGACACTTAGCCACCTGAACTATGCAGGTGCCCTCATCTTAGCACTTTAAATGCATTGTACCATCATCTCAACTGCTGAGACTTCTGCTTGCTGTCTCATTGTTTCCTCTATCTGCCTTCTATCTCTCTCTGAAATCTCTCTGTAGTGGTAGAGTCCCAGGCCCCAGGGACTTCCTTCAAATCCAGTGGATGTTCCCTACTCCAATTTGTCCTATGGAGTTAAGGAAACTCTTCCAGAAAAGCAGTGCTTTTGTTTAACTTTTAGATAATTAAACAATTTCATTACATACAATAACAATATTTAAACTTTAAATCATGGTTCTTTGTTAGTAAAAGAAGGATAAAAGTGAAACAATTCTTAGGAATTTAATGAATTCATATCTTACTGAGTCTTCTTAAATATTTCTAAGTGTTTCTAATCTATTAGCTATTTGATATGCTAGCAGTTTCTACTAAAGGTTAAGCTGTGGCAAATCAAAAGAAGCTCATAAAGAAAGCCTTGTCAGACTTCACAGTTCCCATGAGCTTGCTCACAAAGAACACTTTCCCTTCATGCAGTTTTGTCTTGTGTATAAAGGGAAAGCTGCCTGCCAAGGAGCCTAAGGAGGTTGGCTGAATGCTGTCCTAATGGTAAAATGTTTGTCCAGAAAATCATTACTGGCTTCTTTCAGATCAATCTTTTTTTTCCTTAAATTTTTTTATTATTAGGTTTCCATTGGAGAAGATTAAGTTGCCACAGGGCAACAAGACGTGCTCCCTACCAGGTTGAAAATGAAGGAAATGTTAGAGCTAAACACACAATAGATGAGATCTGAGATGGATGGAGTCTCCTTAGAGAGACAGAAGAGCAGTCCTCAGGCCAGAATGAGACTGAATTGTCCCCATATCAAAAAGAAAGAGGATGTGACAGAAGGAAGAGAGTGTGTAGTCCGCTGTGTAACTTGGGAAAAATCAGGCCAAATTACATTTATAGCTGGGGCAGGGCGGCGCAGGGGGAGGGGGCTCCCTTTGAGAGCTCTGATCTCTTCAGCGTGGCTGGCCCTCATGCTCACAGTGGGTTGATCAGAAATTGCTCTGTGCTACCAGGCAACTCTTCACTGAAATTGCTGTCTGTGTGCAGCCAGTAGGGGAGGAATGTTCAGGTCATACTTACATGAGCATTCTGGTTTATAGGATTGTTAGTTCAGTATAAAATAATGAATTGGCTTTTTGGCTTAAACTTTAACTTCTTATGCATTAGATGATCACAGGACAGCCTCCCTGGGCACTAAACATGGCAACAGGACACTGAAAAAGTTGAGTTTCTGGGTGAGGAAGGTTGAAGGCCAGACCGTTCACATGATAATTCTCCTGTTTGAGTCCGTGCGTTAGGCATGTCTGTGCACCGTGGTGTACAAGGACACGTGCCACCACTACCCCTCCCCTTGCCGCAGACACCTGACCACGTCCTTCCTCTGAGCCACCTGTACACACGTTAGTGCCAGCAGTGCTTGGCTCCTGTGTTTGTTGGTAGGTCTTTTCCTTTCCCTAGACCATAAGAGCCCCCGAAAGTAGCACCCTTGTGTGTGTCCATCACAACAAGCACGGTGAGGCCATAGTAGACTCTGAACTGTTTGATCTTTGTGTGCATCTTGTTTGAAACTAGCAATGCGGGATCCCTGGGTGGCGCAGCGGTTTAGCGCCTGCCTTTGGCCCAGGGCGCGATCCTGGAGACCCGGGATTGAATCCCACGTCGGGCTCCCGGTGCATGGAGCCTGCTTCTCCCTCTGCCTGTGTCTCTGCCTCTCTCTCTCTCTCTGTGACTATCATAAATAAATAAAAAAAAATTAAAAAAAAAAAAGAAACTAGCAATGCTTGTAAATATGCTACTCGATGTTACTAAGGCCTGCCTCTGCAGACTTACGGGGGAAAGCTGTGCTAGATAGGCATTTTAATGCAGCTAGTGCAGTAAAAAAAAATCCCATTTTGAAATAATGTCTTACATGAAGGATTGGCGTTACTAAATAGAAATATCACTAAAGAAGATGAATGGTGGCTTTACACTTTGAATGTTCTATAAGAGGTTTTATGTATCCTGATCCAGTCATAAAAAAGAAACCAACTATTTCATCACCTTAAAGAGAATAGAATCGTTGTATATGTCTTTATTCTTTGTGGCACTTGGCAATACCCTAATCTCAAGGACTCTCTCCTCTGTGGGGGGTGTAACTGAGGAGCTCTGAACCCACCACCCTTCCCGCTGGCTGGGAGCAGCCTGGGACAGGGCACAGTGGGACCCCAGACACACTTAACTCCTGTGAGACTGGCAACTCTTCTGACAAGTGACTTTGGCTGGGGATGTTGTCAACTTGACCACAGCTTTCTGAAACTGCTCTGCAGTTGGAGATTAGCCTGTGCAACCCTCCTTCCTTCCCTCTCTCCATCTCGGGTTGCAGACCTGCTCTGTGAGCTGACAGTCCTTCCTGCCTCTTCCAGCTGTTGCCCCCTTTCCCTCACAGATGTTTCCCCAAACAAATGCCTCAGTGTCTACTTCCACCATCAGGTCCTGTTTTTTGGTGGACACGAACTAATGCGACAGTGTAGTTCAGCCTTCCAGGACTCCTGGAGCCTACTTCTGTCCATTACTGGGAGAGGAGGCTTGAATCCATCAACAGAAATTGTGTATTTTTTCTCATTTCAGTTCTGTGCCTTTCTGCTTTGTATATATATTTTTTCTTTTTAAAATATTTTATTTATTCATTAGAGACACACAGAAAGAGAGAGAGGCAGAGACACAGGCAGAGGGAGAAGCAGGCCCCATGCAGGGAGCCTGATGTGGGACTTGATCTCAGGACCCTGGGATCATGCCCCGGGCTGAAGGCCCGTGCTAAACTGCTGAGCCACCCAGGGATCGCTTCTGCTTTATATATCTTTTTAAATTGTAAAATATATAGAACATAAAATTTACCATTTTTCCATTTTTTCATGTATGGTTCAGTGGTATTAAATATGTTCATATTGTTGTATTGTTTCATGCATTTTATTATTATTTTTTTTTAGAGAGAGGGAGAGGGAGTGAAAGAATCCTAAGCAGGCTCCACACCTAGCACCTGATGCAGGGCTCAGTCTCTTGACTCTGAGATCATGACCTGAGCCAAAATCAGAGTCAGATGCTTAACTGACTGAGCCACCCAGGCGCCCCCCTCCTCCCTCCCTCCCTCCCTCCCTCCCTCCCTCCCTTCCTTCCTTCCTTCCTTCCTTCCTTCCTTCCTTCCTTCCTTCCTTCCAGAGTGTGTTTCATGCATTTTAAAATTCTATTATTAGGTACTTATAGATCCTTTTATCACTATAAAATGTCTTATCTCTGGTAATATTCTTTCTCTACTTTGGTGTCAATGTAGATTCTCCTACTTTCTTATAATCACAGTTTTCATGTTAATATCTTTTCCATTCTTACCTTTAGTTTATCTGTGCCTTTATATCTAAAGTGCATTTTTTGAAGATAACCTAAGGTCAGGTATGTTTTACTCAGTTTGACAATCTCTACCTTTTTTTTTTTTTTTTTTAAGTAAACTATAACCAGTATGGGGCTTGAACTTGTGACCCCAAGATCAAGAGTTGCGTGCTCTACTGACTGAGCCAGCCAGGCACCCCGACAATCTCTACCTTCTGTTTGGTATATTAAGGCCATTTGTTTTGAATGTAGTTACTGATGTGGCTGGGTTTAAGTCACAGTTTCTCAGCATGACGCAGTTGACATTTTGGTTAGGAGATGCTGTCCTGTGTATTGTAGGATGTTGAACAGCACCCCTGCTTTCTACCTACTAGATGGCAATAGTATCAGCCAAGTTGCAACAACCTCCAGATAATTGTCAGATGTCCTGGGCAGGGTGGGGTATAAAATCATCCCTGTTTGAGAACCATTAGTTAAGCCTACCATCTTGGTAAGTGTTTTTTACTTACTCCACCTATTCTTTACATCTTGTTTTTTTTTTTTTTCTTTTACTACAGTCTTTTGGACTAATTATTTTTTCATATTTTTATTTTATGTCCCATATGGCGTTTAGGCCCTACCTGTTTTATTTTTCTGTAGTTTTTCTACAATTTACAACATGTGTCCTTTAACTTATCTCCATCTACCCTCAAGTAATAGTATATCACTTTACAAATGATATAAGAACTATACAACAGGGGCAGCCCCGGTGGCCCGGCGGTTTAGCACCGCCTTCAGCCTGGGGTGTGATCCTAGAGACCCAGGATCGAGTCCCACGTTGGGCTCCTTGTGTGGAGCCTGCTTCTCCCTTTGCCTGTGTCTCTGCCTCTCTCTCTCTCTGTATCGGTCATGAATAAATAAATAAAATCTTAAAAAAAAAAAGAACTGTACAACAATTTATTTTCCTTTCAGATTTTTTTGTTGCTGGCATATAGAAATACAACTGATTTATGTATATTTCACTTATATCCTGTTTTATAGATTTCTTGGGGCTCTCTACATAGGTAATCACTTCTCCCTGTGAAGAAAGCTTTTTACTGGGATCCCTGAGTGGTGCAGCGGTTTAGCGCCTGCCTTTGGCCCAGGGCGCAATCCTGGAGACCTGGGATCAAATCCCACGTCGGGCTCCCGGTGCATGGAGCCTGCTTCTCCCTCTGCCTATATGTCTCTGCCTCTCTCTCTGTGTGACTATCATAAATAAATAAAAATTAAAAAAAAAAAAAGAAAGCTTTTTACTTCATCTTTTCCAATGTGTTCACCTTTCAATTTTCTACTTGATTTACTGCGCTGGCTAGGACCTCCAGGATAATATCCACCATGAGAATGGACATCTCTGCTTTGGCGTGTACACTCACTTGCTTCAGATTCCTATGGATGCTTTCTATTTCTATTTATTTGTGTTTCTAGTTTTCTGAGAGTTTCTATCATGAATTAATATTGAAGTTTCTTAAATACTTATTCTAAATCTGTTGAAGTGGTAACATGATTTTCTTCTTTATTCTTATTTATTCTGTTAATATGGCATATGTATTGAGTTTAATTATTAATCTAACTGCATTACTTCTAAACTCCACTCTGTCATGATGTAGTGTCCTTTTAAAAAATCTTATATATTCATTTTAGTAATATTTTATTATGGTCTTTTGTATCTATATTCATGAGAGGTGTTGGTCTATAGTTTTCTTATGATGTCTCTGTTCTTTCTCATCATACATGTAAGTGTCTTGTATTCTTGATTTTTTTTGTTTGAATGTCTCTGTCTCTAAGTTGTTTAGACAGGCATATATGCAAAGCTAACAGTTTTTCTCTCAGCATTTTTTTTTTTAAGATGTTATTTATTTTATTCATGATAGACACACAGAGAGAGAGAGAGAGCCAGAGGCACAGACAGAGTGAGAAGCAGGCTCCATGCAAGGAGCCTGACGTGGGACTCGATCCGCAGACTCCAGGATCAGGCCCTGGGCCGAAGGCAGACACTAAACCACTGAGCCACCCAGGGATCCCCTCTCTCAGCATTTTGAAGATGATTTTCCATTGTCTTCTGGACTTTATTGTTTCTGTTGAGAAGTATTGTTTCGTTGAAATTTTTATTTTATTTTATTTTCAAGATTTTATTTATTTATTCATGAGAGAGAGAGAGGCAGAGACACAGGCAGAGGGAGAGGCAGGCTCCATGCAGGGAGCCCGCTGTGGAACTCGATCCCAGGTCTCCAGGATCAGGCCCCGAGCTGCAGGCAGCGCTAAACCACTGAGCCACACAGGGATCCCCAGTGTTGAAGATTTCATGTAATCTCTACCCAACGTGGGGCTCAAATTCACAACCCTGAGATCAAGAGTCACACACTCTGCCAACTAAGCCAGCCAGGTGCCCCAAGAAATTTGGTTATTAATAATTATTCATATCTGGTCATTTACCATTTTATCTAACATATTAATATCTTCTCATGGTCTTTGAGGTTTTACTGTTTCATGACATATTGTGTATATGTGTATTTATTTTCATTAATCTTTTTTCAAGGCTTATACTCCTGAGGAGATGAGTGTTTCATCAGTTCTGGGCAACTTCTAGGCCTTATCTCTGAAGATATTGCCTTCTGTTTTTCTGCTTTTCTTCTAGTTGTCCCAATTAGATATAGATTGGACCTTCATCCTCTGTCCTCTAGGATTCTGCTCTTTCATATCTTTATCTTTTCCTCTATCTTTGTTGTACTGATCTATCATCTAGTTTAATAATTTTCTTTCAGGCTCTTGGTGGCTCAGTGGTTAAGCATCTGCCTTTGGCTCAGGTCGTGATCCCAAGTTCCTTAGATTGAGTCCCGCATTGGGCTCCCCACAGGGAGCCTGTTTCTCCCTCTGCCTATGTCTCTGTCTTTCTCTCTGTGTCTCCCATGAATAAATAAAATCTTAAAAACATTTTTTTTCTTTTAGCTGTGACTAATCTGGTATTTAATCACCACTAAGATTTTAAATTCTTTTGACTCTTTTTCATTTCTATTTCTGATAGTGGCTTACTATTTTTTAATTTCCTTTTATATCTTTTAATAATTTTAAGCATATTTCTTTTATGTTTGGGTCTCTTTGATCTAAATGCAATACTTGGATGGGGGCAACGGGCTGTCCAATTCTATTATTGTTTTTTTTTTTAGTTTATTCTTCTTCATGAGCCCTTTTTCCCTATAGTCTCTAATTGGGAGCTCCATGGCTGGTCCTAATATGTGTGAATGCTGAGGAACCTGGGTCAAGACTGTGTCCCACAGATAGGGTTTTTTTCTTTTTTTCTTTTTTCTTTCTTTTTTTTTCCCCATAGATAGGGTTTATACTCACTCTGCTGGGCCCCTTAGAGTGCTGTTAACACAGAAGCACTTCAGATCAACTGCCTGGCATGGAGTTCATTTTGAGTAGAAAGAGAAAAGACATTCAAACTCTGATGCTGAATAGGGCAGGCTTAGGATGACAGATTCTTGGGTGGCCCCGGTAGCTCAGCGGTTTAGCGCCGCCTTCAGCCCATTCTCAATTCCAGTGGTCCTGGAGACTCGGAATTGAGTCCCATGTTGGGCTCCCTGTGTGGAGCCTGCTTCTCCCTCCGCTTGTGTCTCTGCCTCTCTCTGTGTGTGTCTCTCATGAATAAATAAATAAGTAAATCTTTAAAAAAAAAAAAAAAAGATTCTTGGGGAACATTATTTTTTATTCACTCCAGTTGATGTTTGAAAGAAGACAGAGTTCCTTGTCTACTCTGTTTGCCAGCAAATTGATTTTTCCCTAGTTTATACTTTCACTCAGGGTTAGATTTTCAGGGGTTCTACAGAGACTTTGCAGCAGGTATCAGTTCAGCTTCCCATCTCATCTGGCCTGAAGCCTCGTTCTCATTAGCTCTGCTCAGCTTAGGAAACCAAGGCTCCTGGTAGTGACCAGATAGGCCTGGGGTGTCCCATAGCTTCAGGTTTGGCTTCTTGTTTGACAATATTCTCTTTGGGTTTGCCCAAAACTTCCTGGAGATTAGCTATGCATTTAAAAGGATGTTTTATGGGGGCACTTGGGTGGCTCAGTCAGTTAAGCATCTGACTCTTGGTTTTGGCTCATGTCATGATCTTGGGGTTGTGAGATCGAGCCCCATGTCAGGGAGCCCCATGTCAGTGTGGAGTCTGGTTGGGATTTTCTTTCTCTTTCTCTCTCTGACCTTCCCCCCACTCACTTGTGTTCTCTCTCTCTCAGATAAATAAAATCTTTTTTTTTTTTTTTTAAGAAGGATATCTTATGTATCTTACTCAGCAGTTCTAGGTGTTCAGAAAGGAACATTTTCCAAAATAGCCAGACTTATACTGTGGGAATATGTGGCCTCATATTTTGTTTCTATTGGAAGCTAAGTATTGATAATCTGATTCTTGGGACATTTTGGTTCTTAAGTCAAGAACCATAACATTTATTAATGATCATAATAAATAATATTAACTTAAAATATTGATCTAGTAAAAAGCTTATGTACAAGCACTGCACATGGATATTCAGGCTTTCAGCCCATCTGAGTGATGATTTGTATTTTGAAACCATATCTTCAGAAAAATTACACAACCATTTTGAATTTGTGTTATTATATAGCAAGATCTCCAATAAGAGATTTTTGATTCCTGATGTGGTGGCAAATTTTATAATTACGAATTCCCAGGATGCTGTTATCTTCAATATCCTGCTGCCATGTCAAGACTACCTGTGTCTAAGACATGTACTATCACTGCCTTTCCTCGGAGCAGCACCAGTGGATTCTGCTCAAGGACCTATCACTTGTGTTTCCCACTCCACAGATGATAAAGTTCTTTTATTCTCGTTCTTCTCCCAAGCCTGCCAAGCCTTCCATCTATCTACAGGGCCTGTGGATTCACCCTCAGAGGGTGCATAGAACAGCAGGGCAGGACAGGGCCTCTGGAGAGAGCCATACTTGGGTGTGAATCCTAACTCTTGACTCCTCCAGCCATGTGTCCTTAGACAAACCACTTCACCTTTGTAAAATGAGGACACCCCAGCACCTACCTTCATGGTTGTTTGAGGAATCAAGGAAATAATGCATGTGAAGTGCTTAACAAGTTGTCTGGGGACAAGGGGCACTCAGTAAAGGGAGTTGCTGTGCTCCTTGCCTCGTCATCATGCTGTCATCATGCCAACCAGGTCTTGACAGACTTTTCCTTCTCCATCAGGGTTTACTGCCTTTGTGCTCATTCAGTTTGCTGCTTCTCTGGTCTAGGCCCATACTAGCTCCAGCCTGAACTGCCACAGAAGCTCCTGGCTGTGGGAAGACCTCCTTCTTCTGTGCTGCACCTGATTGGGCTTATCAGAAATACCTCTGATGGATACACAGGAAAAGTCAGGAATCTTTCAGGGCTCCCCCTTTGCCTTCCTGTAGCTTAAGATCCAAATCCTTTACCTTCCATCACGATCTCTCACCAGATATATTTATAGCCCATGAGAATACCCTGAAAGCTGTAATGTACCAGATGAAAGTGAGTGCAGTCATCACCACCCCCGCTGGCTGTAGGCGGCTTTTCATGTGCGTGGCTCTCTGCCACAGCTCAGCTTTAAGAGGGCGGGACTGCGACCTACTTTAGTTTATATCACCATAGCAGCTGACTCAGTATCCTGAATGTGGAGGGTATGCTTCTACACTTGACAGATTGATTACCATCTAAATTACTGCATCAAAATGTAGGGATCACAGTAGTTTATTGGAGATTTGCTATATGTCTTAGCAAGGTCAAATGGTTGTGTAATTTTTCTGAATGAATGGTTTCACTTAATGGGCTGGAAGCCTGAATATCTGTGTGCAATGCTTGTGCATGTGCTTTTCCTTTTTTTTTAAGATTTTATTTTTTTGAGAGAGAGCGAGCGGGGGAGAGAGAGAGAGGGAGAATGAGCGAATAAGCAGGGGGCCGGGAGAGGAAGAAGCAGGCTCCCTGCTCTCAACTCATAGCTGATCCCAGGACCCGAGATCATGACCCAAACTGCAAACACACGCCTAACTGACTAAGCCACCCAAGTGCCCCCTGTACATGTGCTTTTTTTTTTTAATAAACCAATGTATTAAGCCTGAGTTAGTGTTTAGAATTTAATTTGATTACTGATCTAAGAAGGAATCCATTTGCAAAGTGCTTTCAGATGAGCTTGATCCTCCCTGCAAGCCTGTGTGGCAGGCACACGTGGACTACAGTAATTAAATGGCTTGTCCACATTGAGAGAGAAGAAAGCAGAGCGTGGACCTGGGATAGCTCTTCTTACTCCAGACTCCTGTTCTGGGGGAAGGAAATACCTCTCCAAGCTCTTTAGTACTCTCAATAAGAGCTCAGAATATTTACACTTGATTTTTTTTTTAAAATATTTACACTTGATTGATCAGCATTTCCCGAGTTAGAAATGTGTTATTTTGTCATTTCAAAGATTAAAGACCTACAAAGAAAAAGGAGGGTTCTAACAGATGTAATTATTTTTCTGTATGTATACATTTTCAACCAGGACTCTGTAGAGGCTGCAGCCTGATGAAGCTTCCACCTCCATGGGTAATGGTTACATTTTGGAAGCTAGCCTGATTACAGGTCCATTTGTCGTGGATGTTTGTTCTTTTAGGGGAAAACAGAACCCATCACAGTGGTGAAGCTGCTGAGCTGCTTTGATGACCTAGTGGCTGCAGGCACCGCCTCTGGGAGGGTTGCTGTCTTTCAGCTTGTATCCTCGCTGCCAGGGAGAAATAAACAAGTAAGTACTAGTTGCTTTGGCATTTCTTAACTTCTTGGCATATTCTTCCTGGATTTTCAAATGAGAAATCCTTATATGCCTGGAAAATACATGCTCAGAAAAAGCTTCACCCTGTGCTCTTTATAAACCAGATAACATTTCTGTTCTTGGTAGGACACTTGGCAGAAAGCACATTTGGACAATTTAGATTTTGCCTAATTTTCTCTGGCTGTCCTTTGTTAGTTTTAAAGATAAATAGCCTGGGATCCCTGGGTGGTGCAGTGGTTTGGCGCCTGCCTTTGGCCCAGGGCGCGATCC
The DNA here is from genome assembly GCF_003254725.2 of Canis lupus dingo. Taxonomy (NCBI): domain Eukaryota; kingdom Metazoa; phylum Chordata; class Mammalia; order Carnivora; family Canidae; genus Canis; species Canis lupus. Next base: position 70,532,883 of record NC_064250.1, read on the forward strand.
TGGAGACCCGGGATCGAATCCCACATCAGGCTCCTGGTGCGTGGAGCCTGCTTCTGCCTGTGTCTCTGCCTCTCTCTCTCTCCCTCTGTGATTATCATAAATAAATAAAAATTAAAAAAAAAAAACAAAAATTTAAAGATAAATAGCCAGAGGGAACCTTCTAGCATTTTGCCTAGGAAACAAGGTTGGGAAAACAAGCTCCTCCATGAGTAGGAAGGATTGTGTACCCCCTTGCCCACAGAGCCCCGTCTCACAGTGTCCACCCTTTCTTTCCTTGTGCGCATGTTTACCATTTATTCCCAGCTTCGGAGATTTGATGTCACCGGTATTCACAAAAATAGCATAACCGCTCTGGCTTGGAGCCCCAATGGAATGAAATTGTTCTCTGGAGATGACAAAGGGAAAATTGTCTATTCTTCTCTGGATCTAGACCAGGTAAGATTATTTCCAGAAATATTTTGGCCTTCTTTATTTGGAGAAATTATATCCATAATTACATTTTAGTCAGTCCTTTTGTATTCTCAATCATTGTCCCTTTATAATCTCATTATTTGTAACATTTTCCCTCAAGGACTTCTCTAACGTTTTCTAAGCTTCTACTTCGGTGACTAAAGGGTTGGCAACTCTTGTTTGCACTGGCCCCTTCCTTCACAGTGTTCATTCTCCTGCTGTCTCCTGCTGCCCCTTCAAACATAAGCCATTGTCACTCCTCTCCTTGAAGGGTTTGTAGGAGCCATGTGAAGCCTTTCATAATCATAACTGGGGACAGAGGGCGGCCCTAGTGGCTCAGCAGTTTAGCACCATCTTCAGCCCAGGGTGGGATCCTGGAGACCCAGGATCGAGTCCCATGTCAGGCTTCCTGCATGGAGCCTGCTTCTCCCTCTGCCTGTGTCTCTGCCCCCCCCCCCCCTCTCTCTCTATGTCTCTCATGAATAAATAAATAAAATCTTAAAAAAAAACAAACAAAACTGTGAACAGAGTTCAGTGCTTTCAGGGGGTGGAGAGCTTGCCCTGTGGGAGGGAGTGGGCAGAGAAGGTTTGGTGGCACCCCAGTACCCTAAGCTATGGGTGCTCATTCCCCATCAGTAGATGAAGAACCCAAGGCTCAGTGGCCCAGTCACTAGCCGGGTCATAAGGAAACACCACAAGCAGAGCTCAACTTCAGGCCGAGGTTCTGCCCCAAAGCCCATGCCTTTTCCACTTCACGTGTGGCTCTGTGTGAGCTTGTGCTTCATTTGATCATATCTGCCCAGCTGGACTGAACACCTTAGTGGCATGAGCCTTTCATTTTCTTATTTGTAGCCTTCATTCCTCATGGATAGTAGGAACTCAGCAATTACCAGCCAAATGGCTTTTAGTCCCTCCAATCCACGACTGGACTATTGCAAGTTAGCTCTAGCACTAGTTCTCAAGGCTTTTGGTTTTCAGGACCCCTCTACACTCTTAAAAGGAGGACCCCATGGAGCTTCTGTTTGTATAGGTTATATATAAGTGCGCCATTTTGGAAATTAAAATGGAGAAATTTAAATTTAATATTTATTAATGGTGTTTTGAAATAATAAAACTGTTATTAGTAACAGTTAAAGTAACATTTTTATGAAAGTAACTATTTTCAAAACAAGTGAAAAGGACATTGCTTTACATTTTTACAAATTTCTTTAATGGCTGGCTTGATGGAGGATGGCTGCATGTTGCATAAACTGATACATTGTTTTGGTTGGAGTATGTAAAGAAGATCTGGCCTCTCACAGACCTGTAGTTGGAAATGGGGCAAATACTGTAATAGCCTTTTTAGAGAATTGTGGGTATTCTTCATTAATCTTATCCCCCAACTGGCGGATGGTGTTTTTTTATTTTTAAAGGTGAGTGGTAACTGGGAAGCTGAAACCATATGGATGGATTTTTTTTTTTGTATTGTTACAGTAAAATCCAGTGGCCTGTCTTGCACTTTGAATGACTCCTTGATCCATGCATGATTTCATGTGTTGATCACTTGGAAAACACTGATCTGCAGATCTTTTCAAATGTTGACACATTTAATTATATAATATCAAAGAACGCATCTTTGTTAATTTTTAATATCACCATCATTCTGATCAGAAAAGTCTTTAGCTACTGAGAGTTCCCCAAATTCACAGGAATTGATACAAGTTTTCAATTTGAATCCTCATTGGAAAACTTGAAATTTATTTACTTATTCTTTCTTTCTTTCTTTCTTTCTTTCTTTCTTTCTTTCTTTCTTTCTTTCTTTCTTATTTATTTATTTATGAGAGACACAGAGAGAAGATTTTATTTATTTATTCATGAGAGACACAGAGAGAAGGCAGAGACACAGGCAGAGGGAGAAGCAAGTTCCCTGCAGGGAACCCGATGTGGGATTCAGTCCCAGAACTCCAGAATCACGCCCTGAGCCAAAGGCAGACGCTCAACTGCTGAGCCACCCAGGCATCCCAAAAACTTGAAATTTATTATCAGCAACAAACACTAATACTTGTTTTCACTGAAGTGGCAAGGTCACTTTGTTCCATCTGAGAAAATGTCTGCCAAATACCCATGCTTTATAATTATAGTATGTCAAGTAAAAATGGTATTTTGTCAGGGGGAAAAAAGCAGCTGGTTGAGCTCATAGCTCTAATGGTCAAACAAGTGCTTTTCCTTGAGAGACCCAGAGTACCTCAGTATGCAGCAGAAGAACCATGTGCATGTCCCATTTTATCACAGAAAATTCAAAACTGTGTGTACCCAAGAGCCAGGATTTAATTAAATTGAGATTTTTCTGCATCAGAGACAGTCTTCATTGAAACACACGTTTTTGCCGTGAGTGTGTGATGGTAGAGGGCACCATGATGATTATTGGGGTTCAATGCATTGCTCTGTCCACTGTGGCTTTTGTGTCAGTGCAAATGTCAGCTCAGTGAAAAGGCAGATGCAACCTGGTATTATAATGAAAATACATTTGGCCTTGCAGACTCTTTGGAAAAGACTGCAGACCATAGTTTGAGAACTGCTGTTCTGCAGGAAAGCATTGAGGTTATCAGGAGTCCCTGTGTTATATGTACCTTTCTTCTACTCAGGCCTGCGGGCAGCACCAGGAGAGCACTGCTTGTGAGTCCGCATTTCAGGAAGTGGAGAGAAAGCCGTGTGCAGAAAACAGTGTCCTTATTAGCATGCTGATAACTTTTTCCTCAGCTTTATTGAGGTTCTGATAGGTTTTTTAAAAGATACAAGTACAAAGAGATTTGCAAAAAAAAAAAAAAGATATGGGAGGATGAGTGTTTTTGCAAAATTCATACAATAAATTTAGTTCATTATAAGCTAAGTCAAAAACTGAAAAGCTAGAGTTTACGTAACTACAAATGTGGGAGGGAAATCTGTTTTAAAAGTACTTGGTGTTTGAGGGTAATGAGAATTTATTTTCATTGTGTTGGTGGTTGTATAACTGTGTGCCTTTGTCAAAATCCATAGATGTGTATACCTAAAAAGCGTGAATTTTACTGTATGTAGATTTTACCAGTGAATCTGATTGCTGCCCTACAACTGCCAAAAGTCTGTGACAGTACATCAGTATTTCTTAAACAATTAAATTCAGTCAAGGGAAGAGTCACTTGTAGAAGCAGATTTTTGACACCAAGAAATAAGAGTTTGTTTGTGCTAGCAGTAAAATGCCTTCTAGAGTTTACCTTTGTTCTTCAGTATATTTAATACTATTTCAATTCCTTTCTTCTGTTTGTTCTGAGCCTTTCAGTTGGCAAGAATATAATGTCCCCAGAATTGCTTTGAACTCTTTGTGGGGGAAGAGTGTAATGTGACCTCAGGTGATAGTTGTCACAGTAATTTTATAAAAGTCCCATTGTGTTCTATTAGAATAAACAATACAGTGTAACATATTTCTGCTTAGATCTTTGTGGACTCTTCTTCGAACTCTCTACTGAGACATTTTAAGGGAAATTATACAGAATTTTTTAATGTTTCTTGCCAAACTTGATGTAGCCGGAGATAGATGTTAACATTGTTTTCTTGGTAATAAGAACTTTTCGAAATAAGTTCATCACAGTGGGCTGACATTGAATCTGATAAGAATTAACAGCATATGTTTTAAGGTGTAAACTGACCCAAATTCAAATAACAAAAGGATGCTTCCCAGTCATAGAGGAAGGCGGGTTACTTTAACTCCATGTTGAGTTGCGTTTAACTGGACTCTCTCACAGGGTGTCTGTAACTCCCATTTGGTTTTGGAAGAGCCATCCTCAATTGTGCAACTGGATTATAGCCAGAAAGTGCTGCTTGTGTCTACACTACAGAGAAGCCTGCTTTTTTACACAGAAGAAAAGTCTGTCAAGCAAATTGGAACACAACCAAGGAAAAGGTAAAGGTCACAAGTGCCCCAGGGTGGTGATTACAGAGAAGTTTTAAGTTTTTCTAGGTTTCCTGTTTGCCATGTGCAAGCCCTCTGTAGCTCTAAGCCTGGAGTTTCCCAGTGGGTCCCTAACCTGCCCAAGGCACCTTGTCCTAGCATCAGACAGGAGGAGTGTGTCCCTCTTGTACTACTGCAGGAAGCTGCAGACATGGCCTCTCTGCCTTGAGTGCCAGGATGTGGTCTGCTTGGGTCCACTCCTGTGTGGGCACCCCCCACCACAGCCCCAGTGAAGGATCGGGGACCCCTCTGCACTGTGTGGGCTGTGCCAGGCTTGGGGATAGCTAGCACACAAGGCAGATGGGAGCCTACCATTATGGAAACTTAATAAACTCAGCAAAAAAGTTTTTAATAGCTGTGTTACCTGCTATGGAGCAATGTGCAGCATGCTATCAAGCTTCTACCTAGCCTGGGGATGAAGGCATACTTCCTGAGGGAGTGGGTAAGGAAGATGTGGAACTGGCCAAGAGGAGTAGGGAAGGTCTGGAGGGGGAGGCTTCCAGGCTAAGAGATTGTCCCCCCATTTACCTGCTACCTGGAAGGACAGTAAGAGAAGGGATAGGCCAAGTCCAGTTGCCTGCCAGCCGTGTGGGAAGAGGCAGCAGGAGTGCATGGGTGACCTCCCTGCCAGAAACACACTTGTAGAGCTCTGGGGCCCAGTTTATGTGGAGGTTGGGTCAGTGAGGAGGGGCTAGGTAGAGCGATGGGGCCACCCCCCCTCATCCTGAGAAGAGAGGGACAGAGAGCCAAGTGGGGGCAGGAAGAGAGGATGGGTGCCAGCGGCTTATAGGTTGGGCGGCAGGATTTAGAGAAGTCCCTGGTAAAGGGGCACTGTTGCCTACAGAGAATCAGTGGGGCAGGGTGGGTGGGCTGGGGAGTGTGGAGAGCAAGCTGGCAGTGAGAGAGACATGGGTTGGCTGCGCCCACAAGGGAGGGCCTACGGAGCCTGGTGGTGACAGCTGGGCGGGTGACGGATGGCCTGGAGAAGGGGAGGTCAGATGGGCGGAGCATGGCAGCCCTTAGCTATTAAAAGACCTGGTCATGCCTCCCTTTGGTTTCTGTTTTTCGTGCTGAATACCGCCTCAATTCCATCAACAATTTGGCCTTTTTATAGCAGTAATCTCCTTGTTAGCTCCTGGGAAACACAATAGAATTTGTAGCTGGGGCTTAGTGGTTCTACACATCTATATCTTGCTTTTCCCTCTGCCAGTGTCCCCCTAGTCTGATGTTTTGTTCTGACTTTTCATCAGTATCTTACTACATTGTGTGTTTTTAGAAGGATAGTGGAGGATAAAGACAGATACAAAAACCAGGTACTTTTCAGGTGGCTCAGTCAGTAGTCTTTCTCTTAAGACCTGGTCTTCCAACCTCCTGTGTGGAAACCTAAGTAAGTTTCCATGAGCCCCTCCTGGTGCACATGTCTACTCTGGTCTTTTGGACTGTGCCAGCACTGTTCCAGGCTGCAGACACAAACAAATGTGTCCCCCTTCTCCCAGGTAAATATATTCCACTGAGCCTTAGAGAAGTAGTGATAACAGAGCAAATGGAAAAGTTGTTCACCTCTTTGTCTTAAAGGCTTGTTTTCCTGTTGGGTGCTATTTGAGATTGTGGTTCAGAAAGGGCATCTGCGGAGTCTACCCCCTTGGAAGCAGTGCTTCATTCAACAAGTATTTGGTGCGTGCCTGTGGGGCAGCAGCGTGTAGTGGACAGCAGTGAGCAAGGGGATAGGTCTCTGCCCTGAAGCAGGATAAATGTGTAGGCCTGGGTGCATGCTGTGGAGAAAACAATCAAGGTGAAGCCTTAGGGGTGGGAGTGGCATGCTCTCTTAGAATGGTCTGGAAAGACTTCTGTGGGAATGTGATATTTGAGCTGAAGCCTCAAACATGGGAAGAGCTGATAGAAGAGCATTTTGGTCTCAGGGAACAGCAAATGCAAAGGCCCTGCATTGGGCCAGGGTTTGCAATGTTCAGGTAGCCCAAGGGTCCAGGGTGACATGGAGTGGGTTGGATGCCCTGGTAGAAAATGAGATGGGAAAGAAGGGCCTGAGCCAGCTTAGGGGGAGGGAGCTGGGGGACCATGTGCTGTTGCCGGAGTTATTCTAAGCATAACAACAAACAAACAAAAACAAAAGAAAACATTGAAGTGCTTTAGACAGGAGAACAGCAATATGAGGGACATTTCAGAGCTCACCCTGGTTCTATGTGGAGACTTAATTGGAGACGGACAGGAGGGGCTCAGGGAGAAGGGTACTGCAGGAATCCTGGGAGCAAGCACGGAGGCTGGCTCCTGGTGGTGGCCTCCAGTGAGATGGAGGGAGCCATAATCTGGAGATAGAAAACATGGGGTTGGATAATGGATTGGATATGGGGGCAAGGGGAAGAAAAGAGTAGAAGGTTTCTGTGTTCATGGCTGCAGCAGCTACCTGCAGTGGGCACACTGGGGCCAGCCCAGGTTTGAGGTCTAGACATCCGTTCTCTCTGGGGCATATTAAGCTGGAGGTACCTGTTAGGTAGTAGCCAAGCAGGAGTCACAGTGAGGAGTGACATATACAGGCCTGGAAGTCCTGAGATACAGGCGACCTTGAGACCCTGCCATTGGGTGAGTTTACCTAGGGACATTGAGAAATCCTTACCGAGTCTCTGGTGAGTGCCAGGCACCCTCCTCCATTCTAGGAGACAGCTGTGAACTGAGAAAGTCTCTAATCTCAGGGGCTCACATTTCTGACAGGGGAGAGCAGCATTAAATAAATATGTTCTAGAATGTTCAGTAGTAATAAATCAGGATATGGCCTAGAGAGGAGAGAGCAGGGGACAGAGGTGTGTGCCCTAGATAGGCAGGCAGAGACAGCTCCTCCACAGCAGAGACCAGAGCAGATTCCTGAAGGAAGGGCAGAGGGAACCATGAGAGGGCCTTGGAGAGAAGCTCTTAAGGCAGAAGCAGTACATGTCCCAAGTGTTTGAGTTTTAAAGGAACAATGAGGCCATGTGTGTGTGGAGGAGAAGAGGGGCGAGGACAGGACCCCATCCTGGAGGCTTTGTGGGCCTTGTCGGGGGCAGCTTCATTCTAGCATGTCAGCAGTTGTGAGAGGCTTTAACCAGGTCAGGTCACCCTTGCTGCTTTTTGGAGGGGGCAAGAGTGGCAGCTCAGAGGGGTCAGCCAGGGACTTACACCACGGCAGGGTGGTGGGAATGCTTGGAGGGCAGAGCTGTCAGGTTTGCTGACACGTTGACTCTGGGGTGTGAGAGAAAGAGATTAGTCAGAGGCCGTGGCCTGAGCACTCCGGGGAGTGGTGGTGCAGTGACCTACAGAAGCCTGGGGTGGGCAGGGGATAGAGGATAGAACAGTCTGCTGTGGACAGGAGCAGAGTCTTCCTTCAGTGGAGAGCCGAAGGGACAGGTGCAGCGGGCTCTCTGTTCACGCTCAGCATTTCAGGTCTATGGCACCAACAGATTATATATCACAGTAGAAAACATCCCTTTCAGAGTGTCTGCCTGGTGATGGAACATGCCATTCTTGATCTCAGGGTTGTGAGTTTGAGCTCCCCATTGGGGGTAGAGATTACTTAAAAATAAAATCTTAAAAAAACAAACAAACAAACAGAAATTTACCCACTCCTTTCATATTTATGTGGCTCATAAAGGGAATTAAAGTATTTTTAAAAGTAATTAGTGATTCTTCTGGAAGTCACCTCTACCAAAATTAGTTATGATTTTAGAATCCTGCAGTACCTAGACCTTAAAAGTTGGAGTTTGAGGGCCCATTTCAGAATGACATCAGCTAATGCTGCAGAATCATATTGCATGTGGATGGCTCCAAGCCAGGGGTTTAGGATAATTTGCACCTTGCTCTAGCAAGTTATCCCCAGCTTAGCTAGTCCCCACCCCTCAACCCCGCAGTGACTCAGGCTACATGTTCCAGCAATTCTTTAGAGCTAGCCACCCACCAGGACCCTCTCAGCATGTCCTTCCCCCGAGTGCCCATCCCCTCCTCACCCAGCTAGTAGTAGTCCTGGGTCTAGCCCTCTCCTCCCCATCAGCACACAGCCCTCCAGATTCCTCGGGCAGCCCTTTGAGCCCCATACAGCACCTCCTAGATGCTCTTGCAGTGGTTCATATACACGCTCATTCTGCCCCAGTATATTCTCAGACAGGGCCAGGATCTCATCTTGTTAATCTTTCACGTTGCCCGCAGCACCGCGGTCTCACACAATCCAGGACTCACATGTTAAAGTGAATGCTTTAGTTACCCAGGGTGAACAAATCAAAGTGGAAGTGACAAGAGATTTTTCTAAGAGGACCTATAAATAGAAGGAAAACATTTAACAATTGGATCACCAAACAGAAATTGATTTGACAGGAAGGGCAAGAGGAAGATACCCTGCTAGAATTCCTTGGGATCTATTTAGAGACTCTTACCAGAACAAATCCACCAAACGCAGTAATCAGACACGATGCTGATTATAGAGTTGTCCGTGAATGATCTACAGCATTAGAACCTTCTTGGTTAATCTAACAATCTTCATTTCAATGCTGAATTTGATATTTGATATCCTCCTTGGGCTGTATCCAGAGAGATTCAGTTTCTGTGGAGCCAGAGGGACCTAGGGAGATACTCATGTGCAGAGAAACATCCAGATAATAACTTTATCTGTGTGACTGTGTGGGATGGGCCCTGGAGACAGCCCCTCAGGGGAGCCTGTGTGTTGCTGTGGCAGAGAGGGTGAGGGGAGAGGGACACCTGAGGAGCAGCGGTGACATGAATGGAACTAGAGGTAGATCCCAGCTGGGAGCACCTGTAGCCCTGTGCATGACCAATGAGCAGTTGTGGGGACTTACAATGTCACCAGGAGTGCTTTTGTGCCTTCATAGATTGGGTCTCTTAATCCTCACTTTAACCTTTGGGGCGGGAATGATTACCCCTGGTTTATAGATTAGGAAACTGAGATCCAGAAAGGTTGCATAGCACATAGCAAGTGTCAGGGCTGGAAATTGAGCCCTGCTATCAATGTAGAGTCAGTATACTTTCTTTCTTTTTAGGATTTTATTTATTTATTCATGAGAGACACAGAGAGGGGCAGAGACATAGGCAGAGTGAGAAGCAGGCAGGGAGCCCGACATGGGACTCGATCCCAGAACCCTGGGATCACACCTGAGCTGAAGACAAACACTCAACCTCTGAGCTACCCAGGCACCCCTAGTCAGTACTCTTTCCACTGTTTAAAATCAGAGATGTAGTTTGAAGAGAGGGTAGACTGAGACTCTTAAACTTTGAGCTCTGGTAGGAGACTGAGATTGGGCAAAGATGTAGGACCATAAAGAACTCAGAGGGGTGCCAAGCCAGCTCAGTCAGAAGAGCATTCGACTCTTGATCTTGGGGTTGTGGGTTTGAGTCCCATGTTGAGTGTAGAGATTGCTTAAAAATAAAACCTTTGGGGTCGGGGGAAGAACTCAGATAGCTGGTGGGAGCACAGGTTGGTATAATCATACTGAAAAGTGACTCAGTGGTTTGGTGCCTGCCTTTGGCCCAGGGCATGGTCCTGGGGTCCCGGGATCGAGTCCCACATCGGGCTCCCTGCATGGAGCCTGCCTCTCTCTCTGCCTATGTCTCTGCCTCTCTCTGTGTCTCTCATGAATAAATAAATAAAATCTTAAAACAAAATGTTTGAAGTTGTCTTTCAAACCTGAACATGTTAACTCAGCAACCTAACAGTTACCCAGCAGTGCAACAGTTCCATCTCTGGAAGATTCTGGACAGACTCTTACACCTGTGTACTAGGAGGTCTGTGCGAAAATGCTCATAGCATTTTTTAAAAGAGCAAAGTAGAAATAGGGCTGCCTGGGTGGCTCAGTGGTTGAGCGTCTGCCTTTGGCTCAGGGCGTGATCCTGGAGTCCTGGGATCGAGTCCCACATCGTGCTCCCTGCATGGAGCCTGCTTCTCCCTCTGCCTGTGTCTCTGCCTTTCTCTGTGTCTCTCATGAATAAATAAATACAATCTTAAAAAAAAAAAAAAAGGTAGAAAGAACTCAAATACCCATCAACAGGGTTGTGAGTTAAAAAAAATTGTGGCATACTATGTAGCAGTGAAAATGAATGAGCAATAGCTTTTTTATTAGTAAAGATAAATATTAGGAATATAATGTTGAGAGGAAGCTGCAAAAGTATACGAATAGCATCATATTTTTATACAAATGAAAAAAAATAATACTAAAATATGTAGTGTTTAAGAATACATATGTATGTGCTTAAACTATCAATAAAAGCAAGGGAATTAAAAAAAAGCAAGGGAATTATAATAAACACAAAATTGAGTTTGGTAGTCACACCTGGGGAACAGAGGGGCAGGAACTTTTTTTTTTTTTAAGATTTTATTTATTTATTCATAGACACACACACAGAGAGACACAGGCAGAGGAAGAAGCAGGCTCCACGCAGGGAGCCCGATGTGGGACTTGATCCCAGGTCCCCAGGATCACACCCCAGGCTGCAGGCGGCACCCAACCGCTGTTCCACCAGGGCTGCCCGGGGCAGGAACATTTAGAAGCAGGAGAAAACATCAACTGTGTCGCTGGTGATTTATTTCTCAAGTTGAGGAATGGGTTCCCAGGTGTGCATTTCATTTATTAGACTTCATAACTTTTATATACCTATAAACACATATATAAAATATAGTATGTAGTATGTATTATATATATAAAACACATTCTTTTGTGTTAGGTGTTTCATAATTTTAAAACTAGAAAAAAATGCCATGCCTGGGGACCAGAAGGGAAGCTGGTCCCTGTGGTGGGTTTGGACTCAATTGTGGACATGATGCTCATTCATTGGGATGCTAGAGTGAGTACAGCAATTAAGCGTTAGAAGGAATAGAATTTCTGAACATGGAGAGGATAGTGAGACCTGGATTTGTCATCTGCCTCAATTTCCTCTTCTCTGACACTGGAGCTGAACCGTTTGCCTCATGGAGCTGCTGTGAGGATTGAGCAAGAGGGTGGGGACAAAGCCCTGAGTACAGCACTGTAATGGTCACCACAAACCAGGCTGTGTGCTCAGCGGATGCACACTTCCCAGGGGGGGCTACAGGGAGGATGAGACAGAGAGGTGACTATGTAGTAACAACAGAACAAACCATAGAAGAGGACTTGAAAAAACATCAATCTTGTTTAGACTTCTCCAAAAAATTCTTGTTATAGTTGATATTAAGGGTTGACAACTGTCACTTTAAATCAGCTCATATTTTTTTCCTTCCTTGCCTTCCTTCTCCTTCCTTCCTTCCTTCCTTCCTTCCTTCCTTCCTTCCTTCCTTCCTTCCTTCCTTCCTTCCTTCCTTCCTTCCAGCACTGGGAAATTTGGAGCTTGTTTTATACCAGGACTTTGTAAGCAGAGTGATCTAACCTTGTATGCATCACGGCCTGGGCTCCGACTGTGGAAGGCAGACATCCATGGGACTGTTCAAGCCACGTTTATCTTAAAAGATGTTTTTGCTGGAGGAGTCAAGCCTTTTGAACTGTACCCACGTCTGGAATCCTCCAACAGGGGAAGTTGCAGCTTACCTGAGAAACACCTGGGGCTTGTTTCATGTTTCTTTCAAGAAGGCTGGGTGTTGAGTTGGAATGAATATAGTATTTACCTTCTAGACACCATCAACCAGGTAAGTGATGTAATCACTCCACATCTTTGGTGTCTTTACAGTGTTTATCTACAGATTGTCTCTCAGAACACCAGAGGAAACAGTATTGATTCTAATGCTTTACTTTTTCCTTTGGGCCAGTCAGGGAAATCAAGTGAGGGTCTGATTATTTTATAGATTTGAAGAAATGTTTGGTTTTGGTAGATCCTTCTTGCTGTTCTGACACTAAGCAGGAGTCTTGTCTGCCTGGCACAGCTTCCTCACCTGGAGCTTGAGGGCAGGGTGTGCAGGGTGAGCTAGCCACCAAGCTGCCTTTTAGCCCTGAGCTGGTTTCTCTTCTAAAGGAGCACTTTGAAAGGCATTTTTGTATTCTTCTCCACTTATAGACAGCTTAAATTTTCTTCTTTCTCTGGGTACTCTTTGAATTTGATACGCACTTACTAGGTAGTAGAGTTGAGATGTTTGGTGCTTGTACATTAGTACCTTTCTTCTGAGCCCTTACCACCAGTGCTTTCTCCAACAGGTATAATTTATTTCATGAGACAAAGGAGCTGTCCATGTGCAGAGGTTGTGGCTTCCTTCAGGGTGGGCATGGCAACATGATTGGCAGCTTTCAAACCAATGTCATGTTTCTAGCTGTTCATCAGGATTATTTAAAAATTAACAAAATTTAGACCCTTTTTCTCTCTACAGTGAACTGTCTCTTGTTTGCACAGTTGGCTGAAAAGAGAATATATAAAAATCATTCAGGCTCTGGATGTCTTGTTTTCAGGCGACGTTAAGGGACCCCTCCTCCGTCCATTCATTCATTCAGAGCCATGAATGGCAGTGCACACTCATCTCTCCCACAGGAGTGCGCACATAGGGGTCCAGACCAGTCAGCACATCACTCCAGCCCAGGTGCAGCATTCCCTGTGGGCATTTGTACAAAGCGCTGTGAGCTGCGACGAGTCCTGGGCAAGTGCCACTGAGGCTGAGCTCTCTAGGGACCATTTCCTGAGGAGGATGGTACCTGAATCGAGTTGGAACTCTTCCAGTGACTGAGTCGGGAAAGGAATTGGAGCAGAGCCATGGCATCACAGAGGACCAAGGCTGCTGCGCTCAGGGCACCTGAAGCACAGAGCAAGACAGTTGTGTGAAGCTGATGGGCAGGTCCTGCTGAGGAGAATGAGCTCCATATCCTGGGGGTTGGAGGGGCACCAGGTGGGACCTGGTTCCCAGCAACTGAGAGGTGCGGTGAGCTGCTCACCTGCTCAGTTTCATGAATCTACTGGTAAATTTTATGGCTCCAGCTCATGTACCTATCAGAAACCCCCTGCCTTTGTGTTGATGAGTTTATTTTTTTAAAGACTTTATTCATGAGAGACACACAGAGAGGCAAAGACACAGGCAGACTTCTCTAAGACATAGCAGACATAGCCTGCTTCTCTAAGCAGGCTCCCTTTGGAGAGCCCAATGTGGGACTAGATCCCAGTACCCTGGGATCATGACCTGAGCTGAAAGCAGACATTCAGCCACTGAGCTACCCAGTGCCCCTGTGTTCATGACTCTTAAGAAGTTTCAGAAAGTGGGCATAACAAAGCATAGTTGTTATTTGACTCGTTTGGATTCCTGCACATGTTTGTATGCTTTCAACTCTTACTATTGCCTGTTTGTGTGATTTTTCTTTTTCTTTTTTTCTTGTTTTGGGCAGGCCACAATTGCTGGTTTGGAAGGATCAGGTGATATCGTGTCTGTTTCCTGCACAGAAAATGAAATATTTTTCTTAAAGGGAGATCGGAACATTATAAGAATTTCAAGCAGACCCGAAGGACTACCATCAATAGGTTTGCATTTGTGATAAGATATACTTATATATGTAATTGTACTTTATAATTTATAAACTTTACCATTACTTTGCTAGTTAAATAACTGGTGCATTATCTAAACAAGGAAGTATTTGGAGAGTTTTCCTATGTTTTGTTTTATTTATTTTTTTTAAGATTTTTTGTTTGTTACTATTTTTTGTTTTAGAAAGAGCACGTGTGTGAGTAGTGGGAGGGGCAGAGGGAGAGAGAGAGAGAATCTTAAGCAGGCTCCATGCCCAGCATAGAACCTGATGCAGGGCTCAATCCCACAACCCTGAGATCATGGAGCTGAAACCAGGAGTCGGATGCTTAACTGACTGGGCCACCCAGGCACCCCTCCACTGTAATTCTTAAAATATCATTTACAATACTTTTCTTGAAGCTGACCGACTTTAAGGCTCACGTAAGACAGCCTCACATTTGGTAGAGTGGTTCCATGGGTCTGGAAGATGGGGCGGCTGGACAAGTAGGGAGAAGAACCCAGCACCCACATAACTGATCTCTGGTACTCTGAGACCACATGTGGGATTAATACTTCAAAAGATAGAGATTTGCCAAGCTTTTAGAACATTAAAATCTATTATCTGGGACCTATATTTTACCTTTAACACAGTTCTTCCTATAGCATTGATTATTCTCAGTGCTTTCGACTTTTAAAAAATAATTCATACAAGTCCAGATTCTAGTGAGCAGAGACTTTTAATATATGTTCTTGTGCACACATCCACGGTCCTTTGTATACTTGAGGCTCATCATGAACTTGTTCCTGATGATGACAACAGCCATGTAGGCCCCTGCTTCTCCCCTTTCCTGTCCCTCTTCTCCTCTCTGTCACTCACTTTGTTCTATATTCCATAGACTACTAAGCCCGACCTTATAAAATCCTAAATGGAAGGTGCTTGTTCTATAGATGAGACTGGGGCTTTAGAAGATGTGAGGTACAAAGACATTACCGCTGGGAGCTGCAAGCGGCACACCAGGGACATCTGTGTGGCCCCAGAGCCCCCTCACTTGTGTGGCCTCTGGAGTTCACAGAGCAGTTTCACAGGCATCTTGTTTGATGCTGATGACAAGCCTGTGGGAAACATGAGACAGGTAGCCCCGCCACTGCCTTTCCCCAGGCCTTGTCCCCTCCCTGCTCACTGCACTCCTCTTGCCACCACGTCTGGGGTGGCATGCAGGGCCCCCCTCCTGCTGCTGCCAGCTCTCTCCAGGCTCCTGCCACCACCTGTCACCCCAGTGCCATAGGTAGGTCTGAGCGCTAGGTTTGTGGTGCTCCCAAATGTGGCTTGCCTTTGTCGGGATGCTGCCCTCTATTCTCTCCCTGCTCATTATTTAGGACCCAATTCAGGTATTTCTGTATCTCTGATACTTTTCCTGAGTGCTTTAGTCAGGCCAACCTGTCTCCCTGTCTTCACTTGATTTCCCAGGGGCCTCTCCTCCTACCCCATTGTAACTGTGGAGCCATTTACTTACCATGTACCTTACCTCACACAGTAAACTTCTTGGTTGCAAGGATCTCATAACTCAGTGTCGTGGCCCTGCATAGCACATGACACATAGAACCCCTGAGTGACAGGTGCCTGGGTGCCTCAGTCAGTTTAAGCATCTGCCATTAGCTCAGGTCATGGTTCCAGGGTCTTGGGATCAAGCCCCATATCAGCTCCCTGCTCTGTGGGGACCCTACTTCTCCTTCTGCCATTTCCCCTGCTTGTGATCTCTTGCTCTCAAATAAATAAATAAAATCTTAAAAAAAAAAATCCTGAGTATTTATTAATCTATGGTGTCCCTATTTCACAGATTAGAAAATCAAGGATGAGGGGTAAGTGACAAGTCCCAAATCAACCAGCCCTGTCTTCTGATTTCTGCTTCAGCCAATGTTGCTCCTGCCCTGCTACATTGGTCAGAAGTGTGGACTGTTTGCTGTCACCATGGGCTTGGGTTGTCTTGGCCCTGGGGGCATCTCTGCTGTTTCTTCTGTTCTCACCAGCACTAGCTGGTGTCTGAGTCACTGCAGGAAAGGGAGTAGAGGTCCTGGACCCAAGGCCTTCCAGAGCAGAGAGCAAGGTGAGGAAGAGGAGCTCCAGGCTGCAGACTCCTGGGCCCACGAAGCATTACTGAAGCCTTTTGTCTTTGTGTAATGTTAGAATATAAGTGTAACTGGTAGGAAAGTATCCCAAGTAGTCTCTCATTAGCCAGGTATTTAGGACTTGAAAAGGTGAAAATGTCATAAGGGCTACCTTGGCCCCAAATTTAGTCTGTTATGAGATGGCAGGGAGGGGGTGGGTCAGGGAGTGAATGACTTCTAAAGTCAGAGGGTAAGTCAGGATAACTGTCATTCCAGTGTATAATTTTTGTGGAAAGTGAATAAGCTCTGACTCCTGAGTTTTATGAGCTGGCACCTGCACAGCGTGGTTAGGGGCAGTGTGGCTTACAGGGGAGACGTAAGCTCTAGACTGCTGCCGTCCGGTGGGACTTCTCTGCAGGGGTGAAACGGCCTGTATCTGCACTGCCCAGTAGCTGGCCACCGCCCACCTGTGGCTGCGGAGCACTTAAAATGTGGGGAGTGCAGCTGAATTTTAGATTGTGTTTGGTTTTTGTTTTGTTTTGTTTTGTTTTTTAATTTTTATTTATTTATGATAGTCACACACACAGAGAGAGAGAGAGAGAGAGGCAGAGACACAGACAGAGGGAGAAGCAGGCTCCATGCACCGGGAGCCCGATGTGGGATTCGATCCCGGGTCTCCAGGATCGCGCCCTGGACCAAAGGCAGGCGCCAAACCGTTGTGCCACCCAGGGATCCCAAGATTGTGTTTGATTTTGAATTTAAATAGCTATGTGGGACAGTGGCTGCTGTATTGGACAGGACAGCTCTAGACCAAGACCTCCCATCAACTCGTGTGATCTTTGACAAGGCGCTTCCATGGCCAGGCTTCACTCAGAGCAGAATCCTGCCCATAGGTCCCCAGCTGTGCGCACCACAGCCTGGAGTCTGCTCCTGGTGGATCCTCGGCAACAGGAGGATGGCTGAGTGGATCAGAGTGGTCCACAGGCCTGTGTAGAGGGCTGGATGACTGGAACCGATCTGGCCATGTGACCTTGTGGTGGTGTGTGGAGAAGGACAAGTCCATGAAAGTGAGAAACTTGCTGGCTCTCAGTCCTGGGGCACCGAGCATGGTGACTTCACCCTCCACTGCCAGATCGTCCCACTGCTCTCTGATCGCACTGGACACTAACTTCATTAATGTGCTTCTCTGTCCTGGGTTTGTTCTAGTGGAACATTCCCTTTCTCTCCTTAAACTTCAAGAAATACAGGCACACATATATTTTTCAAGTGCCTTTTGAGGACTGTTATATTTAAGGCATGGTCTAAGTAGGGGATGTCACTAAGCCCTTTTCTTAGAAACAGGTACTTTCTCTTCTTTAGGAATTCTTTGTGAATTGATGTGAGAAATGCTGTATACTTAGTACTCCCCTTCCTACCAAGCCATTTACAGAAAATAGCCATGGCCAATCATTTTCCTGATTTTGGTGTGTGAGCTTCCTGGATCAAAGAACCATCCATTGGAGTGTTTTGTGTGATTCTTTTAGTTTCGCCAGTCTCCAAATTTAGCAGGCTGGTGTTTACGGTTAGCAAACCTGAGTAAGGGCATGTCGACTTTCCCGGATAAGCAGCAGTAAAACTCCACCCTTCTTTCTCAGCGCGAGATGGTCTGGAGACGCCAGGATGCACAGAGCAGGCCCTTGGACAGCGTGCAGAGAAGCCATCGGGAGCTCCAGGGTCTGAGACAAGGCTCAGGGGCTCCTCTGTGGCCAGTTCCGTGGCCAGCGAGCCGAGGAGCAGGAGCAGCTCCCTCAACTCCACCGACAGCGGCTCTGGGCTTCAGGCAGCTCTAGAGCTGGGGAGGGGCGGCCAGTCCACCTCACAGAGATTCAGTGTGATTAGCTCAGAAGACTTTGACCAGGAGCTTGTTGTGAAGCCTCTGAAAGTGAAAAAGAGGAGGAAGAAGAAGACAGGTACTGTCTGTAGCATGGCACACCCTGACTCCTGCTTCCTTAGGGGTGGTCTTGCATACTCTTTGGGAGGGCGGCTTTCACTGCATGAGCACTTGCCTGTTCAGTGAGAAGCAGAGAAGGCCTTCAGAAAACAAGTGTCTTCTTTCCTCAAAGGACTTTTTTGTTTTGTTTTTTAAAGATTTTATTTATTTATTCACGAGAGACACAGTGAGGCAGAGACACAGGCAGAGGGAGAGGCAGGCTCCCTGCGGGGAGCCTGATGTGGGACTCTATCCTGGGACTCTATCCTGGCACTCTGGGATCACACCCTGAACCAAAGGCAGATGCTCAACTGCTGAGCCTCCCAGGTGTCCTTCCTCAAAGGAGTTTTACTATGAAATATTTCTTACATTGAAAAAGAGTACAGCGCACAACTAAGTACTTTTGTGAGGTTTAAATAATATAACCTGTGTGCTTACCACTCTGCTTCATGGGTCTGGGTTTTATACTTCTCAATATTTAAATAACATTTTTGATTTATTCCTGTATAACCACGTATGAGGCCAGAGACTCTGAGCCTGAATGGAAAGTCGTGGAAATTAAAAACTCATGCTGGTGCCTAGATGGATCCATTTTACATTTAGTGTCGGATAGGTTACTGAACGTGGGATTTAACAGAAATGGTTTAACTTTTGACTCCTTGGTTCCTGATAGACCTCTCTAGCTACACATACTTATCAGATTGCTAAGCATTATAATAATTTTAAAGTCTGCAGTCCATCCATTCCTTTGTTTTCTTCCATTAACATTTCTTGAGTGAGGCCTCAGAGCCCATCAGTGTGTCTCATCATGATGTTTGTGTCCATTTAAAACACCTTTGCATTGGGATAATTCGTACTTGAGAGATTTATTCTTCACCACTTAAATATCCTTCATTTAAAATATGTTTTCTCTTGAGCCAAAATTTTTAGTCTTACTATTTATGTAGAGTCACACCTCATTTTAAACATTCTTATTTTAAATTAGAAGGTGGAAGCAGGAACACCTGCCACAGTTCCCTTGAATCGACCCCCTGCTATGAGTTCCCAGGTGACAGTCCCCAGTCCTTGAACACAGACCTGCTGTCTATGACATCAAGTTTGGGCAGCATCGTGGATCGGTCGAGCACAGAGTCTCCTGACCAGGACAGTAACCTCAGTGGGGAGGTGAATGGTGTCCTGCAGGAAAATCTTGACCCCGAAGCATTCAGTGTCCTGGAGGTACCTGCACTGGCCCCTGATGTACTGAACGAAGGGAATGGAGATAGACCGGGAATCCTACCGTGTAACCGTGCAGGCGAGATAGGGCCACATAGCGGAGTGTGGACTTCGCTCTTGGAGCTACGGGAAGCCATGGAAGGCAGTGATGTTACAGAACTCAGAGAGGAGTCTTGTCCCACAGATGACGGACCAAGTAGCGGACAGTCACCCTGTCAAGAACAGGACAGCTCTGCTGAGGCCCGGGAAGTGGGGGACATGGAACCTGATGACTCCCAAAGCACTTTCTCCGAAGCCCCCTTCCTGAACTCACCCCCAGTGCCTTCCAGCCTCAGCTGGGCCTCCCATGCCGAGCAACGGCTGCTGGCAACCAGCGCTGACGAAGGCAGTGCCGAGGAGCCCAGCAAGGAGCAGGGCTTCCTCATGCACATGGGGGGCCCTGGCCACCTTGGCTCAACTCCCTGGCATGCTGTCACCGACAGTGACACAGGCCTAAAGGAAGTGATTGCTCCGGAATGTGACTTGGGGACTGTGGGAGGACGGCTGACACCCCCAGTCTCTGCCTTAGCGGTTTGCACCCGTGAGCCTCGGCATGAGCAGCCTTCACGGGACCAGGTGTTGACATCCAGTGACGAGGAGGACATCTATGCTCACGGATTGCCTTCCTCTTCCTCGGAGACAAGTGTGACGGAGCTTGGTGGTAGTCGCTCCCTGCAGGACCTGAGCCAGCCTGGCACAGATGACACTGGGCTGCTAAAATCAGATCAGGTAGGTAGGTTTGGGGCGTCCAGTTTCCTGAGGGTTCCCCCAACCCATGCCATTAAGGATGGTTATTCTTGGTCATTTTACATTAAAAGATTTTTTAAATGTTTAAATTTTTTAAAATTTTTTTAAATTTTTATTTATTAATGATAGTCACAGAGAGAGAAAGAGAGGCAGAGACATAGGCAGAGGGAGAAGCAGGCCCCATGCACCGGGAGCCCGACGTGGGATTCGATCCCAGGTCTCCAGGATCGCACCCTGGGCCAAAGGCAGGCGCCAAACCGCTGCGCCACCCAGGGATCCCCTAAATTTTTTTTTTAAGATTTTATTTATTTATTCATAAGAGACACAGAGAAAGAGGCAGAGACACAGGCAGAGGGAGAAGCAGGCTCCCTGTAGGGAGCCGGACATGGGACTCGATCCCGGGTCTCCAGGATCACACTCCAGGCTGACGGCAGCGCTAAACCGCTGAGCCACCGGGGCTGCCCAGTGTTTACATTTCTTAGCAGGTTATTATTCAGTGTATTTGGTTTCAAACCAAATTATAACTTTTTCTAAGTCATTGTAAGGTATGGATTATGAGTGTAAACCTACATGTATTTCTCCAAAATGTATTGCTGAATTCTCTCGGTGCTAATGACGCATATCATTTGGGCAGCTTTTGCCATGTGCCAGGCACCATGCTAAGCACTTTGCAAGTTCAACTCATTAGCTTTTCTAAAAACTAAACCATGAAGTGGGTACTGCTGTGGTCCCCGTTTTACAGAGGAGGAAACCGAGACGTGGTTAAATGGCTTGCACAATTCACATAGCAGATGAAGGGCACAGCTGGCCCCAGGGCCCTCTCTCAGCCTCTTTGCTGTCCTGCCTTGACAGTGAAAGGTACTGCTTACTTGTTTTGAGACAAATGCCAAAGGTTAGATTTTCTACTCAGTCCTGCCTGTGCTCGTCCTTTCTTGAGTGCCTTTGGCTGCCAGGCTCTGTGTTTGGTGCTGGGCGCTGCAGGGCCTGGATAGCCAGTCAGGATCTCAGAGTCTCAAGGAGGAGTCAGGCATGTGTGCCAGTTGTCTCAGTTGAGCAAGACTGCTGATGGTGGTGAGCAAAATCCAGGGCTTGGGAAGCCCAGAGAGGGCGCCTGCCCAGGGATGGCACTAGACAGGCAGACATGCGTTGATGTGTTGTGGGGGCAGGCTATTGGAATTCTAGGCCAGAACTTTAGAAACCCCCCACCCCCAGTGAGATTGAGCCTGGCCCTTGGACTTCTCCCTTCCTCATGGTTCCTCCCTCCTCCCCTTCCAGTGGCTGGAAAGCCAAGAGATTTTGTGGCATTTGTGGAGGGGTGGAGGGAAGGAGGAGGGAGGGGAAGATGAGAAGGGGTGGGGGGGAAGACTCATCATGGGGAACAGGGCTGTAATGAGACGGGGAGGGCACCATTCCCTGTGAAGCAGCGAACTTTGGGTGATTGTACAAGTACATTGATTTCTTCTGCGGTTTCAGAAAACTCTTAAACTACATCAACTTCATTCAGATTTGATTTTTTTAAAGAATCGGTGCAACAAAGCATCAGTTTATAAGGTTCAGCCAGGCTGAGTATCTTGGACAGATTTCCATCGGCTTCATGATGTGCCCTGTGTGCAATGACTGGGAACTTCCCTCAGAGGGTGAAGACGCAGAGATGGCGGTAGTGCCACTTCTCCTACTGATTCTGTAAGGATCTGATGCACAAATCACTGATCCGCATGCACGCTGTGTAAAGTGCAGTACGCATGTGTAAAGCTAGGTCATTTTAACATAAGCATTGCATCAGGAAGGGTGTTTTGACATGACAGAGCGTTGCCTGGGCATCCTCTGGGGTCCTAGCGGGGCACAACAGCTCCCATTTCAGAACGCTTCCCTTAGAGCATGGTCCAAAGGTAGCAGGTCCCTGCGTGGTTTCTCAGAGATCGTCAGCTCTGTGACGTGAATTCTATCCTGCATATTTTCCTCGTGGATGACAGAACGACAGTGCAGCTGTGTGCTCTGCTACAGGACTCACCAGGCTCTGTCCTTGTTAGTTTGCAGAAAGCTGGATGGGATACTCTGGTCCCGGCTACGGCATACTCAGCTTGGCTGTCTCCGAGAAGTACATTTGGTGCCTGGACTACAAAGGCGGCCTGTTCTGCAGCGCGCTGCCAGGCGCTGGGCTACGCTGGCAGAAGTTTGAGGACGCCGTCCAGCAGGTGGCGGTCTCACCCTCAGGTTGGCCTCCCCAGCTCCCTGCTCCTGCGAGCGAGCGTAGCTGGCCTGGCACACAGCAGGCCCTGCCAAAGCTCCATCCATGCGCCATGTGGGCCTATCCCTGCACGTTTGGGGGGTTTTCTCCAAATAATAGGGTTGCTTCATTTGACATCAGTTAACAAATGTCCAATAAGTGAATGTTTAGTTTCAATCTTTGTTTTCTTATTTAGTGCAATGGTAACACAAACATGTTTTTATAACCTATGCAAATAGCTTGAATTTTGAGGGTTTTTTTTTGTAAAAGCTATATTAACATATTAGTCTCTTATAAAAATGTGTTCCTATTTCTTTTTTTTTACGGGGGGGTGGGGGGAAGAGAGAATCTTCAGCAGGCTCCAGGCCCAGAGTGTAGCCTGACACAGGGCTCAATCTTAAAACCACGAGCCAAAATCAAAAGTTGGACACTTAACAGACTGAGCCACCCAGGCACCCCTATGTTCCTGTTTCTTAGAATTGCTTTAAAGCAACTGAACTAATGAAGATGGACCTATGGATACGTTGGATATGTTCAGATTATTTGGTTTCCTTTCTAGAGATTATTCTTTAATGAGCAATATGTATGCTTTGGCTGAATAATTTACTGAGTATAAAAGAAAAATGCATTCATTCTTGCAAGCCATGGTCAAGCTAATCATTTTTAGTGAGCTGGAACAGACATTTCCTGAACCAGGTTCTACTAGACTTTCAGCCTGTACCTCCAGTCCCTGTCCAGAATAATTTGGCTAGTTCACCCATTGAGGGGTGGGTAGGTAGACTAGAAGTATTTATGTATATTTGCCTCATGGTAACTGTCTGATTGTTAGGACACTGGAGTAGAAGTCAGGCAAAACATACTCTGTGGACTTAGACTCATCCCCTGTAATTTTACTGTTTCAGATGGATTTCCTTGAACTCTTCCTGGTCTTTGTCACTATTTAAAATACTAGTTTGTTCAAGGTTGTTTTATCTCCTTGCTGGTTTGAAAATATTTTTCTATAGAGAGTGGCTGCGATCATAGTCTGCTTCGTTAGCTGGCGTTATATAATTGTGTGTTTTAATTCTTTCTCTGTCATTTACTTCTGGGTTCATCTCCCCAGCCATTTAGAAACTTTGGTCCTGTCCTGATTCTATTGATTACTTTGTGTTTCCAAAACTTTCCAACCCTTGTTGATCTAGTCAGAATCAAGAGAGAGACCCTTGTCTCTATCAGATCAGTGTACCTGGCTGAGTTGTCCTGCAGTGCCCACATCATGAGAGGGCACCAGAGCCCCCATGGCATTCAGGGTGTGCTTCAGCCTTCACTATTGGTCTTGCTTTTCTCCTCTTACCCCAGCTCTTCATGTCAGACCCTCTAGTCCAGCCTGGCTGCATTCTTGGTGATTCACTAGTGGTTTCTTACATGTGGCCGCCTGGCCTGTGTCACACCCTTCATCTACATAGGACACCTTCCTTCCCTCCCCTTCTTCATCTCTGTTTATCAGAATCCCTTTCTGAGTAAAGAAGGACAGCCCAGATCAAATGCCTCCTTTCCACGCATCTTATCCCTCACTTGGTCCAGAAGTGACCCCCCTGAATCCCTATAGGACTTTTTAGCTCTTTTTAGGCACCAGTTGTGTGTCTCTCAATGTAATGCATCGGCACTGCCATTGTCCCTGTAAGGCTCCGTGTACCGTGTCAGTAATCTGTACTCACCTCCAGTCTTCCTAGTGGCCCTGTAAGATACAAATGAGGAAGTAAGGCATGGATGCAGTAGGTGATTTGACACCCAAAGCCACACAGCTGGTGGATGGTAGCCAGGGGCATAAGGCTTTTTGGCGCTGTAGGCTCTTTCCTCACTTGGGGTAGAAAGCCAGAATGAAGGCTTTTGTGTAAGTAATTCTCAGTATTTGTTGGGAGAGTGAAGAGAAGTTTTACTTCTACAGGAGCCCTTCTGTGGAAGATTGAACAGAAATCTAACCGAGCTTTTGCTTGTGGAAAAGTGACCATCAAGGGGAAGCGGCACTGGTATGAAGCCCTGCCCCAGGCGGTGTTTGTGGCCCTGAGCGACGACACGGCATGGATCATCAGGACAAACGGAGATCTATACCTGCAGACAGGTAACTCTAGCACTCGTTGGCCTGGGGATAATCACTTTGTTAGTGACCTGCTTAGAGCCATCACAGTGACTGAGGGGCTGGAAATAAATTTAAATTAAACACTTCCAGAAAGAAAGTATTTGTCATTGGAATATATAAGCAGTTCCTGCTACTGACTCACATTCAGCCCAGAACAAGTTTAGGGCAAGACTTCATAGGATTATTTGGTGAGCTACAGAAACAGATTTTCACTCTCCTTATAGCTAGCCGTTGCCTGTCACTTATGCTGCAGTGTCAGATGTTAGGGGATAAGAATAACAGGGAAATGACATTAGAATGTTTCCTTTAGGTTATGACCGGATTTTTTTCAGCTAGGTCAAAGTCCTGCTTCTGTATACTTACATATGGATCAGGGAGAAACAACAAGAAATCATTTGACCTAAGGAGCAGCTCAACTCGTCCTAATAAACTGCCCTGAGGGGAACCTTCCACTGTTGAAGGAGACTCAGTGGGACTTGTTTATTAAAAATAAACTGCAAAAAAAATAAAATAAAAATAACTAATGAGAGTGAGTGTTTATGTACTGTCAGCAAAATGAGATATGAATTTCCAAAGGCAATGTGATTTATCAGCACCTGGAAAGGGTATGGCGGGAGCTCTTTTTTGGTTAAGAGGCCATATTGGATTTACGTAAAGATCAATCTTCTAACCATTTAATATCGCTGATGTGGAGAGAATGTTTTAATCTCTGTTATGAACTGTCAGCCAGGGATGATTCCCTGAGATTGAACGTCTTTGCACATCTGGCTCTTTCTCACGTGTGGGAGGGCCAGCATCTCCTAGAAGCCACTGCTTGAGCCCTGGTGGCCAGCCTCGCCAGCTCCTGGGCCATGTGCCTGCTCTGCTCTTTCCCTTCAAGTAGGAATAGCTCTGGAAAGGCAGATGCATATCCGGTTTCCAGGGGCATTTGAGTTTTGTTCCTGGTGAGGAAGCAGAGTGCTTCTGGCCTGGGGTTGAGGAGCGGGTGCCCTGTTAACCAGTAGCTCCAAGACCTACTGTGTTAGTCTCCCCGGCTGGCCTGGCAATTTGTAGCATGAGAAGCCCACAGGTGACTCCCCTTGGTTGAAGGTGAAGAATACAGCCAAGGATGTGGTACCATAGGGTACTTCTGTGAGCAGGCACGGGGCACATCTGAGCATTGAGAACTACAGTTGCAGCTAATGCCGCAGAGGGTAAGGTTTAAGGTAACGGCCATTCCACCAGCTTCCCCAGGCACCTTCAAGCTGTAGACAGGCTGCAAGGAGGTGGGGGAAAGAGCCCTAGATGAGGAGCCAGGGACGCTGAGCTCTGGCCCTGCCATAGCCTTACTGTAGGATGAACCTTGCCTTTCATCTAGGGAACCACCCCCAAAACCAGGTAGGAGCGGGAGAGGGCAGCTGCTTTGTCGGAGCTGCTTGTGGAGGATGCCTGGAGGCCTCAGATCCCTGCCCCTCCCGCAGCTTCTACGGCAGCTCTGCTCACCCTGAGCCTCTGAGGGGCACAGAGATGGAGGGCATCTCTGAACAGTACTGCTCTCGCCTGGGCTGTCTTTGCTCAGGGCTGGCTGCTCTCTGCCCTGGGATTTCTTGTTCTTTCAGAACATCTTAAGCTACTTTGGGATACCAGAGGATTCTGAATTGTTATTCCCTCAGCTTTCAAAGAACATATGAAAACATTTCAGATATGCCATACTGAAGCACAACTTAACTTTTCTGTTGACTAGACCTTAAAAAGACAAAATACTTATTACAAAAGAATATGGAAAAATACCAAAAACAGAAAAATAACCAAACAACAGAATACAAATGAGGTGTGAAACCCTGATTATATATGTCTTTGGGGGCTTCCTGTCTGTCTCCCTGGCAGGTCTCAGTGTGGATCGCCCCTGTGCCAGAGCCGTAAAGGTCGACTGTCCATACCCACTGTCCCAGGTCACAGCCAGAAACAGCGTGGTGTGGGCACTGACAGAGCAGAGAGCCCTCCTGTACCGGGAGGGCGTGAGCAGCTTCTGCCCTGAAGGGGAGCAGTGGAAATGTGACATCGTCAGGTATCAGCAGGAGGAGCAGAGACATCTTCATCATCTTGCTTGTCCCGCCCTTGGTTCTTTGTCAGCTTGCCTCCCCTTAACGCACCCATGGGAGCCTTTCCTGGGCAAAGCTGCTTCTCTGAAGCTCTCCATGGTAATAATGTTCTCTGGAATTGTCAGAGTCAGTGTAGCAGCCTGACCATGGAGACGCCCTGTGCCTGCCTCTGACTGGCAGATTGGATGTTGGGTCATAGCTCAGCTTTTTGAAATGCTGGTGCCCTCTTGTGTAACCTGGAGTATCACACACTCATGAGCCTCTCACGGCAGTTTCTGTTCACTACTACCCAGTGCTGTCTGGTGGTTTCTGTGTAGAATCTCAGTGGTTTAGGGCCAGATCTCTTTCTTTATTATCATCCTAGTCAATGGGACTTGATCTCTGAGTTGTAATTTATTTGGTTACTTATATCACTCAAAATTTCAATTATAGAATTACCATCAAATCATTTTGCTGATTAGAAAAATTAGGCTAGGATCTTCTTGGTTTGAACCTAGAAACCCAGTCAGCTTGAGCAAAAGTAGCTACTGTGAGCCACAGCAGGGCTGGGCTGGATGTGCGAAGGTGGCTGTCCCCAGCCCTGCCCTCCCCCAGAGCAGGAGCCACGTAACTGTCTGGTGCCAGTTAGCATAGACAGTCTTAAACCAGAGAGTGCAGCCCAGCTGAGCCTCGACACTGGCAAGAACTTTACCAGAGGGACAGGAAGGGGAAGGGCACTGCCCCAGGGGAAACACAATTTGCCCAGCTGCTGCTGCCCAACACAGCCCAGTCCACGGGTGGGGCAGAGGCGCCTCCATTTGCTTGATTTTGATTGTACAGGAGGGAGCAGTGAGGCGGAGGTGCCTTAGGTGCCCACATACTTTGCTTGTAGGTAATTTTCTCCCAAGAGCTTTCCCTACCATGCTGGGTCTTCAGTATCTTTCAGAAGCTGCCACACGTTTAAACAACATACACTGCAGAGTAACGTAACTCAAAACTCAAGTGTCCTTCCTTGGAGCGTCCTTTGGACACCCAAAGCTGGCGTTCCTTGTCAGGCTAGGTGCTTTGTGCATGGGCGCTGACTCCCCTGTTCTCTTCCCTGTTTCCAGTGAAAAGCAAGCTTTGGAACCCGTCTGTATAACTCTCGGGGACCAGCAGACTCTGTGGGCCCTGGACATCCGAGGGAACCTGTGGTTCAGAACTGGCATCGTTTCCAAGAAGCCCCAGGGAGATGATGACCATTGGTGGCAAGTAGGTGCTCAGTTCCAGGGCCACTGGCCAGGGGGTCTCTCTGAGGTGGGAGCTCTGCTCCCCTTTTTATAGCCCTTCTCTTCTCCTTAAAGAGATTGAGGAGGTTGGATTAAATAAAGAACATTCACTTTTTGATGAGTTAGACTTTGCTGTATTTGAGCACATTAGAAATATCCAGGGCTTTTTGTTGTAGGAAGTAACTTGTAAAACTCTCTTTGCTTAAATGTACAGGTTCTGTTTATTATTCCTGTTTTTGTTTTGGTATTAAATAGTTATCCTTACGTGCCAAATAAGCCCAGTGATATCCTTTTGAAGACCTAGGTAATAATGGTGTTTAATTCTGAACACATGGGCTACAACGAGCTAGCAGGTTTGGAAACCCAGCCTACAATTAAAAATCATCTCTCCCCACTTGTTCCAAAGGCCTCTAAGCAAGTGGCATTTCAACAAAGAAAGGAGAATGTTCCCACACGCTCCCAGAAAAGGAAGCAGTCTGTGTAATAGAAGGGTGTAAGCAAGCTTACTTTTCAAGATGTCTGGGGTGGCCTAGAACGTGTTTTCCAAGGCATTGTTCTTCTCTTTGGTATTGTTCAGCATAGCTGTCCCCCCCAACCCCTGCTGTGGCAGTGAGGTGGTTCTGACCCTCAGCAGCTAGGACCTAGGCAACGTCTCTTCATTGGTTGTCTCCACTGGCTCAGGTCAGGTTGTTGCTACAGACTCACCATGCTGGGGGCAGGTCGTTCAATAGCCGCCCCTGAGTCTATCAGATGAGAGTGTGGGAAAAGAAGCTTGTGTTTGCTCTCTGATCAGTAAGCATATGTGTACACAGGTCTCTGATACGTCTGATACTCTTTGAAAAGTTGTACAAGTACCTTCTCCATGCTGGTAAGCATATTATATGGTTTTGCACACATGCATACACACACACGTGTATATATGTACCAAGTTCCATTTTTAAGTAACCTAAAGAAAATTAGTTACCAGTTTATCAACTTATTCAGAACATTACCTTTAGAGAAATTTAATTTGACAGAATCATCTGTGAGGTATTTGGAAGCAGAATTATTTTAATATCATAAGACTTTCTCTGTAGCACCAGAGTCAGCTTTATGTTTGGCTGCTAAACCTTTCTTTTTTTTAATTTGCATCCTGCTTATCTGCAAGTGTTGGGTGCTAAGGTAGGCTGCCACAGACTTTCTGTGTGGCCTTGGCATGGGCATGCTCCCGAGGAGAAGCAGAGCTCCTTGGGCCAGCACACAGCAGCCTGCATGGTGAGCCCCAGAGCTTCGTGCCCCATGTCCTGTGCACTGGCGGAGTGCTCACTGACATGGGCACGGGGCCATGGGGTTCTGACGTGGTAAAGCACTTCACTTAAACTTTCGTTAGGCCGGTGGTTTGCAGTTAATGTGAGTCCTTTCATGGACGGAAAAGGGAATATTTGTACACTTACAAAGTACTGGCTTTTACAATAATTTCCTTTTCCTTTTCATTTGTTTTTGTTTATTATAATTAAGTTCCCTATAATAAATGATGTGTCTTTCACTCAGCGTCTCATTGTGTGAGACCTGGGAACGCGGCCTACACAAGGCTGTCCTAGGATTCAGGGCACCACATTCTCTATAGTCAAACCCAACAGGGCAGAAGTATACGTGGAAGTCACGTGGAATTAGATTTCGACCATCTTAGAAAGAACTCTCTTTTTATTTTTTAAGATTTTTTATTTATTTATTAGAGAGAGAGAGAGAGAGAGGCAGAGACACAGGCAGAGGGAGAAGCAGGCTCCATGCAGGGAGCCCGATGTGGGTCTTGATCCCGGGTCTCCAGGATCACTCCCTGGCGGAAGGCAGCACAAAACCGCTAAGCCGCCTGGGATGCCCTCCTTTTTTTTTTTTTTTTTTTAAGATTTTATTTATTTATTCATGAGAGACAGAGAGAGAGAGGCAGAGACACAGGCAGAGGAAGAAGCAGGCTCCATGCAGGGAGCCCGACATGGGACTCGATCCCAGGACTCCAGGATCACACCCTGGGCCGAAGGCGGTGCTAAACCGCTGAGCCACTCAGGGTGCCCAGAAAGAACTTTCTAACAGCTAGAGCTGCTTGATAAGAGTGAGGTTCTCCTCAGGGTTGCCCCGAAAGAAATTCAGGAATGTTAGAGAAGCAGTTTGCAGGTGTGAGCAGAGTGTGCCCCTCATGTGTAGGATGGTCCTGCTTCATGTTGTTGCTCTGGCGGAATTATTGACAGTCCTGGTTCAGATCAGAAAGTGCTTCCATCACCCTGCTTACAATACTTTTTTTAACACATATTATTATTCTAAGGATTGCACACTGTTGTCCATTGGAGATACCTAAATTTAAAAGCAAAACGACCCGGGCAGCCCCGGTGGCACAGCGGTTTAGTGCCGCCTGCAACCTAGGGCGTGGTCCTGGAGACCCTGGATCGAGTCCCATGTCAGGCTCTCTGCATAGGTGCCTGCTTCTCCCTCTGCCTGTGTCTCTGCCTCTGTGTGTGTGTGTGTGTCTCTATGAATAAAGAAATAAATCTTTAAAAAAATAAATAAAAAATAAAAGCAAAACGACCCTTTATCGCTGATTAGAATAAAAGGCATCACGGGTCTGAGGGGGTGGTCACAACAGTACATGCTGTTGTAACAGATCTGTGTCATATAAAAGCATATGAAACAAAAGATGAACATTTTCTTCCATCTCTCCAAATCCCTCAGAAGTAATTGCAGTCACTGGTTCAGTAGTCTCCCGCCAGACTTTATTTGGTCCTTACACACATGCGCAGGTGCACATGTGTGCTGAGTGTTTGCCGAATGTGGGCCAGACCTCAGCTCTCGGGCAGCGCACGTGCAGAAGGCAGCACCGCTGCACTGAGAGAAGGATGTCTTTCTGTCTCCCCCTCCAGGTGAGCATCACAGACTACGTGGTGTTTGACCAGTGCAGCTTATTCCAGACCATAATCCATGCCACACACTCGGTGGCCACGGCAGCACAAGTGCCCGTGGAAAAGGTGGCAGATAAGCTGCGCATGGCATTTTGGTCTCAGCAGCTTCAGTGCCAGCCGAGCCTTCTCGGGGTAAACAACAGTGGTGTCTGGATCTCCTCCGGCAAGAATGAATTCCATGTCGCTAAAGGAAATCTCATCGGTGGGTGCACTACCTTTCTTTTCACATTGACTCGATTGGCAGCTTCAGTTTAAAGCCAGCACTGAAAGAAAAGCTTTGAGATCTCAGCTGTAGAGGATAATTTGGTGCCAGTGTGTGAAGCGTTTGTAATGGAGGCATTCTTTTTGTTTTGTAGCAGTTTCCTTGTTTTCAGTCCGTCATTCCTACAACTTGGGTACCCGTGTTTGGATGGTGTGGGACCAGTTTCTACTGGGAATCCATGATGATCTAGGAAAGGCAGATGGAGCTCATTTTTATGTTCATAATTTCACTTTTTTTTTAAAGATCTTATTTATTTATTCATGAGAGACACACGGAGAGAGAGAGAGGCAGAGACACAGGCAGAGGCAGAAGCAGGCTCCATGCAGGGAGCCTGATGTGGGACTCAATCCTGGGACTCCAGGATCACGCCCTGGGCCGAAGGCAGGCACTAAACAGCTGAACTACACAGGGATCCCAATAATTTCACATTTAAATGAAAAAGTCCACCCAGGAACACCTTGATGGCTCAGTGGCTGAGCATCTGCCTTCAGCTTAGGGCATGATCTCAGAGTCCCAGGATCGAGGCCCACATTGGGCTCCCCTCAAGGAGCCTGCTTCTCCCTCTGCCTGTTACTCTGCCTATCTCTCTGTCTCTCATGTATAAGTAAATAAACTCTTTAAAAAAAAAAAAAGAAAAAAGAAAACGTCCACCCAAATGTAAAGAGCACAGTAAGAGGCAATAGTCCCGTTTCCGAGATGAAAAGTTCTTGCTCTGTGGAGAATGCAAGGCTCTGGGAATCTATAACTGGTGGTGTAAATCCACAGGTACCCATGAGGGCTTTGTTTTTATGAGTGAAGCCTTGCTTTGTGAATTTTTCCAGCTCTCCTCCCTCTGCACAACCCCCCAGCCCCTGCCCCACACCCTGGGCAAGACTGTGGCTCTGCTTATCAGCGTGGAAGGAGAAACAAGGGACTGGCCTCATAGCACTGGCTGGCGTGGACCTCCTAATTTAAGGGCACTCTAGAATGAGCTCTAAGAGGTTTTGGAGACAAGTTGTAGTATAGAACTAATGCTCTGGAGTGTGTGTGTGTGTGTGTGTGTTCTCCTCTTCTTTCTTTAACACACTTCCTATTGGTTCTTTCTAGGCACTTACTGGAATAATGTTGTTCCCCGTGGGACAGCTTCTGCAACAAAGTGGGCCTTTGTGCTGGCTTCCACTGCTCCCACAAAAGAAGGTTAGTTGAGAAATACAATGCATAATTGGCAGTTGAAAAGTGAAAACCATGGTCTGACCATGACCTAGTTGGGACCAGGCGTGGCTATGTGGACCTCAGAGACAATGCAGTGGCTTCCCAGGCAGGCAGCCCTTGTTGGCTGAGCCAAAGCCTCCAAGCTGGATAGGCCTGACCAAGAAAGAAGGCTCTGGTGTGTGGGTGTTGAATGAGTATAAAGGCAGGGCGTCATTGCGAAGGAGAGGAATATACAGTGTCCCACTAGGGCCGGCAGTTGGAGATGTCCAGTGACATGTCACGGGGCCATAGCACTGCAGTCAGTAGGCACCAAGGTTCTTGGGGTGCCTCTCCATTTCCCCTCATGAAGTTTTCCATCACCTCCTAACAGCCTCTTTGAATCTGGTTTACAGATTCTGGCTCAGTCTGAGCCCCACAGCTGTGCCCTGTTAGGACAGGTCTATAGGGGCAGACTTCCCATTGGCTCCAATCAGAGCTCACCTCCCTTCCTGGAGCATGGGGTTTGGAGCCGGAGAGGCAGTGCAGCTACCAGTGAGCTGGGAGCCTGGGCAGCCAGGTGATCCCTCTGGGGGGTGGCCGAAGGCTCCTCCTAGCTTTGCCCTGAGGGTCAGATGAGAAGATGCCATGAAGCCTGTGGTTCAGAGGAAGCACCTGGTTAGTTCAAACCATTAGTCCCACCGAGATTTGGGATTTCCGTAACTTGTCAGTACGGGAAGATGTTTACTCGCCTGATCATTCTACCCATAATTCTGACATCTGTAAGCTTTGAAAACCGTGGGTTATATCCTGAGATTGACACAAAATCATTTGGCAGCAAAACCTGGCCTGAACCAATGTGGGGCTACTTATTTATCCATTGATTATGAGTGTGCACACGTTCTGTGGCAGGAATGTTACTGCATTTCATTGCTGCCTGGCTCCCTGAGGCTATTACTTAAATATATGGCATACCCCTTACCTTAGGTTTTCAAAATCCAAAACAGTTTTGAATTCTAAAACCTAGCTGGCCACAAGTTTTAGTGAATAATATATTATGATGGAGACATTAACTTTCCCGGAGTTTATCTGCATTTTAAAACTTAATCTGTTAAGACCAAAGGACTCCATAAAAATGATGGGAGGAAGAGAGAGTGGATTTTGAGGAGAGGGTGAGGAGAGAAGGTTTTCTAGCTCTCCAGGCCTCCCCGACAGCCTCACCCCTCCCCCCAGACCAGAACAGGGGAACTGTAGACCCATCCTTCCAAGGAATTGCTGACCTCACTTCCTCCAGAGCAACGGTCACACCAAGTCAAAGACTCCCCAACCCTTACGAAACGTCCAAGTTCAGAGCCACGGAGCCAAGACCGTAGCCTTCACCAAATCTCATAAGCCCTACTTTATTTCCTCCCTTTAGAACACCTCAAGCTTATTTTTTAACTGGATGGCCATGGGTGCACCTCTGACTTCTGGCTTAAGGTCTATCAAGCTCTCCTGCACAGTAGTGCCCTGGGAGCCAGGAGTGGTGGCATCTGCCATCAGGTGTCAGCTGCCCAAAGGCCACAACTGCCTTGTGCGTCTCGTCAGTAACAAACATGAACCTTTTCCGCAGGAAGCTCCTTGTGGCTGTGCCAGAGCAGCAAGGACCTGTGCAGTGTCAGCGCCCAGAATGCCCAGTCCCGCCCCTCCACGGTGCAGCTGCCTCCCGACGTGGAGATGAGGGCATACGCCGCCTGCCAGGACGCCCTGTGGGCCCTGGACAGCCTTGGCCAGGTGTTCATCAGGACGCTCTCCAAGAGCTGCCCCACAGGCATGCATTGGACGCGGCTGGACCTTTCCCAGCTAGGTATGGCCCCTGGGTTCAATTTGTGTTGTATAAATTCAGGAGATTGATCAGCCAGTCCAGATTAAATGGGCCTCTGACTTAGGAGGAGCTTTACTTCCCTACCTCATACAGCTCATAGGGCTCCCAGAGCCCAGGAGAATCACACACTCAGCAGAAGTTGCCACTAGAACTGCCTGATGCAGCTACTCTGCCAGCCTGACAATATGGCACATTTCTTTGTGCCCTTTAAGTCTGGAAGAACAGGTGTGTCCCGCATCAGCACCCATTTACCTGTCCCTCTGCAGCTGGAACAGTGCCCAGCGGGCTGGCATCTGTTCCTCCTCGAGCGGTCTGAGGAGATGATGTGCCTCTCTGGCTCTTCTCTGAGTCTCCTGTCCAGGGTCCCAGAGCCAGCCAAGGAGCATGATGCTGTTTATAAATTATTCATTTGTGTTCTAAGAAACAAGGTATCAGAGTGGGCCCGCAACATTGGGTTATTCTCCAGGCAAATCCTTGTGTGTGACTTGTCTGACAGCAGAGACTTGTCTAAAGGCAGAGGCTGCTCCAGCGGCTCCAGAAGGTCCACTGGAGCCTTAGGACTACTCCCCTGCCATACAGGTTCCCGTTTCGGTAAACGGACAACCAGTGTTTTTTGTTTGGTAGATTGTAAGGTTGAATTCTACTAGCATTTAATGTTTAAGGATTCAGACACACCTACTCATTAGAGAAGTAGAGAAAAGTGGAGGTGGCGCCTGACTGGCTCAGTCAGTAGAGTATGTGACTCTTAATCTCTGAATCCTAAGTTTGAGACCTGCATTGGGTTTAGAGTTACGTGTGTGCGCGCGCACACATATACATGCAGGTGTCTGGGGGGCTCAACTGGTTAAGCATCTGCCTTCAGCTCAGGTCATGATCCCGGGCTCCTGCTCAACGGGGAGCCTGCTTCTCCCTCTCCCTCTGCTCCTGCCCCCATTCATGCTTGTTCTCTCTTGCACACATTTTCTCACTCTCAAATAAGTAAAATCTTTAAAAATGTGTATGTACAAATGCCTGTGACTGCATCTCCAGCTGCCCGGGACCTCTCACCATCCCATGAAATAGACTGGGCCCCATCTGCTCTCAGCTCATGTGGCTCCTGCAAGGTGCTGTATAGAGAGATCATCATTCCCTTGTCCAGCACGAGACCAGATATAGTCCAGCTTAAATAAGAGGCAGACTGGCTCTCAACTGAAGAAGCAAACTGTTCCAAAGCTAGGAACGTTCCAGGGCCATGCTCAGTTTGGCAGCACATATACTAAAAATTTGAATTTTTCAGGGTTATTTTGGTAACTTATGCTTTTGGCCTCATACCCTGTCTTTTGACCCTAATCCCGGCACCAGGGCTGTCACGTTCTGGCTTTGGAGAGTATTTACCAGCCACCGTTACTGATGGTGACTGACCGGACAAAGCTGGGGCTGCTTATGGCCCTGAGTGCTGGTGACAGGGGACCCTCCTGCCTGCCCTAGGAAGCCTGCCACCATCCAGATATCTACTGGCCTGAGCAGCAACCAGACCAGTTTGGGAGATGTTGCCAGTTTCTCCTGGAGGTCGGAAGGCCAGGCCTCCCACCACCAAACCTTGAGAACTGGGAGGCTTGCTCTTCTGCACAGTCTGGGTGAGGGGCAGAGCTGTTTCCCTGTGCTGTCCACGTCCTTCAGAGGACACCACTGAGCTCCATGGACACAGAGTGAGTGGCATTATCCGGGCTGCACGGTGCCAGAACCACCTCTACCCGGGGTCCACAGCTCCCATCTCCCTTCCAGATCAGTGCAGCCCTCCCAGCACTGGCTAGCTGGCTAGACTACTGCAGGTCTCTGATGTGCCCATTTGGGCTTCACTGGGGTGGTGGCCATCCTTTCCAGGAGAGAAAGTCAGCTTTGGTGGGATGAAGGCTTGGTTTAAGAGACCTGACCCTAGGCAGGTTCCAGGATCCTGGGTGAGCTGCTGGGTTCCCTGTAAACCTTAATTTCTCACCTTCCTAATGGGAACAGCAGTCCCCAGCACAGAGAGATGATGCAAGGAAGCATCCTGTGTAAACATGAGCTTCTTGGGCAAGTGTCCTGTGCAGGGTCCCTGTCGAGCCAGCATTAGCTGCATTGCTTTCCAGGTTCATGGGGGCTGTCTCACCAGGTGCCTGATTGGGTGTTGGTGGGAAACACTGCCTTTCTGGGCTCTAGGTTTTGTTTATTTATATGGGTTGCTAGCAGACACTGAAATGATGGATAAATGATCTTTTACCATTTTCTAAATGTAGGAGAATGCAGCATGTCCTGAGTTGGTAGGTTTCATGTTGGGGCAGAAGAGGCGGGTAGGAGGTCATGTGAAAGATACTGGTCTCCCACTGTCCCAGGGTCCGGGGCAGTAAAAGGCAGGCAGGCACCACCAGGCCTTGTGTTATTGGGCCCTCTCCGGGATGAGCTTTGTAGCCTGTGGGACAAAAAGGTGAATCCGGTGATTTTCTTAAATTATTATTTAAATGCAGGAATACAGATTTTAAGTTCAGCTGTGTGCTCCCTGCCCAGAGCCCCACATGTGAGTGTCCATGGCAGGTTGTCATCAGGCAGCAGGCACCAAATAGTAGTGAATAGAAAGTGTAGTGACCTACTGCAGGAGCCACCTCATGGCACCAGGTGGGCCCACCTCCCCCGTGGTCGCCAGATCTGTCTTCCTAAAACAGCAGGGGTGTGCCCTCAATGTGAAAGGGCTCCACATCGCACCAGCTTCAGGGTGGTGCCCAGGGCCATCACAGCAGGCCCACCAGCCATGGCTCTGCCCCTTGTGCCAGGCCCCTTTGTGCATAGTGCGTGCTTGTCTTGCCACGGCCTAGAACGTCCTCCTGGCTCCTTCCTTCCCCAGCTTCCCCAGCTCTTCTTCCTTCCGGCCTCTACCCCACCACTGGCTTCCTTCAGTTCCCATTCCCTTGACGTCTGCCCACCATGTGCCCTGAGTGCTTTGCCCCTGCTCTGTTTCAGTGGCCCTCATAGTCTGACCTTGAGCGGGGTCTGCACACAGAGGGGGACCACTTGCTCTCCATATCCATGCCCAGAGGGACATTAGACCATCAGGGAAGGTGGTTATTACTGGTAACTAACATTTCTAAGTAATTCTGGGATATGAGTTTTGATCCTGTCTTTGGCCTCGATATTGATAATCACTAATAAAACTGCCTAACAGGCAGATTCAAGAGCGGTAAGTAGCTGCTCCACCTCTATGTTGCCACCAGCTTGTTCAGGGATGTGATGTATCTGTGCTTTTATCTTCAGTCCTGGCCTCTTCTTTACGAGTTTTCTGACATTACGAACATGAAAAATGAAACCCTGTCCTGTGGGTGCTGACAGTGTGATGCGGCCCACCTCCTGATGGTAGTGCCAGGTGATTGTAAAGTTGGGAATGTCACCAGCTTGCACATTGCAAGCAGAAATTTCGGTTCCAGGGATGACTTTAGCAAAGTATCAAGTCAGGAATGTGATTTTTTTTTTTTTTTTTTTTTTCATGAGAGAGAGAAAGAGGCAAAGACACAGGCAGAGGGAGAAGCACGCTCCATGCAGGAAGCCTGATGTGGGACTCAATCCCAGGTCTCCAGGATCACACCCTGGGCCGAAGGCAGCACTAAACCCCTGAGCCACCTGGGCTGCCCCATGATTGTGATTTCTACCTTTAATTTCTTTCTTAAGACCTAATGTCACTCTTTTCTGCCTCTACTCAAATTACCAAATCGATTGCTGCTTTGAGATGAAGAGAATTCTTAAATGTCTGGCTATTGAACCCAGTTTTAGAGACTGAATATGGAAATTTGTGATTTATTATAATCCTGGTTTTGGGAAGAAAATTTGCACCATTTAGCAGATATTTAAAATGCTGATAGCATTTCATTTCCCATTAATATGTGTGCTGTCAGGCATTGGAATGTTTAGCAAACGAATGCAATTTTGTAATTTAATTCATCTGGTCACAACATTTAATGAGGAAATATTTAGTGTCAGTTTTTGCCTTTAGGTAGGTAACAAATAGGATTATGGTAGCAGTAAATTATGCAGAAAATTGTTTAATAAATCCTAAAACACCAAATAAATGTTACTTTTTGTTCTAAAATATATGTTTAAAAGTAATCCAGGGGATCCTTGGGTGGCTCAGCGGTTTAGCGCCTGCCTTTGGCCCCAGGGCGTGATCCTGGAGTCCTGGATCAAGTCCCACATCGGGCTCTGTGTGTGGAGCCTGCTTCTCCCTCTGCCTGTGTCTCTGCCTTTCTCTCTCTGTGTCTCTCATGAATAAATAAATAAAATCTTAAAAAAAAAAAAAAAGTAATCCTAGGGGATCCCTGGGTGGCTCAGCGGTTTAGCACCTGCCTTTGGCCCGGGGCGCGATCCTGGAGTCCCGGGATCAAGTCCCGCGTCGGGCTTCCGGCACGGAGCCTGCTTCTCCCTCCTCTTGTGTCTCTGCCTCTCTCTCTCTCTCTATGTCTATCATAAGTAAATAAATAAATCTTTAGAAAAAAAATAAAAAAACAAAAGTAATCCTAAAGGGGAACTGTCTCCTCTGTTGAATAAAGTAATTAAAACCTTTTTTTTTTTAATAGAAAAAGCAAAACGGGGAAAGGCAGGAAAATTGTAGTGTGTCTGTGTTCATCGGGCTGGTAATGTAGTAGCGGTCCCGAAATATCAGCGACTTACCACAATGAGTGTTGCTTCCCCGGTGCCACAGAGTTGGCTCTCTACCTTTGGCTCTCAGTCTCTTAGAATTGTGTCCACTGGGCGGCAGCTTGCTGGTGCCGCTGCTGTGCTCTGTGGCTTCCTTCTCTTGTCACTACAGCAGGGGACAGCTGAAAGACCCCTTGCCAGCTCTTTATGCTTCAGTTCAAAAGTGGCTGATCGCTTCTGCCTACAGCCCATTGTCCGGACTAACGACGGGGCCCCACCTAACTTGCAGGGACCTCGGAGAAGCCTGGAATGTTTGGGGAGGGCAGGAGTCTCTGCCCCTGTCCTGACCATCTCAGCTAATACAGTCTCTTATACTGTACTCCGGCGGGGGAAGGGGGGGGGCCTCTGTGAGGAAGGAAAATGCAGAAGAGCCTTCAGGTAAATATTTTCTTTTTGACCTGTGTCTTCAGTTCAGAATAAGCTATCATCTATACTGACATGTATATTCTAGTAGCCTTTACTTTTGTCCTGAAAGAATATTCCTGTAACTTGAACGATGTGTTCTGGTGGCGGTGTTGTTAGGTACTACTAACGGAGCTGCTGGCCTGGTGTGTCCCTGTCACCGTGGAACTTTTCTCACCATCGCCACTGCCTGGAGTTCCTATTAGGGCAAGTTGAAGACTCCAGCATAAAAATTAATTTTCATTTAACATTTTTTTTAAAGATTTTATTTATTCATGAGAGACACACAGAGAGAGAGAGAGGCAGAGACACAGGCAGAGGGAGAAGCAGGCTCCATGCAGGGAGCCCGAGGTGGGACTCGATCCCGGGACTCCAGGATCACACCCTGGGCTGAAAATGGTGCTAAACCACTGAGCCACCTGGGCTGCCCCACTTAACATTTTTAAATTAATGTTTGTTTCTCGGCTATTTCTGTGATTTACGGCTGAAGGAACTGTATTTCGATTGGTACAAATCTTCTGTGTCATGTTAGAGCTCTAGAAGTCCATTTGAACTCTCGGGTAAGATATTCTATAAAAGATTAAGGAAGAAGAAACTACAGTTAACTTCAACATATACACAAAAGGATACTAAGGATTTTTTATGTGGTGGTCAGTTAATACTTTTCAGCTGGTGTCATAACTGAAGGCACCTGATAAGACTTCCACCTAGCAGGATCCATGCTTGTACTTCAGTGCAGATTTTTGGGCTGCCCTCTGCTACCAGCGACAGGTGTGAGCTGGCCAACAGGAGCATGACCACAGAACATGGCTGTACCACCTTCTTCCCCACTGCTTTTAAGTCAAAATGACCCACCAAGGGATCCCTGGGTGGCTTAGCGGTTTGGCACCTGCCTTCAACCCAGGGTGTGATCCTGGAGTTCCAGGATCAAGTCCCATGTCAGGCTCCTTGCATGAAGCCTGCTTCTCCCTCTGCCTGTCTCCCTGCCACCCCCCTCTCTCTGTCTCATGAATAAATGAATAAAATCTTTAAAAAAAAAATGACCCATCAAAATGACAAACTCAGCAGAAAACAGTCAAGAAAATGAAAAGGCAAGCCACAGACTGGGAAGAAAGATGCACAATGTGTATATCTGACAAAGGACTTGGATCCAGAATATACAAAGAAATCCTCTAACCCAGTCATCAAAAGACAAACTGTTTAATTTGAAAAATGGGCAAAAGACTTGAATAGGCATTTCACAAAAGAAGATAGACCCTATAAGCACGTTGTGCCCCATAAGCACATTAAAAGATTCTCAGCACCATTAGTTACCAGGGAAATGCAAATTAAAACCATGATGAGATACCTCTTCACACCTACTAGAATGGTGCCAAGACCAGGTGCTGGTGAGGCTGTGGGCAGCCAGCATGCACAGCTGGTGGGCATGCAGAATGGCAAATGTACATCTACCCCGTGGCCCTGCACTTTCACTTCCAGGTACCATTCAAGAAAGATAACACACGTTCACAAAAAAGTCATCCATAGCAGCTTTACTCCTGATCACAAGAAGCGGGCGTGACTAAATGTCCATCATCAAGTGGTTGGATAAACTGAGTTATTGGCATGCAGTGGAGTAACGCTCAGCAACATGAAGCAACACGGTTCCACTGGGTGACTGAAGCCAGATCCCAAAAGAGTTCAGGCCCATGATTGCTTATTTGGACCTCTAGACCAGGCTGCCCTAACTCATGGCGACAGAAGTAAGGAGTGGGTGCCTTGGGACCAAGGGAACTGACTCGAAGGGGCCCGAGGGAACTTCCTGGGGTGATGAAAATGTTCTGTAACTTGACAGGACATGGGTGACCTGGGTATATTTATCTGTCAAAACCAACTGAACTGAACATGTCCCATCTGAGCCTTCACCAGTGTCCCAGAGGGCAGATAGCTGGTGTGGAAGAGTTGAGCTGGCCTGGTTTCAGACCTTTGCCTCCTGGCTTTGCCGCATCCTTGCCCTGGGACCTTGGGCAAGTCTCTCCATATCTGTGTCCCGACAGCCTCGTGTGTGACTTGAGATCAGAGTCACCATGCATCACTATTGCAGGTTTTGAAGTGAGGCTATCAGACTGAGCTGCACCCTGCCCCACGGCAGCTTCTCTGTGACTACCGGTGCTCTTGCAGGTAGACTAGTAATCGAGTGTAATTTCTCTTCAAAGCCCCCACACATTTCCTTTTCTCTTACAATTGACTTAATCAACCAGGAGAAATGTGAAGAGAAACATGAAGATTCTAGGAGACTTAGCTGGTTCATATGAATTCTCATCAGGATCAAGATTCCTAATAAAGAGGCATTCCCTCCCCCAGATGCAGAATTTGCTGCTGGTAGGCGTGTACGTGATGTAGCTAATGCTGAGGCCCGTGCAGATATTAATCTGTGCTTAGCAGCTCGGGGCCCGTGCCACCAGCATCCTGACTGCTCCGCTGGCGGTGCCCGAGAGCATGCCCACTGGCGCCAGGCAGGTGGCGGGGCAGCCGGAGGCCTCAATAACCCCTGAGCTGCGCTGCCCTCAGATAAAACACAGTCCGCCACAAGTGCAGCCTCACCTCTTTCTTTGAAGGATAATATCAAAGTCCATAGATTAAATGAAGGATTTGTCATTTTACAAAAGTAATTAGTGTGTGGATTTTTCCTTTATCTACAGGAGCTATAAAACTGACGAGCTTGGCATGTGGAAACCAGCACATCTGGGCCTGTGATTCTAGGGGTGGAGTTTACTTCCGAGTGGGAACCCAGCCTCTAAATCCCAGTCTGATGCTTCCAGCCTGGATAATGATTGAGCCACCTGTCCAGGTAAGCAAAACTTAACTGATACCAAGCTGCTCCTCAGTAAGACAGAAGCTGTGAGGATGCAGTTCCTGGAAGCGGGACCATACCCGCTTGTATAGGCCTCTCAGCAAGTGGGGGAAGAGGCAAGTGTCCCGGGAACAAGGTGCGTGTGGTTACTCATTGGCATCCCAGTTGTGGAATTTAGAACTGAATATCTTGTTAAAGATGATCTGAAAATAAATAAATAAATAAATAAAATATAAAGATGATCTGAGTCAACACTTAAGATTTTTTTCCTCTCAAAATAAAAATATTGTAACTTTTCACAAATTGAACATCGTTTTTTAAAAGAATAAAATCGGGCACCCGGCTGACTCAGTCGGTAGAGCATGCGACTCTTGATCTCGGGGTCGTGAATTCAAGCCCTATTTTTAAGTAAGCATAGAGCATAGAGCTTACTTAAAAATAAATAAAATAAATATAAAATAAAATAAAATAAAATAGTACCCAAAAGTATAGTGAAGAAATAAAAGGTCACTTAAAAATAAATAAAATAAAAATAAAAATAAAATAAAATAGTACCCAAAAGTATAGTGAAGAAATAAAAGGTCACTTAAAATCTCACCATGGAGGGGATCCCTGGGTGGCTCAGCAGTTTCGCGCCTGCCTTTGGCCCAGGGCACGATCCTGGAGTCCCGGGATTGAGTCCCGCGTCGGGCTCCCGGCATGGAGTCTGCTTCTCCCTCTGACTGTGTCTCTGCGCCTCTCTCTCTCTCTCTTTCTGTGTCTATCATAAGTAAATAAAAATAAATCTTAAAAAAAAAAAATCTCACCATGGAGACCATGTCTTGCCATCTTTTTGTGAATGCCTTTCCTGGTTGGTTGAAATTCTGTTTCCTGTCCCCTCCACCCCCATACTCCCCCCCCCTGTCATGTTTCAGCTCACCTAGTATTCTGAATGTTTTTCTTCTTTCGACTGTTTCCACAATTCATAGCAGAAGCAGAAGCCTGATTTGAGGACACTATTTAATTACCCTTAAAGACTGAATGGGCCTGGTTGCTATACTAGATACATTTCTGTTACAATTTATAATGAGGGGGGCTGTGATTTTGTGAGTGTTATCTGCTCCAACTCCTGCTAGTCCCTACTTTGTGACCTTGTTGGGAAAAATGAAGTTGCCATCTGCAGGGGTGACAGTAGGGCAGGAGCAGTTGGTCCTCAAACAAACAAATGCTTGAATGGAGATTGGCAGGAAATGAAGTGTTTGGGTAAACGCCTGTGTTCATGACCATCTAAATTTTGGACATTGTGAACCCTCAGGGATAGA
Organism: Canis lupus dingo; assembly: GCF_003254725.2. Lineage (NCBI taxonomy): Eukaryota > Metazoa > Chordata > Mammalia > Carnivora > Canidae > Canis > Canis lupus. The sequence goes on from NC_064250.1 coordinate 70,575,940, forward strand.
GTGACAGGAATCGGGGTCCAAGACACAGGGCTAGTCATGAGGACCACCAGTCCTCCCAGCAGACATGGGATGTGGGCTGAGGGGCCCTGCAGTGGAACCCAGAGTCAGGTCAGAGTTCTTTCAGGCTGCCGGTTAGTGGTCATATCCACTGTGACTATCATAAATTAAAAAAAAACAAAACAAAAAAAAAAACTAAAGTTTAAAAAAATAAATAAATAAAAATAAAAATAAATAAATATAAATGGAATTGTGCAGTATGTTGCCTTCTTTGCTGCCTTTCATTTAGCATCATGGTTACAAGTACTGTAGCATGTTGTAGCCTGTATCAGTACTTTGTTACTTTTTATCACTGAATAATATTCCATCCCATGGATGGACATTTTTTTTTTTTAAGGATTTGTTTATTTATTCATGAGAGAGACTGAGAGAGAGAGGCAGACACACAGGTAGAGGGAGAAGCAGGCTCCATACAGGGAGCCCGACGTGGGGCTCGATCTCAGGTCTCCAGGATCACACCCTGGGCTGAAGGCGGGCTAAACCGCTGAGCCACCTGGGCTGCCCGGACATTTTGTTTATCCATTCATCAGTTGATGCACATTTGAGTTGTACCCCTGTGTAAGCTTCTGTGAACATTTGTGTGTATTTGTTTGGAGTTATGTTTTCAGTTCTGTTGAATAGATACCTTTAAGGGGAAGTGCAGGGTCTGATGGTGAATGTTATGTTTTTAAATGTTTAAGGAACTGGAGCAGCTGGTTGGCTCAGTCAATGAAGCACATGACTCTGGTTCTTGGGTTGTGGGTTTGAGCCCCACATTGGGTGTAGAGATTACTTAAAATCAAATGAACAAATGAATGGTTTTCTACAGTGGCCGCATCATTTTACACCCCACCAGTAATGTGTAAGGGTTCTAGTTTCCCCACATCCTCACCAAAAATTTTTCTTGCCCGATGTTTTTTTTTGTCTTGTTTTTTAAGATTTTTTATTTATTTGAGAGAGAGTGAGCATCAGCAAGGGGAGGGGGGCAGAGGGAGAGGGAGAAGTAGACTCCTTACTGAGCAGGGAGCCCAATGTGGGGCTCGATCCCCCAACACCAGGATCATGACCTGAGCCAAAGGCAGACACTCAACCAGCTAAGCTACCCAGGTGCCTCTTGCCCAGTGTTTTTATTCTAGCCATCCTAATAGGTGTAAAAATGGTATCTCGAGGTTTTGATTTGCATTTCCCTAATAACTAATGATGAAGATCTTTTCATATGCTTATTGGTCATTTGTATATCTTCTTTGGAGAACTATGTATTCATATCCTTTGCTCATTTTTCCACTGGGCTATTTGTCTTTTAATTAATGAGTTTTAAGAGTTCTTCAGGGACCCCTGGGTGGCTCAGTGGTTGAGAGTCTGCCTTTGGCTCAGGGCATGATCCCAGGGTCCTGGGATCAAGTCCCACATGGGGCTCCCTGTGTGGAGCCTGCTTCTCCCTCTGCCTGTGTCTCTGCTTCTCTGTGTCAACTGCAAAGACAGTTTATTTATTTATTCTCATGAATAAATAAATAATTAAAATCTTAAAAAAAAAAGTTCTTCAGATATTCTAGATACTTGGACCCTTCTCAGATATATGATTTACGTATGCCTTTGGTGATGCATATATAACTGTTCCCTAATCCAATATGAAGATTATAAGGGAATACTCTGAACCTGGGTTTGCACCTGGCTTTTCTTTTCGAAATCTTATAGTTCTAGCCCTTATATTTTTTAAAAAATATTTTATTTATTTATTAGAGACAGAATGAGAGAGAGAGAGAGAGACAGAGACACAGGCAGAGGGAGAAGCAGGCTCCATGCAGGGAGCCCGACATGGGACTTGATCCCAGGTCTCCAGGATCACACCCTGGGCTGAAGGCGGCGCTAAACCGCTAAGCCACTGGGGCTCCCCTAGCCCTTATATTTAAATGTTTGGTTTACTTTCAGTTAATTTTTGTATATGGTGTGAGGTAGGTCCAAATTCGTTCTTTTGCACATGGATATCCAATTATACCTACGCCATTTATTGAAAAGACTATTCTTTTCCCATTAAATTGTCTTGGGGGGCTGTCAAAATCAATCCATCATAAATGTAAGGATTTTTTCTTTTTTTTTTTTACTTAATTCTATTTCAGTGATCTGTATGTCTATCATTAAGCCAGTGCCACATTATCCTGATAACTTAGCTTTGTTATAAATTTCAAAATCAGGAAGTAATTATCCTTTTTAAAAAAAAAAAAAAGATTTTATTTATCTATTTGAGAGAGTGAATGAGAGAGAATGAGCCGGAGGGAGGGGCAGAGAGAGGAGAGAGGGAGAAACAGACTCCCTGCTGAGCAGGGAGCCTGACAATGGGCTCTATCCCAGGCCCTGGGGTCATGACCTGAGCCCAAGGCAGATGCTTAACTAACCCAGGCATCCTGTGATTTTCCTTTGTCAAAATTGTTTTGACTACTCTGCCTCCTTTGCATATCCATTTGAATTTTAGGATCAGTTTGTCAATTTCTGCTAAAAGATGCCAACTAGGATTTTTATAGGAATTGTGTGAATCTGTAGATCACTTGGGGGAAGGGAAGTATTGCCATCTTCATAGTATCAAATCTTCTAATCCATGAACATGAGCTGTCTTTTTACTTATTTAGATCTTCTTTAATTTCCTTCAGCAGTTGTGTGATTTCAGAGTATGTGTTTTTTACTACTTTTGTTAAATGTATTTCTAAGTCATTTATTCTTTCTGATGCTGTTCTGAACGGAATTGTCTTCTCGATTCCACCTTCAGCTTGTTTGTTGCTAGGATAAGTTTCTGTATGTTGATCTTGTGTCTGGAAAACTTGCTAAACTTATTTATTACTTCTAATAACTTTTTTGTGGATTCCTTGGGGTTTATTATATACAAAAATCACATCATGTACAAATAGAGATAATTTGACTTCTTCCTCTCCTATCTAGATGCCTTTTATTTCTTTCTTGTTTAATCACCCTGGCTGGAACTTCCTATGTGGTATTGAGAAGTGAACTTGCTCATTTTGTTCCTGATCTTAGGGGGGAAATATCCAGTCTTTCACCATTAAATAATGATATTAGCTGTGCATTTTTCTAGATGCCCTTTTCAGACTGAAGACGTTCCCTTCTATTCCTAGTTGTTAAGTGGATATTTTTTTCCATGAAAGAATGTTGGATTATGTCAAGTGCTTTTTCTACATCTACTGAGATGATCATGTGGGGTTTTTGCTTTTATTAATACAAAGTATTATTTTGATTGACTTTTGTATGCAGAACCACCTTTTGTTTCTGGGATAAATCTTAGTTGATCATGCTATATAATCTTTTATATATATGTTGCCAGATTTGGTCTGCTAGTATTTTGTCAGGGATTTCTGTGTCCATGAGAGATATGAGTGTTTGATTTTTCTTTTCTTGTCATGTGTTTATCTGGTTTTGCTATCAGGGTGATGCTGGCCTCTTAGGATGAGTCAAGAAGTGTTTCTTCCTCCTGTTTTTTTGGAAGAGTTTCTCAAGGATTGGTGTTAATTATTCTTTAAGCATTTTTACAATTCTTCAGTGTAAGCCTGGGCTTTTCTTTGTGATATGTGTTTTGATTAATGATTCAGTCTCTTTACTTGTTATAGGTTTATTTAGAATTTTGTTTCTTCTTGATTCAATTTGAGTAGTTTGTCTTTCTAGCAATTTGTTCATTTCATCAATATTACCTAACTTATTGGCCTCCAGTTGTTCAGAGTAATCCCTTATAATCCTTTTTATTTCTATAAGGTTGACAGTTATGTCCCCTCTTTCATTTCTGATTTTAGTAATTTGAGCCTTCCCTCTTTTTTCCTTAGTATAGCTAAAAGCTTGTCAGTTTTGTTGATCTTGTCAAAAAACATCTTTAGGTGTTGCTGGTTTTTCTCTATTATTTTTCTGTCCCTTAGTTCATCTGTTTTCACTCTGATCTTTGCTCTTCCACAACTTGTTGTGCACAGTGTTTCACTTGCTTGTGATATTCCTCTGAGAGTCCCCAACAATGTGTGTCACACATGCCTGTAGAAGACCTAGAGTGACCAAGGCCTATAAGTGTGCAGAGTCCCAGCACAGAGCCATGCTAGCATCTGTGAAGGACTGCCAAGGGCAAGAGCAAGGCCCTCAGGACGTGGTGGCAGAGGGTTGGAGCACGCTGTTGCCTTTTCCCTTTAGACCAAAGGCCAGGATATGGGAGAGCGAGGGGCCAAGCAGCAAGCCGCTAGCAGTAGTGGACTCCAGCCAGCCTTGCCTCGCTTGGGCCCCTCTCTGCGGCCGTGAGCCACTCGGGCACCTGGCTGAGTTCTGGCTCAACCATAGGGTTACATCAAAGACTGTGAACCTGAAAATTGCTCTTCCTTTCTCTATTTAGATTCTAGAATAGCCTCTAGGAAGTGGAGCTCAAATTGGGGAGAGAAAGCTTTACTTGGAGCGCTCTATTGACTGTAGTGATCAACAGCTTTGCCCAGGAAAATAGCCAAATAGAGCAAATTCACATGAAATGGCCTCAGCTGTGTTCTAAATAAAGTAATGATTGCTAAATGGGCTGCTCAACACTCGCTGTTCCGCTGAATGGAGCCACGTTTCTGACTCCCTTAGCTTTAGTGCGCTGGAGAAGACATTCACTTTCTGTGGAATTTAAAGATACAAAACGCTTCTCAGATTGGTTCCTGTGGGAAAACAACCTCCAACTTTACACTTGCACAGGCTTCTATACCACACTCTTTCCGGCCCTGACCTACCGTAGTCCTGAATTCACCACAGGACATAGAAGTCAGAAGTATCTCTCCCCACGTGGCAGAGAAAGCCTGTGACTCGGAACCCACGAGTGGCCGGGCAGAAGCACAACCATAGTGAGTGACCAAGACCGGGACCCAGGCCCACCGTGTTGTTAGACTGCGGGGCCTGCCTCTCCTGGGACCCGCTGCTCCGTCACCAAAGGCCTGACAGGATGGGTGTGGCCATGGGGAGAGTGATGCTTCAAGATTTTTTATTTATTCATAGAGACAGAGAGAGAGAGAGAGAGAGAGAGAGAGAGGCAGAGACACAGGCAGAGGGAGAAGCAGGCCCCATGCAGGGAACCCGATGCGGGACTCGATCCCGGGTCTTCAGGATCACACCCCGGGCTGCAGGCGGTGCTAAACCGCTGCACCACCAGGACTGAGAGTGATGCTTCAGAAGCATTTAGATCCACCGTGTGGTTGGACCTGAGTATTAGAGTTTAAATGGAGTTTCCATGTTGCGATGTGACCTCTTCCCCTTTATTTTATTCATTCTTCACCTCGAGCTTCCTGACCTGCAGGTAGGATGTCTTTGCAGTTGACACAGAGAGAGGCAGGTCGTAGGTGCTAATGGGCACGAAGCAGCAGAAATCCTTCACTCTATTTCTGTTTCCTGTTATCCTCCCTGGTGAAAACCTCCCCGCTGTAGTAGTTTTGGGGTGAAGTTTTCACAAAGTACTCAAAACAAATGACTCAGTTTTCAGACTTACTAACATATGGAAGGTTTTCGAAAAATATTTATAGTTGTGATTCGGACTTTTTTTTTTTTTTTTTTTTTTTTTTTTGCTTTAGTTAGAGAAAGTTTTGTCCATATTAGAGGTAGTGCTAAAGCAAGCTCGATTGATGATGGGAATTTCACATGACTGTGGGCACCAAGGACCCCAGTAAAAGAAGAGGAGCATTTGCTTGCCCCCACCCCAGGTTGGCCCCACTTCTTTCAGGTGTGTCTTCTTTACCAGCACACTCACTTCCCTCCACCCCTGGTCCCCTCTCTCTCCCGAGCAGACGCTGCTGTTTCCTACCCCCTGGTCCCATGCCTCATGTGGTGGGACCCTGCAGCCCATCCTTCCCGTGTGGACTGCTGTCAATTCTCTAGGGCTCATTTATTCTGCCTGGATTCTAGCTCTGTAAGTATGTAAGCTTTAACAGAGAATACCGGTAAGAATGCCATGCCCACAGATCTGCCAGTGGGGATTTGTAACTTGACGTAACTTTACACATCGAGATATTTGGAGAAGTTCACACCTCACAGCAGGAAAGCTTTCCTTAGAGAAGGGTTACCATTAGAAGAGACCCTCACCTGGACTGGCCTTCCATGCATTCATCCAGGTGACAGTCATTTCAGGACAGCACTGCAGAGTCCAAGGAGATTTCATTGTCCTTACCCCTCATTGAAGGCACAGCTAAGCAGCTCTGATGACACTCTTGCTCCCTGCACCCTCTGGTGTTACCCACCAACCTGGCACAGGTCACTCTCAACAGAAGAGATGGTAGAAGGAGGGGGCACCACAGGCAGAGAGCCAAGCTCTGTGGGTACAGCAGCTTCTAAGAAGTTTGGGGTATTCTGATTAATGTCTAGTGTTTTCTCCTGAAATAAAAGTGCTAGTAGGCTTTGGGAATAATTAAAGCAGATCCCCAACACTTCATTTTGCCGGTCGTGGGTTCAATCCCTGTCTCAGGCTAATGCACAGAATTGAGAGCAAGTCAGCCTTGTCCCTAACTGGACTTTCCCAGCACAGCTTGTCCTCCAGTGGCCCTGAGCATGATCATCCTCTGGGATGGGGCACAGAGCTTCATGGGCCAGAGCAACAGACAGGATCACATTAGAGAGTCCCTGTTTTTAGTGAGAGAAAGAAAAAGACATTATCAGTTACATGTTTAGTGTCTAGGAGGTCTCTGCTCTGTAGGAGGGATGTTACTAGGATTTGCTGTGCAGGAGCTGAGTTAAACTGTGATGTGTTTATTTGGGGAAATCCACCACAACTCTTACACAATCCTCCACAGAAGAGTTTTTATTCCCGTGGAGAAATGCCCACAGCACATAGTGGAGTACAAATGTCAGTTACAAAACATGCTCAGTGATTCTATTTTCATTTTTAAAAAATGATATATACACTGTCGAGACATATAGGGAATGATACTAGTTATGTCCAGGTGGTGCTATTGTGGCTGATTTTTTTCTTCCTTTTGCTTACCTCTGTTTTCTGAAAATCTGGCAATGAAATTACACTACTTACAGAGTAAGTAGCTCATAACTCTGAATAATCTAAATAAGACTCAGTCTTAGGAAGTAATCATAAATGTTCCTAAAGCTTTTGTTGTCACACTGTTTCTAGCTGGTGCAGTGAGGCTGTGTGTAGTGAGTGAAACAGGTGCATCACCCGCCTTGTGGCCGAAAGTCCCCTTAGCAAATTACTCTAGTGGCCATTATTATAAATAATTACAGATGTACTTTGAGAAACCATTTAAAATCATGTCCTGGGGGGACGCCTGGGTGGCTCAGTGGTTGAGTGTCTGCCTTTGGCCCATGTCATGATGCTGGAGTCCTGGGATCGAGTCCCACATCAGGCTCCCTTCGGGGAACCTACTTCTCCCTCTGCCTATGTCTCTGCCTCTCTCTCTTTCTGTGTCTCTCATGAATAAATAAAATCTTAAATAAAAAAATCCTGTCCTGGTAAGGGGCACCTAAATGGCACAATTACGTGTCTGACCTTTGGTTTTGACTCAGGTCAAGATCTCAGGATCATGGGATTGAGCCCTGCATGGAGCTCCACACTTAGCACAGGGTCTGTATAGGATTGTCTTTCCCACTCCTCTGCTGTTCCTGCCCATGCTCTGTCTCTCTCTCAATTTCTCAAATAATAAATGAAAAAATCTTTTTAAAAAAATCATGTCCTGGCAAGTATCAGTAAGGAGAATTGTTCCAAATGGAGGGTGGCCCTAGTGGCTTTGGAGCTGGCCCTTGCCGCTTATCAGAGGTGGTGGCCAGTCCTGAGCCATGCCTCCTTGTGGGCCCCAAGGGTGATCACTCTCCCAGCTGTCACCAGGATGAAGGACGATGTGCATGCAGCACCCCGGGCTCCTCTCACACACCCCCGTAGATGAGGTCTGCTCTTACTGTGCTCACAAGGCCTGGAAATGCCATGTATGTGTATGTGTGGTTCCAATTTTGTAAAAAACAGAAACACGAAATTACAAAATCCCACTAAATACCTAGAAGAAACTACAACAAAGATTGCTGTTTTTGATCAAGGGATTGTGAGTGATTTTCTCAGCTTTCCATATTTTCCTATAATGGGCAGGAAATTTGTTTTCTAATTGGGGAGAAATAGGTATATTTTACAGAGCACCCAGATTTGGTGAGTCAGGTGCAGCCCTTTTGCTCCAGGACACCTTCTCAGACATCCTTGGCCCATATAAATCTGAATCCCCATGGGTCTTTCCACTCCACCCTACCCAATGCACAAAGGATTTTTAGACTGGAAAATATGTGGCCAAACCACCCCATTCCATAGGTGATGAGAGATGAGCTGGATGAAGCAAATTCCCTGGGCCCAGGTGCTCAACAGTTGTGCCCCAACTCCTCGCCCTCATCTTCAAGCAGAATGCCAGCCCCATGCTTACAGGGTTGTGGGAACAAGCTGGGGGAGAGCGGAGAAAGCACCATATCCCATAGTGGTCAGGAGCCTCTCACAGAGGCACGGTTGCTGTAAGAACGTGACCTGGGCAGGTTGGCTGGTCAGAAGGGATTCCCAGCTGAGGGAACCGTGACACATGAGCATGACCAGAGAGGCACCAGTGCGTGCGCTGGAGCAGAGGTACTGGTCACCCTGCAGGGCTACTGCAGAGCACTGGGAGACCTTAGTTTCTTGTGCCTTTCGGCACTAAGTACTTAGCAACACCCAAGTGAGAACCGGGATGGTAAGATGCAGAGAATTTATGTATGAGGAGAAGACTCAAGATGTCCTCTGGCCCAGATTCGGGCGGGAGCTGAATGAGAAAGGTTTGCAGCGAGCCCGGGAAGTTCTCTGGCCTGGTTTAGTGGACCTGTTGTGTGCATCTGTGAGATTCAGGGCTGAGGTGGAATGGAAGTGGGGGCCGAGACGTGGAATGTTTTTGGGTGAAGGAAGCCACCCCATGCTGGGATTGAGCCTTCTCTCAGTGTCTGAACCAGTCCCCTTATGTTGCCTGCTGGCCCTGTGGTGACCTCACTCGGATCTTGCTGAGCCGGCATGCTCTCACCATGCTGCAGGGGGCTTCACTCCCAGCCGGTCTGCACACAACTGCCACAGACAGACAGGCAGGAGGTGGGCATGCCGGCCTTCTCCCCAGGAGCCTGCAGGGGCCTCCGCTCTCGGAGGGGGGCGCGGTGCACTGGGAAGCCACGGTGGCCCTGCCAGCCAGGACTATCCCCACCAGAGGCAGAGCCTATTGCTTTATATCCAAAGAACCTGAACTAATACTCCTTTTTTTCTGTGAGACCAAATGACCTTGGGAAAGTTGCCCAAACTCACTGGTCCTTCATTTCCTGACCAGGTAAAGTGGAGAATGAGACCCACCCAAGGACCATCTGAGGCATGTTTTCAGAGGTCCTGGTGTGGTGTTCAGATGTCCCTGTTGGTCAGTTTTATTTATTTGTTTTTTTAAGATTTTGTTTATTCATGAAAGATACAGAGAGAGAGAGAGAGAGGCAGAGACACAGGCAGCGGGAGAAGCAGGCTCCATGTGGGGAGCCTGATGCACAGGACTCCATCCCAGAGCCCCGGGATCACGCCCTGGGCCAAAGGCAGACATTCAACCACTGAGCCACCCAGGCATCCCCTGGTTGGTCAGTTTTAATCCAAGCCACGCACATGAGTCCGTAGGTTAACGTGTTGGCTCGGTTCTACCTGTTTTCCCCTCTCTGGAGAGCTACTTCCCTTTAATATCATATGCCTGAATGACTGCTTAGGGAGCAATCTCTCGATCCTTCTAGCTCTAAGTGTTGACTCCCTGCTGGGAGAGAAGGATGCAGAGCAATTCATCATCTGGTGCCCCCGCCAGCCTGCCCACCTGCCACAGCGCCCCTTACACGCGTCCACAGTGCTGGGGTAGGGGACATGCTGCACTGCATTTCCCTGTCTGTACGACTCTTCCTTTCTCTGGACTCGATAAATGTCTCGTTCTTCCATCTAGTGTTCTATGTGGTTTTTCATATTCAACTCCACACTCTGCCGGTTGTCTCAATTTCCTCTCCATACATGTAGGCACATCTGGTTCCATGCAGTTCATCCTCTTGGAGGGATCTCTCCTGGAGGCTTTGGCTGGCCCCTGTCTGGCCCGGTCACCCGTCTACCTGGGATTGTCCTTTGCCCCCCACAGCCTTTCATGTTGGGTCCCCTCTCTCTTGGATCCCATGTCTTCCTTTTTGTTTTGGTGAGCTTTATCCTCCAACTGGTTCCTGAGAACGGCTCACGATAGGTAACTTGAAAATCTTTTGCTGGCATTTGCCCCTGGCCTTGGCTGAGTAGAGCAGTCTGGGTTGGAAATCATTTTCCTTTAGAATTTTGAAGGGTTTCCTCTATCATCTCCTGGTGTCTAGCATTGCTGTTGAGAAGTCTGAGCCATTCTGATCCCTGGGCCTTAATATCTGACCTGCTTTTCTCTCTGGAAGTTTGTAACATCTCTTTGTTGCCAGTGTTCGGAGAACAGACAGCAGTGCACCCCGGGGAGGGCCTATTTTAGCATCTGTGCTGATAGGCCTTTCAGCCTAGAGTTTGTGTCCTGCTGCCCTGTTGGCGACCTGCTTCCTGCCTCTACCCTCCGGTTTTCTCTATTTGCTCTCTTGGGAATTCCTACTTCTGTACTGTGGACTTCCTAAACCGGCCTCCACATCTCTCCCCTCTCCCATTTTCTCTTCTTGTGCTTTTGTCCTGCTTTCTAAAAGACATTCTCAGCTTCATCCTGGTGTCCATCATCGTCGCCCCCACCCACCCCCACGCCCCTGCCCCGCTGATGTTCCTGAAGTTTCTTCTTTATGGTCTCCATGCCCTGGAGTTGCCTGTTCTCTGCATCATTCTCTTCTTCGTGGCAGAGGCTTGCCTGGGATGTTGGCCGTCCTGGTTCTGAGAGTGGGGCCCACTGCTGGGAGGAGTGAGGGGCTTTGCTGGGCTCCCTGCGCGGGGGCCTGGCTGGGCTGTTTTGCTGGCTCCTCGTGGTCGGTTGCTCTTGGCCTCCTGGCCTCACCAAGGCCTTTCCTGCTCCCCCACACCTTCCGCTTCCACGGTCAGGTGCCGCCTGCCCATCTCATTCTCCCAGTGCAAAGGAGGTTTGAGCCTTTTTGAGCTCTTGTTCTCACTGTGTGTTGCAGAGGGAGTGAGAAGGTAGGTGTGTGTGTTCGTTCTGCTGTCACAGCCCAGGAGGCTGTGGGATTTCATGCTCCGCAGCTGATTCTGACACACTCGTGCTGAGAACCTGGGTAGAAGCTACCATGTTGGACTCCACACTCCGTCGTCCAGCCCACGTCCCCTGTCCACTCTCCTTTAGCCCTCAGAAATCTGAGTGGTGCTTAGGAGGATGTGGTTCCCTTTACATACACATCCAGGGTTTGGTGAACTCAGTGCAGCTGCCCACAAATGAAGGTAGAGGACCTCCGGAAATGGTGTCTGATGCTGTTGGAATAAGAGCCCCAACTTGAGGAAAACTCAATTTTTGGCTACTTCCTTTATTTCTTCCCCATGCTGCCCTTTTTCCTGTAGCTCATTTGAATAGAGGTTGTGCTTGAGCTCTCCCCCTCAGGCCCCATTGTGAAGAAATGTGACCCTTCTCCGGGATAGCTGAGTCTCAGCCTTTTCCTCATTTTGGAAGACTGCAGTTCCCTGTAAAGGACCGCCGGGTACATGGGCTTCCAGGGCCCACAGCAGCCCCCTTGTCAATCTGCAACATGCACGTGACCACATGGACTCAAGGACCCTGTCCCATGTCCCAGCCTGACAGGCATGTGCCCCACATGACTGTGAGCACCAGGAAGGGTCTGAACGCCAGCCAGAGGCACAAAGCCACAGGGTCCCTTCCTGTGGGCGTCACTCCTCTGGAGGGCCAGTCCCGAAGCCTGCCTGTGCAGCAGCTGGTGAGCAGGACCACGGTGCTAGGCATACCCTGAGCGGCTGCCATGAGATCAACTATCAGAGACACCGAGGGGCCAGTACAGCTGGGATAAAGTTTCTGCAGACTTCTCATGTCACTACAGCACTAGAACCCTGACTAAGCACGGCACAGTCGCCAGGCTGGTGTCAGTGATGGGGTTTCGAGTGGTAGAAAGAGTGGCTACAATCGGCTTTGCCAGCCCCCACTCAGGAAGGAAAGAACATGACAGTTGCCCAGGAAAGCTACCTCTGATCATTTTTGTTTAGGATATCCGCCTGCGATTAGCAGATTCCAGGTCACACTTCAGACCAGATGCAGAGGTGTAGGAAATCGCTGGAGCCAATGCAGGAGTGGCACAGGAGAGGGCCTCTGGCTTTGCAGTCGGCCGACCAGAAGTGAGAAGCAAGGGAGCCTTTCTGCCATCCAGAAACCCAGAACCAGCCTCTGATATCCTCACTCAGCTAGACCAGCAGTTTTCAAACATTTTTAGCAATGGAACTCATTCTTCAAATAAAATCTTACACTTCAGCCTGATGTGTTCAACAAGTAACAGCAGAGCTGCTCCCATAAAACTGCCCAGGATGCCTTGTGCAGCAGCCCTGAGGCAGTGAGGACAGAGGATTCGGCAAGGCAGGCCCCACCTGCTGCGTCCCAGCATTAAGAGCACGAAAACCCAGAGTCAGGAGCCTGGCAGATGATCTGGCTTGCCCTCTACCCAAGGACACAGAGCCTGAGCAGGAGGGTCACACGCTGAGTGGGGAGCAAAAGACACCAGGGTCCAAGCCTCAGACCCTCGGCCCTCACTCTCCCTGAGAGTCTACTCCTGCTTTAAATACAGGCCTATTAGTATTGGTGTCTGATTTTCAAGTTTATCTGAGTTTAGAAGGAATAGACCAGAAGCAGGAAGAGGATCTGCAACAGAGGAAGACACAGAAGACCTCAAATGAGCACACAAAAGTCAGAACATACAAGAACCGTGGGGTCATGTGACAGAGAAACAAACAAACCCCCTGGGTCAGCGGCCCCCGAGAGCATCACTGCAGCAGCATCCGGTGTACTCGGTCCACACCGAGGAAGAGTCAAGGTCACAGAATGTGTCACAAATGTGAGGTGGATTGAGGATTCATTGAGACAGAGATATTGGGAGGAGCAAAGGGGAGGAGTCTGGAAGGTGGTGGCCAGAGGGTTGGTCACTGCCCCCTGCCAGGCATCTTCCAGGGAGATGTGTGCCCTTGTGCTGCCACTTTGCTGGCTCTCTGATTATCCCGCCTCTGTGTTCCTGAAATGTTCCTGCTGAACTTTATCCAGGTTCCCATAAGGCCCATCCCCAGATGATCTGTCTAGACAAACATTTACTTTAGCTATAAAGTTTTCAATGTATTTTTTTTCCTTTTGCCCTAGGTTTATTCACATTCTGGCTAAGGGGGTGCATGTGCACACCTGTACATGTGTGTGTGCGCACGCACACGTGCGAGCACTTCCGAGGGTGAAAGCTCACCTTCTGGGAGTGGGGAGAACTCTGATCTCTAGGCTCAGCTCTGCCCTGGGCCCCTTACTGTGAGCATCAGATTCATCACTGCTCACTTGGAATACGAGGGAGTCCCGTTTAGCTGGTCTCCTGGGTCCCTTCCAGCCCCAAATCATTTGAGCGAGCCCTTAAAACAGAAGTCAGAGATTTTGTTAGAGGCGTTTCTGTGGGACCTGGAGTTAGTCCTGCCCTCCCTCTCATTTGGAGCTGCCTGGGGCGTGCTGTCCTCAGAATGCCAATTCCACCAACAGTCCTTAGGCAGGGGCTCTATGAAACACGGTGACACCTGGAGCCTCGTGGGCTGTGAAAAATGAAGCAGCCAATTGCCTGAGTCTGCCCAGGCGAGAGGAATGAGGTGGGGGGGTACACTGGATGGGGGCCCCTCCAGGCTGGTCCATGGAAGCAGGGTGTCTTTCAGAAGGCTCTAGAAGCAGGCAGTTGGGGGCTGAGCTTCACAGAGCACAGAGGGTTCTAAGAGTGGACTCACAAGGGGGAGTTTAGGTGAAGTCATGAAGGGGAGGTGGGACGCCAAGCCCAGTGCTGTGGGGCCTGGCCATCCGTGAGGCCGGAGGAGGTGCTGCCTGCTGGTGGGGGTGCAGGGTGCGTACCACAGGGGCAGGCTGTTCTGCAGGGAGGGGCTGTGCCCGGCAGCCCTCAAGGCTGGCCTGACCTGTTAGGGGGGCCTGGGAGCAGTCTGTGCAGGGCACCGCTGGGCAGCCTCCACACACCGAAGGACTGCACGTAAAGAACCTCCTGTGCACCAGGCGTCAGCCAGGCCCTGCCCTCGTGGCATCTCAGGCTCGTAAAATCAGACAGAAACCCACCTCTGGGGTGAGTCACTGGGTGAGGTGCCTTCAGGTTGCCCACCTTTCCCTGCTGGTGGAAGCCACCGGCAGAGCTATGGCCAGCAGGCAGCAGGACCTTTGGCGACAATCTTAACCTGGTCGCCACAACCCTTTCTCCTAGGACTATGGTCTTGCCACAAGTGATCCAGTAGCTGGAGTCCCAGTTCTTGGGGGAAGATACCAGATGAGAGCGTTGGGGTCAGAGCTAGCAAATCCTGGATGTAACTCAAAAACAAGCTTGGCTTCATCAGGAAACAGAATCTGTCCCATTTCTAGCTCACATTGTCTAAGGCAAGAAACGTTTCTTTGCCCTTGGCAAATAAGATGAAGCCCTAAATCTGAGGACAGTCCCCGTGGGCCCTGGGTGGGCGGGCAGAGTCATGCATCCCAAGGATTCACTCCTTCACTTGAACTCTATGTCGGTCGGGATCTCGACATATAAGTAAATTCTGCCTGTAGAATTTGCTCATTAGTGGGAAAGAGTAATGGTTTATTCTGTAATACTGGCAACTTGGAATAAATAAAATACAGTCTATGGCTAATAATTAGTAATGAGCATTTATCGTTTGAGAACACAGGATAGCAGCCTGATTCCCCCACCCCCACCCCACTGCCCCCCATGAGGTCTTGATCAAGGGAAGCTTTCTACTGTGAGAAGCCCCTTTGACTTGTCCATTAAATCACTGCGTCCTTCCAGAAAGGGGATGTGCTCTCCTCCATGCCTGCCCTGAAGCTCATCTATGAAAGACACAAAAATAAGCAGGAGTGGGGGTGCCCAGGTGGTTCAGTCTCGGGTTGTGATCCCAGGGTCCTGGTGTCGAGCCCCGTGTCGGGCTCCCTGCTCGATGGGGAGCCTGCTTCTCCCTCTGCTGCTCCCCCTACTTGTGCTGTCTCCTCTCTCTGTCAATAAATATATCTTTTTAAAAATAAAATAAATAAACAGGAGTGGGGCACACATAGTCTTTGGAAGGACATCAAAGCTATACATAATTCCTTAGCATTTCCAAGTGATTTTTTTTTATTTTTAAAGATTTTATTTATTTATTCTTGAGAGGCACAGAGAAAGAGGCAGAGACACAGGCAGAGGGAGAAGCAGGCTCCGTGCAGGGAGCCTGATGTAGGACTCGATCCCGGGACTCCAGAATCACGCTCTGAGCCAAAGGCAGACGCTCAACTGCTGAGCCAACCAGGCGTCCATCCAAGTGATTTTTAAATCTTAATTTCCGATTTACTCCATTTTACATTTGCACCCTTCATTCTTTTTTTTTCCATTTTTATGAAGTTTTGAATATGAGTAAGGCAAAATTTTAGGCTGCCTTTTTTGTTTTTGAAATTTTTAATGAAATAATTGCAGATTCACATGCATTTGTAATAATAGAGATCTGAGTACCATTTCCCCTGCCTCCCCAGTGATAACATTTTGCAAAACAGTACTACATCATGAAAACCAAGGCTTATCGAGTTTTGTTTTTTTTTAATATCTGTGGTAAAGTCCATATAACATAAAAGTCACCATCGGTGGCATTGAGCACATTCATAATGTTATGTAACCTTCATCACCATCTTGTTCCAGAACATTTTCATCAGGTTTCAAGGAAACGCTGTGCCCAAAGCAGCCACTCCCCAGCGCCCCTTACCCTGGCCCTGGCAACCACTCATCTGCTTTTTCTCTGTGCGGATCTTCCTCTGCTGGACGTTTCATATACAGGGACTTATGTCATAGGTGGCCTTTTACAGTGGGCTTCTTTCACGGAGCTTCACGCTTTCAAGGTACAGCTGTGTTGTCTCCATATCAGTACCTCTGCCGAATGCTGTCCCACACTGCGGACAGACCACATGTCATTTATCCACGTGTCAGCTGACGGACATTTGGGTTGCTTCCACTTTCTGGCTCTTGTGAACACTGTTGCGATGAACATTCGTGTAAGTTTTGTTTGAACGTCTGATCCAGTTCTTTGGGATATATGTAGGAGTGGGATTTCTGGGTCATATGGTAATTCTGTGTTTAACCTTTGGAGGTTAAACTGCCTGTTTTCCACAGTGGCTGCAGCACGTTACATTCCCTCAGCAGGTAAAAGGGTTCCCCTTTCTCCACATCCTCTCCACTTGCAACTTCCCATTTTCCATTTTCTAGTCATCTTAGTGGGTATGAAATACTGTTGCATGGTTTTGATTCACATGTCCCTAATGACGAATGACATCGATCATCTTTTCATGTTCTTGTTGGCCATTTGTATGTCTTCTTTAGAGAAGTGTCTGTTCAAGTCCTTTGCCTATTTTTTCATTGGGTTCTTTGTGTTTTTGTTGTGGGTTGTAAGAGTTCTTTATTTATTTTGGACACTAGACCCTTATCAGATATGAAGCTTGCAAATATTTTCTCCCATTGTGTGGTCGGTGTTCTCACCTTCTTCATGGGCCCTTTGATGCACAAAAGTTTTTCATTTTGGTGAAGTCCAATTTCTCTTTTTTTTTCTTTTTGTTGCTCTTGCCTTTGATATCATATCTAAGAAACCACTGTCAGATTTAGTTCTTATATTTATTTTTGATCCATTTCCAGATAATTTTGTATATGGTATGAGGTTAAGTGTCCAGCCTCATTCTTTCACATGTGTGCAATCCAATTGTGCCAGCACCATTTGTTGAAAAGACTGTTCTTTTCTCATTGAATGATCTTTGCAATCTTGTTGAAAATCACTTGACTGTATGGATTTTTTTCTGAACTCTCAGTTCTGTTCCATTGATTTATATGTCTGTCCTTAGGCCAGTACCACACTGTTACATAATAGTTTTGAAATCAGAAAATGCGAAGCTTCCAAATTTCTCTCTCTCTCTCTCTCTCTCTCTCTCTTTTTTTTTTTTTTTTTGGCTACTCAGTGTCTCTTGTAATTCCATATGAATTTTAGGATCTGCCTTTCGATTTTTGCTGAACAGCTGGGAGTTTGGTAGAGATTGCAATAAAATCTGTAGACTGCTTTTGGTAGTATTGTCTTGCCTACTTCTCTCTTTTTTAAAGATTTTATTTATTTATTTGAAAGAAGAAGAAGAGAGAGAGAGAGAGAGAGTGTGTGTGTGTGTGTGTGTGTGTGTGTGTGCAGGAAGAGCAGCAGCAGAAGAGGGAGAAGCAGATTCCCTGCTGAGCAGTCAGCCCAATGTAGGGCTTGATCCCATGACCCTCAGGATCACAACCTGAGCCGAAGGCAGACCCCCAGGTGCCCCAGTTCTTGAGAAAAGTGCAGAGCATTGTTTCTCAAAAGGTAACCCACAGAGGGGCGCCTGGGTGGCTCAGATGGTTGAGCATCTGACTCTTGATTTAGGCTCAGGCCATGATCTCAGGGTTGTGAGATCCAGCCCCACATCAGGCTCCGTGTTCAGCACAGTCTGCTTCTCCCTTTGGTCCTCCCACCACACTCTCTCTCTCTCTTTCTGTCTCTCAAATAAATAAACAAATAAAATCATTTTTTTAAAAAGCTAATACACAGATAACCTGAACAAAATTGCCTGAGGTGCTTGTCTAAAAAGTCATTTCTGGGCCCTAGCCCCAAAGTCTGATGCTGAAAGGCTGACCCAAGCCCAGGAATGTGCCATTCGTTCATTCTTTGATTTGTTCAGAGTTCCAGTTAGTCCACATACAGTGAAATATTAGTTTCAGGCGTACAATATAGTGATCAGCACTTCATACATGTCCCAGTGCTCATCACAAGTGCCCCCCTTCACCCACATCACCTGTTTGCCCATCCCCCCGGCCTCCCCCAGGTGACCATCAGTGTGCTCTCTGTAGTTAAGAGTCTGTTTCCTAGTTTGTCTGCCCCCCCCCCTTTCTTTTTCCCTCTGCTCATTTGTTTTGTTTCTTAAACTCCACACGAGTGAAATCACATGGTATTTGTCTTGCTCTGACTGACTTATTTCACTTAGCATAATACCCTCCAGCTCCCTCCACAAATGGCAAGATTTCATTCTTTTTTATGGCTGAGTAATAAGGAATGTGCCGTTTTATAAGTTCCCCACACAAATCCTGGGCTGTAAGGTTTAAGAGCCGCTGGACCCTGATCTCTCTCACCTTGTCCCCGGAGCGACTTGGGTTCAGCAAAAACAAGCTTCTTACTTTGCAGTCGGCCCATGTGTGATGCTTCTTCACAGACTGCCACCCGTTCACCTCGCCTCGGCATCCGGGCCTGCTTTATCGTGGGGAGGGAGGTGGCCAGGACTTGCACTGGTTGCCATTTGGGAAAGAGTGTGTGTCTTGGGCTGTGTTCAGGAGCTCTCAGAGTAGTGGCTGAGGGCGAGGGACATTTCTGAAACCCTTTGCTGCCTTATCACCCTACGCAGGTGCCTGTCTTCCATCCTGCCTCCAGCTTTACCCCTCTTCTCACAGAGGCCAGGATGCTGTGCTCTCTGCTGAGTCCTCAATTCCGCCGAGAAGCCTTTTGTACTTTGCGTCTTGTTTCCTGCCGGCTGCCCTGGTCCCTCTTCTAAGCCTCTGCCTCCCTGAACACCTTCAGTCTCAGAGCCCCGGACCCCAGCAGATCCTCCTGCAACATCCAGGCAGGCGAGCCTTATATGGTGCTGTCCTACCCTTCCCACTCCAGCTGCCCGGCCCGGTGTCCAGCCCCAGGTCCCTTGCTCGCTCCTTCCCTGTGCTCTCACTCTACCTGGCACTCTCCTGGCCCTCTGCCCTGGCTCAATCCTGCTCGCCCTTCAGCCTCAGGTTGGCTGTCCATTCCTGGGTCAGCCTTTCCTGCCCTCCTGGACTCGGTCTGACGTACACCATCCATTCTCAGAATTCCTCACTCAGTAGCCTTCCCTGTTGCCGTCTTAAGTTTCTTTGTGAGGTTAATGATGTATCTATCTGTCACCAGACTTTAATATCCAGGAGTCAAGGAAATGGATCCCTAGCACCTAGCACTGTGCCTGGCACACAGTAGATGCTTGGGTAGATCTCCGTTGGATGGGTTGGTAGGACCGTGGTGGAGGCATGAGGGGCAGGCTGCTGTGGATGAAGGTGGATGAAGGTAGATGGGTGGGTGGGTGGCTGAGTGCCTAGCTGACAGGCTGGCAAGCACCAGTGAGTTTCCAGAACCTCCTTTCTCTCTCCTTCAACAAACATCTCTCAGAGCCTACTATTTGATCCTCCTTCAGGAAACAAAGGTCACTAAGACACAGTATGTTGTCAGGGCCTCTGTGTCCCAGAGGCTAGTGGGAGCATGTGGGGCTGGTGGGCCGAGTGGCTGAGGGTTCTTCTGCATGGTCTCCTCCTTTCCTGTGACAGGGCCCCTAAGGAAGAAGTCCTCCACTCCTCCAGGGTGGGACTGGGTGCAGGCCCTGTGCCCTCCCCTCCTGGAGGCTTAGATACCTTCCCCCCTGCCTTCCTGTCCCACTTTGTTCACTTCTCACTCTTAACCCTTTGCAGCCTGGTCCCTGTCCCCTCAGGTCTCCAGGAACTGCTAGTGACCTCGTTTTGTTTTCCCCCTGACCTCTGAGTCACACTCGATACCAGTGTCCAGCCCTTCCTGCTTGCCACTCTGTTACTATCCCATTGGGTATAGATGTTTTCAAGGAGCCCCCAGCCGCACCATCAGGGAACTGTGCCCCAGAATGATGGCATCATAAATGCCAAGGCCCGGGCCCTCCTGAGAGCACCTGATGCAAGGCCCAGGTGTGTTTTCCAGAGCCCCCTGGGTGACTGGGGGAGAGCCACTGTTGGAATCACAGCTGTGGTGGCATGGGGGAAAAGCTTCGTATATTGTGAACTGAGCCAAAAGCAGAACACAAAATGACATAAGCCAGATTTTTTTTTAAATAAAAAGCTTTACATAGGAAAGAAGCTAAAAATAAAGTATTAACAGTAAGTGTCCTCAAAATCACTTTTTACAATTCCTTCTTATTTTGTTTTTCACATTTCTCTAACAAGTCTATAGAAGGGTACGGCCTAGTGGTTGAGAGTTTATTTTGTTCACTAGCAGACCACTGGGATCCTGAGTCATGCCCACTCTGTCCAGAAGGCTCTGATGTGCTCAGTTTTGTCCGTTGAAATGCGTGGGCTCACTTAGCCCCCAGACTCTGTGGTGCCGACAAGAAGACGATGTGAGTCCCTCTCACGCAGCAGCACAGCCAGTAAACCTGAGGGCCCCACGCGCTGTCAGAAGCCCTCGGCTGTCTTCAGAGGAGGCCCAGGGACATTGCACTCCAGCTGTCCTCATGGAGGCACCTAGGCTTACGTCAGTGCTTTTCACAGAAACAGTCTTAGGGATGGGTGACATAGGTGAAGGGATTGAGAGGCACAAACTTCCATTTATGAAATAAGTCACGGAGATGAAAAGTACAGCACAGGGGACCTAGTCGACAGTATGTAATCACGTTGTTCGGTGACAGGTGGCGACCACACGGTGGGAGCCCTGGGGACGTATGGAAGAGTTGAATCACTGTGTTGTACACCTGAAGCTAATATAGCACCGTATGGTGATTATACTCCAATTTTAAAAAATGTGAACAGTAGTCCATGAACAAAAGAACAAATCCAAAGGTGACAATTACCAAAGAAAAAACCTGAGTTCATAAAATAAATTCAGCAAAGGCCCAGGGAGGCTGCTAATGAATTGGGTGACAAGTGCCGTTGCCAGGTGAGCCACAGCAGAGCCCATGACTGCTCGTTGTATGTGAGCACCCAGGGGTCCCTGCTCCCCAAACCCTCCATTGTCTCCCACTGGGAATGACCCTGTTAGACACCGTCTCCTCCAGAGAAAGAGGAAGTCATTTGCTTTTAGCTCCCATGATTTTCCTGGTTTCTGACCCTAGGACACGTGCAGCCCCACTGGTCAGGCTGGCTCTCGGGCATTCACTCGTGACCATGTGGCAGACCGGGCTTCTCCACTGCCCACCCTCTCAGCAGCCAGCAGAGCAAGCCCCCATTTCACCAACTTTTCAGCCATTTGTTCTCTTCTTTTGGAAAGGACGTCAGGTTATTTCTCCCTGTCTTCACTGTCTGACTCAGCAGCCGCTGTGCTCATGTTTATGTTTATCAACCCGAGTGTGCCGAGGGCTCTGAGGGATCCAGATAAGCAGGGCAGCCCTGCCCTGGCTGGTCCTTCAGCAGACCCCGTGCCCCCCACCTTGCAGGCCTGCTCTGAGGCCATCCACCACCACCCTGGGGCCAGGCCATCTCTCGTCTCACCTGGATTCTGGAACAAGGTGCCCGTTCCACCCAGGCCTCCCTGAGGTCCGGCCTCATGACAGCCAGGGTCATTTTGTGCTACTCTTGTTTTTAGAACCATCTAGTGGCTTCTCACTTCACTCAGCATGAAGTCCACTTCCTCCCTCAGCCTGTGGCCCTGACACCCTCTGACCTCTCCCTGCTGTCCCTGGGCTCCGGCCGCCCCACCTCCTTTCCATTCCCAAACCTGCACCTGTCTCCAGGCTCTGCACTCACTGAGACTGCCCGGCTTGCCTTCCCGGGATGGCCAGGTCAGGGAACCCTTCCTGCCCACCCAGCCCTCACAGTGGAATGGAAGCTCCTGGGGGCAGGGATGTGTGGTTTGTTTGCATTTGAGGTTTCCCCTGGTGCCTAGCACAGGGCCTGGCGTGCTGTCCAGTACATGATTGAGTGACCCCACTCGGAAATGTTCAGGAGGCAGACAGTCCAAGAGCTAAGGTAGCAGGAGCACCCCTGTGGGGGTGGCATGGTGTTCCGTGGGACCCAGTCTGGGAAACGCTGCAAGATGCTGTGCTTCATGAGGTCTGTCCCTAAGGACGTGTTGCTCTTCCTCTTTTACTGTGCAGTTACTGGCATCCCTGCGTGCTTTTATTCTGCCACTTGGGCGCCTCTGTCCTTTGAGAACTGGCCTGCGTCCTCCCTCTCCCCTGGCCTCCCCTGGGCTATCCTGTGGGCAGGCCTCCCCCTGGGGAGGGCCATTACCTCTTTGAGATGCAGCCTCCGTTCCACCTGCTCCATCGGAGTCAGGTGCAAGTCCTGTGTGGGGTGTGGAGAGCGGGGGGTGGTAACTGGGTGCGGTTACACGGCCGTGCTCAGATTATGAAAACCCACTGAGCTGTACACTTAGGATTTGTGTGCTTTTTTGGATGCATGTGATCCTTTGATAAAAAGTTGTCCTTTTATTGGATGAGAGCAAGCAAAGAACTTGGCCCAGATGACGCCTCAGCAGGGAGCAGTGCGAGCATCCTGCCAGCACTCCTCAGCAACCCCAGAAGTGACAAGAAGTGGCTCTGCCTGCAGGCGGGTATACCTCGCCAGGCCAGGCCGGAGCTCTGTGGGCAGGCACTGGAGTGGGGTGAGGCTCAGGGCCTGCCAGGCGGAGGAAGGAGGGCATGCAGGGGGCCAGTGTGCGGGAAGGGAATGGTGGCTAGACGCAGAGGACGTGCGGACTCAGGCTGAGCCTGGGCTGCGAGAGGAAGCCCCACTGCATTCTGTGGGCCCCTGGGGTCCTGGGAAGGCTGCCACAGGGGGGGCTGCAGGAGGGAGAACTATGGGCAGCCCCCCAGCAAGGCGGAGGGCCACCGAGAGACATGTAGGGGACGGCGGAGCCTGAGGATGGAGGGGAGAGAAGGGCACGGCCTGGCTGTCTGATGGCCTCTCTTCGTCCTCCCCCTCCCCGGCCTGCCTCTTTCTCGGGGCTTTCTCTGCCCGCCCTCTCTTGCTGTCTCCCCATCATGTCACCCCAATTCTTTCTTCCCTGGCCCATCACAGCCTTCTGTGTCCTCCCGTTGTTCTGCTGTCCCCAGCACACTGCCCCGAAAGTTAATGGCTTCAGACGGTAAATTATTGCTTCCCCTCGGATGTAGGCAGTGTGTGCGTGGACAGCCTCTCTGTGCGCCTCCCTCCACCTCCACGTGGCCCCTGCACACCCCACTGTGCAGGCTCTGATGGGAACCCAGAGACCACGTTCGGCCTGCCATCAAGTTATTTCTGCCATGTGTTGTTGGACAGAGAAGTCACAGATCAGATTCCAGGAGGGGGACAGATCTGGTGTCAGTGGGGCCGTATGCAGTACGTGCCCACGTGCTACAGAGGACGCGTATTCTTCCCTCCACCTAGCGCCTGCCTCTCCCTCCGCTCCCTGGAGCCCCCATCGTCCATCCTCCACGGAATGGGGCAGGGCTGGGCCTAGAGCAGCACTTCCCAAAGGGAACCCCAGGTCATGGGATGAAGTAGGTGTAATGTGTAACAGAGGGGATTTCATGGCCAAACAAGGGTGGAGTAAACAAGCTGACCAAACAGGTGTGTGTACTCCCGGAGGGGAAGGCCCAGGCACACTGGACATTAGCGCCCTTCAGAGCCCAGAGCAGGGGCAGGCGCTGTGGCTTTGTGCGTGGCTGCCCAGGGGACGGGGAAGTGGCGGGGGCTCCCTCCGACCTCACCTGTGCGTCTGTGGCTTGGCGCTCGGAAGGGACTCCGGGTTTTATATGCTGTTCTGTTTTATGTTGGTGACTATTGTGTGGGGATGTGCCAAGCCTCAGCGGCATCTCAGCCCCCTGTCCTCCGCAGGGACTGGTTTGGTAGCGTGGTCACTAAAAGCTTGTAGAATAAATTGCACGACCCCTCCCCGACACACTTGCTCCCCACTGAGCCTCCCGCGCTGGCCCCTCGTCCCTCAGCCGCCTCCTCTCCTGGCCGTGCCCTGCCACAGGGCTGCCTCCTCCAGCACAGTGCTCCTTTTATTTCTTGATAGCACCTGTCCTCACCTGAAACTAGTCTTCAAAAGCCTTATGTTTCCTGCCTGGCCGATCCTGTCCCCTGCGCAGGCTGGGTGCTCCCCGAGGCTCCCCGGGCCTGCTGTCTGCAGCCTGATGAGCGGAGCCCGGGTTCCTCGCACGCGGCCAAGGAGGGAGCACTTTGCTAATAGGTCTCTTAGGACAGATGCCTGTTCTCTCTTGAAACGCTACAGATGGACAGATGGCCCTGCTGCGAGGCTGGGAGCGCGTGGCCACTCGTGTGCCTGTGCGCTCCATGTAAGGGAGAAGTTTGGAGCAGCCCGAGTCAGGCCCAGGTTGGGAGGGAGGTGGGAAGCGCCCGGTCTCTGGCAGTGTGCCAGAGCAGCTTCAGGCCTCCCCAACTCCGAAAGCGCTGGACGTTATTTTGAGGGCCACGCAGCAGGCAAGGCAGATGGTGGGGCTCCCGAGGGTGGGTGGTGACGCAGAGCCAGTAGCCACGCTCTAGAGAAGCGGCCGCGCCTCCCTCTGCTGTTCCCCGTGTCCCCTGGCCTCCCATCGGCTGAAGGCCTCGCCCCGGGAGCTCGCTGCTGGCCACCCGGTGGCCCTCCCTCCTCACAGGCTGGTCCATCATCCACCCAGCCAGCCAGCAGCTGCGGCCCGGAGCCCCCGGCCGCCTTGACGGGGCGGAGAGCAAGGTGAGCCCCTCTGCCCACGTGCCCGAGAGCGCCTGGCGGCCGGACTGGCAGTTGTGTGGTGTCAGATGACGACAGGAAGCCCCGGGACTGCGTTCACCGTAGCCAGGAGGAGGAAGCACAGAGCGGCAGAGGCGTGTCAGCCGCGAGTGTCCGCCGGTGACTGCTCTGGGTCCGGTTGAGGCAGACCAGGAAGGCAGAGCCCAAGACCAGGGATGTAACCGGGACCAAGAGGCCCAGGGCAAATGGACAGCGCCAGTCGCTAGGGGGAGGACAGCTGACCCCAGGGTCGGTCCTGAGCAGCACTGCTGCTGACCAGAGGCTGGACCCTGCAGACAGCTGTGCCGAAGCGAGGCGGGCAGGGCCACGGACCTTCTTGCCCGCCAGTCCCCATTTCCTGCAGTGACACAGCCGCTCTGTGATGTCAGCCTTGCCTTCAGCCTGTCCCGTGTGTATGAGAAGCAGAGTGGAGGCAAAGGCTCAGAGTGTGTGGGGAGGCCCACCACTCGCCCCCGAGCCGTCCACGCTCTCGATGGAGCTCCCAGGGGTGTCACGTGCTGCCTGCTGTGTACCTCTCCCACAGCGCCCACCACAGTGATAGCATACCTTGGTTTTATTTCTATGATTTTTAAAAATATTTTATTTACTTATTTTAGTAGGAGGGGGAACACGTGAGGGGAACACGAGAGGGGGCAGAGGGAGAGGGAGAGACTGTACTAAGCAGAGTCTACTGAGCACGGAGCCCAGCGCGGGGCTGGATCCCACGACCCTGAGATCATGACCTGAGCTGAAATCAAGTGTCGGATGCTTAAACGGCACCACCCAGGTCCCCCATTTCTGTAGTTTTTTTTTAAATTTTTTTATTTATTTATGAGAAGCACAGAGAGAGAGAGAGAGAGAGGCAGAGACACAGGCAGAGGGAGAAGCAGGCTCCATGCAGGGAATCCGACGTGGGACTCGATCCCAGGACCCTGGATCATGCCCTGGGCCGAAGGCAGGCGCTAAACCGCTGAGCTACCCGGGCTGCCCCCTCTAATTTTTTTTAATTAAAGTTTTTATCTTGAAAAAACTCAAAGCCAACAGAAACCCTGCAGGTGTATTTCAGTAAAGCCTGATAGACGCTTCATCCAGATTCAGCCGCTGTTCACACTCTGCCGTGTGCGCCTCTGTGTGAGCATGAAGCTGTGAGCCTGAGGCTGCGTGCGCACGCGTGAGGCCCCCCCAAGGCCCGGCCCTGAGGCCCGTGTTCCCCAGAGCTGGCCTTGCCATTTGGGCGTCACCTGCCATCAGGTGATGATGTCCCCATCGGGGACGGTGTGGACACGGTGCTCTTCCGTCGCTGTCCTTTCCCGCCGCCTGCCCGTCCCAGCCCAGGACCCCATGTGCACCTCTTGCACCTCCTGTCATCTGGCCCATCTCGGCCTCTCTGTCCCTCAGGACATGCTGTCGCTGACGAGCTGGGCTTCCTGGTTTGGTGGGAGGTTCCTCAGGCTGGGTTTGCCAGACGTGGCAGGCCGCGCTCAGAGGGCAGGACGAGGTCCACTCTGCTTCCCCCTGGGGCTCCAAACCTTCTGTCCTTGCTCTCTCCAAAAATAACATGCCCCCCACCTCCTCCCCTGAGGAAAGTCTCTTCCTGCTTGCAGCCTGCTGGGGTCACACTGGTCAGCGTCCACTCCAGTCCCAACGACCAGATGCTGTGGGCGCTCGACAGCAGGTGGAACGTGCACGTCCGAGCTGGAATCACCGAAGAGATGCCAGTGGGGACCGACTGGGAGCACGTGCCAGGTAGAAACGCGAGCGTGGCGTGGCTGCCCCTCCCCTGGGCACCTGGTCCTTCAGGCAGCCTGTCCTACGGAGGCAGGTGACAACAGGTGTCTAACGGAATATTCCTTGAGGGACCCAGCATTGCAGGACTGCAGCCAGCCCTATGCCCTTGGGGTTCTTTGTGGGATGTTTGTTCCCAGATGGCCCGGACCCGTGTGCCCTGTGGCCTTGGGCCCTTGGTGGCGTGGCTCACACTGCCGGTGGGGCACCCTTTCCCTCAGCCCCCACTCCGAGTCCTGCAGTGCAGGGCACGGCCAGCAAGGGGCCTTCCTGGTCGACAGGGCCCAGTGATGTGAGAGAGCGGCCTCGTGGGAGGGGGTGGCCTGTCCTCTCCGCAGCCGGGGCTGAGGACAGACGGACACCCTGTTCACGTGCAGGGTTGCAGGCCTGCCAGCTGGCACTGAGCACCAGGACCGTGTGGGCCCGCTGCCCCAGTGGTGATCTTGCCCGGCGGTACGGCGTCACCGACAAGAACCCTGCAGGAGACTATTGGAAGAAAATACCTGGCAACGTGACGTGTTTCACAGGCAAGTGCCAGGGCTCCGCAAGGCTCGGGGCTGCATGGCTCTCATCAGGTTCAGGGCTCCCCTGGGCGAGGTCAGTGGGGCCTCCACAGGAGGCTGCTCCCACGGGGCTTGCTCTCCAGATCGCTGAGGGTCACACCCGAAGGAGGGCATCCCGCACCCCACTGGCCAGAGTGTCCCAGGACCGGGGCCACCCACTTTAGAGCCAGGGGAGCTGGGGCACAGATTGAGGGTGGTGGATCCGGAGCCCAGAGCTAGAAAGTGCCGCGTCAGGATGTGGAGCCAGCCCTGACCCCACTTGTGCCTGCTGCCCGGGCTGGGTGACTAACGATCGTGCGGCGGCTCTCGTCCCTGCAGTGACCTCGTCCGATGAGCTGTGGGCAGTGGGCCCCCCCGGCTACCTCCTCCAGCGGCTGACGAGGACTTTCAGCCACTCGCACGGCGCCCCGAGCAGCCACGCCACCACCCCCCACCCCGAGGACCTGGAGGACGAGTGGGAGGTCATCTGAAGGAGCCTGGGGCAGGGCTGCTCAGGAGGGAGGAGGCCGGGACGGTGGCGGACACAGTGGTTTCGGAGTCGCTCGCTCTCGGCCACGCCTCATCAGCCCTCGTCCAGACATGCCGGGCCGGCTCGGACAACCACACTTGCTTTCATCCATGTTTGTTTCCGTCTGTTCCAGAACCCACAGCCTCGGCCGAGTGATGTGGAGCCGTTGCCAGAGCGGCAGTGCCTCTGAGCTCCTGCCGAGGCCGCGTCCCCTGGCGCTCCTGGCCCGCCGTGGGGACAACCCGGGGGTCAGTGCTCCCTGCCACTGAGGGGGGTCCTGGGCCAGCTTGTGGTCATCACAGGGACACGAGTTCCGGCACACATTCCGTGCTGGACACCCCAGTGGGGAAACCAAGGCCGTGTCGGAGAGTGGGGTGCTGGTCTGTGCCAGGCTGCAGCACCCACGCGCACACACACCACAACATGCACGCCCACACCACGCACGCCCTCCCGGCCCACGCACAGGGCACAGCACACTCGCCTCCTGGAGAACACACTTCAGCCAAAACAATAAAGGCCAGTGGATGACATGGACGTGAAGGGTGCACGTGTTTCCAAGGCAGCGGTGGCCCTGGGAGGTGTGGCCGAGGTGGGGGAGCTCGGCCACGGTGGCTGACTCAGCAGTGTCTTTGAGTGATGTTAATGCTGCTGGTGGACGTCGTAAAGACCAGGAGCATCCTCACAGGATGAGTCTACTAATTATTGCCTTTTTTGTTTGTTATATTACAAACCTGCATAAGATACCTCATTTGAAATCAACTCTTATAAATTTAGAGGAGAAATGTATTTTATGAAACCAGTGGAAGGCCCTTCGTTCCTTCACATGGTTTACCCTGCACCGGCGCTGTCCTCAGCCGCAGCTTCACGGAGCGTGGGCGTCCCCCCGCGTGTCCTCCACGTGCGGGGCAGTCGTGGCACCTGCCGGCTGGCCCTGAGCGGCCACCGGTGCCATTAGCAGGCATTGGGTTGATGCCCCCAGGAGGTTCGAACCGAGCCCGCTGTGGCCACGCCGGACGCCGGTCCCTGGGGTCGGCCTGCGGTGCCCACTGTCCCCGCAGGCATCTGGGCCCAAGGCTCGGCAGCCCGGCCCACATCCCGCCTGAGCGCACCGCCCCCCCCTCCCGGAGGCAGCTCCCAAGTGGGACTCGGCCTCGCTGCTTTTTTTAGCCTGTCCTTGGTCCAGGGCCCAGTGACTCGACGCCTGTTTTCTACTAAGCGAACGTGTCCAGGAGCCCCCGGGCCGCAGGGGGAGAGCGATACGGCGTGTTCCCTGCCGGGACCCGGCCAGCCGTGGAGACAGAGGTGCTCCAGGCCCAGAGGAGGACAAGACGCTGCAACCCCAGGCCCTGCTTCACACTCCACGCTTAGAGAACCCTTGTTTCAGAAGTCTGGCGAGCGCGGAGGCCGGCCCGGCTGCGGCCGCGCCTCTGTACGTTGTGCCTTGCGGCCCCTGGACGGCAGAGCCCTCCTAAACCCACGGGACTTTAGTGCAATTAAACCCAAGTCTAGTTTGATACTTTTAAACTACTTTTAGCTTCAGTGCTTTGTACGGTTTTTCCTTCCGGTTTTAATTTTTAGTTGTGCTTTGAGACAGTGCAATAAACTAGACTTTTTCCAAACCTGGTCGAGTCTGGTGTCCGGGCTGTGAGAAGGGGCCCCGCGCAGCCTCGACGGTGGCGTGCCCACCTGTGCCCGAAGGATCTGCGGTGGCGCTCGGCGGCCCGGCCCGCGTGGGGTTTCCGCACCGGCTCACCCAGGACGGCTGTCCCCAGGGAGCGGTCGCTCCGCAGGCCCCCGAGGCCGGGCCGCTGTGGGCGGGCCTGGGGGGGTCGAGGCCCTGAGCCCAGGACTCCGCCGCCAAGAAACGAAACCAAAGGCCAGCAGTGCCCTAGTGGAAAGCACCCTGCAGGGAGGGATCAGGGCCTCGGCCGCCGGACGCGTCGTGTGCCACGGAGGCCTGAGCGAGAAACGTCTGCCCCGTGTCAGGGAATGTCCTGCTTCACCGAAGACATCGAGGCACACTTGAATTACGACGTCCAACGTCCCTCAGGAAAGACGAAGGATGCTGCGAAGACCTCAGTCCTTTCCAAAGGCTCTAACTCAGTTTGGGGGGAGCCTCACTGGGATGTTGGTCTGTGTCGGGGGAGGTCCCACAATGATGCTCGTGCCCACAGGTGCCCCCCGACTGCCAGACGTGCGCCTGGGGCTCCTGCACAGCTTCGGGTCCCCCTCGAGCCCCTGCGGGAAGCACTGTGGGCCTCGGTGACACTCAGAGAGGTTCCGTACTTGCTGGAGGCCACTCACGGGCCATTGGGACTGGAGCCCAGCTCTGCAGAACTCCAGGCCAGCGCTGCGTGATGCCACCTCACTGTCCTGGGAAGAAACAGGTGGGAATTGCCAAGGGTGCTGACGGCAGCAGGTGAATTAAAGTATGGCGTGGGAGGGAGGGCCAGGGATGGCAGGCGGCCCGACCGGACCCGCGGGAGCTGACATGATGAAGGCACATCGGGACAGGCGGGTGAGGTCACAACTGATGTGCACCACCCCTTCATTATCTGGGCAAACCTATTAAATGGATTAAAGTGTCTTAAAACCATGGGAGCCTGGGGGACTCCATCGGTTAAGCGTCCGACTCTTGATCTCAGCTCAGGTCTTATCTCAGGGTCACAAGTTCAATGCTCACATTGGACTCAAATTGGGCGTGGAGCCTGCTTTAAAAAAACTTTAAAAAAGGGGGAATGGTATCTGATTTCCGGATGGCAAAGGATTTTAGACTCAAAAGTGACAGGAGAACCACAGAGGAAATTACAGATTTGATTTCCTCAAAATCTTAAAATTTTACAAATTTTAAACCCCACTTAAAAGGGGAAATTGTGACATCATGGATGGTGACTATATACCTTAAAAAATGTGCACACACCAGGGGCACCCGGGTAGCTCAGTGTTGTGTGCCTTTGGCTCAGGGCGTGATCCCGGGGTCTTGGGATCGAGTCCTGCACCGGGCTCCCCGCGAGGAGCCTGCTTCTCCTTCTATGTCCTGTCTCTCTGTCTCTCAGGAATAAATCTTAAAAAAAAAAAAAAAGTGCACACAGCAGTCGGAGGAACACCTAAGGCACTCATATGGACAGAGATGAAAGAGCAAATGCCTGGCACCCAGGTGGGGCGCGGACAGAGCAGGGGGAGCGATCGTAAAGCCCGCAAACCCACAAACTCCACCTCTGGAAACCTGTCCTCAAGAACAAACCCTAAATCGGGGAAGACGTATAGTGCAGGCGGTTCTGTGATTGTAAAATACCGGCCCGTGGCCTCGAGGAGCAGCCCCTGCGCAGCTGTCACGGAGCAGGTGTCCTGGGCGGGCCGGCCCGGCTGCAGCGCGGTGGTGCCAACTGTCCGCAGCGCGTCACGACGTGGTCTGGTGGAAGACCACGCAGAGCGGGAGACAGGAGAGACGGGGATAGCGGGCCCGGGCACGCGCACCCTCCTAACTTTTGGGGGGTTCGAAATGGTCCGTCATTCCAGCTGCGCAGAAGGGCCATAAGAACCAAGGTCACCCCGCAGCTGGTCGCCGAGGTTGCCTGGGCCATATGCATCTTTTTGTATCTTTTGAATTTCAAGCCATGTAAATGTATATTATTTCAAAATAAAATCCACATTTTAAAAACGGGGCTCCCTAACCTGAACTCCTCACACCGTCAACACTAGGGAGTCAAAAAATAAAAATTTAAAAATTTAAAAAAATTTTAAAAAACCCTAGGGAGTCAGATACGGCAAAGTAAACACCAAAGACTTCTGAGAAGTCTTATTTACAAAGCATTTTTACAATACAGGAAAATGCTTATCGTAAGTTTTAAAATACTCAATTATTTAAGTGATCTGATGTCGTGTGTGTAAAGAATAGGCATGGGGGAATGTTTGAAGACATCTATGGATGTGCATAGAAAAAACTGGAAGAAAATACACCGAAATGCTGGCTGCGGCTGTCTGGCTGGTGGGATGGTAGCAAGTAGCCGGCTCCTGCCCTCGGGAGTCCCACAGCTGGAGGGGACGGCGCGAGGACGTGCCACGAGGAAGCCCCGCCGCAGCCTGCCCTGGATTTCTCTGCAGTTCCCGTTCCACCAGAAGCATGAATTCTATTAAGCAGAAACTCTTTTTAAAAATCCCTGAAGACAGGGCTCCTGGTGGCTCAGTCCGTTGGGCGTCTGCCTTCGGCTCAGGTCATGACCTCAGGGTCCTGGGATCGAGCCTGCTTCACCCTCTCCGTCTGCCCCCACCCGCTCTCTCGCTCTCTCTAATGCTTTCTCAAAGAAAATCTTTTTTTAAAAAATAAAAGTCACTGAAGACACAGATACCTGTCCTCACCTCTATCTTGACTGTGGTGGTGGTTACACATGTGTAGACATTTGTCAGAACTCCTTGGACTAAACATTTAAAGTCTGAGCATCTCAGGGCGCCTGGCTGGGGAGAGCATGCGATTCTTGATCTTGGGGTCGGGAGTTCAAGCCCCACATTGGGTGTGAGGCCTTTATAAAAAAGGATTCTTTCCATCTTTAAAAATATCTAAAGGCTGTGCCTCTATCATATGTTAAGTCATGCCTCTGTTTAAAAAATGTAACGGCACGAAGCAGAGCGGGGCCAGGCTGGGGCAGCAGGCTCTCCGTCCCCTAACAGGTGCCAACAGCGCACGGCCTCCCCGACCGCGCTGCTCTCCCTCCATCCCGGCCCCCGGGAAGCATCCTCGTCCTGAGCAGGACTGGCGGTACTTGGGGCAACTGCTCTCCTCGGTGGCGCGGCTTCAAGCTGGTGAAGCAATCGGGAGGCAGGGAAATCAGAGTCCTCCGCGTCAAGGCAATAATCAGGCTGAAGTCCGCGTGGGCGAGGCGCTCACGCTGAGTCATGTCCCGCAGCCAAGGAGGGGCAGATCGAGGTCCTTCCTCCCCTGCCCTCACGGCCACCTCCCCCAGGCCACCCGACAGTGCCCCCTCCGGTTCCCGGCCCGAGGCTCCACCCCAGCTGGCATCTGGAGGAAGGGGATTCTGGCCCCTGGGCGCGAACAGGCTGGGACTCCCTGGGCCGCACGGTGGCCGTGGCAGGGCAGGACTGGCCGCCGTCAGGTTTTCCTTAGAAAGACTGGAATGAGTGGACCGAGCAAGCGAACCCATGCGCTTCGCTCCAGAGAAAAGTGGGCCTCGTTCCGGGCAGAGCGGTTGCCTCTGACAAGCCACCAAGGCCAACTGCCAAGGACCAAGAGCTGAGTCGCTGTCGGCCAAGGGACACCTGGGCTGGGCCTGGCTTCAGCCCCTCCTCAGCGCTCCGGCACATGTCGCCCCACCGTCGGGGCTGCCCTTTCTGGGGCTGCGGGGCCCCAGGGCCCGATAAGCCCAAAGCCAGGTGCTTCCTGCCCAGCCTCCTGCCCTCCCTCCGGCCAGCAGTGGCCACCAGATAACCCCGAGGCCGCCCTTATCATCCTGCACCACTTCCTGGGTCCCCTGTGCTCGCCGAGGCCTGCAGTGCCCTGAGCCAGGCGTCCCCAGCGAGCCTCAGTGGGAGCCGTGCCAGAACCAGGCCCCACTCCGAGGCCACGGGGCGGTGACGCCGGCCAGACCGGGGCTCCCCCCGCCCTCACTGCAGCTGCAAGCAGTGTGAACACTGGACTCCCAAGCCCCCACCCAGTGAGGACATCAGGGGCGGGCCCTGGGATACCCTCCTCCTGCCCTCTCAGTCCTCAGGCGTAGGGGCCGGGGGGGCCTCTGGGGCCCCAAAGTCACCCCGCAAACGATGAAGCTGTCCTTGCAGCTTCTGCTGTCCCCCCAAGAGCTGCTTCCTAGTCACCCTGAAACCAAACCACCCCGCTTGGGTCCCAGAACTTTCCCTGAACGGGTGCTCAGGCTGTGCCCCCAGGCTCTGGTGCCCAGAATGATCCAGCCAGGTCCTGCCTCCTGCTGGACCCGGGGACAGTGGGTTCCATGGGGCACCTCTCCATGGGCTCCTGGGGAGCTCCGAGGCAGGGCAGCTCCCCCACGTCCGCATCACCCCAGCCCCAGCCCAACATCTGTAGATGTCACGTGGAAAGGAAGACGGGTCCAGGAGGTCGACCCCACCGAGGACGGAGCTGGGCCTGGGGAGACCTGGCAGGAGGTCTGCAGACCCAGGCACCCGGGCTCTCCAGGCAGAGGCCGCGGGGGCAGTCAGGCACCAAGGGTTCCCCAACACCCGCGCAGCCCCACTGCCCGGAAGCCACCACTACGGGCTACGCTGAGCCACCCTGTCCCGGCCTTCATCCGCTCCCAAAGGTAACAAACCTGCCCGACAACGGCATCCCTGACGTGAAGACCCGGGCCGCCTGGAGGACGGGGCTCCCGAGGCCTCCAGTCCGAGCCGGGACAGGTTGGTATCCACCGCCCTCGGGCGTCAATGTTCAGAGAAGCCATTTAACTGACCCACCTGCAGTCTAGGATCGCCCCCGAGCTGCGCCCCCCTCACCCTCCCCTCCTCCCCGCAGCCCGGCAGACCTTTAGCCGTCCGCTCCTGGCAGGACATCGTGGCCCTCCAGCCCGTGCCGGCACAGGTTGAATTTCATGGCCCAGCGGAATTCCCCGGGCAGGGCAGCCTTGGCATCCTCCCTGGCCTCGACGCTCGAGGCCCGGACCCAGCTCTTCCGCCCGTCTGCTGTCCTGAAGGGCCGCGGCAAGTCTGTTAAGTCATCTTGAGAACCTTCCTGCAGAAGGCAGCTCCCCTGGCTGGGCCAAGAGCGCTTGCCCACTGGGTGCCACCGCCACCCCATCGCCCGCAGGCACCACCTAACAGCCACTGGGGGCTGGGCCAGGGAAGCACGAGGGAGCCCGCA
Source organism: Canis lupus dingo (assembly GCF_003254725.2). Lineage (NCBI taxonomy): Eukaryota > Metazoa > Chordata > Mammalia > Carnivora > Canidae > Canis > Canis lupus. The sequence goes on from NC_064250.1 coordinate 70,610,346, forward strand.
CCCCGGGCTGGACAGGGGTCAGGCCTGGAAGAAGAACACCTAAACCCCCGAGGAACAGGTAGAGCAGGGGCCCAGTGGCCTCACAGCAGAGGGGAGAGAAGCAGGAGACCCAGGACCAGGTGCCTGCCACTCCTCAGGAAAGAGCCCAAGGGGTGACAAGGACAAGTCCAGGCTTCCATCTGCCACAAGACACCCAAGGAAAGGCAGGAGGCCTACTGGGGATAAGGGGCACCAGGGGCCCAGACTGGGTCACCCCATCCCACACCCACACCAGGGAACAGACTTTCCTGCCTCCCTCTGCCCGCCCAGGAGTTTATGAGGCCCTAAGTGCCGGCTCCCAGAACCGCCTCCCAGAATCTCCCAGGACCTGTTCTCTTGGCCTCTCCGGCTTTGCACGTCCTGTCCCAGGACTCAGGCCCGCGGCCTGCACCCCCCACCCCTGCCCCACTCCTCTGCTCAGCTGTCACTCCCTCTGGGACACATAGTCCTGGAGGCTCTAGATCAAGATGGGAAGCTGGTCCTCCCCGACCTCGGTGGCTGCGCAGTGAGCTGAGGCCTGGCTCTGGGGGGGTCGCATGACCTCCAAGCCCTCGCCAAGAGGGGAAAGACGCGGGGAGCTGAGCTCAGCCGGCCCCCCAGGAAAGCTGCAGCGGGGCCCGCCTGCCCGACCCGGCCCGCGCGATGCCCGCAACACACGAAGCAGAGTTTCTCCTGTACAGAGATCAATATATGTAAAGTGCTGGGTACAACGCTCTGAAAAATAGTATTTTCCAAAAATCCACCGCCCGGGGAGCGCCCGAGGTCTAGCCCTTGCCCGTGAGGTCCAGCGGCTGCAGGAAGGGCGGCAGCGGCAGCTCGTCCAGGGCCTCGGGGAAGCGACCCGGCGAGATGGCGGTGACCAGCACCTGCATGGCGCGCACGAAGAGCGAGGGCGGCGCCAGGCCCGCCAGCCACTGGAACTTGTCCTCGCCCAGCAGCCGCTGCCAGCGCGGCCGGTCGCCCAGCAGCTCTCGGCGGGCGGGGCCGGCGGCGGCGTGGGCGGCGGGTGCGTACAGCGCCAGCAGGTCGAGCAGCAGCAGGCGGCGCTGGCGGGGCTCCCCGGGCGCGGCGGGCGTCCCTGCGGTGCCGGGGGTGCCGGCGGCGCTGGCGGCTCCGGCGTCGCGGCCCAGGTGGCGCAGCAGCAGCTCCAGGGGCGTCAGGCCGCCGCCGTCGCGCAGGCCCGGGGACGCGCCGTGGCCGAGCAGCAGGAAGAGGCACTCGGGGCGCGCCAGCTCGCAGGCCACGTGCAGCGCCGTGCCGCCGCCCTCCACGCGGGTGCAGCCGCGCCGGTCGAGCAGGCGCGCGCGCTCGTCGGGCGGGAAGTCGCGCACGGTGCGCAGGATGCGGCGCAGGATGCCCACGCGGTTGTAGCGCACGGCCAGCGCCACGTGCGGCCCGGGAGCCGCGCAGCAGCGGAAGCCGGCGCTGGGCGGCGCGAGCGCGCGGCGCGGGAACGTGGCCAGCAGGTAGTGCGCGTAGGCCCGGTGGTCGTGCACCAGCGCGTAGAGCAGCGCCTCGGACGGCGAGTAGGCGGCGGCGCGGCCGCGCTCGTCCCAGTGGAAGGCCTCGCTGGCGCGCATGTCCTCCAGGAACCACACGGGCAGCAGGTCGCGAACCGCCTGGTAGAAGGCGAACGACGACTTGCGGCACTGCTTCTGCGCTCGGGAGCGCGCCGCGCCCGCGCCCTCGGGCCCGCCGTCCGCGCTGCCCCCGGGCCGCCGCGCGTCCCACGGCATGCTGGTGGCGGCACCTCCGGGGCTCACGGCATGGGCCACCTGCGGGGAGGGGGTCTCCGTGAGGCTCCGCCGCCCAGGCCCCTCCAGCCACTCTTCGCCGCTCCCTTCTCTCCTAGGCCCCAACCACCTCCCACACCCCTGATCGAGCTGCACCTGACCTCCCTCCCTTCTCCCTTTTTGAGTCTCGTCCTCTGGCGCCTCTGCTAGAGATGCCCTTCCCTGCCCCCTCCCCTCACAGGCCCACCCACAGTCAGAGCCACGCTGAAAACCGACCTGCCCGCCGCCTCCAGCGCAGGGCCCAGCTGACCAGGTACATCCAACCCCAAACAGAAAAGACCACGTAAGGGGGTAGAGTGTCGTGATCCACCTCCCCAGCTGGGCCAAGCCCCACCTAACCATGACCCTTTCCCTCTGCCCCTGACCGCAGATGGGGGCTCCTAGAGCCCACCCCCCGCCCCCCCGCCATGCCAGGCACCGGCAGAGTTCTAGGCCCAGACCTACCCGGGTCCCGCACTCCAATCACAGGACGTGAGTGTATCACTCTCCTTCTCTGAGCCTCAACTTCCTCATCTGTAAGAAAGGGGATGGGGGGGGACGCACGCTGTGAGCCCCAGCAGGGTGAGCCGGGGTGGAGCGGGCAGGAGAACGAAATCGACATGGAGCCCTGCGCACAACTCTGGACAGCAAACCCCCTCCAGGTCCGCCGCTCCTCCTGGTCCCCCCAACTACCAGCCGCAGCGGGCTCGGCCATCCCATTTCCAGCCAGGGGCGAAAGCCGGGCCAAGGTCAGTGAGCAGGTCGTGGTACGGCCGGGCCCAGAACCCAGATCTCATCCCTCCCACTTTGGGCTCATTCCAGAATCGGGGAGACCCCCGGGCCACAGGGAGCCCAGCTTGATCCCTGCCCGACCTTGCCCTCTGAGCTCCCGGCCCCAACCTGAACCCTGGCCTCTGACCCCTGACCCTGGCCGCAGCTCCCCCACGGCCTTCCCTCAAGGGTAAGCCCTTGGTCACAAGGGGCCTGGGTCGGCGGACAGGCCGCGTCCGCACACACCGGGTAACCAAGTTACGGAGCGGGGCACGGTGCTCCTCGGGGGTCGCCGTGCCCGGAGCAGCCCCCCAAGCCTGGACTGCGCGCCCCGGGCGCACGCACCCCGTGGGGAGACCCGTGGGGCGCCGGCGGGTTACGTAAAGTTGGGCCGCCCCACGTCACTGGGCAGCGAGTCTCGGCCGCGGCTCGGTGAATGGGGGGTTGGGCCACCGAGGGCCGGGCAGCGCGCCCGGGCCGCCCGCCGGCGCCTCCCAGCCCCTCCCGGCGGCCGCGGGTCGCGGGGGGCGAGGCCAGGGCGTCCGCCTGAGCCTGACGGTCGCCAGCGCGGCGAGGCTGCACCTGCGTGCGCTCGCGCCCCGGGCCCGAGGGGGCGGCGGCCAGGGGAGGCCGCGGGGGGCTGCGCCGGGCGGGCGGGGGCGGGGGCCGGGGCCGGGGCCGGGCGGGGCTCACCGTGGGGGCGTTGGGGCCGCAGCGCGCTCCTCCCGCTCCTCCCCGCGGCAGGCGCACGGAAGGTCCCCAGACAGGCGGGCCGGAGGGAGCCGCCGCCGCCCGCGCCCGCCGCAGCCGCGCTCTGAGCCGCCGGCGGCCCGAGAGCTGGGCGGCGGCGCCGGCGGCGGGCGGGCGGGCGGCGGGCGGCGCAGTGCGGCCCCGGCCCGGCAGGACCGCGGGACCGTCCGCCGCCGCCATTGGCCCGCGCCGCTGGCCCCCGGCCCCGCTCATTGGCCGCCACGCTGCACCATTGTTACGTCACCGGCCGGGGGGCGGGGCGCCCGGCGGACCCGCGGAAAAGTTGGGAGAAACTTGAGGGCCCGCGGGGGGCGGGGCTCCCGGAAACCCGAGCCGCGGGCGCGGAGGGCTCGGGCCGCGGGGTCCCGGGAGCACGGCTGGGGCCCGCGCTCCGTGCGAGTCTGGGCGCGCGCGGGGCGCCCCGGTTCCGCGGACAGCGCCCGCCCCCTCGCCCCGGGACTTACTCCACCTCCCCTCCGCCCTGACCCTCTGACCTTGAGACCTCGGCCACGGTCGCCCCGGCTGCACAGGGAGGGGTCAAGAGGCGGAGCTGTGATCCCTGAGGTCCCGATGGCGTCCTGCCCGGCGGGGGTCGGGGCCCCGGGAGCCCCCCAACTAGGCTGACCGCGGTCGGGGCCCTGGGAGCCCCCCCAGTAGGCTGACCGCGGTCGGGCCCCGGGAGCCCCCCCCCCAGGCTGACCACCGCCGGGGTCCCGGGAGCCCCCCCCTCTAGGCTGACCACCGTCTGGGCCCCGGGAGCCCCCCCCCAGGCTGACCACCGCCGGGGTCCCGGGAGCCCCCCCCTCTAGGCTGACCACCGCCGGGGTCCCGGGAGCCCCCCCACAGGCTGACCCCGGTCGGGGCCCCGGGAGCCCCCCCTCTAGGCTGACCACCGTCTGGGCCCCGGGAGCCCCCCCCAGGCTGACCGCGGTCGGGGCCCCGGGAGCTCCCCCCTCTAGGCTGACCACCGTCTGGGCCCCGGGAGCCCCCTCTAGGCTGAGTTCCCAGGGAACCGGTGAATGGGCGCGCGCAGCCATTTATGAGCACGTGCTGTGTGCCAGGCTCTTGCTGAACATAATGATTTCACTTCATTTTCACCGCTGTTCACGCGGTAGGAATTCTGCCCCCCAATTCAAAGGTTAGGAAACTGAGGCTCATGAGGAGGTGGCCCCCAAGTGAGCAGCAGCCAGAAGGGAAACCGGGAGTTTCCCCTACTTTTCTGCAGACATTTGTGGCGGATTGGGCCCCAGCTACTCCAGCCTCTCCACAAAAGTTCCAAGATTTGGGGTACCACCATCAAGGCCACGCTGAGACCGGACCACATACGTCACCCGAAGCACTGCCCCACCTAGGCGGGTGCGGTCTCATAAGCCCCACTGGCCTCGGGGTCCGTGGTGACCACCAGATTTAAAGAAACTAGGTCATGGGCCGGGGGTCTGGGATCCACCTGCCTCACCTCAGCTTTCCCGTGCCGACCCCTCTGGGCCCCTGTTGCCCTGCATTTTTCCTCGCTTTCCCATTCTGGGCTCTCCGAGTAGGATGAGGGGGTGACAAGCTGAATGGAGATCCTGGGGTGCACCTTTGACCGCTTGGAGCCCCCAGGCCCTGGGAGACATCCTAGGGAAGTGGCGCCCCAGCCGAACCACCTGGGACTCAAGGCGTGAGCCTCCTTGCTTCCTCGTTCTCATTCTTCCGGGGCTGGGGTTCCATCTCCATGGCCACCAATGAGGATGTGGGGGCACCGGTTGGGGGTGCAGGGTGTGCAGCTGGCCTCGGGGCAGGTCTCCACCTCTCCTGGCCCTCCTCACTGGGGTTCCTAAAGGCATATTTCTAAAAGTCACGTCTGACCCTATTTCTCCACCACTTAGAAGTTTCCTGTGCACGTGGATTAGCCAGAAAGACCAGGTTGGGCAGAGACCCAGCATTCCGGGCTGAGCAACAGCTGGCGCAAAGGTCTGGGCGTGACCAGGGCAGGCCTCGGAGGTCACCTGGGGCCGCCGGGCCTCGAGGGCTGAGGCAAGGAGCTGGGCTTTGTCCTGAGGATCTGGAAGTGGAGGCGGAAGGGTTTGGAAGTGCGTTGGTTAGTGAAGTATTTCAGGCACAAAAGTAATCGTGATGAACGCCTGGGGCCAGGGGCCAGTTTAAGAAGTAACAGGCGGATAAATCTGAAGGCCCCTGTGACTGCCCTGCCCCAGCCCAGCCCTGGGTCTTGCCCACAGTGGCAGCTGACGTTGCGACACTGGCTGGCTGTCACGGCACCTGCAGCTTGCTCTCTCCCCCAAGGTTACTTTTATTTTCTTTTTTCTTTTTTTAATTTTTATTTATTTATGATAGTCACAGAGAGAGAGAGAAGCAGAGACATAGACAGAGGGAGAAGCAGGCTCCATGCACCGGGAGCCCGACGTGGGATTCGATCCCGGGTCTCCAGGATCACACCTCGGGCCAAAGGCAGGCGCTAAACTGCTGCGCCACCCAGGGATCCCCCAAGGTTACTTTTAGACTCCCCCTCAGGGGTACATGCCACTCTGGGTCACGCTGGGGACGCTGAGGCGTCTTCTGCTGGTGGGAGCTGCACCCCTGTGTCTGGGCACACGCGTGGTCTCCCAGCACTGCTGGCTTTGAACATCCTGCCCGTGCCTACCTGGGGCCATGCTGGGGCCCAGACCCAGGGAAGGTGTAACCCTCCACAGCTGCTACTTATGGCAGACTGCTTTGGGCACAGTGTGAACAGGGTGCAAAGGGCCAGCTTCTCTCAGGAAGGAAAGATGGACTTGGAGGGGGTGAAGGGTGGCTGGGGCAGGGAGGAGGGGGCAGAGGATGGAGAGACCAAAGAGGCCTGGGGTGGGGGGGACTGCCCTGTCCCAGATGCCCTCACGGACAGGGAGTGCCAACCAGCACAATCTTCTTGGTGTGAGGTTTGACTTTTGACCCTGTTATGTTCCCTCTGAAACCCAACCCAAAACCCACTCCTCTCTCCCGGGAGAGCTTTTCCCAGAAGGCATCTGGGTGTGCCAGGGTAGGGAGGTAGAGTCAGGCAGGGCCTTGGAGCATGGGGCAGGGTGTGTGACACAGGTAGAGGGAGGGGGTTAGGGAGCTTCCTGGGAGAGGAGGCTGGTGCCAGACATGCTGGGTTCTAATCAGCTACTTGCCAGCTGTGGGACTTAGGCTGAGGAACTCCACCTCAGACCTGTCTGAGCTCCAGGTCTCTTATCTGTGAAGTGAATCAGGTGGACTTTCAGATCTGAAAAGGAAAGTGTTCCAGCGGGCAGGATTCCAAGGCCAGTATGGGAAACGGCCGGGACCAGGAAAGAGGATGGGGACATCCGACCCCCTGCATCCAGGTCACCTGGGCCCTGTACTTCACCGGGCTGTGCTGGGCCAATGCCCACCTGCCCTCCAAGGGCCTGTTCCATGGGTGCTTTCTCCTTCCCCTCCGGCTTCTCCCCTGGATGGCTGGGCTTGTCCCCACCTGCACTTGGGTTCAAGCTCTCCCACACAACTCTCCTTGCCATCCAACCGGTCTTTCAGGGCTCAGCTTCAGATGCCAATATGGACCAAAGACGAGATAAAACCAAGTGAGGCCAAGTGATATCCTGGGAACCAAAGAGCCCAACATGCACAGTGCAGGAGCCACACTCAGAACGTGTAAACATCTCCTGCAAGCCGGTGAGAAGGATTAGCCCAGGAGGAAAATGGGCGAGGGGTATGAACAGGCAATTACACGATAGCCAATAACCACACGGAGGTATTCAGCTTTGTAAGAAATCAGCAAACAAAAAAAAAAAAAAAAAGAAATCAGCAAACGTACCAACCTCTTTGATTGCCTACTGGCAAACCCTTAGGCGGCAGTGACAGCCTGCGCTGGCAGGGGTAGGAATCAGGCCCTCACTCCCAGGCAGAGCTGGGCAGGGCACCTCCGAGGGCCCCACGGGCAGGGGCAAGGCTATGCACTTGGGGCCAGCAATTGAGGGGGTAGGTATCTCATCCTAGATAAGTACTTGGCCGCATGCCAACAAGCTCCACGTATAATAATCACTACTGTGGGTTTTGTTCACATGCTTACTTCTTTAAAGTTTTATGAAAGAATTTAGCTTTAATTTCATATTTTATGTCTATTTCAGAGTTAAACCTTGGAAGAGAATACAAGTCAGGGACACCTGGGTGGCTCAGGGGTTGAGTGTCTGCCATGGCCCAGGGCGTGATCCTAGAGACCTAGGATCGAGTCCCGCATCGGGCTCCCTGCATGGAGCCTGCTTCTCCCTCTGCCTGTGTCTCTGCCTCTGTCTCTGTGTCTCTCAGAAATAATTAAAATAATTTTTAAAAAAGAGAGAATACAAGTGAGTACAAGTAACAAGGAGGTGGGGCGCCCACTGCGTTTATAACAATGAGAACCTGGAAACCATCTAGGTAACTGTCCCAAGTGGAACGGCTAAAATAATCACGATTTACCCCTCCCAGCTCTGGTTTTTGCCGCGCAGCAGCTGGTCCCTGCACCTCTGCTGGGCTCGTGGAGAGGGCTGTGTGGGCCTGAAGCCTAGAGACCAACTAACTCCCTCATATGCTTGAAACTTCACTATTCCCCATCCACCCACAGTGAGACAGTTCCCGTGGCATCTCTGGGTCCTTGTAGGATCTCTGGATTGCGCCGTGCTGGATCTTGGGATTTCTCATTAAATGACATGGTAAATTCTCGTTTTGGCATAGGCCAGTTGGAGTAGTTAAGGTACCTTTCTTTTGTTGTTGTTGGTTTATCAGTACTCTCTACCTCCAACGTGGGGCTTGAACTCATGACCCTGAGGTCAAGAGTTACATGCTCCACCGACTGAGCCAGCCAGGCACCCCAAGGTAAGTTTTTAAAGAGGTAGTTTCCATTGGCAAAATGCTGTCTCACAGCCATCATATCACTGACTTGCCCGGTAAGGTAGGTTGGGTTGTCAGCTCACGTTACAGGTAGAGAATCTGAGGCTCTGCCCACAGAGGTGGAACCAATAAGCTTCATCTTGTCCCAGAAAGGGAAGGCTTTGGTTTCCTGAGTTCCAAGCCCCCTCGGGCTTTCAGACTCCTTTATGAGAGCTGATGAAAGCTGTGGCCCCTCCTCCTAGAAGTCTCTCCCACTCACAGAAGGGAGGCCTCAGATGCAGGTTGGAGGTGCCGAGTCAGGGCCCCCCAGCCCTGGCCGGGGGAGCCGGGCAGTCAGCCAGCTCTTCTAAGCAGCTCCACTCATTAATTTATCCAGCAAATGGGCCCTTAGAGCCTGTTCTGAGGACCAGAGGTGAGTGAGCAGGAGAAGCTTCTGGAAGAACGAGGTTACCTGAGGTGAGGACGGCTCAGCAGCCCTTTGCATCATCAGTCAAGGCCCTTAGGCTCTGTCTTCAAACACTCTGCCCCCCACCAGGCTGCACAGCTCCATCCCACCCCCATTCTCAAGGCTTCCTTTTCAGCTCCAGCCTCCTCCAGCTGAGAGGGATCCTGTCAAAGCCATGTCAGCTGGGGCCCTCTTCTGCTCAGAGCCTCTCAGCTTAAAGACGCCTCATCTCAGACTAAAACCCCTGTTCTGCCTCAAGGCCAGAGCCCCTCACATTCCACCAGGAGCCTTGGCCATCAGTGCTCAGGGCCCCAGGGCACTGCTCCTGCCGTTCTCTCTGACCTGGACAGCCAGTCCCCAGAAGTCTGCATGGCCTCATTTCAGGAGCACCCTACCTCACTGACCTGCACGCCTGGGGGTTTCTCCCCCATCAGACAACGGGGAGGGGCCCACTTGCCCCTGCAGGAGGATGCTAGGTGCCCCATAAATGCTGATGACTAAGTGGAAAGGGAGTTAGGTGGGTGGGTGTGGTCAGAGCACCCCGGGGTGGGAGCCCAGCAGGCCTGGTTAGCTGTGGGGAGTGTGGGCAGGTCCTGATGCCTGAGGTGCCCACTCCTGAGGGCTGGGAGCAGGAAGGACGTGATTCATCCGGGCTGCCCCAGAGTCCTGGCCCCTAGGAAGCCCTACACACAGGCAGATTTCAGCAGAGGCCCAGCCCCAGTGCAGACTGACAGACACAGACCTGGCTCCTCAGGTGGAGGCCAGCTCCGGCTGCCCTGGGCCGGGCAGGAGGGGGGCTGGCAAGCTCAGAGGCCGTGGCAAGGTGGAAGGCTGAGCTTGCCCCCTCCCCACCAGCACCAAGGGCACAGTACAGCCGCCTGGCTGTGTGACCTTGAGCGTGTCTGTGCCCCCTAAGGCCAAGAGGTATCTGGCTAGGCCGCCGGCTGCGGCAGCACACCGAGGCTGGACGCCCAGCACCCAGAGCCAAGGGGACAAGCACAGCCAAGGTGGGTCCGGGCAAGGACAGCCCCCCATTGTCTGAGCCTCCTGCCTTATATTCCACTAACCCATCGTGGGTAAAGAGTTGTGGCTTGCAGTGAAGTGAGGCAGGAGGGGCCACTGAGGTCGGAGGGCCAGGCCTGGCCCAGGTCCCACAGCTCTCTCTTGTAACAGTGGCTCCTGTGTGCAGCTGAGCGTGGGGACACTCCCCCTCCCAAGGCCCCCCAGCCGTGGGAGCCCGGATCCCTGCGTCCGGAGAAACCCCGCTCTGCTCTCCCGGTGGTGACTCGCGGGGAAACAAGGTCGGGGAGGCGGCACCACTCGGCAAGGGGCCAAAGCAGGGGTCTGGAGGGACGGTGGGTGACGTTGACTCGGTTTGACGCACCATCGGGCGCAGGGCTTGGAAAGTTGGGTCCCTTTACCGGACCCCGCCCCGCGGCCCTGGGAAGGGGGCCAGGCACCAGCGGGAGCCCGTGTGTGGCTCGGCCTCAGTTTCCCGTGGGCGCCGGGACCGAGCCTGCAGGCGCGCGGTCCCGCCCCACCAGCCCAGCGCGGGCCGACACCGTCCCCTGGCGGCCGCGCGCGACTTCGCAGCCTGCGGCGGGGCCCGGCCCGGCGAGGGTGCGGGGCCAGGTGGCCCGGGCAAGGACCTCGGAGCGCCCTCACCCGGCGGCGGGGCCCGCGCGCTTGCGTCTCCGCAGGCCTCTGGGGCCCCATCTTCGCTGGGAAACCGCCGCGATCCCGCCCACGGTGCGCCTGCGGCTCTCGGAAGCCGCCGGCCCGGGCTCTCCGGCCCCGCCCCCTCCGCCCGCCCCGCCCCGCCCACCGGCTGCCCCGACCAGCCAATCGGAAGTCTCGGGGCGCGGAGGGCGGGGCGGACTGTCCGGCGGGGCGGGGCGAGAAGCCGGCTGGGGGCGGGGCCTCCTCTCCCCGCGCCTCCCCCGCCCGGGAGCCCTCGGACCTCGGGGCCGCAGCGTGGGGAGGGCGGCTCTCCCGGAGCGGAAGAGGCCGAGGGCGCTTCAGTTTCCGGGTGTGGGAGGTGGGGCCGAGGGTTGCCCCCTGGCCCCACGGGAGACGGCCGAGGCCGCCCGACGCGCCTCTGCACCCCTGCAGGCTGCAGGGGCCTCTGCACCCCGGGCCAGCCCTTGGCACAGCCCCTTGCCCAGCAGCCAGCACACCTTCGCACTGTGTCGCCCACCCGCCGGCGGCCTCAATGCGTCCTCCAGCGGCTTCCCTGATTCTGGCCACTGTCTTTTCCTCCGCCTCTCCAGGTGCACTTTTTAAAAAAAAAATATTTATGCATGAGAGATACAGAGAGGCAGAGACACAGGCAGAAGTAGAAGCAGGCTGCCTGCGGGGGGGCCCGATGTGGGACTCGATCCCAGGATCCGGGGATCTCCACCTGGGCTGAAGGCAGATGCTCAACCACTGGAGCCACCCAGGAGTCCCCGCAGGTGCACTTTTATGAGCCTCTCGAGTGCCAGCCTGGCCGAGGGTCCCAGATGCAGACACCGAGCCCAGAGTGGTCTGAGGAACGAGCTGGTCACAGGCACACAGCTGGGAAGTGGCTCCCAGGAACCCAGCCATCGGTTGTGACCTGCTGCTGGGCCACCTCTCATGTTAACTGTGTCCCAAGCCTGTCCTCTGCCCCCACACGCCTGGGGTAGCCGGCTGAGGGTATAGTGCTAATGGGATGGGGAGTTCAGGGGTCCCCAGAAAGCCTTCCCTTCCTCTGCCTACCTTGCCCAATGCGGAGCTATGGTCCTTGAGGGTGGGGAGGACCTTACCAAGTGTCATCAAAGTCCTAGGCTCTTCTTGATGCCCACCGTGGAGGGAACACAGGACTGGACTGGTGAGGAGACAGGTCAGTAAGGCCTGGGAGGGCCTTCCTGGGCCCAAGAAGGGGGTGATTGGGAGAATTGCCCACCTTCAAGAGTGATGGCCAGGGAGTGAGGGAGGAGAGTGGACTGCAGTTATGGCAGTGAACCCCAAAAGACAAGACTTGTACAGGCGCATCAGCTGTCTACTGCTGTGTAACAAACAACCCCACAACAGCGGCTTGAAACAGCAATGATTCCTTATTTCTCACAATTCTCTGGACTGACTGGTTGGTTCTTTTGCTTTATGTGACATCTGCTGAACTCAGGTATATAGCTACGGTTAGCTGGAGGCTCAACGGGGGCTAAACATGCATGGTAGCTTCACCTACGAGGCTGCAGTTGATGTGAGCTGTCAGCTGGGAGCTCAGCTGGCTGCCAGGACCGGCTGTCATCCCAGATTCTTTGGCTGTCCTCTGCTCGGCCTCTCCATGTGGCTAACCTGGCCTTCCTCACAGCATGCCAGCCAGCTTCCACTGAGAACAAGCCCCAGTATGCCTATCAAACCTCTACTTCCATCACTGTTGCTCCCGTTTCGTTGGCCAGAACGAGGGATGCAGCCAAGCCCAGAGCCAACGTGGACTGAGGCTTTGCAAGCACATGACTACCAGGAAGCATGGTTCATGGGGTCCACCCATGTGGCAGCTTACCCAGTGGGAAGGCAATGGAGACAGAGGAGATGGTGAACCACCAGAATAACCAAGGAGGGCTTCTGGAGGAGGAAGGGCTTGACCAAAGAGAGGCAGGAGCTCTGTTCAACTCCCTGCTCCTGTCCTGTGGCCCAGAGACACTGGAGGATAACCAACCACTATGTAAAGGTATTAACTGGGAAATTTGCTGATTGGAGCTAGTGCTCTGTGGACAACAAAAGCAGGATGATGCAATAGTGTGACAGGACCTGGTGGGTGGGGCAGGTGCTATAGAGGAGGCAGCCAGGAAGGACTCTTCTCTTCTCCCTCTTTTTTCTTTTTTTTTTTAAGATTTTATTTGTTCATGGGATACAGAGAGAGGCAGAGACATAGGCAGAGGAAGAGGCAGGCTCCCTGCAGGGAGCCCGATGTGGGACTGGATTCCAGGACCCCAGGGATCACGCTCTGAGCCAAAGGCAGATGCTCAACCACTGAGCCACCCAGGCATCCTCAGCTCAGGTCTTGATCTCAGGGTTGTGAGTTCAAGCCCTGTGTTAGGCTCTATGCTGGGCAGGGAGCCTACTTAAGAAACAAACAAATAATTAAAACAAAAAACACTCATAAAAGAGACAAAAGTGGGGAGTAAAGGGGGGCAAAAGTGAGGTACCTAAGTGGGAGAAGAAAAGGCTGAGGAAGTGGAACTGTCAGGCCTGGGAAGTGGGGGCTGGAGGGAAAATTAGGTAAATTCAAGAATGAGCTTGGGAGATAATCTTTTTTTTTTTTTTGCTTGGGAGATAATCTTCATGATTTTGGTGTTAGGCAAAAAGGCCTTAGATATTTTATATTTTTTCTGTAAAAGAAAAAAATTGATAAAATGGACTTTGTAAAAATTAAAAATATGTGCACCTCCAAAGACACCACTGATACCACAAACCGAGAGAGAGAATAGTTGCAAATCATAGGTCTATCCAGAATATATCAAGAACTCTTGGAACTTATTAAGACACATGACCCAATTTTTTTTTTAAGATTTTATTTTTAAGTTATCTCTACGCCCACCGTGGGGTTTAAACTCACAACCCCGAGATCAAGAGTCCCACGCTCCACTGACTGAGCCAGCCAGGTGGCCCATGACCCAATTTTTAAAAGGGAAAATGATTTGAAAGGACACTTCACTGAGGGAGATACACAGCTGACCAACAAGCGCAGGAGAAGATGCTGCAGCCATTAGGAAATGCGAGTTAAAGCCAGAATGAAACACCACCACACACCTATTAGAATGACTAACAATAGAAGGACTGACCACACCCACCGGTGACCAGGTTGTGGCAAGCTGGGACTCTCCCACATTGCAGGTGGGAACGTAAATGGTGTGGCCACTTTGGAAACAGTTTGGCAGTTTCTCACACGTACTATATGACACGGCAATGCTACTGCCCCGTATTTGCCCGAGAGAAATGAAAACTGAGGCCCACACACAGATCTGTACACGGACACTCACAGCAGCATCGTTCACGAGGGCAAAACATGGAAGCGCGTGTTCACACCGAATAGACCAATAATGTGTAGTAGAGCCACACGATGAAAAATTATCCGGCAAAAATTATCCTGCCTTCGGCTCAGGTCATGATCCCGGGATCCTGGGATAGAGCCCTGCCCTCGGGCTCCCTGCTCCCCCTGCTTGTGCTCTCTCTGTCAAATAAATAAATAAAAAATATTTTTTTAAAGATTTTATGTATTTATTCATGAGAGGCACAGAGAGAGAGAGAGGCAGAGACACAGGCAGAGGGAGAAGCAGGCTCCATGCCGGGAGCCCGACGTGGGACTCGATCCTGGGTCTCCAGGATCACGCCCCGGGCCAAAGGCAGGCGCTAAACCACTGAGCCACCCGGGGATCCCCAAATAAAATATTTTTTAAAAAGAAAAAGAAACTAAACACAAAAGACTACATAATATAAGGTTGCTCTTGAAGTGTAGGGAAGAGGCAAATCCATAGACTTGGCAAAGATCAGGTTAGTGGTTGCCTGAGGCTGGGGCTGGGAGCAGGGACTCCTGAGAGAGGCCCCAGGTAGACCAGACCACACCTGGGCGGTGCCCAGGCCGAGCAACTCCATCAGCTTACTGAGAAGCCGTGACTCGTGCCCTTCCAACGGGAAGTCGTGGTGCATAAATTATGCATCAGTGGGGGCACCTGGGGGGCTCAGGTGGTGAGGCGTCCAACTCGATCTCAGCTCAGGTCTTGATCTCAAGGACGTGAGTTTAAGCCCCAGGTTGAGCTCCACGCTGGGTGTGGAGCCTACTAAAAAGAATAACAATCATATATATTATGATACATATCATGATATATGTAAATATAGTTCTTTATTTTAAAAAATTTATTTATCAATTAGAGAGTATGAGTGCCTGGAGGAGAAGCAGACTTCCCGCTGAGCAGGAGCCCCAGCGGGGCTGGATCCCAGGACCCTGGGATCGTGACCTGAGCTGAAGACAGCAGCTTAAGGACTGAGCCACCCAGGCACCCTAATATATCAATATAGTTCTTAAAAAGAAAAAAGGATGGAGGCCTAGGCCTGGGGAGTGGTTGCAGCTAGCTGAGAGCCCCGCGGGGCCGGCAGCAGCCCGAGCCTTCCAGGTGTCTGCCCCAAACCCTTGGGGCCTGCGTATTTTGCAGTGCCACCTGCGGCCCTTAGGTCAGGAGTCCCTGCTAGGTAGGAAGGTGCCCTCTGAGTTGTTTACAGCAAACTCTCCTTGAGGAAATGAGGCCTGTCGTGAATGATAAGTGCTCCAAACCACAATAGGTTCGCCCCCCAAGTCGGCATTCTCCCAAACTGGGGAAATCCGTTTCCTTCCAATAATGAGCTCAGGGCCCAGGGGAGGCCCCCCACCCAGCTGCACAGGTGAAGCACACAATTAGTTCTGGACCAATAGAGACACTCCTCTGTCGGGGTGGGGCCCAGCCTCCAGGCGCACACTTTGGGGAGGAAGATCCCTGGGAGCAGTAGGCGGCGTATGTGCCTGGGGGTTCGGCGGGACAACCTCCCCCAGTTCCTCTCCCTGTGGGGACAGGGTCCCGCTGACTTGAGCCTGGAGCTACAGGGGAGGGGTCCCCGCAGGCCCCTGTGCGCAGACACCCACTGAAGAGTCGGTGCAAAGTCCTAGACCCCACAGAGGACACCCTTGGACTTGTGCAAGGAGCTGAGGTCCTCGCTGTGGGGGTTCCCTGAGAAAACGGGTGCTGGCAGGAAGGCACAGGCTGCCCAGGAGAAAAGCAGTGTGCGGGGAGAGCCTGGGACCTTCCCCCCCAAAACACACCCCCACTCCCATCTCCACACCATCCATCTCCCAGGCACCTTGTCAAAAGGGGTCCCTGTGAGGCTCAGCCCAGAGGCAGGACTGACTGCTCCCCCAGCCACCTCCTCCCTTCGGTTAGGGTTGAGCTTGGGATTCAGAGGACCAGCAGCTCAGACCTTGAACTTCATCCTCCAGCAGGCCTGGAGCTCTCCAGGTCCCCTCCAGGCAGCCCCATCACACCACCAGGGGATGTTGTTACACCAGTAGGTGCACAGGCCAGACCCCAGGACGTGATAATGTGAAGCCGCCACCAAGATCGTGTTCCTTATCTGCACACCCATGTGCATGGCAGCATTGTGCACAATTGGCAGAAGGTGGAAAAAAACAAGGGTCCATCAACAGGTGAATGGATAGGGGGCGCCTGGGTGGCTCAGTCGGTTAGGTGTCCAACTCTTGATTTCAGCTCAGGTCATGATCTCAGAGTCGTGAGATCGAGCTTCTAACCTGGCTCATGCACTGAGTGTGGAGCCTGCTTGATATTGAGAGTCCCTCTCCCTTTGCCCGTCCTCCAGCTTCTCTCCAGCAGATGACTAGATAAACAAAAACTATCCACACTATGGGCTATCACTCAGTTTTAAAAAGTTAGGACATGCTGACACAGGCTGCAACCTGGATGAACCTCCAGGGCGTTATGCCAAGTGAAACAGTCACAGAAGGACACATACTGCCTGATTCCACTCACAGGAGATTCGTAGAGTCGTCAAACTCACAGAGAGAGCAGAATGAGGCGAGCCAGGGGCCGAGGGGAGGGGGGGGACAGGGGAGTTCGTATTTAACGCGGACAGACTTTCAGTGTGGGAAGATGAGAAAAGTTCTGGAGATGGATGGTAATGATGGCTGCACAGCGCTGAATGCACGTCATACCACCGAGCTGTGCACTTAAAAACGGCTGCGTGGTGACTTTTATGTTACATGCATTTTCCCACAATTCAAAAAAAAAAAAAAAAAAAAAAACCACAGTTCCTCCATGCACCCAGGAGCTCATCGTGCACAGAGATCTACACACCAAGACACACCGGGAAGGCCTCGGCCCCTTACAGCCAGAAGTATTTGTCTCCCGGGCAGGCTGGCGTGGGCCTGGCCAGGGCAGAGGTACCAGGCCAGGGAGGCCTCACGCAGCTGGGCCTTGAGACCAATGAGTGAAATCTGGGTGCGTCACTCACCCGCAAAGGGACATCACAGTTGCTGGGGGCAGGGGTGGCGGACTCAGATGTCAGTGCCGGGCAGCAGAGGGCCTGAGGAGCCTGGAAGTGAGGGCAACAGGAGGAGAGGAGCAGACCCGAAGGTTACATGTTCCCCTGGAGAGGAGCCTCCCAGCAGCGCAGCACACCCTCCCGTAGCCTCATTGAGGCTCCCCTTCCTGGAAGCGGGGCTGGAGGGTAGGCGCTGCTCACACTGGCCTCGGTAGCTCTGCTTTTCCAGGCTCCCGAGTCTGCCCAAGACAGCTTCTGTTTCTTTTCTTTTCTTTTCTTTTCTTTTCTTTTCTTTTCTTTTCTTTTCTTTTCTTTTCTTTTCTTTTCTTTCTTTCTTTCTTTCTTTCTTTTTCTTTTTTCTTTTTTATTTTTTAGATTTTATTTTATTTGTGAGAGACAGAGAGAGAGGCAGAGACACAGGCAGAGGGAGAAGCAGGCTCCATGCAGGGAGCCCGATGTGGGACTGGATCCTGGGACCCTGGGATCACACCCTGGGCCAAAGACAGACGCTCAACCACTGAGCCACCCAGGTGTCCCCTCAGATGGCTTCTGATGGACATGGTGCCCCTGCCCAGTGGGAAGCCCTCCAACAGGTCCGCTTTAGGGCTCTCAGGAACCTGCTCTGTGCCAGGGAGGAAAAACAGCATCCTGCTACTGTCCCTGCCCCAAACCTCATCCCCATATTGGCCTCAGCGGGGAGTGAAAGTGGAGTGGAGTGGAAATGGAGGCTGAGAGGTTAAGTGACATGCCCAGGGTCCCACAGCCGGTAGCACCAGAGCCACAAGCGACACCCGGTCACTCTGACCACAAAGCTCGAGCTCTCCTACAACCTTCTCAACTAGGAGGGGTGAGTGGGTGTGTGGTGGGAGGGAGTGGCCACAGGACAGACACGGGTCAGCATCCGGAGCATCAGGTTGACTCGCACATTCGGGGTGGGAGGTGGGGGAGCAGGGGAAAGCAGGGGAAAGCAGAAAATCGTCATTACTCAACATCGGAACTTCATTCCCATATGAAAGGGCCAGAGCACCACACCCACGAGGATTCTTCAATAAACCGGTGGATTGGGTGCTGCAGCCCGCGGGTCCCGGGGTCTGAGCTCACCCGCCTCCACAGCGAGGGAAACATTGGCGGCAGCGTTCGAGGAGGTAACGTTCCATCGGCCACTTAGGGGAGAAAGCACCCCCCGACCCGTGCCCTGCCTCCTGCGGACGCGCCGCACGCAAGCATAAGCCCCCCGGGGCGGGTCGGCACGGGGTGCTTCGCGGCTGCGGGCCAGCCCTCGGGCTTGCGGGGCGCCGCGGCGCTGGGTCCCCCGCGGTCTCCGCGCCCCGCGCAGCGGCCGGGCCGAGCGCCCCTGGTGGCCGGAGGCGGGACTGACGCGCAGCGGCCGGGCCGAGCGCCCCTGGTGGCCGGAGGCGGGACTGACGCGCAGCGGCCGGGCCGAGCGCCCCTGGTGGCCGGAGGCGGGACTGACGCGGGCGGCCCCGCGGGACAGGTGCGGGAGGCGGAACCTGCTCCCGTTGCTGGGACTGCACCCTGCCTCGCGCGGCCCTCCAGCGCGCCCCCCCCGCCCCCCGTCTGTCTTCCATATGAAGGTCAAGGCCATATGAAGGTCAAGCCCGCGGGGCGCAGCGGTTTAGCGCCGCCTGCAGCCCAGGGCATGACCCCGGAGACCTGGGATCGAGTCCTGCGTCGGGCTCCCTGCATGGAGCTCGCTTCTCCCTCTGCCTGTGTCTCTACAGGTGTCTCTCATGAATAAATAAATAAAATCTTTAAAAAAAAAGAATAAAGGTCAAGGACTTTCAGACCTCTTTGGGATTTCCCAGCACAGTAGATGCCATCTAAGGAGTGACCACTGACTCACCCAGCCCCCTGGCCCCAGGGCCTAAGGGACTTGGCGAGGACACCAAACACTGGTCTCCAGGCCTGGATGCCTGAGGAGGAGCGAGCACGAGCTCGGGGCCACAGTCCTCAATAAAAACCCTGGACCCCAGGGGCGCCTGCGGGGCTCAGTCGGTTGAGCATCCGACTCTTGGTTTCTGCTCAGGTCTCGGCTCAGGTCGTGATCTCAGGGTCGTGGGAATGAGCCCCAAGTCTGTGCTCAGTGGGGAGTCCCCCCCCACTCCCAGCTTTCGCTTCCACTCTCTCTCAAATAAACACAGTCTTTTTTTTTTTTTTAAGATTTTATTTATTTATTCATGACAGACACACACACAGAGAGAGAGAGAGAGGCAGAGACACAGGCAGAGGGAGAAGCAGGCTCCGTGCAGGGAGCCTAACGTGGCGCTTGACTCCGGGTCTCCAGGATCACACCTTGGGCTGAAGGCGGCGCTAAACTGCTGGGCCACTGGGGCTGCTCAAATAGTCTTTAAAACAAAAACAGGGGATCCCTGGGTGGCTCAGCGGTTTAGCTGGTCCAGTATCAGTCCTGGAGACCCGGGATCGAGTCCCATGTCGGGCTCCTTGCATGGAGCCTGCTTCTCCCTCTGCCTGTGTCTCTGCCTCTCTCTCTCTCCCTCTGTGTGTCTCTCATGAATAAATAAATAAAATCTTTAAAAAAAAAAAAAAAAAAAAAAAAAAATAAAACAAAAACAAAAGCCCGAACCCCAAGCCAGGACCAGGCCCTCTCCCTTCTGCATCCCCCAGATACTCCCTCTGTCCCGCACTCCATGCCGTCGATGAGGTCTGCTCTGGCCTCCTGGCAGCCCGCCTTCCATCTCCCTCCTGTGAGAAGCCGAGAAGCCTCCTGGGTGGCCCCATGCGGACCCCCCACAACCCGGGGTCCTGGACCCAGCCAGTCTGTATCAAAGAGGCTGGGTGAGGGGACCGTTGTGCTCCCCTGGCCTTGACCGTGATCCCGGCTGTCCAGCCATGCGCAGGCAGGGGCCTGGAGAGAGGACACCTGCTGCTTCCCTCACTCGCCCAAGGCCCTGGAACCCCGGCGAGAGAGGCCGCACCCTGGCCCCAGGAGGCAGTGGTTGTGTGCGCCTCCCAGGCTAAGTCCCCGCAGCCTCCCATCAGCCTGTCATTCCGACCCCCAGGGGCCCAGCCACCCCAGGGTAAGGGGCACAGGGGCTGCTTCTGGGAGCCCAGCTCTGGCGACGCTCTGTGTGCTGGGGGCTCTGGGACCCACGAGGGGAGGCTGGCCGGGGGGACTCCCTTCCTTGCTTCTCTAAGGAGGGCTGTTGTTGTTGAGCTTCTCTGTAAAATGTCCTGTGCAAAGGCCTTAAGCTACTAAAATAATTGTGGGCCCCTCCCCCACTCTTCCCCCATGAGGTGTCCAGTCACGAACCCCAGGGCTGCTCTGCACCAAAACCTCACTGTTCCTCTTCAGACTCCTTACAGAAGTCCCTGGGACAGCGAGGGGAGCATGGGACTGAGTCAAGCAGACCCAGAAGGAAACCCAACACAATAATGGCTGGTTTTTGGGTGCCGAGGTGGCTCAGTCAGTGAAGCGTCTGCCTTCGGCTCAGGTCATGATCTCAGGGCCCTGGGATTGAGCCCCACATCAGGCTTCCTGCTCTGTGGGGAGTCTGCTCTTCTCTCCGCCTCTGTGCTCGCTCTCTCTTTCTCTCTCTCTGTCTTGCACTCATCTCTCCCTCCCAACTAAATAAATAAAAATCTTAGAAAAAAAAAAGAAGAAGAAGATGGGGGTGCCTGGATCAGTTAACATCTGCTTTAGGCTGGGGTCATGGTCCTGGGGCCCTGGGATAGAGCCCTGTGTAGGGCTCCCTGGTCAACACAGAATCTGCTTCTCCCTCTGCCCCTCCCCCAACTCATGCTCTCTCGCTCTCTCTCTCTCTCTCTCTCAAATAAATAATCTTAAGGGAAAAAAAATGTTTATAGGTGGCCAGGGCTTGTATGCCAAGCAGTATGGCAGGGTCAGGAGCCTGGGCTCCTATACTATGGCTCTGCCATGCATAGTTTTCCTTTCCAAGATTGCTTCATGGTCCAAAGTGGCTGCTGAAGCTCCTGCCATTAGACCTGTGTTACAGGTAGCAGCAGAAGGCATGGAGTAGGGTATGCCTTGCCCTTTAAGAGCCCTTCCCAATATCAAACTCTAAATTTATATCTAGGCCAAAGTTTAATCACACAGCCACACCTATGTATAATGGAGATGGGGAAGTATCCTTAATTATTTTTCTTTTTTAAAAAAATTTATGTATTTACTTATTTATTTGAAAGAGAGAGAGAGAACGAGGGGAGGGGCAGAGGGAGAGGGCCAAGCAGACTCCAGGCTGAGTGCGGAGCCTGACTGGAGCTCAAGCTCATAACCCTGTGATCATGATCTGAGCCGAAATCAAGAGTCGGGGACTTAACTGATTGAGCCCCCCAGGCGCCCCTGAAGTATCTTTTCCTTTTTTTTTTTTAAATTGAAATTCAATTTAGTTAACATATACTGTATTATTAGTTATTAGTTTCAGGGGTAGAATTTAGTGATTCATCCGTTGCATGTAACACCCAGTGCTCATCCTTCATGCCCATCCCCCAGATGCCATGCTCCACCCCTCCCCCCTCCAGCGACCCTGTTTGTTTCCTAGAGTTAAGAGTCTCTTATGGTTTGTCTCCATCTCTGATTTCATCTTATTTGTCTTTCCTTTCCCCCTCGTTCATCTGTTTTGTTTGATTCCACATAGGAGTGAAATCATATGGTAGTTGTCCTTCTCAGACTGACTTAGAAGGATCTTAATCCTAAGCAGCAGATGCCCAGGTCAAAAGGCAGGGGTGGGGTTCTACTCCCTTGGACCACGGGAGGGGGTGGAGGTGGGGGCAGGAACCGGGAGGACAGTGAGACCAAGGCGCTGTGTGCCCTTGGCAAGTCCCATCCTACTCTGAGCTCCTGCCTGGGGCTGCAGGGTGGTGTCTCTATCGGGGATACAGGAAAGCTGTCTGCAAGGCACCCCCACGCCCTGACATTTTGTGACGCTGCAGCAGGAAGCCCGGGGAGGCTAAAACCAAGGATAGAAGAGGATCCTGTTTCAAAGTTGCTTGTTCCAAGGTTTACAGATTTGCAAGAGCATGAAACCTGATTATTGATTTTTAACCTGCAAACTGATGAACACAGCCTGGAAGTCTGTTAGGGGGATGAGCTGGATGTGCCTGGAATCTAACCAGCAAGGAAGAGCAGCGGTCCTGAAGACAGGGTGGGTGGGCTGGGAGGCCTGGGGGGAGGACAAGGTGACAGGGGCTGGGAGGGGTGGCCCAGGTCCTCCTGAGACAGGTGGCAGCTGAGGGGACAGACATCAAGGTCACACAAGTGGCCGGGATAGGGGACCCAAACAGGATGGATGCCGTGGGGGAGAGACGTGGAGTCCTGGTGGAGAGGACAGTGGACAGGGGGGTGAGGTGACCGCCAGGAGCTGAGATGGCTCTGTGGGGACAGGAGAGGACAGCATGCTGCTTTTCCTCATAATGCCTTCTATGGCTTTCTTTTTCCTGCTATGATCCAGGCCTGGGGCTGGGGTCAGACACTAGGGTAGGTCTGGAACCAAAGGTCGTATGCAGGCAAGTCGGCACTTGGAGGTGCCCCCCATTCCTGTCCCCACGGCCCCCTTGATGGCATGGCTCCAGCAGTCAGGCAGCAGGGAAGCGTGTGCCTGTGACAGAACAGATTTCTTCGTGTTTCTTCCAGGCCCGAGGAGGCACCCAGGAGTGCCTGCATGTACTGTGGGTGGAAGTCAGGGGCCCAGAGAGGCAAGAAGGACATTCTCCCTATTTCTAGATGGGGGCTCGAGCTGTTTCATACACAAGACATGTGACCTTAATGGTTAAGAACAGGATTCTGGGCCAGACAACCTTTGTTCAAATCCCAAGTCTTACACCACCAGCTGTGTGACCACCGACAAGTCACATAACCTTTCTGTGCCTCATATTCCTTTTTTTTTTAAGATTATTTATTTATTTATTCATGAGAGACACAGAGAGGAGAGAGAGAGGCAGAGACACAAGCAGAGGGAGAAGCAGGCCCCATGGAGGGAGCCCGACACGGGACTGGATCCCTCGTCTTCGGGATCACACCCTGGGCCGAAGGCGGCGCTAAACCGCTGAGTTACCCAGGCCGCCCTGTGCCTCATATTCCTTATCTGCAAAACCAGGAGTTGTGAGGTTAACCGAGATCCTTTTTTTTTTTTTTTTTTTTTTTGAGAGAGAGAGAGAGAGAGAGAGAGAGAGAGAATGCACATGGGGGAGGGGCAGAGGGTGAGAATCCCAAGCAGGCTCCTGGCCCAGCCTGGAGCCCGATGCAGAGCTGACCCCCTACAGCAGCCCTCAGAGCAGAGTACACAGTACCTAGTGGAAACTATCAGCATGATTCACGTTGTGAATGATCAGGGACGGCGACAGGGAATATGAGGGATTATTGTCATATGGCCTGTCCTCGTCCCTGATTGTACACAGAAGCTGAGGGCGCTGGCCACAGGGCGACCTTGCAGATGGGCTTCTGCTGACACAGGCAGGGCAGGGTGTGGAGGTGAGGCTTGCGTAAAGGGCAGAGCCAGCGTGCCCGCCCCCCGGACCCCGACCCATACCCTCCGTGCGCCAAGCTCGTGGGCGGCCCCCACACAGGCACTCTAAGCCGGACAGGCCTGGGGTCCACTGACCCCATAAGCCTCCGCTGCTGTGGGGAGGTGACCGCCAAGGGGGCTGGAGTAAACAGTGGAACGGCCCAGGGCGCATGTTGGGGCAGGACGTCGGGAGGGCCCCACAAAGTCCTCCCCTCGACCCCTGTCCAATCCTGCCCCCAGCCGGGCCCCTGGAACAAGACCCTCGGAGGCCTCCGTGGTCTCAGCGGGCCCGGCCCAGGCCCGGCGCTCTCTCGTGGGTTCCTGATGGGGACAACGTCCTTCCCCAGGCAGGAGAGGAGGCAGGACCAGGGCCCTCCTGCCTCGGCCCCTCTCTCTGTCAGCCTGGCTGTGAGGGCCACAGGTCTCCACCTGCATCTCCTTGGGGCCCCAGGAGGTCCAGCAGGGAGGCCCAGCGGGAGGCCCAGCGCTCCCCACGGTCTGACCCAGCTTCAAATCAGTCCTGCCATGTCAAGGCTGTGTGGCTTTAGGGAAGTCATGTAACCTCTCTGAGCTCCCTTCGTTGGTAAAATGGGGATAACGTGGGATTCTTGAGAGGCCGGAATGACATCTGTTGATTTGTATGTTTTTGTTCATTCGGACCTTCCTGCTTTCCACGAGCACTTGCTGGGCAGCCGTTGGTGCCACATGGTGGTGCCTGCCCTCAAGGGGTGCCTGCTTCCGTGGGTCAGGCCCTAGAACGGGAGGCCTGGCTAATGTGACTGCAGGAGCTGTGAGAACCCGGGCAGGGGAGGTCGTTCTGACCGAGGGGTGGGGGCAGAAATCTGCAGGATGGGGTGGGGGGAGCCTCTGGGGGTTGGGGGGCAGAGTGTAAATAAAGGCACAGGTGTGAATTCTCAGGGTAGCAGGTGTGAGCGGCGTGCGGGACCCCAGCAATGGGGGGACATGAGGAGTCTGGGCAGGTAGGGAGGAGCCACCTGCAGGGATGGGCTGTGGGGACGGACTGGCCCGGGAGGTCAAGTGGGGTCGAGGGGGACCTCGGGTCCCCAGGATACCGATGGGGAAACAGGCCAAGGGCAGAACCCACACTGGAGGCCGGCTACAGCCTTCCAGTGGCCTGCACTTCCTGCAGGGCCTGCCTCCACTGGGGGTGGGAGGGTGAGGCCCCGAAGCCCTGCCCCACAGTGGACCTGGATTTTGTAGAAGGTTCCAGATGTTTAAATACCAGCCTCCAGGGGAGCCTAGGTGGCTCAGTCAGTGAAGCATCTGCCTTGGACTCAGGTCATGATTCCGGGGTCCTGGGTTGGAGCCCCGGGTGGCTCCCTCTCGCTCTGCCCCTCCCCCTGCTCGTGCTCTCTCTGTCTCAATCTGTATCAGATAAATAAATAAAATCTTTAAATAATAATAATAAATGCCAGCCTCCAGCCCCACCCTCTTTGAAGTTGTTGGCTCCAGCCGAGTGCTCTGTTCCATATTCCCAAGGCCACCCGGCTAATGCGGGAAGGAGGGCCTGCGCAGGCCACACACCAGGCTGCGGCTTCCCTGGTGTTAGCTGGTCCTCAGCACATCCTAGAGGCGGGGTTGTTTCCATTCCACAGACTGGATACTGAGCCCTGGGGACTTCTGAAATGTGGGGTTTGCTTGTCTCCCCGCCCTCCCTGAGTCTTATGTAAGCATAGACCATCAGGCCTCAGAGTGGGACTATGCCAGGTGGCCAGCTGGCCAGGCCCACCCCTGGGCGCTCAGGTCCCTTCCTCTGGGCCTGGACCCAGGCCCAGTTTGGGGCTCACCAAAGCTCTTTGGGGCCCAGGATCAATTAGGATATCACTTGAC
Source organism: Canis lupus dingo (assembly GCF_003254725.2). Lineage (NCBI taxonomy): Eukaryota > Metazoa > Chordata > Mammalia > Carnivora > Canidae > Canis > Canis lupus. The sequence continues at coordinate 70,635,386 of NC_064250.1, forward strand.
GTGATAGACAAGGAAACTCCTCCCAGGGCCTGCAGAGACATACAGGGTGCAGCGCCCACCCTGGCCTGGGATGCGCCCCGGGTATTGTCATGCGCCCATGACCATGACTGTCCTGGGGCTGGGCATGTGCCAGTTCCCCAGCTGTTCAAGCAGGGGTGTAGAGGGCTCCGGGCTGGCTTCTCACATACCCTGGAGGGGTGGGGGTGGGGAGGTCTCCTTACAGAGCTCAGCAGCCACTGAGCCTCAGAAGGCTGGAGCAGCCAGCAAACAGGGAACTGCAGACACAGGGCAGCTCCAGAGGCCCAGCCCCTGGGTCGCCAAGGACCCCACCCACCCTCTGCCTGGGGCAGACTATTCACTGGGCCTCCCACCAGGCATCCCCAAGGACACTGCTCTCCTGTTCTGAGCAGGCCGGGTGAGTGGGTGGGTGAGCTTTGTGGGGCCCCACCTCCTCATCCATGCATAGGGACATGGCTCCTTCCTGGTGACCTCACAGGGCAATGAAAGGGGTCTCCAGGATGGGGTTCCACCCCCACAGATGGCAGGACTCACTCACCCAGGACTGGACAGTGGGAGGTTCCAGGGAAGGAGCCCCAAGATTCCTTGGGAAGACTCTCCATTCGGACTGGCCCTGCCTCCGGAGCTGCAGTCCAGGGAGGCTAAATGAAAAGTGCCCAAGTGGCTGGAAGGACAGCAAAAGATCTTGCATGACCCCCAACAGCCCACGCTCCAGGCAGAGTCCAGTCTGAGGTTCCCTGTTCTGGGGTTCTGGAGTTTGGGATCCCAGGAACTGGGCTGTGAAGTCCAGGGTTTCAGCAACCCCCCCAACAACCTGGGGAGGAGGTCACCGTAGTGGCTGAAGGGCCAGCCTCCGGAGCCCAGTAGACCCAAGTGCCCAGAGGCCTGGCCTTGCCCTGGCAGCTGGCAGGCGGGAATCAGAAGCCCCTCATTTTATTGAGGTGGAGACTGAGGCCCTTTGGAGATGGTCAGGGATCTGTCCCAGAGCTCCTTTGGGCCATGGAGGCTGGAGAGGGGTCCACCAGCACCGGACCCCCTCCCCTCTTCCATCAGGGACTAGCCTGGCTTTTTGTGAGAGGCCTGGCCTGGTGGGGGGGGGGGTGTCCAAGCTTTCTGGCTGGGAGGCTGGAGGCCCTTCCAGGGGAGCCTGAGGCTGTTCTGCTCCTTCCCCCAGAGCTGGCTGCTTCCCACCCCCATCTGGCTCCTCCTCCAGAGCCGCCTGGCTGGCTCCTGCCAAGAACGCCCACAGCCTGCCAGGCCAGGCAGGGAAGCACACAAGCCTGACTCCACCCCCATCCTCAAAGGTTTCTCTCCATTCTGGGCCCCTCTTTCTGGGAGAAACTGAGGCCCAAAGGCATTCGGCACCCCCACCCCACCCCCCAGGCCTCTGAGTTTCCAGACACGCTTTAGAGGCTACACTTTAAACAAATTCTCCTGGCCACCTTCTCTTCAATGTTAGAGTGAAGGGAGGCAGGAGGGGAGGTTGGCAGGGGTCCCAGGGGAGGTTGGCTGGGAGAGAGACCAGGGGCCCTCTCAGGTGCTCCCTCCTAATGCCCCCCACCCCCCCACCCCAGGACCCCCATCCATACCATGATTCTCCAGGAGGGGTGCAGGGCACTCCCAGGCTGCACTAAAGGGATCTTGATGGGATGAGGGCTGGGGTTGGCTGGCCAAGCCCATCTCTTGCCAGGTAGGCACTGCCTCTCGGGGTTTGCCCAGGGTGCTCAGGTGGGCGGTATCTGACTTCAGAATGGAGGAGGCCAGAGTGAGAGGGTTGAAGCATTTTGGTCCACCTGCTAAGCCTTTGTCCCCAGTTTGTGAATGTGTGTCACGGTGCAGTGCCCAAGTGCACGCCTGCGTGTTGGTTGAGTGTGTTGGGTGACAGTTGCTAGGGGCATATTTGTGTGTAGGGGGTGTGGGGGGTGTGAGCTGTTCCCCTAGGGGACAGATCTCTGTGTGTGAGGACACTAGGGAAGCCTTCCTGCTCCCAACATCCCCCTGCCCCTTTCATCAGGGTGTCTCAAATTCCTCCAAGCCTCTTCCCAGTAGAGCAATACATTCCCGAAGAGGGAGGGGCCACGTCCAAGCCTGGAGAACAGGTCCTTGGATCGAGCCCTTCGCCCACCACTAACCCCTCTGAGTGTAGCCTCCCCGCCTGGAAGGCAGGTGAGTGACCTGCCCCCATGTCACGGATTTCACAGCAAGCCTGGCATGTGCTGATGCCTGGAAAGTGCTCGGCCTGCCCCAGGTCACTGGGCTATTGACAGGATGTGGGGGGCCCTGTCCCTCATCCTGCTCCGTTCCTTTCTTGGGGTGCTCGCCCCACCACAGGGGATGGTGGAGCTCCCGGGGCCTCTGTTTCACCAGCAGAGGAGGAGGATAAGAGTTTCTTCAGGCAGATCTGTCTTCTTCAAAGGTTTCCTTGAATTATTGGCTCATTTGGCTCCCTGTCTCCTACTTTCCTTTTACTCCTTTTAATCGTTTTTTTTTTTTAAGATTTATTTATTTATTTATTCATGATAGAGAGAGAGAGAGAGAGAGGCAGAGACACAGGCAGAGGGAGAAGCAGGCTCCATGCAGGGAGCCCGATGGGGACTCGATCTGGGGACTCCAGGATCATGCCCTGGGCCAGAGGCAGGCACTAAGCCTCTGAGCCACCCAGGCATCCCCTCCTTTTAATAATTTTAAGCTGCTCAGGAGGCTGCCTCTCTTATGCTGTGTCTCAAGTACAAAACAACAATCAGAGATCTCTGGGGTGTCTGGGTGGCTCAGTTGGGTAAACGTCCGTCTTGTGGGGTCCTGGGATCAAGCCCCTCATCGGGCTCCCTGCTCAGGGGGAGCCTGCTTCTCCCTCTCCGTCTCCCACTCCACCCGCTGGTGCTCCCTCAGTCTCCATCTCTCTCAAATAATAAAGAAAATCTTAAAAAATATATATATGTATATGAAAATGTTATTTTTTTTTCTTAAGAGAGTTACAAAGAGAGAGCATCTCAAGGCAACTCCAGGCCCAGTACAGACCCCGACACGGGGCTTGACCTCATAACCCTGAGATCATGACCTGACCTAAGGGGAAATCAAGAGTCAGACGCTTAACCAGCCACCCGGGCACCCCTGAAAGTTTTATTTTATGATTGCATCGGTATAGAGATAAATAAAACATTTGCCTCCACCCTAAAAGTTCTTTTTCTTTCTTTCTTTCTGATTTTTAAACAAAATGGAAGCATTTCCCAGCCCTGAAAGTATAGTGGCCCCAGGCTGTGTCTACTGTGTCTGAGGAGGGAGAGTCGGGGCAGCATCCTCCCGCTGGAAGCTGATGGGCCCTGAACCCAAGTCCTCTGCACCTTTCTCTCCTCTCCTACACTGCCTGCCACTCTAGGGAAGGGCCGAGTGAATTTTGGTGGGGTTTTGGCATTTTTTTAAATTATTAATTTATTTATTAATTTAATTCTTTATTTATTTGAGAGAGAGAGCGAGACAGCAGGAGCAGGGGGCAGGGAGAGGGAGAAGCAGGGTCCCTGTTGAGCAGGGAAGCCAGAGGTGGGGCTTGACGTGGGGCTCGACCCCAGCACCCCGAGATCATGACCTGAGCCCAAGGCAGACATTTAACTGAGCCACCCAGGTGCCCCAGTTTTCGGCACTTTTCTTTTCTTTCTTCCTTTCTTTCTTCCTTTCTTTCTTTTTTTCTTTAAGATTGTACTTATTTATTCATGAGAGACACAGAGAGAGAGAGAGAGAGAGACCCAGGCAGAGGGAGAAGCAAGTTCCCCGCGGGGAAGCCCAATGCGGGACTTGATCCCAACACCCCAGGATCTTGGCCTGAGCCAAAGGCAGATACTCAACCACTGAGCCAGCAGGTGCCCCAAGTTTTGGCATTTCTTAATAGCCATCCTATGGCTTTGAGCATCTTGTTTCTGAGTGTTTATAACAACAATGATAATAAATAATGACGATGGCAGTCTTTCACGAAGCCTTTCATCTCTCTTATCTGAGCCTGACAACAGCCGGGGAAGGGCAAAGACAGCCACTGCTGCCCCCTTTTTGCAACTGGGACAAGGAGGACCCAGAGGATTAATAAGCGGTCTGACTGGTAGGAGCAGAGCCCCAGGCTCTGTGCTTATCCTCCATCTGCAGCCGGGGTGAGCAGGTGGCAAGCAAGCGCCTGGCTTGGAAAGACACCCGAAGGTGGGAAGCACTGGGTGAGGTGGGATGGTTGGAGTTCAAGGGGCAGGGGTGCATAAAGGGGAGGAGCAGGAGGGGGGACCAGAAAAGCCCACTTTGGCCTCAATTTCCAGGAGCCCTGAACTGAGAGGGGAGGAGGGGGAGCAGGAGAGGGGACAGCTCCTCGGGAGGAGAAGAGAGACCCAGGAGTCACAACCAGGGAGATTTGGCGACTGACAGGATACAGAGGCAAAAGGGGGTGCAGGTGGGGGTTGACACAGCTCTTTTTTTTTTTAAGATTTTATTTATTTATTCATGAGAAACACATACAGAGAGAGGCAGAGACACAGACAGAAGGAAAAGCAGACTCCCTGCAAGGAGCCCGATTGGGACTCAACCCAGGATCCCAGGATCACTCCCTGAATCAAAGGCAGATGCTCAACCGCTGAGCCACTCAGGCGTCCCCGATTGACAGCTCTTGTCTACATTTTAGCCTTTAAAGGGCCCAGAAACTAGAAAGACCGCAGGACTTGTAGTTAATTAAATAATGACAGTGCAGCAGAAGCTTTCTTAACTCAGGGGCACTGAATCGGCTCACTGCACAGAGCCAGTCCATACAACCTGTGAGGCACGGGAGCAAAGACTGATAGGTTCTACTGACCCTTTCCAAAACCCAGACCATGCCCATCCATGCCAACGAAGTGGGTGCACTTTCCAGGAGCTCCTGGAAACTTTCAGCCCATCCTCCCACCCCACCCCAAGTTAGGAACCTCGGGGAGCCGCTCTGCGGAGGCCCCAAGCCTCTGCCCTACCTGCTGAGAGTCCCATGCCTTGTTCCCTAACCTCTCTGTACCTGTCACACATGTCAGTGGGAGTCCTTTAATTGAATAGAACACAAACTGCCAAAACACGAGAGCAAAAAGATGGTCCCTGTGTCTGTGAATACTAAGTTGGTGTTTTGGAAAGGTACTTAAAAGTGAATTAATTTGAAAAATTGCTATTGAGTTTGGTATAGATGAGACAATTGTAAAGACTTGGAGAAAAAATGTAACATTCCAGAAGGCTCCTGAAGCACAAATTTGTTTTCAAGTTCACCCACCTGGCTGCCGGTGGCCTTAGGGCCTGGCCACTTGGGCCTTGCCATAGGGCTGCTCAGGGCATGGCAGTGGGCTCTCTCCAGAACAAGAGAGAGAAAGAGAGAGAGAGAGAGAGAGAGAAAGAGAGAGGGAGAGAGAGATAGCACTCCCCAGACACAAGTCTGTCTTTTTATAACCTAATCTTAGAAGTAACAATCTCATCACTTCCTGTTTCCTCTCCCCTAAACACAGACATCACTTCCCACCCACACTCAAGGGGCAAGGACCACACCAGGGTGTGGGTACCCGAGGTGGAAGGGCAGGGATGGTGGAGAGCCTTGTTGGAGGCTGCCTCCCACAGTCTTCCAGGGACTGGGAGCCCAGTGGAGCTGGGTAAGGAAAGGGTCCTTCCTTAGGATCAAACACGCTGGTAGCTGAACGCTGACTCTGTGCCAAGAACTTATATTGACTCCTCAATACCACCTAGGAGGTGGGCTCTACTCTATGATTCTCCACATTTTGTGGAGCACCTAGAGGGAGTGTAGTTCTCAAATCCCACAGCTGGTGAGAGCCGGAGCTGGCTGGGATTCAAATCCACATGGTTTGAGCCCAAGGAGGAAGCTGGGTTGGGCATCTGGGCCACGCACGTGTCACAGGAACCTTGCAAGAGATGAGCAATAAGCCCCCCAACCCAGCCAGATATTTGGGTCTGAAGTTCGGGGAGCAGAGGGGTCAGAACTGGCGCCCTGGGTGCCCTTAGCCAGGCCTGCAAAGGGGATGATGAATCTTGGGGAGGAGAGCTCACCTCCAGGAAGAGGGGGTGCAGACGGGGCAGGGGCAGAGGAGGGCTCTGTGGCCAAGGGTTGCCAAGGAAGGCTGAGGACGGGGCCACCGCGGGTGAGAGAGCAGGGGGGCAGAGGGCAGGGCGAGGGCGAGGGAGGCCCCCAGGAGAGGCTGCGGGGGGCATCTCTGGGGAGCAGCCTGGCTGTGGAAAGGCAGAGGGGACAGGGCAGCTGGTGGCGCGGTGCAGGGACAAAGGCTGCACCTTTGGGGGGTGCGCGGGGGTACGCCCCGGTTGGGAGGGCCGGCTGGGAGGCGGGGCCCGCCCGCTGAGGCCCCCCCCCGGCCCCGCCCCGGCCGACGCCCCGGATGTGGCCTCCCAGGTCGGCAGCCCCGCGGCGGCGAGTCGGGAGCGTGGCAAGCTAGCCGCACCCAAAGGCTGTGCCCCCTCCTCAGCCGGTCCAACCCGTTTGCCCGGCGCCCTGCTGGCTGGCCTGCGTCCTTAGCCCCTACCGTCCGCCTCTCTGCGAGCAACCCCCACCCCAGGCCCGGCTGTCGACTGCCGGGCGCCGCCTCCTGCGGGAAGCCCACCGCGCCTCCTCCCCACTCCGGGCTTTTGGAGGGCGCAGAGGAGGGGTTTGCGTCGCCAGAGCTGCAAGAATGCAGCCCCTCCCCCCCCATCAAAATGTAGACCTTTCCTTTCTCCCCAGAACCAACTTCCCCACACGCACCAGGAGCCACAGGCCCCGCGACGCCCGGCCCCCTCCCCGGGGCCCCCCGCGCCTCCAGACCGGCCCCAGTGTCTCCAGCGGACACGGACAGGCTCCTCACTGCGCTCCTGGAGTCGGCGCGGGTGCCCAGCAGAGCCTCACCGACCGGGGCAGATGGAATCGTCGGCGGGTCCTCACCCTCTGCGGGCCTGGCTCGCCGCGTCCGCACCCCGCGCACCCCTGCGTGCTGGGCCACCTCCATGCCTTGCCCGCGTCCTCTATCCACCAAGCAACCCTTCCCGTTCCAAACGTCCGGACCTCCCCCACCTTCCGCGGCTCGGCTCCAAGCCCGCCCGCTGAGCCCGGAAAGGCAATCGCTGCCCCGGGCCTCAGTTTCCCTGGCTGTAACAGGAAGTGACTCTGGGCCCCTCACCCGCGGAGCTGGGAGGCGGGGAGAGGTGCGGCCCGTGGAGGGGCCCCTGGGCCTCGAGACCCCGGCCACGTGTTGGCGGAGCCCGGGGGGGCGTTTCGGCCCCCGGGGACCAGCCGAGGGCCCCCGAGACTGCGCGAGCTGGGGGAGGGGGGGGCAGGCGCGCGGCGAGGTGGGCGCAGCGTGGGTCGGGGGGAGGCGGGGTCCGGGGTCCCCCAGCCTCGGCTGCCGGCTCTGTGCCCCCGCCGCCCGAGAGCAACAGCGCGCGCTCACGGGGAGAAACCAGCAGATACAACGCGGCGAAACGAAACAAAACCCCAAAGATTGCGGCGGCCTGGGCTCCACCCCGGAGCCCCTTGGGGAACGCGGGCCCCGGGGCAGCGGGGTCCCCATCCCGGGCGCCCACGGGCGGGAGGCTCAGGGCGCCTGGGCGCTTCCCCCGCGGTCTTCCCTCCGCAGCCGCTCCCGGCGAGGGGCTTTCCCGGGCGAGGACGCGCCGCCATCGCGCCACCTGCCCCAGCCCGGGGGCGGGGGGAGCAGTCCCGGGTGCCCTGCGCGGTGAGGGGCGCGCGGCCCGTTTCCACACCCGCTGCCCCGGCCTGCGGGTGAGGTCGTGGCGTGCGCACGTGCAGGCTGCGGACTCGGGGCTCCGCAGGCGTGCGGCTGCCCCAGCGCATCGAGGGTGCGCCCCTCCTCCTCCCATCCCGGGAGATTAAGTGGGAACTTTGAACTCTGTCCCGGAACCCTGATGGCAAGGATTAATCCGATTGCTTTTCAAACCCGTGCCTGGCCTTGCAAACAACGCCCGCAGCCAGCGTGCCCGCCTCCCCCCGCCCCCCCCCGCTGGCCTCCATCTCTTCCCTCCAGCTGCCCCCCCCACCGCCCCGCCTCGTGGGGACCCATTCTACAGGCGGCCAACGGGGTCGGGCAGTGCCAAGAGCAGGAACCTGACTTGCAGTGCTGTTTCCTGTGCGTAGGGACCCATCCTGTCCCTCCCCTGCCCCCCACTCACGCACCCTTGGAGCCCCAGGTCCCGGGGCCCACCTTATCCCGGAAGCCTTCTCTCCACTTAGTGACTCACCACCTAGTCTGGAGTGGGTCCTTAGCTCGGCGCCTGGGCGCCTGATGGGGAGGGAGGGCATGCTTGTGGCGGCTTCTTTCTCCTGCTCCCCACCCGGCTGCCTGGGTGGACCACTGAGGAGCCCCGAGCAAGGCCAGCCAGAAATTCTTCAAGGGCGCACGGAGGAGCTCTCCAGGGCTGGATCTCCCGGCCTGAGAGCTGTTCCCCCTCCACTGGGTTCACCCTGAGGGATCCTCTGCCCACTTCCACCCCTCCTTCTTCAAATAAGAGCGTCCTGGTTTTCCAGGGGGAGCCGCACCCAGCCACCTGCAGGCAGGTGATACGGTGCCTGGTGCATTGTCCTCAATGGCCATCAGCATATTCAATACTGATTTGGGGAAAGCACCCAGCCCAGCAGCCCAGGGAGGGGGGACTGGCGCCCTGGCACTGTCGAGGATCTCATCCAAGGGGGTGGAAAAGGGAGGGCAAGCGGCCGAGCACAGTCCTGGTGTCACAGAGTCCCTGGACAGGTCTGAGGCTGGGTCCATCCTGGACTTAGCCCATTAGCTTTTTGGGCTTGTGTCTGTCGGGGGGGGGGGGGGTGTCTTTAAGTCTTCACCTGACTCTGTTTATCTGTTTACCCTAAACTTGTCCCATTTCCCAGATTCCTTCATTCACTCACTCAGCACCTACTCTCTGAGCTAGCCTCAGGAGGTGTCCTGAGTTGATGGGGACAAAGCCCTGCCCCTCGGGATTACAGTCTGGGACACACCTAAGAGATAGTCTGTGAACCAAGGGGAGGGGCACATCTCAGGGGCTGACCTGAGATTCCCTGAGGAGGAGCCACTGAGAGATCTGCGGGGTGACAGGATACTTGAAAGGGCTGGAGGTAGACAGAGACCAAAATGTTCAGAGCAATTATTCAGGGGACTGGGGGGCACTCCTGCTCCCTTGAAAGAAAAATGAGGTGGGGGCGGGGAGCAGGAACTGGGTCCCACGGTGCATCGTGGGCCACGCAGGCCTTTGGATTTTAGCCCAGCAACACAGAGTAGCCACGAGTGAGTTTTAAGCTGGGGTGTAGTGTGGCCATTAGGATTTTAGTGGATCCGGGAAATATCAGAGAGGGAGACAACATGAGGGACTCCTAACTCTGGGAAACGAACTAGGGGTGGTGGAAGAGGAGGAGGGCAGGGGTGGGAGTGACTGGGTGACGGGCACTGAGGGGGGCACTTAATGGGATGAGCACTGGGTGTTATTCTATATGTTGGCAAATTGAACACCAATAAAAAATAAATTAAAAAAAAGGGATTTTTTTTTGGATCCCTCTGGCCTCAGTGCCTTCCCAGGGCTGGGCCAGCTTGGGAAGAAAAGAATTCCTTGCTTCCTCATGCAACACTGCAGGGATGCCTTCTCGCCCTGCCACAGGCTTTGGGAAGGGTTGGGAGGCCCTGGTGAGGGGGACAGTGCCACACCCATTTTGCAGAGGTTTGTAGCCGGGGCTAAGAGCCTGGCTGTGATGCGCTGAGTGGCACGAGAGCACCAGTTCTGTCTGTACCGCTTAGAGGGTGGGAGGGAGGTCCCAGGCTGTGGATGAGTAGGAATCACCAGGGAGACATGCCAGGAGGCAGGGCTGGTGGGGACTGGAGGGGTTGGGGGGGGGGGGACAGCATTGCAAAGGCCCACAGTCAGGAAAGAGCCCCGTGTGCCTGGGATGCCCCGACTCAGACATAAAGAACTTGAAGTCTGTCTGCCCATCCGTCATTGTCTCCCTCTGAGGCTGCTAAGGTGCAGGCCAGGAGCAGAGAGAGGCCCTGAGTTCGGGGGTGTACACGGTGATTGCAGGAGGTGGTGGTGGAGGAGGGGCAGGGGAGGCCACATCAAAGCTGAGGCTGTTGGGCGGGGGTGGGGGGTTAGCTGGGGGACAGAGCAGAGAGGTTGAAAATGGAGAATAAACCTTGTGCTTATCTCTGCTTCCACTGGAAACTTCATGACAGTGATGGCAAAGAATAAAAAAAGCACAAACAGGAGAAGAGATGACAGTGGATGAGTGGTCCAAAACATTTTTGGAAGACAGTAACTGACGGGACTGCAGAGGGGAGGAAGGAGCACCGATGTGCCTCTGGGGTGCCTGAGCAGAGCTCCCCTGTGCCAGCAGAAACTGACGGGGCAGGGGCTGGACACTATGGGAGGCCGGTGGGGTCAGAAGACAGCCCCTGTGGTGGACAGACCTTGGGGGAAGCTCGATGGTTTCCTGCCCCCGATGTTTTCTCACACACACACACACACACACACACACACACAGAGGCATGAATCCCTCCCCCTCCCCACAAGTGTAGGCAGGACCTGTGACTTGCCTCCAACCAATAGAATATGGTGCAGGTGATGGGATGTCACACGTCCATCTAGGACAGGAGTGAGAGATTCTCCCCGTCGGCAAGAAGCCAGGGCCCTCACTCACACAGCCACAAGGACATGATCCTGCCCCAGCAATCACATGAGTTTGGAAGCAGATTTTTTTCCCCCAGCTGAACCTCCAGATGAGCATGTGGTGACACCCTGATTGCAGCCATGTGAGGCCCTGAATAGAGGACCAGCTCAGTGGGACTTCTAACCCCTGGGAACTGTGAAATAATAAATGTGTGCTATTTTCAGCTGCCTAATTTGTGGTGATTTGTTATACAGCATAGAAAACTAATACACTCACCAGTCCTCCAGCTGCTCGGCCGGGCAGGTCCATCCACTTCCTGTTTCCAGGCATCCTCCTGCAGGAGACACGTAATCTCTACAGAGACATTCCAGAATCAGGGCATCAGGCAAGGCAGAAGCAGAGATGAGTGTGGGGCTGGGAAAGGTGCTTGAGTGACCCAACCTTTCCCTGCTCTCCTTCTAGAAGGTCAAGAACCACACATGCATCCCCAGGCAGAGGATTGGAGGGCTCTTCTATGGAGACCCAGTAGCACCACCCCAGAAGATTCCTGACTACTCACTGCCCCTGGCTGTAAAGGCCATGTACTTCCTTTGGTGCTTGAAGATAGAGTGGAAGTGACATGGGCTCCTACCTTTGCTCCTTTCCCTCTGCTTCCAAAGAGAATGTTCTGGATGGAGGCAGCTCCTCCAGCCCAGGTCTCAGAATGAAAATGACACACGGAGCAGAGCTGAAGACGTCTGCAGACGCCATATGAGTGAAAATAAACCTTTGTTTTTTGTATGCCCCTGAGATTTGGGAGTCATTTGTCACTGCAACATAATTTAGCAAGGCTGACTGGTACCATCAGAAAAGCTGCCTGGATGCCCGATAACCCAACAGGGGACACTTCCACACCCAGGAATTCCAATTGGCTTGCCTGTGCCCCACTCTAGTGTTTGTGGCGGCCAGGGCTCACCAGGCATTAGAGAAAAACCTCCAATGGGAAGGACAGAGACCAAAACAAAGAGAGAAAGAAGAGGGATGAAAGAAATGGTTTTGGGAGCAGAAGCAAATGTCAAATAAACCCCAAATCCTCAGAGAAGACATTAAGCCAGGATGATATTTGTTTTAATAGAGCAAAGAGCTTGTGGAGTTTAAAAGACAATCGTCAAAAATAAAGGGGGGGGGAATCCCCGGGAGAGTAAACTCAAATGATAAAGAAATAGAAGATAAGAAAAGAAAAACCAGGCAAAGTAGAGGATGAGCCCCGGCGTGCAACAGTGCAAGCCTAGAGTTCCTGGAAGAAGAGGCATTACGGACTTGCACAACTTGAAATTCTTTACCTCACTAAGCCATAGCCAAACAGGAGGTTGGATGAAGATCTTTCCAGATCTGCAAAGATTATACTAATCAATCTTCCATGCGCCTTTCTCAGGAAGCTGCTGGAAGATGTTCCCCAGCAAAGCGAGGGAGGAAACCAAGAAAAAGACGTGGGATCCAGGAGACAGGACCGCACAGAAGAGAGAGGCAAAGGGGAAACCCCGATCAATGGTAGCTGAGCCGCAGGCCCAGAGAGCAGGATTGCTGCACGGATTGCTGCAGGAGGGGCTCCTGGAAAGGAAGTCGTGGGGTGGTGGGGAGGACAGATTTTGGGGTGAGTGGTCTATAGTGCTGGGAGATTGGGGGAGCCCTGGAAGGTCTTAGAGATGGATACAAGGAAAGCTATTAGTTATCTATTGGTGCATAATGAGTGGCCACAAATTTATCTTGTGGTTTGTATGGGTCAGGAGTCTGGGCATGACTTATCTGGGTCCTCTGCTTAGGATCCCACAGGGTATGCTCGAGACACCCGCTGGGACTGTGGTCTTTTTCTGGGGCTCAACTGGGGAAGGAGCTTCGTTCGTCCAAGCTCCCTGAAGTTGTTGCTGAGATTCAGTTCCCTGCCGCGTGGGACCAAGGGCTTCACTTTCCTGCTGACTGCCGATGAGTGGCTGCCCACAGCTCCTGGACGCCACCTGTCCTCCTTGTCATGCAGAGGGTGGGTTGCCACCCACAATGTGGCTACAAAGGGTGTGAGCACACGGTGGTGGGGATCTTTGGGAGCCACTTTGGAGCAGCCAAAACAAAGCTAATTACTCACTTGATTAAAAACTAAAAGTTAAACCAGAAAGGAAACATAACCACAGTGCATTACTTGGCTCAGCAGCTAACAATGTTTATATAATCATTACATGAGATGACGGAATATTGGTTTAGCCGAAAATTGCTACATATTGGTAACGAGAGGGGACACGGGGAGAGCATGCTGCGTGGGTGCCTTGCAGGGAGGGGTATGAGAAAGCGGAACCCTTATCTTCTGTGAAAGGAAGTCAATAGATAACGGCTCAAACTGGGAAATCGAGTAACAGCCACACAAGCATGTTATTTATAAACATGGAGATAAAATCCAGAAAAAGCCAGAAGAGTTGAATGTGGTTCCTCTGCGTGGGGGCAAGAGTTGGGGTGTGCAGTTGGGGAGGGGCTGCTGATCCTCATTATGGGCCTTTTTATCTTTTGAGGTTTTGTGCATATTATGTGTATATACTTCAAACTACTGTGATAGTTGGATAAAAATACATATTAATTAATTGAGAAACAGGTAAGGGTGGAGGGAAGAAATCCCCAAGAGTGAACAATGAAGTCCCCAGGGATCTGGAGCACTGAGGAGCCTCTCCCTACCCTGGGGGAAGGGGCTCAAGGGTTCCAGAGGACAACACTCACCGATGCTCAGTGGGGAATATGGTAACCAGAGCTTCCACCGGGAGAATCTGGTTCTGCCTGGGGACTGGGAAGCCCAGAACTGGAGGGGCCGGGAGGGCTGTGTTGGTGGTGGAGGGGGAACTCAGGATCCCAGCCAAGAGGTGGGGGAGGAACCACAGGCCCATGAGAGATGCCTTCCACCCCGGGGAGCACCCCTCTCCATAGACTTTACTTAGGAAGATTCTGAAGGTTTCCCTGAAGTTTGGTTTTATTTATTTTATTATTTATTTTTTAAATATTTTTAATTTATTTATTCATGACACAGAGAGAGAGAAAGAGAGAGAGAGAGAGAGAGACAGGCAGAGGGAGAAGCAGGCTCCATGCAGGGAGCCCAACGTGGGACTTGATCCCGGGTCCCCAGGATCACACCCTGGGCTGAAGGCGGCGCTAAACCGTCGAGTCACCCGGGCTGCCCTGGTTTTATTTTTAATTGGGGAGATTTTGGTTGTTGTTGTTTTAAAGATTTTATTTACTTATTTTAGAGAGAGAGAGATTGAGAGAACTCTGGCAGGTATGGGGGGAGGGTTGGCGGAAGGGGCAAAGAGAGGGAGAGAGAGAATCTCAAGTAGGTTCCAGGCTGAGCGAGGAGCCTGATGCAGGGCTGGATCCCATGACCCTGAGATCATGACCTGAGCTGAAACCAAGAGTGCGTCCGTTAACCGACTGAGCCATTCAGGCGCCCCTAATTCAGGAGATTTTATATGATTTTTTTTTTTATGATAGTCACACAGAGAGAGAGAGAGAGAGGCAGAGACAAAGGAGGAGGGAGAAGCAGGCTCCATGCCGGGAGCCCAACGTGGGATTCGATCTCGGGTCTCCAGGATCGCGCCCTGGGCCAAAGGCAGGCGCTAAACCGCTGCGCCACCCAGGGATCCCATATAATTTGTTTTTAATATAAGTAATAAATGCTTCTGGTAAGAACACTGGGAAGCAAAGATGTCTTGGGCAAGCACCACCCAACCAGGGCAAGCTCGGCTAGGCTAGGCTGTGGGCTCCCCAGCATCCGGTCCGGCCCTCCCCCGCCGCCCCCGCCCCCGCCCCCGGGTCTCTCACACAGAGGGTCTCTCACTGGCATCCTGGTCTGCATCCTGCTTTATTCGCAGTCGGACACCCAGAGAGAGCCGTCCTCCTCCCCTCCCAGGTCCTAGTGGCAGCCCCACTACTGCGCCCAGTTGGCTCTTTATCAGCTCAGCTGGGACACCTCTGTGCACCCTGCCAGGCTTCCTTTTGTCCCCTGTGGGGGAGAAACCCGCCCTGTGCCAGGAACACTGGTCGCAGGCAAGTGTGGCCTGAACGTTTGAGGAGGGCCTGGCGGCCGGAGGGGGGTGGAAAGGCGTTCTGGGGGTGCCTCGGTGCTTGGCAAGCACTAAGGGCGGCCAGCGGGACGCCCCGTCGGCGCCCAGAGCCCAAGGCGGACTCCGGCTTTGCCATCCGTCCTCCTGCGCCAGCTCGGAGCGGCCTTGGCGGCTTGTGTAACCTCCCGGCGCCCTGTCCTCGCCTGTGATAACCTAGGCTGACAGCAGCACCGGAACCGGGAGAGGGGGCAGGGCCAGCAGTCGGGGCCCTCCCAGAGGAGGGGTGACTGCTCCTCCTGGAGTCTGGGGTAAGTCTGCGGCAGGGGTCCCAGAAAATTGGCCTGAACTGCCTGCCCCGCGGCTCCAGCCCCTCCCGTGCCTGGGCCTGGCCTCCGAGCCTGTTTCCTGGACCAAATAATGGGCACAGCAGCCCCCGCTTTGGGGAGCTGTGGTTGTTAACCAGGAACTTGACTCCCTCCCGCCTGGGAGCTTCTTCGGCCCTGGGGTGGCCCAAGCCAAGGGCCCCCTCTCCTCTTCTGGGCTTGGCCGGGTCTCATTTGCTATTCTACTGGAGAGCCTGATTTTGGCACATGTATGTTTCCAGAGACGAGGAGTGTCACCAAGCCCAAGGCCCTAGAGGGGATCTTGGCTCCTTCCCGGAGGCTCCTCACCTCTCCCAATCATGACATGCGACCTAGCAGAGGAGGGAGTTCTGACCATGGGGACAGAGGTCTTGGAGGATAGGTTGCTGCCCTGCAAAGGCTGAGCAGACCCCCAGGCCTTCTCTGGCCCTAGAAGGAGGGCAGGCTCCGAGGAAGTGTGGGGGCCCTGGGAGCAGACCCCCCACCCAGGGAACCTGTGGGAGACCCACCTGCTGGTCCCAGGTCTCCAGGGCAAGGTGGTATCTCTTTCTGGGGATGAACCACCCTCCCCAGTCCTACTCCTGCCCAGAGCAAGGCCTGCTGAGTCCTCATGCAGACCTGGGGTGCCCTGGCCTCCCAGAAGCTTTCCTGAGCCCGCTGCTCCGCTGCTATGGGAAGGATTATGTTCTTTTTTTTTTTTTTTTTTGAAGGATTATGTTCTATTCGGCACCCTGCATGCACATATTCAATTACAGAAATGAACAGAGCTTCCCCTTACGAGAACCATGGTCTAGTATAACTTATTTCATTTTTAAAAATGCTGGTTGCTGGGGTACCTGGGTGGCGCAGCGGTTTAGCGCCTGCCTTTGGCCCAGGGCGCCATCCTGGAGACCGGGTATCAAGTCCCACGTCGGGCTCCCGGTGCATGGAGCCTGCTTCTCCCTCTGCCTGTGTCTCTGCCTCTCTCTCTCTCTCTGTGTGTGACTATCATTAATTAATTAATTAATTAATTAATTAATTAAAAATAAAATAAAATGCTGGTTGCTGTATTCATGATTGCCCCAAACTGGAGACAACTCGATTATCCAACAACTGGCAAATACACAAATGAGCCGCCTTTGTAAGGAGGGATGCTGCTGTGCAGTGAAAATAAAGGAGCTACTGATGCACAGAACACCATGGGTGAACATCGCAGGCATCACAGGGACTCAAGGAGTCCTCTTGCCACAAATACATGCCCCGCGGCTCCATTTCCAAAAAGTGCTACAACAGGCAAAGTTCATCTCTGGAGACCGAAGGAAAGTGAATCAGTGGTTGCCCGGGGCTGGAAGACCCAAGGGGGCTCTGAGGAACATTCTGGAATGATGGAAATGTTCTCTACTATGCTTGATGCATACATTGGTCAAAACATACAGAACCAGATACTTTAAATGGGTGCATTGCACTCTATGATAATTTTGCATAAAAGGAAGAAAATCCTGGTTGTTCCAAAAATTGATTTCATGACCTACTTGACGAAATCAGTGGCTGGTCCTCTATTCAGACTCTGCTAACATCTGTGGAGGAGAGTGGTGGGGAAATGTAGATGTGTGCAAAGGGGACCCCACCACGCTGGTGAGGGGGAGAGACTGCTTTGCCAAAGAACATTTGAGGGGGAGCATGACAGGAGTTAAACACATGAGGGGGGACCGTGGAAGCAGGCAGGAGAGTTGCAGAAGCAAAGACAGGAGGGAGGTGGGAGGGTCATGAGCACTCAGGCGGAACTGAGGGGCCCTTGTGGCCTGAGTGCCTCTGGAGGAGGTGATGGAGGTGTCATCCATCCTGTTCTGTAGTGTAACCCTATGCCTGAGGCCTCCTAGATTTCCACTGAATGAATGAATGAGAGAACAGATGCTGAGAGCAGGGAGGGTAGTGTTGGGGGAAGCTGTTAAGGGGAGTCCACTGGCTTTATCCCCAAGCACTGGGAAAGCACTTCTTGGCAAGCCTGGCAAGACCAGAACCGCCTGGAAGAGCACTAGGCAGTCACCTGTCACTCCTGATCCCATCACTGTGCTCAGAAATGCTTCAACCGATTGGATGAAGTCCAGTTCCTGATTAGTTCAATGAATACTCACCCACCCCCCACCCCTCCTGGAGCTGGGGCCGCTCCCACCACCATCACCTCTGCGGCTGTCCCCTCCGCCCCTATCCTCCCTTGAGGGGAGTGGACATTGTGAACGGCTGTGAGGTCTTCCACATGCGAAAAGCAAGAGTAAAGCAAATAAAACTCACGAGCTTGTCTCTGAGCAGCCACTGCTACCTGCATGGCACCCAGCAGCCTCCAGGCCTGTTACTCCTGCGCTCACGGTTTTGCTTTTCTGGTTCTGCAAGAGTGGCCAGAGCTGCTGTACCCACGGATCTGCTACCTGCTTGTGCATCAGCCAAGTCCCCAACAGCTTTTTGTGCTGAATGTTGGAGGAGGAGGGGTTGGGGGGATGATTGCAGGTATCTCCAGGTTTGTTTTTTGTTTTGTTTTTTTTTTAAGAGTCCATCCATTTAATTTATGAGAGACACAGAGAGCCAGAGAGCAGGCTCTTCACAGGGAGCCCAATGCGGGACTCGATCCCCAGACCCAGGATTACGCCCTGAGCCAAAAGCAGAGGCTCAGCTGCTGAGCCACCCAGGGGTCCTGGTATCCCCTGTTTTGAAGCTGGGTGCCCATATGGCCCAGAGAGAGAGAGAGCAAGCACTGTGCTAGGTGAACGTGGGGGGAAGGTGGGGGTGTTGGGGTTGGGGAAGGGGAGAGGCCAAGCCCTTCTTGATGGAGGACCTGCCCTGAAGTCACTTCTTGCTTCTTTCCCTGTTCTCCCAGTTCCACAGGCTGCAGCTTCTCTTTCCCGAAGGCCGCACTCCAGAGCTAACAATAGCGAAGATTGCACCTGCAGGATGGTCTGCCCCAAGGTTTGGCACACTTAACCATTTAATCCCCCGAAGCGGCAAGTTCTAGTCCAGTCATCCCCATTACACCTGAGAACACAAGATACTGAGTAGTGGCTCCCAGTCCAGAGCCAGCACATGGCAGCCCTGAGTTCACACCTGGACTTCTGTCCCCAGTCCATGCTCCCACGACCGGGCTATCAGCCTCCTGCCGTCCATCTGCCACCCAGCCCCTGCGTGTCTCCATTACCCCATCTGACCGCAGCACTGTCTGCTGAAAAACGCTCCATTAGTTAGAAATACCACATGATCCAGAAATTCCACTTCTAGATAGACACCCAAAGGAATTGAAAGCAGGGACACACGCAGATATTTGCACACTCATGTTCGTAGCAGCATTATTCACAACAGCCAAAAGGTGGAAACAACCCAAATGTCCACGGACAGATGAAGGGGTAAACAACATGAGGTCTATCCGTTCAGTGGAATATATTCAGTCTTAAAAAAGGAAATTCTGACAGATGCTACAACATGGATGGACCTTCAGGACATTATGCTAAGTGAAATAAGCCCGTCACAAAGGGACGAATTATGTATGATCCCCTTTATGGGAGGTCCCTGCAGTAGTCAAATTCTTAGAGGCACAGGGGAGAGTGGTGGGTGCCCAGGGCGGGGAGGCAGGGTGGGAAGTTGGTGTTTAGGAGGACAGAGCTTCCACTTTGCATGAAGAGTCCAGGGAAAAACAGTGACAATGGTCACACAACGATGTGTGTTTCTTTTCTTTTCTTTTTTTTTTTTTATTTATGGTAGTCACAGAGAGAGAGAGAGAGGCAGAGACACAGGCAGAGGGAGAATCAGGCTCCATGCATGGGGAACCCGACGTGGGATTCGATCCCGGGTCTCTGGGATCGCGCCCTGGGCCAAAGGCAGGCGCCAAACCGCTGCGCCACCCAGGGATCCCTATGTGTGTTTCTTAATGCTACTTTATTTATTTATTTTTATTTTTTAAAGATGTTATTTATTTATTAATGAGAGACACACAGAGAGAGGCAGAGACACAGGCAGAGGGAGAAGCAGGCTCCCTGTGGGGATCCTGATGCAGGACTCGATCCTGGGACCCCAGGATCACAACCTGAGCCAAAGGCAGATGCTTAACCACTGAGCCTCCCAGGCACCCCAACAATATGTATTTCTCAATGTCACTCAACTGCACACCTATTTATTTTTATTTCTATTTTTTAAAGATTTTATTTATTTATTTGAGAGAGAGAGAGAGACAGAGAGAGAGAGAGAGAATGAGCAGGGGGATGGGCAGAGGGAGAAGGAGAAGCAGACTCCACTCCCTGAGCAGGGAGCCCTGCGTGGAGACCCTGGATTCATGACCTGAGCCAAAGGCAGAGGCTTAACTGACTCACCCAGGTGCCCTCAACCGCACACTTTAAAGTGGTAGATTTTATGTGTATTTTTAACACAATTTAAAAAAATTAAGCAACAAATCCTTCCTTGGCTCTGCTTTGCCTCCATGGCAGGACCCGCTATGTGATCTGCACGGCTCAGTGTAAAATGAAACTGCAGGGCCCCTTGTTCAAAAATTAGGAAGTTCAAGTTGGCAGGATCAGAGCAGCATACAGAGAGGGGTCTCTTCTGGGCAGAGGAGGCCACAGGGCGGTGGGGTGGGGGCGGCCCAAGCACCCCGCCTTCCTGGAGGCTGCAGCCTGTCACCCTGTGGGGCTGCTCTGCTCGGTCCTCCTGAAAAGGGACTTTCTTCCGGCCAGGTGAAGGGTCCCAGACTTCTGGCCTCTGGACTCGGTGCTGCTCCCCCTGCGGGAAGTGTTCTTCTAGCGGCTTCCTACAGGCTCAGGTCCAGGAGCGGCCTGCTCAGCTGGGGTGGGCCGCTTCCATCTCTCCTGCCCGGCCCAGCCCAGCCCGGGGCCTGCCCACACACCGCACCTTGGGCAGCAGATGAATGAATCAACTAGACCCAAGTCACCACGTTTTATTCTGAGTAACACAGTCACTAGCGAGTAGTTGACACCTGGCCTTCCCACAGCCACATGGAATCATGCTTGTGTGCCATGGGCGGGAAGGGGCAGGGAGAGGCAAGGGACCCAGCCTGGGCCCTGGTCCTGTCCTCACCCCACAAGGGGAAAAAGCCGGATCTCCACCTTAGGTGCACTCTCAGGGCTGCTCCTTTGCAGCATGCCCATTTGCCTGGCAGGGAGACTGAGGCCGGCCTGCAGGTGACCGGGCACCGAGCAGCTCTCGCTCTGCTGGCAGCACCTTCCTGCCTGCCTTGCTGCCCAGTGGAGAAACTGGCAGCAATACCAGCAGGGAACTGTAGCCATGGGGACGGCGGGGGGGAGACAAAGGACACTGGCAAAGTGGTGGCTGGAGGGACCTCATGAAAGCCTCACTGTGAGCCCTGCCTTTCCAGTGGCCTTGGGTCCTCTTGCTGTCTCTGGGCCTCAGTTTCCTTATCTGGACAATGGGGCAGGGCCCCAGCAGCTCCAACAGCTTCTCGGCTTCTTGGTGGGTTTGGCTGTTCTTTTCTTTCATTTCTCTTTTTCTCTTGGCAAAAATCAACTTGGAACGTCCTGGGTTGGGAGTGGCCTGGGCCTCTGTGGACTTCTGAGGGGCCCAGGCTCCTCCCTCCATCAGACACAGGGAGAGGCAAAGGCCCAGCTGCTGGGGAGGGGCCAGGAGGGTCACCTGGCACCTGCTGAGGCCCCGGGTAGCCTCTTCCAGCTCGGGCCTAGGCTGTGGGGGGCCAGGCAGTGACAGGGATGATCCCACCCTCTGGCCTGGCCCTGCTCCCAGCACCTGCCACAACCCAAGGCTCTGACAGGACCAGGCGATAGTGTCATGGTGGCAGGAGCCTGACTCACGCCACTCCCCTCCTGGTGGGTAGGCAAGGCCCCGCCTGGCCACATGGCTTCTTCCCAAGAGCCCAGTTCATCTGCAGTCACAGGCTGGGAGATCCTGTCATCCCCCTACTACAAGCTCAGCCTCAGTTTTCCCATCCGTAAAAGAAAGTGAACAGTTTTAGACTCCAGCCCCACCCCCACCCCCACCCCCATCCTAGGATTTCCAAAACCTCGTTCCAGTCACCTTCGGCTGGTCCGAGGGGCCCTGGGGCCCTCTGGGCTGTGCCTGGGGCACTGAGGGGTGTCTGCAGGTAGCAAGCATCCTCCTTCCATGCCTAGCCCCATTGGGCTGGACTCCAAGCAGGGGGCCAAGTCACAGGGAGGGTGGGACCCCAGAGCCCACAGTCCCAAGACCAAGAAAAGCAAGCCTGGCACAGGGTCAGCAAGCCCGTCAGCACCTGTGAGGCCTGATGTCCTTACCTGGCTCTCTGGGGTGGTCCCAGCTCCTCCCAGCATGCAGTGAGTCTGGCCAGTGGGGATGGGGATGGAGACGAGAGAGCACCAGGCCCCTCTGCCAGGTGTGATGTCCTTCCCATGAGTGACCTGAGCTGAATCCTGCCCACGTTATATTCTCTCTCTCTAGGACACAGAACCAACTGTGGCAGCACAAGCTGCATGTACGCTGTGTCAGTCCCACCATGCCCCCCACCCCTGCAGGCTGCAGGCCCCCTGGATCCATCACCTTTTTCCTTCACACCCCAGCCCCCTGAACCCTGCTTGGAGTGTGGGAAGAGCTGCCTGTGATATGGTGGGGGTCCCCTTGGGCCCCAGCACCCCTACCCAACCCAAGGGCAGGAGGGTTGGGGGCTTAGGTGGCAGCTCTGCCAGTGATTGGTCAGCTGGTCAACAGGTTTAACGCATCACTTAGCACATGCGGTGTATGTCCCGCAGCCAACCCCTTCCCCAGGTTCAGAAATCCTTAGCCCAGTCTTCCTGGAATGGAGGTTCCCTTCCCATCAGGGGCAGCCCTGGGCGCCCCAGGCACCAGCTGCCTGTGCCTACCCGGGCTAATTTCCCCCGTGCTCTGGTCCCAGTTGTGAAGATGAAGATCTTACTTTGGTATCACTGTAGAGGTTCAGGAAATGCCCACACTGTGGCTCTGCCCACCCCACTGACCTGGGCCCTGGTGATCAGGGTGCTGGAGAGTGCCCTCCAGCTGAGCCAGTATAGAGGAAGCAGGAAGGGCATTCGGGCCGGGGCACAGCCCAGCAAAGGTGCCTCAACCTCTTGCCAGTAGCAGGGAGGTGGGCCTGCCTGAAACAGACTGTTGAGGCTGCAGGACTCAACAGGACAATGGCAGGGGTGGCAGGGACTCTCCAGCGTCCCCTCCTTCCTGCTCAGAAATGATCAACTCATCACAATAAGAATAGATGATACTGAACAATCAATCAAGAATGTGGGGAGAAGTGCGACTACCCGATTCCTCGGCATTAATCGTGCATCAACTGTAGCTATGAGTTTCCCGGCAGGCGAGGCGTAGCAGGGGACCGGGCTGCAGGAACTTCATCCGATCCAGGGGAGTAGCTTAGGCAACTGGGAGACTCACACTTACTCCCAGAGAGAAGTTTTAATGAACTTCTGTTCTAAACCTCAGGCAGCACATGCTCTCCACGGGAGGCCCGCTGGGAACAGCTGAGAAACAGCTGGCCGGGCACCCATGGGGCCCTGGGTGCTGCGTGGTGCCAGGGTGTCCACTTTGGGCCTCTGGGCCCAGGCCAACCCAGGTTTTGCAGGTCTCAGGACTCGGGACCCCAGCAGCAGGTCCCCAGCGATGCTGGTGCTTCACCCTGGAGTCTCACCCTGACTCTCCCCGCGGCACCACCGCCCGCTTCCCCCATTTGGCCCAGGAGGACTGGGGTGGGCTTGCCTCTCCACCTGTAGGGTGTCTGAGGCCAGAGGTTGTGCTCCCAGCCATCCCTTCCCTGGCCTTGCGCATGCTGTTCCCAGTGCCTGGGATGCCCTTCCCACCCTCGTCTGCCTGGCAAACCGCTGGTCACTCTTCACCTTTCAGGTCACTCGTCTCCCCCTCCAGCCCCCGTGCTGACCACGCACCCTTCCCTGCCTTGTTGGCACTGTCTCTTTACTAGTCCACTTCCTCTGACAGCCTGGAAGAGGACATTGTCAATGGGAACAACATCCTTGTCCTCGTAGGTCCCCACGCTCAGGCTGGCTGGCATCAGGCAAGCCAGGCCTGGCAGAGGGTGTCCTTTGAGTAGAAAAGAGCTTAGGTACATCATCCCCGTCATGCACATGGGGAAACTGAGGCCCTGCCGTGGTAAATGATAGGGCGTGAGGCCACCCATGGAGCCAGAGCAGGAGCCACAGCCAGGGCGGCTCCTTCAGGTGACAGAGAGTGGCATCAAGAGTCAGAGGGCAGCGCTAGGGTCTTGGCTCCCTGGGGTCGAGTCCCTGCTCTGCCACTTCCTCACCCTACGGCCCTGACTGGGTCCCTTCTTCTGGGGCTCAGATTGCTCCTGTGCACAAAGGGATCATGCATGGCTGATGGCTACGTGGGCTCAATGGGTCATCCATGGAAGCCCTTGGCAAGCGCTCAGCTGGGCTGACTCTGGCAGGCAGGGCCTCGGTTACCCCCTCCTCGACCTCCACGCAGCCTCCCGAGCCAGAAGCAGAGGCAGAGCCGGGGGCCTCTCTGCTCCCCCCGGGCCCCCTCCTGCCCAGCCCCAGTGGTGAGGACTTGGACCAGCAGGCCAGGCCAGGGAAGGACCTTCCAGGTGAGGGAACCCAGCAAACCAAAGCAAGAGAGGAAGAAAGGGAGGGGATCGTGTGGGAGATCCTGCAGGATCATATGCAGGGCCCATCCTGGGAGCAGCTGGGATCAGGTTTTTTTCGGGAGCCCCAGGCACAGATGTGGTGGGAGGAGCTGGTGGGGACAGACTGTGCAGGGCCTCCAGAGCCAGGCTGAGGAAGAGGCTGGGAGTCCTCGAAGGTTGGGGGTGGAGGTGGACCGTTGTCACCTAACTTGGGGGCTGGACCCGCAGGTCTGCTGGAGGGACAGGGAGAGGTACAGCGTCTCCCGGGTGAGCAGGGCTGTCGGGCTGATGCGGTGCGGGCCCCAGCACCCGGCCCTGGACGGCACGGAGCCCCCTCGATGGGTCAGCACGTGAGTGAAAGGAGGCTGTGCTCGGGCCTGGAGCCCCCCAAGGAGGGGCCCACCTGTCCCGTGCACCCCACTGCTGCCAGAAGTGCCTCGGGAGGGGCTCTGGGTGTGCCGAGCCTGAGGAAGGACACAACAGGACACAACCTTTGTGTCCTTGGCCCACTGGGAAGTCATCAGGGTTCTGTGGTGGCTGCAAGCGTGTTGAGGGGCCCCTGCACAGCAGCTGCCAGGAGCCACAGCTGTCCTGCAGGGGGGCACCCATGGAGCAGAGGGGCCTGCCCTCTCAGAGCACCGGGGACGGTGTGGGGGGAGCGTTCTGAGGCCAGGGATGGACTGTGGGGTCTGGGCAGACACTTCCTCTTTCTGAGTTGTATCACGCAGCAGGGCCTGGGATCCGAGATCGCAACAAACAGGCTCAAATCTTTTATTATTATTATTATTATTACATACAGGTTTATTTTTATTTTATTTTTTAATTTAAATTTTTTAAAGATAGATTTATTTATTTATTTATTTATTTATTTATTTATTTATTTATTATAGACACAGAGAGAGAGGGGGGCAGAGACACAGGAGGAGGGAGAAGCAGACTCCATGCAGAGAGCCTGACATGGGACTCGATCCCGGGACTCCAGGATCGCACCCTGGACCAAAGGCAGGCACTAAACCGCTGAGCCACCCCGGGTTCCCCAGGTTTTTTTTATTTAACAGTTTTATTGGGATATACTTCTCATACCATAAATCACCCACTTAAAATGTACGGTCCAGTGGTTGCGCCACCATCACCATTTTAGACCATTTTTGTCATCAGAAGTAAACCTTGTACCCATTAGAAATTATCCTCTAGTGCTTGCTTTGGCAGCACATAAACTAAAAAAAAAAAAAAAAAAAAAAGAAATTATTCTCTACGTTCCCTTTTGTCTCTTCTGGACATCTCATATAAATGCAGTCATTCATTATACGTGGCTTTTGGGGACTAATTTCTTTCACTCAGTGTGAGGTTTTCAAGGTCCATCCACGTGGTGGCACGTGTCTCTTCTAATGGTGGAATGATGTGCCATCGTATGGATAGACCACCTTATGTCCATCCCTTTATCAGTTGAGAGGCATCAAGTTATTTCTACTCTTTTCACTATTACGAATAATGCTGTTTGACCATTGGTGTACAAGTTATTACGTGAACATATGTTCTCGTTTCTCTCGAGCGTATACATAGAAGGAGGATTTCTGGGTCTTAGGATGGTAACTCTATGTTTAACTTTTTGAGAAACTGCCAGATTGCTTTTCAAAGCCGTGGCACCATTCTGCATTCCCACCATCAGGGGATGAGGGTTCCAGTTTCTCCACGTACTCGCCAACATTTGTTATTGTCTGTCTTTTCGATACTGGGTGTGAAGTGAGATCTCACTGTGGCTCTGATTTGCATTTCCCTCATGACTAAGGATGGAGAGCATCTTTTGATGTACTTATTGGCCATTTACATATCTTCTTGGGAGAAATGCATTTTTCAGATCTTCAGTGCATTTTTTCCTTTAGAAATAGCCTTTATTTTTTAGGTTCACAACATAATTGAGTGGAAGGTGAGGATTTGCCACCCTGCCCTGCGCCCCATCCATTTTTTTTAATAGGTTATGGCATATGCTTCCTCTTCTTCCTCTTTTTTATTTTTATTTTTAAAAAGATTTTATTTATTTATTCATGAGAGACACACAGAGAGAGGCAGAGACACAGGCAGAGGGAGAAGCAGGCTCCATGCGGGGAGCCTGACATGGGACTTGATCCCGGGTCTCCAGGATCAGGCCCTGGGCTGAAGGTGGCGCTAAACTGCTGAGCCACCTGGGCTGCCCAATTTTTTTTTTTATTTTTATTTTTTAGATTTTTATTTTTACGTAATCTCTACACCCAACATGGAGCTCAAAGTCACAAACCCTAGATCAAGAGTGGCGTGCTCCACCAACTGAGACAGCCAGGTGTCCCCCCAGCTCCATTTTTTTTTTTTTTTAAGTAGGCAGCATGCCCCGTGTGGAGCTCAACACACAACCCTGAGATCAAGACGTGAACTGAGATCAAGAGTCAAAAGCTTTGGGGTGCCTGGGTGGCTCAGTCAGTTAAGCATCTGCCTTCAGCTCAGGTCACGATCCTGGGGTCGTGGGATCGAGTGCCACATCAGGCTCCCTCCCTGCTCACTGGGAAGTTTGCTTCTCCCTCTGTTGTCCCCCCTACCCCCAACTCGTGTGTATTCTCTCTCTCTCTCTCTCAAATAAATCTTTTTTAAAAATTAAAAAAAATGCAAAACCATTCTCAGCTCATGGCTATACAGAAATAGGTGGTGGGCTAGGTGGGCTAGGTTTGCTTACCCCTGGCCTGGAGGCTAAAGCCCTGCCTGACACCTGCACCTGGCATTCGACCTCCTTCATATTTCTGGGCTTCATCTGCTACCACATCTCCATACAGAGCCTGGGAATGGGCCATGGTGGACATTTTTCCAGAAACAAATCACATTTTCTCAAAGGAGGCCTCTGCACAGGCTGTTCCTCCTGCTGGGAATGCCCTTCCAGATCTTCTAGGTTTGGGAAACCTGAAGCTTCTTTTGACCAAGTAGAATAAGAGGTTTGCAGCACTGTTGGCTCCTTCACCTCAAAGGTGCCCTTGTTTGTTATATTCTGATATTTTATAGATGTATTTGTTTCCCCAACTAGGCACGAGCTTCTGGAGGATGGGGACCTTATCATCCAGAATTCTGATCCCCAGGCCCAAGGGAGGGAGACCTGCCTGGCATGCTGGAGAGTGGAGATGGGATTAGGTAGGAGGAGTGCCCCAAGGTGCTGAGGTGGGATGGATTTGGGTTGCTGGAGGTCCTGGAGACTAGCCTGCTGTAGTTGGGTAGCAGGGTGACATAGTGGGGTTTTAGGATAATGCTAGGACGGTAGGCTTGGTGCATTTCAACAGTAGGGAGCTTTACGGGGTTCTTGAGCAGAGGAGTGGCTTAATGATATTGCTGTGTGGGGTGGGGGCCCCATCCTGGCCCTCTAGGAGGTGTCCTGATGAGAGTCCTGAACAAGCCATGAGAAGGCCCAGGTTCAAGTTCTGGTCCTGCCACTCAACTTCCCATGGGGTCATGAACAAGTCACTTTTCCTCCTCTGGCCCCAATTTCCACATCTGTGAAATGAGAGCAATAACCCTTGCAGTGGAGGCCTCCTGGCGTTGCTCTAAAGGGTCAGAGAGTGAGGAGCAGAGAACTGCCTTTGAAGAATGACAGCTACCACCACTAGACTCTCTTTAGTTGATATCAGTGTGTGCTGGACACCATGGGGGTGGCACTGGCCGGGAAGGGGAGAGCACAGGCCTTGTACAGAGCTGACCTATCCCAGTGTCCCTAGCCCCAGGCACAACGTAGGCGCCCAGGTGTGTGGCCCTGGCATGACGAGTCTAGGATGCAGCGCCTGGGTGGCTCAGTTGGTTGGGTGTCTGCCTTTGGCTTGGGTCACGGTCCCAGGTGCTGGGATGGAGCCCTGTGTTGTCGGGGAATCTATCTGTCCCTCCGCCTCCCTCCCCCACCACCATGTTCTCTTTCGTGTTCTCTCTCATATTGTGTCTCTCTCAAATAAATGAAAAAGAAAATCTTTAAAAAAGAGTGCAGGAGCCCTGAAGCTAGGTCCACACAAGAGTGGCTCAGAGCACGGTCTGCATGCGCTGTGACCCCCCTGTTCTCTAGGAATGGGGCATTGGGCTTCCTGCAGCAGAGAACATTTGGGCCTGAATCTGAGTCAGAAGGCCCCTTCATTTTACAAACGGGGGAACTGAGGCCAGCAAGCGTCAGGCACAGGCTCAGGGGCTCTCAGGCAGCCAAAGGCAGGCTAGTCCTGGCCCAGGCTTGGGGCTCCCCTGGACTCTCCCCTGAGGGTCCCACCCAGACACTCCCTTGCAGCACCAGAGAGTCTCGGTGGCTATGCCCTGTCCCTGGGAGACACAGATGCCAGGATGTTTGGGGATTTGGTGCTGCTAATTAGTCACATCATTTTTGGCATCTCACACAGCCTCGGGGAACTGGAGAATGTCATTGTCAAAGTATTTTTGAATATTTGCCTTCTCAGCAAGAAGATGCTGTGAGAACACGCTGTCTTCCATTCGGGTGGATACTAACAAAAATAACAAGCACCACGAGCTAGAAGGATCTGGGACTTGGAAGAGAGGCCCAGAGGAAACGTGGTGCTGCCGGTTACAGCTGCGACACTCTGCCCTCTGGGCCTTGCGTCCTACCGTAAAATGACTCATTCATTTTTCAGACATTTGTGGAAGTCCAGTGTGAGCTATGTGCTTCTCTAGACTCTGGAGAAACAACTCTGTGCAAAACAGACAGGAATCCCTGCCCTCAAGGGGCTGCCATTCTAAAGGGGAGCCAGACAGTACAAATCAATAAGGTCTGCTAGCCAGTGGCTTTAGTATAAAGGAGAAACTGAAGCGTGTTGTGTTGCGGGAGGGATGGCCTTCCTCAAGAGAGTGCTCGGGGATGATTCTCCGAGAAGGTAAAGATCTGAATTAGGGTCTGAAAGAGATGAGCAGTGAGCCCAGGAAATCTCTGGAGAAGGGTATTCCTCGCACAGAGCACAGCAGGTGCAAAGGCCCTGAGGTATGGGAAAGCTTGGTTTGTTTGAGGATCAGCAGGAAGGCTAGTGGTGCTAGAGCCGGGTGGTGACACAGAGAAGATAAGATGACAAGACTGTCTGATAGGTCATGGGCCTGCTGCGGCAGGCCTTGTAACCACTGGAAAGCCTTTGTTTTCATTCTGAGTGAGGCAGGACCTGCTGGAAGGTTTAGAGCAGAGGAATGATTCGATCTGTTTTTGGCTTTAACCATCTTCCTCTGGTGCTCATAGGTCAAGGGTAGAAGCAGACAGTCCAGGTGAGAGGTACCAAGGCCATACAAGGGTATAGGCAGTGGAGGAAGGGGAGGGGCTGGATTCCATGCATTTCTGGAGGCAGATCGGACACTGGATGTGGACTTAGAGAAAGAGAGAGAAGCCAAGGTGCCTCCAAGGTTTTGACATGAGCATGTCCCTGGGGTGGGTTCAGCGTTGAGCTGAGTGTGGTGCCAGTCGGTCAACTCTGGGCAGACTGGAGCAGGTGCCTGGACTTCACGCCGATTCCTGGCTGGAGACACAGATTTGGGAGTCATCGCTGTAGAGGTATTATTAAAGCCAGGAGCCTGCCTGAGGTCACCGAGAGGTGAATGAGAGCAGAGGCCTGGAGCCAACACACTAAGAGCAGCATCTCTGTCCCTGCACAGGGCAGCACCTGGGGGCTGCTCGGCCCAGATGGATATTTCTCTATACTACAAAAACCATGCTGGTGCTCAGGCCCCTTTGTCACCGGCCATGGCCTCCTCTGGGACCTTGGGTCACAACCCAAGAATCCAGGGCTTGTCTTTTGGATGGGAGCAGCAGGTAGGAATGCCGAGGAACAGAGTGTGGGGTGTGAGGCTGTGTCTAGACAAGGGTCACCCTAAGCCACCCATTACTGCCGAGCATTCCCTGTAGTGAGTCTGCACTAAATTTGAAGGCTGGGCTCCAACTCTGGTCCCTCAATTCTGCGTGCGTGCTTCTGTGCGTGTGTGTGTGTTTGAAATGCACGTAACAAAATTCATCATTTTCACCATTCTAACATGTACAGTGCAGTGACATTAAGCACACTCACCGTGTTGTGCAACTGCGTCTATTATCTGGGTGTAGATCTTTGTCATCACCAGACAAGAAAGCGTGTACCCAGGAGCCAGTCACTCCTATTTCTCCTCCTCCAGAGCCTGACAACCACAAAGCCACCTTCTGTCTGTAGGGATTTGCCTGTTTTGGACATTCTGTGTAAGTGCCATCAGACACCTGTGACCTTCTGGGGCTGGTTTCTTTCCTGCGGCATGGTTCTGTGAAGGTCACCCATGCTGTCTAGGTCATCCATGGTGTAGCCTGTGCCTGTGCACAGTTCATTTATTGTTAGGGCTCGGTCCCCCATTCCTGGCCGGTTCTGTGACCTCCTGTTGAACAGTCCCCACCCTACTTCATGAGGTTGTCATGAGGATGGTTAAGTACACTGGGAAGAAGTGTGTCCCTGTGTCATGGCGCAGGGGGCAGGAGTCGTAGGAGGGACTCCTGGGTGCTTTGGAGGTTTCTGCTGTCAGGGGTCACTTCTCAGCTCAGCCATCAGCTGAGTGCGGAGCCAGCCCTCCTCATGGGTGAGGTCAGTGACCACTCGGCCCTCTGGGCTTCCAGGGTTTGTTGCTCACTCTGGTCGGCTGGGGCTGAAGGTAAATGAATGGGCTCCATCACCATCTTCCCTTTCCTTCTAAGAATTTCTGAGATTTCCGAAGCAGCTATTTGGGACAGGCTCGACTCCCATCTCAGAGAGGAAGCAGGTACAGGGGGGCTTCGTGGAGGAGAGGGCCACGGTCTGCTGAGCAAGTGGGGCTGGCCCAGGTCTGTATGGTTCCTCCACTCGCTCTGAAAATGCTGGGC
Organism: Canis lupus dingo; assembly: GCF_003254725.2. Classification (NCBI taxonomy): domain Eukaryota; kingdom Metazoa; phylum Chordata; class Mammalia; order Carnivora; family Canidae; genus Canis; species Canis lupus. The sequence goes on from NC_064250.1 coordinate 70,665,945, forward strand.
ACTTAGTAAAAGGGCCCAACGTCATTCGTGTTGTCTCCCATGAACAGGATGCCTCCCTCCTGGGGCACCCATCCAGGAGCCACTTTTTTTTTTTTTTAAGATTATTTATTTATTTATTTATTCATGAGAGACACAGGCAGAGGGAGAAGCAGGCTCCTGCAGGGAGCCCGACGTGGGACTTGATCCTGGGACTCCAAGATCACGCAGGCTGAAGGCAGGCGCTAAACTGCTGAGCCTGGGCAGCCCGGGTGGCTCAGCGGTTTAGTGCCACCTTCAGCCCAGGGTCTGATCCTGGAGACCCGGGATCGAGTCCCGCGTTGGGCTCCCTGCAGGAGCCTGCTTCTCCCTCTGCCTGTGTCTCTGCCTCTCTCTCTGTGTCTCTCATGAATAAATAAATAAATAAATAAATAATCTTAAAAAATAAACCACTGAGCCACCCAGGGATCCCCCTGGGAGCCACCTTTATGGAGGCCCCTTGTGTGCCAGGTCAGTGGGGGCACAGGCCAGTGAGCCAGCTGGGAGGGCAGTAAGGGAAGGAGGAGGTGATCAGCAGGCCTCACCTCCACCTGCGTCACCCCCAGCAGCCCCCCCAGCTGGCGTCACGAGGAGCGCACATCAGGGGCTGGAGCACGGCGTGAGCGGGACAGACCTGGGCGCAGAGACGACAGGCCGCTGTGCCAGGGTGGAGTCCCATGGGGAGTGCTAACGGAAACAGAGTGTACTGTAACTGTCACGGAGATAAGGCCGAGATGGGGCGCAGCAGGGAGGAGGCTGTCGGGGTGGGCTGCAGGAGGTGGGGCCCTGGGCCCAGCGTCCTGAGGAGGCCCCAGCTGAGCGAGGTGGAGGCAGCCTGTGAAGATCCAGGGAAAGCTGTTCCAGGCAGAGGAACAGCCCTGGGCCAGTGCAAAGCCCTGGAGGCAGGAGGCAAGGCAGAGGCAGAGAGTGGAGGTCAAGGAGGGAGGTGGGCCACATGGGCGGGGTTAGGGCAGCAGAAAGCCCCTGGGGTGTTGCAAGCTGGAAGGGTAAGATCCAGTCTGTGTTTCAGAGATCATCTCTGGCTGTCGGGGGTGACTAGGGGATGGAGTCCCGGGGGGAAGGCGGCAGCCTGTATCCTCCGCGTGGCTCTCCTGAGCCTGGCCCCTATGGTGGCCCCCATGGCAGTGACCTGTCCCCAGTACTGTGTTGACAGACCCCTGTCACACACACACCTGCCAGGCCCACCAGCCTCTGTGGTGTCTCAAGGGGAATTTAGCTGGTCCATGCTCTCTCACCCAGTGTCCCGTGGGGAAGGGGACGGTCACTCCTGCTGTCTGCTGTCACTGCCGCGGATAGGGGTGGGCCCTCAGAATGCTGGAAGCCTGGAAGGCAGACAGGAATGCTCCTCCTCTGAGGGTGTAAATGCCTGGGTGCTGCCCGAGGACAGCCTGAGAGTGGCATCTGCCAGCCGCCAGGTACCTGGGAAGCCGGAGCCAGGCTCAGTGCTTATTTCCCTGCCATATGTTTATGCTCTAATTCGGTTTTATTTGGGTGTCCCAGGCTGACCCCACGACCAAGTCATCCGTGGTGACTTAATGAGCCCCTGCTGCGTGGGAGGCTCCTTGCCGGGCTGGGATCCCGGACACATGGGGGTACAGAGGAGACCTCATGGAGCTGATTTTATTCCTGACAGTATTTAAATGAAGAGTGAGGTGGCCTGGGCTGGAAAGGGCCTGGGTGCTCTTCCCTCCCTGAGTCCTGCCCTGCTGACAGACCCTGGCTCAGCTCTCTCCTCTGTTAACTGCACAACAGGGACCTGACCAACTGGGGGTCTGTGGGATGGGAAGCCTTGGGGCAGCCTTCCTACCGTCACCTAGCAAAGTCAGCTGGTGCTGGGCTGGACGGGGAGGCTCTCCTATCCTCTCCCTGAGAATGAGGGATGCAAACAAAAACCGGACAGAAATGCCAGGCAGGCTCCGTGGGATGTATCCTCTGTTTCCTTCCTCCCAATTCCTCTTTGTTAATCACCTCTGCTGAAACAGCTTTATTGGGATAGAATTCATGCACCATACAATTTACCCACTTAAACTGTACAATTCAATAGGTTTCAGTCTATGCAGAGCTGTGCAATCATCACCACCATCTACTTTAGAACATTTCATCACCTCAAAAAGCAACCCTGTACTCAGTAGCAGTCACTTCCTATTGCCCGACTCCCCCAGCCCCTGGCAACCAACCACTAATCTACTTTCTCTCTCAACATTTTCCTGTTCTGGACATTTCCTATAGATGCAATCATATACAACGTGGTCTCATGTGACTGGCTTCTTTCGCTTAGCATAATGTTTTTCAAAGTTCATCCGTGACCCATGTTTTCTCCTGTGTTAGAGCTTCTTTCCTTTTTTATGAGTGATATTCCTTTGTATGGATAGATCATATTGTGTTTAATCCATTCATTGGTCGATGGACATTGTTTCTTTCTCTTTCTTTTTTTTTAGAGATTTATTTGAGAGAGAGAGAGAGAGAGAGAGAGGGAGAGAGAGGGAGGGAGCCCAAGCAGAGGGGGAGAGGTGGAGGGGGAGGGAGAAAATCTCCAGCAGGCTCCCCACTGATCGTGGAGCCTGAAGTAGGCTTGATCGTAGGACCTGAGCCAAAACCAAAAGTCAGATGCTTAACCGACTGAGCCATTCAGGTGCCCCTAACATGGTTTTATTTATTTATTTTTTTAAACATGGTTTTATTGTGTACAGAGCAGAGGGGGTTCAATCCCTCTTGGCAGCTGCTTTCCTTGTGGCTGCCAGGATGTTGCTCAGCTCATCTTTGGCCTCTTGGCACAGATGTGTGCCCCATAGTTTTTTTTGATGATCCTGAGGACCTGCTTGTCCTTGGAGACCTTGAGCAGTGTCATGGCACACTGCTCACACAGGGCGAAGCCACACATTTCTTGGATCATCTCCTGCACAGTCTTGGTGCGCTTGGTGAGGCGACCACTGTGGCCACGATGTGTCTGCTTGCTCGTGTTCTTGGTCGCCTCGTGGCCCTTGCTGGGGCCCATGGCCATGGGGTAGCACAGGCCACGGCTGCTGCTCCTCCGTGGCTGCCGAGATGGACGTGCTGGATTGTTTCTGTTTGGCTACTGTAAATAATACTGCTATGAACATTTATGTACAGGTGTTTGCGCAAACAAGTATTTTAGATTCTTTTGGTTAGACATCTAAGAGTGGGAATACTGGGTCATATAGTAACTCTATATTTAACTTTTTTGAAAAAAGACTATCCATTTGAAAGGGAGGGATAGGGAGAGCATGACCGATGTAGGGAGACGGGGGAAGGGAGAAGCAGTTTCCTTGCGGAGCAGGGAGCCTGATGTGGGGGCTCGATCCCAGGAGATCCCAGGACCCCGGGATCATGACCCAAGCCCAAGGCAGACGCCCAACCGACTGAGCCACCCAGGCGCCCCTATATTCAAGTTTTTGAGGAACTGCCAGACTGTTTTCCAAAGTGGCTGCACCATTTCACATCCCCAGCCGCGGTGTATGAGGGTCCAATCTCTCCGCGTCCTCACTAACACTGGCTGTTATCTCTCTTTTTTTTTTATTCTAGCCGTCCTAGTGGGTATGAAGTGGCATCTCATTGTGGTTTTGATTTGCATTTCCCTGATGACTGATGTTGAGCATCTTTTCACGCACTTATTGGTCATTTGTAGATCTTCTTTGGAGATATGTCTATTCAGATACTTCACCCACTTTAAAATTGGGTTATTCATCTTTTTATAATTGAGTTGTGAGAGGTCTTTCTATATTGCAGATAAAGTCTCTTACTGGGCATAATTTGCAAATATTGTCTCCCATTGTGTGGGCTGTCTTTTCACTTTCTTTTATTTTTTTTAAATTAAAAAAAATTTTTAAAAATTTTTTTGTCTTTTCACTTTCTTGATGGTATTGTTTACAACACAAAATTTTTGAATTTTGATGAAATCTGATTTATCGACTTCTTTTGTTCCTTGTGCTTTCAGAATGTACTTAAGAAGCCTTTGTCTAACTTAAGATCACCAATTATTCCTGTGTTTTCTCCTACGAGTTTCATAGTTTTAGCTGTTACAATTAGATCTATAATTTATTTTGAGTTATTTTTTGAGTTATTAACACATTAAATAACAAGATCTGGCAATGGGTCTAACATCTCTTGTGGTTTGGGAGATGAGTGCACATGCTATTCTGAGATCTTTCCAACAATTGTAGTGTGATGAGACAGTATCATGAATTCTATGAGTGACAGAGTCGCAGCCATTGCTAATACCACCTACATTCGTAATTGAAGAAAATGCTGGATTTCAGTTAAAGGTTCATAAAGCTATAATTATCCTCCCAGATTCATGGTCCCCCTGTATTCTATCCACAGCTTGCAGGTGAAAAACTTCTGGGATGGCTAAAATTCCTGCAAGTCCCAGTTTCTGAATAGTCTTAGGGGCTCAAACCCTCCCAGGACTGGCTTCTGGGCTGTTTCCCTGGCACCCCAGCCACCATTCCCTTCGTCCTCTGCCTGGCTCCAGATGTGAGGAAGCTATCCCTTGCCCAGCAGAATTTTCTAACAAAGTGAGGCTGCAGAGCTGTGTGGCTGAGACGTGTGGGCCCTTCCACTGGCCAGATTACTTCATCCCTAGGTGCCTCAGTTTGCTTACCTGCAAGGCATGGGTGAATAGTCAGGAGTGAGTTCACCAGATAGATTATTGGGCTGACTGAATGAGCTCAGGATTTCAAGGCTGAGAGCAGAATGGGCACACAGGTACATCCCAAAGATACCAGCTATTATCGTTAAGTCTTTCACAGGAGAGCGGAGGGTGCTATTTCCTCTGCCTACACATTCTTTCCCTTGTTCTGCACCAGGTTAATGTCTAATTTTTTGTAGCAGTCAGGAGTTTTTGAGTCTTTTATTTTTTTAAGATTTTATTTGAGAGAGAGTGAGAGATAAAGAGCACGAGAGAGAGAGAGAGAGAGAGAGAGAGAACGAGCAGGAAGGAGGGGCAGAGGCCGAGGGAGAAGCAGACTCCTTGCTGAGCAGAGAGCCCAAGGTAGGACTTGATTCCAGGACCCTGGGATCATGACCTGAGCAGAAGGCAGACACCTAACTGACTGAGCCACCCAGGCACCCCACGAGTCTTTGAATCCTAACAAAAATTCAAATTGCTCCATCTATAAGGCTAGGATTTCAGGTCTGGTTTATAGGGTGTGGGGAGAGATCCAAACATCTCATCAGGCCTCAGCCCTCTCTTTCCAGACTGGTCAGGTAGGGGCTGGAGAAGTGAGGCCCCCTCTCTCAGGTGCCTGGGCCACATACAACATAGACCCTGGGACCTTGAGCAAATCCCCCAGTACCTGGCCCTGCCCCAGAAGCTCCAGGCTTTTCTGATCTTCAGAGGGAGGTTCTGTCCTAAGAGTTTCTGAAAAAGTTCCAGAAAGGGCCTTGATTGGCCTGGCTTGGTCATGTGCCAATGCTTGAGCCAATCACTGAAGCCAGGGGCTGGGGGTGGGGGGGCTGATTAGCTGGGTCTGGGTCACAGGCTTGTCAGGCCCCAAGCCAAATTCCTGCAGAATGATGCCTGGCTGAGGAAATTCAAAGGCCTTCTCCTCTTGTAGGGTATGTAGCAAGTCTTGGTCAGACCTCACTTGTTTCAGGACTCCTTCCTTCACTGGGACTGGCTCTGGTTCTGTGCACCAACAGTAACTGTATCCCCTACCGCTCACTTCTCATTCAACAATTACTTAGTGAGCACCTACTATGCACCAGTTTGAAGGAGGGAATGGGGGCTGCAAAGGGCACTGGGAGGGAGTGGTCTGTGAGGGAGGAGAACTCGGGATCCTGAGATCTAGAAATGTTAGGGAGTTTCCAGAAGGCGGAGTGGTGGACTTAGGTGCTGCTGTGGAGCTCAGTGAAACCATTAACTGACCACTGAATTGGGTCGCCTGAAGGTTGTGGGTGACCTTAGCAAGAATTAAGAGTGGGGACACAGCCCTGCGAGGGCGGGTGGCAAGAGGAAAGACTGGGAAGGAAGGAAGGGAGTGGAGGGTTTAGGTTTCTGTGGGGTAAAGAGAAAGGAAAGGGGAAGGAGGAGGTAAAGGGGGCTTGGGAGCAAGGGACCATTTTCACCTTTCTTTGGAAAGTGCTGACCCAGGGGAAAGAGGGAGTTTGATGGCACAGGAGGCCAGCAAGGGGAGGGCAGTGGGAAGTGGGTGCCTGAGACCAAGATCAGAATGGGAGAGCCCGAAGGGGAGGGGAATGGGTGCCAGGTGGGGACCTGTGTCAGTTCAGGGCCTGAAGTTCAGAGGGATCCCATTCCCATTTGATGGCTTCAGCTTAGCTGGCAGTGAGGGCAGGAGGGACTGTGGGAGGTGTGAGGAAAGGAGGGAATATCTTAGTCTCAGAGTGGGAGAGAGTGTCACTGAAAAACACCGTAGGGCTGCTGACACCGCTGCCGAGTGCCAGTTTGAAGTCTGAGGTCACCAGTTCCCAATCAGAAGGGTTATGTGTGGACACCCCAGCAGCTCCCTGCTGTCCTAAACAATAGGTGCAGGAAGGGGGTTTTCCAAAAGGTTGGAGGGTGTTCTGTGGTGGAAGAAGATTGGGGCTGGGGGAGATGGACTCTATAAAAATTCACTAGGCCAGGAAGTGGTTATTATTGTCGGTGTTTTATGAATGAGGAAGCTGGGGGGCCGGTATGCTATCCATATGGCTTTGGGGGTCAAACTAGGAAGGGGCCTGACACACGTCAAAGTAACTTAAGGTGTTACTCTTTGTTGAAAAAAAGTGAATGGTTGGATAGCCCAGTGATGTAACCACAGTCATAACCCAGCCAGGAAGTAGCCCCAACTTTGGGGTTTGGTGGGTGGTGCTCATGACCCTGTGTCATGCCATCCCTGCTGCCCTAATAAATGACTCAGTATTACCTGTGCACTGTCATGGGCTAATCATTCCGAGGTCTGGTGGTAGAATTTCATAGACACCAAGGGAGCAGGGAGTCCCCAGCCCCAGAATGACAGTCTGGTTCCTAACCCTGGGCTTTGCTGACTGCACCCCACCCAGGCCGCCTGGTGGGGGCTGGGAGAGCATCCTAAAGGCATACATCAGTGCGGGCCTGGGGCTCTCCAACGAGGGGCATCCTTTTAAGGGGAGGCCAGAAGACGCGATCTCGAACTTGGTGGAGGTGCTGGGGGCAGGGATCCTCCATCTAATGGGCTCCCAGCCCCGTTTCTTAAAGGCCATTTAGGCCGAAGTGAATGTGGCTACTTCATTTAAGTTAATAATGACGGTTCGTGCTGCTTATTAAAATGTGTTAGAGAGGTTATTTATTCAGGTTTGAAAAACATAAAACTCCAGATTTCTCTCCCCATAGCTATTTATATCTGGAGCTGGTGTAAACTGTCCCCCTATGAAGCTCAGGTTTGAAGTAACTTAAAAGAAAAATAGCTGTCCGTTGAATTAGAAAAAAAAAAATCATTTACAGACATTCTCTTGCCTCCTAATTATGCAGGATCAGCGCGATGTTCTGCGGAGGCTGGTGGTGGAGGTGGGAGTGCCGCGGCCCTGGGGGGGTCCCACGCTCCCCCCCCTCCCCATACACCCCTCCCCCGGGCCGGCCGGGGACCGCACTCCGGGCAGGGAGGTCTCGGGCTGGCCCCGGGTGCCCGGCAGGACAGGGGGGAGGCAGGGCACGCAGCAGATCCGGAAAAGTGGTTCTTGCCCGGGAGGAAGTTGACCCTCCTCCCCGACCCAGGGCTTGGGATGAAAATAGCTGCTTCCTCTTTACCCTTCCTGGCCCCAGCCCATCTCGGCAAGTGCCCCCTCGCTGGGGCCGGAGCGGCCGGCGGGGAAGGCGGGGGACCCCCGGCAGCTCGGGCCGCTGCGGCCACTTGCAGCCTCCCCCCGCCCCAATCAGCGGGGCCCGCCACAGACCTCCTCCTCCTCCCCGAGCCCCCACCCTGCGTCCTTTCCCTCCGGGGCACACGGTCACCCGGGAGCCCCGTCGCCTGCACCGGGGGCCCCCGGCGCCCAGGAACCCCCAGGCCCCTCGGGGAAGGCGGGGGCGCAATTAGTTTCTTCCAATTAGTTTCCCCTCTTTGTATAGAGACCCATTCAAACTGTGGCTGTAATCCTCCGCGCGAGGGGGAAAGTAGTCCCGACCTTGCGTTCGATTTCTGTTCTCGCGTCGCGCATATTTTACTTTTCGAGGCCACCGGGACTCTCCGTGGGGCCCCTCGCGGAATGTGGGGGCGGCGGCTGCGGGGGGCCCGCGCAGGTGAGGGGGTGGGGGCGGCCGCCGCGGGAGGGGGCGGGGAGGGCAGCTAACTCCCAGCTACTGCCTAGAGAGATGGATCATGGGGCGTAGAGAGATTGCAAACCTCAAACCACGTACAGCGGGCGATACGCGTCAACCGAACCTGACCAACGGAAGCCCGGAGCCTGCCCCCTCCCCGCGCTCCCGCCCCCGGGCCCCGGACGGACAGGAGCGCCGAGCCAACCGCGCGGCCGCTCGCCGTCCGAATCCCGCGGAAGCCAATGGGAGCGCGCGGGGGGCGGGGCCGGCCCGCGTCGGGTTGGGCTGCGCGCGGCTTCCCCCCCGCCGGCCCGCCCCAGGCCCCGCCCCCCCCGCCCGCTCGCGGCTCCCGGAGTAGTTGGTGCCAGTGAAGTGCGGGCGGCGATGAGAGCGAAAGTTGCGCTCGGCTCGGCGCTGGGGGCTTGAAGCGGCCCCGCGCTCCGCCCGCCGGGCCACCCCCAGCCCCGACTCCGCGCGCCCGCCGGCTCCCGCCGCGCCCGCCCGCCCCGCGCCCGCCCGCGCTCCCTCCCCCCGCCCCCCCCGGCTCGGCGCCCCTCCTCAGGAGCCGCGGGGCCCCGCCACTTTCGCCCGGCCCCGGCCCCGGCCCCGGCCCCCGCCGATGCCGGCCATGGTGGAGAAGGGCCCCGAGGTCTCAGGGAAGCGGAGAGGGAGGAACAACGCGGCCAGCGCGGCCGCCTCGGCCGCCGCCGCCGCCGCCTCGGCCGCCTCAGCCTCGGCCGCCTCCGCCGCCTCGGCCGCCGCCTCTGTGTCTGTCTCTGCCTCGGCCGCCTCCGCCTCGGCCGCCGCCGCCCCCAATAATGGGCAGAATAAAAGTTTGGCGGCGGCGGCGCCCAATGGTAACAGCAGCAGCAACTCCTGGGAGGAAGGCAGCTCGGGCTCGTCCAGCGACGAGGAGCACGGTAGGTGGCAGCCGCCCCGCGCCGCCCGCCCGCGCCCGCCCGCGCCCGCCCGCGCCCCGCGCCCCGCGCCCGCCCGCCCGCGCTGACCGCCGTGCTCTGCTTCCCCGCAGGTGGCGGCGGCATGCGGGTCGGACCCCAGTACCAGGCGGTGGTGCCCGACTTCGACCCCGGTGAGTAGCGGCCCCGCGACCCGCGACCCGCCACCCGAGGGGGCGGGGGCCCTCGGACAACTTTCTTTTTGTGTGTGTGTGTGTGTGTGTGTGTGTGTGTGCGTTCGCCCTGCCGTCCGCGGGGAGAACAGCAGGGCGCGAGCCGGGAGGGACACACACACGCCCGAGCGTGGTCCGCGCGCGCGCCTCGGCCTCGGCGTCGGGGGCGCGGCCTGGGGACTCCCGGGGTCCCGGGGCGCCGGCCGGGGGGCGCGGTGGCCGCGCCGGAGAGTTAGCGTGCTGCGAGCGCCCGGGACTCGGGACGTCCTCGCGCCCGTCGCAGCACTTGAGGGGTCCCTCCCTCCTCCTGCCGGCCCCTCGGGCTCGCGCGGCTTCCCTGACTCCCCTCCCAGCCTGAGGGGGACCTGACGAGCGACCCCCCCGCCCCCCCCCCCCATCACTTAAGAAGTGTGCTTCCCAGAGGGCGCCTGCCTGAGGGAAGAGAGGCTCGCTCGTGGCAGCTGATTTTAGGACCTATTTGTGAATGTCCGTAGATTTCTTTTTTTGTGTGTGTCTCTGTGTGTGTGTGTGTGTGTGTTTCCTTGAAGGAAGGGGTTGTGAAAGAATAGCTCCAGAAGCTTTCGCCTAGCTAATGATTTCCACCTCCGAGAAATCCCTACATCCTTTCAGAACGGCACATTTACTTTCCCGGCTGCTGTTTGTGCGTGGAAGCAAATTTAAAGTGGGTACCGGGAGGGGAGGGGAAAAAAAAAAAAAAGAATCTAATCAGACAAAGGAATTCGTCAGATTTTAATGCGTGAGATTCTAGCCCTTCCCCGGAGGAGACTGTTCCTCAAAGGTTGTTGGCGTGGAAGATGTTTGAAGGGACGTGGGGTTTTCCTTTCAGAAACAAGATTCAAAAGAGAATCTTTTGCAGGGCTGGAGTTATTAACAAGGCTTTCTGGTGTGGAGGGCTTTCGAGCTGGAGGGTATCTATGTAGGTTATAGCACTAGTTTATTTGAGAGAATGAATGCATAACATGCTTTTCCTTGGAAACAAGACTGCAGAAAATTGCAAGGATCTAGTCCTTGAAAAAGGAGATTGCTCTTAAGCTGTTATTAAGGTACTAAACTCTGGGTGTTCTTTGAAGTGAAAATACACAGCAATCGGTGAGTGAGCTTTTGGGCACTCTGGAAATAAATGACCTTGCCCATGTTTGCCTTCTAGATTTTAGTCTGTTGATTTAAATCTCTTGAATTTATGTAGTCTAGCACCCAGGTTTGTATTCCTTTTAAATTCGTATTAGTCTTTTTGATAGTTTCCCCTTCCCCCACATCTTCCTTTTTTGGTAGTGACTTCTCATTTACAAGAGTGACAGGATAGGACTGGGAGACCAAGGCTTTTTCTCTCGTATGCGTGCCTTCTCCATTCCCACGTTCGCCACCAGGGGAAGCATACTGTTTTTTGGTTACAGTTGACCCTATCTTCATTTTGTAGGTCAAGTCCATCTTTGTTTTAATACACAGAACATAAAGCAAAGGTTGTCACAAGTTTCCCACACATATTTTAAAAAATCAACTTGCACAGATCTTTTAGTTTTAGTAAGTTGGTAGATTTTTAATATGTTTTGGTTACATTAGTTTTGAAAGCTTTACTTAAATACAGTTGGATGTGACTAAGGAAAAGTGCCAATTTGATGACAGCAACAGGAATTAGACTTCTGACCTTCTTCTAAATATTGGTGTCTACCTCTGTATTGTTAGTAGTGCGCCTGACTTCTTTGGGTTCATTTTCTTTGAAACAGCAGGTGTAGTAGGATCATACTTTGAGCTGTCCTTGTATTTTTGATGGAATAGGTACAACCATAAAGATGCTAGAGACCGGCCTTTCTAAAAAGTAAAACATTATAAGTGTTCCGCAGTAGTCTTACTGCCAGTTGATTGGGGTTTGGTGTTAGTATTTACAAATTTCTTGTTTTGTGTTGTTTTAATTTGGAAAGGAATCTTACTGAGAAATAATTTTAAGCCCTGTTTTGCCGATCTGAGCAGTGGGACACATTCATAGATATGGCTGAAAATCGTGGAACCTTATTGTTTCCTGGAGATTTTTTTTTTTAAGGTTTGTCCTATCTTGAACTTAAAGTCTTTTTTTTTTTTTTTTTTTAAGATTTTATTTATTTATTCATGATAGTCACACAGAGAGAGACAGAGAGGCAGAGACACAGGCAGAGGGAGAAGCAGGCTCCATGCACCGGGAGCCCGATGTGGGATTCGATCCTGGGTCTCCAGGATCACGCCCCGGGCCAAAGGCAGGCGCCAAACCGCTGCGCCACCCAGGGATCCCGAACTTAAAGTCTTAAGTCAAGAGGTGACTTCTGTTTTGGAATAGAAATGGTACACCGTGTTTGTTTCATGGCAAAAAACATTTTTTTTAGGTCTTTAGACTGAAAGGTTCTATGAGAAGCTAGGAATAATACGGAATTGAAATTGTGATTGTTAGTGCATGTTATTTCTCCCTGCCTTAGTTTTGAATTAATTTTGAATTTATTTTTTATTTTATTTAAAAAATTTTTTTAAAGATTTTATTTATTTATTCATGAGAGACACAGAGAGAGAGAGAGAGAGAGAGAGAGGCAGGCAGAGACACAGGCAGAGGGAGAAACAGGACCCTCGCAGGAAGTCCAATGCGGACTCGATCCTGGGTTTCCAGGATCACTCCCTGGGTGGAAGGCAGGTGGTGCTAAACTGCAGGGCCACCCAGGGATCCCCTGATTTTATTTCTTTAAACCAAAACTTGAACAAATGAATGTAAAATTCCTCAGGAAGCCTTTTCTTTCTTTCTTTTCTTCTTTCTTTCTTTCTTTCTTTCTTTCTTTCTTTCTTTCTTTCTTTCTTTCTTTCTTCTATCTCTGGTAAAGACGTGTGAGGGAAGAAATTGATTTTAATTAAAAAAAAAAACTTATCAACAGTATCCCAGCTTGACCTTATGTAGCTTTAAAAGCAAGTGGTTGAAGCTGGGAACACCTGACATTCCCTGTAAAGTCCAAGGCAGATCCACTTCTGTCATTCCTCACAGACGGTGAATGAAATGAATGGAGCACTGTAGCTCTAAAATGCTGATTCAGAGGAAGACCCAGACTAGATTTTTGGACTTTGGTGTAACTTGGCAATTAAAATGATAGAAAAAGTTTTATCAATTAGTTTTAAAAACAAAGACCAGAATGTAGTTCTATATCTTTAACTTAGGCTTTGTTCCCACATATGGTGTCCAGACTGTCTTTCCATACCCCATGCTGTAGCGTATGCCAAGTTGTCATTGGTTTCTTTCAGAATTTAGTAATCATAGAATAGAGTAAGAGGGAGGAATGCTTATTCTGTCCTACCTCTGGTTAGTTATTTCCTATACTTGTAAAGCATGATTTAATTTGAAATGAGTAGTGTGTTTCTATACGAAGATATGAGTGTTTCCATGATCTTAGCAGTAAGCATGCAAAGGAAGGAATCTGTAGCCTATATATATATTTTTTTTTCATAGCCTATACATTTCTATCATTGTTTGGTACTCTTCCTCTTTTGTCTTTTGGCCGGAGAAACACAGTGACAGGATGTTAAGGCTGACTCAAGTTCTTTGTTTTCTGAAGCATGGGTTATTATGTCAACTTTTATCCTGGGTTGGTTTTTAGTATCACAGTTCACTGATAGTAAAATTAAGACTCTTCCAGAAGAGGAAATTATTAATGGAAAATATTTTTGAGATAATAGTCCTTTAAAAAAGCAACCTATATTTGGAACATTGAATCCAGTTTAATGATACTTACCTGGCAGGGGAGATACCATGATCATGAATCCAGTTTAATGAGATTTGAAAATTTGGGTTGTCTTTGGCTCAGCTGTCACTTCAAAGTTGATTTCTGTTGGTATAATGTGTTATGCTTTAGTGTGGAATAATGTTATTGAACAGAGGGTCTTGACCTGCTTTTCATTACTTTTTACTGTGTTCCTCCTTGAACATTATTTTCTATGCTTCAGTTTCATTTTAAAAGTCAATTTTATAGATATTCTAAAATTCATAAGTTATGGTGAATGTTTTGTGATTTAAACATACTTGGAGTGTTCACCCAAATGAGAGGTTAGGGTAATGATAAATCCTGTGATAATCAACTTCATTAAGTACTGCGGTAGAGAGACACCTAGGACTGGTTGTTATGAGATTGAATGCCATAGCTCTGTGACTAAGCAGGTGCTAAAGGTAGAGCTGGTCACTTTATCCCCAGGAACCTCAGTTTCCTCAGTCATGAATCAGGGTGGTTTGCATCACTAATAGTCCATCATTATGTCAGTTATAGTCCTCTTTGTAATTCTTTTGAGATTTATTTTATTTTATTTTATTTTATTTTTTTTAATGATAGGCACGCAGTGAGAGAGAGAGAGAGGGGCAGAGACACAGGCACAGGGAGAAGCAGGCTCCATGCACCGGGAGCCCGACGTGGGATTCGATCCCGGGTCTCCAGGATCGCGCCCTGGGCCAAAGGCAGGCGCCAAACCGCTGCGCCACCCAGGGATCCCTATTTATTTATTTTAAAAGACTTTATTTATTCATAAGCGAGAGAGAGAGAGAGAGGCAGAGGCAGAGACACAGGCAGAGGGAGAAGCAGGCTCCATGCAGGTAGCCTCACGTGGGACTTGATCCCGGTCTCCAGCATCAGGCCCCTGGCCCAAGGTGGCGCTAAACCGCCAAGCCACCTGGGCTGCCCAAGATTTATTTATTTTAGAGAGAAAGTGTAAGAGCATGAGCTTGAGAGCAGGGGGAGGGGCAGCGGGAGAAGGGTGAGGGGGTGGCGGGGAGAGGGAGAGACAGACTGTCCACTGAGCACGGAGCCCAAAGACCTTGAGATGGTGACCTGAGCCAAAACCAAGAGTTGCCAACTTAACTGACTGCGCCTCCCAGGCTCCCCTTTCTTTGTAATTTCATGTTTCTTTTCTCTTTCTTTTTAAAAAATATTTTATTTATTTGAGAAGGAGAAAGAGTGGGCAGGAGCAGTGGGGAGGGAGAAGCAGACTTCCCGCTTAGTGGGGAGCTCGTCAAAGCATAAGCATAAGTTGGGCTCTATCCCTGGATCCCAGGATGCCCGGATCAAGACCTGAGCAAAAGGCAGCTGCTTAACCAACGGACCCACCCGGGCACCCCATTGATATATCGTTTAAATAAGATGTTAACATGGGACGCCCGAGTGGCTCAGTGGTTGAACGCCTGCCTTTGCCTCCCGGTGATCCTGGATTCCCGGGATCGAGTCCCACATTGGGCTCCTTGCATGGAGCCTCTTTCTCCCTCTGCCTATGTCTCTGCCTCTCTCTCTCTGTCTCTCATGAATGAATAAATAAAATCTTAAAAAAAAAGATGTTAACAGTAAGTCCTAAAACTCCTATTTTTTTTCAAATTAATCAAATTCAATTAAAAAAATGTGGATCTTTTTTTTTTTTAAGATTTTAAAGATTTTATTTATTTATTCTTGAGAGACAAAGAGAGAGAGGCAGAGACACAGGCAGAGGGAGGAGCAGGCTCCATTCAGGAAGCCTGCCGCGAGACTCGATCCCGGGACTCCAGGATCATGCCCTGGGCCGAAGGCTGGCACTAAACCGCTGAGCCACCCAGGTGTCCCAAGATGTGGATCTTAAAAAAAAAATTGGACACTAGACATAATTTTTAAAGTTTCTAGCTTTTACCTCCCTCAAAATAATGAGAGCGAAAATTGTAATGCCCATCTAATCCAACCTTCCTATGTCCTAGATGAGGAAAGTAAGAGCTAGAGAGAAAATGACTTATCTATCACTGAAAGTGTCATAAGGTTGACTTGAGGCCTTAGGAGGCCAAACTTCATTCAAACTTGTGTTATTTTAGATGCTATAGAGTCTTGTTACTGGGTACAGTAATTAGAAACAACAATATGTGTTCGTAATTTTAGAACCAGAAGTAAGAATTTAAAAATTTTAAAAATTGAAGTGACTGCATAGTTATTATCCATAATTTGAATGTCTTAGAATACCATAGAATAGGAAAAAATTATAATGATAGTTATTTAAAAAAATATTCAGATAGAATAGAAAGTAATACATGTACCCACCACTGTGATTAATACTTAATATTAGGCTGTATTTGTGTCAGGTGCAGCTGAAGGCTAATTCTCTCACTTCCTCCACTAATTTGAAGTCGATTTATGTTTTTCCTGTGATAGTTCATTTGCATCCTCTGAGAAGCAGATGCCAAGACAGGATTAGATGTACAAGAGGTTCATAGGGGTAAATGCCTGTGAAGGATAGAGAGGAGAGGAAGGTTAGGTGGCAAAAGCCTTCAAAGTGTATGTTGACCTGACGCCCCAGAAGGCAGACAGAAGGCAGGATGATTTGTGGTTGGATTCAGGAGCCTAAGGTTGGAGTGCAGCTTGGAGAAAGTCTCAGCCAAAGCATATTGATGGTTAGAGGAGTCCATTGGGCAGGGGTGGCCCTGCTCTAGAATGCTTGCTGTGTTCAGTCATTGGCCTGGCTCTGGTATGAATGCTGCAGTGGATCCCAAAGGTGCCAGGCGGATGGGACTGCCAGCTAATTAAACATCTCTCAGCACTTTTTCTCTTGAAGGGAAATCTAAGTGCCATGCTCTTGAGGCCTTCAGAATTCCTGTGCATGTTTTTGTGTTTGTTTTTTTTTTTAATTTTTTTAATTTTTATTTATTTATGATAGTCACACAGAGAGAAAGAGAGAGAGGCAGAGACACAGGCAGAGGGAGAAGCAGGCTCCATGCACCGGGAGCCCGATGTGGGATTCGATCCCGGGTCTCCAGGATCACGCCCTGGGCCAAAGGCAGGCGCCAAACCGCTGCGCCACCCAGGGATCCCTGTTTTTGTGTTTTAATACGTACTTATGTGTGATAACATATTCTATTATGTCAAAGTCTTTTTGTAAATGAAATTATTTTGTGTATCATTTGCTTTGATGCTTTCCAAACAAGTACATGTCCACTAACAAGGCACATGAGTTTCTTTTCACCCAATCTTCACTATACTGTTAGATCTATTAACTTTTTGTAGTACTATCCTTTTGTGGTTTATGTTGGCATTTTTTTTTTAAAGGTTTTATTTATTTATTTGAGAGAGAGCATGAGAGCACACAAGTTGGGGGGGGTGGACAGAGGGAGAGGGAGAAACAGACTTCTTGATGAGCAGGAAGCCCCAACTCGGGGCTGGATCCCAGGACCCTGAGATCATGACCTGGGCTGAAGGCAGATGCTTGACTTATTAAGCCACCCAGGTGCCCTGTTGTCATTTTTCTAATTACTGGTGAGGTTAGATGTCTTTTTATATGTTTTTTGGCTACTTGGGTTCCTTGTATGAGTATGTCTTTTGCCGTTTTTCTTTAGGGTGTTGGTCTTATTGATTTGTGTGAGTTCTTTATATATTTGGAACTAATCCTTTGTTAGGGTTGCATATGTAGAGTTTTGTTTTCTTTTTATTATGGGGGGGTGTTGCTTGAGTTTCTTTGATTAGGAAGGAATAAAAATAATGTCCCTGATTCAATACATTTCTGCTGAAAGACTGGCCTTTTGTATGTAGCTCCTGTAATATTTATCACTGGGATCCTTTATTTGTAAGATGAATATTACTGAGAATTGGTATCTTTTTTTTTTGTTTGTTTGTTTCAGTGTTAGTTCATTTTGGTATACTAAATTATTAACTGATTGACCCAAATTACAGTGCCAGATGACTTGGAAAGCTCTGTCCGCATGTAGTTAAAATAGCATGTTAGAGGTTAAAGTTAATGGCTTTAGTTCCTGTAATGGTTGACTAGTTTCTTACAAATGGTTAAGATGCTAAATTCATCTGTTTGATGGATTTGCCACTGAATATAAGGGAATGGGTGAGGGTGTGGATGGGGAGGTCAAACTTGTCATCACTAACAGAAAACCTTCATAGGAATGATCTGTAAATGCCAGGTCAAGGTGTGCTTATTGTGTGCCAGTCTGGTTTGAACACTTTATATTTATTAAATAATTTAACAACAGTCATAACAATCACACGAGGTAAAGTTGTTATCCCCAGTTTCCAGATGAGGAAACAGAGGCTTACTGTTCTGGTTTAACCTAATAACTTGCCCAAGGTAGTGTATTCTAAGATGCTATTAGTTGTAGATGTGCCATTATTTTATATATCCCCAAGAAAGGAAAAGCTCCCAAGTTACCATTAACTGTTAAGTTGCAGTCAGATTTCAATCTAGTATATTTCAGGGAGAGTCAGCCAGAAATCCTCTTTAAGAAGAAAGGGGAGTAGTGCTTAATGGATCAATTGATTAGTTGTTTCCATGTGCTCTTAGGTGTTCTGGAGTTTTATATTTAGGGTTGCCAGAGTTGTCTTCATATACAGTTTATATTCCTTATTTCTGGCAGTGAAGACAGATTGGTTTGGTTGAATGCCACAAATTGGAGTGAGTTGCTTTACTCCTGCATTTATGTTGAAATAGTCCTCTTCAAGGCTTAAAACACAATTGTAGGGGTTTTTTTTGGGGAGAGGGGCGATTTCTTATGATTGTGTGATTTAAGGTTATAATGGATAGTGTTGTGTTGGCTACTCTTTTAGTTTAATGACAGATATAATATTTAGGGGATCCCTGGGTGGCTCAGCGGTTTGGCGCCTGCCTTCGGCCCAGGGCATGGTCCTGGAGTCCCAGGATCGAGTCCCACGTCGGGCTCCCTGCATGGAGCCTGCTTCTCCCTCTGTCTGTGTCTCTGCCTCTCTCTCTCTCTGTGTCTTTCATGAATGAATAAATAAAATCTTAAAAAATTATATTATAATATATTATATATTAATTTTATATATATAGGTTTGTAGCTCCAAATATTTTTTATTTTATTTTATCGGAGTTCAATTTGCCAACATATAGTATAACACCCAGTGCTCATCCCGCCAAGTGCCCCCCTCAGTGCCCATCACCCAGTCACCCCACCCCCCCGCCCACTTCCCCTTCCACTACCCCTTGTTTGTTTCCCAGAGTTAGGTGTCTCTCATGTTTTGTCATCCTCACTGATATTTTCACTCATTTTCTCTCTTTTCCCTTTATTCCCTTTCAAGAACCATGTCTTGAATAAGGTGTGAAATGATAAAATACCTGAGAGAGTATTTTAACTAATTATTTTTCAGAGGGTTTTTAAAAAACATTTATTTATTTATTTATTTATTTATTTATTTATTTATTTATTTATTTGAGAGAGAGCATGAATGGGGGCGGGGAGAGGGAGAGCAGACTCCCCAGTGAGCAGGGAGCCCTATACAGGACTTGATCCCAGGACCCTGGGGTTATGACCTGAGCCAAAGGCTGATGTTTAACCTACTGAGCCACCCTGGAGCCCTTAGAGAGAGTATTCTTAAAAATTCTTGATTTCACCTGTACCAGCTATCTGGTTAGTATTGTTCAGCAGCTAATTTCCCTTTCTTGCATGTTATTCCCATCCTCCCTCCCCTACTCAAATCCCCCCCCCCACCAAACTAACCCTGCCCCCCAATCCAAAGTATTTATTTCTCGATGCTATTAGTTAATTTTGTTCTGTTTTTCAGAGACCACAGAATAAAGAAAATTTGCAAGTCTTTTTCTGATTGACTCAAATGTGAGCTGTGCCATGTTTGATTTTATCATAGTGTAATTTAACTAAGGACCAAATTACCTAGGGACTAATTGTTGTCTGCAGAGAACCTCAAGGCTTCCTTTGTACTTAAACCGAGGGCACTCAGGTAGTCTTTGCTCCTAAAGTTTGGCTATAATGTCCTTCTTCCCCAGTTTCATCTAGTGGCCAGGAAAGACTACCTGATGGCCCTTATCTGAAAAAGTTAATTAAAAATTTGGGGTTACATTAATATTTTCCTGAACCTCGGGTATTTCTGTGTTGTTTTATGCACATACACTCGCTCACTGATGGTTATATTCTTTCTTCTACTGGCATGGAAGCTTTTGGACTTTGGGGTTGTTATGCTTTCAAATTTAGCATGGACCTAGTAGGGAGACCAGGATAGTAGAAAGAATAGAATATGTAATTAGTTTGGTCTTAATACTGTTAAGTTTTCTGGGAGCAAGTGGTACCATATACTTCTGCTTTTATAGAGTGCAGTAACATAGTTTTTTGAGTCACCAATTCAGGTTTAAATATTTTAAGGCTGGGACAGCTGGGTGGCTCAGCGGTTGGGCATCTGCCTTCAGCCCAGGGCGTGATCCTGGAGACCCGGGATCAAGTACCACATTGGGCTCCCTTTATGGAGCCTGCTTCTCCCTTGGCCTGTGTCTCTGCCTCTCTCTGCGTGTCTCTCATGAATAAATAAATAAAATTTTTAAAAAATATTTTGAGGCTCATCTGCTGACTTGTCACAGCTGAGTGTGGTTCTGAGTTTAATAAGAACGTGTGCTTGGTTTGGCTGACTTTCTTTGAATAGGCATTTTATAATGGACATTTAATAGCTAAGCAGAGGTAGAAACCCAAGGAAAAATGAACTTTCAAATTGCAGGTAAAAGCCAATTTTTTGGGCAGCCCAGTGGCTTAGCAGTTTAGCGCCGCCTTCAGCCCAGGGTGTGATCCTGGAGACCCAGGATCGAGTCCCACGTCAGGCTCCCTCCATGGAGCCTGCTTCCCTCTCTGCCTGTCCCCCCCCCCCCCCCCCCGTCTCTAATAAATAAAATCTTGAGGGAAAAAAAAGCTGATTTTTCCCAATTTATATGGTTTTCTTACCGTGAAAAAAATTTTTTTTTAAGATTTTGTTTATATATTCATGAGAGACACAGAGAGAGAGAGAGGGGCAGAGATACAAGCAGAGGGAGAAGCGGGCTCCATGCACAGAACCCTAGCAGGACTCAATTCTGGGACTCCAGGACCATGCCCTGTGCCAAAGGCAGGCATTAAACTGCTGAGCCACCCAGGGATCCCCCTCTTACTGTGATTTTGTATAAATTTTTTTTCTTCTAAGGTGAAATTCATATATAACATAAAACTAACCATTTTATTTATTATTTAAGATTTTATTTATTTATTTGAGTTAGAGAGAGATAGTGAGAGAGGGCACCAGTGGGAAGAAGAGGGAGAAGCAGGCTCCCTGTCAAGCAGGTGCCCCAAAACTAACCATTTTAAAGTGAATAATTTATTGGCATTTAGTACATTCATTAGTACATTGTGCAGCTACCCCTGTCTAGTTCTTTTTTTTTTTTTTTTTTTTAAAGGTTTTATTTATTCATGACAGAGAGAGGCTGAGACACAGGCAGAGGGAGAAGCAGCCTCTATGCCGGGAGCCTGATGTGGGACTCAATCCCGGATCTCCAGGATCACACCCTGGGCCGAAGGTGGCGCTAAACTGCTGGGCCCCCCGGGCTGCCCTACCCTGTCTAGTTCTAAAACATTTTCATCCCCATAGAAGGACTCTCATCCATATTAGGCAGTTACTTCCCATTCCCCACTATCCTAGCCGCTAGTACATTGCTGATTGTATATACAGAGGCTACTACTGTGAGATGTGGGACAGTGGAGTCACCAAATCCCTCCTTTGGGGGAGCATGGGGGAATTGAAGGAACCAGGAAGTTTTAGGTGATATCAGCCTTTGAGCCAAGCTTTAAAAAATAGTTTTTCAGAGGCACCTGGCTGGCTCAGTCAGTGGAGCATGTGACTCTTGATCTCAGGGTTGTGATTTTGAGCCCCAGGTTGGGCATTAAAATAGTTTTTCAGTGTTTATGGTTTTATGATGTTTATTAATTTTAAAATTAATATTCTCTATAAGCTCTAAGTGTTAATTATTTTGAAAATTCTATTTTTAAACGTTTCAATCCAGATTTTCTTTTTTTTAAGATTTATTTATTTATTTATTTATTCATGAAAAACACAGAGAGAGAGAGAGAGAGAGAGAGAGAGGCAGAGACACAGGCAGAGGGAGAAGCAGGCTCCATGCAAGGAGCCCGATGTGGGACCTGATCCCCCGTGTCCAGGACCACATCCTGGGCTGCAGGCGGCGCTAAACCACTGCGCCACCGGGGCTGCCCAATCCAGATTTTCTTTTTGTCTTGAGCTGTATTGTCCAATAATATAGCCACTACTATATAAAAATATTTAAATTTGGGGGTGCCTGGGTAGCTCAGTGGTTGAGCATCTACTTTCAGCTCAGGTTGTGATCCCAGGGTTCTGGGATCGATTTCCGCATCAGGCTCCCTAGAGAGAGACTGCTTCTCCCTCTGCCTGTGTCTCTGCCTCTCTCTCTGTGTCTTTCATGAATAAATCAGTAAAATATTTTTTAAAAAGAAGGTGACTCTTGATCTTGGGGTCATGAGTTCCAGCCCCACATTGGGTGTAGAGATTACTTAAAATTAAACGAAAAATGCAGTTCTGTCACACTAGCCACATTTCAAGTGCCAGCAGTTGAGTGTCTGCCTTTGGCTCAAAGCATGATCCTGGAGTCCCAGGATCGAATCCTGCATCTGGCTCCCTGCATGGAGCCTGCTTCTCCCCCTGCCTATGTCTGTCTCTCATGAATAAACAAATAAAATCTTTAAAGATTTTATATATATGTGTGTGTGTATGTGTGTGTGTATGTATATACATACATACATACATATATATATTTTATTGGGGTGCCTGGGTGGTCAGTTGGTTGAGTGTCCTACTCAAGATTATGGCTCAGGTTATGATCTGAGTGAGGGTTCTGGGATCAAGCCCCATGTCAGGCTCTGTACTCAGCGTTTACTTGTCCTTCTCCCCCTGCTCTTCCTCCCTCTTGCATTCTCTCTATATAAAATAAAACCTTAAAAAGTATATATAAAATATATTTCTTTTTTTTAAATATATTTCTTTTTAAAAATATTTTATCTATTTATTTTGAGAGAGCACACACACCGGGGGGGAAGGAGAGAATCTCAAGTGTGTGTGTGTGTGTTTCATGTCTCTGCTTAGCATAATCTTTCCTTTAATATCTTAGACACATTGAAATGTAGTTATAGTTGTTTTAATGCTTTTGTCTACTAATTCTATCTACATCATTTCTGGGTTGGTTTTGATTGATTGATTTTTCTCCTCATTATGGGTTGCCTTTTCTTGCTTCTTTGCTTGTCTGGTAGTTTTTGTTTGGATGCCAGGCATTATGAATTTTACTTTGATGGATGCTGGATATTTTTGTATTTCTATAAATATTCTTGAGCTTTTTTTCTGGGACATGGTTAAGTTCCTTAGAAATAGCCTGTTTTAGATCATTTAAATTTTAAGTTTTGGTAGGCAGCATCAGAGCAGCATTTCATCTAGGGCTGATTATTTCCTACTCCTGAGTCAAAATTCTTCTGAGTGGGATGCCTGGGTGGCTCAGTGGTTGAGTGTCTGCCTTTGGCCCAGGGCGTGATCCTGGGATCCAGGATCGAGTCCCATATCGGGCTCCCTGCATGGAGCCTGCTTCTCCCTCTGCCTATGTCTCTGCCTCTCTGTGTCTCTCATAAATAAATACAAAATCTTAAAAAAATGTTTATTAAAAGAAACTGTTTTGAGTTCTCTACCCAGTAGTCTATGAATTTTGAGGTTTTGTACTCTTGCTGTTGGCCCTGTGTGAGCTTTGTGGATTGTTCCATTTTAGTGTTTTGAGTGATTCTTTATCCAGAAACCTAAAGTATTTTCTTCATAGGGATATGCAACTGTGCTCCTCAGTACTCTGCTGAATGCTCAAGGGGGACCCTTTGCAGGTCTTTGGCACCCCAGTTCTGTGCAGCTCTCTCTCTCCTGATATTCTTCCCTACAAACTGCCATAGCTTCCTGAACTCAGCTTGTCCCCTCAACACAGAAAGATTGTTTCTCTGAGTCCTTGTCCCCATGCTGTCAGTTGGAAACTCTTCAGGCAATAAACTGGAGCAGTTGTAGGATTTACTTCATTTCTCATCAGAACTTCAGTTCTCTCAGAACTCAGTGTACTTCATTGCTTGGTGTCCAGTGTCTTGAAAACTTGCTTTATCTAGTCCAGTTTTTAGTTGTTTGAGACAACAGGGTAAATCTGGTTAATGTCACTCCACTTTGGCTGGAAGCAAAGGGCCAGATTTTTTTAAAAGGGAAGCAGAGGGCAGCCTGGGTGGCTCAGCGGTTTAGAGCTGCCTTCAGCCCAGGGCGGCTCTGATCCTGGAGACCTGGGATCGAGTCCCACATCAGGTTCCCTGCATGGAGCCTGCTTCTCCCTCTGCCTGTGTCTCTGCCTCTCTCTGTGTGTCTCTCATGAATAAATAAATAAAATCCTTAAAATTTTTTTTTTTTTTTTTTTTTTAAAGAAGCAGAGGGTCACTTAGCTGGCTCAATTGGAGAAGCACAACTCTTGGTCTCAGGCTGGTGAGTTCGAGCCCCACAATGGGTGTAGAGATTACGTAAATAAATAAACTTTAGAAGGGTAAGCAGAGGAATTGAATATATATTTTTAAAGTTTTATTTATTTAATCTCTACACCCAATTTAGGTGTATACGACTCAGAGATCGAGTCCCATATGCTCTTTTGACTCAGCCAGCCGGGTACCCTGTCACAATCCCTTTTTGTTAGAAAACATAAATACTTGTTTTATATATTGTCTTTTGACCTTAGCCTATTTGGTTTCTTCTTGATGTTGTTACAGATTTTACACTTACAAGTTTTGGTTTTATGTTCCTGAAAACATTCTGTAAATCGAATAATAACGGTTTTAGAAATCTTAAGCCAAATTTTATGTTTTTGTATAGCCATTATTCATTTTATTATTTGTAATAAAGTCTTTGTTTGATCCACCTGCTTATTGAAACTTGATGATTCTAGCCCACCGTTTTCCAGAGGAAGATAGTTTTTTTTTTTTAAATACTCACTGTTTTTTTTTTAAATACTCACTGTTCTTTAAAAAGTGAATTATTTAAAACATTTGTAATGTATTTTTGAGAAAAGTATGATTTAAGAAATTCCTCATTCTTGGACTGTCTTGGACCTCCATCTTGCTGGAATGTAGTGAAGTATTTGTATGTATTCCTTTTGAAACACTTAGAGAATTTTTATTGTTTTCTAGTCATTTTCAGCTAGATGTCTTTTAGATTTTTGAACATCTGGTGCATTCAAATGCCATATATTGATACTAAATTAAATTACAGTTTTATGGATCAGCTCATGAACTATCATTTTGAGTAGCCACTTGGTGTTCTGCTTGCTTGGCAGCAGGTCAGTTGCCATGGTATTGCCGTTTTTGTGCAGCGTTGTTGATGGTGCAGAGAAACTGGGAGGCAGCAGTGTAGGCCCCCTACCCTTTTAAAAAGTGGGGTATAAATTGAGAGAGCTGAGCTTTAATCTAGCTTTGCATATTAAGTATCTGGGTCATTTTTAAAGAGTTTTATTGCTATAAAAAAGTTTTAAAACCACACTTTCTGCCTTATTAAGAACAAGTAGCAATAGCAAAGTGAAAGTGTTGATACCAGTGATTTCAAGTGTAGGTTCTGCAAACTTTCATGCAGTTGAGACAAAGCTAATGATCATTAGGCATTCTGAAAGCATACAGCTTTTACCTCAAATGTATTCATTGGTTGGCTGTGCTTAATTGTGAAGGGAAAAAAAACAAGAGCATGTATAAAACTGGAATTACACTGTGGACAAGTAAGATGAGATGTAATTAGGTGTTTTTCAGTTTTTAGCTTTTTAGAACCTGATTATGACCCTTTGGACACATCTGTTTCCTTGCTTTCACACGTTTCACTTTTGTAAATGGTTTTAGGAACTCATGAGAATGTGATGGACTCCTTATACTTTTGCTGACCTAAGAATACTAAATTTTTCTCTGTGTTAGAGGATATTACATATACAGTTCTTCTAAATATTAATAACTACTTTTTTTGCTAATGAAAAATTTAAACCTGTAGAAAAAACCAGAATGTTAATGAATCCTGTATGTTTAGCAATCAGGTTTAATAATTATGAGATTTTTGTCAAATTCTGTTAATCAAAAGTTTTTATGGGTGAAGTTTAGTAAATTTGCTTTTAAGGGTTATTTGCACATTATAAAATATAAAGTTGTGTATTAGACTTATTTGTTGGATCTACTATTTTCTGTGGTTATAAAATGCCTAGTCTGGTATGATAAATGCCATGTGATAGAGGCATACCTGTGCTTTGAAAGTTTCTGGGTCGGTGGGACAAGGTGACATTGTTGAAATGGGTGTGGAAGAAGAGGCTTTCCTGAAGTGAGCCTTAAGGGGTCTGGAAGGGCAGATGAAGGATGGATCCTCCAGGCTGAGGGAACTGTGTATTTACATAGAGTCCTATGGGTAGAGAGGGATTGACGTTTTTGAGGAATCATGAGTCATTTGGTATAATTGAAACTCATGGAGGTAATCAGGAAAGTGGTGGAAGGTGAGACAAGAGAGATAGGTACATGCCAAATCACAAAGGCCTGTTTGCCAAGCTGAGGAATTTATTTCATTTTTAAATAATAGCTTTATTAAGATGTAATTCACTTACCGTAAAATTCACTCTTTTAAACTGTACAATTTGGTGGGTTTTCATATAGTCAGAGTTGTGAAACCATTACCACTATCTTAATTTCATTTTCATTACTCCAAAAGAAATTCTATACTCATTAGCAGTCATTTTGTATTTGGAATTTATTTTAAGATTTTATTTATTTATTCATGAGAGACACAGAGAGAGGCAGAGAGATAGGCAGAAGGAGAAGCAGGTTCCCTGCAAGGAGCTTGGTGCAAGACTCGATCCCAGGTCCCAGGGATCACGACATGAGCCAAAGGCAGATGCGCAACCACTGTGCCACCCAGGTGCCCCTGGAATTTATTTTAAATGTTTTTAAGGGATTTTCAACAGTCATTAAAGACACAAGTCTCTTTGGTATGTATAAAAATAATACACTTTCCTTAATGTCTGTTTGTATTATGGAAGCAGTAATATTTTTGTGAAATAATGCATGTTGTATTGACCATGCATTTTATTTTTTATTTTATTTATTTATTTTTAGAGCAGGAGCTGGGAAGGGGCAGAAGGAAAGGGAAAGAATCTCCAGCAGACTCCATGCCGAGCGTGGAGCCTGGTTTGGGGCTTGATCCCACAATGCTGAGATCATGACCTGAGCTGAAATCAAGAGCATGATGCTTAACTGACTGTCCATGCATTTTAAAACCACAGGCGTCCCTGACCACGCATTTTCAACCACACTGCTCCACTTTGGAGAATCTTTCTTTCTCTCTTTTTTTTTTTTTTTTTATTTATGATAGTCACAGAGAGAGAGAGAGAGGCAGAGACACAGGCAGAGGGAGAAGCAGGCTCCATGCACCGGGAGCCCGACGTGGGATTCGATCCCGGGTCTCCAGGATCGCGCCCTGGGCCAAAGGCAGGCGCCAAACCGCTGCGCCACCCAGGGATCCCAAGATTTATTTTTTCATGAGAGACACAGAGAGAGAGAGAGAGGCAGAGACCTAGGCAGAGGGAGAAGCAAGCTCCTCGCAGGGAGCCTGATGCAGGACTCCATCCCAGATCTCAGCATCATGCCCTGAGCCAAATGCAGATGCTCAACCACTGAGCCACCCAGGTGCTCCCCACTTTGGAGAATCATTGTTTTTCAGTGAGTTACACTGGAGAATTTTAAACCAGAGAGTAGTGTGAATATAATTGCAGTTTGGAAAGATCATTGGTGGTTGTGTTGAAGGGAGCTTGTACGAATGGATTCACTGAAGGTAGAGAATACTAGTCATTCAGAAATTTGTAAATGAGCATCTACTATTTTCCAGACACTGTCCTAGGCACTGTGAACAAACTAGATATTCTCAGCCCTCATGGAATTAAGTTCTTGTGAAGGGAAAGAATTGAGGATGGATTTGAAAACTCTTAAGCCATTAGGATAGATTTTGATGGTAGGTTGAATGTGGGGCACAAGGAGGCCACAGTGACTTCTGGATTTCTGACTTAGGTGACTGGATGATTGATGGTGCCATTTACTGAAATAGGAAATATAGGAGTTTTGAGATTGAGATGCCTGCACATAATAATTCAGGCAGCATTTATTGAGGACTGTCATGGACTCTTCTCCTGTCTTTCTTCTAAGTTAAGTCCATCTTGTGTGTCTTCTGTGTTGTACCTTGTTACTTACTCTGTTATGGCACTTCTGCATCTTTAGTTACTAGCTTTTAAGTTTTCCCTGCTGCTAATTGCAGGTGGAAACTGTCCATATCATTGTTATATCCTCCTGAACACCATTTATTACTAGCATGCAGAATGTAATTCTTTGTCTCCAGTGCTCCTATCCTTCTGTAAGCTGTCATCTTCTGTAACTAGAACACTGCAGTAGCCTTCTGGTAAGTCTCCTGCTTCTGTATGCTAAAATGTAAGTCATTATGTTTCTCCTTCACTTAAACCCTCACAGTGGCCCACATTTGACAGTGGCCTTATATTAGACCGACTCAGTCTGGTCTTTTACTAGTACTCTGACTTTATCTCCTTCCCTTCTTTCAGATCTTTACTCAGATGTTAATCATCTCAGTGAGGGCTATCTTGACCAACCTACCTATTCATCTAGAAGCATATTATTTCTAAAATATGACTTACGATCCAGCTACATATTGTGTGATTCCAACTATATCACAGTTCTGGAAAAGGCAAAACTATGGTGACAGTAAAAAAGATCAGTGGTTGCTAAGGGGTTAGAGTAGGAGCAGGAAGATTAAGCAGAGCACAAAGGATTTTTGGGACAGTGGAACCACTATGATACAGTGATGGGTACATGTCCTTATACATTTATATAAACCCACAGAATGCAAACCAAAGTGAACCCTAAGGTACACTATGAACTTTGTGTGATTATGATGTTGTCAGTGTAGGTTCATCTGTCGATATCCCACTCCCACTCAGGAGGGGGAATGTTGGTAATAGGAGAGGCTATGCATGTGTGGGAGCAGGCATATGTGGGAAATCTCTGTACTTTGCTCTCAATTCTGTTACAAACCTAAAACTGTCCTAAAAAAAGTAAAGTCAAAAAAAAAAAAGTCAAAAAAAAAAAGTAAAGTCTTGGGGTACTTGAGTGGTTGGTTAAGCATCTGCCCTTTGGCTCAGGTCATGAACCTGGAGTCCTGGGATGGAGCCCCCTCACCCCCCGCATCAGGCTACATTCTCTCTCTGCTTCTCCACCCCTCTCCCTAAGCCCCTCCCCCATTCATGTTCTCTCTCTCTTTCTCACTCAACTATCTCTCAAATAATTAAAATCTTTAAAAAACAAAAAAACTAATTTCCCTGTCTTTTGAAAAAAAAGTTAAATTTAAAAACAGCAACAACAAAAATCTAACCACAAATATCACCATTAAATAGAATTAAACCTTCACTATTTCTTATTTTTTTATTTTATTTTGTTTTTGTAAAGATCTGTTCATTTATTTGAGAGTGTGCGCATGCAAGTGGGGGAAAGGGGCAGAGGGAGAGAATCTCAAGCAGACTCCCCACTGAGTGGAGAGCCCAATACAGGACTTGATCCCATGACCCATGAGATCATGACTTGGGCCGACATTGAGAGTCAGATGCTTAACCGAACTGAGCCACCCAGTTGTCCCTCCAATAAACTATTTTTTTTTCCAATAAACTATTTTTAAATGGTTTGTTTGAACCAGGATTCAGACATG
Source organism: Canis lupus dingo (assembly GCF_003254725.2). Lineage (NCBI taxonomy): Eukaryota > Metazoa > Chordata > Mammalia > Carnivora > Canidae > Canis > Canis lupus. The sequence goes on from NC_064250.1 coordinate 70,694,953, forward strand.
AGCCACATGTTGCCTTTTTTTAAAAAATAGCTTTATTGAGGTATAATTGACATTCAGTAAACTCATATTTAAAGTGTACAGTTTGATTAGTTTTGACATATATGTACACCTGTGAAGTTATCACCACAATCAAGATACTGATTATATCTATCATTTCAAGAAGTTTCCTCATGCCATTTATTTATTTATTTATTCGTTTATTTTTTTGTTTTTTTTTAGATTTTATTTATTCATGAGAGACAGAGAGAGAGAGAGAAAGAGAGAGAGAGAGAGAGGGAGAGAGAGGGAGAAGCAGGCTCCATGCAGGGAGACTGATGTGGGACTCGATCCCAGGACTCCAGGATTAGGCCCTGGGTGGAAGGCGGAGCTAAACCTCTGAGCCACCTGGGCTGCCCTTATGCTTCTTTAATTCCTCTTACCTGCCACTCCTTCAAGCAACCACTGATCATCTTTCTGTCATTATTGATCAGTTTGCATTTTCTAGAGTTTTAGAGAAATGGAATTTTAAATTATTTACTAGTTTGATTTCTTTCATACAGCATACTTATTTTGAGATTCATCCATATTGTTGCATGTATCAATTGATTTTTTTAAAGATTTTATATATTTATTTGAGAGAGAGTACAGACTGGGAGAGAGGCAGATGGAGAGGGAGAGGCAGAGGCAGGACCCCCTCCTCCTGCTCAGCAGGGAGCCAGATCAGGGCTCGATCCCAGATCCCAGGAACATGGGACCATGATCTGAGCCAAAGGCAGACAGTTAGCTGACTGAGCCACCCAAATACCCCTATTTAATTCTTTTTCTTGAGTAGTAATATATTGTATGAATACACCAATTTTTAAAAAATCCATTCACCTCTTGATGAACATCTGGGTTATTTCTGTTGTTTGGCTGACAAAACTGCTATGAATATTCATGTATAAGTCTTTGTGTGAGTATATATTCCCTTTTCTCCTGGGTAAAGTATTCAGGAATGGAATCGTATAGGGGTTATATGTTTAATTTTTTAAGAAACTGCAGACTTTTTAAAAAAAAGATTTATTTGACAGAGCACAAGCAGGGGGAGTGGCAGGTAGAGGAAGAGGGAGAAGCAGGCTCCCCACTTAGCAGGAAGCCCAACATAGGACCCTGGGATCATGACTGTTTTTTTTCTTTTTTAAAGATTTTGTTTATTTATTCATGAGAGACACACAGAGAGAGTCAGAGATGTAGGCAGAGGGAGAAGCAGGCTCCTCGCAGGAAGCCCGATACGGAGCTAAATCCTAGGACCCCAGGACTACGCTCTGAGCCAAAGGCAGATGCTCAACTGCTGAGCCACCCGGGCATCTCTGGGATCATGATTTGAGCCAAAGGCAGACACTTAACCAACTGAGCTGTCTAGGCGACTATGAAACTGTAAACTTTTTCAAAGTGGTTTTCCAATTTTATATTCCCACCAACAATGTCTAAAGAATTCGAATTGCTCCACGACCTTGCTAACACTTGGTATAGTCAGTCTTTCTAATTTTAGACATTCTAACGTGTATAGTGGTATCTTGTTTTACTTCTATTTCTCTAGTGACAAATGATACTGAGTTTTGTTTTTAAAGATTTTATTTATTTATTCATGAGAGACAGAGAGAGAGAGAGAGAGAGAGAGGCAGAGACACAGGCAGAGGGAGAAACAGGCTCCATGCAGGGAGCCTGACATGGGACTTGATCCTGGGTCTCCAGGTGATCACACCAATTTTTTTTTTTTTTAAATATGTTCATTTGCCATCCCCATATCTTTTTTAGTGAAATAACTGTTCATTTCCTTTTCTTTCTCCGCTCCATGGCCTGGAAACTCTCTCAGAGCAGTAACTTGGGATAGTTGAAGGCTCATCTCTTGTTTCCCATTTTCAAGGATTGCTGTCTTTTGTTGCCTGACGTCCATTGTCAGGAAGACCGTTGTTTCATAGTTTGTTGTTTAAGATGTTTTAAGGGTGAGGGTCAGTCTAGTTTGTTACAGAATCTTGGCTAAAAGCATACATACTGAATTTTAATATTGAATTTTCTCCTTTTTTTGTTTTTCCTTATACTTTAGTTTTAGAAAACCACCAGATTGTCTGGTTGAGTTTCCCACATTCTAGGTCTGCTGATTACATCCCCTTGCTGTTTTTACCATGTTCTTTTGTCCTCTGTATTTTTTTTTTTCAAAAATTTTTTTATTTTTTTTTATTTATGATAGTCACACACAGAGAGAGAGAGAGAGAGGCAGAGACACAGGCAGAGGGAGAAGCAGGCTCCATGCACCGGGAGCCCGACGTGGGATTCGATCCCGGGTCTCCAGGATCGCGCCCTGAGCCAAAGGCAGGCGCCAAACCGCTGCGCCACCCAGGGATCCCTTGTCCTCTGTATTTTTTGTAAATTGGTAGTTGGATTTATTAGGAGGTTGATTTTTTTTTAAGATTTAAAAAAATTTTTTTAAAGATTTTATTTATTTATGAGAATCACAGAGAGAGAGAGAGAGAGGCAGAGACAGGCAGAGGGAGAAACAGGCTCCACATGGGGAGCCCCACGTGGGACTCGATCCCGGGTCCCCAGGATCAGGCCCTGGGCTGAAGGTGGCACCAAACTGCTGAGCCACCCGGGCTGCCCTAGAAGCTTGATTTTTGATTAAAATTATTTTTTGTCAGGAATAAGTCATAGCTATTTTTTAAGAAATATTTTTAAATTTTTATTAAAATTAAATTATTTATTTATTCATGAGAGACACACACAGAGAGAGAGAGAGAGAGAGAGAGGCAGAGACAAAGGCAGAGGGAGAAGCCAACTCCATGCAGGGAGCCTGACATGGGACTTGATTCTGGGTCTCCTGGATTAGGACCCCTGGGCTGAAGGCGGCACTAAACCACTGAACTGCCCGGGCTGCCCCATAGGAGCTATTTTGACCATCATATTTAAAATGGGAACTTCTACTGCACTCTTGCTCTACTCATTTTGCTCTACTATTTATTTTCTTTTTTTCTTTTTTTTTTTTTTAATTTTTTTTATTTATTTATGATAGGCACACAGTGAGAGAGAGAGAGGCAGAGACACAGGCAGAGGGAGAAGCAGGCTCCATGCACCGGGAGCCCGATGTGGGATTCGATCTCCAGGTCTCCAGGATCGCGCCCTGGGCCAAAGGCAGGCGCCAAACCGCTGCGCCACCCAGGGATCCCTACTATTTATTTTCATAGCACCTTCTAACATGCTGTAAATATACATATTTGTTTAAATATCTGTTCTAAAATACAAACTCCGTAAAGGCATGGGTCTTTGTTTTGTAATACCCTTGTTTTATATCTAGATTCTTGTATCCCCAGGGTTTGTTTATTTATTTATTTTTGAAGATTTTTATTTATTCATGAGAGAGAGAGAGAGGCAGAGACACAGGCAGAGGGAGAAGCAATCTCCATGCAGGGAGCCTGACGTGGGACTGGATTCTGGGTCTCCAGGATCACGCCATGGGCTTGGCCTGAAGGTGGTGCTAAATTGCAGAGCCACCCAGGCTGCCCAATCCCCAGCGTTTAGAACATGATTTAGCACATATTTGATACAAAATAAAATCTCTTGAATAAGTGAATGAAATACAAGGGCACAGAACTGGTAACCTGCCTATCCTTTACTACTCTCCACAGAAAAGTAACATTTTCTTTTGTTAGATTTTTGTGCTTAACAACATTATTAAAAGTAATGTAAAATCATCTGGAATTTGGGCAGTTAGAAATTCCAGGGATGGATTTTGGAGGGGTGCTGTGTCACCAGCTCTACTTCATCTGCTGAGAATAAGCCTCTTTTTGGTAGCTACCAGAGATTGATTGGCTCTTTACAATCCTAACCCATATCTAGCAGCCGTTTTCAGCAGAAATGAAGAACAGTGCTTTGAGTGAGACTGCCCTCTTCCAGCCAGATGTCAGGAGGAAGCTCAGGAACTTTGATGTTCCTGGCAAAATCCTCACACACACCCTCCCTTCTCTTAGCACACCTTGTTTCTCCATCACTCTCTGCCTTGAGAACATCAGTATTAATCTCATTTTTTTTAAGTGATTGGTTACCCAGAAGGCCAGAATTATTGGGTCATCTTCCCATTATGTCCCATTACGTGCACTCTAATCTCCAAGGCTTTATCTACGTTGTTTTTCCTGATCCCATCTCCACCTCTGACCTTTTGAAGTCTTTGCATTGAGCCTTCTGAAAGTCAGGGTGCTTCAGCAGAATCTCCAAATCCTCAGTATCTTTGATGAATTTCCCTTACGTTCTTGTTCTAACAGAAATTGACTGTCCACTGATGGCACTTTTTCCTTCTAGCACTCCCAAATAGTACTTGTATTTCTGGGCCTGGAAGTGGGATGTCCTCCATGTTCTTTATTTCCAGTTCTGTATCATTCTTCTCCTTTCCCAGAAACTGAATATGATGTCATCAGATTATACCACTTAACTACTGCCTTTTGCTGTAATCTGCCTTTCCATGGACTGCTGAAGGAGTGAACTGTCATTATGGAGCAGCCCTCTTTCTCTAGTATTGCTCCTTAATGCCTGCTTTGTGTAATATCGGCCCAGCTATGCCAGCTCCTTTTTTGTTAATGTGTGCATACTGTCTTTTTTCATCTTTGTGCTTTCATCCTTCCTTTATTCTGATCATTTAGGTATGTCTAAACAGATTTTTATCCAAATCATAAAAGCAAATATTTGCTTTAACCTAAGGCATTTAGTTCCATTTATAGTTTCACTTAAGCATTTACTGATATATTTGTGTTTATATCTACGGACTCAGAGCTTTCTGTTTGACCCACTTGTTCTGTGTTTCTTTTTTCCTTTGCCCTTTTGCATTGTTTTAGTGCTTATTATTCTACTCTCTCTCCTTAGCTTGGTAGTTACATGCTCTTTCTAAAAATACTAATCTCTTAATAGTTATCCTTGAGGTTAGAGGTTTGTTTTTTTTGTTTTTGCTTTTTTTTTAGTTTTTTTCCAATTTAAAAAATTATGGTGGAATAGACCTAAAATTTATTATATTTAACCATTTTTAAGTGCACAGTTCGGAAGTATTAAATACATTCATAATGGCCTATACAGTCATACATATCTCCCATCTCCAGAACTCTTTACAGCTTATAAAACTGAAACACTTTTCCCATTAAACAATAACTCTGCATGGACCCCTCCTCCTAGTCCTTGTCAACCACCATTCTATTTTTTGTCTCTATGATTTTTGACTACTTTGAGTAGCTTTTATAAGTGGAATCATATAGAATTTGTTTTTGTGATTGGTTTATTTCACTTGGCATAATGCCCTTAAGATTCATCCATGTTGTAGCCTGTGTCAGAATTTCCTTCCTTTTTAAGACTGTTTGAAGGACAGTTTTTCAGGATATAGGTTTCTTGATTGATAGTTTTTTCTTTTTAGCACTTTGAGTATATTGGTCCACTGTCTTCTGGCCTCTGAAGTTTCTGGTGAGAAATCTGATTAACTTATTGAGGATCCTTTATATGTGTTGAGTCATTTCTCTCACTGCTTTCAAGATTCTGCCTTTGTCCTTGACTTTGGAAAGTGATTATAATGTGCCTTGGTGTAGGTCTCTGATTCATCTTACTTGGGGTTTGTTGAGTTTCTTAGATTTTGTATTCATGTCTTTTATCAAATTTGGGAGGCTTTTAAGTCATTATTTCTTCAGATATTCTCTCTGTCCCTCTCTCTCTTCTGGGATGCCCACAATCCATATGTTGGGTGTTCAGTGGTATCCCACAGGTCCCTTAGACTCTCTGTTGCCTTTCTTCAGTCTTTTCTTTCTGTTCCTCAGACTTGACAATTTCCATTTTCCTGTCTTCAGGTTCACTGATTCATTCTTTTGCTTGCTCATATCTCTCTTTGAGTTCTTGTAGTAAATTATTCAGTTAAGTTATTGTACTTTTCAGCTCCAGAATTTTTTTGATTTCTTTTTAGATTCTCTGTCTCTCTCTCTCTCAAAGAAGATTTTATTTATTTATTTGAGAGGGAGCAGGAGGAGAAGCACAGGAGAAGCAGATTCCTCACTTAGCTGGGAGCCCAAGGTGGAGCTCAATCCCAGGAGCCTGGAGTCATGGCCTGAGCCAAAGGCAGAGACTTCACCGACTGAGCCACCCAGGTGCCTCGGATTTTCTATCTCTTAATTGATTTTTCCATTTTATTTACACATTGTCTTCTTGACTTTCTCCACATGTTCCTTAAGTTCTTTGAGCATCATTAATACCATTGTTTTAAGGTCTTTGTTTAGTTGGCCTGCCATCATCAGGTCTTTTATTTATTTTTAAAAATTTTATTTATTTATTCATGAGAGAGAGAGAGAGAGAGACAGAGAGACAGAGACACAGGCAGAGGGAGAATCGAGCTCCATGCAGGGAGCCCGATGTGGGACTCAATCCTGGGTCTCTCCAGGATCAGGCCCTGGGCTGAAGGTGATGCTAAACTGCTGAACCCTGGGCTGAAGGTGACGCTAAACCCGGGCTGCCCTCATCAGGTCTTTTAAAGAGATAGTTTCTGTTGAAATTTTTTTCTTCTGCATGCACCATACTTTCCTGTTTTTTTTTTTTTTTTTGTATGCCTTATGATTTTGTTGTTGAAAAGTGAATGTGATTCTAATAATGTGGTTAACTCTGGAAATCTGATTTTGCCCCTCCCCCAGGTTTGCTGTTTTTGTTGCTTATTCATTAATTCATCTGTCCTTTCTCTCTCCCTCCCTCCCATCCTTTCTTCCCTCTTATTGTAGACTATCTCTATGCCAAAGATCATCCTGAGGTATAAATTTAAGGCTTTTCTCAGATCTCTTTTGAGACTGTGCCTTTCTCTGAGGATGTGTGGTTGCTTTCTGACTTTTCCTGTATAATACATGCATTCACTTCTTACAGAAAAAAAAAAAAAAAGCCACCCAGGGGGCACCTGGGTGGCTCAGTCAGTAAACCATCTTCCTTCAGCTCAGGTCATAGTCCTGGGATCCTGTGATTGAGCCCACATTGGGCTACCTGCTCAGCGGGGAGTCTGCTTCCTTTCTCTCTCTCTCTCTCTGCCAACCCCACTCGTGCTCTCTCTGTCTCAAATAAATAATAAAGTCTCAAAAAACAAGCAAGCAAACAAACAAACAAACCACACAGTGCTAATCTCTACACCCAACGTGTGGCTTGGATTTACAACCCTGAGATCGAGAGTTTCATGCTCTCCTGACTGAGCCAGCCAGATGCGCCTCTATGCATTTGCTTTTTTATGGCCTAGTTATTAGTATCTGCCTCCCAAAAGGGGAAATGAGAAAAATGAAGGGTATGTGTATGTGGAAGGGTGCAACCCTGTTAAACTCCCTGAAAGTGACTTCAACTAGAGAATGAGGGGCTTGCTACAGTGAGGGCAGGTGCAGCAACAATGACTTCCTGCCTCTTGTCTGCACCTTTGTTTTCAGGAGCAGCATTTGGTGGTCAGATCACAGAGTCTCAGTATTTGAAAGATAGAGTCCTTTCTGCACGTCCTGGCTCCTACATGCTGTGTACAGGCTGCTCCAGGAATACGGGAACAGTTGCTTGCCTCATGACTGGGGGCAAGGATGAGTAGTTGGTATTGTGCTAAGAGCTGTGATTGACCAAAATGAACTGCAGTTTACCATGCAAGCCTTTCTCCGGAAGTTGCAAGCCTTCAGTAGACTCCAGAGTTCCAAAATAGTTATATCAGACAGATTCTGCTGCTGTGGTTTTCTAGGTAGGAAGACAGATTAGTGGTGCTTCCTACTCTACCATCTTCCCAGAATCCTCTCCCCTAGAGATAGATTATCATTTACATCCTTGATTTATGAATCTAATGTAAACTGGGTGCTTTTACTTTTTTTTTCTTTTTCTTTTAAGAAGACCATGCCTAATATGGAGCCTAATGCTTGGCTTGAACTCTGTGACCCTGAGATCAAAACTGAGCTGAGATCAGGAGTCGGATAACTTACTGAGTCCAGGTGCCATTCTTTTACCTTCTTGAAGTGCAAGGACCATAGAATGCTTAACTGTACTTAACCCTTTGTGCTTCCTTTGTGCCCTAGTTTTATATTTTAAGTCTTATATGTATTAATTCCCATAAGAAACTACTAACATACACAGTTATTTCATTTGGATTTATTCACAGATTTACCCATTTTGTGCTCTTCATTCCTTTGTGACCTGGTGAGTTTCTATCTGGGTTTATTTTTCTTCTGCCTGGAGAATACCCTTTGATATTTCTTTCGGTGTAGGCATGCTAGTGATGAGTCTGTCTGAAACTTTTTTTTATATATTTTTTATTTTTTTAAAGATTTATTTATTTATTTATGATAGAGAGAGAGAGGCAGAGACACAGGAGGAGGGAGAAGCAGGCTCCATGCCAGGAGCCCGACGTGGGACTCGATCCTGGGACCCCAGGATCACGCCCTGGGCCAAAGGCAGGCACCAAACCACTGAGCCACCCAGGGATCCCCTGAAACTTTTTATTTCAAGTTTATTCTTGTAGGTTATTTTTATTGTTTATAGAATTCTAGGTTGCACTTTTTTTTTTCAACACTTTAGAAGCTTGTCATTGTATTTTGGTTTCCTGTCCTTTTTAGTAGCAGGTTAACTGTCCATATCATTGTAACCGGTGTTTTTTCCAGGCTGTTTTGTTCTCTTTTTGTTTCTTGCAGCTATTTTAGGGTGATGTTCCTATGTATGAAGTTTTTCTTTCGTTTCTTAAAGTTTAGTCTGCTTAAGATTCTTAGGGCTTCTTGAACCTGTGGCTTGTTATCCTTTGTTAATTTTAGATAGTTCGCAGTCACTCTTCAATCACTGCTTCTATTCTAGTCTCTTTCTCCTTTCTTTCTGGAATTTCACTTTCATGCATGTTCTGTGTCTCTGTGTTTTCCAAATTGTTTTATCTTGTGCTTCCTTTAAGATACATATTTTTAAATATTTTTATTTGAGAGGGAGTGCGTGCATGCACACATGAGTTGGGGGGGCAAAGGGAGAGGGAGAAGCAGACTCCCCTCCAAGCATGGAGCCCATTGGGGGCTTGATCCCAAGATCTGCTGAAGGCAGACACTTCAGCTGAGCCACCCAGGCACTCCAACTTCAGTTTTTTTTTTTTTTTTAGAAGGTCAGTACTATTCTTTTTTTTTTTTTAATTTTTTATTTATTTATGATAGTCACAGAGAGAGAGAGAGAGAGAGAGAGAGGCAGAGACTCAGGCAGAGGGAGAAGCAGGCTCCATGCACCGGGAGCCCGATGTGGGATTCGATCCCGGGTCTCCAGGATCGCGCCCTGGGCCAAAGGCAGGCGCCAAACCGCCGCGCCACCCAGGGATCCCTCCAACTTCAGTTTTATTCTTAACTTCTGGGGTATACACTGGCTGCTGTTCTTTCTCCCTCTCCCCAGAGGCAGTACTTGAAGTCAGAGACCATTACCCTAATGCTAAGAGCCTGTCAGATGCATATTCAGTTTCTCAGCCTCTGGAATTGGCAAATGATCTCTGGGGGGGAAGTGATCCCTATAGCTATACTTTCCTAAGCCTCAGTCTCTGCTGTGTTCCAGCCCAGTCTTGTTAGGTCTCTGATTCCTTCAAGCTGATGTTGTTAATATTTTGTTCAGCTTCTCTGATTGTCCTCAGTGGGAGGGGTCTAAGTTACAAAGTTTATTACTGGGACAGAAGTAGCTTCTGCTTTTCTGTCATATGTTACATACAGTACAGTGTTAGTCTTTTGTGATTTCAGTATCCCTGGAAATAATTCATCCTAGAGCTGCTGTGAATGGTTGGACAACTCTTGAACAACAGTGACCCTGATCCTTCAAATACTTCGGCTTCCTAGTTCCTTGATCTCTCCCAGGTATCCTGTTCTCTACCCTATCTTGGCTACCCATTCCCTTGAATTACTATTATCTGAAAAAACTCTGACGCTTCATTTTCAAACTTTGCCTTCTGACCACCTCTTCCAGACTTCATAGCTTACCCTTCCACTATCCCAGTTCCTGCCATCTTCAGCCCCATTGTGAATTTCAGTTCATCATTCTTGCTACATTTCCTCTGGTCACTGTCATGTCTTTATTCACCTTGAGTTTCATAGTCATTACAATATGTCCTCTACTCATTTCTCTTGTTTTCCTCTCCTTTCATCTATAATCTTGGCTATGCCGCAGTCTGTGTCTTAGCCTGGATTCCCTGGAAAAGAGGGCATGAGTATATGTGCTGATGCTTTGTTTGCAGTTAGAGTGAGGAGGGAGAAAAGGTGAGGCATAGGAGAAAGAACAATTACCAAGCCATCAAAACTTCACAAGAACAATGGGCCATGCTGGGAATCTCTAGGGAGTGTCATGGCACCTCTCAGAGCACTCCCAGGGGATGGGGATGGGAGGTATGTGGAGAGTACAGCTGAGAAATTTGTTGACCCTTTCCCATTTCCTGTCTCTTAATGGTTAGAGTTGCCCCATAGGGTCTTAACTATTCTCCTCTTTCAGGCTGGTTTCTTGGTCTCTCCAGGCAAGTCCTGGAGAAGCAGCTGAATTTGGGTATTGGAGCTGCTGTGGCTTCGGTCACAGTGCACATGGTGAAGGCTACCAAAGTTCAGCATTTACTCCTGGGGGAGCTGGAGATGGCTGGTGATATTAGGAGAGAAGATAGTGAGCTGAGGCTTTATGATTGTCCAAAGCTTGCAAGTTTTTGCTAGGCCTGGTGGGGCTGCTCCAGCTGGGAAGTAGAGCCAGCAGGCAAGGCAGAGTGGATTTGAGGGAGGGTGTGTGAACTGTGTTAAGGCTTGTTTAATCCAGCCTTTTGCTTATTTTTTTGCTTGTAGCCATGCAGCTGAATATGAAGAAACCATACTGATTAATCTCACTTAAAATCATGACCACCAAAATCACATAGGTCCATTATGGTTTATATTCTGTTTTCCTACTCTAGTTACTCTTGTAGGTAGTATCTGAATATCTCACTTGGAATCTGCCATCTTTGCCTCCTCATTTTTCCTTTATTTAAGTGGGACACAAGTGGAAGAGACTGCAGAAGAACTTGCACAGGCTCCCATTGCTGTATGTGCCATCTTCCTACACCTGTATCTCATCCTCTGCATTTGTGTTAGACCCCGTCACCTTTGATACTGCTCCAGTGATTCATCTTCTCTTTGCACCAGAAACGTTTCTTCTCTGTTGTATCATTCTCAACATCATATAAACAGGCTGTTGTATCTCTCTTGTTTGAAAAAGTTTTTCTTGGGACCCCTGGGTGGCTCAGCAGTTGTCTGCCTTCGGCTCAGGGTGTGATCCTGGTTGGGGGATCGAGTCCTACATCAGGCTTCCTGAGAGGAGCCTGGTTCTCCCTCTGTATATGTTTCTGCCTTTCTCTCTTTCATGAATAAATAAAATATTAAAAAAAAGTTTTTCTTGATAATTGTCTATATTGTTTTCTATTCTTTTCTCATATTTTTCTCTTGAACACATTTCTTTCAGGCTGTTGCTCCCAGTGCACCTCCAGAATTGCTCATAATATCACTAGTTACCTCCATGTTCAAAATCTAAGGGTAAACTTGCAGTCCTCACCTTATTTACCCTGAAACCCAAGTAGATCACTCCCCTTTGAAACCTGATCAGTTAGGGTTCTCCAGAGAAGCAGAAGCAATAGGATGTATATGTTAAGGAGATTTGTTATAAGGAATTGGCTCATATGACTGGGGAGGTTGAGAAGTTCCAAGATCTGTCAGTCAGTAAGCTAGAGACACAGGAGAGATTCTGAGTCCAAAGACCTGAGAGAGAACTAGTGTCTCAGCTCAAGCAATGAGAAGGAAGTTCCCTCTTACTCAACCTTTTTTGTTAAATTCAGGCTTTTAACTGATTGGATGAGAGCCACCCACATCATGGAAGCCTATCTGCTTTACTCAGTTTACCAAATCACATGCTAATCTCATCCAAAAATACTCTCACGAATGTACCCAGAATAATGTTTGACTAACATCTGAGCACCCTGCAGCCTGGTCAAATTGACATATGAAAGTGACCATCGCAAAACCCTTTCTCCCTCAAGACATCGAGAACAAGATGTCTGTTTATTCTGTAGATCTAGTCCCCTGTCACCCCTGACCTTAGCTCTGGCTATTCCTTTCTTTTCTCCACTGTAGTCACAGTGCCTATGTGCTCTTTCTTTCTTTTTTTTTTTTTTTCTACATGCTCTTTCTTGACCATTGCCAGATGTGTACCTGCCTTAAGGTCTCTGCACTCATTTTTCTTCTGCCTCTAGTGCTTTTTCCTTCTCTACCTCTCTCCTTATCCTTAATCCATATATTTTATGGTCTTATTTCTTTCCTTCTGCATTGAAATGTCACACTGTCACTGAGGCTTTTCTGGTCAGTCCATCTAAAAATTTCAGCTGCATCGCTGGTGTTTCCTGTTCCCCTTCCTTGGTTTTTGTCATTCACTCTTATCATTATCCACATACTTCCCTGTTTATCTTATTTCTTTCCTGACACCTCCAACCAGAAGGTAAACTCTGTGAGGTAGGGGCCCAGTTTCTAGATTAGCACCTGGTGTAAGTGTTTCTCAGTAACAACTTTCTATTTCTCTAAAAACATGGACAGCAACTCTTTCCAGTAAGTTTGCAAAATAGAGTTTTTTAGCCTGAGTTGTCAGCAGTACTCACTGCTTTTATTGCCTTTATTGCCTCATAGATGCTTTTTACATATGTCTTTTATAGATATGCCTTTTATAGCCTGTGGATGAGTTGTTGTAATTCTGAAGGAACCTTGCCATCCTTCTCAATTCCTTTCTTTCTAGCTGTGTGTGCATAAGAACCAGCGCTGTGCTGGAGTGGAGAGCTTTACAAATAAGATCTTATTTAATTCTTGAAACAATCCTACAGCACAAGTGATATCATACCCATTGTGCAGACAATGAAACAGATTTAGAAAGCTTAAACAACTTGCCTGGGGTCTCTCCACTGGTAAGTGGGAAAAATCTAACTTGATCTAGATCTGTATTGTTAACTGTCACATTGCATTAGATGCCACCTCCTACATAGATCTTTTGTGTCCTGCAGGTACTTAGGAATGTTGGGAAGGCTATTTAACCCCTTTCAGCTGTAATAGTGTTAAATATCCAAAGTATCTGCTCAGTGTATATACTTAGCACAAAGCTACCATTCAAAGTTAGGAATCCTCTCTTAGATCAGTGCAAAAATAACTCATCCTCAAGCCTTTCTCAGCTTTACCTTCCAAGGCTAGGGAAGCTGATTTTCCTAGGCTCAGTCCTCATATTAGTTTTCTGGATCTGAGGTACACAACCTTGTCTAGAATATTAGAAATGTAGTGGTGACTGCCATCATGAAGAATCTTGCCCTTTCTGGCTCAAGTTAAAAATCAGCTCATCTACCTCTGGGGTATTTCTCGAGGAATTACAGGAGTCCCCTTCTCATAGGAAAGTATCACAAACCACTTAGATCTCATGATTTGAAATAACTATTCTTTCTTTTTTTTTTAAGATTTTATTTATTTATTCATAGAGACACACACACAGAGAGAGGCAGAGACACAGGCAGAGGGAGAAGCAGGCTCCACGCAGGGAGCCCGACGTGGGACTCGATCCTGGGTTTCCAGGACCACACCCTGGGCTGCTGGTGGCACTAAACTGTTGCGCCACTGGGACTGCCCAAAATAACTATTATTTCATGATTCTTGCTTAGTTGGGTAGTAGTTCTGCTGGGCTTACTTGAATGTCTCATTTGGTTGCTTTGTGGGGTTAGTGTCATTGGGTGGCTTCACTGAGATGCTCGGACAGCTGGACCTATTTTGGTTTCCATGTAGTCTCAGGGCCTGTCCCTTTCTAGTGGGAGAGGTCTCTAGTGGGATAGTCAGATTTCTTACCTAGTGACTCAGGGCTCCCAAAAGCAGACATTTCAAGAAGTAGGAAGCAGAAATTGCTAGTCCTTTGGAGGTGTAGGCTCAGAACTGGCACATTATCATTTCTGCCACACTTCTTGGTTAACATGAGTCATGGCCCAGCTTGGATTTGTTGTGAGAGTTGACTACCCAGGGTGTGGGAGTAGGTTTACTGGGAGTAGATTACCCCAAACTACTTTTGAAAGTGAACAAGGATCTATTAAAAATTATGCCAGGTTGGGGGCACCTGGGTGGCTTAGTCGGTTATGCATCTGCCTTCGGCTGGGATCTTGATCCCAAGTCCTAGGATCAAGACCTGCATTGGGCTCCTTGCTCACTGGGGAGTCTACCCTCTGCCTGCTGCTTTCCCTGCTTGTGCATTCTCTCTCTGTCAAATAAATACAAACTTAAAAAAAATTATGTCAGGTTGACAGATGTAAACTGGAACTTCCAGGACTAACCTGGACATATGGTCCTCATAGTCATACTTGTGTCCTGGAGGAAGCAAGAGATATGTATTACCCTGAATCTTTCCATGTGATCTTCCTAGTGTGAAAACCAGGACTGTTGAGTATGCTGCTCGTGTTTTAAATTAAACATGACTTCTAAACACAACCCAACAACTTTGGGTGCTAAATGACTACAGAAGGAATTATTTACTCTAACAATGGAGGAGGAAACTGGCTTTGAGCTTACTGAGATTATTCTGGTTGTCAATCTTCAGCAGGTGGCTTTCCAGAGGTATTTTTCGAATTAATTTTGACCATGTGCTTTTTTCACCTTCCGTAACTTGGAATCTTCTAAGATCTAGCTGGATTCTGCAGCTAATCAGATGGTCTCAGAAGTCTCTTCTAGATCTAAAATTCTGTTCTATCTTATAGAAAGTTGTTATAAGTACCCAAACTACAATTAGAGAACTGTGATGAAGGGTGTCATAGTTTGGATGTCATCTGGGGCCAGGTGGGGATCCAGAAAACTTTATGCAGTAAAGTTGCTTTATTCTATACTGTGAAGAAAAGTTAGTTTGCAATCCAAAGTGGAATTTTTTCTCAAAGGTTGGCTGTAAAAGATAATTCTAAAATTAATTAAAATTTTCTATACAATAGATGCTAGATTTCTGAGGCCTGCCTTTAAGATTCCCCCCCCCCTTTTTAAGATTTATTTATTTATTTATGAGAGAGAGAGAGAGAGAGAGAGAGAGGGGCAAGGACACAGAGGAGGGAGAAGCAGGCTCCATGCCGGGAGCCCGACTCGGGACTCAATCCTGGGACTCCAGGATCGCGCCCTGGGCCAAAGGCAGGCGCTAAACTGCTGAACCACCCAGGGATCCATCCCCTAAGATCCCATTTTGAAGTGATATGCTTCCACAGTGTGTCAAGCATGTGCTCCCACACATGATTGTGCTTCAGGAATGTCACACAAGGGTCCATTTTGTCTTTCCTTAAGCTCTTCACAGAGGGTGGGTGGGGGGAAGGGTATAATTTCTATGGAATGCCTACTTGATGCAGTTCTGTGTCTTGCCCTGGTTGAGGGAGAGGAGAAGGGTTAGTGAAAATTCTTGACTTGATTGCAATAGTCTCCTTATTAATCCTGACTACACTATAAGAAACAAGAGAAAACAAACGTCTCCAAATCAGGTTTCTGCAGATTTGAATAGTTGTGGGATCTCTTTTTGGCTGAACAAGTCACTAATGTGGCTATAGTCACATGGCTTTCTGTCATCTTGGAGCCGGGCGTTCCCACTGATTTTAGGTAATATATACCGAATAAATATTCTATATATTCATGATGTCCTATTATATAGAATATATAATATTCTATATATTCATGATGTCCTTTCCCCACAACATGTCTTATATTACATTTTTTAATGATGACAGTAGCTCTAACAGTGGTGACATTTGTAAGAAGGAAGCCTAACTTCATATATTGCTGTTGGTCTGCTTCTAGGGTAGGGGAGGAAGGTGGGTTGGTAAATCAGAATGACAAACTTTCCTTTGCGATTGTTTAACAAGCTCATTTATTTTGAGATTCAGGGAAAATGTTTATATTTAAGATGACTTTGGCACAGGTAATGTTTATTTAAAAACTATTAAATAGGAGAAACTATTAAACCATTTATAGAGGGATCCCTGGGTGGCGCAGCGGTTTAGTGCCTGCCTTTGGCCCAGGGCGCGATCCTGGAGATCCGGGATCGAATCCCACGTCGGGCTCCCAGTGCATGGAGCCTGCTTCTCCCTCTGCCTGTGTCTCTGCCTCTCTCTCTCTCTCTCTCTCACTGTGTGCCTATCATAAATAAATAAAAATTAAAAAAAAAAAATAAACCATTTATAGAGCATCTTTTATATGTACTCAGTTTTAGCTGTCTTGTGAAGAACATACCATTTTATACATGAGAGAATGAAGATTGACTTGCCCAGGGTTGTATGTAATATAGCTGGTAACTGTCAAAGCTTGGATTTGATCTCAGATATGTTGGGCTTTAAAATTCTTGTGCTTCCAACCCCCCCCCCCCCCCCGCCCTCTGCCCCATTTTGGTAGTTTATACAAAGGTCCTTCTTGACTACCCTATCCGTACGTTATCTTCCATTGAATACACAGATCCAGCCTCCCTGGAAAAACTATTAAATCTGGCTGTATTGCCTTTATATTTTTCATATCCTGTTTCTAACATTGAATATACTAGGTTTTTACTCTGGGACCTATGAACTCTTGGAAGTTGTGTGCAAAATGTATATGTGCATTTTTTTTGGGAAAACATCAGGATCCATAGATCTCATAAAATTCTCAATGGTTTCTGACTCAAAAAAACCAGGCTCTAGAGCTTCTGCTTTATGCCATTAATATTTTCCAATGCTATTAGTTAAGCATAAAGTGCTTTAGAATAGGGCCTGACAAGAAGTAAATTCACTATTATTATTGTTATTAACATTAATAGTTTTCTATGTGCATGGTCTTCAAAACTTTAAAAAATTTTTTAATAATTGGATAATAGTCTGTGGAATAGAATATTGCTAGACCTACCAGCTCCTTATTGTTGTCAGTATTTGTGTTCAAAATTTATTTTTCTTAGGAGGATGGTCAAAATGGGTGAAAGGAGTGGGTGGTACAGGCTCCAGTTATGGAATGGATAAGTCATGGGGAATGAAAGGTACAGCACTAGGAATATAGTCAGTGATATTGTAATAGTGTTGTATGGTGACAGGTAGTAGCTACGCTTATGGTGAGCACAGCATGACACATATAGTTGTAGAATCACTGTGTTGTACATCTGAAACTAATGTAACGTGTGTCAACTATCCTTTGGTTAGAAAAAAAAAAACCTTCCTCTTTACTAGATCATTTTTAAAAGGTTGTGTTTTTTTCCATTTTATAAGCAACTTGAGTTGAATCTTCATGTATTTATAACAGTTCCCTATATTTTGGATTATTTATGTATATTCCCCAAAGTGAAATTACCGGGTCAAAATGTATGGATATTTTGAAGATTTTAGACATTGCCAGATTGCTTTCCAGAAGGTGCATACTGATGTATACCAGCAGTATATTGCATTCTGCATTGCTATATAATCTAGCTTGTAGTAAACAAATAGATAAGTTTAATAAGTAGAAGATTGCCTTATTTAATAAGTATTCTCCAGTTTCCAGACAGATGGAACATTTTCTGTGTATTCTTGTGAATTGTCTTTGTGTCTTTTTCCCATTAAATAGGGTTTTTAATAGTTTTATTAGTTTGAGATACACTTAGTCATCTGTTACAACTATGTTATTCTGAGAATGCTTGCCTTTTTTAAAGTAATTTCTAAGTTCAATGTGGGCTTAAATTCATGACCCCAAGATCCAAAAGTTGCATATTTTACTAAGCCAGGCACCCCATTGCTTGTCTTTTTAATACTTTCAAAGGGGTTTTAAAGTCAAATCTATGGTTCATTTTACATGTGTTTCTAAGTCTTCCCTATTTCTCCTAGTTTTTCTCATGCGAGCCTTATTAGATTTTTCTTGATGTATGTTTCTAAAATCTCATAATATAAAAAATAATGGAAATAATATGTTAGAATGGTGTATACACACAGAAATGAGCTAAAGGTAGCTATATTTCTTCATAATGAGTATGTAGTGTTTGTATGGATTTAATCATAATTTGATCTATTGATGGACATCTTGTTTCTAATATTTTCTGTTAGAACTTATTCTCTATGATCGTCTTTCTCCTATAATCTCTCAGGTTAACTTCTCTGTAGATTCCTAGAAGTGGAATAGTTGCATCAAAATTTAGAGATCAACTACCAAATTGCCTTCTGCAGAGGCTGCTTTTTTTTTTTTAAGATTTTATTTATTTATTCATGAGAGACAGAGAGAGAGATGCAGAGACACAGGCAGAGGGAGAAGCAGGATCCATGCAGGGAGCCTGACGTGGGACTCGATCCCAGGTCCCCAGGACCAGGCCCTGGGCTGAAGTCAGCGCTAAACCGCTGAGCCACCTGGGCTGCCCAGAGGCTGCTTTTCATTGACTGCAGATTTTATTTACTTTATTT
Organism: Canis lupus dingo; assembly: GCF_003254725.2. Classification (NCBI taxonomy): domain Eukaryota; kingdom Metazoa; phylum Chordata; class Mammalia; order Carnivora; family Canidae; genus Canis; species Canis lupus. The sequence continues at coordinate 70,713,356 of NC_064250.1, forward strand.
AAATTTATTTATTTATTTTTAAGATTTTATTTGAAGAGAGAGGGAGAAGCAGGCTCTCTGCTGAGCCAGGAGCCCAATATGGGGCTTTATCCCAGGACCCTGCGATCATGACCTGAGCCAAAGGCAGATGCTTAACCAAATGAGTCACCCTGCCCCTCACTGCAGATTTTAAAAGTGTCCTTAGTCAAAGAGTAGTTGTCAGAGCCACCCAGGGATCCCCCTGGCTTTTAACTAGTGAACTCTATCTATGTATTTATGGACCTTTTTTGTCTTATGTACTGCCTGTTTATGATCTTTGCCCATTTCACATTTTTACTGATTTATAGGAACTCTTTGTATATTAAAGGGACTAGGTCTTTGATAGAAGTTTTGTAAATGTTATTCAGGATGTATGGATAGTTTGTAGAAAAGTTTTAAATTTTATGTTGTCAGATTTATCATTTATGAATTCCAGGATTGTTAATCTCTAGTTTTTGTCAAACTGCTAGGAGAAAGATGGTTAAAAAAACTTATATGCCCTTTTTGGTGCTATTAAAAGTTTTACAATTTAGGAAAAAAGTATTCGAACAAAGGAAGAGTGCTTTAAATTGCTCTGTGGGAGCATTCCCTTATTTTCTCTAGTTGCAGAGTGTTTAAATTTAGTTTTTTATGGTTTTACAGTGTCTAAACACTGGAAATAAATATCCATCCTAGTTGTCTTACAAAACAATATATATTATTATATATATTGTTATAAAATAATTGCCTTCTCCACAATTTGGATCATGTACTTATTTTAGTTCAAATGTCAGTACTTTAAAAATGTTGTTTCAGGGGGATCCCTGGGTGGCTCAGCGGTTTCGTGCCTGCCTTTGGCCTGGGGCGCGATCCTGGAGTCCCAGGATCGAGTCCCGCGTCGGGCTCCCGGCATGGAGCCTGCTTCTCCCTCTGCCTGTGTCTCTGCCCCTCTCTCTCTCTCTCTCTCTCTCTCTGTCTATCATAAATAAATAAAAATAAATTAAAAAAAAAGTTGTTTCAGAAAACCAATAAGAACATTTAACTTTCCCCAGATTTCAGGTTTAAAATGTAGAATGGGTATCTACCTCATGTTCAAGACAGTATGTTAAATTTGCTACATCAGAAAAAGCTATGTACCAGTCCTAGAAATAGCATACAAACAAATAGCCCCAAGTCATTATCAGCTGATGCAGAGGTTGTTGCTGAAGCCTTATTTACAACTGTGTTCAGGAATACTGGATGGGAGCAAGTTTAAGGAGGGAGTCTCCAAGTGGAAGGCTGTTTGGGACTTGTAGGAAGAGGAGAGGTGGGGAGTTTTGCTTTTTGTTTGTTTGTTTTTAAAGATTTTATCTATTTATTCATGAGACACACACACACACACACAGAGAGAGAGAGAGAGAGAGAAAGGCAGAGACACAGGCAGAGGGAGAAGCCAGCTCCATGCAGGGAGCCTGATGCAGGACTCGATCCTGGGACTCCAGGATTACACCTTGGGCTGAAGGCAGGCGCTAAACTACTGAGCCACCCAGGGATCCCCGTTTTTGTTTTTTAAAGTAATCTCTCCACCCAGCACGGGGCTCCAACTCATGACCCTAAGATCAAGAGTCACATGCTCCCCTGGAAAGGTGGATTTTAATGGGAAGGGTGCTAGATGTTATTCCTACCTTTAGAGTATTGTTTTCTGTCCATGTTTTAAATACAATTCTCTTGGGATTCTTTTCTTGATTTGTACAGCTGCCACCTTACTGTTCATGACTGTATCCATGGGAACACAAGTAGGATGACACGAGTTTATAACTTGTTGCTAAGCAGATCTAGCTTGAACGTATTAAAATTTTCTCATTAAAAGGTGTTTGGATGTTTTACTTTCTGTGGGGGAAGGTAACCAAACAGGGTAGTTTGGAATTACAGCTGTGAAATTGTATAAACCCTTTTAGTTGAAAGGACTGGTTCTGCTTTTAATTAATTTAATGTTTGGAAGGGAAGAGAGTTAGTTGAAATAACTCATTGTGTTCTGTAAGCTTGGCCTCTTAAGCTTAAACGGTTAGCATTCAGATGTGTATGGACTGCATGTGAACACCTGATCATCTACCCTAGTGTACACATAACATTCCAGAATAATGACAAATATTTTAGGTAGTCCTTCTGACTCCAGAAGACTTGGGAGTCTAACCATGGAGCCTCATGGAGATTTAGATACTGGTCCCTTATTTTGGTTGACATTTTAATTATTATTATTATTTTTAGATATTATTTATTTGACCCGAGTGTGAGAGCACACAAGCAGGGGGAGCCAGAGAGGGAGAAGCAGTGATCCTGGGATCCAGCTCCCTGCTCTGTGGGGAACCTGCTTCTCCCTCTCCCCTGCTTGTGCTCTCTCATGTGTGCGTTCTCTCACCCACTCTCTCTCAAATACATAAATAAAATCTTTAAAAAAAAATTTAGGAGATGGGACGCCTGGGTGGCTCAGCAGTTAAGTATCTGCCTGCAGCTCAGGGCGTGATCCCGGGGTTCAGGATCGAGTCCCACATCGGGTTCCTTGCAGGGAGCCTGCTTCTCCCTCTGCCTATGTGTCTGCCTCTTTCTCTGTGTCTCTCATGAATTAGTAAATAAAATCTTTTAAAAAAATTTAGTAGGTAGTGTCATTGGTATAAAAACACTAAATTTCAAAAAACGCAGTAAGACACAATTGATCTCTTACCTATGGTTTCCAAGTCATCCAGTTCCCCAGAGGCTACCATGCTTATTATTACTGATTATAATTTAAAGAATTATTTGAGTAGTTATTTATTTTTATTTTTATCTTTTTAAAGATTTTATTTATTTATTCATGAGAGATAGAGAAAAAGACACAGAGAGAGAGGCAGAGACACAGGCAGAGGGAGAAGCAGGCTCCATGCAGGAAGCCTGATACGGGACTTGATCCTGGGACTCCAGGACCACGCCCTGGGCTGAAGGCAAGTGCTGAACTCCTGAGCCACTCAGGGATCCCCCTGAATAGTTATTTAACAATAATAGGTAATATTTATGCATTTCTATGTGCCATCTACTGTGAATAGTACATTACAGGTCAATTTTAGGAAGTAGTCAATTTTAACTCAGTTAAACTCAACTCAATTTTACTGATAAGGATACCAAGGCTTAGAGGAGTTAAATCACTTGCACAGGATTTATTTTTATTTTCATTTAAAAAAAATATTTTATTTATTTATTCATGAGAGACACGGGGAGAGAGAGAGAGAGGCAGAGACATTGGCAGAGGGAGAAGCAGGCTCCATGCAGGAAGCCCGATGTTGTACTCGATTCCAAGACTGTGGGATCATACCCTGAGCCAAAGGCAGATGCTCAACTGCTGAGCCACCCAGGCGTCCCAGCTTACACAGGATTTAGTATTTCTTGCTTAGTAGATTGTATGCTCCAAGAAAGGAGAGTCCATACTTTATTTCTGCTTTTATTCCCTATGTATGGCATAGTTCTTATGGGTTTGGGTAGTGTGTCAAGTATAATATGAAGGCTGGTTTTACAGAGATGGTTGTTATCTTCATTTATTAGCTTAGAACTTGTACAGCTGTGACTCAAATTTCTTTGTAGAGAAGTCACATTGAGTATTGGAGCAGCATTGAATCTGCATATTTATCAAAGGAACCTTATATATTTTTGGGTTTCACATTGGGAACATTTGCAAGATTCTCTCATAATTTGAGAAGGATCAGTGTTAGTTGGAGATGAGGGTGGTTAATATTGGGACTGAGATCATTGTGACTCTCTATTCCTTTTTTTTTTTTTTTAATTTTTATTTATTTATGATAGTCACACACAGAGAGAGAGGCAGAGACATAGGCAGAGGGAGAAGCAGGCCTCATGCACCGGGAGCCCGACGTGGGATTCGATCCCGGGTCTCCAGGATCGCGCCCTGGGCCAAAGGCAGGTGCCAAACTGCTGCGCCACCCAGGGATCCCTCTCTATTCCTTTTGGATGTGTTTTATTTACCCTTTTCCTTCCACTCCTCCAGCTGTATCTGGATTGGTCCTATCTCTTCATTTTCTTGATCTAAGTGGAGAAATAAGTAGGAATTGAAGGGATCAAATAGAAGGAACAAACTCCATTATTAAATGTTAGTATTAAGAAGTGTCTGTGATCTTGGAAATTTACATTTAGTATTATTTGTATGTAGTGCCTCTAGTTTCTTACCTCTAAATAATAGAACATAAAAATTTACAGCCTAATATGATTATTAATATTATTTGGCAAGAGGAAAATGAGGTATAATTCAGTTCCATAGATAGTTGTTGAAGTTTTTTCTTCAGTTATGAAGTGGATCTCACAGGGTTGATATTAAAGATTGAGATAATCTTTATAAAAGTCTTGGGCTGATCATTTAATGGTAATACTACTAAACTTTCTGGCACTTAGTATGTGCTAGCATAGTGTGGGGAGAAAAGAATCCTGAGACATCATAGGAAGGATTGGAATAGGGGAGAATGGAGTCAGGAATGCCATTTTAAACATTTTATAGCATCCTGAACTAGAGAGTGAAGGCTCAAAGCATTAGAACAGATTGAGAAACCATACTGGGCTGAAAATAAAAAAAAATTAAAAAAACCATACTGGGCTGGTAAAAAGGAAGAGAGGTAAAAAGCTTGAGTTTTGATGCTTTGAGTAATGGAATACTATAAACAGTAGAGCAGTCTGGATATGTCACTAATGTTTTGGAAACTGGGAAAAAAAAAAAAAAGGTTAATGTAGAGTAATTACCTCAGCAGAACGGAGAAAGCTGAAACCAGAAGGAGAGGTAGTGATGCCGGTGAGAAGTAAACAGATTGCTGCTGCAGAGCCTCAGGAGGGCCTGGGAAGAAGTACCAGGTGCCTCCCCAGGCCTCGGTGTGCTGTGGAGGGCTGACCAAACGTCTGTGTGAAGTTCTTAAGTCCCTAGATTGTGGCTTTACTCTAGCAGCCCAGCAACTGCCCCTTTCCTATCCCAGCAGAGGACAGATTTACCCTTGGAGTTTGAACTGGAGGGACACCAGATTTAAAGTGGGAAGGATGGAGGGAACTGGACATGGCAGTGTGGGAAGATGCATAGATTAAGTGAAAGCTTGCATGTTGACTGGTGGGAACCCCAGAACATCCCCTAAATTCTTGGAGCTTAGTTTATACCTTGTAGGCAGCAAATTAGAAGATTCTTCTTTGGGAGAAAAGTGGCCCAGATGTAAATATCAACAGTCTTGACAGTTGTCACCCTTTACGCAAGTTACTGTTGCTTTATTTATTTTTTATTTATTTATTTATTTATTTATTTATTTTTTTACTGTTGCTTTAAAATGACAATAATCATTTCTCACAGTTTCTGGTAGTCAGGATTTTGGAAGGGCTCAGCTGGACAGTTCTGACTTAGGTTTCTTTTCAGGTTGTGGTCGCATGGTGGCTGAAACAGAATAGGCTGGCCACACATCTTTTTTCATGTTTCAGGGGAAGGCAGTGTAGATTCCCTCTCTTGATATATGTTGAATCAAAGTCAGATTGTAGGGGCTCCTGGCTGGGTCAGTCAGTGGAACATTTGACTTTTTTTCCCCCGGTAGTTTTATGGTTTAATTAACACAAATATGTGTACATAAGCTGTATGTCTATTCATTTTTTTTTTCGCGGTACAGCCTGGTGTTGGGATTGGTGACTCTCAACGGTTAGCTGGGCTGCTCTTTCCACGGTTGCTTTGCAGTTCCAGGAGGAGACTTGTGAGCAGTCTCTGCACAGTAAAATTTGTTGCACATCAGCAGCACTTCAGGCTCCTTGTTGTGAACTAGGAGCTTCCAGAAGCCACTGGGCATCATGGGCTTTGTTTTCTTCTTGCTCCCGTGATGAGTGTTGGGCATCGAGATCTGGACCTTGAATCTTCTGTGCACTCTATTGTCAGTGCCTGTGGATTTCCACCAGTTGCATTTAATTTTGACATATTGGCCTGACTGGTTGCCGGATGAATTTCTTGGTCCTTTTTTATAACAATATTGGGCTTCACCAGAGGTCTGAGGGCAGCTATGATGCCGAGTAAGAGATGGCTGCCACCTCCACAGGCAGGACCAAGGAATCTGACTCTTGATCCCGACTCCGTGAGTTTGAGCCCCACACTGGGTGTAGAAATTACTTTTAAAAAAAGGTCAGATTGTAAGGAGACCTTGTAGGATGATGTTGTGGCCATCTTTGGAAAATAGGATTTACCACAGTTTACCCTTTGGTTGTAAAATGTTCTATGTGCAAATTATATTTCCCCCCAGTTCCCCCTAGTCTCATCCCATTATGGCATGCATTAGCTCTAAGTTCAGGGTCTAATAATGTAAATCAGGCCCAGTTGTGTCCGGATGAGGCTCAGGTATAGTTCTAGATCCCAGCACATGTGAACTCAAGAGACAAATATTCTGCTAGTCCTTCCAACCTAAAATGGCAGGCCCGGCTTAGGGTAATGGCTTCGAGACACATGTGTTCAGAGAAGGGGAAAACAGGCACAACAGTCTCTGGTTCATAGCTTTTCTGAAATCCAGCCAGGCACAACTTGCAGTTCCTTGATAAGGACTCAGTTTTGTTGTCTCGGAATGATTTCCCCAAGGCTCTTGGCTCTACTTTGAAAGTTTTGTTTGCCTTCTGAGTTATCCTTTTCCATAAGCAGTGGGTGATTGATTTGTATGTTTGTTCGTTCATTCATTCATGAGACACAGAGAGAGGCAGAGACACAGGCAGAGGGAGAAGCAGGCTCCCTGCAGGGAGCCCCATGTGGGACTCGACCCTGGAACTCCAGGATCATACCCTGAGCCGAAGGCAGGCACTCAACTGCTGAACCACCCAGGCGTCCAATTAGTGGCTGTTTTTATTTTATTTTTTAAAAGTGTGTTAAAATACAGATAACATGAAATTTACCATCTTAACCATTCTTAAATGTGCAGTTCAGGGGTATTAAATACATTTATAATGTTGTGCAGCCATCATCACCATCCACCTCCAGACCTCTTTTCATTTCATAAAACTGAAACTGTACCCATTAAATACTAACTTCCCATTTCCCCTCCCCCAACTCCTGGCACTTACCATTCTGCTTTCTGTCTCTGTAATGCTGAGTACTCTAAGTACCTTGTATAAGTGGAATCCTACAGTTATTTGTGTTTTTGTGACTGCTTATTTGACTTAGCACAATGCCCTCAAAGTTCATCCATGTTGTAGCCTGAAATTCATGTCAGGATTTCCTTCCCTTTTAAGGCTGAATAATACTTCATTGTGTGGATAGATGTTCTACATTTTGCTTATCTGTTCTTCATAGATAGATATTTAGGTTCCTTCCATGTCTTAGCTATTGTGGATAATCTTCTATGTACATACAAATATCTCTTTGAGAATATAAATGTCTCTTTAAGACCCTGCTTTTAGTTCTTTTGGGAACATACCCAGAAGTGGAATTGCTTGATCATATGGTAATTTTTTTATGGTAATTCTATTTTAAGTTTTTGAAGAACTGCATGTTGTTTTCCACAGTGTCATACCATTTTACATTCCAACCAGTAGGGCACAAGGGTTCCACATGCTACACATCCTTGCCAATGCTAACATAGTATTATTACTATTTTTTTTTTGTACTAGGCTTTCTAATGGGTGTGAGATGATCAATCTCATTGTAGTTTTGTTTTGCATTTCCATAATGATTAATGATACCAAGTATCTTTTCATGTGCTTCTTGATCATTTGTGAATCTTGTTTGGAGAAACATCCATTTTATTAGAAAAAAGCCACATTTACAAATCTTGTGATAAGTTCTTTGCTTGTACTCCTTTGTGAGTCGGCTATGGGGAAACCACCCATAATGGTCTATGAAACTCTATTTTTAATGAAGAAGATCTTTAGAGGTAACATCTGAGATCCTTGAAAGGCCCAAATGACACCTTCTTGGATTTTTTTGAGGTTTTTAAATTTTTTTAATTAAAAAAAATTTTTTTAAAAGATTTTATTTATTCATGAGATACACACAGAGAGAGAGGCAGAGACACAAGCAGAGAGAGAAGGAGGCTCCATGCAGGGAGCCTGACATGGGACTGGATCCTGGATCTCCAGGATCACACCCTGGGCCAAAGACAGGCACTCAACCGCTGAGCCACCTAGGGATCCCCTGATTTTTTTGAGGTTTTAAAAAAGTTTTTCTTTGTTTAAAAAAAAATTATTTATTTGAGAGCAAGAGGGGAGGGAGCACAAGCCTGCCAGGAGAGAGGGAGGAGGGGCAGGCCCCCCCTCCTCACTGAGTAGGGAGCCTGATGACTCTGGAATCATGACCTGAGTCAGAGACAGACACTTACTGACTGAGCCACCTTGCACCTCTAAAAAAGTTTTTCAAACATAACCTGGATTTGATATTTCCTCCCATAGCCATTTCTTCTTCTGAGAATTTGCCTTCAGGGAGGCTGGGAATGAGAAATAGTTTTATTTTTGAATCCAGCAAATCCTGATGCTTTTATTTTTAACAGTTTATTTTCCCCAGCTCATCTCTCTCCTCTCATTTGTCTTAGGCAGTGTGAAGTAGTTGGGCGGCACTTTCAGTTTTCTCCCTGGAACCTCTGGTAGATCACTGAGTTTATTAGGTGCGTTTCTTGTCTTCCACCACTACATAACAAGGGTACTTTCTTCTGTAATATACAGTAATATTTTTCTTACTTTTCACTAGACCTTTACTGATTGTCTCCTTGTTGAGGCCCTGCAGGCTTTCTCTGACAGCCTCTTCAAGGCCTTCCAGTTTCTACTTGCCACCAGTCCCAAAGCCAGTGCCATGTATTTTAGGTTTTTGTTATGCAACATCTCACTTCTGAGTGCCAAGATCTGTTCCACATATTCTTGCTGCCTAAAAAATAATGCTTCCCCTCCCCTCAATTATGTGACTTAAAATAATTTCATGTTTTTTGGGGGGTCAGGAAGTCAAGGGTAGCTTGGCTGGGTGGTTGGTTCTGGCTCAGGTCACTTCTGTGGTGGCAGTTAGTGGAGCTGGAGAGCTGTGGGCACAGGGCAGGTGAGGCAGAGCTGGGGTGGGGGCTGTACTTCTCTCTCTAGGTGGTCTCAGGGCCTCTCCATGAGGTATCTATGTGTGGATTAGTTTGTGCTGCTGCTTCAGGGCCCTTCAGTTGCTTTACATGGACAAAGATATGTGTCTCAAGACAACCAGGCAGGCAGAATGTTTCATCTGTTTATGACTTAGTATTGGAAGTCATATCATATCATTTCTGCTATAGTCACAAATTTGCCCAGGTTCAAGGGGGAGAGAACAGACAGGCCTCATGAAGGCAAGAGATCCAGTTGGTTGCATTGTAAGAAGATCATGTGAGATGGGAGATAATGTGGTCAGCTTTAGAAAACACAGTCTACTGTGGTTCTTAGAGAAATAGATCCAGGTCCGATCACACTGTAGGCAAGCCTTGCTACTTATAAGCTCTATGTGTGCACATGAACTTAAAGCCTGCCTTTTAGCCAATACTTCATTCTTAATTATGACTGAGCAGTCAAGGTTCATCATACACATGAGGAAAGCCTCTAACAGTCTAACACAAACATATTAAAAGACATTGAAGAAAGAGGAAATGCAAGTTGCAGAAGGAAAGTTTAAACTTAAAAAACAAGAGGCTTAAAGAACTAAAGGTGTTACATTCATGACACGAAAATAGGGTGGGGTAAAATAGGCAGCCTATTCAAAAATTAAGAAACTCTTGGAAAATAGAATAGCAGGGAAAATTTTCAATAGGAAACTGAAGAAATCTTCCAGAAAGTAGTAGGCAAAGACCAATGAAAAAGACTGGACAATACCTGGGCCTTGGTTGGATCCTTGATTGACAAATATCATTTAAGACAGAGGAGGAATTGTGGAAACCTGAATATGGACTGTACATTAAGTGGTAGTGAATTAATGTTAAATTTTCCAAAGTGTCATAATGGCACTGTATTTATATAGCAGAATGTCCTTTTTCCTAGAGGATACATACTGAATGAATTAAGTGTTATGGTGTCTGCGTTCTTCAAATAGTTGTGTGGGGGGGGAGGGGAGAGGGCAGGAACAAGAGAGATAATTAAAGCTATTATGGCATAATGTTAATGACATAATGTTAATAATTAATGATGAATACAAAACAAAACAGAAGAGTATATCAAGAGTTAATGGATCGGTTCAGAAGATCCAACCTCTGAGTTACTAGGTTTTCTGGGGGGAGGGGTAATTAAGAGGGAACAGTGATTAAATTAGCACTTAACATTTTCTAGGACTGAAGGTCATATATATCCAAAATGAACAGATCCACTGAGTCCCCAGCACTGTTGAATGAAAGAAAATGTAAATCAGTATATCCTAATGAGATTTTGGAACAGTGAGATTTTTCCTCCAGTGAGAGAGGATCCCAAAATCTTCCAGAGGCAACAAATCAAGTTATATAGTGAGGATCAGTGTGACACTGGAATGTAGGTGACAGTGGAATAGTGCCTTCAGAGATGCTAGGAGTGTTTCTTCCAACGTAGGAGTCTGTGTCAAACTGTATACGTCAAGCGTGGAAACAAAGGCATTTTTCAGACTTTTTTTTTTTTTTTTTAAGGGGAGGAGGGCTTATCCTCCCTATTCCTATATATGCTGCCTTTTTTGGAGACTCTGAAAATAAGGTGCAGACATGATCCTTTATTTTTGTTCTCTGAGGTTTGTTTCTTTGTTTTTATTTTATTTTATTTTATTTTTTGTTTCTTTGTTTTTAAAGTAGGCTCTGTGCCCAACATAGGGCTTGAACTCATGATCCTGGGATCAGGAGTCTCATGCTCTACTGACTGAGCCAGCCAGGCACCCCAGAGGGTTGTTTTTTTTTGTTTGTTTGTTTGTTTGTTTGTTTTTTTGTTTTTGTTTTTTTAAAATAACAGCTTTATAGAAATATAATTTGCCCATTTGAAGTGTACAGTTAAGTGATTTTAGCATATTTACAGAGTTGTGCATCCATCACTACATCTGTTTTAGAATGTTTTCATCATCCTAAAAGAAACCCTGCACCCACCAGCAGTCCACTCCCCATTTTCCCCAGCACCCAGCCCTAGGCAGCCACCAATCTACTTTCTGTTTCTGGATTTGCCTATCCTGGACATTACATGTAACAGGATCCTATCATAAGTGACTCTTTGTTGCTTTCACTTAGCATAGTACTTTTTTTTTAAAGATATTATTCATTTATTTATGAGAGACACAAAGAAAGAGACGTAGGCAGAGGGAGAAGCAGGCCCCCCACAGGGAACCAGATGTGGGACTTGATCCCAGGACTCTAGGATCATGCCCTGAGCCGAAGGCAGATGCCCAACCACTGAGCCACCCAGGCGTCCCAGCCTAGTACTTTTTTAGGTTCATCCATGTTATAGCATGTATCAGGCTTTCATTACTCTTTATGGGTGAATAATATTCCATTGTATGGATATACCACATTTATCCATTCATTAGTTGATGGATATTTGTGTTGTTTCTACTTCTTAAAAAAAAATAAAAAATTATTATTAAGTAAACTCTACCCCCAACATAGTGCTTGAACTCATTATCCCAAGATCAAGAGTCGCATGATTTACTGACTGAGCCCGCCAGGTACCCCTGTTGTTCCTGTTTTTTAATTACTATGAACAAGGCTGCTGTGAACATTTGTGTACAATTTTTTGTGTGGAAATATATGTTCATTTATCTTGGAAATAGCCAGGAGTAGAATTGCTGAGTTATATGTTAACTTTGTATTTAACCTTTGAGGAACTGCCAAGCTGTTTCCCGAAGTGTCTGCACCATTTTTTCATTCCCACAAGCAGTGTGGGGGAGGGTTCCAGTTTCTCCACATCTTTGCTGACACTTGTTATTGTCTGTTTTTTTAATTATAACCATCCTACTGGTGTGACAGGGTATCTCATTGTGGTTTTGATTTGTGTTTCCCTGACAGCTGATGTTGAGTGTGGTTGTTTGGACCTTTTAGATCTTCTTCCATTTTTTAATTGGATTGTCTTTTTATTATGGAATTGTGGGCTTCATTTTTTAAATATGTCACTGTGTATTTCTTATGAATAAAGGTGTTCTTTATAGCTACAGTATAACTATCAAAATGAGGAAATTGGAATATTGATGCAGCAATACCTCTAATCCACAAACCCATTTAAATTTCATCATTTGTCTCAGTAATGTTCTTTAAAGGCCCAGAATCCAGTCCTGGATTATGTGCCATATTTAGTTGTTAATGTCTCTTTTGTTTCCCTCCATCTGGAACTGTTCCTTGGTCTTTCCTTGTCTCTTATGACCTTGATATTTTTGAAGAATACAACTATAGAATGTTCCGAGAATTGAGTTTGTCTGAGGTTTTCTCGTGACTACATTCAAGTTTTATGCTTTGGTGCAGGGATAGTGTGGAAGAGATACTATGATCTTCTTAGTGAATTGTAGCAGGAGATACGTGATACACGTTTGTCCTATTACTGGCCATACTAACCTTCATCTCTTGATTCTTGGTGTCTAGCAGGATTCTGCAGTGTAGAATTACTATTACTATTTTTTAAAAGGTTATATTTTTTTGAGACTGCGAGCTAGAACACAAGGAGGGGAGGGGAAGGACAGAGGAAAAGGGAGAAGCAGATTCCCTACTGAGTGGGAGCGTGACGTGGGGCTTGATCCCAGACCTTGGGATCAAGACCTGAGCTGAAGGCAAACACTTAACCAACTGAGCCACCCAGGCGCCCCTGGACTGTAGAATCATTTAAGAAATTTTTTTTTTTTTAAGGTTTTGTTTGTTTATTTGACAGAGAGCACACAGGAAGGCAGAGCGGTAGGCAGAGGGAGGAGAAGCAGGTTCCCTGTTGAGCAGGGAGCCCAATGGAGGGCCCCCTTCCAGGACCCCAGGACCATGACTTGAAAGCAGATGCTTAACTGACTGAGCCAATCCAGACAGCCTATAAGAAGTATTTTTATACTAATTCATTTGTAGTAAGTATTTTGTGAGGAAATGGTATGTAGCTTCTAATTCTCTGCTACTTATTTATTCCTTTATTTATATCCGTGTAGGCTCATGATTTTCCATTTTACTCAAAGGATTACAATTCATAACTATTATTATTTGTTTGATGCTCAGATTGTTCCAGCTTTGGTGAAAGCCCCTTCAGGCTGGCTCCTTTGTTCTTTTGACAAATTTCCACCATTCTTTGAGTACTTCTTTGCTTGCTGATATTTCAAAATATTCCAAGTTCATCTTGTATTTTTCCTGCCTTATGAGTCAGCTATTTCTTTAAGGAGGACTGATTGCTTTTAGTGGATGTTAATAGTATTATAGAAACCAAGATTGGGGTATTATTATTATTATTATTTTAAAGATTTCACTTATTTATTCATGAGAGAGGCAGAGACACAGAGACACAGGCAGAGGGAGAGGCAGGCTCTACGCAGGGAGCCCAATGTGGGACTCAATCCCAGGACTCCAGGATCACACCCTGTGCTGAAGGCAGGCACTAAACCGCTGAGCTACCCATGTGTCCCAAGATTGGGGTATTAGATGTGCTCATTGCTGCCAGAGTATCATTGTTTCTCTAGGCCTTTCAGTGGGCAGAACTAGGAGAGACATTGGTGTATATTAGACACTGAATTTATAACAATGCCACCATTTTTTTTTAATGCCACCATTTTTTAAAAAATCTGGCACAGTAGAGTTCATTCTGATCTTCCTCTTTCTTTTTCTTAACTTCCTTCTTTGACACTAAGAGTCCTGCTTTTCATCATCCTTGGTATATTTACCTATTTGCTTATTCTTCCTGAAAGCTTGTCTAAGACATGGGATCCAGGAAATGGGGAATTTAACAAGTGGGGTAAAATGAAGGGAATTCCTACAGTAATGGTAATGAGAAATCTCAGGATCATAGCTTTGCAGGCATCCACCAACCATCCATATTGTCAAGTGAAGAAGACAGGGCTCCAAAGGGACAAAGGGATATTTTCAAGAAATAAAGAACTGAGATTTACACTTGTGGTTGAAGTTTGGAGGGGGTGAATTGGTGTTGAGTATATAGAAAACCAAACAGGCAAAAACAAAACAAAACAAAAACAAAAAACAAAAGACAACTATTAATTCCAGATTAGACCTATTGTACAAAAATGGATTTGTAATAATAGTATGCAACACGATTCATCTATGGATAGCATTTATATAGTCACAAATAAGTAAAATACTGATCATGTTAACATGATCAATCAAAACATGTTAATATGTTAATCAAAACATGTTAAGCATATTGTGGGATGACTGGAGAAAGGGAGAGGTGATTTGTATAAGAAAGCCCAATCCTCCTTTTCTACATAAAGTAACGAATAGATATTATTGAAACTGGATAGGAAATCAGTAGCAGTATAAGCAAGTTTAGAAATACTAGAAACGGTTAATAGAGTTAAAAATGATTCTACTCTGTAGAGCAGAAAGAGAGCTATAACATGAGCTTTAGGGAGCACTTGAGGGAATAAACTGAGAAAAAACTAGGCATGGGCCTTAGGGAAGGAAGTGGCTGGTGTGGTGTCACTTGTGGGTATTATGTAGTTTGGCCACTTGCACCTTTAGAACACTCTTATCTTTGGTGGGGGATTTCCCACCTTATTAATCCTAAAGTGGAAGCTATTAGTATGCTTTCCTTACCACCCTTCTTTGTAGTTAGCTGTAGGTATGCTCCACGAACCCCAGGGCTAGACTGAGAGTGGGAAGCAAGTGGTGTGAAGTAGCCCCAGTATACCCAAAGGGCATCCAGCTTTCAGGGGCAGCAGGCAGCAGGTTGTAGTAGTAATGCCACTGGCTAGTGCCCTTGTGCAGCAGATGTAGTATAAGGTCTCCATGAGAGCAGTGCTGTGGGATCATTTTGGTGTTGTCCTTTGTGGCCACTAAGCCTGATTCTCCTACCTTCCTAGATGTTTTGGGAACCACTTATAGTTGCTTCTAGTGGCAGAATTGGTTCTGTTTATAGTAAAGAACCTGATTGATGAAGAAATTGGCACTAAGAGTAGTGATCTCTAAGAAAATAGATTGGTTGTATATGAAGGCAGTGAAGAAAAAGGAGAGGGAGCTTGAAGAATTGTAGTAATCACCAGGGTTTAATGACTAAGATTAGTCTATTATTTCATCGCTGTATTAAGTTTCAGGGGGAGGTGAGTGGAAAAAACAAACACAAATCTTAAAAACCTTACCATACTTGCTTATAACAAACAAAATAGGATTTCTTTGGACAGTGGAAAAGGGAAGTCAGACTTGAAAACATGGTGACAGGATTTTGCTCTTTCATTTGTCTCTCAAATGGACTCTAGAGGTCAAGTTCAGTCCTCAAATTTTACTGATGGGGAAACGGAATCTTGGGTACTTTTTTGAAATTTCTGCAAACTATTGGTTATTTGGTAGCTGTTGCACAGGAAAGAATAGTTCTGAAGTGACTGGGCTCCATTTGTTCTCTTTGGGGTTGTGGTTCCTTACAGCCAACTTAGGAACAGGTTTCCTGAGATGTTTTAATGTTGGATGGTTTACCCTTGTACTGAATAGTTTAGTTTTCTCTTCAATAGCAGTTGCTGTATTAGGCTTTGAGACTCGGACTCAGAATAGAATCCAGATATCTTTTTTTTTTTTTAATTTATTTTTATTTATGATAGTCACAGAGAGAGAAAGAGAGAGAGGCAGAGACATAGGCAGAGGGAGAAGCAGGCTCCATGCACTGGAAGCCCGATGTGGGATTCGATCCCGGGTCTCCAGGATCGCGCCCTGGGCCAAAGGCAGGCGCCAAACCGCTGCGCCACCCAGGGATCCCAGAATCCAGATATCTTAATGAGAATGTTCTCATTTTTCTTATTAAAGATTTTTATTTATTTATTCATGAGAGAGACAGAGAGGCAGAGATGTAGGCAGAGGGAAAAGTAGGCTCCCTGTAGGGAGCCTGATGCTGACTGGATCTCAGGATCCCAGCATCACGACCTGAGCCAAAGGCAGACACTCACCCACTGAGTCACCCATGTGCTCCAGAGAATGTTCTCATTTTTAAAGTTAACTCCTAACCTACTAACAGCCAGTGCAGTTGTCATTGTTGCATAGTAAATTGCTGACTGTGGTTGGCTAGAATAATTTGACAGTAAATTTTGAATATTGCCATTAATGAGGGGAGACCGGAGTGGAAGTTGTTGATAGGAGTAAGTGTTCTTGTGAAATAAATGGGTTCTCTAATTATTTAGATAGCTGCACACATCTGATTTTTTAAAAAAAGATTTTATTTATTTATTTATGAGAGACAGACAGAGAGAGAGAGAGAGAGAGAGAGAGAGAGAGAGGCAGAGACACAGGCAGAGGGAGAAGCAGGCTCCACGGAGGGAACCTGATATGGGACTCGATCCTGGGTCTCCAGGATCATACCTTGGGACCGAAGGCAGTGCTAAACCGCTGGGCCACCGGGGCTGCCCTGCTCCTAGTTTTAAAATGCTATTTTATTTCATCTCTGTGAGGAAAGGATTATGTCCTCCCATTTTTATGGAAGAGAAAACCGAGGGGTGGAGAGATAGCTGTCCTTCAATCTAGGCAGAACTGGGATGTCATTCTGTGACATTAGACTGTCACACTAACCCCAATAAATGTTAGCTGCATTAGAGAATGGCCGACAGTGATACCTTGAGCCTCGGGTGTCCATTTACGTGGTGGAAGAAGGAATGGTGGGAAGTGCGTTACAGGTTCCCCCTACCCTATTCTGCCTTCTTTGGCGGTTTTCACATTTCTCAGACCTTTGCCCCGACCAAGTGTTTTATGTGATTGCATTATGTCTGTTTCTCCCACATTTTAAGCTTTCCTGTCTATGTGTTGCTCTGAACAGTTCCTTCAAGTGTTGTACCATTCCTCCACATCTGTATTTAAATATTTTGTGTTTAAGTATGTTCTGTCCTTTCATTGAGACCCTAATTTGGGTGAAAATTCTCCAAATTGCCATTTCTTGCTAGTATATTCTGTTGTATTACTAGAACCAGCTTCCCAGCTGAGATTTTTTTTAAAGATTTTATTTATTCATGATATATATATACACACACACACACACACATACATATATATATATATATAGAGAGAGAGAGAGAATGAGAGAGAGAGAGGCAGAGACCCAGGTAGAGGGAGAAGCAGGCTTCATGCCGGGAGCCCAACGCGGGACTCGATCCCGGAACTCCAGGATCACGCTCTGGGCCAAAGGCAGGCACTAAACCACCGAGTCACCCAGGGATCCCCATCTGAGATTTTTTTTTGATAGATATGTAGCAACCACCTACTTTTAACATTTTCTGTCTTCCAGTTGCAAAAATATTACTATTTTTAAATATTTTATTTATTTATTACAAGAGAGAGGGACAAATAGCGAGAGAGAAGAGAGCAGGGAGGAGAGGGAGAAGCAGGCTCCCTGCTAAGGATGTGGGGGTCCATCCCAGTATGCTGAGATCAAGACCTGAGCTGAGGGCAGATGTTTAACCAACTGAGCCACCCAGGCACCCTGTTATTATTTTTAAAGATCTATTTATTTGAGAGAGAGAGGAAGAGGGAGAGAGAGAGTTTCAAGCAGACTCCTCACTGAGTGTGGACCTGGACTTGGGACTCAATCTCATGACACTGAGATCATGACCTGAACTAAAACCAAGAGTCACATGCTTAACCGACTGTGCCACCCAGGCACTCCAGACAAAAATATTACTATTTTTTTTAAAATATTTTATTTATTATTTATTTATTTAAGTCACAGACAGAGAGAGAGAGAGGCAGAGACACAGGCAGAGAGAGAAGCAGGCTCCATGCACCAGGAGCCCGACGTGGGACTCGATCCCGGGTCTCCAGGATTGCGCCCTGGGCCAAAGGCAGGCGCCAAACCGCTGTGCCACCCAGGGATCCCCAAAAATATTACTATTGATAAATAATGGATGTACTTAGAATATATAACTGTGCACATAAAATGGGAAGGGTGTGTGTCTGCACGATTTCAGAGAAGCATGGAGGAAAGCTGTTAGAAAATAATTGTTGGATTTTATAGTGTTATTCCTTAATAATTCTCAGAAGACTCATTTTACGTGTTTATAACCATCATGTACAATATGGATTCCATTCTGAGTTGGGCAGTTGGGTGTAAAGAGTAAGTAAAGATGAGATTTCATTCTCATTTGCGCTAGTCATTGAGTAATGCCTTATGATGTCTCTGGGGTGCTGACAACACAGCCCCTTCTGTGATGTGGGAGGCCTAGAGAGAAGGGTGTTTTAGAACGACAGTGTTCCCTGGCAGAGAGAGGTGATCAGGACTGATGCACCTGATTTATAATTGTTGGTCTTGGTCACACCTCTTTGCCTGTGGTTGACTTAAAACAAAATTTTTTAATTGAATGTTTGAATAGGTAATACAGGTATGTGGTACAGAATTAAAAGATGCAAAAGGGTTTGTACAATAAAAAGAAGACTTCTGCGTTCTTAGCCACTAACACCCCCATCCCCTGCACCCCGGAACCATTTTTACTAGTTTCTTCTGTGTGTATTGACACTGGCTTCCAAAGGAGTATCTTAGCTGTTGTACTTTAGAATGGCAGGAAGCTGAATGACTCACATTCAGACACTTTTTTCTTTTGTGAAGCTCATTGGTATTCCTTCCTCTCAGTACCTTTCCTGTGGCAGGTCTTGTAATTTGCTTTTTTCATTTTATCATGACATTTTCCTGTATTTTTATGATTTTCCACTTTTTTAAGACTGGCTTTGGTATCTCTTTTAGAAAATCGAAATGATGACAAGCTAAAGGTTTATGAAAGTTCTGGCGTGTAAGAGTTGATCAGTAGGTATCTTCCCTTTGTTTTGTCCTGTCTTTTCTCTCCCACTGGTGGTATGTATAAAAGAAAAACCAAGGGCAGCCCTGGTGGCTCAGCGGTTTAGCGCCACCTGCCGCCCAGGGCATGATTCTGGAGACCTGGGATCGAGTCCCATGTCAGGCTCCCTGCATGGAGCCTGCTTCTCTCTCTCTCTCTCTCTCTCTCTGATGAATAAATAAATAAAAATCTTAAAAAAAAAAAGAAAAAAAAGAAAAGAAAAACCAAGATGAGGGGCGCCTGGGTGGCTCAGTTGGTTAAGTGTCTGCCTTTGGCTCAGGTCATCCTGGGATTGATTCCCCAAGTCAGGCTCCCTGCTCGGTGGGGAGACTGCTGAGGATTCTCCCTCTCTCTCTGGCCATCCCCCTCCCCCCGACCTCGTGCTCTCACTCCTAAAATAAATCCGTCTTTTTCTTTTTTAAAAACACAAGTATTTTGGCATGCCTGGTTGGCTTAGTCGGAGGAGTGTGCAACTCTTGATCTCAGGGTTATGAGTTCAAGTGCCACACTGAGGGTAGAGGTTACATACATATATACATAAACAACCAACCCACTCAAGTATTTTCATCCTAATCCTAGATTGATTCTTTCCACGTGGAGCTAATTTATTTAACCTTTCTAGCGAAGTTGTCTTCAATTTCAAGTAAGATTGATATAGCATAGAGATGTTCTGAGGATTAATTAGTTAATGGCTTTTGAAGATGGAGAGAACTTTAGAATTGGTGTGTAATTAGAGTGTCATCACACTGGAAAACTACCTGGAGTATAAAACACGACTTTCAGTCTTAGCCATCCTTTCTGGTATTAGAAAATTTTATTTATTTATTTTATTTATCTAATGCAATTTTATTTTATTTTTAAAAATTTTATTTGAGAGAGAGAGCATGTGTGGGAGTGGGGGGAGGGGCAGAGAGAATCCTCGAGCTGACTCCTTGTGAGCACAGAGCCCCACACAGGACTTCATCTCATGACCCTGAGATCACAACCCAAACTGAAATCAAGACTTAGATGCTTAACCCACTGAGCCACCCAGGTGCCCCTGAGTGATCTTTCTGTTAAAAAATGAGCCACAGGGGCACCTAGGTGGCTCAGTCAGTGAAGTATCTGGTTTCAGATCAGGTCATGATCTTGGGGTCTTGGGATCGAGCCCCATGTTAGGTCCTGTGCTCAGTGGGGAGTCTGCTTCTCTCCGTCCCTCTCCCTCTGGACCTTCCACTCATTCTCTCTCTCTCAAAATAAATAAAATACTTACAAATGAGCTACAAACTATAGTTTTGATGTTTTTCACGGGTTTATGGCTCTAATTCTGGGAGTTTTGAGAGTGTTATTTTCTCAGCAAGAGAGTGGCTACCAGTCCCCCCCTTTTTCCTGAATATGGTAGATTATCCTACCCTTCACCCAATTTCCCTAAGTGTTAACATCTGACATTACCATTACATTGCATTGTGAAAACTAAGAAGCCAGCATTGGTGCATTACTATTAATAACCAAGCTCTGGACTTTATTCACATTTTGCTAGTTTTCCCATTAGTGTGCTGCTTCTGCTCTGGAATCCAGGCCAGGGTATGATGTTGTATTCATCCTGCTGCCTTCCCAGTTCCCCCTGGTCTGCGATAGTTTCTCAGTCTTAACTTGTTAGTCATGATCTTGAGAGTCAGATTTAGGTATTGTGTAGAAATCCCTCAGTTTGTCTGACCTTTTTCTTATGATTAGATGGGGATCATGGGTTTGGGGAAGAATCTACAGAGATA
This sequence comes from Canis lupus dingo, assembly GCF_003254725.2. Classification (NCBI taxonomy): domain Eukaryota; kingdom Metazoa; phylum Chordata; class Mammalia; order Carnivora; family Canidae; genus Canis; species Canis lupus. The sequence goes on from NC_064250.1 coordinate 70,733,978, forward strand.
AAGTGCCCTTCACATTTCATCATATTGGAGTTGGAGTGCAGTGTATGTGCTGTAATCATGACTTCTCACTGGCTATGTTAACGTTGATTACTTAGCCCAGGTAATGTTTACTAGGTTTTTTGCTATAAAGTTACTCCAACCCCCTTTCACAGTCTGTTCTTTGAAATCAAGTTACTAAGCACAGCCCACACTTGGAGGGAATTAATCTCCATCTCCTAGAGGAAGGGAGTATTTATGTAGATTATTTGAAATTCTTCTGCAGGGAAGCTGCAGGAATTTTCTCTAGGAAAATATCTTCTTTGCCCATTTTTTCTGTTGGCTTATTGGGCTTTTTATTTGGTTTTAAAAAATGCTTTACTTAGGATCTCCACAAATATTTGAATAGATTACTGAACCACTTACTTGCAAATGAATAAGTAGGTTTGTTTTGATGATAAAAAGTTATGAGATCTCTACTATCAAACAAATGTCTCTTCATCTCATCAGCATTTATAAATAGCGAAGTAGGGATCCCTGGGTGGCGCAGCAGTTTAGCACCTGCCTTTGGTCCAGGGCGCGATCCTGGAGACCCGGGATCGAATCCAACGTCGGGCTCCTGGTGCATGGAGCCTGCTTCTCCCTCTGCCTGTGTCTCTGCCTCTGTGTGTGTGTGTGTGACTATCATAAATAAAAAAATAAATAAATAAAAATAAATAAATAAAAATATTAAAAAAAATAAATAGCGAAGTACCAGATTCATTAGGGTCCATATGTCTTCCATTTTTATATTGGTTATTCTGATGCCAGATAACATAATATTATCAACAATAGAAAAACTTGGCTTGTTTTACCAAAAATTCCTGTGAAGTGCCAGGTCTAGGAATTAGGCTTATTTCTTACACAAGAAAGGTCTGGACTGAATGTAATCAAGTATGGTTGAGAGAACACCTGGAATAGGGATGGGAACCCTGCATTAAAGCCAACTTTGACACCATATCACCTTGGGCAAGACACTTCATGTCTCTAGAGTATGGTTTCCTTACTTACAAATTAAGCAAACTCCATCTATGGTGTTGTCACTTGAATATTTTGAGTCAATTTCTGAGCTTGCATGAATTTTGGAGACATTTTGCAAGGTAATATGAAGTAGTATCACACAGACTGTACAGTGAAAATATTTCTTACGGTTGTTTATGGGATAGATTTGGATTTGGAAGCAAGTAGAAGCAGCTGAAAGTTTGGTAAGGATGTTATTGCAAACTGAACAAGTCACTTGGGGCCTAGACCAGCATTTGGATATGGAGAAGATACCCATAGCCAAGAAGCATCAGGAAAGTTATGTTCAGTTATTTTCAGGTTTGTTGTTTTGTTTTGTTTTTGCTTGTCTAATTCCTAACACTTGGCTTTCATATTAAGAGTAATCAATTATTTGGTAAGTAGAGTACTCAAGGTGAGCCAAGGCATTTAGCCAACCACCTTACATGTATTGTCTCATTTCATTCTTTTACTGTGAGATAGAGATTCTTTTTAACTGCCTTTTCCAGATGAGAAGGTAAAGGCTTCCTTTCAAGAAACTTACAGTGTCTTAAACTTTTAAGTGCAGAACAGGAACTCTAACCTGTGATTGTTTTCTAACCCATGGTAGTTTGAGCTCTGAGCTCCTCTATTTAACCAGCTCCCCTTAGTAGGTTTTCTGTAGATGAGAACCAGAGTTAGTATGGTTTAAGTGCTCTGCTGAATGTGAACATTTTGCTGCTTTTTAATAGAATAGCTCTAAGAATTTGATGTATAAGGTGATATTTGTTGTGATTTGTAAGTGATTTTCTTAGTAAATATGGAAATTTGAATAGATGCTTTTGCTTAGGATACCTTTTGGGCAAAAATTAAGTTTCTTTTCATATCTTGTGTAATAAAATTTTCAATCTGTTCTAAATTAAGAAGAAAAGAGATGTACCTTTTCTGTGACTAGTAACAAGAAATTGACAGCATCTGGATTTTTGCCATTGTTAAAGTGTGTTATTACCAGATTAATATGCTAATGAAGAAATTATAGAGCGGTTTTCATCTTCAAATATAATATTAAGGAAAGAAGTTTCCTTAATATGGTTTGATGTGCATAAATTATAATCTTATACATTGATTTATTTTTAAAAGAGAACAACCAGTAAAATTGTATATTGTGCTATTCCTGAGTTCTGGGGTATAACATGGTTTATTTTGTATAGTTGTTACTGTTTGAATTAGAATAGTAATATTTGTCGTTTCAGACTACATATACAGTATAAGGTCATTGCTTATAGGAATGAGATGGTACCCCCCTAAGGTCTGTTATGAAATTGTTTGTATTTCATCATATGTCAAAAAGGGAGGAATTCCTTGCTTCTTATTTTAAAAACACAGTGAAAAGGTCTTATTTTTAATTTGGTTTTGTGCTTTTTGGAACGCAGCTTGTTTGAATACTGCTCTTGGTTGGGTCTGATTAGGTTGGTGTCATTATAGTCAGAAATTTTGTCTACTCTGCATTTGTCATACTAACAGTGCTTTTTAGACTGCATGGGACCAGAAATTTACAACAGTTTTTCAGAGGAATAAAGCACTGTAAAGAGAGATTGTGGAGGCTGGAATCTAATCAAACCCTCACAAATCTGGATTAATTCTAGAAAAGTCAGTAATAATTATGTAAGTTTTAAAAAGTTTGACCCATAGTGCTATTTTTTATTCCACCAGAAGATTAGATATTCATTCCTTTTTTCATTAAACTGCATCAGTAGCTTTCCTTTATACTCTCAACCCCCCTAACCTCATAAGACTAAAGAGAAAAGAAAATAGTTTCTCTTTATGAAAAATTTAGTCAACAGTATAGTTTATATTTGTTAAGTGTTAAGCTTTGGATGGAGCACTGGAAGAGAGCAGTTTCTGTCCATGGAGCTTAGAGGTGAGCACAGGGGTTACTGGAGCCCTGGGAGGCCCCCGTAAGGTATGTAGTTGTGTTTATGGAAACATAATTCCAGTGGGACACGAATTGTTCTGTTGGATGATTCTCTAATATGCAGTGCTTCTTCATAGTCTGCTGTTTTATTTCACTGTTTCCTCACATGAAGTGTACTTGTACAACTTGTAATGTGTGCATGGTTTCTACTACATAGCTGTACCAACCTTTAAGTCTTTGTTGTTGGATATTTGAGCTTTTGTCAATCTATTGCCATTTTTACCAGTACTTGAAGAACAACTTTGTAAACATTGCCAAACTACCCTTCAGAAAGTCTGAGCTAATTGACAGCACACATCTGTCCACATTTTTGGTGGCTACTTTTTCTATACCCAATTCTAACATCCTGCTCTGCCAAACTTTTGGAAAGAATTCCATGTTCTATTTTCCTAACTCAGTTCTTCATAAGGAAGTTCTTAGAACATGTGTGTAATTCAAAAGATACATTCTCAGCTGGCAGTTAAGTAGTTGATGTTTTTGCTGGACCATGGAAAGTGGTGAGGATATTGGGAATGTTGTGTTATGGGGTCAACCTCCCCAGTCTCTGTGTTTAGGTGCCTTGTAGGTGATGATATATTACTGTGGTGTTAAACAATGAGTTAGTTAAATTGATAGCATTGAAGAAAAGTATTTATATTTTTTTTAGAGAAGACTGAGTCTAAGTCCAAGGCACCTGTAGGTCAGAAGAGTGAGACAAAATAAACTGAGTAAAGAAATCCAGTTGTTAGTGTAGACAGTTTACTTTAGTGACGTTTGACTAGAATTTAACTTCCTTCTTGGGAATCAGGAAAGGGACATTTTTCAGGCATTGGCTGACTCAGGTTACTGGACACTGATACAACTAGTTGTGAGGTCGGGATGCCTGAGTGGCTCAGCAGTTGGGCGTCTGCCTTGGCTCGGGGCGTGATCCCCGTCCGGGGATCGAATCCCACATCAAGCTCTCTGTGGAAAGCCTGCTTCTCCCTCTATGTCTCTGCATCTCTCTGTGTCTCTCATGAATAAATAAATAACATCTTAAAACAACAACAACTAGTTCTGAGGTCAGCTTGGAATATTGTGAATCATGGTAGGTATGAGATAGCCTGACCATGGGGATAGAGTTTATACCCTTAGAAGATAGAGCACTGGTAAAAAGAGAAGAGCAAGAAATGAGGGTGAGGGCTGTATTCTAGAGGTCAGAGCTACAGGAGTGGCTGCCCAGCCTTTCATTCTGGACTTGCTGGGGTGATCTGGAATAGAACATAAGCTGCTCCCTTTCTGAAGTTTTCCATGAGTTGCCACCTGACTTGTTACTTTATGCATTTTAACTTACTCAGCTTTTATGAAGCACCTCAAATGTGCTAGACAGTGAAGACACAGAGGTCTCAAGGTCTCAAGGACCTCAGTCTAATAGGGTAGACCGAAGAGGACAATTGTTGTTATTAAGTAGATACCAGGTATTTATTAATATGTACCCTTTTTTTAATATATATATATATATTTAGATTTTATTTATTTATTCATAGAGACAGAGGGAGAGGCAGAGACACAGGCAGAGGAAGAAGCAGGCATCATACAGAGAGCCTGACGTGGGACTCGATCCAGGGTCGCCAGGATCACGCCCTGGTCTGCAGGCGGCGCTAAACTGCTGCGCCACCGGTGCTGCCCAATATGTGCCCTTTTTAATGTTCACAGAACCCGGGACACAAGGAAGGCATTATTGTCCATTTTTCAACAGGGATTGATGAAACGGTTTCTCATCACTCAGGGACAAGGTGGCTGAGATGGGATTCAGACGCAGCATGGGATTTAAGTCTCATATGTTGAGTTCAGATCCTGGCCAGTGTTATGTTCGATGCAAAAACCCCTCTCTTCAAACCTAGAGTAGAACAGTTCTGACCTCATAAGGTTGTTTTGTGTATTTTACACACAGATATGTAAAGTACTTTATTTAGCTCAGTTACTGGCACATAGTAAGAGTTAATGAGATCTTTCTGATCCCAAAGTAACTTATAATAATCGCTACCATAATAATTGAGTCTTACAGAGCCCTTTTTCTTAGCCCAGCAGCAGTGTGTCTTTGTTTTTCCTTTTTTAAAAAAAAAATTTAAGGATTTTTTTTTACTTTTAAGTAATCTCTGCTGTGTGGTTCAGACGCACAATCCTGAGATCAAGAGTTGCATGCTCCACTGGCTGAGCCAGTGGCCTTTGCAATGTCATTGTCATTGTCTTCTTCTTCTTAAAGATTTTGCATACTTATTTGACAGAGAGGGAGGGAGAGAAAGCACACGAGTAGGCTGAGCAGTAGGCAGAAGGAAAGGGAGAAAGCAGGCTCCTCGCGGAGTTAAGGAGCGCGGCACGGGGCTTGATCCCAGGACCCCTGAATCATGACTTGAGCCAAAGGCAGATGCTTAGCTGACTGAGCCACCCAGGCGCCCCTGCAGCATCTTCTTTATGCAAACCATGAATGAAAAGAGTCTGAGCTGTGAGAGTACATCCCTGGTGTTACGAAGTATTGAACAAGGATGGACTGCTCACCTGGCCTGGAGAGTTATAGGAGACTTTCCAAAGAAGGTAATCCTTGGGCTATTTTGAAAGATTAATGAGAGTCAGCTGGTGGGAAAAGGTAGCCAAGGACATTGCTATGAGAAGGAAATGTAAGAGAAAAGACGTGGGAAAGTAAAAAGGCACAGCAGTAGAATTATCATGTGTAGATAGATGAGTCATGAGAACGGGACATAAGGTTAGAAAGGCTGGCCAGATTGTGTAGGGCCTTACGATGCTATGGTTTTATCCTAAAGACAGTGGGGAAGCTGTGGGAGGATTTGTTTTCAAAGTAAACTTATTTAGAATAGTTTTAGATTTACAGAAGTTACAAAGATGGTACAGAGAATTCCTGAGTATGTCCTTGCTCCCTGTTTCCCCTTTTATTATTATCTTACATTAGTATGGTACATTTGTTAAAATTAATGAACCAATATTGATTCATTATTATTATCCATAATCATAATTTATTCAGATTGCCTTAGTTTTTACCTACTGCCCTTTTCCTGGTCTAGGATCCAGGATGCCACATTCCGTTTAGTTGCCGTGTCTCCTTAGGCTCTCTTGGCTGTGACAGTGTATTAAGATTTTCCTTGTGTTTGGTGATGTTGGCAGTCTTGAGGAATACTAGTCAGAAATTTTATTTTGCTTTTTTAAACATTGTATTTATTTATTAGTGTGTGTGTGGGCAGGGGGAGGGGCAGAGGGAGAGGGAGAAGCAGACTCCCTCTGAGCAGGGAGTCCAAATGATTCATGACCAACGTGGGCCTCAATACGACCCATGACCAACGTGGGCCTCAATCCCAGGACCCTGGGATCATGACCTGAGCCAAAGGCAGATCTTCACTGGCTGAGCCACCCAGGTGCCCTAGTCAGGAATTTAAAAAAATGTTCATCAGTGGGGATTTGTCTGATGTTCTAATGGTTAGACCAAAGGTATTGGGAGGAAGACCCCAGAGGTAAAGTGCCATTCTCATCACATATCAAGGACACATACTAGTAACATGCTTCAATTTCTGTCGATGTTGATTTTCGTCCCCTGGCTGAGATTGTATTTGTCAGGTATTTCCACTGTGAGGTTAATTACTCTCCCCCACTTCCATAACGTCTTTTGAGGAAGACACTATGTGCATTCCACACTTAAGGAACGAAGGATTTTAAATATCAGAAATGATTTGATTGGAATTGTTATTGAGAAAGATTGTTCTAGCCAGAGCGGAGAGACTGGCTTTAAGGATAGGTCCATGTGTGAGGTCTTGGTTAGCCAGGAGAGTTCCAGACAGGGTGAGAAAAGGTGAAGAACTCAACTTAAGGCAGTAGCAGTGGGGATGGAGAGTGATTTAAGAAAAGTTGAGGAGGGATCCCTGGGTGGCACAGCGGTTTGGCGCCTGCCTTTGGCCCAGGGTGCGATCCTGGAGACCCGGGATCGAATCCCACGTCGGGCTCCTGGTGCATGGAGCCTGCTTCTCCCTCTGCCTGTGTCTCTGCCTCTCTCTCTCTGTGACTATCATAAATTAAAAAAAAGAAAGAAAGAAAGAAAAGAAAAGTTGAGGAGGCATAATTGAGTTCAGTGGTTTGGGGTTAGGAGCCTGGCAGGAAGTGGGGGAGGAAGGGTTAAGATGACCTGGAGGTTGGTAACTGTAACCAAGGGTTCATACTGTCAGTTTAACTTACCAGCTGTTGATGACTTTCATCACCTGGCAGAGGTAGGGTTTGTCAGATTTCTCCTCAAATTCAGGAGCACTTGGATGAATTTTGAATTTTTGAGGGCTTTATAATATTTCTTTGTTTACTTTAGACTTTAATTCCAGAGAGCTCATGATAAAAACTTACAGACTTATTTATTCCAACTTAAACTTTTAGCGTTTAAAAATGAGAACCAGACAGACAAGCATATCATTTGATTGTAGAAAGATACAAGCATTTAGATACCAAAATGGGTTTGGACTTATTTGATTTATAGAAGACAAACTGTTGTCGCTTGAGAATTCTTAAATGTTAGGGTAATTAATGGGATAATACTGTGAGGGGGAAAAATGTATACCCCATACTCTAGCTTTTGATTTTGATCTGTTTATACTTCTGATAACTTACAGTGTCTCTGAAATGTGGGCCTTGTATGTAATAGTTAACATAATGGGCTCTGGAATCTATTGCTAATGGGTGAGATCTTGGGCAGGCTATTTCATCTATCTATGCCTTAATTTTCTAATCCGTAAAATTATGATAATGATAGTACCTGCTTCGTAGGGTTGTTAGGAAGATCAGATGAGCTAACAACATATAAAAATGCATAGCACCTGCTACATAGTAAGTATATATGTTAGTTAAAACAGCAATAGTAGTAATAAACTAGTAATGTTCTTCATTCAGATTGATGTACATTTCCTTCTGAATGTCCGAAATCAGAAGCCAAAACTTTGGTTTTTTGTTTGTTTTTTTTTAAAGATTTTATTTATTTATTTATGAGAGACACAGAGGAAGAGAGGCAGAGACATAGGCAGAGAGGGAAGCAGGCTCCATGCAGGCAGCCTGATGCGGGACTCGATCCTGAGACTCCAGGATCATGTCCTGGGCCAAAGGCAGACACTCAGGCACTGAGCCACCCAGGTGTCCCTGAAGCCAAAACTTTGAAGTGACAAAATGATTTTTGATTCCTAACCTATATTTAACCTACAGGTTAAATTTATGGGTACATAGTTTCTTAGGATATACTGAAAGTATAGATGGCCAGTTGGGACATTTAAGAATTTACCAGGATGCCTGGGTGGCTCAGTGGTTGAGCATCTGCCTTCGTTCGGCTCAGGTCGTGATCCTGGGGTCCTAGGATTGAGTCCTGCATCAGGCTCCCCATAGAGAGCCTGCTTCTCCTGCTTATGTCTGTGTCTCTCATGAATAAATAAAAAGATCTTAAAAAAAGAATAAGAATTTACCAATTTTTAAAAAATTTTAAAAAGTTTTTATTTATTTATTTATTTATTTATTCATTCATTCATTCATTCATTCATTCATTCATTCATGAGAGAGACAGAGAGAGAGAGAGAGAGAGAGAGAGGCAGAGACACAGGCAGGAGGAGGAGCAGGCTCCAGGCTCCATGCAGGGAGCCTGATGTGGGACTCAATCTTGGGTCTCCAGTATCACAACCTGGGCTGAAGGTGGCGCTAAACTGAGCCACCCGGGCTGCCCAAGAATTTACCAATTTTTTTAAAAAAAGATTTTATTTATTTTAAGAGATAGAGATGGGCATCAGGGTGGTTCAGTCTGTTGAGTGTCTGCCTTCAGCTCTGGTCATGATTTTGGGATCCTGGGATAAAGCCCCACATGGCACTCTCTGCTCAGTGGGGAGCCTGCTGCTTCCTCTCTTGCTCTGCCTGCCATTCCCCCTTGTTTGTTCTCACTTTCTCTGTCAAATATATAAAATCTTAAAAAAAAAAAAAAAGAAAAAAAGGAGCAGGGTGGGAGTGTAGCAGAGGGAGAGGGACAAGCAGACTCCCCCCACTGAGCGTAGACCTTGGCATGGGGCTTGATTCCATGACCCTGAGAGCATGACCTGAACAGAAATCAAGAGTTGGATGCTTTAATGAGCCACCTGGGCACCTCAAGAATTTACAAGTTTTTAAAGCTTTATTTCTTTATTATTTGCTTGATTCCTACTGATGAGTAATCCCATTGTGTGTGTGTGTGTGTGTGTGTGTGTTTTATAAGTTTATTTATTAATCTATACCCAATATGGGGCTCAAACCCACAACTCTGAGATCAAGAGTCAACATGCTCCCTGGACTTAGCCAGCCGGGTGCCCCTAGAGCAGTGCCTTTTTAACAGTTGCTCCTAGTCCTACAACCACTACAAGAGAAAAGGGGATAACGCATTTATACTGTTGGACAAAAATAATCCTTTTGCCTTAATTCTCAAGTTTGGGCAGAGTGTCGTTGATAATGTTTTTTTTTCCTTAATCTCCAATGGACTTGGAATTATATCCACTTTTGATTAAAATTATTTGTACCTTCTCAAATTCTGCAGAGATTAGCCTATTTTATTAGCTTTTTCTAAGAGACCAACTTGGGTTTTGATAATCCCTTCTTTGTATCTTTGTTTTCTGTTTCATTAATTTCTGCTCTTTGCTGTCTTTCTTTCCTTGGATTTATCTTATTGTTCTTTTCATGTTCTTAAGTTGGATGCTTAGCAAAGTAATTTTTAGCCTCTATAATTTATTATGAGCTTAAAGCTATAAATTTTTGGCAAGTTACCTCTTCCATTGGTTCCTGTAAGTTTGTAGTATTCTGTTGTTCAGCTTTTGTGTTTTTGTGTTTTTTTTTTTTTAAGATTTTATTTATTCATGAGAGACACAGAGACAGAGAGGCCGAGACACAGGCAGAGGGAGAAGCAGGCCCTTGCAGGGAGCCCAGTGGGGGACTTGATCCCAGGATCCGGATCACGCCATGGGCTAAAGGCAGACACTCAACCGCTGAGCCACCCAGGCATCCTTCTGTTGTTCAGTTTTAAGTGATTTTAATTTTTTTTGGTCAAAGTTTCTTCCTTGATCGAAGATTATGTAAGAGTATTTTATCATATCTGAATGTAAGAAGAGTTTTGGTTTATCTTTTTTCATTATTGGCTCTATTGCATTGTGGTTTATACACAGTATAATGTTTATGCTACCTATTCTTTGAAATGTGTTTAGATATGGCTTTGTACATAGATAGTCATTTTGTAGATACTTTGTAAATTTGCTTGAGAAGAGTGTTTATACCTTAATCACTAGATGCATCCTTCAAAGTATGTCCAATAAATAAAAATTGTTCACTGTGCTTAGGTCTTGTGTATCATTTATTTTTTGTTTGGATGGTCAACAGATATATTAATCTTCCAGTATTGTGACTTGTCAACTTTCCGTTTTCCATCAATTTTTACCATATTTTTTTTTTTTTAAGGTTTTTATTTATTTATTCATGAGAGACACAGAAAGAGAGGCAGAGGGAGAAGCAGGCTCCATATGCAGGGAGCCCGATGCAGGACTCAATCCCGGGACCTCAGGATTACTCCCTGGGCCGAAGGCAGGCGCTAAACCGCTGAGCCAGCGAGGGATCCCCTTGCCACGTTTATTTTGATGCTGCTTTTAATCAGGGGCATATAAAATTACAATTGTCATGTCATTTTACTTTCTTTTGTCACACTTCAGTTTATTTCGTTGAGGAGTTTTTCCTTTTTCTATCTTCTACTGGGTTAGAAGTTTATATATACTAACTTTAATGGCTATTCTTGAAGTTTTACTGTACTCTTAATTTAACTTCTAAAGTTAATCTTTCATCTTTAGGATGGTTCAGCTGTGACTCACTACCCCTGAGTTACATGTTGTTTATCTCCAAAATTTTAGTGTTCTTTTATCAAAAGCCCTTAAATTGGACATGATTTTATTTTTTATAGACAGTGTTTACAAAATCTTGTTTACTTACCATTTCTGTTTTAAGTATCAGTCTTCCTTTCAGGATTTTATTTCCTGAGCAAATTCTTTAGTGTAGGTAAAAATCTCCCACAAAGTTGTTGTTTATGTGAGAACATTTGTAGTTTGCCCATATTTCTGAGAGTTTTGCAGGATACATTCTTAAGATTTCCCCTTGCCACTTTAAAGATGTTCTGTTATATCTGGCTTCTGGTGCTTGGGAATTTACTGTCATTTTATTTTTGGTCATCTTTTTCTCTCAGGCTTTTAACATTTATACCAATCTTTTATGAAAGGTCTTTTTTTTTTTAAGGTATAATTGACACACAATAAAATGCATGTCTTAAGTGAGATTTAACAATCATATATAACTATGTTTATCTAACACCTCAGACCAGGTGAAGAACATTTCCATCACTCCACATAGTTACCACCCCTCCTCCACCATCCACTGTCTCATTTCTGTCACCACATAATGGGTTTCACTTAGTTCATGGATTTCATATTAATGCAGCATATATTCTTTACTGGGGTTTTCTGTTCTTTGTTTTCTTTTGATTTTGAGATTAATCCATGTGGTTGCTTGTAATAGCAATTTGTTCTTCTGTGTCTATGTAGCATTTCTTTGTATGATTGTACCTTTGTTCTTAATCTGTTGATGGACACTTGGATTGTTTATAGTTTTGTCTATTATGAATGAGGCTGCTATTCTTTTTGTGGATAAATATTTCTCTTGAGTACATATAAAGAAATTGAGCTGCTAGGTAGTAAGGTGCTTTTTAAGCCCAACTTCATAAGGAATTGTCTCAGACAATTTTTAAGATTATTCTTTTTGTCTGTGAAATATCTCAAATTTACCATAATGAGACCTAGGTTCTTTTTTTTTTTTTTTAATCCTTCTCAGTGGACACACTTCCTATGTCTGTGAATTCCTGTCTTTCATCATATCTAAAAATTATCGGTTTTATTGATTCAAATACTGCCTCCTCAAATCTGTATTCTTTTTCTAGGACCTTGATTAGACATAGGTTAATCTTTTTTCCATCCTCCACAGCTCTTAACCTATCTCTTATATTTATGTTCTTATCTCTGTGTTGTATTATGAATAATATTTTAGATTTTGCAGCTTTTCAACTGCATCTACCCCGGCACTTTATTTTTTTGTTTGGATGATTTTTCTTTATTTTAAAGTACCAGCCGGTTCTTTTTCAGATCTTTCTGGTAATTTTTGGTGATGTTTTGTTGCTCATCCATGCTAAATTCTCTTTAAACGTTTCATATATGATTCTGTATTTTTTAATTACAGTATCTGCAAACTCTCACAGTAATAGTATGTTTTTTTTTCAAGTATTTGTCATCTTTGAATTTGAATTTGAGATTGTCTTGGTTGGTCTTATCGTAGCAATCTGAGTGCTTAAGCCTCCAGGAAAGTTGCTCCCCCAACCTTCCTGCTAGGTCAAGGAGAGTAAAAAAGGGATAGTTTTGGTTTATAGTGATAGGTTTTTAAACATGATTTTTTGTTGCTTACCTGTTTTGAGGCTCTAGATCTGTGGTAATATGTCTCGTATCTACTATAAAATAGTAAAAGTTAGATCAAATTCATTGGAACTAAAAAAATCCCTCACACCAGTCAAACAAAAACAAGTAAATTTTATTGTTTGTTTTACTGAAACTGAGTGTGATAGTGTATTCTTTATTTCCATTAGAGTGGATGTCCCTGTTAAAGTTCAGAGTTCTCTAATTCTGAAGATGTATTTACTTTTTGTAAGAAATGTGTACTCTTCCCATTTTTAGGAAAAGAGAAACACAAGAATTAAAATTAACATTATGAAATGATTGTTCACAGATTTTAAATGAATTTTCTTAATGTTTTTCTTTAAAAGAATATGTAATTGCAGACATACTATTGGAATGCATTTTTATGATGAAAAATCCAAACAAAAAGGAAGTATATACACATTTTTTCCTCCCAATCTAGTGCCCACTTCTTTTTTTCTTTTTTAAGGTTCTTTTTTTTTTTAGATTTTAGTTACTTGAGAGAGTATAAGCAGGGAGAGAAGCAGAGGAAGAGGGAGAAGACGACTTCCCACTGAGCAAAGAGCCTGATGCAGGGCTCCATCCCAGGATGGAGATCATAACCTGAGCCAAAGACAGGTGCTTAAGTAACTGAGCTACCCAGGTGCCCCTCTAGTGCCCCACTTCTTTCCTAGTATTATTCCTTATCTGCAGTTTGTAGTTTTGCTTTTGATTATTTTTTTAAGATTACTTATTAGAGGGAGAGTGTGTGTGTGCAAGCAGAGGGAGGGTCAGAGGGAGAGAAAGAGAGAGAATCCTAAGCAGACTCCGAGTTGAAGAGGGCCTGGATCCCATGACTCTGAGATCACGACCTGAGCTGACACCAAGAGTTGGACCCTTTAAAAAAAAAAAAAAATTTTTTTTTAAAGAGTTGGACCCTTAACCAACTGCTTTTTAGTTCATTTATTCACAAAGTACCTATGCTAAAAGCAGTTAAAACATGGATTCTTATTTGCTTT